>NC_134206.1:132025781-134525781 GCF_965140235.1 Caretta caretta | reverse complement strand
TTCAGAAATTTCTGGGAGGAATCTTACACTGCAACACCTATGAAGGCTGTTGTCTCAGGACTCCTACAAACTCAGAACTCTTACAAATCTTGCAGGGCTACCTGAAAACAATGCTATGCTGAAAGCACCCACTAACCACTCTATTCATTTTGTTGTATAACTATGCAGAAAAAGGTAACAGAACCCTTTGGAAAAATATAACTATTTATGTTAGGTATAGAGAGAGAGATCGTGGAAACCACAGTGATGGGCACATTAGAGACACCATGTGATGGATCATAATGTTTTTAGTATTCTTCTGAAAAGGAAAATAGCTCAGTTCATTCCCTTCTCTCAATCCCCGTTTCTTCCAAAACGGTCTGAGACTGTGCAGAGATTTCTCTGTTTTTATTGCTCCCCCTTTTAAAGTTTTTTAGCCTCGAAAAGACAAAAATATGTTTATCTTTTTTGCCTTTTTTCACATCACTGTGGTCAGATACCAAGAGAGAAGTTATAAAAAGATAAGTTGAATAACAGATCTTGTTTTTCAGCCACTTGTGAGGCTGCTGTGGTCTCCAGTTCCCTATTTTCATAAGTTGTTTTTCCATCTTAACGATGGAATAAAGACAGTTTCTTACCATTATGTGAATTGCAGTTGCTGTTTTAAATCTGAATCAGTGTCATTTTTAAATCCCGAAGTTTCACAAGGTTTTTTTTTTTTTTTGCAAAAATTAAAGTTTTTATTCCAGCTGGGGCGTACAAATTTCTTAAACATGTCTTAATAGCACATTATTTGCTCTGCTTCTTGTATAACCAAACCAAATGTTGTGAATATTTCTAAAGAGAATTACCTAGAAACTGGCAGTTTAAATGTAGTATTATAAAGCAATTTAGATTGATGTGGTTCGAATAGTTAATGATTCCAGTGGGAACAGTTGGGAAAAGGAGACCATAAATTACCACTGAGATGTGGTCTTGTCTGCTATGTGTCGGTAAAACAGACATCACTCAAACTGATCATGTCAAGATATGAATGTAATCAGCTGGTGGCTTCTAGGGGGCTTACTTACAGGATCAGAAAATTAGGATGCATGAAGGAATGTCAGGTTGACTGAGATAAATAATATTGATTGTAAGGATTTTGTGATGTTAAACCAAAGGCAAGCCAATGAGATGATTTAATCACTGTTTTCTTCTTTTTTGATGCATATTTTTTTCATTGGGCCAGAATACTGTTTGCCGACATCACATCTGCCAACCTTCCAAAAACGAATTATGCTGAACTGTAAACAGACCAAACATCACAGTTAAAAATAACTAAATGATGCCATCTGCTGTCATAAAATATCATTTAATGTTTTATGAGATGCATGAATGGTTTTGATAACTAGAAATGGAAATTGTATGCATTTACTAAAATGCTTAAAGCGGTTGTATGCCACAGAGACCTTTGTCAGAAAAATATAATAAGTTTGATTCTCATTAGCTAATGTAATTTGTAGAGTACATGTGGAGATTTTGCTTTAGCTACTGTGAAATAGCTGACTGAAGCCTGAGGCCTTTAACCTGAGCCCTGCTGCCCAGGGCTGAAGCGAAGCCTGAGCCCCGCTTCGGCTTTGACCCCAGGACCCCACCAAGTCTAACACCTGCACTGGTGACCCCATTAAAATGGGGTCGTGACCCATTTTGGGGTTATGACCCACAGTTTGAGAACCCTGAGCTAGAATTCTGTTTGGGACCTGAAGCTTGAAGTTTCTATAATATAAACCAGCGGTGGAATCCAGCATTGCCTGAATCCCATCCTAAGTGCATCTATCCCATCTATTCATTTCTGCTAGGTACACTATTATATTATCTGAGCGTCTGGAAATCTAAAAGAGCATCAGTTTACCCTTGAGTGTACACCTAGGGAGAAAGTGTAGGAGGATCAGGGTCCTCCAGATATCCTGAAACCCATGTCAGTAAAAGAAGTGGAAAGCTTCTTGTGCAGTTATTTGAGAGAATTAGCTGTTATTTTATATATGTATATAATACTAGGTTTGTGTATTTCTGACTGCAAGAGTTAAAGACATTATGAACCTAACAATATTTTTCTCAAATGCAGCCATGGTACATAATTGTAATTCATAGCAGAACTCATGAATAACTACTTGAGCGAGTATTAAAGCATTCTGAACTGCCCCTAGCTCCCCACCGTTAATAATGTTTACAAAATATAAGTGGCAAAGCTTATAATGTTTACAAAATATAAGTGGTGTAGAACTGAAGATGCAGAATTTTAAAATGTATTAATATGTTCTTAGTTCTTTACTACTCTTTGCCTTGGTATACAATGCTCTGAAGTAAAAATGGCTTATATTACACCCTTGTGCCTGTAATACAAATATTCTGAAATCTATAATGGGGAATGTAGGCCCCCATCCTGGAGAAACTTGGGAACATGCAAGAGTAGTCCCATTGAAATCAACGTGAGTACTCATATGAGTGAAGTTATTTATTTATATATGTATATATGTAAATGTTTTCAGGATCAGGACCTTAGTATCTTACTTCAAACAGGTATACTGTAGATCCTGTCTCTAGAGTAAACAAATCCTAATAAGCATTCAGAAATGTGTAGATAAAGATATATGGTTTTTTGTTCAAATAATACGATTACTTACATACATACATACATACATACATGTGTATTTCTGTTTATAAAAAATACCTAAGCACCCAACCCATATTGTTTGGATTGCTTTTACATTGTGTAATATCCATAGAAAAATGTATCTAATTAATTTTAAACATAAATATCCACTTGCAGACATAATATGGTAGAACTCCATATTAGGCATCATAATAACAAAAGCCCTTCAACCTCAATTTCTTTCTCGCTCAATGTTTGTATTTGTAGCATCCACAGAAGATGAACACATGGAAAACCAAGCTAGGGAATAAATTTCACCACTAACAATTCCTTAGGGAGAAGACCCTGGCCAGCAGCCTTTCAAACCAAAGGGAACATAATGCATCCTGTGCAATAACAGAAGGTGTGCACTCAGGTACACTTAAACTATGCTGGTGGTCTGCAGTGTCTATTGGTTGTAATTTACTATAAACTTTTCACCTCTATATCCAGGAACGCCAACCTCAAGTGTTCAAAAATCAAGTCAGACCTCAAAAAATCATGAGATTGACATAAAGATCATGAGATTAAAAACATTCTGCAGTTATTTTTATTTGCCCTTTGGTTTCTGCACCTGTAGGGTGCACTCAGGTCACAGCTTTTCTCCACAATTATGAGGGCTAGAAACCTTTTTTCCCCTTAAATGGAAACTGAGATTCACATATAGTCACAGGATTCGAGGAGATGAGTCTTGAAGGAAAACACAAAATATAAAATTGAGTTGGCAACCCTGTACACCATACAGCTGATGGAAGATTATGGTTTAGGATACATTCCTGTACACACACACCTGTTTCTATTAAAAAAAAAAATTAGTGATTGGGGTAAATGTGATATGAAAGTAAGACAAACATGGCATAGCTGTTTCCATACACATGGAATATATTGTGATGTTTGTATAGTACATAATCTATAATTAAAGGTATTACAGCCAAAATGTGTACTTTCCAATAAAGTGTGAACTATTAACAAGAGCACACGGATCCATCATATAATGCATTGTTGAAGTGCCATGTCTGTGTTATAACTTTATGAAATGCAAGTAAGCTGATGTTAGGCTGGCACCCATTGTAAAGCTACTGAGCATCAGGAAGCTTCACTGGGATAATCTTCAAAAAATTCTTGTAATTAACAATTGTAAAAAAATTGGCTACATAATATTGTTAGTGGAATGTCTGGGCCTCTTCTATCACAGAGATTTTAATGCTGCGACAGGGGTATTCAGCCTTTACAGTTCCCTGGTGGGAGTCCTGTGATCCTAGTACACCCCACTCAAAGAAGCACTGAGCTGAGAGGAAAAGAGCGACAAACGTGGGTCTGCCAAGCTTGCTTAGAGAGGACTCTCTGGAGCAGCCATCTTAAAACCACAGAGATCTGGTTCTCCAACAACTAGAGGACCTAGTAACAACCAATCAGAGCTCAGTAGCCTCAGATAAAAGGAGTTGCAGAGGCCTAGCAGGACAGTTTCTGGCTGGGCGTGGAGGAGGTAGAGTCTCCTTTCTGGCCAAAGGAGCCTGTAAATTAGCCTGAGTTTATGGGCTGTCTGAACTTACACTGGGATTGCAGAGAGAGGAGACCTGATGATGCTGACCCTGAGATAGGGCTGGAGATAAAAGGGCCCAGTAGGAAGGGGCCCAGGGAACCAGCAGCGACAGGTTGTGGGTCAGCAGTGCATGGCTGCTGTGTGTAGGATACCCTGGTTGGAACTCAAGGTAGCGTGTGGGCCTGGGTTCCCCCACCAGCCATAGACAAAGTGGTGTAACCCCCAAGAAGGAGTCAGAACTTATTTGGGAGCCTGAACAAAGAGCTGCGTTTAAAGGGTCCAGAGCCGGGACAGAAGATCCCAGCAAAGGCAAATAGATTGTTAGTTATGGGACTCTAATACCTGGAAGGGGTTTGTTCGGACTTTGTGAGTTGGCTGGAGGGCCAAGCCACTGAAGACCAACCGAGGTTGGCCAGCAGCCTGCAGGGGGCACCAGGGCAAGAAAAGAAGAGTGGTATCACATGCTGCCGCTGAGAGAAACTCAAGAGATGAGTGCTCCTTTACATATTCACTGGACTGTAGTCTTAAGTGGAGATGGTGACAAAGCCGCTGTGTCAATAAGAGAAAAACTAAGTGCTGAGATCCTAAAATTGGCCACACAGTTTAAGAATTCAGGGCTAGGTTTTTAGTTTGTGATGCAGCCTAGAGTAAGAAGTAGTATGTTGTTATGCTGTCCTAGAGTAGCCTCCCAGTCTTCCTGCTGCTCTGAGAAGAGAATAACCACATCTGGTATAGACCTGCTGCAGCATACCCTTTCCAGTGCACTGGTGTAATTATGCCACCAGCTTCATGGGGACAGGGTCATGTCCTGCACTTCCAATCTCCTGCCCCTTCCCTGTATGGTGGGGGACATGGCAGTTCTGTGAAGAAGTGGTGGTATAGTACATTCCCTCAGTGGAATAACGGGATGCCTCCTCTTTTACTCTCTTGTATCATTGCACAGGAAGGGCCATAATCTGGCCCCCTGTGCTGTCAGATTTTGTAGTGTTTGTTTTATCTTCATGTCATCTATGAATTGGAGAGGACTGGAGGAAGATATACAAACATAAGAAGAAAAAGAAGAGAGAAAAGAGGATGAAAAAAACACAGGGAAGGAGGTAGAACCAGTGTAATACAAATGTTCAAGTACATTCAGCTAGGCAGCATTATCAAATGTTTCGGATGTGCTATATACACTGTCAGGTGTGTACAATATGGTTCCTGAGAACATGCAGTGCACATCAAACAAAATATCAACTACCTGTCCATATACTGGAAAGTTTATATTTTACCAAAGCCTGGTATCCTGCAGCAAATGTGCCCATGAGAGCAGAAAACTAAACCTGAAGAACAGCAATAAATCTAAAGGGCTGGTGAGGGGAGCCAGGAGCTTGGGGCGTCTTGAAATCTCAAGAACTTCTTGCTAAAGTATTTTAAAGGAGGAAAAAAACCTAAGGCATAATGCCTGCAATATGTTGGATTTTCTTTTTCTGGAAGATGGGGAAGATCCACGGGACCACATCCAGAAATAACCTCTTTTCCAACGGCCTTGCTAGAGCTTCTAATGAGCAAATCATTCTTAAAAAAGTGAAGCATGATGACACAGGCAATTTTCATAACTTTCTCTGTGTTATGTAGTCATTTGGATGCAGTGCATCCTCCAGTACAAGGGGGCACTGTTTCCAACTGAAGTATTTCATTTCTTCATGATAACACATCAGGACTGGCAGAAACAAGAGACAATGCTCTGTAAAAAGCAGAGGAAAGATGAGCACAATGCGGATAGTAAGAAACAAGAAAGGAAAAGAGGAAACAGAGTAATAGAGATGCAGAGGAATTCTGTCCCTTCAGAATAGGCTTTTCTTCTGTCTGCCCTCCAAGATTTGTACACCACTGTAATCACAGTGATATCTGAGTGCTTAATAATCCATCCCTCCCTCCCCCCAGAAAAGGAGCGCTCTCTCTCTGTTCCTAGTATCCCCCCCATATGTGTTTTACTTTTATGACTCCTGTTCTTTTTCAGCTGCTTCCACAGAAACTGATTTGTGCATTGAATAGAGCTTTTTTGTGCCTTTCCTCGTCCCCCACCCCCCCAAGTGTGGCCTGCTAACCTTGACTGAAAGTGAACCAGTTGGATTGCCAAAGACTTCTAACTCTGTGTATTGCACTGAAGTAAGATCTATCAAATTGTCAGATCTCCTAGTTAGATTTTTAGGGCCCAGTTCTAATTCTGGCTTGTGTGAGTGGCCCTACTAATGTCAACTGGACTACTTGCATAAGCATTATTTATGTGAGTAAGGGTTGTAAAATCAGGCCCTCTGTCATTGGTGATTCTTACAAATTAGTATTGCAGCATAATATCTGAAGGGAAAACAGTTTATGGTTGCAAATGAGCCAGTATTGTCTTTAAGCAGCAAGAGCCTGCATAATGGCATTTTCATTCTGTGAAGCAAAAAGGAATGTCAGTTGTGGTCCTCCATACAGAGTGCCAAAACCAACCTCTCTCTAATAATTACCAGTGGAAATACAGTAGCAATAGTTAGGATCCTTGTATTTCATGCCTTGCAAAATTAATAACTAAATTGGATCATGGGGAAATCACTGTTTCAATATATTTCTCTTGTCTCAGAAACACAAACTGTTTTCTCTCCTGGAATGGCATCAGAACATTTACATTTTACAGTGTATGTTTCTCTCTGGCCTAAGTGAGCTCTAGATGATGAATGTCAGCCTTTCAAGAAAGTTTAATGCTTCTGGAATAGATTACTAGTCTAGTGCAGTGGTCCCCAACCTTTCTTGCGGGAATAGCATATTGCTATTCCCAGAAGACTCTGGCGGGCGCTGGACATCCCGCCGCTGCCGAAAAGCAGCAGCGGGAGGAAGCACCGCTGCCGAAATGCGGCCAAGAAATGGCAACGCTTCTCGGCGGCATTTCAGCAGTGGGGTGTCCCACGGGCACCACATTGGGGACCCCTGGTCTAGTGGAAGGTTTTACTGACTTGAAAAGGGTTCTTTTAGTTAAAACCTTCAGTCCTTTCGACATTACACTACTTTATTACCTCACTTTAGCTATGGAAAGAATTTGCTGCATTATTTTAAAGTTCTCTAAGTTTCTGTTTCTGGAAATGCTGTTGCCTCAGGTTTCATTCTATGAGCTAAACAGATCAAACTGTTTCCATGACATAGCGCCTTATCTCAAGAACAAACCTTCTATCAATACTAGGATTTGTAATTTAAAAATAAAGTTAGCTGTATAGCTTGTTGCCAACTTGAAAAAATTAATTGGCAAGTTAGTTATTTCCACTTATCTGGCCAAGCTGACGGCTATGATGATAAATCAGCTTGAGCTGAAAACTCATTATATTGCTTTCCTTTTGCAAATATAATTGATAAAAACCTTACATTGAGAGAATAAAAATACTACATTAATTAGATCAAAACTCAGAATTTACCTTTATACAACTACAATTGTAATTTAATAAAAGATCATAGTTTCTTATATTGTTTTAAGGAACCAGAACATATTTTGTTACTAAAATAATTTTCTGTTGCTGCTTTGTTTCTCTCTCTAACTCTTTTCTTGTTGGAATTTCATCATAAGCAGTAAAAGAGTGTTTTCATTTTATAAAACAGGTATATTTATAGCCGTGACACTCTATTTACACCCCACCCTATGAGGGGTTTGGTGAAAAGAGGAAGATGGATTAAATTGATCATTCTGTTTCCTTCCTTTTTGGACAGCCTCTTCAGCTGTTTGCTAAATGCATCACATTTTAGCAGCAGAAATGTAAGACTTCATGACTGAGCAAATCATGAAAAGAACAAATCACTTTGGCAATAGCATTTAATTAACCTTTTCTACTTCATGTGATGCCTCAGAATTATTATATAAAGTAAAGCAGTTGCAGGCAGATCTTCAGCTGATGTAAATTGTGTGGCAATTTACACCAGCTGAGGATCCGCTCGATGTTCTAGCATTATATGGTAGTCCTTCCAGTCTCTTGAATAGCATAGGTAGTTCCTGTTTATCACTGTTTTTCATTAAAAGATGAAGAAATTTGGTGAGCATTGAAGTGACGTTTTATGGTACTATTATCACTCCATCTGTAGGGTTGCCAGCATTCTAATTGCTGAACACTGGACGCCCCTGCCCCTCCCTGCCCCTTTTCCCAGGCCCTGCCCCTGCTCGTTCCTCTCCCCAGCTCCCTCCATCACTCCCCCCTACCCCCATCACTCACTGCCTCCCTGTCCCAGGACTCACCTGCAGAGCTGGGCTGGGTGAAGCTGAGGTAGAGCCTGCCTGCCTGCCTTCCCAATTGGGGCACAGGGTGGAGGAGGGAGTTGGTCCCTGGAGGGGTTGGGGCGGGGGCACAGCAAGGCAGGCGGGGGGGAGGTGTCGGTCCCCAGAGCGAGGGGGCGGGGGCACAGTGGGGTCATGGGGCGGACAGAATGAGGGGCTGAGGTGGGGGCACAGCAGGGTGGGGCGGACAGGATCTCCCCTCCCAGGCGGTGGCAGCACTGGTACCTACCTCTCTGCTGAAGAGGCTGGAGCTGGGTCTAGGAGCCAGTCCGTCACTTCTCTCCCTCAGCAGCTGAACAGAGCAAGCAGCTCCTCCAGGCTCCAGCAGCAGCTGCTGCTCTTCCTGCCCTCTCAGTGGGGAGCCTGATTGTGGTTACTCCAGTAACCAGACTTTTAGTGTTTATCATTATTGCTGACCAGACACTGCCAGGTCCCATTTTTGACCGGACTTTCCGGCTGAAAACCCTATCCATCTGCCATTATGTCTCCACCTCCAATAATCTCAAACAGGCCTGATTTGCACTATTTGGACTTAGCCAGATCCTAACCTTTGGAAAGCACAGTTGATGTAGAGCCAACGTGGGGAGCATGTGGGTGGCAAGAGATGGCATGGGCATAGTTCTTTGTGTTTCAACACTCTCAGGATGGTGGACAGGCCCAAGAGGGGGTATTTATACAGTGGTAGAAGTCAGATGCTCCGATATTAAGGTGATGAGCAGAAGTATGCAATCCTAAATGCAAGGATCGAAACTTGTTCCTGGCAGCCCTAAGGATCCGTGGCCCCCTTGTGTAAGTGAAATGGTAGTTACATCTATTGTGCTTAAATTTCTCCTCCTTTATTAGAAAAAAAAATATTGAAATAGGGAACTATAATAGGAAAGTCAACAACCCAGTTTAATCCTCTTTAGTTTCTCTTGGATCAATTATATCACCAGTTTCAAAAATACTTTTAATCCTCTATATTGTTCCACACCATGTTTGTTTTTTTATTGTATACTGTTTGCCAAATACACAAGATATTTAAGGGTGGATGGGGTGGGAGAGAGTGGAAGCTGAATGAGGCGGAAGACGATGGGAGTGCTGGGTAGCATGTGGGAATGATCCATGTAGAGCAAGGTTGAGAAGGATCCTTTTTCACCAGCTTACATACTGTGAGGAAGTCTTGATATACATATGCTTGTATATGTTCCTATCTGTAGTTCCATAACTCAGCACATTGTTATAAAAATAAATGGCAGTTTAGCTGTTGAAAATGCATGGTACTCACTTTCTGATGGCCTACTTATAGTCATTGGGACTGATTCACACTAACTGGAGCAGAAGGGTGTCAGATTTTTTTCACTGAAAATTTAATTTCTTTTTTTTTTTATTAATTTTTTATTACATTTTTTTTGGATGTTAAGTATTTTTTTATTTATTTTGGTTTTACATTCTTGCTTCCCCCAGGGAGAAAGCAAAATAGTGAAAGTATTGGGGTGTGTGGGGGAGAGAGAAGAGTGAAGGCAGGAAAAACCAAAACCTGAATTTATTCTTCATTTGTTTAAAAAAAAAAAAAAGTTCATTTTTGAAACTTGCAGACCTTCTTTTGTGTGTGAAAACATTTTTTTTAGCAGCTCTGTTAAGATTGCAGTGCAGGTTGTTGAGGGATTCGTAGTACCTCTTTTGGCTACCCAGGCCATGCCTGCACCCCAGCTAGTGGCACTCATTTTATGGGTTGTGAAGGCTCCCTAGCAGAGTGGAGGTTATAAACATCTTCTACCACACCATTCACCACTGCCTCCCAGCCGGCCCCAGATGCTAAAGGGAAGCTGACCACCCCTGGGGCAGGGAATAGAGTTTGCAACTCTTTTGTAAACTTGGCTATGGAACCAAAAATGACCACAGATCCATTAAAACATGAACTAATGCATCCCACACTGAAAAAACAAAAAACAAAAATGCCATACTATGGAAAAGCACTATCAAACAAGTCTAAAAACAGCACTGCATGTTTTTCTCATTCTGTCTATTTTAAGATTATTTAACATAATTGAATATTGTCAAATTGTGCACGTCTCCGCCATGGGAATGTCATTTTGAGTGCATAGCCACACACACAGTTTGACTTGAAAGAATAAGCATTCCTTCCTTACCATATTCTCTGAGAACTGGAGGAATAAGGGACTGAGCACGTATTCCATTACATAACATGCAAAGAGACCTAGGGTTGGGTTTTTTCAACTCACGCATTGAACAAAAAGATAAACGTAGGGTTTTTTTTTTTAAGAGGTTTATTTGCTGATTTGGAATGTGGGGGGGGAGAGGGACTTTAAGCCCTGATGACCTCTCCTTAGCTCTTACACATCTCACCACTTTTTATTGGGAATACTCTTTATTTGTAGGACTTCAAACTTTATGAAAACAATCAGGCAACTTCATGTGTTATAGGAACTAGATTATTGTAGAGATCTACAAAGTTGGTGTGAACTGTGGCTATCTGGGGGCTGTTTAGGAATGAGTATTTATGCTGAGGTTTTCTTTTCCAGGGTAAGGAAGATAGAAAAAGGAGGCTATTGTTTTGACTAAGTATGATGACAAAATTGTTCCTATTTCTGCAGTTTTCCCTGCACCTGTCACTTACTGGAGCTATTTTTTGACTGTCTAGACAATCCTCCTAAATGTGTCTCTTCTTTTTTTCTGGGCACTGGTCACAGTGAATAAACAGAGTAATCAAATTCATTGTGAATCCGTTCTTATGCTGATTCCTAATAGCTTTTTAAAAATAATACTGCTAAAAGCATATATCCCATCCAGATTGTGTATTTTCAAAATGATTTGAATCTGGCATAATTAACACTTGAAGCCCAACCCGGAAATGGGTTTTTATGTTGCATTTTTTATAAGTCTGAGTTAAGTGAAGTCTAAAACTGTTTTCTAAAATGTTGAACTGTTATAAATGGGCACCGATAATAAAAACAATTATAGCTGAGCTCTTTGAAATTTTTAGTTTCTAATAAGCTCCAATTAATAATATGTTCCAGTCCATTTGCTCTTTTATTTTCCAGGCCTTTTAGGTCAGCCTCTCACTTTAAGAAAAGGAGTACTTGTGGCACCTTAGATACTAACAAATTTATTTGAGCACAATCTTAAATAAATTGGTTAGTCTCTGAGGTGCCACAAGTCCTCCTTTTCTTTTTGCGAATACAGACTAACACGGCTGCTACTCTGAAACCTCTCCACTTTAGTGGTACATTGGGAGCTGCTTGGTAGATCAAAGAATTTAAAGATTCAAAGCATGCCTTTGTGTCTGAAGCTCTGCCAAAAGGATGCAGCTACAGTACTTGCAGCTACCCACAACCCTCCTCTGTTGGCACAGATGCACCTGTTAACACTGGGTTTAGGGCTTTTCCTGCTATCGCAGCTTTTCTTACTACTGCTTCTCTGTCCTCCCCTCACTGCTCCTGTTGTTATACTGCTTCAGCTTACTCCACACACAGTTCTCCTTCAACAGTTGGTTTTACTTCTCTTCCCCTTCACTCTTGAAAAGAATTTAAGATGTTTTTAGAGGTACAGGTTACATTCTGCGGAAACAATGCAAGCTAATGTTACAACCACTGAATGGATACTGAATGACTCACTGATCTGCTAATGGGACATTTAGCCTTGCCACTAATAGCCTGCCAGTTCAAATCTCTGGCTGTTCAACGACCTGGTTGAAATAAGTTAGCAATGAAGGCCCAACCAGAATGGGAGCACTGTAAGTGTCAATTTGCAGTAGTCAAAGCAGAAGAGGGAAGCAGCATTGGGCTTCTGACTACTCAAACACACTTCTTTTCCTCCCCAAAAAGGAGGAAGGAGCAGTAGCATCAGCAGTATTTGAGGCTCTAGTGGAGAACAGGGAAGCACAATATTTCTTAAATATGCACAGGCTTATTTTTATCTAACGTACAACATGTGGAAAACTACTATGGTTTAAAAAAGGACTTTTTTAAAAGGGAGATATTCAGCTATGAGCTACATTGGTGTAAATCTGGAGTCGCTTCATTACAAGCAAGCTATTAAAATATAATTTTTGTTTAATCTTTTTGTTAAAAAGTTATAGAACTCTTCAGATGAGTTCATTTATTTTTTACCAGCATTCATTCCTCTGGTGTGTGCCAATGGACGGAGAAGCACACATTCTTGTGTGTGTTGTTGGAATTACACAGCAGTATACATACATGCATATATCTTGCTAATAGACTGTTTTCTCTGAAATTCATTTACAGCATATTCCCCACTAAAGGTGGTTTTTTATATACAAGAATTAATATTTGTCACATACAGTTTCACAATGAATTTATGGCGGTCTGAGTAATATTTATGGAAGGCTTATGATGAGATCATTTCCTTTCTGAACCGTGAAAGAAAACTTATCAAGCCAGATCGCAGAATGTTATGTTGCTATGCACTCACAAGTGAGATGCTATAGCAACATCATAACTTGATATTAAATATATTATAGCACAGCTGTAGTACTTTTCCCTTTCTTTCCCTCTTTTATGTTTAATAAATCCTATTGGTATTTGAATTTCTCAAGTAACTTCAGTAGTAATTAATTCTATGAGCCAAATTTTGCTCTCAGATAAGTTGGTGTAAACTATCATTGAACATTTGTATTGCGGTAGTGTAATGCTGACAGCCCCCTATCACTGGTGAGTGGGATCGAACCTGGGACCTCTGGAACTAAATGTAGGAGCCTCTACTGCATGAGCTCAAAGTGACCTGGTGTGGCACTATACCCCCATACTCTTCATAGTGTTATCCTTGTGATATGAATATGGCATAACTAAGATAAGTTTTATGTAAGATGGGTCATGTAAGATATCATTGGAAAGGTTATGATTTACTGAATGTGATTATCCTATTTATATGGATGTATCATTTCTGTAACTGAAGTTAGGAATATGGACTATGTATCAATTACAAAAGTGTTTGCACCTGGGGAACTCCCACCAGACAGTATGCAATCAGCATGGAGGGGCCATTAGGAAGAGCAATAGGACTTCGAAGATACTAATCTCCCACTTTCATGAGAAGCTTCCTGGGATGCTGCTTTGGCACTGCAGGGTCATGGGATAATGTCACCTGGTACCGGATACCACCTTAGACTGCTGGAAGGGGATTCGGGTCAAACTGGGGAAAAAAAGGATTTCCCCATATGTAAATCCTATTTAAGGCCAGGGAATGAGTTAACCATGGATTAGCTTCACTGAATCCCCACCCAGGATGACTGCTGGAGATATCTAAGAAACAAAGACAAAAGGGAATAGAGGGAAGTACTGAACCTGAGCTTGGAATGGTGTCTGGCCCGTGAAGGATATACCTGGAGTTTTAAGCTGCAAGCTTAAAAGAAATTATTATTTGTAGCCAGTTTCTTTAGTGTATTAGTCTTAGTTTGCATATTTGTTTTATTTGCTCAGTAATCTGCTTTGATCTGTTTGCTATCCGTTACCACTTAAAATCTACCTTTTTTAGTTAAAAAACCTTGGTTTTTGTTCATTCTAAAACCAGTGTGTGTAATTCATAACAGGGTGGGAGATGGGGAGAAGCTGCACATATCTTCCTTCACATTGAGGGAGGGAGCGAATTTCATGAGCTTATGCTAGACAGTTTTCTGTGCAGCACAAGACCATACAATTTGGGGTTTGCATCCCAAAGGAGGAGTGCACTTGAATGCTGGGCAATCCCCGAGCTGAGTCTTCCCGCACAGAGCTGATCTCAGTGTCTGTGTGCCTTTGCAGCTGGCTGTGTCTCTACTTGTGTATGTGCTAGAGGAGGCTTGAGGGCCTGGCATGGCAGGACAGGGTGAGGAAGCCCAGGCGGATGGACCGGGCGGGCTCAGTGGGACATCAGAATATCGGGTGGTACGCCGTGGGGAGAGGAGCAACTCGTCATACTTGGCTCTTACCCAAGGTTGCAGCAGACTCATCAATCTCTAGGTGCTAGAGGGGGACAGAGTGTCACACAAAGCAGACATGGATTACAGTAGTACCTAGAGGCCAACCAGATAAGAGCCCATTCAAACACTGCAAACATAGGCCCCCAATCCTGCAAAGACATATGCATGTGCCTAATTTTACCCAATATGAGTTGTCCAGTTAACTTCAGTGGGACTATACTATCTTTTAGAAAAGGGAACAAAGAGGACCCAGGAAATTATAGACCAGTCGACCTAACTTTGATACCTGAGAAGATACTTGAAATAAATTATTAAACAATTAATTGGTGAGCACCTAGAGGATAATCGGGTTATAAGGAATAGCCAGCATAGGTTTGTCAAGAACAAATCATGCCAAACCAACCTAATTTCCTTCTTAGACAGGGTTACTGGCTTGATGGATGGGGGGAAGGAACAGACACGGTAGACCTTGGTTTTAATAAGACTTTTGACACAGTCCCACATGACATTCTCATAAGCAAACTGCGGAAATGTGGTCTAGATGAAATTACAGTAAGGGGGTGCACAATTGGTTGAAGTAGGGCTGTCAATTTATTGCAGTTAACCCATGCAAATGACTAAAAAAAAATAATCTTGATTAAAAAAATTAATCACAATTAATCACAGTTTTAATCGCACTGTTAAACAACAGAATATCAATTGAAATGAATTAAATATTTTCAGTGTTTTTCTACATTTTCATATATATATTGTATTCTGTGTTGTAATTGAAATCAATGTATATTTTGTATTACAAATATTTGCACTGTAAAAATGATAAAAGAAATAGTCAAATGCAAAACTACAAAATGGGGAATCACTGGTTAGGCAGTAGTATGGCTGAAGAGATTGGGGTATTATAGTGGAACACAAATTGAATATGAGTCAACAATGTGATGCAATTGTAAAAAAGGCTATCATTATTCTGGGTTGTGTTCACAGGAGTGCTGGTATGTAAGGCATTGGAGGAAAATGTCCCACTGTACTTCGCACTGATGAGGCTTCAGCTGAAATAATGTGTTCAGTTCTGGGTGCTGCATTTTAGGAAAGAGATAGACAAATTGGGGAGAGTCTAGAGGAGAGCAAAATGATTTCTCAAGGTCCCTTCCGTTGCTACATTTTTTTCTCCCTCCCCCAACAGCGGGGAGGTGTCCACATGCCCCAGCCTCGTGGTCAGTGTGGCTTGTACTGTGTGGCAGCGTCATGTGGAGCAGCAGGTCCAAGCAGTGGTCATGCTGTCTCTCATAAAATCAGCTGCCAGGGTCCTCCCCCCGCCCCAACTGCTGCAGTTTACTCCAGTGCCTGCAGATGTTTTCTTCCTTTCTCCCACTAGATGCCTGCCTGCCTCCCACTCTGACTCACCTGCTGTGGACTTGGCGGCTGGTTCAGTGTTAGGTAGTATTACCGCCACTTGGAACCCACACAGCCACAGCCTGAGTGAGGAGGTGGAAGTGTGTACTGGCCGCTGAGTCTTTCCCCTGCTGTCTAAACTGTGGCTCCAACATGTTTCTGCTGCATGCTGTGAACCACACTGACCACAAGAACAGCACGTGGAGATACCTTCTTCTGCCTCCCTGCTGTTGAAAAAATAGTCCCATGTTGGGGGGCAGTTGGCCTCCCTTATAACCTTTAGTGTAGTTGTTATAGGGAGCTCACTTGGGAGATTGAAGACCCCAGTTCAGTTTCCCCATCTGCCTGAGGAGAAGAGATTTGATCAACTATATCTCTGCTTAGTGCACTAGCCACTAGAGTAAGGGATGTTCTGATGGAGGTGGGAGTGTGGGCTCTCAGCCTCTCCTGTTGAAGCTGTTCCATTATGTATAAATAGTTAAATATGTGTTGGGCCAGGGAGAGTGATATACTCCTATGGTCCAGTAGTTAGGGCCCTCACTTGAGAGGTGGGAAATCTATGTTAAAATCCATCTCTTCTCATCAGGCAGAAGGTTAATTGAACTGGGATTTCCCCTATCTTAGGTGACTGTCCTAGCTACTAGGCTAGTGGCAATAAGAAAACACTTTGCCTTCCTTTCTTCCCCCACCCCCTTGTTTCGAGTAGATATGCACTGCCACTATTCTTGCAATAAACAGCTTAGGTGCCTGACTGCAGGAGAGGGTTCCCGCTGTGGATCCCAAACACAGACAGGTGCTTCCTTCCAGCCCAGACTTAGGGTTTTTCTACGCTACAAAATTAAGTCGACTTTATCTAATTCAACCTTGAGCCTCTGAATTAATTTAGTCAATTGTGCATGCTCATTGTCTCGATGGAGTGCGTCCTCACTAGCAGTGCCTGCATTGATGCAGAAAGCAATGCATCGTGGGTAGATATCCCTATAAACAACTTGCCGCGGTGTGTTTTGGGACGTTTGTGCAATGCCTCATAGGATCAAAACATTGTCATAGGGGAGAATGGGAACATTGCATTGGCATCCCATGATGCACTGTGCTCAACAGTCATCAGCTTTCCTATCAACATATAGTAGAGTTTCTTGGGAAATTCACTATTAATTCTAAGTGAAGCTATGGTTCTATTCTGCTCATAGATAGTAGAATAGATTTTCCCCCTCACCCCCTTTTATTTTTTGAAAAGAAAGTTTGATCAAAGAAAGCTTATATTCTTTTGTATTAACTGCTACAATAACTATACAAAAATTTACCCCATAATGGTTTTAGTGCATTTTCCCATTAATATGAGTATAATGTTCTTTGATTACAAAAATACAAGTTATATAATATTACTTTGAGTTAATTCTTTATTTTGAAGGCTCCTAGAACACTCTGTAGATATTCTGGTAGACAATGTATGCCTGTAGCTGGAAATCTGTAGAATTTAAAATATGTTCTACTTTGCTTTCAGTTATAAAAGTGCTCTCTTTTGAATCTAAATTGTATTTATTATTAGAATTTTTTGGTTTGAATGTAAACTTTTTCATTACAATCTGGGGAAAGCAGTTTTACAAGAAATGTAGGGCTGGAAGGGACCTTGAGATGTGATCTAATCCGGCTACCGTGCACTGAAGAACGACTAAGTATAACTAGACCATCCCTGACAGATTTGTCCAATATGTTCTTGAAAACCTTCAATGATGCAGATTCCACAGACTTACTTGGAAGCCTATTGCAATGCTTAACTATCCGTATAATTTTTTTTCTTAATATGTAACCTAAATCTTCAGCAAGGGAGATTAAGCCTATCATTCCTTGTCCTACCTTCAGTGGAGAACAATTGATCCTCCTCTATATAACAATACTTAACATATATGAAGACAATTATCAGATCCCCCCTCCGTTGCCTTTTCTCAAGACAAAATATACCCAGTTTTTAATTTTTCCTCATTGGTTAGGGTTGCTAAACCTATCATTTTTGTTTCTTTCCTCTGGACTCTCTCCAATTTGTACACATCTTTCCTGAAGTGTGGCACCCAGAACTGGACACAATATTCTAGTTGAGGCCTCACCAGTGCCAAGTATAGCAGGACAATTATTGCTCATGTCTTACATATGGCATTGCTGTTAATACTTCCCAGAATTATGTTTGCCTCCCCCCTTTTTTTTGCAACTTCATGACATTGTTGACTCATTCAGTTTGTGATCTGCTATAATCCTCAGATCCTCTTCTGTAGTACTACTGCCTAGCCAGTTATTCCCCATTTTCTAATGTCTGTATTGAATTGTTGATTTCAGACCAATTCTCCAATTTGTGAAGGTTAGTTTGAATTCTAATTCTGTCCTCCAAAAGGTTTGCAACCCCTTGAGGTTATCTGCATATTTATAAAGCATACTCTCCGTTCCACTATCCAAGTATTAATGAATATACTGAATAGTACTGGACCCTGGGTAGAGCCCTGCTGGACCCCACTGGAAACATCGTCCCAGTTTGACAGCGAACCATTGATGATTAATCTTTGAGTAAGTCTTTGAACCAGTTGTGCACCAAGCTTATAGTAATTGATCTAGATCACATTTCCCTAGTTCGCTTATGAGAATGTCATGTGGGACTGTGCCAAAAGCCTCACTAAAATCAAGATGTCACTTCTGCTGTGTTTCCCCTATCCACTTGGCCAGTAACCCTGTCAAAAAAGAAATTGTGTTGGTTAGGAATGGTTTGTTCGCAACAAATCCATATTGGCTGTAACATGTTAGGTGTATTCAAGTCGGCAGGGCTTGACGAAAGCAATCTTAGACTTATTCTTGGAGCAACCATATACTCTGTAACTGTTCTTTCCTTATTCTGATTATGTTCCTTACCCCTTGTTGTAAATATTGTGTTTAGTATCTGGAAACAATTAAGCTTTTCAGTAATGACTGTAGCAAAATAGGCATTAAACACCTCAGCCTTCCTGATGTCATCCATTAACTGTCCTTTGCCACTAAGTAGAAGACCTACATTTTCCTTCATCTTTCTCATGCTCTTAATGTATTTATAGGCTCTCTTCTTATTGCCTTGTATGTCCCTTGCTAGGTCTAACTCATTTGGTGCCTTAGCCTTTCTGATTTTTGTCCCTACATGCTTGTGCTATTCTTTTATACTCATCCGTAGCAATTTATCCATGTTTCCACTATTTGTAGGATTTCTTCTTGATTTTTAGGTCAGTCAAGTGCTCCTGATGGAGCCATATTGGCCTCTTACTATTCTTTCTATCTTTCCTTTGCAACAGGATAGTTTGCTGTTGTGCCTTTAATATTTTTGTCTCCTTCAGAGCTGAACCTTATCAGAGAATCAGGAACTTGTGTAATTCCAGTGTATGAGCTTTGAGGAGCAGCTGCTTCTGATGAAACTGGAGGAATTGAAATTTTAAGAAGCAGAACAAAAAGAAAGCAGTTGGCTTTCATTGCTTTTTAAATGGAATTATGCTCAGGTGGCCATGAAGGGGAAACTTTCTCTGGGAGGTTTTCTTACATTTCCTTGCTTCAGACCTAAGTCATTAACCCTTCTTTTAATGCTGTCACACTTATTGCAGGAACAATTTAAAAGAATACCCAGTGAGAATAGCCTGTAAGCTTATGCCTGAGCAAATGACACATAACATTTTTCTTTTTTTGTCTTTCTGAGGAGGAACTTGCTATGCCCTGATATGTATCCAGAAATAGCCCATCTGCCAGCTTCAGACAGTTTAATTTTTCTCCTTCCTTCAGGCCAAATGGTCTCACCCATTTCCGTAGACAGGAAGCTTATCAGCTTTTCTCTTCTATTTTTTTCTGAAGTAAGATGTAATACTACTGATCAGCTCCATGGTGGGTGGGGTGGGGAACATGCTAAAATATTTTGGGTGAGATCGTGGTTACTTAGAGTACTGAGCAGGATCAGAATTTTAACATAGATGCTGCAGCCTTTAGTGCTGTCCTGGCATATGTAACAGTTCCCAATGGATCTCAGGTTATCCGTGGTGTTGGAGGGTCACACAGTGGAGAAGAATATCTTTTAATCCTCTTGTGAGACTTGCTTCATGATAATGGGATCTGCCCTATAGCTTTTTTTCAGCTTTCTCAGCAGCCAGCATAAAACTATGGAATGAACACCCAGAGGAGCTAGGTACCATTGCAAACTTCACTGCCTTCTACTCTAAGGACAGTGCACATTTCTTTGACCTGGCCATAAGTATATATATATGTATGTGTGTGTATATAGATATAAAATTTCAAAACAAAATACTCCACTGCACACACTTCTCTCATGGCAAAAGGATGAGAGAACAAACACATGACAGATGTTAGGCATACCACTTAATGAACTCCTGGAAGGTGCTCAGATTCTACAGTTATGAATGCAGTATAAGAACCTATATAGACTAGAACTTGCTACAAAGTCTAAGATAGTAAAAGAGTAATGGAGAAAGAAATTTAAAGCCAGGGCAAGAAGAAACTGAGTGCTTTTTGAGAATTCAAAAGCACCGGTAAAATATAATTTAATTAGTTTGATAAAAATGCAAGTGTGTGCAGTTTTCCAGGTACTGTCACTCTGACATTGCATGTTGCCAGGGTTTCAGATACTTGTTTCTGTTTGAAATGTACAGTTTAATAAATATATCTCTCTGAAGATATAAACTGAGCAACAGCATCGAGGAGGATTTGTCAGTTTATTCTAACACGTCTTTCCTTTTAAACATTGTAAAAGAACCAAATTTCATGTGATTCAAAAGGCTGATTGCTGCATCTGCGTGTGTATGTTTAGGAGAAAGTTCTGTGTCTTAGAGATAGGGAATGTAGAATATGATGTAATAGTTGCTAAGGCAACTACACTTTTTATGGAATGCTAGGATAATAATGGTAAGAAGCCTATGTAAGTTGTTCACCTTCTCCTTTTGCCACTTTTCCAATTTTTGTAAATACAATAGATAATTTGAGATCAACCTAGAAATGGCTCTTCTTTTGTTCAACTCAGCCATATCAGTGAGGTTCTGCGATCTTTATGGATATAGCAAAGAGGGATCTATTTACATACCGAAAGGCTAGGATTCAAGCATCTCTAAAAAGCATACTTTACAAAGAAAAAATGCCTTCCTTGCTCTGCCTGAGTAAATTATGTTACAATTGAATGAAAGTGGGCCAAGGTTGTTTTTGTTTTTTGTTTTTTTAAATGTGATTCCCTTTTCCTGTTTTCCCTTTCCCCTTTGTGTGTGTTCTACACAAGTTTTAGAAACTCTTCTCTATTACTGTGAAACAACATTTTGTGTATAATTTGTTGTTCGTTATGTGGCAAATGAGGAGTAATGAAACCCCACTTGAAGAGAGTTGGGTTGGGACTAGAGCATTGCAAGCCCTTCCAAGTTCCGTGTGCTCACAAAAGTTGTATGTCAGCACTGGCTTGAATGGATGGACAGGCACAGAAATTCTGAAAGCCTTATGTTTTGAATTGACATCTGACCTTGCTCAGTGAAAACTGTTACAATGATTCAGGCATGGCAGTTTTGCTAGTGTAGGAATTGCAGAATCAGGTCCCATATACATAAATCCACTATATATTTTTAAGTATAAATACACGAATACCAGGTCTGTCTATATGTAACGTATAGTGGGGTATTTAGAATTTAATGGTGGGACTTCAGTCGTATTCAGCATTGGGCTATCTCTGCTCCCAATGATTTCAGTGGAAGTTTTGCCATTGATTTCAGTGGGGCAGAGTTAGGCCAACCCTGAGTGCTTCTAAAAATCCCAGCCTAAGCTCTTCATGACAGGTCCTACATCCTTACATGTGTGTAAAGCAGCTAGCATGCTTTTGGGGGTTTATATATAAACAATTCCAAAGTGATCAACTTTCAATTATCGCTGAAATATGACCAGCTTTTCAAGTAAGGGACACTGGTATTTGACCAGAATAAGTCCCCCCAACTCAGGTTTCTGTGAAACAGTTTATGAAGCATACAATTTTTTTTCACAAATGAGAAAATAAGGAACATTCATTTACAATTTTAAGCATTTTTAAGGCTCCCTCACTCCTGATGACTAGCTACTTACTTCATCGACATTCAGTAAGGTGGAACTATTCTATAGATAAACGTAACTTCTGAAGGGAGGTACTGAAAACCTTGCTTGGGTCCCAGATATGTCTGGTCCAGAGGGATTACTTTTCAATTGAGCCCCCATTCTCTATTTTATTCTTTGTGTTTTGTGGCCATAATAGTAACTTCCTAAAATCTGAATGCAAATTTTTTAAAAAAGTGTTGGTAAAATAATTTAATCTGCCAAAGATTGATTAAGGCAGCAGAGACCTCACTTAGCAGGCTGTGTTTGTTCTTTTATTGCGCAAAATTCTGCAAAAGGGAGCATGTTAAAGCTGCAGGATAACTTCTATGAGAGACTTCTCTTAAATTCTCCTTTAGGGCTCAAAGTATTTATGCTTGGGCTCAGCCACAAAGTGAGATGTTTTGTAAAATATAAAGGAAAAATTCCATTGTTATAGATTTAGGTGACCTCTTGGGGCAGGGAGAGAGGAAGAAATATATAAAAGGGAGAAATGATGAAGGTGCCCAATGTGCTTTAAAATTCCAAATTTCCCATGTGAGTAAAAGTCTTTTATAATGTGTGAGTGGGAAAAAATTAAGCAATTAGAAGTGATTAATGGATTTTTATACATTAATTAACTATTAAAGGAGAGGTTTCAGAGTAGCAGCCATGTTAATCTGTATCTGCAAACAGGAGTACTTGTGACACCTTAGAGACTAACAAATTTATTTGAGCATAAGCTTTCTTGGGCTGCTGCCCACTTCATCAGATGCATAGAATGAAACATATAGTAAGAAGAAGAGGGGGGATGAGTCACTGAGGAAGGAGCGAAGAGCCATCAGCCATAAGGAGAGTCTGAGGCAGAGACCTCTACCCAGGCCCCAGCGAGATTAGAACCTTTTAGTTTTATCCATGATGTTTCCTATCCTGCTCCCATTAAAGTCAAGCTATGACTTCAGTGGGAAGCAGGATTGGATCCATACTGCATAATGAGAGAAAACATTGAGTGTCCAGAAGTGAGATAGAGCTAGAGAGAAATGCTCCTTTTGTTCTCCAGCAGCCAGAGGAAGTTGGGTTGGGGGTCTCCAAGTTTTTTCAGACATTTGCTAGCTAAAGGCTGATCCAAAACAGGATCCAGGGACAGCATCCTGTTCAGAACTTCACCATCCCTTTCCAGCAGCTTAGGAAGGAATGGAGCTTGCTTCCTTTCACATTGCCCTTGGACAGTAGAGTCCCCAATCCTACGTATCCATCTGTGGCTGGTGTATTTATTCATTTGACTATTATGTGTCTGTTAAAATTTCATAGCACTAGATGTGAGTGGGTCTGTGGATGTGTGTGTTTAGGCAAGAGAAAAGGGAAGAGATGATGTGATAGTAGAAAAGGGAAATATGAACAGATACATTTTGTGGGGAAGAATAGGAAAAGGGAGAGAATACAAGGGAGAAAGAGAATAGGTAGAAAAAGAAAGGGGAAAGGGTGTTACAAGAGAGAGGGGAAGGGAAAGAGGATATTAAACAACACTGAAGATCATTCTGTTTTCAGGAACTGAAAGAAAAAGAAAAATTGGAGTCAAGCCAGAATGGGAAAGTATGTAATAAAACCAGGAAAGGTGTAAATAGAAGTTGTCAAATAGCAGTCATTGAATGTAGCATTTTGATTAACTTCACAGGTCATCAGGTAAGTCATCTGACAAATACTACTTTGCAGTATTTGACCAGCCATATAGTTAGTCAAATACAATTTGGCAAGTGTATTATTAGATGGAATACCAGTAGGATTTGCTGAATATATTCAATGAATATTTCTTATGTTGTTCAACCTGCCCTAATAGCAAGTTGCATTAAATATATTTTTTTCTCCTTGACTAATAGTCTTAGTCCTTGGGTTAAAGGTGAAGGGTAAATATTTTGTTGCCTGGAAAGCAATTTAGGGTACCTAGAATGTAAAAGGTGTTTATGAAACCAACCTCCTTTTAATTATAATTTAAAAGCTTGTTTGAATAGGTAGTTTGAGCTACTCTAATATTTGTGCAAGGACTATGATCAGATAAAGATTACAAATACAGTAGGGGCACTTTTTTCCTTGGAGGCATGTAAACTTTCCTCAACTGCTCTGACATGTCTTTTAGACAAAGCCTTCTACATCTTTAATACTGTTTTTGGAGTAGGGCATACTCGTATCGGGGAGAACTTTTAGATAATTTGGGATATATTTGGTCCCTTTCAAAGGTGGGTTTGATGAGCCATGCCAATCTTTGATTTGTTTCTTGGGCTTCAATCATATCAACATGTTCATTATAATGAAAAGTCCAGGGACCCCTACTCTATGGAATTACAAAGGATTGATTGAATCAGTTGAACAAAGCATATATTGAGCCAGCTGGACATATGATAGTGTGCTGGCAGCAACATTTAAGGAAGTTACAGGCATATGGTATGTGTTTGTAAACATTCTGGATAGCCAAACATTGAGATAAATAAAATGCAGACTATTTAACTTATTAGTATTGCAGTATCCAATTAAGCCATCCATGTCCAACTTTATTTTGCTCCCAGGATGCACCGAGGCTTCTAGCTTGAAGGTCCATGTCAAGAAGTCTTGCAACATCTTAAAAAAAAGGGAAGTTGCTTGCAGCTGGTCAAATGAAGCAGATGGAAATACTGATGTTGGTGATAATTGTGGAAATCTGAGATTAAAAAAGGATGATTAGCATTGTTTCTGCTCAGGTGTAGCTCCTCCTTCAATCAGGATATGGCATTGCACTGGTCTGCACCTCATAGAATCATAGAATCATAGAATATCAGGGTTGGAAGGGACCCCAGAAGGTCATCTAGTCCAACCCCCTGCTCGAAGCAGGACCAATTCCCAGTTAAATCATCCCAGCCAGGGCTTTGTCAAGCCTGACCTTAAAAACCTCTAAGGAAGGAGATTCTACCACCTCCCTAGGTAACGCATTCCAGTGTTTCACCACCCTCTTAGTGAAAAAGTTTTTCCTAATATCCAATCTAAACCTCCCCCACTGCAACTTGAGACCATTACTCCTCGTTCTGTCATCTGCTACCATTGAGAACAGTCTAGAGCCATCCTCTTTGGAACCCCCTTTCAGGTAGTTGAAAGCAGCTATCAAATCCCCCCTCATTCTTCTCTTCCGCAGACTAAACAATCCCAGCTCCCTCAGCCTCTCCTCATAACTCATGTGTTCCAGACCCCTAATCATTTTTGTTGCCCTTCGCTGGACTCTCTCCAATTTATCCACATCCTTCTTGAAGTGTGGGGCCCAAAACTGGACACAGTACTCCAGATGAGGCCTCACCAATGTCGAATAGAGGGGAACGATCACGTCCCTCGATCTGCTTGCTATGCCCCTACTTATACATCCCAAAATGCCATTGGCCTTCTTGGCAACAAGGGCACACTGCTGACTCATATCCAGCTTCTCGTCCACTGTCACCCCTAGGTCCTTTTCCGCAGAACTGCTGCCTAGCCATTCGGTCCCTAGTCTGTAGCTGTGCATTGGGTTCTTCCGTCCTAAGTGCAGGACCCTGCACTTATCCTTATTGAACCTCATCAGATTTCTTTTGGCCCAATCCTCCAATTTGTCTAGGTCCTTCTGTATCCTATCCCTCCCCTCCAGCGTATCTACCACTCCTCCCAGTTTCGTATCATCCGCAAATTTGCTGAGAGTGCAATCCACACCATCCTCCAGATCATTTATGAAGATATTGAACAAAACCGGCCCCAGGACCGACCCTTGGGGCACTCCACTTGATACCGGCTGCCAACTAGACATGGAACCATTGATAACTACCCGTTGAGCCCGACAATCTAGCCAGCTTTCTACCCACCTTATAGTGCATTCATCCAGCCCATACTTCCTTAACTTGTTGACAAGAATACTGTGGGAGACCGTGTCAAAAGCTTTGCTAAAGTCAAGAAACAATACATCCACTGCTTTCCCTTCATCCACAGAACCAGTAATCTCATCATAAAAGGCGATTAGATTAGTCAGGCATGACCTTCCCTTGGTGAATCCATGCTGGCTTGTTCCTGATCACTTTCCTCTCATGCAAGTGCTTCAGGATTGATTCTTTGAGGACCTGCTCCATGATTTTTCCAGGTACTGAGGTGAGGCTGACTGGCCTGTAGTTCCCAGGATCCTCCTTCTTCCCTGTTTTAAAGATGGGCACTACATTAGCCTTTTTCCAGTCATCAGGGACTTCCTCCGTTCGCCACGAGTTTTCAAAGATAATGGCCAATGGCTCTGGCCTCTGGCTCCCCCTTTTGGCTGTTTTCTATACTGTGCACCAGCTTGTCTGCTGTATTTGCATTTTGTGGCCTCACCCTCCAGCTAGGTTATTTTTCCAGCCCCATCCCCTTTCGGGGTGTCAAAAGTCTAATATGTTTATAAGTTCGAGTGACCATAAATGAGTAGGTCCTCTGCCCCTTCGAAGGGCTATATCCAGATCACCAACTTCCCTCTCAATTCTTCCCTCACACGTCTGGCTTGCTCTCGGTCCTTCCTCAGGACATTCCTCACAAGAGCCTGTCTTGCTTCCTGTGATTCCTTGCAAAAGTATCCTCCCTTCTCTGCTGTCTCTCCCCTCCCTGAGCTCCTGAGCCTGCTTATAAGACCCAGGTGTCTAATGGATCATCACACAGCTCTGCCCTCTCTGGCTGGGAGGCAGCCAGTCAATCACCCCATTAGCATGGAATTTAATTGGGTTTCGTTGCATTCTCTACAGGAGATGGGGGAATCTCATCACAAGGATATAGAGACTGGACTTGCCCAAGTCACTTTGTGACCCAGGGCTAGCTCTTGACAGTATTTAAGATAATCAATACTATATACACATGTTGTCACAGGGAATATAAAAGAGAGGTGCTCTTCTCCTTTTTCCAGATCAAAATTATTGCAGAAATTTACAGTTGTGTTTAAAAACTGATGCATCTTCAATGGCTTAATGTAGTCAGCAGGACTGTTTTCAAAATAGCACTAAACAGGGGTTTGACTATTCTAATACTGATTGAATTACATATTTTAAAATGTAAATAATCTTTATTTACTAGGCTGATGTTAATGTTTGATTATAAATAAGCAGCATCCTATTTTTCAGCATTTTTAAGGGCAGAGAAAATGTTATTTATGAAAGCAGATTATGGCCCACATTTTCAGAATGCCTCCCCCATCTGCGTTTTGCAAATCAAAATTCAACCACTAGATAACCAAGTATTTGATTTACATGTGTAACCATGTGCTTAGTTGTCTTAATGGCAGAGTCAGTAGGCACAATTTCTGCAAGCACCATTTTTAGCAGATGCTTAAACATCTGTGCCTATATGAAGGGAACATTGTGCCTATATGAAGGGAAGCTGGACTCAGGTGTACTTGCTAATTGTGATAAAATGGGCCCTATTTTCCTGTATCCTGCAGTAGGTGTACAGTACTCATTTACTCACATACAAAGTGGGTGAGTGGTGGAATTTTAAATGTGCTTTGCACAGATGAATATGGTAAAGGCAGTGGGGAATCAGGCCCTATGAATTTGATAACCTGCAAGATAACATAGCAAGGCGTTCACTTGTCCTTGCAACAAATCAGCCAGAGACCTCTCCTGAGTGCAATCACCAGTACCTTTTATTTACAGTGTCAGCTCCCATCACCTTCTATTTACAGACCGCTGCAAACTAGCAAGCTAGGGGACAGCAAGCTTCTCCAGACAGCAGGGAGGCAGAGCCCTTGGCTCTTTCCTTTCCTTACTTCCTTCCTGCCAGCCTCATATAGCCCCCGGCTAATGAGGCCCGCAGGTGCTTCTCTTCTAGCAATTAGGCATGGCATACTCAGCCAGCCCCAATTAATGCTTCTTAATTGGACCTGGGCTAACAGAGGGCTGGCTCAGGACCTCCTGGCCAGCACCCTGTTACAGATACCAAGTGACATCTGCTGGGAGAGCAATACAGCAGTGCACAGACAATCAGGAAGCTTTGGAGAGTATTGGGGGCAACTTCCTGGTGCAAGTGCTGGAGAAACCAACTAGGGGCCGTGCTCCTCTTGACTTGCTGCTCACAAACAGGGAAGAATTGGTAGGGGAAGTAGTAGTGGGTGGCAACCTGGGCAGAGTGACCATGAAATGGTCAATTTCAGGATCCTGACAAAAGGAAGAAAGGAGAGCAGAATACGGACCCTGTACTTCAGAAAAGCAGACTTTGACTCTGTCACGGATGTGATGGGCGGGATCCCCTGGGAAGCCAATATGAGGGGGAAAGGATTCCAAGAGAGCTGGCTGTATTTTAAAGAAGCCTTATTGAGGGCGCATGAACAAACCATCCCGATGTGCAGAAAGAATAGCAAATATGGCAGGTGACCAGCTTGGCTTAACAGAGAGATCTCTGGTGAGCTTAAGCACAAAAAGGAAGCTTACAAGAAGTGGAAACTTGGACAGATGACTGGGGAGGAGAATAAAAATATTGCTCTGGGCATGACTTGGGAGGAAAATAAAAAAGTATGCAGGCGTGTAATCAGGAAGGCCAAAGCACAATTGGAGTTGCAGCTAGCAAGAGGTGTGAAGGGTAACAAGAAGAGTTTCTATAGGTATGTGAGCAGCAAGAAGGTAAGGGAAAGTGTGGGACCCTTACTGAATGGGGGAAGGAACCTAGTGACAGATGATGTGGAAAAAGCTGCAGTACTCAATTCTTTTTTTTTTTGCCTCGGTCTTCACAGATAAGGTCAGCTGCCAGACTGCTGCACTGGGCAGCACAGTTTGGGGAGGAGGAGAGCAGCCCTTAGAGGAGAAAGAACAGGTTAAGGACTATTTAGGAAAGCTGGATATGCACAAGTCCATGGGGTCAGATGCAATGCACCCAAGGGTGCTGAGGGAGTTGGCTCATGTGATTGTAGAACCATTGGCCATTATCTTTGAAAACTCATGGGGACTGGGGGAGGTCCCGGATGATTGGAAAAAGGCAAATATAGTGCCCATCTTTAAAAAAGGGAAGAAGGAGAATCTGGGGAACTACAGATTGGTCAGCCTCACCTCAGTCCCTGAAAAAATCATAGAACAGGTCCTCAATGAATCCATTTTGAAGCCCTTGAAGGAGAAGAAGGTGATCAGGAACAGTCAACATGAATTCACCGAGGGCAAGTCATGCCCCAGCAACCTGATTGCCTTCTATGATGCTGTAACTGGCTCTGTGGATATGGGGAAAGTGGTGGACGTGATATATCTTGACTTTAGCAAAGCTTTTTATATGGTCTCCCACAGTGTTCTTGCCAGCAAGTTTAAAAAGTATGGATTGGATAAGGTGGTGTGACAAAGTTCCTCCTCTATCTTGGTGGATCTTGCGCTTATTGGCGGATTTGCTCACCTCGGAGATTCACGGAAGCCCTCAGTTTGGCCATTTTCTTGAACCCACAGTCCAGGTCAACTCCTCCTGTGTCTGACAAGGAGTTGGGAGGTTTGCGGGGATCCCAGGCCCGCCCTCTACTTCAGGTTCCAGCCCAGGGCCCTGTGGAATGCAGCTGTCTAGAGTGCCTCCTGGAACAGCTGTGCAAAAGCTACAACTCCCTGGGCTACTTCCCCCTGGCCTCCTCCCAACACCTTCTTTATCCTCACCATAGGACCTTCCTCCTGGTGTCTGATAAAGCTTGTACTCCTCAGTCCTCCAACAGTACACGTTCTCATTCTCAGCTCCTAGTGCCTCTTACTCCCAGCTCCTCACACGCATGCCACAAACTGAAGTGAGGTCCTTTCTAAACTCAGATGCCCTGATTAGCCTGCCTTAATTGGTTCTAGCAGCTTCTTGATTGGCTGCAGGTGTTCTAATCAGCCTGTCTGTCTTAATTCTTTCCAGAAAGTTCCTGATTGTTCTGGAACCTTCTCTGTTGTCTTACCCGGAGAAAAGGGACCTACTCAACTTGGGGCTAATATATCTGCCTTCTGTCACTCTCCTTTAGCCATTTGGCCCGACCCTGTCACAGTGGATAGAAAGCTGTCTAGATCATCGGGCTCAATGGGTAGTGATCAATGGCTTGATGTCTAGTTGGCAGCTGGTATCAAGCGGCATGTCCCAGGGGTCAGTGCTGGGGCCAGTTTTGTTCAACATGTTCATTAATGATCTGGATAATGAGATGGATTGCACCCTCAGCAAATTTGCAGATTACACTAAACTGGGGAGAGAGGTAGATATGCTGGAGGGGAGGGATAGGGTCCAGAGTGACCTAGACAAATTGGAGGATTGGGCCAAAAGAAATCTGATGAGGGACAAGTGTAGAGCCCTGCACTTAGGATGAAGGAATCCCATGCACTGCTACAGGCTGACTGGCTAAGTAGCAGTTCTGCAGAAAAGGACCTGGGGACTACTGTGGATGAGAAGCTGGATATGAGTCAACAGTGTGCCTTTGTTGCCAAGAAGGCTAACAGCATACTGGACTGCATTAGTAGGAGCATTGCCAGCAGATCGAGGGAAGTGATTATTCCCCTCTATTCGGCATTGGTGAGGCCACATCTGGAATACTGTGTTCAGTTTTGGGCCCCCCACTACAGAAGGGATGTGGACAAATTGAAGAGAGTGCGGCAGAGGGCAACAGAAATTATTAGAGGGCTGGGGCACATGACTTGTGAGGAGAGGCTGAGGGAACTAGGTATATTTAGTCTGCAGAAGAGAAGAGTGAGGGGGGATTTGATAGCAGCCTTTAACTACCTGAATGGGGGTTCCAAAGAGGATGGAGCTCAGCGGTTCTCAGTGGTAGCAGATGACAGAACAAGGAGCAAAGATCTCAAGTTGCAGTGGGGGAGGTCTAGGTTGGATATTCAGAAAAACTATTTCACTAGGAGGGTGGTGAAGCACTGGAATGGGTTACCTAGGGAAGTTGTGGAATCTCCATCCTTAGAGATTTTTAAGGTCCAGCTTGACAAAGCCCTGGCTGGGATGATTTAGTTGGGGTTGGTCCTGCTTTGAGCAGGGGTTCGGAGTAGATGACCCCCTGAGGTCTCTTTCAATCCTAATCTGCTATGATTCTATGCTATGTCTCCTGAGAATTACCATTCGCGCAAATTCCATTGATTCTAATTAAAGTTAATATGCTCAGCATGTGCAGAATTCAGACCTATGGGTCTCTGAGTGCCTGAATAAGATATACAGGCCCAATCTTGCAGCTCAAGATTTTAAATTAATATCTATATGCAATATTTTTAAATGGGGCGTAGTCTTTTTTTCAACTCAGTCCACATCATAGGTGGGAATTCTGACAAAGTTACAGACAACGTTGAAAATAAGATAGACTTTTAATCGTGAATCTCATAAGAGGAGCTTTATGTGGTCTATTATGTCTTTAAAATGCATTGCTAGACTACATTTATTGGTCTGGAAATCATTTAAGTTCTATCTTCACTGTCTTCTGTTTTCAATGTGGGTAGGGGCTAGGCAGCAGGTTTTCTCTCTCACCAGAACAGCATAGATAGTATGACAGCTCTCCAGATTAAACACACATAAAGTCAGAATGAAAGAATTTTCTTAGTTCTCACTATTTAAAAAGCACAATGCCTATTTTTAAAAAGAGCTTTGCTACGGAGTGGTTGACACTCACTGGAAATTCCATCTGCAAAACCAGAAAAAGATAATCTACAGTTAGGCTTTGAAAACCTCTTGATAAACAAATCCAAGTCCTGCTACCCACATGTGAAAATGTTAATCATGTAGGGAGAAATAGTATGTAGCCATAATAAGCTCAGCCATTCTCAGATACCATGGAGCCTGTGTTTCCTTGCTCTCTCTTTCTGTGTTAACAAAGCTGCGTTCAATCAATCTCCACTTCCAAATACTCTTTTGTGAAGCTTTTCAAAACTGTTCATTGCTACTTTATTGCACACCATGAACTTATACTGATACCACTGTACTAAATATGTCTGAACTAGGTTGAAAGCTCTTCAAGGCAAGGATCAAACCTATTTTAATGGAGTATATCAGCTCTTTGAAGCTTGTGAGGGAACATCTGTGGGCCAGTACTACACTATTTCAGATTTTGCTTCTTAAAACATACCCGGGGGCAGGAACGTGTTGGCGGAAAACCATTGCTGCTGACTCTACTTTTAGGCCCCCAGGGCTGGGGTTCCATGAGCAATGTTGATTGCAACTCCCCTTCTCTCTTTGGTATGGGACAAGGCTAGCTCAAAGTCATTCCTGGTTGTCTCTTCTCTGGGAGCCAGGGGAGCACAGTTGTTGGAACATGTAGTTTTCCCAGCAGCGAGGGTATAGAGACAAGAGAAGATATAAATCCTGTTCTCCTTTCCCCAGATGAGGAGGGACCTGGTCTTGCTGTTATTTTATGAACTCTATGTATGGACACACAGTTTTGGGTTTCTTTAAAACTGTTTTGAGGAGAGAACCTCTATGGAGGTTCTGAATCAATTTCTAAAACCAAAAAAGGATTGTAGATATGAAGAACTGCCTTGTTCAGTGAACTGAAATAAGGATCACAGGGAGGAGAAGGTGTTTTCCTGTTTTAAAAACTCCCCAGCTGTGGTCTCTGTTTTTAATTTTGCCTTCCTCAGATATTTACAGTTTTGTATGGCACAGAGCACTGTTTGTGTTAAATAAATAATAACTCATCCTTGGCTTACTCTGATGTAAACAGAAAAATAATTAAAATGATGGTTTAAGTTGCTGATGGGAGTCTCTGCCACTCCTTTTGGATTTCTATGACATGGAAAGTAGCACTTTCTTTATACCAGCCATCCTGTCTGAACCTTTCCCTTCCTTAAAGCTTTTGGAGAGGACTCTCTCTGCCCTCACAATCATTTGGAGAGTTTAGGAGTATCTGGGCTATTACTGTTAATAATTTAATATGAAGGCTGATTATTTATAAAGCATAGCACAAAAAGTTAACATGGTGTCTTACAAACCTTCTCTGCCCTGAGAAGCTTACAATCCAAGAAATGCAAGAGATATTGCAAATGCCCTTTATTTGACAGGGTTAATATGAAAGGTTAAGGGTGTATTCCTAGAGGCAGTGACTGGTAGAAAGAAGCTTCTCTGTTGCTTTGATTTGCTGACTGAGTTCATTTTGTACCATTTTAATGATTATTTTATGTTATCCGTAAAAACCAGGCATGATCATACATGCATGGGGACTGTATTATTTACCTTGTGGTAAAAACTACAGGTTTCTTATTTCCACTAGGATTTTACAGTGAGATAACTATCCCATGTTAGTGATCTTCCTGTAAAAAGCCACCTTTGTATATGTGAAGACAGAGCCTTTGTATTGAGATGGGGCCTCAGAGGTGGGTGAGTGAATTGCAGCTCAGTCAGATAAGACATAGTATTGGTGGGTTGAAGAAAGTAGCTAGAAAAGATGATGATATTCTTTGATGATAACCCGACTGAAGGAATGTACTCATCGCTTGCTATGCAGGTTGGCTGTCTGAACATGATCTTCTTAGACACACGAGTGCTTATGGATAATCAGGTAGCTGCAGTGGCCAAGGGCACTTTTTTGCCATATGCATTTGTTAAGAAAATGGTGTCCTTTTCTTTTGCTTGCCTGTCTACAGGTATCTTTGCTGTTGTCACTTTTGAAACTAGACTAATGCCATGTGCTCTGCATAGAGCTATGCTTAAGACCATTAGGAAGCTGTAAATAGTGCAGAAGGCAGTTGTCCACTTATTAATTGGAGTTTTGTATTCAGAGCTCATTACAGTAGTACTCTGTGATCTCATGTGGCTATCAGCTTGTAAGTGAAATTTTAGAGGTTAGGTTAATTTAAGAGCTAGCATATAAAGAGCACTTACTGGTTTGGGACCTGGTTGTCTGAGAGACCACTTTTTCCTCATGCAGTATTGCTTAAGTGGAGCTGCTTCCTCATAATAAATGGAAGGAAGTATGATCCAGTGATTTGGACACCAGCTTGGGACTCAGGCGTCCTGGATTAAATTCCCTGCTCTGCCACAGAGCTCCTGTGTGACTTGGGGGACTTAGTTTGGGGGATAATACCTGCCTCACAGGAGTGTTGTAAAAATAAATAAAGATTGTTATGTGCTCAGATACGACAATAATATGGGCCATATACTTATCATAGCCTGGATCTGTGAACCCTCAGGGTCTATGTCCCTGGTTTACAAGTCCATTATGGCTCATGTACATGACTGTGGCAGCATAAAGGGGCTATAACTGACTGGATTTGAGAGGTACCCTAGTGTAAGGGGGTTCCATGGTTGACCCAGAGGTGGCTCTACTCCTCCCATCCCACACGATAGTTAGTGTACTTTGGAGAGGGATGGTTAAAGTGCTGTCCTATTGCTCTTGCCTGATACAGTAGAACCTCAGAGTTACGAACACCAGAGTTACAAACTGACCAGTCAACCACACACCTCATTCGGAACTGGAAGTACACAACAGGCAGCAGCAGAGATTAAAAAAGAGCATTCTGTGTAGTAAAGTTTCAAAGCTGTATTTAGTCAATGCTCAGTTATAAACTTTTGAAAGAACAACCATTATGTTCTGTTAAGAGTTACAAACATTTCAGAGGTGTTCCCGAGGTGTTCCCAGCTCTGAGGTTCTACTGTATAAGGATTCTTTGGGGCTGGTGCAGCAGACTGAACTTCAGAGTTGCTTTAAAATAACACAGACTTGGTCAGAGTCCACATTTTTTAAAGCTTTATGTTTAATTCTGCTGTATGCCCAGTTCCTGGACTTACTTTGCCTGTTAAGCATGCAACAACTTCTCTCTGAAATACAGCAGTGTCATGCTTTACCCAGAATAGATTCCAGAGAATTGTTTGCCTGTTGATGGGGTTTATAGCTAGAAGAAGTTCTGGGAACAGCCTGCATACCCTAAGCACTTTTGAAGCAGCTTTTTCCACTGTCAGGCAGATTCTGGCTCTGGGTCAGTGGCTGCTTCCTGATTCTCCCCCAACATCACCTTCAACCAGAGAGATGACATGACTTAGGGATAACATTTTATTGAGTGGTAAAATCAAACATATAGATTAAACTCTTACCATGCACATTTTTACTTCCTGTATAATTCTGAAAACATTAATCCTGTATTAGCATTCCCTTCTTTCTTTGTTCATTGATTAGCTAATGCTTGTACAGTGCTTTGAAAATGACAAAGCTGTGTAAATTCTTTTGATTAACTGATATAATACATACTGCTGGAAACATTTCACGGTCAATCTGTACGTATTCTGCTAATAGAGATATACATTTATCACAAGAACATTGAAGCCTGGAAAAGTTGAAAGTCAGTTGTAAGTGTTAACAGATGAGTTTTGCATGATGTTCTGGAAGAATTAAGATATTTACTCACCCTGCTCCCCTGGGCAGTGAGTTCTAGTATGAGGTGACTTTCCTCTCCCCCCCACCTTTTCCCTAAAATCTCTGTCTCCAGTTCTGGTGAACCATAGAATCATAGAAGATTAGGGTTGGAAAAGACCTCAGGAGGTCATCTAGTCCAGTCCCCTGCTCAAAGCAGGACCAACCCCAACTAAATCATCCCAGCCAGGGCTTTGTCAAGCCGGACCTTAAAAACCTATAAGGATGGAGATTCCACCACCTCCCTAGGTAACCCATTCCAGTGCTTCACCACCCTCCTAGTGAAATAGTTTTTCCTAATATCCAACCTAGACACCCCCCACTGCAATTTGAGACCATTACTCCTTGTTCTGTCATCTGCCACTACTTTGAACAGCCTAGCTTCATCCTCTTTGGAATCCCAAAGTTGAAGGCTGCTATCAAATCCCCCACCCCACACTCCTCTCTTCTGCAGACTAAATAACCCCAGTTTTCTCAGCCTCTCTTCATAAGTCATGTGCCCCTGCCTCCCCTCCGCTGGACTCTCTCCAATTTGTCCACATCCTTTCTGTAGTGGGGGGCCCAAAACTGGACACAATACTCCAGATGTGGTCTCACCAATGCCAAATAGAGGGGAATAATCACTTCCCTCGATCTGCTGGCAGTGCTCCTACTAATGCAGCCCAATATGCCGTTAGCCTTCTTGGCAACAAGGGCACACTGTTGACTCATATCCAACTTCTCTTCCACTGTAATCCTTTTCTGCAGAACTGCCACTTAGCCAGTCGGTCCCCAGCCAGTAGCTGTGCATGGGATTCTTCCATCCTAAGTGCAGAATTCTGCATTTGTCCTTGTTGAACCTCATCAGATTTCTTTTGGCCCAACCCTCCAATTTGTCTAGGTCATTCTGGACCCTATCTCTACCCTCCAGCGTATCTTCCCCTCCCCCCAGCTTAGTGTCATCTGCGAGCTTGCTAACTAAATTCCATCCCATCATCCACTTCATTAATGAAGATGTTGAACTAAACCGGCCCTAGGACAGACCCCTAGGTTACTAAGCTTGATACCGGCTGCCAAGTAGACACCGAGCTGTTGATTGCTACCCGTTGAGCCTGATAATCTAGCCAGCTTTCTATCCAACTTATTGTCCATTCATCCAATCCATACTTTTTTAACTTGCTGGCAAGAATACCGTGGGAGACCGTATCAAAAGCTTTGCTAAAGTCAAGATATATCACGTCCACCACTTTCCCCATATCCACAGAGCCAGTTATCTCATCATAGAACGCAATCAGTTTGATCAAGCATGACTTCCCCTTGGCGACTGTTCCTGATCACCTTCCTGTCCTCCAAGTGCTTCAAAATGGATTCCTTGAGGACGTGCTCCATGATTTTTCTTGGGATTCAGGTTAGGCTGACCAGTCTGTAGTTCCCTGGATTCTCCTTCTTCCCTTTTTTAAAGATGGGCACTATATTTGCCTTTTTTCAATCATCTGGGACTTCCCCCAATCGCCACGAGTTTTCAAAGATAACGGCCAGTGGCTCTGCAATCACATCAGCCAACTCTCTCAGCACCCTCGGATGCATTAGATCTGGCCTCATAGACTTGTGCATATCCAGCTTTTTTAAATAGTCCTTAACCTGTTCTTTCACTACTGAGGTCTGCTCACCTCCTCCCCAAACTGTGCTGCCCAGTGCAGCAGTCTGGGAGCTGACCTTATCTGTGAAGACCGAGGCAAAAAAAGCATTGAGTACTTCAGCTTTTTCCACATTGTCTGTCACTAGGTTGCCTCCCCCATTCAGTAAGGGTCCCGCACTTTCCCTGGCCTTTTTCTTGTTACTGACATACCTGTAGAAACCCTTCTCGTTACCCTTCACATCTCTTGGTAGATGCAACTCCAGTTGTGTTTTGGCCTTCCTGATTACACCCCTGCATGCTCAAGCAATATTTTTATACTCCTCCCTAGTCATCTGTCCAAGTTTCCACTTCTTGTAAGCTTCCTTTTTGTGTTTAAGCTCACCGAAGATTTCTCTGTTAAGCCAAGCTGGTCATCTCCCATATTTGCTATTCTTTCTGAACATTGGGATGGTTTGTTCCTGCGCCTTCAATAAGGCTTCTCTAAAATACAGCCAGCTTTCCTGAACTCCTTTCCCCCTCATATTCCCTGAGGGAGTCAAGTCTGCTTTTCTGAAGTCTAGGGTCCGTATTTTGCTGCTCTCCTTTCTTCCTTTTGTCAGGATCCTGAACTCGACCATTTCATGGTCACTGGTGCCCAGGTTGCCACTCACTTACACTTCCCTTACCAATTCTTCCTTGTTTGTGAGTAGCAGGTCAAGAGGAGCACGGCCCCTAATTGGTTCCTCCAGCACTTGTACCAGGAAGTTGTCCCCAACACTCTCCAAAAACTTCCTGGATTGTCTGTGCACTGCTGTATTGCTCTCCCAGCAGATGTCAGGGTAATTAAAGTCCACCGTGAGAATCAGGGCTTGTGATCTGGAAACTTCTGTTGGTTGTCCGAAGAAAGCCTCGTCTACCTCATCGTCCTGGTCTGGTGGTCTATAGCAGATGCCCACCATGACATCACCGTTGTTGCTCTCGCCTCTGAACTTAACCGAAAGACTCTCAACAGGCTTTTCTCCAGTTTCATACTGGAGCTCTGAGCAATCATACTGCTCCCTTACATACAGTGCAACTTTTCCACCTTTTCTCCCCTGCCTGTCCTTTCTGAGCAGTTTATACCCATCCATGACAGTGCTCCAGTCCTGTGAGTTACCCCACCAAGTCTCTGTTATTCCAAAGCCCTCTTGTTGACACCACCTGCATAACCACGCATTTAGCCTCCACAGTTCGGTGGTCCCTACTGGGCCTTTTCCTTCAACAGGGAGGATGGATGAAAAGACGACTTGCACCTCAAACTCCTTTATCCTTCTTCTCAGAGCCACTTAGTCTGCAGTGACCCATTCAAGGCCATTCTTGGTAGTTTCATTGGTGACCAGATGGAGAAGTAGGAAGGGGTAGCGGTCCGAGTGCTTGATCAGTCTCGACAGACTTTCCGTCACATCCTGAATTCTAGCTCTGGGCAAGCAGCACTCTTCTCGAGTTTTCTGGTCTGGTTGGCAGATGGATGACTCCGTCCCCTTAGGAGAAAGAGTGTGGTTTTGATAATAACAGGCATGGTTTTGCTTCGGTTATATAAATAACAGGATAGGGCCCTTAATAATGAACATTATGTAAGCGTGATCTTACACACGCACACAGTGCTGATCTTGCCGTCCTTCTGAATCTAAAAGTCTTTATGGCACTGATCCTGATTTCTGCCCAGGGAGACCTTTTAGCTTACATGGAGTGCCACTGACCTTCATGGTGTTCTAGGCAGGCATAGGGCCCAACCCACAGGGTTGAGGCCTTGATTAGTAAGAGTTCAGGAGGAAGGAATGCAGGATTAATTGTAAAGTAGGAACTGCTCTTTGGCTTCAGGAGACTCTATTAACAGCACCAGGGAAGATGTTCACTCTCCTTTAATGCAGCTTTTAATAAAGTCTAGATGTAGCTAAACTGTTCCATGTGTTTTGGTATTCTGTTCAGTAGATTACATCCCTATTAATCTGATCCCTTCTTGCAGTTTAAGAATCATGTTGCTTTAGCTGTAGCCTATCAGTATCATAACATTCCTGTTTTGTAACGAAGAAGGGACCCCACAGTGGTTGTATTTCATAACCAGATGTGAAGTACTGGGAATCTATCTGGAGCTAACAGAAATATTCAAGTCAGTTGTTTTCCCAGTACTAAAGAACACAGTTTTACATTTTTTGACTATAGAATGAAAGCTCTGAAACAAATATAGAAATAATCCACGCTGCTTGTTGGTCATATTTCACTGATCTGGGTGATGTTGACCAAAGGTAAGAGAAGAGTTTGGAGTTGAGAGTACTCAGACCTTGCCTTGCTGTGATTTTTAGATGACAAAAACATCTATGGAGATGATTCAGTATATTTCGTGCTAGGTGAAATTCGACTTGTCATTCTGCTTAAAGTAAAAGGCTGGCATGAAAATTTCAGTGTGTGGGTTATTAGACTAGCATAGTGAGTAAAAGAAAGGGTTGGATAGCTCTGTAGGCAAGTAACCTCCTTTCTCTTGGGACCTGTAGTGAGGGCCAGCACAGTGGGGTTCTGTGTGCTCAGAGAGTCCAAGGATTCTGCAGGTTTGGTCCACATGGTGGTGCTAGCCTCTGCCAACAGGACATGAAAGAGTTGTGGTCTTCCTTCCACCCCACTCCACACTGACCAACCCAGGGGAATGAAGGCTGTGTGCTCCAGGGGCTCCCAGATAAACCAAGGGAGTAGGAAGGGAAGAGGAGAGAGACAATAGTTAAGTTGAAGCGGTCCCTTTAAACCAGACCTTGATCATTTGAATTTTCTGCATTACACAATTTAACCCAGCCTGAATTCCAAGAAAGCTAATTCCTTTCATGTTTGCAATTTGTGTTATCAATTCCTGACCATCGATATAATGATTCTCATACCTCTCCGATATTTATTTTTGATGCAAAGATCTTCCAGGATTTATTGATTTTGAGTGAGTTATTTAAATAAATTGTAAACTGAATTCAGCTCAGCCCAGAATGTGTCATTTTCAGCTCTTTGAACTTACTAGGGCATGTCTTGAACTGGAGCATGTCTTTGTCAAACTTTGAAAACAAACTAAGTTTAATATTTTGCACTTGAAGTCAACAAACCTGCCCCTATTTTTTCTGCTTGGGAGTTGACAGCTGTCCTGATGAAAATTCAAAGTATCTTCTATGCACAATGTGCTTCATGCCACATATATTCTCCTCCCTTTTACTTTCTTACGTTTTGCTCTCTCCCTTAGAGTCCATGGAAGCCTCCTCCCACATCTTCAGTTGGCTTTATCTCAGACCCAGGGTAGACTAGCAGCAGCAGAATGAATTCAACCAAAGAAATGAGCTTGGAATGCTGGCACCAAACAGGATCAAATCAGGATCAGGATTCTAGATGGTTTTTACCATCCTGCTAGGCGGCTCAGAACAGAGTAGAGCAGCAGGGAAGAGGACAGTAGGGAATGAAAGGAAGCAGGGGCATCCTGAGCAAGACAAAATGTCAGGCATAGTTGCCAACATTTTAAAAAAGTTTCAGGGACAATTTTGCAAGTAAGATGTGTTGAGAAGGAGGGGACAGGTCCCTGGCTGCTGGAGGTTGTGTCTTCAATTGACATGAAAGTAGTGCTTTTTGTTAATAAATAAGAATCCCTTAATAAGAGTCCGAAAAACACTGTGACTCAGAGAAGCATCCAGGATGTATAGGTCATACAATATGATGAAAAGCATTCAAGCTTGGGTGTTCATCACAAAGCCCACCAGTCGTGAAATGCCACACAACCCCCCATTTCCAAAGCACCCATTATTGTGTTTGCTTTTATAAAGAGGCCCCAACTCTGCTACCCCTATAGTTCAATGGACAACTGCAGGCTCCGTTCCTCATTGTGTCTGTAAGAGAAGACATCAGATCTGCTTGTTACCCCACTCACATCTCTAGGACAACTCAGCTGGCCTGTTCTGCCATGTGATGGCTTTCAGCAGAGGATAGATTTCCTGTCAGGCGCCTCTCCAGCTCCCTTTAGGAGGCACTTCCTCCCTCTCTTAGGGATAGTCTCTGGGATTTCCCCTCTTTTTCTCCAACTGGGAAAGACATGGCTTTTTTGTCCCACCCTACCCCTGCCCTATGTTCCTCTGTGTCTTCCTCTGTTTTCCATTCTAAAAGTGCCGGGGGGAGGGGCTTGGAGACAACCAAAAGGAAAATTTCAGGCTTTTTAACTTTTCATGCACTGTACTGAGAGGGCAGGGCAATGGCTGATTGATTCCACCCTCTTTCCCCACAGTCTTTGCCAGTATCCACCTTGTGCAGTATTTAGACTTCAGCAGGAGTGTAGAGCAGTAGAGGTAGTAAGCAGAGTTCTGGATTCTTACTTACTTTCCCTACTGATAGCAGGACAGTTTTTTAAAAAAAGTAAACTTCGGATGGTGGCCACAATTGGCTGTCTTGTTTTCTGGCTCCCTCGTTATGTCCAAACCAAGGACATACCTGACCAAATTAGGGCACAGTTGGCAAATATGGTGCTATATGCACCTTGCATACCTTAGGTTGTATAACTGTATATGAATTGCATGTTGAGGACTTGAATATGTATATTAATTACTTTATGGGAGGGCATAGGCTCCTAAAAGATACGAAGTAACATTTTCCAAAAGTCCTGAAGTGACTTAAGAGCCTAAGGACCAGATTTTTAAAGGTATTTAGGTTTTGGTTTCCTCAGCATTGCAACGTTGCTCATTTTCAAAAGTGACATGGCATGTTAGAGCCTGTGGCCCACTGACCTTCAGTGAGGCTTAGACTCTCAAATGCATAAGTTTCAGAGTAACAGCCGTGTTAGCCTGTATTCGCAAAAAGAAAAGGAGTACTTGTGGCACCTTAGAGACTACCAATTTATTTGAGCATGAGCTTTCGTGAGCTACAGCTCTCTAAGGTGCCACAAGTACTCCTTTTCTTTTTTCAAATGCATAAGTCACTTTTGAAAATGAGAGTTAGGTGCTGCAATGCTAAGTAGAGCAATATGTATAAAAATCTGGGCCAAAATCACTTTTTCCAAAGGGCCGTAGGCTCCTACATCATGTTGGCATTTTACAGAGCTTGACTCTGTTTCGTTTGTATGGCTTATACACCTGTGCTTTGAAAGAATACCTTTGACTCTGTATGTTGTCTTCTGTTAGTAAATTTTGAGCTTGATGAGTAGGAGTAATTGTAGGTGCAGTTGTTTTTTAAAAAGTTGAACATTGTTTTCTTGCTTTTTTTTTTTTTTTTTGCAGTGCAGATAGACATTTTCAATGTATAGGGGAAAAAATCATCATGAGTACCAGAAATAATGTGTGGGGGGGCTTGTTTTGTTTTTTCTCAAAACATACAAAAAGATCACGTGTCAGATAAGGAAAAATAGGACTTGTTTTGAGGCAACTGCAGTTAACTCTTTTTCAGGGTGATTACTATTATTTTGAAATTGTCATGGCATTTTTCAGGTAAAAAAGCAAGTACTAAGGGTTAGTTTGGACATGAAAGGCAAATATTTCTAACCTTTAGCAAATAGGAATGGAAAGTTGGGTCGGCCTGATCCCCACTGAAGTCAACAGGGGCCTTTCCATTCACTTTGATGGATGCTGGCTCCCTCCACCCCAAGATGGAGAAAAGATAGCACTTAAGTAATGCATTCATAGTATTAAATAACATTGGGAGAGTACTTTTAAATATTTGTTACTGAGTAACTAATCTTCATAAACTCCCGCATATTGTGGGTAAATGTTTTAATCCCCATTTGACAAAAGGAGAATCTGAGGCATAGCGAGGTTAAGACTGCCCAAGCCAGGGCTGGGATTAGAACTAAAGAGCTCTTGGTCAGGGCAGATGCTGCCCATTAGTTGTCCACTCTCTTTAGAGCTCTGTCATAATTTTGCTACTAGCGTAGAGTAAAAAGACAAGTGGTGTTGCACTGCTCAGGAGTTGCCTGGGTGGGTGATTTTAAATTTCAGATTTGCAGTCTTCCTCCTGGCTTTCCTGCTGCTCTTGGGAGGGAGTAAATTCTGATGGGTCTATAAATGGCTTGGCATATGTTGCCCAGTGCATCAAAGCAGCTGAGCAGTTATGCTGCTTGGCATGTTGGGGTAGAGCCAAGGCTCCTCCTATCCCCTGAACCTCCCCATTCACCTCTGTGGGGGAATGTAGCAGCTCTTCCCTTTCTGCACTGAGCACAGCAGTAATGGTAGCTGATTTAAGGGGGTAAGGGCTATGTCTCCTTACTCCCTTGTGCTAGCAAACAGGACCACAATCTACCCTTGTATGATTAGTGAAAGGCACTTACAACGCCAGCATTTAAAACTACCTTTGATTATGTATATCTAAAGGGTAATAAACAGTATTGCCAAACACAAGCCTTTGAAAATAGTAAGTCAGGTCCCAAAAATCACAAGATTGGCTTAAAAATCAAGAGATTTAAAAACAAAATAACTGATTTGGGATTCCTTTAATTTGTCTTCTAATTTCTGAGCCTTAAGGGTATGATGGAATCACATTTTAAAGCTTTTCTCTGCAACCACATGAGCTGTGGCTTAAAGAAACTCACCAAATATCATGAGTCTCGCAATAAAATCACAAGAGTTGGCAATACTGCAGGAACCTTAATTGGCTTTTCGGAGAATCATTAAACCATTTTGTGACTGCGTCTTTTACATTAATATTCAACTTATACGTTAAGCTTTAGATCACTACAGTGGGAATCACAGTCTCTTGTGAAAAAGAGTGAGTGAAGCCAGTGGTTTTAACCCACTGATTTTACGTCCCTCCAGTTTTGATTGTTCCAGAAAACAGGCATTCAGAAATGCATATTATTCTCAAGGGAATGCATGTGATCTGGCCTTGGTTGTTAAAATCATTTGCAAAAACAAAACTGTGAAAACAGTCTCCAAAGATTCAACCCTCATGCTGCATTTATCATAATTGCATTCTAAGCAGTTTGCCTCATAGCAGTGTGTGTTGAATTCTCTCTGTATAAAATTACTCTGTGCAATTCAAATTCATATAAAGGACATTTACTGTGTATGATACACACCCCTGTTTTAACTGCATCTTATTTGAAGTTATAAGTTACCCTTTACAAGATCATTCTATGTAAGTTGGAGCGCTGTATCTTATTTTTTCAAAACAAAGGTAGATTTTTTTCTAGGTGTTAATATTTATGCTGCACTCCATTCTTTTTATATAAATTGTAGAAAGTGACATCCCATAATTACATTATTCTTGATATAAGTGTGTGTCAAGAGCCTCATCTTTTTAAGCTCCAGCTTCAACAAAAAGACACAGAAGCACTTTAATATTTTCTTAAACATTTTATTGTTTGCTAGTTGTACTTTTTCTTTGTTTTTTGGGGGGCTATAGCATTCACTAAGAAGTAGAGTTAATGGAAGCACGCATCATTGACTGCAGTGGAATGATGGATTCTTGAAAGCGAGTGAAAATGCCTAGAATACTTTTGCTTTTTTCTTATTTCCTGGTCTCTTTAATCCTGAAAGAAAAGGGAAAATAACTAAATTAAAACCAGCTTCATACATAAACACAGTAGTCGTAGGTTATGTGTGTGCGTGTTTTTTGTTTGTTTTATTTTTAGGGTTTTTTTTTAATGCTAGTGATTAGAAATGGTTCTAAGGCATGACAAGAGTGGAACTCTCACATTTGGAATAAAATAATTAATACAACTTTAAACTAAGTATAAATTGCAAAACCCTGCTATACAATTAGAATGTCAATTATCTATAGACAGATTTGTAAACAACTCAGTTGTGACTGCTATCTTCTTTTGTCCTTCTGAAGCAGTATACTATATTGGATGATATTTTTTTCTTTTAAAACATGTTAGGACAGCATGTTATTAACTGTATCTGTTACAAAGGTTGTGTTGTCAGTTTGTTTACATTTTCATCCAAGATACAAGGTCCTGGAAAATATATTCTTCCCCTTGTACAGCATTGCACAATTTGCTAGATGTACGATGGGATTTTATTGTCTTCCTCTGAAATACCAATTAATGTCACCATTGGCAGGCTAGATGAATGGCCTTATCTGTCTTATGGCACTATGATCTGGTCTTTCATACAAACTGCCTTCATTTAATTTAAAATTTATTTGGAAACTGACAATGATTTAGCTCGATATAAGGTAAACAAATGTAAACCAGTTGTAAACTGATATATGTGACCACATAGAGGTTTCTATTGGCTTAAATAACTAATTAAAGTTCTTTAAACCAGTGCAGCTTCTGTTCAGACATAAGGCCGGTGTTTTACATTGGAGTCTATTGTGGTTCACTGCAGGCCATACAGAGATTCAGCTCATACAGTTTTTGAATTCTGGTGGGTCAGTTCTTCTGTCCATTAACAAGGGATTTCCCTTCACAATTCCTTGAATAGGCATAACACCCTGACAACACAATATTCGTCACTGTCATGTAATTGGGATATGTCTTATACAAAGTATGCCTTGTGAGGTGTCATTCTAAAAGTCTTGATCTGCTAGACAATAATATCTTGTTGGATTGTATGTGCTATCGTCGTATGTGAAGTTTGGCTATGTTTGTGTTGCTGAAACATGTCCTGAGGTTGAAAATACCCACAAGCAGCCTTTCAAGTATGACAGTAAAAAGGCCAAACAATGTTAATGGCTTATTGAGGAAATGCACCAAGAATTATTACTCCAGGAACTGCGTACAATGGAAACTTCTCAGAGATAGCACTATACAATGGGAACTGTTTGATCCAGGTCACAGCAAAAAGGCTTTCCAGCAAGTGGGGAGAAGATATTAAAAGGGGGAAAATGACATTATGGAGGGACCTCACGCTCCTTGCAACAACACACCTGGAAACACCTTTGGAACAAAGATTGAACTGTGGGAAGTGATGGTCCCAGGCTAGAAGGATCTTTAGCCTGTGTATGAAAACTTGGGAAAGCCGTGGCAACTTGTGTCTTAAGAATATGCCAGCCTGTTTCTCACTCAGGGTGACAATTTGAGAATTTATATCCTACCTATCTAGTGTGTTAAGCTCAGTTTGCGGTTTTTGTTTGTTTACTAAAGTAATCTGCTTTGATTTGTTGGCTATCCCTTATAATCACTTAAAATCTACCTCTTGTATTTAATAAACTTGTTTTTGTTTTAATTTAATTTGTGTAATTCATAACGGGGGCGGGGGAGGGGGCAAGCTGTACATGTCTCTCTCCACATTGAGGGAGAGGGTGAATTTCAATTAGCTTACGCCCAAGACAATACAATTTTGAGTTTACTCTCCAGAGGGGGAGTGTACTTGAGTGCTGGGCAATTCTTTAGCTGAGCTCTCCCATGCAGAGCTGATCTCAGCATCTGTGTGAATGTAGCTGCAGCTGGGTATGTCTCTACCTGTGTGAGTGCTGAAAAGGAGCTTGAGAACCTGTCACAGCAGCAGAGTAATGGGAATCCAGGCTGGTGGGACAGGCAGGCTCAGTGGTATCCCAGTTCCAAGTGGTACCTGGGGGAGGGGAGGGAGGGAGAAACCCGTTACAACAGGAATTACAGGAAAATTTCCACTTGCATCAGGGGGAGAAGAAAATATTAAATGTCTTCACAGGATCAGTCAGGATGTAATGACTAACCTTTAGTAGAATATGTAATATTTTAGCTAGTAATGTCTGCTATAATTTAGGGTTACATTGCTATTTCCATTATAACCCTTTTTTCTTCTTTGAGTTATTGCTCATATCAATTCCATTAGGTGTGTGTGCGCCGTGTGCACAGTCATCGGAATGTTTTCCCCGTAGAGGTAACAGTCGGGTTTTGGCTGTGGAGCCCCCTGGAGTTGCGCCTTCATGGCGGTGTATATTGGTCCCTGCCGACCTGCTGCCTCTTCAGTTCCTTCTTACCGCCAGTGACCGTCATTGGAGCAACTCATCTCACAGCAAGTCCTAGTGGACTTTTCTCATTGTTACCTGTAAATAGTTGAAAAACTTAGTGTTACTTAGTTCAAGTAATTTTAGTCAGTTTAAGCTAAGTTTCAGTTGGGGGTTCTCCCCACCCCTCTGCCATGTTTCCCCTTCTGGGGACTGGGGCATGCCTTGGTCTCAGGGTTTCAAACCGTGCAGGTCCTGTCTGAAGCCTATGCCAATGGGAGACCTACATGACTCCTGTTTGAAGATCTTTGGGGAAGCCAATCAAATGGATAAGTGTAAAATCTACAGAGGCTTCTGCCCAAGGACCAAGAAGGAGAGGGACTTGGGTTGAAACTACTCCTCGTGGAGTCAGTCCTTCGTCTTCAGCTGGCACAGGTGTCTGACCCCAAGCCCAGCACTTCGGTCTGGAGTGCGCCGGCCTTGGTAAGAGATTGGCGCTGAGAAAGGACTCTGGCTCCAGGGACCCTCTGCATTGCCATTCCCCGGCACTGAAGACCTCCTCTGGTGCGACTGCCTGGCACTACTCCATTCACCGGTGCCACACAAAAGAAAGACAGACAGACAGAGGTCTCTCTCCCACTAAGGTAGTGGAGCGAGGAGGCACCAGTGGGGTATGTCCTGTGCCAGGACACCCGGCTCCGACTCAGCTGGCACCATTGACTCCGGCCTCACAGGGAGGTTCATCAAGTCCGGTTCTAATGGACTCCCCGATGCGGGAGTGTCGGGAGGAGGACTTAGACCTTCCCCCTACACTGGACACCTTTGAGGCAGCTAGCGACCTCATAGCAATGAAGGAGCAGTCCCCCGCACCAGCGCTGTGAAGACGCACTGTGCCCTGTAGGGGCAAGCTGACGATGATGATGCACCATTTGCCCTCACCTCTGCACCGCTCCCTGGCACCATCTCACTCCAAACCACTTTGGTCACTGAGGTCGGAGTCCTCGTCGGACTCAGAGGCGGCGTTGTACGCCTGTAGGCAAAGCTGGCACCACTCTTGGCACCAATTTAGAGAAGAGGAAGGGCAGCCGCTACCTATGATGTCCTGGCCTCCTCAGTGGCAGATGCCGACTCGGTGGCCTTTCTGGACTCCATGGGCCTACCACCAAGCCCAAGGGCTGGGGTCCAGATCCTTGTCTGTGACTTCAGAGGCACATCATCCATGTCGGTAGCTTGGGATTCTCCCCCTCCCAACCCCCCCGGTATCTTCTTCATACTCCCCGGATGAAGCGGTGGCAGGCAGCTCCACCACGCTGTCTGCCATGGACAACAGAGCACACCAAGAGGTGCTCAGGAAGGTAGCTCAAAATTTGAGTATGCAGGCAGAGGAAGTGTTGGAGGAGACTCACCCTATGGTTGACATTCTGGACCCTGAATTTTGCCCCTCATTAAGACTATCCATAACACCACTAAGGTGTTGTGGCATACACCCACTTCCCTCCTCCCCACCCACGGCAAATGGGTTGGAGAGGAAGAATTTTGAGCCCTCCAAGGGGTATGAGTTCCTGTTTACTCATCCTGAGCTGGGCACTCTGGTGGTGGAGGCTGCCAACCAAAAAGAAAGGCAGGGCCAATTCCTAAGTCTAGGAGGCAAAGAAGCTGGATCTCTTCAGTAGGAATGTGTATTCTACCAGGGGGCTCCAGCTTCACCTTGCCAACCAGCAGGGAGTTCTTAACAGATACAGTTTTAATTCTTGGAACATGCTGTCCAAGTTTCAGGAACTGCTTCTGGCGAACTCCCACTTGGAATTTGCTGCTGTCCTTGAGGAAGACAAGGTCATCACGAGGACCTCCTTGCAGGCCTCCCAGGACTCAGCAACCCATACTATGGCTACAGCTGTAGCCATGAGAAGGAGTTCATGACTTAAAGTGTTGGGACTCCTCCAGAGGGAATGAACAGAACAGGTAATCGTCAGTCATCCATCCCCTGTTGCCCATTCCTAGCTTCTGGCAAACAGAGTCCAGGGAAACCATCCCTGCCCATCCTGATGGACCTATCCTCCATGAACTTATCTATCAAATGGGTCTTGAGCATGGGAGAATTGGGATAATCTCTCCAGTTCTGTTCCCTCCCACCTTCCCTGTCCCTGTTTAGGGAACCTTCTCACGAGCTACTTCTAATGCAGCAGTGCAATCGCTCCTACAACTCAGGGTGTTAGAGGAGCTTCCTCCGGAGTTCAGGGGAAAGGGGTTCTATTCCCGGTATCTCCTAATCCCAAAGGCCAAGGTTGGGTCAGGCCTATTTTAGACTTGCAAAAGCTAAACATATTAATGAGGAAGCTGAAGTTCAGCATAGTCTCCCTGGCTTCCATTATTCACTCCCTGAATCTGGGGGACTGATACGCCACCCTCGACTTGAAGGATTCATTCTTTCACGTGTCCATAATCTCGTCCCACAGACTGTTTCTCTGCTTTATGGTCAACAACAGCCACTATCAGTGTACAGTCCTCCCCTTCGGCCTCTAGGTGGCCCCTCAGGTGTTCACCAAGTGCATATCAGTTGTGGCAGCCTTCCTGCGGAAGCAGCAAGCGCAAATATTCCCATACCTAGACGACTGGCTAATCAAGGGCCGCTCCCAGGCCCAAGTGGAGAACCACATGAGCCTGGTGCAGACGATGTTCCACAGGCTTGACCTCATTCTGAATTTGGCAAAGGGGCATTGCTGGCACACGATGGCATATATCACATTGGTTGATGTGCAGGTGAACGAACCCCTGATGGTGTGGCTGATGTGGTTAGGTCCTATGATGGTGTCCCTTGAATAGATATGTGGACAGAGTTGGCAATAGGGTTTGTTGCAGAGATTGGTTCCTGGGTTAGTGTTTCTGTTGTGTGGTGTGTGGTTGCTGGTGAGTCTTTGCTTCAGGTTGGGGGGCTGTCTGTAAGCGAGGACTGGCCTGTCTCCCAAGGTCTGTGAGAGTGAGGGATTGTCCTTCAGGATAGGTTGTAGATCCTTGATGATGTGCTGGAGAGGCTTTAGTTGGGGGCTCTAGGTGATGGCTGGTGGCGTTCTGTTACTTTCTTTGTTGGGCCTTTCCTGTAGTAGGTGACCTCTGGGTACCCTTCTGGGTCTGTCAATCTGTTTCTTCACTTCCCCAGGTCGGTATTGTAGTTTTAAGAATGCTTGATAGAGATCCTGTAGGTGTTGGTCTCTGTTTGAGGGATTGGAGCAAATGCAGTTGTATCTTAGGGCTTGGCTGTAGACAATAGACAATGGATCATGTGATGTGGTCTGGATGAAAGCTGGAGGCATGTAGTAAGTATAGCAGTCAGTAGGTTTCCGGTATAGGGTGGTGTTTATGTGACCATCGCTTATTTGCACTGTAGTGTCCAGGAAGTGGATCTCTTGTGACACCATCATAGGACCTAACCACATCAGCCACACCATGAGGGGCTCGTTCACCTGCACATCTACCAGTGTGATATATGCCATCATGTGTCAGTAGTGCCCCTCTGCTATGTACATTGGCCAAGCTGGACAGTCTCTGTGTAAAGTATAAGTGGACACAAATCAGACATTAGGAATGGTAACATACAAAAGCCATAGGAAAGCACTTCAATCTCCCTGGACACTCAATAACAGACTTAAAAGTTGCCATTCTTCAACAAAAAAACTTGAAAAACAGACTTCAATGAGAAACTGCAGAACTGGAATTAATTTGCAAACTTGACACCATCAAATCAGGCCTGAATAAAGACTGGGAGTGGCTGGGTCACTACAAAAAATAATTTCCCCTCTGTGGATACTCACCCCTTTTTGTCAACTGTTGGGAATGGGCCACATCCGCCCTAATCTAATTGGGCCTCGCAGGAGAAGCGTGGAGGCTGAGCGGGGGCAGAGCCACGGTTCGGGCATGAGGGCCCACAAAACATTAATCCAGCCCTGTGTTGTGTTTGTGGCTTTTGCTATATTTACTGCCCATTATTCAAAACTATGTAATTATACTTGTATAAGCACTGACCCCCCCCCACTTGGTAAGCCAACTCCCATCTTTTCACATGCTGTATATTTTTTTCACTCCATGCATCTGATGAAGTGGGTTATAAAAAAAATGCTTATGCCCAAATAAATGAGTTAGTCTCTAAGGTGCCACAAGGACTCCTCGTTGTTTTTGCTGATAAAGATTAACATGGCTACCGCTCTGAAACCTAACAAGAGACAGTAACATTGAGAATTCTGCTTAAATATGCTGTAGTGTCACTGTTTAGTTCCATTACTTAGGATGAGGTCATCTTGCAGATAGAGATTTAAATACACTGTGCATACTGAAGACCATTTAAGTCTGCATCCCCAGCCTTCCTATTTTTATGCTGCAATCTGTGGTTAAAACTTAAAGCCAGTGAGTCTCAGAGGAATTGCAAATATTTGTATACTTTTAAGAAAAAGAAGAGATAGAAAACTGCAAAGTTGTGATTCTCTTTTCCTAATACCATGATCAAATTTTCTCTTGAATAGATCTTTCTTTTCAAGTATTCAGTAATTTTTTACATGTTGCTATACACAGACATGCAAAATAGTACTCTGTACTACTAGGACAGTTCTTTCTTTCTTTCTTTCTTTCTTTCTTGTCCCATGGAAATCAATGGAACAAGTCACATTAAGCATGTGTGTAAGTGATTTGCTGAATTATAAAGTTGCCTTCTATCTGCAACCATGTTCAGATGGCTTATTTTTACATCAAGCCCTCCTGCTATTAGGGTTTAATTCAGTGCTGTCACCTCTCCTTCGTTCACATGTAAAGACCCATGAAGTGGGGTTTGATAGCTTAAGCGGAAGGAATCCAAATCTTTGGCCTGGAGCGGCTGCCAATTCCCTCAGCATACCTCCATGACACTCCATACCGCCGTGCTGTATTTCAGGCATTCTGAGGATGGACTTTTAATTACAGTGTCAGTCTCTTTCTAGCAGTTCAATCAGAACTGACAGAGCAATGCACTGGAAAGCAGGATTTTCTTCCAGAAGTAGTAGCAGCAGTAGTGGTAGTAGTAATAATAATATGGATGACTTATGTGCTTTAGACTTTTTTCAAGGTGTTTTACAAAAATTAACTAAATAATCCTTAGTGCTTTGAAGTTTGTCGGTATAAAGCCTGTATGTATGTAATTATACTTGTGTTAATGTTGTACTTATTGTTTGCAAGTTCAAGATATTGCTTGCTGTCAAGGTTATTGGAATTGATCACTGAATTACAGGCTGATCTAATACTCACTAGTACAGCAAATGTCGCACCTAGGAGGCATCTATTTTTTATCCTAGAATAGAGAACTTTTGGCCAAATAATTGCTTTAGAATTTGTTGATGTGCATTTATCCTAAAACCAATTTCTACTGTTAGTACTACGTCAGTGGTCCCCAACCTTTCTTGTGGGAATAGCATATTGCTATTCCTAGAACACTGTGGCGGGTGCCCGACACCCTGCCGCCGAAATGCTGCTTCTCACAAGAAGCGTTGCTGCCGAGAAACGGCGACGCTTCTCTGCAGCATTTCAGCGGTGGGGTGTCCTGCAGCGGGTGTCATGGTGCCTGCGGGCACCGCATTGGGGACCCCTGTACTAGATTCTGTGCCATCTCTACCACAAACCGTTCAGAATTCCAGGAGCTGAAAGTATTTCCTTGTGCAGAATTAAGATGCTGAAAAGTTTTGTTTTTTTCCAGGATAGAAGTTTTCTATGTTAGAACGTGTTTTATACATTATTTATACATTAAGAATAGGGATTTCAATTAAAATATTTCTTCCCTAGTTAAGATATTTCACACCAATGAAAGTCAGTTCTGAATGAAATACATTAAAGCATGATTTTGGCCACATTTAAAAAGAATGGCAAGATGCATCTACTTTCTCAGAGTACATTCACTGTGAGCTACACTATGAAATCTTGGACACTTAGCTAAATGGTTAGGTCTTTCTTCATTCTTGCCTTTACAGTTAATAGCTGCAGAGGAGCAGTGTTCCGCTCTTCTTATTTGAAATAATTAAATAACCCAATTTAGGCTATGTAAAGGCTTATACTACAGCGTTGGGCAAATAAAAAATGCATAAGAGAATAATTATTATAATTCATTTTGCCAAACTAAACTGTATAATCTTAGGTTAAAAATTTGTTTTGAAATATAAGGATAATTATCTTCAATTGTAAAGTATTTTAGATATGTTCCACAGGCCTTCTTACTAATCAAAGACATTGACATGTGCTTTCTAAAAGGTACATTTGTCAGACACCAGAATCCAGGGTTGGTATTGTTCCCAAAATGTCACCGAACTAACACACTAGTATTTTTCCTTTTGTTATTATTGCTCTGTTTTAACAGTATGTCCACAGAAAAAATACAGAACAAGAGATAACGGATTTAAATTGGTCTATGAGAAGGTTTAAGTTTTAAATTTGCTATAAAATAACATTATATGAATGGATCAAACTTACCTTTAGAATACTCTGAATACGTTCTGATCTTCATACTTTAGAACTCTTCCTACGTCTGCACAATTTAAACCATTTTCAGAACTAAAGCAGCCAATCAGCGCTCAGAAAAAAATCTCTTCTGTCATCAAATTTCAGCTGTCAGAATACATCATGAAACTGAATATTGTGATTATGGTATGTGGACTTTGATTACGAAAAGAGAGCAGATATGACTCCAACATGATGGGTTTTGATGACAATCCTACTCCAGCTGAAGTCCATATGAGTTTTGCCATAGACTTCAATGGTAGCTAGATTGGATTTCTGTTGAACAAATAAGTTGACTAAAAGTGTTCCAGTTTAAGATTGGTTTCAGAGTAGCAGCCGTGTTAGTCTGTATTCGCAAAAAGAAAAGGAGTACTTGTGGCTTCTTAAAGACTAACCAATTTATTTGAGCATAAGTTCACATTCGATGAAGTGAGCTGTAGCTCACAAAAGCTTATTTTCAAATAAATTGGTTAGTCTCTAAGGTGCCACAAGTACTCCTTTTCTTTCAGTTTAAGATTGTTACTTTCCCAAGTATAATCACAGTGAGTCACCACTGGTTTATGGAACAGTCCTAGTTGTCAGTCAGCCATTTTACCCACTCTGCTTGTAAATGGCACAAGAGGATATGCTGAGCTGTATGTATGCTACGCAAGTGGAGATTGTTCCAAGGAATCTGTTCAGAAGGGTCAGAGCAGATGGCCCAACATATCAGTCCATGGCCAAACAGCTTTCCATTTTCAAGCATCTGACACAGTTGAGTTCTGTGCTTGGCAACACTACCAGGCACCCACAGAGCCAGAGCCAAATTTTACGGGCGGGAGGGGAAATATGGAAACCAGAAGAAAAATGTATCTGTCTGATACAGTATTGTTCACCATATGAAAGTGCAATATGAGCAGTTCCATTCACAGAGACCACATAAAGATTCCTGAAGCCTAGATGTTGATGCATGTTACCATTGGAAAATGCAATAGTAATGTAAATGAAACCAGAGGTTTTGTGTAGCTTGTAATTTCAAAGTTTTGTAAGCATTCACTAATTAGATGTTGAGGATAGTTTTCTCCAGTAAGCAAGTGAGACTAGATGTAGATGGATGGTCATTTGGTTAGATGGTAATTAGCTATGGTAAAAGCATGGAGTGAAAAATGCTCATCTGCATTAACTGACAAAATCACCAGCAATAATGGCCAGCATTCCTAAAAAGTTCAGAAAATCCTTACATGTCACAAGCTGCCTATTCTGCATCACTTATATGGAACTTTCAGATTTTATCGTTTTGACGGGTTGATCCTTTTTTGCCCGTCAGGTGGTAGAGAGGGGTCTCTAGCAGCGGCTTCTATTCCTCAAGAGATATTCAACTGGGCAGATATCAGCAGAAGGCTGGCCTGATGAACTGTCCAAGCTAGATGACTAATTGGGGGTGGGGAGGGAAGGGCCCAGCTGAAGGCCAAGATATGATTGGCTTAAACCACAACCCCAGCTTCACGGAGGGGAGCTGGGGACACTTAACCACCAGATCCACAACCACAACCCTAGCCCTGTGAGTGCCAGAGAGGCTGAGGAGCTACTGGAATCAGGGGCTCAGAAACAGACCAGTGAGAAATTGCCCAGGAAACCAAACCCTCTGGAGGACCACAGGGTGAACCTGAGAAATGCCCTGCAAGAGGAGCATAATAGGAAACAGGCTGGGACGAGAGATTGGCGCCAACCACTGGGACCCAGGAAGTGGGTGGGCTTGGGTCTACCAAACCCAACAGGAGGGTCCATTAAGGCCTTAAGCAAGTGAACTAAACTCAAAGTTCTGCCAGTGACTGTACACCCTGAGCTGGGGATGGACTTTTTAGCACTCTGAAAGGGTAAAGGATGTCCAACAGCTAGCCAGAGGGCTATGGTAGTGACAAAGGACCAACAGGTGGACTGGATTATGAGTGATCCTTCAGAGAAGGAGGGAAACTGAGGCAGGCTTACTGAATTGCCTGGTTTCACTTCAGGGCAGTGCCACAGACCAAAGGCAACCATTAATACGCGGTACTAGAAGTGGGAACTAAGATGTCCTCTGCCATCATGGAGGGATGACAATTCAGAGCGATGCCTACCAGATCCTCCATCATGATACGTCTGACCTTCTAAGCTGGTCCGTGATGTTGCACCAATGACTCAGGAGTTTTGGTATGAGGTTTGGCAGCCACAGCAACAATGGGACAGGCCTGGGCATCAAAACAGGTGGAGATCTATGATCCAGTTGATTGGATGCAGGATTTATGGACGTGAGGGCACATAAGATGGGTCTGCCCTTATGAGAACAAAGATGGACAGGCCAGCCAAAATTTATAGGATGTTGAAAGAGTGCAGAGGTCCCAGATTTTTAGAGACACTTAGCCAGGATGTAGCAGGAAATAGGCCAAGAGGAGAAACACTCTTTGGTGCTAATTGGCCTGACTACACAGTATGAGCAAACAAAGCATATGTGGAAGAGTAATTATTCCAAGTTGGCCAATGAACTTCCTGTGTATCAGTCTGACTTCCCTGAACGGGTCCCCAACAACTGTTTGAGAGAGAGTGAAACCCTTTTAATCCAAACAGAGTTTCTTTGTTCTTGTCAGTTCCTGGGCTTTGGTCCTGTTTGTCAAAACCAGTTTGGTAGGATCAGCAGCAGTCAGACCAGAGTCTTTGGAGTCCGTGGGTCTTCCATTGTCCCATAACAACCCTTGAATGTTTACAAAGGGAAGATTGTTTTGAGCCGTTCTTCCTGTCCTGCTTATTTTTCCTTACAGACCACTATTCAACTAAACCAATATAGTCATAAACTGCTCAATAACCACATCAGTGTATAATATTGATAAATAATTACAGAGTAGCTCCACTTTCATCACACACATTAATAATATAAACAAGGTTTGTATTTAAGTAGGAATACAAAAATAGAAAATGATACAGACTTTCACAGTGGCCAAGTTAATTTTGCAGGAACAACCTTATTTTTTGGACTATTTGATATTTCAAACTTTACTAACAAATTATACTAACACAGGGTTGCCAGCTTGGTATTTGGTGGTTTTTCCCTTAAATCCCCAGTTCCTGTAGAGAGGTCATTAAGTGAGAATCCTAACTTCCATTAAAAAAAAAAATCTTTAGCTCTCATGGTTGTGGAGAAAAGCCAGAAAGCATGTATCCAAAAGTCTCAGGAACCAGAAGGCTAATTTATTGGGGAAACAAAATCTCAAGAATTACAAAATAGAATTCCAAAGCTCAGACACAATGGTGATCTGTGGAGGGCGGGAGTGTATCTGCTGTTTTAAATATACATATAGGCAGAAGTTGTTTGGCTTTAGAAGCTTAAAAATCTGTAGTATTTGTCAACAGGGTATGTAAATTCTTTGAACTGGGCCTAACCTGAGATAAATGCTCTTGGCCAGGTAGGTGTCTACCTGGTGGAGTTTATACCAATTCTGGCAGCTCTGAGTTATTCTGGAGTATCTCAGAAGATGAAGGACTAAATTCTGACCTCAGCCACACAGGCACAAATCCAGAATAGCTCCATTTATTAAAATAGAATTACACTGGATTCAAACCAGTATAACTGAGATCAAATCTGGGGTAAGAACTATGGAAAATGAAAGCCCTATATTTTTTATAGTAAATTTGAAACATATATCTAAAATACGGAATGAAATGCTCAAATGCAATGCTCAATACCATCTTCATTAATAACGTGATCTCTTTAACTGTAATGTATCAGCTGACCTTTCAAGCTTTTTGTTTTTAAAACTCTTTGCTGTTCAGTCAATATTTACTTCAAGAATAACTGAGTGTATTTTATACCAAGGTAATGTAAACAGAAGCAGCTGTAGGTATGCCCTAAAGTGATTAACAGACAGTCAAGGCTATCTGAGCATCTTTTGTTTGTAATGAAAAAGAATGAAATATTCCTAGTTTGTGGGGTTTGGAAATTAATACTTCTGTTTTATTCTCTAGAATATGCTCCAACACCTTACAAAGAGATGATAGCATGATTTAGGTTTGCAGGGTCAAAAAAGAACATGCACTGTTTCTAGGGACCCTGTCATTTTAAAAATCATAATGCTCTCTGAAATCCTTTACCAACTATTGTTACAAGAAACATCTCAAGTAACTGCGATATTTAAAGAAAAAATCTTTTTTTCTATTTTTCCCTTTTGTTTTTTTCTGTGTGTTTGGCAGGTCTTTGAGAATAATCAGTTTTACTGTTTGCTGTGGATGCTCAGTCAGTTTCCCTTTCTGTTTGTGTTGGGTTTTGCACACAGCAACAGGAATAAAGAAAAATATTTTAAAACAATAGGAAAATGTTAAAATCTCAAAAATTGAGTACTCAGGGCAGGTTGGTACCTGCAAGGTGATGAAATTTCAAGTTGATAATAACTTTTCAATACATTCCCCTTATTTTATATCTGAGTTCCTAAGATAAAAGGTTGAGGAGAAAATGGAGAACACATGGAGTGTATTCAAAAGCAAACAAAAATAACCCTCTTCTCCCAGAAGTTATGTACACCCACATATGTTTATTTCAGCAGAATTATTGCAGGCCTCTAGTGAATATAAAATGTAACTAGCAAATGGGGAATGAGTAAATTAACTATTTTGGTCAGGAAGATAGGGGGAAATTATCTAAACACTCTATGTTCTTGGGAAGGCTAACTTAACAAACTCAAGCAGTTGAAGTGAGGTCATACAATCACAGTACTGCTAAGAGCAAGTCCGTGAAGCGATGATTTACAGCTCATCTTTCATATGAGAGTTTTTTAAGTAGAGAGCCCTCTACATACGGCTGTGAATCTGCATGGGTTGCAGAAAGAGTTTGGCTGATAATTTCATGAGCCAAGACATGGTACGTGGGAAACTGCTGTTCCTTTAAGAAAAAGGCCTTCCCTGAACTAAGCACTCTGGCCTGAAATGCGACCTTTTTCACCTCTTCACTTCAGTCAGAGTGGCCTGTATCTATGGAATGGCACTTTCTTAAAGGTACACTGACAGTATGTTAGAATTTTGTTTTACAGGATGGTGAAATCACTGCTAAATTAAATAACATTTCTCTTAAATTAGTTCAGATTGTTGGATCAAATGAGCAGAAAACAATGCAATTTGTATATTAAACATTAGACCCGCTAATCTGTAACCCACTCAATTTTCTTTTTTTCCTGGTAGGGTAAATTAGCTGGATCAGTTCCTTTCATGTGGCTTTTGTGTTTTATATATATATTGTGCAAGAATGTTTTATGAACAGGCCAATCTGAAGTTTTTTTTAAAAAGCGTTTGCTTTGCAGACTGAATTGCTTCTTACTCTCACACTTATGGTAGAATGACAAAAGTATGCACATTTTCAGAGAGATCCTGGAGGAAAAGTATGCATGAAACATGATGTACAGAGCTTAGGTGTACTTGTGTAATTGCTGGAAGAGTTTAATAGAATCAGGAATTTGGGGCAAACGTTCATACTTAGAACACGCAAGTTTACACATAGCTGATACCTTTACAGTCAATCTGTATATAGGGCAATACAAATAATACATAATAAAAATATGATACTGAACTCATCCATTCTATTTTTCCAGTATGTGACCAAGCAGGACTGCACCTTGTTGATTCTAATTTTCATGAGAGTCAAAAACCAAACACTTTCTCATTTGATTGAGATTTTTGTGCAAGCTTGGTATATTGTATAATGGATTTATTAATACACTTTGTCCTGAAACATATACATTTCAAACCCTCGGAATGAATGTTTTAATAAATATTTTAAAAGCGTGCACCCTACTGTTAAAAGCAAACAATTCTTTTCTGCACATTTACAGAAGACCCTATTTGGGAGGGAAAGAGTAAAACTGATTTCCAAAGAGAGAATGTTTCTGGATACTGGGCACTTTTCCACTAAACTTTACTTCTCTGTAGAAATCTGGAAAAAGTGTTATTTCACTTTTCTATTACAAGAAAATAAGGCTAGAACTGAGTTTTCTTTCTCATCGCCAATAAATTGAGAAAATTCTGCAGAATCTGTTTTCTAGTAGAAAAAAATGGAACTTATTATGGTAAGTAAGACCTGAGAAGCATTTCTTTTAAATTCATTAATTTTGCTCCTGAAAGTATGAAATAATGGATGCTATTCTTATTATTGTTTTATGTTCTGTTTGGGGATGGGGCAATATTGACCATATTTTTTGCATTCTGTAGGGGGTATCTGTTTCTGTTTTGTATTTATGCTGCCCATCACCATAGTATCAAAGCCCCTTCCACAAAATATAGATTGGCAATAGCATTCTCCCTAGAGGACTTAAAGCAGCCTCTGGCTCTTCTCCCATTTGGGGTTACAGAAGCTCTGCTTCAGGAATAATTTTTGGGTAGGAGGACGGTGGAAGGCAGAAAAGGATAAGAGAGTAGTTTAAGATAATAATGTCATTTGTTTAACAACACAGTGCTTCACAATAATAGATTAACACATGTTCCCTGCCTGAAGCTTATTAATGTTTGTTAAAGTATTTTTTGCTGCATCTTATTACTTCAAAGGCTCTTGTTGTTGATCCTCCTCCCTTGAAATAAATGACAAATATACCACTCACTTCAGTGGGAGCGAGTGTATGCTTCTAGTACCAGAGATCACCAGGAAGCAGTTTTAAGATTAAATTGCAATGGTGCTGTGAACTACTTTCACAGAGGTTGGCACCAAAGTAGACCAAGGTTGAGAAGAAGTATTAGCATAATTAAAAATTGAGATAAACACACACAACCTAGCATATTGCTTTATCATTTAAGAGGCTTATCCAGCCCAAATGAGCCTGTAAAGTTGCTCACTTCTGGAAATTATGAGCCTGTTAGGATGTGAAGCTGTAGAGTCTTCACACAGTTGTTACGGGAGAATAATCCTGCAGTAGTTGAAGAATGCAGTCTGTAATTTCCTTCTTCTCAGGGATAGAGTCCATGACTCCACCCAAGCTGACTTCTATGGATGACAATTAGATTTAAGGGAATTATACCAGGCGATGCACTAAGCAAGGATAGATTCTTCTCCAGCTGACATTTTCAGCAACAGAAATAAAATTAAGTAAATTCCTGTGGGGGGGGCGGGGGGGGGAGTTCAGGGCTATTTCTCCATCTCCTGGATGGACTCTGAATGAGACAGAGTTGTGGCATTGAATGCACTGGTTGGATCTCTGCCGCATTTGCTTCACAAATTGAAAAGTGTGAATGAGGCACAAAGGTGTGAGTCTGTTTAAAACAACCAAACAACAATAACAAAAAAGAATGAGGATGTTGTTTAAAGAACTGGGTTGGAATCCTGGAGAAATGAGTTATGTTTCTGGCTCTGTCACAGAGTTCCTGTTTAATGTTGTGCAATGAATTTAAACTGAAATGTTTGGAGGTGGCCGCTAATTGCATTTTTCTCATGTTGTTGGTGCCCAGCTTGAGACACCTAAGAAGTTCAGAGTTCCATAGGGAAATGTAGGTGCTCAGCTGCTCTAAAAAAATCAAGCCCTCCATGTCTCAATTTGGTCAGCCAGTAATTGAGAAGCTCAGAATTATTGGACACTTGCAAATCTTTACCTTACTTACTCCCTGCCATGGTTCTGTTAAATGGAAAAAATAAAACTTTCTAGCCTCATGGAGATTTTGTGAGGAAAATTCATTAACTTTTTTGACCACTCGTATATTATAGCAGCATAAGCTTTCATGAGCTACAGCTCACTTCATTGGATGCATAAAGTAGAAAATACAGTGAAGAGATTTATATATACACAGACCATGAAACCACTGTTCCTCAGACATTCTTGTTATCTCCTGGAAATGTGCTGGCAATGGCCCACCTTGATTATCACTTCAAAAGGTTTTCTCTCCCCCCACCCCACTCTCCTGCTGCTCATCTTACGTGATCACTCTCCTTACAATGTGTATGATAAACACCCATTTTTTCATGGTCTGTGTGTATATAAATCTCCTCACTGTATTTTCCACTTTATGCATCCAATGAAGTGAGCTGTAGCTCACGAAAGCTTATGCTCAAATAAATTGGTTAGTCTCTAAGGTGCCACAAGTACTCCTTTTCTTTTTGCGAATACAGTCTAATACGGCTGCTACTCTGAAACCTGTCATATATTATAGTGAGAAGAGACACAGAATTTTTTTTTAACAAACATTCTTTATTCAGTGCAGGATTTGAACAATGTGAGTAAATAAAACTTAGGGCCACAGGCACCGACTTTCTGATTTCCCGGGGGTGTTCCATACTGCTCCATCTCAGGCCCTGCTCTCACTCCACCCCTTCCCCAAGGTCCCACCCCGCCTCTTCCCCCCCTACTCTACCTCTTCCTGTCCCATTCTGCCCCCTCCCCCAAGCACGCCTCGCCATAGATGACTGGTGCCTCCCCATACTGGGGAGGAGGGGGGGAGGATCTAAAGGGGATGCCACATGACCCCCCCCCATCAATTGGTGGGGGGGGTCATGTGTCCCTGCCCACCAATCTATCCCCCCTGCCCAGCCCGGGGCTACCAAGCTCTCCCCAGGAGGAGCTAATGGAACTATGGAGCTATGCCAATTAAAGCTAATGGAGCTAAGGCAATTTACACCAACAGAGAATTTGGCCCAACAATATGTTTTTGCAGCATTTAATTTCTGTCCAGAAATGTAGTTTATCTTTTTTGCATATGTTAGCATACTAATCACACTAAGGAATATGAGTATACTTTACATAGACAGAAGGCCAAATGATGCAAGCCTTCCAATGCATGAACTCCCACAGAAATCCATGGTGGTCCTGTGTATGCAGAATAGCTGCAAGATGGGGTCTACGCCAGCATAACCATTCCTGGTGCACTATAGGCATGTAGCAGTGGTGACTTTACATAACTATAGACAGCATTATACTAGTATTGTGATTATACTACTTTAAATACTTTACTACCTTGGTTTATCTTAAATAAAATATATTATATCAACTAAGTGTCTAAATTAATCTCCTTAGTAAATGAGAAATATATAGCTATTATAATCTCCAAAATGATAGCGTTTTGTAGTCTTGTATTTTAAGAGAAGTATTGGGCTGTACTGAACTGTTATATTTTTTTATGCAATTATGCGTTAACAGAAGTTTTCACACTTTGCTGTGTTGTTGTGCCGGGGGTTCAGTTCTACTGTCCTCACAGCAGGACATGGAGACAAATTGTATTCTTCTTCCAGAAAATTAATTGTTACAAGGCTATGGCAACAAACCTCTTCAGCTTCCTGTCTTTGCATGCCTATTTTGAGCTCCAAGACACTCTCAAATTCTTAAAATCTCAGATGTTGGTTTTTTTCTTTTTACTAAGCTCTTTCCTTAATAAAGCCATAGGAAATAAGACTTAAAGAGGTTTCAGTGGGTCTTTCAGCTGATGAATGTATGTTTTAATTAGGGTATTAATAAAATTGGCAAGAGGAGCAAAGCAGCTGCTGCGTCTGCCTCACACAGATTAAAATAATTGGATTAAAGAAAGCTGTTAGTTCGCTATTAGAGAGTTTAAATAGGAGCAGAGGGCACTTAGTGGGCACACCAGCAACAGCAAACTGTAGAAGGGAGAGAGGAGAACATCAGAAAGCTTTCATGTTGTTTTATGCAAAAACAGATTTTCAGTCTGCCCCTGAGTTTATGTTGGTGTCAATGCTCGGAACATATAAAAGACTATAATTTTTTTGCTTCAAATGCTTTGTGAATATGGCCATCCTATTTGTTTACCCTTTCATTCAGCAGTGTTGACTTTAAGGCAGGGATGGGCAAACTTTTTGGCCTGAGGGCCGCATCGGGTTTCCGAAATTGTATGGCAGGCCAGTTAGGGGAGTCTGTGCCTCCTCAAACAGCCAGGCGTGGCACAGCCCCCGCCCCTTATCTGACCTCTCCTGCTTCTTGCCCCCGTCGGCCCCCCGGGACCCCTGCCCCATCCACCCCGCCCCCCTTGCTCTCTGTCCCCTGACCCCCCACCCCTGACTGCCCCTTGCCGCCCCATCCAACCTCTCCCCTCATTCCTGACTGCCCCCCTGGAATCCCTCCCCCATGCAACCATCCCTTCTCCCTGCCGCTTCCTGCAGCTCCCATGAGTCGGGAACGGCGAATCACGGCCACCAGGAGCTGTGAGCGGCCGTACATGCGGACGCTCAGGTAAACAAAGTGTCTCGCAGCCCTCCAGGGGCTTACCCTGAACAAGCTGCGAACCAAGTTTGGGAACCCCTAGCCTAGCTCCATCCTCTTTGGAACCTCCCCTCCTCAGACGCTCACTGACTACAGAACTGATTATTCAATTTTAACTCTCCGGTTATCCCATTCTATTTCCCCCCCAGTTTCTGCAGCACTGTTACCCATGCATACATTAATGTTTCTCCCTAATTAGCAAGGGCAGATTTCTCTCCTTCGTCCCCCCAGCCCCATAAACTTTGTCTCCATTAGACTTTGAAATTAAATTACTTTTCAGTGTGCTATATTGCACCTGTATCACTGTCATTCATGTCTTCACTATTCCCAACTACAAAAGTTAAAAAATCAATCTTCGTTTTAAAAATTATTAGCTTTTTTGTTGGGCTGTGTGGTTAATTTGCCTTTTTCCCCCCTTTTTTCTTTTCTCTTTTGAGCCTTTCAGGGTCGGGTTTTCTAGATTTTTCTCAGCAACCGTGAAGGTTATATCCTTTATTCAAAGCTGTGAGTCTCACATAATCACATGACTCCAGAAGCTAAAACTTTAAGGAACAAATCAGGTATCACGAGAGCTGGCAACACTGTGTATAAGTATTTTTTAGGCACTTTAGCACATGTTACTCAGTTACTGCTGAAGTGACAAAAGGAGTACAAGAGCACAAAACTTTGCCCTTCTGTGAGTCTTACATAAGCAATTGCTAATTTTTGTGACTTTTTTACCGGAGCCTGCACCCCCTCCCATACCCCTGCCCCAGCCCAGTGAAAGTGAGTGAGGGTGGGGGAGAGTGAGCGATGGAGTGAGTGGGGGGCGGAGCCTCAGAGAAGGGGTGGGAACTTGGGGCAAGGGTGTTCAGTTTTGCACAATTAGAAAGGTAGCAACCTGAAGTGTAGCAGAGGTTTACTTAAGAGACAAAGACTTCTCTCAAATTCACTTATTAATTTAAAATATTTTACCAAACATTATCAACAAAATCATAGTATTTCCTACTGAGAGGTGTCCTGGGACAGATGAAAAATACAGTGATGCATCTCCACAATGTGAAAATGGGTGTACAATAGGTTGGGGCACAATGGCATCTGTTAAAAATAATGGTGCTTCTTGCAGACAGTGAAGGCAAATTCCAGGCTAAAGCATCTTAGTAAGTAAATGACGAGCCACTGACTTTGAGCTTAGTCCTAGAATCTGAAAACAATTTTCCGTATTTAATCTAGGGTCGTAGGTATTTTCCAGTAATTGCTGATTTTGAAACAAACAAGTGAGTGCTTTATTATGCAATGTATGCAGTTATATGACTCAGTAAATTATTCTTTTATCTTGTAGAGTAAGCCAGCCTACCATATGCATATTCACTGATGCCAAGATGACATTGCAGCACTTGTTTAAATCAAACATTGTACACATTATTCATCTTTTTTGTATCAATTGACTGAGGTGTATTGAGGTACACTCAAAGAAAAGCTCTCTTTTTGACAAAGATATGTAAATATACTACTTAACAGTTTTCATAAATTTGTCAGTATATATTCTGAAAGCAAGTAATTGATAAACATTTCAACTGATTAGCTATATTAACTGGATTTGAAATTGCTTCTGCTGTATGCACAGGTTGCTTTCACTCTTGTATTTTCACCCACAAATAATGCTTTTTTTTTTTTTTTTGAATGAGTGACTGAATGTAATAATTGTGGGCTCCATCAGAACTAAATGTGTATAACTTAGTGTGATCATGGTTTTCCTGTGCACCCTTAGGCCAGATCCTCAGCTGCACCACTACTCACTAAGCACTTAGGTGGCTCTAAAATAGAGCTGGTCAGAAAATGGTGGCTTTTTAAATCACAATTAGAAATATTTTTATTCAAAATGGTGTTGTCATACCTCATGGGAGTTGTAGTTTGGGTTCATTATGCTCCCGGTCTTTCCTATGGGCCAGGCTTTCTGGCCAGACTGCATCTTCAGTGATGCACCATTCTTTCACCTGTTGGTCAAGGATGGGGATACGTCCTAGGAAGCCCTGGCCATGGTTCATCATGGGAACAGTAGTCTGGTCAGAGAGCCAGGCTCATTCAGGAGTATGCTAGCATCAGGTGTTTGAACTTCAAGTCCCATGAGGCATGGCAGAGCCATTTTGAATCAAAATACATTTGGTTTTCAACCAAAAACTGTCTGTTTCTTCAACAAAATACCAATTTTTTTCATGAAAAGCAGGCACTTTTCACACCCTCTTTTTTAAGTTGCAAACCCAGTTTCCCATTGTAAAACAACTTTGATGGAAATGTTTAGACCAGCACTACTCTAAAGCTGTTCTTTTATTCTCCTGGGGCCACTGGAGAGCGCGTTGACGCTTTGCATGACCCCCATCACTTCTCTGGTGAGGGGGTTAGGGTGCCAACTCTGACTGAAGCTATTCTGGGAGATTTTTTCCCCCCACATGACATAATGTCATTTTCTTAAAATATCCTATTAAAATCTCCCAGATCTCTTTCAATACTCACCAGGAGATCAATGCTGATTCTAGGAGACTCCAGGCCAATCCTGGAGGGTTGGCAACCACAGTGGGGGTCTGGACTGGTTCTTGGAATTTTGCACAATTCAAAATTAGTGAAAAATTATATAGAGCACATTCACAAAAATGAAGTTTTCAACTTTTAGAACTTTAATGAGACTGGTTTAATAATTTTAAAGTGGTTATTACGTACTTACTGAGGTCTAACCACATATTCAGTTTCAAGTCTTAAGGGTAAATAATTTTGAGTCTGAGTGCAAAAGAACCAAATCGAAATAGTGGGGAAAGTGCATTTTCTTTCTTGTTCATAGAACTCGTAAATGGCTGGTTGGATTTTGCTCAAACTTTAGGGCTAGACTGTGCTGGTAAAATTTCACCCCAAAGAAAAAACTTTTCAGAAAGCTAGGAGCCACTTGTTAAAAAAAAAAAAAAAAAAAGCAGTTTGAAGTGGAAGAACCTTATATGATGTCTAAAACAAGGAATGTAATGATAAACTCATCTAGATATAGTGACATTCTCCAAAAAATGCCTGGACATGTAGACTGTTAGCGATTGAGTGTGATGGGATCTTTATTTAAGCCAGAAGGTATTAATACATTGGAACCCATGAGTGATTAGGAAGGAGGGGTTTTTTTTGTTTGTTTTTTTGCTGTTAAGATGTATTTCAAACTACCAGTAAGTGGATTACAGGTTCAAGGTGAAGATGATAGCTTTCGTAGTTAATCACTTCAGTAAGGGTTGCTAAATTGAATGCTTCACTGCAAGTCTGTTTTATCTTTCTGCAGTCAACTTAGAAAAGTTGATTGCATAAAAGTCTTGTGTGATTATTGGGCTCTGTATGCAGAGGCACCACAATACGCACCATAGAGATGATAGTTCCAGTATATATGACCTTAGCTGGAATATTGTGCCCAGTTCTGGATATTTGAATAACAGAATTATAGAAATTGGAGAAAATTCAAAGACTAACAAGAAAAGATGAATCAGATGGAGAAGGCTTTTTCGGAAAGATTTAAAATACTAAATACGTATAGCTTAGCTAAATGATTACAAGCAGGGGCTCTGATCATTGACTACAATAATCTGAAGGAGTGAGATAAATTGTTTAGTTGAAACTTCCATGATTTTGGCTGAGTTTGAGGTTTAAACAGTCTTTTAGGGCATATTTCAAAAAGGTCGGTGTTCAACCTTAATTGCAGTGGAATTAAGTCGTTGCTTGGCTAGTTTGTGTAGACATATACTACTCTCCTTTACTGAATGGTCTTAGAACTGCTCAGCTGTGTTTCAAAGGCTTTCATTTAGCTATAGTTATAGTACAGTCTCCTTTAAACCAAGTTGTAGGATCATATGCTTTTGGGGCTTGCCTGAAAGCCCTTGAAGTCAAAGAACTTCAACGAGCTTTGGATCATGCTCTTGGAGGGAAGGATCTGTTTCTCTCTTTAATGTTTCTGAGGATGAATTAGTTACCATAGTATGCAGCATAGTGAAAACCATGCACTCCTAACTGACTCTGTAGGCTGTTACAATAGAATACTTAGTGAAGTTGAAAGGTAATTTACTGGAAAGCAGTTCATAGTGGAAAGCATATGGCAGATTTGCAAATGTTAACCTAGCTTCGGCCTTCTGAAGGAGGACAGGTCTTTACTGATAAGTTTGTGGGGAAATGTTCCACACATACAGAGGAACGTGGAAGGATGCATGAAGATGCTTGGGGCAGAAGTGGAGAATGAGGTGATTGAAGCTGGCATTAATAGTAGAGCAGAGAGGTCAGGCATCCTTCTAAGGTAGTCAGTTCCTTAATTATTTTTCAAGCAGCCTCCTCTCCTATCCTAAGTCAAACTTTATGTTGATATCCTTTAAACAAAAGCGATACGTAAGATGCACAACCAGTTAAGAACTAAGGTGTAAAGGATGCTAGCACTACAGCTAGGTATTTTCGGAGCATTTCAGTTTCAATAAATTGATATTTTCTGACAGAAAAACGTTCTGTTGGAAGATTTTGAGCCAGCTCTAATGTAATGATTTATACTCTCAGTCTGAGGTTTTATATGAATTATGACTGACTGCATGCATAATGACAGCTTAACATTGGTTGCATAATACCCAAAGGGCTCGAGAAGGATGTTGGTGCCTTGGCCTCATGACACAGGACTGAAGTGAGACTTGAGTGGTGCATAGGCCTGGTGCTGCACAGGGATGAATTTTACCCTATGCAAACAGTGAGGCATTATTGCCTCTGTTGCGCTGCCTTTTCAATGTCTGAATTGTCAAATTGCCTTCATGAGAAGGCATGGTTCTTTTACAACAAAAAGAAGGATGTATTTTTACAAGTTCACTGATGATATGAAGCTATTTTTTCTGTATGGATAAGGTGATTTCAAATTTTCTAGTGTTCTCAAGGCAGTGTTGGAGGAAAGAGTTAACCACATTTGGGTATATTTCCATCTTTTCCAATGTTGTTGATTTTTAAAATATTTTACTTTAGCTTTAAAGTATCCTGGGTTTCCAATTTTAAAATGTCATTTTATCCTTCAGTGTTATTTTAATCTCTTTTCCCTGAAATTGCTGATGTGCATTAACAGTCTTAACGGTGTGGCTTTGCCTAGGGTGGGCTCTGAATTTGATTAGGAGCCATACAAATAAACTTTTATTTCAATACCAATAAACTTGATGATGATATACAGTCAATCCCTGTGAACTGGAATCTTTGTCTTCCTTTTGTTGGGAGAGCAGTTTTATGAGGTAAAGTCATATCAGCTGAGAAACAAAGATGTCATTTATCCTGGTGATTTGGTAAGTTACCACATGGAATAGAACTGCAATTAACATAACTGGTGATTCAGAGTTTGTTTTTAATTAGGCTTCCTCCTCCTCCCACCTGCATTTTATAAATGGCAGTATAGTACTCATAGACTGTGAATACAACAGACTTTATTTAGGAAGCAAAATCTTTATCAAGGAATTTTTCCCCTAGCAAACCATAAAATACTTAGCCTCAGTGTTGCTTTTGTTTAAAAGATGTTTGGAGTGGAGGTTTTGCTTGTTAGAGCAGAGGAGGTTTAGAAAACATTTTTTGGAAGGACAGAGAAAACATCAAATGCATCTTAACATGCTCAAAGTGATTTTACCAGATGCGTCCAACATTCTTTGATCTATTCCTAATAAGGAAAGCTTGCACAGTTACAGTCCAGTTATGAGTTTGTACAGCCCTGTGGAAGAAGGTTTTGTTTTTTTTTTTAATGGGGGAGGAGAGGAGGGAGACATGCCCCTTCTTAACCACTCCTTGTACTTCTTCAAAACAATCCCATTGAAATAAGAAGCAGGGAATCCAGTTGCAATTTGTCTGCTTCTCTCCCTGTGTCACTCGCTCTCACACACACGCTCACTTCATGACATAACTCCCTGAACTTACTGAGCTTACTTTGAAGCAGTCAAATGAAAAGGTTGTTTTATTTTATTTTATTTTAATTTATTTTTGGTTTCTTAAGATTAATGATAGTAGAAGTCTCTGGAACAAAAGGTATTGTGGGAGTCATAGTTGCTCCAGCTGGACTATTTCTCAGACACTTGATACATAGTTTCAGGAAAACTGCATTATTTTTTACAAAAATTCTAAATCGAGTTCTTGTTCCAAGTGTGGTTTGATCAAATTAGAAAAGACACCGGAGAGGCAGCAGAATTTAGTTAATGGGTAAGCAAACAAAATCTGTATATATGTAGTGTGCTAGAGATAACTGTAATGGAGTGTATGCAATTTTGACTCTAACTTAACTGCATTTTAATTTTTATTTGCTGTAGCTAAATTTTAAGAAAACAAACACTTCTTGCTTAGTAAGAAAAAAATTGGCACTTAGTTTGTGCCCACCACTTAGCAGGCTCTGAAATGTATTCCCTCAACAAACTAAAGGCTTTCAAAGACCTTTTATTTTTAATGATAGTTTCATGATCTTGCATGTTTTCATAGCTAGCCTGAGAGGAGCAAAATCCATGTAATGATCGTGGCGTATGTTTCGGTTGATTTTGTTTAAATGGCTTAATCAGATGTTGAGTTGCTTTGAAATCTGTGTAAGTTCATTGTTTTTCTAAGTGTGCGTGAAGGCTGTGTAACCCCAAAATATACAATTATTAATGCATAGATTCAGTTGTGCAAAACACTATATCCTGTAAGCCTTGTGTTTTATAGACTAGCTAAACTGCCTTCACGTCTCTCTAAATTCCAGTTAGTTGCAATGATTTGTAGTGTAGAGTAAGAGCTGTTCATCTGTTGGTTCAGTCCTGGAGGAGCTTGTAACTCTAGCAATTGTTTCTGTTTTTCATAACGTTGGGAACTTATGGGCTAGTTTTCCCTCTTCCTGTCCAAAATAAATGAGCTGCTTAAAGCAAAGAATGACATTACAGCCGAGTTAGCAGGCACACAGTTTCAATTTGGGGTACCTGAGATTAGAGGGTAATTTATAAAAGATTCCTCTCTTGATACTTCCTGCTGATGTATAATGTTTTAAATTTTATTTATTTTTAATTTTTCCATATTGTTTTTATGGAACTATAACCTATTTACTGAAAAGAAAATCAAGGAACACTCTAGCGGCTTTGGTGTCAGAGCAAATATTTGTACAGTGAGCCATCAATCTAGTTTTAGCATCATATGTCCATAACTGCAAATAAGCAGGTACAATTTTGTAAACATGTTTTCACCAAGTAACATGGAAGTGGTGACCTTTCATATGTGCTGCATGATCCCCAAATGCAGGAGAAATCAGCCCAAAAGGAGCCAGCGCTAATTCAATGCATAAACGAGGGCAAACTGATAAAATGGGAGCACTTGTGAGTGCCCATCAGCCTTCACTCTATATTGCATACATTTGAGCTAGTGGCCACTGTTATGATTTTCAATATAAGTTCTGCTCTGAGAGTGAACTGTGCAGGGTTTTTTTGAGCAGCGGAATTATTAAAGCAGCTGCTTGTTGTGGTTGGGAATTGGAATACAGAAGATATCACAGTGCCAAATATTGGAATACATTGGGTCCTTGTCAAAAGTTGCAACTGACTACTCAGAGTGTTACAATTCCTCCTACTTTATAAATCAATGAGCAGGACAGGGCAGGTGGGGGGATGTGAGAAAGAGAGAGAACGCATGAGCAGCATAGGTGTGAGGACAAACATGAATGGGTGGAGCAGTTATGTAGCACATGAGTTGAAAAATTCTTCATAAGAGGTATTTATTTATTTTTCAATATATGAAGTATGCCTGTTACCAGTTCTAGGTGTCTGTGCTGTACATCTGTTGTAAAATAATGGCAACATGAGTGAATAACAACACAAACTCAAATGACTCAAAGAAAACTCCCCTTACCATAAAAACCTCCCACAAAATTCAGCACCCCCACTCCCACAATTCAGAGAAAAGCCTGATGCAATAGATAGACCTTGCAACAGGGCTGAAGGTCAGCAAAACTTAAAATCTTTCAGAGAGGAATTGCGGAGTTCAGTTGCAGCTGGAAACAAAACTGGAAACTAGTCAACTGCGGAGCAACTGATATAATATGCTCCTTGTGAGAAGTAGTGTAAGTGAGTAGCCATGTGCTGTGCAAGCTGAAGTTTCCAGTTATCCTGAAAAATGGCCACATTTACAGGGCATTGCAGAAATCCAGCCTCAATGGAATGGATAACCTGTAATGTTGGGGTATAGTAAACTGATGAAACTTTTTCCCATCCAAAAATGCTCTTTTGTTGAAACCAATGTGTTTTGTGAAACTTGCGGGTTTCAGCCAAACATGCTGTCAGGAAGGCGTCTCAGGTTGCAGATGAGAATGCAAGAGACACCAGAATAGCCTGGTTGCTAGGGTACTCACCTGAGAGGTGGGAGGTTCAAGTCTCTATTCTTCCTGAATCATAGCAGGAACCAGGGTTCCCCACATCCCAGGCAAGTGCCTGAACTACCGAGCTCTTGGGGTGGGTCTCTTGCACTTGTGCTTTTTTGCGAAAAATTTCAGAAGGTCTCATTTTTGTTGTGCCTTAGAAGAAAAACAAATTTTGGAATTCGTTTTTTTCCACCCCCCATGAAACAGAATTGTTGTTTTCCAGCCAGCCATAACATATAGATTAGTACTATAGCTTTTTCATTTGACCAACAAATTAATTTTTATTTTAAGTCCAAAGGTCTTTTCTTTAGGCAATGGCAGATTTTACATAAAGTATTGTTTTGAATCAGGGGAGCTGTCACTGATACACTACAAAGAGTGGTTTACATTGAATTACAGGCTTCAAAGGCTGCTAAAAAGTTGAGTGATCCAACATTTTATTGTAATGGATCAGGTAAGAGAAAAAGTGGACGTGAATAGTGTAGATATAATCATTTTTAATGCTATAACTCAGTTGCAGGGATTAAACTGGCAAATGCGGATTGTTTTCATTTATAAATTTATTCTGCTAAATAGAGATGCATGAACAGTGCACAGATATCCCTGTATATAAGTACACACACATTGCTAACTCATCCAATCTTATTGTGAGTCTTGTGATATTTGATGTTTTTCTTATAAAGGCCAAACAGTTGGAGTCATGAGATTACATGAGAATCTCAGCTTTCATTTTTTTTTTAAATTAAGTTTCTAATCCAGGTGATTGCAGATAAAAGTTTGAAAACAAGAACCCTTAGGCTCAAAAGCCTAAAAGTAAATAAAGAACTCGAAATGTACTAATTTTAAAATCTCATTACTTTTAAAACTTGATTTTGGCAATATTGTGCACACCCATGATAAAAGCAGGTTAGCTAGGTCCTGTTTGTATGGGTTGCCAATTCTTTCCCACTGAATATAATAGTATTGGAGATCATACTTCACCTTTCTTGCTCCAAGAAAGAGATCTTGGAGTCATTGTGGATAGTTCTCTGAAAACATCCACTCAATGTGCAGTGGCAGTCAAAAAAGTGAACAGAATGCTGGGAATAATTAAGAAAGGGATAGATAATAGGACAGAAAATATCAATATATTGCCTCTGTATAAATCCATGGTACTCCCACTTCTTGAATACTATGTGCAGACATGGTCGCCCCATCTTGAAAAAGATATATTGGAATTGGAAAAGATTCAGAAAAGGGCAACAAAAATTATTAGGGGTATGGAACAGCTTCAGTATGAGGAGAGATTAATAAGACTGGGACTTTTCAATTTGGAAGAGAGATGGCTAAGGGGAGATATGATTGAGGTCTATAAAATCATGACTGGTGTAGAGAAAGTAGATAAGGAAGTGTTGTCTACTACTTCTCATAACACAAGAACTAGGGGTCACCAAATGAAATTAAAAGGCAGCAGGTTTAAAACAAATAAAAGGAAGTATTTCTTCACACAATGCACAGTCAACCTGTGGAACTCATTGCCAGAGGATGTTGTGAAGGCCAAGACCATAACAGGGTTCAAAAAAGTACTGGATAAATTCATGGAGGATAGGTCCATCAATGGCTATTAGCCAGGACGACCTGGAATGGTGTCCCTAGCCTCTGTTTGCCAGAACCTGGGAATGAGCCACAGGGGATGGATCACTTGATGATTACTTGTTCTGTTCATTCCCTTTGGATGATGAATGGAATGAACAGAACAAGTAATTTGGGGCACCTGGCACTGGCCACTGTTGGAAGACAGGATACTGAGCTAGATGGACCCAGTAGGGCTGTTCTTATGGTGAGCCAGGACCCACAGAGGTTGAAGAGTTCACATTACTAACATTTTAAAATGGAAACATCACCACTTTTACATTTAATAAAGAACTATTACCCAATTATATGTAGACAAAAGAGTGCCATTAAAAATTCAACATTTGCCAACACCTTCTAAACAGAGGGGATCTAAGGCCATGTCTAAACTAGTGAGCGTACAGCGCGCAGCTGTATTGCTGTAAGATTGCTTATGTAGCTGCTCTGTGCCAATGGGAGAGAACTCAACCACCTCCATGAGCAGCAGTAGCTACGTCAGCGGGAGAAACTCTCCCGCTGATACAGTGCTGTCTACACTGGTGCTTCTGTCGATGTAATTACATCACTTGGGGGGGTGTTTTTTCATACCCCTGAGTGCCATGGTAATATAGACTAGCCCTAAGACACTACAGCTGTTTTCCTGTTTTAAAGATAAAGACATAACAATGGTATCTCAGATACCCCTGTTTGGAGATGATAGGTAAATACTGACTTTCATAATGGTGACCACTCTCTCTTGTTCTGAAAGTAAAGCATGTGCTTTAGTTGTATAGGACCAGATTCAAGCATAAGAAAATTGACATCAGATAATGTATCAGCTTTGATGTATTGAAAACATCAATTCCGTTGTTACAAGAGCGACTCAGATAATAATGATGAATAACCATTCATAACAGGGGGCTGTCCTACGGACAGATGAATTCTTCCATCTACTGCAATGGGCTTTCTTGGCTGAGCCAGCTTCATTGAATTTGACTCATTGTTTTGAAATTTATTATTACAAACAAATATTAGCTCTAAGAAGAGGGTCACAAATATTTGGACAGTTCAGATGGGGTCTTCAGAAGCCTTGAATGATCTTTATGCTAAGTAGTAGATACAGGTTGAATCTATTTTACATGATAAACAGTTTTGTCTGGAAATGGAAGGACCATATCAGAAGACTTCTCCCTTATGCATTTAGCCCATAATTGCCCTCTGTGATAAAAATGCTCTTACTTATAAACTTGAAGAAACAATTTGGGGCAGTCTGATGACTTCAGGAAATCATTGACAAAGGTAGTGGCAAATCACTTTCCCCACTGGGCTACTAATACTAACCTTTGGGTATGCTCCCAAATCCCTTCTTTATCCTTATACTAATGTTAGTAGGACACTTTTTTTCCTGATGACTGAAAGCCAACAACTATGATATTTATCTTCCCTGGGGCTGGATCATATCGTCTTACTTAGTGATATATTTCTGGTGTGGGTGTGAATTCATTCTCCTCTGTGGGTGATGTCAGCATTCCAGTATTCTACACATGTTGTCTTGCTATGCAGAACTTAGCAACGTGTATCCTGTGTTCATCTGATTCCAGTTGGCAGTTCAGAGCATTTAGCAAGAGAGGAAGATAACTTGTGTGTGTGTGTGTGTATTTTAAAATTGTCACATTCAAACTAATTACTGTTTGAAAACTATTGACAACTAAAATAATAGTTTGTAAAGTGTGATCTTTTGCCAAATCTAATAGATTTCCCTAGCTGAATGTACAGAATATTAGTCAGTGTATTGTGTTTAGGTAAAGTATTTATGTAGCTCTACAGGGTGAGATAAATCAATATCAACACAGAACTTCAGAATGTAATAATGTCTTAAGAACGGTATTGATTGCAAAGACTCTGACCATAATGGGAGACTCTGTACTAGGATGTTTATAACACAATGTTAAATCTTGTGGGTGAAACACTGGCTCCATTGAAATCTATAGGATTTTTGCTATTGACTTCAATGGGGTCAGGATTTCACCCTGTGTGTTGAAGTCATTAGTAAAGTCAGACTTTCGTATTGAATAATAATTAAGAGTCCCAGTGCTTAGTGTCCTGGTTTTCAGACTTTTTACCAGGTCTGTTTCTGGGCTACGTAGTAGCCCTTAGTTTCCCACACTTTATTATTATAGTGCAGTCTCAGCATTCAGAAGGGTTTCCATCATGACTTGATCTCCCGCTATGCTGGGGCCAGTTTGGCACCCTGCGCAATTGAGAGCAGCCTCAGTGCTCTAAGGTGCACCAGCTTGTAACAGCTCCTAGGGGATACCCAGAGTTCTGAGCATTCCTCCTTGACCCCTATGCAGGGGGAAGCTAAGAGAGAGTGATATAAAAAAAGAACACCACCTTTACACCACCCAGTCATTCCTGCACACTTGGAGAATCCCAAAAGGAAAAATAAGATAGCTTTGAGTACCTAGTGGGACAGAGGATTTGGTCCTTCAATGTTCATTTCGTGCTATAATGGACATTTAGTGATATTTACTCCTCCCTTTTCTTAATTCTTCATTCACTTCCTATTTTACATCTAGTATTCTCTATATTGATTTTATGTGGTAGGATTAAAGTTGTACTGGAATTAATAGCTTGTTTTTACGTATTTTTATTGGTCCATACAAATGGCAACAACTGGAAAGTGAGGAAAAGAGGGATTAGATGTTCAAACGTGAAAGCTGAGTTGGGGCGATATAAACTGTCAAAATTTAAAGTTCCTACGGTTGAGAGAGGCCTGGAAACAATTTTAGAAGGATTTGAAATAAATTACCAGTGTAAGTGAAAGGTTTACAAAGTGGCAGTTGTATACTTAGTTTCCTAAGCTTATAGAAGTAATTAAGCAAAGAAAGTTAAAACTATGTAACACTATGTCGACTAGCATGTGCCGTGTTTTCCACAGTATAATTTTTATAATGTGAAAAAATATTTAATTATTTTACAGTGAATACACTTCTAAACACTACTACGTTTGGCTAAGCATTGCTAGTTCCGGAGAAAAACCAAACCAGCATAATGGCTTTTGATCTTAAGTATCTCAAGTGGACTTGAACAAATGACTAATTAAAAGTACAGCTAATAGTAACAATCTTTGTTGTATACCCTGTAACATAAACATGGCAGGGAGTAAAGCCATTACCTATTACAAATACTGCTGTAGTATAAAATCATCATTCCAATCTTATATCAAAATTATTATTTACAGTTTCTAATATGACTAGAGGCCGTATCCTGCACTCTGTGCACACTTCAAATTCCTGGTGGTTGCACCTGCTACATGTTTTAAACCCTCAATCCGTCGCTGTAGGTAATTAGTAACCTAAATCCTGATTCTGGATCCCTTGAAAAATTTGTCAGTGAGAGTGAACAGGATCACTAGAATCCTGCAAATCTGCAGATATCCACTTTATATCTGCAGAGATCCGCATCCGCGGATGCAGCTATCCGCAGACCAGGTTTGCGGATCGTGGATAGATGTGAGTTTAAATTTTATATCTAGAGCCCTGCAAATCTGTGAATATTCACTTTACATCCACGGACCATGTTTGCAGATCTGCTGCAGATACAAATTTTTCATCCACACAGGGCTCTAAGGATCAGGACTTAGGTTATTGATTGCCTACATTGACTTGTGGGGACAGGGCCGGGGTTGTGGAGGAGAGGTTAAAAGATATAGGATAAAATTTTCAGTAGTAATGTAGGCACTCAGTCTCCTAAGTCCCATTGATTTTTCAGTTAAGTGCTTTCAGAAATTTTACCCATAATAGAAATTTGTTCAAAACATCTTTGCAAAATGGAAACTGGTTTCCTATTAAAAGGCTATGCTCGAGGTTGGGATAATATTTACAATGAACTTGGGAAGGATGGCAGATTTTCAAAAGCAGAAAGTGGAGTTAGGCACGTCTTCCTTATGCTAAGTAAGCCATCTACTCTGGTTTTTTTTATTGATTTATCTGACAAATTTCTCATTTATGAGGAGAAAATGGGTTGAATGTTGGTTGAAGGGCCAAAATGGAAAATATAATTGAAGCTGGGGACTGGTAGGAGATGTGGGAGATGGAGCTGATTAATGGGTGGAGGATTTTGAGATGGGGTTTCAGTGTGCTTAAGATTTAAAAAAATCAACAGAAAAACTTTGCAACTAACAAGATATGTCCTATCATCACCCTGATCACTTCCTTCTATGTTGTATCCTTTGGCTTTTAAGCTTGTCCTCTTCTGTATTTAGAAAATGTCTAGCACACTTTGGGCAATACTACAATTGGGCTTGTCTATGCAAGGAAAAAGTCCTCAGTACCTAGTGTGCACTAGCTACTTCACATAACTCCTAAGGGCAGGTCTACACTTGCCATTTAAAGCGGAAAAAGTCCCTTTTTTGCGCAAAAATCATGGGAGTGTCTACACTTGCCAATGACATTTTGCAGTGAAACTGAGAAGTTTCCCCACAAAAAGAAAACCACCTCCATGAGAGGCGTACAGCTCTTACTGGTGATGCTTTTGCAGTGATGTGCAAGTAAAGACATTCTTCCTGTTTATAGAGCTTTTAGCCTCCTGAGGATATCCCACAATGCCTAGGTGACCACTCTGGCCAGCAGCTCTGCTGCTCTGACGCCGGGTAAACAGACTTCCACCCCTCCCGCTGTAAAGCCCCGGGAACTTTGAAACTCCCCTTCCTGTTTTCTTGGCAAGTGCTCACTTATCTGACAAGGTGAGAGTGGCTGCTTCGTGGAGCAAACGATCCCCTGCTTGGAGTATTGCTGACCTAGTGGAGCTGATCAGCATTTGGGGAGAGGAGGCTGTGCAGGGACCCAGGATGCCCCGCGATCACCCCTCGCCCCTTCCCATAAGACCCATAGTCAAAATGGAGAGAGCTGCATGTGGGATAGGTGCCCTAGAGCGCTGCTTTCATCCGCGAGGTAAGTGCTGCTAATGTAAACGCTCTCTGACGCCTGAGGAATTAAATGAGTACAAAACCAACACTTTACTTTCACTGGTTTCCTACCACCGGTGAAACTTACACCGCAAAAACTCTGCAACTCTGTAGACATACCCTAAGAGTGCCCATTGTATGTATCAGCTTAATACACCTTGGAAATGTGCTAAGCAAAATCATCTGAGGGCACTGTCAGTGTTCAGAAGAGTGTTCACTTGGGGCATTAGTATGGAGTAGCTAGTGTGCTTTAAATTCACACTGTAGCTTACTGTGCACTAACATCTCCATGTAGACAAACACTTTATAACAAATTACGTAAAGTGTGCATGTGTGCATGCATATATGTGTGTAAGGTATATATTCAACAGCGAGTAACTGAGCTAAGTGCTTGGAAAATGCTCAGGGTAAGGGGAGAGGTATTGTCCGTAGCTGGCTGTGGTGCCTCTCCAAGGAGGCACTTCACCCAACTGGTAGAGTAGACCTTGGATCACTTCAAGTGTGCCCTCCCCATATGGATGCGAGTAAAATAGGTCGATATGTGCAGTCTGGTCTGTCCATTGCCTCTCCCCTCCATGGCCCTTGTCTGCAGCACAGGAGGTGCTTCCAGAGCTGTGCCTTGCACAGTGTGAATCCCAAGAATCTTATTCCCCTCCTTGCACAGCAGACCTGCTCTTGTTCCCCTGCCAAGATCTGTCTCTGCAGAGGCAAAAGTTGGTCCTAGGAGACCATTACATTTGATAGACTTGTAGGAAGTCTGAGAAGACAGTGGTCAATACTTCTCATTATTATTAGTAGAGCCCTGCATGGATACAAAATGTATACTTGTGGATGCGAATATCTATGGATATAAAGCGGATATCTGTGGAGTTGCAGGGATCTACCAGGAACTGCATTGGCGAAAGCAATGGCATGTCAGGCCACTGCTTACAAGAGCCAGCGCCCAGCTCAGGCAGCTCCTCTGGCATATCTGTACGACCTCCAGCCCTACCAACTGGGGTGGGCACCAAGCTCACCAGCAGCTGTCCCGGGTCGCACTAGTGTGTTCAAGCAGCTCACATAGTACCGAGGAGTCCCTTTCATGCAGCAATCTGCATCTCCTGTTCAGCAGTGTGTGAACCTCTAGCATACATTAGTGCAAAAAGCAGTAAAAAATTATCTATCTTGATTTAGTAAAGATTTTGACACAATCCCACATGACATTCTCTAAGCAAAATAGGGAAATGTAGTCTAAATGAAATTAGTATAAGATGGGTGCATAACTGGTAGAAAAATCATAATCAGAGCAGTTATTAATGGCTCGCTGTCAAACTGAGAAGACGTATCTAGTGCTGTCCTGCAAGGGTCAGTCCTGGGCCTGGTACTAGTCAATACTTTCATTAACGACTTGGATAATGGAGTGGAGAGTATGGTTATAAAATTTGTGGATGACACCTATCTGAGAGGGGTTGCAAGCACTTTGGAGACCAGGATTAGAATTGAAAACAACCTTGACAAATTGGAGAATTGGTCTGAATTCAATAAGATGAAATTCAGTAAAAACAGGTGGAAAGTACTTCACTTAAGAAGGAGAAAACAAAGGCACAACTACAAAATGGGGATTAACTGGCTAGCTGCTAATACTGCTGAATCACAAATTGAATGTGAGTCAATACGATGAAGTTGCAAAAAAGTTTAATCTCATTTTGGGCTGTATTAGCAAGAGTGATGTATATAAGATATGGAGGTAATTGTCCCGCTCTTGGTTGGCACTGGTGACGCCTCAGCTGGAGTACTGTGTCCAAATCTGGGCACCACACTAAACACACAAATTGGAGAGGTCCAGTGGAAAGAAACAAAAATGATAAAATGTTTAGAAGACCTGACCTAAGAGGAAAGGATAAAAAACTGTTTAGACTTGAGAAACGAAGAACGAGGGGGACCTCATAAGTCTTCGTATATATTAAGAGCTGTTATAAAGAAGACAGTGATCAGTTGTTCTCCATGTTCACTGAAGTTAAGGACAAGAAGCAATAGACATAATCTGCAGAAGGGAGATTTATGTTAGATATTAGTAAAATCTTAAGGGTATTTACGCTTTGGAATATGCTTCCAAGGGAGATTGTTGAATCTCCATCCTGACAGCTGTGGTCTAGGTGTACTTGGTTCTGCCTCAGCGCAGGGGGTCAGACTTGATGACTTGTTAAGGTCTCTTCCAGCTCTACATTTCCATAATTCTATGATATATAATCTGTATACGTGCAGTGTAATTTATGTGAATATATTACAAGGTGTGTATTTAGCATATGGTTGAGCTTGTGGTTTCCCCTGTATCCAGGTTGCCTAACACTTTCCATTATAAAAGATTATTGTAAAGAAGTGCTTTTTGATAAGCTCTGACATATTATGTAATTTTTATGCACCATGAATGCACATTTAATGCAAAGCAGATAAACTTTATAAGTACCAGCATGCTGTGTGTATGTGTGTAATAGGTGGTGTTTGGTAGCACCGTCTGTTATTGAAGTTGCTCAACACTTCCTATTATAAGGCCCTATTTTTAGTTGCTTATAACTTCACTTTAATCTCTGTCTAAGATGCCCATCTGTAAAATGCGAGTAATAGTATTCCATCACCTCACAGGGATGTTATGGAGATACATTAATTAATGTTGTGAACAACTCAAAAGCTATAGTTTTGAGCATTCTAGACAAGCTGGTGAGGAAATAAATGATTCTGTCTTCAAAACAGAGTTTGCAGTGTGCAGTAAATAAGGCATTGGACCTCACTTTGAACAAAGGGGAGAAAATCAAATAATGAACAGCTGCTCATTCAGTGAGTACTGTCTATCTTGTGCGCTGAATGAGTCAGGGCTCCTAAGGAAATGAGAGTTTGTGATGAAAAAAAAGTCTCATAATGCGTACAGACAAGGGGGATGTTATATGGTTGCACGAGCTACTTTAATTATGGCATTTCTAACTTCTGGGTGCTTGACTCTGCAATCGTAATGTTCTTTTCATGTAGTTTTCTGTATGTAATATATATGTGTATCTCACTAACACAGTGCAGAACATATACTGTATACTTTACTGTATATTTTACATAAGGGACTTGATCCAATGTCTACTGAATTCACTGAGGATCCTTTAGGTCTTTTACATGTCAAGTCTCACTCATTAGCATGCTATCTCACTCTCACACACATTCCTAAGCTTATCTCACTCACTTTGAGTAAATATATAAAGATTTAAACTATTTTTACTCAGGCACTGCTAGAGACCACAATACGTCCGGGACCTCAGGCATGAGTCATGGATTAAAAACCTGGACTATTGGGTGTCGCCAAGGACCAAAGATGAGAGTCCCTCTCTTAAGCAATGACCTAACACACAACCTGGAAAGTCTTACTCTTTGGCCTTGAATCTCACTTTTAAGGACAGCCAAGTGGATGAATCCTAGGTGACTCATTAACAAATGAAGGAGAAGAAAGGATGGTGATGCTTACGTTCATGTTAAAAATGGGCAAAATATCTTATGATGACAATAAAATTGTGTAATGACAGATCTATTTTCAGCGTATTGTGACAAGATATGGTTGCGTAGTATCTTTTGTTTTACATGTCAGCTGGTGTAGCTCCTTTGTCTCCAATTTGATGTACTTCAAATTATGCCTGCTAAGATTTAGAGACTATAAAACCAGAAATTACCATTGTGATTATCTAGTCTCAGCTCAAGCAACTGGACCATTATTTTTAATTTGGTCAGAATTTGTTCAAGAACCAAAGGAATTCTTTCTGTCCCAATGCCACAAAAATGTCCACTTAGACTTTGCTTCCATTGTGAAATGTTAGTTTGAATTTCATGGCTAACCCTGAAGCAAATATGTATATTTCACTATTACTAATTGACAGAAAAAATTACTTACCTCATCAGAATGAAATATTGACCTACAGAGTAAGATTTTATATTCCTCTCCAAAGCTGGGAGACTGAATAGCTAAATCTGTTGATTAGATTTCCTAACTCAGTGGGTATTTATTGAATATATAGCATCTCATGTTGTATATTATATTTATTTTAACACATGTTGATTAGGACTGTTTAGACAAATGTTTAGGAACTTGTCATTCAATTAGGATAAATCTAGGCATGACATACATGAGGAGGAGAGGGGATACATAGGGAAGAGGTGGGGTTTTGTTGAGGTGGCTCTTCAGACCCACATAAAGGGATCAGCACTTATGGAAAATAAACTGTGTACTGTAAAGAGTCCAGTAAAATCTCTGTATGTTAAATTGATTATACAGGAAAAATGGTGTGAAACTGAGTATACAAAAAATGCTGTCAAATGCACAAAGAAACAAAACTTGGGAAGATCAGCCTTCCCCCCTCCTACACCCCTGGTTCTTTAGGAATCCTAATGTTTTTGCAACAATAATAGGTAAATGTTTTCAGGGTAGAAATTATGCGGTGGGTTTTTGTTTTGTTTTGGGTTTTTTATAGGGCTGTTGATTAATTGCAGTTAACTCACACAATTAACTTAAAAAATTAATCACGATTAATTGCAGTTTTAATCACACTGTTAAAATACCAATTTAAATTTATTAAATATTTTGGATGATTTTCTAAATTTTCATATATATTGTATTCTGTGTTGTAATTGAAATCAAAGTGTATATTATTTTTTATTATAAATATTTGCACTGTAAAAAGATAAAAAAAACAGTATTTTTCAATTCACCTCATGCAAGTACTGTAGTGCAATCTCTTTATCGTGAAAGTGTAGCTTACAAATGTAGATTTTTTTTTGTTACATAACTGCACTCAAAAACAAAACATGTAAAACTTCAGAGCCTACAAGTCCATCCAGTCCTACTTCTTGTTCAGCCAATCGCTAAGACAAACAAGTTTGTTTCAATTTACTGGAGATAATGCTGCCCTCTTCTAATTTACAATGTCACCAGAAAGTGAGAAGCATGTTCCCTGGAAGGTGGTTGAAGCATGAAGGGACATATGAATCTTTAGTGCATCTGGCACTTAAATACCTTGCCACGCCGCTACAACAGTGCCATGAGAACGCCTGTACTCACTTTCAGGGGACACGGTAAACAACAAGTGGGCAGCATTATCTCTGCAAATGTAAACAAGGTTGTTTGTCTGAGCGACTGGCTGAACAAGAAGTAGGAGTGAGTGGACTTGCAGGCTCTAAATTTTACATGGTTTTATTTTTGAAATGCAGTTTTTTTGGTGCATAATTCTACATTTGTAAGTTCAACTTTCATGATAAAGAGATTGCACTACAGTACTTGTATTAGGTGAATTGAAAAACACTATTTCTTTTGTTTTTTTACAGTGCAAATACTTGTAAAAAAAAATAACTGTAAAGTGACCACTGTACACTTTGTATTCTGTATTGTAGTTTAAATCAATATATTTGAAAACATAGAAAACATCCAAAAATATTTAAATAAATGGTATTCTGTTATTGTTTAACAGTGCGATTAATCATGATTAATTTTTTTAATTGCTTTACAGCCCTAGTTTTTTGCATAGATTAATTGATTCTGTGAAAACAAAGATGACATTTCAAAGATCAGGACTGTCCAAGAAGAGAATTTTTAAGGAAAGGGACCTGTGTTGTTTTGCTTACCAATGAAAGAGAAGGGTATGTTTGTTTAAACTGTGCATATGATGCTTCATGTTTTTCCACTTGATTTCCTGTAGGGTGACTTCACGTGGAACAGCATGTCAGGGCGCAGTGTTCGGCTGAAGTCAGTTCCCGTTCAAAGCCTTTCAGAGTTGGAGCGTGCCCGACTACAGGAAGTGGCCTTTTATCAGTTGCAGCAGGACTGTGACCTAGGTTGTCAGATTACTATTCCCAAAGGTAAGGCTCCATCAATCATTTCTATTTAGAATGGTGAAAGTTTAAACGTCTGTTTGGTAAACCACAAACTACATGTCACAGTAACATGGGAAGAAAAATATAGTATGTTGGTCACTGCTTGGCATGATCATATATTACGTTTTTCCTTGATCATCATAACCTTGTTGTAAATTATCAAGATTTTCAAAGTAACTAGTGATTTTGAGTGCCTCAGTTTATGGATATCCAACTGAGAGACCTAAAAAGATCCTGGTTTTCAGAATTATAGGACTGGAAGGGACCTTGAGGGGTCATCGAGTCCAGTCCCGTGCACTCATGGCAGGACTAGACCATCTAGAGTCTGACCATCCCTGACAAGTGTTTGTGTAACCTGCTCTTAAAAATCTCCAACGATGGAGATTCCACAATCTCCTTAGGCAATTTATTCCAGTGCTTTACTGCCCTGACAGGAAGTTTTTCCTAATGTCCAACCTAAACCTCCCTTGCTGCATTTCATGCCCATTGCTTCTTGTACTATCCTCAGAGGTTAAGAAGAACAATTTTTATCCCTCCTCCTTGTAACAACCTTTTATATACTTGAAAACTGTTATGTCCCCTCTCAGTCTTCTCTTTTCCTGACTAAACAAACCCATTTTTTTCAATCTTCCCTTATAGGTCATGTTTTCTAGATCTTTAATAATTTTTGTTGGTCTTCTCTGGACTTTCTCCAATTTGTCCACGTCTTTTCTGAAATATGGCACCCAGAACTGAACATAATACTCCAGTTGAGGCCTAATCAGCACAGAGTAGAGTGGAAGAATTACTTCTCGTGTCTCACTTACAATACTCCTGCTAATACATCCCAGAATTATGTTTTCTTTTTTGCAACTGTGTTACACTGTTGACTCATATTTAGCTTGTGGTCCACTATGAGCCCCAGATCCCTTTCTGCAATACTCCTTCCTAGGCAGTCATTTCCCATATTGTATGTGTGCAGCTGATTGTTCCTTTCTAAGTGGAGTACTTTGCATTTGTCCTTATTGAATTTCATCCTGTTTACTTCAGACCATTTCTCCAGTTTGTCCAGATCATTATAATCGTCTCCTCCAAAGCACTTGCAACCCCTCCCAGCTTGGTATCGTCCGCAAACTTTATAAGTGTACTCTCTATTCCATTATCTAAATCACTGATGAAGATATTGAACAGAACCAGACCCAGAACTGATCCCTGCGAGACCCCACTCATTATGCCCTTCCAGCATGACTGTGAACCACTGATAACTACTCTTTGGGAACAGTGTTCCAACTAGTTATGCACCCACCAGCTCCATCTAGGTTTTATTTCCCTAATTTGTTTATCAAGTATCAGAGGGGTAGCCGTGTTCGTCTGTATCCACAAAAACAATGAGGAGTCTGGTGGCACCCACCGAGCCCTACTACCCCTTCACTAAGCCCCAACCAGCTGCACCTGGATCCCCACCTCACTGAGCCCCACTCCCACAGCAATTAGACTCCCTCAGTAAACCCCCCACACCCAGACCTACCCGGCCGAGCTCTGTCCCCCCCCCACAGACCTCCTCTCCCTATGACCTCCAACCACCTTCACCTGGAGCCCCCTGCAAAGTCCCATTACCATTACACCCAGAACACCCCCCCCAAAAAAAAAAAAACAAAAAAACCCCCTGTCCATCCAGATCCTCCCACTGGGCCGCCCGCACCAGAGTGCCCCACACAGAACCCTCTCAACCCATACCTGGATCCTCCCACACTAAGCCCCTCCACACTTGGATCCTGCCGGGCTGAGCCTGCCTGCCCACACTGGTGCACCTGGCACAGAGGGGCAGGGCCCTAGGATGTTTCTGGGGCAGGCCCAATCCTTGCACTGTGTCAGGGTTGGGTGCAGCCCCACCGCTGAGTCTGTGACCCTCGGGGAGCTGCAGAGTGATCTCCCACCTCTGTGCAGCCAGTGGCCTGTGCTCCCCAGTGCCATGCTGGAGTCTCCACATTTATTTGACAGATAAAATTTGCCAAATTTTAAAATATTTTGTGCAGAATTTTACATTTTTTGGCACAGACTTCTTAATTTTTTGGTGCAGAATGCCCTCAGGGGTAACCCCCATCAGCTCCATCATCCGCTGGCTGCAGCACAGGGATGGAGCAAGTGGGCAAACACGCAGGTGCTGGTGAGGTGGCAGGAAGCTTGTGGGCGACTGGTGATTTGGGGGGAGCTGGGCCACCTGGCCTATCAGGGAAGCAGTGCTGCCAAGTGCCTTTTGGCCAGTCTGCCTGCCCTGCCGCAGGGCCTCAGAGCCTGGCTGGGAGGGGTGACAGAGCCAGGCTCTGACTCCCTGCCCTGGGGAGGGGGAGAGGCCTGCTGGGAGGTGCAGACTGGCAGGCTGCACCAACCACTTTGCCACCATGACAGGGAGCAACACTTCCCCCTACCTCAAGAGTGAGGCCGCACGTACTCCCACCAGCACCCCTCCAGTACCACCTCCCAGGACACACACACACCCTTCCAACGCCCACCAACTGCCCCCTCCCAGTACAAACACACCTCTCCTGCATCCCCCAAATACCCTTCCCAGTACATGCACACCCCTCCAGCACCACCCAAATATCCCCTCCAGCACCCCCATCCCCCATCTCCCTTTCAGCTCTTCCCCTCCTCCCCAACTCTCCCCCCAGCCGACAGTGTCCTTTATTGGGGAACTTTAAACATAGTAACCCTCAGTTGCATGGGGGGTAATGTGCCTATAATTATTTTATTTGATAAAATCAAAATTAATACTTTTTGGAAACTCAAAACAAATGCAAAGCTTAAACAGTTGTAGGAAAGTGTTTTAATACTAATATTTCCATCTATTTGATGGTTTATATATGTTCTTTCTCAAAGTCTCAGATGTAATTTATTACATCTTTCTTGGAGGTTATTTTTAGGTTATACAGTGGTTTGATTTTATTTTTCATTTAATGCACTAAAAATATAAGCAATAGGCCCTGGGTACATTACACAGCATTGTGTAATGTGTTTGTTGAACAGGGGCACTTGCAGGTTGAAAAATGTTTCTTTGGAGTCTGGACCTTGACTGTACCTTGTCTAAGAAATTTGGACTTTGACAAAAAATAATTGGCTATTCCTGCAGTAGATCATCTCTATTCAGCAATGCACTTAACACGTGGTAAAAGTTAAACCTGTCCATAAGTGCTTTGGTGAATAGGGAGGGGCTTGAACATGTGATTAACTGTTTTCCTAAACTGGGGCCTTACAGATACCTGAGATGTGAGGGGCAGTGAAGGACCTCCATGGTCTGATTGCCACAGTGGGGAGCAATGACCCTCCATGTCCTGTATGCTGAGGGAGAAGGGATGCAATGGGGGGCTGAGGGGGGAGGGGAAAAAAGACAAGCATAAATCACTTTAAAGTGCATGAGTGTGAAAGGTATCTTGAATGGTCTTAAAGTAACCATCATTGGTGCACAGTAATCAACAATTGATGTGAAAAGGAAAATGCAAAAACAAGAAGCAGCCAATGTGGCTTCATGTGACATTGGCCAAATGTGAAGTTAAAAAAACCAAACAAACAGTTGTGCAAATAGAGAAGAGAGAGGGAGCAAGAATATACAAAGACCGTTCAGGCTTGCAGACTAAAGAGTACATCAAGACAGCAACATGATTAAATGATAGTCAAGTGGATTAAGGAGAATAAAAAGGACTTTTATAAATATCAGTGGGAATGAAAACACTGGAGTATGTTATTGTAGATGGTAAATTCCTTGGTGGCAGTGACTGTGTAGTCCTTGCACAAAGGGGCTCCAAACTTAAAGGGGAATCTGGGAGCTAAAGCAATAGAGATAACGTAATAATTAATGGAGAGAAAGCAAGACAATTAATACATTAAGAAGATGAAATTGATGCTAATTCTAAAAACTATCTGTGTATTTATAAAGCACCCATCAGTGTGCAATCTGAGCACAAATGGCTAAGCTATTGAAATACTTTTTGTAATTGGTCTTTAACAAGATAAGTAAGGAGGAAATATATAGAGAATTAGGAACCAATGAAGCTTGTATAAATACAGCTGCTGGAAAATCCTTAGCTGAGAGAATCCTGGAAAATGGAATACTGTGTGCATACTAGCAAATCTGAATGATGTGCATTCTGAGGCATTATGGAAATTGTTTGTTTAATGTATTAAATGTATTTTTTGTGAAAAGTCATGGAGAATTGGGAGATTCCTACCAGAGGAATGGAAAAAAATTACATGTAGTCACAATGTTCAAAACTGAAGAGAATGGGATTTAGCTGAATTTTAGTAAAACATTTGAAAGTCACATAAAAATCACATAAAGAATTCCATTTGGCTTGGATGTGTGCATTGTCACATGGATTGAATGCCAGCTGAAGGCCTGTAAATGAAGGCTTATGCTATATGGCAATATATTGAGTTGGGGGAAGGGTCGAATTGGAGACTAGTAGGTTCAGGCCTTAGGTTTTTTTGTTTTTATTTTTATATGCACCGCTCAGGGCCAGGCATAAACTTGTCATCTTTGGGTCTGGTCCAGTGCCTATTGCAGTCAGTGAGGGTCTTTTCCATTGACTTCAATGGCATTGGATCCGGCTTTTTTTTGGAGAAATGGTCATGTGCAAATGGCATAGTATCAAAAATATTTTATCTTATACTTTTTTCCTCTATGCCATTGATTCTCCCCTAAACTAAATCTATGACATCACAAATAGGAAGTGTTTTGTTTATAGTCTACAAACAATACTGTGGTATGAAAAATAGTTGATGTTTTCACAGAATTGTGTGCAGAGTCAGATGAATAAGTCCCTTTCCTGCCCCAAAATTGCTCAATTATATTTCTTATTGGTAATGTGGCTGCATGCCACAATCACATAGACAACATAACAGCACAGTAAACAGCTTGCTGCAAATTAGGCAAACAGTGTTATTACCATGATGACAATCCACCTGATTGAAATGAATGGCAGGAAGCAGAAGCCAGATAAATTCAAAATTAGAAATAAGGCATACATTTTTAATAGTAACAGTATGGTGATTAATCATTGGAACAAACTATCAAGGGAAGTGGTAGATTCTGCATCTTTTGATGTCAACTGCATGCCTTTCTGGAAGATATTCTTTAGTCAAACAGAACTAAGTGATCTCAGTACATGAGTGTCTTGGTGAAATTTAATGTCCTGTGTTAACTAGGTGGTCAGACTAGACAATTTAATGGTCTTGTCTTATTTAAATTCTGTGAATCTAGGAGTCTTGATGGCAGCCTGGACTGACTTCTCCCAATCATTGTCTTCAAATTACTGTGCAAACTAGATGGATCTGGAGGTTCTTGCCCATGAGGGGTTGGATAGAGTGCCAGTGGGAGGAAATAGAGGTTGTGTCCACAATTGAGTGCAGAGGAAGTTAGGGTAATAGCAGAGGGAACTTTCCATTTGAAGAGCAGAGAGGAATTTGCAGCTGCTCAAGGGAGTGCTGCAAAGAGGGATGACACATCCAGATCTCCCCGGGGACAGCTTAAGCGACTATCAGCACAGATCTCTTCAGCAGCATGAAACGGCTTGCACTCTTCCACGCCACACAGCACTGGAACATGATCAATAAGCGTCACACTAGTATTTCAACCCATCCCTGGTAGGCAGACCACTGGCTTTGTGACAGTCAGAGCAGAAAGGCTGAGAATTGAATGAGCACGAAGAGCACATGGCTTTGTCACTTGTAAAGGTGGCCCTTCTGTGTGGGGACTTAGCTGTATGAGCAGACCAGGGTGGAGACATTTATACTGCTTTTGTCCATGCTTTACAGTTCTGTTTGGCACATTTCACAAGCTGAAAACTCACTTGAGAATAAAACAACAATGAACACAAAAGCTAATGGCTTTTTGTATATTGGTTTCATTTATGATTAGTTTTGACAGTTTGAAGCAGCCTCTGATTATTGCATTGGGACTGAAAAATAAGTTCTCTTTTTATATATGCCTAGAGAGTGGTTGTTGCTTTAAATCTGCAGCTGAACGTGCAGGTAATACGATGTGCTTTCATAGCAGCACAGCTGAAATGACCTTGCTGAAAGTCTAGGACAATGCCTTTGTCCTAGAAATCTGTAGGTTGATAGTAAAATATAAGCAGATAGGCTCATTATTCTTCTGTGCTCTAAATGAATGTAAAGCTTTATATTGTTATAGGCAATTTTTTTTCTGATTATTATTATTTATATTGTAGTAGCACATTGGAGACCCAATGATGGATGAAGGCCCCATTGTGCTACGCACTGTACAAATAAATTACGAAAAAGATGGTCCCAACACCAAACACTTTACAACCTAAATATAAGAGACAACAGATAGACACAGCCACACAGATGGGAGAGTACAAGAAAATAATACCAACTAGCACAATAGCCGGTGGCTTTTGTCAAGGTTTTTGTAAGCGTCACAGGAAGGGAGAGTTTAAGGTGGGTGGTGGTTTTATGGATGTTTATGGGAGTCCCATTCAGTATGGAAATACAATCCCTTAAGTAAAATGTTTTTTGGGTTTTTTTTTAAAACATATCAGGTTTATTTGAAAAGCACATAGAGTTAGTTTTGTAATAACTTGTTTGAAATAGATCTGTTTTAGAGGAAACTCATATTCCAGTGAGGTTAGGATTGGGAATGGGAAATGCCCCCTGGACCCTTGTGCACAGTTGTCAGTGAAAAGAGTTGTTCACTAAGTGGCTTAGTCTGTAGCTAGGTAAACCCTCAGGTTTCCATAGCAACTAACCACAGGGGCGTGTGTGCTCCTGGCATCCCCAGAGCCACTGAGGTAACATCAGCCTGCTAGATGGGTATAGGCCTCCTGTTGCCCAAAAGGCATGGGCAGCCAGAGACCTGGCCACTGGGGGAGGTTAGACCTTGGCTCCTCCCCTCCTGCCCAAAGCCCCGCCCCTCCCCCCTTCTGCCCTCTCCCCCACAGGAGCCCAGAGCCATGTTTCCCCGCCCTTCCCCCCCCCCCCCCCCCAGCAGCGGATGGCTGGGCAGGGGCCGGGTGGCCGGGCGGCGCAACAGCAGCGCCCCCAGCCCCGGAGCGCCGGGGCACGGTCCGAGGGCTGGGTGGGCAGTGTGGCCCCAGCGTCAGCCTGCCCGAGTCCCCACAGCAGGCCGGCCAGCCCCAGCCCCAGCCCGCCTGGGCCAGGGCAGAGCACTGGGAACTGCAGGAGGGAGCCTGGGGGTGGAGCATGAGTGGGGCCAAGCCAGGCTGCTTGAGGAGGCACAGCCTCCCTCAGCCTATCGTATCTGCCACCCAGGACAAAAGTCATCCATGCCCAGCTGATGAACCTTGGAGGTCAGAGAAGAGAAGGCCCCAAAACATATAGAACGAGGGTGACCAGATGTCCCATTTGTAAAGGAACAGTCCCGTATTTAAGTCCTCCTGCAGGTGTCCCAACTTTTTCTTAAAAACAGGCAAATTGTCCCGTATATTCTGCCTCAGCCACATCAGTATCGGCGGGTCCTGCTGCTGGCCTGATCCCTGCTCGCCAGCTGCCCACCCATCAGTGGGGAGTGGAGGGGTCCTTTGTCGACAATTGGGGTGGGTGTGCAAGACTGGTCAGCAGGGCCCTGCCTCCCATTCCGTTTCTGGCTGGCGCTGGCTGCGAGCTGGTTACACGTCACTCCTCCATATACCCCCCACGGGGAGCATCCGACTCCCACAGCTGTGTGGAGAACCAGCCCCTGGTCGGAGCAATCAGCTCACCAGCAGCCTGGCCGGCAGGCTCCTTCCTTCCCTCACCACCTCTGGCTGGGCTCGCGCCCCAGGAAAGCCCAAGACCCTCCGGCCGGGGGCTGCTGACCAGGAGGAGCTGAGTCCTGCATGTGCCAAAGTCCCGCACAGCACTGGCACAGGGAAGCTTCTCCACCCCTCAGCTAAACTCTGGAATGGCAGGGCCAAAGTGATTCCCAACCTGTTCAAGCCCTGAACTACAGGCTCCACAGTAGCCCCTAGGGCAGGGGCCTAGCCTAGCACCCTCTTCACCTGCCCCCCCCCCTGCCCTGGGTCCTGCCCCCAGGGAGCATGGGGCTGCTCTGGCCCCTGGGCATCCTCCCCTGTTGAGCCTCCTCTCTGGCCAGGCTCTGAGGCTGCTGAAACTCCCACAGTCAGGTGTCCTGGTGCACAATGCATCCTTAGGGCTTAACCCCTTCCTGTCCACACTGTAGCAGTGGGATGGAAGGTGGCTGGGTTATGTTGGTGGCCAGCGGTAGCCTGGACGTGTTAGCTGCCTTTGACACTACGCGGGCAGGAAAGGACAAGCTGCTTCCAGCCACGAGGGCAGTAGAGAAGAAGAGATGAACTCTGCAAAGACACAGGCCAGGTCATCCCTTCCCCCTTCTCCCCCCGCTGCGGGAAGCAGGTCCCGTCCCTTCCCTCCCACACAGTGCCAAAAGGCTGCTGCTGGCCACATTCTGGTGTGAACCCTGGCAGAAATCTGGGGAGGAGGGGCATGTGACCCTGCGTGGGTCCCCCCTCCCACATGTTGCCTTGGGAAGACGTGGTGCCAGGTACCAGGAGAGGCGGGTCTGTCCCGGGGCCCAGCCAGGCATGGAGGGCGGAGAGCGCTGGGCAGTGAAGGTTGGCTCGGTCAGTCACCTCCCCCCTCGTGTGAGAGAGGTGTACAGGAGTGTGTGTGTGACCTTTCCCAGTGTGTGTGGGAGGGTAGGGGTGTGTGTGTCACCCCTCCCTGTGTGAACCCTAAAGCCTTAAAGATAAGAAGGTAAATAAAAAGAATCCAACTATGCAGTATTTCTTTTTAACGGGCTCAGTCAACTTGATGTTAATTTGAACATTTGTACTGCATAGTTCTGATTGATTGCCTTTGAACTCACTTAAATATGAGTAATTTTACCAGGTGTCCTGTATTCAGCATAGGGAAATATGGTCACCCGTATGGAATCAATTTGCAGCCGTCTAAGCAAAACCCCTAGAAGATTTTTAAGGTAGTGAAGGTTTCCAGGGCTAGTGGGTAAGGAGGATCCTGGAGTCTAGGATAGGGAGAAAGAGTCCCCAATAGGAGTTTGAGGGAAGTGAATGCATAACCCAGCTATTGACCCCTGATTTTTTCCGATTGTTTGGAAACGTACATTTACCTTGAACAGTCCAAAATTTGGATCAGCTACAGAAATGTATTTTTTGGGTGGCACAGTTTTCATTAATCTTGTGTCCGTGTTTTCATTAAACACCTTCTTTTAAAATGCAGAGGCATTTATAAAATGCATTCTGGCACAAAACACCTGGAACACAGGATAGCTACCTGAGAACAATTTTGTTTTTGTGCACTATGTGGTATTTTAAAGGACTAGATTCACTCAGTTTAGAGGTTATAAAAATAAAAGACCTTCAGAAGATTAGTATTTCAAATGCATTATTATTTATTATTATTAACAACCCAATATCATTCTAAGATTACAAGCCAACAAAAATTATTATGATTATATAATTATGTGGAGATTTCCTTTTTACAAGGGAAGCATTACAGCAAATGTTTTGGGCCCAGTCTTCAAACAAATCAAGTATTTAGGTGTTTAATTCCACCTGTTGCACATGTAAGGACCAATCTGATTACTCAAATATGAGATTGGTACACCCAATTTTTAATTTTGAGCCCTGTATGGTAGCCCAATATTTAGATTTTTCTATACCTGGGTGCAACAGGTTGGGTTAAGACCAGAATGTCAGTCTCAGCAATGAATATTCTTGCTTCTGTTGGCTTGTGTCAGAACCTTCATGTTATGTTTATGTTTTAACATGCACTGCTTTCCGAAGTATATTTACATTATACTTATAGTACCATGTGCTTACTTTGTACTTGTGGATTCATTTCAGTGTATCTTAAATGTGCTAGGCAAAAATGCAAGAATAGTACCAATGTGAGCTGTAGAATTTTCTTATGCTTCCAAAATTGACTGCAAACTATCTGTCAATATCATCAAGAAGACAAAAAATAGAAAGTGTCTCAACCAATATATTTTTGCAGTATCACCACTGCATAGGATACGCATGTTTATCAACATCATTAATTATGTACTTGATCAAAAATTAGTGCAGCGTATAATAGCTTCAGTAATTACAGCAAATAATGCCAGGTTTTTGAACAAATTTCTCATTATACTGTAGTAGTATACCGTGGGCATGGAGATTGGGAAGCAAGCCTGGTTGCTAATGAAAATTCACCATGTTTGATGTTTTGAGTAATGCCTACAAAAATATAGTCTGCAGATCACCAAATTAATCATCATTAAAATTAATCTTGATATAATGAAAGCATCTAAAGTTGCCTTGGAGATCTAAGGAAAAAACCCTCTGCATTTCTGAGAAGGAGACAGTAGCGTATCTTGCTCTTGTATGTGCAGGTGCACATGGCTGAGTAGCTTGTAAATTAAACAACCCTAATTTTGCATGCATGTTTGCTAACTGATTTCAGAAGCTATGAGGTGCTGCATCCCTACTCACAGAAAATCAGTACTATGGAGTCTTATAGAACTTTTTAATTAGGGTGGAATTAGGCAGATATGAAGTGACTGAGTATTTTAGGTTGCTTTGAATCAAAGGCACTATAAGAATAAAACATAGATTTTGAAGCAAGACCCTGTCATTAAAAGGGAGCAAAGGTAGATTAGCTTTCAGAACTTTTATTGTGCTGTGCTTCATTTTGTGTCCAGCATGTTTCTGTTCAGCTATGAATAAAAATGAGAATCCAGAATTATGTGTTCTCTGCTTTTTGTTTATTTTGGCAGGGAGTAGATTTTTGAACCAGGTTTTTGTTTACATTGCTGTTCATTGTATTTCATTACACATTTTCCTTAACATGAGAGTGACCATGATTTTTATCTCTGCTTGCATTTTTGTAAGTGCTCCAACTTGGTCATTGTGTTCTAATCATTGACTGCGGAATTATGTATTTTTAAAATATTAAAACAATGGAAGCATCTAAGTAAACTGTACTCTGAAATTTGACAACAGCTTTAAAAAAAAGCTTTAAACCGCTTTAACCAATGCACTGTAAATGCAGATGCTTATGACCACCTTTTCATTAATGCTACCATCTGCCCCTATTTGTGTCCTATAAAAATATCTGCACCATGGTCCTGTAAGTCCTTGTGCAGAACGTAAGCTTGTTACACTCTAGTACAAGTGTTAATGGAAACAATGCATGGAGACAAAAGGCTAAGAACTAAGCATAGTCCTCCAGATTTAGCTCACATCTGCTCCTCACCTGTCAGACTTGTGAACAGAGCTGGTTGGGAATTTTCTGTCAGAATTATTTTTGATAGAAAATTAAATTCTCTGGGGGGAAATTTAAATTCCGATGAAAAATTTTTATTTTTTTTCTGTCAGGAAACTGCTGCCCACCTGGAAGGCTCTGGTCAGCTTCCCTTTTTGTGTTTAAGGAGGGAGAAAAATTGACAGGTGGGCAGTTGGGGAGCTGCAGCTGAACTTGAGGGGAGGCAGGGAGGGTGAGCGCCCTAGCTGTCCACATGTCCGGCTGTCTCTCTGGCAGTTGGTCTGGGGAGACACAGAGAGCTTGGGCTTTCAGCTTCTGGCAGCCTGTCTGTAAGGCTGTGAATTTCACTTTCTGCTAACGGTGAAATTAACAAGAGCCCTTCAGACAGGCTGAAATGCTAAAAATTCAGTTTGGGTTCTGCTAAATTGGAATTTTCCTGGAAATTCCTTTCCTTGAAAACTTAGATTTCCATTTCCAAGCCAGCTCTACTTGCTAATGTGCAGTGTTTTAAAGGTGGGATGGGCAGCATGGGCTTGTTTGAGGAGATATGGGCATCATTATCTTCATCATGCTAATGCTACATGCTAAAGTCTTACTCCCACTACTAGGCAGGTCTAACTTGAAGGCTGGACAGCAGCACTGTCTGCCGTGCTCATCAGATTGGCTTCCCCAGCTCTCCCCGTCCCCCTAATCATTTTTAACCTTGTGTTTACGCAAGCAACCCTTTTCCCAGCTCTATACAGGTTCAAGCCGTCAGGCCTTACAGACAGACTCAGCATTTTAGATCCAAAGCTCTTTCTGTTTATATATTCAAAATGAGAAATGTCTTCTGCCTCATTACCTGAAGGGGAACCTTTGTCTTTCTAATTATTATCTATTATTTGTGTTGTGATATTGCCTAGGAGCACCAGTCATTGACCAGGACCGTATTGCACTAGGCACTGTACAAATACAGAATGGATAGAGATATCAGAGGGCCTCTTTGACAGGGCCTCATTCATGTAGCTGATAAAATACAGGATATGCTGTGAGAGTGGGACTGGCAGCTTTCAAAAATGACTTTTATGAAATATTTCTACCCCACAGTGGGCATGCTACTGCAGGAAGAGATCTTACTGATGCTCCAGATATACATGTAGATGTATGATGATCCAAGTTTCCATACAAAAGGTTTATTCGCCATCTTGTGAAACCTAATTGCATGAGATTATATCATGACCATGAGGCAAGGGGAATTCTGGATCTTCCTATTGTTCATTTAGAGGTTGGATTTTGTGGAGTAGGGCACATGTACATCCTAATCCTGCAAAGTGATCCCTGGACACCAAGCTTTCATAACTGCATGGAGCCCACTGACTTTAGAAATGTTCTCTTGTAGTAAACATGGGAAATCCTCTCCAGCATCATTTCTTAATAATGCACTTAAGGTAGATTTTATACATCTACATTTTATACAAGGTAACAAAAATAAATGTAGTATTTCATTATTAGAATTTTACATGAGAATCTCAACTTTCATTTTAAAAAAAAGTTTCTATGGTTGTGGAGAAAAGCTTGAAAACATTAATTGAATGCATTCGAAAGGCAGAAGGCAAATTACAAGGATTCCAAAGGATGGTTTGGGGATTTTTATTTATTTTTTAAGTCATGGTTTGTGATTTTTTAAAGCCTTGGTGTTGGCCGTACAGCAAAAGAGAGATCTGTGTTTCTTCATTCCCTGTCTTCCAAGACTTAGGCAGTCAGAGGAAATGTCTTTTGTTTTTGATGTAGGCCTGATCCTGCAAAGATTTGCACACATGCTTATATTTACATGCTGTCTGTCAGTAGTCAATGATACTACTCATGCATAAAGTTAACAATCTGAGAAAGGACTGAGAATCATAGACACGTTAGTCTCTGTGGACTCAGTCCTTGCAGAGTGATCCATATAGGTGTGGTGATTTTTGTAGTGACCTCCTTATTCAATTACTATTGTTTGTTATAGTTCTCTTCTTTATCTTCAAAGCCAAAGAATAAACCAAAAATAAATATACTACACATGGGAGACCTGTGAAGTTGTATTAATAACACTGGTATCTCCATCTATAGATGCGTTTTGACTACTCTTCTACATGTTCTACTTTACTGATGGCCAAGGTCTCCCGCTTTGAAGTGCGTATTATGCTGTGTAATTTAGTTGAAATACCAATTTTATTTCTGTTATCTTTATATGTGACTTCTAAACATCTGTCTTAAGTACATACATTAAATATTCCTGGAAAGGATTTCTCTTCCATCCCTTGTATATGAGTAATTTTTGAAGTTTCTTCATTGGACAGTTTTAGCGGAGGAGCTTTAATTTAGTTGGTGCCATAAGTCTGAATTTAGTCTGTAAATGCTGATTAGTGAAGATAAGATGACTGCAGATGGATTTATTTATTGAAAAGATCTGGTAGAAGAGAGACCTTTTCTCCTTTATATTTTTGAATTATGTATGTCAGTGACATTCTCTGTGAATTAACCTTTTCAGTATTATCAAACTAATCAGAAATTAGCATTGCCTCTGTGCCATCATTTTTGCAACAATCATTTTAGTACTATAAAGTGAAAGTACAGTTGAAAGGCTCAGGATAAAAATGTCCCACAGCAATTCCAATAGCAAATGCATCAGGATTTGGAAGCTGTCATGAGGTGTGTGTGATCCATATACAGATTTCTGTGTATCAAAAAAAGCCCCATAAGAGAGAATTATAAGAGCTAATAAGAGTATTGTAAGCAAGACATGAGAAGTCTTCCTCTCTACTCCACACTGATTAGGCCTCAACTGGAGTATTGTGTCCAATTTCAGGAAAGATGTGGACAAATTGGAGAAAGTCCAGAGAAGAGCAACAAAAATGATTGAAGGTCTAGAAAACATGACCAATGAGGGAAGACTGAAAAAATTGGCTTTGTTTAGTCTGGAGAAGAGAAGATTGAGAGGGGACATAACAGTTTTCAAGTATTTAAAAGGTTGTTACAAGTAGGAGGGAGAAAAATTGTTCTTCTTAACCTCTGAGGATAGGACAAGAAACAATTGGCTTAAATTGCAGCAGGGGCAGTTTAGGATGGACATTAGGAAAAATTTCCTGTCAGGGCGGTTAAGTACTGGAATAAATTGCCTAGGGAGGTTGTGGAATCTCTACCATTGGGGATTTTTAAGAGCAGGTTGGACAAATACCTGTCAGGGATGGTCTAGGTAATACTTGAGTGCAGGGGACTGGACTAGATGATCTCTCGAGGTCCCTTCCAGGCACATTATTTATTATGATGGATGCTACAGAGGACTGAAATTAAATGCTGATAAAAAGAATAAATGCCAACAAGCATCCTTAAAAATAATATCTAAATTGCCAGGGTTTGTAATGTGTCCCCAGACCTGTGTACAGAAGGGGCCTTCTGTACATGACTCCCCCTTGCCTGCAGCAAGTGCTACCATCTCATTGGGCCCCATACCCAAGGGAGCTCTGAAGGAATCTGTACCTAGTGAACGAATAGGGTGGGTTTTGTGGGATGTACATCAGATCAGCAGGGAACAAGCCTGAGGCTGCATTATCTTTCCTGTAGAGTTCTTTCTTTAAGGGGAGATTCCAAAAGCAACAGCAGATGAGGAGTCTCTGCCAATGAAACTCTGCAGCCACAGGCAGGGGGAAAAGGGAGGATTGAAACTGCTCTTGGACGCTGACACTCTTTAACCTCAGGCAGATCCCCCAAGATCCAGAGAGTTTGGAGACACTCTGACAGGAAACCCTGTTCATGAAGAGAAGAATTTGAGGAAAATCTGCAAGGGAAACCTCATGGAGTTTTCCTCTCCACCTGAACCTCTGCTGTGGGATTTTCCAAGGGAGAGGGCAAACTGTATTCAGATCAGCCTCATTCTAGAAGCCACAAAACTGAAAGAAATTTGGAGACATAATAAGTGTTTGCATCAGTTCAGTATATTCTAAGTATCTTCTTATGATCAAACTGGGAGTCACTTTAAACACTGCTTTCATTTGTATTTTAATATAATATAATTTCTAGTCACGATAGGATTTGTAAAACTTTTTTTTTATTATTATTCAGTCAGTGGCGACCAGCAGACAATTACGAGTTTTAGTTTTTGTTTATAATGAGCTGAGAGCTGTTTTAGAGTTGTAATTTGTATTCCTCTTAAATCCATCTGGAGCAGCAAGGCTCCTCCTTATTGTGAACACAACTGAAATATTTTCTTATACAGCAGTTTGTCTTAATGCAGTACTGTACACAGCTTTGACATTTCATATTACTGGTTACAAGAGCACTGCAAGCACAAGATGGTGTTCGATCTGTCCCTGTGTTTTATACTGCCACTGATCACCATAGTATTTGAATGCCTTTCACTTAAAATCAATGGCAATATGGAAGTCCCTAATGTGTTATGGACTCTTTGGGACAGGAACTTTGTCCACCTTTGAGTTTGGAAAATTCCTAGCACACTTCGGAAACTCCTGCAATCTAAAAATAATAATTCTGTGACTATAGTCCTACTCTTGTTTTGTCAACTACTGTACACTGTGACAATTCACAACATTAGTCCCACTATTGTCCTCAGTTAAAAAAGTTTGCCCCTGTTAAGGGTGATTCCTCACTCTGGCACTTTGAGTGCAGAAGGTGGGGGCCCACAAGGATTCTAAAAATTAATACCGGCTACTCCAGGCTTGTATTAAACTCCCAGGGTTACAGTTTTTCTCTGACCTTGGATGGGTAGATGCTGCCACCACCCAAATGCAAAACTCCTTTGAGGACCCAGGAAGGCACACTTGGGAATTCCTTCCTGTGGGGTACCCTCAAGCCCCCCCTCCAACTCTCCCATCCCGGGAAGAGCTGAGAAGAAAAACAGCTGTTGCCACCAGCTAATTAAACAACATGTGCACAAACCTCTTAGGACACAAAAATCCAATCCTGTTCTTAAAAAAGGTAAATTTTATTAAAAACAAACAAAAAAAGAAAATACATCTGGAATCTCAGGCTATTGCTAGATTAAAAAAAAACACCTTCAAGAATTAAGCATCAAGAATAACGTTCTTGAGGTCCAGCTTAAAGGTTACAAGCAAAACAAAAGCATTTGGGGTTAGCACAGGGGAGTCCACAAGCCATAAAGAAATAAAAAGAGATAGACCTAATTGCGTCTTCCTAGACATTTCCTGATCTACTTACGTATCTGGGATTTCAAATGAGTAGTTTCTAGGTATGATACAGATAATTTTTTCATACTTGGCCCCAAGTTTCCTACAGCATAACTGCAGCCCTGTCTGCCTCTCTCCGAGAACCACCACAGACAGACAAAAGAGGAGTCTTGTTTCAATTTTAAAAAGTTCTAGCCTTCCCATTGGCTCTTTTGGCCAGGTGCCCACTCACTTCTTTTAACCCTTTACAGGTAGAGCAATTAAAGAACAGTTACTAAGAGGAATTTTATAGCTAACTGGCTGGCTGGGTCCATAAAAGGGAGCTCCCCCCTTCCTTTCATTTATTACATCCCCCCATTGATTTCAATATCTGTAAAAACCTGTTCTTCTTTGAATAGTGTCCCTAGACAGCTCCACTTCAGGTGCACATGCACCTGAAACTCTTTTGAAGGGAGATTTTTGTTAGCGGTGTCCATTTGATCTGCACATGCGCGGCTGATTTCCTCATGTCCCACAATGAGGCTATATCAGGCTGCACAGACAAACTGCCTGCAGTTCCTTCTCAACCACATCGGCCTGAGACAGAGCTTAGCAGGTCCACGTTGTGTGTGCTTCGGCTGCATGCTGACTTCAGTCTAGCTTAGTTTATTTGTGTTTAGTTAGTAGTAGTTAGTTACTGGCTATTTGGAAGTTTTATTTCCTCCAGAGAAATCCCCCCTGGGAGGGCCATACACGATTCACCGGGATTTAAACTCTGCTTCACATATAGACAGGCAATCCCGCTCAGCGACAGACACACTAAGTGCATTTACTGCTTAGGGGAGTTGCATTCCCACAGAAGTGAGTTTAGCCCTCAAATCCAGGGCATGGAAAAGCTGGAGAATCAAGCTCTGACTGTTAATAAAGCACTTCCTTTGGGCCATTTTGGAGCCAGGTCAGGCGAACTCCCTGTACACCAGTCTGAGACTCTGTAGCACCTCGGTGCAATACTCTCCTAGAAAGAGGAAAGCCTCAGAGATCTCCTTTAAAGAGTCCAAGAAGAGGTACTTTTTACTTGCCTCATAAGGAATCCACTTCAAAATACACCTCCGAGCAGGTCAACAGCCTCCAGTGACTTTGACCACGAGGCTCTCTATACTATAGAGATGAAAAGCTCCTTCGGTAGTGGTGAGGTGAGAAGGCCCTAGTACCATCCTGCAGAGATGGTCATAGCAAAGAGAGAAAACCAGTACCATCGTATTTAACCCCTTTCTCAGTACCCCTGTCTAGCTGTTCAGTACTGTGCAAGAGTAAGCCTTCATCTACATCAGCGCTGGCTGTGAAATGCTCAAAACCCTCAGTACTGACATGCAGGGACAAATTTATCGGTCCATTGGTACCACAACCTCACCTAGAGTTCTCCAGGGCCCCAATCCTCTTCCATCAAGATGTTAGGGAGACTCAAGCTTTTCCTCCCCAGCAAGACAAGGAAACATTTGAGGATCAGGAGATGAGGGCAGACAAAAGCTACCCCTCAGACTACCATGTCATCCTCATCATTGCATGAGGCCTCCTCTTCCATCTATGGGCAATGGATTTTTGGCAGTTGTAAAACCTCGTTAAACAGATGGCAAACTCCATAGAGATATCTCTTGAGGATGTAAAAGAATCTCAACAAACTGTTGGATCGTCTTTACTTTGTGACACCATCCAAAGTTACCCTTCCTATCAATGAGGCTCTGATGAAACCTGTGAAAACCATTTAGCAAGCTCTGGCCACAGTAACTTCTAAATGTAAGAGAGACAGTAAAAAGTATTATGCTCCCACCAGGGACTCTGACTTCCTATTTTCTCACCATATACCCAACTCTCTGGTAGTTGATGCAGTGAATGAACAGGGCAAACAACAATGATATAAGTCCACTCCAAATGACAGACACCAGAAGTGCCTAGATCGTCTATGGAGAAAATCTTACTCATCGGCAACCCTACAATTCCACATTGTGAATTACCAGGCACTGATGGCCAAATATAATTTTACAAATCATGCAAAATTTGGTTCTTTTATTAAACACCTTCCTCCAGACCAAAGGGAGCAATTTCAGGCTAGCATCGCTGAGGGGCAGTTTTACTGCCCAGGACATCTCTTCAGGCAGCTCTGGATGCTACCGTTACCACACCCTGTTCCATTTCCACAGCAGTGGTGATGCATGGGGCAAGTTATCATATTATCTTCACAAAATATGACTCTCCTACACCGAGCTCACTGATTTCTAGGCCTTCCTGACTTCTGATTAAGCAGCAGGACTTTCAACACTTCATGGACAAGGGCAAATTATTCGCCAAGATGGCCCTTCAAGTTGCAGATGATGCTGCTGACACCACCTCAGGCTCCCTGGTTCCCAGACTGGTGCTCCACCGTGACTCCTGGCTGCAGTCCAGTGGGCTCCCAAAGGAAGTCCAAACCATGCTTGAGGACCTCCCCTTCAATAACCAGAAACTCTTCAGTGACAAAGCTGATGAGTCCCTCCATTCTCTTAAGGATTCTCTTACTATCCTCCAGTTGCTGGGCCTCTATACCCCCGTCCCAACCTGCAGGTAGCATCGGTCATCTTTCCGACCCCGTCCCTGCACAACCTGCCAGCCCTACTCACAAAGCCAACCTGAGCTGTCTCGCTGCCTTGTTCTCAACCTCTATGGCATTCTATGCCTCCACCTCATCTGCCTCTGCCTTCCGTTAATACACCTCCAGGCAGAACTTTTGACTCCTTCCATGAGAACTGCAAATCTTCCTCCACTCTCCCGATTATGCTACCCATCACCTTTGGGGGTCATCTTGCCCTGTTCGCCCACACTGGGGCAAAATTACCACCCCTCCCGCCCACATTTCTCCATGCCGAAGAAGGGGAGTGGCTTCTGCCCCATTCTGGACCTCCAGTCCCTGAACAAATTTATTTGCAAATTCCATTTTTGCATGGTCATGCTTCCCCATATCCTTCCATGCCTTCCCCATGGCACCTGGTTCACAGCTCTCGATATGAAAGATGCCTACTTTAATAGACATCCACCCTGCTCATCACAAATTCCTACAGTTCATGGTGGGCACCTCCCATTACCAGTTCCGTGTCCTCCCTTTTGGATCACCACTGCCCCCTACTGTGTCTTCATGAAGGTTTTTGTGGTTGTGGCAGCTTGCATGCATTGGCTGGGGCGTTCCCTCTTCTCCTATCTTGACTCCTTGTTGCATACCCCTGTGCCCACCTTCTCACCAGTATCCGGACCCTGCATGCCCTGCTTGGCTACCTAGGTATCTGTATCAACGAGGAGAAATTGGTGCTTGTCCCCACATGCACCCTCACCTTCATTGGGACACGCCTGGATTCTGTAGTGGCCTGTGTCTTTCTTCCTTTGCACCGCTTTGCTGCCCTCAATGCTCTTATCGTGCAGCTTTGCCACCAGCCATGGATGCATGTCTATCAGTGCCACTCCCTGCTGGCCATATGAATACCTGCACCATGGTCACACTGTTTGCTCGCTTGCATATGCGTTACCTCCAACTGTGGCTCCACTCGGCCTACAACCCACAAAAGGACACTCTCACCAAGCCTGTCCTCATTCCCCCATCCGTCCTGACCTCCCTGGCCTGGTGGCACAACTTTTCCATGATCCTCACAGGTGTCCCGTTCGTGCCTCACACTACTCTCACCACTGATGCCTGACTTGCAGGCTGGGGAGACCATTTGGACAGCCACATGGCCCAGGGCCTCTGGTCACCCCTGGAGGCAAGGATGCACATCAACATTTTGGAACTATGTGCCATTCGCCTTGACTGCTTGGCCTTCCTGTCTCTTCTCCGCTCCCGCCACATCTAGGTGCTGTCTGATAACATGGCAGTGGTCGTCTATGTCAACAAGCAGGGCAGGGCCTGGGTCCGTGTCTCCCCCCCCCCCCCCGCTTCTGTGCGGAGGTCATCTTCCTTTGGAATTGGTGCCTCTGGCATGGCATCATCCTCCACACTGTACACCTCCCGGGGGCAAGCAATTCTCTCATGGATCAGCTCAGTCTCTCCTTCCGTACCACCCATGAGTGGGAACTCCATGGTCTCATGCTCCATTCCATCTTTCTCATTGCCTGGACCTGTGAGCTCCATTATGTCTTCTTGTCCATTCCCCTGCTTCTCCAGGTCCTGCACAAAATCCGGAAGGATCGGGTGATGATTCTTGTCGTGGCCTCTGGTTGGCCTCGCCAGTATTGGTTCCGAGATCACCTTCATCTGTGGATGGTTTCTCTGTCTTCATTCACCCAACTACTGCCCGCTTCCTTCACTGTCTTCCCAACGCCTTCCCCTCTGTGCGGTAACCTACCCACCCCTGGGACCTCAACCTTGTCCTCTCTGCCCTCACTAAGCTGCCCCTTGAACCCCTGGCAACCTGCTCTCTCACCCACCTCTCCATGAAGATGATCTTCTTGGTGGCCATCACCTCTGCACAGTTGGTCAGCGAACTAGTGGCCATGATTGTGGCTTGTGGAAGATTGTGTCTTCTACCGTGACAAGGTCTCCCTATGCCTTCACCCCAAATTTTTTCCCAAAGTGGTCTCCTTGTTCTACCTCAACCAGGGCATACACCTACCCGTCTTCTACCCTAAACCATACACCTCCTCCAGAGAGTGCACACTGCACTCCCTCAATGTCTGCTGAGCACTGGCCTTTTGCCTCCAGTGTACCTGTGACTTCTGTGCTTCCCTTCGTCTCTTCCTCACTATCGCTGACCGCTGTCGAGGCTGCGCTCTCTCCTAGCAACGTCTAGCTCACTGGATCTCTTGTATTGTGAACAGATATGGTCTCCCTCCCTTCTGCCCCGGTCACAGCACACTCCATGCAAGTTCATGCTGCCATGTTGGCTTTCCTTGCAGACATCCCGTGGCAGGACATTTGCTGTGCAGCCACTTGGTCCTCTGTCCATACCTTTACTGCCCACTATGCAGTACTACATCAGGGCTACTTGTGGAATAAAGTGCTACAAGCATGAGTAAAGGTATAAAAATCTGGCATTTAGTCACTCTGCCAGTCAGTATTAGTATTTAGAGGAACTTTTTAATAATTAGGATTCAGTCCTACAATACTTAATGAGCCAAATTCCATGTGAAGACTTTGGGAGTTTTGCTTGCTTAAAGAGTGCAAACTCAGACTTTAGTGACTGGCACAAAGCATTAAAAATCATAGAATATCAGGGTTGGAAGGGACCTCAGGAGGTCATCTAGTCCAACCCACTGCTCAAAGCAGGACCAATCCCCAATTTTTGCCCCAGATCCCTAAATGGCTCCTCAAGGATTGAACTCACAACCCTGGGTTTAGCAAGCCAATGCTCAAACCACTGAGCTGTCCCTTCCCCTGAAAATCCACTTGTGACTCTCCCATGGTCCTAATGCAGCCCTTCAGTATTCAACACTGCTTGATTTCATAGGATTTTTTAAATATTTCAACAGAACCTGTGAAAGAGCATGGCAAAAGGCATTAAATACAGTTATCTGCTTAACAGCTGTTCTACACTGTAAAAAGAAAGTTTGCAAGGACCAGTTTCCCTTTGCCCCAGGTTAATTGGCACAGAGGAGGGGGACTAGACTCAACACAAAGTTAAACATAGAACAGTGTAGGCCAAAAGGGTGTGCAGATTTATGTTGGCCACGCAATGAGTTCGGGTTCTGAGGCTGTGTTGGTGGAGGGAAGAAGGAGGAACAGCCTGGGGACATCTGTGGCTCAGAGCTTCGATTTTTCTTCTTGACTTTGTGCCCCACATCCCCAAAACTTTAGCCCAGGGCCCTCTAGATGAAAATATTCACCTTCCATCTGTGTTACAGCTGGCAGAGGTTTGAAAACTACTACATGGGGACTTCGCATTTCAGCAATATTAATCTAAATAAACATTGCAAGGAGGATTTATTAAAGTGCTGTTAAGGTCAGAAAAATGACAATGTAAAAATTGCACCATTTTACTCATCAGATTAGATCCATGTGTGTAGCCAGAAGCAAATCTGCTTTTTTTTTAGTGACCAACAGAAAAGTTTCTCACTCCAAAAACACTACAGCTATGGAAAAGTGTGGCAGTCTCTATTCTCTTTCATGCATTGTCAACAGAATTGTTAATTAACTTTCGATTTCAGAATCTTTATTCTAGGTGATGATGCACAAACCACAAGACTTTTGGTCCCTGGCTGGGTATTCAGGGCTGGCATACGGAAACAGAATGATTTTTAATGAGCAAATTTGGTATGGAAATCCATAAGAGAACAAACTTGCTTCATGAAACCATTTGTAGTCATTTTTCAGAGTAGAACTGCACTTTAAGTAAATCCACCCTATTTTTTTTTTACAAATAAATTTACTTGTTTAGTAATATTCCATTAAATGAAAATTATGATGCTTACAGCTCCTATAGAGAAATATTAAATTGAGTTTCCATATTTTTAAAATCACATATCCTTCAATTACAGATTTATCATCTTCTTTTGTTTTGAATAAGCCATGGGTATGATATTTATCTCCCAGATAAGTCCCCTCTGCACTGTATGAAAATAACTCTTTGTTGTAGAACAGACCTTGTTTTCTTCCATAAATGGACAAGAAACACACGTCTTACAGAAAAAGAAAGATGCCAAATAAATGAGTTTATTTCTTCACTCAGTAACCCCATAAGGAACAGAGAATATTTCCTTTGTTGAAAAAAGCTAAGAATTAAAATAATTGAAAGGATCTGTCGCACTCTGTGCGCATAAAAGAAAAATGCACTTCTTCCTTTTCTGCAAGTTTCTTTGCATGTGACCTACTGAGAAAGACTCGTCATATGGCTTATTCATACAGACCTTGCCTAAGAATAATAGGAATTGTAGGATCATATTCTTGTTTTAGAATTGCTTGAAGCTTATTATGATGGGAATAATTCCATCATATGAAATATCATACAATAGTAGTGAGTTTGTTTTCTCAGTAACATGACATGGCAGGCACTAATGCGGTTATCATTTTACTGTATATTATTTTAATTAAAAATTAATTTCATATAATGGAGTGCTGTGCTAAGGCTGTATAGTATAATGACCTACACTCCAGATAGCCAAGCCCTCCTGGATTTTAACCCCAGCTATGCTACTGACTTGCTGTATGATCTTGGGCAAGTCCCTTCAGGCTTGGTTGTGATAGCCTTCCTCACACTGAGTAATATCTGTAGTAGGAAGAGAGCCTGAGACATAAGCCCTTGTATTAGAGGCCTGGTATGAGACAGGACCTGCTCACAAAATTTGGCAAGAACAAGGCTGATATTGCAGAAATACACATTCCTAAGAAGTGCTAGAGACAGAGTACTCACACAAACACATCCCAATATCAAGTGGTACCAGAAAATCCTGATATCAAGGATGGTACTAAAACATTCCCCAAGGATAACAGGAATGCACTGACCCTTCGTAAAAGATAAGATCAGGATGACAGTACATAATAGAGATGTTTTGATCGAACCAGCATGTCCAAGACGATGGGTGATAACTAGTGATGTCAGGGAGCAGTAACTAGGTCAAAGGGGCAGTACTAACTTGTTTGTGTTGGGGTATAAAGATGTATCTCAGAGAGAGTAACTTTGTCTGGCCTTAGGGAGGAACGGAAAGTCCCGCCGTTCACTGAGTTGGTCCCTTGTTATCGGCATACATGTCTTAGTGGTCCAGCAGAGTCTGTAGGATACTAGTACCATGCTTTGGTGACAATAAACCTGGCTGGGTGCCTTCGTCCCTTAACAGATCTTGTGGTCATTGGGCGGTTCGCTCAAGGTCTGCCGTGCCAGCTGTCTGCGCAGGGCTGGGGCGGCACACAGAGTGAACACATGCACACAGCCAAACACCTATCAACATCTAACCACAATATCTTACTTCTCAAAAAGGCCTATTGATTTCCCTAACGAGTAAAGTACTACTCAATTTGAGTAAGAGTAGCAGAATCTGAATGTTAGGGTATGTCTACATTGTAATAAAACACCTATGGCTGGCCAGTGTCAGCCCAAACATCCTGGAACCCGGGTCCACCCTATTTCACTGGGTTCCAACCTAGGGCCATTCAAAACAGTAAATCTATGCATGGCCTAGGGTCTGGTACTTTCATGCGTGTTCCCTGGGTCACTTCCTACTCTTTTTCCAGTCTCTGTCGTCACCACAAATAGGTCTTGGGATCCCTCCTGGGTTCCTCTCTGGTCTGTCTCTGGAACCCCTTCTCCTGACAATAGCAAGTCATCACTCTCGGCTCTCTGTGGCTTGGCTGTGAGGCCCAGTCCTGGCTGTTTGGAGTCCTGGCAGCTTCTCGACAGGAGGCTGCTGTACACAACTTTCTCCTCCTTGGTCAACCCAGATTGAGTTGAGCCACTCCCTTGTGAATGCTCCCTCTAGTGGGAGCATTGCCAACAGAGCTGAGGAGGCGTGGCTTCCTGTGTCCAGAGCAGCTCCTTAACCCTTGCCTCGCCAGTGTGGGGCTGATACACTCTGTCACAGATACCCAGAGATAAAATTGTTTAATCAACTTTGTAGTCTACAGATTTTTTTCAGATGCTTATAATTTTGTCTAACATTCACTTTTTAGGCATAAATTTCCCATGTTTCCAAAAATAGGAGTCTGAAGTTAGGTTCCTAAAACCTTATTTACAGCCTAGTCCAAATTCCATTGACTTCAATGGAAAGACTCCAGTTCTCTGCAGTGGCTTTGGTTCAGAACCATAGGTGACTTGATTTTCAAAAATGCCAAGAACCCAACAGCAACCATTGGCTATAATTGCAGCTGCTTTTGATAAACGGTCACTTATTTAGATGTCTCAATATGGACTAGTCAGCCTGGCTTAGTCTCTTATTTTTCAAAATGGTGGCCTTAGCATGTATGTTGGACAGTGAACACATAGAATTGGGTAGTGAATGAAGCAGAAAGATGAAAAATAACAAATATTGAACAATTGATTCATTTTTGTGCACCTTCTGACCTGCACATTCACTGAGGTAGGAATTCTGCAAAAAAGTGGTGGTATAATTAATGACTCTCGTAATGCAAGAGCACATGGGAATAAAATTAAGCAGGCATCCTTTATTTTGTCATTTCCTGACTTTTTTAAATACTTCACCTTGCAACTCTAGTATTCTTTTAATTTAGCTTTTTAAATTAATTTAAATTAATATATCATTGACAAGGGGATCATAGAAATAAAATATGCTGAAGGCTGGGTGAGGGTGGGGTTAGCTTTGTGGTTTAAGCACCTTCTAACCACAGGTTAGAATACTAAATGATATTTCATTGTAGATAGCACTACACTTGCAAATATTAGCTAATTAATCTTCAAAGCACTACAGTGAGGAGAATGAGTAAATTTTGCTTGTGGGTAATAATACTTGCCTATTTCTCGGGAATGCATTGAGGATTAATTCTATTCTCAAAGCACTATACATAAAATAAGCAAAGTACTACATAAATACAAAAAATTATTATTTATTGTTATTGGATTGGAAAATATTAAGGTTAAGATTTCCAAAGCTGCCTAAATGTGCTGAGTCCTTAAGTAGTTACAAATATTTCCAGAATGCCTTATGCCTGACATAACCAAAATGCATGCAGCAGAAATCGCTACCAAAAATATTTACATATTAAATAGATTTGATTTAATCATGTGTTCTGGTGGGAAAAAAATCCATTCTCCGTCCTCTTGGCTGCACAGAGCGACTAGCATCAGATTCTTCAATAAGATTCTCAAGTGTCTTTTCCATCTGTCTCACTTGAACCTTCACACTTTATTTTCTTGTCTTTGAGGCAGATCCTCAGCTATTGTACATGTTCATAGGTCCGATGATGGATCTATGGTCAGTGATCCCTCAAAATTCGAGGATGATTGTCTTCATAAAATGATAGCCAGTTATGATTGGTGGAACTGCAGGTAACTAATGAGGCCATTCTGGGATCCACAGAGCTTATCGAAGTTGGAACAGACATTTCCTTGTGGATGGTGAGGATTTAGATTGTTGAAGATCTAGATTGGGCTACAGCGTGTTCTTTCCTCCTTTCCCATTTCTCCATTTCCTGTTCTCTTTGTTGGGTCTCAAAATGTTGGGATCCTTCCCTCAAGATCCTTCTACATTTTTGTCGGATGAAGGCTTGGGTTTCCTATGAGTTTATGGCAATGTTGCATTTCTTCATGTTGGCTTTGAGGGTGTCTTTGAAGTGCTTTTTTTGCCCTCTCCTCATCCACTGGCCTTGACTCAGTTTTGAGAACATGACCTGCTTCAAGAGTCAATTGTTTGGCATTCAAAGAACATGACCAGCCAACAGAGTTGGTGGCGAATGATCATAGCTTCAATGTTGAAGATTTTGGCTTGGGACAAAATGCTGCAGTTGGTGCATCAGTCATCCCTCTTAATTCAGAAGATATAGTGGAGGGATTGATGGTGATTTGGAGCTTGTTGGTGGAGCACTTTAGTTTTGTTAAGTATCAGAGGGGTAACCGTGTTAGTCTGTATCCACACAAACAACGAGGAGTCCGGTGAGAATGGGATTTTTACCCACGAAAGCTTATGGCCAAATAAATCTGTTAGTCTTTAAGGTGCCACCGGACTCCTTGTTGTTTTAGTTTTGTTGAGTGTGAGGCCTCATTGGTTATAGGCCTCAGAGAGAATGTTGACTGTTTTTTTGAAGATCTTCTGAGTGGGTGCACAGAGCACAGTCATCTGCATATTGGAGTTCAGTGACTGATTTAGTGAAAATCTTTGTCTAGGATTGGAGGCAACTGAGATTGAAGAGCTTGCCATCCATTCTATACTGGATGTCAAGTCTGCAGGGGAGCTAGTCAGTGATGAGAAGGAGGGTTGGAGTGATGACACAGACTTGCTTGACTCCTGTCTTGACTAAGAAGGGGTCCATTTTGGATCCATTGCTAATGACCATTGCAGACATGTTGTCATGGAGGAGTTGGGGGATGGCAACAAATTTTGGCAGGCATCAAAATTTGAGGAGCCATCTCCACAGAACCTCATGATTGGTGGAATCAAATGCTTTCATGAGATTGATGAAGGCCCTGGATAGAGGACAGTGTTGTTTGCAGCACTTTTCCTGAAGCTGGCAGGCAGTGAAGATCATGTTGCTGGTACTCCAAGATGGTCTGCATCAACATTGTGATTCTGGAAGCTGATTTCCTCAGCAATGGGGAACTGTCAGTTGAGGAGAATTTTGGCAAGGATCTTTCCGGAGGTGGACAACTGGATGATTTCTCTGTAGTTTCCACATTCTGATTTGTCTACTTTCTTGAAGATGGTCACAATCATGGCAGCCCTAAAGTTGGCTGGGATTGCTTCTAAATTCCAGATCTAGAGGATTAGGGCATGAAGCTGACGAGCCAGTTCTTCTCCTTTGAAGATTTTGGCAGGGATTCTGTCAGCTCCAGATGCCTTTCATCTGTTTGATGGCTTTCTTTATCTTGTTCAGCGCTGATGGAGTTCTAAGGTTCTCCTTGCTGGGATGTTGAGGGATTAAATTGAAGATGAAGATTTCATCAACATTGGAGTTACAATTCAGGAAGTCTTCAAAGTGTTCCTTTCATCGTCCATTGATCGATTTTGTTGTCCTTGAAAATGTTGGCTCTATCCCTGGAGAGAGAGCCCGTGGGTGCGACATCTGTAGAGTGCTTTGGTAGCATTGAAGAATCCGCATATGTCATGGGTGTGGGCGAGTTGTTGAATCTCCTTCACTTTGATCTCCCACCACTTGTTCTTCATTTCATGGGTTTTCCTTTATGTCCATCATCAATTCAAAGCTGAGGTTCAAAGGAAAGGAATGGACTTATGACCAACACTACCAGATGAGTATCTTTCCCCTGGTATTCTAAAGCTTCTTTCTGTTGTCCAAGGATGCACTCTTCTAAGGACTCTGCTCTGTATTCTCTTTCCCCCGCCATGCTGGTCCTTTATTCTGCTGCAAACCCCTCCTCTGGTCCTGACAACTTGTGCACTATGTCCCAGCTTGCAAAGGGACATGCACAAAGATGTAGATGCTAAGGCTCACTCCTGTGTAAATTGGGGCTTTGCATGCATACATACATTTGCATGTGTTCAATCCTGATTTTTTATGTGCAGCAGGTGTTACTCGTGCATTTTTTTAGAATCTTGCCCATATTTCTTATGCCAGTGCTTGACACTGCTTTCAGTTGAGTGTACTGGGAATAAAACAGCATTGCTCTAAACATGGTCCTTTTCATAATGTTATTTGGGCAGGGAGTGTGTCTTTTGGTTGTCTGCAATGCTATTATAGAATGTCTAAAATGTAGAGATACTAAAAACTGTGGACATTTATAAAAGAAAAAAGAAATGCACATGGGGGATATCTCCAAATCTGGGCCAAATTCTGAACCTGAGTTGAATTATTTCTGATTTATACTAGTGTAATTGAGAGTAGAATTTGACATTTTATTCTAAAATATGTTATACTTTTTTGTTCTTAACAGGGACAGTATTCAGGCTTATTTTTGAAAGTGTATAAAAATAGCTCTGTCTAACTAATGGTAGTATGAATAATACTGTTATATGGTAACATGACTGCTGAATAACCCTAATCATAAAACCTGTTTGTGAAATTGCTTTGTGTAAGAAAACATGCTGAGGCGATATTTGTTGCTCTTGCTACAATGAAACAAATATAGTATAAGTTTTCTTTTGTGTATTACAAAAACAGCATGTTAAGAGTAAACATGCATTAATCACTAAGCAGAGTAGTGCATACATTCAATATAGGTCTATTATATTTCTTTGATATTAGAAAACAAAAAGTGACATGTTAAAGTAGGTACATAACTTAACCTAGAGTATTGAGTTTATACCTGTTATAGTGTCATTTTTGTTGACTTTTCATTATATTCTTAAGAAAATAATGGCAGCCAACCGTTTGAAATAGTTGAGTCAAGAAGAAACCTGCCTACCCTGCTACATGAACTCTTCAGTGCCTAATACCCCATCGAATTTTTTTTTTAATGTACTATGTTGAAACAGTTGTTCTTCTAAAATTCTTATCCATCTGAACTGATCTGGACATGCCATACACAGATGGAAAGCTTGTTGTCTGAGGAATTTGTTTTTTGAAGTTGGTCAATTAGCAACCATCTGACATGACTACCAGAATTCTTACCTGAGTCTTGTTTTTCTCCCCACCTGTCCCCAAGATATTAGCTGTGTATCAGTGTAACTGAAATATAGCCCCATGACTAAAGGTGAAGCATAAGTAGTAGGATTGTGGAATCTGCTTTCCACTTGTCTAACAGTAACACCTAATACTTAGGCAACTCTCTGCTAGGCAACTCTCTGACACCACATTCTATAGGCCATTAACCTCTGATCCCACTGAGGGGTACCAAAAGAAACTACACCATCTGCTCAAGAAACTCCCTGAAAAAGCACAGGAACGAATCTACACAGACACACCCGCTAGAGCCCTGACCAGGGGTATTCTATCTGCTACCCAAGATCCATAAACCTGGGAATCCTGGACGCCCCGTCATCTCAGGCATTGGCACCCTGACAGCAGGATTGTCTGGTTATGTGAACTCTCTCCTCAGGCCCTACTCTACCAGCACACCCAGCTATCTTCGAGACACCACTGACTTCCTGAGGAAACTACAATCCATTGGTGATCTTCCAGAAAACACCATCCGAGCCAGTATGGATGTAGAAGCTCACTACACCAACATTCCACACAAAGATGGACTACAAGCCGTCAGAAACAGTATCCCTGATAATATCACGGCAAACCTGGTGGTTGAGCTTTGTGGCTTTGTCCTCATCCACAACTATTTCAGATTTGGGGATGATTTATACCTTCAAGTCAGTGGTACTGCTATGGGTACCCGCATGGCCCCACAGTATGCCAACATGTTTATGTTTTCAGCTCTCATCCCCTAGCCCCCCTACTCTACTTGCGCTACATTGATGACGTCTTCATTATCTGGACCCATGGGAAGGAGGCCCTTGAGGAATTCCACCATGATTTCAACAATTTCCACCCCACCATCAACCTCAGCCTGGACCAGTCGACACAAGAGATCCACTTCCTGGACACTACAATACAAATAAGCGATGGTCACATAAACACCACCTTATACCGGAAACCTACTGACCACTATACTTACTTACATACCTCCAGCTTTCATCCAGATCTTGGGAGACAGACCAGTCCTCGCTTACAGACAGCCCCCCAACCTGAAGCAAAGACTCACCAGCAACCATACACCCCAAAACAAAAACACTAACCCAGGAACCTATCCTTGCAACAAAGCCTGATGCCAAGTCTGTCCACGTATTTATTCAAATCACACCATCATAGGACCTAATCACATTATCCACGCCATCAGGGGCTCGTTCACCTGCACATCTACCAATGTGATATATGCAGTCATATGCCAGCAGTGCCCCTCTGCCATGTACATTGGCCAAACCGAACAGTCTCTACACCAGGGGTCTCAGACATGCAGCTCGCAGAATTATTTCCTGTGGCCCACCGTAGCTCCCTTCATCTGCTGCCCCCCAAGCGTGCCACGTCCCTGCTCCTCCGCCTACCTCTCAGCGCTTCCTGCAGCCAAACAGCTGTTTGGCAGTGCTTAGGACTTTCCAGGACAGAGGGGGGAGGAGTGGGGATGCGGCGTGCTCAGGGGAGGAGGCGGAGAAGAGGCAGGGCAGGGGTAGAGATTTGGGGAAGGGGTTGGAATAGGGACAGGGAGGGGTGGAGTTGGGGTGGGGACTTTGGGAAAGGGGTTGGAATGGGGGCGGGAAGGGATGGGAAGAGGTGGGGCAGGGGCGGGACCTCACGGAAGGGGTGGAGTGGGGGCAGGGCTGGAGGCAGATTGGGGAGCTTTTGTATCTTTGCTTGAAAAGGTGTCAATGATGTGGCCCTCGGGCCAATATACTAGTCCTCATGTGGCCCTTGTGGTGATTTGAGTTTGAGATCCCTGCTCCACGCAAAAGAATAAATGGACACAAATCAGATATCAAGAATTGTAACATTCAAAAACCAGTTGGAGAGCACTTCAGTCTCCCTGGACACTCAATAACAGATTTAAAAGTGGCCATTCTTCAACAAAAAAACTTCAAAAACAAACTTCAGCGAGAAACGGCAGAGCTGGAATTAATTTGCAAACTTGACACCATCAAATTAGGCCTGAATAAAGACTGGAGTGGCTGGGTCACTGCAAAAAATAATTTTTCCTCTGATACTCACACCTTCCTGTCAACTGCTGGGAGTGGGCCACACCCACTATGATTGAATTGGCCTTTTTAGCGCTACACAAAGTAATTTTCCCTTTGTTGATATTCACCCCTTCTTGGGTGAGGGAACTATTGGGAAAGGGCCACATCCATTGAATTGGCCTTGTTAGCGCTGACCCCCCCCGCCCAATTTGGTGAGGCAACTCCCATCTTTTCATGTGCTGTATATTTATACCTGCCTACTTTTTTTCACTCCATGCATCTGATGAAGTGGGTTATATCCCACGAGAGCTTATGCCCAAATAAATGTGTTAGCCTCTAAGGTGCCACAAGGATTCCTTTTTGTTTTTACTGATGCAGACTAACATGGCTACCCCACTGAAACCTAATACTTATGTATCATTTGAGATCTTTCCATTGTGCAAACTGGTATGTGGGTGGATGTGCATACTATGATCCCACCTCCTCCATAGACCCTCTTAGGAGCACAGAACGGAAAGAGTCTCAGTGTTCCCCTGAACTCAAGGATTGTGACTGTCCCTGGCATTTGTCTCACACACACACACACACAAACACACACACACACCTCCTTATACCCTTTCCTTTCTCAGTATGCCCAATCATGTGCGATTGACAATTTAACCCTATATATTCTAGTTTATGGATAATGCTACTTTAACTATTCTTTCTCCTCACATATTTCTTTTTCTTTCTCTTATAGATGGACAAAAGAGGAAAAAATCCTTAAGAAAGAAACTGGACTCATTAGGGAAGGAGAAAAACAGAGATAAAGGTACAGTGAAGATTAAAGACATACATATTTATCTAATAGCTGTACATTTTTATGAGATTTGTATTCTGAAATGTGTATCTTCTGCAATAGGACTGTGTTACCTAAACTGATACATTACCTAGTCATTTATTCTCCAATGGAAAAAAATACTATATTTTATATTGTATTTTTTTTGTCACTGCCATAATCTAGCTGCACTGTGCAACATTAACTTTTTTTACGCAAGCAACCTTTTTACCTAGCAAACGGAAATTATTGTTATTGTTTAAAACATGGCAAACTATCATTGCTACTATACAGTCAGTTTCAAATAAGTTCAGGGTGACACATGTATGGCCAAATTTTTGAGGATACCTCAAACCAGACTCTAAAGTTGCACCCACAGTTTTGTGCTTTTAAATAATTGTGTGTCTAACATTGCAGTCACTGTTTTAGAAGAGGCTCCAGAAAAGTTGGCCTGGAATCAAAAACTATAGTTATGAACGAGAATTAATGGCATTTAGCATTCTGACACCAATGTTGATATACTAATTAACTGCAAGAATGGAGTTTTGAAATGACAGTTTGTAACTAATATAGCTACTGAGCCAGTGTAATTTTTTGACTGTTTGTGTATTTCTAGAAAGGGCACGTTTGTTTCAGTTTGTTTTGTTCGTTTTTTAATGACTCATCAATAAAGCTCCATGTTGATCTGAAACGTTTGTGAATAAATGCTATAATTAAGCTTTATCACATTAAGATTGCTGATAAAGATCAGGAAAAAATGAAATGCCCGTGGTCATGTTTATTTTTAAAGATTTTTGTAATAGTTTTTCCAATTGAGTTAGGTGATTCAATAGCCTAACTAAATTATGAGCATTATTTGCTGAATAAGTTAATACAAATACACTTAATTTTCCTTACCTCACATCAAATTTCCAGCTTTTGGCCTTATTTATTTACCCATATATTTAATTGCCATACTTTTTCAGGAATTTCTTAAAACCAAAATTCAGCTTTAAAATACAATTGAACAGATTATAGTGCAATGCAGACTATTACATGCTACAATAGAGTGAAGTATTAATTTATTTCAGTTTTATTTTTCTTATGACTTCCTCACAGACTTGGAGTTCTTCTATTCATTGAACTATTCAGCACCATATAGAAGCAGTCTGCACACACACTAAATACAGCACCCAGGTAGAGGCAGTTGCGCCAAAAGACTATCATCCAACAAGGTCTTGGTGGTACATGGAAAATGAGGGGTCTCATACTCCACTGAATCATGGATAGTTGATGCTTTATAAACTGTTGCATTCAACAGCATGAACCTAAGACTAGGTTACTTGCCTGCAAACATCCTTAGGCTCTTGAGAGCTAACTACTTGTAATTGGAACTTGGTTTAAAAAAAAATCTGTTGACGATTCATCTGGCAGAATAGAATCCAGCTTACTCTCCTGCAGCTGTGTTGCTCTGGAGTGATAAGAGAAGAAAAACTAGTAAAACCTTACGTTTGTCACTAAGGGAACAGATGTAACATTGAACACACAGAGGCGGCGGGGGGACGGGATCAAATACAGCAGAGAACTGTGTTAAATGTAAACTACTAAAAAATAAAGGGAAAGCAGAATTTTTCTTCTGTGTAGTAAAGTTTCAAAACTGTATTAAGTCAATGTTCAGTTTAAGCTTTTTAAAGAACAACCATAATGTTTTGTTCAGAGTTACGAACATTTCAGAGTTACGAACACCTCCATTCCTGAGGTGTTCATAACTCTGATATTTTACTCCTATATTTTATTTTACTCTGATACTTTACTCCTTTTTGAACAAAGAATAACCATATTTTTAATTATTTCTTTCAGTGTGTGCTACCTTGCACTTAACTGCAGTAAATTTAATTATCCATCATGTTGCTCAGCTTGCTAGTTTTTTCCCCTAGTCTTCTTTAGTCTTGAGTAAACTAATTTAGTTTTTTGAGAAAATTCTATTTGCTATTCATCCCATTTTCAAGATAGTTAATAAGCAGATAGTAAATAACACTGATTCTAGAACTGATTTGTGACATGCTTTACCATAAACTCCTTATGCACAAGGAACTGACCACTTGTTCCTAAACTCTGTCTTCTGTCTCTTAACCAGTTTTGAATGTGTGGTAGGATTTTATTTTCCATCCTAGGATTTTGAGCGTCTCTTGAGAAAATCTTTATTTACAAGCTTTTTTGAGAGTCTAAGGACTTGTCTATGTCTGTATAGTGCATTAGTGTGCACCAGCTGGGATTCAAATTCCACTGTACACTTCTGTGTGGACCCTGCCAGTGCACATTAAAAGTTCTCTAGTGTGTGTTGATATAGGTCACAGTACTATGTCAATGTGCAGTAGGAACTTTTAGTGTAGACCAGCAGTGTGACACATTAGTGCACATTAACACACCATGTAGACAAGCCCTAAATAAATTGCACCTACTTGTTCTCCTTTAGTCGGTGTACTATTCTCTAGTTTAATAACTGATCATAAATATGAATTATCTATTTTGATAATGGTTCAATTACTTCTATAGTACCATCAAAAACTTTTGTTTTCCAGAATTCTACTTCCAGAGCTATTTCAATGCCTTCTTTCTTTCTTTCTTTCTTTCTTTCTTTCTTTCTTTCTTTCTTTCTTTCTTTCTTTCTGTTTATTATGAAAAGATAGCTTCTCACTTTTGTTACATGTAAATGCTTACCCTAGGATAACTCTTTCCCCCATATTTCAGCATGAAAAAGATTATTTAAGCAATATCATTTTGTTTCTTTGCATCACTCCAGCCTTTTAAAATGTTTCTTTATTGTGTAAAAGTTTATTTCATCCAATCACTGACTCTGGCAGGCTCTTACAGTACTGCTTAGATACTTATGAATATTTTTTCTATCTATCTATCTATCTATCTATCTATCTATCTATCTATCTATCTATCTATAAGGTATTTGTTCTTAAGATTTTTTTTTTTTTAGCTGTAGCATGTTACCTGCCAACAATTTCCATTCTGTTAGCATCTCTTAGGCTGGATCTTTGTTTTTTATTGGACGTGTTTTTTTGAATGCATCTTGCTATGTAGGGTTGAATCATTACCATAAGCAAAGGGCAACATATTGTTTCTCTTATTCCTTCTTGTTTTTACTTACTTCCTGGTATTCTGTAATACTTATAATAACTTTAACTACACATTTTTACCTGTTTCTGTGCTGATTCTATGGATTTTAATTTCTTATTTTTTCCCTTTGGGCTGAAGGCTAGGACTATAACAGGGTTTAAAAGAGAACTGGATAAATTAATGGAGGTTAAGTCCTTTAATGGCTATTAGCCAGGATGGGTAAGGAATGGTGTCCCTAGCCTCTATTTGTCAGAGGTTGGAGATGGATGGCAGGAGAGAGATCACTCGCTCATTACCTGTTAAGTTCACTCCCTCTGGGGCACCTGGCATTGGCCACTGTCGGTAGACAGAATACTGGGCTGGATGGACCTTTGGTCTGACCCAGTATAACCATTCTTATGCACTTACGTTTAAAACTTGTCTCTCCTAACACCCCTTTACCCTTCCAAATACTCTTATCTTGAAGTTTAATATCAGAAGCCTATATGTTCCACTCCTGCAAAAAATAACATACAGGGGAACAAACGTGTGGGAAAAATATCCTGTTCTACATGAGCCACAGAGTTCCTATTTTCCCTTCTTCCTTCAGAGGCTGCTGGATTGATGGAGGTGGCAGATAGGTAGGCAATAATGTAGACAAAGGGAGCAAAGGGCCAGGAGACCATAAGGATCCTGGTCCCAGCTCTGGAGTGTGTTCACCTGAACAGAAGGGTTCTGCGCTGCACTGCTCTGCAGCTCCCCCCAGCCTACAAGAACAATAGCCATCCCCATCTCTTGCATGATGTTTATTTAACAGGCCTTTCTACCATTTATTTTATAAAGAGAATGTCTTCCAGTACCGGGCAACTGATTCAAAACAAAAATCCACTCAGCTCTGTGGATGTGGGCATACTCACACAAACGGGTTACGACCACTCACTCATTCATGGTTACTTGTCCCAAGTTCTCCTGCGACTAGTGACCCATCTGGCTTGCCTAAGAGATTGGGCTAGTAGCTTTGTTCTTCAGGGCTGAGAAGGGGTCAAAGTTAGGGCAAGTAAGGAAATAACAAAGGTAGAGCAATGTGTCAAGGTTTCCAGAATACCCATTATGGGCTAGATTATGGCTGGCCTTTATGTCAGTGCAAAGAGCCTTCCCTTCCCTGGAGCATCCCCTGTGCAGAGCCTGCCTCAATTGCAGACCCTGCACTTTGAGGTGCCCAAGGACAGTTACCTCTGTGTTTCACCAGGGATGAACAGTACCTGAAAAGGAGTAGCGAATGGAAGGGAGAAGGTGGGGCCTTGCTCCCTGCCCTCGGGTACTTCTCCCTCTGGGCTAGCCATTAGGGCAGGGCAGGCACACTGTGGGAAGCAGGCTTGGAAAGGATTGTTTTTCCAAGAAGTGCATCCTCTCCTTGATTTCTCCCAGATGGTGCATCCCTGCACTATCCTCAACAAATTGCTATACCCTAGAGGTACAGTCTAGCTTCATCTATCAAAGGGGCATAATAATACACATTGTACAGGGGTATTGTGTGATTTAATCACTGATATTTCAGGATCAGATCTTGTTCTACTCACTTAACAGCAGATTATATCTATCTATCTATCACTTCTGCATGAGTGAAAGTATCAGTAGCCTGATAAATCCCAGTGTTTTCTAAAGTCATCACAGGCAGCAAAAGAATGCTCTTTAGTCAGATTTATATCAATCAGTGTTTTGTCATTTTTGATAGCTACATCTGTCATCATTTAATTAAAAGAGAAAAGGCTCAAAAACTTAAGTACCTTTTTTCTTTGTTTTTACTGTTTGAGTGACTCATCACAGCAGGGTACAACAAATCTTGCTGGATGTGAAAAACTAAGCACCCCACCCAAATATTGTAGTCAGTGTTTTCAGCTTCCACCAGTGTCATCGTCTTTCTCTTCTCCATCTTCTTGTATTTATAGTCACTCTGGCCATCTAAGCATTTTCCAAACATTCTGTTTTGCTGCTGACAGTGAGAGTGCGAGTCTGGGGGAGTAATAAAATGTCAGCGTTGGTCTGAATGGGATGCCTGGCATGCTGACAGCTGAGATCCTGTTCCCTTACAAATTCACTTCTAATTTTGATGACAGGAGAAACAGCCATTCATCTGTCTTTAGACAGTGATATGGGTGTTAGTTTAAGCATCCCTTCTTTGACTGTACACCCTTGCATTCCAGAGATAGATGCCTCTTCAAAAGGATTTCTCCTGCAAGATTTTATCAGTGAGCTGATTCCTCGCTCCCTCTCCCACAGCCTCCTCTTAAAAACAAATAGTGAAGTATTTTCCTTGAACACTAACTAGAACCACATAATAAAATTCAGAAGGTACGTGCATGGTGACATCATTGCGGGAGTTTAAGTCTTTGGAATATGGTATGATCATTTTGTTTTATTTTAAATATTTTATGCTTTCAGAAAACTCTAGAGATGGACCATGAAACTTTTAAACTTGGTTTGTTCAGCAACTGAGAATTATCCAATTTGCCTTTGTTTCTGTGTGGAATGTAAACATTTAGGGCGCAATTCAGCCTCCTGAACCCCAAAGAGGCTGTTTGTGGTGGATTGCTGGTTATTTCTAGAGAAAAAGCACTGCTGTGAATAAATATTTGATTTGTCTTTGCAGCCAGAAACTCTGGAAACCTTCTTCTTCCATGCTTGTTTTCCACCCATTTTCTGTGAATTTAAAAGTATTTTCTTACTGTTTACACTTAAGCTACTTCAGTAATAATTCACTCTAATGTTGTCAGTATGCCTTGGCATATTCTTAGGAGAGAAGAGTTCCATAATAAATACAAAAAGTTTCTTTTTCATTATAGTATTTTTGCTTCAGGCCTTGTCTGTGCCCTACTGCGTTTTATTTTATTACATTTCTAAAACGTGCCTCTTGTGATCTCTAAGCATCTGAGCAATTTTAAAAACCACATTATGTCATGTTTGGACTTATGTCAACTCAGAACTTCAGGGACTCTTCATTTAAAAAAATCAAAATCCTTCCCACAGAAAAAGGCTGACTAAATCAAATCAAATCAAATCAAATCAAGGCCTTATGACCTCAGACCAGCAAGAAAAGTTCCAGTTGCAGATCCCTCACTTGGGTGAAAACCTTGGGTGAAATCTTCACTTCACTCCATTGAAGTCAGTGGGAGTTTTGCCATTGACTTCAGTGAAGCCAGAATTTCACCCTGCTTCCAGTCCTCAGACACTTGAATTTAATTCTTCTTCGAGTGATCGATACATGCCCATTCCACTGTAGGTGTGTGCGCACCTCATGCACAGTTGTCAGAGCTTTTTCCCTGAGCAGTATCCATCGGGCAGCATAAATGCCCTCTGGTCCCTGGCACCACGACACACATGTATAAAGGGCTGTGTTGACCCCAATCTCCCTCAGTTCCTTCCTACCACCAGTGACGGTTGTTGGAGCTCTGATCTTTGTATCTCCACGTCTTCCCTCTTACAATGTATATAGTACCTGTAGAATCAGTTTTTGATCTCGTGTAGTGTGTTTGTACATATTTATATATACGAATAAGTTTAGGATATTAATTTTCTAGAGTGGTTTCCTAGTTGGATACCGGGCTTGGTTCTGGACTAATACCTCATTCTCCTGGCTTCAAAGACTGTCACTCATGTAATAAGTCTATGTCAGTGAGCTGCCCACACCCCAGCTTCCTTACGTGTCTGGCAGAGGTGCATGTGAGTGACATTTGTAGAGAGTTCAAAGCCCAATTGAAAAAGAACAGTGCTGCCAGACTAAAGTACCACCTTAAGGAGTCTGCGCTTTGCCCACTGTTGGAACCTTCCCACTCAGAATGGGAACCGAGCAAGTATGAGTTGGCTAAGAGTGCTCTCCCTCTTCTAACTGTTCCCTTATCTGAATGACTGGCTAGTGAGAGACTAGTCCAGGTCTCAGGAACTCTCCAATATAGCCACTATTCAGTCCACTTTCAACGTGCTGGGGCTCCTAATCAATACAGAGGAATCTATTCTGACACCTGTTCAAAGAACAGAATTCATTTGGGCAGTCATGGACTCTACACAGACCAGGGCTTTCCTGCCGGAGCAGAGGTTCCAAACAATGTGGGTCATAGCTCAAGATGTAAAGGCACACCCTGTCACTGTGGTTTGGAATTGCCTCAAACGTCTAGGGCACATGGAAGCATGCACTTATGTGGTGCAGCATGCCAGGCTACACCTCAGAGAACTACAGGTGGCTCAGCTCGGGGTGCTCACAGGCCCATCGTCACATGGAGATGGTGGTTCAGGCATCTGCTCAGGTCTTGTCCTCCCTGGACTGGTGTCTTCAAAGAACCTGCAAATGTTTGTGAGGGAGTTCTTTTGCCCCACCACAACAGTCACCCACTCTAGTCACAGATGTATTGGATCTAGGTTGGGGAGCTCGCTTAGGTCCGCTTCACACTCAGGGCCTTTGGTCTTCTCAGGATCTAAGTCTCTAAATAAATAGCAGGGAGCTTCAGGCCATTTGTTCAGCTTGTGTGGTGTTCCTTCCACACATCAAGGGATGGAATTTGTTGGTACTCACAGACAGCACAGCAGCCATGTTCTGTGTAAACAAACAAGAGGCTGGAGGTGGGGCTTTAGTTAAAGTTATGCCAAGTGGCAATCCTCCTTTGGAATGCCTACAGTGCCAGGTCGATCAACCTGAGAGTTGCTTACCTTCCAGGAGTTGAACACACTCTGGCAAATCTCCTGAGCAGGTTGTTGCAGGTCACCCCGAGTGGTCTCTTCAACCAAATGTGATCAGATCCATTTTAAAGCTGTGGGGAACTCCCCAGGTAGACCTATTTGCAACAAAAGCAACAAAAAAAAAAGTAATCTTCTTTATTCCTGATCCGGTCATAGTGCAGTTTCACTGACAGACACCTTCCTGCTATCCTGGTCAAAAGGTCTGCTGTATGCTTTCCTGCAGGTTCTGCTCCTGCTCAAAGTCTTGTCCAAGATCAAGCAAGATTCTGCTTATCTTATTCTGATAGCCCCTGCATGAATGTGTCAAGGTTGGTATTCAACTCTGCTAGCACTATTAGTCAGACCTCTGCTGTTGCTCCTCAGAGATGTGGATGTGATCTCCCAGGACCATGGCTGCTTCCTTCATCCTGACCGTTAGGCCCTCCATCTGACAGTGTGGATGCTTCAAGTCTGACAACTTCAGAATGAGTTTGCTCTAGAGTCTCAGGGAGTGCAGGAAGTTTGGCTAAATAGTAGGAAGCCTTCAACTAGGTCTACTTACCTTGCTAAATGGAAGAGCTTCTCCATTTGGCCCATACAAAGAGGCGTCCTCCCAGCTATGGCTCTGATTTACCATATCTTGGACTATCTTTGTTTCTGAAACAACAAGGGTTAGTTCTTAGCTGCCAAATGGATTCTGAGGGAGCTATCTCAGCTTTCCACCCTCCCATGGCTAACCAGTCAGTTTTTTCAAATCCTGTGCCCATCAGATTTCTAAAGGGCTTGCTCAGATCATACCCCCAGGTTCACAGCCTGGTACCACAGTGTTTAAATTTAGTTCTAGCCAGGTTGATGGGTCCCCTCTTTGAGCTGCTAGCAACTTGTTCTCTGTTAGGCATGTCTATTAAGGTGGCTTTCTTTGTTGCTATAACCTCAGCCAGGAAAGTAGGGGAGCTGCAGACTTCAGTATCAGAGCATTCTTATACACTTTTCTGTAGGGACAAGGTTTTCCTTTGACCTCACCCAAAATACCTGTCTAGAGTGGTTTCCAATTTGCATATTAATCAAGCAGTACCAACTTCTTCCCAAAGCCTCATTCAAGTAAAGGGGAAGAAAATCTCCATACTCTAAATGTTAGAAGAACTTTGGCATTTTATCTGGATTGGACTAGGCCTTTCAGGTCTTTGTCTTAGCTCTTTGTTGCAGTTTCAGACAGAATAGAGGGCCACCCACACAGTGGATCTCTTCCTGGGTTTCTTGCTGTATTCATTTATGCTACTGATTGGCTGATATTGCACAAATCTCAGGCAACTTCTGTGGCCATTCTGGCTCATCTACTCCTAGAAAACACTTCTAGGACAGCAAACTGGTCATTTGACTCTCACTGTGCCATCTATCATCAATCTAGAGATGATGCCCAATTTCGGCAGGTGGTCCTACAATCCCTGTTCAAGTAAATTTGAATCCACCTGCAGTTTGAACTGCTTGTAAGTCATCTATAGCGGAATGGACATGTGCCATCAGAGAAGAAAAATAGTTATCTACCTTTCCGTAACTGTTGTTCTTCAAGATGTGTTGCACATGTCCATTCCATGATCTGCCTTCCTTCCCCTCTATATTAGAGTCTTTTCCAGTAGGAAGAAACTGAGAGGGGTCAGGGTCAGCATAGCCATTTATACCTGCATGCAGTGACATAATGCACTAGCGGGCGCTCATGCTTCCCTGATGGGTACTACTTACAGGAAAATTTCCAACTGTGCACGAGGCGCACACATACCTCTAGTGATATGAACATGTGCAATACATATCAAAGAACAATAGTTACAGAAAAGTAGGTAGCCATGTTTTAGTTCAAGCAGTTTAGGACACGTCTATATTGTGCAAAAAGCCAGGGAGTGACTCTACAGCGCTCCAGCCTGCCGTGCAATAAGTGTCTGGGTGGACCCTGCAAATGTGCACTAAAAGTTCCCTAGTTTGCATTAATGTACTGCTGATTCAATCCAGAGTACATGAAATCTCAATACACCAAATCGCAACTCAAACCACAGTATGTCTCAGTACACAAATCACAAATCTCAGCACGTTAGCTAATATCAATTGCTGACTGGCTGGAGTGGTGAGTACTGAGCTGAAGGCTCACCTTTAAGCATATGTTGTTATGAGCCCTGTCTTCCTGGTATTTAAATCTGATAGCTCAAGCATCTCAATAGATCTTAACCATAGGGCTGCTTAGATCAAAACCAGCACTTTTGGAATTGGAGTATTTGTGGCACCTTAGAGACTAACAAATTTATCAGAGCATAAGCTTTCATGGGCTATAGCCCACTTCATCGGATGCATGGAATGGAACATATAGTAAGAAGATATATATATACACATACAGAGAAGGTAGAAGTTGCCAGACAAACTGTAAGAGACTAATTAATTAAGATGAGCTATTTTGAGCAGGAGAAAAAAACTTTTGTAGTGATAATCAAGATGGCCCATTTAGACAGTTGACAAAAAGGTGAGGATACTTAACATAGGGAAATAGATTCAATATGTGTAATGACCCAGCCACTCCCAGTCTCTATTCAAACTCAAGTTAATTGCATCTAGTTTGCATATTAATTCAAGCTCAGCAGTTTCTCCTTGAAGTCTGTTTCTGAAGCTTTTCTGTTGCAAAATTGCCACCCTTAAATCTTTTACTGGGTGGCCAGAGAGGTTGAAGTGTTCTCCTTTCGGTTTTGGAATGTTATGATTCCTGATGTCAGATTTGTGTCCATTTATTCTTTTGCATAGAGACTGTCCAGTTTGGCCAATGTACATGGCAGAGGGACATTGCTGGTACATGGCATATATCACATTGGTAGATGTGCAGGTGAATGAGCCTCTGATAGTGTGGCTAATGTGATTAGGTCCTATGATGGTGTCACTTGAATAAATATGTGGACAGAGTTGGCATCGAGCTTTGTTGCAAGGACAGGTTCCTGGGTTAGTATTTTTGTTGTGTGGTTGCTGGTGAGTCTTTGCTTCAGGTTGGGGGGCTGTCTATAAGTGAGGACTGGCTAGTCTAGACTAGTCTAGCCTTGATGTAACACAGGCATGGATGACTGCAGGGTCTGCATCTGTGAGTAATAGGCACCATCTCTTGGTTAGCAAAGAAAAATATATTCTGATTACTGCTGCTCTAATGAGACCTTGAGCTTGTGAGCCAGTTTGATAATAGGCAGATTAATTTTTTCAAAAGAGGGTGAACTTATTGGTTTTGCCGGTTCTTTAAAGGGATTCCTACTGCCAGCCAGCATCACTTTTCTCTTATCTAGCCTGAACCCAAGCCAGCTGGTTTTCATCCAGGTCCCCACCTCTGCCACACATTGAGAAATCAGATAAGTGGTTAAGATCTTCTGAGAGGAAGGCATACAGTAGACTACTATCAGTTTATTGATGGCACAATAGCCATAGCTCTTGAGAATCTCCCCTAGTAGCTGTACATACATGTTGAACAGGTGGGGTGACACGATCAAACTCAACAACCAACAGTCCTGGAGGAGGAAGAGTGTTGCCCCAGAGTACCTTCTGTGACCAGGAAAGAGTGGAGCCATTTTAAGGTAATTCTTTCCAGCCCAGCCAAGGTCCCAAATTCATATTAGTAGCACTCCATGATCAACAGTGTCGAGGTAGAGCTAGTAGTATCATCTGACCTCCGTAGTCAGTAGATCATTGGGAAAGAGATCAATGCTGTTTCCATATCGCATCTAAATCCCAAGCGTGACTGACTGGGAGCCCAAAATCGGAAGGTGTCATTTGCTGCTGGAGTTGGTCTAACACCAGTTTCTCAATGATCTTCCCCAGAAAAGTGAAGGGACAGCTGAATATAGGAGGCAGTTGGAAGGTGGAGGAGGACACTGTAGATACAGTAGAATGACACAGTGTAAGGGTCACTGTGGGAGCAGAGAGAACAATTTGGAGGCAGGGAACCCGGGCAGCATGGACGCAAAGTCAGGAGGACAGAGTACTGAGAGGAAGGAGAATGTGGGGGACAGGAGTCTGATGGGGCAGGAAAGGGGTTGGGGAAATGAAGAGGAGACAGGAGAGAGATAGAGATAGAAACCGGGAAAAGAATGAATAACAGCTCCACGCCATAGGTGTTATGATGGGCTAAATGAAGTCCTCCATTAAACAGCAGAAGGGAGGTCCATGTTAGTGTGTGTGCATTTTAAAGTTGAACTTTCAACCTGAAATAATTGCCTCCAAATTGGGGTCCCTAAATGAGAAAAAATCAGAAGACAACCCAAAACAATACCATGTGTTTATTTTTAAAATCTTATTATTATTCATTTAGGGGTGAAGGATGGACTGACTCATGGTTCTTTGATCTCTTAGAATTAGTAACATTACATACTGCTTGATTAACACTTAAATATTCTGTTGTGATATTTTTACTTGTTCTAAATTAAAAGCAAGTTGTTTTGAGATGTCATTCAGTGTACTGGTCTCCTCCAAACTCACTTGATATGAGTGAATCAGCTTCCCAATTTTGGTTTAGTCTGGCCACGAAATTGGTTTGTGTCCTAGCATGCTTTACTTCTAAAGTGTAGTGATGATGACTCTAACCAGAGCAAAATAGAGTCTCTTGTCTCCTTAGGTCTGATAATACAATAATGCTTCAATTCAAGATTCAGGGAGTACACTTTTTTTTTCCAATGCCTTGTTATAATCTCAGTGAAAATGCTAAGACTTACAAAGGTGTTCTACAAAATACAGCTGGGCATTCGATCCCAACAGGAAGTCTGGTAGAGGAAGGGTATTTCTAAAAAGTGTGACAGAAAATGCATTTATAGGAATTTCTGCTTGTCCTTTGTTTCTGAAGCTGGAATTGCTTCCTCTGCATCCCTGTTTGTGTTGTCTGTGTGCCAAATTCAGCTCCTATATGGGTTCAAAGCCAATGACTTTAGTGTTTAGAGTTGCATCCACTTTCACCAGGGATGAATTGGTCTCAAAGACTTAATAAACATTTTACTTTCTGTTTAGATGCACAGTTTTACATAACTTAAGAAACCAGACTGAACCAATAGCTCTAATAGACAAATGAACTGACTCCATTAATCTCAAATGGCTCTTAGCTCTAATGCTTAATAATGACACTTTAAAAGACAATGTTATTAACCAATTCACTGCTGATCATTTTAGCCAAAACATCTTAGGCGCTTTTGAAAATTTCATGCTAAGGCCTGGTCTATGCCATTTTTCTACCAGTATGACTATGTTTGTTAGGGGGGTGATATTTTCCCCTCACACACTGTTAAACCCCACAGTGCAGAGGCAGTTATGTTGGTATAAAGATGCCTTATACTAGTATCGCTTATTCCTCTTTCCATATAGAAATGGCGATAGCAACATAAAGTACCATTACACTAGTATAACTGCGTCCACATCATGGGGGTCAAACTACTTTATCTATACCGACATAGTAAAGCGTATAGACTAGGCTGAAATGATTTTTCCAAGGTCACCTAGGGAGTACATGACAGAGCTGGGAACAGAATCCAGTTTCCTAGCAAGCCTATTATAGTGCCTTAACCATAGACTATGCTTCCTCTACACTGTGCAGCTAGTACATAGTTATCTGGGAGTTATTACTGAGAGGGAGCAGTTACCTTAATGAGATTGTTATATAGTTGAAAGTTGTCAAAGACATCAAGAGTCTTGGGATGATTGCTATTTTTACAAGTTTGGTATAAAGTGAAACAAATTTAACAAATAAATAATTCTGTTCTTGTTGCAGAATTCGTACCCCAGGCTTTTGGAATGCCCTTGTCCCAAGTGATTGCTAATGACCGGGCCTACAAACTTAAGCAGGATTCTCAGAGAGAAGAGCAGAAAGATGTGTCAGACTTTGTAGCCTCTCTCTTACCATTTGGAACTAAAAGACAGAACAAAGAACTCTCAAGCAGTAACTCATCTCTTAGCTCGACCTCGGAAACACCAAATGAATCCACTTCCCCTAACACACCAGAGCCAGCACCACGTGCCAGAAGAAGGGTAAGTTTACCTGTAACAGCTTAATGCACACTGGGGAACCTGCTGGGGCCTCAAGCTCTGGTCAGCACCAAAAATTAAACTTGTGCATGATGGTTTCTGACCACATTTAAATAAAGCTGGTTGTGGTTCGAGCCAGCCCTTGTTAATGGTGGAAGTTGTAATCTTAATAGTCAGCCTGCTTTCCCAACTGGGAACAAGATACAAGAGAACAAGATGGACACTGCATGATTATTACAACACCATAAGGGATACGAGACTTTCGGTTTTCCTCCACTTTGGTTCAGATTGGCCTGTCCAGTTCTGCAGGCCCTGACCATGTGTATTTTTTTCAACTGGTGATGGTAGATGGACTACACATATGTGACTGATGTTCATAGGTTTTCATATTCTAATTTAGAGTCCAAAAAAACAGAAATTAATTTAATTATTAGCATCCACTAGTAAAAATCATTATGGCCTGATTTAGATGTCACATACCTCAGAGTAAATCAAATTCACTATAAAAGTTAGTGAAAATAACAGTAGGATGAACCATGTGTGAGATCCAGATCACGCCCTTGGTGGCAAATCATGCCCCTGCCTCTTAGCTCGTGGAGGGCTCCCTTGGCAGCAGAACAAGTGTGGCTCTGTGGCATGAGGTGGGGGCAGGAGTCTACAGGCAGCACAGGTGTCTGCAATCACCATGCTGTGCAGAAGATGATATCTGCAAAGGAAGATTCCTCTCTCCACTGCTCACATCTGTAACACCCAGCCCAGCTCCTCAGGCCATGTGCTAGTCAGAGAATTTGAGCACTGGGACCTGACCCAACTAGTGCTGATGTCAGTGGGACTCAGATCTAGTCGTTAGTGCCTAAATTGAAATAGAATGTTGCTCCTGCATATGATATGGATATCTGATAAGCCTCTTGTTTGCCGGGTGTCATCCCTTGGGTTTCATAACTTGATGCCGTGCTCTGAACTGATGCAACACTGCAGTAAAGTAGATAATGTCACAGTTTGAGCTCTTTACAAAAAAAATCAGATGGTACTGGAACAAGCTGTCGTGAATGCTACTCACGTTGCCTTTTTATGTGGAAAAATGGAGAGAAAAATTAAACCTTGACAACTAATCTAAGTGTTGGGGATACCAGAGGAGCTAAGGAAAAAAGAAATGTTCCTGAGGAATCCTCAGCGACATTCACTCTTCTCCACCTCCCCTGCATCAAAGCTTTTATGGGGAAGTACTGTGGGGGACTCTGTAAAGTATAGCGTTAACAAAATAAAAATTGATTTTATGCAGTATTTGATACAGTGTATCCCAGAGTACCACAAGCAATAAGTTAGATTCCAGTAGCACAAAACAATTACAGTAAATGGTACAGTAATTCAGTAGTATGTTATATGTAGCCATAGGTATAGGAATCTGTTTTAGTGAGAGAGAGAATTATTGACCAGGAGATGGGAGCCATCCCCTATTATTTTTCAAAAAGTGCTGTGAGATATTTAATTTCCACTTGGACAGCCATCAGGGATGAGCAGAAGAAATCTAGGTTTAATCTTTCATCTAAAAGATGTGCCCCAATCCCCCCAGTGCTAAGTTCCTAGCAGTCTGTGTTTTTTGACACCTTGTTGGTATGAACAAGAGAGATGGAAGTCAGTACTTCCACTTGCAGGGTATTGTGGCTGAAGTTTCAGTACACAGTCATGGTGATATAATATCATATGGTTCACCTCAGAGATAAATAAAAGTGTAGCCAAAGGCAAGCAGTTGAGGTAGAAGCAGACATAATTTTCTATTTAGAATGTGTTTGAATTATTAACTATAACAACCTCACATTTCTCTTCTGTCTTTAACTTCTACACTTTATTAGGCCATTCCCCAGCCATTCTTGGAGTGTTTCTTACAGGATATTCGACAGTGCATTTTCTAACCTACTTTTAAATGTTGCAACTGATGGGGCTACCACCTCTTCCTGTGGGAGACTATTCCACATTCTGGCCTTCCACTATCGGATAGTTTTTCCTAATATTCAGTCTAGATATCCCCTCTCTGTTTTATCTCATTACCTCTACCATAAATAATTCCTTTCCCTCTTTGGTGTTAACAGTCTACAGATATCTGCAGTTGGCTATTGTGTCCTCTCTCAGTCACTGCTTAGTGAAAATGAAAAAGATACTATCAAGAAACCTATGAAGTATTTGGGGAGGTTTTTTTTTGTGAAGTTCCTAAGATTGTATTCTTGTTTACCATATTTCAGATTGTGTTCTAAAGACACTGCCTTATGTTGTCTCTTCTTTATTCAATCTCCTTTAAAATGGGATAGATTGATTTATATATTGGATTTTAGCCAAGTCCTGAATAAGTTTCCAAATATCTATCTATGTTGCAGACGTATTTTAAATTTTGTTAAGTGCTTTTGCTTTCTTGAGATTTGGCAGTAGCTTACCACTCCCTTTCTCTGGTCATCCCTAGAGACACATATTGTATATTACTTCTGGCTGGAGATTCCTTGGGCCTTCAGATAAGTATGGTAGTTTTCATACTGCACCCCAACTTCCGATTTTGAAATACATGATCCGATGCAAAAGGAAACTTGCACTTCAGGTGTTCTTGTCCTATTACTCCCATACTCTTTCTCCTAAAAGATATTTTAGCAGCATCACAGATGAAAAGAGAAAGCATTGGAAACTGTCCCATTCCATAATACCGACTCTGGGTACTCTGCCTCTTACATTTTACCTCCTGGACAGTGCATACTGGGAGTCCCAAAGTTTCTTTTCCTATTAAGTATATCAAAGAAAATGGTCAAATGTGTATTGAAGGTAAAAGCAGCAGTGCAAACCTGTCAACACCACCTGCTATTGTGCTTTAACCTTGACCTGGAGGGACTATCGCAAGGAATGAGAGGGTGATTAATTTTATGTAGTCAATCCTTGGTCTCTCAGCTCAGGCTCCTAACAAGGGCACCAATTAGTGACTGTTGTGGTGGCGATGGGTCGTGGACTTTGTGATGGAATCCTACAGATGTCTGTGGACCAAAAGGGCTATTGTCATTAGATGGTGCAACTCCATTGCCTTCAATAGATTTTCACCTGCTTATGCCAGGGATGATTCTGGCCCTATGTTAATACGTTATCTATGCCAAAATGCACTGAAATAATGTGAGCACAGTCCCATCTCTTTTATTAACCAAGCTGTGTAAGGGGAATAAACTTTCTCCTGAGATGGCAGTATTTCTGGAACTGCAGTAGTGACTGTGGGTGGGGTTTTTCAATAGCTCTCAGCATTAACTGAAATCTGCTCCCATTGCAGTCCAGGGGAATTCCATTATGCCCTTCAATAGGATCAGAGTTAAGCCAAATCTGAATGTTTTGAAAATCTCATCCTACATCACTGGTGTTTTAAAAGAAGTTCTCCACTGTAAGCCCAGTTTTGAAACCCCCTGTGTCCAAAATCCTCAAAAAAACGTAATTTCCACGTGAAGTTTTACATTTGTGGTATGTAGCCAATGTATCTTTTTTTTTTTTTTTTTGCTTTGGGAGGAATTGAGGGGGGTCAGGCAAAGCATTTTTCAGAGAATGAAACTGAAATTGAGGTGAAGCTGACTTTGTGAAAGGTCTTGTAATTATTTTTGTAAAACTGAATCTCAAAAAAGAATGGGTCTAGCAACTTTGAGGTTGTTTTATTCATAAGTCTTCCATGAGATCCAGGAAACAAGACTATTTTTGATAAGGTCATATGGTTATTTTAGATGTTATTAATGAAAGATTTTAATTTTCAGTCAGTTCCCAGTGGACTTTATAAGTTTGTCCAAGGGCTAGAAATATTTATAAAGTTCAGTCATGGGCTGACAGAGAATTGTACCAGCAAAATTAGTAACTTCTGTCATATGAACTTCTCAGGTTCTATGTGCTTACATATTCCACCAACACAGGTTGTGGAATTTGTATACTCTGTCAGCAGAACATCTTGCATTTAAAGAGGTTACCAAGGTTTCCAGCAGAGTATTGGATTTGAATTCTACAGTGGCTTATGTTCCCTTGAACAACATGTACTGAATTCTTTCACACCACATCTTTAGTTATAATAAATATTTTCTCTGTAATAGAAGGAAATATAACAATTTACAGTAGATGTTTTTATATCAAGGTTTTTTAAATAATCTGTAAATAAAAAAGGAAATTACTATGCCAACCTTCATTAAGAAACAGTTTAGCTTGCCAATAAATGTCAATAGAATTAAAACACTTACTAAAAAAAATCTTTTTAATATAATTGTGATCTACAAGCTTAACTGTATCCACAAAAGATTTTTGCCTAGGAATTTAAACAGGATGAGTCGATGGAATGTAATAATGTTATAGGAACACTAGTGAGGCAAGGTGGGTGAGGTAATATCTTTTGTTGAACCAACATTGAGTAAAGGATATTACCTCACCCACCTGTCTCTCTAATGTCCCGGGACCAACGTGGCTACAGCAACACTGCATAGGGATATTAATCTTTTTTGTGTTTGGGAATAGCTGGCCTTCATTTTTAGGTGTCAAATTTTGGAAGTGTTTTACCTCTTATGCCTTTTTCACTGCATGGGAGGCTGTGCCTTCCTTTAGTTCAAAAATGTATGTATTTAAAGATTTTATTACAATGTTAAATGTTTTAAAAATATTTAGAGCAGAAAAGGCAGATTGTCGAAAAAGAGCTCCATGTAGAGCCTATCCCTGGTCCTTCACAACTCAAAAGTAAAAATACATTGCAGGATTATGCAGTTATCTGAGGTACTGTAGATGTGTCTATGTATATAAAGTGTGTGTGTGTATAATATACTTTGCATTCCTTTTCACTGGGGTTATTACACAAGATGTGGGCCCAATAAAAAAGTGTGAATATACCCATACATGCATATGTATGTTTATATAGATAATGTACACACACGGCCCGATTTACAACTGTCCTGCACTTTATGCAATTACACTTGTAAAAATAAGCACAAAGTAGGTGTAAAACATTTGGTACTGTTTTATACCCTCTTTGCACTAGTATAGGTGATTACACAAAGTGCAGAATAACAGTGAATTGGGCTTCTTTTATATAGTGGGCCTGATTCTCCACTCCAGAACACTGATTTTATACTGGTATAACTCCATTGGAGTAGAACAGTGTCAAGAAGGGGAGAATCAGGGGCACTTTGTATGTATGTTGTTTAATATATAAGATCAGTGGTCAAAAGACCTCATTAGATACGCTCTTAAGGGAAGGGAGCTGCTTAGTTGATTCCATCCTTACTGATTGTGCACGTATGTGTACTTTACAGGGCGCAATGTCTGTGGACTCTATTACAGATCTTGATGACAATCAATCCCGACTGCTAGAAGCTCTACAACTCTCTTTGCCAGCTGAAGCTCAAAGCAAGAAAGAAAAGGCAAGGGATAAGAAACTAAGTCTGAACCCTATTTATAGACAGGTTCCCCGGCTTGTAGATAGCTGCTGCCAGCATTTAGAAAAACATGGTAAGTGTATTTCATTTTGCTTTAGGTAGAAAGATACATTTTTATGAGGGTTCATGTATGTAGAACTAAACATTATATACTCAGATAAGCATACATATACATGTTCTTATAATGTTTAGTGTGATATACATTTTTAACCCATTTATAGTATATTTTAAACCACTTCATGGTAATAACATTATTTACCTAGGCATTTGACCAACTATTATTATGACCTCAATTTCTTATCACTCCACAACAATCTGCTTGTAAAGTGAGACCTGTTGACAAGTTGTTTGATTACTAATGTTAACTAGCTTGCAAGTGAATATCTCATGAATATTCATACAGCAGCAAAATATTATTAATTATTTGTATTCTGGTAGCACATAAAGGCCCCCCACCCATTGTGCTTACAGTCTAAGTGACCAGACTGACTAACAACTAACAAGCAACCTGCCAAAAGTACAAATACAACTTCTTTTAATTTTCTCCTTTGATAAAAACCTCCCCCGCAGCCAGTCTCTGCTGTGTCTACCTGTCAGCTCAAGTTCTTCACAGCTCTTGCTCAACCTAAATGTCCTCTTTCTCCCGCCACCGCAGGAAAACACTCAGCCTTGTTTTCAGAGACACATACAAAACCGGGGGGGGGAATCCTAAAACCCCAGACTGCCAGAAGTGTCCTAAGGCCTATCCCCTGTGCCCCCACCCAGTGTCCCAGCTCTGTTAATTATGGACACTTCTCCTGCCTCTCTCCTTCCTGTGATATCACTCCTAGATGTGCTGCCCCTTAAAGCAAAATTGCCACCACAACATCCACCTGTCTGCCTGCCTGTTGATGTAGCATTGAAAAGATGGCACAAAAAGTAGCACTGAACTGCAGTTCGGCAGGTCAAGTAATCCAAAAGTTTTATTAAATTGAAAAACTCCTTGTCCCAAGGCACCTTAAGTCTCCTGAGCTGGGTAAACACGTGTTTAGAGAAATGCTTTTATTCTCTACTGTGGTACTAATGCACAAAGCTCAGATTGCTTTTGTTTCAATGCAGTTTCTGACTGAGTTTTTAAACAGTGAAACAGTCTGCTAATATGCTATGCTTTCAGGTCTCCAGACAGTTGGAATATTCAGAGTTGGAAGCTCAAAAAAGAGAGTCAGACAGGTGAGCAGACATTTAGTTACATGAACTTGACTGTTTTTGACTGTTCACCAATAGAATTTCTAGTAATGTGATTATTTCCCCCGCCTCACGGTAGATGAAAGTAGAGCTTTTTGTGGAAGTGACTTTATGGTATTTGGGTATTATCTATGGTAGCTCTGAGTAGGCTGTTTCCAGTCCCCTTCCGCTCAGGAAGGAGCAAAACAGTTCAAAGAAAACAAGAATTCTAACCTAAATCTTGAACTACAGCTGATTTTTCCAAGTTCAAAAATGGTCAAATAAGAATTGCTCCCTCTGCCCAATTTTAACTGCCCACCTTCACCTTTGGTGAAATCCGTATCAGGGTCTCAGCAGGTTAGCAATCTCAGTATAGTCTGGATCATCTCACAACTGAAGAAGCAGTGTAGAGCATGAGATTTGAGTAGAGTTCAGTGACAAGGTTTAGGTTTGAAAGAAAAGTTGACAAATACCTGGATTGAATGGAGGAGGTGTACTCTTGGCTGCCAATTCTATCTAACATTCCAGAAAGAGTTGATGATCACAAATTAAACCCAAATTACAAATCTCTTACACAGAAGTTGCGGGATGTTAAATTATATAGGGAGAAATCAACCTCTTCAACCCCCAAATTCCGTCTCGTAAGCGTCACCTCTCTTACCCCTATTAATTTCAAATAGTTTTCTCCCATCCAAGTCCCAGTCTCAGCCGAACATTGAGAAAGCAAAGATTCTGCACCATGGGGATCCAATGATAAAGACAGAGCTGGGAGTTAACGCTCACACTCCCTCCCAGCAGCCACACACACTAAAAGATGGGTGACAGAGGATAGCCTTATAACATCTGCTAGTTATACTAAGTTTGGAGTACAGTAGTTACAAGGAGGTATCAGAGTAAACAATATGGTACAAAAGAGCAAAAAGAAGGAGCGGGATGAGCCAGATCCTGAAAACCTGAGGTCCTGCATGACACAGGGCTGGTCCCCTTGGAAGTGAGCTCTGATGGGTAATCTAGCTCTGCTCTCTGCATTCTGGAAGGCAGGATTCAATATCCCTTAGAGTTGTAGATTACTGTATGCCAGTTCTGACAACTGCGTGGGCTATGTATCAAGAAGTTAGACATTTTTATTCTACCAAGGTAGCTTACAGATCACCCACTAAATTGGGAAAATCAAGGAAAAATAAGTTACCATTTGAGCTACAGGCTTTAACTACAAAATATCTGTTGTTTAAGCAAAGGCAAGTGCAAACCTACAATCATATCATTCCCGTGGAAAGAACCAGAGGCTGGGCAGTCATGAACTAGGCAATGAGCTAACCTCCACTTGAAAGTCGTTTACTACCTGTTTTTCCTTTTACCGAGCTTCCAAAAACGTAGCAAGGCAAAACAGTTTGGTATTTTTGTATTAAATTAAACTAATGTATTTAATTAAATTAACTCATGTATTGTATTAAACCACATGGAAATGTCTGGACCTTTTGCAGTAACAATAATAAATGCTGTCATCATGAACATAGAGTGCGGGATATGTAAGGTCTGATTTCAATTAAAAATCTGTCCATTTTCTGTACCATAGAAGGCTTTGCAAAACACTTTTTTAGTTGTGCGTCTACAGCTGTTCACAGGCTTTCCTGCATGCGAGATGGACAAGGGTTTTCTGAAGTGAGAGTTTTCTATTTCAGGTGAATTTCTTTGCAAAGAACAAAGAAATGTGTGTGCCAGTGGATTTGTTTGGGTTGTTGAGCGGGGAAGGAAGCATTAGAGCAATTGCAAATATATACACCATTTTACTTGTAATCTCCTAAACCTCAATTGGAAGCCATTGTTTAATGCTTACTAGGTATGCTTCCTAACGTCTGATGAAAAGACTGTAATTAAAAGCAGTGTGTCTGAGAAATCTCTTAATGAGAAATGGAAAGATATTGCCTTTTTATACTGCTTATATTATATCTCAAACTGAAATAATTCCATGGACAACGTATGTCTGATATTCTATTAATTACAACATCCCTTTGGAGGCCATCCTGGTGACCTTTTGTGATCTATAGATCCATAAGGATTATATAAGAGCTAGATGTTATTAGAAGTAGTAGTAATGCTTTGCCCCACCATGTGGGGTCCATTTTGTTTAGAAAATATCATTTCAATTCAATATTTTGTTTTGAAAATGTCAGTTCAAATAAACCAGAACAAGGCTGAATTTTTTTTTTTTTTTTTTGGTTTGGCCATAAAACCAAAAAAATCAGTTATTCGCTCAGCTCTATTCATGATGTTCCACAGTAACTCTGCCACCCAATCTGAGGATTGGCACTGGGTTGTGAATGGAATCCCTTGAAGTCCTCAGCTGGAAAAATAATACCCACAAAGCAGGGTCTCATGGGCAGGGAAGTGTAATAATGGAGTAAGAACAAATTGGCTGATCTAGGCTTCATGCTCAAGTGTCGGAATCCCACACTTAATAGCAAAGCTCACAGTGAAAAGGGGACCCCAGTTTTTACACCAGGCCCTTAAACACTCCCAAAGTGTCAACCCTTCGGACCAAGTTTGCATTAGAAAATGTGGCATTTTCAACACTCATCTACATTTACATGATTTCCCATTGCTCAAGACTAAGATCAATGTAGGCATATACTTTCCTGGTGATTTGCCTGCTCTTGTGTCTGTGATTTGCCTATAAACACCTCAGTCCCACTACAAGTAAGTTGTGGGGGGGGGGGCTCATTTTTTCTTCTGAGCCACATTTACCTATAATTTGTCATTGGGGTGATTTAAATATTTGAAATTCCCCTGCATACTAGCAAAGGTTTGAAGTACTGTACTCCTAGAAAACAATTTCATAAATTATTATTTCAACTTTGAATACAAGACTAACAGTTTGAAGAAGGCATGTGCAGAATACTTCCATGGGTGCTGGGGTAGCACACATACTGGAAAGGGGACTGTGACAACCTTTTACACAGTTCAGTGTGCATTCCCCATGCAAAATTGGCAGTGTATAAGTAGGAGGCAGGGCTAGTGACTTAGACTCTCCATGTCCCCTTTGGCAAGTCTGTTGCTGCTAACAGTGCTAGACTTGCTCATTTCTTGTGCTCTTGACTGCAGTTGTGGCTAGAAACAACAGTAGAACTCAGATTCTGTGATGAAGTCACTTGGCTGTTTGTTCACTTTTTAATGGTGATCACTTTGTGAAAATAAATAAATGGTTAGGAGGAGCAGGAAATATCAGGGCAAGGTGCCACAATGTGTTCGCAAACTTGGCTTCTTGCTTCTAGAAACCTGGATTCCAATGCAATCTCCGGTCACAAGAGAAATTTGACTTTTGGCCTCTTCTTATTTATTTATTCCTATTATGAAAATTGCTACACTATGCAGCATGACTTATAGTCTCTCTCTGCTTCTGAAGGGCTCAGGAGCTGAATAGTAGGAATAATGGAGCCAGGCTGTATGGGGAAACATGTCTACTACATACTCTTATTATAACTGATTCCAGCAAGTATATTATTCTCTTATTTTCATGACGATTAAATTCATTGGTGCTCTATTTTTGATAAAAGAATACCATAAATTAATTGAAGAACAAAAATATCTCCCTCCCTTTTTTTAAAAAAAAAAAAAGAATCTGGCACATACCAGGGATTCTGTATATAATGGAAATAGTCAGCAACTAAATGTGAGTTGTATGCCTGCCCTTCCCAGGAACAGCAAACTTGAAATGTTAATGTGGGTAAATCCATATCTAAAAATATTTTCTCTTAGGTAATATACTATACTAATGAGTATGCTGTGGTGTGACTATTCTTTTGTCCTGATTTTTTCCAGTTACGGGAAGAGTTTGACCGTGGTGTAGATGTTGTGCTAGAAGAAGAACACAGCATCCATGACGTTGCTGCTTTATTAAAGGAATTTCTACGAGATATGCCAGATCCACTTCTCACCAAAGAACTTTACACTGCCTTCATCAATACACTCTGTGAGCTTTACAACCTCTTCTTTTAGTGTTTTTCCACAAGCTCAGTTCTACATGCTCCACAAGGCCACTAATAACATTTTATTTAAGAGCCTTAACACTCCCTCTACTTCCAGTTCATTACAAATATTTGTGAATTTTCTCATATGTTGCAAAGGGCTTTACTTGCTTTTGGTGCTGGATAGATACAACACAGAAAAAAAATATTCAGCAACATGGAGGTTATTCAGTGTATATAGAAAATCACATTCTATCTATCCACGTGCATACACACATGCCCTGATTCTGTAATTGGATCTGCAAAGGCCGATTTTTATGCTCATGCAGAGTCACATGAAAATCAATGGGGCTTGCTCAGGTGGAAGAGTCTACCTCATTAGATCCAAATTTTGGATTGGGGGCTTTATAGAGTAATGAGGTAAATGATAGAGCCATGTGATTATGCCACATTTTTCATGGACTTGTTATCGCTCTGCCCACTAATCCACTAATGCCTGGATTATTTCCAGTGTTGCAAACCTCTGAGCAGTTTCATACAGCCCCTCTCTAAAACAATAATCATGCCAAAGAAATGTTTCTTTTCTCCTGCCTCCTCTTGCAGAAGTTTTGGCTTATAGGCATTGAGCTGCATGAAACGTTCTTCAACTGACTTTATTGCACAATCTAGCACCTGGTTAAAGAATTCAACTTTGATTTGTTGTTTGGGGTTTCTTAGGGGATTATCCCGTGCCTTGTAATCAAAATGTCGTCTTCTTTGGTGACTCTTATATTCTTGTATGGGTGGGAAAATAGCTTCAGTGTGAAGTTCCCCTGCCAACTTCTGTGCACTCTTCAGGATGTTTTGAAATCCCTCATCTGCCAGTAAGACTGTAGGTATGACTTTGCTTTGTCCAGTTGTTCCGTTGCTCCAGATATATCAAGGTCAACACGTTGGAGTCTCTTGCTTACAACATTTATTTCAAAGAGTATGTCATGCCACAACACTAAGCCACACAGAAATTTGAAGTTATGTATGTTTCTGGTGATTCCATTTCCCTCTGCCACTGTTCTCCCACGAACAGTTCCCGTCATAGCATTATCCTCCATAATGGCAACTATGGCATCATCTAGCTTCCCAATTTGGTGTTTGATCGGCTTTATCGCCTCCACTCGACTTTCCCATTGTATGGCACTCAGTGGTTTCAGTGTCAGAGAGAATGTTCACAGATGTTGCTTCAAAATTTGCCATTGATGAGTTGATGCAGAGAAAAATACATAGATGCTTTGAATTACATTAAAAAATTCAGCAGCCTCGCTCAAAGCTGATACTGCATCACTGACCACCAAGTTCAATGAATGAGAACTGCATGGGACAAAAAAAGCTTGAGGATTTAACTCTCGGATCCGTGTCTGCACTCCTGTGTTCTTTCCTCTCATGTTGGCACCATTATCGTAGCCCTGACCTCTCATGTCAGCTATCGCAATTCCCGTATCTTCCAGCTTTTTAAGAAGCACATTTGTCATACCAGCTCCTGTAGTATCATCAATGTTAATAAATTCTAGAAAATGCTCTCTGACAGTCACCATTGCAGGGACATTTTCACTAGGTTCTGTTGTTGTAAAACGCACCATTAAAGTCATTTGTTCCGTATGGCTGATGTCAGGTGTGCAGTGCAGAATAACAGAGTAATATCTTGCTGACTTCAGATCTGCCACAATCTTCTGTTTGACTTTTGTTGCCAGTAACTGTATGATTTCATTTTGAATAGTTTTACCAAGGCAGTGGTGCGTGTACATTTCTTGGGTGATGACTCTTCTTAGATGCTCCTGGAGTTCAGCATCAAACTCAGTCATCAGCGCCACAATTTTAAGGAAGTTTCCATGGTTGGCACATACAGCTGATCTGAAGTGCCACACAGTGCTAGATTTTGGGTAGCAAGCATTCTCACAATGGCAATGAGCCTTTTCAGAACATTTTGCCAGTAAGAGACTCTGATGCAATCATCTCTTGATGCTGATCATCTATGGTGGCCTTTAACCTTAGTCTTATCTCAAGCTCTTTCCACCTATGGAATGCTCTCTGGTGATTTGCTGCCTTCTCATGGCATTTCAGATTTCTAGCCAGATTTTTCCAGTCCTTTGTTCCTGTAGAGCACAATGTGGCTGGAACATTAGACTGGAAGAGTTTGCAACAAAAACAGTATGCAGCATTCTGGGTTTTTGAGTACATAAGCCATAACCTCTCCACTTTGTCACCATTGGGGATTTCACGCCAGTAATGTGTTGGATGGAAACTTCTATTTTCATTGTCTTTGGGGAACAGGACATTTTTCACTTGCTGTGGCCCATGCAGTACAAGGAAGTCCCTCAGGCTACTGCTCAAATGGGCCCACAGTCCTGGATCATCTTGACTTAAGGAATTAAACGCAGCAGCAGCTGTTTCTTGCGCCTCCACCACACTCTTTTCTGATCTACACTTTTCTTCAGGAATGTGCATGGTTACATCCATTTCAGATGGAGATATGGATGCTGCAGTAGCTGCCAGGTCACCTGCACTTTGACTAACTGGAAGATCAGGCATCTCCTCACAATTCACATCGTCACTGGGGCCGGAAGGCTCACCGTGAACATTTGTGTTTATGTATCTCAGGAGAGCTTCTTCCTGCTTAGATAGAAAAGCTTCCTTTGCTTTCTTTCTTTTTCTGAATGTTGCCCCAGAGGGGCGTTTTCTTCTTTCACTCATGACTGGTGTTCTGTGCCAGCTATAGTGGATCTCAACACTGAATTGAAGGGGACAAATAAGGAGGCTGGTAGCAGGGCCTGAGTGAGGGAAGATACATCGTCTTAAGGGCCTAACTGGCTCCTGTTCTCCTCAAGTGGGTTCAGGGAAGCAGCAGGAAACAGGAAGCACCCCTGAGAAGCTGGTGTTAATCAGTCCAGGCTCGTGGGCGTGCTAGAGAGGTAGATAAGAGGCTCCTCGTCCTCTCTCTCCCTGCAGCTCCTGCTGCTTTCTGTTATTCCCTCTCAGCTTTTGTCCTGCCTGCCTGTTATGTCTCTTGTGCCCTCCTTCCTCCAGCACAGCACTCCACCATCTCTGTGCATCTAGAGCAGAGAGAATATATATGCACCAGCAGCAGACACAATTTTCTACATTCTGGATCCTAGTGGCGCCCTTCTGCCCAGTCTGGCACCTTAGGCGGCTGCCTCAGTTCACCTCATGGTAAGGCCAGCCCTGTTCGTCTCTCCTCCTGGAGCTGGGTAATTCAGGCAGTTTTCAACTCTCTCCTTAAACCAGGAATCCTCATCTGTCCTCCTGGAGCAGGTGGTAGTTAAACTTGCTGTACGAGCTTAGCCAGTTTCTCCCACAGTTGGCCCCACCTAATGCTCAGAGTCAGAGAGTTTGGCAGCCTTCTCCTGATGTGAGGGAGGAGGTTGCATTAATGCTCCCCTTCTCCTAGCTCATTCCCAGTTGGTTGAGTGAGAGGGGAGTCTTGCCTTTCCCCCCCCACAAGGCTCCTTAAGATTTTCTCCCAAGCACCACTTATTCCCATGAATGCTTCCTCTCTATCAATAACCCCTATTATATAAGGAGCTTTCAAACCTTAAAGAGCCAAGCCACGTGATTGGGTGGGCTGACCGCTGGACACCACCCCATCACACAGGCCGAAACCCGAGATCCAAATCTTACACCCAGATTCAAACTTTATGGCAATTCATGGGCCTCAGAACTATGGTTCCAAATACTCCTGCCTGTCGAGGTCTCAAGCTGAAAATCTGAATTAAAGCTCTGCCAGATTTCTGAGTGTTTAGATTTAGCCCATATAAGAAAGATGTTCAAGCCACAAACTCATGTGTACTCAGATCCATTTGTGGGTTTCAGGTTTGAGATCCTGTCTCAGGCCCATCTCTACTGTTGACTAACATTGCATTTAGAAGTATGAACTGGCTACAGACAGTGCAGAATTTATGTGCTCTTTCTTGCTGCTTTTTAGGTTTCCTAGTCACACTCTAGGAAAGAAAGTTGTAAGAAAACTAATTAAAAATGGTTAAAGCATAAATACAAATAGAATACTTTAAAACTAAAATTCTCCTGGATGCCAGAACATGTAGCCACCAATATCCAGTGTGTATATATATATATATATATATATATATATATATATATAAAGTGACGGTAAGGCATATTAGGCCAAACCTTACTTTTGTTTGTTTCCAATAATGTAAGCAGAATTTAAATCTGAGCTAGCAGACACAATTAATCCTACAACTCCACTATTGGCTGAGATAAGATCACAGAATAAAACAGAAATATTTTATGCAACTGATATGTATTTAAAGTTGAATCGACCTACCTTGGAAAATGTATTGGAAACATGATCAGTAAACTCCTTAAACAATTCTTTTCTTATATTATTCTTTTAGCTGGAGCACTACCGAATGTATGTGCATTGCATTAGGTTAGTGTCAATGTTTTTCTTAGATTTTTCTTTTTCCCTCTTAGTATTAGAGCCAGATGAACAACTAAGCACCTTACAGCTTCTTATTTATCTTCTACCTCCCTGTAACTGCGACACCCTACACAGACTCCTGCAGTTCCTCTTTACGGTGGCTAGCCATGCAGAAGACAGCACAGACAAAGATGGCCAGGAGGTATGTTCAGATCATTCATGTTCCTTCACTTCCGTTATTCCTTGCTCTAAGGACATATGTATAAAGATGAGAAACAGAGAGCCTAGAATCATAAGCATTAAAGATGAAATAGACTTAATATTGCCCTCCCTCTTGCCATCCAGTTGTTTACAATCGTATATTCCTGAGATTGTTTTGTATTGTAGTTTTTAAATGACTCAATCAATGAGGCATCCACCACTTCCTGTGGGAGATTCAGAGCCTAATAGACTTCACTGTTAAGAAATAGCTAATTCAATCTAGCCTATTTTTTTCCTAGTTTAGTTTCATCCCATTATATAATATGGAACAAAAGGCTGTGAGTCAAAGAACCTGCTTTTTATTCCTGACTCTGCCACTGACTCGCAGTTGAGACATTGGGCAAGTCAGTTCACCTCTCTCTGCCTCATGTTTGTCATACGTAAAATAGGGATAATGAGTGGGATCCATAAAGGAGTTTAAACGTTGAATGCTGAGTGTCACGGCACCTTGAAAAGTCACAGAGCAACATTGCAATCCCAAAAGCCTGAGCTAAGCACCCAGGCTCCTTATACAATGAATGGGGAGACATAGGTGCCTAAGAATGCAACCCAGAAAAGCCAGCATGCTATGCAGGCAGCTGCCTAAACTAGTCAATGGGAGATGCTGAGGAGAGGGGTGTATGCTAAGCCTCTCCCCTCTCTCAGAGATGAGCACTTCCCTGCAGTCTGAACTTAGGTGTCTATCTCTGCTAGTGATGGATGAACGTGAACCACACTCCTGGAGTTAGGCTTGCCCGAGGAGTAGGGGCCTCCACTGATTTTTTTAGCTCAATGGTTAGAGGAGAGCCCTGTTCTAATCCTTCCTCTCCCTCTGTCAGAGGAGGAAATTTAAATTCAGGTCTCCCACGTCCCAGGAGAGTGCTCTAACCACTAGGATAAATGTTATAAAGTGGGTGCCTCCTCCAGCTAGATTTTGAATGAGACCCAATCCAGTAGGTGTGCTCAGAGGCCACCTATTGAATCAGGTCCAGCATGCAACTTATATGACCGAATGCCTGTCCCTCCCTGGTTCGTGAATTGCTCTGGGGCTTATGTGGGATATAGGGATCCAGACACCTAAAAGGAGTCAGCTGTGCACAAGTCCAGAGGCAGAAATGTAGGTGCCTAGAGAACTTGTACTTCGGTACTGAGTGAGTTTAGGAGCCTACAGCATTTGGTGAGAATTTTGTGGATCATCGAAGTAGAGCCAAAAGCAGGCCTTAGGCACCTAGGTCTGGTATTTAGGTGCCAAGTACCTTCGCGGATCCCACCCCGTGACACACTTACTTTTGTAAAGCACTTTGAGGTGTTTGGGTGAAAAACACAGTAATTATTTATGGTTTCTAGCCATAACCCCTTGAGGAACCCTAAACAATTTTTGATACAGTCAGATATTTGGATGTCTGCGGGTGAAATTTTCAAAAACATTTAAATGACTCAGGAGGACAAATGCTATTGAAAGTCAATAGTACTACAGCACTTAAGCATTTTTGAAAATCCCATCCAAAATACTGCTATTTGCACACTCAGCTAGCAGTTGGTGGAAAAGTACAGACACAATAATTAGGTATCTACCAAATTCACAGCTGTGAAAATCGAGTCCCAGACTGCAAAAGCTGGTCTTACCTGTGAAATCTGGTCTCCGGCTGCCCGGCTCTGAAGGCAGAGTGGAGAGCGGCTGCTGCTGCCTGGGCACCCAGCTCTGAAGGCAGCGCCACCGCCAGCAGCGGCAGAGAAGTAAGGGTAGCAATACTCCTCCTCCTTCCCCTCGCCCCCCTCCCCCCATGGGATTGCGGTGCCCTTTTGGGTGCCGGACCCTAGGTTGAGAAACGCTGCAGAGAAATCACACATTTTTCATGGGTTGGTCACGGCATAAATGGCAAATTTTGTGGATGTGTGTAACACGTTTTGTAACACAGCCATAAAATTTGCTATTTATGCCGTGACCAGCCCACTAAAATTGTGTAATTTTTCTGTGATTTAAGTAGACCCCTAATAATGGAGGGTTTTGAAAAAAGAATTGGCCTGTAATAATATTTATTGTGCTAAGAATGGTGTAGAGCTATACCACTGAGACCCTGATCCTGCACTGAGTTCTGTGTTGGTGCAGGAATCCGCCCTTGTGAAACTAATCGCAGGGTTAGAGCCCAAAGCTGCTTAAGAGAGTTGGTAGAGTAGCTGTGGTAAAGGTCTGAATTCTCCTTAGTAATACATTTGCTCAGCTGCAGGTACTCTGACAAAGCAAATTCATGTAAACCATCCTGTCAGTATTATAAGAGTCAGGGACCGTGTATGTAATTGGGCATCTGTTATAGATAATATATTATTCTGCTAACAATTATTTAAATTAATTAAAGCCCCAGTCCTGCAAAGACTTATACAGGTGATTAATTTTATACAACCAACTCGTCCCAAAGGATTGCTTGTATGCATAATGTTAATTGTGTGCATAAGTCTTTGCAAGATTGAAGCATAAATATCTTATTTATAAAAGAAAATGCTTATTTTTAACCAAGGTGTTCATGCAATAGAATTCTACTCAACAAGATAGAACTTTAGCATGTACGTAAAGTAAGTGACCTATTGGACAAACTCAAAATAGTATTTGAAAGAATAATTATATGCTGGAAGCCTTCTGGAATAGTTTGACAGACTATTTTTTACCTTTCACCCTTGTTTTAATGAATTAGTTGAATATAGTTCAGATGTGGGAAAAAAATAATGAATATGTGCATTTCTCCTCTTATACCTCAAAATCTCCCCCTCCCCCACCCCTGTTAGTCAACATCTGGAATTTACATTCAGTCTTGTTTAGTGAAGTCCTGACAGCTTTTGCAGCATTCCCAAAATAGTAGCCAGGTGGAGGCACATAGAGGAAGATCAACTGAATGACCTCTGCTCCTTGCAAATTTGACACTGGAAAATTGTCCTTAGTAATCCATATGACACGTTTTTTCAGAGAATTTTTAGCGTATTCTTGTTATTATTTTGTATCTACTAGTTTAGCCAAGATCAGGTGACTACAGGGGTAGAAGTGAAAAGAATTTTTGTGTTCAAGAACCAAACAAGGGAAAGATTAATAAAAGTGATAAGCATGATCCTCAGCTGTTTAGGTATCTTGAGGATCTTGTGTACAGAGGGATATAAGGGTTTGTATTTATTCTATCCACCTGGAAGCACCATCGCCTGTTGAAAGGAGCAGCACTGGGGACCAATTCATTGGCCTAAAGTGGCAGTACTTTGCTGGGGCTATGAGGTGAGATGTTAGGTCCTATTCTTCTACTTCCGGGCTTTGTGGGAGGAGAATGTTGAGAAAGCAATGAACTTCTTTACGGTGAGAGAGAGAGTATTAATTAATGATCGATAGCCAGAGAAAACATGTCCCTAATTTATATTCTTTTTCTTCTAGGTAATTGGGAACAAAATGACATCTCTGAACCTGGCCACCATATTTGGGCCTAACCTGTTGCACAAGCAGAAGTCTACAGACAAAGAATTCACAGTTCAGAGTTCAGCTCGAGCTGAGGAGAGTACTGCAATCATTGCTGTTGTACAAAAGATGATTGAAAACTATGAAACCCTTTTCATGGTAGGTGAATGTTTCTTAATATAACACCAACTGATTTTGCATTTGACTCTTCAAGTCAGGATATCCTAGATGGTGCTACCAAGAAGTTGAATTGAGCTATGTTCAAATAAATTATGCAAACATTGTTATAGAAGGAATGATTAGTGTTGATTGAATGCAATTGGTAAGCAGGCTACATATTCTTACTTTAGGAAAAGAGCTTTGTAATGAGGGTTAAGCATTAAAAATGGGTAGATTAAAAACTTCTTGTACATAAGGGCAAATATATCCTGACTGATCATGTCCTCTCAAAGATTTAGGAAGGAACCTTGTTTAAGCTGCACAAAAATATTTATATATCTAGAGAAAGATGCTAAGTTATTTCCTAGATGATTTTTTCTCTTCTGTGTGATTGAATTATTTATTAAGTTGTGAGTTAAACAGTGCAACTCAATGGTTAGAGGAGACCCCTGTTCTAATCCAATTAATGAAAATCCCCCACTTTGTCTGAGCCAGGAGGGAAAAGAGAAATCTTTAGTCCCTTCAAGGATTGGTACCAGCCCCTCACCCCACATTGACTTGAGGAGAGACAGGTGTGGGAGGTGCTCTTGGTAGGCTGACTGTTTGGGCAGAAGGGATGCAGCATAAGCCTATTGGTTCTTAGGCATCCAAAGGGAGAAGTTATAAGGAAGGCTGCGGGTTTGTCATGGAAGTCACGGATTCCATGACCTCCGTGACTTCTGCAGCAGCCGGTGAGCCTGGCTCAGGGGCAGCTCAGGCAGTCTCGGGCCACCCCACCCCACCTCTCCAGCATCAGCAGAGTTTGGCTATGGGAGGGGGCAGGGTTGGGGTATGAGACAGGGTGAGGTGGGCTCTGGGCAGTGCTTAACTGGGGGCCTCCCCAGAAGCGATGACATCTCCCTTGCTCTGCTGGTAGGTGGAGACTTGGCCGCATCTGGCTGCAGGCACCCCCCCACAACTCCCATTGGCTGCGGTTCCCAGGCAATGGGAGCTGCGAAGCCAGCACTCTGGGCAGAGGCAGCATGCAGAGCTGCCTGGCCACACCTCCGCCTAGCAGCTGAGCGAGGGGGATGTCGCTGCCTCCAGGGAGCCCCCCAGGTATGCCCCTACCCCCTCCCACACCCAAACTCTGCTGTGGGGGTGTGGGGGAGAGGAGCGGAGCCAGGTAGGGAGTCTGCCAGCCCCACCAACCCCCCTCCCCCCAGCACCAATGGAGTTCGTGGGCCATGCACCGCCATGCCCCCAGCACTTGGGCTGCTCTCTCCCAGGGCACAGCCCGCCCCCCGTTTTAGTCAGGAGTATATAGTAAAAGTCATGGACAGGTCATGAGCCATGAGTTTTCATTTACTGCCCGAGATCTGTCTGTGACTTTTACTAAAAATACCCACGACTAAAATGTAGCCTTAGTTATAAGCTCTTTTCTCTGCCCAACGGCACCATTCTGGTCTGTAAAGAAAAGCTTGGTTTACAAAGAAAGAACAACCTGCGCCAAACAAGTTATTGCTGCATAGTTCCCAGATGTGTTACTTAATAAAGTTGTGGCCTAGTTAAATCACATTCCTGGTGTCTTGCCTTTCTTCCTATTGTCTACAAAACTATCACTCAGTTTAGTATGATTTATGATTTTGGCTTAAGAGAGCCTCTGGGCTGGAATAACAGGATAGTGCAGGTCTGAATTGTCAGTGGTATCTTTCTTTCGTTTTACGGAGACTAATTCACACAAATGTCTCGAAGAAAAAGAAAAGTTTAAGTCTTAGGAAGGTAAGAATAGTTGTGTGTTCTGTTCCGTTTTGTTTTCCATTGTAACTACATAGCAGCATGCATTGTATTATTGGTGATCAGTTCTCAAAACAGGAAGATAAAAGAAAGGGAACTGCAATGATAGAGCATAGTTGGGAGCTGGGGAGAAGACAGGAAAATCTGTAATGTGGTAACATAGGTTTGAGGAACATAACACAATGTGGAACATACTGCAGTGCAGGACATAGCTGGGGAGAGAAGGACATGAGAAAGGAAGAGTGAACATGGCCTGCCAGGTCAAATAACAGCATCAGATGAGCTGCTCTGTCTTTCTTTCATACTGTATTTCCTTCCATTACATCCTGGGCATTATTTTTTATTCTTGTTCCAGTGAAACATTAAGCAATTTGTTTTTCTTTTGCTTTTACAATTCAGGAACATTTCTGGTATATTTTTCCTTCTAGGGAAAAAAATGATGGAACTGTGCTCCTGTGAGAGCTGCTGCTTGCTTGGAGCACTGCTGGCAATAATGATTTTGTTACAGCAGGTTTACATAAAACAAATGTTGAAGTATTATTATTTTTGTTTCACTGTATGAACATTTTATGGAACAGCCACATCTCAGCACATTACACTCTAGGCACACATTCAGATTTTTAATGTGGAAAGGGTGGGGTTTAGGGGTTTACTAACCTACATATGGACTCTTTTAATTGTGACAGTTTTATTCCTTTATCTCTTCAGTGCTAGCATTTTTATCTGAAGGTTAAACTCAGTGCAGGGAAAACAGAAATAATTTTCTTTTGTTTTCTGGAGTAGCTTTTCAGTTTTTGGAGTGAGATTAAAGTCTGTGCATCTGAATGCCAGACTAAATGGATAGCTGGATGCAAGGGAAAACTATATCTACCCAAATGCTCTTTTTATGACTAAAGTATATTGGTTTGAAACATTCAGAAATGTACAGCACACAAGCATCTCTGGAGATTTTGCTCTTCCCAGGGTTTAACATACAGGGTGGGTTGTTGTTTTCTTCTGCCCGTTTTCAGGAATGAAGCTATGTTTCATGTCAGTAGTTGTTTTTAAGTACAGTAGTGTCAAACTTCTTGTATTTATTGTTTCATAGGAGCACCATGGGTCTATATTCATCTTGTTAATGTCACTATTGGGGTTCAATTAAATGTTTTTTTGTTCTCTGTGAAATTAGCACACTGCATCCTTTGCAGAGTTGATGGGTTGCTGGGAACCGAGCTGAACATTTATTTGTACAGAACTCTGATGATTCCCAATCAGGCAGCAGCAAATTGTTAGCCAAACCCCAGGGAGTGGGGGAACGCCAGGACTGCTGTTTATAGTTATTGTTTGACATTTGTACTACTTTCAAATTGAGAAACAGCTGGACTAGAGCATGCAGCCACAGTTTTAACATACAGTACATTACTGCCAGGGTGATTTTTTTGGTTTGGTTTGTTTTTTTTAACACTATGACTGGCTTCAGCGTTGAGAGTAGAGCAAGGTTTGTGAAATAAAATCTAATAGAAACAATGTGATATTTGGCCCAGACCACAGACTTCAGAATGGTTTTGAATTATTTCTAGGTCAAAAAGATTCTGTTTGTCAGAAGGAACCCAGATAATTATGAACTGCGTAGATTTCTAAAATAGATTCCAGCAATTCAGATTAATACCAGCAATCTAAAGTGAATTTACTATAGTAGAGATATTCTTACCACCATTTCGGGCTCAACTTGTGCATTTATTTTGGTTCCCCAATTCCCTTTGATTACAGTGGAATTTAGAGGTGCAATTATATAGGATAGGGTCCTATAAAAGACTGCTGGTCTCTAGACCCCTAACTAAGGCCCCAGTCATGCAAATGGATCCCAGTAGCTGGACTCATACACCCACATCATGCCCCATTGACTCCATTGGCGTTCCGCATGGGTGCAGGAGTCCAAGCTACCAAGTGTTATGCTTTTAGCACCCCCATTACACATTCCTGCGTCTCAGGTGAATTCTCACACATCTAGCTCAGCTGCAATGAGGCAGCAGCCATTTGCCTGGAGTTCCCCATTTTCATTGCTAGAGGCCACTACGGCACTTACTGAGCAAGCAGCCAGGCACCATTTCTCCATGGCAGTAGTTTTCAAACTTTTTTTCTGGGGACCCAGTTGAAGAAAATTGTTGATGCCCATGACTCAACTGAGCTGGGGATGAGGGGTTTGGGGTGTGGGAGGGGCTCAGGGCTGGGGCAGAGGATTGGGAGTGGGGGTAAGGCTGCGGGGTGGGGCTGGGACTGAGGGGTTCAGGGTGTGGGAGGGGGCTCTGGGCTGGGGCAGGGGGTTGGGATGCAGGAGGGGGTCAGAGCTCTGGGCTGGGGATGCAGGTTCTGGGGTGGGGCCAGGGATGAGGGGTTTGGGGTGCAGAAAGGGGTTCCAGGTTGGGGGGGCGGGACTCAGGGCTGGGGTAGGGGATTGGGACACGGGGTTGGGGCATGGACTTACCTCTGGCGGCTCCTGGTCAGGGGCGCAGCCAGGGTGCAGAGGCAGGCTTCCCACCTGTCCTGGCACCATGGACCGCGCTGCACCCCTGAAGCGGCCAGCAGCAGGTCCAGCTCCTAAGTGGAGGCCCCCAAGTGGCTTTGCATGACTCTCCCCTACAGGCACACACCCCTTCCCCCTGCCGTGTTCCCACTGGCCAGTTCCCATGGTTTGAAAAACACTGTTCTATGCTCCTCCTGCTAGATCTAAGTCAGGAATCAGCAGCTAGGAGACAGCACAAGATGAGACCTCATAACAGCTCTAGGCGTCCTCAGCTACACCATCCCTAGTTACCTGAAGGGCCCCTACTACCATGTGTCTTCTATTCTGACAGTCCCCTGCCCTCCTGGAATCGTAGCACTCACCTACCTCCCAGCAGCCACCAGCATTATCCACAGCCCCAGCAACCCCACAGCTTCCGTCTCTGTGCATCCCTACCACCACTGCCAAGTTTTGTGCAGCTCCATGACCTACCCTCAGCAGGTTGTATGCAAATCATTCACTTGTTTGCAAATTAGTTACATTTACATAAAATGTTATACAAGAAGCAAAACAAAACTTGGCTGTTATGAGAAGTCCACCAGCCTAAATCCAGTTGCAGGATCAAGGCTTAAGTTGCTTCATTCACCCTATTAAAAATTCTGCACACATTATGTAGCCAGCTGTTTTCATTTTATAGATATCCCCCCCCCTCCAAAATCTACTAGAGTTTTCAGGGAGTTGTTTAGTTTTATATTTGTAAGGGAAAACGTTGACACTTTAAACTTTTTTTTATTGGCCAAAGTCCTGTTTACTGAATACTTTTATGATTAGCAACTTGATGTTACTTACTCAGTGTAGTATGCAGGAGGAAGCAAACTCTGCTTTCCCTTCAAATTTTCTTTAGAACCAAATCCATTGTTCACAAAGGCCACATAAATTGAGAGGTCACAAGGCTAGTTATAGTAGTAGGATTCCAAAAAGGCAGTCCTGTAGAAAGAAGGTTGATTATTTAAGGACTGATAAACAAATACCCAAAATGTAAGCAAAAGAGAAAACTGTGCATTGGACATGTACAATTATCATAAAGATTTTGTATCTATTTTAATTAATGAGCATTTATTTATTTTCAATTATTTCCTTTGTTATTCAAGCTTGTGCCCAGTTTGTGCCTTGAGTGCATTTGTAAATATTAAAGTTTTATGACAATTACTACATAGTCCAAAGAAATACAAATTTCTCTCCAAATACTTCCCCAAACAGCCCCTCATCCCCAAGGAATCTATTAGGAATCCTATTCGTATTTCCCAGTAAATGCCTGGGAGAACAAATGAACCGAGCAGCTTGACCTGAACATCATTTGATTTTTAACTCTGACAAACTGAGGCCAGAAACAGACGGCATCGTTTACTGAGGATATGTTTACATTGCAGTTAGACACCCACAGCTGGCCCATGCCAGCTGACTTGGGCTTGCAGGGCTCGGGCTAAGGTGCTGTTTAATAGGGGTGTAGATGTTCGGGCATGGGGTGCAACCTGAACTCTGTGACACCCCAAACCCCCGCCGGGTCCTAGAGCCAAGGCTCCAGCCTGAGCCTGAATGTCTACACCACAATTCACAGCCCTTTAGCCCAAGCTCTGCGAGCCCAAGTCCACTAGCATAGGCCAGCTACCAGTCTTTCATTGCAATGTAGACATCCCCCGAGACTGTTCTGCTTCCTGATCCACCCATCACAAACAAACCAGACGTGATTAGTCAGGTTCCTCAAATGATTTCTCTGTTACAGCATTTGGGGAGAGATGACTTCTCTGATGTAATTTGGACCCAACCCATTTAAGGTTTGGTAGATAAAACTTCAGTATTTTAAATTGCACCTAGAAAACACACTTGCAGCCAATGCACATCCTTGAGTACTCGTGCAACATGCTCCCAATGAGCGACCCCTTGCTACCTCCTCAAGACAAGTTGCCCTATTCTGCAGCAGTTGAAGTTGCCAAGTGGTTTTAAGGTTTAGCTCCATGTAGAGTGCATTGCAGTAATTCCGGTGGGAGGGGACAGGTCATAGATCTCTCTGGCCAGGGCCAAGCCCAAAAGAAGATGGCACAGCCTCTTAACTAGCCTTAAAGGGTAAAAAGCCTTTAGGAAAGATGTGGATAAAGTGGAGAGAGTCCAGAGGAGAGCAACAAAAGTAATAAAAGATTTAGAAACCCTGACCTATGAGGAGCGGTTAAAAATACCGGCCATGCTTGGTTTTGAGGAAAGAAGACTGGGGGGGAGGGGGAAGGCGCGGACCTGATAACAGATATGTTAAGAGCTGTTATAAAGGTGACCGTGATCAGTTGTTCCCCATGTCCACTGAAGGTAGGACAAGAAGTAATGGTCTTCAGAAAGGGAGATTTTAAATTAGATATTAGGAAAATCTTTCTAACTGGACGGGGAGTTAAGCTCTGGAATAGGCTTCCAAGGGAGGTTATGGAATCCCTGTCATTGGAGATTTAAGAACAGTTTGGACAAACACCTGTGAGTGGTGGTCTAAGTTTACTTGGTCTTGCCTCAGTGTAGGGGCAATATAAGGTTCCTTCCAGCACTGTTTCTATAATTCTGTAATCTCAGTCTTGACCAGATAGTCTGTCACCTAGCTCACCATCATCCAAGCCACAGTCTTAGTTATGTTCTGTGTAAGATGGTCAACAACTGCCCTGGTGAAATGGAGAGACAGTCAGCTATCATTCACAGACATGAGACAGAAATATTCAGATCCTCACCCTAGCTGCCCCTGCAAATGCTGCACAGAAGGGAAGGAGAGAAGAGACCCGTATGGCACTGCATGTGGGAGGACCTTGTGGGTAGATAAGCCGGCTCACAATATTATCCTGTGAATCATTTCAACAAGAGCCATTCCAAAACAACTCTTAGCTCTCTCTGCTAACAACTTGGCAGTTCCAGCAGCACTTCATGGTCAGTTGTATTAAAGGCACCCAAAAGATACTGTATAACAAAACGGACACTTAAAGTCTGGCTCTTGGACTGAGATTTTCAAAGGACCTAAGGCAGAGTTAGGTGCACAATTCCCAAGGCCTACGCACCACTTAAGTCCCACTTTTGCCCTGTGGCCCCTGAGTGCTAAGTACTTTTGAAAATCAGGCCATTTATTTAGGAGCGTAAATCAGGATTCTGTGGAAATTGGACACCTAATTACCTTAGGCCCCTTTCATAATCCTGATTTAGGCTCCTAAATAAATGGCCTGATTTTCAAAAGTACTTAGCTCTCAGCAGCTCCCATTGAAATTAAGTAATTGGATAACTGAACAGAATCGGGCCCACTTGATGCCAGCCTACCCAAGAAGCAAGCTGGTTTTCGACTGCAGAGAATGTGCTGCAACCAGGTCCTGGCTCTCACTACAAACATCAAGGTAGGGTTCCAACGAAACTCAAGACTGGTCCTGCCTTCATCTATCAGTCAGCAGCATTTGACACAGCCTGGAAGTAAAGTCTGTTACTGAAATTGGCCAAAGTGGATCCCCTGCATGCGGATTCACAGGCTGCTAAACTGCATGCTTAACAACTGAAGGATGCTCATACACCTCATAGGTCAAATGGGCTACCACAAGGCTCTGTACATGCTCCAGCACTCTTCAATGTATACACAAGCAATATGCCTGAAACAATAGCGCAGAAGTTTGCATACACTGATGATTTGCACTGCCCCATATCTGTAAAGAACTTGAAGTGACCCTTACATCGGACATTAAGATCATGGAGGAGTACTTCCAAAAGTGGCATCTGAGACCAAATTCAGGCAAATCGGTAGTCTCTGCTTTTCACCTAGACAATAGAATTGCACAAAACACTCTGTCGAGTTTTGTTGTGAAACTGCATTATGACCCAAAGCCAATCTATCTCAATATCATTCTTGACCTTTCATGACTACCTCAAAAAATAGCCTTTCTAAAGTGAAGACTCGCATCAACATTATTCCAAAGTTATCTGGAACAAGTTGGGGATCAACTGCCCCAGTGCTATGAACATTGGTCTTGGCCCTGCTGTACTCAGTTGCAGAGTACTGTGCATCAGGTAGGCAAGAAGCTGCCATATCCATCTTGTGGGTAAGCAGCTGAATCAGATCATTCTAATCATCATGAGAACATTAAAATCAACACCTCTACTGTGGCTATCTCTATTAGCAAACATTGACTCTCCAGCTATCCGCTGAGATATAGCCATAGCACGAGAACTTAAACCTGCCAAAGATTACCCAGCACTTCCCCTCCAGATGGTTATGGATAACATTACCCTAACAATGCCTGGAATTGAAAAACACCACTATGGACCATGTGACCACCTCATGTCTCTGGATCTGGCCAGGGAATGGCAAAGTGTCTGCACCTCATCTACCATTCTAAACAAGCATATTACTACTGACCCAACGAGCCGCCCTGCTGGTTTTGACCTGCCATGCAGAATTTGGACCACACTGAACCGTATCCAAACAAACCATAGAAGATGCAGCCACTTGATGCAGAAGTGGAAAATCAAAGACTCCTCTTCGTGTGACTATGGTGAGAACATCCAAACCTAAGTGTCCCATATATGGATTCAAAGGTGAATTGGATCATATACACAATGTCCCAGAGGAGGCCTTAAAATGACTTATGGACCTAGAACTGCAGCTAGAGAATGTTGCTCTGTAGATGCCATGCACGCATGCATGCGAAAGAAAGAAAGCGAGAGCAAGCCTGGACAAGTGTGGAGATACAACAACCACATTCTAATTTCTAGACAAAAGGGGATTGGGAACTGTATAAGAAAAACACCCTAGAATGCTCTGTCCTTTCAGTGTAGAATTTCACATTTAGTATTCCAGGTTCTATAAGAAAAGAAATCCAGTTATTTAGTTTGGAATTTTATAAGCTCCACTGGCTTTTTCAGTGGAAATGTGAGTTCTTTAAATCAGAGCTTTGGAGCTGTACTACCACAAGTAGTTCATTTGAAATCCCTAGGTGTTGTCCAGACCTGTACTGGAAACCAATGGGATACTTGATCATGGTCACTTAACACTGACATACAAGGTGGTTTTTAGTCCTATATACATCTGTGTTGTACATACGTTGCTGTTATGTATGAGTGTGTGTATGCATAGTTATTATTATCAACTTATATATACACAGTATTTTACGTAATTCTGCACAATTTTATTTTCATGCTCAAGTCTGGTGTTTTAAAATGGGCATAATTAAAATACACTGTAGGATATTCTTCTGCAACTAACTTCTTAATGTTGTTTTCATTGTAGGTTCCCCCTGACCTTCAGAATGAAGTGCTAATTAGTTTGTTAGAGACTGACCCAGACGTTGTGGACTATTTGCTGAGAAGGAAAGCTTCCCAGTCATCGTGAGTAATCTGTTTTTTCATCATCTCTGTTCCTGCTGGGAATTTTCATTTTCCATTGGAAGTGTTCAAAAGGTTCTTGTGTGTATTCTCTGAAGGAGTCAGAGAGTGCTGCCTATGACATTGACTCTGCCAAAGAAATTACGCCTCTTCAACATTGTTTTCTAAAGCGGTGGCGGATTTAGAGTTAGTGGGGCTTTGTGCTCAGCTTCATTTTTGGGGCCCCTCCTTGGGACCCATCCAAGAAAAAGAACATTCTCTCTTATCTCCCTCCCACCCCCACTTTTCATGCTTTCTTTTCTTCATCCTCCTCCTATAAGTAATAGCAAGTAAATGAAAATAAAGTGAGGTACCTTAATTGTTTTTGTAGTCTAACTTATTTTTCCACAGACCACGTGAAAATCACTGGGGGTCTCGGCGGACCACTTAATGATCTTTCCAAATATTGTTTGTACCATTAGCTAACGATTGCAAAGCACTTGGGATAAGAGCGCTTTATAAAAAAAAATGTAAAAAAACATTGGGGTGCGGGGTCTGGTCAGGACATAGGGTGAGGGAGGGGGCTCAGGGCTGGGGGTGCAGGGTCTGGGAGGGAGTTAGGGTGAGGGAGCAGGCTGGGGGTTGGGGTGCAGGGTCTGGCCAGGAGTTAGTGAGGGAGCGGGCTCAGGCTTGGGGCAGGAGGTTGCAGTGTGGAGCGCTTGGGGCAGCTCCCGTTTGGTGCAAGGGGTGCAGGTGGGAATGTGGGGGGGGGGCAGGAGCTCCTGTTTGGGGCTCAGGGTGGGGGTGGGGATCTGTGGGGGTGCAGGAGTCAGGGCATGGGGTATGAGGGGGCTGGGTATATGGGGGGTGCAGGAGTCAGGGCTGGGGTTGTGGGGGGATTTGAGGGGGGGTGCAGAAGTCAGGGCTGAGGGTGTGCTCCCAGCCCCCTGCCCTGAGCGGCTCACAGCAGAGGGCTGGGGGCGGGGGGTGGTATGTGTAGGGGAACTGCGGAGGCCCTGCCTTTGCTCCGCCCTGCCCTGATTCCACCCTCTTCCCCAAGGCCCCGCCCCCGCCTCCTCCCCCAAGTGCATTGTGGCCCCACTCCTCCCCCTCCTTCCAGGTGCGCCGGCAAACAGCTGTTTGGCAGCAGGAGAAGCTCTGGGAGGGGGAGGGACGTGAACGCGGCACGCTCGGGGGAGGAGGTGGGGGTTGGGGGAGCTTGGCTGCCAGCTCGTGCAGAGCCTGCCGCAGGAGCCCCAGGAGCCGGCAGGACCAAGCTTCTGCCCCCGCAGCTGCCCAGACCTGGGGCCCCCGTCGTTGTGGGGCCCCGTGCCAGGGCACCCTGTGTTTCACTGTAAATCCGCCTCCGTTCTAAAGACAAAACTTGTTTACTGTTTCTGAGAAAGGTTTGTGTACTGCTGCAGAGAACATACCATTAGGTTTACATACATATATTCAGTGCACTGTAACCTAGGAATCCACTGGTACATGTCTTGTGTTTGTTGTGGTCTTGTGCTTTTGGTAATACAACACATATATTACACTATCATTGATACATACCCTGCAGTGCCTTAACAGAATCATGGCTAGCAGTTTGGCCAGTCTGTTGCCCTCTTCCTATTATACACATTCATAAGCTTCCAAAATAGACATGACATTGCTAACACTCTGATTGTTATAATAGAAAGTGTATTGACAATGGATGACAGATCTAGCAGTGTGTTTAATGAAAGGCATGAAGAGGAAGAAAAAAAACAAACACCCTGCTAGTCAGCAGAGCAAATGTGGTATGCAAAATATTCATATTCTTCTCTGTTAAATACATGATCTATGCCTATCTACATCCATGTGCCTTGATGCTATAACTTTATACATTTGGAATAGTGAGACTGCCTGTTCTCTAATAGGATTCCTTCTAGCCCTCGTAGATCCCAAGATATCAGACCTTAAAATCATACCATTGTTATTTATGGTAAAGCTATTTAAGATAATTTTTTAAGAGTTTCCTAGATTGAAAACTATTTGGAACAGGCTGGACTGTATCTTCCTGTGTGTGTGGAAAGTGCCTAGCACGTTGTGGTTGCTTCCAGAATAAATAGTAAGTTCTTCAAGTGCTTGCTCATATCAATTCCGGTTAAGTGCGTGGGTGCCACATGCATGACCATGGGAAGATTTTTACCCCAGCAACACTCAGTTGTGCCTTCATGGTGCCGGATATATGCCCCAGATGACCCAGCGCCCCCTCAGTTCCTTCTTACTGCCCATGATGGTTGTTGGAACTGTGGAGCACAGCGTAGCTGATCGCCACTCTCCCTAGCTTCCTCTCTTAGTACCTGTTAATAGTTGTTTATAGTTGTTAGTAGTTGTTAATAGTTAGTGTCGTTAGATTAGTGTACTTAGTAGGGTGGAGCGGGGTCTTCTCCCCTCTCCCCGTCCCGGTACCGGGGCCCATGCCGGGGTCTCTGGACTTCAAACCCTGCTCAGCTTGCTGAAGCCGATGCCAACAGGAGACCCCCCACAACTCTTGCCTGAGGTGTCTGGGGGAGTCCCACCAAGCGGACAAGTGCCGCATTTGCAAAGTCTTCAAGCCAAGGACCAAAAAGGAGTGGGACTTCAGACTCAAGCAGCTCCTTATGGAGGCAGCACTTAGGCCGGTCCCTTCCTCCACGCACCGGGACTCGGCGTCATCTTCGGTGCAGAGTGCCCCTGCAGCACCTACTGGTCTGGCACCGTGTTTGGACTCTGCTAAAGACTCGCAGTGTCAGGCCCCCCTGGCACGTCCACCACTGCAGCGCCGGTCCCTGTCTCCAGGCCAGAAGAAGAAGCAGCCCAAGCAGGTGCCGACTGCTTCTTCTTTGTCGGTTCGACAGCCAATGACACTTCCCGCACCTCAGCTGGAGCCACGTCCATTGCTGGAGCACACAGGACAAGTAACGGTTCCTACGCCATCAACTCCAGTGCCACAAGGGCCATCAAGTCCGGTGCATATTAGCTCCCCGGTGCACACTGCAGTAAAGCTAAGGCTGCCCTTCATGCCGGAGACTTTCTCTACAGCGCGGGACTTGATCGCACTCACAGAGCCGACTCCCCTACAGCCAGCGGCACCTCCAGTGCGGGCTGTGCCTTCAAAGGGAAAACTGTCCCTGATACGACTGCCGTCGCCGAGTGAAGCAGGGCAGCACTGGTCCCGGTCCTGATCTTGGTCCTGGCACCTTTCACGGCATCGCTCGCAGTCCTGGAACCGATCCCCTTCTTGGCATCAGTAATGCTCGCGACGCCACTCTGGCTCGCGAAGATCCGAATCGCGGTACAGCTGGTAGCGATCGGACTCTCGGCACTGCTCCCGGTACTGGTCAGAGCGGCGCTCGACCTGGAGCCAATCCTGGCGCCGGTCTCATCGAAGGTCACCGTCGAGATCCAGATCAGGCTCCCGGGACCGATATGACCGCAGGCACCAATCGACATCTCGGTACCATTCTACATCTCGCCACCGGTCCACAGCACCATACAGCACCGGGGGACTCTGGGCCAACACGTTCGGCACCACCTTGGCCATCTCGCTCCGCCTCCACGTGTTCACACTCACAAGATGACCACAACTCCCAGGACCAGGGCAAGGATGGTTCAGGACAGTGGCTGGACGACAGCGAGGACCCAGGCCAAGGACCTCCACAGTGGTCTTTTTGGAACCCCTGGGCATACCATCAGGCCCAAGGGGTTCCTTCGGAGCCCCAAGTACCGGGGCCACTGTGTCTCCCCTCCTCCTCCCCCGCCCCTCCCCCTCCACCGGGGGTTTTGAGGGGACTGCTCCAGCGCCAATACAGGCCCATGCCCCTACCGTTGTAGACCTTGGGCAACAAGTTCCTCCACATGAGGACCCCACACAGGATCCCTTAGTCCCGGGGGTATCTTCCTCGTCCTTGCCTGATGAGGCAGTGGCAGGGACTATGGTTTCAGGCCCTCCTCCTATGGACCTCCACGCCCACCAGGAGCTGCTCCGCAGGATGGCGCGCAATATGAACCTCCAGATAGAGGAGGTGGTGGAGGTAGAGGACCCAGTGGTCGACATTCTGTCTGCAGAGGCACCGTCCAGGGTGGCCCTCCCAGTCATACGAACTATTCAGGCCAATGCCAAGACAATCTGGCAATCGCCTGCCTCTATTCCACCTATGGCCAAGGGGGTGGAAAGGAAGTACTTTGTCCCCTCAAAGGAGTATGAGTACCTCTACACGCACCCCCAACCATGTTCCCTTGTCGTGGCTTCGGTCAATGAGAAAGAACAGCACAGTCAGCGGGCCCCGGCACCCAAATCAAAGAACGCTAGATGCCTAGACTTGTTTGGGCGCAAGGTGTACTCAGCCGGAGGCTTGCAGCTCAGGGTGGCCAACCAGCAGGCACTCCTGAGCAGATACGATTATAATTCATGGCACTCTATGGAGAAATTCAAAGAGTTGGTTCCACAGGAGTCCAGAGAGGAATTTGAGGCTCTAGTGGAGGAGGGCAAGAAGGTGGCCAGAACCTCCCTGCAAGCCTCCCTGGACGCGGCGGACTTGGCGGCTAGGACCCTGGCCTCAGGCATAGCCATGTGCCACATCTCGTGGCTGCAGGTCTCTTGCTTACCACCAGAGTTGCAGTAGACCCTCCAGGACCTACCCTTTGATGGCCAGGACCTATTCTCAGGCAAAACAGACTCAAAGCTGCAGAGTCTGAAGGACTCGAGAACTATTCTGAGCGCTCTGGGAATGCATACCCCCGTAACACAGAGAAGGCCCTTCAGACCGCAGCCTCAGAGGTCCTACCCTCCCCCTCAGACAAGACAGGACTTCTTTAGAAGACGTGGCCGAGGTGGTAGAAGAAGGCAAACTGGCCACCAAGCCAGCCAAGGCCAGGGCCCTCCCAAGCCATCGACTGGGCCTAAGCAGAACTTTTGAATGTGCGCCTGAGGATGGAGCATCAGTCTCCATTCAGGATCCTTCCCCGCCTTTCCAAGATCGTCTCTCCCATTTCCTCCGTGCGTGGGTCTCACATAACATCAGACCGTTGGGTCCTTCGCACGGTGGAAAGGGGTTACTCCCTTCAATCGCTCCTAGCTGTGGGGGTGATAGAGGAGGTTCCAAGAGAGTCAAGGGGCAGGGGTTTTTACTCCCGCTGCTTCCTAATCCCCAAGGCCAAGGGTGGGCTTCGGCCCACATGGACCTATGCGGACTCAACAAATTCATGGTAAAGTTGAAGTTCCGCATGGTCTCTCTAGGGACCATTATTCCTTCCTTAGATCCTGGAGACTGGTATGCTGCCCTTGACATGAAGGATGTGTACTTCCACATTGCAATCTACCCAGCACACAGACGCTTCCTTCGCTTTGTGGTCAATCAACAGCACTTTCAATTCACCGTCCTTCCTTTTGGCCTATCTACGGCCCCCAGGGAGTTTACCAAGTGCATGGCTGTTGTGGCTGCCTCCTTTCATTGACAACGGATCCAAGTGTTCCCATACCTCAACGACTGGCTTATTCGGGGCCGCTCCAGGGATCAGGTGCAGTCTCATGTCCAGCTCACCATGAACATGTTCAATCTACTGGGCCTCCTGCTCAGTGTCGTGAAATCTACTCTGGTACCAACTCAGAGGATAGAATTCATAGGAGAGTCTTAGACTCAGGCCTAGCCTGAGCACTTGTGCTGGAAGCACGCTTCCAATCCCTGGTGAACATTGTCCACAGCCTGCAAAACTTCCCAACCTTGACCGTGAAAACATGCCTATGCCTCCTGGGACATATGGCCCCTGTGACAGGGTCGGGCCAGATGGCTACAGGAGAGTAATAGAAGGCAGATATATTAGCCCCAGGTTAAGTAGGTCCCTTTTCCCTGGGTAAGGTAACAGGGAAGGTTCCAGAACAATCAGGAACCTTCTGGAGAAAATTAAGACAGACAGGCTGATTAGAACACCTGCAGCCAATCAAGAAGCTGCTAGAATAAATTAAGGCAGGGTAATCAGGGGACCTGGGTTTAAAAAAGGAACTCACTTCAGTTTGTGGTGCACGTGTAAGGAGCTGGGAGCAAGAGGCACTAGGAGCTGAGAGTGAGAACGCGGACTGTTGGAGGACTGAGGAGTACAAGCATTGTCAGACACCAGGAGGAAGGTCTTAGGGTGAGGATAAAGAAGGTGTTGGGAGGAGGCCATGGGGAAGTAGCCCAGGGAGTTGTAGCTGTCACACAGCTGTTCCAGGAGGCACTCTAGACAGCTGCATTCCACAGGGCCCTGGGCCGGAACCCGGAGTGGAGGGCGGGCCCGGGTTCCCCCCCAAATCTCCCAACTCCTGGTCAGACACAGGAGGAGTTGACCTGGACTGTGGGTCCACGAAAACGGCCAAATTGAGGGCTACCGTGAAGCTCCAAGGTGAGCAAATCCACCAATAATTGCAAGACCCACCAAGGTAGAGGAGGAACTTTGTCACACCTCTTGCACATACACACCAGGCTGCAGCTACGTCCACTCCAAATCTGGCTATCAACAGTATAACGCCCAGGTCGGGACAGCTTGAGCACAGTAGTTACAGTCCTGCCAGGAATATTAGCCTCTCTAGACTGGTGGCTGGACCCCAAATCAGTGTGTGAAAGGGTGCCATTTCACGCCCTGCAGCCCTCCATGTCCCTAGTCACGGATGCGTCATCCCTGGGATGGGGAGCCCACCTCGGGGTCCTCCGTACACAGGGGCTATGGTCGGCAGGAGAGTTATCCCTGCACATCAACGTACGGGAACTCAGAGCTGTGCGCTTGGTGTGTCAGGCTTTCCAAGAGCGCATTCAAGGCCGTTGTGTTGCAGTCCTCACAGACATCACAACGGCCATGTTTTACATCAACAAGTAAGGGGGAGCCCGGTTGTCCCCCCCTGCCAGGAGGCCACTCATCTGTGGGAATTCTGTATAGCCCACTCGATCCATCTGGTGGCGTCGTTTCTCCCAGGAGTCCAGAACACCTTAGCGGACCACCTCAGCAGATCATTTCAGACTCACGAGTGCTCGGTTCACCCGGACGTCATCCACTCTGTCTTCCTGAAGCGGGGCTTTCCCCTGGTAGATCTATTCGCCTCTCGCGAGAATCGGAAATGCCAAGTGTTCTGCTCTCTACACCGATGCTTGGGAGTCACCTAATTGGAATCGATATGAGCAAGCACTCGAAGAAGAAAAGATGGTTACTCACCTTTGTAACTGTTGCTCTTCGAGATGTGTTGCTCATATCCATTCCAAACCCACCCTCCTTCCCCTCTGTCGGAGTAGCCGGCAAGAAGGAACTGAGGGGGCGCTGGGTCGGCTGGGGCATATATCTGGCGCCATGAAGGCACCACTCCAGGGGGCGTCTCAGCCAATCCACCGGATGTTGCTGGGGTAAAAATCTTCCGACGATTGTGCACATGGCGTGCGCACACCTAATTGGAATGGACATGAGCAACACATCTCGAAGAACAACAGTTACAAAGGTGAGTAACCATCTTTTTCTAAAATCCAGCGGCAATGATTCTCCTGTCCCTCCAAGGCCTTTACATCAGGACTTAGGGTACTAAGAGTCCATGACTTTACAAACAGAGGTATGCAAGGAAACAGTATCATTAACACTTCTTAAAAAACTCTCTCTAAAATCATTTCCAAAATTGTTACAAATCATGATATATACAAGCTATATGAGGACGTGGTATCGTACGGTCACATCATTTCAAATGTATTCCAATAAAAACCTTTATGTTAGACCTCACCATCTATGGTATATAGAGATGTATGATTGTGTTTCACATATGGATACATGTTATGATTTATCATAGACTTAAGTCACAAAAAGTTGTGCACGTGAAGATTTATTCTTAAATCCTTCTCCGAATACTCTCAAAGCTTATTAATCTTTCCTTGAGCTTCCTTATTTTTCAGCCAACATGCACACATGCAGGGAACAGTGGATATCTTGTGCAAATGACAAGTTCCTCCACCCACCCCTCAAGGAAAGGTTTTCAGTGACATTAGGAGCCAATAGGTGCAGTTCTACCTGTTTATTGTACTTTAAAAAATGGAATATTAAAATGTCCCTGAGAATAGAAATATGTGATGTCATTTTTCTTTTACCTGGCTACCAACTGATTTATGACAGACTCACTTTTCTTTGCTATATATGTTTTCAGCTGTGATTGGAAACTTTTGGGTAAGAATTTAGCTAAGAGATTAGAAGGAATATTGGCTCAGTGTTAATGCAAGAAGAAAAGGAGTACTTGTGGCACCTTAGAGACTAACCAATTTATTTGAGCATGAGCTTTCGTGAGCTACAGCTCACTTCATCAGATGTTTACCGTGGAAACTGCAGCAGACTTTATATACACACAGAGAATATGAAACAATACCTCCTCCCACCCCACTGTCCTGCTGGTAATAGCTTATCTAAAGTGATCAACAGGTGGGCCATTTCCAGCACAAATCCAGGTTTTCTCACCCTCCACCCCCCCACACAAATTCACTCTCCTGCTGGTGAGTGAATTTGTGTGGGGGGGTGGAGGGTGAGAAAACCTGGATTTGTGCTGGAAATGGCCCACCTGTTGATCACTTTAGATAAGCTATTACCAGCAGGACAGTGGGGTGGGAGGAGGTATTGTTTCATATTCTCTGTGTGTATATAAAGTCTGCTGCAGTTTCCACGGTAAACATCTGATGAAGTGAGCTGTAGCTCACGAAAGCTCATGCTCAAATAAATTGGTTAGTCTCTAAGGTGCCACAAGTACTCCTTTTCTTTTTGCGAATACAGACTAACACGGCTGTTCCTCTGAAACCTGTTAATGCAAGGGATATGCTGTTTTTAAGAGGTGGGTATGTTGCAGAAAATAATTTCCATTTAAAGACGTGGGGGCATTTTTTTGGCCACATATATCTTGGTTATTTTTCCTGTGAGAAGGAGGAGGCAGTAGAGAACAAGGGAAATGTCTATATAGATTTAATCAAAATGAGCCTCCAAAATATAACCACATTCCTTAATGGATTTTGCTGACCATGTACTTGAGTATGGATTTCAGTTTGGACCTGTGGGATGGAAAACTTTACACATCCCTCAATAATTAAATAGACAAGCTTCATCTGCAAATAAATTAGTTGGTTTCATAGCATAGTATGTGAGAACAACTTCAGCATTTTATTCTCATGAAAATTATCCTGAGGCTACTACAACTGGTGCATGCACTGGACCAGCCTTCCACATCTATGCTTTTAATGCCAATGAAAAATTTCTGGACTCTGTTTTAGCCATAACATAGCAATCTCTTTGTTTTCCTCCTCAAAGGCAGACAAAACAGAGTTTGCCTCATTTTCCACTTCTCTTAAGAGTTGAGTATCTTGTATGAAACATCAGGGAAAGGTAATAGGGTTGGGCACTGAGAACTGCTAATTACTATTAACATTGCACTACTTACTACATTGGATGTTGTGGATAATTTCCCTGACATTTTTGTACTTTGCATTAAAGATGATGAAAGTTTGGGGTTTCCAGCTACAAAGTGAACCAAATCTAAATTACCTCTAAATAAAAATAGTTCCTTAAGACCATTTATGGTTTATCATGTTTAAGTAGTCATCATAGAGTAAAAATATTTAAAAATGATAGATTTTTTGTTTGAAGTTCTCTTTAGATAATGGTTTTTAATAGGGCTATTGATTAATCACAGCTAACTCACGCGATTAATTCAAAAAAAATATTCATGATTGAAAAAATTAATCGTGATTAATCGCAGTTTGAATCGCATTGTTAAACAATAGAATACCAACTGAAATTTATTAAATATTTTGGATGTTTTTCTACATTTTCAAGTATACTGATGTCAGTTACAACACAGAATACAAAGTGTACACTGCTCACTCTATATTACTATTTTTATTACAGATATTTGCAGAGGAAAAATTCTAAACAAAAGAAACAGTATTTTTCAATTCACCTCATACAAGTACTGATGTGCAATCTCTTTATCATGAAAATGCAACTTACAAATGTAGATTTTTTTTGTTACATAACTGCACTCAAAAACAAACAATGCACAACTTTAGAGGCTACAAGTCCACTCATTCCTACTTCTAGTTCAGCCAATTGCTAAGACAAGCAAGTTTGTTTACATTTACGGAAGATAATGCCCACTTCTTTTTACAATATCACCAGAAAGTGAGAATAGGCATTCACATGGCACTTTTGTAGCTGGCATTGCAAGGTATTTACGTGCCAGATATGCTAAAATTCGTATGCCCCTTCATGCTTCAGCCACCATTCCAGAGGACATGCTTCCATGCTGATGATGCTCGTTAAAAAAAATAATGCATTAATTAAATTTGTGACTGAACTCCTTGGGGGAGAATTGTATGTCGCCTGCTCTGTTTTACCTGCATTCTGCCATATATTTCGTGTTACAGTAGTCTCGGATGATGACCCAGCACATGTTCATTTTAAGAACACTTTTGCTGCAGATTTGACAAAACGCAAAGAAGGTACCAATGTGAGATTTATAAAGATAGCTACAGCACTCGACCCAAGCTTTAAGAATCTGAAGTGCCTTCAAAAATCTGAGAGGGACAAGATGTGGAGCATGCTTTCAGAAGTCTTAAAAGAGCAACACTCCAATGCAGAAACTACAGAACCTGAACCACCAAAAAAGAAAATCAACCTTCTGCTGGTGGCATCTGACTCAGATGATGAAAATGAACACGCGGCGGTCCACACTGCTTTGGATTGTTATCGAGCAGAACCCGTCAGCATGGGGACACGTCCTCTGGAATGGTGGTTGAAGCATGAAGTGACTTATGAATCTTTAGCGCATCTGACATGTATATGTCTTGCAACGCCAGCTACAACAGTGCCATGAGAACTCCTGTTCTCACTTTCAGGTGACATTGTGAACAAGAAGCAGGCAGCATTATCTCCTGCAAATGTAAACAAACTTGTTTGTCTGAGCGATTGGCTGAACAAGAAGTAGGACTGAGTGGACTTGCAGGCGCTAAAGTTTTACCTTGTTTTATTTTTGAATGCAGTTTTTATTTGTACATAATTCTACATTTGTAAGTTCGACTTTCATGATAAAGAAATTGCACTACAGTACTTGTATTAGGTGAATTGAAAAATATTATTTCTTTTGTTTTTTACAGTGCAAATATTTATAATAAAAATAAATATAAAGTGAGCACTGTACATTTTGTATTCTTTATTATAATTGAAATCAATATATTTGAAAATGTAGAAAACATCCAAAAATACTTAAATAGTATTCTATTATTGCTTAACAGTACGATTAATCGTGATTCATTTTTTTAATCGCTTGACAGCCATAGTTTTTAATCAATACTAAGCCGTGTGACTACACATCTGTCGCCTGATGTTTATTCTGCCATCCTCTCCCCAAAGAAAGATGCATGTGCAGTGGAGTGTCTTGTTTTCATAGTGTGTATCTTTATATCTGTTGCTATGTGTTTATGTTAGAAAAGACAAGGTCAAAGAACTGAGCCTTGCATTTGCAACAGAAGATGGTGAGGTTTGTGATGATTCTTAGTTCTTGGGGGACTTCATTTCAGTCTCAGATGCTGCTACACCATTGCACTATATAAGAGTTGCCTTTTGCAAGAGAGAATGATGATTATCCTTTTTTGGAAGCCTTAAAATATTGAGAGAGAGAGAGAGAGAGATTCTTTGCTCAGACCACCAAGGTGTCTAGATTTTTATGTTTTTATGGCCCTTGATTCCAGTGGGAAGATAGGAATGGATCCTCAGTAGAACGGTTCATTATTATTATTAGTAGTATTTATAATGCAGCCATCCTAGCAGTATCTGGGTGGCATTACATAAATGTAGAAGGACATCAGTTCCCTCAAGGCAATGAACAAGGCTCCTTAATGGCATTTCATGTTTGCTCTGGAACCTGAAATGGTATTTTTGAACTAGTCTGTAATAGATAAGCTTAGTGGATTTTCAAAGCTTGGGATCTGATGCCTGTAGTGTCATTGTTTTAGCACATCTTCTACATTGTGCTTTATGGCAAGGTTTGTTATGATTCATTTTTCTTAATCGTTCCTTCACCTAGTTCATAACCTGTAGAGGATATTATTACAGGGATTCCCATTACCCCATCCTCCTTTAATGATACAGATTCTTCTTACTATCTCTTTAATACCCCATAACCTGCCTTTCTTTCATATAGTGTACCTATGTCGTACTTATTTTGCATGTTTTTCTTTAAAAGCCTTCCTCAGAATGAAACAAAGAAAAGAAAAAATATCTTTGAAACATCAGGCATGAAAGCATATAATCGTCTAATTACTTATCGTGTGTGACAATGTGTTTTTCCTGTTAATTTAACTTTAGGAACTGTAATATATCCAGGATTGCAATGTTGGAGAGAAGCTAATACAGCAGGAACCATTAAAATTTTGCTAATTACCACTAGCAGTAGTTAAATTCATGAAAATACTTTATGGTTTCTTCTTCGACTGATGGTCCCTATTGTATTCCACTGAGGGTTTACGCATGCGCACCATGTGTCTGGAGCCGGAGATTTTTAAAGTAGTGCGCTCTTGGCTTGCCTCATGGTTTCATCCAAGATGATAAAAGTCAGAGCAGACCGACTGCATCTCCAGTTCCTTCTCACCACTGCATGGTCTAGGCTGGAACTATTAGTGTCCTTCTGCATGTGACACACTTTAAAAATATACAATTGTACAGTTTGTTTTAAAGTTTTTACTGTTTTTATTGTAAGTTTTAGTAGTTTGCTATTTTAGGATTAGGATGGAAGTTCCTTTTTGGGGAGTTTTGTTCCCTATGAACCCCCTTAAACTACGGAATCCAAGGTCAGCACCAGCCGTACCACCACTGTGGACCCAATTCTGGGGCCTAGTCAGGATGTCAGGAAGCGTGCATATAGCATTGTAGTAAGTCTTCCTCTAAGCCTAAGGCCTAATCTACACTGGGGGGGAGGGGGGGATCGATCTAAGATACGCAACTTCAGGTACAAGAGTAGCATAGTTGAAATTGACGTATCTTAGATCGACTTAGAATCACTTACTTGGCGTCCTCACGGCGCGGGATCAATGGCCTCCGCTCCCTCATTGACTCTGCTTCTGCCTCTCACCCTGGTGGAGTTCCAGAGTCGACAGCAGAGCGATCGGGGATTGATTTATCGCGTCTACACTAGACGTGGTAAATCAATCCCCGATAGATAGATCACTACCCGCCGATCGAGCGGGTAGTGTAGACATGGCCTAAGAAAGGAGAGAGTCCTTCAGTGAGTTCCAGTCATGGGGACGGAGCACACCCTAAAGCTCACAAACACAAAAAGAAGCCACATAAATTGATGGATCCACTGATACTGAGTGTAAACCTGCACACACAGTCAACATTGGCATCCCTCAGAACTAGAGAGTCATCCGCTCCTGGGAAGACCATTGCGTCCATTCTGAAAAAGTGCCCTTGACTCCGGAAAGTTGGGGAAAGCACTAGAGCCCAGGAAGCATTTGCCCTGGGAGAGCCAAGATCCCCATGTCTTCCGGAGCCTCTACTTTCAGGGAGACATTATCTCCAGGACAAGACATGCTACATCTGAGGCACTCTTTAACCCCCTGATTTGGCAGCGTACATGCTTCCGCTGGCTTCAGTGGTACTGCCGATGGATCTGGTCTCCAAGTTACGTCTTCAGTGGACTCGGACAAGAGTCAGGGATTATCCGTCCCTTCCTACCACTACAACTACCAACGGAGGCCTTCTACATCATGACAGTATCCTTCACTCCAGCCACCATGGAGCCACTGGTTTCCTGCACTGTGGGACCCTCCTCAGCACCCTCCAGATCCGTAATCTGGCCCTATGGGGGATCCTGGCCCTAATACTCTCCTTTGGAACCCATCTGTTCCATAGGGAAGGCTTTGCCTATTTCACCATCTGGGGTGCCTTCAAGTAGACGTTTGGGTCCTGTAATGGAAGATGAGTCATCCAGTCCGGCTCCAATAGGAGCACAAGAACAGGAAAGATTCTTGTGGTCCTGACCTGATGTGGTAGTGTCTTCAAGTCCCCGCCATCTCCTACTGACTGCCGCCAATTCCAGGATCTACTGTGTAGAATGGCTGGAGAGATTCACACTGACTTGGAGGAGCTCCAAGTCACTCAGCATAAGCTGCTGGGTATACTTCACTCATCAGTGCCAGGCAGAGTCGCTCTACCAATCAGTGATGCCATCCTAGAGCCAGCTTGCATGATTTAGCATACGCTGGCGATATGTACACCTATCCCAAAGGGGGCAAAAAAAAAAAAGATACTGTGTACCAGGCCAGGGGTCTGAGTTTCTGTTCTCACACTCCCCACCAATTCATTTGTGGTCCAGCCAGCGATAGAATGGGCTAGGCATCAGCATCCACGCTCCATCCCATCTGATCAGAAGGGCAAGCAACTGGACCTTTTAGGCCACAAAGTCTTCTCTTTAGCCAAACTTCAATTCAGGATTTCGAATTATCTGGCATTACTTGTCAAATATAATTTCCTGAACGACAGCAAATTGGAGGACTTTGCTGAGAAACTCCCACAAAAGAACTGAGCCTGTTTCTAGGCAGTAATTGAGGAGGAGAAGCTGGTAGTGGGGACGTTGGTCCAATCAGCAGTAGATGTGGCAGATACCTCATCATGCTCAGTGGCCATGGGCATTGTCATGAGGAGGGAGTGGACTCACAAAATACCACTGAAGACTTCCTTTTTGATGAATCCCATCTTTTCAACTAGAAAATGGACAATTCCCTCCACAGCCTCAAGAATTTGAGAGCTACATTCCGTTCCTTGGGTATTTACACACCAGCACCAAAACATAAGTTCCACTGCTCACAGCCTGCACAGCGTTACAGAACCTCCCAGTTTTTCCATCAATGGCCTTACAAACCACCAAGGAAGAGTCAAAAGACTCAAAGGTCTCGTCCTCCAGGATCACCCTCACAATCTTCCTCCTCCCAGATGCAACTCCCACAGAAGAGATATTTCTGAGGAACCCTAGAGACCCATCAACGACCTTGCCTGCTGCCATACCACCACACCACTTCCTTCAGGGATGGGCTGGCACTCTTTTTACCAGCTTTGAGTGCAATAACAATGGACAAGCGGGTGCTAAATGTCATCCATTGTGGCTATACAATGAAGTTCATTATGCTGCCACAACCCCTTCCCCAATCCCTCCTCAAGCACCACTCTCACAACAGCATCCTCACCCTGGAGGTGGACTCCGTATTACAAAGAGGGGCAATAGCGTGGGTTCCTCCGGACTATCAAAGGGGTTCTATTCAACTTACTTCCTGATACCCAAAAAAAGAAGGGTGGATGGAGACCAATCCAGGATCTCCATTATCTCAGTTGCTTCATCCGCAAACCCAAGTTTCGTATAGTCACTTTAGTAGCCATCATCCCGTCATTAGAAGAAAGCATGTGGTTTACAGCTTTCGATATGCAGGACACTTATTTTCACATAGACATCCATCTGGCCCACAGACAGTTCCTGAAGTTCACGGTAGTCCCTCAGCACTTTCAGAACAGGGTCCAGCCATTTGAACTCACCCCTGCTCCAGCATCAATGTTGAAAAATCAACTTTGGACCCCACATGGTCCCTAGACTTCATCAAAATTGCAAGTCATCCTCTCGAGTAGCAGGAAAGGGTCCACTAGGTTCCTAGTTCCTACCATGCCAAATGGAACTACTTCACCTTCTGAGCCCAACAGAAAGTGCTTTCCCCAGAAGAAGTGGAGATTTCCCTTCTTTTGGATTACCTCCTGTCCTTGAAGGCATCGGGTCTCACCCTCAAGTCTCTCAAGGTCCACCTAGCAGCAGCTATTAGCACCTTCCACCCCACTGTGGGAGGACACTCTGTATTTACACACCTATTGACTGCTTGGTTTTGGAAAGGCCTCATCAGAACCTTCCCACCCATACAACCTATCACCCCCCCCAGTGGGATCTTAACCTAGTTCTGTTGATACTAATGAAACTTCCCTTTGAGCCACTGGCTTTGTGCTCTATGTCCCTCCTTTCCATGAAAGTCACCTTCCATGTGACTATCACTTCAGCGAGAAGGGTAGGTGAACTTGAGGCCCAGATGGTGGACCCTCCTTTCACTACTTTCCATAAGGATAAGGTCTCCCTGCACCTGCATGCCAAGTTTCTGTCAAAGGTCGTATCCCAGTTTCATCTGAATCAACCCGTCCACTTACCTGCTTTCTTTCTGAAGCCTCACACTTCGGAAGAGAAACGGCGACTTCACTCCCACGACATCTGTTGGGCCTTGGCCTTCCACCTGCAGAGAACAAGACCAATCAGGAAATTTTCTAAATTGTCTATTGCAATAGCTGAGAGTATTAAGTGGCAAGCAGTCTCTACACAGAGAATCTCCAAGTGAATTTCAGGGTGTATTACACTCGATCAGTTGTCGGGAGTGCCTCCCCCGCCAGGTGAGGGCCCATTCCATGAGAGCCCAGCCTTTGACCATGGCTACCCACCATGATGTGTGGTCCCTATCTGTATTCCACTTCCTGCCCCCCATCTCCTCTGCTGCGGAACTCTTTGATTCATGGTGGAGAAGGAACTGGAGACATGGGGTTGGTTCGCCCCACCCTTTATCACCTCAGACAAAACCAGGAGGCAAGAAAAGGATGCATGCATGGACCAACAGACACTACTACTGTGAAAATCTCCAGTTCCAGATGCATGGTGTACATGTGTAAACCCTCAGTAGAATACACATAGGGACCACACATCTCAAAGAACATCCAGTTACAGGTAGATAACCTAATTTCCCAATCTAAGTATAGAGAATGCCACAACTACCTAAGTGAAAGTAAATACTGGAGTGCAGTAAACATCCACTTACTAATGGAATCATTTTAGGTGAAACAGATCTGGAAGTTTTGTTTTTAAGAATATGCAGTAGTTTGCTATTTGTTTATAGCATAGTATGTAGAACATGGTTTAAGGTATTTTACAAATCATATTTTTAAACTGTTTTTATAAATCATTGGAAGCTGAAAATTAAATTTCCACCCCCAAAGTGTTCCGCATTCTCTATTTGTCCATACCTTTGGTTTGGTATAGGGTTGTTCTGGCCTACAATCATTTTCTTTTAATTTTGAAAACTAATCCTTTAAGAATAATTTGGAAAGTAATAGCACATGTAAATAGTTACATAATGTAAATAACAGATACTATAGAAGGGATTTTTTTAAGAAGTGAAAATATGGACCTTTCCAAATGTGACAGTTTCCATTTAAGTAAGTCTTTATCAGGGACACTATCAAGAAGAGGTAGAATATAACAAAGATCATTCAAGGTAAGACATTATATGACTCTTACATATAACTAAAGTTATGTTCTCACAGTATTTTGCTTTCTTTTCCCCCTCACTGTTTCTTGTGTTACCTTGCCATAGCTAGCTTGATGTATAACCCCTCTTTTCCCATATCTTACTTTAATCAGACCCTGATCCAGCAAACATTTACACATGTGCACAGTCCCACTGGCTTCAGTGATAATACTCACAGGCTTCATGTTAAGCATAAGCATAAGTGTTTCAGAATCAGGCCTTAGATCGCTTACAATACATTTTATACTTCCATCTATCTGGAAGCAGGAAGAAAAAGACTGTCAATGTTAGGAAATATAGCCAAGCTGTTCCCCATTTCCCTCAGGCTTTTTTGATTCCTCTTCTGAAATTTAGACATTGCTTAATCCTCTGCTACTTCTCTAATTCTATTTCCCACCTCCACCCCCAAAGGTTTCTCAGAATTGAAAAAGAAAGAAGTAGACATGAGGAAGGAAGGAAGAAAAGTTTAAAGAGAGGAAAAAGAAAAATATTTGGCATCCACTGATGTTGTACTCCAGATCCCATAATTCTTAGTACATCTGCAACAAGTGTTTTCCTAGAAACTGTCGGTGGCAAGGTTTACTGATCTTTTGGTGAACCCTGCCTAAGTAGTGCTAAGATAACTCTACCAAGCCCAATGGCAGCCCTATTGGCTGGGTGTGAGTTAATTCCCAGTTAGAGTTCAGAATCAGCTCAGGGAAGTATTTCTAGATTCAGCTGAATTTATTTAAGCTCAGCATTCTCTGGATGCTTCCACAGTGAGAAAGACATGGAATGTGAATAAAACATAAGAGCTATTCTGTTTAGTGTATCTATTTTGTGTTTTGGAGTTTAGTGCTTGTAAAGCTGCATGAAAAGAATCCAGCCTGAAATTTTACTAAGTCTGTATCACTTTGGTAGATCAGGTCCCCTGAAATAAACCCAGAACATAGAAGAGGTTCAGTTGTGCGTTAATCCAGAGTCTCAAATGGTCTGGCAGTCTTTCCACTCTAAAAGCGTGTTGTGTATTTTCTTTGTTTTCCTTCTTCAGTTTGTCATTTGTCACTTGTCTGGAAAGAGGATCATTGTTTCATTGGAAACAATGTGCTCCTGATGCTTACTATACAGTTGAAGCCAAGGTCCTCTCTTTGGATATGACCCTGTGAGGTGCTCAACATTTTCAATTAACTCGGCACCTCACAAGATTGAGCTGATGTCACATCATGTTTAATTATAGGGGAGATGAATATGATGTCACAAAGTCTTTGACCTCAGGTGGAAAAAAAGTAACAGGGACAGATGAGCTTCTACCTTTTGTAGGTACTGGCTAGCCTGCCCAAAACTAAGGCTTCCCCATCAACCAAAGGGGGGAGGAACCATAAACCACAAGCCACAACTGAGTTTGAAGGACAAAAAATAAGAAAGCAGGGATGGGAGTGAAGGTCATATGGCCAAAACAAGGGATCCAGACAGAAGCAGCAAGCAGAGTGTTACCCGAAATTGGGCCAGCTAGTAAGCTTAGGGAGGACTAATGACCCACCAGAGTCTGGCAGAAAGCAGCACGTTTATTATACTGATAGCTAAGCTCAAAAGAAGATGGTGGGGGCGGGGGAGGGTGTCACACTCACACTCGCATACTCACGCTCCCAGGACAGGCGCAGCACTGGAGATGTCAGGATCCTTCAAGGTAAGTGTCCCACAGCGCAGCGATGGATGGTGCGATGAAGGTAAGGCTTCCCGAGGCAGGATGGAATGCAATGCAGTGAGCCACTGGCCAGGCAATCCGGGCGAAGGGCCTTCATGGGAGGTACAAGCTTGTGAGTGCACTCCTGAGCACATGGCCCCTTCCCCTTTTAAGGACCTGCTCCTCATGGCCTGCGACTAGAGATGACTTGGCCGCATCTGGTTGGTCACACTCCACCTCGGACAATGTCCATGCATTGGGTGTGTGAGCGCTGCCTAATCAGAGTGTCAGACACCTTGTCTACCTGGGAGCTCTTCTGATCTTCCAGCTGTTCAACCAGCCCATTCATCCCACAAGCATTCCAGGAGGGAGGGGGAGGAGGAAAGCCACTTCACAGGTATTCAAAGAGGGAGAGGAGAGGAGTGTAACAGACCTTTTGAGCATACAGGTTATACATAGCATAGTCATACAAAGCATACAGATCACTGCTGCTCCTACAACACTCCACCCCTTGAACTATGATCATTACAGTAGTAGTAGTTGTTGTAGGTCACAGGTGATCTGTTGCAAACAAACCAAACAATCATAACCGGGTGAATATAACTAAAACCATTACAATTGACTAAACACCAGATATAACAAACACAAATGCAAACAATCACAATCATCATAATTGGGAATACAATAAAACCATGACCATTACAATAATTGGGTACATTGACAAACAAAATGAGGCCCAAGTTTGATGCTGCAATAGCCATCAAACAATAAAAGTTAACCCTAAACCTTAAATACACACAACAAATAAGATTTGTAGGATTACCACAGTTGTCATGCAAGGTTAAAATGATTTGGAAGATGCATAATAACAGAGAACTTGGTGAAATTGTTGATACTTAAACGAACATTTAGTTGCTAAAATGTTGCAGAATCCCCAATTACTAACAGTTGTTCTCGAGGTCTCTGGACGGGAGGGAACAAATCCAAGACCTGAAAGACAGGGCCCTACAACCATGGGCCAAGGTCTTACAGGTTATGGGGGCCCATGAACTACTCTTCAGGGATTGGGGAAGTAGAACCATGGTGCATAGAGGAAAGTGTGGAGTTAACAATACAAGAAAATGTAACTAACAATACAAATGAACCAATAACAAAAATCAACAACAAAATGATTATTAGAGAGCCTAACAAAAAATAAACCTGATGCATTGGGGACCAAAGTCTTTTGGACAGGGGTGGATGTGATTGATAATTTTGTTGAAAATGGGGGAATTAGAGAGAGGAAAAGGCATTTACCCTGTCTAGTGTAGTATCCCCTCTCTCTCTGGACCCAATGTTAGCACAGGACACCCACCAGAGACAGACACAGAACATGCAACACAGAACACTGAACACAGACTTTATCTCGACACTATGACCATGGTATTTCTATAACTCTTTAGCTGGTACCAGCTCTCCTGATGTTCCAGTTCGGAGGCTGGAGAAGTGGAGCGGCGGTGATGTGCTCGGGGAGGAGGAGGAGCAAAGGTAAGCTGGGGCGGGGAGCTGCAGCAGGGCTCCCGGGGGTGCAAGGTGGAAGTTTCTCCTAGGGCACGAAACATCCTTGCACCTGCCCTGGCCGTGCCCCCTGCAGGCGCAGGCCCATAGTTTTGGACCATCCTCCAGACTACTGAAACACAGTGTCTGGGGTCCAGATCCAGGGAATCCGGATCATATCAGATATCCCCATCCTAATCATCATATGGTCCCGCATCCCCCTGGGTTTTCACCCCAACGGCAGCGACCCGGGCTGAATAAGCCCTCCGGACTCTGTTCTCCTGGGCGGACCCCTCCAGGACCAGATCCTTCAGGCGGGTAACTGCCTGGCTCAGAGCAGCATTCTCCCGCTCCTCCTCTGCTGCCGCCACCTCTACTGCGGCTACAGAGAGGGAAGACACCTGGGCGCTAGCAGTCTGAGCCTGCGCCTTCCACATATCCTGTTCCTTTTCCAGCTCGTGAATTGTACTCCCAGGTGGAACCACCCCGGCATCCAGGGGTCTGCCCCTTTCTTCTGGAGCCATTCTAACAACCTGGGCAGTGGTGCCTCTCCCCAAGGGGGGCGGGTCGTCTCACTCAGGCTGCTTGTAGGGGTCCCCTGGTGTTCTCCAGTAGTCTCTTGAGTGGGTCCAGCTTGAGCCTCCATGAAAAAGTGGTAGGCTAGCAACCCACTGCAGGGAGAAAAGGATGCCACTGCGAAGTATGCCACTGTGGGGCAAAGGGAAGAAAAAGGCGAAGCAGCCTGAGTAGGAAGACACCCCCACCTCGGGGAGCGGCGCCAGGGTGTTGTTAGAATGGCTCCAGAAGAAAGGGGTAGACCCCTGGATGCCAGGGGCGGTTCCACCTGGGAGTACAATTCATGAGATGGAGAAGAAACAGGATATGTGGAAGGCGCAGGTTCTGACTGTGGAAGTAGAGAATGCTGCTCCGAGCCAGGCAGTTCTCTCCTGAAGGATGTGGTCTTGAAGGGGTCTGCCCAGGAGAACAGGGTCCAGGGGGCTTATTCAGCCCGGGTTGCTGCCATTGGGGTGAAAGCCCAGGGGGGTGCAGGACAATTTGATGATTGGGACGGGGATATGTGGTATGATCCGGATCCCCGGATCTGGACTCCAGATGGCCGGACCCCAGACACCGCAGACAACTCGAACAAGTACGGTCTGCTGTGGTGGGAGCGCTCAGCTAATTTGTTTCTAAGCTTCTATCTTTCAGCCTCCGAACCGGAACATCAGCAGAGCTGGTACCAGCTAAAGAGTTATAGAAATACCATGGTTATAGTGTCGCGATAAAGTCTGTGTTGCATGTTCTGTGTCTGCCTCTGGTGGGTGTCCTGTGCTAGCACTGGGTCCAGAGAGAGGGGATACTACACTAGACAGAGTAAATGCCTTTTCCTTTCTCTACTTCCCCTATCTCCAACCAAATTATCAATCACATCCACCCCAGGCCAAAAGACTTTGGTCCCCAATGCATCAGGTTTATTTTTTGTTAGGTTCTCTAATAATCATTTTGTTGTTGATTTTTGTTATTGATACATGTGTATTGTTAGTTACATTTTCTTGTATTGCAACTAAATGTTAGTTTAAGTATCAGCAATTTCACCAAGTTCTCTGTTGTTATGTATCTTCCAAATCATTTTAACCTTGCATGACAACTGTGGTAATCCTACAAATCTTATTTGTTGTGTGTATTTAAGGGTTAGGGTTAACTTTTATTGTTTGATGGCTATTGCAGCATCAAACTTGGGCCTCATTTTGTTTGTCAATGTACCCAATTATTGTAATGGTCACGGTTTTATTGTATTCCCAATTATGATGATTGTGATTGTTTGCATTTGTGTTTGTTATATCTGGTGTTTAGTCAATTGTAATGGTTTTAGTTATATTCACCCGGTTATGATTGTTTGGTTTGTTTGCAACAGATCACCTGTGACCTACAACAACAACTACTGTAATGTTCATAGTTCAAGGGGCGGAGTGTTGTAGGAGCAGCAGTGATCTGTATGCTTTGTATGACTATGCTATGTATAACCTGTATGCTCAAAAGGTCTGTTACACTCCTCTCCTCTCCCTCTTTGAATACCTGTGAAGTGGCTTTCCTCCTCCCCCTCCCCCCTGGAATGCTTGTGGGATGAATGGGCTGGTTGAACAGCTGGAAGATCAGAAGAGCTCCCAGGTAGACAAGGTGTCTGACACTCTGATTAGGCAGCGCTCACACACCCAATGCATGGACATTGTCCGAGGTGGAGTGTGACCAACCAGATGCGGCCAAGTCATCTCTAGTCGCAGGCCATGAGGAGCAGGTCCTTAAAAGGGGAAGGGGCCATGTGCTCAGGAGTGCACTCACAAGCTTGTACCTCCCATGAAGGCCCTTCGCCCGGATTGCCTGGCCAGTGGCTCACTGCATTGCATTCCATCCTGCCTCGGGAAGCCTTACCTTCATCGCACCATCCATCGCTGCGCTGTGGGACACTTACCTTGAAGGATCCTGACATCTCCAGTGCTGCGCCTGTCCTGGGAGCGTGAGTATGCGAGTGTGAGTGTGACACCCTCCCCTGCCCCACCACCTTCTTTTGAGCTTAGCTATCAGTATAATAAACGTGCTGCTTTCTGCCAGACTCTGGTGGGTCATTAGTCCTCCCTAAGCTTACTAGCTGGCCCAATTTTGGGTAACACAGAGAACCCTAGACAGCAAGAGATGAGCTTTTAAAGAATAAAGATCTAGTTTTCAGGTAAATGTAACTGGTAATAAAAATTAGGAAAGGGAACTACAAAAAATAGGGTATGTAGGCAAAAATGTATACAAGGTCATCTTGGAGTTTTCTCTGAGGCTTCAGGGGCTCTCCCCTGTGTACATTAGGGTGACCAGATGTCCCAATTTTATGGGGACAGTCCCGATATTTGGGACTTTGTCTTATGTAGGCACCTGTTACCCCTTACCTTGTCCCGATTTTTCACACTTGCTATCTGGTCACCCTTCTGTCCATCTAAATCCTGATTTTCTAAATTACTCTCAAAATCTCAAATTCAAAATTCATTTTGAGGAAAGGATTGCCACTTGGTAAATATTTGCGTGGTACCTAACCCGTTGGGTAACTGATATTGATTGGGACCCACAGGTACTACTACAGCACAAATAAAAATCATAACACTGAAAACCTTCATAAAATTGGGGTTCCAGTGTCCCCAAGATGTTTGTAAAATTGGTGTTTATCTGAGAGTCTGAGCTGTGCTTTTTTACCTTTTTCTCAAAATTAAATTACAAGATGTATCAATATGATATAAAGATAAAATGGTGAAAGAAACTTTAAAAATTATCAGAAGAGCTAGTTGTCATGTGTGTTTCTGCGTAGGTTATTTTTCTCTTAATTTGTTTAGAATGGAATCCTTCTCATGCCATGAGAGAGATCACCCAAGACATAGCTCTTTGTTTCTCTTAAGAGTGGTAGGGGTCGGGGGATTGTGACATATTGCCTAATATCGAACAGATCAGTCACCCTCAAAATTCACTGCACTACAGGCAAAGCGGTCAAGGTAACATAAGGAATCTATTCAGTGTGTTTCTTTTCCAGTGGTGAGCTGTACAGTTTTTTGTTTTTATTTTAAATTGCAACATCCATTGAAGTTTATTGACCTCTGCTGGCCATTTTGTGGCAAGTTTTAATCCCCTAAATTTGTGGAAAAGTCTCCTCCATATTGCTTGTAAAGTGTTTTCATTTCAGCAGCTGTGATCACGTCATTTCTTGATGTTGTCAAAATGCAGCTTTATCTAATGGACTCAGAGCCCTGCACATTAACAAATGTTTGTTTATCAAATTCTGTCAGAAGCCCTGAGATGCTGCGATCAGAAGGTTCCTACTCTATGGAAGGGAGACATTCTTCCACGGACTCCAACAAAGCCTCAAGCGGAGATGTCTCCCCTTATGACAACAACTCACCGGTATTGTCTGAACGGTCGCTGATGGCAATGCAAGAAGATGTTGCCCTCAGTTCAGATAAGCTATACAAGGTGCCCGAACAGTACATGTTGGTTGGCCATTTGCAGTCTAAATCAAGAGAGCATTTGCCTGGATCATGGGCTGGGAAAGGTAAAGTAGGACCAGTACATGTTTATTTTTCTCACTGAATGCTGTTTCACATGCTGTTTATAAGGACGTGTTGTTTATTGTTTCTCCCCCTTGTGGCAGAATCGCTTCCTCCTCTTCAGACCTACTTATCCAGCAGTGTGATTTTCCGCACTGTACTTGAGCTGTGATAAAAAATAGGTCCATATAGGATCCTGTGGATCCCTCCCCTCCACATAATGGAGGATTCACTGTTGCTTGGCCTTTTAGATATGTGAGAGCATGGCACTTGTGCGGCTGGAATGGTAAAGAGTGCTATGCCTCAAGATTAATATAATGGAGCAATAGAGTGCTCTTATAATGAACAGCTGGCATCTTCCCTTCCAGGTTGAGCCATAAGGCTCTGCTCCTCAACCCATGTTGTGAGCTCTGCTGGCTGGCCCCTACCATTATGCTGCATTTGTGCTCATTAGAGTATTGCATTTCCCAAACTCTTGAAAGCTGAAGCCACCATTTAGGAAAGTAAAACACATCACACATCACTCTTCAATCCTGCCATGCTAGCAGAACAACGTGGGGGAACCTTGCACTGCCGCTGTCCTTCCCATCTTCCCAGGGGTATTCCCCACACTTTGTTACAGTGCAGGCCTTGCCCTACTGCTTGTTTGTGTAACCAAATGGTGCCCTCAGCTGTAATGATTAAATACTTTCAAGTTATAAATTCCATTTGCTTGATTATTTCTGTGAAGGTCTACAGTTCATGCTACAATAGTGGTATGCTGCCAGCACTCCAGAAGACTCTTCACATCAAAATTGCAGAGTACTTAATGGGTAAATTGAGGAAATATAGCGATCTGGGGCATGACTTTCAAAGGTCTTTAGACGCCTAAAAATGCAGACAGGTGGCCGGATGAATTTTCAAAATGCACCTAAACAGGTTAGGTGCCTAGCTCCCATTGAAATCAATGGGAGTTTGATGCCCCTAAATCATTTAGGTACTTTTTAAAAATTTCACTAGGCATCTGTCTGCATCTTGAGGCCTCCCCAACTCCTGGCTGCTGAGAGGGCTTTGTTACACGCTTAAGGAAGGCCCCAATCCGAGAGTGAAAGCTCCTGGGTCTTCTCCATAGGGAGCTCATTGAAAGATTTGAGCCTACATGATTCAGAACAAGATTTGGCTCTTTGTCTCTGGTGTACAGGAAATCCACCTTATCACTATGTTTGCTCTCTCATCTTGTGCTGCTGGATAAAGTTTTACCTTTAATTTATTTATTGTTCCATTCATGTGTTTCCATTCAGTGCTTATAAGGGATCATTTCATGTTCTTTTACTTCTTCTGTAGATGTTCCAGAGGATCATTTCAATATCTGGGGCACCTGGCATTCAACACTGAAATGTGGCTCCAAAGATCCAGGAATGACAGGTGTGACCTTTCTTTGATACTTTTTAGCCCCAGTCTGACAAAGGCTTAAGCACTTTGATATGCACTATGAACTGAAGGCAATAGGACTATTCATGGTGCATAAAATTAAACATGTGCATGCATGTTTATAAGATCAACGGTTTTCATTTGTTTATTTTTAAATGGTGAATCTTCATTCTAGACACATCTTCAGGGTTTTTTTAACAATTCCTCCGCTTCCCATTTTGTTTTTTTACTTCATTATTTTACAAATATATCAGGTAAAGAGAGGCACAACAATTATACAAATATGGCAGCATTTAAAAGTGAGCCACAAGATAAGGTAATAGAAATTCATCTCCTTTAAAGCAGAACAATAGAATTGAAAGGCAGTGTGTGCTAGGGGCTTAAGCACAGCCCTTGGAGGCAGGGGACCTGAATTCTACTCCTGACTCCACTAACTCCCTGTATACCCTGGGCAAATCACTTAACTCCCGGTCCTCAGTTTTTCTTCAATCTGCACCTACTTACCTCACAGGAATGTTGTATAATTCATGCTTTTAAAGCACTTTGAAGTTATATGGCATTATGTCAGTGCTAAGTGTTAAAGTCACCAGCTTTATACAACAGGTACAGTTCAGATAATACAGGTCCAACATCGACCTTGCCAATATAGTGCAACAAGTCAGTGGTGACTTGTAAAATGTCAGTGTGTCATATTGATGTTCTCTGCCTTATTCTGGTCCTCAGGTTCATATGGAAACATTTATGAAAGCAGCTCATTACGACCAGGACGGTGCTCTCTTTCCCAAGGGAACCTATCATTGAATTGGCCTCGGTGGCAGGGTAGTGCGACAGAATTGGACAACGGGAAGCAAATAATCAGAAGGAGTCAGACTACTGCTGCCATTCCTGAATGTAGGCCTCATCCCCCAGTTTCTCGTGTTTGCAGTACGCCACAAATTGAGGGTGGCAGGAGGAGTTCAGACCAGTCCAATTCAAGGGCTGAGCAGCATTTGACTTTTAGTAGCGCAGAGGACCTTACAGAGCATGACTCAAATGTGGGTTGTTTGCCAAGAACAGCTAAACCTTCGTACCTGAGACAAGAAGATATAAACAGAAAAGAGAGGCCACCACCCCCTTATCCTGGCCCAAAAAACCAAAGTTCTGCATTGTCCCAGCGGCCAGCTGTCTCTTCAACAGTGCATTCATTGTGGAGACTTCAAAGACCAGAAAAAAGTTTGGGGACCGTAGCAGCAGGAGGACCAGCGGCTGAATCAACTGATCAATCCACCTCCAGTCAGCAGTGGCAGCCCTTGCCGAACAAAATGGGTAAAACCTATTCCACTCCAGCCAATAATCAGAACAATAAAAATGTATCGGAGCCAGACTGGCACGATTGGCAAAGAGAGCGGTGGCAAATTTGGGAGCTTTTATCAGCTGATAACCCAGATGCTCTCCCTGAAACCCTTGTATGATCAGACTCTTACTGAGAACTGCCACCCAAGCCTACGTGTCTCTTGAATAGGGAAAGACTAGTGACGTTAGAAAACTTTTTGTTTTATACCAAGTACATTTCATTTAATTTTTTAGAAAACTTTGTTCACTTTAAATCTTTAATAGCACTGTCAAGCAGTCCATTTATAAATACAGTATGTTCCTGTTTCATAGCAAGCTTTTGAGAGAGAAAAATGAGATGAACATTTCAGTGTAACAACTCTGCATGCACAAACCGTGTGTAAGATAAAACTATTGCTATGGTGTTGCTAAGGTGTATTTATATGTCTGCAGTTTTGATGATTGTATAGTCTGGGTTATGTATGATAATCATATAGTATGTTTTCGTAAACAGATGACAATCAATCAGGACTGACTTTTTTTAAAACAAATCACTGCACTTACTTATGTTACCATAATATGCGTTGGAATTCTATAGAAAGTGCACAAGCTGGTTTCTGTGCTTTTAAACAACTTGTTAATGGGGGGAATTGTCCTTCTGTTCACTGCCTATAAAAAACACTAAAATAGAATGAAACATGAAAAGCCATATATTTGATAAGGGTAGTAGTAAGCTAGGGGGGACATTATTTACCAAATATTTTTTTCTTATAAATGTAAGTTTGTGAACAAAATTAAAATTTGATACAATGTTATAAAAGAATATTTTTTTAGATTCTGTTCAGAAGCAGTTCAGCTAATCAATCAAGAGTAAGGTTGTGCCTAAACCAAACTAACAGACTTAGTGCAAAAATTCACCCTCCCATTCTAGATCAACTACAATCTTATATATACAGTATATAATATATAATATATATTTATAGGTGTATGATTTTATATATTTTAAAACAATGAACTGGAATCCAAAATTTTAAAAAAAATGAAATAAGGCATGTAATAGAAAGAAATATGGCTTTTCCTTTTAAACAACAAAAAAACAAAGCAATCGAAATAAGCATTTAAATGTATTTTCATAAAGGAGTCACATGCAGTGTTTTAGAAATGAGTATGACATTTGGAGAAGTTCACAGCTTTGTGTATAAATATTGTGCCAAAATTTGGGGAAATGTTTTTTTTCTTCAATAACTAACTATATGTTACATTGGTAAATGTCGCTGTTAGGCAAGTTCTGGTGTTATTAAACTGCAAAAATGTTTATGACCAGCAGGTGGCAATGTACTTCAGTATTTTAAGAGGATTTTTTTTTTTTCACATAAGGGAAAATGTATCATATAAAAAGATTTTTATAAAACATGTTAGTCTTAATTTTAATGAAGCTGAAGACTTATTCAATGATGTTGTCTTGAAGTTCTATCTTGTGCCATAACGATGGAATAAAAAGCTAAACAAAAGCATTGCAGTATTTTTTGCTCTTTTGTTGTAATAATGGTTATAATAAAACCCCACAAATGTCAGTGATTTTTATTATCATTATTGGGTAAAAATTTCAAAAGCACCTAAGTTACTTCGAAGCATTTTCAAAAGTGACTTAGTCTCATTGAAAATCAATAGGACTTGGTTCCTGTATGCCTTCACAGCCAATAGACTCTGTGGCTGGCCCATGCTGCCCGACTCAGGCTCACAGTGCCCGGGCTGTGGGACTGTTTCATTGCTAAGACTTCTGGGCTTAGGCTGGAGCTTGAGCTCTAGGATCCTGTGAAGTGAGAACATCCTAGAGCTCGGGCTCCAGCCCAAGTCCAGAAGTCTATACAGCTGCGAAACACCCCCACTGCCCAAGCTCTGTGAGCCTGAGTCGGCCAGCATGGGCCAGCCATGGGTTTTTCTTTGCTATGTAGACATACCTTTAGACTCCTAAATCCGACACATAACTCTGGCTTAACTCAGTGTAACTAAATGGATTTATGCAAGGTTTAAGCTGGTTCAAGTACATCCGTATATGAGGTTTATATAATTATAACAAGATCAATTTAAAAAGATTTAATTAAAGCAGAGCAACTTTTCTAATGTTGATCAGGTCTAACTGTGGTTTTAAGGTACTAACTTTAGGCACCCAAGTTTGAAAGCTTTGAGGCATTAATATAAAGGGAGGTTCACTCCCGGTCTAAGTCAAGTCAATGGGAAAACATCCATTGTCTTCACTGGGTCTTGAGTTTGGGCTTTTTCTTACTCACGTATGTAAAACTAAGTGACCAATCAAAGCACACCCTGTGATGCTGAAATTGCAAAAGATAACCATGATTTTTTTTTTTCGGTTCTAGAATCTTGTATTTCAGCAGGTGCTCAACTAGTGTACACACGGCACAAAACCATGAATGTGTGAGGGAGCGAGGCCGCCAGTGTGTCTGTAATACTCACTTCTGAGTCAGTAGTTTGACTCCAGCCCAGGTCATTAGCAACTCAAAGTTATCATCTGATGGGTGGGTTGGTGCTCTTTGGGAAAAGGGTTGATAGTGTGTGAACAGACCCAGAGAAGCCACCTTCACCTTTAGCAATGAACAGTCTTCTCTCTTGTAAAGGGGCAACCATTCTGGTCAGGGTTAAGACATGTAGGTAGTGTGGGGCTATGCCTGTACTGTTGATCCTAATAATACCTAGCTCTTGTATAGCACTTTTTATTAATCGTTTTCAAAGTGCCTGCCTTTACTCAGGTGCATATTCCCAATGAAATTAATAGGAATACCTACCAGAGTAAAGGTGAGCAAGATTTGATCCATTGGAGATACCTAAAAGACTGCAATCCCTGATGCTGTCAGGCGGGCTGTCTCCTCTCACGAACACTACATTTAAATAAAAAATCTGAGTTTCCAGTAACCAGACCTTCTGAAACAACATCAATCTGTCGAACTGCATTGCAACTGTGAGCGGGTGGTCATAGAGACAGATTCCTGCTAATAGACTGGGTGCAGCTATAGGGCACGTGCTTGTTGTTAAATGTGAACTGTGAGCAGAAGTAAACCAAAAATAATAGGAAAGAGAATGAAATATGAAAAGAGACTACATATGGTGCAGAGACACAATAGGAAAATGGCTTCAACCAGCCAATTCAAGAATTCTAGATAGCCCAAAGCCACCCCACACTTTACTGCTGTCAGCTGTATTCTATAGATGAAACCTCAGCTCAGGTCCAATAATAGCATCATCTATCCTGTGAGAGGGACTTGTGTTATAGAAATCCAGTCCTCCATTTTGAATCCCTTTCCAAATACAGAAGCGGATACATTTACACAATTTTTCAGAGAAAGATGTTCAGTGGTTATTCAAGCACATGAAATATTTTTTCTTTTGCATCTTGTGTGTGTGTGTAAATATATATTTATTTACATACACACACACACAGACTGCATGTGTGTGTTTGGAATTGATGCAAATTGATGGCAACACAAACCAAATCTGGAAGACATCCTTGGTGTCATATAGTTCAGTACTCCGTTGTTTGGCAGAAAATAAATATAGAACAATGTAGGATTCATACAAGGTTCATGCACTTGGCAACATTCAGGGCGCACCCGGAGTGTTGTGTAGGAGCAGTGCACACACGGCTCCTCTCAAGGGCATGAACCTTGGAATCTCGCCCAGATGACAAGAACCGTGGGAAGCCTCCCAGGACTGGGCTCAAGGCCCGAGAGCAAGGAATGCGGTAGATAGAAATTGGTAAATAAGAATGTTAAACAAAGCCAGTGTATTCCTTTTATCTGTTGGAGAATGTAATGCCCGGGGGGAGAGAAAGACTAAAGGAGAGGGTGGAAAGCTGACAGGACCAGTCCGTTGGCAGACCAGCCTGTTTGCTTGCTTAAAGCCTTGTGCTGTCTTGTATTTGAACCGCAACAACTGGCGCCCAAACGTGGGGCCCTCAGCACTCACCTCGCCCGGCAAGGGTTTCAGACGCGTCACTCATCCGCTTCGCGGATCCCGGTGAGTATTTTTCATTGTGGTAAGTATGGGAAGCTCCCTCTCTGCTTTGCAAGTGCAACACCGCAATGAGCTACAGTATTTGCTGCGTAAGGCTCAGCATGATTGCCCCACTCGAGAACTCACTCTCCTGCTACAGGAGGTGAGTGCCCAATGCCCGTGGTACCCTGAAGCCGGAACCCTTAAGCTAGCGGACTGGGAGCGGTTGGGCCAGACATTGCACAAAGAGCCTCAGGCGCCCGTGCAGGCTTTACATACAGCGTGTCGCCTCGGACAGGCCCTCCCTCGTGGGGCTGGTGCTCTCGCCACTCCCGTCCGCTCCTGCAGCCATCCCCCCTCCTGGCGATGCGACACAGCGTGTCGCCTCGGAAAGGCCCTCTCCCGCGCCAACAGAGGGGCTGCCGATCCCGCCACCCCCGTCCGCTCCTGCAACCATCCCTCCCCCTGCTTCGCCCCCAGTGCCTCTATTACCACCGCCTCCCTTGCCTTCCCCACCGGAGCCGGTGTGTGATCGCCATCCCCTCGTGGGGCCCCATGCTCCGGGGCCCCCTGGGGGTTCGTCCACGTCTGCTCAGGGGCTTTCGCTGGTGCAACAAATGGTTCACGCAGCGAAGACTCGCTCCGATATTACAGCACAGGAGATGGCAGATCTGGTCTCAGTTTGTCCGGTGACCTGGCAGGATGATGGCCAGGGCAACCAGCTTGCAAACTGGATCAGTTTGCCTTACTCGGTGATCAGAGAGGTAAAGAAAGCGATTCGCGAGTTCAGCCTCACTAGCACGTATGTACGTGGTCTCACTGAAGGGCTAGGTACTGGGTACACTCTGATCCCTGAAGATTGGAAGACGCTGTTCCGCATGATGCTGACGCCCAGTCAGTATGTTATTTGGCTTAGTGAGTATCGGCAGATGGCGGAACGCCAAGCCCATATATAGAGAGCAAGGTATCATTTATGAGCACTTGGCAGGGGAGGGCCAGTTTGCTACCATTCAGATGCAGTCTCAACTCTCTCAGGCCGTCTTCCCCATTATTTCCACCTGCGCCCAGCATGCTTTCCGGAAGGTCCCGGATTCAGGCAAGCCTACCAAAAGCTTTGCCAGTATTCGTCAGGGTGCATCAGAGTCCTTTATGGATTTTACCAACAGATTGCAGGAGGCTATTCTTCGACAGGTGGATAACCCTGCGGCAGCTCAGGAGATCCTGTTAAAAATGGCGGTTGAAAATGCGAACGAGGATTGCTGCCGTGCTCTCCAGGCGGCACAAGCCGCTGGTGTTCTAGAGCTGTCGGACATGCTGCGGGCATGCCAAAACATCGGCACCCAAGCACATAAAGCTGGGGTTCTGGCCACCGCCCTGCGGAAAAGCGGGAAGGAGGGGAAGTGTTATTACTCCTGTGGTAAGGAGGGTCACTTTCAGCGGGAGTGCCACTCATCGACGGCGCCCGCCCGCCCCTCAAAGAAGTGCCCCAAGTGTCGGAAGGGCTATCACTGGGCTAATCAGTGTCGTAGCGGGTCGGGAAACCGCACGACGGGTCTCCCCCGAACCCAGGGCCAAACGGGGGTGTTTCCCACTTAGACAACTGTTCCTCTGCCTTAAAATCCATAGATTCCATGAGGGCGGCAACTGCCGGAAGTGCAGGGCTTGATTTGATTATGCAGGAGGACACTGATTTTCAGTTGCCGGGGGAGGTTTGCACCATACCTACACAGGTGATGGGACCTCTCCCTGCCGGATTTGTGGGTCTGGTTCTCCCTTGCTCACACGCTGGGAAACAGGGTTTTTTTGTCATCCCAGGGGTCATTGACGCCGATTACACCGGCGTTATTAAGGTTCAGCTGTGGACCCATCTTCCGCAGTCGCTCCCGCGTAGACGGTCAATTGCACAATTGATTTTAGTCCCCTATCAGGTGCCAGCCGCAGAGGATCAAGCCCAGGGCAGAGGCGGCTTTGGATCAACACTGTCTCAGTTGCCGTCTCACAACACGTCCTCTCCGCTTGTTGCTCTAACAATGTCGGTCCGCCCCTCGAAACCTCAGTAAACACTTCTCTAAAATAATGTTCCTTTTACAGGGTTGGTGAACACTGGAGCTGACGTTACGGTGATTCGTGATTCGGAGTGGCCGGTCGGTTGGCCAACAGTTCCTTCTAAAGAGTTGTGGGGGATCGGGGGTAGCAAACCCGGGCGCCAAAGTTTGTCTTGGGTCACGGTCTCTAAACCAGGAGGCCGTGCCCTTGCTACAATCCGCCCTTTTGTACTCCCTGTCCACCTCAATATTTGGGGCCATGACTTACTTGTAAAGCTGGACACCACCCTCGATATTAATATATAATGGCCCAAAATCCTCCCTCACCCACCTTGCCATCCGCATTACCATTGGTATGGCAATTCTTAGAGCCCGTATGGATTGACCAGTGGCCCCTCCCCCTAGAAAAGCTGAAAGCGCTTCATTCACTTCTACAACAACATTTGCATGCACTGCGCTTGGAGAGCTTCACTAGTCTTTGGAACTAGCTGCTGTTATTTTGGCCTTTCAATTTTTTGCTGATTGTCCCTTTAATTTGATCGTGGACACGCATTATGTTTATCAGATAATTGATCATTTACCCCTTGCCCTCATCACCCCTCAGGTCGATGCGGACCTTCTTCGCCTGTTTTTGTCCTTACAGTATCTCCTCACCACTCGTAATTTCCCTTATTTTGTTGCTCATATTCGCAGTCATAGCCCTCTGCCTGGGCTACTCACTGAAGGCAATGCGCGTGCTGATCACGCGTTATGTGATCAGGTAAATTCCCTTTTTTCTGACCCCATTGAAAGCCATGCCTTTTTTCATCAGTCTGCCTCTGTTTTGGCCCGACAGTTTCACATTCCTGCTGATCATGCACGTTCTATTGTTCGTTCCTGCCCCCACTGTGCCGCTGCTGTCCCTACCTTTTCTTATGCCGTTAACCCCAGAGGCACAGCAGCAAATCAGCTGTGGCAAATGGATGTCACTCACGTGCCACAATTCCGCCCCTATTCGTTTTTACATGTTTCCATTGATACCTATTCGGGATTCTTCTGGGCGACCCCACAGCGTGGGGACCACTCCCAAAGTTATTCACCATTTGCTAGCCTGTTTTGCTATTATGGGTCGCCTGAGCCAGATAAAAATGGATAATGCCCCAGCCTATTGCTCCACAGCCCTCTCCACCTTTTGTGCCCAATGGGACATCCGTCTCAAACATGGGATCCCTTATAATTCCACGGGCCAAGTCATTGTTGAACGTACAAATCGCACGCTAAAAACCTTGCTTGACAAACAATTAAAACAAGGGGAGCTGCGTCTCCGAACCTTAGGAGACATTCAGCAACAAATGCATATCCTCTTGTTTACTTTAAATAATTTAACGCTGAACACAGATCAGCAGACCCCCGTGGATCGGCATTTTCACAAATCCGAGGTAGTGGAAAGACCATGTGTCTACTACTGTCAGCTGCCCGATCCGCAATGGTTGGGCCCGGTGCCTTTAATCACTTGGGGTCGGGGATATGCTGCTGTGTTTCTCCCTGCAGGACCGTTGTGGGTTCCGGCCCGGTGTGTGCGACTGGCACTGAAACAGCATGGCGTGGCACCAGGGGCTATCGAACTCCATACCGGAGTTTCAGCTGACCTTGGAGGAGAACGCGGTGCCTCCTGGGTCGACAATGGCGGGACGGAAACAGAGGAGGCGTAGCGTCCCAAGCCAGCCCGTGACATGGGGAGCAGTAAAAGCATCGGTCGCCATGGCTCAACGAAGACTGGCAGCAAACCAACAGCCAGAGACTCCTGAGACTTTGTTTGTGGCAATTCTCGCCCAAATTACTGCTAATTCTGTATTGATTGTATGCCTTTTGTGCCTGCTATTTCCTGTAGGGGTTGGCTCGGGAGAGCTTCCTCCGTTACGGGCCTGAATGACATATAACCTATGGGAAAGATTGGCTTCAATAGCAAATGTTACCAACTTTTGTTTATCTGATTTTGTAGCAGCTGAAGAATTGTTAGGTACGTGCCTTATTCCAGTATGTCATCACCCTGCGGAAATTGGGAATGAGATGATGCTGGCTGCTTACGTGAATCTCTCTTCCCAGTACTCTAGCATGGCTAATTGGGGCCCGGCCAATTACACTTTACCGTCTTAAGCTTATTTTTTGCTGTTGCTGTGTGCAATGTATTTCCTTTTTGTTAAGGCTTTGTCGAGACCCGCCCTGGCAGGCTCCACGAGTTATGACCTTGTCTGTCCGGGAGTTAATTGGCTTGCAAAAGCAAATTGATGGCTACCATGAGATGGCCGAGCACAAATAAACAAAAAAGGAGGGGGTGTAGGATTCATACAAGGTTCATGCACTCGGCAACATTCAGGGAACACCCGGAGTGTTGTGCAGGAGCTGTGCACACACAGCTCCTCTCAAGGGCATGAACCTTGGAATCTCTCCCAGATGACATGATCTGTGGGAAGCCTCCCAGGACTGGGCTCAAGACCCGAGAGCAAGGAATACGATAGATAGAAATTGGTAAATAAGAATGTTAAACAAAGCCAGTGTATTCCTTTTATCTGTTGGAGAATGTAATGAGCGGGGGGAGAGAAAGAATAAAGGAGAGGGTGGAAAGCTGACAGGAGAAGTCCGTTGGCAGACCAGCCTGTTTGCTTGCTAAAAGCTTTGTGCTGTCTTGTATTTGAACCGCAACAGAACAAATTTTGTGACTTAAAGTAACACTCTTGCCCAAGATCACTCATTTCTGTGTATTAACTGCAGCTGGATGGGGCAGAATAAAATGAACAGAGACCAGTTTAGAGCTGTAAAAGGTTGTGCTGGTCCCTTTAAAAGCGGACCTAGATTCAACAGTATCCTGTTCCCACACTATGTGTTCTGGGTGTTTTAGTTCCCAGGGATGGTTAGGAGCTGTAGGCTTCACAGACATGCTTGCTGGGAAAAGGGTAGGGCTAGAAAGAATTCCTTTCCTCTCAGTCCAAGAGGGATCAGGGAAGGGGAAAGATCTGCTTTGAGTCTTTGGAAGGGAACTAGGAAAGGGGTAAAAGTGACTAGGTTTCTCTAGCCAAAGTGTTTGGAGCGGGGTGAGAACCAGAGAAAGAGACTGGGTAAAGAGTATGGACTGTAATTACCCCTGAAAGGGGTGGAGATTTTCAGCTGCAGGACTAAGCTACCAAACCAAAAGGAAAATCTGAGGCAGAGCTACCTTCACATGATGGACAGATAAGGTACTACTAAATCATCTCAACAACTTTAAAACAAGTGGTCAGACTGTGTGGCGATAGGACTATAAAGCGTAAGTGCCTACAGGAGCTAGTAAAACTAACATTAAAACACTGGTTTTCTTTAACATGTTGCCTTGTTCCAATGTTAGAAAAAAAATAAACTAGAGTGACTCAATTTTTATCCACCTGATTTAACTCAATCAAAGTGCAGATTCTACCCCATGGAAGTCTATTGTTCAGAGCTTTTGTGGATTGTAGCAAAATCTAGAATAATTTTAACTATCTAACCAATTGTTATGTTTCAACATTAATACCTAAAATGTATAATGCATATCAAAGGTGGTGGGAGGGAGCAATATGAAGAGGTGAATGAGTGTGGGTCATAGAGGTTTCTTGGGTCCAGCACTAGCAAAGCCCAATGGAGAAGCAGATATGGTTGCTGCCATTTTAGCCTGAAATAAGTAAAAAAATCTCATTTTTCCCGTACTGACTCAATCTCTATCTTTTAGTCTCTTGTATCTTTCCCAATAGGAAGTCAAAGTCATAGCTGTGTTGGCTCTGCCTTAGAACCTTTGATAAAACTACTGCATCAATATCTGCCAAATCTTTTGTTAATACTTTAGATTTCTTTTATGTTTTCTTTCTAGGCTCTGAGCTTTCTTAAACCCCTACTATACCCTCCTGTGGCAAAGTCTGCAGGATGGGGACAGAGGGTCACCTCAAAGCATTTCCTCTGAATGTTCCTCTTGGAAGTAGCAGAAGGCTGCAGAAGGGGCATGGAACTTGACTCCAAAGACATGTGAGGAGAACTCTGCTCCCAGGACCTCTGAAGGACAACCTGCTCTTCACAATCCCCTACAGCTTTTTCCCACACTGCTGCATGGTTCTGTTTAGATCTTGCTTATAGCTGTGCAGTATAAAACAGGGAAGGGATTCTCTGCAGGCTAATACTGCTTGGAGAAGCATTAATTCTTTTGTGGGTTTCCATATATATGCAGGTCCTGGAGGGGGCATAAACTGTAGAATACAGCTGCTTCCTGATTCTTCCCATCCAGATATAGTCTCATCTAATCTGTAGACTAACCCCATGGATGTGGAGTTTGGACATTCTTGTGAGCAAAGGGGAGCCTGTCATGGAGACACAGCTCCCTGCCTTTGACAATAGTTGAGGGAAGCCAAATTTGTCACCCTGGGTGCTTAATGTTAGAAACCCAGCTTCGATTGAGATCAGTAGAGGCTGCAAGTGCATCATGATATTTATTTAGGTGCCTAAGGCTAACAGTGGGCATCTAATTTTAGGCACTTGAGTTTGTGAAGACAAGCCAAAATTTCTGATTTTCTTCTCTCCAGAACTGCTTATTGTGTGATTGGTAGTTTGTTGTTGTCCTCTGGAAAATGTACCAGTATGTGTGATTCTAGTCTCTCTCCCACCGTGCTCCTTTGTCTCCATGATGTAGCCATTGGCCCACTTTCCTGCCAGTAGAGAAAACTAGGTCTATGTAGGAGATTACAATAAAGCTGCAAGAAGCCATTCTTGTAACGGGAGCTAAAGAATAACTGAACTAAAGACTAACTTTGTTTCCATGTAATGCCTTAACTCTCATCCTGTTGTGCAATACAGAAGCACAGCGAATGATTCCATCACATTAAATATTCTTCTTCGAGTGCTTTCTGCTGTCTATTCCATTCTAGGTGTGCGCACACGCACGTGCGTGGCCGATGGAGATATGAAAGGTCGCCCAGTTTCTGCTCCGAGAATTTCATCCTGGATCACAGTCTGCATTTCAGAGTAACAGCCGTGTTAGTCTGTATTCGCAAAAAGAAAATTGATGAAGTGAGCTGTAGCTCACGAAAGCTCATGCTCAAATAAATTGGTTAGTCTCTAAGGTGCCCCAAGTCCTCCTTTTCAGTCTGCATTTGCTACTTCTATGAGCTGGCTAAAGTGCCTCCACCAGCCATAGTGACAGCTCACTTGACTAGGGCACAGGCGTCATCGGCAGCCTTTCTGGGGCAGGTGCCGATCCAGGAAATCTGTCGGGCTGCGACCTGGTTGTCTGTCCACATGTTCACATCGCATTATGCGCTGACCCAGCAAGCTCGAGACAATGCTGGCTTTGGCACAGCAGTTCTTCAAACTGCACGAGGGTCAATTCCAAGCCCACCTCTGAGGATTCTGCTTGTGAGTCACCTAGAATGGAATCAAAATGTGCAAGCACTCAAAGAAGAAAAAATGCTTACCCGCCTTTTGTAACTGTTGTTCTTCGAGATGTGTTGCTCCTGTCCATCCCATTACCGGCCATCCTGCCCCTCGTTGGAGTTGGCAGCAAGAAGGAACTGAGAGGGCATAGGGCTGACGGCACCAGATATATTAGCACATGGGTGCGGCACTCAAGGGGGCGCACACACCTAGAATGGGATGGACACGAGCAACACACTTCGAAGCACAATAGTTACAAAAGTTGGGTAACTGTTTTGTAGCTTGGCATCAAACAGCCCTTTTACAGGCACTGTGGAGAAGTATTAAATTCCTGGTGTGCCAAAATTCTTTGAAGGGAAATAGTTTATTATCCAGGCCATGCTACAGTGAATCTGTTTCTCTGTTGGCTACCTTCCACTCTGCATTGGCACCTGAAAGAGAGGGATCCATTACAAAAGTATTGGCTCCTCCAGTGTATGGCTACTAATTCATTGGTAAAATAGAAGATGGGAAAACGGTAGTTGATGACCATAGGGAAACTTGGCCTAACCAAGTTTACATTGTAACATTTCAACAAGTAACTGCAAGCTGAGACAAGTAAAAGAGAAAGGGAAGTAGAGGCAGAGGCTCCTAGTGAAGGCAAGGCACCCTCTCTCATACCCTTCAACGAATTTCACTGGAAAAGGAAAAGTCAGCCTGATGTCGTGATTGTAGCATAAGCCATCACATGGTAGCCCCAGGTTCTGAATGACTGTTGGACTCCTGCTGCCTGGGCTGGTAGAAGAGCAATTCATTCCATGGCTGCTGCAACTGGGAGCCAGCTTAACACCTTGCTCTTCTTGGTAATGACTGAATTCAAGACCTGGGGAAAGTGAAGGACAAAAAGTACTGTGGAAAGGGCAGATCTAGTGCACATCTCCCCTTATAGCTCTGCTAGAACACCTCAGTTCTGAGCTGCCTGGGTCACTGTAGTTTGCACGGAGAGGGGCTTTCCTAGCCCAATTCTGAATTCTGTTGTATTTTGTTTTTCTGATGGACTATGGCCACCAAACTGGCTGTATATCTGAGTGTGATGGGGTATATTATGCCCACCCTGGGATGGAAGGGGTTAAGAAGCAGATCTGGGCCCAAGTGATCCTTTTAGCTAAGGGGGAGCTAACTCAGGGAGAATGGGGAGTTTAAAAAGCCAGCTCATCAGCGACCAGAGGCAGTAGCAAACAGGGGAATTTAGTGAGGGAGTGTGAGAGGCAGATAACAAACATACTCTAAACTTAGGCCAATATCCACTTCCTTCTCCATTCCCCTCTGCACTCCTGCACCAAAAAAAAAAAAAAGCCTGCAAGAGTAAAACTAATGCAGGCAGAAAGCCAGCAGCAGAGTGGGAGCTACCCAGTTTATTGCACGGAATACAGCATGTATGATTGTCATAAATATAAAGGGAAGGGTAAACCCCTTTGAAATCCCTCCTGGCCAGGGGAAAACTCCTCTCACCTGTAAAGGGTTAAGAAGCTAAAGGTAACCTCACTGGCACCTGACCAAAATGACCAGTGAGGAGACAAGATACTTTCAAAAGCTGGGAGGAGGGAGAGAAACAAAGGGTCTCGGTCTGTCTGTATGCTGTCTTGGCCGGGGATAGACCAGGAATGGAGTCTTAGAACTTTTAGTAAGTAATCTAGCTAGGTACGGGTTAGATTATGATTTCTTTAAATGGCTGAGAAAAGAATTGTGCTGAATAGAATAACTATTTCTGTCTGTGTATCTTTTTTGTAACTTAAGGTTTTGCCTAGAGGGGTTCTCTATGTTTTGAATCTAATTACTCTGTAAGGTATCTACCATCCTGATTTTACAGAGGTGATTTCTTTATTTCTATTTACTTCTATTTCTATTTAAAGTCTTCTTGTAAGAAAACTGAATGCTTTTTCATTGTTCTCAGATCCAAGGGTTTGGGTCTGTAGTCACCTATGCAAATTGGTGAGGCTTTTTACCAAACCTTGTCCAGGAAGTGGGGTGCAAGATTTTGGGAAGTATTTTGGGGGGAAAGATGTTTCCAAACAGCTCTTCCCCAGTAACCAGTATTTGTTTGGTGGTGGTAGCGGCCAATCCAAGGACAAAGGGTGAAATATTTTGTACCTTGGGGAAGTTTTGACTGGTAAAGATAAGCTTAGGAGGTTTTTCATGCAGGTCCCCACATCTGTACCCTAGCGTTCAGAGTGGGGGAGGAACCTTGACAATGATAATCTGCCTTGTGGGCAAGGTAGCTTATGTGTACGTGTGGTGTAAGCAGCTCATGGCCCTCTGAGACCATGTAGGGGCTCCTGAGACCAGAGTGACTGAACAGGAAGAGCTAAGGGAGACAGAGAGATACACAGACAAGCCTTTCAGGAACTCAGTAGAACAGTCCCAACCTCCATCTGACAGCCTCTGTGCTGTTGAGGAGGATGAAAATCTCAGGGAAGGAGAACATTAAGCTGGTGTGAAGGGAAACAATCCCATAGTTGGGACCCTCCTTCCAGATGATGTCATGGTATCCTCTGAATCACACTGAGGACACCTCTCCAGGGGAGGGAATCCCAGTTACAAGGAAGAGCAAGGTAGGGTGACCAGATGTCCCAATTTTATAGGGACAGTCCCCATTTTTCAGTCTTTTTCTTATATAGGCTCCTATTATCCCGCAACCCCTGTCCCGATTTTTCACATTTGCTGTCTGGTCACCCTAGAGCAAGGTAATAGTAATGGGGGACTCAATTATTAGGAATATAGATCAATGTGTTGGTGATGACCTGGAGAACCTCATGGTAAATTGCCTGCCAGGTGTGAAGGCTGAGGATCTCATGAGACATCTAGACCAACTTATGTGCAATGCTGAGGAGGAGCCTATGGTTATGGTACATGTATGTACCAATGACATAGGGAAAGATAGGAGAGGAGTCCTGGAGGCCAAATTTAGGCTGTTAGGTGAGAGATTAAAGTCCAGAACCTTCATGGTAGCCTTATCCGATATGCTTCCAGTTCCACGTACAGGGCCCTTTAGACAGGCAGAACTGCAGGGTCTCAATGCATGGGTGAGATGATGGGATAGGGAGGAGAGTTTCAGGTTTATTAGAAATGGGGAATCTTATGGGAAAGGAGGAGCCAATGCAGGAAATCTGGACATCACTTAAACCAAAAATGAAATCAAATTGCTGGCATGTAAAATTGAGACAGTTGTAGAGAAGTTTTTAAACTAAGCACTGGGGGAGAACTGACAGGTGCAGAGCAGCACACAGTTTGAGTGGAGACATCCCTTAGGGCTGAATTTATTAATGAACAAACTCTATATCTTAGGAAAAAGGATAGAAAAGACATTGGTAAACTATAGGTGAGAACTAATGAGGAATAGTCAAACATAAAAGAGTCCCATTTAAATATAATACATGCAATGGAATAGTGACAAAATGAACATGCCCTTATACACAAATCTTAGATGTCTAAATGCTAAGATGGGTGAACATGGGTGCCTGGCATTAAAACAGGATATTGATATAACTTGGTGGAATGAAGATAATCAATGGGACATGGAAAAACAAGGTATAAAATACGTCGGCATGACAGAATAGGTCACACTGGTGGGGGAGTGGCACTATATGTGAAGGAAAGCATAGAGTCAAATAAAGTAAAAATCTAAAATGAATCAAACTGTACCAGAGTACCTCCATGGATAGAAATTTCTTGCTTGAATTATCAGAATATAGCGGAAGGAAGATACTACCAACCACCTGACCAGGATGATGATGGTGATTGTGAAATGCTCAGGGAGATTTGAGAGCCTACAAGGCAGGAAACAACAATAACGGGATTTCAACTAACCCCACCTCGACTGGGAATATGTAACCTCCTGAAGTGACACAGAGGTAAAATTTCTAGACACCGTCAGTGACGGCTTCTTGGAGCAACTAGTCCTGGAACCCACAGCTGCACAGGCACTTCTTGATTGAGTCCCAAGTGGAGCACAGGAGCTGGCCTGATCTTGTGGTGGGGGAATGCCAAAGAAACCTGCCACAGTAGCATTTAACCTGAAAAAGGAGAACTAAACAAAAATGAGGAGATGAGTTAAATGCAAATTAAAAGGAACAGTCACAAGGGTGAAATGCCTGGAAACTGCATGGAAACTATTTACAAAGACCAAAATAGAGGCTCAAACAAAATGTGTTTCCCAAAACAAAACAAAAAAAGCCAGTAAGAGGATCAAAAATGCCCTCATGGCTAAACAGCAGAGTAAAGGAGGCAGTTAGAGACTTCCTTGAAAAATTGGAAGTCAGATCCTAGCAAGGAAAATAGAAAGGAGCATAAACTTTGGCATATCAAGGGTAAAATAAGGCAGGCAAAGAAAGAATTTGAAGAGAAATTAGCTAAAGACACAAAAACTAGCAGCATGGGTTTTTTACGTACATCAGAAGCAGAAAATCTGCCAAACAACCAGTGGAGTCTCTGGACAATTGAGGTGCTAAAGAAGCATTTAAGGAAGACAAGTCTGTTGCAGAGAAACTAAATGAATTCTTTGCATCAGTCTTGCCTGCAGAGGATGTGGGGGAGAGCCCTACACCCAAGTCATTCTTTCTAGATGACAAATATGAGGAACTGTCCCAGATTGAGGTTTCAGTAGAGGAGATTTTGGAACAAATTGATAAATTAAACAGGAAGACGTCACTAGGGCCAGATGAGATTCACCCAGGAGTTCTGAAGAAACTCACATATGATATTGATTAACAATTAACTGTGGAACATAACATATCACTTAAATCAGCCTCTGTACCAGATGATTAGAGGGTAACACTGATTTTTTTTTAAAGGCTCCAGAGGCAATACAGGCAATTGCAGGCCAGAAAGCCTAACTTTAGTGCCAGGCAAATTGATTGAAAACTACAGTAAAAAACAGAATTGTCAGACACATAGATGAACGCGATTTGTTGGGGAAGAGTCAACATGGCTTTTGTAAAGGGAAATCATGCCTCACCAATCTATGGATTTCAAGAAGGCAAGCTTGGGAAGGCAAATTCAGGGAGCTCATAGTTAAGATCCCATGGGAAGCAAGTCTAAGGGGAAAACGAGTTTAAGAGAGTTGGCAGTTTTTCAGAGAGACATTATTAAGGGTACAAGGGCAAACAAACCCACTGAGCAGGAAGTATTGCAAGAGACCATCCTGGCTTAACCAGGAGGTCTTCAATGATCTGAAATGCAAAAAAGAGTCCTACAAAAAGTGGAAACTAGGTCAAATTATAGGGGGTGAATATAAACAAATAACACAAGAATGTAGGGACAAAATTAGAAAGACCAAGGCACAAAAAGAGGTTATATTAACTTGAGACAAGAAAACATTCTACAAATACATGAGAAAGACCAAGGACAGGGTAGGCCTGTTGAGGGGGTAAAACAATGAGGGGGTAAAACAATAACAGAAAATGTGGACATGGCAGAGGTGCTAAATGACTTTTTTGTTTCAGTTTCCCACCAAAAAGATTAGTAGCGATTGGATGTCTAACACAGTGAATACCAATGAAAATGAGGTAGGATCAGAGGCTAAAATAGGGAAAGAACAAGTTAAAATTACTTAGACAAGTTAGATGTCTTCAAGTCACCAGAGCCTGATGAAATATATCCTAGAATACTCAAGGAGCTGACTGCAGAGATAGCTGAACCGTTAGCGATTATTAACGCTATGTTTTAGTCATGGGTATTTTTAGTAAAAGTCATGGACAGGTCACAGGCAGTAAATAAAAACTCATGGCCTGTGACCTGTCCAAGACTAAATCTTGGCGGGGGGGGGGGGGGGGGGGAGGTAGGGGGAGAGGCAGCCTGGGGGTGCTGTGTGTGCTCATGGGGGGTGGTGGCCCAAGGGCACCACAGATGCTCAGGGGGGAGCAGTCTAGGACCCATGCTGGGAGAGGGCTGGGGGGCGGCACATGGCCCGGGACCCCCGCTGGTGCTAAGGCAGGGTTGGTGGGGCTGGCAGGCTCCCTACCTGGCTCCTCGCAGATCCCCGGAAGTGGTGATGTGTTCCTCCCTTGGCTCCTGGCTCCACACACTGCCCCCACCCCAAGTGCCAGCTTCGCAGCTCCCACTGGCCAGGAACCATGGCCAATGGGAGCTGCGGGGGTGGTGCCTGTGGGCGGAGGGAAAGTGGAGCTAATAGCTGAGAGGGAGGGACACATTGCCGCTTCCAAGGAGCTCCTTAGGGTAAGCGCCACCCAGAGCTCTCACCCACTCCATGCCTCAACCCCCAGTCCTGAGCCCCCTCCCACACCCAAACTCCTGCTGCTGCTGGGACAGGGGCAGTGGCCCGAGACTGCCCCAGCAGTGGCCGATGTGGTTGGCCCAGGGCCTGCCCAAGCTCCTCAGGCGGCCCGTGGGCCAGCTGCACCAGCTGCTGCAGAAGTCATGGCGGTCCCAGAAAGTCACAGAATCCTTGACTTTCGTGACCGCCATAACAAACTCACAGCCTCGGTAATTATCTTTGAAAAGTCATGAAAATCTGGAGAGATTCCAGAGGAATGGAAAAGGGCAAATATAGTGCCAGTATATAAAAAGGGAAATAAAGATAACAGGGAATTACAGACCAGTCACCTTAACATCAGTACCTGGAAAGATAATGGAGCAAATAATTAAGCAATCAAGTTGTGAACACCTAGAAGATAGTAAGGTGATAAGTAACATCATGGATTTATCAAGAACAAATCATGTCAAGCCAACCAGATAGCTTTTTTTGACCGGGTAACAATCCTTGTGGATGGGGGGAAGCAGTAGATATGGTATATCTTGACTTTAGTAAAGTTTTTGATACTGTCTTGCATGACCTTCTCATAAGCAAACTAGGGAAATACAATCTAGATGGAGCTTCTATAAGGTGGGTGCATAACTGGTCTGAGAGCTGTTCCCAGAGAGTAGTTATCAGTGAAGCTGGAGGGACATATAGAGTGGGGTCCTGCAGGGATCAGTTCTGGGTCCGGTTCTGTTAAATATCTTCATCAGTGATTTAGATAATGGCACAGATAGTACACTTACAGAGTTTGTGGATGATACCAAGCAGGGAGGGGTTGCAAGTGCTTTGAAGGATAGGATTAAAATTCAAAATAATCTGGACAAACTGGAGAAATGGTCTGAAGTAAATAGGATGAAATTAAATAAGGACAAATGAAAAGTACTCCATTTAGGAAGGAATAATCAGTTGCACACACAGAAAATGGGAAATGACTGCCTAGGAAGGAGTACTGCAGAAAGGGATCTGGGGGTCATAGTGGATCACAAGCAAAATATGAGTCAACAGTGTAACACTGTTGCAAAAAAAGCAAACATCATTCTGGGATGTATTAGTAGGCATATTGTAAGCAGGACACGAGAAGTAATTTTTCCGCTCTACTCCGTGCTAATTAGGCCTCAACTGGAGTATTGTGTCCAGTTCTGGGTGCCACATTTCAGGAAAGATGTGGACAAATTGGAGAAAGTCCAGAGAAGAGCAACAAAAATGATTAAAGGTCTAGAAAACATGACCTCTGATGGAAGATTGAAAAAACTGGGATTGTTTAGTCTGGAGAAGAGAAGACTGAGAGGGGACATGATAACAGTTTTCAAATAAATAAAAGGTTGTTACAAGGGCGAGGGAGAAAAATTGTTTTCCTTAACCTCTGAGGATAGGACAAGAAGCAATGGGCTTGGGCAAAAACAGTTTAAGTTGGTGTGACGTTATTGACACGAACTGTGACCATATAGACCACTGTTGCAACCAAGATCCTGTAGTGGCACCAAATCTTGTACAAAGGAGGTCAAGTAAGTCAAGTAAGTAAGTCTATGAGGAGGTTATGATTTGCTGGTTATGATTATGCTATGTGTATGCATGTATCATTTTTGTATTTAAAGTTATAAATATTGGCTCTATACTGCCTAGCCTGCTTGATGGCCTATTAAAGACCATCAGCTATACAATTGACCCATTGAGAGAAGGCAGATAGACCTTGTGACTCAGGAACGCATGCAGGGACATGCCTATGGACAGAACTCTAAGGCTTTCAAGCCATGGCTGGGCAGCTTGTATCTGAGACACAGGAAGCACAAGCCACATGGCACATGAAGAGGATATAAAAGGCCCTGGAAACATTTTGTGTTCAATCCTGCTTCTTACTTCTGGAGGAACCTTGCTACATACTAAAGCTCTGAACAAAGGACTGAATGACCCATCCCACAGTACATCTGTGGATGTACTCCGGAAACTTGATTTGAACCTGCAGTTTATTTCATCACTGCTGCAAGCCTGAACCAGAAACTTTGCCATTACTATATGTAATTGATTTCATTTAACCAATTTTAGCTCTCATCTATATACTTTTCCTTTTATGAATAAACCTTTAGATTTTAGATTCTAAAGGATTGGCAGCAGCGTGATTTGTGGGTAAGATGTGACTTGTATATTGACCTGGGTCTGGGGCTTGGTCCTTTGGGATCGGGAGAACCTTTATTCTTTTACTGGGGCATTGGTTTTCATAACCATTTGTCCCCATAACGAGTGGCACTGGTGGTGATACTGGGAAACTGGAGTGTCTAAGGGAATTGCTTGTATGATTTATGTTTAGCTAGTGGGGTAAAACCAAAGTCCTCTCTGTCTGTCTGGTTTGGTGTGCCTTAGAAGTGGAGAAACCCCAGCCTTGGGCTGTAACTGCCCTGCTCTAATCAATTTATCCTGAATTGATACTCTCAGTTGTGTCCCACCAGAGGCAGAATCATTACAGTTGAAAATTAGGAAAAACTTCCTAACTGTCAGGGTGGTTAAGCACTGGAATAACTTGCCTAGGGAGGTTGTGGAATCTCCATCATTGGAGAGTAGGTTACACAAACACCTGTCAGGAATGGTCTAGATAATACTTAGTCTTGCCTTGAGTGCAGGGGACTGGACTAGATGACCTTCTTGAGGTCCCTTCCAGTCCTATGATTCTATTATTAGAATTCTTTGAGGCTGTCCACAAGCATGTGGGCAAGTGTGATCCACTTGACATAGCGTACTTGGGCATTCAGAAAGCCTTTGACTACTCGTAAGCAAACTAAGTAGTCATGGACTAAGAGGGACAGTCCTCTCATGGATCAGTAATTGTCAAAAGATACAAAAAAAAAGAATAGGAATAAATGGTCAGTTTTCACAATGGAGCGAGATAAATAGCAGGGTCCAGCAAGGATCTGTACTTGGACTTGTGCTGTTCAACATATTCATAACTAGGGCTCTACTAAATTCATGGTTCATTTTGGTCAATTTCATGGTCATGGGATTTTTTAAATTGTCAAGTTCATGGTTTCAGATATCTGAAATATCATGGTGTTATAACCAGGAGGGTCCCAACCCAAAAGAGGGTAGTCGGGGGGTTGCAAGGCTATTGCGGGGGGGTGGGTTGCAGTATTGCCACCCTTACTTCACTGCTGCTGACGGAGGTGCTACCTTCAGAGCTGGGCAGTCAGAGAGCAGCAGTGCAGGGTTGGATGGTATGGGGGGGATTATCATTTTGGGAGGGCAGGGTCAGTCTGATGCCAGGGCCCCATGGCCAGGGGGCACTGTGGTCGCGTCAGCCCACCCAAGGCCCCTTTAGCCCCCAAGCGCTGGGCCTGGAGCTGGGGAGGGGCAGGGCTGGGGACAAGGGCACCAGAACCTATGTAAAAGTGAGGAGCCACCAGCACTGGAATAGGGGAGAGCTGGGAGTCATGCCCCCCCAGTTTTTAACATGGGCATAGTTGCGGGGGATGAAGGGGTGGCGTTGCCCATCCAAACTGCAATCCTCGGGCAGGCATGGAGTGGTGCTGGCAGGGCTGCGCTTTGTGGAGGTGTTGCCCCCCAATCCCCAGACTGCAAGCCTCGGGCAAGTGCGGAATGGTGCCAGCAGGGGCTGTGCTTTGCAGTGGGGGAGCTGATAACTATGCCTGTGTTAAAAAGGCGGGGAGTATGGCCCTCTGGCCTGCCCGGTTCCAGTGCAGTTGGCTGGGGTGCCCCAGATGAGGGGTCCTACTGTGTGCTGAGCTCCAGCTACTAGTCTCGGTTGGGCTGGGGAGAGACAGGACTTCCTCTTCTCCTGCAGGGACTGCTCCCGGGGCCGGGTCAGACCCACCCTGGAAAACTCCCCCTGCTGCAAGAAACTCCGCAGCTGCTCCCTGTGCAGTGACCCTTCCCCCCGCGGCTGGGTAGCGATGTGTGCAGGAAGTGGGGTGGGAGTGCAGATCTTCCTGCAGCTGGGGGAGATTCCCAGAGGTGGGTCTGATCTGGCTACTTAAGTCCAAAGCTGACTACAAAGGTTTACAAAGGGATCTCACAAAACTGGGTGACAAAATGGCAGACGAAATTCAGTGATGCTAAGTGCAAAGTAATGCACATTGGAAAACACAATCCCAACTGTACCTACAAAATGATGGAGTCCAAATAAGCCGTTTCCACTCAAGAAAGTCTAGCCCTGTCACACTGAGCTAAGCCAGGTTTGCACTCCAGAATGAAAGAATAGGGCAGAGTGCGGCCAGCCGAGAACCACCCTTCCACCTCTCCCATTTGACGAAGGCCATGCTGTGCTGACAAGAATGTTTCCTGGCATATATGGTAATTAAGGAAAGGAAAGGAAAGGAAAATGTGTGTGTTGCTACAGGGTGTTTTAACACTGGATCATGGTATCACTGACCTCCCACATTGCACGGGGCCTCAAGCCTGCCATTAACAAGTTAATTGTGTTTAGCACCTTCTATCTACAGCACTTTGTAAACACAGACAGATTATCACTCTCAAAACCCCCAAGGAGAATCAAAGAATCAAAGAAGATTAGGGTTGGAAGGGACCTCAGGAGGTCATCTAGTCCAACCCCCTGCTCAAAGCAGGACCAACCCCAACTAAATCATCCCAGCCAGGGCTTTGTCAACCCGGGCCTTAAAAACCTCTAAGGATGGAGATTCCACTACTTCCCTAGGTAATCCATTCCAGTGCTTCACCACCCTCCTAGTGAAATAGTTTTTCTGAATATCCAACCTAAGCCTACTGCTACTTGAGACCATCGCCCCTTGTTCTGTCATCTGCCACGACTGAGAACAGCCAAGCTCCATCCTCTTTGACCCCTCTTCAGATAGTTGAAGGCTGCTATCAAATCCCCCCTCACCCTTCTCTTCTGCAGACTAAATAAGCCCAGTTCCCTCAGCCTCTCCTCATAAGTCATGTGCCCCAGCCCCCTAATCATTTTCGTTGCCCTCCAGTGGACTCTCTCCAATTTGTCCACATCCTTTCTGTAGTGGGGAGCCCAAAACTGGATGCAATACTCCAGATGTGGCTTCACCACTGCTGAATAGAGGGAAATAATCACTTCCCTCGATCTGCTGACAGTGCTCCTACTAATGCAGCCCAATATGCCGTTAGCCTTCTTGGCAACAAGGCACACTGTTAACTCATATCCAGTTTCTCGTCCACTATAATCCTAAGGTCCTGTGTTCAGTGTGTAGTCCACAGTTATAAGTTACCACCCAGCTCTTTCTAAGGCCTTGGCTACAATATATGGTTTTGTCAGCAAAAGGCAGCTTTTGCTGACAAAACAGGGGAGGTATACACACGACAATGCCACTATTGGTGGCAAAACCAACTCGACAAGAGGCATAAAGCTTTTTTGCAGCAAAGTTAAAGTGACAAAGCATCAGTGTAGACACTGCCATTCATTATGTTGCCATAACTGACCTCCCCCAGTATCCCACAATGTCCACTGTGACTGTTCTGCTCACGGTTTTGAACTTGGCTGCCCTGCAGGCATGCATCCCTCCCCTTTCAAAGCTCTGGGAAGTGTTGACATTCCTCAGCCTAGAGAGCTCACAGAGCTGTTGAGGATGCTGCTCCGGGCAGCTGTGGGAAAACTCAGAGGGAATCACAGAACCATTAATGTGGAATTGGCAGGCAGGTTAAGCAGGCTGCTGCTGCGGGGAGGAGTGGGGGAGAGGGACTGCTTTGCTGTGCAGAACCAGGGACTGATGTGTGGGGGGTTTTCCCCCTCCCTCAGGATTAGTTGCTGAATTTAAAGAGACAGCATACAGACACTGTCCCCCAATACACACACTTCCCCAACACACACCCTGTTTCTGTCTCTCCCCCGCCCACACACACCCTGTCACACCCTTCAGTTGAAAAGTGGCCATCTAGTAGGATGCCCATGGAATGATGGGATTGAGCAACCTGCATCATGTGACACTGTGCCTGCCCCATGAGGCATTGCAAACCCTTCCCAAAACATCCTGAAGCCATTTTATAGCGTGATAGCTACCCACAGTGCACTGCTCTCTGTGTTGATGCAAGAATTGCTGGTTTTGATGCACTCTGCCAACACAGGGCACTAGTGTGGACATGCAACAGTGGTTTAATTAAAATGGCATAACTTTTGTTGACAAAACTCTGTAGTGCAGACAAGGCTTAAGCAAGTACATTTATTCTTACGGTGAAACATTCTTACAGTGAAAACATATTAAAAGTAAAAGAACATACATGCATGCTAAAAATCTTACCAGCAGTCACCCCAATTTTAACGCTCTTGGTAGGTGTCAGTCCTTCTAAATCCTCAATTGGGTTTTCCTCATGGTTAAAAATTCTTTGTTTGCTGATTACCTGTTCCTGAAGATGAGATCACAGGCCCGAGCTGTATTAAGAAACAACTGAAATACCCTGGGTCTGAATCTGAGACAATGACATACTTCCCAAGATGTAGCTTAAAAAGGCTGGGGTTTTGCATAACCAGAGGGGGGAATTTGCATTAAGCTCTCCCTAGGTATTTTCCAGGAAATCCACTTCACACTTCTGGTGTCCCAGAAGTCCATTCTTGTCTGGCACATTTTCAGTGTCATGCCCACATGAATGCCCAGGCCTCACATCACATCTCCCCACTAGAGAGGTTACATGCAAATAATGTAATAATACATCATCTTTGCATTTAATATAACGGATCCCAATCTTAATTCAATAAGGTCTCCCAAGATTATACAGGAAATTGCCAAATCTGTCCACACCCTACCAGTTAGGCAGGCAATATGTTCACTTTACAGAGAGGGAAACTGAGACACAGTCAAGCTAAGTGTCTTTGGTGAGGCTGTGCAGTGAGTTATTGATGGAGCTGGCAACTGAACCCAGAAGTCTTGATTCCCAGTTGCTAACAGCAAATTCTTTCCTGCCTAACTTATTTATTATCAAATTGTCTGAGGACCAGCCTTCATAGCTTATTGTAGTACTTAAAGCAGCAAGTAGGAGGTCTTGCTAATAACATTCTAAATTCCTCCTGCTGCTAAAAAAAGATGCCTGAAAGAAGCTTTAATTTAAACTTAAAAAGTCCTTAGTTCATCAAAGGGAAAGACCATCTCAGCCCAAGTTACCAGTTTAAACTTAGCAGAGATGAGCAGTGGAGACTCCATCAAAAGAGGTAAAGGGAAAATAATTTTGGATCGGAAAGCACTTTTTCATGCAGAAAATAAATGTGTGTAATGGTCTGCCAAGTGGGGTTACTGACGCAAAAACACTCTGTTCACTGCAGGACAAGTCTGCCTTACACCCAAAGGCTACTTCATAGCCAGTAATAAATACCCAGGCAAGGCATTATTCAGGCAGCCAGGTTCCACAGCTGGCAAAAGTATACCTCCATAATATAGCTGTTGGCTCAGTTTCCTGACAGTAGGGAAAACTGGGCCTGTTCAGGACCTCAGAGGAAAGCTGTAAGTAGACATTCTTGTAATCTTTGTAAAGACTACGGCTATGTCTACACTGCAATTAGACATCCGCCATTAGCCCATGCCAGCTGGCTTGTGCTCACGGGGCTGGGTCTAAGGGGCTGTTTAATTGCAGTGTAGATGTTCTGCTTGGGCTGCAACCTGACTCTGGGACCCTCCACCATACCCTAATGGTCCTGGCTCCAATGCTACCAGCAACGTAGCAGGCCGTAAAGAGCGAAGTAAGGTTAAAAACAGAACAGAGCTACAAAATACTGGGCCTGATCCTGCTAGGACTTTCTATTGATAAATAACACTTTATAAGAGCCTACTGTTGTTATCACTACAAAGTGGAAAGTAGTAGCAGGTTAGTCCTGTCTGATAGTTCACAGGATCATGTGCAAAAGCAACAGATTTCACTTCAACCTTTGACAAAACATTTAAGCTATTATGAAATTACCAAAACAAAACAAATGCACCAAAAAAACCCCACCCACCTTCTTTTGTCCTCTGTCTCACCCAGGTTCTTACACCATGCCCATCACCGTAATATAAAAAAATCTAACTTAAATAGTAGTGGAATTCTATAAATACAATAGGCTATGGTCACACTAGAGTGAAAGCACAAGTGCAAATGCAGACAGCAGCTGCAATGTGGTTATAAATGCACCAGATGAAACGTTGGGGTAGATGCAGTTCATGTTCATAATATGGTGTCAAAACAAGGACTGTAGAGGAGGATTTAGGATATGGTAGCTAGAAGGAAGCTATGTCAGTACAGGGAGATAATAGATGATTTATGCTTCTCATTCTTTGTCCAACAGCCCAGATCCCCAAAGGTAATTAGGCCCCTACCTTTGGGGATTTCGGCCAAAGTACTTTACAAACACTAATGCATAAAGCCTCACAATGGCCTTGTGAGGTAGAAGGAATGTGACCTCCATTTTACTAAGGGCCAACTTGGGCCCAGTGATGTTGAGGTGCTACATTTTCCAAAAGTGTTCACTAATTAGGGGTGCTTTCACTTCTGGGTGCCCAACTTGGGCTACCTAAGGTCAAATTTTTTAAACGGTATTTAAGTGGCTAAAGATGCAGATAGGCACCTCGTGAGACTTTCAAAAGCATTTCCCGCAAGGCACCTTAGCTGCATCTCTAGTCATCTAAATATCTTTAAAACCTGGCCCTTGTGCCTGATTTTCAGAGATGTTGACCACACATCTTTGTTGAGTGCTAAATGACTCCCCGTGACTGCATGCACTAATAAGGAAACAATAATGATTTCCAGAGTAATTATTCATTGTCTTGAATAATTTCTACCCTGGTTTAATTGAATTTGGCTAGATAAAGCAGTGGGCATGATGCAAAACTTGCTCAGACACCTGATGTGACAACTGGAAGTCTACGATCTTGGCTTTTGTGTAATGAAAGTAACAGCTGGAATACTTTGAGGTGAGTAACTTGAGAATCATAGGTCTGATTACTGTACGTTAGCTTCACACACCCAGATGTTGTCACTCCCCAGCCAAGTGGTTTACATGGCCTTTGTCACCATGACATTTGAACATAAATCTCTTGAAGCACATGGCAGTGTGGGAAAGCGTGCAGTGATGCCACCCATGCAGTGTATGTTCTGTGCATGAACTGGAGTCTTCAGCCTTTAAGGCTGTCAATCTGGCACCTTCCACTAGCACTAAATTCACTTTCATGGACAAAAGGAGAACTCTCCCCAGACAGCCTGAATAACAAATGAGTCAGGTGCACACATTTGACACGTGAAACGTCAGTGCAGCCCTATTAGTTCTAGACAACTCTTGTTTAAATAAAGTAAACTTTGTGTCTCTCCAGACAGCGGGTCACAGCAAAATGGGCAGCAAAGTTCAAACCTGGCCTATTACTTTGTAAATAACTGACGGGGAAGGGAAGACAAGTACTTCAACTGGGCAGGGAATAGCTGCCTGTGTTAGACTGAAGCAAGGACAGAGTAGTTAGTAGTTCACCACTAGCTGAGCTGAAGGCAGCAGGCTATTCCTTGCAATAATTCTCACTAGCAAGGTACCAGTATAACCCTAGAATTTAATCCCTTCCTATGTTAGTAGAAGTTTTTGTATAAATACTGGTACATGAATAACATTCCTGTCTTACAAGATACATGAAAATAAAAATGATGGGATGGGCCTTTAAAATGTGTTTTTTGTTTTGTTTTTTTAAATCCTGGCACAGAATCAAATGCTTCACCTGGGTAGAGGCGTGCATTTTCCACTGCACTCAAAGGGGCTGTATCTGTGTCAATGAACAGAAGTCCCATCCCATTGTTAAGGGTCTGTATTTTAAAAGGATAATTGAACATTAAAAGTCCCACATCTTTTCAGCTTTTATGAGTGCCTCCCACCTCTGGACTTTTGCACTAGCTCTGTACTTAGACCTTCCCAAAGCTCTGCTCTCTGTTACACTGGTACAAATCTGCAAAACCTCATTGTGGTTAATATGACGCTAATAGATATGCCAGATTCACACTAGTATGAATGAGTGCAGAATTTCACCCAGTGTCACTCCAGCTTTAACTGATGTGCACTTTCCAGCCAGATTTGCCTTTGATGCCCTTTTGACTTTTTTAAAAACAAAACCTTTCTTTATTCTGTCCTCAGCCTTGACACTGATATAGTATCTCTTCCAGCTCAGAGCAGTGCCACACAAGGAAGAGGTGGCAGGAGTCTAACGGGCCCATGTGAGGAGGCTGAGGAAGTCAGGCAGCCCTCCTGTTCAGAAGAAATCTTAATCCCCTCAGACAATTGCCTGCCTTTCCTCCTAGGCTGTACATAGGGAGGAGATGTAATTGTCACTTCTGTCAGACTATGAGGGAGGGGATTATCACTTTAAATTCAGCCCCAACGAATGTTAGGGGATGGAGATGGCAGCGGGACAGCAAGCATAAGGAAAAGGGAGAGCAGGAGGAGACAAACTGAATACATTCCCCAGCTTTGTTTAATGGTAAGAGCCAAAAATCCTCTGCATCCACCCCCCACCCAGTATGGGGATGGTACCACCAGCAAATCAGATTAGTACCTGATAAAAGGGGAAATGACAGAGGTCTAAAGTGAATATAAATGCCGTGCCTCAAAGGACCCCCTTGGTCCAGTGGTCAGGACACCAGCTTAGGGTTTGAGAGATGGAAATTCAAGTCCTTGCTCTGCCCCAGAAGTCCTGCGTGACTTTGGGCAAATCCCTTCGCCTCAGTTTCCCATCTGTAAAATGGGGATAATAATGCTTCCCTATTTCATGGTTGATAGTATCCCAGCACCTCACACTCTAATCTATTTATCCTATTGTGATGGGAGCCACACCGTTGCAGATAGATATGAAGCCTGAAAAAGTCCATAGTTTAAAAATAACCATTTGTACGATAGTCTATTAAATTGATGGCAACTGGTGCTTGCCCCTCCAGTGATTTATACTAAAAAATGGGCCACGGGGTCCTCTTCAGATCCAGGCAGGGCCGGCTCCAGGCACCAGCTGAGGAAGCAGGTGTCTGGGGCAGCCAATAGAAAGGGGCAGCACTCCGTGCGTTATTGGGGCGGCATGTCCAGGTCTTTGGCAGCAAATCCTTCATTCCCTCTCTTCCTCTTTGGCAGCAATTCGGCGGCAGCTCAATCAGGATTTTTTTGTTCACCACTTGGGGCGGCAAAAAAGCTGGAGCTGGCCCTGGATCCAGGTTAGAATTAGATTAGGGTTTGGAGCTCAGGTCTGAAACCAAACCCAGAGTAGGCCTCTGATTTGTGTCTCGTGCCTCAGAAATCTTATAAGGAATTAGGAGTATATTTGTTCACCGCAGCGGACTAGGGGATCAATAGGCAGGGAAGGCCTTTCACACAGGGGCACCATGCTTTAGACCTAGCTCTGGCCCCTCAGCATGCCTTCCTCCTCCCCTTGATGCCATGGCAACGCCAAGCACAGCCCCCCCGGCCCCCCTCCAGAGCCACTGATACCCCTGTTACTTCTCTCAAAAAGGAGGCTCCCTGCTGCAGTGGGGGATCTGTGGAAAGGTAATTCAGCTCTAGGCACTTCCCAACCCCGTGTGGCGGCCTGGAAAGCAGAGAAGGACAATGCTGCAGAGGCAGCTGACCTTTCTCCCTTCCCACCCACTTCTACATGGGAGAGTTTAGATCTGGAGGCACAGTCTGGTACTTGCAGAAGTTAATTTAGAACAGAAATACGATTATACGGTATAAAGTTACCTATCTAGCAAAGATTAGCATGGAAGTGAGCTGTAGCTTACGAAAGCTTATGCTCAAATAAATTGGTTAGTCTCTAAGGTGCCACTAGTACTCCTTTTCTTCTTACAGCACAATTAAGTTAATGTAAATCCATTCCAATTGGATCATCGAGAACTATGCTGAATGCCTTGATTATTACATTGAACAAACAAAAATGGCCATGGCTCTTTAAATATGGTTAAAATCAAAATACTGCCAACTTTCCCACCCATCTGTTTTATGTGGGTCTCTTAAATATATCCAGATGGACTTTTTATTGAGAATTTCAACTTTGAAATTGGGAGCATATTGTTACTTTCAGTAAAACAGGACATGGGTTGCATAACTAGGTCATCTAAAATCCAAGTATTTGCTGCATGTCAGTACTTGTGAACTCTTTCTCTCTCTCTCTCTCTCTCTCTTTTTTTTAAGTATGGGAATTCTCCAACAAAGAGGTTACTAGATGAAAAGTTTCATAGACCAGAGGTCCATGGGAATCTAGTTGCTTAGCTTTCATTCTTGTTCTTTGAACAAAATGCTCTTGAAGAGACAGAAGAGTGAAACTAGACTTTTGTGGGGTGGGGGACGACACATATATTTATTTAAGAGGCGTTAAAGGCTGTGGTTCAGTACTTTAAATAATATTGTCCTACCTGTTGACATCATGTTTACATGTTTAAAATATGTACTGCTCTGAAGCATAGGCACTGACTTCCCCTTTGCCCAGTGGGTGCTCAACCCCCCCCCCACTGGCCCCGCCCCTGGTCCGCCTCTTCCCACCCCTGCACCGCCCTCGCCCAACCCCTATTCCCCCCTTCCCTCCCCCATTCCACCTCCTTACGTAAGAACGGCCATACTGTTCATCCAGCCCAGTATCCTTTCTACCGACAGTGGCCAATGCCAGGTACCCCAGATGGAGTGAACCTAACAGGTAATGAGCTAGTGATCTCTCTCCTGCCATCCATCTCCACCCTCTGACAAACAGAGGCTAGGGACACCATTCCTTACCCATCCTGGCTAATAGCCATTAATGGACTTAACCTCTTTGAATTTATCCAGTTCTCTTTTAAACACTGTCCTAGCCATCATAACCTCCTCAGGCAAGGAGTTCCACAGGTTGACTGTGTATTGAGTGAAGAAGAACTTCCTTTTATTTGTTTTAAACCTGCTACCCACTAATTTCATTTGGTGGCCCCTAGTTCTTATATTATGGGAACAAATAAATAACTTTTCTTTGTTCACCCCCTTCTCCGCCTCCTCCCCTGAATGTGCCGCATCCCCGCTCCTCCCGTTCCCTCTGGGAAAGTCCTAAGCACTGCCAAACAGCTGTTAGGCAGCAGGGGATTGGGAAGTGCTGGGAGGGAGGGGGAGGAGCAGGGACGCCATGCACTTGGGAGGGAGGAGGAGGTGAGACGGGGGCAGGAGAGCTTGGCTGCTGGTGGGTGCTGAGCACCCGCTAATTTTTCCGTGTGGGTGCTTTAGCCCTGGAGCACCCAAAGAGTCGGTGCCTATGCTCTGAAGTGAAAACTGAAGAATTGTATGACCAAAGGCTCTCCATTCTGTGCAGTGCTTCCTATTCACATCATAAAAGGGCAGTTAAAAAGTCACTGGTAGCTGGATCAAACCCACTTAAAGTTGACTGTTTCATTTTATTAAATGTGAGAGAGTGTGCCTGTTAGAATAGATATTCAGGCCTGCCTGCAAAGGCCTATCCTTTAAAAACTTAGGTGTATTTTTATCACTTAGCTAGTTATAGAGATATAAAACAAAGAATCAAAATCACAAGTCTGCCTGTGTATGGGCCTTCTCTCACTAGGATAGTTGAAGCCTTGTTCTTAAGCTAAGGCCTTTGGCTAAGCAGCAGGGGCAGCCATAAACTGGGAAGCGAATGGTCACATCCTCACATTCCAAACCAGTCACACTGAAATAAGGTGCTATTGGGCTGTTAGGAATACAATCCTGTCCTGATAATGCCCATCACCACCAGATAAAGATGGTTAAAGAAAACTTAGTTTGATAGCATCCTGTCTGGCAAGAAATCACTTGTCAATGATTGTGAAACCCTTATTTTTGTATGTTTTATCTTTATGGCCCGCACTTTTCTATTGTTAATCTGTCTGGTTCTCTAATTGTTTCTGTCTGCTGTATAATTAATTTTGCTAGGTGTAAGTTAATTAGGGTAGTGGGATATAATTGGTTAGAGAATTATGTTACAATATGTTAGGATTGGTTAGTTAAATTTCAGTAAAATGATTGGTTAAGGTATAGCTGAGAATATTACTATACAAACTGGGGTCAAACAGGAAGTGGAAGGGAAAGTGGAATCATGTTTGCTAAGGGGGGGAATGGGAATAGGGAACGGGGAACTGGGAATAGGAAATGGGGAACCGGGACATGGGGTAAAAGCTCTGTGGCGTCAGAGCTGGGAATGGAAAACTGGGGAACAGACTCTATCGTTCCTGACTGGTGTGAAGGGCTTCGGAATATGCTTGCTTGGAAACTAACCCCAATAAACATCTCATTGTCTGTGCTTCGGACTTCTGGTCTTTTGCTGCATGCTGTCTGCATGACAAGAACCAGGGAAGTGGGAGGGTTGAGGGTAAGCCCTCTAACAGTGCCACTTGAGCTAATGCCAGAATATTGATCACTTTTAATCTTGCTGGTTGCAGAAGGGAACAGATAAAGCAAGTGTATATATTGTGAGCAGTGGTGCACAATGGCCTGCTCATTCCTCAGGCAATAAATACATGTCCGTGTTTATACAATGGCTAACTACCTTCACCCTCCTGATTAGGGCACGAGAATCCTCCTATTCGTACCTTAGAGCATATGGTTTCAATTACAGTAGGGCTGCTTCATTTTAAATGTCACTTTCTGGGGGCATTAGGCAACATGTCCTTCCATAAAACAGGGTGATCAAGATTTATCCACTAGCCACTGGTGACTTTGCTTGTATTGTGCCTAGATATAACTTAAAGCACCTACAACAGAAACTCATAAGCATGCAAGAGAAACTGTTAGTAGTGAAAATGTATGTATTTTGTCCCTAACACTTTTAGAGGGTTTCCTGTACTATTCAGATGCTAACAACTATGTTTTTAAAACTAGCATTGAAAGAACACAGTGTGGGTCTTTCATGACCTATACCAGAGGTCTCTAAACTATAGGGCACGCCCCCCTATGGTACCACCTAAGCCCACTCCGCCCCTAGCTCTGCTCCATCCCTGCCCCCAGCTGTGGTCCCGGGCCCTGTGCCTGACCCTGTCCCCAGCCTCGGCATGGCTCCACACCCAGCTGGTTGCCAACCCTGGGCCCGGCAGCTGCCCACATTGTGGCCTGGCCACAGCTCCGTCCCCAGCCCCAGTCCCACCCCCAGCTGCGACCCCAGCCTCAGTCCCCTTCCCCCTGTCCACCCCCGCACAGGAGCTCCGGCCCGGCTCCTGCCCCTAGCTCTGGGGGTGTGTGTGCAAAGGGGTATGGACGAGGGGAATGGGGGGGACGGACAACCCTCAACATTTTGGGGACCTGTGACCTACATAGAGGGGAAAGTTGGCTGCTTCCTCAGCACAGTTTCCTCCCTCCCCCGGATCCACTCACCAGAGAGTGCTGTGCAGTGTTGAGGGAATCTGGCTGCTCCATGGGAAGGCAATAATAAGAATAACAATTAATAATAACAGCCACAGACTGCACTACATTTGTTATAGTTTTTGCACTTTGGGCCAGATCAAGACCAAGCAAAGCCCTATGCACTTTATGAAATGGGGGGGAGGGGGCCCTGTGGCCTTGCCCCCACACAAGGGCCATTCTCCCAACTTGGAGTGGCAATGGCAAGGAAGCCCCCCCAGTCCCAGAGAGGCAAGGCAGTGGCATGGGGATCCCCTTTTTCCATCAAGTGCCAGCAGTGGATCCTCTTCATCAGGGGCAATACAGGGGTTCCCCTCCAACTCTTTATTTTAGTAGTACCAACATACTGGGTGTATCTTGGGTGGGTGAGTGGGGCAGGGTCACTGCATTTGTCTCTGCTTTCTAACTATCATGCACTGGGGTGGTGTGATAGGGGCTCCCTAGAACAGTGGAGTTTGTTAGAAGACCACAGAGATGCACCGGGCAGTTCCCTTCTAAAGAACTGGTTGTCTTCACATTCTGACCAGAGCATTTTAGCGCCCTGGGTGAGCAAGCATATTTCTACCCCTACCCCTTTTTTAGCTGCTTTGAGTTAGGGTATTACAGAGTAATGATAATGCATTTATTTTTGCCTATAGGTATTGCATAGTCAATAGAAGCTATTGTATGATTCTTGTAGGTGCCACATTAATTTTCACACAATCCTTTAACATCCCTATAGTATCCTCCTATATACCCTTTAAGTAAACTCATTGATAGGTCCTTAACAAAAATGGACTGAAAATAATTGTAACATAAATATGGATACTGCAATGACCTAATAGCATGAAACATATTCAGAAAGACATAAAATTGGATTACTGTTTTTTTTATAAAGTGATACTGGTGCTTTTCCATCACTCCACAGTGAGACTGTGGTTAGAATAAACAGCTGCCTTTCTCACTGACACGTTGTAGAATAAAAGGACTCAAGTATAAACAAAGAATGAATTTACCATGGAGGTGGATTATCTAGCAGTTGAACTACCAATAGCATTTGACTCTGTATAAGCAGAAATCACTCTTTCTCTGGCCTTTCTATGAGGGAGACAGCCATTTTTGGGGTGGGAAGGGGGTGGAGTGGGGTGGATGGATTGTAAGATTTCTGTTTTTTATCTTTTATATTGTGATTTTTATTTTTCTAAGAAAAGTATTGATTATTGTTTGCTTCCTGATACAATATTATGGTTGGCTTATACCCGATCATTTCTCCTGCTGAATCCTGCCAAGTAAATTGTGATTATGCCCCTTTAAAGGTGAAGGATTATAGCAGCATGGCTTGTTTGTATAAAACCCATGTGCGAAGTATCATTCAGTTGGGGAAGCTGTGTTATGACAGCTGATAAGAGGCCTGACACATCCTGCATCTTGGCAGGGGGTTAGACTAGATGACCCTTGTGGTCCCTTCTAGCCCTATGGTTCTATGACCTTTGACTTCTTGCCAGGCAAGGCCCCACACACTTTGTGGAGACAGAAAAAAGTATATGGCTGTGGTGATTGTGAAATCAGATTATGCTGTGCTTCAGTGTGAGACAATGCCAATGTCATGGTTATAGTGGCTAGATGGACATCTCACCGTAGAGAAGGGTGTCAGGAACTGGGTCACAGCCCAGAATGCTACAAGCACAAGTCACAGGGAACATATTTCCTCGCCAGTGCAAATCTCACCAGCAGCCCAAATCCAGATCTGCACCCAGTGCAGATTTCCCTATTGGTCTCTTCACCTGTTCAGTAAATGGCCTGTATTTTTATCTGTCTGGGCATAACTGAAAATTGTACCTATCCCAGAATAAGAAGCCTTTTAAAAGAAAAGCCAAGGTGTGTTCAGCATCTGGGGCCACTCTGCCGCAAAGGTATCAATTCCCTGATGTGTGAGTGCACCTTGCTGGCCAGGGAATGGAGCATTATTGCAATGGATCAGAGGAAGGCTCCCTATTCTGTTCTCTGTAATAACCATTGAATCAGGCTGGGGCAGCAACAAGTAAGGGTAGGTCACAGTAACAGGAAACCACAGCTCAGGGAGGGAGCAGGGTGTGTTTTACTCCTGCTGAGTGTTGACTAAAAAGGCATGTTTTACTTGTACAGTGTTTACTATCTTTGTTTCTACTGTAGCTCCCTCTCACTGTAAATCACAAGCAGCCCAGGACTTCTTCATTTTTCTTGTCTAAACGCTTCTTCCTGAGCATGGAGTCCATCACCGTTCGAAATGGGTGCTCAACAAGGAATTCTCTGCAGCTCGGCTGTGGAGGCCAGGGAGGAAGGGTATGTGAGGGACACAGACAGGTTACAACTTTCCAGTGGGGTAGCATGCACCTGTCAAAGGTTGCCAGCAGTGGGGGCTTGAAATCTGCTTTGTCTTCTTGAGGGAAGAGCTGTAAAACAAATGAGAAGCTCAGAGAAGATACCCAAGAGAGAACATGGTCAAAGGGGCAGACCTTCCAGATTCTCCTGGGTAAGCTGTAGTGCAAGTGCAGTTGTGTAGTCATGGCCACGAGGTGAAGGCGATGGAGTAGAAATCATTGGCTGTTGCATGTGCAGGTTTGAATCTTGCTGACTATATTCTTTCCCCTATGCGGGTTTGACTTTTGCCAGCCTTGTGTTTTCCAAAAGTAGCGGACGGGCCTCCGGATATCAGAGACCTTTGCAAGGGCCCTTTGGTGCTCCTGCCCGGTTCCATCTGGCCCTCCCCAGCAGGGCTTCCTGCAGTAGAAGACGGTGATAGTCGCTCTTTCGTCTTTCTGCTGGTCATGCTGTGCTTGGGGGCCATCTTTCCCTGAGACTCAAGAGAGCCAAAAAGTCCAACTTGTCTGCAGTCTGTGGAGGCAGGAGAGCGATGTCTGTGAAGAGAGCCCTGCTTTGCCTGAAAGGGTCTCCTAGGGCCTCAAGAAGCCACCTACTTTCCTATAGGCTGCCAAGTAGCCACCAAACCATGGCAGCCAGAGGAGCTGCCAACTTTGTTATCTTGTCAGGCCAAGGGCTGTAAGCACAAGCAAGTATCTAAGAAAAGAGCACCCCAGGTGGGACTTGAACCCACAATTGCTTGCTTAGAAGGCCAGTGCCTTAGCCATTAGGCCACTGGGGTGAAAGCCATACCACACTCCTCTTTTGTGGAAGAGGTCAGATGAGATGTGGGCTAACATATCACCACAGAGAGTTGCCTTAGTATGAGAGGGAAGAAGAGAGCCTTTGTGGCCTTGGTCAAAGACAACTGCGGGATGCTGCCACTGTCAGCCCATGTATGGCCCTCTGCTCCGCATGCAGACAAGCTCTTTCATTGACTAGCTGAGCCAGGTCATTTTCTACAAGCTTTGGCATACTTCTGGCATGGCGATGACTAGCTCTTCTGGGCTCTAAGTCTCTGTCCTTTGTCTTGGGATGACTTCTCCTGCCATCTCAAGGCGTGCTCATCCACTGTAGGGATGCGGAAAGACACTGAGCCATGAGGCTGCAAGAGAGGGAGGGAGAGATTAGTTAGGGGGTCAGTACTCACAGGTTTTGGCATGTGGTCTCTAGAGCGGCTGTCCTTGTGTAGTCATGGCTGAGAGGTGAAGGCAAGGGAGTAGAAATCCACGGAGGTTAGAATCCAGTCGACTATGAGCCTTGCCTTTTGCCGGCCTTGTGGTTTCCAAAAGTAGCAGACTGGCCTCCGGATATCAGAGACCTTCGCAATGGCCCTTGGTTTGTCCTGTGATGCCTTGCAGCGCTGCCTGGTTCCCATCTGACCCTTTCCACACCCAAACTCCCTCCCAGATCCTGCATCTAGGCCCCCTTCTGTACCCCAACCCTCTTCCCCAGGCTCAGTCGAAAGCCTCTTCCTGCACCCTGACCTCTCAGCCCCAGCCCAGAGCCCGGACCCAACCCCCCTGACCCAGCTTGGTGATAGTAAGGGAGGGTGGGGGACAGCTAGCAACAGAGGGAAGGGGGATGGAGTGAGAGGGGGCAGGACCACAGAGGAGGGGCAGGGCAAGGGTGTGGCCTCAGGGAAGGGGGAGAGGGTGAAGGGAAGGGTGTTTGGCTTTGTGCACTTAGACAGTTGGCAACTCTAGAGCCAGAAGGTAGGGAAGAGGCTCAGGGAAAGACTACAAGTTTTAGGAGGGACCAGACCTTGGCTGCTGACTAGAGTGTCCTTGAGCAGAATCCAGAGTAGAGGGTGCTCCTGGTTCTCCTGCCAGTGACTGAGGGAGTGGCACTATGGTGCAGTGAGTGGGAAGGTCCCTAGGATTGCTGAATTAAGACTTTTGTACCCAGAAGGGGAAAATGCCCAAAGTAACCTGGCTGGAGGGCCAACTCATGAACAGGGGTGCTGGAACAATCTGTATAGTATGGGTGCCGAGAGCCATTGAGCCAAGCTGTAAACCCTGTATATGATGGAAACAACTTCAAGCCAGGAGGTTCGACAGCCCCCCCCCCCCCAGCATCCTTAGTTCTAACACCTATGGTCATGAAGAGGCAGCAGCAGCTTGTGGAGTGAGAGAGAGGCTGTAGATCAAAAGAGAAGCAATGAGACACTGTGGGAAGAGGTGTCAACCTTGTGAAGCTAATCCCCAGAATGGTGAGAAGGAAGCACTGTCCTAGCAGTGAGTTGAGCATCCCATCATATGTAGTTAGTGCTACTATTTGTAGAATGGAGCTTCCAAGTATGATAGACTAAAATATCATGTAGAGAGCTTAAGGATGATGTTTGAAATATATAGCTATAGTGAAACTAGAGGTTCAAATCCTGCAGTGTCAAGTCAGCTCTTTGTTCTGAGGTAGCTATGTTTTGCTCTGTGGCTCTTTCAGATGACATCTGAAACACTTGGTGCCAGATTTTAAAGGTATTTAGGCACTTAATGATGCATATAGGCACCCAGCAGGATTTTTCAAAAGCACCTATCTGCATCCTTAGGCACCTTTAAAAACTAACCCTTAGCTGAACAGAATGGGCACCTTTCGTAACACTGGGAGCTTTGCCCTTGTATCTTACTACTTGTATAGTCAAGTATACCTTTGTAAAGGGAGTGTAAATTTCTTGCACTAGTGTAAAGAAGCAGAGAATGCCACTAAAGCAGAATTCCCATTGCATTGGTGTGACTACATAAAACGGTAAGGCAGTGAGGAACTGAGCCTGTTACATAAACTTCAGACACTGGGCTGAAACAGTGTTGTCATAGCAGCTTCCACAGCTGCTGTGTGTCCTGGGGAAGAGGAATCCTTCTCTGTGTCCACCACACATCTACCTGGTTTGGCTAATTGGAGTAGACTGGGACTCTGGATTTGGCCTGTGAAGCAGATAGATCATGTATAATGGATACTATATTCTTTATATAGTAATTTTATTAAATACAATTCACTTGCTCACTCTAGTGAATAAATAAGACCAATGCATAATTAATAGAATAAATCTAAAGAAAGGAAATTCTCTAGTTTATTTACTACACAATTTCTCTAAAGTACTCCCTTTATTTTTAGAACTTCGAGGAAAGCACTTAGCTTTGTCTGCCTTTTGTGTCCTTATATGCGGTGATGTTGGCCCCAGGATATTAAAGAGACAATGTGGGTGAGGTAGTATCTTGTATTGGACCAACTTCTGTTGGTGAGAGGGACAATCCTTTGAGCTTACACAGAGCTCTTCTGCAGTTCTGTGGAACTTGAAAGCTCATCTCTCTCACCAACAGTTGGCCCAATAAAAGACATTACCTCACCCACCTTAGTTTTCCTTATTCCTGTGTGGGTTTAAAACTCTTCTAAAGTGAAGGACACATTGTAGGAAATAGGCTGAACAGCTTTAAGCAAGAGTTTGTATTCAAGTTACTGTAAAACAGAGAGAGAATTCAGTTTTCCGTCTCACTAGTTGATTGTCTGGGTCTTCTATCAAAATGTCTGGAAATGCGCTAGCAAATCGGGACTTGCTCCATAAACTAGAGAAGAGTTTTGAACTTCTTAAAAACTTTAAATCTAGTAAAAACTTTGAATTTTTTCCTTTCTCTACTGTAGTCAGGATTTTGGAACAGGGGGCCATGACATAGAAGTCACTTAGAGCAGTGGCCCTCAACCTTTCCAGACTACTGTAGCCCTTTCAGGAGTCTGATTTGTCTTGCATACCCCCAAATTTCACCTCACTTAAAAACTACTTGCTTACAAAATCAGACATAAAAATACAAAATGTCACAGCACATTATTACTGAAAACTTGCTAACTTTCTCATTTTTACCATATAATTATAAAATGAATCAATTGGAATATAAATATTGAACTTACATTTCAGTATATAGGTTATAAAATAGGATAAACAAGTCATTGTTTGTATGAAATTTTAGTTTGTACTGTCTTCACTAGTGCTTTTTCTGTAGCCTGTTGTAAAACTAGACAAATATCTAGATGAGTTGATGTACCCCCTGGAAAACCTCTGTGTACTCCCAGGGGTATGCGTACACCTGGTTGACAACCACTGACTTAGGGTATGTCTACCCAGCAATTAGACACTTGTGGCTGATGCGTATCAGCTGACTCAAGCTCGCAGGGCTCATGCTGTGGGGCTGTTAAATAGTGATGCAGACATTCAGGCTCGGTCTGGTGCCTGGGTTTTGGGACCCTCCCCCATCACAACATTACGGCCCCTTAGCCTGCCCCCCAAAAGCCTGAGTGAGCTGACATGAGACAGCCATGGGTGTTTAACTGCTGTGCAGACTGAGGCCTGGTCTACACTGGGAGGGGGGGAGAGATCGATCTAAGTTACGCAACTTAGTCGACGTACTTAGATCTACTTACCACGGTGTCTTCACTGTGGTAAGTCGATGGCTGACGCTCTCCCGTTGACTCCACCTGCACCTCTTGCCCTGGTGGAGTACTGGAGTCAATGGGAGAGCGCTCGGCAGTTGATCTATCGCGTCTAGACTAGACACGATAAATCGACCCCCGCTGGATCGATCGCTGCCCATCGATCCAGCCAGTAATGTAGACAAGCCCTGAGTGTTAGACGAAAGCTCTGCTATGGTTGCTATACCTGCTTACGGCTAAATTGTGGCTTACAGCACAGAGCTGGGGGAGTGCTGAGAAAAGTGGTATGTGCCCAGGGGAACGCAGGCACTAGTTACCCCATTAATAACACTTTGTAGAATGCAGTGTCAGCTCCATCTGCTTTGGGCTAGCCCCTGTGACTGTGCCATGTCCCCCTTTTCTTATACCACTCAACACAACTTGGAGTTTCTAGCAATGTGGGTAGAGACCCTTGGTGATTGTGCTCAAGCTGCCTGAGCATCTTAAAAGATCAGCATCCAGAACTACAATTCAGTGAGACTTGAGGATGCTCACACCTCTGCCCCTCAATTTGGTGAGGGGCAGAGTGGGCAAGGATTGGGACTGTGCCTGGCCCCTGTACAGACACAAAGAAATGTTCCTTGTACCCTCTATCAACCTCTCCTACTCTGCAGGGCCAGGTACAACCGCCCCTTTAGCTGGGACAAACACTCTAAAGATGGGGTTTAGAGTTACCACACAGAAAATGGAGCAAACTGAGGGAAATACATGATCAGGGAAATACATAATTACTCTTTCCCAGACTTTGTTAATGAGCTGTCATGTACACAGAATGCTCTGTGTGTATGTGTGTGTGTGTGTAAAATGCTTCAAAGCCGAGGGGAGAATATACAAGGGTCCCTTATTTAAAGTGTTCTGTCTTTCATACTGTACTATGTATGTAGTACATACAGTACTAAGAACTGTCAGTGCCCCAATATGTCCACCAGGAGACTGTCAAAGCTCACAAATGGTAAGTCAATGCTAAACCAAAACTGCTGTCTGGTAAGTTTATGCATTAAAGGCCGGTAACTGACTTGAAAATGTTGAGCTGGGGAGAAATACAAAGGAAGCACAGAATACTAGCTTGGTAAATTTCAGAGGAACAGCCGTGTTAGTCTGTATTCGCAAAAAGAAAAGGAGTACTTGTGGCACCTTAGAGACTAACCAATTTATTTGAGCATGAGCTTTCGTGAGCTACAGCTCACTTCATCAGATGTTTACCGTGGAAACTGCAGCAGACTTTATATACACACAGAGAATATGAAACAATACCTCCTCCCACTCCACTGTCCTGCTGGTAATAGCTTATCTAAAGTGATCAACAGGTGGGCCATTTCCAGCACAAATCCAGGTTTTCTCACCCTCCACCCCCCCACACAAATTCACTCTCCTGCTGGTGCTAGCCCATTCAAAGTGACAACTCTTTACATAATCAAGTCGGGCTATTTCCTGCATAGATCAAGGTTTTCTCACATCCCCCCCACCCCCATACACACACAAACTCACTCTCCTGCTGGTAATAGCTCATCTAAACTGACCACTCTGCAGGTTTAAATCCAAGTTAAACCAGAACATCTGGGGGGGGGGGGGGGGGGTAGGAAAAAACAAGAGGAAACAGGCTACCTTGCATAATGACGTAGCCACTCCCAGTCTCTATTTAAGCCTAAATTAATAGTATCCAATTTGCAAATGAATTCCAATTCAGCAGTTTCTCGCTGGAGTCTGGATTTGAAGTTTTTTTGTTTTAAGATAGCGACCTTCATGTCTGTGATTGCGTGACCAGAGAGATTGAAGTGTTCTCCGACTGGTTTATGAATGTTATAATTCTTGACATCTGATTTGTGTCCATTTATTCTTTTACGTAGAGACTGTCCAGTTTGACCAATGTACATGGCAGAGGGGCATTGCTGGCACATGATGGCATATATCACATTGGTGGATGTGCAGGTGAACGAGCCTCTGATAGTGTGGCTGATGTTATTAGGCCCTGTGATGGTGTCCCCTGAATAGATATGTGGGCACAATTGGCAACGGGCTTTGTTGCAAGGATAAGTTCCTGGGTTAGTGGTTCTGTTGTGTGGTATGTGGTTGTTGGTGAGTATTTGCTTCAGGTTGCGGGGCTGTCTGTAGGCAAGGACTGGCCTGTCTCCCAAGACTTGTGAGAGTGTTGGGTCATCCTTTAGGATAGGTTGTAGATCCTTAATAATGCATTGGAGGGGTTTTAGTTGGGGGCTGAAGGTGACCGCTAGTGGCGTTCTGTTATTTTCTTTGTTAGGCCTGTCCTGTAGTAGGTAACTTCTGGGAACTCTTCTGGCTCTATCAATCTGTTTCTTTACTTCTGCAGGTGGGTATTGTAGTTGTAAGAAAGCTTGACAGAGATCTTGTAGGTGTTTGTCTCTGTCTGAGGGGTTGGAGCAAATGCGGTTGTATCGCAGAGCGTGGCTGTAGACGATGGATCGTGTGGTGTGGTCAGGGTGAAAGCTGGAGGCATGCAGGTAGGAATAGCGGTCAGTAGGTTTCCGGTATAGGGTGGTGTTTATGTGGCCATTGTTTATTAGCACTGTAGTGTCCAGGAAGTGGATCTCTTGTGTGGACTGGACCAGGCTGAGGTTGGTGGTGGGATGGAAATTGTTGAAATCATGGTGGAATTCCTCAAGGGCTTCTTTTCCATGGGTCCAGATGATGAAGATGTCATCAATATAGCGCAAGTAGAGTAGGGGCTTTAGGGGACGAGAGCTGAGGAAGCGTTGTTCTAAATCAGCCATAAAAATGTTGGCATACTGTGGGGCCATGCGGGTACCCATAGCAGTGCCGCTGATCTGAAGGTATACATTGTCCCCAAATGTGAAATAGTTATGGGTAAGGACAAAGTCACAAAGTTCAGCCACCAGGTTAGCCGTGACATTATCGGGGATAGTGTTCTTGACGGCTTGTAGTCCATCTTTGTGTGGAATGTTGGTGTAGAGGGCTTCTACATCCATAGTAGCCAGGATGGTGTTATCAGGAAGATCACCGATGGATTGAAGTTTCCTCAGGAAGTCAGTGGTGAAATTAGCACCTTGTATGAACTCACTCCTCAAAAACAAAACAAAACAAAAAATCCCCAAAGTCAAGGCCAACTTTTCTTAAAACATACTGCATCTCCTGGTATCTGCATGTAACAAAAAAAAAGAGCAAGGATAGCCACAAGCTCACTGGAGAGAATTAGTACATCTCTGTCAACATGCACTTATGAGGCTAAATTCTATGCTGGTTTACACTCTGCATATCTACTGAAGGCAGGACACTTGCATGTGGTATAAATGGAAAAGGATCTGGAATCTGACCCATAGTGTTCAGTAGTTTTTTTTTTTTTTAATTAGGTGTCAGACTACTTGGCTCAGATATATGGCTAATCCATGGGATGGCATGTTCCTATTGCCTTTCTTCGCAAGCAGTTGAGGTGGCTGTTGAGAGGTGGAACTAGTTTCAAACTAAGTTGCTGGTTACAATAGAGATGAAAGCAAAACAATTTTTGTTTCTGAACTTTCTATGACCATGCTTTTGTTCTCCCTGAAGCAGATAGTAAAACATCAGTTGATTTCAGGAGGAATATGATCCAGCCCATTCCTGCTCAGCATCTCACTTTGACCTTAGTGGGAGTTGCTGGTGTTTGGCATCTCTCAGAATTGTGAATTTAAAGGTTACTTGCCAACTAATTTGAGTGTCCATAACTCAAACTACACAACTGTGAATGGGGAATGTTGTTAGCTTTTTTTTTTAAAAGAGTGGGGCTCAGGATTGCTTTAAATGGGCTGAACTCCAGTACTAACAAATGTCTGGGGAGCAAATAATCGTATTTGCTATGTGACTTTATAGGACTTATTGCACTCACAATACCAAGGAAAATGTTCTATTCTGAATAAAGGTTAAGTAACGCCTGAATGTATTAATGCAAAGAAATCAATTATGAAAATGGGAACTGAAACTGTAAATAGAACTGTGGGACAGCAACAACCCCTTTAGAAGCCATGGACCTCTGGGTCTACAATCCTGACCAGACTTTGCATAGCTCTATGGAAGAAGGCAGCATGTCCTGTGTATTTGCCATTCAAGTTAAAGATGAGGACTTAGTTGTGCACAGAAGCATAGGCAAATTCTTGGAGTTGATGCAAGTTATTCTGCTGAATTACTTTATCCAGAGGATTATATAGATTATTTATTCTATGGATTCTTACACCGGTTTGGATTTACTGCAATAACAAAGAGCTGATCGTTTCATTTCATTTAAGTATCTATATTTAATTTGTTAAACAAACGTAGTATGACTTCTGCTTTGAAGTCCCACATAGTTTTGTACTCCTTTGTACACATACAGGGAATGAGGAAGTCAAACTTCATGTTGGCGTTCATCTGCAATAGAGCTTGGATTCAAATTTAGTGGGGGAAAAAAATACCAAACTTCCATTTTCTTTCTCCCTCTCTCTGGATCACTTGTAAGAGGTGAATATGAAGTATCTCTCCTAACTCTCCCCACTACACCCAGAAAATATTTTCTCACCCAATTAAGATACTTTTATATCACCTAAAAGTTTAACTTACATGCTGTGGGGTCAGAAGGGTGAAGCTGGTAGGAAAAATAACCACCAAGAGGCTGTACAATGATGTATAATTAAACTGCCCTTTGTTCAGGTTGAGTTTTTTTCCCTGTTACAGCCCACCTCTTCTAACTGGTTGGGGTGTAAATTACACTGTTGCTTCCATTTGATCCCTGCAGTGTACTGAAGCCAATTTAAGTCTCCTATTCTCTCTTCACACCAAGTAAAGTAGAGGTGTATCCTTCTATCACAGGATGACACTGGCCCTTTAAAAGGGCACAGGGCTAGAGCAGCTGTGCCTGGTCAGCTGATCCCAATTAGGTTTTAAAGAGGGCAAGTGAGCCAGAGAGCTGTATGGAGCAGGAGGCAGTTGCTTTGAGCGAGAAGGTGGAAAAACACTGCAAGTCCACGGGTTAGGGGACAGTGGTTCCCCCCACCCCCCTTATGGGAAATACATTGTCTGCAAAGAGACTCTAGGTGTGGCAGGGGGTCCTTTGGAAGCTGAAGAGAAGGCCAGTTTGTTACACCCTCAGTGTTTAAATCAAATCTTTGGGTCAGATCTTGCTGTTGAAGCCAATGGGAACATGATTAGGCCTATTAAGTGCTTGTGCATTATTTATTAATTTTTTTAAAAAAGAGATGCACACTGCAGTGGTGTATATCTCCTACCAATACAAAGAATGATGAGGTGAGCATGTTCAGCAAAAAGCACACATCTGGGGTGACTAACTTATACAAACATTTCAGAACCTCAAAGAAATTTGGGACAGATTTAGTATTGAGGATAAGGATTGTGGGGAGGAAGAGGGTTCTTTATGTAACAGAACAAGTTCCTATATCTTTATGATGAAACAAACCTTGCGCTTGTTTACACTGCTGAATAGAGTCATACTTGTATAACTGAGGACAGAATTTGGCTTCTGTGGGAGACGGTTATAGAAACTTCTTGAAACACAGGTATTTTCTATCATTAGATAGGGTATCCATTCTGCACACTGGAGTGACCACTGTGCTATGGCTGAATGGGAATAAAAAAATCTGAAATGCTCAAGTACCTATGGAAGGCAAAGGTTAGTGGGTTTAGATAAAATAAATCCAATATCTTTATTAACAGGTAAAACTTACACAAAAAATGTTGAGGGTTGAAAAATAAAGTGTTTTCCTCTCCTCAATTGCACTTTCATGCATCTCTGAAATTAAAAGTGCCAGACATCTCTTCCATGTCTGATCTGGCAGCTTTTTAGGCCACATAGGTAGACTCAATATGGGAATAAAGACCCCAAACTTTTGGACGATTATCCAGACCAAAAATACTTCTGAACCTTTTGAGGTTCACTCATGAGTATGTTCCTTCCCTACTTTTGACATTCACTGTCAGCATGCCACAGAGAAAATACATTTGATTCTTCATGTTACAGTGTAGAAGACTCCTAGGAAAAAGGATGACACACCTGCATAAACTGTAAAAGACATGATAAAGTCTCTAGAGGACTGTGCCCTTAGGTGGTTTAGATTTAATTGGTGTTCTTCATACTTGTCAGTCTAACTACCTGAAATTGTCATCACCAGCTGCAGCAAAAACCCTTTACTTTTAGCATTCTGAACTCTAGTTAAATGACATACTATTCTCAGTGTGTGAAAAGTCAAGTGCTCCTAAAGTTTAAATATAAAAATATTAACCATGCAAAAAACCACCCGTTTTGCACTTGAATGCAAAGAATTGCTGCCACTCTAAGGCATAGCAAATATAAAAGTTGTCCTGCTGCAATAAGCTTGAGCTCCTTCATTTTCAGCTGCGCTATGAAACATGCTAGAACAAGTAACCACAAAATTAGAATGCACAGATGTTGTCAGTTAAGTGAAGATTTGTTCTTGTAGTCATTTTCCTCCGTTGGACAGACCTTCTTAAGGAGGACTAGTGAAAACAATCATGTCTGTGCTCTTGCCAAAAATATTATTGCATTGAGACGAATGGGATGGGGGTAGCAAATATTTTCTGAAGTGTTGAGCTGGTTCTCTGGATTTGACAAAAGTATGGTTGCAGAATAAAGCCTTTGGGTACAGAGAGAGAATTCAGCTAGGAAGTTAGGAGTAGAATTTGAAGAAAACACATTGACTACAGCTTCAGCATTTTTTATACCTGCAAGTGAGCTCCAGTCTTGAGCTCATTATGTTCTCCAGCCTTTGCTATTAAGGGTATTTTCAATAAACTGCCCCCCCCCCGGGGGGGCCAAGGTGGGAATCATTATTTGCTTCCAAGTCCTAGTGACTGCTAAAACTTCTTAATATTTATTTCACAACTGGGTGGGGACCACTTGGGCTATAGTCAACCATTGTTTGGCAATATATATTTCGGAAAGTTTTTATAAGCTTTTCTATTGCTTAGGAATTGTGATTCGGTACTGCTTTTAGCAGTTTGTCTAGTCTGCTGTTGCAATATTCTCACTCTCCATTTTATTATAATGGTGGTTGTACAAATACCCAAATATTAAACTGAGAATACATCTTGACGCACAGACCAATCAAACTCCTGAAAGCTACACTAAAGCAAATGGTTTGCAGTATCCCTGCTTTAGGCAGAGTGCGGATATTGGTTCTGTGAATTCACTTTTAATAAGAATCTGCCATTATTCTCTGAATACAGTGGAGTAAATGGGGCGCTACCATTTTCTGCAAGTGTGGAGCATGTATTTTTAAATGGGGTGATTCAGATGCAACTGGCTTTTGATGTGCTGGAAGACGGTAAGTTTAACATCTTTGACCATTAATGAACCCCAAAATATGGTGATGAATGGTGGTCAATCTGGGCAAGATGCCTTCCTTTTTGAGAAGGCGGGAGGGGCGTGTCTCATTAGCGGTGGTTAGAGTTGGAGCAGTTCCAGAGGCAGCAGACTTTCTCTACTGTCAATTTTTTTTGATGGAGTACAACATGTTTGTGGCTTTTAGTGCATGGCCTTTCTGTTATGCCTCAATCTGCCACAGCTCTAGTGACCTAGGATTAAGATTTGTAGGACCTTGATGTTGGGCACCAAAATGCCTGTTAAAATCCCTGAGTGTTCGGCAGCTCCCATTGAAGTGAATGTGTCCTTATGCATGCTCCGCACTTCCAAAAATCCTACAGTTAGCTAAATAAGCATATATAGGGAGGTAAATTTTAAGCTTTCTTTTAAATCTTGGCCTCTGGTTTTAATGAGGACCCTGGTATTTTCTAGATATTGAGCATTGTGGATGAATATTAAATGTCACTTAAAAATGTACTATTTATGGTGTAATTGGTTTTTGTGGTTTCAAGTAACACCCAACTTCTCCTGATACCTTGCAGAACCTGCCTGGTTCATAACTATGATAGCTGGATACTTGAGGCAGTGTCCAGTTTTGGTGTCTCTCAGAATCTCCTTTTATCTCCTTAATACATCCCTTTCCCCACCTCCCTCCATTCTGGGATGGGGGAGACAGTTCAGATTAAAAACAGGAAAAATGAAGATACAAGATTTAATGGCAATTTCTCCTACTTTCCTGGCACTGTTTTTAATTCTATCATTAATTTTAGCAGCTGAAATTTAACAGACCTTAATCTGCATTGGTTTGTGGCTTGTGTAGTTATTTATACCTCTGAAGAATAGATGTAAAACATAACCGCTCTGGTTTCACAGCATTTTGCACCCACTTTGCATTGGCAGGGGAGCTGGAACAATTTGTATTGGGGGCGTGGGGGGCTGAAAGCCATTGAACCAAACTGTAAATCTTGTATATAATGGAAACAACTTCAAGTCAGGGCGTGCTGCAGCACCCTTTGTGCCCCTAGTTCCAGCCTCTATGTGCATGGGTGTAAATGGCTGTGTAAGATTCAGTGTGATGGAGAACTAGGCCCAATGCATCTGGGTTTGTCCATTTCCAACCCTTTTCAGCCTAGCACCATCTGAGCTTTCTAGATCAAGTAAAGGGAGCTAAGGGTGAAGTATGTCAGGAGGGAACTTCTGAAGAAAAGTAGTCGTATTTTTCCCAACAAGAATTTTCATGATGTTTCTTATACCAAAGACATTTCTCCTAAATCTGTTTTCCAGATTATCTTGCTGCTCTTTGTATATGCAATGTTTGCTTTAGCTTGGTTGGTCCCAGGATCTGAGGGTCAAGGTAGGTGAAGTAATATCTTTTTATTGGATCAATTTCTGTAATGGTGGAAGCAGTGTGTCTGAGCTCAATACGAGTTTTTCAACAGATTGTCTCTTTGCGTTTGTCCGTTCTGTTCTTCAGAGCGGTAACCTCACTCCTTAGATTCAAGAGAGTTTTGTTTAGTAATTAGTTTTGTAATTGTTAAATGAAATTTAATGTGGTAGATGCTGAGAAAGGCCATTAATCTGTATTGAAATTGTATCCAATCCCCCGGTCATTCAAGTCTCAGGAATTCTTTCAGTGTTGTGATGTGTTCTGCAGAACTGCAGCTGCTTCAGCCTCTGACTTAGTTGAGTCAGCTGGCTTGGATTCTTGTGGAAAGCAAAGAGGCCCGTCCTTAGGTTAGTTAGCATTTATGATGGGATTTTTGAGCCCCATTTAAATTATTTTAACTTCAAATGAAGAGGTGAGTGTAGAGTCTGGAGATGGAGCAAGATGGCTTCCTGCTGGCATATGTCTCCTCCTTCTCCCTTTCATGATTATCTTTACTATTATGTGTTTTAATTTTTGCTCTTGTGACATTGGAGGACCAAAGCCGAGGTGTGATTAGCTTCAGATTTTAAATTTATCTTTCACAGATTTTATAGGGGAAAATGTTGTTTTAGAATTCTTTAACTGCTTTTTTGCTGTTTTGGAATAAACTAATACATTCTGTTCTGACTCTGATACACTTTCACTGCCACATATAATCTAAGACTGCTTACATGTACATAAAGCTTCCAGATTTTGGTTGACATGGATATTTAGAGGGAAGAGAGAACTGACAAACATTGACTACTGGAAGTCCAACGTGTACATTGTCTCGTCCAGTTTTCATTTATATAGAGTGAGCTGAATACTGTTCTTCAGATTTATATCAGTAACTCTCTTGAAATGACTGCAGTTACTCTTGGTTTATAATGGTGTAACTTGGGCTAGAAATTAGCCTGTCAAATATAAAGAGCCTGAACGTGTTCCTGTCAGAGTCAATGAGTTTTTTCACATACAAATCTTTTTTTGTACTCAGATTTGTGCTATACTTACATTTATGCTGTCCTAATTTGGAGCCACTCAGACAACACAATCTTAGCAAAAATTCTCCCCCCTGCTGGGATGTTACAGTCTCATTCATCTGTCAGTGACATTTTAGAGTTCCTTGGTGAATTCTTCTGTAAGCCATGTGTGGTTTTAAAATGAAATTGGAAGGTGCCACTGCCTATGGTAAGAAAAGTAGAGTTAATCAACAATCTGTAGCCAGTAAACAGGTAATGGACAGTGCTATTAGAGTGTGTGTGGGTACCAACATATGGTTAGGGGCTACTTGTCAACCTTGAGGCGGTAAATTGTAGCCCTCCCCCACTGTCTGCTGCAATACACAGAGATGAGAAAATTGTTCTGCCTATTCTGGGAGCACCAGGAAAGGTAGGATCACAACTTGACTTTTTTTGTATGAGCCTTGGGGGACATCTAGTAATGGAAGGCTCCCATTTTTCATCCAGCAATCCAGGAGATAGAAGGAGTGATGCTGGTGGCGTACGGGGTGGTGGCAGGGGGAGACAAGTTAAGAACTGGCTACCAATTATGGCTCTCTGACTTGTTTTTTTGTGTGCTGGTGCAAGTTAGAGCAATCCCCAGGCTGCTCTAATTTGCACCATTTGGTAGTGGGCCCCCAAGGGACTGTTACCCACTGGGCATACAGCCAGTGTACACTCTCACAGTGGGGAAATCCTCAGCAGGGAACTACTCATGATTTCCACTCCTTTTTCTACCACCTGAACAGCTCAGTGTAAAGCAAAATAGGGCAGAGGAACTGTCCCAAAGCATTGACTGTGACTCCTTGACTCCAGGAGTCCAGGAGAGCTGGCTGTATTTCAAGGAATCCCTGTTGAGGTTACAGGGACAAACCATCCCGATGAGTCGAAAGAATAGTAAATATGGCAGGCGACCAGCTTGGCTTAATGGTGAAATCTTAGCGGATCTTAAACATAAAAAAGAAGCTTACAAGAAGTGGAAGGTTGGACATATGACCAGGGAAGAGTATAAAAATATTGCTCGGGCATGTAGGAATGTTATCAGGAGGGCCAAATCGCACCTGGAGCTGCAGCTAGCCAGAGATGTCAAGAGTAACAAGAAGGGTTTCTTCAGGTATGTTGGCAACAAGAAGAAAGCCAAGGAATGTGTGGGCCCCTTACTGAATGAGGGAGGCAAACTAGTGACAGAGGATGTGGAAAAAGCTAATGTACTCAATGCTTTTTTTGCCTCTGTTTTCACTAACAAGGTTAGCTCCCAGACTGCTACGCTGGGCATCACAAAATGGGGAAGAGATGGACAGCCCTCTGTGGAGATAGAGGTGGTTAGGGACTATTTAGAAAAGCTGGACGTGCACAAGTCCATGGGGCCGGACGAGTTGCATCCGAGAGTGCTGAAGGAACTGGCGGCTGTGATTGCAGAGCCATTGGCCATTATCTTTGAAAACTCGTGGCGAACCGGGGAAGTCCCAGATGACTGGAAAAAGGCTAATGTAGTGCCAATCTTTAAAAAAGGGAAGAAGGAGGATCCTGGGAACTACAGGCCAGTCAGCCTCACTTCAGTCCCTGGAAAAATCATGGAGCAGGTCCTCAAAGAATCAATCCTGAAGCACTTGTATGAGAGGAAAGTGATCAGGAACAGCCAGCATGGATTCACCAAGGGAAGGTCATGCCTGACTAATCTAATCGCCTTCTATGATGAGATTACTGGTTCTGTGGATGAAGGGAAAGCAGTGGATGTATTGTTTCTTGACTTTAGCAAAGCTTTTGACACGGTCTCCCACAGTATTCTTGTCAGCAAGTTAAGGAAGTATGGGCTGGAAGAATGCACTATAAGGTGGGTAGAAAGCTGGCTAGATTGTCGGGCTCAACGGGTAGTTATCAATGGCTCCATGTCTAGTTGGCAGCCGGTATCAAGTGGAGTGCCCCAAGGGTCGGTCCTGGGGCCGGTTTTGTTCAATATCTTCATAAATGATCTGGAGGATGGTGTGGATTGCACTCTCAGCAAATTTGCGGATGATACTAAACTGGGAGGAGTGGTAGATACGCTGGAGGGGAGGGATAGGATACAGAAGGACCTAGACAAATTGGAGGATTGGGCCAAAATAAATCTGATGAGGTTCAATAAGGATAAGTGCAGGGTCCTGCACTTAGGACGGAAGAACCCAATGCACAGCTACAGACTAGGGACCGAATGGCTAGGCAGCAGTTCTGCGGAAAAGGACCTAGGGGTGACAGTGGACGAGAAGCTGGATATGAGTCAGCAGTGTGCCCTTGTTGCCAAGAAGGCCAATGGCATTTTGGGATGTATAAGTAGGGGCATAGCGAGCAGATCGAGGGACGTGATCGTCCCCCTCTATTCGACATTGGTGAGGCCTCATCTGGAGTACTGTGTCCAGTTTTGGGCCCCACACTTCAAGAAGGATGTGGATAAATTGGAGAGAGTCCAGCGAAGGGCAACAAAAATGATTAGGGGTCTGGAACACATGAGTTATGAGGAGAGGCTGAGGGAGCTGGGATTGTTTAGCCTGCAGAAGAGAAGAATGAGGGGGGATTTGATAGCTGCTTTCAACTACCTGAAAGGGATCAGAGGAACAGCCGTGTTAGTCTGTATTCGCAAAAAGAAAAGGAGTACTTGTGGCACCTTAGAGACTAACCAATTTATTTGAGCATGAGCTTTCGTGAGCTACAGCTCACTTCATCAGATGTTTACCGTGGAAACTGCAGCAGACTTTATATACACACAGAAATCATGAAACAATACCTCCTCCCACCCCACTGTCCTGCTGGTAATAGCTTATCTAAAGTGATCAACAGGTGGGCCATTTCCAGCACAACTTGGATTTAAACCTGGAGAGTGGTCAGTTTAGATGAGCTATTACCAGCAGGAGAGTGAGTTTGTGTGTGTATGGGGGTGGGGGGGATGTGAGAAAACCTTGATCTATGCAGGAAATAGCCCGACTTGATTATGTAAAGAGTTGTCACTTTGGATGGGCTAGCACCAGCAGGAGAGTGAATTTGTGTGGGGGGGTGGAGGGTGAGAAAACCTGGATTTGTGCTGGAAATGGCCCACCTGTTGATCACTTTAGATAAGCTATTACCAGCAGGACAGTGGGGTGGGAGGAGGTATTGTTTCATGATTTCTGTGTGTATATAAAGTCTGCTGCAGTTTCCACGGTAAACATCTGATGAAGTGAGCTGTAGCTCACGAAAGCTCATGCTCAAATAAATTGGTTAGTCTCTAAGGTGCCACAAGTACTCCTTTTCTTTTTACCTGAAAGGGGGTTCCAAAGAGGATGGCTCTAGACTGTTCTCAATGGTATCAGATGACAGACCGAGGAGTAATGGTCTCAAGCTGCAGTGGGGGAGGTTTAGATTGGATATTAGGAAAAACTTTTTCACTAAGAGGGTGGTGAAACACTGGAATGTGTTACCTAGGGAGGTGGTAGAATCTCCTACCTTAGAGGTTTTTAAGGTCAGGCTTGACAAAGCCCTGGCTGGGATGATTTAACTGGGAATTGGTCCTGCTTCGAGCAGGGGGTTGGACTAGATGACCTTCTGGGGTCCCTTCCAACCCTTATATTCTATGATTCTATGATTCTATGACTTTTTAAAATATGGTCAGCCCTCAGCCTGTAAAGAATAGACACCACGGCTCTAATGTGATGTTGCTAAAGAATGCATTTGAGAGGAACCCCAGAATTTCAGTCCACCTGGATGTCAACAGATGCATATACTTGGAATAAAAAGGAGAGTCTGATTTGAACAGACAATAACATTGGTGCATGTGATCAGCAGGGATCCAAGTTTTGTGATTAACCCCCCCCCCCAAATTATCCAATAAAACATAAAAATCTGTTTTTCCACGATTAAAATGAAATGCTAAACTTTAGTTTCCCTAGCCACAATATATATTGACATATTTACAATTTTAAGCAAGTTTGAAGCCTACCAGTGTTTAGCGCTTTCCATGTGTTCTTCAATTGTCTGTCTTCAAACATACTCTACAGCCTTGCTGCATACAGAACAGCACATTACCATTAACGTGAAATTTGTCCTCACCAAAGTTAGTGACATGGTCTTGAGGGGTGATTTTTAAAGTTTTCAGCATATTTTCATAACTTTATTTACTTCCCTCTGGAGGCTGAAGTGAAATTTGAGATGCCTTAAAACATGCACCCCTATACACCATTGAGCAATCTCTGTACGCCAGAAGCAGTTTAAATTGACATAGCTAAACATACTCCAATAAAGGGCATTAAAAAATCAACCACACGAGGGAGAGGTTGTGCACACTGAATAAATGATACTGGTACTTTCAATAAAATGTAGTTAATATATTGTTTTTTTCACAAAATGTAAAAATGAAAGATTCTCTGTAAAAACACAAATTATGCATTTTTCCCCCTTGGCAAACAGATTTCTAGGATCCCTGCCAATCAGTGATCTTGTCTCACATAGGGGCTCTCTCATTAGAGTGAAAAATCCTGTAATTTGTGTCCTCTCGCTGTCCACTTAGACGTCTGTAGGACCAGAAATAATTGCACATGTCCATTGGGATGCAGGCAGGATCCGGGCAGTTGTGACAAGAACTTGTATAAAATCCCTGCAGCAGTTAATTCAAGTCAGGGCAAATGCCATACCAATGTCTCCCTCCCTTTTGTCGTAGGACGGGATGTCAAACTCATTTCATATGGCAGGCCTGATCTGATACCCTACAACTTGGCCTGGGTCATATTCAGCAATAGTTAAGATAAAAATAAAGATAAACCATGTTACAATTACTTACATTTTATTTTAGATTTTAGTGACTTCTAATGCCTGAAAAAGATATGATGGCCACTTGTCACAAGCTGAATAAAGAAATGAAAGACGGGAAGTGTTTCTCCCCCGTTTATTTTATGTAAAGGAGGGAGTCTACTGGCTGCACTAAGCATTCACCCTTGACTTATTTGAAGTTTCTTTTTCTTTGACGTGCCAGGCTGGGGTATCTACTATCTACCCAGCAGGTAAGCAATCTTCAGTGCCATTTCCCCTTGCCCACAGGGGTGAGTGCAGAAACAGTAACAACACTAAGTTGGGTCGGGCATTCCAGTAGGGATGCTCACCCACGCTCAGCTGTAACCTAGGTGGTCAGACCTCAGTGCCAGTCACCTGGATTAACTCTGCAGTATAAACATAGCCAGAATTTTAAAAATATAAATGTATTGTAAAAGGTAACAGTACATTGCTGACAGCCTCTCCCCTAGTCCCAATTATTCATGAAATTTGTCATCCTTGTTATGAGGATGAACTGCCACCTTTGTTTACAATTTGAATGGAATTGCATATGTAATCTTCCTCCTCTGACCTCTTATCAGGAAATCTCATCTGTACAACTGATGCTAATGAACGTGCAAGTTTTGGGTTGGTGCTGTTGTCGGTCAAGTCAGATGAACTGAATCAATACTTGTACTAGTGAAATGAACCCAGTAATGCTTACATCAGGTGTTTCTCCCTCCCCTCCCTTCCTTTTCCATTTCTACCACATTTTACCAATGTACTGTTCTTGGCACCTGAATAAACACTTGCAAATATTTACAATTCCCCCACCTTTCCATAGCCCTTTTTTGAGATCTTTCCCATAACTCCCTCATATAAAACAGTTGAGTTCCTCCTCTTTCTTAATATAAACATGGAACTAATGTGCCCCTTGTCACAGTGGCCATCTGTTATGTGTATAGTACTAATTCCATTGCTCACAGATTTAGTCGGGGTGCTCCTACTTATTTTGCATTGCAATCTATAACTTACAATGAACGATTCATTGAAGAGACAGAAAATAGGTTTGTTCTTTGTTAATAAACTGTAAATTATTCCTATATTCACAACTGTTTCCCTGTGATTTGTTCCATTCTCCAGGTAATATATACTGGTTATAAAGACATTTTAGTAAGATGGGCTCTGCTAGTTACAATAAATGAAGTTCATCTTTACTATTAACAGACTTAATTTGTCACCACATCTAAGCTTACATTTTTATAACTTATATTAAAAAAATTACCCATGAATACACTTCTTTCAACAATTGGTATGCAGTTGTCTACAAATACTTCACATTTGTTCCATGGGTAATGGCTCTGCCATTGCATCACAACTAGCCAGGCTCATATTTTTGTTAAGATGGACTAACCATGACACATTAGGAACTAACATGTCCTCTTCAACAATGGGTACACGCTAACTTTCTCCCATCTTCTTGAACAAACCTTTTTATATTGCAGAGGATTCAAAGAAAATCCATGAGGACAATCCAAGAATTCAGCAATAGAGAAGTGACATTACATCCTTCTTGCGCCCATGTTGGTGCACGAGGACAAAACTAGATTCTTCCATTCCTCTCTATGTTGCTTCTATTTGCTTTATGGTGTTGAGATTCACTGTTCTGCCCCGCCTTCAGAGGGTTAAGGTTTCTCTTAGGTGCCCCCATTTTCTCACATGAGTTGGTTTCCATTTGATAGCTTCATGTGGAAGTCTGTGTGTTTGCATTTGGAATTCATGCACCAGATATATCCAGTGCTTCCTTCTGATTGTGGTGGAAACACGCTGCTCTTTGGTGATGAAGTCTTTCTAACAAATGCCTAGGATCTTTCATAGGCAGTTACTTTCATGGGTCATGTCAGATACATGCAGAATGCCATTCCTCTTAGTCTTCCATTGCAACTAACCTTGGGAGAGACCAAATCTGACCATATGCATTGAGACTACAATAGAAGACAGACATAGATGTTGACATAAACAGCTCCTTTCAGGGCTTCAGACAAAGATGGCATTCAATCATCGGTTTCAGTATGGAGGGATTTTCTGCACAGAAGGCTGACATATCTGGCATGAAAGCAGATGTGTTTGGTTCTGTTGTGTCTCTCTCTCACAAACATCCCTGTCATGTATATTGCTGCAGACACTGAAAGCAACATCTATGGCAGCGTGATACTTGTACATGACATAAGGCTGGTAAAAAACACTTCTGTAAAACATGCTACAATGGAACTTACCAGGGTTGAACTGGATCAAAATAGCAGTAGTTTCTGCTGTAGTGTCATGTATAGTGTAGTGTCGACAGTTTGTTTGACCAACTGACTTTCCTCTGCCAGAAAAACCATGTCCAGTCATGTGTGACTTTACCAGTCATACTACCATCTGGGGTGTCTCAATAAAGGCAACAATAAGGAAGTAATTGAGGAATGGGTAACAATAAACAACTTGACCATATGACTTTAAGGACAAATGTACCTTCCAAAGTGCACAGTGGGTCAAGGGGTAGCACTTTGCCAGCTGTGAAAATACAGGCAACTTGAGAAGGAAGGTCAAGGCAGAGATCCCAAAGATCGCAGCATAGACCAGTGCAAGTACAAATAGAGAGTGAAGTACAAGCCAGGAAAACAAAGAACCTGCAGAGATTCAACTTTAGAAAGGCTGACTGGGAAGGTTTAACCTTTTGAATTGGATGAATCCATCTGTATTATCACTCCAACACATGAGCCCTGTGGGGGAATTTGTATCCCTGGTGTGGAAGACTGCCCAAAAGCACTTCCCTGGCTTTCAGAACAGACAGCTAACAATGAGAGAGATTTACAGCTGTTTGACCTGGACCCTTTTGGTGAAGAAACCACTAGGCTTGGGGAAAATGCTTGTGAGAGAGATTGGAAGGGAGCAGCACAACTGCTGGAGAGAGCAGATTAAAACAACAAACTTGTGCCGTAACAGCAAAAAAGCATGGGGCACCATTTGTAAGCTGAACCCTGATGGACAACAACCAAAGTGCATTGCTCCAGTCTGTCGGGGCTGAGGCAAAGGTGACCTGCCTAGTGGTTGGCCTCTGGTCCAGGTGCCCGTTACCAGGAATCAGGCTGGATTGGAATGCCAGAACCTCAGTCAAGAGAGAAACCAGAGGGCACGGATGAAGAGTCAGTTACCAAGGGTTGGGATGAGTCAGAAGGTCAGGATAAGAAGGCAGAAACAGGTAAACACCAGACCAGCGATCTCTGGCAGAGTGAAACCCAAGTGTACGGACAACTTCATTGTTTCCTCCTCTGGCTCAAATAGGGGCGGCAGCCCAATCAGAAGTCTTGGAGCGCTCCCAATCAATGTGTATGGGTGAGGATTGTGCCCCAATTGGGCTTCATGAATCCCAGTCCCAGCTACTGTCTGAGAGCTGCCAGATGAAGGATTGTAGTATGATGATTCCCAGGACCCCACAGACCCAGCTTCAAGACTCCTGCGGCCAGACACACTGTCTCCCAACGTCACATACCAACTCCTCCTCCTAAAACAACCTAGAAAACAACCTAGAAAACAGAACAACACCAAGAAGGATCTGTGGTCACTCCTAAAACAGCTAGTCCACAACAAGCAACTTAATATTGAGGAACTGACAATAGCCATGAAAACCCTGAAATGTGGAAAGGCAGCTGTACTCAATGGTATATCTAATGAACTATTACTACACTTTTGGGATGACAGCACAGAGTTTTTTCAAATTGCTTCTATAACCTCACTCATATGAAAAGTCAATCCAAGACAGTTAATAGAGTTTCTCAGTAAATCCAAAGAAAGCTCTTCTTCTGGTTTAAAAAAATAAAATCAATTTCTAGCTGAGCAAAATGGTACTCAAACAGTAACCCATTATAAAGCATATTGTTGTGAGGAGATAAATAGTAATCTCAGAGGGTCTTGATTCTGTGAGGTGAGAAGCATTGACAGTAGTAAATTACGAGTACATTTCACCTTTCAGGATTAAACTCTGAAGATGTTGTATTGTGCTGTTCTGCATATTAAATGGACCTGTACATTTTATTTTACATTCCTTAATTGTCACCCCACCAGCCCTGCTTTAAGGCAAAGGTCTTGTTTATATTAACCCAGGATTTCTGTAATTCCAATACATAAAAATACCTGTTTAAATTGTCCTCACTTCATAAATTATATTTATGAACAATTTAACAAAAGCAAACTACATACATAATCCTTGAAGTAAATGTACAAAGATAAACCTACAAATAAAATATATCACTTCACTCTCCAGAGGGAGATATACCAAAGAAAAATTAAAATAACCCATTTTTAACCACTGTCTTGACCTTCTTTCAGTTTGCTTTTAGAATAATAAGTGCCAAATGTTATCTAACCCCCCAATTTTCTCCGATGGCAGTTGTAGCAATATACTGTGTTTTTAATGTTGTAATGCTGATGCTTATTCCAATACATGTAAATAAACTGGTCTCAATATAAACTTAATGCATCTCAACTTACTTTTTTAAAATCTGGGTTGATATGGATTGGAAATGCTTTTTTCTACTTTGAAAATGGGAACCATTATACTGTGATTTGCCCGGAATTATTATAGTGCCCATTTACATAAATGGAAATTTTGATTTTCTACAGGATTGGGCCCAAATGTAATGCCCTTTTTTGTCTTAAACAGGGAGTTAAGTTGTTGGGATCCCTCTAGTTATTTAATACACAGTGAATCCTGTCCGATCCTACGTAATCATTCGGGTCCTCTGGTAGGAGCAGCTTTGTAGTTCTGCTGGGAGGAGGGAAGATTTAGTGGGAGACTTAATACTTTCTATTCTCACCTCCCCATGGAAAGGGTGTGTTAGGATCATAGTGGCTATGGTCAGACCATGAAAGTTCTCCACAAGGATGTGATAGTCCACAGCTATTGGATTCCTTCCCCCACCCCACTTCCCTGCCTTGGAGCTACTCAGCACCCAGATCAGCATTTTGGGTTGTGTGTTTGGCTCAGAGATTGGGCACTATTGCATGGATTAGAACTTTAAATACCTAACTGGAATGGTGAACTTCAAACCCCTCTACTGAGTGACTTTTTAAGATGGCAGTTGCAATAAAAATATGCGCGCGCGTGTGTGTGTGTATAACATACCATTAATACACTTCTCATGATGCTTTACAAACCTGAACAATACATGTTGTTTACACCCTTGAAAGCTTGTGATCTAAGAAATGATGTAACCAGGATGTATAATGTCACTCAAATATCTTAGAAATGAGTCAGACAAAACTATTGCTTGAACTGGAAACTGTCCTTTTATGTTGCAGTATGCATGATTATCAGAAAAGTGGGTCATAATTATATCTATATATTTAATGCACTCTTTATGATAACACTGTGGCATCACAGGCCTCATCTGTTGAGGTGCTGTGTACCCACAAATTTTATTGAAGACAGAGTGGATTCCAGCAATGGATTCCGTATAAATACAGTTTCCTCAGAAACGCTCATATGCTCTATTCCCTCCAATAATGTGTCAGCTTACTAAGCAGGGTGCTTCTTATTTGTTGACTGTGCTGTAGTCAGGGTGGTTGTGGAAAGGTTTGTCTTGCATTTCCCTCTGACAGTGGTAGCTCTCTGTCCCATCCTTATGTCTGGTGGGAGAAAGTTGTGTATCGTCAAGTCAGATGCCAAGGCCTGCTCAGCCTTGGCCCTGGTCTACTAGGACTAGGACTTTAGGTCGAATTTAGCAGCGTTAAATCGATGTAAACCTGCACCCGTCCACACGATGAAGCCCTTTATTTCGACTTAAAGGGCTCTTAAAATCGATTTCCTTACTCCACCCCTGACAAGTGGATTAGCGCTTAAATCGGCCTTGCAGGCTCGAATTTGGGGTACTGTGGACACAATTCGACGGTATTGGCCTCCGGGAGCTATCCCAGAGTGCTCCATTGTGACCGCTCTGGACAGCACTCTCAACTCAGATGCACTGGCCAGGTAGACAGGAAAAGAACCGTGAACTTTTGAATCTCATTTCCTGTTTGGCCAGCGTGGCAAGCTGCAGGTGACCATGCAGAGCTCATCAGCAGAGGTGATCATGATGGAGTCCCAGAATTGCAAAAGAGCTCCAGCATGGACCGAACGGGAAGTACGGGATCTGATCGCTGTATGGGGAGAGGAATCCGTACTATCAGAACTCCGTTCCAGCTTTCGAAATGCCAAAACCTTTGTCAAAATCTCCCAGGGCATGAAGGACAGAGGCCATAACAGAGACCCGAAGCAGTGCCGCGTGAAACTGAAGGAACTGAGGCAAGCCTACCAGAAAACCAGAGAGGCGAACGGCCGCTCCGGGTCAGAGCCCCAAACATGCTGCTTCTATGATGAGCTGCATGCCATTTTAGGGGGTTCAGCCACCACTACCCCAGCCGTGTTGTTTGACTCCTTCAATGTAGATGGAGGCAATACGGAAGCAGGTTTTGGGGACGAAGATGATGATGATGATGATGAGGTTGTAGATAGCTCACAGCAAGCAAGTGGAGAAACTGATTTTCCCGACAGCCAGGAACTGTTTCTCACCCTGGACCTGGAGCCAGTACCCCCCGAACCCACCCAAGGCTGCCTCCTGGACCCAGCAGGCGGAGAAGGGACCTCCGGTGAGTGTACCTTTTAAAATACTATACATGGTTTAAAAGCAAGCATGTGAAAGGATTAATTTGCCCTGGCATTCGCGGCTCTCCTGGATGTACTCCCAAAGCCTTTGCAAAAGATTTCTGGGGAGGGCAGCCTTATTGCGTCCTCCATGGTAGGACACTTTACCACTCCAGGCCAGTAACACGTACTCGGGAATCATTGTAGAACAAAGCATTGCAGTGTATGTTTGCTGGCCTTCAAACAACATCCGTTCTTTATCTCTCTGTGTTATCCTCAGGAGACTGAGATATAATTCATGGTCACCTGGTTGAAATAGAGTGCTTTTCTTCAGGGGACACTCAGAGGAGCCCATTCCTGCTGGGCTGTTTGCCTGTGGCTAAACAGAAATGTTCCCCGCTGTTAGCCACAGGGAGGGGGGAGGGTTGAGGGGGTAGCCACGCGGTGGGGGGAGGCAAAATGCGACCTTGTAACGAAAGCACATGTGCTATGTATGTAATGTTAACAGCAAGGTTTACCCTGAAAGAGTGTAGCCACTGTTTTATAAAATGTGTCTTTTTCAATACCGCTGTCCCTTTTTTTTCTCCACCAGCTGCATGTGTTTCAGTGATCACAGGATCTTCTCTTTCCCAGAAGCTAGTGAAGCTTAGAAAGAAAAAAAAATGCACTCGAGATGAAATGTTCTCCGAGCTCATGCTCTCCTCCCACACTGACAGAGCACAGACGAATGCGTGGAGGCAAATAATGTCAGAGTGCAGGAAAGCACAAAATGACCGGGAGGAGAGGTGGCGGGCTGAAGAGAGTAAGTGGCGGGCTGAAGAGAGTAAGTGGCGGGCTGAAGACAGGGCTGAAGCTCAAATGTGGCGGCAGCGTGATGAGAGGAGGCAGGATTCAATGCTGAGGCTGCTGGAGGACCAAACCAGTATGCTCCAGTGTATGGTTGAGCTGCAGCAAAGGCAGCTGGAGCACAGACTGCCACTACAGCCCCTGTGTAACCAACCGCCCTCCTCCCCAAGTTCCATAGCCTCCACACCCAGACGCCCAAGAACGTGGTGGGGGGGCCACCGGCCAACCAGCCACTCCGCCACAGAGGATTGCCCAAAAAAAAGAAGGCTGGCATTCAATAAATTTTAAAGTTGTAAACTTTTAAAGTGCTGAGTGGCATTTCCCTTCCCTCCTCCACCACCCCTCCTGGGCTACCTTGGTAGTCATCCCCCTATTTGTGTGATGAATGAATAAAGAATGCATGAATGTGAAGCAACAATGACTTTATTGCCTCTGCAAGCGGTGATCGAAGGGAGGAGGGGAGGGTGATTAGCTTGCAGGGAAGTAGAGTGAACCAAGGGGCAGGAGATTTCATCAAGGAGAAACAAACAGAACTTTCACACCGTAGCCTGGCCAGTCATGAAACTGGTTTTCAAAGCTTCTCTGATGCGTACCGCGCCCTCCTGTGCTCTTCTAACCTCCCTGGTGTCTGGCTGCGTGTAACCAGCAGCCAGGCGATTTGCCTCAACCTCCCACCCCTCCATAAAGATCTCCCCCTAACTCTCACAGAGATTGTGGAGCGCATAGCAAGCAGTAATAACAGTGGGAATATTGGTTTCGCTGAGGTCTAAGCGAGTCAGTAAACTGCGCCAGCGCGCCTTTAAACGTCCAAATGCACATTCTACCACCATTCTGCACTTGCTCAGCCTGCAGTTGAACAGCTCCTGACTACTGTCCAGGCTGCCTGTGTACGGCTTCATGAGCCATGGCATTAAGGGGTCGGCTGGGTCCCCAAGGATACATATAAGCATTTCAACATCCCCAACAGTTATTTTCTGGTCTGGGAATAAAGTCCCTTCCTGCAGTTTTTGAAACAGACCAGCGTTCCTGAAGATGCGAACGTCATGTACCTTTCCCGGCCATCCCAGGTTGATGTTGGTGAAATGTCCCTTGTGATCCACCAGAGCTTGCAGCACTATTGAAAAGTACCCCTTGCGGTTTATGTACTCGGCGGCTTGGTGCTCCGGTGCCAAGATAGGGATATGGGTTCCGTCTATGGCCCCACCACAGTTAGGGAATCCCATTGCAGCAAAGCCATCCACTATGACCTGCACATTTCCCAGGGTCACTACCCTTGATATCAGCAGACCTTTGATTGCGTGGGCTACTTGCATCACAGCAGTCCTAACAGTAGATTTGCCCACTCCAAATTGATTCCCAACTGACCGGTAGCTGTCTGGCGTTGCAAGCTTCCACAGGACTATTGCCACTCGCTTCTCAACTGTGAGGGCTGCTCTCATCTTGGTATTCATGCGCCTCAGGGCAGGGGAAAGCAAGTCACAAAGTTCCATGAAAGTGCCCTTACGCATGCGAAAGTTTCGCAGCCACTGGGAATCGTCCCAGACCTGCAACACTATGCCGTCCCACCAGTCTGTGCTTGTTTCCCGAGCCCAGAATCGGCGTTCCACAGCATGAATCTGCCCCATTAGCACCATGATGCATGCATTGGCAGGGCCCATGCTTTCAGAGAAATCTGTGTCCATGTCCTGATCATTCATGTGACCGCACTGACGTCGCCTCCTCACCCGGTATCACTTTGCCAGGTTCTGGTGCTGCATATACTGCTGGATAATGCGTGTGGTGTTTAATATGCTCCTAATTGCCAAAGTGAGCTAAGCGGCCTCCATGCTTGCCTTGGTATGGCGTCCGCACAGAAAAAAGGCGCGGAACGATTGTCTACCGTTGCTCTGACGGAGGGAGGGGCGACTGACGACACGGCTTACAGGGTTGGCTTCAGGGAGCTAAAATCAACAAAGGGGGTGGCTTTACATCAAGGAGTATTTCAGGCAGGACTTCACGGAGGGTTCCAATAAGAAATGGTGCACCTAAATTATTGTTCTTATTGGAACCAGGAGGTTAGCCTGGCCTCTGATTGATACATGGCTAGATTTACCTCGCTGCACCTTCTCTGTGAGTGAGTGCAGTGTGACCTAGAGGAATGAGTCCCCTAGACAGGGGATGGGGGGGGAAGCAAATGAGTACAAAACAAATCTGGTCTATTTCTTGTTTTGATCCACTCCATCTATCTTTTACATCTTTGGCTGGCAGCAGACGGTGCAGAAGGACTGCATGCCATCCACATCTCATGGCTGCTCGGCAGAAGATGGTACAGTACGACTGCTAGCCATCCTCATCTCTTGCCTGCCCGGCAGAAGATGGTACAGTATGACTGCTAGCAATCCATATCGCCTGCCTGCTTACCATAAGACGGTTCAATAGGACTGACTGCAGGACTAAAGAGAATGACCCGGTCAAGTCACTCCAAATTTAGTCCCTGCGCCCATGTCTGCCCAGGCGCTCCCAGCTGACGTGGCCAGGAGCACCTCGGACACGACGAGGACGGCTACCAGTCGTACTGCACCGTCTGCTGCCAGAAGGCAATGGGTTGCTGCTACTGTGTAGCAATGCCGTACCGCGTCTGCCAGTGCCCAGGAGACATACGGTGACGGTTACCTGAGCGGGCTCCATGCTTGCCATGGTATGGCGTCTGCACAGGTAACTCAGGAAAAAAGGTGCGAAACGATGGTCTGCCCTTGCTTTCATGGAGGGAGGGAGGGAAGGGGGGCCTGACGATATGTACCCAGAGCCACCCGCGACAATGTTTTAGCCCCATCAGGCATTGGGATCTCAACCCAGAATTCCAATGGGCAGCGGAGACTGCGGGAACTGTGGGATAGCTACCCACAGTGCAATGCTCCGGAAGTCAACTCTAGCCTCGGTACTGTGGAAGCACTCCGCCGAGTTAATGCACTTAGAGCATTTTCTGTGGGGACACACACACTCGAATATATAAAACCAATTTCTAAAAAAACGACTTTTATAAATTCAACCTTATTCCATAGTGTAGACATACCCTTTGGTTCCTGAGGGTTCCAGCCTCTTCCCTGTTAGGTGCAACATCTGCGCTGAGCGGAGCCATTGAGGTGGGTTATATAGGTCCTGGTTGCTCAAAGGCTGCTACCTTATTTCAGGCTTTAAAGATTAGTGCCAGCACCATGAAGCAGCTCTGGAGCTAGAGAGGAGGTTATGTAGATTGTCAAGCACTGGGTGATGCACTTTCATTGGTCTGTATAATCAAATAGTCATGTCCTACATGCTGGACAAGCTTCCGCATGGCTTTCACAGCCAGTCCTTAGCTAAACAATGCAGTGTGCTTTAGCTTAGAAGTGATGAAGGCATGAATGGCCATGGCTAAGCTTTTATCTGATAGGAAAGGACACAGTCTCCTAGCAAGCTAAAGGTGAGTAAGGCACTTCTGGGCACTATTGCAGTTTGTCTGTTAGTATCATCTATGTATTCAGAAAAAGCCCTAGAGCGCACACTACTTTAGAACATCAGATGACAATCATTCTGTAGGATACTAATTCCAAGTTCATCTCAGATCCTTGAAATACACAAGTGATGCTAATGTAATCAAGGAAGTATTATCTAGACTGAACTTATCTAGACTGAAGCCATATAAGTCTCTTCCAGGTACTTACCTCTCTCAGACACTGGGGACATCTGAAAGAACAAGGTATAGGTGTATTGGTAGCAATGAGGCATGTAGTACCCCACTGTCTTTCCTAGTTTTCTCGTTTACATTGAATAGGAGTGGGCCTTGCGGGTACGCAACAAGTAACAGATTGTTGGGGTGAAGAGGGAGCTTCCCATCACGATCCTTCAGGACCTATGAAAGAAAGGAAGCATAGCCCAGTGGTTAGGGCATTAGCCAGATTGAGACACCTGTTATCAAGTCCTTGCTCTACCACAGACTTCCTGCCGGACCTTAGGTAAGTCATTTTGCCTCTCTGCCTCCATTCCCCATCTGTAAAATGGGGATAATAGCACTGACCTACATCAAAGGGCGTTGTGAGGATAAATACATTAAAGATCATAAAGCACGCAGATAATATGGGTGATGGGGGGCTATGTAAGTGCCTAAGATATATCAAGAGAAATGAGCAAAAATAAATTAAGGTTCTATTCTGCCAAGTGCTGAGCACTGATTCAGCAAGGCGCTTAAGTATGTGCTTAACTTTGATCATGTTGGTAGTCATTTTGCGTTTAGTGGGGAGTAAACCTTTATTGTCACCCTTTCAGTCTTGGTAGGCCTCCTAGATTAGCCAGCAGTACTTCATGGTTGACCATGTGGAAGACTGCTGATAGATTTAGTTGATAGGTTATTAATAACCCTGAGCTCCCTGTGTGTATATTGTAATCATTTTTCATGGTAACTATTTGCTGTTTGTCTTGATTTACCACAGGGCTCAGATTACCCAAGCTGATATTGCTATGCTTCCACATAGCTTCAGTAATGAAGGGGCAGATTCTGATAGCAGCTTACTCCGCAAATAGTCCAGCTGACTGGAAAGGGGGTGCTTGTGAAGTAAGTTACTATTTCATATGGGTAATATTCAATGACAGAATTGGCCCTAAGTTAATTGGGCATCTTTCTCAAATGTTTGATAGTACAGAAGACTCTTTACTATGCAACATTTTTCAAAAATTTCATGTCTTAATGTGCCACTTCACTCTCACATTTTTGATCTGTCCTTTTAAAAGAGCAGAGGGTTTTTTTTAAAATTAACCTTAAATAAACGTTACGAAGTACCTTATAGAACATAACATGAAATCCAATGAGTAAATAGTTTTAATCTTAGCTGTCCATTTTCTTTTCACATATTAGTGCGTTCTCTGTTTAGCATGTTTTTGTGATGGGGTGTATAAAGCCCATACCAGAGACAAAGGGGTTAAAAAGCTGCTGTTGGCAACTCTGACTCATCTCTTCTGGCTCTGTCAGTTATGTGAGGGGCAGATCAGGGGTTAAAAGCAGGAACTGGTAGGCAGCTCTGGGATAGAGCAGACAATAGCTCTACGGAATGCACGAGGAACCCCTGGAGAACTTCAGGAAACTTGTTCTCCATAAGGACACTCACTGATCTCATATCCCTGTAAGGAGGCAGCAGACTCCAGCATACTGCCTGGGCAGGCAAGCTCCACGGTGAGCTGTCAAGCATTTGGTACCGCAAGTTACCCTCCTCCTCTCCCAAGTAGTGAATCTGGGACCATACTGGAAGGACTTGGGGAATGGGAGCCAGGAGCCCCACCCCCCTCAAATGGTGCCAGACTGTTAGCCCTAATTTAGTACTGTCAAGGTTCCTTCCCCACTCTGAACTCTAGGGTACTGATGTGGGGATCTGCATGAAAGACCCCCTAAGCTTATTTCTACCAGCTGAGGTTAAAACTTCCCTAAGGCACAAAGTCTTTGCCCTTGGATTAGGTAAAATGCTGCCACCACCAAGTGTTTTAGACAAAGAATAGGGAAAGGACCACCTGGAGTCCCATTCCCCCAAAATATTCCCCCAAGCCCTACACCTCCTTTCCTGGGGAAGGCTTGATAATAATATCCTCACCAATTGGTACAGGTGAACACAGACCCAAACCCTTGGATCTTAAGAACAATGAAAAATCAAACAGGTTCTTAAAAGAAGAATTTTAATTAAAGAAAAGGTAAAATAATCACCTCTGTAAAATCAGGATGGTAAATACTTTACAGGGTAATCAGATTCAAAACATAGAGAATCCCTCTAGGCAAAATCTTAAGTTACAAAAAGACACAAAAACAGGAATACACATTCCCTCCAGCACAGCGAATTTTTTACAAGCCATTAAACAAAGAAAACCTAACGCATTTTCTAGCTAGATTACTTACTAACTTTACAGGAGTTGGAGAACTTGCATCCTTGATCTGTTTCCAGCAAAGGTATCATACAGACAGACAAAACCCTTTGTCCCCCCACCTCCAGATTTGAAAGTATCTTGTCCCCTCATTGGTCATTTTGGGTCAGGTGCCAGCAAGGTTACCTTAGCTTCTTAACCCTTTACAGGTGAAAGGGTTTTGCCTCTGGCCAGGAGGGATTTTATCGCACTGTATACAGAAAGGTGGTTACCCTTCCCTTTATATTTACGACAAGTACTGTGAGGACCCTAGTTTGTGCGCACTGAGGTACCCCATGGACTTTGCAGTACCAGGTTAGCGGGAGGTGCCTGCCAGCACCCCAAGGAATATGACACATGTATGCTGTTCTTCACGTCCCTTTTCATCATACAAAGCTTTCCCTTCTCATTTAGAGTATGGTAAGTATTCCAATCAAATCACAGTCTATTAGGTCCCCATTTTTCAAAGAGTACAGTAATTTCCCATCAACATCAAAGCAGATGTGACTGTTACATTTTCTGTTTTAAGGACTGGAAGCACTAGTTTATTTTCTCACTGCAATTTATTTGTATTTACAAAACAGCGGTGCAAAAATAAATCTCTGTTTAGGCTACTCTTAGAAAAATAGGTTGAATATATTTGCAATTTTAAAAGAATGTATTGCATTGGAGCAGCTAGTGCTAAATCTGTGCTTGCATGTTTTAATGTAATTGAAGTAAATAAATTTGGCCACACTCAAAATGCTGTTTAACAGTAGATGGAGAGTCATTTTAGAGCAAACAAACCAAACTCACTACGTTTTGTAGCATCAAAGCCTCACATTCTTATCAAAACACATGGCTTGCATAACTTTAATATCACAGATTTCAATGGTCAACTATATATTGGGTCCAACATTGTGAATCATTAGGAAAAGGATAGATAATAAGACAGAAAATATCATATTGCCGCTATATAAATCCATGATAGTCCCATATCTTGACTACTGTGTACAGATGTGGTCGCCCCATCTCAAAAAAGATATATTGGAATTGGAAAAGGTTCAGAAAAGGGCAACAAAAATAATTAGGGGTATGGAACAGAGTCCATATGAGGAGAGATTAAAAAGACTGGGACTGTTCATCTTAGAAAACAGATGATTAAGGAAGGATATGCTAGAGGTCTCTAAAATCATGACTGGTGTGGAGAAAGTAAATATGAAAGTGTTATTTACTCCTCATAACATAAGAACTAGGGCTCCAAAAATAAAATTAATAAGCAGCAGGTTTAAAACAAACAAAAGGAAATATTTCGTCAACCTGTGGAACTCTTTGCCAGAGGATGTTGTGAAGGCCAAGACTATGACAGGGTTCAAAAAAGCACTAGATAAGTTCATGGAGGATAGGTCTATCAATGACTATTAGCCAGGTTGGACAAGGATGCAAAACCATGCTCTGAAGTGTCCCTAGCCTCTGTTTGTCAGAAGCTGGGAATGGGCAACAAGGTGATTACCTGTTCTGTTCATTCCCTCTGAAGCACCTGGTATTGGCCACTTTCAGAAGACAGGATCTGAGCTAGATGGACCATGGGTCTGACCCAGTATGACTGCTTTTATGCTCTTATAAATTTGAGTTGGAAAACTGAATTGGCCTGAAAATTGCCAGAGGTACTATAAGATAAAGGAGAAAGATCATGCAAAATTTGGAGAGGAATCGTCAAATTCTTCACAAGTTACTAGTCATAAAAAAAAATCACATCAATGCAGTTGGCTTTTGTCTGTTTCCCTCTAGTTCTAATCTAGCTCAGGTATATTCCTTCATCCTTTGGAATACTATGAGCTCCTTTAACTCTTTTTCTGGCTGTATTTTTTTAAAAAAGGTTTTAATTAAGCAAATGTTATTAGTGATTTTTGTGGTGGCCAGTTATTCCTACTCTCACTGACTTCATAGGAATTAAACAAATGTCTTTGAGGTGGATAATTTGGCTGGAAATCTCATTAAAACAGTCTTTTGTGTGCTGTTTTGATACTTCTTGCTTCTGCCTTGAGGTGACAGTGATATTGAGATGGGTCCAAACTGCAAGTTCAGATCCAGATCTAAAATTTCCAGAAGTTCAGGGTGTTTGCATCTAGGTTTTACTTTAGTAAAGAGCTAGGGGCCAGCAGCTTTGTCTGGATCAGGATTTGCACTTTCTGAAAGTTGGGGAGTTCGGATCTAGGATATTGACTCAGAGCCATCCCTAGTGAAAAGGTGCACTAGTAATATACAAATGTAGACTTAAACCCAACTCTTCTGAACCTCATAAAAATTCTGTTCACATATGTTTCAAGTTTTCGGTGAAATCTTGGGCTCAAGAGTTTCTTGTACAAACGCATTCTCCCATCTTTAGCACTAACCAAATCAACTTTTAACTCCAAAATGCTTTTGACAAAATGTAAATACAAGAGTGTTCAGTGTCTCTCTCTTGTTTATACTTGGTATTAATGAACAACAAAGAGAACTGGATTTTTAAATCTCATGTTGCAAGTCAATTATTTTATTATTGCATGATTGTGTCTTCAAACAAAGCTTGCTGTCTTTTGGCTTTTTTGTTAAATGAAATTCTGGCACAGCCTATTGTGTTTATTTTACTTAGCCATGTTTTCCCCAAACACAAATCCATTTTCCCCCATTGTTTGCTTAAATAAAGAATGAAAATTAAGTATCTCAATTTTTATTTTATAATGAAAACTAAAACTAATTACTCTAAAACTTTGTTAATGCAGAATTAAACTTGCCCAGTGCTGCCTTGTACCTTTCCAGGATGCGGAGAATTGCTAAATTTCTGAAAACCAATAAGTACGAAGTTAAAGTGTGCACCACTCCTGCAATGCAATCTTAGCTCTTCCCCCTGGAGCCTGGCAATAGGCAGTGGAAATGGTTCAGTAAAGGTGGTGCCACAATAAGCAAGTCTGAGGAAGGGCTAGAAGGATGTGCCATTGTTTGTAGTGTGTTCCACAGTTCTGAATTCCAGCATTTATCTGCATGCACTCCAGCTAAACTCAGTGTGTTAGGGGTAGTTGTATTAAATGGTGAAAAAATTAACTAGAGCAGGTTGGTTGCTATGCAGTAAGGATGTCACACTTCCTGTACACTCTAGATGTAGTCCTTAGTTTCCTGGGACATGCTTCCTGCTGGGGCCAAAAACAAAAGAGCCCAGGACAGGGAAGTCACAGGCTGCAGCTACAGAGAGTGGCAGGAAGTTTTGTTACCCCATTGCTGTAGACTACCCTTTATTATGAACAGAGGTGACACCAGTCTGCTCATCATGTATAGTTGGGAGAATTGTCATTGTGATATGATAAGACTTGTGTGACACTGCATCCCATATTCTTCATAGTGTTATTATTATGATATGATCATGGCATAATTATGATGCATTTTGTACAAGTTAAGTCATCTGAGGTGTAATTGAAAAAGTTATGATTTGCTGAATATGATTATCCTATTTCTATGCATGTATCATTTTTGTATCTGAAGTCATAAATACTGAGTATGTATCTGTATTTCAAATGTAGTTACACCTGAGTAATGCCCACTAGACCAGATGCTTTTAGGCTAGATAGCTGGTTGGGAAGGGCCTATTCAGGGAAATGAGCCATTAGGGAAAACAATAGGCCTTAGGACAGGGATGGCCAACCTGAGCCTGAGAAGGAGCCGGAATTTACCAATGTACATTGCCAAAGAGCCACAGTAATATGTCAGCAGCCCCCCAGCAGACCTCCCCCCACTCCCAGTGCCTCCCACCCACCAGCAGCCCTGCCAATAAGCACCTCTCCCTCCCTCCCCGCACCTCCCGATCAGCTGTTTTGTGGCATGCAGGAGGCTCTGAGGGGGAGGAGGGAAGTGCAAGGGCATGGCAGGCTCAGGGGAGGGGGTGAAAAGGGGTGGAGTGGGGGCAAGGCCTGTGGCAGAGCCAGGGATTTTGCTGTGAGCACCCCGCGGCACATTGGAAAGTTGGCACCTGTAGCTCCAGCCCCAGAGTCGGTGCCTATACAAGGAGCCGCATATTAACTTCTGAAGAGCCGCAAGTGGCTCCGGAGGCACAGGTTGACCACCCCTACTTATTTCCCACCTGGGGAGCCGTCCTGAGAACACTCCAGACAGTCTGTAAGTAATGGCTGCTATGACTCTACAAGGACATGTGACCAGGCCACATGATTCTGGACTCCATCTTGGGATGTCAGTATTTTTCCACAGACTGGACTGGGAACCAAGTTTTAAACCAAAGGGTTCCTGCCATATGCTAAAGCTATATAAGGCAGGGAGTGACATCATCTGTTGTTCTTCAGTCCCCACATAAGAAACTCCTGGAAGCACCTGAGGAACAAAGACTGAACTGGTGGAAGAGCTGGACCCAGGCTAAAGGAATTTCTAGCCTGTATATGGAAGATCTGGGGATTCCAAGCTGTCAAGCAAGTGCAGCTTGCCCCTTAAAAATATGAAGCCTGCTTGTATCATCAACCAGGGTGAGAATATGCTAATTCAGATCCTATCTTTCTCGTATCTTAGACTTAGTTTGCGTTTTTTGTTTATTTGTTAGGTAATCTGCTTTGATCTGTTTGCTATCAGTTATAATCACTCAGAATCTATCTTTTGTAGTTAATAAACTTGTTTGCTTTATCTAAACGAGTGAGTTGGAGTGACGTGCATGGGAAATCGTGGCTCAAGGGGCAAAGGCTGTTGCATATTCCTCTCCACATTGGGGATGGGGGGTGGAGGTGGGGAAATACAAACTCTATGAGCTTACACTATACAGTTCTTTGTGCAGAGCAAGATGGTATAATTTTGGGTTTATGCTCCAGAGGAGAGCGGGGAGTTACCTTGGCTTTAGCCTTTCTATTGTTAGTTCACACACAGTGGCTAGTCAGACAGCCTGCACGTAACTGCAGCTGGGTGTCTCCCTACCTGTGTGAATGCTGGTGGAAGAGGATTGGGAGCAGGTCTGCAACTTGTCACAGCAGTGCAGTGAGAGAGGGAGCCCAGGGTGGTGGATCAAAGGCTCAGTGGTACTCCAGTTCCAGGTGGCACCCCGGGGGGTGGGTATATGATTTGAAGGATCCAAGTATGCCTCACTTCAGTGCTGTACTTTGTAGGTTGTGTCAGTAAAGGTGCAGGAAGGTGTTTTCTGGCCCTGGGGATTGCCAGCAGTCTGGTGGCATACATGGCAGTGTTCTCTTGGGGCTTAGTGAGATGTACGTGAAGGAACCCTCAGGGCAAGGATGAAGGAGTGGTAATATTTGGAAAACTTGGGCTGGTTTGTGTGGGGTAGGCTGTGTGTCTGAGGGGAGGCCAGGTGTAGGTAGCTCAGTCTGCAATTCTTGACCTAAATTTGAGTTTTGCCTTAGCAAAGAGAAGGTGTTAGATTTTTGTCCTATTGTGTTCATGTGCTTTGTTACCGAAATGTTCAGTGGTACCTATGAGGGTGGAGTCCATTAAACAACCCCTTCATATCAAATCTCCTCCTCCCAAATATCACACCTTTAATTACTTTTGTCATCTCTTCCCTGTTTGTAGGGGGTGATATGGATGCTTAGTTTGCTCTTAAAATCATGACAAATAAATACACTCACCAAAAAACCCAACAACCCTTTAAGCATTATTTGCCCATATATCGGGTCCAATTTTGCAACTTGTACTCACAAGTAACCCTGCATAATGACAGGTTTCAGAGGAACAGCCGTGTTAGTCTGTATTCGCAAAAAGAAAAGGAGTACTTAAATTGGTTAGTCTCTAAGGTGCCACAAGTACTCCTTTTCTTTTTACAAGTAACCCTGTGATTGTGTGTATACCCCACACTGGCAGAGAAAACTAGAGTCAGGACATTATCATTGCACCTGGTTTTGGCCTTTGGCTACGCAGCAGGGGCAGCCATAAACTGGGAAGCGAATGGTCACATCCTCACATTCCAAACCAGTCACATTTGAAATAAGGTGCTATTGGGCTGTTAGCAAAACGATCCTGTCCTGATAGTGCCCGTCACCACCAGATAAAGAAACAGATCTTCAGATGGTTAAAGAAAACTTAGTTAGATACCATCCTGTCTGGCAAGAAATAATTTATCAATGGTTGTGGCTGTGAAACCCTTATTTCTGTATTGTGTTAACTTTATGGCCCCCACTTTTTTGTTAATCTGTCTGGTTCTCTAATTGTTTCTGTTTGCTGTATAATTAATTTTGCTAGGTGTAAGTTAATTAAGGTAGTGGAATATAATTGGTTCGAGAATAATGTTACATGTTAGGACTGATTAGTAAAATTTCAGTAAAATGATTGGTTAAGGTATAGCTGAGAATATTATTATATAAACTATATATATATTACTATTCAAACAGGAAGTGGGTCGGAAATTGGAATCATGCTTGCTGGAAATTAACCCCAATAAACATCGCATTGTCTGCATTTCGGACTTATGGTTTTTTGCTGCTTGCTGTCTGTGTGACAGGAACCAGGGAGGTGGGAAGGTGAAGGGAAAGCCCTCTATTGTTCAGTATAAGATCAGGAAAAGACTGTGAAAAGCCTGGAGAGGAGTAAAGTACCTGTGAAGGACTGAGCCTCGGGCGGGAAAAGGGCCTAGAGACAGCCCAAGGTAAGAAGTAAGTCCAGCTAGGCAAGAAGGAGTCTGAAGAAGCAGATCTTAGGTGCAAGCTACAGGATCCCTGGATTGGAACTGAGACTAGAGGCAAAGCCTGGGTTTCCCTACCTGCTACTGAGGAGGGCGGCATAAAAGAGACCTTGAGACAAGGGGTGTAAAGACTACTGAGCACAAAGTTAGGCCAAAGATCTGGTGTAAGGTTATTAAATTACTGTTTTGGAGGATTGGGTTACTCAAAAAATGGTGGGACTGAATGTGACATATCTTGAGGGTGGAGTCATTAGAAGCACCAGACCATCACAGGGCCTGAATAGTTCCCAGATGGAAGGTGTCTCAATGCTGCATCCAGCTACCAGAGGGTGTGCCAGCTGGTGAGTCACTCTTCTACAAGCCCTTACTGATGTGATGCATCAATGGGACTATACATCTGAGTGAGAAATGTAGGCTTAGGTCCTTTAGAACTGATTTGAAAAATCAGACTTCATTAATTTTCTTCTTTGTTTTTCTTTCTCTAATGAGTGGGAACACCAGAAGTAATAGCCCTTAAGTAGGGAGTCACATTGTTATAGTGGAAAATAATAGACTTGGTTGACAGGGAAATGGTAGATGGGAATTGGGTGGGAGAAGAAACATCTTGCATGATCCTTAAACAATTTCTTCTGATCCATGCAGTCCAATAGAGAAAAAATATTCACTGGAAACATTCAACATGCTGTAGCTCACGAAAGCTCATGCTCAAATAAATTGGTTAGTCTCTAAGGTGCCACAAGTACTCCTTTTCTTTTTACACTTATTAGGGAAATTGTAGTGCATCCTACAACTCTAGACACCCCCAGCAAGATAGAGTCCTGAACCCTATTCTGTTTTGCAGAAACTGCAGCTCCAAAAAGGAGGAGGAGTTCCTGAGCATGTTTCCTCCAAGGATCCTGGAAACATTCCTCCTGCCTCACCTCAGCAAAGGCAGAATGATTCCAGGAACTTTTGCTATTAGTGTCCCTCTGTACCCACCCTTTCTGTGGGTATGGCCTATATAAGCCCTCTGTGTTTACCCACTTTGTAAAAGGGTTATAATAATAGGTATCTGCTTCCACAATGGGTCTTGTGAGGCTTAATTACCTTTCAAAGAATACAGTGAATGAACAGCTCTATGTAAATTCAGTTGTACCGGAAAGATCCCTGGCACAGAAGTGTTTGTTGCCTGAACTGAGCAGTTAATACTATTATTTATATTTTTTTATGGTAATGACTCAACACCAGCCAAGATTGGGACCCTGTTGTGCTAGGGGGTAGTAGACAGTCCATGCCCCAAAGAGCTAAATAGATAAGACATCCAAAGGGTATAGGAAAGTGATAAAACATATGAGCAGTGAACAATGTGGTGGTGGCAAATGTCAGGTTAGTTCCACAACTTCTTTTGGGTGTGGTTTCATTAGGAAGGCATTAGCTAATTATGTTATTGTTTGCCCTGTACACATACAACAATGTGGTTTATTTTTGTTCTAGATGCTAAATGTTATACTAGGATCCTACCAGGGGTGAAAGTAAGTTGAGTGACTTACCGGTACTCTGGGGCCAGCTCTGGCCCCTGGAAGAGGTGGGGCCTAGGGCGGAAGGGGTGGGGTTGAGGGGGTCAGAGTCAGCCCCAGCCCACCCTGTAAGATAAGTGCCCCCCCCACCGGTGTAGCAGCAGCAGCCTGGGGCTCCGGGGGCTATTTAAAGGGCCCAGGGCTCCACTCTTCTACCGCCCTGGCCCTTTAAATAGCTGCTGGAGCCCGGGGGAAGCGGTGGGGCTCCAGCGGTTATTTAAAGGACTGGGGCGGCAGAGGCAGCTGGAGCCCTGGCTCTTTAAATAACCCCTGGAGCCCCTGCTACCCCAGGGCTCCGGATGGTATTTGAAGGGCCCGCAGCTCCCCTGCTTCTACTGCCCCGGTCCTTTAAATAGCCGCCGGAGCCCTGGAGTAGCAGCAGTGGGGCTCCAGTGGCTTTTTAAAGGGCCCGGGTGGTAGAAGCACGGGAGTCCCAGGCCATTTAAATAGCTGCCGGAGCCCTGCAGCCGCTACCCCAGAGCTCCAGCAGCGGGGCTCTGGAGGCAATTTAAAGGGGCTGGGGCTCCAACTCCAACTCAGTTGTGCTGAACTCACCGTAATCATTGCTATATGGCAGATCGTTGACCCTGAAATCCATCTACCTTCCTACCTGGGACTACATATATAACTCTCTCCGAGGTTGGGATCTACCTAGGAGAACAGAGGAAAGAGTGGAAACTTCAGTGTCAGGGTGGGCAATGGTCAGACTCATAATTTGATGGGGAAGCATTCACCCCTTACACCATAACTGGGATTTACAGTGAGGGGAGAAATAGCACTACATTGATGGAAGATTAGGATGGTTCACCTGAGGCAGCCACCTTTTCCAGTAGAATACCAAAGAATGGCAAGGAGAAATACATACTTTTAAAAAAGGGGCTGTTGAAGAATTTCTATTCATTTATTTATTTTTCTTCACTTCATTTGTTTTGTGTGGAAAACTATGTATCTTTCTGCAAGACTGCAGCTTCTGGTCTGACCAGTCAAGCAAACGAACAACTGACTACTGTCCTTAATAGTAATGCTCCCTGGAAGCTACTGTGTGAGTGCTGAATGGTTTTTTTGCCTAAACTCTAGTAAAACCCTTCAGTTAAAAATTATTTGTACTCTTGTAAAAAGGGGTAATATAAAATTATCAAAATAATGTAATTATAATAATTAGCAAATTGTGAAGAAAGCTCTTTAAGACCTATAACTGCACAGTCAAGCTACTATCACTATAATTTATGGGTTGACATTTTACCTGAGCTTTAAGCAACTCTAACAGTTGCTTCGCTACTTGTTAAAATAAGTGCATAGCTCTGAGTAATTATAGTATAAAGTTATATGGTAAACTGATTCCAGACTGTGAGACAGAGCCTTCTGATAGAAGTAAATCCATAATCCACTGCAACATTCCTTCTATATTTTAACCTGATTTCTTCTGAACTCTAGTAAAAAATTATTGAAATATATTTTGTTCAGCCTCCTTTTTTCTTGATAGTGACACCAATGTGTGGAGAAGTTACCTTTTGTGGCAGGAAAGGGAGAATTATGAATGTGCTGGGGATGTGGCAGCTGTTGTCTGCCTTTATGTTGCTTCCATTGGAAAATACAGAACACGGTGGTGACTGTCTATTATTAGAGAATGAATTTCAGCAGCTGCCTAACAATGTAAAGGCAAAAAATAAAAAGGAATATTGGATTTCTATTTTTCCCCCAGATACCATGATGAGAGGATGGGGGTAAGAGGCGATCTGTTTCTGAAATACTGCTACATTAAAGTTGCACTTAGGAATGTAGCATTCATTGCTGAGTGGCAGATTTTATATTAGGTTTGTGGATTTATTCAGGTGAACCCCATTCCTTTCTAATGACTCATCCCTTTCTCAGTCAATTTTTGCAGAAGAGTCCCTTTGGTATAAGGTATACCCATGCCCTCATGTTTGGCTTTGCTGGAAATTTAGTTTCTAAAACTGTGTCTATGTGTGTCAGTGTCTCTGCGTAGATCAGAAGTGGTTGCTCATTATGTACTTTTGTCAGGTTCTTAATGAATTTATAAGGTATAAGTAAACTTTACTAGAAGAGGCCTGCCTACCTATGGGATGGGGAAATGGAGTTCTAATTCTGGCTTTGATGCTGATTCCCTATGGGCACATCACGTAACCACTTTGCCTTAGAAGAATCAGAGTGGTCCAGTCGATAGGATATGACATATGTACAGTTCAGGGGAGAAGAGGCTCTCTTCTTAGCTGTGGCAATGACCATGGGCAAATCCCATCACTTCTGTCTCTGCCTCACAGGGCTGATCAAGCAGAAGTAGATGAGCAAGAAGAGTCTGCACTCTGGGGGTTCTATTATTGGATCATGAAGAAAAGCCGGGGTCTGGCCTGCAGCCACCCCAGGACCCTGCACAGCCACTCATTTTTTCTAATACTCATACTCTAGGGATAAGCTCTTGCCAGTTGTCCAGGCTTCTGTGGTCTTGTGTCAATACAAACATCCTCCCGTCAAGATGCAAGCCAGGTCCAGGCTCACTGAACTTTGCACCCATCACTTAAACTTCGCTGCGTTTACTCACCCCTTAATCTTATTGCCACTTGTGCGTTCTACAGTGGATGATGTCTCAGAAGATAAAACAAGTTTGGCCACACACAATAAACCCCCCAAGATCTTGTGTTTGGCAAAACTTTCTAATCTCCCCTGAGACATCTGCTTCTTTAGAAGTGAGGAACTGCTGGCTGCCCTGGAGCCCTGTAGCGATGTGTGTCGGAGGGCCTGCTCTAAAATTTATGGAGCATAATAATTCTATAACTGTAATGCTAATTATATATTACCACTTTTTATAACAGCATACAGAGAAAAGATTTATAACTTAACAGGTTTACAGGAGCTTAAGATGGTCTGTTAGCTGAACATTAGCATTTGTGCTATAGCTTCCATGGACTTTTACTGTTAAGGACAGTATTCAGTTGCTTGAATGATCTTACCAGAAACTGCAGCCTAAGAGATGCAGGTCCAGAGTCCAGAATTTCAGTAATAAGTTCCTTATTGAAGCACTTATTCTTTTAGTCTCTCCCTACAGAGGCAGGGGAAAATCCAGAGGGGTGGGGTAAATAAACCTTATTTAAGGGTGAATAAACCAACACTATGTGGTAGCTGGCCAATGGGAGGAAGAATTTCCAGGGGCAGGGTTCAAACTGGGTTATTTCTTACTAGGGATATGTGAGAGGAATCAGCTTCTGGGAGAGGCTGAGATGCCTTTCAGTGGGGAGGATAAGGAAGAATTGTAACATGGGTGTATTCAGATGGAGGCTCCTCTCAATCCTTGCAATGCTTCTCTTTATGGGCAGAATTTGTGCTAGTGGACCACTGTTCAATTTCTCCATGTCTGATTTCCATTTAGATTGCATGAACATGGTGGTTCCAATGTCTGGAGTTCACCTGACCTTAGCTGGAACACTACACAAAGGTGTAGAAAAGATGAATTCTTCAGGGGGGCTGAGGCTGATGTATGCCATTATCTTCTTTCATTCCTAACAATGTTCATAGCATTAAAAAAAGAAAGCTTTCTCAGAAGTATGAGCAGACCGTCAGGAAAAAAATGAATAAGCTACTATTACGTTTTGGTTTTACCTGTTTTGAGCATGGTTTTTGAGTGTTTTTAAGGAATTGTGAATGTTTTATTAAAATTCTATCTTTATTGACAGTAGGGAAGGACATTGGGGCACATGTTAATTTAAATAATGTGTAATGTAAAGAACCACTAAGGAGGTTGTGGAAATATAATTATGCCATAGAATAGTTTAATATTAACTAATATTACAAATGGACTGTAAAAGAAGTAGCCTTGCTAAATTGGAGGAGACCTCCAATTAACATCTGAAGGGTACGTTTAGGTTCATGATTATAAGACTATACTTCAGTCTGTTGTCAGTGGACTGATCATCCACTGATATGCTCAAAGATGAAATAGTATAAGTGGTAGTTGCATTCCGGTTTGCTTAACTAATCATTTTCTTTTAAAATAAAGTTTGGTCGCATCATTCAAAGTGTTGCCTAGTGGTCCTCTACTAATGAATTTTTGACCTAGAGGCTTGAACCTGAAAACGAAATTGGGTTTTATTGCACACTTATCTTTAACAATTTAATATTAATTGGGAACATTTCAACCTAGAAGTTACAAAAGGTTACAGCGGGTGTCCACTTGTGCAATGTAACATGCCTGTTTGGGGCCTCCATGTTTACTACTTTCTGCTTAATTGATTTTTAACAGATTCATAGTTCTTTTGCATTTTTACCATATTCCAAGCTAAATACACAGGGTTATCTTTTCACCAGTGCTATGACCTAGGCTACGGCAATCATTATGAATGTAACATGTAAGGTTTCTGAATTGTTTTATTTCTAAGATTTTTCCTTATTTCTCCCTAGTGACAAAGGAGTTGATTGTAATATGACATAAAATATGTGCAATAGTGATTTTCCACTCCAGCTATTTGACATTAAGATCAATCATTAGATTAAATAATTTTTGGAGGGAGGTGCGGAACTTTCAGTTTAGATTCTATATTAAATCAAACAGGTTTCAAAAATTAAAGCACAATGTGTGAGAGATTTTACTCCACTGAAAAATGTTGAAGCAGGAACAATATCTAAATGAACCTGTTTGAAATTTTTTGGCACATTCAGAATTTGCCTAATAGGATGAATAATAAAGTCAATAAATAAGCATAACTTGTTCAACATGTCCTGACAAAGTGGTCCCCAAAGAAGGAACGATAGAAAATTAAGAGCAGTGGAAACATTTTAACTAGCAAACAGAAATCTGGAATACAGACAGTGTACTGGAACATCTCAATAGATCCATAAGTTTTTCTTTCATCTTTTTTGACCAGAGAAATGGGTCTGCATTAATTCTTTTTATTATTCCAGATAAAAAATACTTCAAGCCTGCTCTTGTTCCAGTACAGGTCAATGTCAAAACTCCTATTTGTATTAATGAGTAGGAAACATTGTTTCAACACGTCAACATAAAACATTAAAGCACATTTAAACAATGTGACACACTGTAGTTTAGGAAGGAAAGAAGGCTCTCTATTTCAATTTAGAATAATGGAATAATTGAAGATTAGGGTTGGAAGAGACCTCAGGAGGTCATCTAGTCCAACCCCCTGCTCAAAGCAGGACCAACCCCAACTAAATCATCCCAGCCAGGGCTTTGTCAAGCCGGGCTTTAAAAACCAGTAAGAATGGAGATTCCACCACTTCCCTAGATAACCCATTCCAGTGCTTCACCACCTTCCTAGTGAAATAGTTTTTCCTACTATCCAACCTAGACCTCCCCAACTGCAACTTGAGACCATTGCTCCTTGTTCAGTCATCTGCCACCACTGAGAACAGCTGAGCTCCATCCTCTTTGGAACCTCCCTTCAGGTAGTTGAAGGCTTCTATGAAATCCCCCCTCACTCGCCTCTTCTGCAGACTAAGTAATCCCAGTTCCCTGAGCCTCTCCTCATAAGTCATGCGCTCCAGCCCCTTAATCATTTTTGTTGCCCTCCGCTGGACTCTCACCAATTTGTCCAAAACCTCTCTGTAGTCGGGGGCCCAAAACTGGACACAGTACTCCAGGTGTGGCCTCACCAGAGCCAAATAGAGGGGAATAATCACTTCCCTTGATCTGCTGGCAATGCTCCGACTAATGCAGTCCAATATGCCGTTAGCTTTCTTGGCAACAAGGGCACACTGTTGACTCATATCCAGATTCTCATCCACTGTAATCCCAAGATCGTTTTCTGCAGAACTTCTGTTTAGCCAGTCAGTCCCCAGCTGGTAGCAGTGCATGGGATTCTTCCGTCCTAAGTGCAGGACTCTGCACTTGTCCTTGTTGAACATCATCAGATTTCTTTTGGTCCAATCCTCCAATTTGTCTAAGTCACTCTGGACCCTATCCCTACCCTCCAGGGTATCTAGCGCTCCCTCCAGCTTAGTGTTATCCACGAACTTGCTGAGGGTGCAATCCATCCCATCATCCAGATCATTAATGAAGATGTTGAACAAAACCGGCCCCAGGACAGACCCCTGGAGCACTCTGCTTGATACCGGCTGCCAACTAGACATCGAGCTGTTGATCATTACCCGTTGAGCCCGATGATCTAACCAGCTTTCTATCTACCTTTTAGTCCATTCATCCAATCCATACTTTTTAAACTTGCTGGCAAGAATACTGTGGGAGACTGTATCAAAAGCTTTGCTAAAGTCAAGGTATATCATGTCCACCGCTTTCCCCATATCCACAGAGCCAGTTATCTCATCATAGAAGGCAATCAGGTTGGTCAGGCATGACTTGCCCTTGGTGAATCCATGCTGACTGTTCCTGATCACTTTCCTCTCCTCAAAGTGCTTCAAAATGGATTCCCTGAGGACCTGCTCCATGATTTTTCCAGGGACTGAGGTGAGGCTGATCAGTCTGTAGTCCTCCAGATTCTCCTTCTTCCCTTTTTAAAGATGGGCACAATATTTGCCTTTTTCCAATCATCCGGGACCTCCCCCAATCTCAACAAATATTCAAAGATAATGGCCAATGGCTCTGAATTCACATCAGCCAACTCCCTCAGCACCCTCAGATGCATTGCATCCAGACCATGGACTTGTGCATGTCCAGCTTTTCTAAATAGTCCTTAACCTGTTTTTTCACCACTAAGGGCTGCTCACTCTCTTCCCATAATGTGCTGCCCAGCGCAGCATTCTGGGAGTTGATCTTGTCTGTGAAGACCAAGGCAAAAAAAGCATTAAGTACTTTTGCTTTTTCCACATCATCTGTCACTAGCTTGCCTCCCCCATTCAGTAAGGGTCCCACACTTTCCCTGACCTTCTTCTTGTTGCTAACATACCTGTAGAAACTTTTCCTTCACATCTCTTGCTAGCTGCAACTCCAGTTGAGCTTTGGCCTTCCTGATTACACCCCTGCATGCTTGAGCAATATTTTTATACTCCTCCCTTGTCATCTGTCCAAGTCTCCACTTCTTGTAAGCTTTCTTTTTGTGTTTAAGCTCACTGAAGATTTCTCTGTTAAGCCAACCTGGTTGCCTGCCATATTTACTATTCTTTCTGCACATTGGGATGGTTTGTTCTTGTGCCCTCAGTAAGGCTTCTTTAAAATACAGCCAGCTCTCCTGGTCTTCTTTCCCCCACATACTAGCCTCCCAGTGGATCCTGCCCATCAGTTCCCTGAGGGAGTCAAACTCTGCTTTTCTGAAGCCCAGGGTCCGTATTCTGCTGCTCACCTTTCTTCCTTTTTTCAGGACCCTGAACTCAACCATCTCATGGTCACTGCTGCCCAGGTTACAACCCACTTCTACTTCCCCTACCAATTCTTCCCTGTTTGTGAGCAGCAGGTCAAGAGGCGCACAGCCCCTAGTTGGTTCCTCCAGCACTTGCACCAGGAAGTTGTCCCCAACACATTCCAAAAACTTCCTGGATTGTCTGTGTACTGCTGTATTGCTCTCCCAGCAGAAGTCCCCCATGAGAACCAGGGTCTATGATCTGGAAACTTCTGTTAGTTGTCCGAAGAAAGCCTTGGACAATATTTACAATATTTACAATATTTTGAGTAGGTCACTCAAATGGTAGCTGGGGAACCTGGATTCAGTTCCTTTCCTTTTGTTCTTTCCCTGTGGAACATGACCATTTAGTCTCCTGAGAGTTGTAATATTTGGTTTGTTTCTGGTTGTTGGGGTTGGCATAGGGGTAGCTGGCTGATGTTTAGTGGCCTCTGACATACACAAGGTCAGACTGGATAATCTGTTGTTCCTTTCAGGCCTTAAACTGTGCATGCATCTACACAGCAGTTAACCACTTGTGGCTGGCCTGGGTCAGTTGACTTAGACTCATGGGGCTCAGGATGTAGGTCTAAAAATAGCTGTGTGGAAGTGTGGGCTTGCAGGCTCCCAGGCTCTAGCCTGGGCCCAAACATCTATATGGCTATTTTTAGCCCTACATTCCGAGCCCTATGAGCCTGAGTCAGTTGACCTGGCTCTGCCATGGGTCTTTTATTCCAGTGTAGATGTACGGAATGACTTCCATCTTGGACTTGGGTAAATCATTTTGGCCCAGATTTTAAAAAGTATTTAGGCATTGTTCTGCTCAGAACTGTAAGGACTGAGACCTACTTTAAAAAGTGACTGAGGCCTCCATTTCAGAAGAGAGTACAGTGATAAGGTTCTTGTATTATAGCAGAGCTAGTTCTAAAAAGCACTATATAAAAGCTAGGTCTCTTGTTTATTACCTAGCCATACTAGCATATCAGCTGCAAACTTAGGTGAGAATTACAACTATCTAAATGATCACTAACTCCTACCAATAAACATTTCTTTCTGTTTAAAAAAAAACCTAAGAAATTGAATGGCAAAAAAACTTTGTTAATACAGAGTTAAGGTTGCCCGGTTATAGCTCATGCCCTTCCAGAATGTCAGGCTCTGCAAAAACTCAAACTTCTAAAACCCAGGAAATATGAAATTTTTAATTTTTTTATCAGTTAGACATAATTGTTTCTTCTACATCTTTGTTTCATGACAATTGCACATGAGTTCCCTTGCAACAACTGACTACTCTTGTTTTAGATTCAGCACTATGTAGGAGGATGAATAAAAAAAGTTGATTTGTATATAGACTGCCCATGTTTCCATTAAGATATTTTTATTAATAAAATGTTTCTCTCCGTGTGATATGGGTAGACATGAAAGAGCCAGGGAAATAAGTGATATCTAATCATAAAATATTTAAAATATGTACAAAAATGTCAAAGAAGAAAAAAGGTCAACTATGTAAAGATGTGAATTCTACGCTTTATAACAATCTGAAAAATGATAGTCATTTTAAATGGCCAACACAAACAAGATATAATCAGAGCTGACTTCTCTCACCCAGATTCCAGGACTCATAAGCCCCGGGAACTCTGGGGTGGGAAAGCAAGCTGACTTGTTTAACTTGGCCATAAAAATGGCTAACGCTTTTCTAACTTTTTCTAATGTTAACTTCCTTTCAGATTATTCTCTATACTTCTAATCACACTGTGAAACGTTCTGAGGCCTATTCTATATGGACTTTCACTCCCTTAGTTGCAAGTGGAACTCTGTATACCTTCCCAAAGACAGTCGATTTCACTACTTGCAAAAGGAACATAAGAATTGCCACACTGCCACACCAGTGGCCATCTCTATATATTAATACTCTCTCTATACCATTTTTTTGTGTACCTCCTGTCTTGTAAACAATCCCATTAGTATGTCCTAGTTCAATTACCTGGCTTTCAGAATGTTGTGAAATAAGTTAAAAGTAGACTACTAAATTGTGTGAATGTTGTACTTCAGGATATAAATGTCTAGCCTCCAGAGCATTTCCTAGAGTAACCACTGTGACTGAGTTAGACTTCCTTAGACACACCAAGAATTAAAATGTAAATACATTTCCTTGCTTTGAGACTCAAAGCCCATATTTTCAAATGGGCCCCCCTTCTAGGGAGTGTGCCCCCCCAATTTTTTCCCTAGCAATAAATATTAGAGAAAAATGTTTGTTGTCATAAACAGGTATTTAATTTTATATCTGCAAAGATGGTAATTTTACATCTAAGTACTGTTGTGTGCTAGTGATAAACTGTGGGTGTAATTTTTTGTGCAGATAAAAATGGTGGTTGAGATGAGGCCTGTCTAAAGATCTGGCTGTACATGCAATTCTCCTTCTCACCAACACCCAAAATTCTGGCAGACAAAATTACTCTGATGCACATCCTTACACAAACAGACGGTGCACAATGTTACGCCTCAATCTTGCAGTATTATTAGCACAGGCAGTGACTTCTGTAAGTCTCCTGGCAAATAATGAATGAAATAAGAGAATGAAATAAACAAGGAAATTAGTTTTTTGTTTTAATATGTTTCTTAACCTGATAGCATCTTTCTAAAAACTGACTGTTTTGGTGAGCTGTTGGTCAAAAGAGCAACTTCCTATTTTCAGAGGAAGCACTGTTGCAAAAGCCCAGTTATTGAATAGAACAAACCTTTTACTCCACTGTTAGAGCAAATATTAAATGCTTCTTTGGGCCAAATTCTGTGGTCCCTTTAATTGAGTAAAACGTACACTGGCGGCAATGGGAGTCTTGTTCAATGAAGGGCCATGGAATTTAGGCTTTATTTTAAATATGAGATCAAGAAATTGTGTGGCACTTGTGATAGGAGATGGCTAAGTAGATTAAGCCTAAAGTGTTCATTTTAAACTCTAGATCTCCTGCATTACACACTTCAAATCTCAGGAGGTCAATTCAAGTCTTCTGAGATAGAGAAGTAATAAATATCTATAATCCCTTTATAGTGTAGTGATCCATTCAATCAAGACCATAAAAGGAGGTCATGACAGCTTCTCCCATGAGTTGAAAACATTGGTGGCACTTGTCAGAGTAATCGTTTGCCCTTCACTCCACTGTTGTGCAACATGTTCTGTGTAAATGAGATGTTGCTCTGCACAGCTGATACGCTGCATTTGAGTGGTTTTCTCCCTCTCTGTGTTTAGGGTCCAGTCCTGAAACAGTGCACTGCACACATGGGTGGGAGTTAGCAAACTAGGGACTATGCTTTGTAAAGACTTTGGGATGAACGAGACTAAACTTTGTAACTCTTAGAACCTAGATATATAGTGACTATCACTCTCTACATACTTCATGTAAATACTGATATTTACGGTACTCTAAAGCATAGCCTTGGCCCTTCAAGTTCACAGTTCCATTTTGAGTTATTTTTCAAAGCATAACCACACTCTAATGAACAATCTCCCTTGGAGTTCCCAAGTAGCTGAATCAGACTTCTCTGTCAGATGTGAGAGATGAAGAGCCATTACAGTTAACTAGTAGTACTCTTTCTCATAAAGCCAGACCTTTAATACCTATTTAAATTTCCACTTTGTAACTTAATAATTTCACATTGAAAAATATAGCCACAGGGCTGCATGTTGAATAGATTTACTCCCTTTAGGAAATTATCTCTACATTAGCAAAACAAAACACAATTAATAATACTATGTTTATACTATGTTATTTTATGGAAAGTCTCTCTCACCAGCAGGAAAGTATAAGTACTTCGAGGAAGCACTGGGGAATAACGAAAGTTGCCAAAAATGTAAAATAATACAGATTTTCTTATGAACCATGAAAATGTTATGTTTAAACTAAATCAGTAACCTTTAGCATTCGCATGAGAACAGCAAAAAATATGAACAGGGATTTTTTTTTTAAAAAGTGTCTGTCTAGAAGATATTTATTTTAGACATCTGAAAACTTGGTTCTTACTTTTTATTAAATAAATAAGGCTTGAAACCTCAGATGTCATGGAAAAAAAGAGAGCCCACTAAACTAAATGCAGAAGATCAATGAGCAATAAATAGAAAAATTCTCTATTCAAATCTGAAAATGAATCTTAACAGTGGATTTTCGATTCCGTTGCTTTCTCCACGGCCTCATATTGAACCATTATGGTTGAAATTGTACTAAGATAGATTTTCCCTCTCCATTGGATTTTTTTTCCTTTTTTTTTACCCCATATACTTTTCAGAGAGTTTCCACCTTATTTCCCACTTTCTCACTTCCTTCCTTCCATCCACAAAGTCCATATACCACATGTGATAACTTTCTACTGAGGAGGGCTAGATCAGTGACTTTCTGTGACCTTTCACTGCATGCCCGCCTTCCAATGGCCAGAGGGATAACAACAGAAAAATGCGAGGCATGCTGTCTCAGGGGCTTACCAAGTTATTGAAAAGAGATCATAGCCCCTCCTCACCTGGGAGTGAATTACAGTGTTGGATTCTTAGATCCTGGTGCCAGACTTGACTGCAGTTACTCAATAGTGTATAGCTTGCATCTGTAATAGTGCCTTTAATCCTGAGAATCCCAAAGTTCTTTACCCATTCAACAGACTGACAGACAAATTATGTCATAGAAGTTAGACCTTACCGGGTCATTCAATCAATTTTTTACTTTCCTAACACTCCAGTGTGATGTACCTGTTCAACAGCACATAGCAACACAATAGTTTAGAAGAGAAAAAAGACAGAGAAAGATATTCCTAAAACTGCAGGGGTAAGTTAGGTAGCCAGAAAAAGATTATCCAAGATGTAGATCAGTCATGGGAGTTGTCTATCCAGAGAGCCCAACTCATTGGGAAGAATGAGTGCAAAAGGTACCCTAACTACTACTCCCATGAGGCACCATGGAACCTTAGGCAGATGCAATTTAATGTCAGATTGAGTCAATCTTTTCATTCCATGAAATAAAATTGTTTTAAATTTTTCATCTTGATTTGGGACTAAAACAAATGTCAGAATATCAGAATTTCCCACAGGATGGAAATTCTGATTTTTGTTCAGATCTAGTTTCCAAGAATTCCAACGTTAATTTTATAATATTTAATGTGCCCCTTGCGAATACTACAGTATTAGTGGTAAACCTTTAGGCATGCAAAGGAAAATAGCTCATATACATATAGGGACAGATTTCTGCTTTAGCATGTGCCTTCCTCTTGTTTCCCTCGCTGACAAGATGTTAGTTATTAGAGTTGATTAATGGAGTTTCTTCTTTCAGGAAACAGTAGTTGGGTCTAAGGAAGTATTCCCTAGCTGGAAGTTTCCCAACAAGATTCAGACTCTCTGACTGTCTTTTGTATATACCAGAGGTTCAGGAGTTTCTGCATGTTATGGTTCAATGGTGCTGAATTATTCTTGCATGGATCTTTTACTTCCTTCCACATTTTAGATGGCAATACACATTCAGCAGGAACAATCCAAAGTGAGATTCTATGTCTGAAGTCAGAGCACCTCTGGCAGACAAAAGTTAGTAGTACCAGATGATACCAAGAAGACCAGTACTGAAGGAAAGAATCCCACTGTACTCAAAGAGTATTGATCAGATCCTATATTTGGGGTTCTCAAGGAGTTAGTAGTCCTTTAGGGAGAATAAGGGTCCACTTGGCCCATGATGACTCTGTAAACTACACCTGGGAGCAGGTAGGGAGGAAGCAGGTTGTTAGTCAATTAAACAAGGAAGCACCTGGGCTTAATAAAAGGTCTATGGAACCTTAATAAAAGGTCTAGACTGAGCACTGGAGTTAGGCAGACACTGTGTTCCCTAGGTGGGGAGCCTGAATTACGTAGAACCTGTGTTCCTAGAGCTGTTGAGCTGCAATCAAGTGTGCTGCTAAGGGAGGCAGCCTGAGTTAAATGGAAGGCACATTGCAAGGATGGACAGCCCAGAAGGAGCCTGGCCAGAGGCAAATAATAAAGTTAGATGAGGGGCAAACAGACTGAGTCTGACTGAGTTTCTCAGCGGGGAAGCTGGGGTAAAAAGGAGGATGAACTTGATTTGCTTAATTTTGAACCCACTTGAACACCAAAAGTTTGAGTAAAATTCTAGCAGGGTGTTTTCATTTCTATTTAAGGAAAATTGAAAAACTGAGCAGGCAGAGAGAGAGAGAAAAAATTAAAATGAAAAAATAGAATATAATCCCCCCAAAACTAGCATGGCACTAGTGGCTGGCCCAAACTATGATATACATGATTAATCTCTGTCTAATGTATAGCTCAGTCTTCTGTCCAACTAGAAAAAAGATTTTCTTTTTAAGTTGAAACCCCTTTGGGGAGGAGGGGAATGAAGGGGCGGAGAAGGGTTTCTATGAGCTTAAACTAGTTTCGTAAATTCTGAACCTGAAAAGTATTTCATGATGTTTACCTCCCCACATTCATGATTATTACCCTTCTCTCTCTCTGGTGACATCCATCATCATAATACCCGAGTGCCTCACAATCTTCAATGTATTTATCCTCACAATACCCCCGTGAGGTAGGAAAGTATCATTAATCCCCATTTTATGGATGTGGAACTGAGGCACAGAGAAGCTAAGTGACTTGCTCAAGGTCACCCAGGAAGTCTGTGGTGGAGCAGGGACCTTCACTCAGGTCTCCCAAGGCCAAGGCTTGTGCACTAACCACAGTCCGTCTTCCCCAATTGTACAATCTATCAATATTGGGGCTTCTTGGCTGCAAAAAGTATACCTGTAACCCTTTAATATAAGGGTGATACCTTCTAGGATAATCTATTGCTAAAATATTTTCTTAGGAGGAAAGTAAAATACATATTTAATAGGCAAGCAGCCTATTTAACATACAGAATAAACAAACAACAGTGAATATTATGATGGTGGTACTTCATCTGAGTTCAGTTACTTTTTTATAAACAGGAATCTCTTGTTTTCTCAGCTGCAGAATTTGTCATGGTATTGTGTTCCAGAATCTCCACTTTCATTTGAAAAATAATGGCTCTTTGCCCTTAGGTTGTGAAGATGCATTCAGTTTGTTTTCAAGGTTAACTGATGAAGTGACATCAGCCTCAGTTTCGTTATACAGCCTGAAACAATCATTTGGGATGATGTGAACTTTTCCATTCATTTCAATGTGTTGTGGATGCCTGAAACTTAGGTGACATATTAAATGTTAAATATAAAATGTCTAGTATTGTTTCACTGGTAATCATTTTAGTGGCATAATCCAGCTAATGTGCACAGTACTGCAGAATTTTCCAGTGGGCTGCCACGGTAGGTCTGGTTTCCCACAGAGTGCTCAGGCCTTATAAATCACAAGAATGAAACTTGAGTTCATATAATATTGGAATAACCCTGTATTTCAGTATGTGCCAGGGTTTTTGTGCGTGAACATGTTGCTGCGTACATTGATTGCTGTCCTGAATTTGCACGTAGATGTTCATACTGAATCTTAGTCTCCCAAAAGTTTGGCTCATTTCTGTCCCCTCCTGCATTTCAACAGCTACTGTAACCTACTGGCTGCTACCCTGCCATGCTTCTCTTCACTGCAGCTGGAGCAGCATTCACCTGTTAAATAGGTATTTTTCCCGGATAGGTCCCCTTGGCAAAACTTATACACCGCAGCCCCTCCTGGTCCCAGTAATCAGGATGTGTGAGGAAAAGCAGGCATAGAATTACAGCAACCCTGCCTGCTGGAATAATTTCTTGCTGCCCTAAATGGCATATGCTGGTTGAGGACTAGAGAGTAACAAAGACACCTTTCCTCCACCCCTGCCAGTGTTCAGCTGGATTGGAGTATCTGGCATAATCCCTTTAGTAAACTGGCAAATAATTGGTGCTGTCTGCTGAAGTGGTGGTATCGTCAATTGGTTCCAGCTAGTTCTGTAATTCATAGTATCCACCCTTCAATTCAGAGTTGTCTTTGTGGGTTTCAGTATTTGCATGGGAACATCCAATTTGAAGTCTCTATATAGTGCACTCTATTACTATAAACCATACGTTATAGAGTCGGACATCTGCTAAGGAGTTCTGATGGCAAACCACTTGAGTGCAACCTGTGGTTTCCTATTCCCTCCAGAACCCCAGGAAATGTCTTGAATGATATACTTATTTTTATTTATAACATGAATGGCTTCAAAACCACCCCCTCCTCCTTCCTCTCATGCTGTTCTACCCCCTCAACCTGATCTCCTACTACTTTGGACCATTAGACCTTCTCTCCCTTCAAAATTAAATGAGAAAATTGTGGTTTTTTTAGTCACTCAGAAAAAATACTGCAACTCTGAACTTGCTTTGTTTAGAGAGGTGGGTGAGTGACTTTAATTTATCTACCCAAGACAAAACTTGACAGGAGAAACTAGGACTTTTGAATGTTATTCCTTTGGTGTTTTTGTGCAGACCTATTCTCACTAAATACCACAGCTATCATTTTAAGTGGTTCATGAGATGAGGAGAAATGTACCATTAAATTTTTTTCCTCCATGTTTTTGCTGTAGAAGCCAAACACTCTGTTTCTAGCTCTCCACCTGACCCCTGGTTCCTGTCTATGTTAATGTTTGTAGCCCTGTGGCTAGACTATGTACTTTTTTGTTTATGAAGTTTTGAGACTTGTTTAATAAAAATGTCTGTATTGCCCTCCCCCACCCACTGATGTGTTGAATGGCTAGATTCTTATAATGAATGTACACGAAATCTTGCTTGATGTTTCCAATATCAACAACAATTAACTTTACAGTAGTAAGCACTCAAAGGAGCAAAGAGGACTAATACCTTACTACTTAAGCACACCAATTGTCTTGCACTAGTTTCTTGCCTTTTTATTTCCTTGTTTTTTCTGGGGTTTGCCCCTCCTCTGACTCTGATGAAATATTCACAATACTAACCCTTGCTATGATTACTCCCTGAAAAGCTGTGTTCCCGTAAATACTGATAAAAAGGACTGAAGTATAAATGACAAGTACACTATGACAGAAGTACTTAAACACATGATGTGGAAATAGTACTTATAAATATATAAGTAAAAGCACAAGTATTTTGAGCTCCAGTATTCAATGCAATTGTCTGGTCAATATATGGACAACTATGTAAATATATAAGCCCATGTTTGAAGAGAGAGAAAAAGAACAACAATGACATTTTATTCATATACACAAATAGGCATGGAGTAACAATGAAAAAATCTCTTGTAAATAAATTTCATTTTGTGTGTGTGTGTGTGTGTGTCAGAGAGATAAACACGCTCTCTCTCACCGCTGGCTGGGCCAGACTGGAGTTAGTCTCATGGCTGACGGTTGCAGTGACCAATCAGCAGTGAAGGGGAGATGGCCTAGGTCCTGCAACAGCAGGGCTAATAGAAAAAGCCCTCGAAGTCAGAAGTCAGGGCCTGAAGCCCTGACAAGTCAGGACAGTGGGTTCTGGGAGAGTTGGGAGGGATGTGATAGTTTCAAGAAATTATTTTACTTGAAGGTATTTTACTTTATGTACCTTTTAAAATGTACTTAAATTCAAGTACAAAGTACAGAATATTTAAAGTGCTTAGGTACAGATGTGTAGAGGGCTTTGAAATACTTGAGTGTACTTTGGTATATTTGTACTTAAGTACATGGGAACACTGCTGAAAAGTGGGTCAATCGTATTTATGTTGTGGTCACTGTTCTTGAGTAGACCAAAACCTATCTGGTATTCAAGACCATCAGGTATTAGTTTCTGTTTGTGGATGCTCCAGAACAAGCTGTTCTAAGAGGCAATCAGGCAATAGTATTGTAACTCACAGGCTCCAACGCCTGCCACCCATCTTGCTTTCTTGGCTTTTCCTCTCCTTCAGCTGCTCTTAGTTCCCACGTAGAACACTCAGACAATACAAAGAGCCTTCCTTATGTCCAGTTATTGAGCACTCTAAATAGAAAATGTAATATATAATTAGATAATGTCAAGCTTAAACAAAGAGGTAATAGCTCATAGAAAAGGGTTAAACATTTAAATGTGCAAGGTAAGGTAAAATTATAAACTAACCCATCACATCCCTCCCTTAACCTATCACTTTCAGGTTGCCCTGCCTGTAGGAGCTCCTTAGAGGTAAGCGTGGGGAAACGTGATGTGTGTCTGTGTATACACTATTGATAGTGCACATTACTGCATTCAGTAGATACTAAATTGAATTAATTCATTCACCTTTTTTGTTGTTTTGGTGCAGATCTTTATGCGACCATTCATATTTCAGAATGAAGGTGTCCTACTTCAAAATATAAGAGTTAAACATTAATACACCAGAGCTAGCAACTGTATTCCAATATAAATGAATTCATGGTGTAGAAAAATATCCCATGGAAGATTCAGCTGTGATTCCGTAACTCATGTTGAGTATGGACTTCCATTCTAAGCCCTATTTTCAACTGCTTTCTCCAAACTTCTGAGTGGAATTACTGAACTATTTGTACATTGGGAAGTTTCAAATAATGTAGAGGAGAATTTCCTGATAATTTGGGAAGTGCAGGACATAAGGATGTTTACTTGCTACTTAAATATTATGTTTTAAATTCTTTCCCGGAGTCTTACACTTTTTTGGCAAGAATGTTTATACTCATGGGTCTAAAAAGTTCAGACTTCTAGAAAAATCCATTGAGCCACAAATAACACATCCAACAATATAGGGACCATGAATGCAAACCGTGAATTGCATGAAGAAGAGTTTTCAAGATATAACCCTTGTGTAGCAGGTTGAGCACCCACAGGCGCAGCGCCTTCTGCTGGTTACCTCAGGAATTAGCACTTTCCAGTCTCAGAGCACCTCCTGCTGGCCAGTGTCCCTCCTGCTCCAGGCCCCATATCCCTCCCAGACCCCAGTGCCCCTTTCCTTGGGGTGCTGCCCTGCAGCAGTGCACCCCTCACTCTGGGTCTCCCCTCCCAGGGAGCCCCCAACTTCTATACCCACCTTGCCTCAATGGCTACCAGTCATCATCTAGTCAGTCATCATCTAGATCCCTCTCCCTGGGGCAGACTGCAGTCTGTAATGGCCACTCATCATTGGCAAGGGGGTTGGACCAGCTGCCTCTGCCTATCCCTGGGCTGCACCTCTGCAGCCCCAGTGCCTCCATAGGCCTTTAACAACGCCTCAACCTGGGGAGTTGCCAGGCTGGAGCTGCCTTTGCCTTTGCCTTTGCCCTTGCCCTTGCCCTTGCCCTTCTTCAGGTACCCTATCCTCCCAGGCAGCTAAGTCCTTCCCACTCCAAGATAGAGTGAGACTGATTTAGCTCCTCCCTTAGCCCTTATATCAGGGCCAGCTGTGGCCTGATTGGGTGTGGCCACAGCTGTGGCCGCTTCCCCAATCAGCCTAGGCCTTTTCCCCAGGAGCAGGGTAATTGCCCCACTACACCTTGGTATGAAAGACACAGGAAAAACTATAATGTGGAATTGTTGCAGGTCAGAATTAAGGCTATTTGCATGTCCTCATTGTGTATTTTTATTTCATAGAGTAGTTGTTTAAATGTTAGTCTTAACTCAGGATTTATTATGCATGGTTTTTTTTTTATAACTATGGTACTCGCCATTTTAATTTCAGTTAACAATTTTTTGTGTTTGTGAATTTACTAGGGATATGTTATTTGTTTTTTTCTTTATAAGACCTTAGTTTAAACTATAATTCACTGGACTGAATGTAATGATTAAGCCATTTTCTAGTAAAATCATTGTGTACCCAAAAAGTGGCTTTTTTTCTAATGCCTTCTCTCTTTTTTGAAAAAAAAAATACAGCAAATTAAAGTTCAGTATAATGCAAGCCAACATGTGCAAAGAAAAACCAACATTCTTTTCATGCCACATATAACTTGCGCACGGTCTATTAAAAATAATTCCCACAATTAAAAACAAAGTGGGAGAAGGATGAGAGAAACGATGAAAAAAGCTGAAATAGCTAACCCACTAAAGATTTAATGTTAGGCAATTGGTTTTACTAGTGCATCTGGCAAACTGAAAAATATTTTCAAACAGTGGAGATATTTAAGTTGCAAAAATAATTGGAAGACACTTTTTTTCCCCTCATAAGCTTTCTTGTAAAATGTTAATTCACCATTTCCCTAGTCCCTTGCATAGGACACATAGCATCATCACAGTCAGCCCATGAAGCTGTCAGTGCAGATCTCTGGAGACCTCTTTTATGATGGCAAAATGGATGTCTATACAAGTTCAGCTGCTGTAAGTAAAACAAATATAACTTGTTTTGCATGACATTATGCACGAAACAAATTGACCATAGCAAGGAATATTTGAATTAATGCTACTACAGCCCCTAGCTTAGCCTAGTTTAGTTATGATGAGATATTACACTTAATTAATAAATACAAGTTTGGGAGTTGGAACTCCTTCGGAATCCTAATCCTGACTCTGTCACTGATTTGCTGAAGACTGTAGTATTATTGCTTGCTTTTTCTCCCTCCACTGTTTCCATCTGGCTTATCACTTGCTTACATGGGGGGGGGCAGGCAAATCCCTCCAACTGTTACAGTATAATATTTACGCTAATAAACAAACAGATAATATTTATGCTAATAAACTTTACTAAAATTAATGATTATCCCAAGAACCCAGTAGACTTGCTCCTCTCCAAGTAGAGTCTAAAATTAGTACAGATGGTGAAAAGAAAATAGTTTTGAAACTTTGGGGGGAAATAGTGAATGGTAATTAGTACTTAAATGGATCTGTGTTTGAGAAAATGGAAATTATAAATCTTTAGACATAAACCTAATCTTCATTCTATTTGTCGCCATCTTTTGTACAAGCTTTTTTAAACACAGGGTACATCTATATTATTTGTCATAAAGTAGCACTTGGAAGCTCTAATCAGGATTGAGGCCCCATTGTGTTGGCACTGTACAAACACACAGTAAAAAGACAGTCCTGGCCCTGTAAAAGGAATAGCTTATTTTAAACATGTATTTGGACCTAATCCTCTAGAAGTCTGGGTCAGTCTTGCTTGTGGGCAGATTTCAGGACTCATGTCATGTTATTACCCTTTGTAAAATTGACATTCTTTCTTTTAGAAAATGCTACTTCACTGGGCTTAGAACTGTGCATTCATGGCAGGTGTTGCTTCACTGCAGATCTATAGTAGCAAGGAGTTTGCTTGGGTAGGGCATACAGAGATCTTAAATACATTTTCTGCTGCTCTTCATAAGTACCATGCAGAATGCTCACAGTTCTGTTGACCACTGGGTATGGGGTTGCTGAGGCCTCCTGCTTCTTTTTCTTGAGAACACCCTCTCCACCAGGGGCCAAGAGGGGAGTAACACATTATGGCAGTTTTATCCCTTTTCCACCAAGAGATTCCCCTTAGGCAAGCAGGATTCTTAGATTCATCTAAGCCAGCTTCCCTCTGCTTGCTTCTGCAAGTGGATCTGAGAATCAAGCCCTGAGGGCCCTTGACTTTATTGGGACCAGGATCAGGCCCTTTGTCTATTTTCATTTCCAATTATCTTCACTGGAGTACCACCTTCTTACAGTTGAATGCTTATTTTCATTATATTTTTCTCTGATCACAGAGGATGAGACACTACAGCTGCTATGAGTAGAGAAAACACTCTCTGTTTTTCTCAAACTTTCACTGTTGGGGGTTAGAAAGTGTGTGTGTGTGGGGACAGGGGGCTGGGGAGTTGGATAAGGAACACATCACTGAATACTTTGCATTCCACATGAGCAAATGAACCATACTCACAATTTAAATATGCAATGACATTCTTAAAGGTGCATAGTTTGTATGAACTGAACCTAATCTGTTATCTGCAGACTTATTCTATGCAGAGTGCAAATGTTGCTTTAAGGAAATTAAGACTTTTTCCTTTCCTTCTATTGAACAAAAGCAAATAAATTGTTCTCAATACCTTACAGGAGTCTCCCTCAAAATACTATGGGCATGATTCTCACTTACACTAAGGCTGCTTTAGACTGTTCTGGCAGTGTAAAAGATCCTTTGGAATGAGTGTAAACGTAACTTGTGCCCGCTTATACTGTCAAAGCAATGTAAAGGGGCCCTAATGTAAATGGGAATCAGATTCTATATGTTTTTGTGAATTACACATCTGCACAATATATATTAAAAACAATATAGCAGTTGTTTAATTTTTTTATGTAATTAGAGGTGCTTGAAAACATCTGGTAGTTGACACACAATTCATTTTTTCATTGTATCTTTTCATGGTAAATTGGGAACAAAATACAATACACCCCTCTGAGATACTCTTAAGTTTATGGCAGGTTGTGTACTTTTTAGCTAGCCACTGCATAACACCATTTGCTTCCCACAGATACAGTGGGAAGTAACTTTATCTGGCAGTAAAAACTAAGAGGGAAGGAGAGACTGATTAAGAAGGAAGTTTTAGTGTCTATGTTTGTAATACAGAATATTATTTGCACAGGCAACCTTAAATCCTGCAACTCTCAAGCGATTCACTCTACAAGTGAAATAGTGTTCTTTTAACATAGGAAATTGTGTACAAAAACTAGGTTTTTTTTATTGAAAGGAAAAGGGTAAAATCAAATTTTATTATACAGCTGTAACAATTCCCCCTTCATGTATTGTTAGTGGAATTGGAACCCTGAACCTTTAGCATCCACCTGAATCTTCTACCACCTGAATAACAGGAATAACTACAGTAGAGGGCAAAGAAGGTTGGGGGGTGGCAGTGGGGGGAGGAGGGGCAAGATGGACAGCTGGGACCCTAAGGAGTGGTGAGGGGAGCTCAGCCTGGTGCACAAACCTGTGCTTGCTCACGTTCTCTCTCCAGGAGTTCAAGGAGCTCCTGTGGCTATATGTAGGGTCTGAGGGTGGTCCAGTTGTGCCAAGCATTGTTCAGCAGTCTCTCCTCCTTTTTGGTGGTGGTGGGGCACAGCACTTTAAAATATTTCTAGTTAGTGTGTTTTGTCATGCTGCCATTAGTTTCTCAAGGAAAGCAAACGAGAGAAAGGGAATACAGATTGTCAAAAGTTCATACCTCACATAAATCTGACCGGAATTTCATGGCACAAAGAAAAAGCTCTTCTCTAGCCCAAGGACTTTCCCCTGCTGCATTACAAAGGGCTGCTGCAAACAATGGAGGTGCTGGAATCTCTCAGGAACAAAAGTTGCACAAATCTTTTAGAATGGACAGTGTTAGGCAGCTCTCCCCAAAATAATAAAACATCATTGTCGTTTTTGCAACCCACGTAGTACTCATGTGCACAGAATATTCAATGCAGCATCACTGTGCACTGTGAATTATAGCTGTCATTATGGGAAACCCCCCTGGTGCGAGGTCCAGGTTCCCTTCTAACCAGATCCCAGAGATGAAACTGTAATTTGTGGGATTGCCCCCATATACATGTATGTATGTATGAGAAAATGAGAAGCTCCCTGCCAGCAAGGCTTTCTCTGAAGGGGCAGGTACACTAAAACCCATTAGAGTTATGTAGTTGGGAAGAAATTTATATTTCCATACGAAATGAGGAAGAACTTGCTCTATGTGGTAACCATTTCAGATTAAACTCTGCTGCTTTTAGGGGAGCAATGTCAGTGGCTTTCTCAAACATTTCAACTCTTCTTTCCCTCTTCCCCTTTTTTTAACTTAAACTCCCATGGTTCCTCTAAGGACAGCTCTTGATCTAAAAATGCATAAGGCCAATGTTTAATCTGATGGCACTCTCAAAATAGATTTATGGATTTGTTTGTTAGAATAATTTGGAATGGGATGAACCAAATTTGCCTCAGGCAATGGATATGGCCTCTGAGAGTCGAGTTTTCTGTTTGTTTTTAAAGAAATAGATTACTAATGAAATATGACTTGCAACTAACAGAAATTAAAACCAGGGGAAAGCTTTGTTTTTATGTAAATCTTAGAAATGGCAGCCTGGCATTTCCAAATATGAGTGATAAATTGTAACTGTCCTGTCAATTTTTTGAGTTTATCTCCAGGGTTGAAAAATTTTAGGCTAAGGAACAGCAAAAAATCATGGGATTTTTGTGAATTCTACCTGTCTGCCCTTTGCTTTCCCTCTTACTTGCTTTCTTTTACTTCCTTCCTTGCTGCTTTTGTTGTCCTGCTCTCCAAACAAGCAAAGACGATGTTCCTCACCAAGGGTGGTGAGAATCAGTACCACACCTCTTTGGGTATGTCTGCATTAGCAGCTGGGAACACATAGCCAGACATATGCACTAGCTCTTCTTGCTTAAAATAGCAGGGTTGATGGGGTAATGTGGGTGGCCATTCAGGTTGGCTGCCGGAGTATGTACCTAAGAGGTCTGGGTGGGTTTGTACCCAGGCAACTAGCTGCAGACTCTAAGGCTAAGTCTACCCTACACACTACTGGTGGTGGTGTATAATGTGCATGTAGCTACATGCTGCAGTGACAAGCAGGCTGCGTCCACGCTGGCATGCATAGCAACATGTTAGTCAAGGGCTCTGGCAGAGGGGAGGCAACAGGGAAAGGCTTCAACATCTCCACTCTGCTGGAGCCGTTCACTGCAGTGAGGAAAGGGTTTGGCGTGGGGAGAGTCCAGCAGCAGGGAGCTGCCTGAACCTTTCCCTCCTGCCCACCACACCTCCGCTGCCACAGCCTTTCCCTTTGGTAGGGGAAGCATCCATAGCAGGGCCTTTCCCCGCTTGGAGAGTCTTTTCCTGCAGAGGGGAAAGGCTGCAACAGCTGGGTTGCAGTGGGACACTATGGTGCTAAAAATAGCAGTGTAGATGGGGAGACACTGCTTGGGCGAGTAGAGAGTGTGTATGGTATGTACTTGCATACATACCTGCACCCTTCAGGCCTATCTTTACTCTACTTGCCAAAGCTGTGTCTCACTGGCTACGCTGCTATTTATACTGGTGCTAGGGGACCTATGTGGGTATGTACGCTAGACGCTGCCCAAAGACGTGAGCCAGGGAGATGTACCATCAGAGGCCCAGAACTTGCGGCCCAGTGGGAGAGGATCTAAGCTAGCATTAAACGATCCTTGAACTCTCCTGATCCTGGAGTTGTCCCTGATATAATTTAGACAGTTATGCATGGCCTGTTGGCAGCATCACTCTGCCGCCCAATTGTCCATAGTTCTGCCAGGAATTTCTGCAGTGCTGTGCATTGCATCCCCACCCATGGCAACCCCCCCATGCCTCATGCTTGTGATGGGGTCCTTGGAAGACGGATGCAGGCTATCTTCCAGAGCCAGATTGAGTCTTTGTACTCTGCTTTGGCCCTTTAGCCCAGCACAAAGGTGTCAGAGTGGGGGTGAGACTCTCACCCCTTGTACTGCTTCTGGGGCCTCACCCAACTGAAGGATCTTTTTTAGAATCACACTTAAAAGTGTAATTGTAACATATAGATCTTCTTTTGAGTAGTTCCAGACTTTATTACATTCATACTCTTAATCTTTGTTTTTAGTAACTCAACTTTCTGAAACATTCACCTTTTAGTTTATAATGTTGTAGACTTTGTTTCTTAAAGATGGTTATTTTTAAAATGTGAGTAAAAACTTTTCATCCCTTTGGTGAATCAGGGAAATATTTTTTCCCCATTCTTAAATTTTTTTTTGCTACTTTTGTTTTAACAGCACCACTGCCAAAACCAGTGAAGTTGGAACGTTGAAATTTGGCATTGAAATAGTCCTTACTGAGAAGTACATTCCTGAGGAAATTGATTTTCATGTTACCATCTTACGAGTGTCTTGAAAATTTAGGTTCTGAGCCACAGGGTTCACAGTTGATTTATGTCTTTATTTTTTGCTAAGCTTGTTGAGTTAGATTTGCAGTGAGCTAGCTAGTTCTCTCTGGTCTGAGCAAGATATAGAGAATCTACCAGTTCCCTTTGTAGTTTGTTCCAATGATGAATTGTCCCCACTGTTAAAAACATGTGCTTTAATTCTAATTCTGAATTTGCCTGGCTTCTCCTTCTAGCCATTGGTTCATTTTTGTTTTTAGTTTTTGCAACCAGAAAAAAGATCCCTTTTAGTTGCTTTGAAGAGGCTCATACAGTATAACCAAATCACTTCTACCTTCTTTGTGATAAACTAAACAGACTGAGCTCTTTAATTCTCTCTAGTCTAAGGCATTGTTGCTAGCCCTTGAATCTTTTTTTTGCTCTTTTGTGTACCTTTTCCAGTTTTTCATTATCCTTTTTCAAAATGTGGACACCAGAACTATATGCAGTATTCCAGTACAAGTCTCACTCATACTGCATAGAGGTAAAATCAACTCTCTACTCTTCTATTTATATACCCAAAGATTGCATTAGTCCCCCGACCAAGAGGCCCTCCCCCGCCGTGGCTTTGCCCCTGCTCCTCCTCTTCCCCTCAAGGCCCACCCCCTGGACAGGCCAGAAGTTGGAGCTGGGCCGTGGTAAGAGCTGCCAAGGGACCCCAAGCCACTGTGAGGAGCCCCAGACCCTTCACCTGTCCTGGGCGGTGTGTCCCGGGGAATGGGCATATGGGCTGGGGGCTGCTCTTGGGCACCCAGCCCCCCTGCCCAGGGCAGGTGGAGGGTCCGGGGCACCCGATGGTGACTCAGGCTCCATGGTTGGCAATTACCACTGCCCAGCTCCAGCTTCCAGCCTGCGGGGGGGGGGGGGGAGGGGCGGGCAGGGCCTCAGTGGGGAGAGCAGAAGTAGGGGTAGGTCCATGGGGCAAGGGAGGGAGCTCATGCCCCCCCCCCTTTCTGCTGAAGTTCCAGTGCTTGCTCCTGATTCTGACCCCTAGGTCCTCTTCAGAGTTGCTGCTTTCTTAGATTATAGTCCCCCGTTCTGGAGGTATGGTCTGCACTCCTTGTTCCTGGATGCATAATATTCCATTTGGCTGTATTAAAGCACATTTTGTTTGAATTGGCCCAGGTTACCAAGCAATCCAGAGAGTTAGAGTTTTGGACCCTGAATACTTGCAACAAATAGCTCATTAATTACAGGCCAATAATTAGTCAATGAAATATGTTCATGAATACATTGGAGGAAATCATAAGGAGTTCTTTGGCACATGTTTGCTATGAATACTCTGACTAAACCCAAAGAGTTTCAAGTGGAGTTTCCAGCTCCTGATGGGAAGGGAAGGGACTTTTGTCAGCAAACATGTAGCTAGCACTCTTTTTACAATGCCTGGTAGCAACTTTAGCCCATTGCAAAAGTAATTTTACACAGACATCAAATACTTTAAAGGATCCTCTCAACATATTTTGAAACGTTCCCTTCATAGGATCTTGGATATTCTTTTTGAGTGTAAACAGGATTGTTGCCATTCTTTGATCTGCTTTTGGACTAAGCATGACATTTATCTATATTCTTGCAGAATATTTTTTTCCCCTTCCTTGATTAATGGGGGTCTTGATTTTTGTTTTTCTTTAATGGATATTCTGAATAAAACTCTCTGGCTGGAAACTGATGATAAAAAGGTGTTATTCCCATGATGACTATCTTCCCTTAGCTTGCAGATGACCTAAGGCTTAGGGAATCTCTTGCTCCTCTTAACATTCTAATAGAGATAACATGGCTCATGAAAGAACTTGTTTGCCTCACATGGATGTGTTTAGCTGGCACAGCCTTATTTATCATTACTGTGTCACTTAAGGAAATGTGTATTCATGGGATATAAACTTGGCTGTTGTTTTGTAATGGCTGTTTATACTGCACATGGTCAGGTCTCTTCTCTGGTCTCCTTCTAATTGTGTCTGGAATGCTGCAAATGTGAGGAATGTGTGTTAGACTTGGTTTGGATTTTTCAAGGCAGTTGTTCTCTGATCCTTTTTATGAGATGATTGAAGGGGACTGGGGGGGGAGGGGGTTGGCTCACTTTTTTTAGTGTCCACAGTAAAAACTGTTCAGCAGTTTTGAACAGTCACAACGCGTTTGACTGCAAGCTGAATTAGTGCTGGGAGGGCTTTCTGACGAACTCCATGAATACTTTAGCTATCCTAAGAATCAAAGTAAAAACGATGACTTTTTTCTGAAAGAAATACTGTAGGTAGGGAATAACCCAATGGCTGTTGCATTTCTTCCATGCCGGGAGGAGGAGAGAAGGGGGTTTTATTACCCAAAGTATTTATTTTTTTATTTTTTCCTTTTAAGTGGCTCATTATTTTTCAGAACGTTATACTGTGTGTATATGTATATGTGTGTGTGTGTATATTATATATATATGCATATATGCTATATTTTTGTTTACTTGCTTCTCTGCAAAATCAAACTTTAGCTTTCTAGGGATTTGCGTGGAACCCGCTCTTCTCACAGAAGTAGCTGTAAGGCTATCTTTCCCAGCATCTGACTCTTCTGTGATCTGGGGTATGAACTAAGCAGATGTGTCTCGTGCTTGACTCATACATCCCATAATGTCTGTGAAGCAATAATACTGCCGAGTGAGCAACATGGGAGGTCATGTATGATCTATGGGCATAAAAATGTGCGTGGGAGCTAGCAAAAGTTGCGTCAACGTATGTGTCAACATCTGGACCCACTAATTGTGGTACTGCTTGAAAGCCTACAACGTCAGCTTAGGCTATTGAAGAAACTGAAACTGCTCAGGCCTTAATGAGACTTCTTCTACCATCCTTTCCTTGCATCAGATTTGAAAAAGAGGCATTCAAAAATAAACGGTGCCTGATATGGGCAAATGATATTGTGCATACAAAATGGTTTTTTCTCATCAGAGAGGAATATTTATCCCCCTGAATTGAATAGCCTGTGATAGCTGCACACTATGGCCCTGATTCTGCATTACTCTGAATGCCTCTTGAGAAATGCAGTCTTGAGTATGCCTTTGATTCCCACTCAAGGACTAGGTCCTAACTTTCATTTCTGTATTAAAGTGTCTGAGGTGCAAATAAACCCCTGCAAGTGAACTTGTTGAATAAAGACATGTTAGTTGTATGCTGTAATTTCCCTAAAACACATGCATTCCCGTACATCAGAACCAAAATGGTTAATTAACATCCTGCAACCTTGATGTACCTTGATTTACTTTAACGAGGATCCAAACAGATTACCTGTAAATGCATGGTAATCCTCATCTCTAAATGAGATAATATGGAAAGTAATTAATAAACAGCATCATAAAACTGACATAAAATAGCCTGGTGTTTTTCATTCAGCTGATGGCTTAACTGATGGCTTGCATGTGCTTCAAAGAAAGAATTCAACTAACTAGTAGAACTCAGGGAAACCACCTAGAAAGTAATCTTGTATTATATCTTTTGAGCCTACGGTGAGATGAAGTCAATAAAGAATTTTAAAATAAGAGAGAAATAGGGCAGCAAAAAATAGATATCTAAACCCTGGCCTCTGTACATCTTGGAAGCAGTAGCCATAGCCAGAAGGACCTAATGGCTTTATCAACCTTGATGTATTAAGTGTCATGTCATACTGGATTCTGGATTGGTCTTGTCATACTGGATTGGTCTTGTCATACTGGAAGTAGCGTGATTATTTGTAGGAGGAGTGGATGGCTTTATCAGTAATGTTCACTTTCTTTTCTAAATGAATTGTGCTGCGCAGACAATCTTTTCATATGGTAATAAATTGGTGTGGTATTCTTCTGGGTGCAATATACAGTATAATTGTTTTTCCATAGACATTTCCACAGAGGAAATATATATTTTCAATTCAGTTGCCTTATTTGTATTACAGTAGCACGTAGAGACCCCAATATAGAACTTTAGTTATGCTAGGCACTATACAAACACATAGTAAGACATGAACAGTCCCTGTCCGAAAGATCTTAGTCTATATGACAGACAAAAAGAAAGGGAAGAAACAGACACAGGGGTGAAGTGACTTGCCCAAGGTCACTTAACACATTTGTGACTAAACTCAGATTTTCAAAATCCCAGTCTAGTGCCCTGGCAACAACCCTGCTGATTGATATTTTAGATTTGAAGAAAAATGAAGTCTCCATAAGAGAGCAGAGAGCGTGTGCCTCCTCTTTATCAACAGCCATCCTGAATTAGCTCAAAGTGACTTCTCTACAGACTGACCAGAGGGCCCATTCTACTCCTAAAGATGCAGTCTATAGAGAGAAGCCTTACCATTGCATACTGTACACCACAAATAAAATAATATCAGTATTTATTAAATAGACTAAGAGGGCTCCCTAGTTCTATTTGCTGAGGACTGGAAGTCAAGAATCCTCTGATACTTGCGGCTGATCTACTCTACCATGGTTAATCAATCTAACTTACGTAATTTCAGTTATGTGAATAACATAACTGAAGTCCACATACTTAGAGCCACTTACCACAGTGGCTACACTGCGCTGTGTCGACGGGAGAGTGTCTCCCGTCGACTTCTGTTACACTTCTCAGGGAGGTGGAGTACACAAATGATGGGATGATCTCCCATCGATTTACTGTGTTTTCACCTGACCCGCTAAATCTACACTCGCTGCATCGATTGCAGCAGTGCTGATCTACCGGTTAGTGTAGACAAGCCCTTGGATTGGATAGGAAGGGAGAGAGCCACAATAACGATTAAAGGATTCGAAAATATGATTTATAGTAATGAGTTCCTTGAATCTTGTCTACTAAGCTTAAAAAAGAGAAGGTCAAGGAATGATTTGACCACAGTCTAACACTGCCTACGTGGGGAACAAAAATCTGATAATGGAGGACAATTCAATCTATAAGATCCAATGGCTGGAAGCTGAAGCTGGAAAAATTAATTTAAGAAATAAGGTGTAATTTTTTAACAGAGAGGGTAATTAACCATTGGAACAATTTACCAAGAGCTGTGAGAGATTCTTCATCACTAGACATTTTAAAATCAAGATTGGATGTTTTTCTAAAAGATATGCTCTAGTTCAAACAAGACTTAATTGAAGGAAGCCCTATTGCCTGTGTTACACAGGAGATCGGGTTAGATAGTCACAAAGGTCCCTTCTGGCCTTCAGATCTATGAAACAGAATCCTTAAGGGCTCTAACAAGGATTCCCGTCCGAGACCTCAGGCAAGTTGTTTCTTTTTCTTGATTTTTAAAAATAGGGATAATACTCGTGTCAACTGCGCATTGTAAGGATTGATTATTTTTGTAGAATTCTTTGAAGATAAGTGCTGTAAACACTTCAAACAGGGGGCAAGGTTGTAATCAGAAAAGGTTTATTTGGAATAGGAAAATTCATCTTGTATTAATATGTTGGCTTTGAAAGTTATATTGGAAGGTGAAAGTTATTGGGTTTGCATTCAACTCAGGAGTGTAAAGGCAGAAAGGAAAATCATCCAATGAAAACCAGAATATAAATGGAGCAGTGATGGGCAGAATGACTGCTATAATGTAAAATAAAAGGACACTAGAGATGCTAATGGCAAAAATGGATAATATAGTGTAAACCTAATGGCTAGGTGGTTTGCTGGGAATTGAAGCTCTCTGGTGCCCTTATTGGTGAAAAGGAAATGTGTATGCTGCATATTGTTTTATATGGGGCACATAGTAGCCTTGTTTTTAGTGCTTGGCCTTCTAACTGTAACAAATTGCACAGGCTTTGCTTTGGCACAGAAAACCATTTTAGAGAAAAAAAACTCCACCCAGGAGTGGTGGGATGCGGACCCTTATTTACAGGAAATAGTTTCATAAATTTCACAAAGCTCCAGATTCCTGCAGGTACACACCTTCCTAATGCTCATGACCCATACCATTTTCTGTGGCTTCACTAACGCTGTTCCATGTTTAAGAGCAGTAAATGAATTGCACTATTTGAGAATCCCCAGCTGCAAGACAGGTACTCGTTTGTTTTCACAAATTCAAAGGTTGGCCATAAAGGGTTTGGGGAATGGACTAGAAATGACTGTAGTTTGTAGCACACTAAAGTACTGCACAGCAATGGTAAGTGCTGATGTGACGTTAATAAAGCCCCTGTGTAGAGGCAGTCCTAGGGACATGGACGAAGTGTGGTTGTTCTTAGTGCCTCCTCGCTAGTGGCATCCCCTTAGTACTGCTGAGGCTGGAATCAGCAGGAATCATTATTTAAAAAAAAGAAAAATAAATAAAGGGTTGGAAAGGTAGAATAGTAGGCAAGTGGTGGGAGGAGGAATGGGAACCTCTATATTGAGGAATGGGAACCTCTATACTGCCAACTACAAGAAGTTACTACTGTGATTATGATGAGTTGTCCGAACGTTATTGATTATAAGCAGCACATCATTTCATGAATTTTGAGTTACTCTTTACAACTTGCATAAGGTTTAAAAGACAAAAGAAAGGAAAATGTTGGGAGCTTTGGATATGTATGGGGAAAACCTTAAAAGAAGGCTATGGACACTCTCAGGGTTTATTATTTTAGATTACTTAACCAAATCTGATAGGAAAAAGCAAGCAGCTTTCAATTCTTAGTTTTCCCCTGTATGTCGTGCAGGATACTGTAGACTGGTTGCAATGTGATGAGAAGCACATCAGCCAAGTGTATCAGCTGCAGTGCCAGGGTAATTGCATTGCACAGAATAGTAGATACAGAAACTGGGAAGTCTTGTTATTTTGCTCCTAGAGTTCTCGCTTTGATACTGTAAATAGTAGGTTGCTACAAATAAGGAGAGGGAAACTCTATTTCCGTTGAAAATATATACAACTTTCATCTCCCACTGTGTGGTGTTATCTAGTCACCTTGGTATCCCGCAGCCACATCATTCATATTCCTTTTGATCTTATTCTTGGCAAATATTGAAAAGGATTGCCAAGATCATTTCAGCCCTTTATCCAAATTACTATAATGGCTAGGTTCTGAGCTGATGTCTTAATTCCCTATCTCAGATGAACTGAAGAAAAGCTGAGTTCTTAGTGGTTTGCTCTAAGAGGAATGCCGATCCGGGATATCTCCTTGCTAATCCTGCTGGACTTTCATAGTACCATTCATGAGTCTAAAAAGCACAGGTAGCATGATGGCCTTTAGTTTATCCTTTGATAGTCATATCTGTGATAGTTTTAGGGTTTTGTGTTTCAGCCTTTGAACGATTACCTGATGGAAATCTTGATTTAACAACCTGTAAATACAAGTCAGTTATTTTACCATATGTTAACAGAGATAAGCCTTCTTTAATGGACGGTTTCACAGATTGTGCCATTCATAAAGACAGATTATCTTCTGAGATCCAGCCCCTTTGCGCCACTAAAGCGGCATAAAGGGACTGTAATCTGGCTGCAAATCCCTGGCCCTGTACTTCCCTTTCCCAGGTATTGGATGGGGACCTGGCAAACCCTGCCATCTGTGGCAGATCTTACAGCAGACAGAAGCAAACTAAAATGTTTTGGGTGGGGTCAGTCTCTCTCTCATTTTAACCAGAAATTCCATTCTGGACCAGAGAACTTTTTTTGATGAATCAGCATTTTCCCATGAAAGCCGTTTAATCAAAAAATTCCTGAACAATACTAGTAATTTCCAAGTTGATCTAACTGATGTCAATCTGAAGTGGTATGCAAGCAGAGAGAGTAAAAGTGAAACGACAAAAAAGGGTATTTTAAATATGTGGGTGTGTCACTCTGTCACATTTGAGCACTTAATACATGTTGTAATTGGCTGGTTTTAAGCACAGATGTCACTGTTTATCATCTAGAAGTATGGTGCTGACTGACAAAGCCCTTTTCTCTTCCCCCTCCACCCTCCTGTTCTTATTAAAGCTCTGTAATAGTGAAGTGGACCAACATCCAAAATATTCCAAAATAATGAAACAATATTATGATTTGAAAGCTGAAACTGTTGTGGTTTGGAATCCGGAAATCCTGGGGATTCAAAATTGTGGTATAGTCCTGTATAACTATACTTGGTAATTATGAGAAGCTCTATTTTTCTTTAATATTAAATTTCACTGATTAAGAGGTTCAGCCTCTAGCTACAATACATTAGAAAGAGGATAAAATAATTAAATCATCACAACTTGTGTTGCATTTAGAGAAGTACATATCATGATGAGAGTAAAAACTAAAAATAAATAAAAATGAAAAACTGGGGGGAGACTTGCAATGAGAACTTTGTAGACGAGTGAAATATGTTTGATAGAATAAATGTTCATACTGTGTGGGTTTTCCCTCAGTGCAGCTTCATTCCCCAAAACACTGATTTCCATGATAAGAATTGGATAATTTAGACAGACCCATTAACCAGTAGCAAAGTTATTCACAATCATTAAGCCTCCCACTGTTCTCTTTTAAGAAGAATCTATCTCATGGAATAAGAACCCATATAAATAAATCCCTCTGACACTGAAAAATATCATTTGAGCTGATCGGTAGTTGTATCTACTGTTTGAACCCCTCTGTTTATGCATTGCTCAGAAACCTTGAAATAACAGTGGGGTAACATTTTCAAAAATGGCTGCCGAACTTTAGGCACCTATAAGCAACTAGAGAGGTCACTAGAACTTCAGAGGTGCTGAGCCACCTACAATTCCAACTGAAATTCAAGCCACCTATTAGCTAGGGAAGGATAGGCGAGAGGTCCTGGAAGCCAAATTTAGGCTGCTAGGTCAGAGATTGAAGTCCAGGACCTCCACGGTGGCATTCTCTGAGATGCTCCCAGTTCCAAGCGCAGGGCCAGTTAGACTGGCAGAATTGCAGAGTCTCAATTGCATGGATGAGATGATGGTGTAGGGAGGAGGGGTTCACATTTATTAGGAACCGGGGAAACTTTTGGGAAAGGGGGACTGGGTACATGTCACCTACAGGAAGGATGGGCTCCACCTAAACCAAAATGGAACCAGATTGCCGGCACTTAACATTAAAAAGGTTGTAGAGTAGTTTTTAAACTAAGGGCTGGGGGAAAGCCGACAGGTGTGGAGGAGCACATGGTTCGGAGAGACACATCCCTTAGGGGAGGATCTATTAATAGAGAATCTCTATGTCCCAGTGAGGACGTCAGGATGGAAAATGATAAAATACAGGCAGGTCTGATCAGAAACAGTCAAATGGAAGAGTCCCATTCAATTACACTGTGTAATGGCAGACAGCTAAAAGGAGACAAGTTTTTAAAGTGCTTATATACCAAGGCTACAAGTCCAAATAATAAAATGGGTGAACTAGAGTGCCTTGTATTAAATGAGGATATTGATATAATAGGCATAACAGAAAGTTGGTGGAATGAGGATAATCAATGGGATACAGTAATACCAGGGTACAAAATATATCAGAAGGGCAGAACAGGTCATGCTGGTGGGGGAGTGGCATTATGTGTGAAAGAAAGTGTAGAATCAAATGAAGTAAAAATCGTAAATTAATCAAACTTACCATAGAATCTCTATGGATAGTAATTCCATGCTCTAATACTAAGAATATAGTGGTAGGGACCTATTACTGACCACCTGACCAGGATGATGATAGTGACTGTGAAATGCTCAGGGAGATTAGAGAGGCTATTTAAAAAAAAACCTCAGTAATGATAATGGGGGATTTCAGTTATCCCCATATTGACTGGGTACATGTCACCTCAAGACGCGATGCAGAGAGAAAGTTTCTTGACACCTTAAATGACTGCTTCTTGGAGCAGCTGGTCCTGGAACCCACCAGGCAATTCTTGATCTAGTCCTAAGTGGTGCACAGGATCTGGTCCAAGAGGTGAATAGTAGCTAGACTGCTTGGTAATAGTGACCATAATATAATTAAATTTAATATCCCTGTGGCAGGAAAAACACCACAGGGGCCCAGCACTGTAGCATTTAATTTCAGAAAGGGGAACTACACAAAAATGAGGTTAGTTAAAACAGAAATTAAAGGGTACAGTGCCAAAAGTGAAATCTCTGCAAGTTGCATGGAAACTTTATAAAGACACCATAATAGAGGCTCAATTTAAATGTATACCCCAAATTAAAAAACATAGTAAGAGAACCAAAAAAGAGCCACGGCGGCTAAACAACAAAGTAAAAGAAGAAGTGAAAGTTTAGAAAGTGGACATTATGCTTCTTTCTATTTTCCTCACTAAGATTTAAACACTGGCAAATGAAATGCAAAAATACAATTAGGAAGGCCAAAAAAGAATTTGAGAAACAGTTAGCCAAAGACTCAAAAAGTAATAGCAAATTTTTTTTTAAGTACATCAGAAGCAGGAAGCCTGCTAAACAACCAGTAGGGCCACTGGATGATCGAGATGCTAAAGGAGCACTCAAGGATGATAAGGCCATTGCAGAGAAACTAAATGAATTCTTTGCATTGGTCTTCACTGTTGAGGATGTGAGGGAGATTCCCAAACCTGAGCTATTCTTTTTAGGTGACAGATCTGAGGAACTGTCCCAAATTGAGGTATCATTAGAGGAGGTTTTGGAACAAATTGATAAATTAAACAGCAATAAGTCACCAGGAACAGATGGTATTCTTCCAAGAGTTCTGAAGGAACTCAAATGTGAAATTGCGGAACTACTAACTGTAGTCTGTAACCTATCATTTAAATCAGCTTCTGTACCAGATGACCGGAGGATAGCTAATGTGACACCAATTTTTAAAAAGGGTTCCAGAGGTGATCCTGGCAATTACAGGCCTGTAAGCCTGACTTCAGTACCGGGCAAACTGGTTGAAACTATAATAAAGAACAATATTGTCAGACATATAGATGAACATAATTTGTTGAGGAAGAGTCAACATAGTTTTAGTAAAAGTAAATCATGCCTTACCAATCTACTAGAATTCTTTGAGGGGGTCAACAAGCATGTGGACCAAGGGGATCCAGTGGATATAGTGTACTTAGATTTTCAGAAAGCCTTTGACAAGGTCCCTCATCAAAGGGTCTTATGCAAAAAGCTGCCACAGATTAAGAGGGAAGGTGCTCTCATGGATTGGTAACTGGTTAAAAGATAGGAAACAAAGGGTATGTATAAATGGTCAGTTTTGAGAATGGAGAGAGGTAAATAGTGGTGTCCCACAGGGGTCTGTTCTGGGACCAGTCGTATTCAACATATTCATAAATGATCTGGAAAAAGGGGTAAACAGTGAGGTGGCAAAATTTGCAAATGATACAAAATTACTAAAAACAGTTAAGACCCAGGGAGACTGTGAAGAGCTACAAAAGGCTCTTTTGTAGCTACAAAAAGCTCTTTTGACTGAGCAGCAAAACGGCAGATGAAATTTAACGTTGACAAATGCAAAGTAATGCACATTGTGTTATACTTATAAGAAGCACACGGGATCTTTATAGGGAAGAAGGCAGCATGCTGCATTTATTGAGAATACAGTTAGCATATGCTTTTCAATCACACACACACACACACACACACACAGAGTCTTGCCAGTTGATGTTTATAGTTACCAGTCCAGAGTCTGGATCAATCTAGTGGCCAGCCAGATTGGTCGCAGAGGGGAGCAGGGCTCTGTCGGTTGCGATCTGATGCTCCTGGAGTGTGGCAAGACGAACCCAAAGTCCCACAGCAAAGCACCCTGTTCTTATAGTCCTCTTTCTCTGTTGAAGTCTATAGATTTTGCTGTGTTAGTTTCTGACCGGTTACTCCTTGATTGGTGTTAACATTCCAAAACACCTCTGAGAAGGTCATCCTGTTTTGGTTTTGATTTAATCAGTTGTCTTTAGGGGTGCCAGCTTTCACCTCAGGGTTGTCAATTTACCCTTCTTCAATCATAGATACGCGTTGATGGTTCTTTGGCATCAACAAATCTTGATAAGTGTCTTCGCTCCTCCTTTCTTGACCATCTGGTGAACAATGGCCTTCACACCTTATCTTTTCCTGATGCATGCCCCCCTCATTCACACAAGCAGTCTCTTACAGAGACCAAACAGTCTTTTACAGAGACTTTGAGAATACAAACAGTAGTATTTTATATCGAGCAAAAAGGCACTGCAAATTAAACCTTGCTAAGTTTTACAATCAATAACCAAGACAATTTACATTGAGATCCAGGCCTTCAATGTTCCTCTAATCTACTTAACATAGACACAATACAGAATCCTGTCTTTTACTAACTAAACCTTAAAACAAAGAACTAAAGAGGGCCCAATTAGTAATACATATGGGAAAACAGAATCTCATAGTCCCAGAGGGTCATTCCTTTCTGCTATTCAAATGGGGTGGCTAGCAGGATGAAATCAAATTATACATTAATTCTTACAGTGCAATTCTAAAATCCTGCCCCTACAATTGGAAAGCATAATCCCAACTATACATATAAAATGATGGGTTCTAAATTAGATGTTACCACTCAAGAAAAAGATCTTGGATTCATCGTGGATAGTTCTCTGAAAACATCCACTCAGTGTGCAGTGGCAGTCAAAAAAGCGAACAGAATCCTGGGAATAATTAAGAAAAGGATAGATAACAGAATAGAAAATATCGTGTTGCCTCTATATAAATCCATGGTACGCCCACATCTTGAATACTGTGTGCAGATGTGGTCGCCCTATCTCAAAAAAGATATATTGGAATTGGAAAAGGTTCAGAAAAGGGCAAAAAAAAATGATTAGGGGTATGGAATGGCTTCCATACGAGGAAAGATTAATAGGACTGGGACTGTTCTGCTTGAAAAAGAGACGACTAAGTGGGAATATGATAGAGGTCTATAAAATCATGACTGGTGTAGAGAAAGTAAACAAGGAAGTGTTATTTACTCCTTCTCATAACACAAGAACTAGGGGGTCACCAAATGAAATTAATAATCAGCAGGTTTAAAAAACACACAAGGAAGTATTTCTTCACACAATGCACAGTCAACCTGTGGAACTCCTTGCGAATAACAAATTTTGTGAAATGCATTGGTTCTTCTGAATTAAGTAACTTTTACAATATATACACACAATTAAGACATAATGGAGTTTTATTAGGCATGAATTTAGCCTATGCTGTTTAAAACATGAGGAGGCAAAATGGATTTACCAATTGGCCAAAAAGGTTAGTAATTCCTCCCTGCGAAGTTAGATAACTGATTTACCACCTTAAAAACCAGGTTTATCAAGGTCTCATTAGAGTTTCATTACAGAATGGCAGGTAACACTTAATTGTAAATATTTTTAATTTAAAAAGAAATAACTCTTGGTTTCAGCTGTTACTATATTAAAATACAGGTGTACAAACTTAATTTGTGTTACTAATTTTTCTGTTATGGTGGTAAAATCTGATCCAGGTAAAGACCGTTAGCTTTTCAACTGTGGTTAGAATTTATTTTCAGAAATTTTATCTGTACTTGTTCCTTTTGTATTGCTTTTGGCTGCTTGCAGCTCTGTTGGAAACCTGTAGTAATTGTGTTCTGCTATTATTCATGTTTGCTTTCACTAATCCAGATGAAGAATGCAAAGAAGATGACTCTTTTTTTAAAAAGTTAGAAATGATTTAGATTAATGAGTTAAACATAAAAGTTTTTTTCTTTAATAAAGTGCTTACAGTTGCCATAGGTAAGAAAGACAATCTTGTTTCTGAAATTCTAGTATCTAGTGAAACAGAAATATGATTCCACTACTAAAGGTTGTTAGCACTAATATCCAAGAAATGTAAATTAAACTTTTAAGGACACATGGCTTAGGATGACTTTTTTTTCTAGGGAAGCTTAATCTTTTAAAGTTTGCTTGATATCATTCTTTCAAAGAAACACCCATAAATAAAAATATAATAATGTCCAATAGATATCTTTTGATTGATTTTCACTTTACCTGTCTTATGGTAATAATTGATCTTTGTATAAATTATGTTTCATGATTACCTTTCCAGCCTACCTTCTGATGTGGAAATTCACATTTCCTTTAACTAATAGTTTTGCCACTGTGGAGGTTTATCGGAGGTTTTGTTGAACAGTGTGAGTAGGGAGAGAGACTATTTCATCAAGGTGACAGGTTTCAGAGCTGTAGCCATGTTAGTCTGTATCAGCAAAAACAGTGAGGAGTATTTGTGGCATCTTAGAGACTAACAAATTTATTTGGGCATAAGCTTTTGTGGGCTAAAACCCACTTGATCAGATGCATGGAGTGGAAAATACAGTAGGAAGAGACATATACATAGTACATGAAAAGATGGGAGTTGCCATACCAATTCTAATGAGACAATTAAATTAAAGTGCGCTATTATCAATAGGAAGAAAAATCACTTTTGTAGTGGTAATCAGGGTGGCCCATGTCAAACAGTTGACAAGAAGGTGTGAGTAACAGTAGGGGGAAAATTAGCATGGGGAAATTAGTTTTTAGTTCTTGGAGTGACCCATCCACTCCCAGTCTTTATTCAGGCCTAATTTGATGGTGTCCAGTCTGCAAATTAATTCCAGTTCTGCAATTTCTCGTTGGAGTCTGTTTTTGAAGTTTTTTTGTTGAAGAATTGCTACTTTTAAGTCTGTTATTGAGTGTCCAGGGAGGTTGAAGTGTTCTCCGACTGGTTTTTGAATGCTATAATTCTTGATGTCTGATTTGTGTCCATTTATTCTTTTGCATAGAGACTGTCCGGTTTGGCCAATGTACATCGCAGAGGGGCATTGCTGGATGGATGTGAATGGCATGATGGCATACATCACATTTGTAGATGTGCAGGTGAACGAGCCCCTGATGGTGTGGCTGATGTGGTTAGGTCCTATGATGGTGTCCCTTGAATAGATATGTGGACAGAGTTGGCACTGGGGTTTGTTGCAAGGATAGGTTCCTGGGTTAGTGGTTCTGTTGTGTGGTGTGTAGTTGCTGGTGAGTATTTGCTTCAGGTTGGGGGGCTGTCTGTAGGCAAGGATTGGCCTGTCTCCCAAGGTCTGTGAGAGTGAGGGATCGTCCTTCAGGATAGGTTGTAGATCCTTGATGATGCGCTGGAGAGGTTTTAGTTGGGGGCTGAAGGTGATGGCTAGTAGCTGAAGGCTTCTAGGGAGGGCAGCCTTATTTAATACAGTGCAGTAGGATGTTGCTTGTCATCTGTAGCCTGCATTACGATGCAATCCTACCGGTCAGGGCTCTTTTCTCGGGCCAAGAAGCAGCACTCTACCATTTGCAGCTGCTCCATGAACATCACCAACGATCTTGATTTGGTCCTTTCTATGTCCCACAGTAATCTGCTCTCCAGGAAACCATCATGTTTCTTGCAGTTCTGCAAATACTGGAGGATCGTGCATCCTGTGCTTGCAACACTCATGACAATAGTACTGAACTGTGCAGCTCCCATGCTTCTGTCAGAAATGGCAGACAGTGGCAAGTCCCATGCAGGTTTGTGGGATTTTCAAAATAGGCACAAAAATTATGGGATAGAGAAAGTTGCATGATGGGAACTTGACCCTGCAGTCCCAGTCACTTTTGTGCAACTCATTTCCGCCCCACCCTGCATTGACAAAAGTTCTCCAAAAATGAGTGTGCTGGATGGTGGCGCGTTGCACACTGAGATACCTACCCATGGTGCACCGCAGTGTGCATTGAAACAAGCATGCCTGGTGAGCAAGAAACCAACTATGCACAAGTAATAGGCTAACTACAGTAGCTTTATGCTGATTTTATTCATTGGCAAAAGTTTGTAGTGTAGAACGTGCCCCTGGTCCTGGTCAACGCTACAAAGTTAGGGCCACTTCACCTTGAATGTTCCCTTAGAATATGTGTTAACTACTCATGCTAAACAACTGGCTGTACCTTATATTTAGCTGTGACAGGCTGAGGGCATGTCTACATGTACAGCGCTGCAGTGGTGTGCTACTGCAGCACATCTGGTGAAGATGTTCTATGCTGATGGGAGAGAGCTCTCCTGTCAGCATAATAAAACCATCTCCATGAGCAGCAGAATCTATGCTGGCAGGAGAGAGCTCACCTGCTAACTTAGCACTGTCCACATCAACGCTTATGTTGGAGTAACTGATGTCGCTCAGGGGGGTAGTTAATTCACACCTCTGAGCAACATAAATTCTATCGACATAAGCTGCAGTGTTGACATAGCCTAGTACCTTTCCGAGACATGGAGAAGAAGCTCTCTGAAGGTGTGTCTCTTTCCCAAACAGAAGTTGGTTCAATAAAAGATATTACCATGTTTCTCTAATTGTTGCTTTTCATTTAGACATGAAATTGGTTGAAAGCAATGGTCAGCAAAGTTTGCTGTTTTCCTAAAGTACAAAAGAATATAAATCTAAGTTAGAAGAGTTTAACATAAAATATTCCCTGAAAATGAGGAAGCAACTGATCCTAGGTACTATGGTAATACAAATAATAATAATAATGATTTACAGATCGTTTATTCCACAGTGCATAGTTAGCCTCTCTTGCTAATCTACTTTTGTGTTGTCATCTTTGCAACAAAGAGGCAGTCTTTTGGGCATGTAATAAAAAGGAATGTTGGCCTCAGACCTCTCATTTTAAATCTGTGCTTTAAAGACCATTTTTTCTCTTTCAAATGTAAGAACAATAAACTCCTTTAGCAAAACTCTGGAACATACCCAAACCAAAATGGTAAGAATAGTATGGCTAAAGTTTACACAAAATGCATGCTTAGCCTTCAAAAATTTTAATTAGGTAAGGCAAACATTCTTTGTCTCTGTCTCTTTCTTAATGTCTGTTCCATTGCTATTGATTTCAGTTTTTTAAATCTTTTTTATTATATCGTTGTAAAATTAGAGACATAGTTTGGAGCTAGGCATTATTTTCTTAAGAAAAGACTACAGAATTGCAAGTCAAAGATTGCTTAAGAGAAAACAAGTTTGCCATTCATGTTTCACAGGACCAGCCTCTTTGTTCCCAGAGGACTTTTTTTACAATTACAATTTAAAGGTTAAAATTGTGTGTGTCTGTGCATGTGTATATATAGCTATGTGCCGTCATATACACAAATTTTATATATGTTATATACACACACACAATATGAGACATTTTTTGATGAGTAAACTTTTCTTCCTGCCTTTAATTCTGAAACCTTTGAAAAGTGAAATTTATGTTGGGAACTGGAAGACTAAATGTGTTCTGTTTCTGCTAGTGTTATTGCTACTCTTGCAATTTGTATGAGAGGTACATAAATGTGCTCCACACCTATACTTTTAGCTAGTGGGTTTGTCATGTTATCACCAAGACATAGATGGGTATACATCCTGGATATTTTTTATTATCTTTGAGTCCATAATCAGTTTGGAATTCTTATTTATAACTCACTATTTAACAAAAATAAACTTCCTAAACAAACCATAAAAGAAAAATAAAAGGACCTAAAAATATTTTAAAGGAGTTAAACTAGAGATGGATTTGAATTAGAACTCCAGGCCTGAATAATACAAACTTCAAAGAGAAGCATTATGGAATCAGAATTTGAACCTAGATCCAATTTTGTGGTTGGTCAATTTCTTTATATGTATTTGGCCTAGCTCAGATCCAGATCCCAACAGCCTCAACTGTATGGGGTTTGAGGGCTAGATCTAGCTCTGACATTTATGGATTGAGATAGAACAAGGAAAACAATTATGGAAATAAATAGGGGCATGCTGTAAAAACACAATGAAAATGAAAACCGTTGAAGTGGAAGACACACAGTAAAACCACATTCTAGTCAGTTACACTAGTGAAAATCTGGAATGACTCCAGAAATGGCAGTGGGTTTATTCCAGATTGTCACATTGAGGTAACTGACAGCAGGATTTAGCCTGTTTTTTAAAAAATACTGTAGTAAACTCTAAAAAGCTTCAGAGGGGTAGCCGTGTTAGTCTGGATCTGTAAAAGCAGCAAAGAGTCCTGTGGCACCATATAGACTAGAAGAGGGCCTCATCCTCCCTGATTGAACTAACCCTCGTTATCCCTAGCCTGATTCTTGCTTGCATATTTATACCTGCCTCTGGAAATTTCCACTACATGCATCTGACGAAGTGGGTATTCACCCACGAAAGCTTATGCTCCAATACGTCTGTTAGTCTATAAGGTGCCACAGGACTCTTCTAAAAAGCTTGGTATTTAACTTACTTTCCACGTTGTACACATACAACAGAACATTGGCTTTCAAAATGTCCATATCTCTGTTATTTCATGTGATAGAAGGGAAAGAAAAGGCCCTCTATAGATCACTGAGCAACAAAATATACTTTGGAAATATGTGAAAGTGCAAAGGGATCTTGTGTTTCACTCTGTGTATGTGTATTCATCTTGGTTGCTTAATTATGAAGCATAGAATTAAGGCTGAACCATGCACTCCTGGTTACAGGACCTGTGGGGTGACTGGATCCATTGCTTGGTAACTTGTTCCTCAAGGACCAATTAAAAGCAAGACATGTAAAGTTCAATAAAAGTACAACTTTTGTGAGCTGCAGACTTCTTGCTAGAAACTGGCATTAGCAGAACTTCAGTAAACTGCTTTTTCTGTTGTCCTTTTTATGTGAGACACTTAGCTAACTTGTTAATATCAATTCACACCAGTATCTCAAGATCAGCAATATAATTAATTGGCCATTTTTATACACCAGTATTATTATCCTTATTATTATCTTATTATCCTTGTGAATGAAAATGAGACATGACCGTAGCAGAGAAATCTTCTCTACACTCACATACAATCCGTATAAGAAAATATTCAACCTCTTGCTCTGCTGATGTTTATGTGGGATGCTATGTGGAGGAATTTCAGATCTTGTTTATGTCAGTAATTTAATCTCAAAAGTCATAACAGCCTGGTTAATTTAGCTCTGCTGATGATGTATTCTTTCAGCTAAATTATAGTTAAGAGATTTGTTGAATTATTCATTTATATCATTTTGTATGTCGAGACTCTAACTATATATACTCACAAAATGAACTAAGTATATTAAGCATCTGTAATGCATTGTGAACATATGTACAGTTACTAGAAAAATGGGCTTTATTCTCCACTCAGTCATACCATCTTACATTGGTGTAAATGCATAGGCTTTAAAAGAGTTGCTCCCAGTCTACAGCGGTGTAAGCAAGAGGAGAATCATGACTATAATCTCTGCATTGCTAAATGAAATGAAAAACCCAGGAGAAGATATACAAATAATCAATTCAGCAGCTCTCATGTTTAAACATAAACGCTATATCCACAAGCAAATATCCATTCATAAACAACTGCTAACTCTGTTATAGATTTACCATATGCATGAGTACTTATGTTAATAAAGAAATAATATATCATTTGTCAAAAGTGTTGGTTTCTTAAAGATGTAATTTCAAATTTCTTGCACTGTACTTGGAATAAGAAAGGAGGGAAATATGGCTGTTTACATTAGTATTCTAAAAGCAGATTTGTTTATTTGGAAAATATTCCAGTAAAGACAGATATTTACATTCAGACTGGCCACTGAATAATTGTAGCCAATTATGGGAACAAAAACTAGCTCAAATAGGGCTGCAAGAGAAGAAAAGAAGCATCCAACACTCAATGAGAGTATTCTCAGCATATCAGCAATCATTCCTTGGTTAATAGAGGCAGACCTGCTCTTGTTTTACACAGATAGTACAATCCTGTTGTCTGGTGAAGTTGCCAATCTGGGGGCCAGCCCTCCAAGCATAGGTCTGGAATAGTACGAAGTGTGTTTTCCCTGTTATCTATAAAACAAGCTAGCACTTGTTTTAATAGCAAGCTATCCTACTGTACTAAGCTGAGTGGTATGAAAGTTCAAAGGGAAGCAATCTTCAGCATGAGCACACTGACACACACATTTGAAAATGTGATTTACAATTATGATTGACTTTTATTCAGCCTAAATTTTCAAATGCTAGTAGTGATTTCATAGCCTAAAATTCAGGGTGGCCACATGAGACATCTTAAAGATTTTCAGAAAGAAACATTTGACCTAGGCCATACATTAATGAAAACTTGACTTATCTAGCAAGAAACTACAGTTGCTGACATTGGTTTCCATTTCACTCTTCAGAGGAGGGAACTACAGAGAAGAAACCAATTCGTTTACTGGATGCTGTGACTTTGGGTTGAGCACAATAGTCAGATCTAAAACTTTTGGTATTTGAAGAAAGAACAAACACCAGTGAAACAAGGACAAAACGCTGGAGGCAATTTAGGACACTTAATTTTTGAAAGCAGAGGAAGTGGAAGTTTTAAGTAATTTGTTACACCTCTCTCACACACAGGCAGTTCTTAGCCTTTTTTTTTTTTCTTCAGAATAATTAGATCTTTATAGTCTAGCAAAATAATTCCTGTGAATTAGGGGTGGAGAAAAGGGTCTGGCCCATAGGAATGGGGAAATGAGTCTGGTATACCATAGAAAAATGCACTGCAGTTTACTTGGAGCAGGGCTGGCCTTACCATGAGGCAACTGCCTCTGGTGCCAGACTGGGGGGGCGCCACTAGGATCCAGAGTGTAGAAGTGTAGAAAATTGTGTCTGCAGCTGGTGCACATGTATTCTCTCTGCTCTAGATGCACAGAGATGGTGGAGTGCTGTGCTGGAGGAAGGGAAGCACAAGAGACAAAACAGGCAGGCAGGAGAAAAGGTGAGAGGGAATAACAGAAAGCAGCAGAAGATACAGGGAGAGAGAGGAGGATGAGCCTCTTATGTACCCCTCTAGCACCCCCAGGAGCCTGGACTGATTAACACCAGCTTCTCAGGGAGCTTCCTGTGTCCTGCTGCTTCCCTGAACCCACTTGAGGAGAACAGGCAGTCAACTGAAGTAGTAGGAGCCAGTTAGGCCCTTAAGATGCTGATATCTTCCCTCACTCAGGCCCTGCTACCGGCCTGCTTATTTGTCTCCTTCAACTGAGTGTTGAGAGCCAATAGAGCTGGCGCAGGACAACAGTCATGAGTGAAAGAAGAAAACGCCCCTCCGGGGCAGCATTCAGAAAAAGAAAGCAAAGGAAGCTTTTCTATCTAAGCGGGAAGGAGCTCTCTTGAGATACATAGACACAAATGTTCATGGTGAGCCTTCCAGCCCCAGTGAGGATGTGAGTGGTGAGGAGATGCCTGATCTTCCAGTTAGTCACAGTGCAAAAGTAGCTGGCACCTACTGCAACATCCATATCTCCATCTCAAATGGATGTAATCATGCACATTCCTGCAGAAAAGTGTAGATCAGAGAAGAGTGTGGTGGAGGCGCAAGAAACAGCTGCTGCTGAGTTTAGTTCCTTAAGTTTAGATGATCCAGAACTATGGACCCATTTGAGCAGTAGCCTGAGGGACTTCCTTGTACTGCGTGGGCCACAGCAAGTGAAAAATGTCCTGTTCCCCAAAGACAATGAAAATAGAAGTTTCCATCCAACATATTATACTGGCGTGAAATCCCCAATGGTGACAAAGTGGAGAGGCCATAGCTTATGTATTCAAAAACCCAGAATGCTGCATACTGTTTTTGTTGCAAACTCTTCCAGTCTAATGTTTCAGCCACATTGGGTTCTACAGGAACAAAGGACTGGAAAAATCTGGCTAGAAATCTGACATGCCATGAGAAGGCAGCAAATCACCAGAGAGCACTCCATAGGTGGAAAGAGCTTGAGATGAGACTAAGGTTAAAGGCCACCATAGATGATCAGCATCAAGAGACGATTGCATCAGAGTCTCTTTACTGGCCAAATGTTCTGAAAAGGCTCATTGCCATTGTGAGAATGCTTGCTACCCAAAACCTAGCACTGCATGGCACTTCAGATCAGCTGTATGTGCCAAACAATGGAAACTTCCTTAAAATTGTGGCGCTGATGACTGAGTTTAATGCTGTACTCCAGGAGCATCTAAGAAGAGTCACCACCCAAGAAATGTACACACACCACTACCTTGGAAAAACAATTCAAAATGAGATCATACAGTTACTGGCAACAAAAGTCAAACAGGAGATTGTGTCAGATCTGAAGTCAGCAACATATTACTCTGTTATTCTGGACTGCACACCTGATATCAGCCATACGGAACAAATGACTTTAATGGTGCATTTTATAACAACAACCGAACCTAGTGAAAATGTGCCTGCAATGGTGACTGTCAGACAGCATTTTCTGGAATTTATTGACATTGATGATACTACAGGAGCTGGTATGACAAATATTCTTCTTAAAAAGCTGGAAGATACGGGAATTGTGATAGCTGACATGCGAGCCAGGGCTAATATAATGGTGCCAACATGAGAGGAAAGAACAGAGAAGTGCAGACACAGATCTGACCCTCAAGCTTTTTTTGTCCCATGCAGTTCTCATTCATTGAAGTTGGCGGTCAGTAATGCAGCATCAGCTTCTAGTGAGGCTGCTGAATTTTTTAATGTAATTCAAAGCATCTATGTATTTTTCTCTGTATCATCTCATCAATGGCAAATTTTGAAGCAACATCTGGGAACATCCTCTCTGACACTGAAACCACTGAGTGCCATACGATCGGAAAGTCAAATGGAGGCAATAAAGCCTATCAGACACCAAACTGGGAAGCTAGATGATGCCATTATGGAGGATAATGCTATGACAGGAACTGTTCGTGGGAGAACAATGGCAGAGGGAAATGGAATCACCAGAAACATACATAACTTCAAATTTCTGTGTGGCTTAGTGTTGTGGTATGACATACTGTTTGAAATAAATGTTGTAAGCAAGAGTCTCCAAGGTGTTGACCTTGATATATCTGGAGCAATGGAACAACTGGACAAAGCAAAGTCATACCTACGGTCTTACTGGTCAGATGAGGGATTTCAAAACATTCTGAAGTGTGCACAGAAGTTGGCAGAGGAACTTCACACTGAAGCAATTTTCCCACCCATTCAAGAATACAAGAGTCACTGAAGAAGACATTTTGATTATGAGGCACGGGATCATCCCATAAGAGACCCCAAATAACAATTCAAAGTTGAATTCTTTAACCAGGTGCTAGGTCAGAGGTGGGCAAACTACAGCACACTGACCACATCCGGCCCGCGGGAACATTCTGCCAGGCCCCTGAGCTCCTGGCTCCTCCCCCACTGACCCCCCCTCCCCCGCAGCCATGCAGGCAGCACAGCTTTTTTTTTTTTTTTTTTCATAGATATTTAGGCCAGAAGGGACCATTATGATCATCTAGTCTGACCTCCTGCACAATGCAGGCCACAGAATTTCACCCACCACTCCTAAAAAAGACCTCACATCTATATCTGTGCTATTGAAGTCCTCAAATTGTAGTTTGAAGACCTCAAGGAGCAGAGAATCCTCCAGCAAGTGACCCGTGCCCCATGCTACAGAGGAAGGCGAAAAACCTCCAGGGCCTTCCAATCTGCCCTGGAGGAAAATTCCTTCCCGACCCCAAATATGGCGATCAGCTAAACCCTGAGCATATGGGCAAGATTCATCAGCCAGATACTACAGAAAATTCTTTCCCGGGTAACTTGGATCTTACCCCATCTAAAAACCCATCACAGGCCATTGGGCCTATTTACCATGAATATTTAATTACCTGCCCACCTCCCAGGCTTTCCAATAAGTCTGTCCCGCTGCTCTGAGCAGCATGGTAAGGAGGTGGGGGGACGGGAGGTTGGATAAGGGACAGGAGGTCCCAGAGGGAAGTCAAGGGGCGGTTGGATGGGGCAGAGGTTCGGGGGGGCAGTCAGGAGACAGGGAGCATGGGGGGTTGGATAGGGGGTGGGGTTCCGGGGGGGTCCCAGGACAGGGGGGCAACAGGGAACAGGGGGGGTTGGAGCCCTGGGGGGGCAGTTAGGGATGGGGGTCCCGGGAGGTGGCGGTCAAGGGACAAGGAGTGTGGGGGGGGGTTGGGTGGGTCAGGGGGCCACGGGGGTCCTGTCAGGGGGTGGGGGTGTGGATAGGGGTCATGGCAGTCAGTGGACAAGGAGCAGGGGGGGTTGGATAGGGGATGGGGTTCCGGGGATTCCGGGATGGGGCAGTCAGGGGATATGGAGCAGGGGGGCAGTAGGGGCAGGAAGTGGGAGGGGGTTGATAGGGGTCAGGAGCCAGGCTGTTTGTGGAGGCACAGCCTTCCCTATCTGGCTCTTTACCGTTTCGCAACCCCGAAGTGGCCCTCGGACCAAAAAGTTTGCCCACCCCGTGCTACATTGTGCAATACAGTCATTTGAAGAACGTTTCAGCTCAAGGAACACAGCAGTATATTTGGGATGTTGTATGATATTCCAAAACTCCTCACTATACCTGAAAGACCCACACAGATAAAAATGCCCGTGTTTACTATGCAGACAAGAAAAGTTACATTTGCTGTTCAGGCCTTTGAAAGTGAAGTGTTACTTAAAAAATTTTTGAACAAGGCATTTTAAGTTGTTAGTTCTCCTTTATTGGGGTAGGTAGCAGAGCAGTACCACGAGAGGAGTAGAACAGGAAGAAGGCAGAACTGAAACCTTTCAAAGTTTTGGCCCAAGCAAGGGGGTATGGGGGCGTCATTTGAACTCCCCGCCTCAGATGCCTAATGTTGTGGGCCGGCCCTGACTTGGAGACAATCATAGGAATATACTTGGAGTCCCATATTCCTGTGCTCCAAAGGTTTGTCTTCACTAGGAAAACTTATGTTTCAGCCACTGTCACATTTCATGATGTCAGCTAATCATGGTTACACAATTCTGAACTTAACTGGTCCTTTTGTTTCAGAAAGTGCAGGAAATAAACAGAGGGGCAGCCATTTTAGACTTGATTCTGACCAACAGGTGAAGGTGGAAGGCAATTTGGGTGAAAGTGATCATGAAATGACAGATTGCGTTATTCTAAGGCAGGGTTCTCCAAACTTTATGAGACAAGGGCCATATTAGATTTTTGAAGGGGCTTCACGGGCCAAAGTGACTGTGAAATAAATTAAATATATGCAAAATCGTTTAAAAAACAACACTACTGTGTCAGTATTGCATTAAATTCTAAATCAGGCTTCCCTTTTTGGGTCTGCTCTGCCCAGTGCCTGGTCCCTTCTTGCTGTGCCTGCTAGGCATGCCTGCTCTGCTGAAGAAAATGACAAAGGATTGAAAGTTTGGCTGTACTTTAGTAAGAGAAGCTCCAGGTTCCCATTGCTGGTTGGGACTGTTTGGTTCTATTAGTGCTATGGTTAAAATTTAACCATTATGAAATTGTTAATTTCCATCTTCTTTACTCCATTTATTGGAGATGTAATTAAGCATCTGGCTTGTACTTTTACTCTAAGGCAGGGGTCCATGCCTGCTCGGCTGCAGCAGCGACTCTCCCCTAAGTTGGCTCCTCTTTTGGGGGGGACACTGGCTCCCGGGGGCACTCACCCCTCCGCACAGCTCAGCTGAGCTACCCCCACCCGCGTGAGCTGCTGCCAGCGGCCCCTCCCCCTGCCTGCTCGGCCTGCCCACTCCGCTGCAGCCTGCCTGTTTGCTTCTCCCTGTACCTGCTCGGCTGCAGCAACGACTCTCCCCTAAGTTGGCTCCCCTTTTGGGGGGACACTGGCTCCCAGAGGCACTCAACCCTCTGCACAGCTCTGCTGTGCTGCTGCCCCGCGTGAGCTGCTGCTGGCGGCCCCTGCCCCTGCCTGCGCGGCCTGCCTACTCCGCTGTTCGCTTCTCCCCTGTTGGTTGGAGGGCCAGACAAATGGAAGCCCCGGGCCAGATCCGGCTCGCGGGCCGTAGTTTGGAGACCCCTGTCCTAAGGAAAGGAAGGAGTGCGAGCAACAGAATATGGACAATAAACTTCAAAACAGCAGCCTTTAACAAACTGAGAGAACTGGTAGGTAAGATCCCATGGAAAGAAATTCTAAGGGATAAAGGAGGTGAGGAGAGCTGGCAGTTTCTCAAGAGACCATATTAATCACACAACTGCTAGCTATTCTGACATGAAGAAAAGAAAGGAAGAATAGTAAGAGGCCAATGTGGCTTTGTCAGGAGCCATTTAATGACCTGAAAATCAAAAGGGAATCCTACAAAAAGTGGAAATGTGGACAAATTGCTGAGGAGGAATACAAAGGAAAGCACAAGCATGTAGAGACAAAGTCAGAAATGTTAAGGCTAGCAAGAGACATAAAAGCTAATAAGAAGAGGTTCTATAAGTACATTAGGAGCAAGAGAAAGATGAAGGAAAGTGTAGATCCTCTACTTAGCAGGGAGAGAGAGCTAATAACTGATAAAAAGAAAAGGAGTACTTGTGGCACCTTAGAGACTAACCAATTTATTTGAGAATGAGCTTTCGTGAGCTACAGCTCACTTCATCGGATGCTGTGAGCTGTAGCTCACGAAAGCTCATGCTCAAATAAATTGTTTAGTCTCTAAGGTGCCACAAGTACTCCTTTTCTTTTTGCGAATACAGACTAACACGGCTGTTACTCTGAAACCTAATAACTGATGGCTTCAAGAGCCTACTTTGCTTCAGTCTTCAATAAAAAGGTTAATGGTGACCAGATAGCCCACACAATTAATATTAATGACAAAGGAGAAGACAGACATAATAGCTCAGTCTGTTATGTTATCAAAAAGACTCAGAGGTGACTTGATTATGGTGTATAAGTACTTTCATTGCGAAAAAATACCAGTAACTAAAGGGATTTTTAACTCAGTGGAGTAAGGACTATCAAGAACCAATGGTGGAAAGCTGAAGCCAGGCAAATTCAAATTAGAAATAAGGCACATTTTTTAACAGTGAAATTGATTAACCATTGGAATCAACTATCAATAGAAGTGGTGAATTATTTTAAGTCAAGACTGGATGCCTTTCTGGAAGATGTGCTTAAGACAGGGGTAACTGGGTGAAATGTAATGGCCTGTGATACACAGGAGGTTAGACTAGATGGCCTAATGTACCTTTGTGAACTTAAACTCTCTGAATCTATGCATTACCATCTGAAGTAAAACAATGTAGTTTATATCTAGTCTAAATTTGTCTAGCTTTAGCCTCCAGCCATCAGATCTTGTTTTACTTTTGTCTGTGAGAAGGCTTTCTAATCTACCAGACAAAGGCATTACAAGATCCTTAGAAGTTGAAACAATACAAATTCAGCCTAGAATTAAGGTGGAATTACATTTTTCACTAATACAAGATGGCTAGCATCATAGGTGTTTACATATCTAATTACCAACACTACATTTATCAAAGATTAGACACACCTACTGTCTGTAGTTGCTTTATTTTTTTTTAAAATGTTTATTATGGTAGTACCTAGGAGAGAACTGAACCCAATTGTGCTAGGCACTGTACAAATACAGAATAAGACAGAGTTCCTGCCCAGAGGTGCTTACAATCTAAATAGACAAGGCAGACAAAGGGAAAGAGATATAACACACAAGCAGACTGAACAGAGTGATGATCAGCAAATGTCATGTACGTTTTTGTTTTTGCTTTGTTGTTTAAATCCTGGTTTGGGGTTATATTAGGAGAGGATTAGCTAGTTTGAAAGACTAAGGAAGAGAGGAGGTGAAAAGAGGTTGGAGAACATGAAGTAGGGGGCAGAAGGAGTTGGAGCAAACAGCCAGTTGTATTATGGTCAGTTATGCATATGATGGTTCCTTTTATCAGCTGACACAGCACTGGACAAAGCTGTTTGTGTGTGTTTATTACACATTACTGAGTTAAAAAAACAACAGTTACTTTGAGAGATCATTAACATTAACCCTAACATTAACATTAATTGGTTGGAAGAGCACAGCCTAGTAATTGTTTAACAATATTTTTGAGGATACACAGACTCTTTTTTCCTCTTGAACCTTACTTACTGTATTTGAAATGAGCCAAACACTAGCACCTCATCACTCTCTTTTCACTTTTACTAAGAGTGCAATGTCTGTATTGTGATATATAGCGTTAGGTTTTTATGACTTTTAGATACCTAATTAATTAAGAACGGTTTAGGAAAAACAGCACATTTAAACAATGTACTTGTCTCTAGTCTGCTAATATAAATGTAGGAATCATGAAAAGGGAACAGCTTTTCTAACAGAAGTGCCCTTCTATTTGCACTGGGCTTAGCCATTAAAATGTTGAATTCAAGAGTAAAATACTAGATTTTTTTATGGGAGGACTTGTTGCCTCACCCTCTGTTAGGTAGGAGGTAAAGCAAATAAAATTCCGTAAAATGGAATGTGGAATCAGATTTACTGCACTGGGAGTAGTTGGGGTTAACAATGGCCATGAAGTATACAGCTAAAATCTTCTCTCCAGTGGATGCCTCTGTTCAATAAACTAATACTAATAAGAGACTCTGATCTTTATATAAGACTGAAAAGCTGAAGAAAAATATTTACCAAAAAAGGGTTATCTGTAAAATTTACATTTTCTCTGTGTATTTTTAAAGAAACAAATACATAGCAACTTCCTATTCCTGCTGTGATGGTTTGGGAAATCTGTCTATACATAGTTTATTAGTTCTGTTTCATACTGGGAGCTCTTTATGTGTACACAAGTAAGACCACGGACTTCATTTTGAATACGGGGCTTGATGCCTTCTCTGTTGTCTTTTAATCTCCATGTTGGACTGAAATTCCAAGAGATGGTGGCACAGGGCTAACAAGAGAGGGTTGTTAAATCTTGATGACCCTCTATTTAGATAGAAGCACCCTTGGACAAAGTATTGGTTCTTCTGGGTGGCAGCCAATCTGCCCAGATGAGCTGAAATTTAGCATTTTGATCACCTGATGACGTTAAATAGAGATCACCGGAGAAAGGGGATGGAAGATTATAAAAGAGAGGATTTCTTGCTCCCCAGATATTGGGAGAGAGACCAGAAGCAGAAGAAGTTGGGGGCAGGGGTGAAAGAGAGCTAGATGACAAGCTGAGGGCATGGAGGAAAGGAAGGATCCTGGACTTCTCAGAGGATTCTGGACTCAAAGACTGTTTCAGAGTGGTGAAGAAACTGTGACAGTGAAATGCAGGTAGATGCATTTTTTTGTCTGGATGTGTGTGTTTCTCATTCTATCTAAGTAGAGAGCAACAGAATTCTGTGCAAAGTCTGCCTGTGTGTATGTTTGCTTTTACCTGTCATGTGACTGTCAAGGTTCCTTCTCCACTCTGAACTCTAGGGTACAAATGTGGGGACCTGCATGAAAGACCCCCTAAGCTTATTCTTACCAGCTTAGGTTAAAACTTCCCCAGTGTACAAACTTTTACCTTTCGTCCTTGGACCTTATGCTGCCACCACCAAGCGTTTTAAACAAAGAACAGGGAAAGAGCCCACTTGGAGACGTCTTCCCCCCAAGCCCTACACCCCCTTTCCTGGGGAAGGCTTGATAAAAATCCTCACCAATTTGCATAGGTGAATACAGACCCAAACCCTTGGATCTTAAGAACAATGAAAAAGCAATCAGGTTTTTAAAAGAGAATTTTAATTAAAGAAAAAGTAAAACATTCACCTCTGTAAAATCAGGATGGTAAATACCTTACAGGGTAATCAGATTCAAAACATAGAGAATCCCTCTAGGCAAAACCTTAAGTTACAAAAAGACACAAAAACAGGAATATACATCCCATTCAGCACAACTTATTTTATCAACCATTTAAACAAAACAGAATCTAACGCATATCTAACTAGATTGCTTCTTAACTCTTTACAGAAGTTCTGACCTGCATTCCTGCTCTGGTCCCGGCAAAAGCATCACACACACAGACAGGACCTTTGTTCCTCCCCCCACCCCCCCTCCAGCTTTGAAAGTATCTTGTCTTCTCATTGGTCATTTTGGTCAGGTGCCAGCGAGGGTATCTTAGCTTCTTAATCCTTTCCAGGTGAAAGGGTTTGTCCTCTGGCCAGGAGGGATTTTAAAGGTGGTTAGCCTTCCCTTTATATTTATGACAGTGACCCTGAAGAGTTAAACTGTGAACCCAGAGTACGGCTTGAGTTCTGGGAGAGGGTCTGCTTAAGTTACCGGGAGTTCTGCTGTAGCTATAACTAGGGCAAGGCAGTTAAATCATGGGGGTCTCAGCTCTCAGAAAGGGGCTGCTAGACAAAGGATCTGCCCATTGAGTGTGTGCCTAGAAACCTCTGCCAGGAGCGGTGCATGGACTCTGTTTAGACTCAGGAGGCTTAAAGTACATGGGGCACAGGAAAGTGGGCCCCAAACACAACACCCTGGTTAATGTCTAGCTACAGGAAGCTCTACCAGTGCTGTGGATGTGTGATACCTGCTTTCTAAGATTGCCAGAAACTCCAGGTTGTCCCTTTTCACTTTTGCTAATTGCCGTAACTGATGTGAAATGCCTATCACCGAAACAAGGACTTCTGTAGAATATTATGGGACAAGATAAGCTCAATGACATTGTGTGACGTACTTCATAAATCAGTTGAAAGCTTTCCATCTAAATCAACATGGACGCTTACTTTAGAAAGGTGTTGGCAGAGTTTTGCTCCCAGTTATGTTAATAAGAATTTTTCCAGTGGCTTCAACCAGAAAGTATTTTTTATAGAGAAGGGGGACATATGGCAGTAGAGCTGGGCGAATGATGCATTTTCAGTGTCGCACTTTCAAAAAATAATTCAGTTCAGGTTGAACCAAATTTGAAAATTCCAAAAACACTTGCTGAATCAAAGTCCACTTTGGGTTGAGGGAACAGTTTGTTGTACCGGAAACATTTTGTTTCTGGGAATTTTTAAAGGGCTAGATTCACAGGGAGGAGGTGATGGTGTCTCCTTGATAAGTTTTCGTCCAGGATTTAGGGCACTCTGCCGGGATCTGGGTTCAATTCCCCACTTTGCCTGATGCAAAGAAGGGATGTGAATTGTAGTAGGATAGTGGCCTAATCCTCCAGGTCATAGGGTAGTCTGGGGTGGGTTCTTCTCAGCCTGTCCTGTTCAAGCTGTTCCACTTTGAATAAATAATTAGTCATTGAGGGACAGAGACAGAGAGAGAGAGACGCTATTCATATTAGGCACTCACCCGGGAGTTGGGAGACCCAGCTCCAGTAACTGTTTAATTACTTATAAGCAGTGGAACAACTTTAAGAGGAGAAACTCCTACATCAGAGTATCCCATAGCTCAGGGGTTAGAGTGTGAGTCTGCAATGTGTGAGATCCCTTTTTCACATTAGCAAGAGGGGGAAATTGCCTTAGGTGTGTGCTCTAACCACTGAGCTAAAGCATCTGAAGTAGGCACTACTACTACTTCCTCCTTTCCTGGCCATTTTATTCACGGACACCTCAATCACAAAAAAACCCACATTTTTTGGGTTGAAATTATTCCATGAATTTAACTCAAATTCACGAATAGTTTAGGTTCCCCCCCAAATTGCAATTTTTGGTAAATTTGCTATTTGTTGGGGGGGAGGGGAAAATCACACAGCTCTATATAGGAATGGAGGGAACATTTATTTTCATTTGTTATGAAATGCAGCAGGGAAGAGAAAATAACAAAATAATTAGATTAGCACAGAAGTAGCCTTAATTTATGGGGCTGCAAATTTTTGGAGCTTGTCTTTGCTAGGAAATATTATTATTGGCCACACTGGAAGAAGACAAGAAGCAATGGATGTGGTTTAATTAGCCTGCAACTTTATTCACTTAAAATATCTGGGAGTACCCAGCAACACAGTTGTACAGTGCAGGTCATCATTCCTTAATCCACAGAATCACCAGTCAGGTCCCAGCCCTTTTGCTGCTGGAACCCCGCTGCCCTCACCTTGTATGAGGTGAAAGGGGTCTATGAGAAGAGAGGTGTCACCTCACAGCTGTTCCAGATGTAAGAGCCCGGAGCTGCTCTTCCTCACCTCCCTTAAGGATTGCTTTCCTTTACATCCTTTTCCAATCCATTTGATCTGTTAACCATATCCCTTCCATATTGAGTGCCTACACTGGATATCTTACCCGATCCAGGTAAAAGAGGGCCTCTCTACGGCTTCATAGGGTATAAATTACACCCCCCACACCCGAATTCCGTTAAGCACAAAGACAGCAACCTTCTCCTGACCTGGTCCCAACTGCATTCTGCTTTTCCTGTCTATCTCTTTAAATGTTCTCCCTTTTCCCTACCCATTGTAAGAAAGCCCCTAAAGGGGCAATAACTTTTCCCCCCACAGCTAGCTGCACAAAGACTCCAACATGAAGGTTGCAGTGGACACACTGTGTGTAAGCATAATTGTTAGGGGAAGACTTAGGTGACAAGGTGCTGCCTATGACTGATTGGCCAGGGTAGACAAGGACCAGTCAAGTTGAGAATTGTTTAACTATGATTAGCTGACATCATGAAATGTGACAGTAGCTAAACATAAGATTTCCTAGTGAAGACAGGCCTTTGGAGCACAGGACTGCACAAGTAGTTGCTTTGCTTGTGTCTGCCCCTATGACTGTCCCAGGTAAACTGCAGTTATTTTACTATGGTATACCAGACTCATTCCCCCATTCCTGTGGGCCAGACCCTTTTCTCCACCCCTAATTCACAGAAATTATTTTGTTAGACTACAAAGATCTAATTATTCTGAAAAAGAGACTGAGAACTGTCTTCTGAGAGAGGTGTAACAAGTTACTAAATCTTCCACTTCCTCTGTTTTCAAAAAATCAGTGCTGTAAATTGCTTCCAGTGTTTTGTTCTTGTTTCAGTGCTGTTTGTGCATTTTTCAAATACCAAAAGGTTTTGATCTGACTTTTGTGCTCAACCCAAAGTCTCACAGCATCCAGTAAATGAATCTGATTTCTTGTCTGTCAGCTCTTTTCTCTGAAGAGGGAATGGAAACCAATCCTTGTCAGCAACTGTAGTTTCTTGCTTCTTGCTTCTTGCTAGATAAGTCAAGCTTCACTAATCTATGGCCTAGGTCAAATGTCATAGGACATATGATTTCAGAAGAAGCTGGAAGTTGGGAGGGTTGTTGACTTTTGGGGGGTATTATAGTAACAACAGCTAGAAGAAGAGGGTTAGGAGTCATTAGAAAAGATGCTAGCAGAGTGCAGGGATAGTGTGAAAAGAAGATAGGAACTTGGAAACTTGTAGCTAGGAAGGAAGACGGGAGCTAGAGATTGCAGAGGAGAAGCTTGCGGATCCTGCAGGAAGCTGGAGACATGGGAAAACTGAAGCTGGGAATTAAATAATTAAATATAAGGAGATTCAAAGTTTGTACCTGAAAGAGTTTGTAGAATTAAAGAGTTGAACTACATGAATCAAGTGGTGGGGCCGCAGCTGAGAGAGGCTCTATCAGGGGTGCTGGAACAGTTTTTAAAGTGGGGGTGCTGAGAGCCATTGAACCAAACTATAAACCCTGGATATAATGGAAACCACTTCAAGGTAAGGGGTGCTGTAGCACCCCCACACCTCTAGTTTCAGCATCTATGGGCTCTCTGCAGCGGTGTTTGGGACACCAGCCACTATCCGTCACTGCTTTTGTGGGGGCATCAGTTGCTGCTTCCGTTTTTCAAAGTGCCATAGACATGCTTTTTAGCTTGGCTTTTTTTTTTTAATTGTGTGTGTAAAGTCTTTGGCACAGGAAAAGCATCTTACTCTGAATGTGGTGTGTAAACTTGCAGTGCTGTCTAAATGATTGCACATAATAGCATGCTGTGCTTTTTTTTTTTTTTTAAAGGCTGTTCATACAATGCAGGATAGAACAACTCGAGTACTTCTCCCCCCAGGCCCAGACAGACTCCATAAAGAAAACTGTTGAAATCAGCTGACAGGAAGAGGCTATCTGAAGGCTCAGCAAGGCATTTAGAGAAAGAGCCCTTTTCCAGAACCCCTGCAATCTTTCTTCTGGCATGCAGACAAGTTGTAAATATTAAACATGGTCTTTCTTTTTTCTCCTTCTTATTTCACTCCATCAGAATGTTTTATTCTCTCTTAAGAAGAGCGGCTGTCAGGCCCCAACAGGTTATTTGCCAAAGCACTAACGACCTCATCTAATTACTGTTTATCTGAAACTGCTTGAAGAAACCTTTTTTTTTTTTTTTTTTAAATTTGTTAGAGAAGAATTCTGTCACTGAATCTCAGCACAACAGTTGAAAAATCCCGTGGATTTCAGCATTTAGGAATAGTTCCTTTTCTAAAAGAGAAACACAGGCTATATTACAGCAGTAGCTTTACCAGGATATGATTTATTAAAAACAAAACCAAACTTAGCTGAATTTGGGTATTATTTGTAAAGTCAGTGTGGTCGGAGTAATCAAAACTGCCCTGGGATTGCTACTAAAGATGGGCAACATTTTTATTGCAAATATATATTCACTAAAATAAGCATTTTTTGTGTCACCTAAACATTTATGAATTTGGGGTGGATTTAGCTGAAAGTCAAAATGGTTTATTTTGGCCGTTTTGCAACAAATCCTTTTGACTTTGTTTTGAAATGACATTTTGTTTAGCAATTTAGCTTTTTTCTTTTTTCTTTTTTTAAAAAAAAGTGTAAACAGCTGGAAATAACCCAAATTGACCCATGTCGTCCCCTCCCCCTCCCCGCCGAAAATTTTTTCAAATTTTTCAGTTCACTCAGATCTAATTGCTACTGGCAGGAGGAAAAATGCTAAATATTGTTGGGGGGGGGAACCCCAGCTAAAACTCCCCCAGTTGCTCCCCCCCACACACACACAGTAGAATTGTTTTAAACATTTTGTAGATTTCAAAAAATAAAAATATGAAACTAAAGTTCTGGAAATAGGGACTTCAATATGTTCCTGTGAAACTACAGCAGCTTCTGCAAGAGTTTTTGTGAGGGGAACTAAGATTCAAAATCAAAGTGGACCAAAGTGGCCCAGGAAATATAGGCCCTATCCTGTAGTAACTCCAGATGTGCAAATCCCTGTGAGAGTTAGATGCATGGAGTAATTGCAGGATGAAACCCTTCAATAGAAAATAATTCCAGTGGACTAGTTGGACTGTCAGACCTGTTAATAGATAATCACTGTAAGTCTTGTTCTCCACACAAACTGAGCCAGCCCATATCTCTTACCATTCTTGAAAACTGTGAAGGTGGAAAATCTTTTTGTTCATGTTGGCAAAATTACCGATTTTTTTGCATCACCAGTTTTATTTGTAAAAATTGATAGACGCATAATACTCTTAATGCTGAATCTAGGACAAACTGTTATCAATTCCAGAATTTTATGTAGCTTAACCCCCACTCCAAAGAAATGTAAACAAACTTCCCTTATCAAAATCCTTCCCTTTGATTAAAATTGTGAAAAGTTCACACATCAAAAACAAGTTTCTTTGCAGGGGTGTGTGACATTTTTATGAGTTTATCTGGTGATGGCATTAGTTTACATGAAAGATTTATAACTAGGGCCCTGCCAAATTCATGGCCATGAAAAATGGACCATGCTATCTGGTCTCCCCCCGTGAAATCTGGTCTTTTGTGTGCTTTTACCCTATACCAGTGGTTCCCAAACTTGTTCCGCCGCTTGTGCAGGGAAAGCCCCTGGTGGGACGCGCTGGTTTGTTTACCTGTTTACGTCCAAAGGTTTGGCCGATCATGGCTCCCAGTGCCTGCTGTTTGCTGCTCCAGGCCAATGGGAGCTGCTGGAAGCGGCGGCCAGTACTCCCCTCGGCCTGGCGGCGGAACAAGTTTGGGAACCACTGCCCTATACGATGCAGATTTCACTGTGGGGGAGACCAACATGTCTCAATGTGGGGCTCTTCCCCCAAAAGGGAATTTCAGGGGGGTTGCAAGGTTGTTTTAGGGGGGGTCATGATATTGCCATCTTACTTCTGCGCTGCCTTCAGAGATGGGCGGCCGGAGAGTGGTGGCTGCTGACTGATGGCCCAGCTCTGCAGGCAGCAGTGCAGAAGTAAGGGTGGCAATGCCATACTATGCCATCCTCACTTCTGTGCTGCTGCTGGTGACAGCTCTGTCTTCAGAGGTGGATTCTTGGCCAGCAGCCACCGCTCTCCAGCTGCCCAGCTCAGAAGGCAGCGCCGCCACCAGCAGCAGCTCAGAAGTAGGGGTAGCAGTACTGCAACCCCCCTACAATAACCTTGCGACACCCCCCAACTCCTTTTTTGGGTCAGGACCCCTACAATTACAACACCATGAAATTTCAGATTTAAATAGCTGAAATCATAACATTTGTGATTTTTAAAAATCCTATGCCCGTGAAATCGACCAAAATGGACCATGAATTTGGTAGGGCCCTATGGATAACAGCCATGGATTTGAGTCACAGCACCAAATGTGAGGTAAATCACAGGACTGTGAGCATCAGACTGTGCAGTAAATGAAACTGAATTGGTTGCAATTAACACCCTTTCATTATTTCTCTCCAGGTGTGGACGTAGACACTCTGGTTTACACCGTTTTGCAGTGGTATAATTACTTTGTCTAGGGGCATGGTTTGCTTTAATTTTTTAATCAAATTTTATTAAAAATAGTTATTCCAGTGTGTAAACAGTAACTCCTAGGGCGTACACAGTTATATTGATATAAAGGTGACTTATACCAGTATAGTTTATTCCCCTCCTTGTATGGGAATTAGTATGCCAGTATAAAGCACCTTTATATCAATATAATTCCATCCACACTTGGAGGGTTGTACCCCTTAAGTATAGTTTAACTGGTATAACTTTTGTATGTGGACAAGCCCTAAGAGTGTTCCATTTCCATGTAACTTAAGTCAGTGAAAACTCATGGCTTTATGAAGGGAAGGAGTGATATAGATGCTATATTTGCAATGAGACACAAGTTTGAAAGAATGATAAATGGAGGGCATAACTGCTATGCAGCATCTACTGATATTGAGAAAGCATCTGACTTGGTTCCTTAGGAGCTGCTGTTTGGAGTATTGAGATAGATGCGAGGGGGACTTCAAGACATGGAGATAATAGAGGAGCTGTTTCAAGGATCAAGAGCTAAGGTGATACCAATAAGTGGAATTTTGGAGAGTTTTGATGTGACGATGGGATTGAGACAAGGCAGTGTGCTGAGTTCACTTCTCTTCATCCTAGTTATGGAGTTAATTAGCAGGAGACACAGAAAAAACTAATGTGTGCTGAAATCTGGCCCTTTTGGCTGACAGCAAAGGGAAATTTGTAAATATGGTATCAGAGTGGACATCCATGTTTGAAGACCATGGTTTGAAGGTAAACATAAAGAAAACTACAGTTATGCAAGTAGGGAAGGCAGAAGAAGAGGTGTGATGGAAGTTTCAGAAGAGAAGCTGAATCAGAAGTATTTGTGTATTTGGGAAGTATAAAGGAGAGAGATCTGGAGAACTCAAAAGAAGAACCCAGTGTGCATGGCAACTGTGAAAAAGGTGTCAGGAGTACTATGGAATTGGCAATTAAGTAACAAGATGAAAGGAAAAGCATATCCTACATGTGTATGCCCGTGCCTGCTCTGTGATTTGGGAACAGTGGGTCTTATGGAGATGGAAGACAAGAAGGTACAGGTAGTAGAAAATAATATACTGAAGAGAATGGCAGGCAAGCAGAGGGTAGACAGAACATGCCTGGAAGAAATTAGGGGGAAGATGAACTTGGGACTCTCAGTGATAGATAGGTGGGCTGGACATGTGAAAAGAATGGGAGAAGAATGATCAGCAAAGAAAGCATGAGAGGAAGAGGACAGCAAGAAAGGATGTGGAAGGCAGAGGACATGATTAAAAGACTCTATCAAGAGAAAAGGATGAGCTCCAAAACCTATGAACTTGTGCCATGGACCAGAAAGAATGGTGAAAAACCATGGGCACCTCTGACCCTGTGTAAATGGCAAATGGAACCAGAGAAATGTTAAGCATTAAGTCAGTAATAAAAATCAAATCAAGTTATATTGAAACAGGGCACTCTTACTCCAGAATAACTGTTCACACACAGGGCTTGTCTTCGCTACAGGGGTAAGTCGACTTGAGTTACGCTACTCCAGCTACATGAATAACGTAGCTGGAGTTGACATAGCTTAGGTCGACTTACCTCGGTGTCTTCCCTGTGCTGTAGGGCCTAATTAAGGCATCAGCTAACTAAGATACAACTTAGGGCCTCTAAAAAAGAAAAAAAACAGACTCCATTTCAAATTTTATCAAAATCAGTTGATAAATAAAGGAAATATGGGAAAAAGAAGATTCTCTCTAAATATAGACATTTTCGTTCAAATATAACAAAAATATATACATCTGGCTACACAAATACCCTTACTCTACTCTTACCCTTCAGTAATTGTTCGTTATTGACAGACAGGAGGCCAGGACTGAGAAAAAAATTATAATTGCATTTGTAAAATTAGTATTTCTACGAGTAAGTGTGCTATCAGTCTCCTAAGGCAGCGTTTTGTTGGCCAGCTACTACTGGTAAAATTCTGACTGTGCCTTCATACTTATTTAGATGAATAAATAAGCTCACTGCCGAAAAAATCAGATGTAAGGTCAGAGACAGCAGTGTCATGAAGCAATCCTGCCAAGCTCATACTCGCATGTTAGTGTTCTTTCTTCTTTTGATCTGTACATACATACAATTGTATATTTTAGTGTGCACACCGCTTTCTGCTTCATGCGCTATCCATGCTTCACATGATTGAGTTTGCAGGTGATCATTTTATGGACTTGGGTTGAGTGGATCCTGAGGAGGATAAATGTATGTTGGCTTCCCTACGTCAGTTTTGGAAACCTTCCAGGGGTGAAAGTAACTTAAAGGACTTACCGGCACTCTGGAGTCCTGAGTGGGGAGGGCGTGGCCTTGACCAGAAGAGGAGGGGCCTTTAAATACCCAGGCCCTTTAAATCAAGATTTAAAGGGCCCCGGGGCTCCTGCCGCTGCTACCGCAGCAGAGCTCCAGGCCCTTTAAATCACTGCCGGAGCCCTGCCACTGCTACCCCAGGGGCTCCGGCAGCAGGGCTCAGGGAGCGCTTTAAAGGGCCCGGGGCTCCAGCGACTCGGGGGAGCCCTGGGCCCTTTAAAGCGCCAGCTGGGGAAGCTGGTCTGGTCCGGCACGGCATACTGGCTCTTGCCTGTATGCCGTACCGGACCATACCAGCTTACTTTCACCTCTGGAACCTTCACAGTAAATATCGGAAAGTGCTGACAAAAGGATAAATAGAGGGTTTTGAGAGAAGTGAAGGAGGATATACATATATATCAAAATATTCTGAGTACTTGGTGAGCAAGTTATTTCACACTATGTGCATATATTATTTATAGGCTATTAAAGCCTATAATATTCATTATATTTGCTTGAATATAGGCTAGTTTTTTCACTTTCTCAATGCCTGTCTAGCGATTACCAGTCTTTTTTCTGTTAAATTCTTTCTCTTTTGCGCATATAGCTTGTTGTCACTCTGTGTGTCCAAGGTGTTTACTTGAGATTAATTAGTGGTCCTGGGGAGACAGAGGATAGAGAAGTGAATATGAAGAGAGATGTCTGCCTGAAAAGACTGGAATTTTCTGCTCGCCGGGTTTGGACAGCACAAGATAATATTTTATTATAGGTAGTATGCCATGTAAAAATTCTTATATAGACTTATAAATCACATATCATATGCATAACACATTTTATTTTTATAGTATGGCAAAAGAAAAATCCCAATAATTCATTTTTTCATAGCGAAAATTAAATCTGAATAAACGTTTGTAAATGTATTTTTATATAGTCTGGATAAACTTTGTCTTTCCCTAACAAAACTAATCAAACATTTTTCATTTATTCATATGAAAAGAAGGATAATTTTCCTTATTCATGGTGTGAAAAAAATTATATATCCGCTCTTGTTTTCCCATGAGAATATAGACAAAATAGCACTAACGTTCACAGAAATAACCGGGTAAAATAACACAGATTTTTGGTGGGTGTATATGATTTGTTGTTGAATAGATGTGTTATAAATATTGAGTTTTATATAAAATTAATTTTTTTACTTGTTTAAATAAAAACTTTCTGCTAATAATTTTAGTACCAACATTAGGTAATGCAGCATAACCTTCTATAAAAACAAAACAAATCAATGTATTGGAAAAATACAACCTGCATACTATTTTCTAATGGTTTGCTTATTACCTGGGTGTAATTCATATCAATATAACTTATAGTTGAGCTTTAAGCTTGTGGGTTATCTACATCCTATATCCTCTGTTGCCTCTTGTATCCTCTGTTGCCATCTTATATCCTCTAAGAGTCTCATTGCGTATTCAGACAAGGAATTCCACAATTTAAATGCCCCAACAGAGAAGAAAAAGTTCCTGAGAACTCTTCTAGTAAATTGTATTATTTACTGTATTTTTTTTATTTTGTAGTTTTTATATTTGTACCGTTTACTTCTAATTTACTTACATATGCAATTAGTTGAAAGAATTTGTATAAAATTTATTCCTGTCATGATGTCGTCGTTACAGAGAGGTCTGCTGAAAATAAAGATTATTATTCTGTTTTTACAACTTTGCCTTTGTATAGATGCCAATATAAAGCTTTTGTGTTTATATATTCAGTGTCCTTTCTGTGAAAATAATAAATTCATTTTTTATGGTATGGAGCCTCTTACATTTGACATAGCTTAGGGCCTCAGTCATAACCTGGCCCTGCTGCACTGCGTCAATGGGAGATGCTCTCCGGTTGACTTGCCTTACTCTTTTCAGAGAGCTGGAGTACCGGGGTCAACCGGAGAGCGCTCTGCCGTCGATTTAGTGGGTCTTCACTAGACCCGCTAAATTGATCCCTGCTGCATCAATCTCCCTGGAGTGAAGATCAGCCCACAGACTTGAACTGAAATAACTAAAAGTGTGAATTACAATAAATTGTTACTTTGTTTCCATTTACTGTATAAACAAGCCCATAGTCAGTTTAACAGAATTAAGACTTTGCTAAGGACGCGAAGAATGCACACGTAACCCAGCATAGGCCTCAACAGCTCCTTGGAAGTTCCTTTCACTTCCACTAATGATGTGCATTGAGTACAGCAGCTTGAGATGTTCTAAGTTTCTACACTGAAACGTGATATATGGGCCCAATCTATGGCCCCCTGCCATAAAGGATAGACTCCCATTGACTTCAGTTTCCTTTGGATCAGGGCTAAAAGAGCATAATGATTTGGTTATGTTTAACAAATAGTATTATCCTCCTCCATCAGGGATGGAGGGTATTTATATTACCGAAATATAATCTGCTGGAGGTCAGATTGTCTGAACAAGCAGACAAACAAGAACTTATTTTGGACTTGGAGAAAGTAACCTTTTTATTTCTTATGATTCCATAGCAAATGTTCTCAGTTTACAAGTTAAGATTCCCCCTCAGATCTGCCCTGCAGACTCAATGTAGAATCTCTGAATCCAGCCGTATTAAAAAATGTTGCCTCTTGCATCATCACAGTACACATAATTCTGCAATATGAAACTACTGATGATGCATAAATCAGACTCAAATCTATTTACAAGCTTTGTAATCTGCTTTATGCACCATCAACTAAATTTTATTTTTTCAGCACTGTAAGCAGTGATGGGTCTGACACATATTAAAAGGAGGCAGAAGGTGCTATATTACATTATCACTTTACTGACTAAGTCACACTTACAAACATGAAGACCAACAGCTTTTCTATTATAATCCTGCAGGATCTAAAGTAGCTGGCTACAGATGACACCATCTATGTCAGCAGGGTAGAATAATGGCTAAAGTAATAAAACCTTTTTCTGAAACAAGTGGGTGATCCCATCTGTCTGGTCTTGCTTCATGTTAGCTAGCAAATACCATTTGAAATCTCCCAATCAGCCGATTATATATAGATACTGTATACAGGTACTAGGGGATATGCCATGTGTGCATCCTTTAATTTAAGGAGGACTGAGAGAGGAAAAACTCCACAGCACAGATAAACCTTTTCATTTTCATTGTTCTTTTATTCTTCCCCTTCTTATTGTGTTTTATGTGGCTTGTACATGATGTGACTTGAGTTTGATTTAATGGTGTGAAACACGAGTGTTGGGACCTGAGTGAACTTTTGTTTTCTGCTTCTTGGCATTTGGATTAAAAAAGGATTAACGCAGGTTAATGCTATGTAGAGCAAGTTGAAAAATGGGTTGACATTTTTGCTAAAAGATTGATTTGTTTTATTCACTGAAATTCAAAACTTTGAAAAAAAAACCTTGAAATTTCTTGAGTGGCTCTAGTTGTTACCCCTGTCTCAATATAGGGGTTAGTAGTCATTGACTTCAGTAGTTGTTACTGATCCTTTATTTGTCTCTCTTTTAAGAATGTCAGCAAGGATGCAGGTTCTGTGGTTGGTAATAGCTTTCATTGACATGATATTTTTATTACTTTCTTTACAACCAAATATTGCCATCAGTCACTGACCAAACAATGTCTATAATTTCAGTTACTTATTACAGATGATTTGGATTTGCTACCATAATATTTTTTTTTTATAAATTTGACAAAGAAAGGAACAGCAATTGGGTATGGACAACTAACTTTTAGAAACTGGACTGAGACCATCACCACATAGGCCTCTGAAAAGTCACAATTATTTATACAGCACCATAAATACGCATGTTGCTTTACAGACCTTCAGAGAGCAATGAATGTCTGATATTACTGGCCTTTGCCAGATTTGAGCCATTGGCTTAGGTAGAAAAGGCTTCGTGCCCTGTTATCAATCCCCTAAACCATTCAATCCAGTCATCTGAGTATTTGTTTTCCTTTTCATGCTGTGATAATATTTCTGAATACTGATGAGATAATTCATTCCTTCTTCTAGACTTAGGTAATCAGATTAATACATATAAACAACATATTTAAAAAACAGCATTACAAGGAAATTTGAAATGGGAGCTGTTTTATGTCTTGCTATCAGGCAGGTGTTGGTACAGTGTGCCAGAACTACTTAGCTTCGCTGTGCCTGTTCTCTCATCCATACCAGTTGCTAGATTAAGCTTTCATATCAGAAGAGTATCACAGAGGCTTTATTAATCTCTGTGAACAAGGACTGTAGTGATGCCACCTCACAAAAAGAGAAAAATGGAAAATGTACTAAATATAATTTATTTTAATCCAATGCACATTCATCTGCTACCTGTTTTCAGATGAATGGCTGACTGAGTTGGTAGTAAGATCACATTATCCAGAACTTGTGCTTTTTCTAGCAATAATCCTTGTGTAATTACACATTTGACAGGTGAAAATTGCCAATGGAGTTTGACACTGCTTAGCAAAGCGTAATCTTGCATGCTGCAATCTGTAATTTTCTTAGTTTTGTGAGAGACTACATGGTGTTATCTCTGTGCAGTCGGGGTTCATCATAAGAACTGAGATACTGTATATTTGTTATCTATACTGCTTACTTAGCATGGCACTATACAGTGCATTCACAGTCTTCTTACTTGAATTCAAGAGGCAATTTCTAAAGTCAAAATACTGGTAAATCGCTCTTGCTGTTTTGGATATCTTCACACTTTATGGGTTAGGATTATTGTTGCATGTAGAAGAGAGCCTGCTGGTCTGTCTTTTCCATCATAAGCGGGTTATAGATGTTCTTTTTCAAATTCAGAAGAACGTTTTGAATACTGCTGAGCAATAAATAGAGCCTTCAGTTAAAATCCATTTCATAAGAACATAAGAACGGCCATACTGGGTCAGACCAATGGTCCCTCTAGCCCAGTATTCTGTCTTTGACAGTGGCCAGTACAGAACAGGGCAACTTTGGAGAGATCCACCCATCCTGCCCTCTCAGCTTCTGGAATTCAGAGGTTTAGCGTTGTCCGGTCATGGAGTTGCATCCCTGACCATGATGGCTAATAGCCATGGATGGACCTATCCTCATGAATTTATCTAGTTCTTTTTTTGAACCCACTTATACTTTTGGCTATCACAACATCCCATAGCAACTAGTTCCACACGTTACCTGTATGTTGTGTAAAAAAGTATTTCCTCTTCAACTTGCTGCTAATTAATTTCATTGTGTGAACCCTGATTTTGTGTGGGAAAGGGTAAATAACATTTGTTCCACACCATTCATGACTTTATAGACTTCTATCATATTCTCCCCCCTGTCCCCCCCTTAAATGTCTCTTTTCAACCCTTCTGAATCTGTCCTAATAGGAATAATTATATGGCAGTTTTCATATTTGGAATTCATTGTTAAGATTTGTAGTTTGTTTCCTGAATGGGGGAGAACCAGATTTTTGAGATATTATAATTCCATTTTCTTTAAACTTTTTCTCCAAGTGATGGAAATTAATCAGTCAACTGAAAACAGTCTTCAGAATGCAGAAAAGGTAAGTATTTAAGATCACACAATGTGGTATGATAAGTTCACAAAGGAAATCTCTTCCAAAGACTTGCGGGCCACTCTTGAATTTATAAAACATAGAAAATAGCAACTGAGTTAAGATCAAACAACGTTTTATGTACCATTCTACAATAGGTAATAGCTGTCATACTTTGTTGCTTTCTATTGTTCTTGAGTACCTACAGTTGGCATACTTATTTCAAGACATAATATTTCCTTGGAACTTTATTTTGGTGAGTCTTCCCATGTAGCAAGACACAATCTGACACCCCTGCCCTCCACACAATTATTGATCCAACAGCATAGTTAAATGCAAATGCAGCATGCATAGTTGTTTTGTTGCCTATTCTACATAACCTAATTACAAGATAATTATATGATAATGGTTTCTTAGGGGTTACATGCAAAATATTTTACATCTACTCCATCTTCTTTCTGTAACACAAAACAGTACTTCACGCAAATCTGTGAAAAGTTTTAAATAATTTGCTTTGAATTTGCTTTGAATATCTCAAATATTGCCTCAAGATCCTTTGTTAATATGCTTATGCCAATAATTTAATATTGTTACATGATTTTACTGATATTAATAAACTCGATGATTAGGTAAAAATGCCATTATGCTTAAAGATATTATTGCCATGTCAATGGCAAAGCCCTCCCCCTTCCATCCCCATTATTATTGCATAGGAATGAAGTAGCTTCTTTAGATGCATTAATGCTTGGGAAAGTGTCAATCATTTGGGAAGACTTCCTAGAAATAAGATAGGGCCTCATGTTTGACAAGGATACAGCACAGTCATCCATTGTTTTCGTACTTCCACTTTTTTCTGTTTAATTTCCTAATACAAGCTCTTTTGTGCCTCTCTTCTTGTATCCAGTTGTTTTCATAAGGCTGAAAGAAAATGGAAAATAAGTATTTCTATTTCATATAGAATATAAGCTATTCCTAAAATTTTACTGGAAAAGGTGGGGCTCTAAGGCATTCTTTGGACTTTTCTCTGGTTTTGCTATATGTTGCTTTTACTTTCCTGTTTGGTGTTTTCTGTATGCTTTACATTGTATATGTACAGAAAAATATTCAATAAATAACATATTACAAAAAACGCATTAATAAACGATACTACAATTATATGTTATTGGGTTGATCCAAAGTTTAATTACGTTGATGGAAAAGTATAGATGAGCCCCTATTTTTTTTATTTTAAGAATACCGTGACTACATTATGAACTCCCTGATGAACCCAAGAATCCAGAATGTCAGGATTGCTGTCAAACCATCTAATATATGGAAACAACAAATGGTGCAGGTGCTATCATAGCAGAGAGAGGGCCAGAGAGATTCTGATATCCATTACGCCTGTGTAAATTTGGGCTACTTCACTGATTTCACCCTCAAATCAGAATATTTTCCCAAGTTGTTCTGGAATCCAGAGAAATGTCACTTTGGTCCAGAAACCAAATCATGGTGTTGAAAAATGGTCTGCCTGTCAGGATTGAAACCATAACAGATGTCAACACGGTAAAGCCATTGTCCTGCTTTCAACCTTGGCTTCTCTGGTCTTGAAAAAGCAATAGTTCAATAAAAATAATTAGAGAGGTGGGGGATGATTGAGTGACATCTATTTTATATATATATATATATATAAACACACATAATTTCCTGGCTCTGTTAGTGGTAAGGGAAAATGTGATGTTTTTAACAGTATGTCCCTCTGACTAGCTGGTACTCTGCCAGAGAGAGCTCCGGTTGCAGGAATTTCAAACATAATGCCACTTTTTGCTTGGAAATTAAGCCCTAAAAATCAATAATTGGGTTTCAATATTAAGTCATATATAGTATTTTTATTGTAGTTTTATTAGATCAGTAAAATGCCAACTGTGGGACAATATCAGAAGCAAACTTAAAATCTAATATATGCCAAACAGTGTAGAGAGAGGGATTTGAAAGAGGCAAAGAAACTATACTTTTAGTGTTGAGTTTCCTAATATGAAACGAGTAAAAAGAAACTAAAGTCCAACAAAGTAAATATTGTAAGTTTCAGATTACCTTACTTTGCTGTGTAAATTGCTAAGGAAACAAGGTCATGAGACACTTTCTCAGTCGCCTTCCTTTCCCCATGGGTTGTTTTCCCCCCACTCTCAGCACACTAATTAGAAACGAACAAATTAATGGCAATCTAGAATTTTTAATTTTGTTAATTAAATTGGAACCATCAATTGATTAAAGTACAGGCAACTGAGTTTATTAAACACATTGGGCCAAGATACGACACACATACTCATTCTGTGTAGAATCTGGCCCATAGTTTGTGCATTTCTCAAATTTAATCCTTTAGGGAAGGATCTGAAGCACAGGGCCAGATTCTGTTCTGATTTATATCAGTGTTTAATGTGAAGTGATTCCACTGAAGTTTGTGGAATTTGGAGTATCTTTGGCTTTTCACTGGATTGAATTACTTAAATTATTCTGGAGTTACATCATTGTACCAGAGAGATCAGAATTTGACCCAGGTTAGGCAAGTTTAACTTCTAATCTGAGTTTTAAAAAGACTGTTATTATTTATTATTGCCATTGACAGAAATGACCATAGGATCAGGCCCTTTAATATGTTAGCTTCAATGATATCCAACAGGGGGAAACTGAAGAACAAATAAGTAACGTGAGTAAAGCTGAATTAAGTTTACTTTCACACATAAGAATGAGCTACTGAAAAGCTGAAAGAAATTCAGTTCCAAAATCTGTGGGAAATCATTGGAGGAACTGCAAAAGAAGAATATGTTTAATCAGCTTCACTTAAAATATACAAATCTTCCAATATGTACATTTTTAACAGTTTTTTAACAGTTTTTAATAACATTAACTTTGTCATTAATTCAGTCTTGTTTTTTAAATTTCTGTACACATTTCCACTTCAGGTATTTGTGGAACTAGTGACTGGAATGTAATTGTAGCATTGGTCTGAGACCGGTTTAGTCTGATATATTATTCCAAACTATACATGGTGACACAGAGATAGTACAAAATCTACATCACTGTAGGATGAGAGCTTCAGGGTGACAGATCTAGTTGATGAGGATGAGGCAGTCTTGCACTCTAAATTGAGATTTTTTGAGAAAGACCTTGACACTATGAAACTGCTCTTTCTCTAATGTCAATGTCGAAACAAATATGCAAATATTGATAAAGGAGATATCCTGTTCTAAATGCAAATACTTTGATATCCATAATTCATTAAAAATACCCAATTCTTTGTTAGAAAAGATCAGTTTGCCTTGTTTTGCCTGTGCCAGATGTCAGACAGGAGGAGACAGTTGCTAAATTGTTCACCATGCACTTGAAATAGCAATGGAAGTATTATACCCAGCATGTGGTCCAAAGGCAGACATCTGCTAACAAAGATTAGGGATATTGTGGAACAGATTCACAGTTGTTATAATGAGCCAAATAATCTCCCATGTAACTCCACTGAATCAAATGAAAATAGCAGTCAGTGGTGTTGTATCAATGTTGGCCCAGTGTGCTTTGCCAATTGGATTCATAGTATGTGTTTAGTGTTTTGGGGGTTACAGATGCATTTGTCAGAGCTTCTTGGTAAATCCATGTTTATTGGCTAGAAACATGGTGAGAGAGGAGTACCTATTGCTCTAGGGGAAATAGGGAAAACCACCCAACTTCATGGACTTGGATAAAGCCAGTGAGGAGACTAGCTGTTGGAGTTCTACATATGCTTCAAAGATAAACTGCTTCTAGCTCTTCAGAGAGTGTACAGAGAGACCAAGTGGAAGTACATCCTTTGTTGTACCTTTTGATTAGAAGCATTCTCTCCCGCAGTTCAGCGACTTGCAGCCCCTTGAGAGGTATCTCTCACATATGTGTTATCAGTATGGTCACTAAAATATCAAGTATAGTTAAAATCATTAGGTATTGTTCATTCTTAAGACAGTCAGTAGGTTGGTTGGGTACTCGAGAGTCCCAACAACTCCACTTGGATTTTGTTAACAAATTTTAAACTTTCTTTTAAACTTTAAAAAGGGAAAAAATCCAAGTAATTTTAGAGATCAATTGTTCACTCTGAACATTTTGGTAAACTTCTGCATTAGCTCTTAAGATGTTGTTTTATATAGTCTGTCAGCAAACACAGATGCAGGCAAACTGCAGAATAAACCACCTTCACTTCTGTTTGACCTGTGGCTTGTGTACCAATGGGAACACAATAGGCATATGTGCATACATTCTGAGATAATTAACTTACTACTTATTGAATAGAGTCCAGTGCAAGCATGAATACAAAATGTGTAAGGCTAGGTCAGCCAGTTACCACAGTTGTCATTCATTGCACTTGATTTGAAGAACCGTGGCTTCATAAATTGGTATGCCCTGGACATTTGGCAGCATGAAACTGGGATTACCCTTTTTCAACTTGAAGCTTTTTGGTTTCTATTGTATATCTAACCCATGAGAGGAGAATTACAAAATGTTATCTCCGATCAGATGGCATAAGGATATTCTCCAAATGGATAACATAATGTGATGTCAGTTTCTGAAATTTATATTGGTACCTATGGGATTTCATATTTTCTTTCCAACAATTCTGAGAAAAATACACACTGCACCTAAATCAACATTGAAAACTTCAAAAACTTTGCTCAGGTGTGTATAATAATCATAGTGGATGTGCAAGCTGTTCTCCATTTTATCACGTCTCTGCTTCATTTAACTTCCACTTCAATTAATATAATCAAATAATAGATTTAAATGTAAGATCTCTATCCCCCTTCACCTCTGAGAGTATAAAAGCTAAATGGAAAACGAATCTGGATATTGTTCTGATGATGATGCCTGAAGTTTTATATATTATATATCTATCCCTTTCATGTGAAGCAGAGTTGGAAGGAAAATAGTTTAAAACTAATTCAGTTTAAAACTTCAGATAGGCTATTTTAGACACCTGCAAAGATGGAACTGTGCAAATGCTTGCTACATGAGTAGCAGAAAGGGAATGATGTTAATAATCTTATATTAATGTAGCACCTTTTTGCTGGAAGACTTTGCAAACTATATTGAAACATGTTTTAAACGATACTCAAGGGACTTACCAAAAATTGATTGCTTAATGGAGCTGGTCTTCTAATAAAGGTACAGCAGACCTGAAATCCTCTATACACTTGAGGATACTTTGAGGTGGTCTCTTTAAAAAAGTTTGCCTAATAAGGCTGTACAAGTTTATACTGAAATTTTTCTGTACATATACAATGTAGAGCATATAGAAATCACCAAGCAGCAAAGTAAAAGTAACATATAGCAGATTCAGTGAAAAGTCCAAAGAACGCCTTAGAGCCCTGCCTTTTCCAGTAAGATTTTAGGAATAGCTTACATACTATATGACATAGAAATACTTATTTTCCATTTTCCTTCAGCCTTATGAAAACAACTGGATACAAGAAGAGATGGCACAAAAGAGCTTGTATTAGGAAATTAAACAGAAAAAAGTGGAAGTAAGAAAACAATGGATGACTGTGCTGTACCCTTGTCAAACATGAGGCCCTATCTTATTTCTAGGAAGTCTTCCCAAATGACTGACATGTTCCCAAGCATTAATGCATCTAAAGAGGCTACTTCATTCCTATGCAATAACAATTCCTTAATTGAGATAGAAGGGGGAGGGCCTTGCCATTGACATGGCAATAATATCTTTAAGCATAATGGCACTTTTTACCTAATCATCGAGTTTATTAATATCAGTAAAATCATGAAACAATATTAAATTATTGGCATAATCATATGAACAAAGGATCTGATTAACTAAGAGTTATACTTACCAATGGAGGGAGGGAGTTTGCATGTGGGAGGGGGCTAGGGGCAGAGGGTTGGGGCGCAGGAGGAGTTTTGGGGTGCCGCATCTGGGCGGCGCTTACCTTGGGTGGCTCCCCGCACGCAGCGACATGTCCCTGCTGCTCCTAGGTGGAGGTGCGGCCAGGCAGCTCTGCACGCTGCCTCAACCTGCAGGCGCTGCCCCCGCAGCTCCCATTGGGGTCAATAAGCATGTGGACAAGGGGGATCCAGTGGATATAGTGTGCTTACATTTTCAGAATGTCTTTGACAAGGTCCCTCACCAAAGGCTCTTAAGCAAAGTAAGCTATCATGGGATAAGAGGGAAGATCCTCTCATGGATTGGTAACTGGTTATTATGCAAGGTATTATGCAAGGTAGCCTATTTCCCCTTGTTTTTTCCTACCCCCCCCCCCCCGATGTTCTGGTTTAACTTGGATTTAAACTTGGAGAGTGGTCAGTTTGGATGAGCTATTACCAGCAGGAGAGTGAGTTTGTGTGTGTATGGGGGTGGGGGTGTGTGAGAAAACCTGGATTTGTGCTGGAAATGGCCCACCTTGATTATCATGCACATTGTAGGGAGAGTGGTCACTTTGGATGAGCTATTACCAGCAGGAGAGTGAGTTTGTGTGTGTGGTTTTTGGGAGGGGGGTGAGGGGGTGAGAGAACCTGGATTTGTGCAGGAAATGGCCCAACTTGATTATCATGCACATTGTGTAAAGAGTTGTCACTTTGGATGGGCTATCACCAGCAGGAGAGTGAATTTGTGTGGGGGGGTGGAGGGTGAGAAAACCTGGATTTGTGCTGGAAATGGCCCAACATGATGATCACTTTAGATAAGCTATTACCAGCAGGACAGTGGGGTGGGAGGAGGTATTGTTTCATATTCTCTGTGTGTATATAAAGTCTGCTGCAGTTTCCACGGTATGCATCCGATGAAGTGAGCTGTAGCTCACGAAAGCTCATGCTCAAATAAATTGGTTAGTCTCTAAGGTGCCACAAGTACTCCTTTTCTTTTTGCGAATACAGACTAACACGGCTGTTACTCTGAAACCTGGTTAAAAGATAGGAAACAAAGGGTAGGTATAAATGGTCAGTTTTCGGAATGGAGAGAGGTAGATAGTGGTGTCCCCCAGGTGGTCTGTACTGGGACCAGTGCTATTCAACATATTCATAAATGATCTGAAAAAAGTGGTAAACAGTGAGGTGGCAAAATTTGCAGATGATACAAAACTACTCAAGATAGTTAAGTCCCAGGCAGACTGTGAAGAGCTACAAAAGGATCTTTAAAAACTGGGTGACTGGGTAACAAAATGGCAGATGAAATTCACTGTTGATAAATGCAAAGTAATGCCCATTGGAAAACATAATCCCATCTATACATATGAAATGATGGGGTCTAAATTAGCTGTTACCACTGAAGAAAGAGATCTTGGAGTCATTGTGGATAGTTGTCTGAAAACATCCACTCAATGTGCATCAGCAGTCAAAAAAGAAAACAGAATGCTGGGAATCCTTAAGAAAGGCATAGATAAGAAGACAGAAAATATCATATTGTCTCTACATGAATCCATGGGATGCCCACATCTTGTGCAGATATGGTCACCCCATCTCAGAAAAGGTAGATTGGAATTGGAAAAGGTTCAGGAAAGGGCAACAAAAATTATTAGGGTATGGAACGGCTTCCTCACAAGGAGAATTTAATAAAACTGGGACTGTTCTGCTTGGAAAAGAGACGACTAAGTGGGGGTATGATAGAGGTCTATAAAATCATGACTGGTGTAGAGAAAGTAGGTAAGGAAGTGTTGTTTATTCCTTCTCGTAACACAAGAACTAGGGGTCACCAAATGAAATTAATAGGCAGCAGGTTTAAAACACACACAAGGAAGTATTTCTTCACACAACGCACAGTCAACCTGTGGAACTCTTTGCCAGAGAATGTTGTGAAGGCCAAGACAATAACAGGGTTCAAAAAAGAACTAGGTAAATTCCTGGAGGATAGGTCGATCAATGGTTATTAGCCAGCATGGGCAGGGATGGTGTCCCTAGCCTCTATTTGCCAGAAGCTGGGAATTAGCAACAGCGGATGGATCACTTGATGATTACCTGTTCTGTTCATTCCTCTGGGGCACCTGGCATTGACCACTGTCGGAAGATAGGATACTGGGCTAGATGGACCTTTTTGTAGTCCACAAATGCAATACGCAATGGTACTTTGTATATATTGCATTTTTTGATGAGCTGCCGAACTGAATGGATGTGATCAATTGTCGAATACTCTGAGCAGAAACAGGCTTGTTTTCTGCTCTCATACATTTCAAGATCCTTCTTAATTCGATTGAGTATGACACAGGTGAAGACTTTATACACTTGTGAGAGGAGTGTGATTGGATGCTAGTTGCTCAATTCTTCTAGATCACCTTTCTTCATCAATAGTATTGTTTTTGATTTCTTCCATGCCTCTGGAGCACACTTGCTATTGATGTAGATGGTAAACTATTGTGCCAATGCTTTGAAGAGAGAATCTTCTTCTGCTTTGAGATATTCCGGCCAAATATCGTCCACTCCCAGGCTCTTTTTTGTTACGAACTGCATATTTGATTTTCTTCCCACATAACATTGGGAACTTCTGTAGCCTGCTGCCTTGATGGTGTATGCTGGACATTGAAATGCATGGAGTAGAGATCATTGTAGAATTTTGTAGATATTTTGTTCATCTTGCTTCTTTCCAATGTCCTTTCACCATTTTCATCTTTCAGTGCTGCCGGAATAACCTGTTTCAGCCTAATGTCTCTTTGTACCTTCTTCAGACTCTCCTTCTTTTCGGCAGCCTCTCTCAATTTTTTCTTTCTAAAATCTTCACAGTCTTCTTTGTCTTCATGTGAATTTCTTTGCACAGTGTTCTGTATTCTTCACCCATTTTTCTTTCTAATTTCATGCACGCCCTCCTTGCCATTAGATTCACAGTTTCCTTGCTGATCCTCTGCTTGCATCCAAGGGTTTTCAATGCCTTTGCCTTTTTAGCTGTTGAGATTATCTGCAAGGTGAACTCTTCATAGTCCTCATTGATGTCCTTTTTTCAGAGTAACAGCCATGTTAGTCTGTCTTTGCAAAAAGAAAAGGAGTACTTGTGGCACCTTAGAGACTAATTGGTTAGTCTCTAAGGTGCCACAAGTACTCCTTTTCTTTTTATCGATGTCCTTGTTGACCTTGCACTCGAGGTCCATTTCACTCACTTTCCGTGCAAATGCCTCTTTGTTGAAGTGCCATTTTCACTTCAGTTTCTGGCTTCTCTTGACTCAGTCTTTGTAGACATTGTCAGTGCATAGTTTTGAGCACAACATATGATGGTCTGAGCCTCTGCAAATGATTCATTCTCCTATTATTGCTACATCATTGAAGATTCTTCTGGTATCCATCAATACCATTATCATTATGATTCAGTGTGACTCCATCTGGGCTTTTCCATTTCCACTGCTGCTGATGTTCTTTTTGAAATATCATGCTACCTTGGGTTGTTAGCAATGGTCAGGCCAATGCATGAGTCTGTACTCAGTTTCCCAGTTTATTCTGCTTTGGGTGGCTTGTTTGGCAGAAGAATTTTGCAGCAGTGGATTTGGGGTGCCGGCCCTTGTGCCCCGTAGCTGTGGTGCCCGCTCCACTTTGGCCAGGTTGCCCTAGAATAATAGAGGTACAGTTGGTCTCCCTACTACCTTGGATGCTAGCTTGACATCTGCTCGGCTTGCTGAGACCTGCCAGAGCATGCGCTTAGAGGACGAATGGCCGAATGTCTTATAATGGCAGACTAAATCCCTGACCTAAAGCTGAAAGGTCAGGCAGTCTACCCTGTCTGTCAGAGACCTTTTTATTCTTGGTTTGTGTTTTGATATATTGTTCCTGTTGTATGTTGTTCTTTAAAGTTTGGATAAAGGTTTTATCAGCCTTTCCTTTCCAGAAGGAGGGATGTGGTGCGAGCTGTGAATGTTTAGAGTGGCCACCAGGGGGCAAAGAGCAAGGAAATAAGTCTGTATAAACAGGAAACAGATTGTCTGACATTCATCCCAAGCACAGTATGTTGGGTCTTTGTAATCTCTACACCTCTGCAAAAACTGAAGTTCCATTTCATTCAGAATCCCTTAGACCTACTTACATCCACTCTACTGATGTGTTAGAGAGTCTAAGTTAGTGTAGCCTACCCATGAAGGGTCCAGAAGGAGGAGTATGTTAAAACAGAGTGAATGAAAGCAGCCCTTAAGAAGTCTAGTTAGTATTTGTGGGGTCTAATTTACACATTACCTCTAAAATTGACCTGGCGTGTCTAGACGAGTCTAAATAAATTAAATCTGAGTGTAAAAGAGTCTAAGTCTAGAGAGAGTCTAAATTGGTATAGGATATGGGTTCTTCTTGTGCCCTTAGACTGTAAGTTGCACCACACTCTCTAGACTTTCCTAGTCACATTTGAATTTGTTTCAAACTCTCCTAGATTTAATGCATAAGGGAATCTGAGATGGTGACACTTACATGCTGAGGAGGCAGGAGAGAGATGCTCATGGATGCTACTTCAGTGTATATGTCCTAACTCCTTGATATAGCACTCCTGCACATAAGTCATATCAATTAAGATTACCTTAAATCTATTACCAATATCTAAGGGACTGTGAGGAGATTGTTTTAGACAACTTTACATATTACCTCTGAATTTGTTCCAATGGGTATCTTTGTCCCTTGCCACCTCAAAAAAGTTCTCCCCAATTAACAGTGAGTTACATTACATAGAATCATAGAATATCAGGGTTGGAAGGGACCTCAGGAGGTCATCTAGTCCAACCCCCTGCTCAAAAGCAGGACCCATCCCCAATTAAATCATCCCAGCCAGGGCTTTGTCAAGCCTGACCTTAAAAACTTCTAAGGAAGGAGATTCCACCACCTCCCTAGGCAACGCATTCCAGTGTTTCACCACCCTCCTAGTGAAAAAGTTTTTCCTAATATCCAACCTAAACCTCCCCCACTGCAACTTGAGACCATTACTCCTTGTCCTGTCCTCTTCCACCACTGAGAATAGTCTAGAACCATCCTCTCTGGAACCTCCTCTCAGGTAGTTGAAAGCAGCTATCAAATCCCCCCTCATTCTTCTCTTCCGCAGACTAAACAATCCCAGTTCCCTCAGCCTCTCCTCATAAGTCATGTGTTCCAGACCCCTAATCATTTTTGTTGCCCTTCGCTGGACTCTTTCCAATTTATCCACATCCTTCTTGTAGTGTGGGTCCCAAAACTGGACACAGTACTCCAGATGAGGCCTCACCAATGTCGAATAGAGGGGGATGATCATGTCCCTCGATCTGCTCGCTATGCCCCTACTTATGCATCCCAAAATGCCATTGGCCTTCTTGGCAACAAGGGCAGCACACTGCTGACTCATATCCAGCTTCTCGTCCACTGTCACCCCTAGGTCCTTTTCCGCAGAACTGCTGCCTAGCCATTCGGTCCCTAGTCTGTAGCTGTGCATTGGGTTCTTCCGTCCTAAGTGCAGGACCCTGCACTTATCCTTATTGAACCTCATCAGATTTCTTTTGGCCCAATCCTCCAATTTGTCTAGGTCCCTCTGTATCCTATCCCTGCCCTCCAGCGTATCTACCACTCCTCCCAGTTTAGTATCATCCGCAAATTTGCTGAGAGTGCAATCCACACCATCCTCCAGATCATTTATGAAGATATTGAACAAAACCGGCCCCAGGACCGACTCCTGGGGCACTCCACTTGACACCGGCTGCCAACTAGACATGGAGCCATTGATCACTACCTGTTGAGCCCGACAATCTAGCTAACTTTCTACCCACCTTATAGTGCATTCATCCAGCCCATACTTCTTTAACTTGCTGACAAGAATACTGTGGGAGACCGTGTCAAAAGCTTTGCTAAAGTCAAGATACAATACATCCACTGCTTTCCCTTCATCCACAGAACCAGTAATCTCATCATAAAAGGCGATTAGATTAGTCAGGCATGATCTTCCCTTGGTGAATCCATGCTGACTGTTCCTGATCACTTTCCTCTCATGTAAGTGCTTCAGGGTTGATTCTTTGAGGACCTGCTCCATGATTTTTCTGGGGACTGAAGTGAGGCTGACTGTCCTGTAGTTCCCAGGATCCTCCTTCTTCCCTTTTTTAAAGATTGGCACTACATTAGCCTTTTTCCAGTCATCCGGGACTTCCCCCGTTCGCCACGAGTTTTCAAAGATAAAGGCCAATGGCTCTGCAATCACAGCCGCCAGTTCCTTTAGCACTCTCGGATGCAACTCGTCCGGCCCCATGGACTTGTGCATGTCCAGCTTTTCTAAATAGTCCCTCTTTCTCCACAGAGGGCTGGCCATCTATTCCCCATGTTGTGATGCCCAGCGCAGCAGTCTGGGAGCTGACCTTGTTCGTGAAGACAGATACAAAAAAAGCATTGAGTACATTAGCTTTTTCCACATCCTCTGTCACTAGGTTGCCTCCCTCATTCATTAAGGGGCCCACACTTTCCTTGGCTTTCTTCTTGTTGCCAACATACCTGAAGAAACCCTTCTTGTTACTCTTAACATCTCTCGCTAGCTGCAGCTCCAGGTGCGATTTGGCCCTCCTAATTTCATTCCTACATGCCTGAGCAATATTTTTATACTCTTCCCTGGTCATATGTCCAACCTTCCACTTCTTGTAAGCTTCTTTTTTATGCTTAAGATCCGCTAGGATTTCACCGTTAAGCCAAGCTGGTTGCCTGCCATATTTACTATTCTTTCGACACATCGGGATGGTTTGTCCCTGTAACCTCAACAGGGATTCCTTGAAATACAGCCAGCTCTCCTGGACTCCTTTCCCTTTCATGTTAGTCCCCCAGGGGATCCTACCCATCCGTTCCCTGAGGGAGTCAAAGTCAGCTTTCCTGAAGTCCAGGGTCCGTATCCTGCTGCTTACCTTTCTTCCCTGTGTCAGGATCCTGAACTCAACCAACTCATGGTTACTGCCTCCCAGATTCCCATCCACTTTTTCTTCCCCTACTAATTCTTCCCGGTTTGTGAGCAGCAGGTCAAGAAAAGCTCCCCCCCTAGTTGGCTCCTCTAGCACTTGCACCAGGAAATTGTCCCCTATTCTTTCCAAAAACTTCCTGGATTGTCTATGCACCGCTGTATTGCTCTCCCAGCAGATATCAGGAAAATTAAAGTCACCCATGAGAATCAGGGCATGCGATCTAGTAGCTTCCGCGAGCTGCCGGAAGAAAGCCTCATCCACCTCATCCCCCTGGTCCGGTGGTCTATAGCAGACTCCCACCACTACATCACTCTTGTTGCTCACACTTCTAAACTTAATCCAGAGACACTCAGGTTTTTCTGCAGTTTCGTACCGGACCTCTGAGCAGTCATACTGCTCCCTTACATACAGTGCTACTCCCCCACCTTTTCTGCCCTGCCTGTCCTTCCTGAACAGTTTATAACCATCCATGACAGTATTCCAGTCATGTGAGTTATCCCACCAAGTCTCTGTTATTCCAATCACATCATAATTCCTTGACATCACCAGGACCTCCAGTTCTCCCTGCTTGTTTCCAAGGCTTTGTGCATTTGTATATAAGCACTTGAGATAACCTGCTGATCGCCCCTCATTCTCAGTATGAGGCAGGAGCCCTCCCCTCACAGACATTCCTGCCTGTGCTTCCTCCCGGTATCCCGCTTTCCCACTTACCTCAGAACTTTGGTCTCCTTCCCCCGGTGAACCTAGTTTAAAGCCCTCCTCACTAGGTTAGCCAGCCTGCTCGCAAAGATGCTCTTCCCTCTCTTCGTAAGGTAGAGCCCATCTCTGCCCAGCACTCCTCCTTCATGGAACACCATCCCATGGTCAAAGAATCCAAAGCCTTCTCTCCGACGCCACCTGCGTAGCCATTTGTTGACTTCCACGATTCGACGGTCCCTACCCAGGCCTTTTCCTTCCACGGGGAGGATGGACGAGAACACCACTTGACATAATAATGTCATCCCATTTAATGTGAACTAGTTCCCTTTAAATTCTGTAGCAGCGGACCTCTTTTCAAACTACAATGACAGAAATATGAAGAAAAACATAAATTTGATATCAGTGCTATCATAAAGTCACCTGCAATCCCTTGCCTGAGTCCCTCTGGCTGTGTAATATTCTAATATAGCTAACTTTTTTTCCTCATGTGTTTAGAAAACAATTTATATTTAATAACTTACTATTATAAAATGTTTTTGTCTGGCCAAGACATCAATGCGAAAAGAACTACAGATGCTACAGTAACTTTAAGAATTTATTAATGTCATTCATTTACATGTTTATTTAAATAGTAATTAGCATTGTTATAAAAATGTCATTAAGGTCACTATGATGATATTGAAATGCACAAGATAAACACATTATCATTTAAGTCTATGGAGAACATTTTCAAAAAGATTGCAAGTTACAGCAGAAAAACTCTGTAAATGTCTCTGAAGATAAAGAGATGGCACGAAGCAGCAAAGATAGAACCACATCCAGACTTCTCAAATATTGAGGATGTTCACATCTAGATATATGGTTTAGGTCCCTTTCTGGTGGAGACCACATGATGGTAATGGTAGGGGTTAGAAAGGCCAAAGAGACAAGCTTTACATTGCTAAACTACTAGGCTGACCAAGATAATGCACCAAATCGCTCAGATTAAGACCAACTATTTCAGTGCAAGTCAGTGCAGACCATGTTAGAGCAAAAAGAAAAGGAGTACTTGTGGCACCTTAGAGACTAACCAATTTATTTGAGCATGAGCTTTCGTGGTGCCACAAGTACTCCTTTTCTTTTTGCGAATACAGACTAACACGGCTGTTCCTCTGAAACATGTTAGAACACTGACACAACAGAGCTTGCACTATAGTACTTGTATGAGGTGAACGGAAAAATACTGTTTCTTTTGTTTGTCTTTTTACAGTGCAAATATTAGTAATAAAAATAACAATACGAAGAAAGCACTGTATACTTCGTATTCTGTATTGTAATTGAAATGAATATATTTGCAAAATGTCAAATCCAAAATACTGATGATAAATGTAAATTGGTATTTTATTATTGTTCAACTGTGTGATTAAAAATGTGATTAATCACGATTTTTTTAAATCTTGCGATTAATTGTAATTATTTTTAAAAATTGTTTGAAAGCCCTAGGAAATATTATAATTTATATAGGAATAGGTTGTAAGATCCTTAGGTCAGTGACAATGGGCCATATTCTCAGCCTTTCTATGGCTGCTTTGTGTCTGTTTAATGCTGATCCCTAGTAGCTGGAACAGGCCCTTGGGGCCATAGACAGCTGTGTAAATTAGAGCAGCTCAGCGTGTGCTCTAATTTACATCAGGGACTAAATCAATCCTTGGCTGGCCTTAGCATAAGGGAGCCATAAAGTTGGCAATTTTGACCTCCTTAACAGAGCTGCACCAAGTTCAGCTCAGATGTAAACAAGGATCAAAGCTCATGTCCTCATTCTCAGTACACTTTGCTGGTGCAATATACAATTGTTTAATAATAATATTCTAGGATTTATATTTCACTAGAGCCCTCTTTGCAGTATCAAAATGTATAGACCACGTGTGTGAGGCAGGGTTGCTGTCACAGATTTACTTAGCAATTTTCTCGCTTTGGTACTCTCTGCATCTGTTAATTTTGAGTATTTTAAAATAGATTGATTTTGGTATGTTCCTAATAGCCAGGCTGCTAGGTTTTGAATAGGCATCTGCTTATGAAGCCATCTCCCTACTTTACAAAAATCCATCCTATGCACAGAATTTGTCATATCAGAAGCTTATGTCAATTAATACCTCCTATGAATCTTCAATAACACGCACTCTGTGAGAAATTTCACTTGTGCATTATGCATGAGCATTTCACACACAGTACGTGCATGGACTATAAAGGTTTTCTATCTACGTTGGGATCAAAGTTCTATCCTTTTGCTTTTCTTGTGTTTATTGGCAGCTTTTGATTCCATCAGTCATGCTTATGCAACATAAACTTTGAAGGGACACTGCTGGGTTACTCCAAGTATTATTTTGGCACGCTTGGTATGGTTTCAGAGGACTCTCTGATAGTTATTCAAGTTGATTTTGTTTTCTCATAGCTCTTCAGGATTCCATCTCAGACCCTTATTAGCCCCTTGTTGTCGCATGCTAGTGTCCTGATTACCCTATCCTTTAAAATATTAGATGTGCCATGCAGGTGACCAGGCATCCTTACTGAACTATGCCTTCCAAAGTTGATTTGGTTCCTATGGTTTCTGGGCTGTCATTAAGATATGCTTCTGAGCCAGGGCCAAAGCTGTACAACATTTTGCTTTTGTGGAATTCTGACATGATACAAGCTTTATGTGCAGAACCCAGTATCATCTTGGAAGAGCCTCTTCCTTCACAGTCTCTTTGGAGGATGATTTTTCCATTTCCTGTCACTACAGATTCACTCTTGGAGGCAGTTTTAAATCTACAATGTCTTTGATGTTTTCTTCTTACTATGCCAGGAACATTCCCAGAGTGACACTGATGCTCTCCCAGGCTGTCCAAATGTGTATTCATGGCAGGCTTCCGCTAAGCTCTCTCTCTCTCTCTCTCTCTCTCTGTTTGCTAGCTTGCCAGATGTGAATAAGCTTCAGTTAATTGAAAATACCAGATTTTGAATAGGTTGCAATTAATTCAGAATGCTAAAGGCAGATTATATGTGTGACTAAAATTTATGTCAGCTAAATTTAACCATTGCATTACTGCTCTAGTCAAATCTATTGACAAAAGTTTCTTATAAATTTCAGAACATTTTCTTTCCAGGCTTACAAATGCCTTCCAAGATTTTTTTTTTTTATTCCTCTTTCCAGTCTAAAGTATCAGACAAAGCATTTAGAAATGGAACATATATGTCATGGAGATAGCCAATTTCCTACAGCCAAGCAACCAAGTATGTTTTTGTCTCCTTGTTCTTCTAGGACTTGCCTGTAGCTGCTCCTCTTTCTCCTTAAAGGGAAATTAATTGATTTCACAAAAAGAAAAGGAGTACTTGTGGCACCTTAGAGACTAACCAATTTATTTGAGCATGAGCTTTCGTGAGCTACAGCTCACTTCATCAGATGTGATTCATCATCTGATGAAGTGAGCTGTAGCTCACGAAAGCTCATGCTCAAATAAATTGGTTAGTCTCTAAGGTGCCACAAGTACTCCTTTTCTTTTTGCGAATACAGACTAACACGGCTGTTCCTCTGAAACCTGTAATTGATTTCAGTGATTGCTCCTTGTTGTGTTCCGTGGAGCTAGGTAACAGGGTGGTATCAACCATCTTCCTTTTCTTTCTTCCTCCTGCAGATCCACCTCTTCCTTTTTGCTGAACTCAGACCAAACGCAAACCAAAGTGCTTGTCTGGTACCATGATACTTCAAAAGAGTTGCTGCAGTAGCGAGTAAAGGATTCTGGGGCATGCACACAGCCATTGAAATGAAGGAGCACTGAGTTATTTGGAGAACAACCATCCATCTTTATGAAAGAAAACCACTGAAGTCTTCAAACAAAAGTATATGGGATTACAAAATAAGAAGACTGTTTTACTCATGGTAAGGATGCAGTGGAGCCTTCCATGCATCATACTTCATGAAACTGTGAATAGTGAAAGATGCCAATTTTCATTATAATTGAGGAAACATTGAGTTTGCCTAGGTTTTGAATGAATGTCATTATTGCTATGTCAGGATCTGCTGCTGACAGTCAAGTCAAAGCAATGCCCTTCTCGAATGATGTAGTCAGATGATGAATTCATGTTATGGCCGGAGAAGTTCAGGAACAGAACAAAGCTTTAGCAAAGCTTTTGACACTGTCTCCCACAGTATTCTTGTCAGCAAGATAAAGAAGTATGGGCTGGATGAATGCACTATGAGGTGAGTAGAAAATTGGCTAGATTGTCAGGCTCAACGGGTAGTGATCAATGGCTCCATGTCTAGTTGGCAGCCGGTATCAAGCGGAGTGCCCCAAGGGTCAGTCCTGGGACTGGTTTTATTCAATATCCTCATTAATGATCTGGAGGATGGTGTGGATTGCACCCTCAGCAAGTTTGCAGACGACACTAAACTGGGAGGAGAGGTAGATACGCTGGAGGGTAGGGATAGGATACAGAGGGACCTAGACAAATTGGAGGATTGGGCCAAAAGAAATCTGATGAGGTTCAACAAGTACAAGTGCAGAGTCCTGCACTTAGGACGGAAGAATCCAATGCACCGCTTCAGACTAGGAACCGAATGGCTAGGCAGCAGTTCTGCAGAAAAGGACCTAGGGGTTACAGTGGACGAGAAGCTGGATATGAGTCAACAGTGTGCCCTTGTAGCCAAGAAGGACAATGGCATTTTGGGATGTATAAGTAGGGGCATTGCCAGCAGATCGAGGGACGTGATCGTTCCTCTCCATTCAACATTGGTGAGGCCTTATCTGGAGTACTGTGTCTCCAATTTTTCCACATCCTTCTTGTAGTGTGGGGCCCAAAACTGGAGAGTCCAGCGGAGGGCAACAAAAATGATTAGGGGACTGGAACACATGACTTACGAGGAGAGGCTGAGGGAACTGGGATTGTTTAGCCTAAAGAAGAGAAGAATGAGGGGAGATTTGGTAGCTGCTCTCAACTACCTGAAAGGGGGTTCCAAAGAGGATGGATCTAGACTATTCTCAGTGGTAGCAGATGACAGGATAAAGAGTAATGGTCTCAAGTTGCAGTGGGGGAGATTTAGGTTGGATATTAGGAAAAACTTTTTCACTAGGAGGGTGGTGAAACACTGGAATGCGTTACCTAGGGAGGTGGTGGAATCTCCTTCCTTAGAAGTTTTTAAGGTCAGGCTTGACAAAGCTCTGGCTGGGATGATTTAATTGGGGATGGGTCCTGCTTTTGAGCAGGGGGTTGGACTAGATGACCTCCTGAGGTCCCTTCCAACCCTGATATTCTATGATTCTAGCAGCAGCCTAGAAGAGTTCAGAAGAGCCAGCATTATTCAGTACAACTGGATGAAACTATAGATATCAAATGCCCAATTTATAACATTTGTCTAGTATGGGTGGGAAGGATCCAGACAGGAGGACTGGCTGTCCACTGACAGTAAGTAGATTCCATAAAACTGAAAGAATGTTGAAGTCATGCCAGTGTTGAACAAGGGCAAGTGAGATGACCTGGGGAAGTATAGGCCTGTCAACCTATCAGCCTGTCATCAATCCCAGGTTGTCATAAATATAAAGGGAAGGGTAAACCCCTTTGAAATCCTTCCTGGCCAGGGGAAAGCTCCTCTCACCTGTAAAGGGTTAAGAAGCTAAAGGTAACCTCGCTGGCACCTGACCAAAATGACCAATGAGGAGACAAGATACTTTCAAAAGCTGGGAGGAGGGAGAGAAACAAAGGGTCTGTGTGTCTGTCTATATGCTGGTCTTTACCGGGGATAGACCAGGAATGGAGTCTTAGAACTTTTAATAAGTAATCTAGCTAGGTATGTGTTAGCTTATGATTTCTTTAAATGGCTGAGAAAAGAATTGTGCTGAATAGAATAACTATTTCTGTCTGTGTATCTTTTTTGTAACTTAAAGTTTTGCCTAGAGGGGTTCTCTATGTTTTTGAATCTAATTACCCTGTAAGATATCTACCATCCTGATTTTACAGGGGGGATTTCGTTATTTCTATTTACTTCTATTTTTATTAAAAGTCTTCTTGTAAGAAAACTGAATGCTTTTTCATTGTTCTCAGATCCAAGGATTTGGGTCTGTGGTCACCTATGCAAATTGGTGAGGCTTTTTATCCAACATTTCCCAGGAAAGGGGGGGTGCAAGTGTTGGGAGGATTGTTCATTGTTCTTAAGATCCAAGGGTCTGGGTCTGTAGTCACCTAGGCAAATTGGTGAGGCTTTTTACCAAACCTTGTCCAGGAAGTGGGGTGCAAGGTTTTGGGAAGTATTTTTGGGGGAAAGACGCGTCCAAACAGCTCTTCCCCAGTAACCAGTATTAGTTTGGTGGTGGTAGCGGCCAATCCAAGGACAACGGGTGGAATATTTTGTACCTTGGGGAAGTTTTGACCTAAGCTGCTAAAGATAAGCTTAGGAGGTTTTTCATGCAGGTCCCCACATCTGTACCCTAGAGTTCAGAGTGGGGGAGGAACCTTGACATGGTGGCATAGTGGTGGGATTAACCTGAAATCATTTTGAGATCCAGTTGAGATTTTTTGAACTAGAAATACAGATTTTAAAAAGGAATTTTTTTTTCCTTTGGAAAGGAAGTCCAGAAAGCAGCTGAAACTGAAAGCAGCTTGTTTTTTCTCTGCTTTGTGGCCAAGCAGAGACAAAAGGGGATTATCTTTGTGAATTGCAGGTTTTCTTTGCCTGGAGGCAGGGTACTTAACTCCTGCAGGGAAATTCACAGTCTTCCAACCCAGAGGTTTTTTTTTTTCTTCCTAAAAGTAAATAGGGGGTGTGTGTTCTACCCATTTGCTTTTTCTTTGGGCTGGGTAAGCAGGTTTCCAAGTAGTTGGAGGGTTTTTGCTTTAATTTGGGCCCAGAGCAGAGACAAGGGAATTGTCTTTTTCTGTAGGCTGACAATCACTATCAGAGAATAGGTATTCTATTCCAGCACAGCAAAATTTTACAGCCAAGTTTTGTTTGTTTATTTCTAAACCTTGGGTGTAAAGTTGGTTAAAAACAGAGAGGTTAGAATGACAAAATCCGCGGCTCGACTACAGCTCGAATTAGCCAAATTTCAGGCTGAGGAAAGACAAAGGGAACATGAAAGACAGATAGAACTCATGCGGCTGAAGAAGGAACAAGAAAGGGTGCCAGCGAGGTTACCTTTAGCTTCTTAACCCTTTACAGGTGAGAGGAGCTTTCCCCTGGCCAGGAAGGATTTCAAAGGGGTTTACCCTTCCCTTTATATTTATGACACAGGTAAAATAATGGAAACGCTGATATCGGATTCAATCTATAAGAATTGAAGTATGGGAATATAATTAATGCCAGTCAATGTGGTTTTATGAAAATATGTCTTGCCAAACATGCCTGATTTCATTTTTTGGTGTGATTACAAGTTTGGTTGACAAATATAGCTTGGTAACTGCAATAGACTTAAGCTTTTGAAAGGCATTTGACTTTTAATCAAAATGCCATGTGCTAACATTAACACTATATGTTTCTACTGGGGATCCACAGGGATCAGCGCTTGGCCTAAGACTATTCAACATTTTCATCTTGTATCTAGAAGTAAATACAAAATCTGCACTTTCAGATGAGAGAGAGGTTGGTGGAGTGGTAAATGATGATGAGCCAGACTGGGGAATCTGAATTTCATGGTAAACTGGGTCTATTCAAAGAAAATTTGTTTAAATACAGTCAGATGCAAGGTTATATATCTAGGAAAAAAGAAGACAGGCCATATCTACAGAATGGAGGACTGTATGTGGGAAAGCAATGATTCTGTAAAGGATTTAGGGGTCAGAAGGAACAAGCAACTCAACATGAGTACCCACTGCTCTGGCGAAAAGGGTGTATGTGATTCTTGGATGTCGAAATAGAAAGGTGAGTAGTGACCAAGAGTAGGGAGGTGAATTTTACTTCAGCATGTGGAATTAATTGGTCAGGCAGATACTGGAATACTGTGTACAGTTCTGGTGTTGCAATTTAAAATGAATGTTGAAAAATTAGAGAAGGTGCGGAGAAGAGTCACACAAATGTTACTAGGATTAGAGAAAATGCCTTACAGTGGAAGACTTAGAGTTCAATCTGTTTATCTTATCAAAAAGAAGACCAAGGGGTGATTGATTAGCGTAGATAAGTACCTTCATAGAGAGAAAATAGCATGTACTAAAGGGCTCTTTAATCTAGCAGAGAAAGACATAACAAGAACCAGTGTCTGTAAACTGAAGCCAGACAAATTTCCTTCACAAATAAGACACACATTTTTAACAGTGAGGGTTATTAACCATTGGAATAAACTACCAAGGGAACTGACAGAGTATCCATCTCTTGATGTCTTCAAATGAAGACTGGATGCCTTTTTGGAAGCCAAACACAAGTTATGCTCTAGTCAAACACAAGTTATTGGGTTCAATACAGAGATAACTGGATGAAATTCTTTGGCCAGTGTTATATACAGGAGTACAGACTAGATGATTTAATGGTCTCTTCTGGGCTTGAAATCTATTAATCTAATGCTACAGAGGAATTTTTTTTAAAATTTTCTAAGAATCCAGTTCTTGCAGCGTGAGTTGATTAGTATGGCTGTATTGCTATTTCATTGATGTTGACACTGTGGCCTTGCAACTAGACTGTATTTCACCCTGAGACATTTGGACATCATTTTCTGTTGAACGGAAAAATGTTGTTGTGGTGAGGATGCTAGTGGAACTGAAAAAGGTTCTTGACAAGGCTGTAAATTGTGAACTCTTAATATAGATAAGCCCAGTGCATGCCTCTTCAATCTTTTTATATGCTGAAAGGGCCATTCAGCATCAGCTCCTTCTCCTCACTAAGGTTTGTTGGCCTTTTGTATGACACAGTTTTAAATCAAATGTTTGAGCTCAGAGAAGTGGCTGGGATTTTTCTTGTTGAATGTGGCTCTGCCCTTGCAGAATATTGCATTGAGCAGCATTCATTTTCTTTGAACTCTTCTTTCCAGGGAAGGGTTTGTGACACAAATTTTTCACGTAGGAGTCACAAATAGGTGTTAGGGGGTCAGGATCACCTTGCTCCTCCCCTAATTAAAAATGAAGGGTAGGGTGGTCTTTGGAATAGGGTGCTTGATTTTCCACACCCCCTCCTTCAAATTAAAAATTAAAGGGGAAAGTTAATACTCGTGAACCTATATTACAATTAGAACAGGAGTACTTGTGGCACCTTAGCGACTAACAAATTTATTAGAGCATAAGCTTCCTTGGGCTACAGCCCACTTCATCGGATGCAGAGAATGGAACATATAGTAAGAAGAAATATATATACATACAGAGAAGGTGGAAGTTGCCATACAAACTGTAAGAGGCATTATATATATATGTATGTATATATATATCTTCTTACTATATGTTCCATTCCGTGCATCCGATGAAATGGACTGTAGCCCACGAAAGCTTATGCTCTAATAAATTTGTTAGTCTCTAAGATGCCACAAGTACTTCTGTTCTTTTAGCGGATACAGACTAACCGAGCTGCTACTCTAAACCTATATTACAATTGATGACCACCTTCATGTAATCAATGGGTCCAGTATAATCCTTGGCTGTTCCCTTGTGCTCTGTCATCACAGAGACAGTCAGCTTCGACCAGACCAGTCAGGAATAAATAAAATACATTTTTAGATCCATTCACTTAATTGATGCCCATCTTAGATTGTAAGCTTTTCAGTGTCTTTTTATGTATGTCTAGGGATGGTCTTGGTTTACTTGGTCTTGCCTCAGTGCAGGGGTCTGGACTTGTAGACTTCTTGAGGTCCCTTCCAGTCTTACATTTCTAATTCTATGTTTACACACTATGTAGCACAGTGGGCCCTGCTTCTGATTGGAGCCTCTAATGTGAAATCCGTAAAGCTCACTCATTCTAGAGCAGAGTGCAAGTTCTTTCAAAGTATTCAAAAACCTCTGTTTTCCAAAATGTGAACAATGTAAAACAAGGGGATTTCAGAGAACAATGTTTGCTATCACCCCACTTCCCATTTTCTCTCGATTGCCCCTAGAATGCATTGGCCATTCATTCTCATCTCTTTTTCTTCCTCTTCCTTCATTGCCCTATTGGCCTTTCAATTCACCAGACAGGTTTTATGAGAGCATGAACCCCAATATTTTGGGGATATTTGTCTGGCTCAAGAAAGGATATTGCTTGGTTCAGGTGCAAAGTTGCTCTGTATCACTTTCTATATAACTTCCACTAGGTAACATGTTATTTGCCTTCTCTGGTCCACCACATAATAACGGGTATTGTTTAGGTTGGATTTGTTAGTGGATGGCCTTCAGGAAGTTGTGTTGTCATCTACATGGTGGACATTTGTTAAGTGTGTGGCACAGGAAGCATTTATGCGGTATTCAAGTTTGTTTGAATTTTGTCAGTAGTCTCTCTCTAGAGTGTTAAATTATTTTTGTCTAGGATTCATAGGTGGAGCTTGGACTGAATAGCCAAAATGGCTGATCATCAGTGGATGCAAGCTTCAGTGATAGCATAGAAATGAGACACTCCTATTGGAATGTAAAACTTGAATTTAGAGGTAATCGTGTCTCAATTTTTATGAAAGCACAGCTGTGCCTGTAAGCAATCAGACACTATGTTTTATGTGGAGGGTCACACCACATCAGATAGGTGGTGAACTGTACACTTTATAATTCTCTGTTAAAAGTTGTGGTTAAAAGACTTTAACTATTGAATTTATATCTGGAGAGCCAAATTTTCAGCTGTTAGAAATCAGCATAGTTCTAGTTAAGTCAGTGAAACTACACCAGCTTGAACGACCTGAGGATCTGACCTGGAGTGTTTATCTGGCTGAAATTGATGGGAAGGGAGGTGGCAGAGTTGTACTCACACCCAACTATGTGTGGTTTTTTTTAATTAAGCAAACTACTTTATATTTTATGGAATGAAACCCACCCTGAAAACAATAGCAGAAATCTGACCACTTCTCTGGCCTGTATTTGTAAATCTTCTTTCTCTCCTCATAGGCTTCCTTCTAATACCAGAGTAATTGTTCTGGACTCAGCTCTCTAATGTTATTAATTGAAGAGTAGTTTACTTTTCATTCTCCCCACCATTTATTTTAAAGAAAAGCAAGGACTTCAGAACACAAACATGCATATAATAATGTGAAATTCAGTATGTGAAACTAAATCCACAGAAATTAAGGCGGTGACGCAAGCAGACACAATCCAGGGACTTCAAGCTTAAGGCTAATATTTCATTCTCCAGAGCTGTTAAGCCTTTTTATTTTTTCTTTTCTTTAATAGGAATGGTGTGAGCTATGGATGGAGTGTTGGTTAAGTTAAAATTTCCTGGCTTTTCAGTTTTTGCAACTTTAATGTGGTTTGTGTAGTACGTGTGCACATGTTCACATATTCTTTCTCTCTAAAATAGCTGATATCAGATTTTACATGGAACAGAAAGATTCTCAGAGTTTTCACAGAATGAGATACAATATCTATTTAATAGCTGTAAGAAGTGGATTTTGCATATTGCTTTGAAGGTCACTGTCATTCTGATCAATTCCAGGTGGGAGTTTCAATTCTGTGGGCCACACACCAAAATGCTCTGTCTCTTGTGTGTGCATCTTAACCTTTTGAGGTTGATAGTTCCACTGTTTCAGTGGAATGTAGCTGTCATGAGAGGCCTTGATCATACAGGCTGAGGTGGTCCCCCAGGTAAATTTGGCCAGTCCCACAGAAGGCTTTGAAGATGGGGTTCAGAACTTTGAATTTAACCCATATTCCATCAGGAATCAGTGAAGGGAATGGTGCAGTAGGGTGTTTTTTATGTGGCTATGCCTGTTTGGATCTCCAGAAGCAGTGAGGAGTCCAGGTGAACACACAGGCTGTGAACTGTCAATTCTGAGAACATAGCCTGAGGTTTTTAGACCTTCCTCAAATTGTGCGTTGTTAGTGAGTATATACACTACATTTGTATCTAATCATCCACTAGTTTCTTTGTTATCTGCCTCATTAGAAGTGGTCCAGTTAAAGGTGTTGGTAAATTAAGTAGAACAGAAAAGAAGTGCAACATCTGTTTTTTAATTTCTATTTTTTGGGAGCAGGGGGACGTTGGGTGTGTTTTTAGGCTAGCTGTATACTTTTGGTGCCCTTTGTCACATCTGGCCAATCATTAAATCTTGAGGGTTGTGACTGAAAAACTGATGGCTTGGTTTCTCACAGAAAATGCAGTCCAAGTAACACACGATATGAAAACATCACATGGAAATTTCCAAAAACATGTGATGTGAAAATGCCAACTTAATTAAAATATACATTTTTTTAAAACTTCCAGATGAAAATATGTTTGGCAGTAAAGCTGATCTATTTTGCCTGTATAGCAAGATTTGGAATTTCATTTAAATTAGAGGACCAGTCCAGCATCTCCTTTCCCAATTTTTGGTGCTGCATATCAAAGAAAGTATTATTACAGGAGCAGTGAGCTAAGTAGTTGTTTGTAATAATGCTTTACAATGGTAATGAGGAAAGTTTTAAGAGTTTTGAAAACAAATTGATGTTTACCCTTTAAAGGACAAATTCTACTGGTGGAAATATGAATGGGTCTTCTGTTGACATCAGTGGAAACCATGTGCTCAAAGGAAGAATGCAGCTCGTAATCTTGTTATCTCCAAATGGGGAGGAGAGCCTGGTCAGCCAGAAAATGGGCATTTCTCGTGTGAACAGGGATTCTCCAATCTGGGTCTAAAAGTTTGGAATCCATAAAAAGTTCGGGACAGGAGTCTCACCAAAGAGAGTTTTTTGAGAGACATCTCAGTAGAAATATCAGGCAATGAATCTATCTTACTGTATGAGAATGACTCATAGAGTCCAGAGCCACTCTCCAGTAATTATTGAATACATGAGAATCAAAAAGAGGAATGACAATAGCTGTGAAAACAACAATGAAAAAGCAACTATAAGAGATTATGGTTAACCCATCCCAAATTCTGCAACTCTCCCCCCTTCTCTAGTACTTTCCATATTCCCAACCTCTTCCACCAAATTAAACTGACTGCCATCTCCAGTCCTCTCTGTGCCTGAGTCTGCTTTGTATGTTTTAATCCTAGACCTTCTATAGAAGTTTTTCTGCTTCCTGCCCACCTGTAACTCTGTTGACATAGCCCAATAGATGCTGAGGATGGCTCCTGCTGTGATGGACAGGGGCAAAGCTTTCTTGGCTGTGTTTGTGCTGCTGCTGAGAAAGCAGTAGATGGAAAATAAACAGATCTGAAGGACAATAGTAGTGCTGCAGGCAGTGGAAAATAAACACAGCTGAGCAGTAAGAGAAAGATCTGTTATTTAGCTTCTTTAAACTTTGAAATGGGTGGGGCAAACTTGAATCTAGCGAGCTGGTTACCTCCTGTCCCATTACAATTTATGTCTTTGATACAAAGAGGTGAGCTGGGGGTGGGGTTGGGGGGTGGGAGAGGGAATGAAAATAAGGAAAAGAGGGATTGAGAAGAAGGACACTGAGGGACTTAAAGAGGGAAGAGAGTGGGTTGATGAAAGCGGGGAGAATGAAGTTGCTGGTGTGTAATACACTGGTTCACTAATCCTTCTCTCTACCTTCCCAGATAGTCTTTTTTCACTGTGGTATAAATTACAAGACCAGATGTGGAATCTGTGAAGTAATTTCTTTTTGAAGAATTTAAAGTGCTCACCACTGGCTTGTTAAGACACCATACCACTAGCAATTATAAAGTGCTCTAAGTAACTCTGGCTGATGGGCAACTCGGATAGCAAAGAGAAACTTTTTTTTTTTTTTTGCAAAAACTGGTAACAAATGATTTTACGGTTCTCAATGCACTAAAGAGTTCTCTCACCCAGAGGCTTGAATTATGAAAACTATTCTTCTGCTGCAGAGACACTAGAGAATAGGACTGCCTGACTTTTGCTTAATGAGAGCAAGCCTAGGATAGCTATACGTTCAAGTTGCACTCAGCACCTTAATGTCGTTTTTTTTTATTAATGTGTAAGAGTTGTGGCTGTTTGTTTCTGGAGGGATTCATTCAATACACGCAACTCCCATTAATATCAGTGGAAGCTCTGCATATAGATTTAGGATAGTATGTCACTCTACATGCTTTTTATTTGTTTCTGGAAATTGTGCACATTCTGTTCTAGGAAATTTATTTAGCACATTTGTTGGAGCTGGGGCTGATAGTGACGGTGGACAATAATATGGGTTGCAGTATTGTGTTTATTGATAGGCTTTTCCAGTACCTTGCAGAGATTCTTTCCATTAAATTAGGCTTGAGTAAAGTCTGGGAGTGGATGGGTCATTACAGAAAGTAAAACTATTTCCCCCATGCTTATTTCCCCCCCTACTGTTACTCTCACCTTCTTGTCAGCTGTTGGAAATGGGCCATCTGATTATCATTACAAAAGGTTTTTTTTCTCCTGCTGATATGGCTCACCTTAGTTGATCACTCTCATTATAGTGTGGATGGCAACACGCATTGTTTCATGTTCTCTGTGTGGGTATATATATATATCTTCCTACTGTATTTTCCACTGCATGCATCCGATGAAGTGGGTTTTAGCCCTCAAAAGCTTATGCTCAAATAAATTTGTTAGTCTCTAAGGTGCCACAAGTACTCCTCGTTCTTCTAGTATACAGAAGTATCTTTAATACTTAGCATTAGTTTGTAGTATTGCATATGTAACCATTTAAAACAGGGCTTGGAAACCACATCAAAAGTCTCGAGATGGGTATTTTTGCTGTTGGTTGTATTTGATTCCCACAGCCATCTGCCGCTATGTAAGCTTATTTCTGTTCTTATTTATGCAAAGAAAATTATCAAACCTTAAGTCCATTGTGAATACCTCGAGAACAGCACTATTGTTTTATCATTTTTCCATATGTTTTGGGTAAATCTTGCCATAAAATTCAGCTGCAGCTCAGAAATGTGTTCAGTACACTTTAAACTTTATAAAATCTTCCATATGTAAAGCAAATTAACCAGCATATCGTGGCACATGGCTATTGTACTGACAGGAGACTGGTTCTGCTCTTGTGTTGTGTAGGAAGGTGGCTATCCTTTGCAAAGAACAGATTGGGCTATGCATTCTGTGCTTAATGCCCTTTCAGAGCTGTGACCTGAGAGGCTAGGAGTTGGGGCACCTAAATAAAGAGGTGACATTTTAAAAGTCTAGATGGCTTGAGAAACAAAAAAAATCATTTAAAACTCTGTGTTGGCTTTAGGCACAAGCAATGCAAGAGGCTTCTTAGTTAGTTCTTAGGACCCTGCACTTCTGTAGGCTTTGCAATGCTGCACTGACTTTGGGAACTGAGCGGTTGATGCACTCTGGCAAGGGCCATGGAATGGGAGGAAACTCGAGGTCAAAGATTTAGAATACTTTCAAATTTCAACCCATGGTATTGAAATGAATGAAATCTGACCCGTGAGTTTCTGGTAGTTAATGCCAACCATCAGCTCAGCTTCAGTAACCTCACCCTGCTGTGGTTTCTGACATCAGTCAATTTGTTGTTTTCGAAAAGACCAAAAAAAAGCTATCTCGGCAAAAGTATTTGATGATAGACTATATATTTGCGTAATTACAGGATATAGAAATCGCAATTCTGGAGCATCACTGAAAATCTTCTGCCTCTCTTCTGCTGTTGACAGATTCTGTTATGCATGCTTAGGGAACACGTATCTTGTTGTTGAGTGATCCTTAAAGTGCTTCTCTAATTTATTGTGTCCTGCCTGGAAATGGCCTTGCAAACATCCCCCGGCTTGCTGAGGGCCAAAGGTTCATTCAGAAACAGTCAGTGTTGCTTTTCCCCTTTTTTTTTTTTTCCAGAAAGCTATCTTCACTGATGTCAAACTACTGCTCCAAGTGCTTTGTTATTATTGGAAAGGAAAAGAAAAAAAGTTTTTCTCCTCTCCCTCCATTTGATTGCAAAATAGATTTTTGGGATTGATTTTCAAGAGCACAAATGGCTTTCGTTAGCCATTGAGAGCCAATGGGAATTAGGTGCCCAAGTGCCATTTCTGTTTTTGAAAATCTATCCTTCTATGTTTTTCATAAATGTTTGCAATTTTGCTTGATATGAGTTGTCAGTTTAGATCTTTACCAGTATGGCTATGTATCTAATAATGGAATAAAAAAGTTGGAGCTAGGAAATGCAGGTCCTATGGTCATTGCTACATTTAGGTTGTGGTTTGTATTTGGTCCTAGATAGTGTGTTGAAAAATTTTTTAGAAAACTTTGTTGAAAAATGCCATTTCATCAAAACAGATGTTTCAAGGAAACATCTGATTTTGATGAAAATTTCACTCGGAAGGTTTCTCAGGCCCAGGATCGTGAGGGCAGGGGAGAGGAGGAAGAGGAAAATCCCAGAATAGTTAATATTCTGATTAGTAGGGCTTTTAGTTAGACCTAGGTTCTAAATCAGGTAGGGAAGAGACTTGAACTTGGGCCTCCCCTCTCAGTGCCCTAACCACCGGGCTATCAACTACTCTAGGGTGTGTGTCTCTGACAGGTGTGTGTGTTTTTTTACCAGAAATTCTATCCTGGACCTAAGAAACATTTCCTGACACAAGGTTTGTCTAAACCAATATGTTTCCGTGACATACTTCGGTTTGGACAAATGAACATTTTCTGACCAAAAATGAAAAATACCTGACCAGCTCTAATAATGATCACCATCAGCACACATACTACAAATCAGAAGCCCCTCCGACAGTCCCATTATGCAAAACAAATATGCAGCCCACCCCTATCTCAGCCCTCCCTCAAAACCAGCTCTTACAGATGGACTTTGAAGTGTATCCAGATGGTCAACATAGTAAGGCTACCTCAAGCCCAAGCTGGGGACTGAATTCCAAAGCTGATGGGCCCCATAGAGAATCCCCCATCTTTTTAGAGAGCCATAAAGCTGCCAGAAATCTAACCAGTTCCCAAGGTGATGATCTCAGTTTCGTTTTCACTAGACAGAAGTCTGCAGAACAAACAGACCTTGTCACTACCATTGGCAGACCACTGTGTTATCATTGTTATTAATTATTTTGAGCTCTTATTTATTATTTATATTACTGTAGTACCTAGGAGCCCCAGTCATGGCCCAGGACCCCATTGTGCTAGGTGCTGTACAAACACAGAACGATAAGAGAGTCCTTGCTCGACAAGCTTACGTTAACTATAGGTCAAGAATCAGTAGATGGATATAAATAGGGGAGAGTGGAATACAAAGAAACACAGAGACAATAATGGCTGCCATGACAGGCTGTTGTGGGCAGTGTAGCGAAGGCTGACATGATGGGCTGATCAGAGGAAGCATCGATTGCTTGACACTAAATGAGAGAGAGAGGTGGGTAGGTGTGGGGGGCAGAAATTGACTGTAAGAGCATAAGCTTTCATGAAGTGAGCTGTAGCTCACGAAAGCTTGTGCTGAGATAAATTGGTTAGCCTCTAAGGTGCCACCAGTACTCCTTTTCATTTTTATACTGGAATCACTTCACCCACCAAAGGAACATAACTGCCTGTGGGGTATAACATGGTAGGTGTGTTTGAGTAGCAATAATTGTTGTGGAAAAATGTTAGACATTGCCGCAGAGACCAAAGTTCATCCTCCGTCATGGAAGAACTGGCTCTGAATTGCAGAGGGTGAGCTGCAGGTTGAAATGAACAGCAGGCTCTGGTTTGCATTTTGTTACAGTGATGCAGGGTAAAATTTTCTAAAATGCCTAAGGCCCAGCTCCTCAAAGGTATTTAGGCACCTAACTCCCATTGAAATGGGAGCTAGGTACCTAAATACCTTTGACTGAATGTAAGTGACTTATGTGTCTTAACTCCCATTGAATTTCACTTCTGAAAATGTTGTCTCTTTTGCAAAGACCTGCCCCTCAGTAAGGCAACACAGCGGGTGTTAAACTTCATCTAGCTGTGCTACACAGAATGCAAGTAAAGAAGTGAATAATACATGCGCTTGAAATTGCAAGGGAAATATACCGAAGCAGAATGTAATGATCTGAATTTGAATTTAGCTAGGAGAGAAGGGATAATATGCCTACCTTTCTGAAAATTGTCATGGGATCAATAACCGCAAACAGGACCTTGGTTTCATGTCTCATCTAAAACACTCTCTCTCCAGTGTTACAATGCCCTGAAACATCATAGAAATGTATGGCTGGAAAGGTCTTCTAGTCCAGAACCATGCTGGGCCATTGGTTTTCTGTGCACTCAGGGAGAAGAGTACTTTCTTCAAATTTATGTCCTGAAGCCCTTAGGTGTTTGGTCAGGATCAGCAGAACAGACCCCAGTTAATCTTACGCCTACTTAGCTTGTGACAGATGATGGAGTCTCAGCATAAGGTGCTTTTACCCGTGCTTTCCCAGGTATTCAGCACATAATTTAGAGCTAATTTATTTTTAAATAGTGCAAGTCACCTTTAAACACCTGCCTTCCAAATGGGAGGAGGCAGGCCTTTAAGAGACATGGTTTCATTTACATGCATCTCACTTTGTATTTAGCAAGGGCATATTTGACTCATTTTCATTTTTTGTTATGGCACCTGCAGTATATTTAGCTTCCTCTGACAGTAGTAACAGTTGTTTATGTAAAATAAAATTAACTGTTTAAAGATTTAAGTCAATTTTCATGCTTCATTTTTTAGTGTATATTCCAGGAGAGAAAATTTCCTGTGCTTTGAAGGAAAAAAAAAGTACTTTTCTGGTGCCAAAAAATCATAGAATCATAGAATATCAAGGTTGGAAGGGACCTCAGGAGGCCATCTAGTCCAACCCCCTGCTCAAAGCAGGACCAATCCCCAACTAAATCATCCCAGCCAGGGCTTTGTCAAACCTGACCTTAAAAACTTCTAAGGAAGGAGATTCCACCACCTCCCTATGTAACGCATTCCAGTGTTTCACCACCCTCCTAGTGAAAAAGTTTTTCCTAATATCCAACCTAAACTTTCCCCCATTGCAACTTGAGACCATTACTCCTCGTTCTGTCATCTGCTACCACTGAGAACAGTCTAGATCCATCCTCTTTGGAACCCCCTTTCAGGTAGTTGAAAGCAGCTATCAAATCCCCCCTCATTCTTCTCTTCCACAGAATAAACAATCCCAGTTCCCTCAGCCTCTCCTCATAAGTCATGTGTTCCAGTCCCCTAATAATTTTTGTTGCCCTCTGCTGGACGTTTTCCAATTTTTCCACATCCTTCTTGTAGTGTGGGGCCCAAAACTGGACACAGTACTCCAGATGAGGCCTCACCAATGTCAAATAGAGGGGAACGATCACGTCCCTCGAGCTGCTGGCAATGCCCCTACCCGTTGAGCCCGACAATCTAGCCAGCTTTCTAGCCATCTTATAGTCCATTCATCCAGCCCATACTTCATTAACTTACTGGCAAGAATACTGTGGGAGACCGTGTCAAAAACTTTGCTAAAGTCAAGGAATAACACGTCCACTGCTTTCCCCTCATCCACAAAGCCATTATCTCGTCATAGAAGGCAATTAGATTAGTCAGGCATGACTTGCCCTTGGTGAATCCATGCTGACCAATCTTCCACTTCTTGTAAGCTTCTTTTTTGTGTTTAAGATCAGCAAAGATTTCACTGTTAAGCCAAGCTGGTCGCCTGCCATATTTACTATTCTTTCTACACATCGGGATGGTTTGTCCCTGTAACCTCAATAAGGATTCTTTAAAATACAGCCAGCTCTCCTGGACTCCTTTCCCCCTCGTGTTATTCTCCCAGGGGATCCTGCCCATCAGTTCCCTGATACAGAAAGCTTATATGCTACGATAGAAAGGTGAGAGGAATGGGACTGTTTTTGAGAGAATAAAAGTTCCTTTTACTTCCTGGATTTTCTTTAAATGACTGCTAATATTTTTAAATTAACCTGGTACTATCAGGCAGTAAAAAAGCAGCCCCCCTTATAACTCTCCCCCCCAAAAACAAAATTTTATTTTCCTCTTCAAGCAGCGTAATTCTAAGACTGTTTTTAAACTAAACATTCCTGCTTAAAAGTAAAGGGCAATCATGTTCTGCTTTTGAAGACAGCTGGTAGTTTGTCCAAATTCATAAAAATAAGTGTCACAGCAATTACCATAAGAGGCTGAGCAATTGTCGAATTCTCCCTTCAGTTACACTCCCAACGTTATTGGAAAAGAGAGAATAATGAGAGGTGTTCAAGCAATATAGGAAAATAAACATTTAAGTTAGCAAATATTGGAGCTTGGGTAATGGAGCCCCCAGGACAATGCATACATTCCAGTACCTAGATATCGGTTTAAAAGCAGAAAAGTTTTCTTAGACACTGGAGTTAATTAAACTTCCATGTTTGTCAATACTTTGCCATTTATATCTGCTTCTGTGAATAATATATCCTATGGCAAAATATCACATCAGTGCCCAATTCTTTAAACTCCTCATGTGACAATTTGTCCATCATGGGTGGGCCAATTGACTACTAGAAACAATCAAATCTGTGGAGTTAAGTTGAAATCATAGAGTATATTCATGTGACTAAGGATTCCTGGAATGGGTGAATGTTTCAGTATCTGGCCTTTAATTAATATTGTGATGGAAATATTTATGCTACATATATTAATATGTAGCATAAAGCAAAGACTCAGAAGTTAGGGCTGGAAGAGGTTATCAAGTCCAGCCCCGTGCTTGTAGTGCAGGTTTATCTGCTATGCTATTCGTCTGAGTGTATTATCTAATCTCTCTCTAAGTATTTCCTCTGACGATGTCTCTGTGGCTTCTCTTGGCAGGCTGTTCCATTGATTAATAGCTCTTATTAGGAAGTTTTTCCTGGTATCTAATCTTAACTTGTTCTTCTTTAGGTGAAGACCATTACTTCTTTTAATGTATCCTTGGTCAACTTTGAATAAGTCTTCCCCCTCTTTCACCTGGTTTCCCTTAAAACAGAAAAATGGTTCATATGTACTCTCTGGTATGTTTAAACAATGTCTCCTTTTCACCTTGTTCCTCCTGTGGTACCTTCCAACTTTCTTACTGTTACTGCCCTTCTTTGCTTTCTCTCTTTATCACTTCTGTTTGTACTGAGATGCCCAAAGCACTTCATGCTATCCTCAATGAGGCCTTTTCAGTGATGTGAATGCAAGAATTGTTACCTCTCCACTCTCAAGAATAATATTTAAATGTATATATTTTCCATATGGCATTAGTCTTTCCACTGTCTGTTTGTTGTATCAAGGCTGAATCTAAAATTGCAGTATCCCTGGTACGTTTTCCTCTTTTTGGAACAAGAAATTATTCTCCAAATATTTCAGGAAGTCCACAGAGATCCAATTTTTACGCAAATATATTCATTATATTTGTGTGTTCTAGAACGATCTCTTCATCCCCTCCCCTATATATTTTGAGTCAGATTTGTGGCAGTCTATTGTCACCCATCCACTTTGCTTTTCCTGCATTACATTAATCCATAAAGATTTACTGTTGCCTTTTCCTCCTGAAAGGCAATTCTATGTCACTAAATGTACCGATAATTTAAATATAAATTCACCCCAACACTGAATTGGCCCATAGATTCTATCCATAAATAATGAAATTCCATTTCTGTCAATGTATCCTATCATGTTTTATGTATGGCAGGCATCATTCTGTCTACTTTCTCACATATGTGACCACATTCCTCGGATTTATTGCCCATGCTCTTTATCTTTGTGTATAGATACTTGAATTTTATTTTTAATTTAATCTTAATTTGGGGCTATCTTTTATCCATTATTCCTTTTTATTAGGCTTGGGCTAAATTATGTCTGTAAAAGGCAGAGATGTTCAGTGAGTAAGGGAAGGAAGCATGTTGCCTGAGCACTGCTTCCTCCAGAAGCATAGAGGGATGTGGGTGAGCAGGTTGAAATGTGTAACAAGTTTCCCTCCAGTGCTGTCTGGTGCTCAGGGTAACCATGGCCTTCCATTATCATTCTCAGGCACATCTGCTTTGGACCATTAGCTCTCACCCACCCATGTGCTCTCTAGTATAGTCAGCCAACTGATGCTGGCCTCCTTCAGGATTGTGCTGGGCTGTGGTACTCACCCCTCGGTTTGCCCACACAGGGCCACATATAATTTGACCCATAATGTTTTGTTCCGTACATGACAATTTCCTCCATCCTCCAAGCTCAAAGATCTTTATCCCACCTTAATTAGTTTGACATTCAGATAGCTAGCTCCCTATCTGATCAAATAAAGGCAGAACTGTTCTAAATAGTCCTGGAGTTAACATATTTGTAAAGCTTTGAAGGAAGGTCATAGTTACTGGCTAGTTACGGAAATCTTGAAAGACTAAAGGGCTGTAAAACAAACTCAAATTACAGCCTGGCTTAGTGGTTGAGATCCCAGATTTTGATAAAGACTTGGAGAAATGTTCTGCTGTCTAGATTCCTAAGGTCTAAGAAGTAAGAGCTGGATTCACAAAAGGATGTAGGCACCTAACCGCCACTTTCACAAAACTGCTGCTTAGCTGCCCCAAACCCTGTAGGTGCCTAAAATCTCTGGTCCTATGCTGAAGCTGTTGCACTGTGATTAAATAATGAGAGAATCCACTGAGGGTGAGGGGAGTCAGGGAAGAGAGCTCTTGTGCACAACCATCACAATGATGCTGTAGCCTGGTGATTAGAACACTCATCTAGCAGGTGGGAGACATAGGGTCCGGTCACCCCTGCTCCAATGATTCTTTCATAATTCATTCAAAGTGGAACAGTGTCAGCAGGAGAGATTGAAGGAGCCCCACATTTGAATAGCCCAGTGGCTAGAGCATTCAGCTGAGAAATGGGAAACCCCTTGTTTAAATCCCGCCCCCCCCTCCCTCAGCAGACGGGTGGGAACTGAACTGCGGGTCTCTCACATCCTATGTGAGTGCTCTGACTACTCAGCTAAAAATTATAAGTTCCTCCTCACTCCATGGCTTCTTGCAGAAACGGCACAGGTGCCTAACACCAAGAGAGGGTTTTCAGCTGAGGCTGTCAAGCAGAGGGAGGCACCTATTTCTGAGAGAAGGGTGGGGCTTTGCCTAGGCATCCCCCATTGGCTAATTTAGATGAGGAGCCACCTAGCATGTGCTGGCTTTTGTGATTTCCATTCTAAATGTGGTTTCCATTCCATTCCATTCCACTCTGGTCTCTCCCAATTCATTGTATAAGAAGCCTAGGTGCCAAACTCAGGCTTTCTGAATCCCAGTTATTATCTAGGCAACTAATTTTCTTTGTGAATCTAGCTCTAAGTACTTCCCATGAGACCCTTGTAGGTCTAGATATTCTGAATAGTCTTCTCATGGGTCTCAGAAGGCATTGTCCATGCTGAGAACATATACATTTTTACTATTTATTTTCCAGAGTATTTTAATCCCCCTCTAATCTTAATAACATTATTATCATTATTTCATTAACTTCTCCTACTAATACATTTAAGCTCCTCAGTACCAAATAGTTTTCTGCTGCCTTCCATACCGATTGCTTCATCAGATCCCACAACTTTGAGTTTTTAATTTATTTCATGAAAAAACCCCATGATTTTTTGGTCTCGTATCAACATGTTTTTGAGGCCTAAAGTAGCCCTTACACTTGGTAGAAGACTGTTGTATTACAAAGGTTTTAATGAAACATTTTGTGAGAGATGAAGAAGAAACCACTGTGATCTTTTTCCAAGGGTAAAATAATATCCATAGGACTTTAGCATGTTTTGACATCTTTGTTCCTATGTAAAGGTTAATAGATATGGTAGAATGTTATAAGCAATGCTTTATTAAAAGCAATATGTTAAGGTTGTAAAATTAAATACCCAAATCAGAAAATACTATACAACCTTCACTTTTTATTATAGTGAACTGATCCATACAGATCAGTTACGTGCTTAACAATTGACCCAATACTTTAAAATACTGCATATAGTATGTGCAACATGAACAAGTTAGCATTTTCTGAAACCCGTAACCTTTTCATTTCCTGACTTCTTCCTGGCTTCTTTTCATTTGCAACTTAAATGTTTCATTAATATAATTTCTTGCATTAATTTTATTTTGTGCATTTGTTGGGGAAAAAGGATAAAATGGGGGGAAAACTCATAGTTGTGTGTTTTACATACTTGATTGATCTGTATTAATAGAATTATAATGCCTTAACCTCAGAGTGCTAGTTCTCCATTTTAAGTATGCAGGGTTAATTGGTCTATTTTAGAAACAATCACTTCCATGACATGGAAATATTAAGAACATACATATAGTTATTGAATGAAAGTAGTTTGAGGTTTCTTGTCTGGTCTCGGCCAGCCCAACGTTCTTGTCTATAGAGAGGGAGAGTTGTATAACTTCACAGTGCAGCTTTAGGAGACACAGAGACTGTAATATGTCAGATAGAGACTGTAATATGGTAGCCTTTTAGACTCTTCTTTTGTAACCAATGTTCTATGAGTTCGGTTAACATCAGACATTTTTTAGGAATAATTTAGACAATTTCTTGAGTTTTATGTGTGGTTTTCTCCTTTTTTTAATACATTTTTTATCTTATCTCATTTGGATTGAATATGTCAATTTTATTTGAGGAAATACATATTGTTGCCATTCATGAAAGTGTGTGATTTATCTGTCTTCAGTTCTGGGTGATGTTATGGAGAAAAAGAACATGAACTATTGAATTGTTGGCCTGTCAGAAAGGAGCAGTCCCACAGAAATTGTTCTGGTGGTATACTGGTGATTCAGAGATGTCATGACCAAGAGGGAGGGTGAAATCCTGTCCTCAGTAAATTCAATGGGAGTTTTGCAATTGATTTCATGGAGTCAAGATCTCAAGAGTGCAAGAGCAGCTTAACTCCTAAAACTGTAGCATAATAGTGTTGTGCAACCAAATGTTGCACATCTCCCCTCGTTTAAACTCAATGGCTTCAATAAATGTAGCCAGTTTATCGTGGTGTTCAAGCATGGACAGTTTCAACCTAAAGAGGGAAATTTTCAGAAAGTTATGGATTAGAGAAGACGGGAGGTTGCAGAACCATTATTTTAATGTGATAGCTTACCAGGCCTATACAGATACTTGTGGTCAACCAAATGCAGAGTTCAGTAACAAGAGATTGAATTCGTACTTTAGATTTTTATAGTGAGAGGAATTCTTAAGCTAGTTACTTGAATAGTGAAGGCAGGCTGTGATTTTTATTAAAATGATGGGCATTGGTTATTTAGTTTTTTGGTGCCAGGCCTTTCCCCTTTATGATCTCTCCAAATTCACCAGGCAACATGGGAAAATTGCAATTTTTACTGGATTTCTGTTTCTGAGCATGATACTGATTCCATCACTATGTAACCACTGAAATGCGGGTGCATTTTGTGAACAAGTTATGAAGGGAAAATGAAAGCAAGTCACTCATTTAAGAGGTAAGAATAGGTCTCATGAATAGTCGCCTGCACTGTAGAGAACGCAGCTACTTAGGAGAACAATTGGCAGTCATGAAGAGGCAGCGCGGTTCACTGGATTAGTCACTGACCTTTGAGGTCCTCCTTAGAGACTGTCCTTATCCACAGTAAACAAAGCTCATTGTAATTACAAACAGATGCCAGATAAAAGGTGGAGAATACAATAATCTCTGCTGAGCTTCTAGTGAATGCTGAGAATGGAAAACGGGGTACCATCACTCCAAAGGAGCATGGCACAGTGTAGTTAAATTGTAAGCTTTGTAGTTTAAAGTTACCCAGAGTACACTGGAAATCCCACTGTTGCCATTACTTGCATTAATTCCTGATCCTTTTCATATCAACCCTTCCATTTCCCAAATTTTAAAAAGAAATATTTTACAGGACCAAAATCATACTCAAATGTTATGTCTTGCAACTTATTAATATACGAGGTTGATTCCAGTGTAATTAATATAATCCTATCATCACTTGCAGACAGTACATGAACGACAGGAAAGTAAATGAAAGCAATCAGTCTCCATGACTTTTCAACTCTCAAAATTGGATAACTGCTAAAAGGCCATACTGTACATTACAGCAGCCATTTAAATAAAATCTGACTACATGTAATATATTACTAATATGAATTATTTTAATTCCTTGGTGTAGGTACACAGTGAAAGTGTAGTGAAAATATTTTTACGATTTGAGAGATTGCTAGTTCCACTGCTACTCTCTGTTTTAAGTAAAGAGACTATCTCCCAAACCAGTAGTATATTTCAAAATTGAAGAAACTATTAAAGTGTGATCACTATGCCACGTACTAGGGATATGACAAACCCATAATTTTGGGATTCTATAGATAAATAGTGAGTATTCCTGATGGATTCAAATCCAGATATTGATTATCTTTAGAGTCTTTGGCTCATGGACGGAGGTGAACAGAGGGCTGAGCTGGGGGAGGCAGCGGGTGAATAGGTTTTGGGGATGTGGTGGAGGGAGGGGACAGAGAGAGAAGTAATAGGTATGGGTGGAAGGACCCATGTGTGAACAGAGGTGAGTAGTGGGAAGGAATAGTTTTTGATGTGTGATTTGCTTCTGGGGCTGTGGATTTGCTGGAAGAATGGTACTAGTATCAGGACTGAGAGTCAGGATCAGCCCTCTCAAGCGTTTATTATCCGTTTTATTATCAACTGGAGAATCCAACTGATTTCAGTACAGGTGCAAATTTGACTTGCTTAATATAAAAGTTGATTTGTAATTGGGGATTTGTCACATGTTTTACTTCTAGGGAGAGAATACATGGTGTTTTGCTGTACAAATAGTTTTTTATCATAATAGTATGAGTTTGGCATGGCCAACTTACCCACAAGTAGTGAAGCCACAAGTGAATTATTTAAATGATCCTAAATGAATCCCATGAAGACCATTATACCACATCCCATGGTCAGGTATTTGGTATATGCCACATATTTTACAGGTAGACTATTTTAAATGTATTTATGGAGTGTTTTATAATTTTTATTGGAATCATTTTTCATATTTCTCTACCTGTAAAGCCAGGCTTCTTCAGTATCATGAGGCCTCATGATGCAGAGGAAGAGGAATATTCTAACTAATGAAGTATTGAAACAATTCAAAATGACCAGACATAGCTTTTCTAAATAGTACATACTAATCTACGGCTTGGCTTGGAAATATGGGTTCTTGGAGCTAAACAAAAAGTCTTGCTGTCTTGGAAAGAGAGGAACCTTATCTTTCTGGTTTTCTGATATTTCTAACCCTAATAACTCACCTGTTACCAGACGTAATACCTGTTGCTGGTTCAGGACTGAATATTGCCTGTCATGAGCCATGCGGCTGTATATGTTTGGCATGAAAGAATGAAAAGTTGTTTTTTTTCCTTTAAGGACTGTATATATCTGTACTTAATATTTAGTATCTCTCCCCACTATATCTCCCCTTTTCCAGTTTTTATCCACTTTTTTCTTTTTCGCTTTTTGCTTCTTTCTACTTCCTCTCATCTTTTGATATCCCCCATATTATGCTGGCAGTGCTCTCTATTGTGAAGGGAAGGCTTTGGCAAAGAGGTGAGTCTTGATCTGACTGGAGTCAGCCGAGAATGTGTTTAACTTGTGATATTTTTAATGAATTACCTGACTGTTGAAGCTGCTCTGGTTTTGAAAAGTTAGAAGCAGTCCATGAAGAAATGGATTAGTAGGCAGAGTGCAGTTGAGGGGAGTTAAAGATACATGAAAAATTCAGATGTATTAGTTCCACAATTCCTCACATAAATAGCCACTCCTTTAGAAGCATGCGTGCCCTAAGGGGACACCTTGTGTGTCTAGCGATTTCTGTAAAGCATCCCAAGGTATGATAGTGGCAGTATGATAGATATAAAAAGGAGATCCCTGTCCCAAAGAGCTTAAATGCTAAAAATACCCAAAATTCAAACAAAGGAATTGGAGATGGGACACAACAAGCTTTTTTTATCCCAGTCTTTTCTGTTCTATTTTATTGTTTTAATAATTTGTAGCCTTTACTTCTTGCACATAAAATTCAGTTTACTGTAATCTTGTATTACACATTCTGAGCACTGCTAATGTTTAAAAACTCTCAGATTCCCTGTGTTTACACACAGATTCAGGTACCAGTGTCATCTGTTGTGCTTTGTTTCTCTCATCAATATTAAAGCATTGGATGATGAGGGTGTCGTGCCACTGTTGTAAAAACTCTGTTTAATGTTCTGTAATAATGCAGACTATCTTAGCTTTAATCCAATGACTATTTGAATAGATGATAAACCATGCTCTAAATTAAACAGGTACCCACATGCCTTTTGCAGGGTCTTTTACAGTGCTCGCTAGCAAACTACATGCATTCAAACCATTTGGTATTTGTGGAGTTAACTAACGTACACCTATTTCCAATTAGCTTCTTACACCCGGAATGGAGTGCTTGTTTACCTATATAAGGAAACATGCTACACTGAAATGAGCTTGCCTGGTTTTTAGTCTGACTGAGAGAGACGAGTAAGCACACACCCTGGAGAGTGGGAGTGATCAGTAGGCTGGACAGAGCACAGCTTCCTGAATCAAACTGACTACAGTTCAGCTGATCTTGAGAAAACCAGCACAAGCAGGCAACAAAGCACCCTACTTGGAGGAACTATCAACTTAAAGAAACAAGCAAGCAGAATTTCAGGAAAAGAACAGTAACTGACAGTATAAAAATGGAGAAGCAGGTAAGTCCCTTTCATTTTAGAAGCGGCCTTGTTAGAATGAGGAGGAAATCAGAGTGCTACTATTAAGTCTTGTTCTTATATCTCGTTCAGTCCTAAAACGGCTTGGCACATTTTAGAAATACTTCTAGACAATTTATGTCTCTTGTGCACAGTAACATCTGTGTGGGGTAATTATTTTAGTTTATCTGACTTTCCATGTGTTTCTAATTCCGATACACCTTTCTTTACCAAAGAGATTATCAAAGTTTCTTATCTTTGATGGAACACAGATGCAAGCTGAAACTGTGGAAATAAAGCTAGGATGCTTTGATTAACTGTCTGAATCTCTGCAAACTGCAGAATGCAAAATTTCTAATATGCACACACTAAAAGCCCTTATTTTTAACGTTTAGTGCATTTTTAAAAAAAAGTGAAATATCTCTTCATTCCGTAGTTTCTAGTATACTTCATTTTGATTGGTATGACTGGAGCTCAGTCAGCACAGCTGATACGTTCTTGCTCGCTGTACATGGAATAGGGGGATACCTGCAATAATAATAAGCACAAGTTACTTACTAATAAGCCAGGTTTGATCTTGCTAAACTTGTAAACTAAACTTGTTCTCCTAAAAGAAAAGTTGTCAAGGTACAAAACAAAAATGTGGCTTGCTTAGGGAACATTTACAGATTCTGATAGCCTTTACAATAGATTCTGATTTGAATCCAGAGAGAAAAGAGTTCTTTGAAGAATATCTCAGTAAGAATGCCATTAAAAGTGGAAATCTGAAAGAATATGTTTCAATAGCCTTCTAATGGCATATTGTCGTACAGTACGTCAGGACAGTCAGTGTTAAAATGCAGCTAAGTGCAGAACTTCCTCCAAATTCTATTGCACTGATGATACAAAAATTACAAATGAAAGTTTGGGTTAACGGACCCCTCTGAGAGGTACCTTCCACAGAAGAATACCGTGTACAGAAAACTTGACAGAAACAGGTGCAGACTTTGTTTTTAGGGTGATTTCATTTCTCTCATTCGGGTGGTTCACTGTTATATGATTGCATTGCACTAAGCTTTGACTGATCATCTCGTCACAACAAATCTGCATTAAGAATTTAATTGGTATGTCTGTATCTTTCCTGGGAGCCAAAATAGCAACAAAAAAAAATTACATTCATATTTCTAAAAATTTAGAAGATTTTTAAGAAGTTGATCACACTAGAAACAAAACAGTTAACTTTCAAAATGTTGCAAGATATATTAATGTATGCCTAACAGTAAGCAGTTATATTGCAAGCTCCTGTAATGTAATATTTCCTGGCTAAAACATTCATTCGTGATAAGGAATTGGCAACGTTAAAATTCACTTATGCTAATTTAGTTTCTCATTCATAAATATACAGGATATTTCCAAACTCCTGACCTTCAAAGTGATATATTAATGGGAGTTACATACATAAAACAGCAATGCTGTATCTTCAGTATAGCATTTTTACAGGATCATCTGCAAGGAAAGTAGATAGTGAGTTCTTAGACATGGGCCAACATCTGAACATACCATGTTATCCTCCTGAAATATCGTCGGTTTCGATGGAACTCAGCAGCAATAGGGAGTCTGGGAACGGAGGACGAGGAGCAAAGACTGTGGCTTCTGAACTTCACTCACCTTATCTCCCACCCCATCTTTGCTGGCTTCAGTTTATGGTACCTGAAGAAACTTTATATTATTGTGCCTCAGGTAGGGTACAAGATAAGAGATTTTATCAGGGATATTTGTAAATAAAATAGAAGCTTTAAGAACAGGAGAAACACATGCCAAGAGAAATACACACTCTTAATCCATTGGATTCTATTCTGTCTAGATACTTAATGGTACTGATCTGAATACCTCATAATCATCAACAGAATTTACCTTTACAACACCCTGGGAGGTAGAGATGTTTTACTGCCATTTTACTGTTGGGAACTGAGGCACAGGGTATTTATTTATATTATTGTAGCACCTAGAGCCTCAGCCATGGACCAGGACCCCATTGTACTAGGTGCTGTTATATAGACACAAATCAAACAGTTCCTAGATTAAAGGAGTACTAGTGGCACCTTAGAGACTAACCAATTTATTTGAGCATAAGCTTTCGTGAGCTACAGCTCACTTCATCGGATGCATTCAGTGGAAAATACAGTGAGGAGATTTATATACACACAGAACATGAAAAAATGGGTGTTATCATACACACTGTAAGGAGAGTGATCACTGAAGATGAGCTATTACCAGCAGGGGAGCTGGGGGGGAGAAAACCTTTTGTAGTGATGATCAAGGTGGGCCATTTCCAGCAGTTAACAGGAACGTCCGAGGTGCAGTGGGGGGTGTGGGAAATAAGCACGGGGAAATAGTTTTACTTTGTGTAATGACACATCCACTCCCAGTCTCTATTCAAGCCTAAGTTAATTGTATCCAGTTTGCAAATTAATTCCAATTCAGCAGTCTCTCTTTGGAGTCTGTTTCTGAAATCTTTTTGTTCTAATATTGCTACCTTTAGGTCTGAAATCGAGTGACCAGAGAGAATGAAGTGTTCTCCGACTGGTTTATGAATGTTATAATTCTGACATCTGATTTGTGTCCATTTATTCTTTTACGTAGAGACTGTCCAGTTTGACCAATGTACATGGCAGAGGGGCATTGCTGGCACATGATGGCATATATCACATTGGTAAATGTGCAGGGGGTGAACGAGCCTCTGATAGTGTGGCTGATGTGATTAGGCCCTGTGATGGTGTCCCCTGAATAGATATGTGGGCACAGTTGGCAACAGGCTTTGTTGCAAGGATAGGTTCCTGGATTAGTGTTTTTGTTGTGTGGTTGTTGGTGAGTCTTTGCTTCAGGTTGGGGGGCTGTCTGTAAGCGAGGACTGGCCTGTCTCCCAAGGTCTGTGAGAGTGGGGAATCGTCCTTCAGGATAGGTTGTAGATCCTTGATGATGCGCTGGAGAGGTTTTAGTTGATGGCTAGTGGTGTTCTGTTACTTTCTTTGTTTGGCCTGTCCTGTAGTAGGTGACTTCTGGGTACTCTTCTGGCTCTGTCAATCTGTTTCTTCACTTCAGCAGGTAGGTATTGTAGTTGTAAGAACGCTTGATAGAGATCTGGTAGGTGTTTGTCTCTGTCTGAGGGTTTGGAGCAAATGCGGTTGTATCGTAGAGCTTAGCTGTAGACGATGGATCGTGTGGTGTGGTCTGGGTGAAAGCTGGAGGCATGTAGGTAGGAATAGCGGTCAGTAGGTTTCCGGTATAGGGTGGTGTTTATGTGACCATCGTTTATTAGCATTGTAGTGTCCAGGAAGTGGATCTCTTGTGTGGAGTGTTCCAGGCTGAGGTTGATGTTGGGATGGAAATTGTTGAAATCATGGTGGAATTCCTCAAGGGCTTCTTTTCCATAGGTCCAGATGATGAAGATGTCATCAATGTAGCGCAAGTAGAGTAGGGGCATTAGGGGACGAGAGCTGAGGAAGCGTTGTTCTAAGTGGACACAAATCAGATGTCAAGAATTATAACATTCATAAACCAGTCGGAGAACACTTCAATCTCTCTGGTCACTTGATTTCAGACCTAAAGGTCGCAATATTAGAACAAAAAGACTTCAAAAACAGACTCCAAAGAGAGACTGCTGAATTGGAATTAATTTGCAAACTGGATACAATTAACTTAGGCTTGAATAGAGACTGGGAGTGGATGTGTCATTACACAAAGTAAAACTATTTCCCCGTGCTTATTTCCCCCACCCCCCACTGCACCTCGGACGTTCCTGTTAACTGCTGGAAATGGCCCACCTTGATCATCACTACAAAAGGTTTTCTCCCCCCCAGCTCCCCTGCTGGTAATAGCTCATCTTCAGTGATCACTCTCCTTACAGTGTGTATGATAACACCCATTTTTTCATGTTCTGTGTGTATATAAATCTCCTCACTGTATTTTCCACTGAATGCATCCGATGAAGTGAGCTGTAGCTCACGAAAGCTTATGCTCAAATAAATTGGTTAGTCTCTAAGGTGCCACTAGGACTCCTTTTCTTTTTGCGAATACAGACTAACACGGCTGCTACTCTGATTCCTAGATTAAGTGATTTCCCTAAAGTCACAAGAAATGTCTGAGGATGAGCTGGGAAATGAACCCAAGTCTCCTGCATCTCAATCCAGTGCCCTATTCACAAGATCAGAGTTTCTCAGTTGTGAGGGGGCCTGTCAAATTTTCTAGGGGGGCAAAGCACATCAGAACACCATTCAAATTTGGCCTGACCATCCCTCAGTCATGACAGAGGAGCAGCTGGTATAAATTTGAGTAAGTGACATGAGGCCTCCAAGTTTAAAAACAAAAACATACCTCCCTTTCCCCATGCAAAAAAGCCAGAGATGTAGGATGTGGTTCAAACAAGGTTGAGAACCCCTGCACTAGATCACTCTTCCCTCTTAATCTACTCTGCCTGAGCCCATTATCTGTAAAATGGACATATTTCTTCACACATCGATAGACAGAAACATTCTCTCTGTGACGATATGCGAGTAAAGTAATCTTGGAAACTGGGAACACCGCCCTGTACAAAGTGGTTAAATAGCGCTTTCACTGCCAATGAGCTGTATGTAAGGAACTCTACTTTTGTATTTGGTTAAACTGGTTCCAGCAATTTTTTTGGTCCATGAACCCACAAAACGGAGGGGGGGGGGAATCCATCCCACAAACCCACGATATTTATGGCATTTGGGTCATAAGACAATATTTCTGCCATTTTATGGGTGGAGCAGCTGGCAGTAATGGGTGAGGCTCTTTTGGTAAGCTATTACCTTGAGCTGCATAAACTTTATAGCCTTTCTCCTTGATACTTTTTATCAGTAAATATGTATTTTTTTTAAATGAGTTTTGCCCACGTAGTAGAACACTTCCATTTTAATATGCCTTGAAACACTGATGAAAAGTTTCCACTTTAAAATGGTTGGTGGAGAAAAAGCTATAAATTTGTTTTCAAGGTTAATTCCAGGTTAAATAATGTAATTAACTTCTACAAGGTATCTCCCTGTCTTTGGATCTGTGTCAATTTTAATTGTTTAACTCCAAGGAAAATAATGAAGTACATTGATGATGTTCAGTCTAAAGAGATGTCAGATTTACAGATGCACATATTGAATCTAAGCAAAGGTGTTGTGCCCCATCAGGCCTTCTGTGTATATGTATGTACTTATAGCACCATCTTTAGTTGTCTAAACATGAGGACTGAAGTGAAACAGAACTCTGATTTGACAGTCCGAGTTTTAACACAGAGAGGACTGAGTTGGAAATTTTTGTTCACGTTTCAGAGCTGTGAAGTTATTACTCTCTGACAAAGGCTTTGATTACTTAGACAAAAATGATTTTGCTTGGTTCTGAGTGAAACACTGCTGGTGCATTAAATTCAGGAGTGTTCTTATCCATTTGTGGTTTTAGCAAATAAAGTGTTAACTTTAGAGCTGAGGCTGTTGGATGTAGTTATCATGAAAGTTTTATTGTAAAAGAAAAGTTGAATATGGAAACTAATATTTCTCTTTCTTTAATCCATGAACTATAGTATTTAAGGATATTTTTAAAAGTTTCCAAGGTAAATAAACTAGAGTTGACTGTTCACCCTACAACAACTGTCTTTTTCTTGATTAAACAGGTTTTTCAGGGCCACTGCTTTGTTTATTTCTTTTTACTTTTTAAATTTTTCATGTAATTGGGATTGAGAGCTCCTGTACATTAGCAAGTAGAGGCTGTGCACATCACATTTCCATTTTGATATCTTAATGCTTTTTCAATAAGAAAATGCAAGACTTTCAGAATGTAACTAGAGAGCTAGCAATAATAGATGAGCATGCTGTACTAATTGTGTGCTCCCTGTAGGGTTTTGTTAAAGGTTTTACCATTCTATTACGCTATCGTTTTCTAATGTAAGCATTTTATATGGCATGTGTGATTTCATTGCCCTCAAGTGACCTAAGTAAATTCCTTTTTTCCCCTGAAGCATATGCCTAATTGAAAAGAACCGTCAGCAGTTGCCGAGCTGCAAGCAACATCTCTAGGAATAGCTTGAAGAGAGACAGGTGTCAAAAGGGTGGGGTCAAGTGGGACAACATTTATAAGAACCTTCTGCAGATCCTACATTGAGTCATTGTTAGGATTAATGGTAATGAAGAAGTGTAGGCAGGGCATATTAGTTTAGCTGAAGAGAAGACAGCAGCTGCCTCAAGATTAAATATACAGATTATATTTTCTGAAAGGGCATCTGTTGTTTTGGTTTTTTACTTCTGCTGTCTTTGCTGTTCTATTTAGGAAATTTAAAATGCAACTCAAAATCTGTATATTTCCTAGTGCAACTGCTGTTCTAAAATCCTAAAGCCCCACCTGGCTGTGTGGAACCTCTACATTCATAAATGTAGTTATGAAGAACACACAGGGCTGCAACCTAAGACTGAAACATTGTGTTCCCTCTTGGAGGCCCTATGTTGCTTTACTGTGCCAGCTGCCCTGAGTGCATGTGTTTTAAGAGTCATGCAAATGAAGGACAGTCTCAAGCTGGGGAACAGCCTTTCTCTTCCCTGATCAAGAGACATAAAATTATTAGATAATAAATGATTGGTCAATTCTGCTTAGAGGATTAAAAATTAATCTCAGTTTAAAGTACTTCCATGAAGTCTGCTCAAATTTTATATTTATTGATCACAACTTTAAAATGCTTGATCAGGTAAAAAAAAAAATCAGTACTTAAATTTAAGAAGGTTAAAAACCAATGGTCCTTGCAGGCACAAACACAGAGCCTGTATCATATAAGATGTGACACATCATTCTATCAGCCATTCTGTGCTATTTGTCTGTCTTGGAAAGTTCAGAAAACCACTAGGCTGAAAATGAAGGCTAGGAATGTCTCTGCCAATGGACTATGGATAGTAAATTAGCTCAACGCGTCTGTCTTGTGTTATCTGTCAAATAGACTGCTTTAGGTAGGCTTGTGCTATTGACTGATTTATTTGTTTCTGTATTTATTCCATGCTATATTTCAGTAGCACATGTAAGCATTCCAAAACTAAAATTCTTACAACTTTGGGCCTGATCCTGAAAGATGCTGAGCACCCACAACTCCCATTTCAGGCAACTAGATTTATAGTTGCTGTGGCCCTTAACAGGCTGCATCTGCCTGGTTTCTTTTAGAACAGTATTTCCTGTTGTGTTTTATTTTTTGCTAAATTAGTCAACACTAAGTCTAATTTTTGGTGCTGTGACCAGTGATTGAGAGAATACAAGGCTGTGTTGTTGATGCAGAGGTTTGTTTGTAATACAGTATTTTATAGAGGGGTTGGTCATTTTCATGATCAATTCCTGGTTCAGCAAAACACTGAAAGACAAAAAAAGTATATTTCCAGGAAACTTCTCTGTCATCAATACTGACATCAATGGGACTTAAGCACAAGCATGTTCTTAAACATTTTGCTAAATTGTGGCCTCAATCAACAAAATTGAGATCTCTTTGTCCTCAGACTTTTATGCTCTTTGTATAGTATATCAGGACTAGGGAAACAGATTACTTTGAAATCAGTTTTAGCCAGGAGGACTTCTTAATACAAAACTCAGCATTTTCACCTTACAGACTGAAACATTTTCAGTGGTTTTAGGTCTTGCACTATTCTTATTCCTGGACTCACACCCATTGGTAGTAATTGTGGTGGCCCTTAATATAAAGAATTAGGGTGAAGGCAGAATGGAAGTGGGCAGTTTCTCTTATTACATGTTATTAATTTTCTTTGTAGGAAGTGTTTGTATAATTTCAGCTTCATTTAAAACCAGCTGAGGTTACTTCCAGGAATAATGAAACAAGAAATTTGTGGATACTGTAGTGCAAAGTTCCAGTCATTCCTACAGGTTGAGAACAGTCTTGTTTCATAATACAATAGATATATGCAGCGTCATTTTCAAAGGGTCTTGACTTGTGCCCAATGAGCTTCCACTGATGTGTGTTCTCAGTGCTGCTGGGTTTCCTGCAGTTCTGTGTGGTAACTGCCTAATCTTGGAGGTTCCATTTGAAACCCCCTCAGGGGTCCTGACTTGGGTATATTTTTTGTACTTGTGTCATATTCCTATGAATTAAAAACTGATTGTTCTCCTAATATGTGAATTCTGTAACATAAGTCATTATTTTTACTGTACATTTTTATCTTCTTAGTCGGTCTCTAATTTCTTAGTCTGTTTGAAATTCAAACCTATTTTATCTGAGGACTTTAAGTATTAGCGATTAATTATAAATTCTTACCTTAAGAATGGAAATATGCCACAAAGTGGTTTGGGATATCTTATTGGTTATTTATTCAAAATTAGGCAGCTGCACTTAAAACTCTAGTGGGAAATTCTGAATATGTTGTGTTTTGCCTTTGATACAGTGCCATACCTCCTCCATTAGTGCAGCGCTTAGACTGCAAACATCTGTTTGCTTTTATTGCACATGTGTTACGTAAGATGTTCTGTTTCTGCATGATGTAAATCACTGGCATTTACTGAAACATATGATTTTTTTTATTCAGTAAACCTTAAAATGTGCCAATAAATTGACTATCCTAGATAATGACATGTATAGACATACATATAGAAGGAAAAGCTGATGCTCCGTGTCTGTGTAATCAACAATATTACACTTCTCTGTTTTTAGAAACAATTTGTAAACATTCATGTGATTGTCTATAAAAAATTGACCTAAAACGGGCACACATCCACACAATCAGATGATAGTGGTCAAAACTGCGGATATAGAAATGCACCTGACTTAATTACATTTCAGAAAACAAAATGACAAAATCTATAGACCCTCATTCTAGAATCTTGCTATGTTCACAGAACAAAACAGAACATATGAATGTATAATATACAGTAAATGCATTTTCAGGTGATCATGGCTGTGTACAACATATTGCCTTTTGAACAAATTGATAAATTAAACAGTAATAAGTCACCAGGACCAGACGGGATTCACCCAAGAGTTCTCAAGGAACTCAAATATGAAATTGCAGAACTACTAACTGTGGTATGTAATCTATCATTTGAATGAGACTCTATACCAGATGACTGGTAGATAGCTAATTTGATGCTGATTTTTAAAAAAAGGCTCTAGAGGCTATCCTAAAGGCAATTACAGGCCAGTAGGCCTAACTTCAGAACCACACAAAGTGATTGAAAGCTATTGTGAAGAACACAATTATCAGATACATAAATTAACACAGAATGTTGGGGGAAGAGTCAACATGGCTTTTGTGAAGGGAAATCATGCCTCATCAGTCAATTAGATTTCTTCGAGTGGGTAAAAATTGTGTGGACAAGAAAAGGAGTACTTGTGGCACCTTAGAGACTAACCAATTTATTTGAGCATGAGCTTTCGTGAGCTACAGCTCACTTCATCAGATGCATACCGTGGAAACTGCAGCAGACTTTATATACACACAGAGAATATGAAACAATACCTCCTCCCACCCCACTGTCCTGCTGGTAATAGCTTATCTAAAGTGATCAACAGGTGGGCCATTTCCAGCACAAATCCAGGTTTTCTCACCCTCCACCCCCCCACACAAATTCACTCTCCTGCTGGTGCTAGCCCATCCAAAGTGACAACTCTTTACATAATCAAGTCGGGCTATTTCCTGCATAGATCCAGGTTTTCTCACATCCCCCCCACCCCCATACACACATGTTGATCACTTTAGATAAGCTATTACCAGCAGGACAGTGGGGTGGGAGGAGGTATTGTTTCATATTCTCTGTGTGTATATAAAGTCTGCTGCAGTTTCCACGGTATGCATCTGATGAAGTGAGCTGTAGCTCACGAAAGCTCATGCTCAAATAAATTGGTTAGTCTCTAAGGTGCCACAAGTACTCCTTTTCTTTTTGCGAATACAGACTAACACGGCTGTTCCTCTGAAACCTGTCATTATGTGTGGACAAGGGTGATCCAGTGGATATACCATTCTTGGACTTTTAGAAAGTCTTGGACAAGGTCCCTTACAAGGGTTCTTAAGCAAAGTAGGCAGTCATGAGATAAGAGGGAAGGTCTTCTTATGGATCTGTAACTGGTTAAAAGATAGGAAACAAGGGGGCATAATAAATGATCAGTTTTCACAGTGGAGAGAGGTCCCCCAAGGATCTGTACTTGGACCAATGCTGGCCAACATAGTCATAAATGATAGGGAAAAATGAGTAAACAGTGAGGTGGAAAAATTTGCAGATGATACAAAATTACTCAAGATAGTTAAGTCCAAAGCAAAGAGTTACAAAAAGATCTTACTAAACTGGGTGACTCAGCAACAAAATGGCAGATGGAATTCAACATTGATAAATGATAAGTAATGCAGAATGGAAAAAATAATCCCATCTATGCATCCAAAATGATGGGTATAAATTAGCTGTTACCACTCAAGAAAGATCTGGGAGTCATCGTGGATAGTTCTCTGAAAACATCTGCTCAATAAGCAACAGCACTAAAAAAAGATAACAATGTTAGGAACCATTAGGAAAGGAATATATCATAATGCACTATATAAATCCATGGTATAGTAACACCTTGAATACTGCATACAGTTCTGGCCACCTCATATCAAAAAAGATGTATTTGAATTGGAAAAAGTACAGAGAAAGGCAATAAAAATGATTAAAGGGTATGGAACAGCTTCCATATGAGAAGAGATTAAAAAGACTGGGACTATTCAGCTTGGAAAAGAGATGATCAAGGCGAGGTCTGATAGAAGTCTGTAAAATCATGAATGTTGAAAGTGAATAAGGAAGTATTATTTACCCCCTTCCCATAACACATGAACCAGGGGTTAACCAAGGAAATTAATAGGCAGCAGGTGTACAACAAGCGTAAGGAAATACTCCTTCACAGAATGCACAGTCAACCTGTGGAACTCATTGGCAGGGGATGTTGATTGTGAAGGCCAAAAGTATAACTGGGTTCAAAAAAGAATTAGATAAGTTCATGGAGAATAGGTCCATCAATGGCTATTAGCCAAGATGGGTCAGGGATACAATCCCGTGCTCTGGGTGTCCCTAAGCCTGTGACTGCTAGAAGCTGGGACTGGATGACCAGGGATGGATCACTCGATAAATTACCCTGTTCTGTTCACTCCCTGTCAAGTATCTGTTGGAAGACAGGATACTGGTCTAGATGGACGATTGGTCTTGACCCAGTATGGCCGTTCTTATGAAAAATTATCTGGATTCTGAAACAAGTTTCTCAAATGATCTCAGTAACTTTGGTTCTTTCAATAATCTTCTTTCTATCAGACCTCTTGAAGCTTGGTTCTAATGTAATGCACTCAACATTGCTAAATTGCACAACTGAATTGTTTACTTTAGGTTACAGAAAATATAACTCTTCGTAGTAGATTAAGCTTATGGCTGTCAAGCGATTAAAAAAATCATGAATAATCATGCAATTAAAAAATTAATCATGATTAATTGCATGATTAATCACACTGTTAATAGAATACCATTTATTTATATATTTTAGATGTTTTCTACATTTTCAAATATATTGATTTCAGTTACAGCACAGAATACAAAATGTACAGTGCTCACTTTTTATTTATTTTTGATTACAAGTATTTGCACTGTAAAAAAAACAAATATTTTTCAATTCACCTAATTCAAGTACTGTAGCGCAATCTCTTTATCATGAAAGTTGAATTTACAAATGTAGAATTATGTACAAAGAAAAAATCTCATTAAAAATAAAACTATGTACAATTTTACAGCCTGCAAGTTCACTCAGTCCTACTTGTTCAGCCAATCACTCAGAGAAACAAGTTTGTTTACATTTGCAGGAGATAATGCTGCCCGCTTCTTGTTTACAATGTCACCTGAAAATGAGAACAGGCATTCACATGGCACTGTTGTAGCCGGCGTTGCAAGATATTTACGTGCCACATGTGCTAAAGATTCATATGTCCCTTCATGCTTCAACCACCATTGCCGAGGATATGCATCCATGCTGATGACAGATTCTGCTCGATAACAACCCAAAGCAGTGCAGACAGATGCATGTTCATTTTCATAATCAGATGCCACCAGCAGAAGGTTGATTTTCTTTTTTGGTGGTTCGGGTTCTATAGTTTCCGCATTGGAGTGTTGCTCTTTTAAGACTTCTGAAAGCATCGCCAAACCTCGTCCCTCTTGGATTTTGGAAGGCACTTCAGATTCTTAAAGCTGGGTTGAGTGTTGTAGCTATCTTTAGAAATCTCACATTGGTATCTTCTTTGCATTTTGTCAGATCTGCAGTGAAAGTGGTCTTAAAACAAACAACATGTGCTGGGTCGTCATCTGAGACTGCTATAACATTAAATATATGGCAGAATGCAGGTAAACCAGAACAGGGGACATACAATTCTTCCTCAAGGAGTTCAGTCACAAATTTAATTAACGCTTTTTTTTTTAACAAGCGTCATCAGCATGGAAGCATGTCCTCTGGAATGGTGGCTGAAGCATGAAGGGGCATATGAATGTTTAGCATATTTGGCACATAAATACCTTGCAATGCCAGCTACAAAAGTGCCATGCAAATGCCTGTTCTCAATTTCTGGTGACATTGTAAATAAGAAGAGGGCAGCATTATCTCTTGTAATTATAAACAAACTTGTTTCTCTTAGCAATTGGCTGAACAAGAAGTAGGACTGAGTGGACTTGTAGGCTCTGAATTTTTACATTGTTTTGCTTTTGAATGCAGTTAAGTAACAAAAAAAATCTATATTTGTAAATTGCACTTTCACGACAAAGATTGCATTACAGTACTTGTATGAGGTGAATTGAAAAATGCTATTTCTTTTGTTTTATCATTTTTACAGTGCAAATATTTATAATAAAAAATAATATACACACAGGATACAATATATATGAAAATGTAGAAAAACATCCAAAATATTTAATACATTTAAATTGGTATTCTATTGTTAACAGTGCAATTAAAACTGCAATTAATCACAATTAATTTTTTTTGAGTTAATTGTGTGCGTTAACTGCGATTAATCGACGGCCCTAGTTATTCTGTTTGTGATGTAATTTTAAATGTCTCCCACTATGTTAGCCTCAAATGCCTTGCAGTTTTAGTTCTTTATCTCCCTATCTGTTTGTGTAACTCAAGCATAACTAAACTAGAATGCATTGTCCATCCACTGGAGAATGAAAGAATCAAAGCCTAATTAGAAAAGGAGAATTTGAAAGAGGACAAGTCAGTTGAATCATCAGCTGCATAACCTTTTATTTCCCTACCAAGAACTTGAAAGTATTCAGAGTTCTGGTAAGAGGGCACAGAATTTCAGAACTGGAAGTTTCCGTAGACAGTTGAGACTGTAAAAGGAATTGAAGGTACTGCTGTGACCTTGAAAATTGGAACAGGTTATTTTTTGTCCTAAACTGGCTTTAGGGAATTAAAGAGTTGATCTTTCCTGAGACTCAGAGTGAAACTGTTGGTATGATACATGTGATTCCCTGCAGATTGTGGTGTCTACTGACGCCTCTTTAGTCATTCCAAGGTAAATTATTTTGGTTTGGCACTCTGGAACTTTAACTGATTATTTTTACGTTAGACTATTACACAGTTATCAGCATCAAGTTTAACATGCAGAATTCCTTGCAGCTACCTGGTTTTTAGTAATAAAGGATGCATAGTTGGCACAAGAAAATGCTAAACCTAGTATAAATGTTACAAATTAGTGAGAACATTCACACATCTATTGACATGAAAACAGTCACCACATATAATACAGTCCAGAATATATAATTTTCCCCTGTTAAAATGCTAATTAAGGATTGTGGTATAGGTAAAGAACATAACAATGCAATATCTGTAAATGTAAGGCAAGCATGAGAGTAACCACATGTACATTATATCATTCCAGGAGAAAAATGTGTTGTCCTCTATGGCATTTTTAACTTTCATGTCTGAAGTGTGGGGAAAGAGTTGTATGACAAGGTCCTTCTAAGAGAATACTGAGCAGAACTGGTTGTTGCTTAGAATGTAATATTGATTTGGCATGATCAACAAATGAGTACTCAACATATCACCCATGGTTATGTTGCAGTGTTGAGTCATTGATCAGTATGGATCAATGCTGCGCTCCATACTGCAGTATCCATTAGGTGTGCTCTGGGAATTACAGGTGTTATCTCTTGAATGGTTAGGTTCCAAATTAGAGTCAATGATCTCAGAAATAGCAGATAATAAACAAAGAAATGGAAATGAGATTGATTTCTTTTGCATGGTACTTTCCATAACCTCACCTTCCCGAGTCAGTATTTTTGAGATAAATAATTGCGGTTAGATTGGATAAACTGAATCCCTAAATAAGGGTGGTCTTTGTCAGGAGTGTAATCAAGAGCAGTAAAGTGTCAAGGCTTTGTATGTGTACATCTTCGCTTCTAAAATGGACCAATACATAGTCTTTATACTAACAGATATCTGTCTAATATTTTAGATATTAGATATCTATATTGTGATATCAAACCAAAATCTATCTGTCAAGGTGGGATCATATTATGGATTCTGAGAACCTATATCTTAATTCTTTATTTGTTTGTAGCTGGGATTAATTACTTTAACAGATTTCTTTTTAGTGAATTTTGTACTTGTAAAAGATGCAGTCTCACAGCCCTGGAGTCTGAAGTATTTTATTTATCCACAGAACAGATATAAGCACAAGTAGAAACTGAATAAGCTCGCATCCTCCCTTCTATCCTGTTTATGTGACACATTTACATCATGGTTGGGGAGGAAAAGATAATTCATTCTTAATACTCACTCAGTGTTTGGCCTAATTGCTGGGACTGCCAACACCGATTCCATGGCTTGTGTGATGAATTTCCAAAAGGAACTGGATTCAGAACACCAGCTCATTATAGTGTTGCCATTAAAGGCTGTTAAGCAATTAAAATTTAATTGCTATCTCTCTCACAGTGATCTCTGACATTCTACATTATTTTCTATTGTAAATTTAGGAAATGATGCAGTATGTCGGATAACAAATGTTGTAACAGTTGGCAAATGTTCACTTTTGAATGGCAGTCATTGCCTTTCAGTTATTGCTGTTTTGGGTCAGAACGGATTACATTTTACCTTCAGTGTGTATGGCACTTACTAATTTCTAAGATGTGACTGAAGCTCTGCATCTAAAAATATTTTGTAAACATTAAATTGAACCACGCTATTAAAAATTCAGTAATTACGTGCAACTGTACTTCCATATGTCTGCTCAAAGCCAGCTTTTAACATTTTGCCTTTAGACAAATTCTCTTTAAAGTTTTTGGACAAGTTAAATCCCAAGCTAAAATTTGTTTGGAAGATGATATTTTACTAAGCATAGTTTAGTAATTCTCCTAGATCAGAATCAAATCAGTAGTTTTTAGCATATTTGTACTGAAGACAGATCTCAAACTAAAAACCTATTAGAACACATGACAAATCCTCTTGTCTGGAGATATTCAAAGATGACACCAATATTCAACAAAAAGGGGTTACTTTAGCCATCTCCTGAAACTATAGACTCTTATGCTACTTGTGAAATCACCTTTATTCCCAGATGGAGCAAATCATAGCATTTGCTAAATCAGGGCCCAATCCCGGTTCCCATTTAAATTAATAAGAGTTATATTTCTCATTGGCTTAAAAAGGAGCAGGATCAAGCCCTTAAAATAAATCTAGGATAGATTTAGAAGAAGACTCTGTATCTGCAATGGATTTTCAGAAAACCTTTGAGTAGACATGTAGTGGTTGCATAATTCACATAGCAATGAAAAACTTCTATTTAAACCTATCATATAAACATCTGTAGCAGGAGGTGTGAATGGATAAAGAACTTGATAAAAAGTAGAAGAACAAAGAAAAGGGTAATTTTCAAAAGTAGCCAAGTGACTTAGGAGACAAAGTCCCATTGAAGGACAGTGAGATTTAGGGTCTTCAGTCTGTTAGACACTTTATAATTTTACCCAAAAGGATTAAAGGAGTTACATCCCTATGTCCTACGGAATATCCCATAGAATTAGATAGATGAAGCAATAGGACACTGCCCAGATGCAGTTAGTTTGAATAGCATGTAGAATCCAAAGGCTGGGTCCATTTGTAAGCAGCCTGATGACTTGTCTGTCTATCAACAACAGAGGTTGGTTCAATACAAGATATTATCTCACTCACCTTGTCTTGCTAATATCCTGGGCACTGACATAGTTACAAGTACACTATATGCAGCTTGGTGACTGTCCACTAGGAGAATTCATCCTGGGCTGTACCACAGTGTATTAAAAGAAAAGAAAACCTTAGAATGTCAGGAACATTTCATAAGCATCAGGCCTATTACAGCACACTTCCAAAGGAAGTGATGGAAGTTCTGTTGCTTCAGTCACTTAGAACTGAATTGTATAAAGCACTTTAAAATATACTTTATACAAACCTGCACAAACTGAGGGATAGACTTGATATGACCTAGCTGGGAGAGTGGAGTGGAAGGGGGCAGTTTCCATCTATAATTTCTATGATGCATGTCTTGACAAACGTGCAAAGTTCATAATGGGAAGTTTGCATTCTTACAGAGATCAGTATGAGTTGCACTCTTGCCACAGAGCAGAAACACTCACTTCTTCCTGCTACCTAATACTCCACCAGCATTTCTTCCTCTGCACTACTTCTGTGTAATCAGTCTTAACAAAACAATCCACCAGAGTCACAGCTATCTCTGTGTGACATAGAGAACATGATCTGTTTGGAAAGTGGTTCTCCTTCTACTAATACTACTCCATAGGAGAGCTAGAAGGTACTGTGCTCTAGGTGGATAACATGGGAGGATGAGTTTCACAATTGGCTAATGGAGGGAAGATAGCTGTTTGTATGGACATAATGGGTTCCTAGCCTGGTTGGCATCTAGGTAAATACTTATGGACACATTTTATATAAGATGTCACAGTCACCAGACAAATTGCCCCTCTGAGCCTTCCTTGTCTCTCTCAGTGCTCACCCCCACCCTGGTCTCAGTCCTCAAGTCATCACCTAGCTCTTGGGGTAGATTCCTGCAATTCTCCCTCTCTTAGACTAGGCCTTGCATGCAGTCCCCATGGGCACCAATTTAATGTCCAGATGCTGCACATTGTTTCTTCTGGGAGCAATGAGGACAGACAGCAATGACCAGACAGCCAAAGTATTATTTAATAGAGCAAAAGCATTTAGGAGAAAAATAGACTGTATGCCTGTCCAGCCTACCAGGCATCTAATTATCTTCCGCGTGTGGACTCTGGAAGGTCTAACTTTGTTTACATTTGTCAGCAGACTTTCTCTCTGTGTCAGCTTTCTCCATGTTGTAGCTCACTGACCATTCCTTCCTGCCTTTGGGAGTGTCACTTTAATGCTTTGATTACCCCCCACCGCCCCTCCTTCATGGGAATCATGCTTCCACCTGTGATATGGTAACTCCCAGCTTTGGCAAAACAAACTTGTTGGAGGCAGAAGGTAAGATCTCTGAAACTAATAGCCTCCCTCATTGTCTTTCAAGTGTATACCTGGATGCTCTTAGCTGGGAAGCCATTGTGTTGCCTTCTTGTTCAGTCGCCATTGAATTCAAGCATTTGAGATGTATATATTAAATGTTCCACTATCCCCAATGTAAGTTATGTCAATAAATCATACAGGAAAGTCCACCATAACCCACCATAGTTACGAAGTAATTTTACCTCACTCACCAGGTCACATACAGTGTTCCTGAAATTGTTACATCTCAGTGTTCTTAAAGTATTATATGGAAGCGCCACGACTGTCACATATGGAAGATTCTATTGATAAATAGTTTATAAATGATTAGTAGAGGTTGCATACAATTTTCAAAATACCCCAGGCCCATTTTCAAAAGAGCCTAAGTCCAGTGGGACATAAGGAAACAGAGATAAAAGGGAGATAAATTATGGAGGATACTGAAATGGATTGTCTAGTAGACAAGAACAAGTATCTAAGGCCCCAATCATGCAAACACTTACACAAATGCTTAACTGCACTACCTTGTGTAGTCCCACTGAAGTCATGGTAGTACAATTAAGGAATTGTGTAAGCATTTGCAGGATTGGGGCCTTAGATATGATTCAGGCTGCAGTAGGAAGCCAGCAAAGGGACTTGGAAAAGGGCTGAAGAGACCATCAGAGAAGCTAGCTAGATGATTTTTTGTCTCTGAATTTTTAACAGATGGCAGGGAGCCTCTAATTGATAAACTGAAAATATCAGTCATGTTGTCGACCCAGAGAAGTGTGTGAAGTCTCATTGCAAGGAAGCAGAAAGTAGGAGTCTGGAATACCTTACAGATGCTACCCTTTCACTTTATTCTTCATACAGGTTTTCTGAGACAGGGCCCAAAATGTTTTGATAGTGTTAAAAACCCACTCCCCTCCCTTTACTCATCACAGTTTGTTCAGCATTTTCATGCAAGGCTTGAAGTGGAATGTTGTAAAGTTATATGCTTTTAGTCTGTAAAACTCTGGATTCTGTCCAACAGACTGTTTTTACGTGGCCTGTATACTTTTTAGACAAACAGGAATTGTACTAGGGTGCAAGAATTTAGACAACTGATGCATTCTTTAAAATAACTACAAGTTGGCCTGCTGCCTTTGAAATGAGTAGAAAAGTCCCCCAACCCCCACGCCAGTGGAGTCTAGGAATATAGTTGTGGCAAAAACAATTGTAAGTGCCTTTAAATTAATAAACGTTAAAGGTACATTTTGTTTTCTGACACATTAGAATTCCTTTTTAATTAATTAGCCATCCACACAAGGTAGGTCAGGGAACTTAAAATTTCTGCAACCGAATACATGTACTCTGTGAATAAAGTGTTAATTTTTAAATGAAAATATATCATGACATTTTTTTCTATAGTGGTAAAACTAGCTTTTCAAGTCCATGACACCCTTTTCATGATGAAATTGATTCAGTGATTCAGTGATGCAGTGATTCAGTGCTGCCAAAATTTTAATATAGGACTCCTCAGAAATGTTGTGCCTCAGTCAGTGATATGTATGATGTTCTCCAGGAAAAGCAGTATTTCATCTCCTTGCAAAGATATGAATTCTTCTTCCTCCCTGATGATAAATTTTTCCATCACTATCCCCATCTTCCAGCTCAATGCCTCTTGACACTTCATTCTTTCCCATTCCCTGCACCTCATGGAAATGTCTCTAGATGCCAACCCCTATCAAGCATCAGTTCCTCACAGCAGTACTGGTGGTGGTGGCAGCAAGTGAATTGTCCAGTGGCCTTTGTTGACAGCAGTAGGGGTGGATAACTTGTCCGGTGGTCTTTAGCTGTGGAATGGTTGGTCAGGTGAGGAGTGGATCCCTTCTGGTGGCAGATAGGGAGTAGGTCCCCTTTTAGCTCTTGAGGTGGGTAGGTTTCCACTCACTTCTGTTAGGAAGGGGAAAGTGTGAATCCTCCACAGTTGATGTGGAGAGTATTAATGGAGGAGTGGGTCTCCGTTAACTGGTCTGGAAAGTTGGGTGTGGAGCAAGTCCCTCCTGGTAAATGGGTGGAGAAACATGGCTCCAGGCTCTCTGCCGATGTCAGGTCTTCAGGCGCAGGACAGGGAACAGGCAGGAAGTTGGATGAGGGGTGGATGGCAACAGCTATAGGACTCCTTCGTGCAGCAGCAGGTTGACTCATCTTTTTTCTTTCTCCTTCTGTGCTGCTGCAGCAGCTGTGAAGACAGGAAGGTTAAATGGGTAAAGGCACTGATGGGGGATACAAGGGAGTTCCCCTTGCAGTAGCTGTCACGGTTGCAGTCAGAATGTGCCTACCCAGAGAGAGCTGAAAATTTTAACAAGAGTCAGCTTTAGTATTCTAGCATTTTGTCACTTCCCCTCCAAATGCAAGCAATTTCTTACCACTGTAATCATACCATATTGCACCGGGCTGACTGAAAAGCCTAGCAGGGTGATTGGGCTACAGTCCAAATGCAACTGACTTGTTTTATATAAAAATTATGTGTGGGATCGAAGCTGTATGTCCCCCCCAGCCTCTGGCTGTGGAAATGGAGCCCCCAACTGCATGCTCCTTTATAATCCTAGCAGTCACTTTTCATTGATTTACTTTTTCATGACTATCTTCACAGGGAAAGAGACTAGAGGGCTCTTTTAAAATTAAAATTTAGCTTTTCCTTTAAAGGGACCGAAATCTGACTGTTAACAAGGGACTCACATGACTGCTCGCTGACTTCAATTTATTTGAGTTTTACTTCCAATTTTTCCTTCCCTTCTATCTATTTTTAAGTAAAGAGATCCTAGTTACAACAACATTCCTGGAATGGGATCAGTGCTGTGGTCCTTGTGTAACAGCCTTTAAGGAGCAAACCTAGATAAGTAGTTTGACTAGGATAAGCATATATGAGCAGGGCAGGCTAGCTTTAGCCTGTTTGCACTGGGATTATAACAAAGACAATGAGGGAGGAAAGTTTGAAAGCATTTTCTTCAGGGTTGTATTATAGATTGTTTGCTGATTTGAGAGCATTCTTCAGAACATTGAGAACATTCAACAGAACAGAAAGACATGCATTTCTTTTCAAGCTTGGAAAGCAAACCTTGTGAATTTTTCATGGTTCCTTCTTTAGTGGTTTCTTTAAGTTCTTTTAATCAAATAGTTGTGGAGGATAGAATTGTGTTTTTAATTATTTTTATGTAAGAATTTTATAGTAACAGAGCTAGGGCCAAATGACCCTTGGATGCATGATTTGAACTGGAGTAAATGGAAGTTGTGCATCTGTAGCCAAAGACAGAATGGCATTTAGTGCATGAAAAGAAAAAGTAGTTTGGTGTTTTTCCTTTCCCCCCATATCTAGATGTATATCTTGCTTTACTTTTGTAGTGGGTAGCGAGGGGATTCCATCCAATTGAATCCATGGGGAGTCCCTTACTAAGGTACAATACATGTAGCTGCTAACTTTGTGTTAAAGATAAACAAAGTTGATGAAAATGCAGTTTTAATACACAAGTATTGAGAAAGTGACAAATACAAAAAAGAAGACGTAATATTTATGGGAAAATGATTCAATCAAATCAGTATTTTTACTAAAAATACATTTTCTGTTAATATTTTAGTAGCAGTGTTATGGAACCTCCTGATATAGAGCAAGTAAAACATTAAAAAAAGGTCAAGCCTTACAGTATTTCAGCAGCAAAGATCTAACTTGGATCAGATAAAATGACACTGTCCAGGAAAGTAAATGGATTGAATTACTGCACTAATAAAAGGGAAACTGTGTGGCACAGTAGTTTTGCTCAGCCATTGCATTTCACAGGTGCTTAAACCACTGTGGGATAGAATAACTGTATTGTAAATATAGTCATTATATTTTGCAATTAGCTGCATTTTTCTGTGAAATGTGATAAATCAAGGAATGGAATTTGTCAGGCATCAGTTCCCTAATGGAAAGAAGAAAAAAGCCTCACAGCTAAAATCACCATTTTTTAATGTTAATGTTTTCACTCAAGTCACAAGAGAAATATTACAGTCCAGTTCATAGACTGAAGCTTTTTGATTTTTATTTGCAGTAATTAGAATAGGTTTATTATGTAACCAGATATTTTGGCAACACCTATGCCTTTATTGTGTATTTTCCACAAATCTGCCGCTCCCTGTGAAGTGTGGCACTTTGTCACAATCACTTGGTGCAACCTGACGTCTTCCTCGCTGATTGGGGAGTTTATAGTTGATAGCTATCAGAAGAAGCATTTGCCAGTTATTCTACAGGTGTATTATTCTCCATGGGTAGCGGGGCTTTTTTCTTACAGTGTTAACTATGTTTTTCCTGGTTATAGTTATGACTGCATAGCCCATTTGTTGTTAAAAATTCCATAATTCAGGATTCTACACCTCTGCAATACTGCATGATCTAATTTATGGTAACTAACTCATATAGGAAACCATAGCCACCCTGAGATTTTTTTTCTCCCATTAAATAAAAAAAGCACGTGGATTTAAATTTTGTGATCATTTAAAGATATAAAAAGGAAATAGTTATTAGGTGATGGACATTAAAGACCTGATCCAACTCCCATTAACTTCAATGGGAAGTTAGATCAGTCCCTAAAATGCAAACACAAATGAAAATAGAAGTACGGTAGCTACAATTAACTTTTACTGTCACCAAGATGTGACAGATCTGCCTTCGGATGCACATTCAGTTCCTATCTAAATAACTGACTTTGAATGCAGATCATGCATCCACTGGCGGTTACCCTCTGTGTGCTTAGCAATTTTTCTGTGCTGGATGCAAAAGCTTAAAGGGGTATATTTTCCCCTCTAGCCACATGTATAAAATTCACTAATGTTAACATGTCAGCTGAGCACGACCACTGAGGTAAAAAGAGACCCAATAATGAAGCAAATCCAAATGATGTGCATGTGGCTTATTTTTTTTATACTTTACAACATTAAAATCCTTCAGAGATCACTCCCTTTCTGCCACAGAACATATTTCTCTTGGAGGACTAGATTCCAAAACTGCTAATGCCACAAGGATCGTATTTCTTTTACTCTCTCTTTTTGTGAGAAACTCCCATTGGAAGTCGAGCAATGAAATTAGAGTGGAATGTAGCCATCTTAAGGGCCTAGCTCATGCTGCCCAGCTCTTTATAAAGAGGATCTCTCCCTCCTGCATGGAAGTTACGTGTCAGTCATGTATGCAGCAAAGTCTCCCTTGCTCTGAAGGGTATTCATTTGTTGCAAGGTCAATGCATGGGAAGCGGGAAGAGCCCGGGGCTGTATTATCTCTTTGCTGGAATCCATTTGGGGGCCCCAGAGCAGTCAAGGCCAGAGTAGTGCAGTTCTATGAAATCCCTTTTGCCAGGAGGCACGGAGTTGCTGTGCAGATGATCCTGGCTGACTGTTGATCCCTGGAATCTGTCAGGCACAGGAATTGGCCCTTCAGCATTTTCCACAGGGGCAAACCTGTGGGGGGTGGAAAGAGTCCTTGTAGAGATTTATTTCCCCAGATATCACTCCCATGGGTTTTACTGCAGGATGAGATGACCTAGGCCAAGGTATGGTATCCGTGTTTTCCTGTTGCTTGAGGGTGGCCTGAATTATTGAAGTGCAATACAGCAGTGGTTCTCAAAGCTGGTCCGCTGCTTGTTCAGGAAAGCCCCTGGCAGGCCGGGCCGCTTTGTTTACCTGCCGCGTCCACAGGTTCAGCCGATTGCGGCTCCCACTGTCTGCGGTTCACCGCTCCAGGCCAATGGGGGTTGCGGGAAGTGGCGAGGACCGAGGGATGTGCTGGCCGCCCTTCCCGCAGCCCCCATTGGCCTGGAGCGGCGAACCGCGGCAAGTGGGAACTGCGATCGGCCAAACCTGCGGACGCGGCAGGTAAACAAACTGGCCCGGCCTGCCAGAGGCTTTTCATGAACAATCAGTGGACCAGCTTTGAGAACCACTGCAATACAGACTTCACTAGCTTGAATATAAAACATAGGAGGAGGAGGACTACAGCAATGCTCTGAATGAAGAGTTAAGGTGAGAAGAGCTAACAGGAGTCAGTCAACAAGCAAGTGTGGATGGGGTTGGAATTTCCTGCTATCCTCGGTAAGAACAAGTTCCCATTTTGTTTGAATCTGAGTGACATCCAAATATTATAGGACAACAAACATTAACTATTATCTTCATGCTCAAGCAACTCCCAGGTGAATATAAACAGTGATTGTTTAGAGACCATCAATTAAACTAAGATGTATTTACAGCAGGTGCCACAGAGATAATGGAATGAATGTAAAGAGAACTTTATAGCCTCATAGCTTTAAAACAATTAGGGTTTTTGATGTCATGTTTACTGGGAAAAGTACCGAGATGATATTCAAGGCCTGTGCTACTTTATGAAAGGTTTACAGTTTAACAACCACATTTACAGACATTAAGTAAGAAGGGCTAAGTGGTGGGAGCTTTTACCCTGAAGAAAGATTTATTTATAACTGCAGTAATTATTAAAACGACACTTGAACCTAGAGCCAGAAGTTCAGACGCTAGATCTTTTCTAACCTATGATTAGATTAGATGTGATTTGTTTTAAAATAATATTTGTTTTAAGGTAACCTTTTACTATATGTATTTGGAATACCGTGTAGCATCTAGAGGCCCCCATTGAGTTTGGGGTCCCGTACATACATATAGTCGCTGCTCTGAAGAGCTTACAATTTATATAGTCAAGACAGACAAAGTGGGAGAAATGGAAGCATATATTATCCCCACTTTGCAGATGGGGATCTGAGGCACAGCGAAACGGGGTTGAAACTTCCAAAGCATGCTAGGGCACTTAGCCTCATGACTCATTGAAATTAAACCTACGATGCCCTGTCCAAGGTCACAAAGGAAACAACCCTCAGCTCCTGCATTTTAGTTCAGTGCCTTAACCACGGGACCAACATTTTGCTGAAATTAAAAGCAGTTCCTTTAAAGGATTCCTAGCCCCTTGATTTCTGCCCAGGCATGCTGTATTACCAGGTGCTTAACAGTGGAAGGAAGGAGAATCTTAGATTTTAACCTGAAATGTCCCAGCTCATTCAACGAGTCAGTGTCACAAATTATTTGATGTTCCTGTACCTTGGTCAGTTCAGCTATCAGATTAGGTAAATAGAAACAGGACTTTACTGAGAACTAGATCCTGTATCTGAGCTGACCTATCCCTAAATAAATAAGCTACAAAATAAAGTTAACTATTTCTAATCGTAGTGTGGCCCGTTTCCTTAAACAAGGGTTTCGCATCAGGATTTTAGTACACATGAAACTTGCCTTTTTTACATGATTAAACTGTCGTTAATAATACTGATTGTGCTTAATGCCACATACAACATAGAAGAGACATGGCCCCTAGCCCCAGGGAGCTTCCAATTGAAATAGAGAAACAATATACTTCAGGCACAGAGCACTGGGTGACACTACTTGCAATGATGTAATAATGCACATGCGGGGAAACAGGACTCCCTGGGCCAGATTGTCTCTTGTGCTAGAACTCCACTCAGTGTAGAAACTGGGGGCAAGAGAGCCATAAGGGAACCAGTTATTGCACCCTGATTCTCAGGGCTAATTCCAGCTCCAGGGAGACCTAAAGCAGCTTCTGGACTGCTCTCAGTTTCATGACTGGTGTAGGGTCTTTTAGTGAAGTCTATGCCAGTAGAGGAGCAGCATAGTAGAGAACATCTCTGGGACACCCTTTTCCTTTATGACCCTACAACTCTGAGAGAAGGAAGTGGTCAGGTGAAGGACTTAGTTTCAGCACACTTGCACCACCCAGGAGTTTGCCTCCAACAGGATAATTCTCTGTTGGGCATTTCCGGATGGATTACACCTCCTTTGTGCCACCTGATTGGTGCAAAGGTGAGTAGCTTTGTAGGGAATCTGGCCTTCTCTGTACATTTCAGGTCTGAAAGAGATCTCTAGTTTGAATTTGCTTTGTCGTCTTAACTCCTGAGTTTAACAATATATCCACTTGTCAATAGGGAAGCACCTCATCCAGCCAGCTAACAGTCTGATGTAGGCCTGTAAAAATCCTCCTTCTCCATCTCTGCCTAAATGGCAAATTCAGAGCTTGTTGTTCACCTTTCTATACACTCAGCTGCCACTATCTAGTTTGAAAAACAGCAACAAACTGCTTTTCTCTTCCACATTTAAAGGAAGCCATAACATTATCCCTGTAGTGAAAGACACCCAGTTACAGTTCAAACTTTACTGCTGCCCAATAGCCATAACAGATGGCAAACCCGAATGGGATTACAGCATTCTGATATTTCCTGTGAAAAAATAATCTTTCGTTAGGTTTATGCTGCTAGTGATACGAGGAAGTCTGAGCTTCCTGCTGATGGTTAATGAAAACTGACACGTGCAATACAGGATACCAAAGTTTGAGTTCATAAACAAATTCCTTTCCTGCTTTACCATCTATTCCCAAACTTATCTTAGAATCATAGAATATCAGGATTGGAAGGGACCTCTGGAGGTCATCTAGTCCAACACCCTGCTCAAAGCAGGACGAACCCCAATTAAATCATCCCAGCCAAGGCTTTGTCAAGTCAGACCATAAAAACCCCAAAGGATGGAGATTCCACCACCTCCCTAGGTAACCCATTCCAGTGCTTCACCACCCTCCTAGTGAAATAGTTTTTCCTAATATCCAACCTAGACACCCCCCACTGCAATTTGAGACCACTGCACCTTGTTCTGTCATCTGCCACCACTTAGAACAGTCTAGATCCATCCGCTTTGGAACCCCCCACTTCAGGTAGTTGAAGGCTGCTATCAAATCCCCCTCACTCTTCTCTTCTGCACACTAAATAACCCCAGTTCCCCCAGCCTCTCCTTGTAAATCATGTACCCCAGCCCCCTGATCATTTCTGTTGCCTTCTGCTGGATTCTCTCTAATTTGTCCAGATCCTTTCTGTGGTGAAGAGCCTAAAACTGGATACAGTACTCCAGACGTAGCCTAACCACTGCTGAATAAAGGGGAATAATCACTTCCCTCGATCTGCTGGCAATGCTCCTACTAATGAAGCCCAATATGCCATTAGCCTTCTTGGCTACAAGGGCACACTGTTGACTCATATATTCAGCTTCTCTTCCACTGTAATCCCAAGGTCCTTTTCTGCAGAACTGCCACTTAGCCAGTTGGTCCCCATCCTGTAGCAGTGCATGGGATTCTTCCGTCCTAAGTGCAGGACTCTGCACTTGTCCTTGTTGAACCTCATCAGATTTCTTTTGGCCCAATCCTTGAATTTGTCTAGGTCCCTCTGTATCCCATCCCTACCCTCCAGCATATCTACCTCTCCCCCACAGCTTAGTGTCATCTGCGAACTTGCTGAGGGTGCAATCCATCCCATCATCTAGATCATTAATGAATAAGTTGAACAAAACCGGCCCCAGGATCGACCCCCTGGGGCACTCTGCTTGTTACTGGCTGCCAACTAGACATAGAGCCATTGATCACTACCCACTGAGCCTGACAATCTAGCCAGCTTTCTATCTACCTTATAGTCCATTCATCCAATCCATACCTTTTAAACTTTTTGGCAAGAATACTGTGGGAGACCATATCAAAAGCTTTGCTAAAGTTGAGGTATATCACATCCACCACTTTCCCCATATCCACAGAGCCAGTTATCTCATCAGAGAAGGCAATCAGGTTGGTCAGGCATGATTTGCCCTTGGTGAATGCATGTTGACTGTTCCTGATCACCTTCCTCTCCTCCAAGTGCTTCAAAATAGATTCCTTGAGGACATGCTCCATGATTTTTCCAGGGACTGAGGTGAGGCTGACCAGTCTGTAGTTTCTGGATTCTCCTTCTTCCCTTTTTTAAAGATGGGCACTATAATTGCCTTTTTGCAACCATCTGGGACCTCCCCCAGTTGCTACAAGTTTTCAGAGATAATGGCCAATGGCTCTGCAATCACATCAGCCAACTCCCTCAGCACCCTCAGATGCATTATATCCAGCCCCATTGACTTCTGCATGTCCAGCTTTTCTAAATAGTCCTTAACTGGTTCTTTCACTACTGAGCACTGCTCACCTCCTCCTCATACTGAGTTGCCCAGTACAGCAGTCTGGGAGTTGACCTTATCTGTGAAACCGAGGCAAAAAAAGCATCGAGTACTTCAGCTTTTTGCACATCGTCTACCACTAGGTTGCCTCCCCCATTCAGTAAGGGTCCCACTTTTCCTGACCTTCTTCTTGTTGCTAACATACCTGTAGAAACCCTTCTTGTTACCCTTGACATCCCTTGCTAGCTGCAATTTAGTATTGAAATACTCCAAGGATTAAGAGAGTGCCCACTGCTGGTTATATTAACAGCTGCAGATAAAGATTTTCAGTGGTGTTATCCCAATTCTTCCTTGGGAGGAAATAAATCGTTCATGGTGGAGGTATATGGTTAAGTCCTAATACATAAACCAGGTATTGAAAGCAGGCTGAGGATCATGAGAGAATTGCCAGATTTTTAAATTGTTGGGCTGGTAAAATTTCTCAAATTTCGTTCATCCAATGAAAAATTGCATTATCTTAAGTGATAGCACATAGGAGAGCATGTAAATCTTTACCCTTATTTAATATATACATTCATTGACTTAGAAAAATAGATCTGTGTTTCAGTCAAGCATAAATTGAATGGATAAATCATATCCTTAAATGGATAAAGTTTATACTGAACTTTTATTTGTAAATTAGTTTTTAGTTGGCCAAAAACTACCAGTTTTGTTCTTATATTTGTCTTCAGAAATCGACACATATCTTTGTTTTTCATAAACAGATGTTTCATTCTACTTTTATCTAATAATAATTAAAAAAAAATATGCAAAAATGCCAATCCTCAAACTGTCAGATGCTGGACATCCCTAATAAGCAACCCTGAAATAACAAATCAGTGTTCCCATGTGTTATAGGGGAAAAGAGTCAAGAGCAAAACAGTTCCGTTTCATGCTTCCAATATGTTATAAACAGTGAGTGTAAAAAAGTAAAAAACCAAAGAGAAAGAAACTTGACAAATGTTGACAGCAGCCTTTGAGCTTTCAGAAGCAAATAAACAGTTAACTGTTCCATAAACATATTGGGCCACAATCTGCCATGAATGCACACGTGGATTCCCTCTGAAATCAAATGGAGTTCTCCCTAAAAATTGATTTATGATTTCATATAAAATTGACAGTTTATATGTAAAAAAAAATCCCATGTGAACTTACAAAATGTGTTGAATAACATAAGTACCGTTTTCAATCTTAAAATTCCAGCCTCAGCAATTTTATTTCTTCAAGTGCCAATTTATTTCCTCTTTCACAGACATACTTTCTTTAATTCCTCCTCTACTAAAATGAGTAGTGCAGGGCTTTAAAAACCTATGATTAAAATCATCTCAGAAATAGTTTCCTCGCATGGTTTTTATTTAAAATGTAGAGGAATTTTTAATGGTTCTTCCACTGAGAAAAGTTTATTTCTAATGCATTTTCTTTATACCTTGTACATCAGTCAAGCATTCTTTTCAATTACATAATTAACTTAAAGTGTCTTCTTAAGATAGTGTTGGATATTTTTTAATACAAACGATATTTTAGTTTATCTATTAAATAATGCTCAAACATTCTGTTTTTTTAACCAATTGAAAATAAAACAACCTGATGGCCAGATCTTCTAAAAAACAAAACATATCTGCTTGTTTGGGACCTGAATGTTTAGACAGGGCAGTTTTATATCACCATTTCTCTACAGGGAATGTATATCGATAGGTGGAAATTAGGAAGATAATTCATAGGACTTTGCTGAGTCTTATATTATGCAGGAGATCAGACTAGATGATCACAGTGGTTCCTTCTGTCTTTATAATCTATAGTCAATTAACCTTGGGTCATATTAGAGCAGTGACATCTAGTCATTTTCTCAGCTGTTAAGGCCATTGCAAGTATGCCTATTAGGTACTTACCAGTTCCATTGTATCTGAGTGCCTCACAATGGAAGGAAGCTATGAGAGAAGACATCTCCATGCAGTTTTCCCCATCATCCTATGGAGGAATGGGAGTTTTCTCCTGTGGAATAGGCTACAGCACCATTGGAGCAGAGATGTCAGAAACTCCCTTTGCCATTAGGACATGGTACTTCTTGAAGAAGAAAACACAGGTTTAGCCATGTAGTTCACTGTTGTTACCCATGTCTTCCCTTTCCTCTTTCTGACCATATTTTGTGTTGCTATCACTCATGTTATAATATTGTTTCTATTATCATACATCTAAGATGATAAATTCAAGGCAGGGGCTGTGTCTTTTATTTGTCCGTTCCTAGCAAACTTGTGGACTGGCATAAACAGTCATGATGATAATATTTTGATTTTTAACTTTCTCCCTCTATTGATACTTTTGGGTAAGAGTATTGTTCATCTAGCAGATGGCACTGTTTGTTTCATTGTTAACTTCAGCCACCCCTGCTGTGCTTTTGGAAAGGAAAAGACTCAGCAGGAAGAGCTTTTTGTTACAGGAGCCAATTGCTCCATGCAGGTGTGTGTATATGTGTCCCTAGCGGACTGAGAACAAACACTCTTAATTTTTCAAACAGACAGCAATAATCTGAAATGGGCTGAACTGGAAAGTCCTTGGCGAGGGGAAAGGGGAAAATCATTTTGTAAGGGCTTATCCCCCAGTTCTGAAATGAATGAGAATATTGCCTGCAGAACTGGGACCATAGTGATTTGAGAAACAAAACATTTTGATAGTATTTAGTAATGTATTTCATGGAAGGGTCTTGAGAAATCTTCTCTCCTTGGTAATCTGAAGTATAGTAAATAAACAGCTGCAAATAAATACCTGGCTTATTTTGGATTGGACAGGAAGCAAATTAATAGCTTGACACAATTAATATTTACAGTTGAGCCATCTGTATAATTAAAATGACACTCAACAGAAACTTCTTTCCTTATAATATTTTGATTGAAATTCACTTTGTGCAGGGGGCCAACCTAGTCCTTGGCACAATATATGTCTCTGTTAACCACTGTGCATTGGGTGAGTTTCACCTTTTCCGGATGTTTGAGCAATATCAAGGTAATTAATGGCAATGGAGCATCTAATGGATATCTTGCTATAGATCACTCAACTGCAGAGGGGGAACAACAACGAACTCCTTGGTCACATATACAAAATAATCTATGCTGCTGGCATTTCCTTTACCTATGTGATTGAAGTATATGTTATAAATGGCTGATAAATCTAGTCTGGTCAGAAAGGAAAAATGATCAGAACAGCTTATTGTATATAATGGAGAAGAAATGCTGGTTTTATGGCAAAGGTGCCAGACTGGGGGTATGGGAATATAGGTTCAGTTCTTGGCTGTGGCTCAGGCTTTGTGTGACTTTGGCAAGTCAGTTGGGCCTGAATGTTCAGAAGTGACCAATGGTCCCTCTAATTTTTGACAGGCAAAAAATTTCTTCTGTGCAAATTTTTGCGCGTGCGGTGTTTCGCCATGTGCGCGCGGGCTTTAGGATCCGTGTGCGTGCACACACGCACACCGCTTAGAGGGAACTGTGGGAGTGACTAATGATTTTGGGTGCCTTTATTTTTGGGTGTCCTGTTTGAAAATCTTGAGACAGATTTTCAGAAAGTGCTGAGCCCCTGCCTTCTGAAAACCAGCCCTCTTTCAGGCATTTTAAATTGGGCACCCCAAAATGGCGGCTCCTCAAATCCTCAGTGACCTTTGAAGCCGTTGGCCTAAATTTCTCTGTGTTGCAGTTCCTCATCTGTAAAATGGAAAAGATAACACTTCCTTTCTTCAATCCTTTGCCTATCTTTTCTATTTATAGTGTGAGCTCTTTGCAACAGGACCTGTTTCTTACTACACGTGTGCTGAAGCTTCTAGCACAATAGGGGCCTGATACCAGTTGGTGCCTCTGGGTGCTACTGAAACAACATCCTGTTCATTGTTTGTTATTATTATGGCTCTTGGCGCACAAATTTTCGCGGATAGAATAAGCATATGATCCTTGAATGTTCACATTATTTATTTATATTATCTAGATCATATGTTTATATCATCTGTGCCTATAAAACATATAATTAGGGAATGTTTGTTTTATTAGGAAACTGAAAACCAAAGGTATATTTTATACTGTACTTTATGCAACAATAAACTGTTAACAGCTCAGCTTTTATAAAGGATTAGAAAAGAATTCAAACAGGTGTGATAAATTATATGTTGAAAGAAAGACTACCCCATAAAAATACAGACTCCTTATAGTTTAATGTCCATTGAGTTTCTAAAACTTGAGTTAAGGATCAGGTGACATTTTAATTTTTGGGGAGGGGGCATACATAATTACTTGGCTCCTATTAAATCACTTAAGGCTAAAATTTAGCAAGCAAGCTGGGTGAATTTTCATTTTCTAAAAATAAAAAAAATTCGTCTGCTAGTTAAAGGGCTCTGTAAATTATTTTTTCATGCTGTGTGTTACAGTGTATGGTTTGGGACACCCTATTTAAAAGTTAGAACATGAAATTTTTTTACTGTTTTTCTTTGGCAAAGGTTTTTTTCTGTGGTCTTGAATAAAACTCGGGTTAATATGTCTGCTTCAGTTAACAGTCATTAATACAATTTATGCTAAAAAAAAAGTCTGTACTAGCATCAGCAGTGACAAAACAACTGTGGAAATTGCAGGTTTCAGAGTAGCAGCCGCGTTAGTCTGTATTCGCAAGAAGAAAAGGAGTACTTGAAGCACCTTAGAGACTAACCAATTTATTTGAGCATAAGCTTTCGTGAGCTACAGCTCACTTCATCAGATGCATCGGATGCAGTGAGCTGTAGCTCACGAAAGCTTATGCTCAGATAAATTGGTCAGTCTCTAAGGTGCCACAAGTCCTCCTGTTCTTTTTGTGGAAACTGTGTGTATTAGTGTAGCTTGGGTATTGCTATTGCAGTGCCAACACACACAAATTTGTTTGTGAACCTCGCAAAAATTTGTCTGTTTTTGTGTTTTCTGTTATGGATGCTATTATTTTTTTACAATATATTTAGAATAATCAGGGCACCCCACCACTGTGTTATGTTGATAGAAGGATAGGATAGACCTAAATGCTGTCCTATTTTGTAACCGCAAGGTGGTCAATACACATTGATTTTTGGAGCTATAGTTGACATTTCCACTTTGGTCTCACTAAAAATAGCTTTCAAAAATGATAGTTTCACATTTCTCACATACTTGGGGACCTGATCCTCCAGCCCTTGTGTACCCAAAATTCAGTGTGAATTAATTGGGAGTCTTAAGTGTGCAAAGAATTTCTCCCAAATAAGAAATAATAAAATCTCCATGTTCCATGGTAGTTCTATCAGCTTTACTGTTCACGAGGGGAAATAAAATCTGAGAAATTCTTAAGTGAGATTTCATCGATTAGTTGCAGCAATGTGATTAATTGCAGCTCTCTGGAAACTGTAATATCCCTTTCCAGTAAAAAAAAAAAAAGGGCTCAGTTTTAATAGCTATGACACTTTAGCTAAACATTTATAACATGATTATAAATCATAACATGATTTGCCTCCCTTTTCTTGGGTTTATGTCAGAGGAGAAAGTAAGCTGGTACGCCCGGGTACGGTGTACCGGCAAGAGCCGGTGTGCCGTACCAGGGTGGATCAGCTTCCCCAGGCGGCAATTTAAAGGGTCTGCGGCTCCCAGCAGCAGCTGGAGCCCCCGGCCCTTTAAATTGTTGCCAGAGCTCTGCTGCCGGAGCCCTGGGGTAGCGGTGGCGGGGCTGGGGCAGCGATTTAAAGGGCCCGGGGCGGTAGCAGCAGGCTCCGGGGACGATTTAAAGGGCCCAGGGCAGTAGTGGCGGCCGGAGCCCTGTCCCCGGAGCCCTGCTGCCGGAGCCCTGGGGAAGCGGCGGCAGGGCTCCGGGGATTATTTAAAGGGCCCAGGGCTCCGGCCGCTGCTACCGCCCCGGGCCCTTTAAACCACTGCCAGAGCCTCCGGCTGCCACTGGTACCCTGGGGAGGGGGAAGGAGGCACTTGCTGGTACAGGGTGGGCCGGGGCTGGCTCTGACCTCCCCCAGCCCCGCCCCTTCTGCCCGAGGCCCCTCCCCTTCTGGGAGCCAGAGCCGGCCCCAGCCCAGCCCCGTACAGGTAAATCCCTAGACTTACTTTCACCCCTGGTTTATGGGCATGCAAAATCCCAGTGCAGTTTGAAACCAGTAGAGTTGAGGGGGGGGCGGTCACAAGGTTATTTCTTGGAGGGGAGGGTGTTGTAGTATTGCCACCCTTACTTCTGTGCTGTGTGCAGAGCTAGGTGGCTGTTGTCCGGGTGCCCAGGTGTGAAGGCAGAGCCTCCGCCAGCAGCAGCACGGAAGTAAGGGTGGCAGTACCATTCCATGCCATCCTTACTTCGGCGTTGCTCCTGGTGGCAGCTCTGCCTTCAGAGCTGGGTTCCCGGCCAGCCACAGCTGCTCTCCAGCAGCAGCGCAGAAGTAAGGGTAGCAGTACTGCAACCCCTTCTACAATGACCTTGCGACCCCCCACCAACAACTCCTTTTTGGTTCAGGATCCCTACAATTACATCACCATGAAATTTCAGATTTGACTAGCTGAAATCATGAAATTTACGATTTTTAAAATCCTATGACCGTGAAATTGACCAAAATGGACCATGAATTTGGTAGGGCCCTAGACCTGAACTTGCTTCTCTTGACTTCAGATGGAGCAGGAAAAGGTCATGTATTTTCATCATCTGAACATGGCGTTCAGAAGGAAGTAAGGCAGTGATTTCAATGGGATGGACTGAGTGTTAAAACTGAGTAAGGATCTCTGAATTTGGACTCTAGAGAATACTAACTTGATTTGAGTACTTCCCTCACAACACAATACAATTCCTATTGCACAGTAAAATAGTGTTGAATCACTGAGCTATTGTAAGCTTGATATATATCAGAGAAACTAATGCCTTTACTGCAAGCTTCCTCCTCTGCTTTTCATTTGTTTGTGACTCTTATTGTGAGTCTGTTAGTCATGTTTAAAGCCCGTGTCACACATTTAAGCCTGGCAGATTGAGAGCTATGTGGCTAATGTGGAATTCAGATTCACAAACTAACCATGCCTTCACATGCAAACTGTGCATAGCAAACATACTTTGCTTTGTACATTTTTGCATAGAAACTGTAACTCGAAACGCACTACAGAACTAAAGAATACAAGGCAGAGGCCAGTATCTGGTATAAATTACAAAAAGCAGTTTTGAAAAGACATTGTTTGATAAAAGAAATTAAAGCAGTGAGTCATCAGAATAACGAAGGCAAAGAAAAATAAAGGGGCTTAGGGAAGGGAGACAAGCTGAAGATAGGTTTCAGAGTGGCCTTCCTGTCAACTGTTGGGAATGGGTGATGTCCACCCTGATTGAATTGGCCTCATTAGCACTCCGAAAAAGTAATTTTCCCTCTGTTGATATTCAGCCCTTCTTGTCAACTGTTGAGAATAGGTGACTTGCACATTAATTGAATTGGCCTTATTAGCACTGACCCCCCACTTGGTAAGGCAACTCCCATCTTTTCATGTGCTCTAATATATATACTGCTTGCTGTATTTTTCACTCCATGCATCTGATGAAGTGGGTTTTAGCCGACGAAAGCTTATGCCCAAATAAATTTGTTCGTCTCTAAGGTGCCACAAGGACTCCTCGTTGTTTAAGCTGAAGATAGGTCCCTGATTCTGCAACTAATTTTGCATGTACAGATCCTTTTGTCCACACAGAGCCCCACTGACTTCAGTAGAACTCTGTATAGGTGCAGGGGTTTGCCCAGATGTTGTCAACTACAGTATTGGGGCCTTGGTTTAAGACAAGAGAGGGTAAGTGAGATTGAGGTGGTAGAAGGGTGGTTCCACATGGCAGCAGTTGCAGAGAAGAACATTCTCACAGCAGCAGTGATAAGTTATGTGACGGGACAGAGAAGTGGAGGGCATTGGAAAGGAAAAGGTCTGTAAGGTAGGCTGGAGCAAATACATGGAGGGTTATTAAGAATTGTATTCAGAAATAAGCAGGATAGGTGTCTCACTGTGGAGGTGATGTGGTTGGGTTTCTTTGTGTGGGTAAAAAGGAGAAATGCTGGATTCAGGAGAGTGGGATCTTTGAGAAAGGGTATATTAAAAAAATGCCACTCGAGTAATTTAATTATACTGTTTAGGGCTTGGTCACCCATGGCACAGAGCTCTCTCTCTCTTTTCAGAAGGCAAAACGTCGCATACTTTTTTTTCTTTTTGACAATTAACATTCTATATAATGTTTTGTGGCTAAGAAAGAGAGAGGGAGAGATATCTCTGGCTCTCTGTATCCTCATGGGAAGACACTGGAGATTACACCCATACTCTCCCTTATGAGTAGGGTGGAGCAAAACCTGGTGAAAACAGGCTATGGAGAATAGAGTTTCTATAGCATATTCTTTCTTCCCTTTCCTCTTCTTCCATAGAAAACTCTCCCCATTAAATCCAGAGCTCTGAGATTTGTGAAGGTTCATAACTGCATGGGGAGGGGTAGGACTGGGGGGATGGTCAAGTTCAGCCACATTGCCCCTACCAGAGTTCTCTTGCATAGTTCAACCCCTGTTCATGGATGTTTTGGAGCAGCTAGTGAGAATGTCATGAAGCTTGCCTGGAGGTAGCTGTGCTGCTATGGGGAGAAGGAGCCCAGGAAATAGTGTGGTGGAACTAGTTCATCAAGCCAATTCGATTTCAACAGATTTCTGGTTTGGTGGGCCTCACTCCGATCAGTACATCACACGTGGGCAAACTCCATTTTTGGAAAAATCTGAAGGAAACTCTACAAGTTGAAACTCAGTGTTCCGATGGGGTTTTCTTGATGTACACTTCATCAGATCTGCAAATATTATTTGAACAGGAGATGGTAGATCTATTTATTGTTGATTTGGGCTGTCATTTCCCTTTTGTTGTTCTAAAGATATTTCTGCACTTTTTTTTATGAAGGTTGCTTAAGTGAGAACTCAAATTGTGCTCCTGAAACAATCATTAAGGGTGGTGTAGCTGCGTATTAGGGCTGCAATGCCCTCACTATCTAAAATAAATTATTCTTTTTTATGCATGGGATTTCTCTCACATTGTCAGCCTTTTCCTGTCCCTTTCTATTATACTTTCCCCTCTGGATGAACACTTGACAGCTGATAATGAAAAAATGTTATATTTAGAGAAAAGTTTGCCTGAATAACAAGAGTGTGAGAGACAGAACTGATGGCATTTCTTGCACTGTGATGTTTAGAAGAGTATCATACTCAAATATCTGTATCTGTTCACTTGAAAATATTGGAAACTTATTTCAGAAGAAAGAAAAAGTAATCCATCTGTTGCCAATTGTCATATGTAAGAGATAATATCAGTCCAGTACAGAGTTGCCGTAAGATAATTGGTTCCTGCTCCTGCATAAGTGCTGAGACATTTATGGAAAATAAATGTCAAAGTGAAGCTGAGACGTTTATTTTCAAAGCATGAGGCATGGGTCCTTTGAAAATATTTTAGTTTAATTACTTAAAGGGTAATGTGGTACTAGTACCTGTGAGGCAAAAAATGGCTTTGTTGGCAATTTAATGCCAAAGCAAAGCTTGAAGTGTTTGTTAACTGCCAAAGTTATTTTTTGTTAGAGCTGGTTGACAAATAGAAATTTCCATCTGGTGGGAAATTCTGAGATTCTAAAATTTTGGTTCATCCCAAATCAGATGCAAAGTTGCAATCTTGAAATTTTTTTCATGAAACAAAATATTCCAACATACTTTGTTTTGACTATCGTTTCGACTATTATGTTATATTTATAATATACAAGTCAAAACATGTTGATATTTGTATGATATTCTATATCAGAGTTGAAATGATAAAGCTGAAGTGAAGTGTTTCGACTTTATCAAAATGAAATGTTGACAAAAGCAATACGCTTCTACAAAACTATTCCACTGGAAATTTTTTTGACCAGCTCTGTTCATTGCCTGTATACTCAAGTGTCATGAACCCTATTTGTATTATACAAGGCAGTGGTCAATTGAGGAAATCTAGGCCTACACAGGCCTGTGCCAGGGGAACATAATAAACAAGTAACAAGTTTTCCCACCCTGGTGAAGATTTGAAATTAGGAATAATGGTTGATTACGCAGAAAACTGACTGGGTGACCCACATTCTGTGTGTGTGTGTGTGTGTGTGTGTGTAATAAAGCTGGGACAGACTTCCAACAGATTTTGTCTCCCATCTTGGAGTCCAAGTGCTGTACCCTCTTTCATCAGCAATAATTATGTGATATTGGGCCAAATATGCCCCTCTGTGCAGTGCAAAGGAGAGTAAAAAGAGAGGGGACAAAACCGCAGATGGAATAAAGGTTAGATTTGGATGGTGTGTTTTGGGGACGTACTGAGTTGAAGTAGGTAGCACTTGGGTAACAACTGGGTAGCAACTGTTCTACCCAGCACACCTCCCTCAACAGCTAATTTCTCAGTGGAAATTAATGCTGCCTATTGTAGCATTAACTATTCCTCTGAAACGTCTATTTCCTTTGGAGAGAAGAGATGGTGCATAGCCATAGTGGGGGAGTCATTGATCAAACGGCTCTAAGAGCTGTCAGAGTGGACCAAGCAGCACTGAATGTGAAGAGGTAGTGCTCTGGATGACACAGGTTCCTTTGGAGTTGGAGCCAATTTCCCTCATTAGCTCTACTCAAATGGCATTCCCCTAGCTCTTTCACGTGACTGTTGACCACTCCCTTACAGAGGAGCATGTTTCATTTTTCCTCCCTATTTCACACAGAAGACTTTATATTTACATTAGTTTTTGTCCCCTCCTGCAGGTTTTTTCAGCAGATAGGGAAAATATGTCCTATGGTCACTCATGGCCTATGGTGATGAAGGTATCGTAAGTCCCGTGGTAAGAGAGAATCTCTTTCTCGCAGATGCACTTTAGATGAGGATTCTTGAAAATAAATGAATGCTTTTTTTTTTTTGGATAACATAAAAGAAAAGGATGTAGAACTATGTTTACAACATATAGTACGTTGTCATAAATATAAAGGGAAGGGTAAACCCCTTTAAAATCCCTCCTGGCCAAAGGAAAAATCCTCTCACCTGTAAAGGGTTAAGAAGCTAGGATACCTCGCTGGCACCTGACCAAAATAACCGATGAGGAGACAAGATATTTTCAAAAGCTGGGGGGAGGGAAAAACAAAGAGTCTGTCTGTGTCTGTCTGTGTGATGCTTTGGCCAGGGACAGAACAGGAATGGAGTCTTAGAATTTAGTGAGTAATCTAGCTAGATATGCGTTAGATTATGATTTCTTTCAATGGCTGAGAAAATAGCTGTGCTGAATAGAATGAATATTCCTGTCTTCTGTGTGTCTTTTTTGTAACTTAAGGTTTTGCCTAGAGGGATTCTCTATGTTTTGAATCTAATTACCCTGTAAAGTATTTACCATCCTGATTTTACAGAGGTGATTCTTTTTTACTTCTATTAAAAGTCGTCTTGTAAGAAAACTGAATGCTTTTTCATTGTTCTAAGATCCAAGGGTTTGGGTCTGTGGTCACCTATGCAAATTGGTGAGGATTTTTACCAAACCTTCCCCAGGAAGTGGGGTGCAAGGATTGGGAGGATTTTGGGGGAAAGACGTTTCCAAACAACGTTTTCTCAGGAACCCAGATAAAGTTTGGTGGTGGCAGTGGAAGTCCAAGGGCAAAGGGTAAAATAGTTTGTACCTTGGGGAAGTTTTAACCTAAGCTGCTAAAAGTAAGCTTAGGAGGTTTTCATGCAGGTCCCCACATCTGTAACCTAGAGTTCAGAGTGGGGAAGGAACCTTGACATATGTATTTACAGACAGTAAATTCTAGTTTTCTGAAACATCATTATTGCTGAAGAAGAAAATGATAGTACTTCTGGGTGAATTCTGTGGAGGGAAATGTTCCTAGCATGTCTTATAATACCCCAGAGACATAATTATTTGGTAATTCTCACAGCTTCAGCCAGGCTGTAGCTGATTAAATAATGTAAGTATATATGTGCCACATCTGTCCCTGCCATTTTTCTGAAACTCTTTCTAACAGGACGGTGCTATGAACAGCTGTTTGGATAGTGTGAATTCCAAATATAAATTGGGGAAAGATTACATTTTTGGAACATCTGTAATCTGTGTGCTATTACAGAGTTAATTAGCTGTATATGGATTTTAAGCATTTCACTCTATCTCTGTTATATGGACATAATGCATGTCTTGCATTCTTGAGACCTTATGATTTTCCTAAAGATTGTAGAATAAAAACTGAAACCGGCCTTGATTACACATGATGTTCAGTAGTGTAGCTAAGTACGTGTGTACCAGCTTATTTAAAGGCGTCTTTGGGGGGACAGAGAAGAAAGATATCGATATGGAGTAAAATCCCACTATACCTTTTATTAGTGGCATTGATATGCAGATTAGAATTAATGAAAGGATGAGTCCTTCATTTACCCTGCATAGGTCTGTAGCAGGTGAAAGTGTGCTTTCCTGTTAGGATGGTTAAGTAGTTGTCCTTAATACAAAATGTAAAAGCAGCTTTAGGGCTTGTTACCAGATTAAACTGAATCAATATAATGTACTCTTACACTGATTTAAGAGTGTCCACACAAGAGGGTTCCACTGACTTAATATAATAAATTTAGCAACTGATTTCTTTAAATCAGTGTAATTTCTGTGTGTAGACTGGGTCTTACAGAGAGACAGACTGTCATAAATATAAAGGGAAGGGTAAACCCCTTTGAAATCCCTCCTGGCCAGGGGAAAGCTCCTCTCACCTGTAAAGGGTTAAGAAGCTAAAGGTAACCTCGCTGGCACCTGACCAAAATGACCAATGAGGAGACAAGATACTTTCAAAAGCTGGGAGGAGGGAGAAAAACAAAGGGTCTGTGTGTCTGTCTATATTCTGTCTTTGCCGGGGATAGACCAGGAATGGAGTCTTAGAACTTTTAGTAAGTAATCTAGCTAGGTACGTGTTAGATTATGATTTCTTTAAATGGCTGAGAAAAGAACTGTGCTGAATAGAATAACTATTTCTGTCTGTGTATCTTTTTTGTAACTTAAGGTTTTGCCTAGAGGGGTTCTCTATGTTTTGAATCTAATTACCCTGTAAGGTATCTACCATCCTGATTTTACAGGGAGGATTTCTTTATTTCTATTTACTTCTATTTTTATTAAAAGTCTTCTTGTAAGAAAACTGAATGCTTTTTCATTGTTCTCAGATCCAAGGGTTTGGGTCTGTGGTCACCTATGCAAATTGGTGAGGCTTTTTATCCAACATTTCCCAGGAAAGGGGGGGTGCAAGTGTTGGGAGTATTGTTCATTGTTCTTAAGATCCAAGGGTCTGGGTCTGTAGTCACCTAGGCAAATTGGTGAGGCTTTTTACCAAACCTTGTCCAGGAAGTGGGGTGCAAGGTTTTGGGAAGTATTTTTGGGGGAAAGACGTGTCCAAACAGCTCTTCCCCAGTAACCAGTATTAGTTTGGTGGTGGTAGTGGCCAATCCAAGGACAAAGAGTGGAATATTTTGTACCTTGGGGAAGTTTTGACCTAAGCTGGTAAAGATAAGCTTAGGAGGTTTTTCATGCAGGTCCCCACATCTGTACCCTAGAGTTCAGAGTGGGGGAGGAACCTTGACACAGACGTTTTTAAAATGTCTTTCTGTTAGTTCATAGTCACTAGCAATAAATACATCATATTTTTAATTATCCATTTGTGTACATGAATTCTCTTCTTCCCCATCACCCCACAACCTATTTTGTACTACCTTCCTCTCCCTAATCTACCTACACAACCTATACAGGGTGAGGTGAGAACTTGGTATTTCACTTATCTGTTTTAGTTTTTTGGAAGTCTTCCTCCTCTTGAGCTACAGAGTGACTTCCTCCCTTTAAATCTTACATCTTTCTTTGTCTCGGTTTCTGATTAATGCTTGGTACAAAGTGCTCAGTGATGCTGTGAATTAATGGCATTTTTGTAAAATTAAAATGTATTTTATTTGCCAGAATTTGTTTCTTTGTATTCTGGACCTGCCATTTGTATTTTAAATGGTGGTTTACTTGAAAATCAATAGCGAGACAAGATGGGGGAGGTGATATCTTTTATTGGACCAACTTCTATGATGAGAGAGACAAGCTTTCGAGCTTACACAGAGCTGATCTGAAGAAGAGCTCCGTGTAAGCTTGAAAGCTTGTCTCTCTCATCAACAGAAGTTGGTCCAATAAAAAAATATTACCTCACCCCACCCATCTACCTAATATCCTAGGACCAACCTGGCTACAACAACACTGCAGTGAAAATCAATAGTCATCTGTGTATATGGGTGCATGCAGGCATACATTTTGGTTTATGGCCTCCTGGAATTTTGCTTGAATTCACTTTGTTGATTTGACATCTATGCTAACAGTAGCCTACCTGAAGCCTTTCACTTGTAGGTTGCTAGTTCATGTCCAGTACATATTAACAGAGATTGAAAATGATTATAAATTGTTGGCTGTTTGATGGTTAATGTAAAATAAATTGGTGGCCTCAGTCCACTTCCCTGTGGACAGTTAGTCATCTTGTACAATTGTCACTGGTGTTGGTAGCCCTTCAGAAAGGTAAAGAATATAATGGGGATGAACACTGAATTCCCCTAGAGCCTGTTGTGCCAGGTCAGAGCTGAGGCATTCTGGCAGGGCAATTTGGGGAGGCCTTCTCTGCTGTTGCTGCCTATGCTGCATGTATTTTATAGATAAAGTTCAGTGCTGTTAATTATGCATTTTTTCTGAGCATGAAGGCCAAAAGTTGCAAACCTGGGTGCTTAAAATTAGGATCCTGAATTCATAGTTAGGCACCTAAAGAAATGTGGCTTGATTTTTCTTTGAAGTGCTGAGCACCCACTAATGCCTCTACAGTTAATAGGAGCTGCAGGTGATCATTACCTAAATTCAGATGTCTAAATATGGATTTAGGAGCCTAACTTTAAACCCAGGTTGGAAAATATTGGACTAAACTCTCTAATATTGGGAGGAGAAAGGGGAAAGAAATCTCTCATATAGGACCTGATCAATAGCCCATTGAACTAAATGGGACTCTTTCAATTGATTTAAATGGGCTTTGAATCAGGTCTAGGTTATTGTCTCCATCAGTTTCTGTTCTGGATGATATAGAATTTATTTGTTGTTTATCTTTTAGATTTGGTGTTGCTAAATATTAGTCTACTCTTCCATCATTCTCAAATAGTATCTTTGCAGTCTGAACTGCTCTGTCAGCACATTTATTTCTCCGAAGCTAATGATTAGAGGAACTCACAGTATACTTTAGGTCCCATCTGCTGGTGAATTGCTGAAATTCTTTGCAGCTGAGCTGTGGTCTGTTACCATTTATTAGTTCATCTGGAATTCCACCCTTGCTGCTTGAGCTTTCATCTTCTCAATAACAGCTGATGACTTAGTATTTGGTGAGACATTCACTTCAAACCATCATGTAGTCTTCTTTTAGCAAGTAATCTCTGTTGGGGCACACCAATAGATCTGCTCTATTTCTCTTGGCCTTTGTGGAAATGTGAATGACAGCAAAGATACTCTACTGTGGTTCTTGTGACTAGAGTATGCCTTAGACATTTCTGGATGTATTTTTTTATGCCGTCTTCTCCTCACTGTGCTTTCTATTGTTGACATCATTTACATGCTTCTGTTCTAAGATGTTTTACAGCTGATAACTTTCAGAATGATCGTCTTAATCTAATAATAATACTTAGAACTTTTACACAGTGTTTTCATCATCAGTGCCCTTTACAGGTTGTTACTAAGTAATCTTCAGATTGCCTCTGTAAATTAATATAGATGGGTAAATAAATTTCCATTTCCCAAAGGAAGCAGAGATATTTCAAGTAGGAAACTTTCAGCTTTCTCAGAGTTTTCTACATGATCCTCCATACTAGGGCTCTGGTTTAGCTCTCCTCCTCCCACAGATGAGATAGGAGGATTAGCTTCTAAAGCCAGTAGGACCTTTGAAATCCATGCTGGCTCTACTTCCCTGTGACAAATGTGGCAGTGTCCTGTAATAGCCTTGAAAGACCGTATTGTATTAAGTTCATGTATTATTGTGGGCAGAGATTGTATGTAACCTCTCTATGGGAGAGATGTGATGGATGTAAGAATTTGGGAGTTCAGAAGAATAGATTGAAATGTGTCAGACAAGTATGGACTTTTGGGACAAGAAGTGGTAAGTGGATTTCCTGGGGATTCCTTAGGGAGAGGTTAATGCAAATTCTCCAAGTCTGATTATGCAAAAACCCAGTTTTTTGAAGCTATGCCCCAAGGAAAGGGTCTTTGTCAGCTTTTCACCTGTTACAGAAGGCCAAGATCAAAGGCTCAAGCTGTATAAAGAAATGGCTTCAGATGAATTTGTAACCTTGGGGAGAAATCAATTGTGGGTTTTGAAGGACTGAAGCCTACCAGAGTCTAGATTAGCACTCAGGATGACCTCTGGTAAGCTTTAAGTGGGTAGATTTTTGTATTTTAATATGTTTTCTCTGTAATGCCTTTACCTTGAGAATAAATGTGCATGCTTAGAAGGAGCTGTGTGATAACTTATAACTGTGGGCAATACACTGGACATCGCCATTTAGAGAGAAAGTAACACACAGTTACTGGCCTGCTTAGGCTGTCTGGCTTGCTGAGGATATCACACTGAAACCCAGGGAGCTGTGCAGCCTTAAAACCTCCTGATCTCTGCCCAAGAGAAGTGACATCTGGGAGCAGGAAACCTTTAAGTGGGTGCCCTTGAGTGATCAAGGAGGGGAAAAATAAATACAATTACCCTTTGTGGCAGAGCTCTGACCTTGTCCCCATGGGTCTTGCGCTTCCGGGCAGTTTATGCTAGCCTCAGAGGCTCACTGCGACCCTCCACATAGCCCGTCTCTCTCTAGGGTCAGGATTACAGTCTACTGAGCCCTTTTCATCATAAGCCAGCAATGGAGGTTGGTGAGAGAACTCCCAGTCTCTGTTGTCCCTATGGGCTTGTTCCAGAACAGTTTAGCCTCCTGTCCTGAGAGGGTCCTGTTTTCCCCTCCCAGGAGGTGTTTCTGTACTGGCCAGTTGGCAGGAACCCAGGCCCGCCCTCTACTGCAGGTTCAGGCCCAGGGACCCTAATGGCAGCAGCTGTTGGCTGCCAACCTTTCACTGCCAGAGTTGCTACATTTCCCTGGGCCACTTCCCCACAGTTCTCCCACTTCTCTCTCTTAACTCCTTCTTCACCCTTACCTTAGGGCTCCCTTTCCAGTGGCTTGAGGGCATCTTCATTACCAAGCCCTTCAGCCATACTTTCTCTACTCTGGCTCCCTTTTGGCCTGACTGGAGTGAGCCCTTTTATACTATCAGAGGGGCCTTAAGTAGAGTCAGGTGTTCACATTAGCTTAACAGCCTCACCTGACTCTTTGCAGGCTAATTGGAGTCATGTGTCCACCCTAGCCTGGAGCAGCCCCTGCTTTGGTCAGTCAGGGAACAGAAAACTGCTTATCCAGTGGCCAGTATATCTGCTTTCTACTACTTTGCTGTACCCAACTGGCCTGGGTCTATCACACCTTAAACAGTGACATCTCTATCCAGACTCCTTTCAGAGTCAAGCTATTAGGGGCTCTGCTTGCCAGCCACCGACCAAAGCACACTTCCCTTAAGGGGAGCATTTCACAGCATAGAGGGGAGTGTGTGAGGGATGTAGGCAAGTTGATTGCTGATAGGATTGTCATTAACTTGCCAAGAAAAATTCCATAGGTTTGAGGGAGAGAGGAAGATCATTTGACCTTCTTAGCTATATCCCTGACCGAAAGGATCCCTGAGCCTCACATGGGGTGTCCACAGAAGGCTGATACTGCGGAGACACTGTGAATTAGTGGATCAGACACTGGCCTGAAAGTTAGGAGACCTAGATTCTATTCCCAGCTCTGTCTTGGGCAAGGTACTTCATCTCCTTGTGCTTCTCTATCCCTACCTGTAAAATGGGGATACTGATACTTTCTTTTGAAAAGTGTTTGAGTTCTGTGGATGAAAAGTGCAGTGATCCAAAGCCTACTGAAGTCAGTAGTAACATTTTAATAGACTGTAAGGCGCACTGAATCAAGCCCTCTTAGATTAAGTATTATTTATTTCTTTATTTTATTGCCTCTTTCCCTACCCTGGGATCTCCTGAATCCTTATACACTCTGTGATGGGAGCAAAAGGAATGATGACATCCTTTGGTTTGCTCATGTTTCAAAAGGCATATAATAGCCATCCATAAGTTAAACTGGCTGTTATAATACATATTCCACTAACAAACTCTCAATTTGTTAACGGTAAGTATTTCTCTCAAACCAAAAACCCTCAGAAATCTGTATATCTCTAAAGACTTCCCGTCCAAAGCCTTGAATTCTTAGATAAAGCAAATGAAAATATATTTACAAAGCATGAATGAAAGTAATAATTTTTTTTAAAATAATGAATATTTTTCAGTGTTACAGGGTTTGATGAGGTTACAGAGGGAAAATTTAAACTGATTGTAGTGATTAAGGGTACTCAATAGAAAATAGTCTTCTGTTGCCATAAATCAGAATTAATCACACATAATACTGTGTGCTGTGTATCTCACGAAAAGGAGAGGAATGAAAGGTAACAAGGGGAAATGGGTTTTATTTATTTTATGGCTTATGGCTGTTTAGTTGTTTTTTTTTTAATTCTTGGAAAGAAAATTTATAATACAATTTATATAAGTTAATGGGGAGTTGCGAAGTGTTTTCTTTCCTATAGTACAGGAATTCAGCTGACACAGTTATTGGTAGATAACCTAAAGCATAATATGAATCCATACAAGAGGGACTGTACTAGTTTATCCGTATACCAACTAAGATTATTATATTTAAAAGTCAAAGCATTCTCCAGTTGCCGATTTTAGAATATGGAAATTCAATGTAAATACAAGTGAAAGAATGCTATCTCAATGGCCCCTCCTCCCCCAGTGCCAAAAGCTGTGAACAAATTAGAACAGGTGTCCACCCTCAAATTCTTTGCAAAGCCTTCCATGTGCAATCCGTCACTGAAAGATCAAAGTGAAGCCAGTTCATGTAGCATTTTTAGGGATTTGTAACCTGTCCAGAAAGGATTTTAATTGCTTATTTGGAATATAGACAATTATTACAAAGAATGTATATTTTGTGGCTTTGTCTAATATGTGCTAAAGCCTCAAAGGCCCATTTTGCTTGGACAATATTACTTAATCGGCCCCTTTCCTTTCCCTTATAATTGCAGTTTCTAATACAAGATTAAGAAAAGCTTTTAGAAAATTGCTCATAAGAGTTAGACGTTTCATCTGGTAGGGACAGATGTGGGCATTGTACACAGTGTAGAAACAGCTATTAAAAATGCTCATTCTCAAAATAACAGGGATGTTTGATAGAATCTCCTTTTCAGCCTTGTAGGAAATAGGCAACTGGAATGTTACAATGACACAAAACACTTTGGGGAAGATTCGCAGCTGCTGTAAATGGTCATAGCTCCACAGACGTCAATTTATACCTTTTTGAAGTTGAGCCTGTGTGTTGCAGTAATGGAAGTTACAGTCATAGGGATGGATTCTGACACCCTTAATGATGTTGGGCAGTGTCTTACTCCACAAATAGTTCCATTGGATGAAATTGTGATGTTATTGACCTAAACTGTGACTGTATAGATCATTGTTGCAACCAAGGTCCTATAGTTGTACCAAATCTTGTACAAAGGAGGTCAAGTATATAGAAAGTATATAGAAAGGTTGAAATTTGCTGGTTATGATTATGCTTTCTGCATGTGTGTATCATTTTTGTATTTGAAATATGAATATTGGTTATGTACCTGTATCTCAAAGTGTTTGATACTAAGTAGCCTCAGGGAAGCATTTGGTCAGCTTCTTGAGAAAGGACTATTCTCAGTAAGTGCCCAATCAAGAAACACTTAACTGACAATGGACTTTGGGAGACGCCAATCCACATCTGAGCTTTTCTGGGAATGTTCAAACTAACATGTAAACAATGGCATCGGCCTGCAAAAAGCTGAATCGTTCATGGACATGTGTCTTGCCTAGATGGCTACAAACTCCATCTTGTTGCTGTGACTTTGCCCAGAAGAACAAAGTGGTTTCCACCCACAAGAGAGAGAATATAAAAGGCCCTGGAAGCCTCTCCATTTTTTCTTCAGCTGGCTCAAGAGATGGCCTCTCCACCCCAAAGAGATGCCTGAAAGAAACTGGGACAAAGGACTGTAACTACGGGGGTGTGAGTGATTGCTGGACCCAAGCCATAAACCACAACATTGGTCTGAAAAGGATTGGGCCCAGACTAGGAAGGAGTCTAGTCTGTGAAAGAAGCTTATTGGAACATCTCTGAGGGTGAAATTTACCTGTATTCAGTTTCCTACTGTATTAGGCTTAGACTTGCGTGTTTTGTTTTATTTTGCTTGGTATTATTTTACTTTGTTCTGTCTGTTATTACTTGAAACCACTTAAATCCTACTTTTTATACATAATAAAATCACTTTTTGCTTATTAATTAACCCAGAGTAAGTAATTAATACCTGGAGGAGCAAACAGCTGTGCATATCTCTCTATCAGTGTTATAGAGGTCCGACAGTTTGAGTTTACCCTGTATAAGTTTTATACAGAGTAAAACGAATTTATTTGGGTTTGGATCCTACTGGGTGTGTGGGTGCTAGAGACAGGAACACTTGCTAAGCCATTTTCAGTTAAGTCTGCAGGTTTGGGGGAGTAGGTCAGACCCTGGATCTCTGTTTGCAGCAGATTAAAGTATCTGGCTCAACAAGACAGGTTTCTGAAGTCCCAAGCTGGCAGGGAAAACGGGCTCAGAGGTAGTCTCAGGACATCAGGTGACAGTCCCAAGGGGATCTCTGTGACCAAATCTGTCACAGAAATCTTGGCCTCATTGAAGTTAATGGGAGTTTTGCCATTGACTTTGACAAGGCCAGAACTTCACTCGTGACTTCAGTGAGACTGTTAGTAGTGTAAGGTACTGGCCAGCATAAGCAAAGGTCTCAGAATCTGGCCATGGTGACAGAAAAAAAGTGGACAGTTCTGTTTAAAAACACATACAAAGAATCCAACTGATGATTTTGTGGAATAATTATTTTAGGTACACAGTGGAATTGTTGGTGACTTTATTATTACATAGTTAGAGGCATTTATGAATATAAGACAAACATGATGTTTCTTTAGGATAAGCGAATGCAATTTTTACATTCTGAATGAGTATTCTTGAAAATGAAATACACAGTTCACTGACTTCATTACAACATTGCCGCTACACTTACAATTTCTGCATTGCACGCCATTTTCATAGGTTTATATTTTGATTGTAGGGACTTGCTCTGAATTGAATGCATCGTCTCTTAAACTGGGAGCTATTAGTTTTATAATATTTTTCTCCAAAATAGCGTTAGCCTTTTTGAGTAGAAAAACAAATTAAAAGTTAACATGTTAAAGATTTATTTTTATTTCTATGATTCAAAATATTGAAAAGATTTTTTGCAGACCATTTGCTTATAATAGGAATTAGTGCCTTAAGGGAATAATTACTAGAAGGTAGCTTAGTTAATTTATTTAGAATTGCGTCTTTGCATGCACACTAAGAATTCTGTTCTAAGTTTACGTGTATAATTCCCATTAATTTTATCAGGAATTAAAAACATGTATTCAGAAAAGAATGACACAATATTTTCTTTCTTTGAAAATTTCATAGAGATTTTTGGCATGAGAAAATAGCACACATTTATAACAGCTGGAACAATGTGATTGATCACAATAGCTGAAAAGGAACAGTTACACTTTAATAATTCAATAATCTTGTTAAGAAGGAAGTAACTATTATAGCACTTTGTGTAAATACTATGTGACAGATCCTCAGCTAGTGTAAATTGATGTGGCTCTATTGAGTGAATCTGAGGACCAGGGCTGAGATCTTCACCTCCATTTTAGCCTCTTTATGCTGGGTAAAGGAGCCAGAGCAGCATAAAGGGGCTCTAAAAGCTCTGACTCTGGCTGAGGGTGGGCTCTCTCAGCTCAGGCAGTGCAGAAGATAGCTATAAGTCTGACTTTCAAGGACCCCTTTATGAGCACAGGCACTGGGGCTGGAAACAGGAGTGGCATGTCAGCTGCAGGGGCTACAAGTTGTATGCTCTGCTTTTAAAGAGGCACAAAACAGAATCTTATCCTTAGTTTGCTTGTTCTCAAAATTGGTTGGCTAGATACTCAGCTGGTGTACATTGGTGTAGCCATGTTGTATAAATTGAAGTAAATGGATTTATATTAATTTACTCCAGTTGGGCATCTGGCTCACCACATTTCGGCATGTCTAGACTAGGTACTATTTGAGAGAATGTGGGTTTTTTACATGGTTTTAAGCAAACATCCCTTAGCAGCCAATATAAAGAAGATTTAAAACACTTAAAAAATGTTAGCTGTTTATGATCAAGCCTAAACTCCTCTCAGAACCAGCTGACATGTTTTCAAATGTGTTAAACCCTGTCAACACTCGAAGCTAAGCGGTGTTTTAAACTGAGTGAATTAAAACATGTTAGCTAACATGTTTTTAAAACATCCCCTATTTTCCTCCTCTCACAAGGTCTTTCAGAACATATGGGCCTGATCATCATGTAGTGTTAATTAGTATAGTTTCACTGAAGTATATACACTAATATTGATGATGTATGTTATGTCATTTACCTGACAGTAAATATAAAGACCTTAGAAAGGGAGAATTACTCACATGAGGACAGATACTCAGCTGGTGTAAATTGGATTATTATCCTTTCTATGTACTAAGCGATAAACAAGATAATGTCAATATTAGTGTATACACATATTGATCTAACATAATTCAGCAACGCCAGTTATATAATTTGGGGAAAATGGTATAGAGGGAGTTATCTAGTATTTATATTACTGCATCATTTTATACTTGCATATTCAAAAGATCTTTCAGTGAGCAATACAAGAGCTCAGTTCTGTCCCCTTTACTAGAGCTGGTTGAAATTTAGAATTTCCCATTCACGGAAAATTTCAACATTTCAAAATTTATTTTCATTTTTAATTGGAACAAAGGCAAATATTTTCAACATTTCTAAAAACTTTTGTTTTTCTAGATTATGGGTTGTGTTCTGTACCGATCTATGCTGGGGGCTGGCTTTACCCATTGGTGACCCTGGCAGAGAATGCTAATGTTGAAAAGTCCACCAGAGCAGAGAGTGGTTTTTCAAAAGTTACTCCTGGGGGAATTCTGCACCAAAAATTTAAAAATTCTGCACACAATATTTTAAAATTCTGCAAATTTTATTTGTCGAAATAACACTATATAATCATGCCAGTTTCAATTATTTTAGTAATTTATTTCAAAATACGTGTCAACAAGTATGTCTGTAGCAATACAAACACACACACAACAATTCCCCAGGAGTAGAGTTAAAGAAACCCCTACAACAACCCAGTTCCTGCTTCTCTGCCCCCGCCCCAGAGCCCAGCTGGAGGAGCCAGACACTCACTCCCCCTTCCCCTCAAAGCTCAGCCCTGCCCCCCCAGAGACCAGCCATCGCCCCCCACTCCCCCAGCCCAGACACTCACATCCTCTGCCCCCCAGAGTCCAGCTGCAGGCCCCTCCTGGCCCAGACACTCATAGACTCCTAGAGCCCAGGGATCCAGAGGGAGAAACAACTTGATGCTGGGTCCCAGGCTTGCACAGAGTTTCCTGTGTGCCATGCCTTTCCCTCAGGGAGTACTGGGAACTACAGCTGCTGGGAACCCTCCAATTCCCTCCCCCTCCCCCAGACCTTGTCTTCTATTTATGAGCTGGGCTCTGCTGGGTCCAGCAGTCCCTAGCGGTGGCCAACGTCTCTGCAGCCCATTTCTGTGGGGGGAAAAAGGAAGTTCTGTGCATGCAACATTAATTTCTGCAAAATTCTGCATTGTGCAGCGGCACAGAATTCCCATGGGAGTAAAGAGTTTGGCAGTGAAGTGACTGTAACCTCCTCCCTTTGGAGGGAGCCAACACAGCTAGAAAACCTTTTTGGTTTTGGAATTAAGAAGGCACGACTGAATAGTTTGATTTGATTGAGTATGTTCCACATGAGTATTATGAAATCTTATAGTCTAGGCCATAAAATAAGGATAATTATTAGTATCCTATTAGTAAAAGGAGATGATTTTTAAACTATTAATTTGTTCGTTTAAATGAGGACCATGTGGACAGTTAATAAATTCAGCGGGTTTCATTTCAACTCCCAAGGAGGGTGTATCCTATGTTTTATTTTACCTACAGTAAATGACACATAGCTGGTTGGAATGTGGAGAGATACATCACTGAAAATTTCCCCAAGTGGAGCTCTGTCATTGGGTATCATTATATCACAGCACATGCGCAGTAGCAATGGTTTCAACTAGCTCTCTCTTTCTTTTGAGTTCTCCTTCTGTGATGATGGGGACATTCTTAGAAGTAGACCCTTGACCTCCACCCCTTTATTTTCCATTTCCAAGGCAATGAGAACCAGGACATGATCATATTTTGGCCGCTAAGAAAGCCCATGTTGCAAATGAATATATCTTCCTATGCTGTTCTATAGTCCCTAAAATCTATTGCATCTATATTTGAAAATAAGTAATTTATGTTTTTTAATTAAAATATATTTATCTCTAAAATCTTGACTTGTTAATAATATATAGTATGGCATTCAAATATATTTTAATATTAAATTTGGCTTTAGTCAAAAATATATAGTAATTAAAATCTGCAGATCTGGCCTTTACATAGAAAATTTATTATTTTCCATTGGGGTCAATGTTAATGCAAACACATTTTTTTTTTTATTAAGAGTCAAAACATCTGCATAGTTGATGTAAGGATGGACAAAGAATAGAATTCCTTCTCTGCAGAAGCTTGGAGGCTATGCTTTCAAACTGTTGACTTTAAAACAAATTTGATCTTAGTGTGTATATTCCTAATGCTGGTGTCAAGTATCAGGGGGTAGCCGTGTTAGTCTGTATCCACAAAAACAAGGAGGAGTCTGGTGGCACGTTAAAGACTAACAGATTTATTTGAGCGGAAGTGGGGGTGTTTTGCCCACAAAAGCTTATGCCCAAATAAATCTATTAGTCTTTAAGGTGCCACCAGACTCCTTGTTATTCCTAATGCTGCCATTGGATGTTTTGTTTTATTGTTGATTTCTTTTTCTTCAAATTATTTAACCCCCTTCTGTTTGCAGTGGCCATGTATGCTGGAAATCTTTCAAGCCATTTATTTTCTAAAAATGCTGGGATCAGGGTAATATTTTATTGACCACAGCCCTTCATTTGCTCAAATAACAATAAGAAAAGGAGTACTTGTGGCACCTTAGAGACTAACCAATTTATTTGAGCATGAGCTTTCGTGAGCCACAGCTCACTTCATCAGATGAAGTGAGCTGTGGCTCACGAAAGCTCATGCTCAAATAAATTGGTTAGTCTCTAAGGTGCCACAAGTACTCCTTTTCTTTTTGCAAATACAGACTAACACGGCTGTTCCTCTGAAACCTGTCAAATAACAATGCGAAAAGTTGGTGTGTTAGGTAGCTGAGTGGGTGTAATGAATCATGTTCCATCTAAGTCCCAGTTATATTCTCATGTCTAGACAGGGTCTGCTACAAGGAACATGTGAGTGTAATTGAATGTCAGTATGCATTGAAGACTTTTTTTCTAATAAGATTTTAATACAAAACAACAACATTTAGTAAAACTCAAAGCATGTACACTGTTTAGAAAAATCTTTTTGAAGTGAGGAATCTGGTTGATTCTTCTGCGCTAAGCTGATTAACTGTTGTGTGACCTTTCAAAGTATGTCTAATATAATCCTGAAAGACCACCAGAGTTGAAACTGCTTTATTATGTCCCCTTCAGGCTTATTATCTGTATCACACGAAATACTAATTCACTTTGGTTTTAGTTAATTTGACAGGTCATTGGTAACATCATTACTAATAGCAACCTACAAGAAGTCACACGTGTTCTGACAAGCTGGAGTTTTTAGATAATGTCAGTTAATTAGAGTACAGTGAAAATGCCAATTGCTTCTCTCCATGAACTGGATATTCTTAATATTTTTGTGGGGGAGAGGCAAAATATGTTTACTTCATGGACAGAGCTCTCTCTCTCTCTCTCTCTCTCTCTGGCTAAAGGTAATTAAGACTAAATAAAAGTTTGAGGATACCTATAAACAATCATAGTGGTAATACCATGCAGGCACTCTGATGAGGAGGACATCCTTGTCTGGTAGCTGTATATCAAGCAGCTTTTGTGATGAATCATCACAAAGTCACATCAGTCCTTCCTGTTCAAATTCTCTGCAGGCATGTGAGGAAGTTTTTGTGGAGTGCTACAGTGGCAATGTAGCATTCCTTGCCCAACATCTTTTGGAGCTAAGGATGGCTGTGACTAGACTAACCTAATTTAAAACTAAGGGGACTATAAAGCTGTTCCTCAGCTGATAACTTCAGTACATGGAGCTGTCGTAGCACCTACCAGTCTTGTGCTGCTGCTTGGCAGATATAGTGCCTGGTAGATCCGCTGGCTCTGTAGCTACTACAATCAGATTTTCAGGTTGGCTACTCCTTATTTGGAGTAAATCATTTTCATGACCCCCTTACATTTACTGTAAAAGTAAGAGTAAAAATGCATAAATGATAAGGCTGTGTAATTTGTGTTTTGAGAGATTGAAAGAGAATGCTTGACCTTGAAGGGTTAGAGTATGTAGGGAATCTTAAAGCGAGATTTTCTTTTTTAAGATACAAGGGGAAATCTCTGAAAGTTAAATCTCTTTTCCAAATTTGGGACCACTTCTATAAAAAGCAGCTATAATAACTCTTCTTTGAGTGTTTCTATCAAAGGGATTCACCAAGGAATAATTGGCTGTTCCAGAGATACCTCATCCCCACTCAGATCAAAAAATTTAAAATTTTATTATCATTAATTTATTTACTTGTACTGTGGTAGCACCTAGGGATCCTCATCAGGGACCAGGACCCCACTGTGCTGGGCAGTGTACAAATATGGAAGAAAAAGATGGTCCCTGCCTGAAAGAGCTGTGATGCTTGCTGTAGAATGTGTGTGGCAAGGGAGCGATGCTTTGGAGTGTCCAAAGGTGGCCAAACTTTAAGCATATATCCCGGCACTGACACCAGACTACCGATGGACCCTTTAGTTATAGTTTCGGCCCTGGCTTATTTCTTAACTCTTGGTAGCAGCAAGATGCTCCTTAGCTGTGAATTGGAAGAAGAAAGATCCCTAATATAATTGCTTTGTTTGATAGGATCTGGGACATATGCCATGTGGAAAAGCTTAAAGACAACAGAGAAACAAGTGTTAGTTTCAAAATAACTTGACTCCAATTTTTTTTTAGAACAAAATAATCCTTCAAAAACAAACAGGTGACTGGATAGCACCAAAGTTTTTCTTTATCATGATCTAGGCAGTGTCTTTCCTTTTGACATGTGTATAAACCCTATGCATTCCTGATCTCTTCTTATTCCATTTCTCATATAATCTGCATACCTTTGTTATATTCTGAAGATTGCTCTGTCTCCTATGTCTGTCTTCTATGTTTAATTTTGTTATTTCTGAACAGAAGTAAACATAATTTATTTATTAAGAAAAAAGACGGAAAGCAAGGGGAGGGGAGATGGTGAAGGGACAGGAGTGAGGTAGAACTGTCAGGATAGCACAGAGAATGTGCTGGGAATTCTCATTTAAAGAAAATACAATGACTATGAGATCACTTTTGGAGCAAGTCAGAAAAATGCCAGAACAGCAGTTTCTCCCAATCATAATATCCATGTTTACACTGAGATTCAGCCTGACCACTTGTTAATTAGTGTTGCCGATTCATATCACACTTAGCTCTATATCTCAACATGCCACAACTGTTCGATTTACATTTCACAAAGAGAAACAGCCCTGACAGAGGCTGTGCAGAGAGGCACAGCTGGGTTATGTAAATGTGATTTATCAAGCTGTAACTTGGGTCCTGTTACTCAGATGCTGGTGTCTAACTCATTGATGATTTTAATGAGTTTCACACATACTCAGTGTTTGGTATTGACTCTTAAGCTCATTTGCTTTTATGAATGTCATAAAGGTTTACATCAAAGTTATCATATACCCTGAGTCCATGCTCACAGTGACCTGTGATGTTTATCTTCCTCCTTTCCTGCTCTGCCATTCGCCACAGTGACATTTTCAAAGAGGGGTGATGCATACCAAATGTGTCTAATTTAACACCAGACTCCAATGAGTGAAAGAAGCTTAAGAAACAAAATGTAGCAAGTGGTATCTAACTGGTCTGTTATACTGGCAGTGTTTCCCTTTCAGCTGGCCTTGATCCCAAAACCTTTTATGGTGCCATTTGTATCTCGAAAGAACAAAAATGTGTCTCTGAAGGTGGTTACGTAGTGAGCTTTATCCAATGCCATAGCGTTGCTGTAATTGTAATTAGAGGGGGCATTTCAGTATTTGGAAAACTGCTGTTTGTTAGAACTTGTTTGTAACTCATGGAAAAGGTGTCACATTGCAGGTGTACACATCACACTCACAAATAATACTTTATGGGTTAAATTGAGCCATAAGGCTAAGCCCTGAATAAGAGGCAGTGCATAGCTGCGCTGCCCCAGGAGGAGCCCTGGTAAGGAATTGTGACTTAGCCTGGTCTACATGAGAAAGTGACGATATGGAAAGTGGTTTTTAAACCAATTAAGTGAAAACCCCTGGGTGGATACTCCTCTTTCAGTTGAAGAATGGCTTCTTTGAGTTTAGCCTCAGTCTGTCCCAAATAAGCTAAACTGAAATAAGACTGGTTTAAATTGAAATAAGAAGGTCCACACTGGGGTTTGCACCCCTTCAACTCACTGGGTGTAAAATCAAGCGTTTAGTTCAACTGGTCCAACTTCTATGTATAGACAAGGCTCCAGAGAATTGCAGTTACTTCCCTTCTCCTTGGGGAGAAATAAATTGCACCGTATTTCCCTCCACATGCCAACTCTACTGGTCTTGCCACACACTGGGATGGGGGAGATGAGGCTTTGCCTGCTCGATTGTGGGGGGCCTAGGGAATGTCTGGAGTGCTGGGGCTGCACCCTTCACCAGATCCAGACCCAAATGAAATACTGAGAGCTTTGCACAGAACCCAGAACTAGTGCTTACCTTACCCTTAGACTATTTTTCTTCATTATTTACAGAGATTTGGATGATCTCGTCAGCTCTTTAACACCAAATATTTCCTTTTCTGTTAAAATCCTTTATAAAGCATCCTTTTGTCCTATGAAGTTGTTTATATGAGAGAGAAACCGGAGAGACAAGAAGATCTGTTTTCAATCCCATGATTTTGGGCAATGGCCTGAAAATGCCAACTATCTCTGTCAAAATAACCAAGAGAACAAACAATATACCAGCAGCCTCTATGGTACATTTATACTCTGTTTTTAAAAAGTTATGAAGATTTGAGTATTGCCTTTGTGGGAATGTAGGATGGGCTCTGGGGTTGCAGCAAACAGAAGTTACCATTGTTAGCTGTTGACTCAGGAGCCTCCTATGTTGACTCTTGCACAAGTGGGCAGGCGCTGAAAAGCCATTGTGATGGGAAGTTTGCAGCTGGTTTGAATACTGTAGCCTGAGCTAGAGGAGCGGAGAGTTAAACGATCTCAGTACCTAGAAACTTCAGAATCAAAATAAACATTTAGCTGATATTTTTTTAAAAAGTCTAATCCACATGGGGTCGTTCTGCAATTAATTATTTCATGGATTTTTCTGAGATTATATTTCTGCCTTGTTTGAAAGTATAATAAATAAGGGCAGCATTTCGCCCTCCTACACATATCCAAAATGTAAATCTTTTAGGATATAATGTTCCTCTCCTATTTGGGGGATGTCCCACTGCTGCTTTTAGGGGTGGCAATCAAGTGCTCAGAGGGCCTGGAGGGAATGCGGAGCCAGTGAGTGAGGCCACTACAACCTGCAGAGCTTGGGGCTTAGTAGGAAAGTAGCCCTGGGATCCTTGGCTAGATGCAGAGAGGCTTTCCTTCCATTCTCATTACATGACAAACAGTCTTCCCTTCCTCCAGAGAAACAGCAGTACAACTTGGTACCAGCCTTGCTGCCATTGGCTGTCCGTATGAGATTATGTTATGTTTATTTTATGTGGACTGCCCACAGAGGAAGGGGAAATGAAACATTTTTTGAGTAGCCATTGCCAACTCCAGACTGCTGTCTTTGGCCACACAGGCACTGTGGAGACATGCTAGAGATAACTATGCAGAGGACAGGAGACTAGCCACTTTTCCTCTCCAGATATATCCAGTGGTGCAAGTAGAATTCATTTCTTACTGGTACGCTGCACCAGCTAAAGGTGGCGGGGGCGGGACATGTGACCTCCCCAGGTGACTGCTCACGTGATCCCGTCCTGCCCCCAGCCCAGGGCCGGTGCGCCATACTGTCTATAAATAGCTTACTGGAACAGCATACCAGACTGTACCGCCCTACTTGCACCACTGGATATATCTCTCTGACTTCTCTCTCTGTTATTGCTTCTCTCCATTATGTGCAGTAGGAGAAGAGTAAGCGTCTGATATCTACCTAGATCCTCAAACCTCCCGAAAATAACTTTTCTGTCCTAAGTAACCCTGCAGGCCCTACAGATTCTTACAGTATGGAGAAATATTATAGGTACAGGATGTTCTTCTAGCAGTACAGACCCCTGAGCATCCTTATGATCCTTGATTAGCCTTGTGGAACATGGACAGACGCAACACATGCTGTTTAACTCATTCCAGTAATACATTTAAGCAATTAAAATAATCAATTCCAGGGTTTTTTTGCTAATTAAGACGGAAGCATTTTAATTTGAAAAATATAGATTTGATTTTTCACCTGGAATAAACAACACATTTGTAATGGCTTTTGTGGTGTGTCGAGGAACTGAAAATGTAAATTGGACTAAACGGTGGTGATTGTTTTAACGTGGATTAATGTCCCTTATAGTGTTCAGGAGGAAGCTACCAAACTTCATTTTCCCTTTTAGAATTATATCTCTGAAGCTGGAAGACTAGTTCACTGACACTCTGTCTTATTGTAGCCCCATCTCAGAGCCTTATCATCCAATATGAGGGTGTCTCCAGCTTTTGGGTCTGGGAAATGCGGCAGACGTTCTTATATCATTCAGGTTCTAATCAAATGATGATGGTTCAGTTGGTTACAATAAATACAGCTTGAATAAATAAAGATTAAAGCTGGATTCTCCCCTACAATTCAATGAGCACAGGAAAATCACGAGAGAAGGGCTGTGTTTATGCACAATGAGGAATCCTGGCTTCATGGCCATCCATCCCTTTCCCACCCCTACACTCTGCGAAAGTGGGTAGAGGTTGTACCAGGTATAGGAAAAAGAAAAAGGAAAGATCAGTCAGAAAATCCCAGAGTCTGATTTTCTATATGCCTTGTGGGAGTAACCCACACAGGGAGAATATTTGGCTCAAAGCCATTGTTTAAATGTTTGGGCACCATATCTCACCATCAGGTTTCATAGTAACAGCCGTGTTAGTCTGTATTCGCAAAAAGAAAAGGAGTACTTGTGGCACCTTAGAGACTAACCAATTTATTTGAGCATGAGCTTTCGTGAGCTACAGCTCACTTCATCGGATGCATACCGTGGAAACTGCAGCAGACTTTATATACACACAGAGAATATGAAACAATACCTCCTCCCACCCCACTGATGTGGCTCTCCCAGGATCAGTGAGGTTTTTTTGCACAAAAACCATTTGCAAGGTAGTAATTAATTGATAATTACAGACAGCTGTCTGTTTCTTAAAAAAAAAGAGCCTTATAATAAATGATGGTAAGTACAATCTGGGAAAGTGCACACTTGTTTCCTGACATGATGCAAAATCCTTCATGGCTATAGCATAGGTTTTTAATTCATAAACATGGTAGATTTGATTTTAACTATACTCAGGTGAAAAGGAATTTTAAAATAAAAATTCAATTAAAAAGAAGAGGAGCTCTGTTTGGCTAGAAAGCTTGTCTCTTTCATCAACAAAAGTTGGTCCAATAACATATATTACCTCACCCACCTTGTCTCTCTAATATTCTGGGACCAACATAGCTCCAACAACACTGCAAACAAACATATTTTCTCTTCACAGAAGATGTTCAAAGAAGCTCCATGTTTGGCCCTGTATACATTGTAAATTCTATAGAGATCTCAAAGGGAATTATCATCACTGCTTAAATGTACAACTGCAGCTGGGTCTTAACTGTATCCTAAATTTTTCACCTACATTCACAGTTGCCCAGTTACGGTTATACATACCATTCCTTTGGCAACCTCATTTTTCTTCCTGCCTGACTACAGCAGTGAACAAGGTTTCATTGCTTCCCCAGTAACAAAGGTCTCCCGTTGAAATTCTGTAGCTTCTTTTTGAAATGGAAGAATATGGTACTAAGCCAAACATCCACTTACTTTCCATCAAAATACTTGCAGGGTGGCATTATTCTGTGCAGGCTACTAGAAGGCCTATATTTGACATAGCATACCAACTGAAAAAAATGATAGTACTGGACCTGTGCCTCTCCCTGTTTATTTAAGTGTATTGTATATCTTTGTTTAAACTACTGACTCTTTTCCTTACTAGCAACCTACTATATCCACAGATTGACAGTAGTAGTTTCTACCATTATGCATACATTACTAATCATTTTCATTTGTTACTGCATACATTAACATGGAAAACTGAATGAATTTTTAAATAATTCAAAATGATAATTTCCCATCATTCAAAGTAGCTGACTGGAGAGCTCTCTATAGTGTTTTTGCTGAAAGTATTATTTTATAAATATATAAAAGGGAAGTTCTCAATTTTTTCTCTCTCTCTCGAGTTATTTCTTATGTAGGTTTTGCATTCACTTAAACATTGTCATGCAGAAGGAGCATATGAGCACCCAAGAGCTATGCACAGTTATGGAATCTGTGCTGTAAACTATGGGTCAGATCCTCAGCTGATGGTAATTGGCACGTCTCTATTGGATTAAAGGCAGTTATGCTGATTTACATTACCACCTTAGAGTCCTGTGTTTCCAGGAAATGGGTTACAAATAAATAAAACTACCTTAAGGAACAAATTCACACATCTATCTATGATAGTTATGTGGCACCCATTATCATATTTGAGAATCTTGCAATCTTCACAATGTAGTTACTTCACAACCACCCTGCGAGGCAGGGATCACCATTTTACAAAGGAGTTCCTGAGACTCAATGCGTTGTCCATAGTCACACACAAAATTCTGTGGCAGAGTAGAGAATTGAGCCTGGATCTTCAAAGTCCCAAGCTAATGCCCTAACCACTGGACCATCTATTTACTGCTATTGTGTGGCTTTCTTGGGGTGCACATGTGTCAAGGTGAGTCACCTTGTTGACCACTCCCCAGCAGCAAGAGGGAGAATTGCTTGTGTTTAACTGAGTGTCAGCTCCCTGACACCACCAGTGTGTCAGCTACCCAAACAATTCCTCAGGGCAATGTAAGTCCTGATTTTGCCTTACAGGTTAAAAATAGGCACTCTCCAGTCTGCAAGCCCCTTTGAAGCACTTCCCTGTGATACCCAGCCCCTGCCACTGGCTACTCACAGAAATACCAGGTAGACTAGCCCCAAGGGGACAGTGTAAACACCAGGTTGTTTGATTCAACTGAGGATCGGCTCCTATATAACATCACAGCCCTGAGGCATATTTATAGTGAAAACATAAATTTATTATCAAAAATTCAGATTTAAGCAAGAATAGTGGAAACAGAAAAGTTACATATAAAAGAAAATCATAACATGCTTTCTAGAGATTAAATTTAACAGGTTAATCTCCTGTCAGAGGAAGTTTCTGACCCTAGAGGTCTTTTATAGCATTTCTAACAAAGACTGGTTGAGTTCCCATTTTCATGAATGTCATTGCACTTCCCAGTTACTTCCTCATATAAAGGAGCATCTTCTGCCTTCCCCTTATGGTCCCCAAAGTCATTATTTGTCCCTAGAGTCAGATGACCCCCCCTCCACCCTAGTTTATTCTTTGGCCTGCTGATTCCATGTTGATTTCATATCCTCATACTGACTTCATATGCAAAAGGGGTTCCATTGTGTTGACTTACAATGCTTAATATTTACTTCTGAAGTGAGGCAGGCAGGTGACTATACATCTTTTGTCTGGCAGAAACCTATTTGTCAACCCTGCCTTGAATCAGACTTTTAGGAACATGCTTTCAGTATGTGTATATACATAACTCCTTACATGGTATTTGGTATTTGCACATACATTTCCCAACACTGTACATGATGAGTGTGACCCCAGCTTTTACTGAAGACTCTTATGACATTATTTATGGATAAATACTATGAAAGCAGTGTCCTAGGTGTAGTGCGTTTGCCAGGCCCAGCAGGAATTGCTGTTACAGAACAGAGAACCCTTTGCAGGTTGTGCTTCTTAGGGTCACAGTCATACCACATCTTGTCATGGAAACACATTCAAAATAATGTGTACATTACACATTTAAATCATTGAGATTAGAGCCAATAATTAAACAATCTGGTAGTTACTTACAAAAGCCCATTCGTGTATGCACCATAGGCCCAATCCTGCTCCTCTGAAGTTAATGTAAAGACTGGTAAGCAATTTGACTTCAGTGAGAGTTGGATTAGGAGCCATGACTTTCAAAGTGTGATCTCTGCATTCTGGGTGGAATTCCAGTTGAGCTAATGCTGTTAGAGACAGAGTTTTTAAACAATAGGAAAAAAACCCAAAATAATTACGAGACACTTCTTTGACTAAAATTTCACTGGTGTTTCATTTTCAAAGAGAATACAAAATATTTGATTAAAGAAATGCGTAAATAATATTTAGCCCCGCAGGAGCATCACAGACTTTTAAATTTTTGTTAAAAAACAATCCTCTTTTCTATTTTATGTCTGTATTTCCTGCCAAGCAAAATCAAAAAGACTAAATAATGTGTCTAAAATATTTCACAAGAAAGAATTCAGAGGACAAATAGCTGCATGGAAATTTAGAGATTTTAAACTTCTGTGATGCATTTTTGAGTAGTCTTGAATAGAAATAAATCTAAACTAGAGCCATTTATCCAAACCCAACCTCCCCCAAATCACTGAAGGTTCAGATAAAATGGAACCTGGAATCTGAACCTGACAGCTGATATTTTACAAAATGAAAATCAGGCCTGATTTTGTTCAACCCATGATCTTCCTTCTGTTCCCAATAAAGTAGTTGGCAAAAAGGCTCATTAGTTTCAATGGGAGCAGGAACTAGGCCTCTGTCTGGAAGCTGCTGTCTGAAATTCCACATAGAAGATTTTGATCTAATTGCTTAGCATGAAAGAATGTTGGATAGCGAGATAACCCAGTCATTTGTTACTGCATTACAAAGCACCAAAGAAGTGAGCTGTAGCTCACGAAAGCTCATGCTCAAATAAATTGGTTAGTCTCTAAGGTGCCACAAGTCCTCCTTTTCTTTTTGTCTAAAAACTGGCTCCCCTGGCTAAAAAAATCTGACACTTCTGTTCAGAACAGAGAGCAATCAGCAGGCGTTATGAAACATTTAACGTTACACTGCTCCAGGGTTACTGCTGTGGATGTACTGTATCATGATCTGCGGCATTAGAGTCAGAGGGCTATGTTTCCTGGAGGACTATTATTGATGGGACAGGGAAACAGAGAATGCTGGGAAGTTAGGTTGGAAGCAACGCAGCCACATAGATGGAGCAGTGTAAAGGGTTTAATAAAATTCCACTTGTTCAGTGTAATCTGTTTTCTGCATCTCTCTTTGCAGATAAAACAGGGCGGCAGCAGGCATTCAAACTAGTAACTCAGATTTTTAATTTTTATTTTACAAAATAGTGAAAAATATTTAAAATTAAATACGTTACAATATATTTATGCAGTTGCATCTCTTTCTATAGAATGCTTCTATGACCAGCTGGTAAGAGACAAGAGCATCTTGGCTTCCATTTTCAGTCCATTTGGCGTTAAACTGCTCAGCCCTGAGCATCTTCTCAGGGTTCACAGGAGTTCAAGTTCAACAGTCTGGAGTGAATTCATGGCTATTCAGTGTACTTCCAAAAAATTGTTGCCAATATGTTCTTGAAATAACAACAGTGAATTTGCTTTCACTAGGTTCGCACCCCTATTGTGGACACTTTCTGCAAATATTCTAAACCACTAGTTTACTTAATGTTTGTAAATTTTAAGGAAATAGTCACAGAAGGGGATATTCACTGCTTCAGTCTAGTTTCAACCTTCAAAATAGAGAATTCAAGTTGTGTACAGGTCTTTTTGCTGGCCTGCTGTACAGGAGTCAATTTCATGCAGGAAATTATTTTCAAAATATTAATGGGAGTATTTGGACTGGAAAACTGATTGTAAAAGTTGTGTTAATCCAATCAGGGAATGGAATAATATCATGTGATCAATGTGTCCAATTAAAATAACGGACCGGAATCTTCTGAACTATGAATATTGATTGGATCCTGTCGGTTCTCTGCTTAGAATCAAAGGCCAGAAATTATTTGGTGAATAACTTTCAATAGTTAATACATTCAGGCAATTCCATTGTGCGGATGCACTATTTTTTAACACAAAAAAGTGGAATTTGACACATTCCTTATTCAACACAAATTATTTCCCTATCTTTAGTATGTATATAGATTTCAGTTTTCAAAACAAACAAGAGCAAAACAAAAAGAGTCTCTATTAGTTGTACAGGGCTATCACACCCAATTAAGCAGTTTTAATTTTATCCAGAAGAGGTCATTGGAACAAATAAATACTAGCAAGTTTATTACATTCTCCCAGTTAGATAAAACTTGAGTCTTGAGTGTGTGAGGGTCCCAGGATTGCAAGTCTCACCTCTTATACCTATGTGGCAAATTGGTGGCCACCTAGGGATTACACAGTTTTCAGTATGTTTTCACAATGACAGTGGGGATAGAACTATTATCATCCTACTATAAAAGGTCAGACAACTCCCATCTGAAGGAAGGAGAGTCAACATTAGCTGTCTCTCCACCTATCTACATACCTAGCTACATATATAGTCCTCATCAGAGTAATGTCTGAGCTTCTGTTAGAAATATAGAGATTTATGACACGAGGATGATCTTTTCAGATTCCACTCAATAGAAAACAGTGGTGCACAAACAATAGCCAGCATACTTATATAGCACTTTCCAGCTAAGTATTTGAAATAGAATTTTGAATCTGGATGAATTCAGATTCACAACAGCCCCATGGAGTATCACAGTTTACAGTTAAGGAAACAGAGCCTCAGAAAGAGGCAAAAAGTTTATTGTAGTTCTGGGAATAAAAGTCAGATCTTCTGGCTCCAAATCATGTGCCTTGACCACAAAATTTTTTCCTTCCCAGAAAATCCAATTTTTCTCTGGCTTGTATCCTTGACTGTCAGTACTTTTAGGAATCTGCAGATTTTGGTTTAGCTTGCATGGTGTCATACAATACTTCAGGACAATGTCTGACTTGAATATTCTTTTGAGTGTTGAAAGAAAGGATCTTTAACTGATTTCATTTAGTCTTCCTTAGCAATTTCTGAAGTTTCCACTTCACTATCATTTACATGTAAGAGTATCTGATTTCAACACTGCCAGTTAATGTTAGTGTAATGCCGACAGACCGTGGTTGTTGGTGGGCAGGATCAAACCGGGGACCTCTGGAGCTTAGTGCATGAGCTAAAAGCCAGCTGGCGGCTGTAGAGCAGACTCATTTAACTCTCTCTGAGCCCTGGTCTACACTAGGACTTTAGATCGAATTTAGCAGCGTTAAATCGATTTAAACCTGCACCCGTCCACACAATGAAGCCCTTTATTTCGACTTAAAGGGCTCTTAAAATCGATTTCCTTACTCCACCCCTGACAAGTGGATTAGCGCTTAAATCGACGTTGCCGGCTCGAATTTGGGGTACTGTGGACACAATTCGATGGTATTGGCCTCCGGGAGCTATCCCAGAGTGCTCCATTCTGACCGCTCTGGACAGCGCTCTCAACTCAGATGCACTGGCCAGGTAGACAGGAAAAGAACCGCGAACTTTTGAATCTCATTTCCTGTTTGGCCAGCGTGGCAAGCTGCAGGTGACCATGCAGAGCTCATCAGCAGAGGTGACCATGATGGAGTCCCAGAATCGCAAAAGAGCTCCAGCATGGACTGCACGGGAGGTACGGGATCTGATCGCTGTTTGGGGAGAGGAATCCGTGCTATCAGAACTCCGTTCCAGTTTTCGAAATGCCAAAACCTTTCTGAAAATCTCCCAGGGCATGAAGGACAGAGGCCATAACAGGGACCCGAAGCAGTGCCGCGTGAAACTGAAGGAGCTGAGGCAAGCCTACCAGAAAACCAGAGAGGCGAACGGCCGCTCTGGGTCAGAGCCCCAAACATGCCGCTTCTATGATGAGCTGCATGCCATTTTAGGGGGTTCAGCCACCACTACCCCAGCCGTGTTGTTTGACTCCTTCAATGGAGATGGAGGCAATACAGAAGTAGGTTTTGGGGACGAAGAAGATGATGATGAGGAGGTTGTAGATAGCTCACAGCAAGCAAGCGGAGAAACCGGTTTTCCCGACAGCCAGGAACTGTTTCTCACCCTAGACCTGGAGCCAGTACCCCCCGAACCCACCCAAGGCTGCCTCCTGGACTCAGCAGGCGGAGAAGGGACCTCTGGTGAGTGTACCTTTTAAAATGCTATACATGGTTTAAAAGCAAGCATGTGAAAGGATTACTTTGCCCTGGCATTTGCGGTTCTGCCTTTGCAAAAGGTTTCTGGGGAGGGCAGCCTTATTTCGTCCTTCATGGTAGGACACTTTACCACTCCAGGCCAGCAACACGTACTGGGGAATCACTGTAGAACAAAGCATTGCAGTGTATGTTTGCTGGCATTCAACCAAAATCCGTTCACGCGGTGGGAGGAGGCAAAATGCGACCTTGTAACGAAAGCACATGTGCTATGTATGTAATGTTAACTTTCAAGGTTTACCCTGAAAGAGTGTAGCCACTGTTTTATAAAATGTGTCTTTTTAAATACCGCTGTCCCTTTTTTTTTCTCCACCAGCTGCATGTGTTTCAATGATCACAGGATCTTCTCCTTCCCAGAGGCTAGTGAAGCTTAGAAAGAAAAAAAAACGCACTCGCGATGAAATGTTCTCCGAGCTCATGCTGTCCTCCCACACTGACAGAGCACAGACGAATGCGTGGAGGCAAATAATGTCAGAGTGCAGGAAAGCACAAAATGACCGGGAGGAGAGGTGGAGGGCTGAAGAGAGTAAGTGGCGGGCTGAAGCTCAAAGGTGGCGGCAGCGTGATGAGAGGAGGCAGGATTCAATGCTGAGGCTGCTGCAGGACCAAACCAGTATGCTCCAGTGTATGGTTGAGCTGCAGCAAAGGCAGCTGGAGCACAGACTGCCACTGCAGCCCCTCTGTAACCAACCGCCCTCCTCCCCAAGTTCCATAGCCTCCACACCCAGACGCCCAAGAACACGGTGGGGAGGCCTCCGGCCAACCAGCCATTCCCCCACAGAGGATTGCCCAAAAAAAAGAAGGCTGTCATTCAATAAATTTTAAAGTTGTAAACTTTTAAAGTGCTGTGCTTAAAGTGCTGTGTGGCATTTTCCTTCCCTCCTCCACCACCCCTCCTGGGATACCTTGGTAGTCATCCCCCTATTTGTGTGATGAATGAATAACGAATGCATGACTGTGAAGCAGCAATGACTTTATTGGCTCTGCAAGCAATGATTAAAGGGAGGAGGGGAGGGTGGTTAGCTTACAGGGAAGTAGAGTGAACCAAGGGGCGGGGGGGTTCATCAAGGAGAAACAAACAGAACTTTCACACTGTAGCCTGGCCAGTCATGAAACTGTTTTTCAAAGCTTCTCTGATGCGTACCGCGCCCTCCTGTGCTCTTCTAACCGCCCTGGTGTCTGGCTGCGCGTAACCAGCAGCCAGGCGATTTGCCTCAACCTCCCACCCCGCCATAAATGTCTCCCCCTTACTCTCACAGATATTGTGGAGCACACAGCAAGCAGTAATAACAGTGGGAATATTGGTTTCGCTGAGGTCTAAGCGAGTCAATAAACTGCGCCAGCGCGCCTTTAAACGTCCAAATGCACATTCTACCACCATTCTGCACTTGCTCAGCCTGTAGTTGAACAGCTCCTGACCACTGTCCAGGCTGCCTGTGTACGGCTTCATGAGCCATGGCATTAAGGGGTAGGCTGGGTCCCCAAGGATACATATAGGCATTTCAACATCCCCAACAGTTATTTTCTGGTCTGGGAATAAAGTCCCTTCCTGCAGCTTTTGAAACAGACCAGAGTTCCTGAAGATGCGAGCATCATGCACCTTTCCCGGCCATCCCACGTTGATGTTGGTGAAACGTCCCTTGTGATCCACCAGAGCTTGCAGCACTATCGAAAAGTACCCCTTGCGGTTTATGTACTCGGCGGCTTGGTGCTCCGGTGCCAAGATAGGGATATGGGTTCCATCTATAGCCCCACCACAGTTAGGGAATCCCATTGCAGCAAAGCCATCCACTATGACCTGCACATTTCCCAGGGTCACTACCCTTGATATCAGCAGATCTTTGATTGCGTGGGCTACTTGCATCACAGCAGCCCCCACAGTAGATTTGCCCACTCCAAATTGATTCCCAACTGACCGGTAGCTGTCTGGCGTTGCAAGCTTCCACAGGGCTATCGCCACTCGCTTCTCAACTGTGAGGGCTGCTCTCATCTTGGTATTCATGCGCTTCAGGACAGGGGAAAGCAAGTCACAAAGTTCCATGAAAGTGCCCTTACGCATGCGAAAGTTTCGTAGCCACTGGGAATCGTCCCAGACCTGCAACACTATGCGGTCCCACCAGTCTGTGCTTGTTTCCCGAGCCCAGAATCGGCGTTCCACAGCATGAACCTGCCCCATTAGCACCATGATGCATGCATTGTCAGGGCCCATGCTTTCAGAGAAATCTGTGTCCATGTCCTGATCACTCACGGGACCGCGCTGACGTCGCCTCCTCGCCCGGTATCGCGTTGCCATGTTCTGGTGCTGCATATACTGCTGAATAATGCGTGTGGTGGTTAATGTGCTCCTAATTGCCAAAGTGAGCTGAGCGGGCTCCATGCTTGCCGTGGTATGGCGTCCGCACAGAAAAAAGGCGCGGAACGATTGTCTGCCGTTGCTCTGACGGAGGGAGGGGCGACTGACGACACGGCTTACAGGGTTGGCTTCAGGGAGCTAAAATCAACAAAGGGGGTGCCTGTACATCAAGGAGTATTTCAGGCAGGACTGCACGGAGGGTTCCAATAAGAAATGGTGCACCTAAGTTATCGTTGTTATTGGAACAAGGAGGTTAGCCTGGCCTCTGATTGATACATGGCTAGATTTACCTCGCTGCACCTTCTCTGTGAGTGACTGCAGTGTGACCTAGAGGAATGAGTCCCCTAGACAGGGGAGGAGGCAAATGAGTACAAAACAAATCTGGTCTATTTCTTGTTTTGACCCACTCCATCTATCTTTTACATCTTTGGCTGGCAGCAGACGGTGCAGAAGGACTGCATGCCATCCACATCTCATGGCTGCTCGGCAGAAGATGGTACAGTACGCCTGCTAGCCATCCCCATCTCTTGCCTGCCTGGCAGAAGATGGTGCAATACGACTGCTAGCAATCCTCATCTCTTGCCTGCCTGGCAGAAGATGGTACAGTACGACTGCTAGCAGTCCGTATCGCCTGCCTGCTCACCATAAGACGGTTCAATAGGACTGACTGCAGGACTAAAGAGAATGACCTGGTCAAGTCACTCCAAATGTAGTCCCTGCGCCCATGTCTGCCCAGGCGCTCCCAGCCGACGCGGCCAGGAGCACCTCGGACACGATGAGGACGACTACCAGTCGTATTGCACCGTCTGCTGCCAGAAGGCAAGGGGTTACTGCTACTGTGCAGCAAAGCCGTACCGCGTCTGCCAGCACCCAGGAGACATAGGGTGACGGTTACCTGAGCGGGCTCCATGCTTGCTGTGGTATGGCGTCTGCACAGGTAACTCAGGAAAAAAGGCGCGAAATGATTGTCTGCCCTTGCTTTCACGGGGGGAGGGAGGGAACGGGAGGCTGACGATATGTACCCAGAACCACCCGCGACAATGTTTTAGCCCCATCAGGCATTGGGATCTCAACCCAGAATTCCAATGGGCAGCGGAGACTGCGGGAACTGTGGGATAGCTACCCACAGTGCAACGCTCCAGAAGTCGACGCTTGCCTCGGTACTGTGGAAGCGCTCCGCCGAGTTAATGCACTTAATGCACTTAGAGCATTTTCTGTGGGGACACACACACTCGAATTTATAAAACCGATTTCTAAAAAACCGACTTCTATAAATTCGACCTTATTCCGTAGTGTAGACATACCCTAAGTAGTCTCGGTGCCACAAGATGGGACAGAACACTGCACCCAGGGCCGTCCTTACCCACATGCAAAGCACGCAGCTGCATAGGGCACCAAATTTCTTGGTGCCCTGCGCAGCTGCATGCTGCTCCAGCCCCTGCTCCGGCTCTTCCCCAGGCCCCTGCCCCGCCCCCACTCCCCTGAAGATTGCAGCCAGGCCCGACCCTGCACTCATGGCGTGGTAAGTGGAGCGACCTGGCCCCAGCCTACTCTGCTCCCCTGGCTCCCAGCTGTGCCGCCAGCGAGTGCTGGGGGGGGAGGTCCCCCCCCCCCCCAGCCTGGGAGCCAGAGGAGCAGAGCAGGCTGGGGCTGGGGCTGGGTCACTCCACTTCCCGCAGGAAGTGGCCAGCCCCCGTCCCCCATGGACAGCCTCCCACGGAGGCCTGGGGCCCCACACAGCCCCTCCGCAGAGGCCTGGGGCCAGCTCCCCTCCTTTTCGGACTCTCTTTGTCCGCGGGTGGGGGGGTGGGGCTGCGTAGGGCACCAAAATAGCTAGGGATGGCCCTGACCACACCCAGAAGTGTGTGGGTTACATACTTCCCCTAGCTGAGGAAGCACATCCCGAGCTTCAGAGACTTCCCAGTTGAAATCCCAGATGAGCCCCCTCTTGTAACGCCAACAGATCCCAGTTGTCGACGGGATTGAACCTGGGACCTCTGGACCTTAGTGCATGAGCCTCTACCACACGAGCTAAAAACGAACCTGCTCTTAGCTCAGGCTGTAGAACAGACGCATTTAGCTCTCTCTAAGTGGTCTGAGTGCCACTAGATGGGAGAGAACACCACACCCAGAAGTGTGCGGGTTACGTTAGCAGTAATTACCATTCATGTTTTTTTTTTTAAAAAAAAACCTCTGTGAAGATATTTATACTTATCATATTTCTACCATAATATGAACTATAGCCAAGAAATCTATCAGCTGAACATTTAAAGGTTCTGTTCAGGGCAACAAATCTTGTGCTCTACTGTACAGGCACTGAAAGCTTTCTGGGCTTCCAAGCTCAGTATAAGCACAGGGTCTGTTAATTTTTAATCGAAATTGTTGTTCTGACATCTCCCTCAAGAACTCTAACTCTTGCCCATCCTCAATACCCTCTAAAGGCATGTCCTCCTCCAATATCAATAAATTAGTGGCCCAGTATCAATTCTATTATTGAACACTAGTCAGCCTCTTATTTTTTGATTTCATTAAACTATTTAAACTATTGAAATATTTTAATATGTATGGGACAGAGTACTAACTGTAGCACCCTGATCACTGACATTACTGCTGGAGGGAAAAGGCTGCAGGCTCAGTTGGAAGCAATTAAACACTTTCCGTTGGGAGATTATGACCACCACCTGGCTGGTCATTGCTGGGCTAATGATACAATTAGCAATAATTGGGAAGATATAATGGCGGAAGGAGGGGAAAAGGGCCAAAGTGACAGGATGAACTGAGAAGAGGAAAGATGCTACATAGAAGTTTCCTCCAACAGTATGTCTGTGACATGTTCTGTTTGCGGGAGACTGAGGAATACAGGTACATGGGGTGAAAAGGAAACAACTTGGGGATGCTTGAGGTGGAGGGGCCATGGAAGCAGGCTAGGTAGAGAGGCAAGTATCTGAAGAAGCACCCTATGACTGTGAAAAAATAGTTATGCTCCCCAGGTTCTACATAAGATTATTTCATTGATTAGTGCGTTTTAGGAGCCTAAACAAGCTGACAGCATCCCTTTACAATAAAACCTTTGAGCAAGGGTAATCAACTATTTTTTGTCAGGGTCCAAATTTCTTGGTCAAGGTTCAGACTCCAGAGAAGAATAAACAAACCCCACTAATGATAAGTAAATAAAAAGATTTCAGGGTCTGTTCAAAAGCATCTGACAGTTTGGATTTGGACTGTCTACTGACTACCCTGCCTTTGAGCACTCTGGCTGAAGCTAAGTACTTGAGAAAGATTAATGTTGTCTTAGGACTGTATATTGTACTCAGTGTTTTCTATTCTTCCATATTTCAGTGTTTGGTTTTTTTTGAATGTATAAACATATGTAACCTCATGCAATATCAGGTATAACAGTAATGCTCTACTACTATTTTAGAAGACAGGCTTCCTCCAGAAAGGGGAGAACATTCAGGCTCCCTGCTTTTCCTCAGTGCCTATGAAATGATGCATGCTACCCCTACCCAGTGGGAGAAATGAATTCCAGTCCAACACATACATATGCATATATAGTCACCTGACCAAAGTGTTAAAGGCAAGATTCCAGGTTGCAAATGTTAAACATCTTTCTTGAATTTGCTTTCCTAAAGTTCAGAGAATGCTGTAGGCTGCTCTAGCTCTGAGCTGCCATGTGAATTATGCATTTCCTTCTGTTTCTTAATGGGTAATGTATTTATTTTTGTAGGCAGAGGACCTGATTTTAAAATGTGGCCTTCAGTTTTGACTACAGATTTATCAGGGGCACCATTTCAGATTTTGGTAAGGGGTGGAGCAACTTTAACCATGATGCCAGGGACTACACTACAAACACAAGTAGATTTCAAAAATAACCAAGCATCACCACTACTCTGCAGGCTAACTACTTTAAACCTTGTGGTATTGCAATGTTTGAATGATGCACATGAACAATATTTTATTACACCCTAAATCAAATAAGGGGGGATATGACTGAGGTCTATAAAATCATGACTGGTGTGGAGAAATTAAATAAGGAAGTGTTATTTACTCCTTCTCATAACTCAAGAACTAGTGCTTGCCAAATGAAATTAATAGGCAGCAAGTTTAAAACAAACAAAAGGAAGTATTTCTTCACACAATGCACAGTCAACCTGTGGAACTCTTTGCCAGAGGATGTTGTGAAGGCCAACACTATAACAGCATTTAAAAAAGAACTAGATAAGTTCATGGAGGATAGTTCCATCAATGGCTATTAGACAGGATGGGCAGGGATTACCCTCTGTTTGCCAGAAGCTGGGAATGAGCGACAGGGTATGGATCACTTGATGATTACCTGTTCTGTTCATTGCCTCTGGGGCACCTGGCATTGGCCACTGTCGGAAGACAGGATACTGGGCTAGATGGACCTTTGGTCTGACCGACTATGGCCCATGGTTTTTGTTCTTATTATTTCATAATACCCTACAACTGAAGTGCTTTTCAGAGCAGCAGTTTTTGCATTCTTAATTTTCCAGTGCACAAATGATTGAAATTCTACATTTTGGTAAAATTTCAATGAACCTCAGGTTTGTATTAAGGAGATCAAAATATGTTGTTTTCAAAATCTTGTAGCAGTAAAATCAAAACTAAAAATGAAATAAGATGGACCATATTCTGGTCTCATTTACACAATTCCAAATTCAGAATACTGGTTGAAACCCATGCAATTTCTCCAGATTGACAGCAGTGCTAAGGAGAGCATGATTTGCCCCTTTGTGTTTGTTAGTTGCAATTTCTGTTGGGAACTGTGCTAGAGATAGCTATGGATATGGATCCTCTGGTAAAACCCCTCCCTTAGTGGCCCACTATATTAAAGAATTCCTTTAGCACAACTTACTGTAAGTATTAAAGTGTACCTAATTACCAGAATTTGATGTTTCTTTGTAAAACTTCTGTAACGATTGGAACAAACATTGCTGCCGAGTAACATTAGACCTTTTTGTAGGACTGATTGCAATGCATTAACTATGGTAAAAGGTCCATCTGTATGGAGATCATCCACAACAGAACCCTTTCATTTGGGACAGGGAAGCAAGCCATTTTTCAAGGGGGTACATAAATATAAAGTTGAACCGGGGGCTACATCCTTTAAACACATATGTCACAAGTCATCATCATCTAATACTTGTGCATAGGTAAATGAAGGGGCATTCTGGAGGTAGCTCTTGCTCTTTTTGTTGAAACACTGGAGATCTGAATTGTCCAGAGGGGTTTCTTTCCAGAACTACACTGCTGAGCATCATTTACTCTCTCTGATCTTTTTCCTTTAATTTCTTTAGTGCACTGTCCTAGGCACTTTAGAAATAATTCTACATTGTATCAGTAAAAGCACTGGCATCTATTGATTACGTGGCAGACAGCAATATATTTCAATTGTGAAAGGTTAGAAAACTTCTCAAAAATATGATGAACTCACCAAAGGTGACATAGATCCATTTGGCAGATAAGGGTCTAAGAGCATTGGATCAAACTCTTTTTTGGGGGAAGGGGTCATGGGAAAGAGGATTTGTAATTGGCAGCCTGGAGGATGAAGAGACAGGATCCAGGAATCCACCCCAACTCCCCACCCTAGGAAAGCCCAAGGCTTTGGCCGGGAGAGGCACAGCACAGAGTACAGACGCAGAGTGGTGTGTGCAAACAAGGCAGAGGAGCCCCAACAAAGGCTGTTGACATCAAAGAAGTTGCCGGCTGATTGACAGCTCAGAAGAGGTGTTGTGTGACTCTTGCGCACACACACAGCGCTGTGCATCTGTCCTAAAGGGCCAGCACTCGCTTCCTGCACACCTGGGCACATCCGCGTGGAGCAAGCTGGAACCTGGCTTGGGTACAAAACCCGGGGGGAGAGGGGAAAGCGCTGAGCCTGAATTTTATGTGTACATAACTTTGAGTACAACAATTGCATGTCTACCATCTGCACGTGTGAATCAAGTAGAGGTTGGCACCTGCAATTAGTTGTACAGGTCTTTACTAAAATCAGAATGAGAGAGTTCCCTAGTTTGTTTTCCATAACTCGAATAATCCAATTATTGATGGCTACGTTCAGGGGCAGGTAAGGATAACTGGAATGTAGTAATAACAAGTGTAAATTAATATAGGAATATAAAATTGTATGTCTCCGTCCCATCCTTCATATGTTATCTTCTAAAAAAGTGTAAATTCTGAGAGGATGGGAGCAGGGATTACAGGGTTTTGGGGTTTTTTTTGTTAATTTAATACTTAGCACAATTGGGCCCTTATTTTGATGGGATTCTAGACACTACAGCATTATAATAATTAGGTTAGTTATTTATTGTCACTAGTAGCCAATATGTAATTAGCCCTTTTACTGCAGGCTGTTACTACTTTGTACTGCAGCTTTAAGTAGACATTCCCTGATAATAAGTAGGACATGCATACTTCATGCTTTGGGCAGCCTACAATGCCTGTGTCTGTTTGGCACAGCTGGTATTTGAGAGCAATTAAATGGTTAATTACTTTGTGTGATATATTTCAGTCCTTTAAAGTCTCTCATTTTCACTGAAAATGATACTGTTTCAAATAGATAGTTGAATCCAAACCATGAGATGCAATTTGTTGCTACACACAAAAGTAAACCTAAATTTTTAAAAAATCATTAAATAGTTTATAGTAGGTTCATGTGAGATGTGGAAAATATTGTAACTATATTCACGGGGAAATGACCTTCATAACTCACTTGAGCTGCACCTTTCATGTGTTATGAGCTCTTCTCTTGCCAAGAAGAGATTCCTCCCCTCCGCCCTCCTCCCCCCATATCTCTGACATGCCCTTTGTGAATACTACTTGCCTCTCTCTAACTCTAATACTGATTGTATTTCTCTTCTGTTTATCAGTCCGGGGAGTGGAGGGGGGCAGAAGAAATAACAGAAACAAAACCACATCTCAGATAAAATTGTGATTGTGATACAGTAGATAGTGACACAGTAGAAATTGCACACGGCTGACTCACCACTCTGTAAGCTTCCCCTCAGGGGCCAAACTGGGGAGATAACTGGCTAATCACCCAGTCCTTTGTCAGTTAACAAGGGGATTGAGCTTGACAGCTGGGATAGTTAAAAGGGAGAGGGGGAGGCTGGAAGGAAAGACCAATGCTTGATCTAAGCTGTCGAGCTATACTGAAGTAAGGCAACTTACATCAACCTAACTCTGTAAGCATCTACACTGCAATGATGCTTCCACTGATGTAGGTCACCCACTATACTGACATAATAACTCCACCTCTGCGAGAGATGTAGCACTTAGGTTGATGTAGTTAGGATGATGCAGTGTCTGTGCAGAAACTGTGTTATTTACATCGCCTGTGGTCTGTCAGCCCCACCACTCCCAGGCCCACATAGAGTTACCACCTATCTGTTTTTCCACCCAAACAGTCTGGGTTTCAGCTTGTCTGGGTGCCATTTGACAAGCCTGTATGTCTGTTTTTTGTTTATTTGGGGGGAGAAGAGGTGGGGTGCAGTCTTGGGGGGAAGAGGCAGAGCAAAGGGCAGGGCCTCAGCGGTCTGGTCACCAGCCATTAGAGAGGTGGCAACCTGGGGCCCACAGGCGGAGCTCTGTCTGTGATTCCTGCACAGGGCTCACAGTCTGGGCCGTGGGCCTCAGAGGGGCAGGGGACTCCAGCTGTCAGTGCCTCACAATGCCCCACACAGTTAAATTGATGAAAGCGTTCCTGATGAGAACACGCACCACCAAGAGAGGGGGCGTAGTGTGGACACGAAGCACTGCAGTAATTACTATGGTGGCTGAACGTCGACCTAATTTAGATTGACTTAATTTTGTAGGCAGGAGAAGCCCATGAGGAATGAGAACCCTTGCCCTGAGCCTAGAGAGTATGCCTTATGCTGTAGGGACACAAACTTGTGCAAGATGATATAAATAAAAAACATGGTGCTGACCCTACAGGAGAGTGTGTGAGGGCGAAACACAGTGTGGGGGGGAGGAGCTTACCCTGCGACAAGGATGTATTCCTGAGGTCCAAGAAGAATGCAAAGTGTACAGAGCAGCCTAGAAAATGGAATCAAGATGCCTGAGAGTCTAGCCATGTTCTGTGCCTTTATTTTAATTTAATAAGCCTTGAAATGTGTTTTATTAGTTTTGTAATTACAGTTTCAAATTGTTTTATTTTGGCAGCTGCATTAAAAATGTAAACATCAAATAGTACCTTGAAATTGTTTCATGAACCAGTTTGAATTCTTCTACTGGCTCCCTGCCTTACATCTAAGCAGAGCTCAGGAGACAGATCCTCTGAAGATATGTTCGAGGAAGTCTCCCTAATTGAAAAATCATTTCCCTCTTTTTTTTTCCCCCTTGCAAATACAGAAAGACTTCATTAGGAGGCTCTCTAATATAACATTCACAGACAAAAAGCTACTATACTTTAGCTTCAGTTTTCACTAAACTCCATTACAGAGACTCAGATTATTCACACACACAAATCTTTATGATTAGGTCGCTAAAGTTCTTTCTCACACTGTAGAAAATGTGTTATGCTTAAGCTTAAACCATGTTATTAGTTTATTATTCTCCAACATCTGTCTCAAACTTGTGAGAGAACTGAACTGTTTGGCTCAGTTTACATTTAAATCCTGTCAAAGCTAAGGAATTTGTCACACCAATCACTTTGTGGCCCACCTTGCATACATACCAAAAATACTCCCAAAGACTAACAGGAATTCCTGCCACCAATTAGATTAGACCTGCTTTGAAAAAATGTAGCAAATTTGGTCTCTCACTTTGCCAGTTACCAATTGTGACTGGTTCCCCAGAGTACAACCTAGAACTGGGGTACTGCTGAGCCCTCTGTTTCACCAACCTGGGCTCCCTCTCACACTGTGATGCTGTGACAAGCTACAAACCTTGCCATGAACTTATGCTGCCATCCACAGGCAGAGAGACACCCAGCTGAGTTACATGAAGCTTTCATCAACCTCTCATGAAACCAACAAGGAGAGGCTCCAGCCAATACTCCACAGGTCCCCAGCCTAGGACCCCATAGCTAAACTATCTTGCCCTGGTCAGAAGCCTGACCAGTGTCCGTTTATTACCCAGTCTGCCCCTCCCTCAGTGTAGAAAGGACATGCACCAGTTTTTGTTTCTGAGCAGATTCTCCAAACAGTCTGAGCAAAAATACTGTCTCCCACAGTATTCTTGTCAGCAATTTAAAGAAGTATGGGCTGGATGAATGCACTATAAGGTGGGTAGAAAGTTGGCTAGATTATCGGGCTCAACGGGTAGTGATCAATGGCTCCATGTCTAGTTGGCAGCCGGTGTCAAGTGGAGTGCCCCAGGGGTCGGTCCTGGGGCCAGTTTTGTTCAATATCTTCATAAATGATCTGGAGGATGGTGTGGATTGCACTCTCAGCAAATTTGCGGATGATACTAAACTGGGAGGAGTGGTAGATATGCTGGAGGGCAGGGATAGGATACAGAGGGACCTAGACAAATTGGAGGATTGGGCCAAAAGAAATCTGATGAGGTTCAACAAGGATAAGTGCAGGGTCCTGCACTTAGGACGGAAGAACCCAATGCACAGCTACAGACTAGGGACCGAATGGCTAGGCAGCAGTTCTGCGGAAAAGGACCTAGGGGTGACAGTGGACGAGAAGCTGGATATGAGTCAGCAGTGTGCCCTTGTTGCCAAGAAGGCCAATGGCATTTTGGGATGTATAAGTAGGGGCATAGCGAGCAGATCGAGGGACGTGATCGTCCCCCTCTATTCGACATTGGTGAGGCCTCATCTGGAGTACTGTGTCCAGTTTTGGGCCCCACACTACAAGAAGGATGTGGATAAATTGGAAAGAGTCCAGCGAAGGGCAACAAAAATGATTAGGGGTCTGGAACACATGAATTATGAGGAGAGGCTGAGGGAACTGGGATTGTTTAGTCTGCGGAAGAGAAGAATGAGGGGGGATTTGATAGCTGCTTTCAACTACCTGAGAGGTGGTTCCAGATAGGATGGTTCTAGACTATTCTCAGTGGTGGAAGAGGACAGGATAAGGAGTAATGGTCTCAAGTTGCAGTGGGGGAGGTTTAGGTTGGATATTAGGAAAAACTTTTTCACTAGGAGGGTGGTGAAACACTGGAATGCGTTGCCTAGGGAGGTGGTGGAATCTCCTTCCTTAGAAGTTTTTAAGGTCAGGCTTGACAAAGCCCTGGCTGGGATGATTTAATTGGGGATGAGTCCTGCTTTTGAGCGGGGGGTTGGACTAGATGACCTCCTGAGGTCCCTTCCAACCCTGATATTCTATGTTTCTATGATTCAAAACACAGTTTTACGCAGGTAAAATATAAAACAGTTTATTAACTACAGAAAGATAGATTTTAAGTGTTTATAAGTAGTAAGTGAACAGAATAAAGTTGTTATCCAAGAAATAAAAGTAAAATTGCAATCTGAGTTCTATAAACTAGACAGGATTTGAATCAAGCAGTGTCTCACCCTGATGGTATAGTTCCTTACTGTGCAAGGGATTCTCCTTTCCAGCATGGGACTAACTCCTCAGTTCAGTCTTTGTTTTCCAGACATGGTTCCAGGTGTGGTGAATGAGGACCAATGATGATGTCACTTCTCCTCCTTTATCGGTTCTTCCAGCTTGCTTGAAAGATCTTTTGCTATGATGTGAGTCAAACAGTGTCCATTGTTTACATGCTCATTCTGAGAAGCCTTCATTGTATACAGATCCTGTGATAGTCCTTAATATCGTAGGCTCATTAAGGAGAATCCCGATTACTATCTGGCTTCTCCATTGTTGTACCTGAAAGGCTCGTTGTGAGTGTTTCCAACTTCACAACATATTTCAGTAACACACATAGCAAAACTTCACAACTTCACATACAATTTAACAGGGTATTAATGGTCAACAGATTAAGACTTTTAAAATGATACCTTACAAGGCATATTTTGTACAAAACATATCATAATCATATCACCATGGTAAATATGAGTGTGCCAGGGTGTTGCTTTGGGGTACAGTGTGTTGCACCAATGTTGCATTGCTAGTGTGAACAGAGTAGAGTAACAATCCCAGTAGAGCATACATCCATCCCTCTCCTATTCCACAGTACAGGGGCCACTGCTTAGGTGACTTGTCTGATCTTCTCCAAGCCACTGCTTCAGAGACTGTCCTAGGGATTGTGGCATAATTACCTGCATACAGTCCAACTGCAGTGAGACTGAACAGTATCAATGCAGTTGCATGCTAGTATTGCAATTTGAACCAGCATGGCTACCATGGAAAACACTGCACCATTTATGCCTACATTAGATCCCACCAGTTTAATTACCAAAAAAATAATTTTTCTAGTGTGAACAGAGCCTTAGAAAAGTCAGTGTTATCTGAACTTGTCTACCTAGTCCTGAAAATGTGGTGTTGGTTTTTTTAATGGGTAAAACTTGTTTTTGCCTAATCCTCATTGATGAAATAAAACAAGTGGAATAAACCATTTTTTAAAAACCATTTAGTTAATGCACCTTTTTCTACTTCTAAACATGTTTTTTTCTGTGTATATGAGTGTGTTTCACAACACCACTCAGCAAATAGGGCAATCACTAAGATTTGCTGTTTTAAATAAGGGGTTTCACCTTCACCACTCATCTGTTCATTTTTTATTTTTCTTTGAAACTGGAACCCGGAATGTATGATATCACTGTCAATTTCATGGCAATAAGAATGAAGTAAAAACACAGGATTATAATTTTATTGCAGGATCATGAGAAATTTTATTGTAAGTGAAAATTCTTATTCAAACACTAATAACTTCAGTAACCTGGTGGGGCTTATATAAAATTGCAGTCAAAGTAATGGCTTTTGTGGAGGGTCAGGGCTGGAAGGAAGGAAAGTAAAAATATCCATTTTATCTTTTAACGTCTATCCTATATATCTTTGTTTAGACGCTGTGGCTTCTATTAGATTTAATGACTTTCCACTGTAGCTTGCATCATTACTAAAGAGGGCAGCATTTATTTAAAAACTATTTATTTAAAGCTCCTACTCAAAAGTGGCTTTTAAAATAGAGATAAAAGTGTGTTTGTTCTCAGCTATCTTAGTGCATTTGGTGTGATATATTGTTGAGAACCAGCACTCTGACTGGAAGAGTTCAGGGATGAAATATTTTGTGTATATGTGGATGTATTTTCTCCTCCACATACACACAGACTATTTCATGTCTCTGTTAATTACAGCTTGATTAATCCAGCTGCTTATTAATTTTGTGATGTGTCTTAGTAATAACTGTGCCTGATATCTAGCCAGGAATCTGGGGGGAAACGCTATTTTACTGCTGTTTTAAGTGTCCCCGGCATCCACAACCACATTTCATATATCTGCTCAATGCAATGATTGAATCCATCTGTTACCATTCTATGGCATGTTATCATTTGCCAACCACTCACCATGGCCATTAATTGCATGTACATGCTCCTGCCACAGTTGCAGAGGGTACAGTTGCCCTTCCAGAGTGGTGTTTGTGACTTATTTCACTGATTACCAGGACTTCGGGGAAATGCAGTATGTTGCAAAGTGTCCCCTTCTTCTCCCATGCATTATAATACTATTTGATTACATCTGCCAAATCCATGGATGGAATTTACTGGTCTCCATTTTCACATCCTTTCTTCTTTGCAATCACTGTCAGTCACACAAATACTTTAGTAATTGTATATATGTGTGAAGGGTGAGGTCACTTACCCTTATCCATCTCATTGTATTAACTACATTACTGCCAAATTTAGCCTGATGTCTAGGGAAAGCTGTTTTATTTCCCTGTTAAGTATCACACTCGTACTGTTTTAACATTTATATTGCAGCAGTGCCTAATGGGAGTTCAGTTTTCGTTAAAGGAGAAGCTGAAAAGAACTCAGTGGAGAGTGGGGGAGAACCGAGATTCACCAGTTAAAGGAGCAGAAGAGAGTCCAGAATGAATGTATTTAGCAGGAGAAGGGAAGGCTGAATTCATTCATTGTTCAGAGCCCAGAGTTTAAGTAATGTATGTGTCAAATTTAAGATTTTTTTTTTTTTGGTGGATTCAGGCTGGCAAAAGGAGGCTGGAAGGGGTGTAATTAACTGATGTGGGAGTGAAGATATGGTGTCATAATAACTTTGAAAAGCCACTTTAACAAATTCCAAATGAATAATAACCATGCAGAAAACAGCTCAGGTCTGAGTGATGCCAACAAGCAAGTTGCTACATTAATACTATCAAATTGAAATGGTGATTTATTTATTTTTCTAGTTGTTGAAATTAAGTTTGTAATGGCATGGTTGAAAGTCAGTTGTTTTGCTGCCACCCCAAAGTTTCAATAAGACATTGTTAGAGCTTGAAGATTTCTTTCCTCCCACCCCCATATGACCACCAGATGAGGAGCAGAGAGGAGTGAACTTCACAACAAAACTTGGGTACTAGACAAAAGGAAGCCGGAGGTACTGGCTTTATACTCCATTTGCACTGTCCATAGGTTGAATACTGGCCTCATGGAAGCCAATGGAGGGGCCCCTATTTACTTCCATAAGTCCAAGGTTTCATGCATAGTTTCTAAGATTTGTGCTTTGAGTGCTTTTGTCCTGTCCTTCTGCTAAGCCTAGTAAAGAATCTTCTCCTTGAAGTTGTGTGTATTAATACTCATTGGGAAGCCATCAGGCACTAGAGTCTGTGGGGACTAGTTGTTCGAAAGGCATGCTACCAGGTATCTGAAGTGCACTGGAGTGTCACCACAACCACAGTAACACCATGGAGTGGGGTTAATTACAATGTATATTTTAGGATGGCTGGAACATCAGTTCTGTGCCTCTTTTGAAAGCCACACAATAGTGCCCTATATGATTTAAATGACTTACTGAATTGTAAATGAATCCTTTTAAAAAAGAATTAACAACACCTCTGTATAAGTAAAATGGCTAGATATTGTCCACATACCAAAAATCTGTCTTGGGATTTATGATTACTTCTCTTCATTCAGTGACAATGAAAGGAACACTCATATAGCTACACCGATGAACAGCCTTTATTGACACCATACATCACTACTGGTGTATAAATAATCTTTAAAAGATGCCTATTGTTTGCCCTGGTTGGACAATAAAAATGAAAAATAACTTCAGAGTGAAAACAGTACAACCAACAACCTTAGATCTTGTACTATCAGACATAATAGGTTTGTAGCCTCTTGGATATTTTTATTTCTCTGTTTCTGAATTATTTAAAGGAAAATAACCAAGTGTAACTGTGAGCTGTGCAGCTCTACCCTGCAAATGTAGTCTCTTCTCATTTGGTATGTGAGAGTAAATCCACATGATTTATTTATAGACTCCCAGGCTTTTCTATGGTGCTCATCACCATAGTAGCTGAATGCCTCATAAACATTAATGGAGTTAACTTGACAGTGCCTACACTGAGAGGCAACATTCTCTCCATTTATAAGATGGGTAACTGAAAACACAGAGATTGGTACTTGCCCAAGGTCACTATGTCTCTAGTAAAGCCAGAGATGGAACTCAGATCTCAGTACAGTGTCTTAGCCTCCAGACCTTCCACAGTATCACTCTCATACACCACAAATTTACAAGAATTGCTCAGGGTAACATTTGATCTTGTTCTTATGACAAAACATAAGTCTCACCCCATTCCAATGCAGCTCATAGAAAACATATCCAACCCTTCCCCAAACATCCACATTTGAGACACTAGCGTTGCCCTGATGACTGTTAAATTGATACAGATATTCACCAGATAAAAGTTTGCCTTTCTAAAAGGAATCACCACAAAAATAAATGACCTCTAGCTGTCAGATGTGTAATGCTGATCTCCAGGGTTCAGCGGGAGCAGGACTCAATATCAGCCTACAATCACAATGGATAGTATGCAGGTTCCTTCACTCCTCCCCCAAAACCCTCACACTCCTGGGGCACGGAGCTGACCTCGTCACTCAGGGAGGATGACCTCTGCCAGCACCCTTGAAATCCGCTCAACAAAGTTCCAACGAGAATGGAAGGTTTAAACCAAGACTTTTTGCAACAGAGGTTTTGACAGAAGAACCATTTGTCTTTGGAGCTACTGTTACAGCCAAAGAGCATATTCCAGTCTCTTCTTATTTAAATAGGGTGCGTATTGGAGAATCCATTTCTTTAAGTCTGCGAAATACCCTCCAGGGAAGGCGGCAGAGGCATACTAACATCTTTTTCTGACAATTCAGAAATAAAGGTGGTGGGACATCCGTTGGACAATGAAATACTATATGTTGCTTTAATGATCACCATGTATGGTGCATATGGAGTTGTACGTAATGAGACAATACATGTTGTTGGGTTTCATCAGCAAGAATTTGGAATGGCCGCATTACTTACAAGAAGCAAAGAGGCTTCTGGGGCCAGATTCTTGCAGATATGGTTAATCTTTAGGGGCTGTCTATGCATAAAATGCTGCAGCAGTGCCGCTGTAGTGCTTCAGTGAAGAAACTACCTACACCAGTGGAGGGTGAGGTGGGGGTGTTTCTCCTGTTGGTGAAGGTAATCCACTTCCCTGAGAGGTGGTAGCTAGGTCAATGGGAGAATTCTCCCATCAATCTAGCACTGTCTACACCAGGGGTTAGTTTGGTTTAACTGCACCATTCGGGGGTGGATTTTTCTCGCCCCTGAGCAACACAGTTATATCATCTTAATTTCCTAGTGTAGGCTAGGCCTTTATGATGTGGGTATTCTTACTGACTTCAGTCAGACTATTCATAGGAGTAAGGGTTGTAGTATCATGCCTTTAGGTCTGACCTGACCAGGCATTGCAGAGCAGTAGTGGGGAAGGTATGTATAACTTAAAAACCAGAAGTATCTTATCTTCTTTCATATTTCAATAAAAGATTAAATACTTGTGTAGTTTGTAGATTAAATACTTGTAGTTTGTCATAAATGAGTTAAACATCCCAGATTTTTAACTTGGCTCCTAGAATTAGAATTCATAATGAATCAATTTAATAAATTCTTTCTTTCTGTTAGCAGAACTACTGTCCGTTCAAAGATCATCATTTTCTGGATTTTATTGTTTGAAATTGCTCAGTGAAAAATTTCACAAATTCAACTTTCTCTGTGCATGCCATTCAAAATTCAGGGTGTGTTGCTTAGTTGTAACAACAGAATTTACATGGTTATTGTTTCTATTGCCTGATTGGATGAGCAATAACTCACTTTGGAAATGCTTGGGGAAAGCAAATGTAAAATTAACTGTTGCATCATGGGAGTTGAGAATGTATATTTCCATTGTACAGTACTTTAAATATAATTTTTATGTCTCCAGTGATGTGTATGGTTGATTTCCTGTCCCAAAGAACTTAGAATCTTGTCTATGCAGCACATCCATGAGTAAGGGATAGTAAAAACCCCAGGAAAAGGTTGGGGAGGAATTGTGCCTTGGAAGCTGGTGTAGTATACTCTTGGCCCGCTTTGTAGGCCTGCGAGGGAGGGGACAATAGAGCTGGGAGGACCCACACTTCCAAGGGAGCACTTCTCAGAATGTAAGGAAAGTTATTCTGCCTGGCCCTTGCATGAAGCATAGACAGAAAGATCTCTTAGAGACAAACAAATTTATTTGAGCATAAATTGCATCCGATGAAGTGAGCTGTAGCTCACGAAAGCTTATGCTCAAATAAATTTGTTAGTCTCTGAAGTGCCACAAGTACTCCTTTTCTTTTTGAGGATACAGACTAACATGCCTGCTACTCTGAAACCTGTCAGAAAGATCTCTGTGCCTCTTCTTCAACCTGCACACTCTCGTAATGACTAGGCTCAATCTAACCCTAATTTAGGATGAGAAACAGAAAGTAACAACATAGGGCAGAGGTGGGAAAGAGATATAATGGGGAGAAGACAATTGCCCAGATCCTCCAGCACATAAATACCTTTGAGGCTCTGGGCCACTATGAGTACATGGCCATATGGGGGACTAGTATATATGGTTAGTTACAATTATGTATTTATTTGTTAATGATGTCTTATGTATTTAAACTAAAGCTATAGTTTATATGCAGGCTTGAAAAATGAGTTGCTTTTTTTTTTAGGGATTAACAATAGAGGAATGGCAGGAAATGGTGCCAGGAGGTGAATTTTTTTTTTTTTTTTACATGCTTCATGTGAAATATCAGCTGTTCTGGCTGCTGCAGCTGGCAACCATATTTTTGAAGAATCAGTTAAAGTTTCTGCAATTTATCATTTCTGTTCCTTAAGGTTAGGTTCTTGTTATGAGAATTCATAACCAAGTATAAGTTTATAGATAACTACCAGAGCTTTCGAATCATGGAGGCTTTTCATCTTCCCTTTTCAATTAAGAGGACTGATGTAGCCCTAGCCAAAAGACTTTTTCTGCCGTCCACACAATGTATCATAACTGGGGTTGACCATGTTTGCCTGAAAACTAGTAATGTCCTTGACTGCATGGTTTTTCCAAATGTCCTTGTTGGTTTTACAGAAAACAGCACTTCTCCACCGTTTTCACTAACTCCATCTGACAGGCCACCTGAAAGAGCCATCGATCAACTGAGATGCAGAAAGTGATCAAAAGCTGGCTGATCATGTGTTCACTTCCAGGATCTTCCCCTACCAGTCCTGTGTCACATTGCCATGTCCTTCTTACCAAGAGCCTGATCCGTCTCCTATTGACTTGAGTGGAAATTGGATTAAGTCTAAATGATGACTAGCATGCGGATTCTTATGGCTCAGTTTAATTCTTAGTAAAGTTAGTGAAAATAATCCTATTGACCTCAGAGGGAGTTGGATCAGGTCCTTTATGTGTCTGAAAAAAAAAGGTAGTTGACACTAGCATTAAAATATGCAATTTCAGTTCACAACCCAGACATGGGTTTTGTTACAGATTTGTTCAATGTTTGGATGGAATTCACAGCCTGTTGAGCTAAGCTGACCATTTATTAAAACTTTTCCATGTAAATCTTCTGTATGGAAAAACTCTGGATTACTTAGCACATGATCAGAATTGCCAGCTGCAGCCAGCCATTTCAGTTGCTAGCATCAGAGACCTGTATACAAAGTTCCAAAATTTTATTGTGCCTTAATTGCTGAAAAGGGAGAGCTGTCTAGCAGAATTTTTGTGAGCATTAATAAACTCTCTTGGTAGTTATATAAAAATTTAGGGTAGTCTATTAACGAAAAATGTGTTAGTGCAGGTGTTGAGTGTACTGCAATGAAATTACAGTACTCAAGAGCTTGTTTGTTGTACTCGGTTACATGTTCTGTAATACTTCCAGGTATTCATACTGAACTCAAACAAATGAAAACATAGATTAAATCCTGTTAAAATTGAAAATAAAGTTAATGACAATAAAGAAAAGGAGGACTTGTGGCACCTTAGAGACTAACCAATTTATCTGAGCATAAGTTTTTGTGAGTTACAGCTCACTTCATCGGATGCCTTCAGTGGAAAATACAGTGGGGAGATTTATATACACAGAGAACATGGAACAATGGGTGTTACCATACACACTGTAAAGAGAGTGATCAGGTAAGATGAGCTATTACCAGCAGGAGAGCGGGGGTGGGGGATGGGAGGGGGAAACCTTTTGTAGCGATAATCAAGGTGGGCCATTTCCAGCAGTTGACAAGAACGTCTGAGGAACAGCGGGGGGAGGGGAGAGGGGGAATAAACATGGGGAAATAATTTTACTTTGTGTAATGATACATCCACTCCCAGTCTTTATTCAAGTCTAAGTTAATTGTATCCAGTTTGCAAATTAATTCCAATTCACCAGTCTCTCATTGGAGTCTGTTTTTGAAGTTTTTTTGTTGAAGAATTGCCACTTTTAGGTCTGTAATCGAGTGACCAAAGAGACTGAAGTGTTCTCCGACTGGTTTTTGAATGTTATAATTCTTGACTTCTGATTTGTGTCCATTTATTCTTTTACGTAGAGACTGTCCAGTTTGGCCAATTTACGTGGCAGAGGGGCATTGCTGGCACATGATGGCATATATCACATTGGTAGATGTGCAGGTGTATGAGCCTCTGATAGTGTGGCTGATGTGAGTAGGCCCTATGATGGTGTTCCCTGAATAGATATGTGGACACAGTTGGCAGTGGGCTTAGTTGCAAGGATAGGTTCCTCGGTTAGTGGTTCTGTTATGTGGTTTGTGGTTGCTGGTCAGTATTTGCTTCAGGTTGGGGGGCTGTCTGTAAGCAAGGACTGACCTGTCTCCCAAGATCTGTGAGAGTGATGGGTCATCCTTCAGGATGGGTTGTAGATCCTTGATGATGCGTTGGAGAGGTTCTTACAACTACAATACCCACCTGCTGAAGTGAAGAAACAGATTGACAGAGCCAGAAGAGTGCCCAGAAGATACCTACTACAAGACAGGGACAACAAAGAAAATAACAGAACGCCACTAGCCATCACCTTCAGCCCCCAACTAAAACCCCTCCAATGCATCATCAAGGATCTACAACCGATCCTGAAGGACGACCCATCACTCTCACAGATCTTGGGAGACAGGCCAGTCCTTGCTTACAGACAGCCCCCCAACCTGAAGCAAATACTCACCAGCAACCACAAACCACACAACAGAACCACTAACGTAGGAACCTATCCTTGCAACAAAGCCCGTTGCCAGCTGTGTCCACATCTATTCAGGAGACACCATCATAGGGCCTAATCACATCAGCCACACTATCAGAGGCTCGTTCACCTGCATATCTACCAATGTGATATATGCCATCATGTGCCAGCAATGCCCCTCTGCAATGTACATTGGCCAAACTGGACAGTCTCTACGTAAAAGAATAAATGGACACAAATCAGACGTCAAGAATTATAACATTCAAAAATCAGTCGGAGAACACTTCAGTCTCTTTGGTCACTCGATTACAGACCTAAAAGTGGCCGTTCTTCAACAAAAAAACTTCAAAAACAGACTCCAATGAGAGACTGGTGAATTGGAATTAATTTGCAAACTGGATACAATTAACTTAGGCTTGAATAAAGACTGGGAGTGGATGTGTCATTACACAAAGTAAAACTTTTTCCCCATGTTTATTCTCCCCACCCCCCACTGTTCCTCAGACATTCTTGTCAACTGCTGGAAATGGCCCACCTTGATTATCACTACAAAAGGGGTCCCCCCTGCCCCCGCTCTCCTGCTGGTAATAGCTCACCTTACCTGATTACTCTCGTTACAGTGTGTATGGTAACACCCATTGTTTCATGTTCTCTGTGTATATAAATTTCCCCACTGTATTTTCCACTGAATGCATCCAATGAAGTGAGCTGTAGCTCATGAAAGCTTATGCTCAAATAAATTGGTTAGTCTCTAAGGTGCCACAGGTCCTCCTTTTCTTTTTGCGGGATACAGACTAACACGGCTGCTACTCTGAAACCTGTTAATGACAATGTTTGTAGCAACTGAATCTTCTAAGTGAAGAAACCAGTCCATAATGAATTTAGAGGAAATATTTTTTCCAAGCAGACTCCCCATGATTTCCCAAGATTTATTGTAATAAATATCATTGCCATAAAAACAACTTCAGCCAAGGACTTCTGACAACTTCATTTTTAGTCTGGTCAGCTAAGGTAAACTGAGATGCCCAAGGAGAGTTGGGGAAAGAGTTTACTTGCGGTAATTGTAATAAAGGAAGTTTATAAACCACAAGCTGTTACAATTCAAAAGTGAACAACTGAATATTATTTCTAACAGATTTTTTATTTCCATTTTTTATTGCCATCTTCTTGGCAAGTTGGTGCTACTTTGGGCTAGTGGGAATGGGATTGTTTTGAGGTTAGGGCACTGTTATTTATTTTAGATAAATGAAAGTATAATCACTGCACACTTTCACTGCATAAATTCAAGTTTTGTAGTTTTAAATCCTAGGACTTTGTTTTACAGCCTTAATAAAACACACCATAAGTAAAGATCAAATCATAGCATCCATTTGTTTCTGGCACTGAAATTCATTTGGTCAACTTCACATGTGTGAACAAATACTAACAATGTACTATTTGCCTACTACACTTACTAAATTCATTGTTTCTGCCAATAGAACTCTAATTCTGTTTTGCAATTTCTATAGCCTGATTCAATGGCAAAATATTAACCCTGGAAGGAACCATTTGTAGCTATAAAATATTAGAAAATGTAACTCAAATATGTTTATAAATGATCCTGGAAGGTGAACATTTATGGCTGACAATTTTATTTTGTAGTCAAATGAAAGCTTAATCTCACCTTTGATCTCAGTAAAATCAAAATCTCAACTACAGCTTCTGATGGCTTGCATTTGCAGTTATTTTTAAAAAAAAAACAATGATAAATTTGATAGACATACAATACATGGTATCATGTTTGAAATGGAGTTTCTCTACACAGAGTTGACTGCAGAATTGCAACAGAAGTGCTGGCAGCTTTATGCAAATTAACCATAGGAGGGAGCCTTTCCTCTTTAAGGATATAAGGAATCAAGGCCTTTACAAATTAAAGATGTCTTTAGTAACAGACTTGGTGTCTACCAACCAGTTTTTATTCTGGTAAAAAAAAATACTCCTATTCTGTTAAGATGCTCTATGGCAACTTCACAAAAGGTAACATTTACGCCATAGCATAGACTTCAGTTTCTATAGGCACATATAGAGCAATTTCCAAAACCTACTCTGAAGAGCACATAAGGTGTGATAACACTTTTAACATTACTGGGATTCACTCATTGTTAGAAGAAAGCTGCTTATTTAAATCTTTGCCAACATCAATAGAGGCTGCTGTGGGAAAGAATGTTTGTTTGCTGTTTTAATGCCTGTTTGGGTTGCGGCCTACCTTTGTAGTCACTGACTGCTGTATCCTCAGCATGTATCAGAGAATAAAGTCTCAATGACTCCCTTACGTCTTCGAATAAAATTAGGGGTGGTTTACACAGAAAAGTTTCACTTTTTAAAGTAAAATCAGGTTTAAAATCAATTTGGCTAATCTGCTGGAAACCCCCATGTGAACAACTGACTTGTATTGCTTTCACTTAATTTGGTTAAAAGAAAAGGAGTATTTGTGGCACCTTAGAGACTAACCAATTTATTTGAGCATAAGCTTTCGTGAGCTACAGCTCACTTCATCGGATGCTATGCATCCGATGAAGTGAGCTGTAGCTCACGAAAGCTTATGCTCAAATAAATTGGTTAGTCTCTAAGGTGCCACAAATACTCCTTTTCTTTTTGCGAATACAGACTAACACGGCTGTTACTCTGAAACCTTAATTTGGTTAGGCACCCTACCGAGGAGAGAGGTAGAAATTAGTTGTTGGGTAAGTACTGGGGGGGAAAATAACAGAGGGGAGAAGAATATGATTTTTGGAAGAAAAATGAAGAGTGAGAGAGAAGGATGAGCAAAAGCAAAGGCTTAAATTAAAAAGATTATTTTTTGCAGTGTTTGTAGCTGTGTGGGTCTCAGGATATGAGAGAAGGTGGGTGAAGTAATACATTTCATTGAGCCAACTTCTGTTGGTAAGAGACCTGAAGAAGAGTTCTGTGGAGCTTCAAAGCCTGTCTCTCTCACTAATAAAAGATATTACCTCACCCAATTTCTCTCTCCCATTTTATTTTGACATTAAACTGTGGTCACTGAAAACACATTTAATTTTCTAAAGGGATTTATGGCTGAATTTTTGTAAGCTCTCAGAAGATATTTCATGGGTTGCTTGTGCCTGTTGGTTCATCTCTAGGCTTGCGGAGGGGCTCTGCTATTTTCCTTCTTTAAGTGGCCAAGGAGGGAGTTCCTCTGGCTCAGTTGTTCTCAACCTTTTCCGCACCATGACCCCATGTTACAACAGCAAAAGGTTTCAGCACCCTACTCCCACCTACTCATTAAACCAACCAACTCCTATTCAAGTTAAAGGAAAGACTGCCATTAAGTTGAATGGGAGTTGGATAAGACCTAGAACAGTTAGTCACGATGCCCCTATATTTGATGTGATTGCAGATCCCAAGTTGAGAAGCCATTCTTGGTCTAGACTGGAGCAGGAGTGGGCTGCAGGTTCTCACCTGTGCTGGCCTGCCTTTCCAGCTCTCATGGAGCTGCTTCTCCAGACTTAGCTCTTACCCGTCTCTCCAGCTCTCCCCCGTACCTCATATGAGCCCCTGCCTTCCCAACCCCTTCCTTCCAAATTAATCTGTTCCCTGGCTTGTTCTGAAATCTGCTCCTGTCAACAAAATATTTGGGCTTCATTATTTTGAACAAAAGCTAAAGACCACATTTTCCCACAGCGTTTAACGAAGACAATATGCATGTTTTAACAGAAGCCTCTTTCACCATGGTGTTCTGCCTCCTCCCCATGTACGTGAGGTGCATGAAGCACCTCAGGCTCCTGGAGTAGAGGGTGAAGGACTCCAACGGCCCCTCTGGGAGGGGACCTTAGCGCATGCCCTTGCTACAATGAGCTGAACTGGCTCCTCTCTAAGGCTGTGGGTACGGCGCCTGAAGTGACTCTCTACCCTCTCCTTGCCTGTGCCCTTCATTGGCATCCCTTTTAATTGTATGCCTGAATACCAATGAAGGGTGCAGCCAAGGAGGCAGCGGGGATCTCAGAGGAAGTTCCAGAAGGAGTCCTGAGGGAGACAGAGGAAGAAGAGCTTGTAAATCTGCACCTCTATCTGGCAGACCTGTTCAGGAAGCCCATCCCCCATTTGCCCTGAGAACACAGAACCACTGTAGGAACAAGCGTCTGATGCTGGTAAGTTTTTACAGTGGTGCCCCACCCTCCCCGACAATATTCCCTCTTGCTCTTGTGCTACAAGCCTCAGCCTGCCACCTCCCCCCCCACACACACACAAGATCCCAGCCCTGGTGCACCCTGACATGGTCCTGAAGCAACACATGGCTGTAAATCAATAATTTTATTGAAATCCCATGAACTGCTGTAAAGCATATAGTGGAAGCTATAACACATTTATTAATGAGCAGTCACTGTGCCTCTGTCTCTATGCATTTCTTGACCATCACTGATAATGATAGTCCCTGGGCTGTGTGAAAAGGGGCCTGGAGAAGGGAGGGTGCGGGTGGATTTTGAAAGGGCTCCAGGGGGAAAGAACAGTTTGTCATGACAATTATGGTTGTGCAAATACCCAACACCATCTCTCTCCACACCCGTCCCCTTAGTCTTTCCTTCATCTTATGAGTGGGAGCCATGTGGAATGGGAATGGGGGTGGTTGGTGGCTTAAGTGCAGGCTCGCCTAGGTCAGGGAAGGGAAAGGGAACAGTTTGTTTGCTGAGGAAAATCAAAGCAATCCATTCTCTCTGTGACTATTTCAAGTATTTTGAACCATTCCCAGTCTCTGGCATCCGCCATGAAAGCTGGGAGAAGCAGGGGGGTGGGTGAAGCATCCGCTTAGGCAGTTGCATAAATACAATGCTGTTTCCCTTATCGGGGAGAGGCGATTGCCATGCGCAATCCAAAACTTCAGGGAAGAAAATTCACTTCTGGAGTCACTCTCTGTGTTCCATGTCCCTTTCAATGCTGCTTGCTGGACAGGGGCTGGATCATCTGGTGATGTGGAGGGCCTAGGGGTGAGTGGATGTTTTCTGTCCTCTTCCAGGGGAACTCCATCTGCTAGCTTAGAATAGTCAATTTCCTCTTGAATTGCCACTCAGGCCTGTAAATATAATTCAGTACATTTCTGGTGTAGCAGAAATTCAAGACGGTTCTTCAGGTTTAATGGCAGGGCAAATGTGCTTGGTTCATCTTCGTAGCTCACCAAACCCTTCCACTCAGCAATAGGTAGAGGGGTCACCATTAGCAGAGACTTCTCTTTGGCATAGGTGTCCGCCATGGTACTAGGAAGCACATTTCTTTTTTCCATTCCAATACCTTCAGAACTGCTATGTTCTCCAAGTGGTGGCCAGCCTTTAAAGAAAAAAAGGTGACTGGTAATATTATCCCTGAAGGAACCAAACCACACCCCAAGCAGTCCCTTGATGGACTGCAAACATTACAACATTTAAATAAAAGTAACGCAGGTATCTTACCATATTTACCCTCTGCTCCTTCCTCGTGGGCTGCATAAGTAGTCTGAAGGAAAGAGACTGCAACATTTGCATTCCCGGGATTCTAAAGACTACCAATATTGTAGCCTTTGGCAGCACAGTTATGTTATGTGTGGGGGGATTTAGGTACCTGTCAAGGAAAAGTGAAATAGAATGCTACCCTTGCCTTTGACTTGGTAGGCTATTCCAATGCCAACAGGGAAACCATTCCAGTGCTTGGGCAGTAGCAGCACCACAGAGGTAGCAGAGGAAGACCTGCTGCTTGGCATAGATAGCTGTCAAGAGCACTTGGACTTTCTCCGGGAAAGGGAGGAATGGGCTCCTAGGTAGGATGAGGCATTCCTGCAGTGGAGAGGCAGCGCAGGCAATGGGTCCATGCAGAGAGAGAAGGGGATCATGCGGTTCCTCATTCAACTGGTGACAGAACACTTTTGGGGCCTGCCGCTCCTGTATGGGAATGGGCTTCACCTACTCCTTCTCTAGCTATCACACAGCCTACTGCTGAGGTGGTGAATCCCACTGCTCCGCAATGGGAAGGAGCATGCTGGATGCCCAACACATCCTCATCCACTGAAACCCCTCACAGAGAACCCACCCCACCCCCCAGGATTCAGTGAGGGAACAGTGAGCCTGATCCCCTCCCTGTTGTCCAACCTGTGTTTGTTCCCAGACCCATGCAGAAGATGTTCCTGTTTGTACCCCTGCACAATATTCTGCAACCATTCCCCTGCTCCTCTCTCTCCTGGCCCTTCCCTTCTCCCCACATGTCCATAGACATGGTTTGCCCACTTTTCTCAGTGAATTTAACCGTTTTTGGCTCATTTTTTCTCGTTATAAACCCCTTTAGCTCTTTGTTCAACGTATGCCTGTTCCTTGTGAGTTGGTTTCCCAACCCTGAACTGGTTTGCAACTGATCAGTAGATGCCAAGGCTTAACAGCTCCAAAGCGTGATAGCCACCCACTTATGTACTGGTATGGATTTCTGAAATCAAGTGGTCTGGCACTGAAGGGTTGTTGCAAGCTGCTCAGACAACTCTGTGAAGGTCTGCTTCCCCATTCAGAAGTTCTGGAGCCACTGGTCATCATCCCAAGTTTCCAAAACTATGTGGTCCCATCACGCCATGCTGGTTCTCCTGGATCAGAAATGGTGGGTCCACCCATGGGCATTCCATTGCAATCCTGGCACTTAGCACTTTCCTTCGGACTACTGCAGATTTTAATTCCCCTTCTGAGTCAGTCATCTTCACCATCTCAAATTTTTATGGACCGATTCTGCCCAGTATCCGATGCTGAACCACACGAGCATTTGTGCTTTGGACAGGAGCAGAACCACATCATCATACACTTGCTTCATATCTCCAACATAGTTCAGAGAGATGGCCAGGAGCTGCTGATGCCAAATGTGTGAAGGCCGCACACAGTGTCAGCAGTTCCCAGAGTCTCTGGGATACTCCCATTTCAGGGGTGGTGCTACTGTGCCATACTGAAAAGGATTAGTGAGTGTGCAGCACACAGGTATATTCCTGTGCACAGCATGTACCCATGCCCAGCTTGGCATATGTGGACACTTGGTGTGGTTATGGGAAACACCTGCTAGCAATACATGGATAAGTACCCAGGGAAGTGCACAAGCATAGATGCAGCCTAAGCATAGTACAGAATCCATAGTCTAGGGTGAGGGTGGGAGGGACTAAAGTGGTTTAAAGCCACTTTTGCACGCTCCTAATCCTGGCCTGGTCTGCGATCATCAGAATAATTGAGTCAGTCCTGGGAGCCTGTCTAGGTTACAGCAGCCTGTCCCCGGCTGCCTATGGGCAGCAGCTCTGACCAGAATCTATCCCTGATGTGCCTCTTCCACCTGCAACCTCACCCCAGCACATACTCTATGCTATATTTGTGAGGCGGTCCTTGGAAGACATTCTTATGGCCAGTGCTGGAGGAATCTTCTCCCAGCTAAATGTGGGGCTTTTAGAGCTACTTCATGTCACATCTAAAGAGGCTGGAGCAGGGCTAGGGATCTTGCCATTGCAACTAGCACTCTCTCCAGCTAGCACTATGGTAACCAATGGCAGGAAAGTTGACTTGTTTCTATTCTGTTTTCTTTTTTTTTAATAAGCTTTAAACTGAGGCTGCATTCACTAAAATTCAAGAACCATTCACGCAAACCTGGGCTGAGTTATGCTTTGATATTAGATTCTACAGATATTTTTAGTCTCTCAAACTCCTGATGCAAAACCGGCTGAACTTCAGTCATTTTGGTTGACTTTTACTTCGAAAATATGAGTTCATCCAAGTCAAAAACTAAAAGCAAAATTTGGGAGTGAGGACTGGTTGAACCTATATGGACCAAAACCAAAGAAAATAATTGGACAGATGGTTGCAAAGTTGAAATCATTGACTATCACAGAGTTCTTGCTGGAGTGAGTCTTTTTTTCTCTTACTAATGCTAAGTAATATCACAATCTTGTGTGTTTCTTACTCTCATTTTCTCTTCATCTCAGTTCTTTCTTTTTTTGCTCTATACCATCTCTCCCTCTCCTTTTACTCTTCCTATTTCCCTATTTCTGTCTGACTCTCACCAGCTCTCTCTTCTCTCTAATTCTACTCCTCTACTCTCCCTTCTCGCTTCTTTCTCAGAGGGCATTACCCATGATACGTAACTGAAAACATCACCAGAACATTTATGCAAATTAAGCACTGATTGGGTCTGCATCATCCACACTTTATTTACAAATGGTACATTTTCAGTGCTTATTGAGAAAAATAAGGAGCTGGCCTGAATGAAAAGATGTTTGAAAATCTCTAACATTTCCAAAATATGGACCTTCCATGGATTTGTACTCCATCTGTACTTTACCTAAAGCAAAAACTTAGTTTGTAAATCATTGCTTTTTTGACAGTACTGAATTGAAATCAAATTATAATCTCTTTGACCTCTTATCTTTAGATCTGAAATTTGGCTGTTCCATGTGGCTTCTGCATGTTTTTAATGTGCCAAAATGAACTGGCAATGGAAAAATATAAAAAATGACACTGTATCAGTAGATAAAATGATTCTAAAACTGTCAAGAAAAAAATCAACGGGAGATTAGAGTACAGAAGGCCAATTTTGCTTGAATCCCAGCTGTCTTCTGCCCCAAGATCTGCACAGTTTGAGGAGATTGTGTAATACTTTCAGGGAGCCAGTTACAATTCCCTGATTTTTTTGGGCTTCATACTTTCAGACTGTCTGAGTTACTTTAGTGATTGTTTCAGGGGGAAACCTAATTGTAAAATTTATTGAGGATTTTTTAAAAAGGGGATGATGAAGTGGCATTTAGGCACTGGCAAATAAAGAAAGCATCATAGCTTGGCGTAGGGCTGTCCCCCAGACTGAAACCATTCTGAGAAAATCCAAAGTTACCACAGTTCTGTAATGAACAGGCTAGGGAGTATGTTTACCACTGCCCTTTATTGGATGGAATCAGAACTGCTCCACATGTAGGTCATGGATGCTACGCTGCTAATAGTTAACAGAAAGGATAATCTCTCTTATGTAGTAGAGTCCTGTGCTATCCTCTTTATTGCTGAGAAGTTTTGAGTCCCTTTTATTGTGCAATGTAGTAACATCGATGAAATCCTTGGTGTGTATGGATTTGTTACAATTTGCTTCTTTTCTTATTTGCATAGGGCTCTGATCTTGCAACTGGCTTCGTGCAGAGCTCCAATGACTTCAGCAGGCCTCCACATGGATGCAGGCATCCACCCCATACAGCTCCTTGCAGGATCAGAGCCTATGCCATCATTAACTGCTTTTATATAATAGCCCTGAAGAACAATTTTGACAAATGTAGGAAGCTATTCATTAGTATATGGGATTTTTCAAGCAACAAAGGCTTAGTTGTGACTAACTCTATCAACTACTCATCTTGAAGAGATATTATTAATGGTCGTGAGGACAAAGCATTGTCTTTGTTCATTCACTCACTAGCTCATAAATAATAATGCTGAATTAAAATATTAGAGGTTTAGTATACGTTTTTCTTTGTTTTTATTGTTTCTAATGTTAACTGCCTCTTTTGCCTCTGTCTCCACATTGTGTTCTAGAATTGGAATTTTTTTCCCAAGAGTAGATCGGCAACAGAAGTGTCGCTGTGCTAGGCTAATCTAATCAGTCACATCACAGATCCTCAAAGAGCTTAGTGTCCTTTCATGTTTAGTTTTGCTAGAATCATTTCCAGTGCAATTACATACTCTGTTCTGCTTAGGGATTTGAAATACATTTAGGATTACTATTAAAAATGCAGAATTATGTCCAAAATGACCTTGCTTTGTTTTTTCTTATTAATCCAAGAAACACAGAAGGAAGTCAGTACTATGCCAATCAGGTGTTTTAGATAGGATAAGGATAAACAAGGATTTAATTTTGAGTAAGTAAAAGAGAAATTATATCAGCAGAATGTCCACTTTGTCAACATTTCCCAAAATTCCAACCTTGTTTCTGACCAGGCCTCTTCGTGTGAATCAGTATGAAAGTTTATATTCTGCTCCAAACAGAGACTCTCCAGTTCTTGTGTGTTACTTTTGATTGGTGTGTTTTATTTTTATTGTGGGAATAATTTTATAACCTGCTTCTGGTTCCAAGAGTGGCTGACATTTTGAGATGAGCTGGAGCCTGTTCATTTTCACACTTGAAAGGTACTTTCTATGTGATGCCTACAGCTCTTTCCACTGTAATCCCAGCTATACTGTAATTCCTGATTACATCCTGGATAGTAGGAAAACTGTTAGTTATAGGCAATAAAAATGGTTCTCACACATGCCAACTCTTGTGAATTAATCGCGAGAAACACGATTTCTAAGTATCATTAATCCTGACTCATGATCTTGATAGAATTCTCAATTGTCAGGATTATTTTTTTTCAGCCGTGGCTACGCTGTCAGCCCTGGGAAGCCAATGTTCCCCTGCCAGCCTGGGAAGTAGGAGAGAGGACCCACCCCACAGTCCCCCCAATCCCCGCCATGGCTGGGGAGGGTGAAGAACCCTAAGAGGATCAGGGGTGAGGCTGGGGGGGCTGAACTATGGCCTGGGAGCTGCAGGGGGGCTGAAGTGAGGAAGGTGGGGGCTGATGCCTGACTAATCTAATTGCCTTCTATGATGCGATAACTGGCTCTGTGGATGAGGGGGAACCAGTGGACATGTTATTCCTTGACTTTAGCAAAGCTTTTGATCCGGTCTCCCACAGCATTCTTGTCAGCAAGTTGAAGAAGTATGGGCTGGATGAATGGACTATAAAGTGGATAGAAAGCTGGCCAGAGCATCAGGCTCAATGGGTAATGATCAATGGCTCCATGTCTAGTTGGCAGCCGGTATCAAGCGGAGTGCCCCAAGGGTCGGTCCTGGGGATGATTTTGTTCAATATCTTCATTAATGATCTGGAGGATGGCGTGGACTGCACACTCAGCAAGTTTGCAGATGACGCTAAACTGGGAGGAGTGGTAGATACGCTGGAGGATAGGGATAGGGTACAGAGGGACCTAGACAAATTAGAGGATTGGGCCGAAAGAAACCTGATGAGGTTCAACAAGGACAAGTGCAGAGTCTTGCATGTAGGACGGAAGAATCCCATGCACCGGTATAGACTAGGGACCAAATGGTTAGGCAGCAGTTCTGTAGAAAAGGACCTAGGGGTTACAGTGGACGAGAAGCTGGATATGAGTCAACAGTGGGCCCTTGTTGCCAAGAAGGCTAATGGCATTTTGGGCTGTATAAGTAGGGGCATTGCCAGCAGATTGAGGGATGTGATCATTCCCCTCTATTCGACATTGGTGAGGCCTCATCTGGAGTACTGTGTACAGTTTTGGGCCCCCCACTTCAAGAAGGATGTGGATAAATTGGAAAGCGTCCAGCGGAGGGCAACAAAAATGATTAGGGGACTGGAACACATGACCTATGAGGAGAGGCTGAGGGAACTGGGATTGTTTAGTCTGTGGAAGAGAAGAATGAGGGGGGATTTGATAGCTGCTTTCAACTACCTTAAAGGGGGTTCCAAAGAGGATGGATCTAGCCTGTTTTCAGTGGTAGCAGATGACAGAACAAGGAGTAATGGTCTCAAGTTGCAGTGGGGGAGGTTTAGGTTGGATATTAGGAAAAACTTTTTCACTAGGAGGGTGGTGAAGCACTGGAATGCTTTATCTAGGTAGGTGGTGGAATCGCCTTCCTTTGGGGTTTTAAAGGTCAGGCTTGACAAAGCCCTAGCTGGATGATTTAGTTGGGGATTGGTCCTGCTTTGAGCAAGCGGTTGGACTAGATGACCTCCTGAGGTCCCTTCCAACCCTGATATTCTATATTCTATGATTCATGCACACACCCTGGGGATGGGCAGGGGGAGTTAAAAAATCCAGACACTTGAGCTAAAAACACAATATAACTTTTTTTTAAAATCTCATTTGGGGGCCAGTTTCATGATTTTTTGGGAGGGGTCTGGCTCATTTTTGATCTCTTGAAGTTGGCAAAATGGGTTCTTAAGTTGCTGTACCTATAGTTTTAAAAACATTTGGGACATTTCCTTCTTTAGAGACAGCAGGTTCCCAGATCCTGATGTCAGAGATCCTGAAACCAATGAGAGCAGTTCAAAAGCTGTCATAGAGAGAGAAATGGTTCACAAGTGCAACTTCTGAAAGCCATCTTCATAAACGGTGAAATTCACCCCTTAAGAGTCAGCGCAAAGGCCCTGTACTGCTTAAGTCCCCTTTAAGCTCTCAAAATGGGTGGGACTAAACTGTATGTAGTGCATAGCTCTGGTGCTGATCCTCCACACAGGGATGAGTTTCACTCACATAGAGCTATGTGAATGAAACAAAACATATAAATATAAGATATATTATATAAAACCCACCAATTTTGCTTTGCTGGTATTAATCACGCCTTATATTTGATTGTCTTTGAACATTTGTGTGAACAAGTTTCTGTTTGTTAGAACTTGAGAAAGCAAAATCAGGAATACTCACCTGAATAAATGTTTTCACTAGAAATGTTATCAGAGTGACTTTGAAAAGCTTGTTTTGTCTTCATACCAATAGAATAATCTAAATGTTACAAAAGTTTGTGCCTAACTTGTGACTCAAAAAGACTCATTTTTACAAAGTTTAGGTCATGCCATCAGGGAACAGAAATAATACCATATGACTTAGGTGGTCAACAATATGGTCTGGGTAATGGACAGTGAATGCTCAACCAGTTTTGCTAATATTTGTTTTTGTAAATAATTCTTGAAATAGTATAACCAAACGTGAGCTATATTGGGATGAATGACCTCTTATTTAGGACGCGAGCTCAGGTCTCTGGAGACCTGGGTTTAATTCCCTGCCCTGACACAGATTTTCTATGTGGCCTTGGGGAAGTCAAATAAACTCACTGTGCCTCAGGTCCCGCATCTGTAAAATGGGAGCTAATAGCACTTCCCTACCTCACAGGAATATTGTAACAACAACATTACAGACTAGTGTGCTACAGTCTGATCAGAATGGCCATATATGAGTACCACAGTTAGACAGACACGTAGATAGAAATGAGCAGTCCCACTAAAATTAATTGGGTTTCTCCTTCACTTGAGTAACATTAAAAGGTTAAGTATTTGCATGATTGACCCCAAAATTATAGAGAATTTATTGGAATGGAAGTGTCTCATCTATTTCACTGAAAAGGTGACAGCGCTCAGAGACCAGTGGAGAAATGCATATCATTTTGCTGCTGACTTTAGACTTGGCACGGATGCAACACCCCTGTATCTTATGGTTCTAAAACCAAACTGCAATTCCATATCTATTTTACGAATAGTTGATTCTGTGAGGCAATGATGCTGCATGAGAGCTTGAAATGTAGAAATGGGTGATCAGTGAGGTAAAAAAACTGTGAAAGCTGTAAATCAAATAACTTAGTTAACTATAATGTTAAAAGTTCATTTTAGTGTGGAATCTGTGCTTGAAATAGTAGGGTGACACTAAAGTACATTTTAGTACATATTGTTCTTCTGATATTTTACAGTTACATTTTAATAATAATAAGCAATCCCATACTGGGACTTTGTATGGCGCAGGAGTTTGCCTCACGAATTCTGTTACAGGATGGGGGCCTTAGTGAAGTACACAACTGTCCAAGGTTCCTGGTAAAGCCATTAAATTAGTAGTTAGGAGAAATTGACAAAGGTCATAGTTCAAGTGCCCTTGATGGTACATGGAAACAAAAAAATTCTTTCCTTCCTGGCTGAGCATGCTGTTTTTGTGGGCCAAAATAAGCTTTGCTGTGTGCTACTGACACTAGCCCTCCTCTTTGTAATGTCTCCCTAGTCACCTCTTACTCCCACAGCCTTTTCCACAACAAACCCAGAAAAATTTAGAAAAAACAAAAACCAAACAAACCCTCGCAACTTTGGTGAGGTAGCAAAAGAAAGTCTCAGCCTTTGCTACACAGGTTTTGCTTCATTTTCATTGTTAAAATTGTTTTGTGTGTAGTAGCTTTTTGTTTTTGTTTTGCCCTAGATAAATCATAATGGGGGATGGGGCGGGGGGGTGGGGTGAGGAGTGGGAACATAGCTAATGAAGTCACAACCTATATTGTGAACAGAGAACCTCATCCATCAAACTGTCACCTCAGGTTTCTGTACAGGGTCACAGAGGAACAAAGTACGCCTGTGTAAGGTTGAAATAGCATTGGTAAGTGTTAGTGTGTGTGAAGCTGGTGGTCTGAAGTCTATTTATTTTGTCTGAAAGGCACAAATGGCATGCTGCTGAGTCAGGGAACAAGCATGGGGGAAGTGTCCTTATCAATTATTACTAGAAGGCTAACAACCGACATTTAAGAAGTGGAATTGTACCATCTGCTTTTCCACATCTTTTGTTTTGTTTTGTGGCAGCTGTTTATTTCTGAGCTTCAGAGAGAGATGGACAGGTAAAGCTTATGTTTCCAATTGAAACAACAATGTTTTTGAACAAAGTTCTAAAGACTTCGTTAACTATGAAGAATTTGCTGAGGATGAGATTTGATTTTTATGGCATAACTTCAAGGTGCATTATCTGGGAAAACCAAATATTGGCGCTTTGTACATGTAGTTAGAAGTCTTTGTCCAAAGTAAACTTCACATAATAGTTTTTTCTGCTTGTAGCTCTTATTTCAGGGAGCCGTAGATGTTTTTAATAACTCACCATTGATTTCTGTGATTCCTAATACATTTTTGATCTTATTTGTTAGGACTTTTTTAACTTCATCTTTGTTATCTTTTTTTTTTTTCTAAACCTTTAGATTTATTTCCAGGATCTTTATTTGAAAAATAAATAAACAAAAATTAGGCCCATTAGCAGCCTTAGGAAGTTCAGGTAGCTAATTTTTTTTTAAAAAAAGACTAATTCTTTAATATACTTTAACTGAGATGTAAACAGGAAACCCTTAGAAGTATCAAGGGGTGTATTTATTTCAGAAATTAGTAGCTAAGATGTTGATGAATGGAGATGCACACTTTTTTATGCCTTGTCAAGAAGCACTCTTTGTATGGCATTTGGTGCCTGATGTCCAAATGACCACACTGTGTAGGCGAGTTTATTTGGATACCCTCTCTGAGGATTAACATACTGCAATGGTTGAATGCCAGCAGAATCTCTTTCCTCGCCACCCCCCAGGAGAATGGTTTCTGCTGAAGTCATTTTGTGTGTGCTTTTTCCTGTGTGAGGATTAGGGAATAGGAGAATGGCTTTGTGAGGAGATTCGGAGAGAGGGAGCTGAGGAGAAACTAAACACAGGGTACGAAAGACTTTAGCCTTTCAGAGTTCTTTCAGTCAATTCATTCTGGGAGACCAATTGCATGTGATACAGCAGCTGGGGTTTTGTTTTCTTTTCAGCTATATACTGTAGGAGAAGCTGGTAAGGTTATTTTTTCCCCCTTGTTCTACTGTTCCATGATGTTGTTGTAATTGCTTTATCGAAGTGATTGTTTCAAGAGGAAGGGAAGTTGGTTAATGATGCTGGGGACACCCTGCATTGTCTCTTCTTTGTACAGCTGCTTAGCTTGCAAAGAGGTACTGTTTACAGTAAAGGGACCAGTTTCCGTTGAATATCTTTGCTATTTTTTAATCAAAGTTGTTTTAGCCTCTCTTTCTGCAAAGCTAGTAAAAATAAATATATAAAAGGAACTCAGCTCTTCAGTAATGTTTGAATTTATAGAAAGCTAATTTGGGGGGAAAAGCTTTCACCTAAATGCTAAATTTGAGATGTTTGTTCTTCATTGATGTTATCAGATTTCTCACTTTTCTGGGTTAATTCCAAACCTCTCCTGGGTTTTGCGTGAGGAACATATATTAGTCTTCCTTCTCACATGGTCAACCTAGACAACAGGGGACACTTGCTCTGACAACAAAATAAAAGGAAATAAATTTCTGTAAGGAAGGTGAAAATGAGAAATACAAAATAAATAAATAAGTTAAATAAAAGGGGCGGGGGAGGGAGGGATGGGGGATTAGTTTAGTTTAGTTTAAAAAGAAATTGCAAATAAATCCTCAGCAAGGACATTAATATTAGACACTTATTCTTACCAAAGTGCTTGTGGATAATGTAAGACGATAAATACAAGGCTAAATAGAAAAAATAAGGAATCTCTCAGAGGAATCAAAGTATTCAGATTCACATATAGTCTAATTACACCCTCTCAAAGAGGCAGTTTTCAAATTCTCATTTGAAAAAAAATTAGCTGTCCATTCCCTCCCCCTGCCCCACACATTATTTTCAGAATAGTGACTTGTGTTTGTCTGCATCTTTTATTTCCTTTCATATCATCGTGGGAAACTTTATCTTGAATTACTTGAGGATATGTGAACACAGCTTGGGGCATACCATGCCTAGTCCACAGGCAAGCTATGAAAATCCTTCCTGTGACTCAGATGAATTGCAAAGTCCATAATTACAAACAAAAGTTTCTTTTGTGGTCAGTCAAAAATCACAGACAAGGGAACTGGAGAATGATTGACACCAGTTATAGGAGTGATTGACAGAGAACCAGAAACTTGGTCCATGACATAGTATGTTAGTTTTTCAAGCAGTGTTGGTCTTTTTTTTACAGTTATTCATTTCTTTATTCCCAGTTCCCCTATTGAGTTCTGAATGATTTGCTAAAATGGTCCTTTGTCGCTATAGCCTATGGATGTCTGTATACAATGATTTACTAATCTGTTGCTGCTGAAACAAAACTGATAACTGCATCATAATTAGACCTCCTTGAAAGAATGTGTAGATTCTATACACTTTACACACTTAACTGTTGTTCCAGTTACAGATCCCACTCTTATTAAGTAATGAAGTGCTAATGCCCAATCCTGCAAAACCATACTCACAAGGTTAGCTCTTACTCATGGAGCCGGCCCACTCATCTTAATGTGGTTATAAGTATGAGTAAAAGTTTGGCGGATCAGTTTCCTAATCATTAATGAACTGGATTAGGAAGTGAGCCGTTACTTTTCTTTTCTTTATGGCTTTGAAACATAAACATCTATTAAAATAGACATTGATGGAATCTGTCATGGGAGCCCAATGAATGTCAAGCTCACTGGCTGAATATCAGAGTTTTGTAGACTTTTGACTTCACCATTATAGGGAAATGCTAAAAGATGGAGCACATTTTGCAACTTTACCTTTAGAATACTAACAATTTTGGCAGCAAGGGAAACATAATTCTTCTATCTCTTTGCGTTCCACACTAGATACTGTGACCCCAGGGTTAGCAGTGTAACTTAGGGCTTCTCTCTAGGAGGACAGAAGTTAAATTAGTATAGTCTTATCACCTACCATTGGAGTCCTTACCCCTCCCAACTCCTAGCAATAACTCTCAGTTCTGCCAAATGGTTAGATTCATTATCTTTTGGCATCAGGATCTGTTTTCAGCAAACTGACACATCAGGTTAGGCTTCTAGCTGTGGTTCTAAAGATGGAAAAGTAGTTAAACTCCGGACTGTAGAGCAATATACACTGTTTATTATTTTCACACCACTGATTTCAGTGTGACTACTTGTGTGAGTAAACGTTTTCAGTATCAATACCCCAGTCATGAAGGAACCAATCAAAGTGAACAGTTACTATGTCTCCTTGGTTCTCTGCTATAGCATTGTTCAAACTCTGTTCATTAGTTTTCATAACTCAGCAGCATTCTTTAATGTATGAAAGTAAAAATGAGGCTTTGTTGTCATTCTTCCCAAATATGCGTAGGTTTGCAAAATTCCCTTGGAAGAGAAAATGTGATAACATTGACCCAAGTGAACCACATTATCTGCTATTTCTATCCACACTGGAGGTAATGTAACTGCACTGAGTTAGTTGGCCCCAGCAAAAAGAGACATAAAATTATCTGTTTGAGCCTATACTCTGGCTAGTTCATCATCATATCACAATACAAAAATATCTATTTTTTTCTGTGTATACATTGTTGGCAGTTATTGCTTAGAAAAGGGGGTGGGATCCAATGCTAGGTGAAAGGTAATGTTGTTTTGCCAGACCTGTTATGTTTATCGTTCTGTATTTTACATAGGAATGTGGTTGTGTAATTTAAAGTACTTGCTATGTTTATGAGCACAGAGAACATGTGTGGGAAAAGTCCTTGCAGCTCATGGTTTCCAATCCTTCTAAAAATAACCACCAGACTCCCACGTCATCATATCTCATGCTAAATATCCTGTAAAGAAGTTGTGCTTTCATTATCCAAGTCTAGCATCTGGTCTCTCATGGGAAGTTGCCATTTTACAAGCACTAATCCACCAGAGGTCCAGTCGGATGGAATAGGGTAAGAATTAGGGAATACACCCCCAGTTGCTCATGTAACAAAACAAGAGACTTTGAATATTGCTGTAAAGTCAATTCTATCACATAGTAATGTTTTTTTTTAAATTGCATCTGAAAATGGTCAGCAATTACATTAATCATTCTTTTTAATAGAACTAATTTATAGTAATTTTCAATCTTTTATTTTGTCATCCATTCAAATGCGGGCTATATTCTCTAGTTATCTATTATCAGAGCTCCATTGTGGCAGCTTCCTATATGATTGTCAATTATTCTTTTTGGTACTTGACAGATATGGTCCTGGAACTTTAAAACTGCCAGATGTTCTATACTGTCTTTTTTACAGGAACTCAGTGTAACTTGATGAAAACTACCTTGCTGAGTAGGTGATCAGCCACAGGATTGGTGGAATTTAAAGTCTCTGAGACGGTATAACTTATGGTTGAGGTTTTCAGAGCTGATGAGTGGATTTAGCCACACAACTCACATTAATCTGTATGCATGTTGTGTGACTAAATATCATGCCTCACCATCTTGGAAAATGTGTATTTGTGTGTGTGTGTGTGCACCCATGCGTACAACTAACAATCCTTTGTAATTAGATGTGGTGAGCATCCTTTATATGACATTTCTGTGTCCTTTAGGAAGATATCACCATTGCCATTGTAAATGTTCAGGATTTAACAGCTTGACTATGAAAATTCATGGCAGGTTAAAGCTTTGCATAGAACAGACTGGACACTGTCTAGAACTCATATTTGATACAGAATGGAATTATTGAGACATGTGGACTTAATGTATAAACATAACCTCTATTGAGACCAGGATTGAAATGTTAATGATCTTTTGTCTGACACTTCAGGGAAAGGCCACCAATGATTTCCTAGGGGAAAAGAGCTATTAGCTTGAAAACGTGTCTTAGTCTGACCAAGCTTTTTTACATTATTAACTGTCATCTATGTAGGTACATAAGAACTTTTGAAGTTCTCTCTACTACAGAGAACTTCAAAGAGAAAAATAGAATGGGGTGCTTTTAATTCCATGAAGAAAGCGGATCTCTGAGATACTTCAGCGCTAAGACCAGGAAGCTAAGGGACAGCCTGTCAGTCAGGCCTTGTCTATATTGGGAAAATCTGTAAGAATTTTTCTGTACCGGTGAAGCTTATCCAGTGCTAGCTATTGAGGCTAGGGAGTAGGCTGAGGCTTTGTGAGCCATATTATGATCAGAAATGTGTTAGACGGCATTGTGACATTCCTCACAGTACATTCTGGACTGTTGCATAGCTGTTATTCCTCAGTTCTCCAACCTGGAATGCCTTTTACACTGTTTTACTGGTGAGCAGCCACTCCCGGTCAGTTAATTACACAGCCTCCAGCATGCAACTTGCTCTCAAATACACGGTATTTAGTGCTACTAGCTAACAACTTATAAATTACACTGCAGAGGAATACCTGCAGATTCTCTAATCCAAAACCTTCTCCCACAAATGTGCATCTTTTATTGCCTAACACCTTGTTGAACAATGAAAGCTCATATAAAGTCCGACATTCCATCTAAGGAAAATGATATGCACCAGCTTTGTTATCCCAAATGGAGTTTCCCCACACACTTTAAACCAAAAACACTGTTTAGATAAAACAATGAAACAAGTTTATTAACTACAGAAAGAAAAGAGACTTTAAGTGACTACAAGTATTAAGGCATAAAAGTCCAGATTGGTTACAAAAGATATAAAAAGATAAAATGCAAACTAAATGCCTAACTTAACAAACTAAGTGCAAAAGGTTTTTCTCACCATAAGCTTACACCAGTCAGTACTAGCTGAAAAGCCTCTCAGCTAGGACCTCTCCTCTCCCAGTTCAATGGTGCTTCCTTTGTCTTTCGAGTGTTGTAGCTGTCGTGAATAGAGATGAGGAGAGAAAGAGGTGATTTGGAGGCCATTGTCTCTCATTCTCTCGCCACTTTGCTGATTACCCTCCAGCTGGGGTGCAGGAGACAGATAGTCTCTTGTGGACGTGAGGTTGAAACCATGCCTTTGATGAAATGTAAATTTCTCATTCCCATCTTCTCGTTATTGGAAAATGGCTGCTTAGCTGGTGATAGCTCTGGGTGTTTGCCAAAACTGGTTTGGGCCTGATTTTCTTAACCTTTGAGCATGTTATAACAATGGTATACAGTAGAATTTTGTAACTTCACATACAATAGTGATACACATTTTACGAGGACAATAATGTTCAGCAGATTATGACATTTCAAATGATACCTCACAAGTCATACTTTGTACAAAATTTATCATAGTCTTGTAAAAGTGGTGAACATAATCATAGAATATCAGGGTCGGAAAGGACCTCAGGAGGTCATCTAGTCCAACCCCCATACTCAAAGCAGGACCAATCCCCAATTTTTGCCCCAGATCTCTAAATGGACCCCTCAAGGATTGAACTCACAACCCTGGGTTTAGCAGGCCAATGCTCAAACCACTGAGCTATCCCTCCCCCAGTAAAGACTCTCAGAGGCACACTGGTAAAAATACCTCTAAGCTACTTTCACCAGCTCTCCCACCATCACTAGCACCTCTGTAGCAGCGCTGTGGTCTGCCCAAGGAAACAAGGACAATGAACTTCTGCTCCCGCCAAGGAGACCCAAAAGGAAGTTACACGATATTGTACCTGGAGCATGTAGTTCAAGGCATGGGCAAAAGACTGTCTCCGTTCAAGAGTTGCTGTGCAGATGCCAGCTGTGGTCAGTAAAGATACAAGAAGAAGGCTAGGAAACCACTGGATGCAACGAGACTAGGGGACCAAAGACTGCATAAGGTTTTGGCCCTGCAAAAGCCTTTTAAAAATATTTATAATAAACCTGTTTTGTGGTTAGAAGAGGGAAGTTTGGAAGTCAGTAGTTTTGACAATGCTTAGAAGTAAGTGGTCAATAATTTATAATGTTGATTAGTGCCTTAGGGTGTTTTGGAAAGAAAAATGTAAAAAATAAGTTATTTTAGTCCCTATCATGGTTGTTGTGTCAACAATGACGTTTTCCTACAGACATTCAGGAGGATTTTTATCACTCAGAGCACCAAATAGCAGGATGAACTTTATTTCTTGTGTAAGGTTTAATTTCCATTTTAGTTTTAAGAATAAGATGAATTGGGGGAAAGTTTGATATGGGGAATTCTGTGGTTAGATGATGTTAATACATATCAAAAACAGTCTGTGACTTACTTACTATAGTTTTGAAATTGAATAGTCAAATGATATACCAGTGTAGATGAGAGAAGAATTTGGTCAAGAGTGTCTGGTACATTTAAAAACAATTGGTTAAGTTTAGAAAGAAAGTAGAGCCATATATATATATATATATATATATATATATAATTACTAGAGGGAAGAGTACAAAAGAAATACCTGTACTCAGTTAACACTCTGATCTGGCATTACTTTTACATCCACAGTGCCCATTGATTGGTGTCAGTCAACCAATTGTCAAGGTATTTTTACAATTTGGGATCTTACAGAACTCATTTGCGTTTTATGGACATCCAGCTAATAGTGATGGCTTGACATATCTTCTTGATCTTCAGCTAGCTAAGGGATAGTAACATATAATCTATCTCAGATATTGACCTAGTCATGCTTACCCACCATTTATCACCTCTAGACATTCATGCTTGCATTGTTAGGGAGGCATGCTCAAGGAAAAGCTTTCAGGAAGTGACTCATAGAATTCTCTGTGGCTGGCCCTCACCTCTGGAACTCATTCTTACTGCAGGGAATACAAGATGCATATCTTTATTTAGCCTGACTCAAGCAGGCATAGAACACACTTTTTCATATGTTATGCATTTGTGTCTATCACCAGCCTTGATTTGTAGCTCTGCAGCCCAGGGTGTAGTGCTCATGCAGAGGGGTTTGTCTAAATTTAGGAGTGCGTTAATTATTTTTATTTTATATTAGTGGTTGAGGTTCCCCCCTACAGTTTGAAGAATTATTTCCAAAATGCTAGAACTGTATCTTGTATTAATAACCCCCAAAAGGCCTCCCCCACCCCAAAATGCTGACTAAAACCAGTTGGAATAGACTGCGAAGATAACAACTGTAGAGTGAGAGAGAGGACATGTCTATACTGGTATTCTCTCTGTCTCTCTGTTACATCCTCACACACAGTCTCATTCTGCCCTCTTTTACTGTGGTTTTACACTGTTGACGTCCGTGGAGCAACTCCTGATTTACAGCAGTATAAATGAGATTTGAATCGGGTCCATTGCGTTTCCTGGTTTCATATTACCATTAGACATAAATATGTCAGGTATGATGATCCTATTCGAGAGCTGAATAGTCATAAAATGACTGTTATGCCACCCTCTGATATGTTCAGCAGGAGGACTGAGTCCTCTCCTTCCCAAACATGCAAGGTGGGATATCCAACATTGGCATAACCCAGTTCCATTGGAGTCAAAGGGAGTTTTACCATTGACATCAGTGGGAGCATTAGGCCACTGTTGAGTACTTTTGAAAATATCACCTGCAGACTTATTTCTGCAGAAATATTAGCATGCGTAGGTTGGGTATGGGGAGGAATATCTTCTTAGAATACTAGTGCAGTATGTGGAGTACTTACTGCTCTACAGGGTAGCTTGCTTGTCCACTGTAAATACAATGGAAGTTGCCTGCCACTGCTTTCTTTGCCCTGGTTTACCCCTTGTACTTCTTGTTCTCAATTGGTGCTGCTACTCTTGGATTTTCCACTTATTTGGAGTCCATTTGCTGAGCTCTTAAGACTCTTGTGTGTGTAAGTTTCCCACCTCACTATTTTTGCATGGGTGTGCATGCCAAACATTTATTTCCACAATTAAACATTCTAAAATATAAATCCAGTTACTGTTTGTTTTACGTCTATCAGTAATTAGACCTCAGATGGTAGGGCAATTGCAGAACAGAGTTTATCAATTTACATGCTAATCCAGCTGAGTTTGATGGAGCATGATTAGCATAGACTCAGTCAATATATTAATTAGCTACAATCCCAGTATGCTGCAGTGGTGGTTATCACTCTGAGAATTTTTCCAGAGCAAATGCAGGTTCCTTAAAAGCCGATTCTCAGTGTTGTTGTTAAAGCTAAGACCGTAATAATTGGTTTTATAAGGGAAGTTAGTTAAAAACTACTCAACCTCACATAGAGCACCTGGGGCAGCACAGTATCATTATTAGGAGATGCCTGGTCTCTCACTTGTATCAGAGGATAGACCTCAGCCCACTGTTAAATTGAACCAGGTAATTAAATAATAGACATATCAAAATGAAGTTCAGCAAAAGGATACAATAGATCTTCTGACTTAGAACAAATGGTGAGAAAATAAATCTCACCAAGTGACATGCTCTCTAAACCTTGTTGGTTTTTTTAAAGGTTTTGGGATGGTTTTATCTAATTAATTAATTCCACATGCCTACAGCCACAGGAATCTCTCCACAGGAGACTGTAAGAAATCAGGACGAGCACAATTTGAGTCTGCCTTTGTATTTGAGTACTCTGCTGAGCTAGACTTCACCTGGGCTATTAGTATCTACCATGATATTTTGTGAATAGAAACACTGGAATGACGTTTTTGTTTTGTCTGTTGTTAATTTTTGGGGTAATTTTAGGATTGTAGATTGAGTTTTATATACATAATTATATGTATATTTACATATGTATTTTTAAAATGTCCCTGAATTAGACATTTTCAAAGCCCATGCTTCTGAAGATGAGCTCTGAGTGAAAATAGATGTTTCGAAATTTTCCCTGCTTCAACTCCTTGCTGAATATTTTTTCACACTGTAAAATGTGTGTAAATCTGGGGAAGGATTCTGTGTATATTAAAAAAGCAAAAGCCCAAATCAGAAATATTTGTTTTCTCTGGGTGAAGGGAGGAAGTTATATTTTAATTTTAAAACCAGGAGCTACTTATACTGCATATATTGATGCTACTCCAACATTACAAAGCAAAATGTAAGGGGAAGGTAAATATGTTCATTCTGTGCAGCTTCCACCTCTTCTTGCCTTCATGGCTGTGGGTGGAAGAACAACTGGAGGTGACAAAAAGGAAACATCTGTTGTGTTCCATATTTGTCATTTGGAACTGACATTTTCGGTTAGAACTCAGAGCAATCTGTGACCTTACACTTCTCACTGCTCTTGGGAACATCATAATGACTGTCTGTTTGGGTTCTAAGATGAAAGGTTTAAAGCCACTCTTTGTATCAGACAGTCCACACAGGGAGTGCCGTTTGCACGCTCTATTCAAATACTACTCTGGCCTTCCAGCCAGGGGAATGACACTATCAACTCAGACAGACAAAAAGGAGAAGTTTTATTTGGGAGATGAATCAGAAAATAAAGGAAGAGGTTTCTTATGTCTCCATCTAGACATCCTTGTAGCTAGAAATGTCTAGAAGTTATAAATTATATTACCTGCCAGTGCAGATCATAGAAATTATTGATGAAAATGACCCATGAAGTCTCCTCAATCTGTTCCTCTGCAATGCAGTATTGTTCTTCACATCTTTTCAGCTTCTTTGTCCTGACCTGCACTGTATTGTTTCTTACATGCTTCATTAATGGGCTATCTCCCACTCCTCTTGAGAAACTGTCACAAGTCTAATAGAGCTCACTGTCAAGAATTCTTTTATTAATATTTAACTTATAATTTCCTTTGTTTGATTCAGTCTTACTACTCCTAGTCACTATTCCTCCAATTTTAAACAACTCTTTTCCTCATCAGATGAACCACTACTGGGAAGTGTTCTGAATAGGCAGTGATAAAATCAATTTTACTTTATTTGAGAATATGTTATCTATCATCAATTGATTGAGAATCACAGGAATTTAAAGAAACCAATGAAAGAAATAGCATTCGTTTATAGACTTATTATAGGGAAGGATAACATTTTAAAATGTTGCATCCGATGACGTGAGCTGTAGCTCACAAAAGCTTATGCTCAAATAAATTTGTTAGTCTCTAAGGTGCCACAAGTCCTCCTTTTCTTTTTGCGGATACAGACTAACACAGCTGCTACTCTGAAACCTGTCATTTAAAAACCTGTTAAGTCCTACAGTCTTTTAGGATAAGAGGATTTTAAGGGTATGGGTGCCTAACTCCCTTAGGTGCCTTTAAGGCAATTTTCAGCAATAGGTTTCAAATAAACAAGAACTGGCTGATCTCAAGCCAAAAGAAAAAAGTAATTAACATATGTATTCAATATACAGTGGTCACCATTTAAAAAAGATCGACATTATCGACAATTGCTATACTGCAGTATCTGAGTTACTACCATTATTTCTTACTCTATTCTAATGTAAGCATTTGTAGAATCACTGGGGATCTAGGTGCCACAGATACCACACTGGTAGTGAAAATGTCTATTAAAATGGGTAAAGATATGAAATTCTTAAAATACTTTTATCATAGAACACAGCTACATAGTTTGGACACACCTAAGCAGTTCCTTCTGGTTCCGGAGGTATTCTGTGGTCTTGATGGTATTCTGTGTTTTAAGTGTAGGGAATATCTTTGGAAACCTTTACTATCTCTAAATCTAGAAGGAACTTTTGAATTGGGCACTCTGCACATTGCAACACTTTATCCAAACTGGAATTCTGTCCTACCCTCTGAAGTCACCTTTGTCACCTCTACTTACTCTTTCTAGTGTTTTTATTAGACAACCCCATTATTATTATTCAGCCTTTCCACTCATGTTACTGTATTTCTCTCCATCTGATATGAGACTTGAATCATCTGTTTTTCATGGACAGCTAATGACAATTTCAATTATTATTACTAAACCACATTGCTGACAGATTGCTTTAAAATTAACATAACACTGAGAGACTCCCAACAAATTGCCAAACTTTTGTAATAGTACAAGCACTTGAAGTAGTAAATTTCAATTATGTAACATGTTAACAGCAAGAAATATGTACTTTTATAAGCTAATTTCCCATATACAAATCTAATTTCCAGTGGTCTATTTTCATCAGTTTTAGTGCACTATTTTTTCTGAGGGTTTTGACTCTTGGAGATTAATGCAGCCAACAAAAGGAACAAGCCAAAACAGGGATGAAGCAGTCTAAGAGCAGTTTCTTCCCAAGATGTAGAAATGCCATGTGTCAAAATGAATGAACAATATTATGTTGAATAATTGGAGACTACCCAGGGCCAAACGGTTTTAGGTTCTGGTCATTTACATGACATTAATATAATGTGCTCCTGTAAAGACATTTCACCAGCAGCAGATTTACATTACACTGTTCCAGATGATTAGTGCACTATCATAAACAAAATCTCCTTATTAATATGTAAGATGTTCCAGTTGTCATCTTTGTTGTTGTTTCATATCATCCAAATTGCTGTAAACTTTCTTCCCCATCTTTTTCTCTCTAACTAAATCTTTTTTTTGGGGGGGTGGGGAAGGAAATAAACATGGAAATTATAGTTTTTTACTTAGTTGGAAAAAAGCAAACACATGGGAGAGCTGAATTATATGCCAAATGTGGGAATTCCAACCACAGAAGTTGCATTAACTTCAATGGGAATTTTTTACTTTTATTTTTAAATGTATATTGTCTCCATCATCATAGCTGTTTTAAATTCTGTAAATTCACCCAATCAGACAACTACAAGTATTGCCAGCAACTGATAAAAAAGAAACACATTTGTGCCTCTCCCAGGGGTCATTGAAAAATAATTCCCCCAGCCGGTCACAATCCTCATTAGGGAAAAACATATTTTAAAAGTTATTGTGCATTGTGTTCTAAAAGCCATTAAACTGGTAAATCACAGTAGAAAGTCATCTCTAGAGCTGAGAGTCCTTGGTTAATAATTCTAATTAATTAGCGCTTCCATACTGCTTTTCAAATATTAACTAGTCCACATGATGTACCCCCACTTTACCCAGGAGGAAATGGAAGGCGGAGGAGTTCAATGATTTGCTCAGGGACCACAGAGGGTTTCATTTACAGAACCAGGATCAGAACTCGGGAGTGCTTTTCTCCTAGTGCAATGATCAGATCACTACACTTTGGAAGATAAATCTCTTTCCCCTTATCAAAAATGCTTTCTGGATCCTATCTTTGAGATACACTGGGAGAGAAGATCTGGGTTTGGTGAAATGAAGGCACAGAGATTTGAACTGCATTATGGGTGATCAGCAACACTTCTATTAAATTGGGTGTATATAAAAATTATTCACCCTATAGAGAAAATGGAAAGATAGGCTCTTTTCTCTGTATGTTAGTTGTATTCTAGTCATGTGTCTGATTCTTAACACTATACTATATGTTATGTATATATGATAGTCAACTTCTAGAGATCTGGGAATTGAAATAATATTACTAAAGTATTGTTGAATTGGGAAAGGGGAAAAAAATCAAGAGTTCTATGAGTTGTAAAAAAAACAGACCAGGAAAGAGCCCACCAGCTGTGCGATACTGTTCAGTGTGAAAAATGTGCTTTAATTCTCTCTCTTTTCTGTAGGAGATCATTAGAGGGTTTTACAGTCTTTCCACATCAGTACAAGAGACATTCTGTAGCTTGGTGTGTGTCTATGAATTTGGAAGATATGCACTCCAAAGGGGTACTGCTGTTTGTTTATCTTATTAATGTTCTGCATATATTTCTGCAGAATATCTAGACTGTCTCTTATAGCTGGAACTGCCTGTGGTGATAAATTGGATGCTGAATCTTTGCACCTGATGCCATGCAAAGCTATAAATTAGTTATGGGCTAGCAAGATAGAATCCTAAATGTTTCCATTTCTCATAGCGCAGCTGACCCTGGAGGTCACCAAGCAATGAATGGGCAAAAAACTTGACTTGTTAGCAAGAATACAATGAATTATTTACACACATGTGAACATTTGACATTAGCATCTTTTGAATTAGAAGGCTTTGCTGTGCTTCTTTTATTTTTGCCCTCAAAACTATATAGTTGGTAAAAATGGGATTCGGCGTTTGGCTCATTTAAAACCAGAAAATATACACAAAACAAGTTATAGCATAAAAATGGGGGATGTGTGTTAGGAATTTTTGGTGAACAATTTAAATGTTTTTAAAGGATCTAAGATTAGACTATTTTATGTCAAAGCTACAGCATTGAAGAATGGGCAGTGGTTACTTAACTGTACATATGATCGCTTAATATCCCTATACATTCAAAACCAGTGTAAGATTAATAAATATAGTGAATGCTGTGGGTTAAACACAAAGAACAGGGGAAAAACCCACCTCCCAGTACAATTCCCATTGGGAAATCTTCAGTGAAGCTCAGCCAGGTGGGGTTTCCACTTGTTTTTCTCATTTACACTGCCGTGCTCTATTCATCACAACACCAGGGTCACTTTTCATCCATGAAAGCTCCTTGCTAAAGTAATATATGGGTTTTGTAAATAAAGCCTTGCGTCACTGACAAAAAAATATAGATCACTAGGTACTCCAATATATTGAATTTGTTTTAAAGTCTGAAAAGTTTATTCCTGTAGTGGAATATTTTAAGGCACCCTTGGTAGGGAAAATTTTCTTTGTAATGGCAAGTAACCTTTAGAGGCCCTTCATGGCTATAGAACTGTTGTTTTGAACACGAAGGGGCTTAGAACTGCTGCAGTACGATACAGGAATTTTAGTATGATTGCTCCAAGGTGAAAGCATTTTTTTCCACTATATGAGCAATTCTAAAACATCAAGGTCCATGTTCTGCTCTCAGATACATGCCCAAGAGATCCGATGGCTACAGGGAGAGCTGCACATGTATAGCTAAGGGGCAGTATGTGGCTCTGAATGTTAACGAGGCTAGGGGAGAATAGACTTTGGTTTTGTTTAGCTCCTTTCCTACTTGGCACAGCTCAAAGCTACTTACAAAGAAGTACAAAGAAGAGATACTAGCAGTGTGATGACTGCAGAGGCAAATGAAGCAGCCATGAGATGCTCAGTAGTAGCTCTCTCGCTCTCTGGAAAAGTAGACCCTGGTTTATGTTGAGAAAAGCAATACTGGCTAGTAACACTGGGGTTATCCTGGTTTTTTTTTCTGAAAGTGCCAATGGATCTTTAATAGTATCGGACATCCACCAAAGAATTTAATGGCTCAAAACTATGGACTTTCCCCCCTTCTCCTTATAGTGTTGCTCTAAGCCCTACAGCAACTTGCAAGCATCAGATGTGAAATACTAAATGCCTTCTCCAGCTCAGTGCTCCAGTTTCAAAGATGCTAGTCTAGACTTACTTTTAAAATCATATACAGCAACAGGGGCTCTGGAACAATGTTTATGGGGGTGGAGGGCGCTGAGAGCCACTGAACCAAACAGGAAACCCTGGATATGATGGAATCCATTTCAAGCCAATGGTGCAGCGGCACCGTCAGCAGCCCTAGTTCCAGCACCTATGTACAGGAAATTTGTTTACTTCACATGCGTGTTCTGTACAGCAGGCTGTGTGCATTCATTCTAAGCAATGACCGTAAACAGCTAGGCACCAAGTTAAGCCGAGTTTTCATATAGCTAACTTAGGCCCCAATCCTGCAATGAGCTCTGTGCAGGTGGGGGCTCTTGCACTTGCATGGAGCTCATTGCAAGCTCAGGACATTAGATGTACCCGTGCAAGTGTTGATATGCTATGCTGTTCCCACACAAATAATCGTCTGCTTCAGAGAAGGAGGCTTTGGATTCATGGGAAATGCCTGAATACCGTCTACAGGCTGATGTTCTTGACACTACCACTTTAACAGCCTTAAGAGGTGCTGACCTTTCAATCTTTGATTCTAGTGCCAAAGAAGGAAGTCACATATGCATATGATTTTTCCCCTCAAATTCTTCTGTTCATAAGCACTGTTGCAGTGGTTGCATAGTTTTTACAACTTGGAATATTTTAAATACATAGCACTGGCACACATCAAAGGGTGGTTTGGATGACTGTACTTTGAGAGCACTTCTGGAATGATGTATTCCATATTTTCACCGTATAAAGGATCTGGACATCTTATATGTCACTGAGCAACAAGAAAGGCAGGCTCCATTCTTCGGCAGTGCCAGGAACTACTTGGTTTTGTAGACAGGGAGGAACATCTTTTGGGATGCAAGTGGGCAAATTTGTGGAAGGGGATCTGAGGTCATGATAGTAATAAAAATGGATATATGTACTATCCATGCTCTTTTATACATAATCTTTCAAATCTGGCAAGCCTTCAGTAGTTACTTATCCACACTACCCTCCCTTCCTTTATACCTATATCCATAAAAAGATACAATAAAATAGAGAACAGCATCTTTAACATTTTCTGCCTAATGCTCTCTTTAAAATTGGTATAAACAATGCTGGCTTTGGAACCCCAGCTGGTCTTAAATTGTTTAATAGCTTGCCAGCAGCACGCCAACCTCAACTTTGTAGTCTGTGGGACAAATGCTGCTTGCCTAACTCATGTAAGTAGTCTATTAACCTGTGGCCCTGGGCATCTGACATTGCCATGGTAAATTTTAGAAAAGATGATATCTAAGCATTTAAAGGTCTTCAGGACTCCGTTATACTCAGAGAAACATCTATTTTTCTTTTTTAAATTGAGCTACTTGTCTTTGAAGTGTAGTTTCTCCTAGAATGACGGTGACAGATTTTGCATGAGGGTGCAATCTACCACAAGGGCTAAGAGCCTACCTGATCCTAAACGCTCTTATGAGGCACAGCCTTCGGGTGCAGGGGCAGAAAATTCATTGTTTGAAGTAATGGTAGGCATTATCTTCTGTGCCTGATCCACAGGATGCGTGAGCCTGTTAGAGCACTGGGCTGTAAAGATTGGCTCTTTAACTCAAGCTGTAGATGCTTTCAATTCCTGGTGTTTTAGCAATGATCATACATGGAGGCATTTACCTGTTCTCGTCTCCCACATCCACAACATTGCCAGACCCACACATTCAAAATTCATGTTTCAGGTCCAGCAGCACACTCCGTACAAGGTGATATATTCTTGTTTATGATCCTTTCTAAGGACTGTTTTACAATACTTAATTATTATGTGAGTTCTGTTACTAATTGTTTTTGTTCTGCACAGCATAAAGCAAAAGGTCAAAACACATTTCTTCAGGTCTGGAAAGCCAAGCAGTTGTTTTTGCACCAGAAAAGGAAGACTTTAAACTTTTACAGGAAAAAGTCACCAAGCGGGAGAAAGTGAAACTGCAAAAGCATGAAACTGCAAAAGCAAACTTAACGAGCTAGCTAATACAGAAGGAAAAGGACAGTACTGAGAAGTACATGTCTTTTGTGCAAAGCTGAAAGTAAACCAGCATTTCTAACATGATTTGGGGGTCACTGCTTAAGAAACACCCACATCAGAAAATATGGATTTTTGCAGTTAGAAATGAAGTATGCTGCTGCTATGGCTGCCAGATGTCATCAAAGACATCCTAGTGGGAGAAGAGAGAATGGTGCCTAGTTGTAAAGTGAGACTGCCTATAGATATTGATCTGAAGTCAGACCAGAAACAGAAAAAGGAAATACATTTCTTCCCTCAACCCAGCCATAAGAACAGCTATAGGCCAGTTCTGTTTTCTCCACATTGCCATTTACTTAGGGTCAGTGTCTCGGGGTTGCTCTGACTGCCACTGGGGTTGGGCTGGCACAGAATCAGAGAGCTTGTAACTGAGAAGAACTTGGATTCAGGGGAAAACTGAGCATCCTTTTTTTGGTCCAGATTTTAAATTGTTTGGGACAAACCATATGTGCCGACTCTGTGAGTGCTCCGGGGCAGTTAGATAGAGGTTTTTAATGAAATAATTGTTACCTGACACTTTTTTCCCTAGGAAATAATAAGTTTAGGCCTATTTCTCCACTGTCTTGCACCTTGGCTAAAGGCTGCAAAGTCTGGCACCCATCACTAGGATTTATTTTTCTCTCCCTAAGTAAACTATCAGCATCCCCAGCCCAAGAGCTTTGATGTGGATAAACTGCCAGATTTCCACTCAAGAAACACAGCTTCACTGTAAACACACCTTTGTTTGCAGTGACAAGTATTTATGTGTGTGTTGCACCATCTCTCATTTGTGCTTGTTTTCTCCACTTATATCAAAGAGCATGTAAGCAGTGAAAGGAAGCAGGGCAAAGTGAACCTGAGGATCCATGAAGCACAGAGCTGGCAAGAACCAGCTACTGAGCCTGATAGTGTCTCTTTGAACTACGTGCCTATGATATTATAGGTCCTGATCCAACTATCATTGATATCAAGTACAAAACTCTAGGAGTGGCTCTTGTAAGAGCAACTAAAATCTGGCTCTGTGTGTGTGTGTGTGTGTATGCATGCATGCATGCGAGAGAGATTCCTCAAATGCAGTGTATACTTTATTCCTAAACATTTCAAGAAACTATTTGGCCTTTGACATTAATGACATGACATAAAATGTGTTAATAATAGCATAATAGTTAATCTTTGCAAGAAAAATAAGCGCATCCCTCAATACTTGCCATACTCCTAGATCAAATGTATCCCTACAGACTATTAATGCCAGATGAAATCTGAAGATGTAATATAACATGAGTTGAATAAAATGTGTCGTCCTTTGTTACTCAGTTCTTTCAAGGCTAAGAAGTAACAGAACACAGGATATCAACTGTTTATTTCTCAGTAGCCCTGTTCTTGCACATTGTAACTGTGCCATCTTCTGTTTTGCCATCCTTTTCGCAAGTGTCAGCACCCTGCTGAAGCTCTGTTGAATTATTATGGCAAGTGTGGCTCATTAACTTCACCCTAGAAATAAGGAAAGTATGAACCGGTTGCCGAGAAAGAAGAAGCTAGTGAGTTCAGTTGAGAGCTGTGCAAATAACTGATTTTTCAGTTTGCCAGCTGAATCACAAAATCAGAAAAAAAAAATAGAATTTTCTGGCACAAAGTCAAAAAACAGTTTTGGGTGGAATGAAATGTTTCATTTCATTTTCAAGATTTTTAATCTTTTATTAGTAACATTGAAACAAAATTTGAAACAAAGTCATTTTGCATCCAAAAATCAAAACATTTCATTTCAAAAATGTCAACATGAAGTGTTCTGATTTTTTTCAGATTTTTTGGGTGGGGGGAGTTGAATGAAACAATTTGGTGAATTCAACACAAATTCATGAAATGTATGAGTCAATCTAAATCTGCATTTTACAGTGAAACAAAATTTTGGCCAAAAAATGTCACCCACCTCCAGTAAAGATATAGGAACTCCTGGGAGAAAATATTATGAATAGCTAAGATCAGGGAGGAAGCTTAGGCTGAAGTTAATGTTTTGGTGGTTGTGTTTTTAGTTATCAATACAATCAGACTTCAGTAGGAGAATGAGCTTGGGCACTAACTCAAGGTCCACATGCGTTTCTGGAAACAAGGTAAGGATTCAGCCTGTTCACACACATGAATAATATGAGCCAGATTATTCATAAAGGGATAGGAATGGGATTTCTGGTTGCAATCCCCTTTCACCAGTAGCCATTGTTCATACATCTAAGGAGAAACAAACAGCAGAAATTGAGAAAGCTCAGACTGGAATCATGATCCATTTCATTATGGATTTATTTACCTTTTGAAAGAGTGTTGGGGTGCATAATAATTATTATAATTGCCCTGTCTTCCCCGAGTAACTATAGAAGGTAGCTGTCAACGCACTGAGCTGTGTTCTTCTCTTTCATGTTAGAACATGCTGACATGCTTTCGAAGTTTCACTTTGTTTGACTTAAAGTTTGCTGGTTGGCATAACTGGATGCCTCTTATTAAAACAAAAAGAAAATCACGATCTGACATAAGGTAGAAAAAATATTAAAATGCACAAAATGATTGGACATCTACAACTTAAACTCTCCCAATTCAAGTATATCTGAGGCTGATACTGTGTTGTTCTTATCCCCTTTATGCTGACTATCAGGATATCGTGTTGCTGTAGGCTAATGTGGAATGCACAAGTGCCTTACTGGTCAGAGTTCAAAGGTTTCATCATATTTTTGCAGCCAGAAAGCTGGTCCCAAGCACAGTTCCTTTATCCCAAGGGGCCAAACTTCTATGCTGGGAAAAGCTTACCACAAATCTGAAGCATGCAAAGTCTTGCAGGCTCTTAAACTTGTAACTACAGAAAAATTACAGAGTAGAGACTTCAAAGTGATAGTACAGTTGGAGTATGTTGTGTAACATAAAATATTCCCAGTGGACATTGGTGGGGTACCTACTTAATAATTCCAACGTACTTTAAAAAATTACAATTTGAAACTCTTGTCTTTGTTTGCTCATACAAATAAGTTCCTTTAGCCTATGAAGACATATTTAGAAACTGAGATTCCAAGTTGTTTTTCATTAAAATAGCAGAGTATTGGGTGGGTTTGTTTTCAAGAATTTATAGAGCTGCCTGTCTTATTTGTTCCTTTTTAAGTGATTGTGTTTGCTTATCAAGTTTAAGAAACTAGAAGCAATTGAATATAAAGACCTTTATTTTTCTTCTGAGTAGCTGAAATATCACTATGATATCTATGTGTGCGTGAAACTGATCTCAAGCCTGGATTGAAAGGAATCCCATAGTCTTTGCAATTCATTTCTGGGCCATCCTTCAGCAAAGTCTGCGAATCATTTTTGATTATGCAAACGTATGTGTTGTTTGGGCAGCAGGGATGAAGTGTGCTGGGGATTCTTGTGATATTTATTATTGGCCACCAGAGGCTGCTCAGGGTCCACCATACTCATTTCACGGAGGATTAGAGTCCTAGTGGTAAAAAGAACAAAAGAGGTCTTGCTCTGCCATCTCTTTGAACTGGTTTCTCCTATAAAACAAATACATTCCTTTGAGGTCTGGTCTTTGCAGCAATTAATTAATTACCTCAATAAAGAACCATAGAACAACAACAATTCCAGACTAACTAATGACAGTCCCATCCTTTACTCCTTTATTTTTCCTCTAGCTTCTTCCTTCACCATTTGCAAAGAAAAAGTATTTTTTTCTGCAATCTCCCAATTAATTTCACTTATTTTCCTTATGTTTGTGATGTTAACATTTTTTTAAAATGTTAATAATTTAATTTTTATATTTGCAAATTCTTGTTCTTTTCTTTTTTGCACTTTCTACATTTCCCCTTCTTCTGTCTACATTTTTCATAGCCATCTCCACTTACACGTTTCCTCCAAAAACTTTTTATTTCATAACTTTACAATCCACTTTTTTCAAACCTTTGAATAAGTGACTAAAAACTGAAGCTGGTAACATGATCAGTGGTTTGATAACCAAATAGCGCACTGCCAAATGGAAGCTATGTCATAGGTTTGGAAGTGCATACCTCACCGAGGGCTTCTGTTGCTTAGCATTACAATTGCTGATTTCACTAGCACTATCAAAGCACACTTGAAGACCAACCATGACTAATTTACCACTGCTAACTACATCACAAAAATGATTCTCTGAATGCTTATTATTGTATGTACAGATCTCCTTAATATCTGTATGTATACCATATGTGCTTACTGTTGTTGCAGTGTGAATTTAGGGTTTTATGAAGTGATAAGCCACGTATTAATAGTTTTAACAGAAGGCACACTAGTTGTTAACATGGTAACACCTTGCCAGAACAATGTTATATCCATTTTTTATGCTAGAAATAGGCTAGCTGCTGGGCTTTAAAATATGTAATATGAGTGCATATTTAGCACTTGCATCTGGTCAATATATTATCTTCCTCAGTCTCTTGGGCTATTGCTAGTAGTGGTATAAAAATGTGCAGCCCTAGACTTAATATTAATCCATTTCCCAGTAATTTGGGAAACAATATGCAAATATCGACCTCAGCACCGCAAACACTTTAGCACTTGCCTAACTTTACTCATGTGCATAGTCCCATGGATTTGAATGGGCCTACTCACATGAGTAAAATTACCAAGTATTCGAGTGTTTGCAAGATGGGCCATGGCTTGGAGGAATAATTTTCTTTGTTTTTGCAAGAATCATTAGATTAGGGGTGAAATCCTGGGCCTATTCAAATCAATGAGAGTTGTGCCATGGATTTTAACAGGGCCAGGATTTCACTCATAACTTATTAAAGTAATTTCACAATTTGAAAATCTCCCTCCCACATATTCCTAACATACCCACCAAGCTCTAATCTTTTATCTGTAATTTGATAAATTTTAGGGATTAGGCAGTGAATTGCCAAAGTAGCTTACATGGTTCCAAAACGTTATGATATTTGGATCATCAGAAAAAAAACAGGGAAGGTTCTCATGTCTTCACTTTTCAGAGTTTTTTAATAAACCAGATAAAATGCAAAATTAGCATGAAATCAGCATTTTCAAACTTCTGTTTAGTAGCATTGTTAAGAAGATTGACAAGGATAAAATTCAGGTTAAATTGCCAAATAACTTGTCTTTCCAGTAACTCCTTTAAACTTGCCATTCCTAGGAGGGAATGCATGAAAGCATTTACCCGTGAGTAATACCTTATTAAACTGTCATGATTTAATGTGACACATTTTTCTCTCAATTTGCATGCCTGATAATAAACTTCCTAAATATCAACTTCAGGACCACTGGCAAAAAAAGTAACCCAATCGAAATAAATGTTGGATCAGCATTGTGGGACAACTACAATGCCCCATGTGAATACAGGACAAAGGGCTTAAGCCATTAAAAACTATATGGTCCATTGCCATGCTAATGTTGAGTTCTTTGTGCAGAATGGGCTTGTTGCCTTGTAAACACATTTCCATGATTCATTAAATCCTGTGGAATAACCCCCACCACCCAACAATTCCAGTACAATGGAGCAGTCATTTTTAGATTTAATTATGAACAGGCAACACTGAGCTGACTAACTTTCCCACTTTTGCTGAAGGACCAGTGTGTCTACAGACCTTTCCTTTAATTAACAGTATAAACATTTTAGAAATCCATTACTTTTTTAAAAAGAAAGAGGGGGGTGGAGGGACGTCTTAAAAAATAATAAGGGTGCATAAATGAATGCCATTCGGGGCACTAATATTTCATTCATCAAGTTGCACTGGTTTTGCACATCTATTTAGTATTCAGTTTAATAGAATATAGTAACCATAGTAACCAATGCATAAAGGGATATGCAACTGCTTCAGACTCTGCAACGTCTTCTTAATGAAACGTGAACCACATGCCATGTTAATGTCTAAAACAATTTTGTTGATACTATCAATTGGAAAAAGCTACAAGGAGAGATTATGGATAAAATCCTCAAGAATCCTGACCTTGCATTATATTTTTTGCCTTTTAATTTAAACATTGATTTCCCCTTGCCCATTTATTTGTGTTATGTATTCCTGGAGTAACCAGTGAGAGTGTGGGTGTAGTCTGCAGAGGGCATTTCTGCCATTTTAGACTCTGCCTGGCAGGCACCTCCCTTTCCTTTGCAGCTTCAAAGATGCACTGGGGTGAGGGTCTATACTGGTGGTGTTTAGAAAATGGGCACGACAGCCATGTTCTCCTGCTGTGTCATTCTGAAACCTCACAGGGGCTCCAAACAGTAGCTGCCTGCTCCTGCAAGCCTCTCCCTGCTCATCCCACAAGACAGTACTTCAGCCCCTTCCACTGTAGCCTGCTCCTTTTCCACTAGTTTAGGAATTGCACAAGACGGGTGGATGGCTGTCACGTGGAGCTCCCAAGCTGCACAGGAGCCCTTGAGCAAATGCTAAGGAGCCACGTTTGGAATGATAATTTCTTCTAAGGTTTTCATCCAAATATGAGTTTCCTTCTTTTTTTTTAAATTTTAACTGAATGTGAGATGCAATAGTTTTACATTTTCACTAGGGCTATGTATTTAAAACTAGATCTATACAATCAGTGGTATGATTCTGTGATTCTAAATGGTTTCATAATCAGTGGACATGGCTGCACAATTCAGTGCAACTCTGCTGCACAACTTGAGAGATCTTGGTGCATAGTTTAGGTCTATGCCATGCAGTACAAAGCTCCCAGACCTTAATCTCATAAAGTAGACATCTCATTGCTCACAAGTCAATGGGAGATTTGGGTGCACAAGGTATGCAGGGGCAATAGGATCACTGCTTTATACCAGCTGAGTGGGTGGAAAGAGGCCTTTATGTAAATGAGAATTAGGCCCCTACAATTTAGTTATAGTTATGGAAAGAGAGAGAGGGAGTAGTAAAAAAAAAAAAAAAGCCTGTTGAAGAAGGTATTAAAAAATGTGACAGTATGTGAGAGAAAGGGTGGCCACAAGCATTAAAAATTGCATACAATGGCATACGGGGCATACGCTAAACTACCCTTATGGTGAAATATAATGTAGCAGGCATTTCTGTGCTTCTCTTTTACTGCTGTCAGTGAATAGTGATTGTACCTGACGGGAGTGCAGTGTAGGCAGGAATTTGAACATCTGGGTGTTCCAGCAAAGAAACACAAGCAGTCATGAAGGGTGTTCCACACCTGTCCGTTTCTGTGGCTTTGGATAGTGAAATGTCAGAAGCTGATTGAATAAACTGGGGAAAAAAGAGAAGCATTAATGAAAGCACACTGATATAGCCTTTGTTTTGTGCCTGCCTGCATATTGCACAAGCACTACCTGTATCAGCCTTCACAGTTTTAACTTACTGGAATGGCATCAAAATAATGGCACGTAACATAAAAATATCATAGTTTTACAAATCAATAGTTCAGTCTTTTTTATGTGTGTGGCTTAAAAAAAGAAAAAGAAAACAATCAGAAAATCTGAATGTAAAACAGCATTGCCAGAAACCTAGGGAAGTACATTATCTTTGTAGCCACTGTCTTTTATTACCAGCAGCATTTAACAAAAAAGAGAAGCCTACAGAGGAAACACATCTGGAAATGTGTCCTAAATAAAGTAAAAATTCTTTTGGGAAGTGGTAAGCCTATACTATATGTCTGTAATTAAAAGAAATGAGGTATGGTTGCTCATAAAAAACATCTGAAAACAGTTTAAAGGTTAAAAAGAGGGCTCCCTGGCATAGATAGAAGGGTAAGAACTGAACAGACCAACTCACTCCTCGCAGGGTGGTGCTCACTGTCAGACAACTTAAAAGTGCAATTTAATGTTTCAACTCATTCCTTACTTAGCTGGCATGTAGATAAATAATTTTAAGTACTAAACAATGCCACTAACAAGAAGAAAAACAGCATTTGTGTGATAGGGAGGATTCTGAAATTGTTTCTTTCTTATTCATAATAGTGTATGACTAATGTTTAGAGACATCAGTCCATGTCCTTGTGGGTTACTTCATTAAATCCTTAAGGCCCGTTCTGTTTTCATCTAAGGCTTCTGTTTTTCCTCTTCTACAAAGCAAGAACAAGGATGCTTTCTGCTGGGTTTCCCTAAAAAACATATTGGGTAATCAGCCCCGAGAGTCACAGATGACAGTAACTGAAGCAAATTCAGGGGTACTGCAGTTATATGGGACTGGCTTTGATGTAGGGTTGCTAACCCTCCAGATTAATCTTTAATTAAAAATTATGTAATGTGATGAAACCTCCAGGAATATATCCAACCAGACTTGACAACCCTACTTCAATGACGAATCTGAGGTGCTGTCCTGACAATTACAAACATCAGAAATTTATTCAAGCCAGATCCTGAGGCATTTATTCAGGTAATCTCTCATTGATCAGCAAAATCTAAGGACTTCTAGATTTTTGTCCACTGTATTTTTGCACAGATTTGATCATGCTAATATGACACCAAAACAGTCATATTAACAGGTTCCCTATTTAGCTAAATGTTTAGCCCAGCTCTGTGTGTGTGTGTGTGTGTGTGTGAATTTAAGTGTATTAGAGCATCATGATAAAAAGCTCCGAGGAACAGTGGAAATATCTAATCTGGAGTGTCTTGATACTTAAAGATATTGGACTCCATCAGTAATTTTTTATCTTCTCATTTTGGAAATATTTCGGAAAATATTTGCATATTTAACTATATAGGGCCAGCTTGTGTAAATTAACATAGTTTCATTGATTTCAGTAGAACTATGTTGATTAAACCCATGAAGGATTTGACCCATATGGTTTATTTCTATATTTATTAGTGGTTACTGGAAAAATTCAATGAAATATAAGAATGGAATACTGCACATTTTTGGGAGGGTGATTCCCTCCTCCCCTATTTTCAGGTCAACTTTAATATTTATACTTGCAAAACTCTATGTATTTTTCTTATCAATGCCATGTTCTTGGGATATTTTTGGCTCCCTACAAGCTTTTAGGTCAAGTATTTTATGATGTTTCTTTTGGAGGTTATTTATGTATTCTGTTTTTGTTGTTGCCACTTGAGAATTAAAGAGAGTATTTTGTATTCTGGACATCCCAATCTTCCTCTGGCTGTTGGTTTAAAAATCACCGAGGAAAGGGCATATAAAACCTGCTTGTGGAGAATTGAAACCACGTTAATTTGAGTGTGAAAAGTAGCGCTGTCTGCCTGAAATGTGAAGGATTAGGTGATTACTCATTTGTGAAAAATAATGGGCCTTTATTCCCCTAAATTATTTATATCTAAAATCAAAGGCAATCTGTTAGTGATAGACTTCACATCTCGAGATGATGATGATTGTTTGTAGTATCAATCTTAACGGTCCTTTTTCAAGCTTGGCTTTTTTTTTGTTTTTTAAAACATGTGCTGGGTCAAATTCATACCTGGTGTCAGCATAGCTGGTGCAACTCTATTACTCCATTCTGATGAAGGACCAGATCCTGGGGCGAGGCCTGGCTGTATCTGGCACAGCTCAGGATGGGGACAGAGTGTGCCCCTTATCTTGGGGCTGGCTAGGTTACTTTAATGTATAGTCACTTCCCTTGGCCCAAAGGGGCCATTATGGCAGTTGGCAATCAGATGGGTGTAAAGAGGCCCTGGTTCCATCTGTATTGCCCTGGCTCCACACCCTATGCTATTAGCAGGTAGCAGCTCTGTGCCATCTGAGAATTGCTCTATGCCAGAACAATTGTTCAGCAGCTGAGGAAGCCAGCTATAGAACAGCTTTGTACCTGTTCCACCAGTTCAAATCCACCCGGTGTACTGGAAAATTGGACCTGAGTTTGGATCAAATTGTATGTACTGGGAAACAAAATAAGCTGTCATAGACCAGATACTTTATATGACGTATTAGGCATACTAAAAATAAGATCACATACAAACATCTGGCCACAGTGTGGCTGAATCAGATTTTTTTCATGTGACATTTGGCAAACAAATTAGTTTGATTATATAAGGTAACAGTGTGCTCCCTTCCTTTCAAAGTATATAACTTTCAATCTATCAACACAGAACTAGCCTCTGTCAGATCACAGTAATCAGGGCTGATTTGTCTATTATCCCAAAAAAGTAACTGCCTCAACAAGCCTGCTCTTACTGCTGTACAGTAACTCTCAGCCTGCCAAGGCCCAAATGTATGACCTTGGCCTGTACACTGCGCACAAAAAAGAGTCACAACAGAATAGCTAAGGAAGGAAACTGAGAAGACGTGAGATTAATTTATAGAATGTATGTTGTTTCCATAGTTTAGTTTTAAGACTTAGCATAGCTGATGTCAGTAATTATGGATTCACTAGTGACTCAATATGTAAGACAGTGTTTCCACTTTAAGTGCAAACTGTTTCTCATGCAGGAAGTCTCTGCTCTGATAATTTGTTTTGGAAAGTATGAGGGTAATTAGGGCAGGGTAATTAGGTAATTAGGGTTAACTGGATAAGCCATTTTGAGGTCTGAGACTTAGAACAATTTTTATGACGTGAAAAACCAACACAGTTTCAACCTATTTTCCCCTCCCCTCATAACTTTACAAGTCTTGTTATAAAAACTTCAAACTTGTCTTTTGCACTAATTCTCATTAGCCTAACCCCCAGTACTATTGAAATCAGTTGGAGTTTGCCAGAAATGGGATTTGTCCCAATGAAAAATAATGCATAGCCTGTTTTTACCAACTTGCAGTGCAAATGTGTTTCATGATTAGGGACTGATGTTTCATACATAATATATTCAGTACAGACCCGTTTACACGCAAATCCGCTTAATGCGCGGTAGCACCATGCCTGCCAATGCTACCTATTTAACACGCGAGACTCGTTAACACACGGTAGTTATATAGTAATATATATACACTACATTAGAAAATTTTAACCATAGGCCTGATATAATGGCAGAGGGCAAGCATCAGCGTTCCTAAACCGTAGAAGAAGAGCTAGCTGCAATAGATCGAGTAAATAGCAGAGAAACCCAGGCCAAAGTTTCAAAAGATATTGGGATTGCCGAATCTACTCTCCGAGGCTGGCTAAAAAAACGAATCTAAACTGAATGGCTTTGTACAAAATATCGATTCTGCCACGGGGCTTAAGTGAAAACGTGTGTGCTATTCAGCAAACCCACAGCAGACAAAGCCATGCACACGGGGTTTGCTCAGGAAAGGCTGAAAGGAATGCCGCTAAGTGAGCCAATTCTTCAAGCCCAAGTGACAAAATTTGGAAATTGAACAGGGGATGAATCATTCCAAGCCAGCAAGGGGTTTATAAGTCGTTTTAAAAAGCATCATGGCATAGCGCAGGTATCTATTTCTGGAGAAAGCTGATCAGCCCATCAATTGGCCGCGAACGCGTTTCATCTGCTGGCGAATGACAGACATCATAAGAAAGAAAAAAAAATATGAGCCAGAAAGAGCAGAAAATAATGGTGTTTTTTTCTAAGTGAATCATAGACACTTTTTTCAGCATGGCCCTCTTAACTCGCGGTCCGTTAACACACGGTCGTGACGGCTTGACTCCCGACATCTGCGCGTAAACGGGTCTGTACTGTATATAATAACTTTGGGGAGAGGTCTATTGAATGTTGTTAATGCTAGTCCACCTGATTACACTAGAAAGTGACTCTCCAGCCCTTATTGTTGGTGAAGACAGCTTTTAAAATGTAAACCCATGAGTAGGTTAGTACACTTGTAATTAGGGGCGACTCTACCAATTTTGCCTCCCCAAGCAGTCGCTGCTGAATTGCTGCTGCCCCCAGAAGAGCGGCGGAGCTGCACTGAATTGCCACCGTGGGACGCGGACTGCCGCCCCATTCTGAATGCCACCCCAAGCACCTGCTTGGAAAGCTGGTGCCTGGAGCCGACCCTGCTTGTAATAATTTTTCTTTCAAAGAGACATCTTCACAATCATCTTCAGAAAAATGTCAGGCCCACAGCCAAGCTTGCATATTCAGAGAAACACCTCTTCCCCTGTGCTGCTTGGTGAGAAGGTATGAGAAAGCAGTACTACCACGCCCAAAAAACCAAGCTATTGAGCCTTCTCCTCCTCCTCCTTGCAGCAGCCTCATGTCATCTGCAGAGGCAAGAGGGGCTAGATTTTAAATGCTTCTTCCTCCAGCAGTGGAATCTTCTTTCACTTCCCTGAAGCTGGTAAAATTGCTGTCTGTCCTCTCTGTTTCAGAGATGGAAGCAAAATAGTCCTACAGGAGGGGCGGGGAATGGCATAACCCTTTCACCGATCCACGTGGCAGTGACACTTCCTCAACCTCTCAGTCATATTGTTTTATCCTTAGGGTTAGGGGCCTAGCAGCAAAGTAAATTGAAATCTGGACCCAAACCCTGATCTTTTCAAAATTGTCCAGAGTTTTAGTGTGTCCAGAGCCAAGATTTTATGTCAGGCCCATCTCTCTTGATCTTCTGTCTTTTGGGAGACTTGGAATAGGAACCTCTCCAGCCCCCTTATGTGAGTGCAGAATGTCAGAACAGCCAAGTTTTCAAAAATCCACCCTGCACTTGAGTATCCCAGGTGATTGCACTGTGTATTGACAGGTATGGACTAATCACAAACCACACTCCTTGAATATGGAAAGTTAATTGAACAGGTGATAAAATGCTGACCAGGTGAGATATTTAGATTACCTGAGTAAAATGTTTCACCACAACATGCATCCTTATCTCTTTGGAATGATTCGTTAGTAACAGCATACAGGTATTGGTTTTCAGCAAATAGGGCCATATCAATTTTTGATACCATAATCCGCTGATTAGTCACGAAGATAAAACCTGTATCTTGTGAGAAAATATATGGATTGCCAGTCACTGTGTGTGGCATTTTAACAGATGCAAATTTCTAGAAGTCTTCTTCACCTTTCCTCATCCTTTCAACATAGGAGTTTCTACTGTATCTGTTGTGTGAGAGCCCCACTGAAATGCTGGAGGTGGCTCTTAGGACTCCCTTGTTAAAATTCTGACACCAAATGGAAGAAAGTGTAGGGTGATTCCCCAGCCTTTGGTAAATTTTGCCTCTCTCTGGCTACTGCTCAATCACCCTTAGCACAGCAGACTGATCTCTGGGGCTCAAATTACTTCAGAAGAGCATTTTTTTTCTTTTAGAATGCATCATATTAACCCAAAGTCCGTGTTTTTAAAAGTATTTAGCTGTTGTGGTGTTCAGCATTGCAATGCCTACCTGATTTAGGAGATTGTCTCATTTTCAAAAGTTATCTAGGCATTTAGGAGCCTAAATCACATTGACTGTCAATGGGAGTTTTGGCTCCTCCGTGACTAAATCCCTTTGGAAAATTATACTTACACTCTGTAATCAGTTAGACATTGCAGTGCTGAGTGCAGCAATGCCTAAATACCTTTGAAAGTCTGGGCCCAAGTATCAGGCAAAAATGTTCCCAGGGAGGATTCTCCTAGGCTTATCTACAGTTAAAGGTCTTCACATACCATATACATTTCAAATGACATTATCTGAACCCTAAGCTAGGGATATAGATATTTTTCAGGAACAATGTATACACATTTCTTTCAAAGTGCACTTAACGCACCATTCTACCCTGCAGCCACTTAGAGCTGCTCCAGCAGTGGAAAGAGTCCCTAAAAACCTCTGCAGCTGGCCAGAGGATCATTAAGTCATCCCCTCTGGCCCAGTGTAGATATCATGGTTGGGGTTTTCCTTATGCCTCTATTCACGACAGCCATGTTGGCCCATTAAGGCCGCAAGTGAGAGCAGCCTGAATTCTTTAACTGAAGTGTGAGGACCATACCAGTGTACAGCCTGGCCAGGGTCAAGAGAGTGGAAAGGTATCTGAGTGTGGAAAGGTACCCTGAGCTGTGCAGCGTATTCTTTGACTGCAGCAGAGGATCTGGGCCAGTATGGTATTACTTCCTGTCTCAGCTGTGCGTATGAGAAAAAGCTTTTAAATAGCGAAGCAAAGGAATAGATTCCCCAATCCTTCACTCCCATTGCTACAACATACACAGCCACGGTACACGGAGCTTATCACTGGCCGAAAGAAAACACATTTTAAGAACCACTTTACTGAACTATTGGCATCACATCACAGTGACACCTTATTCTGCAGCTCAGTGCAAAAGATTCCTGGAGCTGAAAGGAATTTTCTGGGTAGTGACTACTTCTTGCCTCGATAGAAACAGCCATTGCTGTAGCAAATCTATGACCATGGGGCTTTTCTTCAGGCATCAGATTTGCCTGATTGTCCCTTGAGATCAAAAGACAGATTTCCATTTAGAGTGGAACAGAGGAACTAGCAAGCTTCTAAACTCATCTTAAGTTTGAGGCTGGGAAGGAGGGGTGAGAGAGGCGAGGGGGGAGAGGTGAGAGGGTTAGGGACTTGAGGAGGCGGGTGTGAGTGTATAATTCTGTAGATCTCCCCCTTTTCTTGGCTTAAAAATGGTGTAAATCAAGCAGCAGCCACACGTTACACACAGCTCCTTTTTAAAAGAAAGCCACTAAGGGACAGATTATGTGTGTTGTGCAACTAAAAACAGGTCCTATTGGACAAAGCAAAAAGGCTCCACCAGTTGTATTTTATAATCTGGATATTTTCTTGACATTCAAAATAGGGTACAATACTAACTTAGGTTTGGAACCTGTATGCAAGAATTATTTTTTCCCCCACGAGGAAAGGCAGGAATCACCCTCCCTGAGGAGAAAAATGAAAGTAAAATGTTAGGGAGAGCGTTATACATTTACTAGTGAGACAAATGAGGGTTTATCACAGAACATTTTGTAATTTCTATAGCTTTGTTTGCACATGTTCATATGTTTCTGTTCCTCAGAGCACACATATACTTGGTATATATGTAAATTAGACATAGCGTGTTTTTCCCTCTATACTTCTTATGTTTTATGCATTTTAATCTGGTAGGACTTCAAAAACAAATGTTTCTTAAATTGATAGTGACATATGTGGTTCTAAATAGAATGGGTGTTACTACACCTTACAGGTTTTTTGTTAAGTATTTGGGCAACTCTCCAATATTTGGGTAGTTTTTACTGGGCATTTAAATTTCAAGGTTTTTTTTTTTTAAATCTCAGGAGCCTGTTAAACTTTGAGCGGACCCAGAGCAGTAAAATAAGAATGAAAAAATCTCTTATGCCACAAATTGACTTCCCTCTTTGTAGCCTTAGACACTGTTTCCAGCTGCTTTCAGTCTGTTAAATCCTTGAAAGCTTTCCTAATCCTCATGTAGGCAGTCTTTCTGTTATACCCCCCTCCCCTTTCTGCTGATTGGTGAGGCTATTTCATGGCCTAATTCAGCCAACTACTACGTATCTGAGCAGTGATTTGAAATAAGAGCAAGGCAGACAGTTGCCTCCCTACTCCTGACTTTTAATAGGCTAGAGGAAAGGTTGCGAAACTTGACATTGTCTTAGGAAGAGTCCCGACAGCAAAAGATAAAGGAAAATGAGAGAGAGAGAAACTTAGCAGCTTGTTTATACGGAAACTGCTGATGGATTTTTGTTTTTACTTTGAAATTACACTGTAAATTTGAATTCAGATTGTTTCCTGCTGGATGGATAATGGAATTCTAAACATGAGGCAGGTAAGGAACATGCAAAGCATTTAGAGATCTGTAAAGGAGGGAGCAAAGGGGGGAAAGTTGGGTTGGTCTGTAAATATTTACTTTGTTGGACTAGATAGCATTTGCAGAAACCTTTGCCGAGTTTAGATTTTTAGCCTGAAGATCCTTTATAAATAAATAGAAATTAACCAAGGGTTTTTACTTTCAGTTTGATCTTATTGCTAGTAAGTGATGTCATGCGATTCATTGTTTGATTCAATTTTATAAAGGGCATGAAAGCTGTTTGTAGGATATGTAAATCAATTCCAATTTGCCATGGCTTAAATATATTGTGTAGACTTTCTCACAACCTTGTTTGTGACATGTAGAATAGGAATGTGTTTTATAACTGTAGAAGTGTGTGTGTGATTTATTAAACATGCACAGCAACTCACACACAATTGCCAATACTTTATTATATTTTAAAGCAACTGAAAAATTAGTCTCAAGCAGTTTTCTGTTTTCAAAAAAAGTACTGAAACACTGCAGAAAAGAGCCTAGAAAACCAATGATTATTCAAATACGATCACTTTTTTAAAATCTTGCTATGAATAGACAAAAGCAGCTGTTTTCTTATTCACAAAGTTGAAGGTCACAATGGGATAACAATTTGATACTACACTGTCTGTAGTTTTGCAATTAAAATATGCAGTTAGAAGAACACACAGAGTACAGAGCACTGGCAGATGTAAATCTCAACCTTAAAGCGGAGCTCGGCTCTGAATTAAAGACCCTGACAAATCAACATCTTAAAATCAATACTTTGTTTTATGGATCGCCACTGTGTGAAAGTCAGGCTCTGAGAAAAATGTTCTTGTTTCTTTGTGAGAGTAATAGTCTATTCAGGCAGCTTTCTGAAATCAGTAGGACTTGGGATAAGGTGGGGGAGGAGGTAGTGGGGAAAGGAGGGTAGAAGCGGGGTAAAGTTTGCACCTGCAGTGGAAATGGAGCATTTGTTTTTTTTTTCAACCACTTTTTGAAATCAAGATGAAAGCACTCATGTATTTTAGACCATTTTGCCATATGTGGAGGAAAAGCAGTTTTTGCGATTGGGCAAAAACCTGCTTTTTACCTTTTTAAAGATTGTTGGGGGGGAGGGGAAATCTTGTCACAGTGGAGTGCAAATGGAAACTAAAGTTTACATACTGCATTGCTTGGGTTCAAATTAGTCCTTTATCTGTGTGATCAGCAGAATGCTTTGTCACCACAAAAAAGAACCTTTGTAAAGGGAGGTGTCAGAGAGGATCAGAAGAAAGTTGGGATATGTCAGAGCCTAAGAAAATACAAAACAAACATTGCTAAAGATCGATGAATGTTGCCTATCTGGGATGCTTCTATTTGAAGCATAAGGTTGTAAAGTGTGTGTGTGTGTGTGTGTGTGTGTAAGAAAAGGAAAATAAACCAGGAGAGGAGAAGAGGAAAAAGGGGAGTGGGAGCTAGTGAGAAAATAAACAGCACTAAAGTTCTTCAATGACTCCCCAGTAAAAGGAAAAGAGGAGGGGCAGATTTAGTATTAGAATAGTTTTGACTCATTATATAATACCCACCTCCATCCAACAGAAGTTCTCCTCTTTCCACTTCCTCTATGACAGCAGTATCTCCTGGGAAGTTGCATACATGAAGCTGAGAATATGGGCCCGATTCTTCCCTCACAGCAGTTTTACATTGCTGCAGCCCCATTAATTTTAATGGAGTTACTCCTGGTTTTTCCCCTCTGTACATGAGAGAAGAACTAGATCCAATAGGGCAGACCCTTGACTGTTATACGTTGTCATAGTTTCATAATGGAGCAACTACAGCAGGTGAAGATCTGCCCGTGTGTTTAGACACACATTTTTGTGCAAGCTTTCCCAACCAACTTGGTTGACCTCACTTATGCCATATGCACAATTCTGAAGTTGCCACTGGATTTCAGTGGTGTTTGTGTGTGAGAAGTATTTCAGTTTGGCAGAGAATCTGTTCTTGCTGAACAAAAGCCAGTGATCTAATAGTCTAGAGTTGAAGAGACTAATCATGCGTATGTTGACAGAGCTCAAATAGCCTCTTTGCATCTTTAAAATGGTAATTGGAGATCTTGATAAGCCTCCAGATGTGATGACCGAAGGACAGTACAAAATAAGAAAGCAAAATATTCAGGAACTGAAGTGCCATGAAATTGGTTAGAAATCATGAGATGGTTAGAAATCACTTCTGATTTTATTTGAAAATTTCTGAAGAGGAGTCGTCCTCAGGAAAAGATGTGCCTTTTATATCTGCCAGCCAATTTGTTGTCATAATCCTAGTATGGTTTGGATTTGCAGGGTTAACTATCAAACAAATCTGGTGTCATCGCATTCAAATGAAATCATATATTGTGCTGATGAATGATCTGGCCCACAGGCAGCATATAGCTACTGAACAATAGTGCACAGGCTCAGGAAAGTGCAATGAAGCTAACTATCCTAGCCGAAAAGCAGAAATTACCCATAGAAAAGTAATCTGCTGCCTGTTGGGCTGATAGGATTCAACCTGCTTTACAACTGTGCCAGGCCCACAGTCCCTAGCGGGACATCGTTGGTTGGTGGTATGGAATGCTGTGCTGAGAGTCATAAATGAGACATGTAAAAAGAAATAGCCTTTCATTAGGAGGTAATTTAAAACCTCAGCAAGAGCTGTGACAGTCTCTGTTCTGTCTGATATAAATAACTCCACTGAAACCTCTATAATGAAATTGTGACGTTTCCATACAACTGCTGTGTACATCACATCTTTCAAAGCACCTTGGTAATTCTGCAGCTGGAAAATTTCAGGCCTCTAGTCAAAAGTACGTCCCTAGGAAGTGGAACTATGTCGTTTAAGAGGGTCTAACCCGGGGTGGGCAAACTTTTTGGCCCAAGGGCCACATCAGGGTGCAAAACTGTAAGGAAGGCTGTGCCTCCCCAAACAGCCTGACCCCCAGCCCCTATCTGACCCCTCCCACTTCCAGCCCCCTGACTGCCCACCTCAGAACGCTCCATCCATCCGACCCCACCCATGTCCAACCCCCCCCCCGGTCCTTGTCCCCTGACCGCTGCCCCCCCCGGGACTCTCCCATCCAATCCCCCCTGTTCCCTGTCTCCCCCCCACCCCCTGAACCTCTACCCTATCCAACCCCCCTGGCTCCCTTACCATGCCGCTGAGAGCAGCATGTTTGGAGCCGCGCCACCCAGCCGGAGACAGACACGCTGTCCTGCATGAGCGCGCAGCTCCACCACACAGAGTGCTGCCCGCCTGGCGGCATGGCTGAGGGGGAGGGGAGACAGTGGGGAAGGAGCCAAGGGCTAGCCTCTGGGCCAGGAGCTCAGGGGCCGGGCAGGACGGTCCCATGGACAAGATGTGACCCACGGGCTGTAGTTTGCCCACCTCTGGTCCAACATGACAGCCAAATATATACCAGGAAACAAATCTTCAGCTTCACTATGGATACTGAAATTTCCATCTACTAAAATTCTGACCAGCTCACTTCTTGGGGAAAAGGGATCAAAAGAGTCAAAAAACTCTCAAAGATCAGAAGTTTAGATAAGAACACAGATGTGTCAGAGTTCTAAGATTTATTGAGGCCAGTGTGGCTGGGTGCAGTTTGCTTGTCTGTATTCTTGGTATTTACTTTAAAACTGGAGAGGGCAGTGTGGTATCTGTTTAAGGTTCCCCAAATGGATCTCAGAAACTAGGTAATCAATTAATTTTTAATATTCAAACCCATTTTTGCCCACAACAAATAATATCCTCAAACATACTAACACCATAATGCAGCACATAGGAATTCTGTGAAAGCAGATTTAGGGCTTTATTTTCCACTCACTCAAGTCAATGGCACTATTCCCATTGACTTTGATCAGGGCAGGACTGGGCTCACAGTCCTATAAAAGGGTCCTATTAGACATGCAATTTGCTAATGGATCATTAAGAACCTAATTAAAAGTGAAGATAAAATCTGTAAGGCACAGAGGCCATTTCAGTTCTTATTTGTCACAGCTATAGTCATAGCTTTTATAGTATATGATTCATAGAGTGCATACATGCTGGATAGAATTTTAGTCGATAACACACGTAAAACATAAAATCATCCCTCTTCCATACAGATGTTTAGCTTTTTAGCATGTGGTTTCTATTTCCTACTTTCTTTAGTGCACCTTTTTAATTCTTAATTTATTCCTTGCTAAGAAATCTATATCCTTGTCCTGAAATATTGTAATCATAAGACTTGCTTTAGGAAGTGCTGCTTAGAGTTCTTTTTTTTTTTTTTCAGGAGCTGTCTTGTCTAGAATGAGAATTTATCTCTGAGAATTCTGTTTGGTGTGTGCCATATCTAATAAAGAAAACAAGTGTATGGAAACTGTGGGCTGAGAGTATATCAGTTAATTAGTGCCTGGACATTACCCGGTAGGAAGTCTGGCAAAGTTTGTGTGTGTGTGTGTGTGTTGTCTGCTTTCTTTGATCATTTGTGTGGTAAATAGACATGCAGAGTAACTATGGCAACATGTGCTGTAGGTTTGTGGGAACAGAGGGGATTCAATCACTGGACAAAGGATAGTTTGTTAGGATAGGTTATGATTAGAAAAAGGTGGCACCGAATAGGACATTTAAAAACATAACAAATTTGAGTTTTTCACAACTTAGAAAACAACATTTGCTTTTATAGCTATGAAAAATCCGGCCATGTTTGAGGGTAGTGGTGGAGAGGAAAAATAGAAATAAATTAGAGTATAAAATAGTGCTATTTGATTATTGTGCAGTATATGCCTTTTGTAAAACTGCATTTGTTTGAACCAAATGTACATATTAGTGTTTTTTTAAAAATAAATCCTTAAATATTTAAACCTCATCAGTGGTTTGTGTATTAAGGCTGGAAGACTGGCCTTCTGCAGTGTCTAATATCTTTGTACAACTTGTGATCAAAAGATACAGTACATATTTCAGTTACCTACCTGTAGAGGTCAGACTTGAAGTTCACAAAAACTTTACATGATAGAATTTAAACCAGAGTTAAGAGTAAACATTTCAGTGCAGACATAGCCACTTCCTTATTAACTTTAAACTGAATTACCTGATCTTAGTTTATAAATAGCATATTATATTAAATATATACACACGCGCACACACACACACACTATGGATGTGCATAACCAGCTTGGAATAAATAAAAATGGAGCCTTCTCCCCTATCTTGAAAGGAACCAAACCTAAACCTTTTATTAGGTTCTAAAATATTTAGAAGTGTTTCTCTCTCACTAATCCCCTTCTACCTTTGATACATCTCAGGTTCTCAGAATGTCTGGCATTCTCTGCTGGGCTGGCTGCTGACTTCCAATCTAACAAATTCCAGGGTTTCTGTGGGATCAAGGGTGGGGACAATGCATTCTGGACCCCTTCTAACCTGAAGAAGCCTTTGAGCTCAGTAAAAATAGTGCCAGACCTTAGAATCCATCAACAGAATAGCACCAAAGGTAAGGGGTCTGCTGGAGGGTGGGTCAGGGATACACTTTGAGACTGAGGAATTAGTAAATGCTCAGGGGACTTGCTGGAGCTCAGCAGAGTAGAAAGATGGAGTCCGGGAGAAGAATCAGATGGGTGGGGAGGCAGAAACAAATGTAAGGGGACTTTTGTCCCCTTACTAACTCAGTGGGGGTTTTTCAGAAGGCTAGCTCCCAGGACTAAAAGTAAGGGGAAGGATCAATGGGAAATCAGGGTAAAGGAAGGGGGAGCGAAGACTCAGATCCTTTCGCTAACCCACTTCACCAGGGTAGTGTATAAGCCAGGAAAGTTCCCCACAATAGTGGGCCTGTTCCCCTGCTTACACTAGTAAGGGAGAAAGAAAAGGGACGCACAAAAATGTGGATAAAGTTTTGAATAAGCATCAGAACTTCCAGGGCTTATTTGAACTGAACTTCCAAACCTTTAAGGTTTCCTATACGGTAGTCTACCTTTTGCTGCACCGTTTTTCTGTACATTTGTGCTATTTCGTGCTTATACTGTTTCTGCAGGTTGTGAAGAGTTATTGCACATCACTTGAGAGCTAAAGCCTGTAATATGAAATCGACCCTGTATGGAACTTAAAAGGCACCACAACGGTTTGAGGAAGCAGAGTTTGATCTGATGTTTATCATAAAAATAGTTCTTAATGTTTCAAAGTGATACTTCATAGATATATTTATTATATTATCTTATGGGGATATGGGTGGAAAGATGTGCAATTCAAAAAAGCTGGAATATAACACTTTAAGGTGTGTTTATTTGGCCCTGCAATATGATTAGATTTTTCTTGGTACATGTTTAGGTCTAAAAACACTTTGAAAAGTACTAAAAAGATTAAGAGAAAGCTAGGCTCTACTCCTGGCCCAGAGGGACAGAGACTGAGAAGACACAATAGTTTTGTTATCAATTTTTATTATAACAAAATGGACTGTAATGACAATATTTTGCCACAATAATACACTTGTAAATTATCTAGTTGTATTAAGATTTTATTACTGCTGAAAGGAGTTGGTACTTGATAGTCCATCACTTTATTTTTTGGGAAAGAAGGATTAATTTTTTGCATTTCTATAAGAGGCCTGACAATTGCACCTGGGCACCTAACTCTCGGTGTCACGTTGCATGTGTGTTATAAGAAAGTTATGTATTCATCCTGTCAATGTCACTTCAGGCTCAGCCAGAGCAGCTGCTGTGGAGCTGAATTCCTTCTCTCTTGCCCCCCCAGCATCTGAATTCAGAGTTTGTTAAATTCCCCTACTTGACTGGCTCCAGAAGGGAAAAATGGCCAGTGAAAGTTTCTCAGGTGGTGTTGCATGGAACTACCAGTATAGCACCAAGCTGACTCTCACAATTCCAATATGATAATTCACATGTGTAAAGTTCTTCACATCTGCAAGTGTAGCCCTTTTGCCACATGCCGCTGTCAACAATGAGGACTGGGTTAAATCTCTGTCGAATAAAAAAAACTGTGGCTCTAGCTCCCACCCAGAGGCGTGTTCCTACTTCTGGATCTGGAAAATAGAACCGCTGTGGTCATCTTGGCAGCTGATTCTTCCCCACTGAAAAACACTCAGGAATCCTTGGGAATATGGAACCACAACTACTTTAATTTTTGGTGGGGGTGGGAAAGTAAAAAAACAAATCAAAACAAGTGTGAGACACTAGCCACATAGATATCTATATACAGGAAGGTAAGCAAAACCCCTATCAATGGGTCAGGAGTATGGCCGGTTCCACAGATGCAATGTATTATTTGACGAGCTGGTTGATGTTTGGAAGTGTTACCCATGAAGCAATCCCCATCTGCCAGAACCCCATTCATGGGTCCATTTAGAGTAGTAATCAGGGGGACATCAAAGGTTGGCTCCCCTGTGCCTGTCAGCTCAAGTCTACACCACTGATATCAGCTGTGGTGAAGTTAATTCTGTTCTACAGGGCTCCTCCAGGCATGGGTGAAGTCTGCTCTGCAGAGTCTCTTGGGTAGGCAAGCACTTTTTTCTCTAGGAAGCTTTGGAATGCTACCTGCTTAACTATATCACTTAATTTTGCACCTTGACTATTGACTCTAACTCCCAAACTCTGTGTCAAAATTCTCAAAGTGTGTGTTTTGATCCTGAGCCTGGTCCACTGAAGTCAAAGGTTAAAACTCATTTACTGAAGTAGCAGAGGATTAGGCCCTGTGACATTTTATTGGTGAGATTCAGTGATGCATAGCATTTAATTAATTGCCCAGTTGGTATAAGGGTGTGTGGTTGGAAATGATTCTGACATGCAAAATCTGAGGTGTACTTTAAATGTTGTATTTAGGTCTACTTCTCTTCAGGTTTTTGGTACTAAAACGTAAGTGTTGTTCCGGTTCCATACCAAGTCAAACCCACCCCCTATGCCTCTTGATATGGGTTGACACGGTGAGCAGAGTACAATATAATCATGCAATGGAAAAATTACAATGGAGAAGTTACTTATATCCTTAACAGAAAATGTTCTGATATTTATGTTGTCAGCTGCAATGTTATATTAGAATACATCTTAATCTTTTGTAAGGGGAACAGAATCACATCTTTACTTGTACATTAATGACAATTTTGCTTAGGGGAATTAGTATAAATCTTGTAATTAGATTAGGAAAAGAGGTGAAAAGCACTACTTCCTGTCCTCATTAAGTTGACTTTTGAATATTGGGGGGAGGGGAGTAGAAGCACCACATAATAGGACCCGCTCCTGCATACACTTAACCATGTAAAGTAACACATGTTACTTTATTCACATGTGTTTTCTGTAGGGCTGTCAAGTGCAGTTAACACATGATTAACTCAAATTAATTGGGATTAATCACTGTTAAACAGAATACCAATTGAAATGTATTAAATATATTTGGATATATTTTTAATTACATTAATATATTTCTATTACAACACAAAGTATACAGTGCTCACTTTATTACTAATATTTGCACTATAAAAATATAAGTATTTCAATTCACTGCATACAAGTGCTGTTGTGCAATCTCTATCATGAAAGTAACTTACAAATGTAGATTGTTGTTGTTACATAACTGCACTCAGAAACAAAACCATGTAAAACTTTAGAGCCTACAAGTCCACTCAGTCCTACTTCTTGTTCAGCCAATCACTAAGACAAACAAGTTTGTTTACATTTATGGGTGATAGTGCTGCCTGCTTCTTATTTACAATGTCACCTGAAAGTGAGACCAGGAGTTTGCATATCGCTTTTGTAGCTGGTGTTGCAAGGTATTTATGTACCAGACTGGGCATAAGAATGTTTAGCCTTTCAAGCTTCGGCCACCATTCCAGAGGACATTCTTCTATCAGTAGAGCTGATGACTCATTTAGAATAATGCATTAAATAAACTTGTGACTGAACTCTTTGGGGGAGAATTGTATGTTTCCTGTTCTGTTTTACCGCATTCTGCCATATTTCATGTTATAGCGGTCTTGGATGATGACCCAACACATGGTTGTTTTAAGAACGCTTTCAGAGAGGATTTGACAAAACGCAAAGGAGGCACCAATGTGAGACTTCTAAAAATAGCTACTGCTCTTGAACAAAGGGCTAAGAATCTGAAGTGCCTTCCAAGATCTGAGAGGGACGAGGTGTGGAGCATGTTTTCAGAAGTCTTAAAAGAGCAACACTCACATGTGGAAACTACAGAACCCAAACCACCAAAGAAAAGTCAACCTTCTACGGGTGGCAGCTGACTCAGATGATGAAAATGAGCATGCAGTAGTCTGCTCTGCTTTGGATGGTTATTGAGCAGAACCCGTCAGCATTGATACATGTCCTTTGTAAGTGTGGTTGAAACATGAAGAGACATATGAATCTTTAGTGCATCTGGCACGTAAATATCTTATGATGCCAGCTACAACAGTGCCACGAGAACACCTGTTCTCACTTTCAGATGGTGACATTGTAAACAGGTAGCATTATCGCCCATAAAATGTAAACAAACTTGTTTGTCTGAGGAATTGGCTGAACAAGAAGGAGGTCTGTGTGGACTTGTAGGCTCTAAAGTTTTACATGGTTTTGTTTTTGAGTATAGTTTTTTTGGTATATAATTCTATATTTGTAAGTTCAACTTTCATGGTAGCGTTTGCATTATTGTACTTGTATCTCTTTACAGTGCAAATATTTGTAATACAAATGAGCACTGTACACTTTGTATTGTGTTGTAATTGAAAGACATTTGAAAGTGCAGAAAATGTCCAAAAAATTTAAATGCTATTCTTTAATAGCACAATTGTGCAATTAATCAATTTTTTAAATTGCTTGACAGCCCTAGTTTTCTGATTAGTTTCTTTCAGACTACTTATGTGAATAAAGCTATGGATGTGCTTAAAACATTTGCTAGATTGAGCCATAATACTGTAAAATTAGTAATATAATAAGCAGAATCACTTGATGTTTAAATAAAATGGTACAGATCCTATGCCAGTATAAATTGGCAGTTTCCATTGAAGTCAATGGAGCTTTGAGGATTTACATCACATGAGGATCAGGCCCAGTGTTTTAGGGGAGAATGCTAAATTCTGCTAATTAGGCAAGCAAGAAAAGTTTAGAAAATGAACCCATTTGCCTGTCTCCCTTCTTTCCCAGATTTTTTGCAGAACATAGATCCAGAAAAATTGAGATTCAGAATTTACCTTTTCAAACAAAACATTAACATTTTTGAAATGAAATGTTTCATTTCAGTTTACTGAACTGATCTAAAATGTTTCATTTTGAGCCCGTTAAATACTAAACTGTAGTCCCCTAGTAGCATATTACCTCATGGGAGATGTAGTTCAGGCACCTGATGTTCCCTTTCTCCTGTAGAGGCTAGGCTCCATGGCTGGACTACATCCCCCATAATGTTCCCACAGTCATGTGACTCATGATGCACTAAGTAGTTTAGTCAGGGAAATCCACATTTCATTATAGTCCTCAAGGGAGCCTGGCCCATAGAGAATGGGGTCTGAACCGCAAACCCTCAAAGCAATGCTCTGATGGGAAATTCAGTTTAATATTTTGCCGAACTCTTTTGAAATGAAATGTTTCAACTCAAAACACGAAATATTCCAATTCAAGCTGACCTGACCAGAAATGAAAAATTTCAATTTCCCAATATAAAAATGAAAACTCAGCAAAATTACCAACTATCTCTAAATCAAGAATATCCAGAGTTGTCCAAAAATTTTGGAATTATAATAACTCATGTTTCAGGTCATAAGCCTGTTTCTATTAGAGACCAGGAGGAGACCTACAGTGGAGGTCAGATTATTCTACATCCGCATGTTGCAAAGTTCTTATACCTTCCTCTGAAGCATCTGGTGCTGGCCACTGTCAGCGACAGGATGGTGAACTAAATGGTCTTCGTCTGATCCAGTCTGGCAATTTCTAGGTTTGACAGAAGCCTGTTGGCCAAGGGTCCCCAGTCTTTTGCAAACAACTCTCACCAGACCTAACACTTATTATACCAAACACACATCTCGCAGGCTATTTATCCATAAAGAGTAACATGTAAAGGTACCTACAAAAAGCGTATAAATAGTCAAGATTTATAATCATTAAGATATGCACTTGGGTAATATTTAAGGAATAGGTTTTATGGACTTTGAGTAAGAGTTAGTTACCAATGGATGTTACCAGTATGTCTTGATGATGGTCCATTCAAGCAGGAGGACGCTGTCACTCCTCCTTGGTTAGCCAGTGATGTAAAGCAAGGCTCAATGATCTACCTTGCTCCATCCCAAGACTATTGATGGAAACCATCAAAGACAACAGCAAACAATGAAAATCACTTGAGGTGAAAAAGGGTATAAAAAGGGCAGGGGATTTCCATGTTTGAGTAGAGGCAAAAGACTGATTCCATATATTAGAGTGCAGAGAAGCCTCCTTAGTGAAAGGATGCAGATAGGCTACCATGGAAGAATTGGGTTCTGGTTTCTGTGAAGACAGCCAACTCTGCAACAAACTGACCTGTTGAGAGAGAATCTATGTTAGGAAAGGTATTGATACATGTAGACCCAGGTTTGTTTTATTATTTTGTATTGTAAATGTTTCCACCATTCTCTGGTTTCTAGTTAAATCTCCACTCTTTTTTAAAATAAACCTACTCTCGTTTTATTCTCACAAGTGCTGTGTTATATAGGAACTGTGATTTAAGGTAAAACTGGGCAGAGGATCTGGAATTTCTGTGAGTAGTTAGTGTCAAGGGCTGGAGATCACAGGGGAATGATTCAAAGGGACTCAGGTGCACTTATTATTAACCTGCATGGCAAAGACAGGGCTGGCATGTAGGGTTGCCAACCCTTCAGGATTGTCCTGAAGTCTCCAGGAATTAAAGATTAATGTTTAATTCAAGATTGTCATGTGATGAAGCCTTCAGGAATAGATCCAACCAAAACTGGCAACCCTACTGGCATGGTCTAGAGAAGAGTGCTTTGAGTAGCATGGGTTTAGGGAGCCAACACCTCACTGAGTCCGGTGAGGCTACCTGTTGCTACAGGGAGGGGATAACAAGGTGACACACAGTCCTGGGAACCCAGAGAACTGTTGCATTCTGTTCCAAACTCTCAGGTAAAACTGCAAATGGAGACTTCAGTAACCAGGATCAGACTTGTATTGTGGTTGAGACTAATGTGCTATGCTGCAATATAGCAAGTAAAGGCAGAAATGTAAGATGTAATTTTCTGAAAAAAATGCAGTTAAAAACCAGCAAGTTCCTCATGTCCCCTGAAAAATGAAATTTGTGCTGCAAAAACTGCAAACAGTGTCAAGAGAACAAAGGCAGGGCTACTTTGGGAGAAATGTGGAGACAGCAGGATTCTTGTCACTTTCAGCATGCTGTCTGGGTAAAGAATTGGGACAGGAAAACAAAATGGCAAAGGGTGGAAGGAAATAAAGTTGCATGGAAGTGACTGGGGCACATACATGCACAAATCTGCACCTGTGCTCTGGCGTGATATAGCAGGGTCAAAATCAATGCAGTTTGCTTAATCAAATAAATTAGCTTTGCAGTCCCTTTTTAGAAATGAATAAAATGCACTGAATAGAGCAACTGGTAGAGATTAATATATTTTGATGCAGATACCCCCTTTAACAATGCCCCGTGAAACCAGTGGCTGTAAAGAGTTAATGTTGGTTCTTTTCTGATTGGATAAAGAAAAGAGTGCAGTTAGGTAAGGATTCCTAACTGGGAGTTAAACAGTTCAAAAGTGCACTATATTGTTTTGGTCTAATTAACACAACATGGTGATAAGACATTAAAGCAGAGTGACAACACTATACATTGATAACAGAGGACGTTAATGCCTGCAGACACAGCCTACATTGTAAAAATCTGGGAAAAAAATGCTTATTATGTTAGATAGGTCAATGTGGCTTGACCTAGTTTTGCTTTGCTGCCTGGAAATTATGTCAGTATTAGTTATGTCATCCCATTGCTTGAACAATTTAACATCCTTTTTGCATTGCAGTGTCCTGCTAGTACTTATATATATATATATATATATATATATATATATAAATTTACTTATTCTTTACCAGGATCCTACAGGCTAATAATTGTAGAGATCTGCATTTGACAAAGCAAACTAACCAATCACCATCACACTCCAAAATTGTCTCTTTTTGATATGCCCTTTGTGTGGTAAGGAGGGTTTTTTTTCTGTCAATAAATAGCAACCTATAAAAATCCTAAGGCATCTCTTCTCCCCTTGATGTAAATGTATAACTCGTGTTAAGGTTACGGAGTGAAGAACAACTAGGCCTCATGTTGCCCCTACACAGCTTTATTTATGGAAATATATTTTTAGTTTTGTGATAATTAGCTGTTTGCCTTTATCATTGTATAGAGCTTACCGAGTTCTTGTGAATAAGCAGATTTCCTCCCCCTGCGAAATGGATGAGATCATAGGAAATAACTTGTAATTCATCTAGACAAAATTTTGCTCAGCATTGAAGATAAAACTTGGATTTCCCTAAATATTCATGTTTTGTCTTCACATTTGTTTTTTTTTTTTCCAGTGTCAGGGCTGGGCCATACAATCTGCCCTGAGTAAAAGGGTGATTGTTAGCGTTGTGTATTTGGTTGTCGTGGTAATAGCCAAAACTGCTGCCCCCAAGGATACAACAGTTAGTGCCTCAGGAGCAAGCTAAGGAATGAAATGTGTCTCTTCTTCCTCCCTGCTCCAGTGAGGAAATAATTGGCTCCTAGTGTAGCAAGTTACTTCCTCCTCTGCACCAGTTCATCTCTGCTAGCTCCTGTGTTAAGGTGGTGAAGCTGTGGCTCCACCTACTCCTCAATTCTACCCACCCACTCACCAACCAGCTGCACAGATGGGGGAGTAGTGGCCCTGGAGAGTTAACTGTGCCCCCCTCCCTGCCTTCCCCCTCTTGTGGCCTCTTAAGCCTCTGCATGTTCTTGTCAGGGCAAGTCATATTCTGGCTTTGTGTAGCATTTCTACATATCCAGGAAAGAGTTTTGAATCCTAATCTTGCTCCCATTGGAATCAAAGGGGAGAGGCTTTTGGCTAGTGCCTCTGGATCCAGTCATGCAGGCATGTGAGAATAATCATGGACTACTTAGGTGGGTGAATTTACACACACATGCAAATAGTTGAACACTCACACCCTCTTGCAGGAGCAGGGGGCGTAGGCCTTTTATCATCTTTTAAAATTTTTTAAAATGAATGATATGAAATGGTCCTCAGGGTTTGAATGTGGCCTTGTTCCTCTCAGTGTTAAAATATTCTAATGTGGAAAGAGCTGTATAATTTCTCCACCTTTTTTTCCCACAAATAAATGTTACCTTCAAAAGGTCCTGGTGCTCAGATTTTCAGCTCAAGTAAAATTGCTTTCTAAAGTCCTTGAATGTGCATTAGATGTAAATGCTCTTATACCCCCCCATTATCAAGCTTAATTGGAAAAAAAGCCTGATAAGACTATGCCTTCAAAGATGCCTCATCAATACTTCTAGCTCCAGCCATTCCTTCACCTTTCAGAAGTCTAGTATTGCTAGATCAGTATAAGCACATGCAGTTACCGTAGATGACCATGGCAATCTGCAAGGAAATGGAAAGAGACGATCCTTGCTCCTTGGAGTTTACAATCTAAAACAGATCAAGAACACAACAGCAGGTCATGATGGGGAAAAATCCAAATGATTTAAAACTGATCTCTTTACGCTGCTGTTAATTAGCCTATGGAACTCACTTGCCACAAAATATCATTAGGAACAAGAATTTAGCTAGATTAAAATTTCACTTAGCTATTTATAGGGATAAGACTATCCACAGATATACTAGCAAAGAAAAGCACTTTAGAGGTCTCGGTCTTCATGCTTCAGGACATAAGTCAACCAACAGCTGTCTGAGGTTAAGAAACTTTCCCCCCACAGTAGGTTATTTTAGAGTTGCCCATTGCACGGTTTTACAGTTTATCTGTTTCTATGGAATGATACTAAAAATAAATCCTCCTCCTACATTCTGAGGGTAAGGTAGATTCCTCAGTGAGAGCAGATCTTTTGAGCTGATTCGTTTCCCCATGTGTTTTGTGGGAAGAGATGACTAGGCATGGACCAGAATACTAGCGGTTGAAATAGAGAAGAAAAAAGATGGAAGTTCAAGCTGTTTGGTCTCTACAAGAGTTAGCAACACCTGGATATAGGAAGAAAAGAGGAATCAAATATGACACCAAGTTTGAGCTTTGTGTTGGGGAGAATATTGGAGTTAACAGAGAAAGAGAAGGGAAAGTTTAAGAAGAAATGTAAGATTTTATTTTAGCTGTTGAGTCTGAGTGTGTAGTGGGATATCCAGACAGAGAGAGACAGCCAGTGCTGCTTTTTTGGGGGTCAGGATTGGATTGCCATTGGAGGGCAATCTCAATGGTTGTGCATCCTAGCTTATGTGTAGCTGTCTGAGAAGTTACATTGCTCAAAAAAAAAAAAAAGAGGGAAAAGTTACAATACATTTTGCCAATTCCCTCCACCCCCCCAAAAGTTAATTGCAAATTTTCATACTAATTTCTAAAGTAAAATAATTTTGACCAGCCTCACTGAGGCATTTTTTTAACTTCCTCCTACTAGATAGTAGTGTGCAGAGCAGGCTGACTTAAGGCTCTTCCCTCCTCCTCCTCCCCCTCCCCCCACCTCAGTCTTTCTTTGCCTTCATACACCAGAGCAGACACCAAGGGAGGAGGTGGAAAGAAAACACTAGCCCCTTTACTATCTGTGCACTGCGTCTGCACTGCAGCACAAATACCAACTCTGTGGGTGGCACGTGAACTGCCAGGTGGGGGAGGCTAGCCCTCAGTCCCACCCTTTCCGCCTGATGCCCCACCCTTTCCACACACCCCACCAAAGCCCCACCAACCCCTTGCGGCTACCGAGCCTTGCTTAGCTCCCCCACCCTCCCAAAGTGCCAGGAGGGCGAGTGGTGTAGGGAGACTGGAGCCGCACACAAAGCAGGAGGGAGGACCTGGGAGTGGAGTACGAACAGGGCTATGTCTGGCTGTTTGGGGCGGCACAGCCTCCTCCAACCTATGGTACTCACTGTCCATGACCAATTGCCCATTTTTTTGGCATAAGTTTTAGTGTTGGCAACAGGAAGGAGATTCTGAGAGTCACCATGATAGAGTTGTAGTTAGAGCTATGAAAGAGGACTATGTTACCTAGGGATAATATGCAGAAGGAAGAACCCTGAGAGAAGCCAACAAGAGGAGAAGATAACAAGTGGGGCAAAAATGGAAAGAAAAGAAGAGAACTAGGTAATCATGGGATGATCACTAGGAAGGAGAATAGACCCAGGAGTCCAAGGATAAGATTTTCCAGAGTGACTAATGATTTTTAGGTGCCTCCAGTTTTGGGTTTTGCTCATCTTGAAGCTTTGAAGGGGTCAGATTTTCAGAGGATGGGTGCACAGCAATTTCTGAAAATCAGGCCTTTTTAAAAGTGTCTCAAGTCAGTCAGCTAAAATAATTTATGAAATTTTTGAACCATGTGTGCTTGAAAAAGTATCAGATCAACAATGAGAATGGGTTTTTAGGCATTACGTGATTATAGGTTGTCTTGGTAAGTATAGATTGAGTAGAACATGAAGAGCAGAACAATACTGAACAAGTCTGAGGAGAAAAAGCTGAAGAAGTAGGAGTAGATGGCAAATGAAGAGCCTGGGGGCTAAGAGGAGGAAGAAAATGGGGTAATAGTTGGAGAAGCAAGTAGGTTTGAGACAGGAATTTTTAAAACAGGGATTCAAAGAAGGTGTCATGGGCAGCATTCCCTCTAATTTTTCCCCACTCATGTGCAGAATGAATCTTGCTCTGTGCACCAATATGGAGGTGATGTGCGAGGGAGGGGGCTCAGCATAGGGCTGAGGGTTGGGGTGTGAAGGCTCTGGCTGGGGCAAGGGCTCTGGGGATCAGGTGTTTGGGATGTGTAGGGGGCTCAGGCAGAGGGTTGGGGTGCAGGGCCAGGCTCTGGCTGGGGGTGCAGGCTCTGGGGTGGAACCAGGGATGAGAAGTTTGCAGTGCAGGCAGGCTGCCCCAGGGCTGGGGCAGAGGACTCCGCCACAGCTCTCTTCCCACCAGCAGCAGAGAGCTCCAGAAGAGGGGGAAGAGGCCCACAGCAGCCCTGGATGCTCAACTTGCTCCCCTTCCCAGTTCCCACCCACCCCTAGCCTGCTGCACAGCCTTTTACAGCCTGCTGCAAGGCTGCACAGCTTAGAGGGAACTTAGGTCACAGGGCCAGTACACCCCGTGAAAGGTGGGGTGGGCCTGCAGTTAAAGCCAGTGGGGCTTCCCTGGACTACAGGGAAGTGCAGCCCAACGACCAGAGTCAATGGGGCTCCCCTGGACAGTCAGTGAGGAATCTACCCACAACACACCCACTTCTGCCAGGACCCTGGCTCATCCTTCCCTGGGCTACATCCTACCATGACTCCTGCAGCTGAAGTCACAGTGTCTTTGCAGTCTCTGGGCTCCTCAGGTAGTAACTGCAATCTCCTTAGGTCATCCACAAGTGCCTGGGCTTCAGCATCTCCTACTCCAGCTATCTGGGATCCTGACTGCTACTCAGCTGGCACTGGCAAGGTGCATCCTTCCTCCTCAGCAGTGAGCCCAGTCTGAGCTAGCCTGCTTGTTTTTATACTGCAGCAGCAGTTGGAGCATGCCCAGCAGGGGGCATGGCTTCTGCTGCTAAGAGCGCTGCTTTAATCTGTTCCGCTCCATTGCGGGGCCAGTACACCCTGTCACAGAAGGCCTCACAAAAGAAGTACTGAGAAAAGTCATTGCTAACTTCATACACTTCTCCATTAATATGTGTGCCTTAATCCTGCTTCAGTCTGTGAGTGGCATAATGATCAATGGTGATTTATCTCAAATAAATCCTCTGGTCCCCTAGTTTTGATTCTCATGTTTATTATATAAATCAAAGAAAAAGTACATTTTTTTAGTATGTAGTTTTGAGTTTAGCTTATCTAAAACTCACTAAAAAAGTTTTTCTCCAAGGATCAAATCCCAAGGGGATTTTTCTATAATTTGAGGAATTTTGTACATTCTCTCTCATCAAGCTTTTTACTGATAGCTGTAAGCTTGATAATGAAACCAGATATAATCAATTTAGAAACCAAATGGGAAAAAAAGTTTAATATTTTTAAAAAAGAGTGAAGCAAAATTTAAAGGGATGTTGTCAACTTAAGAGATTCTGGGAAATACCTTATTCCATTTTTTAAACACTGTTTATGAGCTCTCATTGAGCCAGATTGTGAGCCCCTTGCTCTCACTGGTGAACATTTACTCACACTGGGATCTACCTGTGTGAGTAAACATTCATCAGCAGGAGTAAGGGACTTGTTCTCTGGCCCTTAGTAATAAAAACAAACATTGAAATATTTTGCTCCATTGTGCAAGAGTTTTACATTAGCCCTGAGGAGTGGACAACCTTGTGACACACACTTTTGATGACCTCAGCTATATGGTGCTGTATCAGGTCTTTAAGATCAATATTTTTAGTGTTTATGTGTTGTTTTAATCAACATTTGTATGGCTAAATCTAGTGCTAATGAAAGTGATATAACACTGGCTAGAATGTTGTGGGCAAATTCAATAACAGAGAACTCCAGCCATACCAAATTATATGCTGGTGTATGATTCTGATGTAGTCAAATATTCTTATAAGATCCCCAAACACATGCAACTGTGTAACCTAGGCAGGGTTTGAACCTAGGTCTTCAGAAATGAAAGGCGACTGAGTTAATTTACTTCCCCAGCCTTGTACAGTAATATTTTAAGTGAATAGTAGAATCATAGAACTGGAAGGGACCTCGAGAGGTCATCTAGTCCAATCCCCTGCACTCATGGCAGGAAGGGAATTAGCTATTCTACTTTTAAAGGATAAAATTGTAATGTTTTCAGTATGTGAATTGACACAGAGCAAAATTCACACCGTAGTTTATTTTGTAGAAAATCAAGCAAGTCAGTGAAACTTTGGGATTCGATCATTTATGCTTTGGAGGTTAATTTATTTATTTTTAATTGTAACTGTTGTTGGGGTAAAAAGGTTAGTCATAGCTTCAGGTGATGATAGATACATTGTTTAATATTTGTGTTTATGCTCAGAATAAGGTCAAGAATCTTTGCCTAAAGTGCGAGAATGAATGTGATTCAGAATGATTAACACCCAGAGGAAATTTCTGAAGAGTTTATTTTGGCTAGTCTATAATTGATAATTCCCATGGCTAATGGCATGCCAGGCGCCACGTCTATCACCATCTGCAGATCTTAGCTCCGAGTAGCAGTTATTGGTCACATATGGTAGCTTGTCAACTGTCATTTTAAAAACAGAATGCAAAAGGGCACCTTGGTAAATTACAGCAATTGGGGGCTTAAATGATTCTGATGGTGGGCGGGGAGGGGGAATAAATGTAGCCCTGAGGTGAGCCTGCCTGCTGAAGGCAATAGACTTCCCCTCCCCCACCACTTGGGACTGCAGGTGAATGTGATTTGAGAGAGGTTCGCAGAATAGAAATTGGATCAAAGTGCTCTTTTGGTGCATGGTGCCCCATGTCTTCACCTGTAGGGCGGCAGACATGGTTGGGTCTGAAGGCTCTGGATGCATTAAAGTTTGTTGGATTTGGGGTTTTTGACAGTGTGGTCTCTTGCCTCCTTCTACTGTTCCTTTAACAGTGTGGCTCTCTTGCCTCATTTGTAATGCTACAATACTGTACTCGGTGTAAAGCACTCTAGGCCAGATTTATCCCTCCACAGTGAAGGAGGGGAGGATGTTTTTTGCTTACCCTATTCTGCTGGCAGCCATAACTTGGGCCACTTGCTGCATTGCCATGTGGTGCTTGCAATAGGAGTTAATTATTGGCATGCAATTTGGAATAATGGATCCGGGTCATATCACCTCCCTCTTCCAATCCATCACTGACTGCTCCACGCTGTCTCGAAATGCTCCCTGGTCTGTGGATCCTGAAAAGGCAGGGGTGGGGGAGGGGAGGCTGCTCGGTGCTAGGGTAGGTCATGCAGCCCTTTGCTGACCACTTTGCCCAAACCTAGCTGGTATAAAAGAGTCACAATGCTGGGATATATATCCCCTGGAGATATTCAGCCAGGTGTATCACTGCTCAGTGGAACATTCCTAACCCTTTAGTGTAAATTTGTAAAGTGCCCTCAGGGAACCTCTAGTTCTGTTAAAAAAGTAAACAGTACATGTACTGTTCAACACTATAGGGCTACAAAGTAAAATTGCATAGTTCTGTTCCTGTAGAGCTGGTTGGAAACCAGAATTTTCATTCAGCAGGAAATTCTGAAATTTCTGCGATGATGATATCCTGAATTGGAATGATGAAAAGCTGAAATATTGAAATTTCCCATGGAATGGAACTTTGAAACATTTTTTAATTCAGAACCATTGAAACAATTTGGAATTCAATTTCATTTTAATTATGTCAAATCATTTCATTTTGACTTTTATATTATATCAAAATATTAAATATAATATAATTATTAAACACACCTTATAAGCAGTGGAGACACAACTGCAGAAGAGGTACTTCTATAGATGAAACACCAGCTGGGGCTACAGATACCACAATGATGGGTCTGATATAAAAGCCTAGATGCGTGGAAAAATAGAATATTAATAATGCATTCACATTCATATAGCACCTTTGATCTCAAAGACTTTAAAGATTCTTTAGACATATTGCTCTGGTAAAATTTGGCCCTGGTTTAAAGTGTTTATATTAAAAATATGATGCACAGCTGTAGCAATTAATTTTAAATATTGTGCAGGTTTATTCTTATGTTTAACAATATTGAGGTAGGAAGTCTACTTATTAAAGCACTGGACTGGGATGCAGGAGAATGGGTTCAATCCCTGGCTCTTTTACAACTTCCATGCTCTCTCTGGGTATATGTTCATTGCAGACTTCGCTTGGACACTTGGTGTTGTTCCTAACCTCCTTCCTGTCCACACACAAAAACCTCTTAGTTGAGTCTGGTGGTGCTTTCAACCCAGGCTTGTTGGCCTAACTGAGGATATAGGTTGGAGGTCAAGTTCTGCTTTCACATGGGCTGATAACCTTTGCAGTGAGGGTGCAGGTTTTATCACTTGAATGCTGATAATCCTCCAGTGCCTTCCCACGATTGCCCCCGTGTGCCCAGAAGCACAGACAAGTTCTCCCACAGTTCACTGGGAAAGCAGTGTAGAGTGGCTCAGCTTACTGCAACACAAAGAACTGTGGAATGTGTCCCTAGAAATCCTCGTGATGCATGCGGGAGGGAGGGGGTGTAGCATCAAGACACAACAACTCTGGTTAGGGCTTTGCAGTGTGCAGTACTTAAAGTGTGTCTGGGCAGTGAAAGATCTGACAAAATAAAATAAAAATGAGCTGGATCACTGAGAGGTGCACTTTAAGCACTGTTTTACCAAAGCTGCTGCTCCCAGACTGAGAGACCCCTTCTCCCTTGTGCCCTCCTCCCCCCCCCCGACTTTCTTCAGACTACTTTAGCACTGGCAGCATGATTGCTCATATCTAAGGTAGGCTAATCTGGGTGCTCAGACCCAGATGCCAATTACTTTGCAGTGAAGACTTACCATGTGCGACCTAAGGCAAATCACTTAAACTACCCTGTGTTTCAATTCCCCAATCTGTAAAATGAGGATAATCCTTCCCTGCTTCACCAAGATGTTGTGAGGATAAAATCCATTAATGATTGGGTGGTGCTTGGATGTTGGTGCTGAGGGCCAGATAAATACCTAGATAAACGATGTGTTGTTTTTTTTTTAATATCAGGTGTGAAAATACTTAACCAAAGTTGTTGTCAGTGTTATACCTATACAGTTCTTCAAATAGGATTACCCTGTGGAGCTACCTGTTCAGGTATATTTTAGATGACACTCATGTTCTGCTCTCATATTGACTTGAAGCTTTCAGCCATCATCCTTGAAATGAGGACAGTGGAAGATGTCAGGAAGAGCTTGTATAGAAAATTGAAATTGGTCTCATTGGGAACAATGTTTAAAATATGTTATTTAGTGATTTCATGCGGTGCCAGCAAAGGTTTTTCTCTCTTTTGTAGTACAGTTAAAAGCCCATAAGAGTAGATCTTTGGGAATGATCAGAACTTTGATCTGCACAAATGAATTATGGAGTTTGTTTTGATGATGCCATACAAAAAATTTCAATTAACTTCATCTGAAAAATGCATGGTACTGAGAAACTTACATATCCGATTAATTGGCCTTCAGCTCTTGGGTCCCAGTTGTGACATACCGGGACACAATCCAGATTAGTGAGGGGCTGTGTGTAACTGCAGGCTGCCAGCTACACCCTGCAACCTCGGGTTCATTCAAACCACACCCTGAGTGTCTGTGTGTAACTGCAGGCTGCCAGCTACACCCTGGGTCTCACCACCCTTGATTATACTGCAGGAGGACCTCGACACCCCCCCATTCCCTGATCTTTCCCCAGAAACATATGTCCTGTATAGCCCAGCCCTCTTCTGGACATTACAAATATATTAAGTCCACTATTCCTTTAAGGAAATAATATATATACATCTTGTTACCCGAAATGGAGTTACCCAGACACTTGAACTTAAACACACTGGATTAGATAAAACAATAAAACAAGTTTATTAACTACAAAGAGAGATTTTAAGTGAGTACAAGTAATGAGGCATAAAAGTCATAAATGGTTACAAGAAAAATGAAGATAAAACATTTACTAACTGAACAAACTGTATTAAATTCAAGCAAAATTTCTCATCACATGCTTCCAGCGAGGTTATTGACCAAACTCTTTAGGTCAGGAACCACTCTCCCCGGCCCAGAGTCCAACGGCTATTTCCTTTGTCTTCTCATGTGCAGAGAATGCAATGGGCAAGGAAAGAGAGAAAGATCTGTTGGGGTGTTTGCCTGTTCTGTTTATAGTTTCAGTCCTCCTCTTGAAAAACATTTCCATCTGAGAACCAGGAGACTATGTGGAAGGATGTTCTCTGCTGTTTTTTTCCCCATTGTTTGTGCATCGTTTGTTTTTTTTCCCCCTTCCTGCTTGGTGGCATCGCCCCTGTTTACTGCTTAAATGCAAATTAAGGCAAGCACACATTCCTTTGTTTAGGACAGACCTTTTTCATGACTTCTGCCTGTGCGGGACTGTGAAGTTGGAACATGTGTTAATAGCATCATATAGGAGCAGGGTCATAACCAGTGCGAGGCAAGCAGGTATCTGCCCAGGGCGCAAAGCTGCGAGGGTGGAAAAATTATGAAAAAGTAGAGGGTGCAAAAATGCTTGCTCAACCTGGGTGCTAAAATGCCTAGTTATGGTTCTGTACACGCAGAGCCACCTGGCCACGCCTCCCCTTAGGAGATAGAGGAAAATGCCAGCAGCTTCCTGGGAGCCGCCTGAGATAAATGCTGCCTGGAGTCTGCACCCCTCTCCCCCTCCCATGCCTCAACCCCCTGCCCCAGTCTAGAGTCTCCTTGTGCACCCCAAACCCCTCATCCCTGGCCCCACCCCAGAGCCCGCACCCCCAGACAGAGCCCTTACTCCTTCCTGCATCCCAACCTCCTGCCCCAGCCCAAAGCCTGCTCCTACACCCCAAACCTCTCATCCCCGGCTCCACCCCAGAGCCCCCAGCCCAGAGCCCATACCACCTCCTACATCCCAAACCCCTCATCTCCAGCCCTACCCCAGAGACCGCACGCTCAGCCGGAGCCCTTGCACCCCAACCCCCACCCCAGCCTGGTGAAAATGAATGAGTGAGTGAGCGAGAGTGGGGGAGAGTGAGCGACTGAGGGAAGGGGGATGGAGTGAATGGGTGGGACCTTGGAGAAGGGGCAGGGCAGGGTGTTCGGTTTTCTGCAAATAGAAAGTTAGCAATCCTACCACCGACATAGCTATCCCTGCTCATTGGAGGTGGCTTAATTATGTTGAAAGGAGAGCTCTCTCCCATCAGCATAGGGTGGTTATGCAAGAGATCTTACAGTGGTGTAGCTGCATCGATACAGCTGTGCTGCTCTAAGGTCTCTAGTGTAGACACAGCCTAAGAAGTTTTATAGTGCTAATCTTTTAAACTTCCTTCTAGGGTTTTGTTACTAGAACCCACTGGGACTTAGGTATAGATACTTCACTCCAACTCTTTCCAGACATCTATTTAAAATAGAGCTCAGCTCGTCCACTCCAAAGTGACCACCGAGCAGAACTGCAAGAGACTGCAATAAGCAGACAGCTTTACACTGTTAAAATGCAGTTCTACCAAAGGTACCAAATAATTTGTGAGTAAATGGATTAATGTGCTTAAAAGGAGGAGCATTCATTGGTCACACATACTGTGAATATCCTATCTACATTTTATTTTTCTTCATCTCTGGAAATCTAGAAGGATCCTTTCTGTAGTAATGTTCAGAGTACATAAAGGCACGCCTGTTTCTTAGAATTAGTGAAACTATGAAATCCGTGAACTTTTCCCCATGTTCTTATAAAAGGAGTGCCAAATCTATGAATTTTAAAGCCATGGCAAATTTTTGTTGCCCTTGGCTGTGGATAACAGCTATATCTTTCAGTGATGTTATGTTTGAAAGCTGTTTTCTGTGTAACATCCAAAACTTCATCTTATGCTTTCACTTAGGCACCCACAGAAAGATGAATAGGCATCCTCTATTTAGAGAATTTCCTTATTTCATCTGAACCATTAATTTCATCTGTCTGCTTGATTGAAATGATTCAATGCCAATAATCCAGAGATATACAAAAATCTGTTTAGCAACTTGGTGTTCTTAAATCGGGAAATAAAGGATCTGATGTTATAATCCATGAAGGAATAGTTTGTGCTAGTAAAATGGGTTGTACGGGGCTCAGCCACAAGAAAACTGGAAATATTTCCTGTGTAATGAGCCATGCAGGGTAGAGACTTAAAGGAATGGCTGGCAGTACAGAGCTATCTACAGTGATGTAGTCATTTTTATGTTCCATTTAGGTTTTGTTGTTGTCGTATTTAAATGAAATTATGCAGAAGGAAAATATGGGTCCTATCATGTAACTCTGATGAGAAGAAAGATCAGCTTTCAAAGCATTAAGACTACCATTTAGAAGAAATACATACATCATACTCGGATTATTCAGCTGAGAACATTAGAGATGAAAGAAAAACACCCCTTAGGTTCAGGAAGGAAATTGTGGACTATTGAGCTTTCGCAAACGGTAAGAGCCAGTGCGGATGGATACAAACAGCAGATTCTTGGCTGAGTAGCTGCAACTTAAACAAAATAAGATAACGCTTGGACTGAACAGCCTGTATTTTCAGGAGTCATTACTAGTGATTTTGGGTGCCCAACCCAGGGACACCTTAAGACAGAGGTGGGCAAACTAAGGCCCGTGGGCCACATCCGGCCCGCAGGACCATCCTGCCCAGCTCCTGGCCCGGGAGGCTAGCCCCCGGCCCCTCCCCTGCTGTTCCCTCTCCCCTGCAGCCTCAGCTCATTGTGCGCTGGTGCAATGCTCTGGGCGGCCGGGCTACGAGGTCTTGCCGGGCAGCGCAGCTGCAGAATCGCGGCCTGACCCTGTGCTCTGTGCTGCGCGGTGGCGTGGCTGGCTCCAGCTGGGCGGTGCGGCTGCCTGTCCTGGTGCTCTGGGCGGCACGGCTGTAGCGCCGCCAGCCACCAGGCAGCGCGGTAAGGGGGCAGGGGGCGTTGGATAGAGGGGCGGGGAGTTCAGGGTGGTGGTCAGGGGGTGGGGGTGTGGATAGGGATCAGGGCAGTCAGAGGGCGGGGAACAGGGCTCCCCGGGGGGCAGTCAGGAAGGAGGGGGGTTGGATGAGGCAGTGGGGGGCAGTCAGGTGCAGGAGTTCCAGGGGTGGTCAGGAAGAAGGGGTGGTTGGATGGGCCAGGGGTCCTAGGTGGGAAGTCAGGAATAAGAGGAGGGGTTGGTTGGGGCAGCAGGGGGCAGTCAGGGGTGGGGGAGTCTGGGAGCGGTCAGGGGACAGAGAGGGTGGATGGGGCAGTGGTCCCGGGGGGGGAGGGGGGTGTCAGGAGACAGAGAACAGGGGGAGTTGTATGGGGCAGGAGTCCCAGGGGGCGAGAAGTGGGGGGGGGTCTGATAAGGGGCGGGGGCTGGGCCATGCCTGGCTGTTTGGGGAGGCACAGCCTCCCCAAACTGGCACTCCATACAATTTCGGAAACCCGATGTGGCCCTCAGGCCAAAAAGTTTGCCCACCCCTGCCTTAAGAGGATCTGATTTTTCAGAAAATGTTGAACACCTGACCTCCAATAAGCAGGCCTCTGAGATGTCTCAAGTTGGACCTCAAAAAATGGACATTCTACCTTCTAAAGATGATCCTGGGAGCTCAGATTCATAACTTTGCTTGATAGTAAAAAGTATGGACTCAACAGAGATACTGGATTTATGGCTTATAACAATCTCTAACTCTCTTAGCACCCTCGTCCCCCAGCCTTCCCCCCTCCCCCCCTTCCCTCCTATGACTGGAGAGGTATTAATGGGCTACTTCATTCTGAATGGTCCCTTGAAATATACGTTAGCTACTTTGGCTAAACAATTTTGTTCTGCTTGTATTTCGTTGTGACACTTTGTGTATGTAACTTTAGCACTCTCGTAGCCAAGGTGGAGTCTGCTCTGCAGGCAGCTCTGGACAAGAGACCGCATATGCAGGAATGCAGCAGGGAAAGTCCCTTCCATCCCAAGGACACCTGTTTCAAACCCCCAGAGTGAACACACCCACCCACAGGAAAAGTACAATGGATATAACAAAAGGGAGATTTTTATTTACAGAGGGATGAGAAAAGAAAAACAACCAGAGGAAATATAGGTGGAGCAGTAAAACAGGGTTGCATCCAAACTAAGGCCCCACGGGTCCAGTGGTAGCACAGTCTGAAAGGGTAGACACTGAGAAACGTCTGCACACAGTGTTCAGGAATCCTGAGCAAAGTTCCAGTCCAGTGGTGAGTCTTGGGTGCTCCTGGTCGTCTTCGGTGCCAGTAAACTTTCCTCAACAAACTCCTCCAGTGCCCTCTTCTGCTGTTCTCTGCAAAGCCACACAGAGCAACCACCTCCCCACTTAACTAGCTAGCAGCCTCCTTCCTTATTCCCAGTGCAGTCACAAGCCCCAATACTCACAGCCCCATGCAGCTCTGGGCAGCAGTGATACAGCTCTGGCCTGTCCTTCTCGAGCGATTCCTCTCTGGCACAGTGCTCCTCGTGGCTCCTGTCCTGGGGTGTCCCCGATCAGCCACGCTGTCCTTCCCAGGCTTCAGGCAGGTTCTCCGCTGCTTCACTTTGTGAGGGCCTGCGGGCTGCAACCCTTCTCTCTCTGGAGCTCCAGAGCCACCATTCTGGAGTTTCTCTCCTTTCTCTCGCTGCTCCCCCTCCCCCCTTAGGAAAAAGATTTAAAGGGGCCATACTCTCTAAACCCCAAAGGGGTTACATGTATATTTCCTAGACCTGAAGGAGAGCTCTGTGTAGCTCAAAAACTTGCATCTTTCATCAGCAAACTTAGATGCAATGTGTTCATAGCCCATGCAATTCCAAAGTCTGTAGCCCTTTGCAGGCTACTGAATGAGGAAATCCCAAACCTCACTATCGAGAGCTCAGGGATCCAATTGTCTTTGGCCTGGAAGATGAGTAGATACCTAAAGGGCTTTCATCCCAGCTAGCCTCTGTGGCACTGGAAAACCAACCCACCATTCCCCCCATGGGGAATCTAAGCCTTCTGCCAAGGCAAACTGCCACAGATGCTGCTAACTTCGAGTTTAGCTGGTGAAAACCCACCTGCAACCAATTTCAATCTATTACAGTATGTCCAAGCTGAAAATACCTGTGTTCGTGTCAAAGAGGAGTGTCCTCAGCTTCAGTTTTTCATCCCAATGAAATGTAGAAGAGTTCATTCTCCCAGCTAATCTCCTTCCATGGTTGATCCACTGCGCTGTCAGTGCCTCTCCAAACTCATTTCAGTAGCAGCTTAGGCCATGCAGTCCTGGTCACTGGGAAAAGTTGCTTTGGCCCAGCCCAGTCCCGTGGCTGGGGACCCTTAAGTGTTGCCAGCTTTTGCAATTTTATCACATCTCCTTTTTCCTTAAAGTCCTCACTCCCAAGGTCAGATAGTTAAGTAAGAATCTCAGCTTTGCTTTTTTAATATTTTTTAAATAAGTCTCTAGCTCTCATGGTAGTTGAACCTTACAAGTTCAAAACCCAGAGGCGTGTAAAAAAGATCCCCAGACTTACTATTTTTTCAATCTTCTCATGATTTTTAAGCCACTCGGGATTTTTGGAGCCCTGACTTATGATTTTTTGATTGGTGAGTATTGGTAATAATGAGTTGCATACTTGGGTGCAGAGCCTGCATTTGGAGAAGACTGGGACAGAGCAGGAAGAGACCTGCATCATTCTGAAGCCACCTCTTATGAGCAGTACCCTGCCAGCCAATCCTAGCATTCCTTAGATATGTTGGGTTTGGCCAACAACAACAATCCTAAGAAAGGAAGGCTACTATGGTTATTGGACCCTTAGTTCAACCTCCCAAGCACCTTGCATGAGAGGCAAGGCTCCTGGTACAAAGAGAGGGGAAGTTACAGGGATGCTTGTCAATACTGGCCACCACAAAAAATTGATCTACCTCAGAAATATGTTTGTTAAAACGCCTGTCCCCCCAGAATACTATTAGTTTCTGTAACATCGTGGCTTCATTCTGTATCCTAGATCACGTTATTAAATTATTTGAATGGGTGACTATCAGGAACAATTAACAGTAGTGCTAATATGTGCACTGGTTGTAATGCTGGTGTAATTGAGGGTAAGCTCCTGTTTTACGTGTTCAATATTTAGCGTTAGACATTTTAGTGCATATAAATTCCAAGGGTTTTTATAACCTGTTGGTTTTAATTAGACTCAGACTATAAACTGGCAGACACACTGGCAGTTCAGATGTCATATTTTTTTTAAAAGTGAAAATCAGAGAAGTTACAGTGGGGACATTAGATCAAGAGAAGTCAGAAAAAATGCATTTCAGTGACTTCACTTAATCTATTCCAAACTAAAAATGGGAAAATATGTGTGTGATTTTATAAGGTAGGCATTCCGTGACCATTCATAATACAACATGGGGGAGGAAAAGCCCAGTTTTTCTTTTGCCACAGGTGCTGCTGCCAAATTGGCACCAGCTCAGCATCTAGGGATTTTAAGCTTTGCACCTATGATTTGCACTACTCAGATTTTAGTGCGTGATTTCATTTGATATCCAGGAATGTTTCTGTACAACCAGGACACTGTCAGCCAAATGCTGCTCTCGGTTGCACTAGTGCAAATCCTGAGTAACTCCATTTACAAAGAGCATCTAATAATCACACCAGCTATGTAGGTTCCTGATTCTGGATGTGGATGCCTAGCTCTTAGGCACTCAACTTCGAATTTTTTTCACTATAGTCAGTTTAGTCAGTTCAAGAATCATTCTCTCATGGTAAATTTTCTTCTAACTTCCCATTATTTTATGAAGAAAAGGAGTACTTGTGGCACCTTAGAGACTAACCAATTTATTTGAGCATAAGCTTTCGTGAGCTACAGCTCACTTCATTGAGTGCCACAAGTACTCCTTTTCTTTTTGCGAATACAGACTAACACGGCTGTTACTCTGAAACCTGTCATTATTTTATGGTTTCCCCAACAAAGGAAATATTTATCACATAAAGATAGCCTGGTCAATCCTTGTTGTTCTGCACATTTGTTAAAAAAGGCATGATTACTTTGAGCCTCATCTCGCTTCTCTACAAATGGCCCAGTCCACCTCCCACTGAAGTCAAGCACAAAACTCCCATTGTCTGCAGCAAGAAGTGAATGGGATTCATGAGTGCTCAGCGTCTTGCAGGATCCCATTCAATGTACTTTCCATTGAAAGTTAAAGAACTGTCCATTTCTTTAACTCTCATCCTTCATAACCACAAGCATTCACATAAAATAAAGCTATATATTTTGGCAATGTCTATGCATATTTGAACAGTAGCATTTATATATGGCAAATAATTTACCGTAAAATAAGTGGCACATGGACCACATTTCCCATTTTTTTATTAGGGTACTATATGCTCTGATTGAGCTAGCATGCTAAAAATAGAGTGTATCTGCACCTGTGCGAGTGATGGGAGGGGCTAGCTGCCCTGAGTACGTACACGTCTGAGAACCTATGCACATACTTGGGGCACTTAGCCTCTCCACCACTCACACCACCCCAGTTATACTCTATTTTTAGCACACTAGCTTCATCAGAGCCAGTGTGAGTATGTCTCCACAAGATGGAATTAATCCATCTTGAAGTGTAGCCGCACCCAGAGTAGCATAAAATCCTGGGTCAATCGTATGTTAAAATAAAATATTAACTTTCTTTCTTCATAATGTTTCAAAATGGTTGGCTCCTGAGACATGGAAGATAAGTGATGCTATGTGTGTAGTTTCCAGTCTTTCTTTCACCTCTGAAGGCCTGGGTTATAATCTGATTGAAGTGGCAATTGAAACAAGATTGATGGTCTCAATTTAGCTCCTAATGTACATTTGTTAACAGCCACCCTTATGCAGTTCAGCACAGTTAGTGGTCTATACACAGTAGAGTCTGAGGACTGGAATAATAGGGGTATTGCAGCTCAAGACTGAGGAGCATTGGCAGAACTACATGAAAAGAATTTACACTGTACACTTGGCTCTTACAAAATCCAATAAACTTACTTTTTATATGCCACAAAAATTGATTCCGATTTTACAGTGTAGAAAAAATACCCAATCCAACAACCATCACATGCCTTAGTTCCCATGGATGACAGAATGTACCAATGTTTGCATTATAAATAGAAAAGCTTTCTGTGTTGTTTGTGGAGGAATCACTCAGGAGGAGGAAATGCATTATGGTAAAAGTAATTTACTTGTGATTTTGCAGCGCTTTGTTGAAGGTATCAGCAAAGCAAGGAAATCTTCACTTAGCAGAACGAGAGCAGATGGCATATTATTTTTATGGTATCCTCAAGCAGGAAGCTGTGCTAGATTACAGCAGTGATTCACATCTGACTACTTCTGAATTCATAACAGGGATGATATAGTGGTGTGACACGTATTTGGTTTCCATAAACCATTCTTTGGTATACATTAGAATTTAACCTTAAATAATAGTAGTGAAAATAAATGTAGATGAGCCAAAAAAGATGAAGCCAGACCCATATTGCTAAATTCTGAGAGGAAGACTCTATAATGCCTTTTGAAATGCACTATGGCAGTTAATCCCATTTATGTAACCCTAGATAAATCTGTGTACCACAAACCTCAGCAAGTAGGTTTTTGCAAGACACAGAGCAGACATAGCAGAAGAAAGAGTTTTTAGAGCTCAGCACGCCAGGGAGCTAACATGTATAAAAGCTACTGCTCGAATGGACCATAGTTTAATCCCTGGTGCTGCCAGTCAGGATAGTGATTAAAAATCACCCATCCAGAGAATTACTTCTGGATGTTGTTATGCCAGGTTGTGAGGGTGAGGTTAAGGGGAGGAGAAAAGGAGGGTTTGTGTGGGGAAGGATGGTGTCTGAGCAGTTCTTTTTGAAAAGGAGGGAGGGAAAGTGGGGGAAACTTGGCTGGCTTGAAGAGAGAGAACAAAGCTCCCTTTACTAAACTCACAGCCAGCCCCGCAGTCACAATTTCTGTGTTCCTCATGGGTCGGCTACTGCACTGTTAATACACCAAAGAGGGAGCAGAATTGTGAACAAAATGTCAGTGACGGAGAATTAATGAGAAACTTTTAAATGAGGCAGGTTTTGGACTGAGATAATAACCAATAGCAGTACTAGCCAGGCTGTTGTGAAGCCCTCAGGGGATTTTTTTTTTAATCTGCTTTTCCCCAGGTGCAAAGTGTGCCGTTCTTTAAGTAGGTTCTTCTGTACGTCAAAAGAGTGTCGGCATTGATAGTAGTATAATATAGTCTTCAGTGTGAGGGGGGGTAGGAAGACTAACTAGCTTTTTTTTTTTTTTTTTTTTTTACCTTCTCCTGGTAATTCAGATGTGTGGGAATTTTTCTTTATTTTGATTGTATAATTGATTAATAGATATTTTACTTCCAGGGTCTATTTGATGCTCTTAAAACAAGGGCTGGGGAAGGAGGGGAGGAAAGTAAATATAGTTCATCTGCAAATTATCCTAAACAAATACTGCCCCTAGCTGCAACTCCTCTTTCAGCATTAAACATTTAAGCGATGTCTGTGCTGCTGCCTTTTAAGTTCACACATATATCTCCTCGGGTGTTTCATCTCCGAGGCTTTTTTTCACATCACGTCTATGTTAGTGAGGAGAAAATGCTTTGGGTTCTGATCACTGCAAGAGGTCAGTTCATGGAGTTGCTGGCACTCAGCCTCTTGCAAAGTAACTGTACCCACTATTTTTGATGGAGAGACTTCAGTCTGATAGATTTACTTCAGCGTACCTGAACTACACAAAGTCCTTAATGCCGGTACATTTTAATAGAGCTAAGCCAAATGCCATAAAACCACCTTCTTCCGTTCTGGATTCCAACTGACTGTTTTATATTTTATGCTCTTCAAAAGTGAGGAGAAGAATGGCAGTTTTGCTTAATACACATTCTGAACTGGTAACATGAAAGAAAGCTCAGAATATGGTCTATGGCTAACATCCAAAACTAGGAGTAAGAGAGCTGAGTTCTGTTCCCACATATTTCCTGCTGCCACAGGTGTGATTTTGGGTTAAGTTATTTAGCCCTTCTATCCCTCTTTTTTTTTTTCATTTGAAAAATGGGGCTAATACTACTCAGATCCAGTGTATTCTGCAACTCTTTGACCTTGGAGCTTACTGTGCAGCCCCCCTTTCTGAAGAATTGTGCTTCATAATCTGACCTTCCATTTTAAAAAAAAGTTCCTTCTGGTAGTGGAGATAGTTTAAAAAGTGACCCCCAGTGCAAACCGATGCAGACTCATTTGCCTATGTGTGCACACAGTCTGAAACAGTAGGTCTGAGAGGTGTGAACTGTCTCATTGATCTCATTTGGGGTCTAATGTATTCTGTAATTCTGTTGTTGTGTTGTAATATGGAATTTTCTCAAAATACCATGGGATTTTGTATTTTTACCACAAAACTCCCATTTTGCAGTAGCCGGGTGCCCAACATTTTATTTTCTGTCTCCCTGCCCTTCTGGGACCTGTCTGTAGTTTCCTCTTGCTCTGTAGCTTCCTCCATAAGGAGGAGTTAATTGGATTTTAGTGCATGCTCTCCATACAGTTCCACATAAGAGAATCCCTAAAATCATCAACGGCTCTGAAGTCAAGGAGCATTTTCAACTGAGTCGTGACTATGTTTGTTTTCCTGGAGGTGAAGACAGGGGAGTAATAGGAAAGGAGGATATTTCATGCAATAGAAGAAATGAATGTTGCCATGGGATTTAGGGTTTGCAGCCACAGAATTTAGGAGCTACTGATGTGGAATTTGGTCCCGTTGTGCTGTGGAATACTTGGGGCCCTTGAGAATACCCATCTCAAAAGATTATTGTGAGGATTAACTAATGTTTGTAAAGTGCCTTGAGATCTCCTGGTGGAAGGCACTTATAGAAGTGCAAAATATTTATTTTTATTTATAATTGTTAATTTTTTCAGTATGGAAAATACTTAAAGGAATCACTGGATATGGCCTTTTGTTTCCTCCTTCACTTGAGTCCCCAGCTTGAGTCATATTCCTTTACTTCACAGTTCACAGCACCTGCCAGTGGTAATAGGCTAAATGTGTTCTCCAAACATCCCTATGCTAATTGTTTGCTAGTGTAGGTCAAAAACTTTTTCAAGGCAGCTTAGCCACCCTAATGCATGCTCTTCCATATTCTTCCTTCATTTTGACAGAAAAGCTCTAAAAAAATCAATTTCTTGGCTCTGCTATTCAGGCACAGTGACATGAAGCCTTTTCAGATGCTATAAGTTCAACAGCAACGCTCCTGAAAATGGCGATAATTCAAAAACATATTTTTTGCTTGTCTAGAGTCTGATTTAAATGTGCTATCTTTTCCATGAGGAATTTGTGCATCAGTCATTCCACTGATCATACGACATGTTAACCAATCAACTCGTAGATTTCAGTGTCAAGCTGAAAACAATTCCATATAATTCAAAAAGTTGTCTTATTCTGTTTATAAACTCAGTATTGTGCCCCCCGCCCCGATCTCTATATGGTTTACGGGTTCAGTGAGTTTCTACTCACAAAATCCTTCTGTCTGGGGTAGGATTTGCTCACACTGACTACACAAGAAGCCAAGCATTCCACCCCTCAATCTGTGGGCCATCTGAGGTGGGCTGGAAGCCCGACTAAATTTCTGACCCATCACCCTTTACATACTACTTGTAGCTCCTGAACAGCGTAGCTCCCAGGCAGGAGTGAAAGTAACTTACATTTCTTATCAGTACAGTCGTATCGCAACCCACCTCCATTCCTACACACTTAACTTCATGGATCTCTTTGCATGACTTTGATATAGAAATTAAAGCTACGACTACCAATGCTGTCTCTAGAATAAAACTTTAATAGTGGAATAAAAGCCTGAACTCACTGTCACACTTCTCTCCTCTCCTCCAGTTTAAGGGAGCCCCCATGGAAAGAAGACAGCATGGAGGGAGGGGGAGAGAATCTATGTATGTAAACCAGACTCAGAGGAAATACAGCAGGCAGAGGGAGGGGGAGGGAGCCTCAGCCAACCCCACTGAGCTCTGCAGGTGCAAGACTCAAAGGAAAAGTCCCTGCAGGCTCTGTCACCACGAGCCAAAGCCACCAGCTCCACTGCCCCATGCAGCTGTGGGACAGAGCTGGGCTAGCTTCAGGATGATGCCCAGGAAATGCCCTGTCTCCCAGGGCAGCAGCCCATCCCAGCTATCAGCGCCAATTCCAGCTTGAAGTAATGGGCCAGCAGCGGCCATGGTCAGGGTGTCTTTGTTGGAGCCATCGATCCAGTCATCCAGCGCCGCACCCCCCTACCCTGCCCTTGGTGGAGGAGCTGGAGAGAAGATGAGGAGGGCATGGTGACTTTGTTCCATATTCCACCCGGTGGCTCCCTCCTCCTCCGGCCAGGCTAAGGAAGGTGGCTAGGTTTGGCGCTTCACCCCCGCCTCGCACTCAGCAGCGGCTCCTCTCCAGCTTGCGGCAGGGAGGAGGGGAACTGGCTGGCAGAGAAGCCCAGCCACTGCCAGGAAAACTTCCAGGCTCAGCAGCTTCTGCTCTGCCAGGCTGCGGAAGGGAACCGTGCATGGGAGCCATCCGGGGGGGACAGAGGTCCGGGGGTGGCAGCAACACACACAGCGATGGGGGCTGGTGGGTGGGGGCTGCAGCTTCAAGGGGAACCCACAGCGAACCTGCCCCAGCCACCCTCCAGCGGCTCAGTCCTGGCTTGTGGAAAGTGTGAGCGGGGCAAGGGACATCCGGGGAGGGACTGGAGCAACCTTCTAGAAACTCCCACATTGGCGCATACAGCTGATCTTGCTGCTCTCCCTGTTGTCATGTCATGCCTTGAGATGAATGTGCTGCACGTCAGCCCCTTCCAAGCCACAATTTCATTCATGGCATGGGATTTCACTGAGTATAAGGAGGTCCCACACATGAAATGAATAGCAAGTCTCCTACATGACGAGCGATAAATGTGATCTGTTTCACTGTAATGATGTTGTTCATTGCACTGAATCCCCTTTCGCTGTGAGCGTTGCTTGCAGCAAGGGTGTCCACTGCAAGGACAAGGGTTTTTTTAAGTTTTCCAAGAAGGGTTTTCCTTCAGAAGCCTTGAATTCCACAAATCCCAAGTGTGTATCCTGTTGATTTATTCTCCATTGATCAGCCAGTGCTGTTATTTCCCTTTCTCCAAAGTGGGGATTCTCTGGATTCTCTTGCCATTTTTCAGGATTCAAAAACCGACAAATTGTTAATTAAGTTCTTATAATCAGAAGCCCTTTCTTTGTGTGTACTTTGATTGGCTTTGTTCGAGGCAGTGGTGAATAGTTTTGTCCTCGTGTTGTCAACGACTACTTGAATGAATTGAGACAAGTTGATTCTGGGTTTTTTTCCAGCGCCGTTTAGTTTGCTGTTTTTGAACATCATGGATTGTTAAGCCTTCTGAGCTTGTTCAGAGTGAACTCCTGGGTCTGTTTTTAGACTTTTGATTCTCTTGATGTGTATTTTCATTAGGTTGTCTGCTTTTGGAATGGTCATGTCTCGTTCTTGTAACATCTCAGACAAGTTCTTCAGTTCTGTCAGCACATGTAGCATTAAAGAAAGGTTTTTGATAAAATTTACAGAACACAGCTTTGAGCATAGTCCTTGAAATTTAAGATATTCGCTTCTGACTCTCGACCGGTCTTGTGAGGCAGCCTCAGTGTTTTACCAAAGCAGAGTATGTTTGCCATACTGTACTGACTGCTCTTCACATTGATGCCACCCACCTTAAATTGTACTTCAAAAAAATTGGCAAAGTATTCAGTGTGTAATTCTTTGGCATGAGCTCTCAGTTCACGAGAGTTTTTTGGTGACTGACTGTACAAGAAATATAATGCATCCAAAAAGGCCTTAAAGTCATTTGTACCTCCAAAATTTAGAGCTTTAGCTTCATCCACAGTAAGTTCCAGTCTCTGGTTGAGGCAATGCTATAATATCACGTTAGGAAAGTCTGTTTGTAGTAGTTTTCCAACACCAGCTTTGACTGCTAACATCACATTTGTGCCATCACTACAAAAGCTGATCAACGCTTCCAATAATAGTTCTTTAGTGAACGCACAATGCAGCAAGCATTTCAAAATTTCCCCTTTAATGGTTGCTGCTGTTGTGCTTTGCAGCTCAATCAAGTCCAGAGGAAATGTTAGTGGCCTCATAATTCCATCTATACTAGCTTTCAAAAAAGTGAGAGTCGAGTATCCAGGAAGAGTAGTTGATTCATCGACAAGTACTGTAATTTTTGACTTATTGTTGATTTTGTTGACCATTCTCTTATTCATTTCAGTGAATATATGATTGATTATATCTACACAAACTATTCTACTATGCAACAAACGCCCTGTTTCAATTCCATTGATTTGCTGTAGGTCAATGGGGCTCTCGTGGTCACTGGGTGGTTGATGTTGTTTTGGCAATGTAGTAAGCTGTACAAAATACACGAGCAGTAGTTTCAAATGCCTCTTCTTTACTTTTAGCATTCAGATTAAGAAGAGTTTCTTTTTTAGCCATGGCTTGAATTTTTTCAGCTTCCATGTGAGCTGCCGATTTCTTATCTTCATTTATTTTTTTGCAAAGGGAGGACAGCTCTGTCTCTTTATTCTTTCCATACGAGGATATTTCACAAGAGGCCCAGTTTAGAGAGATGTTCACCCTTCTTGCAGAATGCAGCTTCAAATCAGAAACATCATGACGTACTGTGCACCCAAGTTTACCGCCCGAAGCAAAAGGCCAGTAGCTTTTATTTTTGAACTCCTCAAATTGCATTTTTAACCATACAGCAGGGTAAGGTGGTTGAGTCCTAGTTTTCTTACCTGGCAATTCAGTAGTTTCATTTGTCTCCTCTCTTTGTGGTGGCTGCAGGTGACCACATGACAAAGGTGTAAAAGTATCAGTGTTTTTTCCCTGTAGATGACTTTCAGCTTCTTCATTTGTTGCTGTTCTTTTTGACTGACAATCCCCATTTCCTCACTTTTACATTTAAACTTAACCATTAGGGTCTGTTGAACATGTATATTCTTAGGTGGCATTTTTTTTTCTCACCTAAATTGCGTGCCTGACAAGACAGACTTGACCAATAAGAAGCAAGCATGGTTACCATTATGGCAGTATAGCACTCAAAAGCTAACGTTCGGAACAACCACGTGAACATCTTCCTGTGAAAACAAAATCTTCTTGCTTGACAGATCTCCACACGCACACACACACACACACACACACACAGAGAGAGAGCAGGTGTGTATATATATACATACAATAAAGCTCATGCTCAAATAAATTGGTTAGTCTCTAAGGTGCCACAAGTACTCCTTTTCTTTTTTCAAAAAGGATAGCTTTTCACTGTAACACCCACAGCCCCCCGGAGCAGGACACCATTAAGCAGCAACCCGAAAGCTGGGTGCCCACAGACTCACTAGCGCACAGCCAGACCTTGCCTCTTGCAGAAGTTCCCGAGGTGTTAGCCATGGAAACATTCCCCCCACCCCTCAAAGGGATGCCAGGCCGGCACCCTCCCCACTCCAGAGTCCCGGGCTTTATGGCTGGAGAATGCACCTGGCTGTTGGAATGGGTGGCTGCTTGCACAAGGACAGTAAGTCACAATGCAGCTGCCCGACCAGAAGCCACACCAGCAACCAGCCCTCGCCGGTTGCTGCCTGCAGAGAGCCAGCAGCTGCCGCTGCACTCGATGCTGGGCTGGGTCCACCAAGGAGTAACCGAGGCAAACCACAGCCAGCCAGGGGCAAGGGGCTGCACTATGCCCTCCAGTGCCCCAGACCTGCCCTATTTCCCAGCAAGTGAACAGATCTCAAGGATTGTTCTAATTTCCCAGGAGCATAAAAGGGCACAGGGGCACACCAATGCGTGGCTAGTAGGGTGAAGGAGAGAAGTGAATGAAGGACAACTAGAAATAGCCTTCATGAAATATACAAGATACTTTGAGAAAATTTTGTCAATTTCAGCTTCCGGATTAAAATCTAGAATTAAGACCGACATTAGCTAGCAACTTTAAAATGGCAGAAATCTGGGTTTGTTTGTTTTGCTTTGTTCCTAAAATGGAAACATTATTTTTTGTTTTGTCTGAATTTAAAAATTGCATTAAAAATGAGGATCTTTTCTACCTAAACAAACAAAACTCCCACAACCCTGCAAGTTACAGAGAGAGACAGGGCACTGAAACAAAACAGAAAGAGATCTGAGATCGCGCCTGTATGTTCTAACGACATTTCAGGTGTTTATATATTGAATTAAATAGGGTGGAAACTATTTTTCCTTTCAAAGGCGGCACAATAATTTCCCTAACTATCCAGTTTTCTCCTCCAGTCTCTTTGTGGTTTTGTCTATAAGGCTAATTGCTTTCCTTGTGATTTTTTCGTTGCTTTAGCAAAATTCATTTGCCAAAAATAAGCCCCGATGACACATCTTCCCGCCACGTTCTCCATTTTTTTAAAGAGCAACATTTCAAGGAGGATCTGCTAGCAGTTTGGGCATTGCATCCATCCTCCTGGAGTGTGGGTTTTGACCCCCGATACCAGCCATTTTTTTAAAAAAGGGGGTGCAGTGATGGAGGGATAGACTTGAACTTGGAAATAGTCCCTGATTTTATTTGTGTATTCGATCCAAGGCAGAAAAAAACTGTCCCTTGGTCATACCAACAACTGTGAAATAAACAAGGATGCCAGAAATGGCCCCTAATCTTGCAGGTTGAACCGGGGACAGAACATTAGCTGAGTTTAAGCTGTTATCCAGCCAAGCAGAGGTGAAAGTAAGCCGGTACTGAATGCTTTGGCCACTCTCTTACCGGTACGCTGCTGCACATTCTTAGCGGTACACCGTACTGGCTTACTTTCACCACTGCTCCCCAGAGACCTTTCTTGCTGGGGGATTCCACAGTCTAGTTGTGTCCTGAGCCCCCTTCAGTAGGCATATCCAGGAGGCACAGAAAGTTGTTATAGGAGTGCTCTGTAATAGAACCTATATACATGTAAATAGTTAGTTACTAGATAAAATGCCCATAGTTGGCATTCAGGAATATGTAGAATCATTTCTGGGTTTTATATGTCCAACAAAATTTTTGATGATACAAATTTCTTCCTGGGTGTAGCTGTTTACATAGAGCTCTTAACAGAGGGAAGCCTGTGGTTACTGCAGTGGCTGGGCCTTATTTTTAAAGGAGCTGAGCCCCCACAGCTCTCACTGTCTTAATCAGTAATTTTGGGGTATTCCTAAAATCAGACCCAGTCTGTTTGCAGCAGTCTGTGTTTGGGGGAGTACTCAGACACCATTCAAATGGGGCCTCTTCTCATCTCTGGAGCTGGAAACCCACAAAAGGGAATTCTCAGGGTTGGTGGAATGGGAAACGTGCTGTGTCAGTGGCTCTTCTCACTTCTTGCCTGGCCCAGCCAGATCTGTGATTTTGGAGGCCCTCCAGGTGCAGAAACTCAGGGGAGACCGTGTTTAATAGAAAATCAGACACCTGTATTATTTATAAAAAGGGACATTGCACCATGGGAAAACTGAAAAAGAGAACATGTAATTTATCTAATTTGTCCAACATTTTCATATTCCCTTGCTACTATTAAAGAGATTTGTGCTTTCAGAAGACTTTCTCCTCACAAATCAGCTTCTCGGCAATAAAACACTAAATCTACTGCATGTTTATGGCATGAGTTATTTTTCTTCTTCTTTCTCTCCTTTAAAGCAAAAAGCACTTAAATGATGTCTTTGAATGTGGTAGAGAGAGAGTGAATGTGAAAGTTAAATAAATCTATGCAAGAATATCATCATCTGTATTTTCACAGCCCTTGCTCCTTACTGATCTAGTTGTTTTCATACTCTCCAACTCATCTTGTCCTAGGCACAACAAGTATTGATCAGAGAAAGGGCAGCAATTTCACTCATGGAGTGGATTTAGAATACAAGCTTGGATTTAGAATACAAGCTTGATTCTGCCCTTTGACAAATTACTGCACTTATGCATGTACATGCAATGAGGAACTGTTGAGAAAGGTGGCATGCTGCATAACCGGGCAGGGCTGAGCCATCGGTGTGGCAATCTCCTTTCCAAGGCACAGTGAGTGCATTTAGTTTATCTCTCAGTAGAAATAAAAAACACACTTTAGCTTTGTTCTTTTTTTCCAGCTTCTGCATTAAACAAACCCACATATTGATTCTTTCTGGGGTCTGAGGTGGGAGTGCTTAGTGTTCTTATTCTGTTAGGAGAGTTCTCAAAGAAATGAAGACAGAAGCCAAAAGGGCTCTTGCTCACCTCAAAATATAAATTGACTTAACATTGATGTATCTAGGTGAGGAATCTGCAGTTGTTTTAGGATGGCTAGCGGGGTGGGATGGGCCTCAAAAGGCTTGGTTTCTAGCTGCCATGATGATGCAAAGTGTAAATGACATTTACATCAGCATGCCAGCCCAGTGGACTCCATGATCTGAAGACAGATTAAACAAGCCAACTGTGTGCTGAACTGGCTGACACTCAGATTGGGTTCCCAGAAGAAAAGGTTCTTCTTGGCTAACTGCTTCTTAAGGAATATGCCCTGTCCTTTCATCCAAGCTCTGGATTGTGGTCTCTTCTCATCTGGCACTGTGACATGATGAAGTCAGAATTCAAATGTCATCACTTTATGCCACAAAAACAACACTGAATTTATACATAGATTCTCTTAGTTCAGAAGAATCCAATGGCCTGGCTTGGAATTTTTTTTATTTATTTTGCTCAGCCCTACCAGAGATTTCTGTTGTTGTTGAAGCTTTGTGGTTACTCTCTGGAATGTGGAAGGATAAATGCCATTTGGAGAGTTGTAGCTACGATAACAGCAGCTTGTATGTCTGATTGCTTCAAGCATGAAGGGCAATCCTGAGCCTGTTTGGCAGTATTTGGATCAAGAGGCTAGGAGATAGCAAGAAAGGAATAGAGCAGTCTTTCATTGCTGAGCTTATGCATACAAGGCTGACAAGAATATAGACAAGAGACAAAAACAAGAATATAGAAGACTGGTAGACTTTCTGAGAACAGTGGATTTTGCTACTGGCACCTGAAAATTGAGCTAAACATACAGAAATTGGTTTATGTCTCTAACCACATCTACTGCATGCTTGGATTAGGTTTAAAATAGCTTTCATTGTCTCTATTTAATTTGAAGGCTGCCTGGTGCATCAGACTATTTATTATAAGTCACAGTGAATGCTTTGGGAAATTCAGTTTACAATTAATATTGTACATTGTATATATCATTGTATATAGCCCCTTTGTGCTAGGTCAGGGGTTGGCAACATATGGCATGTGAGCTGATTTACAGTGGCACTCTGCTGCCAGCCTGGGGTCCCAGCCACTGGCCCCGCTCAGCCCACTGCCGGCCTGGATGGACATAACCCTGGGCCAGCAGCAGGCTGAGTGGGGCTGGCTGCTGGGACCCCAGATGGCAGGGGCTGGTGGACAGAATCCCAGATCGGCAGCGGCCCCGCTCAGCCCGCTGCCAGGCTGGGGTTCTGTCCCCAGGCCCCTGTATATGTAAAATGTATTACTGGCATGCGAAACCTTAAATTACAGTGAATAAATGAAGATTTGGCACACCACTTCTGAAAGGTTGCCGACCCCTGTGCTAGGTGCTCTGCACACACAAGTCGAAAAGACAGTCCCTGCCCCAAAGAGGTTACATTGTAAATAGATTAAGATACAATAGAGACAAGAGACCATAAATAATTATTCTCTTTCAGATGGGTTATGAGGCACTAGTCTGTTTGCTCCTTAGTGTTAATATCAATCTTTTTCTATCGTTTTTAGGAGAATTTCTAGAACCTATAGTTCAGTTTGTATTGGGCACCCCCCTCTCTTCCTGATTTACAGAAGATATAAGTCTACTGTAGCTACCAGCTAAGAGACTTCATCCTTCAGTTCAAGCGGTAGAGACTCCATGTTCATTTCCTGGTGTTGCCCAAGATAATGGTTGTTACTCTGCTGAATGATTGGCCAAGTTTTCTTGAAGTCATTCTGGAAGGATGTCTCCCCGCCCTTTTTAATTACTAATCCTCTGAGATTGGATACACTTCGTATGAACACAGAGGCATGTTTTTAGTTTTTGTGACATCACGGTACTTCAGAATACATTGGAGCTGCAGGAGATGCTCTAGAAGAAAGAAAGGAAAGAAAACTATTACATTTTGTTTTCTTGCCTCTTGGTATATGTTGTTCTTTAGGAAATTCCTTTAAAATAACAGTACAATCACAGCATACCGAGAACTGCTGGGCTGGAGAGCCTGCATCCTTGGTGGCAGGTGATTCTTTGAAATACTCCCCTGCCATAGGGGAGGAAAACACATCATAGCAGTTGCAGATGTATCAGTCAACCCCAGCTGCCTATTCCACAGTCAATAACTTTGTATTGGGCATTGTCTGTCCTTCCTGGCTTCAGGTATTCTAACCTGACAAAGACACAGAAGAGAGAATAAAGAGAATGAGACAAGCAAGTGTAACTGAGGATTCCTTTTAAATCAGAAATATTTGAGGAGAGAGTATGGTTGACGGGATTGATTAGTGCTTTATGTTTAACAAATGATTCCAGCCATACTGAACCCACGAATTATAACCTGAATTTTGTAGAAAAGACCAAGAGAGATTATGACTTTTACAGTGCATATCAGTTTATGAATTTTGTTTTTTATCTGTATGGGAGAAAAATCAGATGAATAGGTCCACAGTGCACATACAAGATAATATGAAATGTATTACCATGATTTATATTTATTATTTGGGAGAGTCAGAGAAATGCAGATAAACCAAGCATGGGTCAGCAAGGCCTGCCTCTCTTCTGCTGCCTATGGTGGTATGAATTTGGATCCATCTTGTCTGAACAAATCATTGTACCTGCTTTAGGTCATCACTTAAAATGACAATGAAAACTTACTTAACACGCTCTGTATTTAACAAAACTTAATCTCCATTTTCCTCCTCAAGCAGATTGTAGGTGTATATTCCTGTAGTTACTTTATGTATAGTTCCATCTCTTTGCTTGTCTAGGGAATTAAAATGCACGTGTGAGTTTGAATTAGTAGGGCCCCATCCAATAGACTGTCACACAAATGGCCTGTACTCAGTTCAAAGGACTATGCCCTTAAGTAAAGATATCTCAAATGTACATCCTAAGAGTTTGCAGGATTGGGTCTTTTGTTTTTTAATTAAAGCCCATGCCTTTTCTTTTAATACTGTAGTACATGCACATTCAGTTCCTTTTCTGAATGCATTGCACAGAAAGAGAGAGAACTGTTTAAACTATATATTTAAAATTAATATAGGACTATCACCTGAAGACGTACTCTTGGGAGTAAGGACTCATTACATTAAAATATACTTGCTTTGATCCTAATCCTGTAAACACTTAAGCACATGCTTAACTTTACCATTGTGAGTAGTCCCACAATAGTAAAGTTAATGGGTGTGTTTGTGGGAGTGGGGTGGGGGAGCACTCTGTGTGTGTGTGTGTGTGTGTGTGTGTGTGTGTGTGTGTGTGAGATTCCCTCTAGTATCTGCAGACAGGATAAGGCCCCTGGTACTACTTCCAGCCAGTGGACATTTCCTTATCTGCCACACAGAGTTTCATTACCATGTGGAAAAAAGATTTTCAGTATAGGGCCCTTAATTTGTGATTAAAATAAGATGCTGATAATGGAAATAGTTTTGTCAAGCAATGGGCTTTTGAATGAGGTAGTAATTTAAAAATATTAATGTTCATAAGAAAAAGTGCAGCCTGTAGGGAATATGTGTGGGAGGGAGGAATGCAGCAGGACTTGACCAGGAAAATGCGGTGTCTGAGTCATTCCAAATAACTTGTTGGGACTTATTACCAAGTCCAAATGGCCAGTGTCAGATCCATCTGTGCTGATTACAGGGCTGGTATGACATTACTGTAACTTATCCCTCTTTGCTAAGAAACTTTGGAGCTGATCCTGCATTCTTTGTATACCCAAAGCTCCCATCAGCTTCAGGATTGGAGGTTTTAAGAGGCATGTTGAACTTGCAGTCAAAGAATGAGGAGAATGCACAGGCTCATTTTTGACCATTTGAGTCTCTTCCCTCCGAGACCTGATTTGGTGTCAGAATGAGAGTGGGCCCATCCATCCATCCGTAGAGTGAGGGTGGAGGGGGTCAGCAGATCAACACTCTCTAAGTTGATGGCTGTTCTTGTAGAGGTTAATTTAAAAAATGGTCATCGCTACAGCATGGCTAGCCAAGCAGAACAAACAGTTCACAATCTTCTCGAAACGGTCCCATACGTGGAAAACTGGAGGCAGGCTTGAACAACAGACCAAAAGGTACAAAAGAACTAACCAGTTAACATGAAGTATGCACTAATTATCTCAGTGCACTCATAGTAAAAACCAGGAAATTATTTTCAGAGAATCATAGGATAATAATATCCTAATTCTGGATCTGCCAGGGTTGAGGAAGAGTGGACCTTGTCATTCTTTTTTTTTTTTTTAAATAGTTACCCAATCAGTTGAAGTAGGTATTGGCTTCTTCTCTGCACCCTATCAGTTGACTGTATTGAATCCCCAACCAGAAATGAAATGAGACCTAAATTATCCAGAACAGCAATCTTGAGAATTTCCAATCTTTAAACTTCTTTTAGAAAAAAAAATCCTATATTTACCAGGAAACAAAGAGAGTTGGACACACAGTACTAGTTGTCCCATATAACACAAACAAAAAACTGAGATATGCTCTTTATAAAACAATCCTTTCCTATTTATAACAGTGAGGTATCACTATTGTGAACAGCTAAGAATCTGGTATTATACTAAAATATATACTTTGGTTACTGTCAGTGTAGAAGCTTTTAATACCAGAAATTAAATCAATTTTGTTCTCTAGCCTGGCAGAGGTTTATGTTTCAACATTTTAAGAATAGAAATTTTAGGGCATTGCGATACCATAGTGGTTGCTGGGGTATGAGAATCTGAATAGACTAGAGTAGGACTGCCCTAGTACACTTATGCAATCCTTACATCCCAATACGTTGAATCAGAAAAGTGTGCGGGTAAGTGATATTGGAGCTCATCATTGTAAAGCATTTATTAAAGAGGGGGGCCAATGCGAGGTTAAGGTTTAAGGCACATCACACCAAGGGAAGGTAACACAATATTCGAATTAGGCATGAGCAAAGGCTGCAAAGTTGGGACTGGGATTCAAACTTGCCCAAGGTTTGAGGATATTTGGATTTGAGGTTTAGAGTGAGTCTCTAATCCCAAATGTAGTCTAGGGTTGTATTAATTTCCAAACATTGCAGCTGGAACTCCAACTCCCTAAGGCTCCTTTGATAATCCCAGCCTTTGTGGTTTGTGTGTTTCAGACTGCATCACATTTGGATATTCATATTGCTTTAAAGCAGTTTAAACAAGCTCTTGTTACTTATTCATTGCAAAAGGTTTTTCAGGTGGTGATGCTGAGAAGAAGTTGCAGTGCGTTGTTTATATTGCGGTGTTGCTGTCAACATCATCATCAATGTTCCTATTACGCCTCTGGCATTTAGGGCAGTGACGAAGCTCCTCTACTCCTATCTGTTTCTGGCAAGTCTTTCAATGGTTCCCCAGCTGTGCCCCAGGTTTTTCAGCTCAGCTTCCACAGCTCTTCACCATGTTGTTTTCGGGCGGCCTCGTTGCTGTAAAAGGAGTCCGATAGAACAACCTCCTTGTTATGGGATTTTTCTCTACTGAGCTGAGTAGTATGCCACCTCTGTTCAGTACACAGGAACATGCAAAATTCTATTCCTCATCTCCTTTTTTCATATGAGGGGATCTGTCACCCTTTTCATTACTGCTTTTCTAATCATTCCCTGTCTTTCAAGTGGTTAAACTAGAATTTAGTGCTTTACTGTCAGTTTAACTATGTAACAAAAGGAATTCTTCTTCTTCTTCTCTAGCCAAAAAAGAAAACACAGTTGCTGAGCTCATGGCTCTGTTGATCACAGGGGAATATTAAAAGCATGTCCTGTATAATAGTTCAGCCGGATGAGGTGGTAGCTTTTTTTTTTTTTTTTTTAAGATTACAAGTAACTTCAATGTATTGTGAATGAGGGGAGTTTTTGTGAATGGCTCACTTTGAAGTTTAGAAAGATACCGGCTTGTTTGAGCAAAGGAAATCTAATATTTGATGGTGCAATTCATAATCTAGTCATTTTATGTGAATCAAGTACCATACAATTGTTCCTTCAGTGAGTCACAAAGACTGCCAAAGAGCACATGCTGCTATTGAAATTAAAGTTTGCCAGGCTCCAGAGAGCTGTAATAAAATTGTCACTTTTAGTAGGACTCATTGGGCCAAATTCAGAGCTTACTTAAATGCTAATGTAATTTGCAAGGGAGTATAAATGGCACAGTAGTGTATCATTTTAATGTAGTTACCTATCGTTTTTCTAAGGCTGAGAAAGCAAAAGGTGGGGGTGTATCTGACAACAGGAGACTGTGCTATGAAGCAGCCATTTAAAGGAGACTGTAATAAAGAGAGTGTAGCATAAAACAGCCATGTAAAGCAGTTTGGTATAAAGAAGCCATCCACCTTCCATGGGAAATTTCCATCAAGGGAGTTGCATTTCCTATGACACTAGTTGTGAATTTGGCCTCTAATGACTGGGCTGGATTCTCAGTTCTACCCTACTCTCTTACTACACAAAGTGAGTGCAAACCTCATGCAAGTCCCAAACTGCAGATGCCTCTGGCTCCTATGCCTCCTTCTCTCTTGGCTTCAGGTACCAGGAGCATATCTGGGATGGGCAGGAGGAGTGGCCATAGAGCAATGCACTCTGTGAATCCCCAACTGGCAGAAGAGCACTAGATTTCTAGGAACGTGCTGTTTAGAACAGCTGTGAGGCTATCCTAACTTTCATGTTCGGCCAGTGAAAGAATCCGAGAGCCCCCACACTGTGTTCACCTGGCATAAGTTGGACATGACAGCGAAACTAGGACATTTGATTTTCTTCTCGAACAATCATTTTACTTCCCAAGAAACTTTCTCAGAAATTGAAGGAATAACATTTTCACTGTCTCCATCTAGCTGTGCACTTGAATAAATCCGCATGTGTGTAAGCATCCTTACACTTGGCCAAAGACACAAACTGAGGAGATGTAAACTAGCAAACACTACTCTTAAATGTCAGCCTCCCTGAAACTTTTATTTTTCTCATTGTTAATATAGTGATGTAGCTCTGCCCTGATCTCACTGTACTTACATGGCTGCATTTGCACCCTGCATAGGGACTGGTGGCTTGGAATATCAACTGCCTGATACCTGATAGTATCTCTCAAACTATTAATATTTGTGCCCCAAAAATCAGGAAAAAATGCAAAAGTACTTCAAATTTCAAAAATGTTGGCATTTTTTTAACTTGAAAAGTGAACAATTCTGGAATGATATAAAAATAAATCAGAAAAATGAGTCGAAATAGAGCTTTTCCAAGCAGAAACAGGCAAAAATATGTTCCATCTTCTGACCGGAGGTGACTTTTGCCCTGAAAATATGCACCCAAAAAAAAAAAAGCATATTGTAATTTTCATATGTGCCAAATATTTTTACCTATTGAAATACTGACATATGAAATTGTTTTTGAATCTTCTTCAGTCTGTCTAGGTATTTATACCTTGCTCACCAGCATAACATCTGAGCAATTTTCCCTCAGCCCAAACCCAAAGTAATTGCTCTCTGGACTGCAGAGTTCCAGGGGATTGGAATTCTGTGCTCTGTCTGGGGAGTTGATCAACAGCTACGTCTGGTGCTCCTCTTCCATGGGTTTGAATGTCTGGTGGATCCATGACCAATTGTCACATCCCGCCCTCCTCTTGGTCTGCTTCTTCACCTAAAGGCCTTGTGCTTGCCTGGGCACAGGGAGCCTGCTGTGGAGCACAGCTCCATGGTGGACAGGGAGCAACAATCTGGGATCCCATAAAATCTGGGCTCCCTTGGTCATAAAGTTGCCATCTTTCTAATGGCTGGTAACCAGACCCCGGAGTCCCCACCCCCTGCTCTGCCTCTCCCGCACTCTCCAGATAAAAAAAACTGGACATCAGGGCTTGTCAAATGGCACCTGGATGCACAAGCCGAAACCCAGACTGTCTGGGTGAAAACTGGGCAAGTGGCCAACCTACTTGCTCAGCAGAATCATATTGTGTCAAATCTTCTCTATACAGAGGTGATGTGGATGGCCCTGAATTCTGCATAACCAAGGTGTTAATGAGCAAAAGCACTGGAGATCCTGCCATCAGAAATATGTGCTTTTCCTCATTTAAAAATTATTTCAACTCTGTTGAGGGTTAAAGACTTGCCTTTGAAGTCTAAGGGTGGGGAAAGTGTACTTCTGGGGTGCTGCTCCCAGTCCACAGAATGTCATGAATATCAATAGGAAATGAATACAAAGAGGGAGGCTAGCATACATTTCCAGAAAAGTCTGTTTAATGTTTAAAATGCTGAGTTAAGGAAAGGGCAGCAGGTGACCGATCAGCAGGAGAGATGAGGTGAACAGTCCATTAGATGCATGATTTAGCTTAAGTTAAAGCTGCTGAATGAAACTAGGAGATGCTAATGTGGCCAGGGGACACAGTAGAAATATTTGCTTTGGGGGACAAATTCTTTGATTTTTTTCCTCTTGTACATTTTTTCCTTTCGTCTTCTCTTTTCATATTGACCACCCATACATTTGTTTGCACACCTGGAAGTTGTCCCACACAGTATGCATAAAGCTGTTACAGAAATCCAGTTTGAGGCATAAGGGCCTGATCCTGTAAATACCTCCTACTTGAATAACCCCACTGAAGTCTATGGTCGACTCATGAGAGTAAAGTGAGAAGGATTAGGCCCTCGATGGCTCTCACACTGAATGTATACAAAAATCCACATTTTTAATCACACAAGTGAGTTCAGATCAAAATAGAACTGTTTTGTTAGAACTGAAACAACAAGGAGTCTGGTGGCACCTTAAAGACTAACAGATTTATTTGGGCATAAGCTTTCGTGGGTAAAACACCACTTCAGATGCATGGAGTGAAAATTACAAATGCAGGCATGATATGATGACACATGAAGGGAAGGGAGTTACCTCACAAGTGGAGAACCAGTGTTGACAGAGCCAATTCGATCAGGGTGGATGTAGCCCACTCCAAATAATAGATGAAGAGGTGTCAATTCTAGGGGAGGCAAAGCTGCTTTTGTAGTGAGCCAGCCACTCCCAGTCCCTATTCAAGCCCAGATTAATGGTATTAAATTTGCAAATGAATTTTAGTTCTGCTGTTTCTCTTTGAAGTCTGTTTCTGAAGTTTTATTGTTCAAGTATAGCTACTTTTAAGTCTGTTATGGAATGTCCAGGAAGATTGAAGTGTTCTCCTACTGGCTGTTGTATGTTACCATTCCTGATGTCCGATTTGTGTCCATTCATTCTTTTATGAAGGGACTGTCTGGTTTGGCCAATGTACATGGCAGAGGGGCATTGCTGGCAAATGATGGCATATATAACATTAGTAGACGTGCAGGTGAATGAGCCTCTGATGATGTGGCTGTTGTGGTCGGGTCCTCTGATGGTGTCGCTAGAGTAGATATGGGGACAGAGTAGGCAACGAGGTTTGCTACAGGGGTTTGTTCCTGGGTTAGTGTTTCTGTGGTGTGGTGTGTAGAGTTGCTGGTGAGTATTTGCTTCAGGTTGGGGGGATGTCTCTAAGCGAGGACTGGCCTGCCTCCCAAGGTCTGTGAGAGTTAGGAATCATTTTCCAGGATAGGTTGTAGATCGTTGATAATGTGCTGGAGAGGTTTTAGCTGGGGGCTGTACATGATACCTGGTGGTATTCTGTTATTTTCCTTGTTGGGCCTGTCCTATAGTAGGTGATTTCAGGGTACCCATCTCGCTCTGTCAATCTGTTTCCTCACTTCCCTGGGTGGGTATTGTAGTTTTCAGAATGCTTGATAAAGATCTTGTAGGTGTTTGTCTCTGTTTGAGGGATTGGAGCAAATTCAGTTGTATCTTAGGGCTTGGGTGTAGACAGTGGATCGTGTGATGTGTCCTGGATGGAAGCTGGAGGTAAGTATAGCAGTCAGCAGGTTTCCGGTATAGGGTGGTATTTGTGACCATTGCTTATTTGCACTGTAGTGTCCAGGAAGTGGATCTCTTGTGTGGACTGGTCCAGGCTGAGGTTGATGGTGGGGTGGAAATTGTTGAAATCCAGGTGGAATTCTTCAAGGGCCTCCTTCCCGTGGGTCCATATGATGAAGATGTCATCAATGTAGCGCAAGTAAAGGGGTACTAGGGGACGAGAGCTGAGGAAGCGTTGTTCTAAGTCAGCCATAAAAATGTTGGCTTACTGTGCGGCCATGCGGGTACCCATAGCAGTGCCACTGACTTGAAGATATAGGTCGTCCCCAAATCTGAAATGGTTGTGGGTGAGGACAAAGTCACAAAGCTCAGCCACCAGGTGTGGTGGCCTCATCAGGGATAGAATTGAGGCAACCTTCTCCCACTATCCTTTGTTCCTGTTACACATCTTTAAAAGGGGGACCGTGAAAACTTTTCATGTTCTTATTTTGGGTAACAGGTTCAACAGAATTATCTTTATCCAAAACACCACTGTGCAAGTCTCCCTTTCTAATTTAGTTTATCTATCTGTTTGGCCCCCACTACCATAATTTCTGAGCACCTCACAGTCTTTATTGTGTTTGTTGTCACAACAGCCCTGTGAGGTAGGGTAATGCTGCTCTCCCTGTTTTTATTGGTTGGGAACTGAGGCACAGAGAGATTAAGGCCTTAATGCACAAAAGGAGTTAGGCACCTAGAAAATCACTGTGATTCACAAAGCCTGAGTTGGGCATCTTGTACAACGAATAGGGAGAGAATAGGCGCCTTAGAGTGCAATTCACAAAAGCTAGCACACCACCTAAGCAATGCCAATGAGAAGGATGTGTGCCCCCCTCTCAGAGATAGGTGCCTAAATCCTGGCTCCAGGGAGGTGCCTTGGGATTCTCAGTTGCAAAATGTCTCTTGGTGGTAAGTGCCTACACAGTTAGCAAGAAGCTGGGAAAGAGGAAGGTAACGTCCCTCATATCTTTTAGCCCAGTGGTTAGGGTACTCACCTGGGATGTGGGAGACATACAATCCAAGTCCCCACTCTGCCTGATGGGAAGAAGGAATTTGAGCAAGTATCTGCCACCTCTCAGGTGAGTGGCCTACCCTTCGGGCTGCAGGACTCCCTGAGATTCTGTCCTGTTGAAGCTCTTGCACTCTGAATAAATAATGGAAGAGTCAGTGGAGCAGGGGGACTAGATCCTGAGTCTCCCAACTCAGTGCTCTAACCGCCAGGCAACAGTTGGATTCTCATGAGGGTGTGCTCATTCTAATTTGTTCGTTCACTCACTCTCTTTCAAAGAGTCATTTGAGCTAGAGAGATAACCCAGGCCTGAGACTAACTCTATTGCCTGGTGCTTAGAGCACTCACCAGGTGTGTAGAAGACCCATGATCTCATCTTCTTCTCCAGTGACTTTAATAATTTATTCACAGTGGAACAGCGTCAAAAGGAGAAATCCTTAAAAAATCTGAATGAAGTAAGTCGAAAAGGGTTCCAAACCATTGTTTTAAGGAAATGAAATGCATAGGAAATTAAATAATCACAATGTTTATTATTCCATTGTGAACAAAATACAGATTCATGTGGGGAAAGAAAGACCAAAGAGAATGTTTATTTGTTTGTTTTGCATCCTTATGGTCAAACATCTGAGGTACGTTTGCTTTCTCTGTGCTGTGCTGCAACTGCATGAAAGAAATCATTGCAACATGAAAAACAGAAAACACCAGGAAGCAATTCTTTCCTGCTGTTTCCACTTTAACATGAATTTTTTTAACACCTTTGTTGGAGTCCAAATGTCTGGTGTAATATCAAATCAGTCAGGATTACAATCAGACATTTTACATGCTTTTGGGTTAATCTGTAGTTTACTCTTGAGGGTTGTTCACTTGCACACTGATAATTTAGCAATGTTTTTTACACAACTGCAATCACCCAGTGCTTCATCTCCTAAACTAAAAGAGGTGACTTATTGCTCTGTGATTCTGGAAAGAATTCCCTTCCCAATAAATACAACTAGGTGTTTCAAGCAGCTGCCACAGCTTTTAGGTGAACTCCTGCCAGGCTTTGTTTATGTGATGTATTTTTTAATAGTGGTTGGAGAAAACAATAAAAATAGCAGGGGAATCATTTGTCATTTTTCTCCTGTAGTGTTCTACATTCTGTGAAGAATTAGAAAAGTTCTGTACTGTTCACATTGTGTGACAGGTTTTGCCAGTTCAAGTCAGTCTCTTTTACAGGCATGGCAACTACAATTCATTATTCAGCTCTGCATTAATTACACAGCAGGCTGAGCTTCCACTTGTTCAAGTTATGTGGCATGGCAAACAATGTCCTTATTACAAGCCATCATTGTCGGACAGGTTATACAGAAGCTCTGTGAGAGAATCTGATCCTCATTGCTTTTTTACTTGATTTAAGTTGAATGCTGAGAGAGATTTTGCTTTAGGGTCAGTGACTAAGGCATCTGGATTGCTGAAGGATTTTTGATTCTTAAACTCTGGCGGAGGTGATTAGGTGGAGCTGGTTTTCCTGGAATTGTAGGGTAGATTTTCCTGTTGTGTTTCAGCGTCCACTGTCTCACAGTTACAGACACAGTCACAGTATCGCTCCAGGATTACTAGGACAGTGGTAGCTGCTACCATCTGGCCGTTTTGGCCTGTCAGTATTTTTTGAGTGGGTCAACGTGGTCTTTCTCTACAGAAATGTATCAGCCAAAAGAACTAGGGCGAAATCCATCGGTGGGTATGTGAGTTGATACGTTCTTGAGGGTTGGAACAGATACTTAAATTCTCAACGGCGAGATTACATTTTCCATTTTCAAAAATATTTTCAAATGTGTTTAACAATATGGTAATGCAGCATTTTATGTTTTTGTGCTATTATAGAAAATGATCTTCTCTATATGGAAAGCTTAACAAAAATGTTTCTCAGTAATAAGCTATTTTAAATTTGTGTGAATGTTGTTGTTGTTTTATCAATTGGTGTTAAGCTACTAAAGAAGCCTGGAAAATAGGCATCTTCATTCTGGTAAATGCAACTTTATAGTTTTGGTTTAAAAAGTATCCAATAAAGTGCGAGGTAGCACATTTTCCCTCAGTTCTCTCATTTAAACATGAAATTTCCTACAGCCGTCTACCGTGCTTGTGCAAAGTCTTTGAAATCACCTTTTGATATAAAATATTCATTTGTTACCAATCAAGTTACATAATCTAAAACTTTGACATGTACTAGGCTAATGTCCTAAAGATACATGTTAGAAGGATAAACTTTCTTTTAGCACCAGTATGGTCAACGTGGTATAGAAGACAGCTTGAGCATGTAAACTATTTTATTTATGTGTGATTGAAGTAATGCCCACCAGATGTACTATATATATTCAGTGAAACCAGGAGTGTGTATGAGCCACAATTACTGAGTTTCTAATCTATATTTCCCAGTAGGATATTTCAAACTGAACAGTTGTCTGTCTAAGGGCAAGATAATCTGACATTCGGAGAGGTCCATTTTTAAAGTAACGATTTAAAAATCTAATAGATAATGATGCTAGGGTGTGTGTATGTTGTGGGGAGTGCGGGTGGGGGTGGGGCTGGAACTGTACAGCTACATGCCAGTAATTCTATCCATCATGTTACTCGTTTTCAACCAGTAAAAGTTAAGGGTCACTGTACTCTGATAATTAACCAGAAATGTATAACATGCCCTAGGTCTAGAAAGTTGAACCAAATTAAAGGAGATTTTACATTTTGTTGGTGAATGGCATTGCAAAGAGCTGTAACTTTAAGTATTTGTTTTTCTCATGCTGTCATCAGAAGTAATTAGATACTGTTGTGATGGGTGCTATAGAAAATTTTGTGGTAGAAAGACAGAATATCTATTTAGTGTACTGATGCAACCATTCTGTATAGAGAATAATTTTGCTTTTGTTTATTCCTTTTCACTCTCTGTCTCTCCACTGTAAGGTGTTGTACTGGACGGTTGTCTCTATGACATCAGTCACTACCCCAGGTAGCAACATTTAATGGATAATTTCCTTTTTTTTTCTTTCTTTACTCTCCTTTTCTACCCTTTTAGAGAGGTGCTGAGCACAATGATTTCATATGGGCACTCTGCACCTCTCCGGATAAGAATTATAATGAGAACATAAGGAAAGCAGTACTGAGCAAATGCTGTACCGCACATTGCATCTTGGCTTTAAAACGCCTGGCTAGAGAGAAATGAGAATCGAGCACCAACTCCCAACTATTCTGAGACTGAGTAATAAGATTTCTGAAAATCCTGTATTTACGCAGTAAAATTTAGCTCAGATGCGACACCCAGCTATCAATGAGGTTCTGCTTTTGTGCAACCTTCCAGGTGGATTGAGGCAGATGATTTCCTCCAAGGTCAAATAGTAAATGACTTTACTCAGATTAGAACTGAGTATCCTCTGGCTTCCCAGCCTTTTCTATGTGCTGGAACTAAGGGTATGGGGCGGGGGTGCTGCAGCACCGTCTGGCTTGAAGTGGTTTCCATTATATACAGGGTTTACAGATTGGTTCGAGGTCTCTCAGCGCCCCCACTATAAAAATTGTTCCAGCACCCCTGCAGTCTTTGTTTTGACTGCTGTTCCCACCCAGCCCCACAAAATCTCCTTGCTCTCCTATATTTTTTTTCTTTCTGAAATGAGCCAATAGCGTTTGGCACTTTTAATTGTCTGAGTTACACACTCAGTTACTGATACTGTTCTTTCATTTGCTGCTTTTAATTCTTTAGCTTGAAGTACTAAAGCTATTCTGCATGGCTGCTAAAAGCCCTCAAGGTGAGATTGTATGGTTGTGGGCAATTGTTTTGTCTCACCGTTCTCCTTACAAGGGATGCAAATACAAAAAAGAAAATACTTGAGATTGCCAAGGTTCATGTTTCGTGGGGAGATGTTACCTTTAAGTTCCCACAAAATAAGAGGGTGGACATGCCTCTGTGAGACAATGAAGCATTGCAGGCTCTTTCTGTCAGCAGGTGGCTTTTGCAACCTGTTCTCAAACAAAGTCCACAGACCAGGAAAAGTAGGGTGACCAGACAGCAAGTGTGAAAAATCAGGACGGGGGTGGGGGGTAATAGGCTCCTACATAAGACAAAGCCCCAAATATCAGGACTGTCCCTGTACAATTAGGACATCCGATCACCCTAAGGTAAAGTAAAGAACTCCCCTCTTCGCCAAGATTGGGCTTTATTAACGAAGTGGTAAGACTGAGACTTTTACATCTCACCCTGAGTAAGGGGCAGTGCATAGCAGACCAGGGAATGAATTATGACAACAAATTGTAATTTCTTTCAAGACTCATCCTTGCTCCAAGGAGGAAGAAAGCTGCTATTGGCATTACCAGTAGTTGATTATTTCCCCCTGTGTTGGCTGAGATATGCTGGTCAGCAAATCGACCAGCTGCACAGTGGAGTAAAGAGGGAGAAAGAGTCTTACACTTGCTTACTTGTCTGCATAGAGTTATAACAGCAAATCACTATCTTGTCCAAATAAATTAACAATAAGATACTAAACTGAGGCTCAAGCTTTCTCTCCAGGCTTGGCTGTTCTTAGGGTTCCTACTTAAAGAGTGCTCAGCCCACACCCTAGATCTTTTCTCTGTAGGAAATTATCCCCACCTTTCTCATATTCAGTGGAGATAAGAAGCTGCCTGCCTCAGTGATACAGCAGAACCTCCTTACTTTTGAATGGAATAGAACAGAACCCTTTCCCAGCAGAATCAACACCTGCTAACAGGGAGGGTTGTTTCACTGCCAGCCTGTTATACTCTCATTGTACTATACCAGAGGTGACTCTTGGCCTGTAACTAAATTGAGTTTCCTCCTCATTCTGTAACTGGCTAAAGCTGAATGGAAATGAGATGGGCGCAGCAGACAATAATGAAAAGGAGATGGCCATCTTTGAGATAATCCTGACCCAAAGACATATTTTTTCTTGTTCTTGGGATTCAGGATTTCAACAAAGATATTTGTAAATTCTCCATGGAGGAAATCAGGAAGCATGGAGACAGTTGTTTTGCAAATCTTAGTCGATTACACTAAAGTGTAACTGACATAAGGCACAAAAATACATACTGGGATTGGGTTCTGCTGCTTGTTCTGCAATTGACTTTCTATGAGGACATCGCAAGTCAGTGTCTTAGCTCATAGAGCCTGAACCATGCTAGGAAGATGGGTAGGAGGTATACAACAGTGGTTCTTAACCAGGGGCCTGGGAACCCCTGGGGAGCCGCGAGCAGGTTTCAGCTGGTCTGCTAAGCCAGGCCAGCATTAGTCTCACTGGGGCCCAGGGCAGAAAGCAGAAGCCTCGCCACCTGGGGTGAAGCCTGGGGCCCTGAGACCACCACCTGGGGCTGAAGCCAAAGCCTGAACAATGTAGCTTCACGGGGGCCCCAGTGGTGTGGGGCCCCAGGCAATTGCCCTGCTTGCTACCCCCTGATGCTAGCCTTGGCTTTTTTATGCAGAAAGCCAGTTAGTGTGGCACAGGTGGGCCGTGGAGTTTTTATAGCATGTTGGGAAGGGCCTCAGAAAGAAAAAGGTTGAGAACGCCTGGTGTAGAACACTGTCCTGAAACCGTTCTGCCTGCATGGGCCAGAGTGGGAGCGTCCTTACTAGGATTGCCAATTTTGGTTGGATGTATTCTTGGAAGTTTCATCACATGACATATCTTTAATTAAAGATTAATCTTTAATTTCTGGAGACACCAGGAGAATCCTGGAGGGTTGGCAACCCTAGTCCTTACTGCTGTCCTCTGTTACAGCTAATGACTGCATTCCTCTCAGAGCTGTCTCACAGACACCAGGCTATATGTGTGAGGGGCTCAGATCACAATCTTGCCACCACACAGACATGTGTAGTGTCTGTCCGCCCTTTGTTCTCTCAGGAGACAAGCAGCCAAATTTAGCTGTCTGTCTCCTGCACAGATAGCAGGGCTCTCTGAGCCCTATATTCCTCCCCTACAACAGTGCATCTTCAACAGAGCAGCTATAGTTTGCCCCTTATCCTCTCTGTGTCATAGTCAATCGGTAAAATAGGGACCTACCTCACTGGGGCCACATGAGGCTCAGTGGATTAGGTCCAAACTCTCCTCTCAGCTACACTGCTACAACTTTACCAACTTTGCCCCTTAAAGTTTGTAAAATGATTTGGGTCCTTGAATGAAAGTGTGTGCAAAGGGAAAATCCATTTTTGTTGTTGCTCATTTTAATTCTACTTAAATACTTACTTAAGTGATTTACAGTTTTTAAAATCTTTCCCCCTCAACTTACCTTAGCAATACAGTCTTCATTTGAAAATACATTTATTTGTCTTATACAGGCACTCAGAGGAACATACAGAAAGGAATTATAAGTGTGATAGACATACAATTGGAATAAAATGTTCAATATTGGATTGGGAAAACTTGTAAAATCCAGTGAGCTGATTCTTTTCATAGTGGTTGCGAATGTGCAGAGTATAATACTGAGAACACATTTCTGGTCTGTTAGAATAAAAATACACTTTCTTTATGGGACTTTTCAGCTATCACATGTGAGGAGCAGAAAGCAAGGCAGAGAGGTTGATGGGATATGCCTGGTGGGTAGGATGGAGATTAGTTTAAAAAAGCAAGAGCTTTATTTAGCCAATATTGCATCTGTACATTGAACTTCCAGTCTGTTTAAATTCTAAAAGCCCCGTGAGATGTGAGGTCATAACTTGACTGTTGCAGCTCCCCGAACACCTCTTACTGCTATTTTAAAGGCTCTGTGTGATGTGAGAACAGACCCTCGGTTTCTTCTGACAGTTTATGATTCATGGTCAAAGTTTAGGATGGTTATGAATTTAAATATGGTGTTTACCCTTGTAGTGCTAGGTTCCCACTCGAGTCTTTTTAAGTACATGGTCGTTGTCACCCATAATGCCATTACACTGACCAAAAAGCAAAGTGAAGTGCCCAATTTTTGCAGCTGCATAACTAGAGAAACATTTGAAATTAATCTCTTTTCATTCATTAATTCTTTTCATGGAGAGGTGAGAATTATTTTTATGTAAGAGTCTTTTAGCTGGTGTAAATCAGTCAAGTTAATGGAGCTCAATCATGAGGTCAGTGGAGTTATGGTGATTTACACCAGCTGAGGATCTAGCCCTTTGTTTTCAGCATTCCACATTTCAGCATCATACACCTAAAAATATAGAACTATTGGACACACATGAATATTAAACAATTCAGAGCATTTAATTTTTAAAACATACAGAAGCATATTAAAATATATATCTGCTATTCTATTTTAGGTTTCAGAGTAACAGCCATGTTAGTCTGTATTCGCAAAAAGAAAAGGAGTACTTGTGGCACCTTAGAGACTAACCAATTTATTTGAGCATAAGCTTTCGTGAGCTACAGCTCACTTCATCGGATGCATACTGTGAAAAATACAAAAGATGTTTTTATACACACAAACCATGTTTATCACTACAAAATGTTTTCTCTCCCTCCACCCCACTCTCCTGCTGGGAATAGCTTATCTAAAGTGATCACTCTCCTTACAATGTGTATGATAATCAAGGTGGGCCATTTCCAGCACAAATCCAGGTTTTCTCCCCACTCTCCCCCACACCCCCCCCCACACACACAAACCCACTCTCCTGTTGGTAATAGCTTATCCAAAGCGATCATTCTCCTAGTTCTCTGCAGTAAACGGAGGCTTATATGTAATGATGACTAGCTTTCCCTAATGTAGTGAATGCTTCTCTTCCCAAAGTATTAGGAATAATTTGATTATCAGCTACATGTGGATGGTTGCAGTCCTTTAAAAATATGTCTATGTCAAAGTAATGAAATGCATAAATAATTATTAACAGCACTAGTTAATCACAGACCTCAATTATCTGAGATATAAAAGTTGAAAGTAGTTAATGGATTAGGGGCAAACATTAGGTTGTGAGTGTTCTTTAATAGCATTAGGAATACTTCTTGAATCTGATGCCACATGTTCTAACTGTTCCCTAAAATGATTCTATTTATATCCTTCAGGAGAAGGAAAACTACAAAATAGATTTTCTTTCTTCAGAGCTAGTACTAGAAATTCCAAATGTATCAATTACAGATGAGACAGGTTTTCTTTCTTGCCTCTTTCAGTGCCCATATCCGATTCTATGACAAGAATGTAAACACTTAACTACACTTTACTGTGCATTTATACAACATCCTGCTAACCTGAAAAACAGACATTGCCTATTCTGATGTTACTTTGTGTCAGCACTAGAAGACACACACCCATGTGCTCACGCACACACTAATTCTGCCTTTGACTCCATTTCCAAATTTCACTCAACTTCATTATAAACAGTTTCTTACAGTACATTCTTTGTGTGTGGTATCTATAAAGGTTTTGCAACTTATTTTATAACTGCCATTCTTGGATTAACATAACATAAGAAGAGCCTCCACTGTAGTTTTGGTAGCTGACAGGTGAGGGCCCAGCTGCTGGCATGTGGCTCAGTGCAGAGTGGGACCCAGGTGCCAGCCAACCAGGCCAGGTTACAAACTGCTGCCTCCCAGCCAAGTTTTAAAGGTGGGGAGGGGGAACCATGGCCCTTTGGGTGCCCGGAACCTTTGTAGAATTGGGGGTGGGGAGGGAGGCAAGGCCAAAGTGGCAGAGGAATTAATATTTAAATATCCCACAGACAGCATATATGTTTCTTTTGTTAAAAAGTGGGGTGGCCATGGCACCCTAACCCCCCCCCCGGTTTTAGTGCTGGTGACACGCGTCAATGTTTGCAGCATGGGCCCTGACATTGCAGTACTGAAATCCGGATATGTTGTCAGTAACTGTTGCTAGGAAAAATGCCAATGGAAACTGCTTTGGGTATATTTAGGATATGATTCACCAACACATGAAACACTGAAATCTTGTTAGTGAGGAGACACATCAGAGAATCTCCAGATATAGCACAACACACCTTTTTTGCTTCTGAATAAATACAGTTTTACCAAGTTGCACAGTCTTACATGCACTAGAATACAGTGGAGAGTGGCAGCTGGTTGCAGCTGCTTCAGCAAGTGTAGGACTGCTCAAGGACAGCCCTTATTTATGCCACTGGCTCAAGAACCTTATGCCAGTGGAGGATCAAGAGTAGCAGAGATCCATTCTGCCACATTGATACCTATCCCATCTTGTCCGTGACCTGCCCCTGACACACCCTCTCCTTCCACTCCCTCTGAAGAATGGATAACTGTATGGAAGCATTCGAGCCACCTCTGCTAGCTTTACTCCAGTAGAGGGTTATTCTCCATTGACTTTGTGACGCAAAGTGTCCTTAGTTAACTAGAGCCTCTAGCCTATTATTTTTAAGTATAGTTTTACTTTTTAGTATAATTTTACCTCAGTTATAAAATTATCACTCTTCAAAAATTAGCAATACGTAGTCTTGTCCTGAATGTATTGGGTCAAAATGGTGGATGACATTATCTGGTAGTAATGATATTATTATGTAGTTAATGCTAAAGAGAAAAAAAACAGGCACTCAGATGTTGTGGTGATGAGTATAAAATAGGTAGGAAGATAGAACGGTTCTTAAATCTACCTGCAGAGATAGTTTCAGCTTCTTGGTATGTGTAGGGACTTTAAAGTATTTCATTGTTGTTGCACTCCTAGGACCAAAGAAAAGTAGAGAAGAAATACTCAGAAGTACAATGTTATCATTGTACTTTGGTCTGTAACCTTAAACAAATTGTTTAAGGGGTTAAATGCAATGTCACCTCAAGGAGGAATACTAACACACGTGTAGGGTGCATTGGATTTTTTCTCTGTTTGCTATAATAGCTGCAAAATACTTACTAGAGCCAAGAAGAATATGTTACATTCTCCTCAGTGAATGTATTTTTGGGTCTTGATCGTGCTCTCATTGAAATAAATTGCAAGAGTCTTAATTACTTTAATGGCACAGGCGCTGGATATTGTCAATGAAGAAGTGTTAGGCTTTTTGACCAAAAATAGATGTATAGAATTGTGAGTTTTAAAAAGATATGATTTTCCACTATGAACATTTTCTCTCTAAATGTAGCTCTTTATATTCATGCATTTCATTCATATCCAACTAATAATATACAGTTCAAAGACACATTCTTCTTGGACTTCTGTTTTTTCTTTTATCATAATACCCCTGCTCTGTGTGTTTAAATTGCACTTAAATAAAAAGATAAAGCATAGAAATAATAAAGTAAACATAGTAATAAAATCATATTGCAGATCATAATAGTAATGAAACAATCATATAAAGGAAGAATTTTCCACTGTACTCCGCTCGTACTTGACACTTGCGAGTTAAAGTAAATTAGTCAAATTTCAGTTTAAATTGTCCATTTCTCTTTCTTTTTTTCTAGGGAGCTTGAGGATGCTCTCCTCATGGAATTAAAAGGAGTTATCACCAACTCAAAGTTCTTCAATTTGTCTTAAAACAATGGGTCAAATCCTGGCCCATTGAAATCATAGGAAGGGAGTTTTGTCACTGATTTCAGTGACATTTCACCCTTTAAGGGCCAACATTCTATTTCCAGCATATTTCATACACTGCATTTCTGTGAGAGGAGATTCAGACTTCCAAATGTTCTGTTTCCCCTGAGGTTTCTTCCATTCAGGTTCCCAAGAATTCAGTCTGACTCCAATCTCATCACACAGGATCCTTTATTTGGTATACAACAGGGGTTCTCAACCTCTTTCTTTCTGAGGCCCCACTCCCCAACATTCTATAAAAACTCCATGGACCACTTGTGCCACAATATCTAGTTTTCTGCACAAAAAAGCCGGGGCTGGCATTAGGAGTAGCAAGCAGGGCAATTGCCTGGGGCCCCATGCTACAGGGGCTCTCGCAAAGCTACATTGCCCAGGGTTCCAGGCTTCAGCCCCATGAGATGGGGCTTCGGTTTTCTGCCCTGGACCCTAGCGAGTCTAACACTGGCCCTGCTGGCGGACCTCCTGAAACTTGCTCACAGTCCTCCAGGATGAGAGCCACTGGTATACAGCAAAGCTACACTGCTGAGTATCAGATTCAAGCGTAGTGGTTGAGCATAGGGCATACCACATAGCCACAGCAAACCTTTTCCTTTTATATACATTCATACATCACATTGCATTTATTATACGTTGCATCACATGTTTTGGGATTGGCTTGGTTACTTTGTAGGAACTAATCTCTGTGCAGCATGCTCTGTCCATGCACAACTTACTGTTTACCTCATCTTTACATTCCCAATTTATCCATTGTTCCCAATTTATCCATTGGACATTTGTAAATGGTTCCCTCTTATCTTAGCTAGAACAAACATTCTATTTTTAGCCTGCTGATCCTAATCCTGTCTCCCAAAAAGTGAGACCTCACCCATGTCCAATTACTCATGTCAAACCAGGTCTACATTCAGTTCTTATTGAAGTAGGTTTCCCAGCTAGAAATAATATTAATGTTTTAGCATTTGCTATTTCACTGTTGTCGATTGCTAAAATTACTTCTTGTGAGTTGAACTTAGTATTTCTCATTGCAATAATATTTTTATGCCTGTAATTCTAAAGTTTTTGAAATTACCAAATTATATATTCCAAGTTCTTTCCACTTTTGCTGTTTTTCCTGCACTGGTTGGGTGGCAGTAATTTTACAAACTACAGCTTTGTAAAGCCACAACAGAATCTATTATAAATCATTTATACTGAATTTTTGTTTCTATGATAATACACTTGGCATATGGGGTGGGTTTTTTGGGTTTTTTTTTTCTATTGGTATTAAAGTGCAGTCTTCCAATTTCAAGTGGTTAGAAGTTTTCCAGAAAGCTCATGAAAGTGAAAGTTCATACATGAAAATTTGAGAAAAATGGCATTGGGTTTTAAGAGACTTTGTGGATGGATTGCTAACATGACCTGCACTGAATTGTTTAAAAATACAATAGAAGGATTGTAATAGTAAAGTAATAGCAGGATTGTAGTTGGTTAGATACTCCTATTTGGATTGTCTTTAGCATACTCTGTCCCTCTTACAGCTTACATTAGTTTTTGGTTCAGTTACAGAGGCAGTGGTAATGAAAAATGCAGTGTTATTAAAAGTAAATGTCATTGGTAGCTACAAAGGAGAGGAGGTGCAGATGATTTTGCTAGAGGTTTTAGCAATATTTGGTACAAGGGGACATATATCATTTATTGAGCTCCCTCGGTGTGTTCAATTCTGAACAAACAGGAAGACAGGTCTCTAAGGCCAGATTTTGATGCCCTTACTCTCACGGAGTAGTGCTACTCAAGGAGTAAGTTACCATTCAGTAAAAAGAAAAGGATACTAGTGGCACCTTAGAGACTAACCAATTTATTTGGGCATAAGCTTTCGTGAGCTACAGCTCACTTCAGTGGATGCATTCAGTGGAATGCATCTGATTAAGTGAGCTGTAGCTCACGAAAGCTTATGCCCAAATAAATTGGTTAGTCTCTAAAGTGCCACTAGTACTCCTTTTTCTTTTTGCGAATACAGACTAACACGGTTGCTACTCTGAAACTTACCATTCAGTGTGAATAAAGGTATCAGAATCTGATCCTACATCAGACTTGGACAAAATAGTCTATAAACACCTTTCTGAAGCACTGGGTAAGCTCCAGCCTTTGGATCAGTGGTGCATATACCTCCTTGTTTATCTGTAGTTGACTATCATTAAAAGCCATTTGTTTCAAGGAGGCAACTGAACAGAGATAAGGACGTCACCTGCCACACACTGAGCCAGCGGGATTTCCATATATAAAAGGAAGCATGGAAGAAGCCCCAAATCCTAAACAATTATAAGAAAGAAACGCTGAAGGTCAGTGTGTTTTCACTGAAATGCCAGTATAGAAGTAACAATTAGGTTTGCTGGCTTAAAACCTTGGCTTCTGCCAACCATAAATCCCCTTCTCTTATTTTCAGTTCATCATATAAAATACAGGATAAATGGGTGATGAGATATTCCGTTGTGGTGTGGGAATGAATTCAAACAGCATGAATGAGGTTTTGATCATCTGGATCTGTCATGGAACAGTGAATGAAGAAAAGAAAAGAGACACTGTTCTTCATCTGCAGAATATGCTTTCATCTTTTGTGTGCTGTGTGACTGTGGTTGATGTGAGAGTGGCGGGTTATCATTGCACCCATGTCAAATCAACAGGTCTTTAATTTTTAACAGGCACAGCATGTATTTCTGGCATTTGATGGATAGTTATAACTGAATTAGACAGTGGCAAAGTGAACTTTAGTTGAACCAAGATCATCAGCACAGTAGACCTGAAAATTAAGACTTGTGATGAGGTCAGTGCGTTTTTAAAATCTTCAGAGCTTTTGGCATATATCTGGATGACTGCAAAGGGGCAAAAACATCTCTGGAACTGAAGCCTCAGTGCCCTTACCCCAAAGCATGTATGAATAAGAATTAATGGGTGATTTGAACCTTGCCTCCATTTGTTGAACTTTTCTGTTCTGTTATGGTTTGTATTGGGGTTATATATAGCATTCCTGTCACTGTAACTGCAGTCCGAAGTTTAATTGTAGTGAAATGCAGAAAGTTCAAAGAGATTTGGTTCCCAAGCTTGCTAATGAGCACCAGGCTCTCTTCACCCTTAATGAACCAAGGTTTGTATGTGGATTTTTTTTTTTAAATGGGAGGGAGGCAGGAGTTCACACAACTGAACAATGACTTTACAGTGTAAAGAGTGTGCAGCTGTGCCATCTGAAGCTGTCCTCAGTTATGAGCAACAAAGCTTAAATAGATTGTACTGTGAAGAGGTACAGCTCTGTGAGTGTGAAGCATAGCTTTTGCTTCTGCTTCACTGACCTGTCTGCTTGCAATAGCAATGGGGCCTTGATGAGAGCTTAGGCAGGGAGAGCTGCGTAGGGCGACTCTTTCAAAATCACTCCCTGTAACTTGAATAGAGAAGAAGAAACAAAATGAAGTTTCAGTTGATCTCTTTCCAGGGATGTACTGCTGCGTTTTCTTGAAAATCCCATGCCCTCCATCTAAAAGTCATTGGTGATTCCTTAGCCTCTTCAGCTGATCCATAAACCACTAAACTGAGTATTTTCAGCCGATAGTCTATTTTCCTTCTAAATTGTAATAACAAAGATTATACACACAAAGATAAATTTGTTAAACTAAACAAACCACAGATATTTCACGTTAGCTCAATGATCTTCCAGAAGCTCATATTATGTCTTAGGTCAAGCTCATTTGAAATTTGTGCAGAGCCAATATTTTCTGTTTAAAATAGATATCTATATTATATTTTGTCTAACCTCTCTATTTCTGTTGCATCCATCGCTGCTGCTGCTGTATATATGTGTATGTATATGCCACATTGTGTGTGTGTGTGTGTGTGAGTGATGTATTTATGCATATATACACATTCTTGAGAATATATATACACACCTCTGTACTCTGCTGCATGTGTATATACATACACACTGCACTACATGTATATTCACAAACATATAGATATAGAGACAGATATACCCAGTATATTTATGTACCATGACTGTAACATTAATTAAAATGTGTAATATGAGACAATGCCACAATGTGAAGTACAGAAGCAACAAGGAGCTTTTAGGTTATCTATTATAACACTGTGGCTTAATCCTTGCTCTGCTACTCTTCAAAACAGAAATAAAAAAAAAATTGCCAGCAGGTTAGCAAAGCAGAAAGCTGCTTCTGCAGCAGGAATCTGTTTTTACTGTGATATGTTGTTCTGCTGTTTGAAGGTCTTAATTTTGGCTTTTAATAATTCAAAAGCACCAGAAAACATCTGCTGTTGCCCTCAATCTCATGTTAAAGATAGAAAAACCGACAAGGGTTTTGTTTTTTTGTTTCGTTTTTTAAATACAAAACAGTACAATTGCTATGGTTTTTTTAAATTGCTTTTGTTTTTTAAATACAAAATAGTACAATTTTAAATACCTTGACGTGTGCCTATGCAGATTCAAAACTTTAGATAGCTCTTCCGTCTGCCGTGGTGGCTTGATAGTACCAGTGGCGAAAGTTGACAACCCCCCGTGGCTGACCCCTCTTGCTCTCTCTCGCCTAATCGAATTTTGCGTTATGTTTCCAGATAGCCGATCAGCTTCCCTGGATTTCGCTGACGACACAGGAAAGCTTTGCCTGAAGATGGAAACACTGGAGTCGGAATTGACCTGCCCTATCTGTCTGGAGCTGTTTGAGGACCCACTGCTGCTGCCTTGTGCTCACAGCCTCTGTTTCAACTGTGCGCATCGCATATTGGTCTCCCACTGTGCCACCAACGAATCAGTGGAATCCATCACTGCCTTCCAGTGCCCTACTTGTCGTTATGTCATCACTCTCAATCAACGTGGTCTAGACGGACTGAAGCGCAACGTCACCCTGCAGAATATTATCGACAGGTTTCAGAAAGCGTCAGTGAGTGGGCCCAATTCTCCTAGCGAAACCCGCCGAGAGCGGGCATTTGATAGCAACAGCATGTCATCCAGTGAAAAAGTTCTCTGCCAGTTCTGTGACCAGGACCCTGCCCAGGAAGCAGTGAAGACCTGTGTCACTTGCGAGGTGTCCTACTGCGAGGAGTGCCTCAAAGCGACTCACCCGAACAAGAAGCCATTCACAGGCCACCGTTTGATAGAGCCTATTCCAGACTCTCACATCCGAGGATTAATGTGTCTGGAGCATGAGGACGAGAAAGTTAACATGTACTGCGTGACTGATGACCAGTTAATCTGTGCCTTGTGTAAACTGGTTGGACGGCATCGTGATCATCAGGTGGCAGCTTTGAGTGAGCGCTATGACAAATTAAAGGTTAGTTTTACCTACTCACTCCTTGTAGCCCAGCAAGCAGGGTGTGACAAGAAGCTTAGTTGCATGATGGGGAAATATGTTTTCTCACCTCTGAAGAGTGGTTGGTATGGGTAGGAGTGCAGTCTGTAATTAATATATAATATGTAATATGTATGTACACACACATATCTGTTCTTGAAAAGGTGTCAATTAATTTGCTGTAGATAAAGTTACCTCAGTATTGTCTAAACTTCCCTATACTTACCATAGGGAATACCAAGCATACTACAAATATTGAAGTAAACTTGTTCATTTATTTAAAGCATTATCTATAGTGACTGGTAAGTTTTTAACGTTGACCGCTGTACATATAGGTGTGTGTATATACATATACATGGACATTGAAATTTCAGACATTCTTTGAATATTCTGATGACAATTATTTTTAACGCAGTTGCTTACAACTGGAAATCCCTCTGCATCACGCTAAGCAGGGGAAGCATTTAAGAGCTGTCTTCAGGACTCCCCCAGCAACAACATTCACCCACACTTATATAAGACATAGAAATGAAAACAAAAATGAAATTGTTTCAGAGCTACCTGTGACATTCCCTTGGTTATGTGATTTTTTTCTCCCCCTCCCTACCCCTTCCACATCTATCCTATCAGGTAACAATGCTGTTCTGACAGTCCTGTGTTCCGTTGCAGAATGTCTTCAGTATAGTATTGGTATTGCTAACACACATTCTCTGGATGTTCTCCAGTTTCAGCATGGAATTAATTTAAACAAAGCTCCAACTCAGGTAGTAGTAACTAAGTAGAGAAGTATTATACCTCTTTGAGCCCAGGATCTTTTAGTTACCAGATTTGCATGCTGCTGCAGAGCAGAATAAGAACGAACGAACCTCAGGAACCCCCACCCCCATTCCTTAGGGAAATGCAGCTTTGATTGTTTTGAAGGAAGACTACAACTGAGAGATCATGAGTATGAAGGTAAAAAGAGCATTCTTCTTCTGCATACAATGGTTTCAATGGCAAAAAATTAACAGAATAGGTTGAATTTAACTAGAAGTCTTATCTCAAAATATATACTAATAACACACATTGTGTGTGTGCCTTTATGTTTATATATGTGCGCACACACACACACACACACACGTCGTCTTATATTAAAACAGTGAATAGTAATAGGAAGAAAATCTGGCTGAAACTGACAGCTTCCTTTTAAATCTTAAAGGATTTCTTGTTTAATAATGAAGTATAGTTATTTTTACATATATTACACAATTTTATTCTTTGATAAATATAAGATTTTTTGTCATGATTGATAATAGTTTACTTTAGTATTATAGAATGTGGATATAAAAACCCAATAATCGGCTTAATGAAATGTTACAATTCGGTAGATGAATTAGAACTGTTACATCGCTATTGTTCATTGATTTATATTGGTAGGAATGCACTATTTAATGTGAAATACCTGCCATAATTAAATATTCGTATATATTCGTAAGTATATTTTTTGGTGTCTCAATATAAGCAATTAGGAAATATCTCACATTTTGATTTATTTAGATGTAGTAAGCCTAAATATAGCATTTTTAAAACAGTTGACTCTTTTCTTTATAGCTTTGAGTTAATATCACCAATAGCTTGGAAAATTAAATTTAAAGCCAGGCTAGTTTGTACTGTACTTAGGTTTTCTGCTAGCTCTGGTTGTGAACATGAATGCAGTGGGTAGAGTAGATGATTGTCAAATGATGCCATTCCACTTTAATGACAATGCAAATGATTGTTTAAATTCCTACTAAAATTATTTAGCTAAAATTCTCTTTACATATTGTATTACAGTGTTTTGGCATTTTGTGTCCAAGGTAGCAAGATATCCAAATATGTGTTTCCTTGGCCCCAGCAATCCTGCCAGGTGGTTGATCTCTTCCCACAGATAGTTCTTTCAAATAACAACAAGCCTGTCTGAAGGCCATTTGTTACCCACTTCATCATGAGCTACCATTCTCCTCATATAATCCTTCCCTCCATGTGCTGCACTACACTCTGGGTAGAAGGGTAGTAGGCCAGGTAGTTTCTTTCAAGATCAAAGTTCCATTCTTTAGCCATCAGCAAGGCTATTTGAAAACCATGCCCTAGCCTTTCTCTCCCTACCCTTTTCTCCCAGAGGCTGAGAATATTTTATGTGCTAAAATCCTAGAGCGAGATCTATAGCATGTAGATCGGCATCATTCCATTGAAATAAACTGAGTGATGTGGGTTTGCATCAGCTGAAGATCTGGCCTCTGCTGTCTGTCAGACAAGCAAGAGTTCCAAATCCACTCTTGAATTCTGGTTGTCTCCTTCATTAAGGGTAATATTGACCTTTGAGATAGATACAAAGTCAGTCTAGCTACACTACTGCTACTAAGAGTGGAAGGATCTTGGTCTTGAGTTTATATGGTGACTTTCATCCACATGGACGTGTAGAAGCTAATAAGCTCAATGTTAAAATTAATAAACTAAAATGTCAGCTAAAAAATGGATAACACTGATTGTGAAAATACTGTTATTTAAATGAAAAGATTTTTGGTGATACGAAGATTTTTGAAAAAATGAACATCTATTATTCTGTAAAATCGCTGGACTCATTCATAAATTTCTAATGATAACAGTTTCCTTAAAAAACCAAAACACACCATACCTTAAGTGACATTTTCTTTCAGTGGAGTTTTTTTTAAATCAACATAGTGTTGATGCTAACAAAAGCAACTAGTTGGTTTTTGATATGTAGCTCTGGGTGTCAAGCTATGCTAATTACTTACATTCTATCCCAGCAGTGTTGCTAATTATTTAAACAATATATCATCCTTCATTAACCACGGGACAAAAGATGCCATTACACTCTAGCTCTTTTTGTGGCAAAAATGAAGCCCTTTAATTAAGAGTTCTGGTACACTTGTCTGAGGCTTGCATGCTAGAGTGGATTTAACAGTCAATGTAACAGTCATTGTGAAGCTCTGGAAATGAGAACTAAAAGTCTCTAAATCGCTTTGCCCTGACAGTTGTAAATCCAATCCTGTGAGGTGCTGAGTACTTTCATCTTTTATCAGCGCACTGTGAGTTGAAGGCACTCATTTTCTCACAGCAGCAGGCCTCTGGTATTTTTAGTTATAGGATTACATGAAAAAACTTCTGTTTATTATTATTAATAATAATTAATAAAGTAGGTCACGGACATGTATGTGTATAATAAAAAAACTGGGGACAAGTCAGTAATATATTGAATTTATATGACATGGTGTAGTGTTAACTTTGTGGTGGAACTTTAAAATTAACCTTCTGTTATATAAACAATGTGTAGTGTGTTATAAATATTAACAGGAGGTTCACAGGATTCCAGCAAATGCTCACATCTAACCCACTTTATGAATGCAAAGAATCTCTATTACTCAATGAAAATTCATCCTTTCCTGTTTGTCTTGGAGCAATGGAATGAAAAAAAATGCAATTAGAACTATACCAATTTTTTTCAGGGAAACAAATTAAAATTAGATTCTCATATAGTTGTATCTACATAAGTTAACATTAGCTAAGGTTTTGGAGTGAGAAAGAATGTTGTGTGCGGACAAATGTAAGACATAGATATAGTCAGCTAATGTTCATTTTGAGTTAATAAACATGTTACATTTGGGCCTGACAAAAGGAAAAAAATATATATCTTGGATCAGAGTCTCAAATAGTACAATGTAAATAAACATTGCTCAATCGAAGTTAATGGAGCTGCTTAGATTTACACCAGCTGAGGATCTGGTCCATAACGTTCAGATAGCTATATCTCCCATAATGCCATGAAATGTGAAATCAGTTTGGGGTGGCTTTCATACTATCTAATCAGGAGAGATCCTTTGTTGGGTCTGCTATAGCCCTGAATATTTCTGTGTAATTCTTATTAATGCTGAAGTGTGTTAGGCATGTTTACGAAGGGTAGATCACATTCCAGAGTAGAATTCTGTAACTGCAAGAGTGTTGCCTTTTTCATTAACATTTTCAGTATTTTTACTTCCAAAAGTACACCAACAAAAAGGGATCTTTAAATTATGTTTTGTTGTTGTTTTTTTATTTTCATGGAAAGAATTTACAAAAATAGACAACACTACAATCAAAATCCACATTTTGGTGTGGTGATTTTATGACGGAATCCATTTAAAAAAATCTATTTCTTTTTTCCTAATCTGAATCAGGACACAGGGAAAATAATCCATTTGCCTTAACAAGTTTAGTGCTCAAACATTTTTCAGTGGGAAACAACTATAAAATATTTAAGCACTGAGAAAATCAAAGTTACATCTTACAAAATTACTTTGAGCATATTATGATAGAAGGCCTTCTGCCAAATCCAAAGCTTCTATAAATAGAGTATAACAATGCATGCATCTTTCCCTATTGTTTTAAACTTGAGGTTAAAACCCTTAATATTTAAATGTCTTTGTAGAGATACTAATACAATATATGCTGAAATTTTCAGCTTTGTGTCCCTTACTTCCTTTTTGTATTACTTTTAATTTATGGACTAATCATTAATCAGGTTGCAAATGTATTGCAATATCATCAGGGTCTGACACTGCAAACCTGTACTCATATAAATAGTCCTGCTGACCACACATGAGTATGTGCTTAAAGGATCAGACCATACGTCATTATGTGCATTTATTAATAGTATGTATGTGTAGATCAATACCTATACACACAAAGATACTAGTAATATCTACATGTATTCTGTGTGTGTGTGTGTACTGTGTGTGTGTGTGTGTGTAACAGAGTATATATAATTTGTGTGTATGTGTATAATACACATGCAAAAACACACACAAATGTACAGTGCATGTAAAAGATACATATGGGTGTGTATCTATGAATTACATACACATGTATGTTATGTATATGCATTCCATATATAATGTACTTGTGGCTATTACTAGCACGTTTATGGATGTAATGGATTTCTATTTTTAACTCAGCATTGATTAATGTATCCTTTTTAAAAACACTTTTTTTCTGTTGCTGATTTTCACATTTATGAATATATTTTCCCTTTTGTATCTTTGTAACGTCTATTAACATTAGGCTTAATGGTAGTTATACAGACAATACATTTAGGAAAGAATATGCACCTTAGAAGAAACACACAAAGCCTTTCTCAATAGGATCAATTTTTCAATCTGTCAGTGAGCACAATATATAGTATGAAGAATGTGGAAAAAATTATAACTAACTTTACAAGATTGAATATTTTCCTCCTGCTTGCTTAGTATTGAATGATTTTGAGTGGTAGCCAGTTGTCACCTTTCTTTCAAGTTTATGCAGCTTTAGTATTTTAAAAGTATTATATTAAACCTGGCAAAATGTGTTCTAGGGAAACTTGAAATTCAATAGCTTCTTGTTCATTCCATACATGAACTTTAGAAATTAGATGAAACAGGTTTAATAAAAATTGTTAGAATACATAAATTAAGTACAATATATGCATACATGAAGTTAATAAATTGTTACATTATATATTGCCCGATCTAAAAATAGTGTATTCTACTGCATAGATTATTCTTTTTGGTGTCGATATTGGTATTTAGTCACTTTTACTTGTATAGAATATTATCGAAACACATTATCAGACTGGCCGCCTTGAAGTGTGCTGATACCCAGACAATAAAAATAAAACTAATATGTGTAACCATGGTGTTTTAGGGATTATTGTGCTACAAAGAGTGTGTAACCTAGGTGAAAAATGGAATAACCATTGACTACACTAATTTACTACGTTAATATACTTATACAATTATGAGAATCCTCTTTTTAGTCCTACATCCTTTGTTTTAGTGTGTGACCTTAAGTCTGTGTTGTTTGTTCTCCTGAGTCAGAATTTTTTGGTGGAGAGGAGCAGGACCCTATAACATTTAATTACGGTAACAGATATTGCTGTGCATGTATGTTTTATCCTTTACTCCCTTCTTCCATGCATGAGTCATTTCAGGCATCCTTGGCTACCAAGCAAATTCTAAAATTTACTTTACACAGGTTTCCTTAAGAGGGAGACCTTTGTCTGCCCCTACTAGATCACCAAAAATAAAAGATGGATGGTAACTTGTAGATCAAATAAACTCTTCAAGGCTGGAGCATAGTCATTAAACATGTCTGTAAAGCGCTTAGCATACTTTGAGTATCCTATAAATAAATAATAGTAAGTGAAGGAAAAAGTGATGTACTGTTGACTTTTGGGTGATAAGCCGTATGGTGCTAACAATGCTGCCTGAAAAAGAGTTTGAGATGGCCTTTTTCTTGTGACTTGTATAGGGGGCATTAGGAGCATCACTTTTCTTGTGACTTTTTCCTGTTTGTGTTCTGGCACTATACAATAGTTCATTTCATACCTGTTTTTTTCCAAAGAGCACCTTAAACAAAAGTACTTTCAGAATCAGATCCTTGTATTGGTACTTTAACTTACTGTTCCTCTTTTCCATTAGAATGATTTGATTGAGTTCCTAAGCTTTCTTCTCTGCATCTGCTGAGGTGTGAGATTTTTGTTGCAGCTAGAATTAGATTGGCACAGATATGGCCGTCATTGCCTCCTGGTAAAACCTGCAAGGTTATTTACTATTTATCTTTAAAACAGTTCCTGTTCTTTCTAGGATTTTAACAATGGAAGAGAAAGGGCAAGGGGCAGTCAATATTGTTCAATAGTAACATTTTTCCCCTTAAGCAACAAGCATTAACACTATCATATGTCAACAGTTGTTTATAAAAGGATATGTTTTCAAAGGTGCCTCAATCCAACTTCTAAAATTACATGCACAATTTTTCACTTGATCCAAAAAATTTGAATGTGAAAAATGGTGAGTTCAAAAAGACTCAGCAGGCAAAATCTGATGTGTAATTTGAGTGCATTCTTTTGAAATTTCTACTCTAGCCATCAGTTCCACAGACAGAAAAGCAGGAGTAGCAGCATGATCTTTTAATTCAGTTTGATAATATTTGGTGGATCAGAAGGCTCTTGAAAGACCATAAGAATAAGGGATACAATAGGAGTGACTGTGGCTAAATTTCTCCCTTTTTGAGACTTATCTTTTCAAGTATTTTTGAGTTTGAGAGGGTTTTTGTTCCATAAGCAACGATAGACTCTTTTTGTGAGTGGTCTTTCTCTGACTTATAAAAATCAGAGAGATGAGATAATATCTTTTAGTGGACCAATTCTGTTGGTGAGATAGACAAGCTTTCGAGCTACACAGAGCTTTTCTTCAGGTCTGGAAAATGTACTCTGGTGTCACAGCTAAATACAAGATTAAACAGTTTCAAATTAAACGATATGTTCAATTTTGTAGTTAGCTGTGACACTGGACTAGAACTGAAATTGTTGCAGACAATAGATTAGAAAGGCAATGGGAATGGAGGCTTCAGTGTGGCAGTGAGGAGTGCAGGCCACTGGCTGCACAAAAATGGGGGTCACCCGGAGCCCCCACTCCTGGGACACAGGAGTGATGAAGCTGCATCCAACCCTGACACAGTGCAAGGGCCAGGCCTCCCTCAGAAACAGCCCATGCCACTGCCCCTCTGCGCTGGGGCACACCGCAATAACAAGTGAGAGGGATAGTCTCACATGCACACCCATCCCGAGCCCCCAGTCGAGGTGTGGGCAGGCAGGTTCAGCCCAGCAGGATCCAAGTGTGGAAGGGCTCAGTGTGGGGGATCCAGGTGTGGGGGGAAGGTTCTCTGTGAGGCAATCTGGGTGCGGGTAGCTTGGTGGGAGGCCCTAGGGTCGGGGAGGCCCTGGATGCCCAGGGGCTTGTTGGGGTGTTCTGGGTGCAGGAGCAAGGGGACTCTGTGGGTGGGGGTCCAGGTGAACATGGATAGAGCTCAGCAGGGGGGTCTGGGTGGGATGGGGCTTGGTAGGGGCTGTGTGTGTGCAGGGATGGGGCTTGGCAGGGGGATTCGGGAGCTGGGGGGATGGGGCTTAGTGAGGTGAGGTTCCAGGTATGTGGGGCTTGGCAGGGTGGTCAAGGTGCAGGGGGAGTGGGGCTCAGCAGAGTAGGGTTTCAAGTGCGGGGAGCTCAGTGGGGGATGGTCTTGAGGTGTGTGTGGGGGGGCAGATGCAGGGGATGGAGCTCAGCAGGGGAGTCGGGGTGAGGGGTGGAGTCTGGATGCCCGGGGTTTGGATGGGCAGGGGGGCAGCTCCCTGTAGAATGACTCCTCCCCCTGCAAGCTGGGGAGCTATGGGAACAGGAAGTGGGGGTGGATGTGGAGCTTTCTGCTGCTGGGGTCACCGTATGGGGAGCTTCCCCCCCCATATCTACCCAACCCCCATGCATCCGGATACCACCCCACTCCCCAGCCAGACTTTCCTCATCCATACAGTGGAAGAGGAAGTCCCGTCTTGCACCAGCCCAGCCGGGACTAGCAGCTGGAGCCCAGCAGCTCTGGGTATAGCACAATAGCAAGTGAGAGGGTCAGTCTGTCTCGCATGCATGTCCAGCCTCCTCCCCCACCCTCAGGCTATGATTTATGTCTCCCTCAGCTGCTTCCAATGCCTAAACCAATGCCTCAGCTGCTTCCAATGCCTAAACCAATGCCTAAACCTGCTCTGGACCACTGACCACTGTGAATCAATTATTCTATGAGGAAAGAGTAAAATCTGTGGGAGACATTAATTCTGTGCTTGCGCAGTGGCACAGAATTTCCCCAGGAGTATAATTCTGAGCTCAACTCAGGATAAATCAGGAGTATTTCCATTAAAGTCACTGGTATTATACTGAAGTATTCTAAAAACTGAAGTGAGATCAGAATCACAAAGCTCATGCAAAAGAACTTAAATTCCTGAAAAAGTATTTTATATCCCAAGTATGCTGGTAGCCATTTACATCCCAGTATGCTTTGTATTTAGAATGGAAATTTATTACCATATTTATGGTAATTCAACTACTACTTGCTGTAAATGCTGAGTTTTTAATGGCACCCATTGACAGTCCTAAATCTCTCATTTCTGCCATCAAAATAACAACTCTGAACAACTTTCAGAATTTGCAGATGATGGCTTATTTGTTTAGCTGAGCTAGAAAGGTTCGTAATTTACTCTTAATATAAGATAGTGGTTCTCAAACTTTTGTACTGGTGACCCTTTTCACATAGCAAGCCTCTGTGTGTGACCCCCACTCCCTTATAAATTAAAAACACTTTAATAGATTTTGGCATTAATACCATTATAAATGCTGGAGGCAAAGTGGGCTTTGGGGTGGAGGTTGACAGCTCGCAACCCCCCCCATGTAATAACCTCATGACCCCCTGAGGGATCCCGACCCCCAGTTTGAGAACCCCTGGTATAAGAGGAAGCAAGGGGGCAATAGTGACTCAGAAGCTCCTGGGACTACTCCTGGAATAGTGCTGTTGATGGTACCGCTCCTTGTTCAGGACTGTGTCTAAAATCACAAGCTGCACCTCCCCTCCTTGTATCACTTCCTATAATTGCATGTACTATATTCCAAAAGTCTGAAACTCAGGATTTTACAATTAGTTTTAATATATTGATGTTTTAATTCTGTGTCTAAAGATAAACTCTAACTTGTTTTGTTTTTAACAAACAACATTTTTGGATGGATTAAAATACTATTCTCCTTAGCACTGTCATGACAGGCTCAGAATATTGGGGCTGAGGGAAATGACGACTAACTAAGTAGAGGAAATCTTTCCATGAAACTGATGAGAAAAGAGATACCAGAACAGAAGTGTTCCCTTGTTGAAAATAACCCTGTTCTCAGGTAAATGACAGTATAATTGGTGACTTAGGACCAGATTTAGGGTCAGGTGACCAAATGGGGTACGGGGCTTGGCGGGCACCAGGCTTGGGGTGATGTAAGTTATTCAAAAGTTTAACAAATGGGAGGGGGTGCTGAAGATGCTCCTCGCCTGGGGCGCCATTTGGTCTAGGGCTGGCCCTGGCTAACAGTTGTCTGTGCTTGCACTGCGGCAAGCTCTTCATGGAAACTGATCCATGTGAAAGTGTCCTCTTTGATTCATGCTTTGCTTTCTTGAAACATGAGGCTGTATAACTGAGCTCTGTTGTTTAAAGGGGCCCAGACAATATGGTCAAACTTTAAAAATGATTAGACAGACAGCTGTTTGCCACATATGTATCTTGTTCAGAAGTCATTTGCTAGAATTGTTAAGCTGTAGTCAATGACACTCTGTGCTAGCTTTGCCCCATAACCAAAAAGATAAAAGGGAAGAATAAAACTCATAACACATTGACTCTTTCGTATCTATCTATAATGGTGAGTCTGTATACATAATCTGTTAAACTGTGACATGTGCGTGTGGGGTGTGTGTGTGTGTGGGGGGGGGGGGAAATGGCAAACCATTCAAATATTTGTTAAAATATGATATTCTCCACACAAAAAAGCCTCACCATATATATTAGGAGAAATCCTTTTCAATGACTAACAGAGCGGAAGAAATTGTTAAAAGAATACATTGCTGGTGCATCCGTAAGTAAAATGCAATATAAAATGAACTTAAGTAAAAATAGAGGTTTTTCTGGGTATCCAACCCAAATAGATTCTGTAAAATAGAAGAGGAGGAGAAGTTGGTGCATATATGAATATGAAGGCTGAGGAGAGGTGGAAGGTCTGCAACCCTCACTACCATCAAGGGCACCCACTGTCCACAGCCACTTCACTCTCACAGCAGAGGAATATGTAGCCACAGAATGACACGCCCTTACCTTGCCCTTCCTATTTCCTGCCTCCTCCTGTCCATTCGTGCCGGGGGTGCTGCTGTCATGGTCACAACAAAATCGTGGTAGTTCCACTATGGGGGGTTTCGGGCCTTCCTTATCTGAAGGGGGAGGGGACAAGATTTGAGTCAATAGGGTTAACTACCGCGCATGTCTCTAAGGCTACAATTGAAGGTTTATAATTATTAATCTACAGGTTTGAAAAAGTTATCTGCAGTAGGATATAATGCCTGCATTCTGTCACTGGTCCTTCACTTCCCCCACCCCAAAGAACAATAGTTGCCCCCATAAATAAAAAATTCTGGTCTAGATACTTGGTCAAATTAGTTAACATGTACGTTGATGTTGTTTTTGTTGCACTTTTAAATGAAGGCAGAATTTTCCTACTGTTTTATTACGCCCCTCAACAAATCTGTCTGTACTCAATGTGTTGCATCATCACTGACCTTCTGATGCTTCTGTCGTAGCTCATGGGGCTATGTGACCTTAGTGGAAAGAACAGCTCCATCAATTTTGGCAACAGCCATCCTCATAATGCCTTTCCACTTTTTTTTTTGAATTGCCACCCAACTCACTGAATTAGCCCCTTTTTTTGCAGGGGGGAATGGTGGAGCAGCACTCCAGAAGTTCAGATGCTTTCCCAAACCTCTCGTCTAAAAACTGGACTAAAAGTCTCATGCAAACAGGATGTCATGAGATTTCTGTTTCTGGCTGGGTAAGAAATATTAGAAGAACTATTTTTATTTACTTCAGTCCTTCCAGTCCTGCCCTTGTTGTGAAAAAAATCTTACACATATTTCACAGAAATGATCAAAAAGTGCTATGTCTTTGTCATACTGTTGCCTTTTGGATCAATAACAATAGAAAAAGTTGTACTTATTGTTAAGGGTAACTATGTGAGGGGGGAAATGAGAGAAATGAAATAAAGAGTTAACTATACTTTTTTGAACCTTGAGAAGGTTTGAGTTTGGTTTGAATTTTGAGCAGAGTTTGAAATTGGCTCCTGCTTCATCCACATCAGTTTGCACATTCCCAGTTGAAACCAATGCAATTTACTTTGTCAAATAAATCACCACTGCTCTTTAGAAAAAACACACAAACAAATTCCCATCAGAGCAGTGTTGTTAGGATCCCATTGTGGTTAATTCTGCCCCATTGAAAACAATGGGGCTTTAGACTTCACTGTTTTAGTCAATGGGCACAAGACCAAAGTCCCAGTTGTTACCTACATTGACATTGCCTCTTAAATAAAAAAAAGCCCGTGTTAAACTAAGTAGTGTTTACAAACTAAATTATCTGCTTATAAAGTAAATTATCAGAATTACAGATGCATGTGAAGGAGTGATTATTTTCTTAGTTACCGATGTGTATAGTTAGCAATGAAACTGTCAGTAGCAAGAAGAAGGAAAAAGGAAAAAAGGGCACTGCTTATTTTGCACACTTTTACAGACATTCTAGGACTGATAAGAGCTCCAATTCATCCTGAAGTCGGAGACGGAAGTTTTCTTGTTGAATGACTACTGTGCACATAGTGGGACTATTAATCTGTTGTCACGTGTTTTCCTTGGAGGATTTAGTTTCCTTCCTGAGGAGGTCCAATAGGTCAGGTAAATATCTGAGTTTTGAAGCTGTTTGTATCAGTCCTGCCCTGTTAGAATGAATATTTCTACGAAGAAACTGTGAGAGGAAAGTTCTAGGAAACCTAATCATGCAGCTATGCAATACAGCAATGTTGGGGAGCCATTTTAACTGTGTATGACAGATAAAAGGTCTCCTCTTTATTGTGTAATTTGAGAATCTAGCTTGTTTAGAAATCAGTATTCAGTTTTGTTTTGTTTAATAGCATTGGCTGAGTAGAGATTAAGAGCCAGATTGTGGAGCCTTTACTTAAACCAACCCTTGTTCATGCGAGTAATCCCTGGTATTACTTGGTCAAATAAGCATTCTCTAGTGTACGGATTCTACAGTCAGGGCCTAAGAAATTTGAATCTATTACTTAATCCATCTGTTCTCTTGTTTTATACTTAGATTGTAAACATTTTGGGGCAGGGATGGTCTTTCTGTTCGTACAGTGCCTAGCACAATGGGGTCCTGCTCCATGACTGGAGACTGGGGCTCTTAGGTCCTATGATAATACAAATACAATAATAAAATAATCTCAATTATACAGTATTTACATTGGTTCATCTGGCCACACCCTGCCTTAATTTACACCAGTGCAAATCCAGAGTAATCTCGTTGAAGTAATGGAGTTATTCTGGATTTGTACTGACGAAACAGAGTTCAGAATTTGATCCACAGTGTTTTAATAAGGAACAAAACAGACGAGCGTATGCCTGTGCAGCGCTATTAAGGGCTTTCCCTGTTGTTAATACAGACCTGTACCACGAGAAGTAGAGATGAGAATCAAATCCCCACAAAGCGAGAAGTGTTTGCAATATGAATCAAGACTACACTAGAAAAGGTTTGCCAGTGTATGCTATACAGGTCTAGCTATACTGGCAAAGCTTCCTAGTTAGGGTGACCAGATGTCCTGATTTTATAGGGACAGTCCCGATATTTGAGGCTTTTTTTAAATATGGGCCCCTACTACCCCCCATCTCCTGTTCCGATTTTTCCACTTGCTATCTGGTCACCCTATTCCTAGTGTAGACACAGTTTATAACAGCAAAAAAGAACTCTTGCTTCTATATGTTATACCGGTTCCCAAAGTGAAATAACCTATACCAGCAAAACCACTTTGATGCTGGTATAACTGCATCAACACTAGGGCTTTTGCTGGTATGCCTATGTTGCAAAAATATCACCCCCTTTGCTGACATTGCTATACTGGGAGAAGCTTCTAGTGTAGATCTGGCCTGACTGTGAAACTCTTGTTCACAAGGATTTGTGAAAACACTTTTGATTTATCTGAGTTTGTCCCCCATCCCTGAATTTCAGTTTGTGCTTTAGAGTAAAATAAAACTCAGCCAGTTTTCTGAATCTAGCTGTAGGATCTCCAAAAAGGCTCATAAAGCTAAGCCAAACTTTTACAAACCTGCCCTGAATTTTGGGCTTGCAACCAGCTGCCAAACTGGCCATGTTTTGGTTTTCACTGCAAACATTTAACACAGTTCTAGTACTGTTATATAGTCTCCTTGGTTTTTTGGACAGTGATTCCCTAAAAATATCAACTTCACTTTCCAAACTGTGGATTTGATATTTATATATTTAGTTTGATTTACACACTGATCCTGTTAAAAAGGAGCACCTACCCCTGCTCTAGGCACTACTTGACTATTCCTAAAAAATAAGGAGCTCTTCTGTAATTCCCTTTTAATTATGAATCAACTAATTCAGAATAAACCAGCAGCAATAAACATATGGAAGATCATGAAGATCTCCAATGAGAACCTTCCCCCTCCTTCAGTCTGGAAAAACAAATGGGCTTCACAGCATGCCCTGAAAATTAGGGCTATTTCAGACCAAGAGGAGAGCATGTTCCAAAGTATATACAAACTAATTCCTCATTGTTTTACCATAAACCACAGTGAATCCTGATGAAATGAATACAGCTGTTGCAGTGCTGTGACATAAAAGAGAGCCAAAATATAGTAACTAATTTACTGTTCAGGGATTTTTAAAATATACATTTGGAGGAGATTCATTATTGGCAATTCTTCAGTGAGGCATTTATAAACTTATCCTCTGAGGTGATCGTATCTTCTTTCATTCTGAGAACACACAGAGAAGAAATAGAACCAGGATGACAAATGAGCAGTTAGAAATCTGCAACAAGAAACCACAAGAACCTCAAGCTAATCCAAACCAAGCTGAAAAACCTTTTGGGAAGGAGATGAGAACTCTTTCATGGGCTGTTAGAAAAATTCACTGAGAGACTCTCTGCTGACCAGGTCACTGAGGGCAGAGTCAGCAAGGGGAGGCTGCAACAGCCACAACCTCCCATATGCTGGCAGGACTATAAGAATTCGCCCCCTAAAAGTAGGTAATGTTGGCTGGGGAGGAGTTGTGCCCAGCACTGATTCTATGCGTCCCCTCAGCAACCTCTGCTGATGGTGACCCTATGGAACTCTGAACATAACCCAAGGATAGGCTGCCTCTTCTCACTTCTGGTGAATGCTCCCCTGGGGTATCAGTGACTAGGATGGCACAGGGAAGTATTCCAAATACTTCAAACATCTGTAAAAAATTCAATGATTCTGGCCCACAAAACGAATACTGCCCATACTGCAGTGTGTCTACCCCACAGATAGTCCCAACCTTTGCTCTGGCTGTTTAGAAGTAAGCAAGCAGACATGCAGAGCACCAAGGTCATGAAGAAGTGGACATAATATCATTTACACTGCTATAAGACCACTGATAAAAGAAAAAACAGTTGCCTCCTGTCTTATCCTGAAGAGGGTCTAGCTTCTCATTTGTACTAATTGTGACCCCAAACTATATTCTGGCTGCAGGAAGTGGGAAAATATACAGTGCCAGAGTCCCTTCAAGTGTTCTGATGTTCACTGTGTTTGGTATTTTGACTAAAAAATTATTATTTGTTACAAAACTGTGCATAAAAATTGTAGAAGTACATGATTAAATAGGTGAAATGGATATTAAAGCTGGTGAGATGAGGGTAAAGCATGATTTGAACTGTGTTAACTGAAATTGGTGTGAACCAGGGTGTGATGGGGTGTACTAGGCCCTTTAAGGCAAAAGGCTAGAAAATGAGTAATGGAGGTGGGTCCCCAGGTCTTCCTAGAAAGGCTGCAGGGAAGAAGCCAATCAGAGCTCAGCAGGCTCAGCTAAAAGGAGTTAGTTCCTGGCAGGTACTAGAGGAGCAGAGAAGGTGCTCTTTGCTGGGGTTTGAGACAGAACCAGAAGGCTGGTTGTGGTGACATTGGCATTCTGTGGGGAAGAACTTCAGCCCTGAGGTAATGGTGGAGAGGAAGGGACTACAAGGGAAATGGCCCAGGGAATAGCAACAGCTATATATAAGGTCCCTGGGTTGGGACCCAGAGTAGTGGGTGGGCCCCAGTATGACACTGGCAGGATGACCTAAGCCCCAAGAAGGGGATAAGACTTGTTTATAACCCCAAGAGAAGGGCAGGACCTAAAAAAATCTCCAGGGAGAATGCTCTGGGTGCACTGCTCTAAACCAGGGCAGACAGGGAGTTAAAGCTAGCCCAGAAGGGTCTGAGGATTGAGCCCAGAGACCAGGCTAAAGACATTACTTAGGGCATAGGGTCAGACCCTGTTGGACCTTTTACCCTGGAAGGAGTTTGTTTGTTGACATGTTGACTGTGTGACTTGGCTGGATGGCAGAGCCACTGAAGGGCAGTGTTGGCAAGGGCAATAGCTGAGGGGGCACAGCGAAGAGAGAGAGAGAGTGTGCAGGTTTGCACCTACCCAACATGAGGTGCTCACGAGAGGTGAGTGTGCGCCACCACATGGGGCTTAGGTTGAGTCAGTTTTTACAAGACCAGAGAATATGACTTTAGACTTGCACACCAGATACAGTAACTCCCCACTTAACGGCCTCACACTTAACGTTGTTTCGATCTTACAACCCTGCTCCATTACAGAACATGCACATTTAAAGTTGTGCAATGCTCCCCTATAACGTCGTTTGGCCACCTGCTTTATACATGGCTGGCAGCCCCTCTACGCGCCTCCCCCACACTCCCCGCCAGCACTTCCCGCCCACTGGCGGACCCCGAGAATCAGCACCTTCCCCGTGCTCCCCCTGCCTCCTGCTCGCAGCAATCAGCTGTCTTGCAGCATTCAGGAGGGTGGGGAAGTAGTGAGGACGCGGCGCGCAGCCTCCCCCCTCCCTCCTCTGCCTCCTGAATGCCGCAAACCAGAAAACAAACATTTTGTTTCAAGGAGAGGAAAAGATATTAGCAGAAGGGAAATGGTAACAGTGGGCAGCTCAAAGCAACAGGGTATATCCAGCACAACCAGATTAGGTAGTGTAGAGCTACAAAATAATATTTAAGATGGAAAGCTTACTCTGGAAAGACATTCCTTATGGTCCTTATTTGGCAGAAGCTGAAAACTAGGAACTTGGTATGTGAGTGATAGACAGAATTATCTCCTTTATTAAAGAAAGACATCTCTGTACTCTGAGAGGATTTATTTGGGACATCTGAGGGTGTCCACTAATTCTTTCTGAATCCAGAGACAAATTGAAATAGAGGAGAGCTGATCTAACAGCTGATACCAGACTGTGGAAGAACTGAGACAAAGCAGACAAGAGAGGAAAACCAAGCCCTGTATCAACCCAGCTGCTTCACCTTGTAGCAGCAATTGAACAGCTACACATCTATAAACATTGTACCTTGCTGGAGGTAATAGCTAAGACATACAACATTAGCCTACAGTTAAAACCCTCAACAAAATGCAGTCTAAATCTATAGTCTGAAAACCTCTTCAAGAGTAAAGATAACTTTCATGATTTAGCTCTTACCCTAAAAATGGGCTATTACTAGAATAAATGCTGTTAACACACATAGAATTGCATTGTGTATTGTAATATGTCCTGTCTTTTGATATTTTGCTTTTTATTACAATTAAAACTAGTTTAATATAGGGCAAGTCCTTTAGTCCCCTAGCTTGGACTTCAAAGAAGACTAATTACTTGGGCCCTTTTCTGTAGAAAAGGCAAACTTCTGACAAAACTTTGTCTAATTTTGTTTCCAAGTGACCAATAACAGTTAAGATATTGAATGCCCATAAGAGAATTGAAGAAGATTGGTCATACTTGGTCAGACCAATGGTCCATCTAGCCCAGTATCCTGTCTTCTGAGAGCGGCCAATGCCAGGTGCCCCAAAGGGAATGAACAGAACAGGTAATCATCAATTGATCCATCCCCCGTCACCCATTCCCAGTTTCTGGCAAACAGAGGCTAGGGACACTTCAGAGCATGGTTTCATATCGCTGTCCATCCTGTCTAAAAGCTATTGGTGGATCTATTCTCCATGAACTTATCCAGTTCTTTTTTGAATCCTGTTATAGTCTTGGCCTTCACAACATCCTCTGGCAAAGAGTTCCATAGGTTGGCTGTGCATTTTGTGAAGAAATACTTCCTTTTGTTTGTTTAAAACCTGCTGCCTATTAATTTCATTTGATGACCCCTAGTTGTTGTGTTGTGAGGAGTAAATAACACTTCCTTATTTACTTTCTCCACACGACTCATGATTTTGTAGACCTCTATCATGTCCCCTCTTAGTTGTCTCTCTTCGCAGCTGAAAAGTCCCAGTCTCATTCATCTCTCCTCATACGACAGCCGTTCCATACCCCTAGCTGTAAGTAGATCAGTATGAGGCACTCGGGCTGAATTTTTCAAATTTCAATTTTGCAACGAAAAGACAGTGATGAATTTTTCATGAAAAATTGTCTGGTTTTTTGGCCGGCTGTAATTAAGAGTAAAAGCTGGTTAGTGCAAACATGGAGCTTAAATGGTATATTTCTGTACCTTTGTGTGCTAAATCTAATTCTTAGAATCATGTTTCCAGTGTGCATATTCACTATTACAGATTCAGTTCAGAAATAGCTTTCTGTGAGTATTTTATGCCATGCTTCCTCAGATGCGTTCTCTGACACTTGAGTGCACAGACAGCATTGTTAGAGCATGCCAAAAGATTCCTTTACTTTATGCCTACTATTCTTTGTTCCTTATGTTTTGTCCAGATGGTGAAAGCATTCCTCAGTAACTGCTGATCTGAGCAATGCAGGCTGGCTTGGATGTAAAAGAACAAGAATGTTTGGGGGGGGGGGTTGGACTTTTGACCAAACCCCCCTAAAATTTTAAAAAGACAGAAAAATGCTATGATCAGACTGTCATGAGTTTATATTCAGCAGTAACTTTCAAAGAACAACTTGTAAGAATCTTTAAATGTTTTTTTCTTCAATGTAGAAAGGCTAAGTGTGATTACCTCCACTTTCTTAACTTTTGCTGTTGTATTAAAACTGCTTAATATCTCTTACATCATAAGTATGAGGCAAGAAAAAGATGGCCCGTTACATCCTTTTGTTGCTCACCATTAGTCAGTAAGCATGAATTCCTTTTTTGGACATAATTATAAGAGATATAACAGCTAGTATTTGGCCTAAAGGTAAACGTTTTACCAGCATGAATCTATTGTAGCAAGAAACTGAAGTCTTTTGAATTCAAACCAGAAGGGGAAGAAAGGAGATAAATGGGGAGGGTGGGATTTATAGCTCAGTCATTGATTTCATTTAATTCATTTTTTGTGTAGCTTTAGGAGTACAAAGCTGTCTGAGATTTACAAAAACAAACATTAATTTTTCTTTCATAGTGTTGCCAAATTACAGAGTGCTGGCAACCCTAGCCAAGAGTATTCACAAGCACCTTTCTATAGACAAAAAGAAAAGGAGTACTTGTGGCACCTTAGAGACTAACCAATTTATTTGAGCATAAGCTTTCGTGAGCTACAGCTCACTTCATCGGATGCATATGCATATACACGGCTGTTACTCTGAAACCTTTCTATGGACAAACGGCCTTGCCTTATACTGATGAATCTGGACTTTTACACTTAGTATCTTAGGCTGTTTCAGCATTACTTCAGGGTGGAATGGCTCTTTCTGCTTTAACTCTATCACACATTAGTGCAGTGATCACTGATTGTCTGACAAATCCCTATGGTTTCTTTTTTAGTATTTATAAGTGTAATCCTAGATTTCTCTTTGGCATGTACTCTGTTTTGCATCAGATAGAGAAACCTGGCCAGCTTTAAAGGCCCACCGTCAAATTTTCAAAAGCACCCCAGTCACTTAGGGTGCAATCCACAAAGCAATTGAGGAGCCTAATTTCCAGACTTAGGTGTCTAAATCCCCATGTGTGGCATCACTGTGATCCATGAAACTCTTTCTTGGCTGCTGCCTAGTCCTGTAGGTGCTTAAACTCACTCAGCATCTAACTTTCTGCTGTAAAAGTTCTCTAGGCACCTAAGTTTTAGACCCTGGGTCATGTGCACGGCTGCCTCATCTCGATGCCCAGGCACCTATCTTCCCGCCTAAGCCCCAGAACAATGAATGGACAGGGAAGCTAGATACTAGTCTGCCTCAATCACATATGGGATCCAATCCAGGAGGTGGCCGCTAAGAATGCCTACTGGATCTGGTCCCATTCAAAATCCTATTGGAGGAGGAGGTGGGGCTGATTCTCATCTTATAATGTTTAGCCCAGTGGTTAGAGCACTTACCTGGGATGTGAGAAACTCAGGTTTAATTCCTGCCCCTCCTCTGCTAAAGGAAGATCCAGGATTGGAATGGAGCTGGGATGTGGGGTGTTTAACTACTGAACTGTGGGATAGCCTCATGTGTGGCTGTCTCAGGGTCTGCTGTTGAATAAATAAAGAGCTACTGGGAGCAGGGGCACTGGATCCTGGGTCTCCCACATGGATGTCCTAACCACTGGACTACAGTCATTTTCTCACTCTGTCTGCCCCAATGACTGCTCCACTGTAGCTAAATACTTAAATAATCATTTTGAGAGAGGGAAGGATACTATAGTCCAGTGGTTAAGGCACCCACCTGGGAAATTGGAGACCCCAGGTCCAGTCCCCACACAAAGTGGAGCTTTATCAGCAGGAAAGATTGAGGGAGACCCACATCTGAATATCCCATAGCTCTGTGGTTAGAGCACCCTCCTGAGAGATAGGTGCTTAGGGCCAGATTTTGACACCCTTATTCACTAGAAATAGAACCTTATTCTGTGAACATGCTTTCAACAGGACTAATCAGAGTAAAATACTACTCAATGTCAGAGTGGCTAACTCTGGCCCTTACTAAACTGAATCTCCTGCAGAGGAGAGTTTCCAAGCAATGCCTTATTTTTTTCATTTGCATTGTCCAAGAGAGTCCTATCTTTTAGGTAGACTTCTTTAAGAGAGATTCAGCAAGTTAAGACAACACTGAATTCATTGGCATGGCAAGCCTGCAGTTTGGCCAGAGATGAAGTCAGACTAACTTGTATAGTAACAATAGTTCTCAGATACTGAGATTTGGGAGGGATGACCAGAAGCAGGTGTTTCAATCTAATATATAAGAGAATGGCAAACGAAAAAGCCATTGACCAGGACAGCCAATACATGAGACAAATTGTCAAAGCCTGGAATCATCCTGGCCCAATGGGGGTAGTTGTCAATTATGTCTGGGGTAACTTTTGTGAGGTCATTAGCTCTGTTCTCTTTTGAGTAGTGTTCACTCGTTAAGGCGCTGCAGGTCAGATGATTAGTTAGAGGGAAAGCTAATGGGTCAGGATTCTAATGAAGGGCATTTACATAGGTTTTTGAGAGCTTTGCAAATCCCAAAGTTGATTTCCTGTTCCCAGGTGTCCTGGGATTTAAAGAGATATTCATATTCCCCTCCCCTCCTATAAGCTATTTAGTGGAATGAGCAGTTAACAGAATTCACACTTAAATTGTTCTTCTGAGGTGATCTCTAGAGTTAGCACCCCATTAGGCACCTACCACACTTAGGAGCTCTGAATACATAATTTAAAAATAAATAACTGAGCTGAATGGAGGAAGGGAAAGAGTTCACATCTCTCTAAGCTATTGTTTCAGGTAGAGTCCTACGTGGGACTGCTGTAGAGCCTGGCAGAGGGATTGAGATCCTGCAGGTCCTGCAGGATCCGCTGCCAGAACAGTGAGAGCAGGTGGGAGTGGGATTAAAGAATAGTCCCACACACAGCTCTAGTTTGAGGCTCTTTGTCAGCAGACTCAGACAACACAGTATTAGTTACATCAGTTCATATTTGGAAGGTTTTGTTCACAACCCTAAGGGAAGGACACTCAATTATTCTAAAATGAAAGTGTAGATTCTGATTAACCTGATAGCATATGCCTCCTTGTCCCATTTAGATCCACCACCACTTGGAGACTCTCTACTGAATGCCTCTGCTAGTACACTCAAGTCTCAAAATACTCTGAGGCTTCTGTTTGTGAACCACAACGGAATAAGAATTGAATTGCTCTGAGGCTTTCTGTCAGAGCATGCCATTCAGCCTGATGTGTGACTGATTTGAAAGCCTCAAGTGACATGTGAACTAAAAGCAGAGGGGAGAAGTAGAGAAGCTGCAAAACCTCATGATAACAGATTTCTAAATGTATGAGAAGGGAGACAGACACTGCTGGAAGAAGAGGAGTAAATAGAGATGAAGAAAACTGGATAGGTTGGGTGGTGCCTATCTGAACTTCTTCATCCTATGAAAGGGCTGAACTTTACACCACCTTGTTCTTTGCAAGATTTTCAATAGATCCTGGATCTAGCTAGGCCACAAATACCAGAAGAAAAACTTATTACAGTTTTTCTGCACTTCTGCTTCCAATTGTGGCTGAAACCATTTTTGGAACCATATTGTGGCAGCGTGAGGCTTATTAAACTTGAATATGGGGAGCCAGGCTGGGAATAAAAATTAGCCTAACTATTGTATACTTCAGATAAAGGTTGCTTTTTGGTTTTGTTTAACTCGTGATTGAAACTAGTTTACTGTAGAGGTGGTGCTTTCCTCCCTCCCCGCAACTTTGGAGTTCAAATAAAAAGGGAGTTGAATCCAAAATGTCCCTGATGTTGCACAGCTCCTATTTAACCAAATATTTTAAAAATGGAATGTTTCAATTTTATTTGGGGGCATAGGGGAATCTAGTTAGAATGAGCAAATCTTTTGGGTGTGGTTATTGTTTAAACCACTTTATCAATTTCCAATCATAATTAAAGTATTTAATAAAGAATATAGTCTTGCTTAACCTGATTGCATAAGTTAATACTTTGAGCAATACACAGTGCTAGCTGATAATTCATCTTTGCAAAGGAAGATTTGTTTTAATGAAAGTCAATAGCCTCCACTAAGTTAAGACATTGCAGTTTGTCACTTCTTTGTCAGTTGATATGCTGAGATCTGTGCATATATGCTTACACTTACAGTAGTAGGCTTTAGCTTTATATTGGTGCATGGCTCATGCAATGCAGATGTGTAAATGTTTCTGAAGGTGTTTTCTGTTAATAGTGGGGTGGAGTTTGGAAAGGATGACGGGCACATGAAACCAGTTGCAGCTCCCAAATCCTGAGCTGCCCAGCTCCCTAATCCTGAGCTGCACTAGCATAGGATCCAGGTGTACATTGGGATTCCATCCATGACCTCTTTCCACTCAGCTTCCCAAGAACTCAGTTTGACTCCAGACTTCGTCACTCAGGTACCTTTGTGTGTCATACAGCAACACTACGCTGAGCTGATCAGACTTAAATATGGGGTGTCTGTGGTGTGAATGAAGGGTATATCTCATCTCCAAAGTTACAGAGAAACCCTCTCCCTTTATATACATTTACATATCTCGGTGCATTTACTATAAACTACATCACACATTTTTTGATTGGCTAGGTTACTTTGCAAGAATCAATTGCTGTGCAGCATGTTCTGTCCATCTACATTCCTAATTTACCTTGTCCATTGTTGTTCTTGTTCATAGTAAATGGTTCCCTGGTGTTCTCCCTCTTACCTTAGCTGGCTCAGACATTCTGTCTTCTTATCCTACTGATCTATTTACTTATCTTATTTAGCACAAAACCATCTGTTTTCAACCTAATGATCTCTTTACCTTCCTAAGTCTATCTTTCAAGAAATGAGGCCTCTCTCCAGGTGTTAATTATTCATGTCAGGCCAGACCTCAGCTACAGTTTAGCGTAGACTCCACCATACCCCATCCCTGACAAGATCCTAATGCATCCCCTATACCAGGGTTCGAGGGCTGGTACAGGAGGCAATGAAGCCACTATAATTAGATTTCCATCAGCAAAAAGCTCCCCTGCACAGTCAGAATTATCAAATGGCCATCTCTGGATACATTAGGTCCACTTCATGGTAACAGCTTACCAGAGAAGCTGGCTCTGTGGGGAAAAATCATCAGTGAATGTAGATAAAAGGCCAGCTTTCCCACTGGGAGTTTCTCTGCTCAGTAGACTATCAAGTTTGCCAACAAGCCACACCTGTACAGTAGTTGTGAAGGTAAAAATATGATAGTGTGGAAATAGCACCTCTTGGTAACAGAACTATTTCTCCCTTATTTCATTCATTTAAACTGGTAGCCTCAAAGATTATGGTGAAAATAAGTGACATTTATGTCACACTTTTCATCTAATGTTCCCAAAGCACTCATCTTACCTGACATAAGCCAATAATAATGTATTATTGTTTGATTTCTAATGATCTACATAAAATAAGACAGTATCTACCTTGAAGAGCAATATTCTGGGTTTCATGACATCCGAGTTCTTGCTTTCTATGCCATAGTTTTCACATCCAGAGAATGAGGGTAATGTTACTTACTTAGATTTCTCAACCACATAATGGTGTTGCTTCTGAATCTTCCAGTGCATATCTCCATTCAAACTTTAGTTTGACATTGAGCCAAATTGAAATTCATGACTAATGGATTTTCAAATATTTCTGATGTAGACATTCAGAAGGCAAGTGATATGTGCACTGGCTTCTTGCATCAGTGAACATCAAGGTTTGTGGTACCTTGGAATAATTATTGATCTCTCTTGTCAGTATAGCTTGTTATTTGACAGAACTGAAGGGTTGCTTAATATTATTATGGGAGTATATAAATGGATAAGTGAAGCATAAGGAGTCTTGCTCATCATTAGCTGTTTTGATGGTACTAGTGCATGTCAAGGCATATCTGCATTTTAGTGCCAGTTCACCTTTACAAAGAGAGAGAGAAATCCGATGTGTAATCAATGGAAGAAAACTAGAGTAGAAAAAGTAGAAGGGGGGTGAGGGAGAACCATTTTAAGGCCTCAATCCTGTACTACTGAAATCAGTGGGAGTGTAACAGTTTAAGGCAGGGATCCACAACCTTTGGCATGCGGCCCGCCAGGGTAAGCCCCCTGGTGGGACGGGCCGCTTTGTTTACCTGCCCTGTCTGCAGGTTTGGCCGATCGCAGCTCCCACTGGCTGCGGTTCGCCGCTGTAGGCCAATGAGGGCCGTGGGAAGCAGCAGCCAGCATAGCCCTCAGCCTGCGCCACTTCCCGCAGGCCCCATTGGCCTGGGACGGCGAACCGTGGCCAGTGAGAGCTGTGATCGGCCAAACCTGTGGATGCGGCAGGTAAACAAACCGGCCCGGCCCTCCAGGGGGCTTACCCTGGCAGGCCGCGGGCCAGGGGTTGCTGATCCCTGGTTTAAGGACCAGGAAGCCTGGGGCTAGCCAGCCCTGTTTATTCAGCACACCTGTGCAATAATTAACTGCATTTTAGGCAGAGTGGAATGGACTAATTAGGGTCAGGTGACAGCCTGAAACACCTGTGCCTCATAAAAGGGCTGAGAAGAGTCAGTTTGCAGGAGAAACCATATGGAGCAACCTGGGCTCCTGTGAAAGGCCCTAAAATATGGTTTGGATGAGGTGTTGAGATAATGAGGGGACTCCAGAGAAGGAGCCTGGGAGTCAGGGCCAAAGAGAGAGAGAAAGGAAAAAAAAACTTAAAGGTAGCCTAGAAGGGGCTGGCAACAGAGCCCCAGAGGGCAGGCTGAAGAGGAGCCCAAGTGGGTGTTCCAGGGTAACTGCAACTGTATCTCTCCCCCTCCATGTTCCTCTCCAGGAGTTTCTAGTCAGGTCTCCAGCCATCACTGGTCTCTAGGCAGGGACCCTTGTCCCACTCCCTTCTGACAGGGGGTTTTAAGGCTGCACTGCTTTCTGTCTTATACTGTGATATCTCCAGCAGCCAGTCTGCATAATGGTCAGCACCTGTGCTTTGCTTTCTCTCTGAGGGTTATGAACAGTGTACTGCCAACAGTTACCACACAGCTTTTTTTAAGCAAGCTGTCAAGGTTCCTTCCCCACTCTGAACTCTAGGGAACAGATGTGGGGACCTGCATGAAAACCTCCTAAGCTTACTTTTACCAGCTTAGGTTAAAACTTCCCCAAGGTACAAACTATTTTACCTTTTGCCCTTGGACTTTATCGCTGCCACCACCAAACGTCTAACAGGTATATAATTGGGAAAGAGTGCATTTGGAAACATCTTTCCCCCCCAAAATCCTCCCAAACCTTACACCCCCTTTCCTGGGGAAGGTTTGACAAAAATTCTCACCAATTTGCATAGGTGAACACAGACCCAAACCCTTGGCTCTTAAGAACAATGAAAAAGCATTCAGATTCTTAAAAGAAGAATTTTAATAGAAGAAAAAGTAAAAAGAATCACCTCTGTAAAATCAGGATGGTAAATGCCTTACAGGGTAATCAGATTCAAAACATAGAGAATCCCTCTAGGCAAAACCTTAAGTTACAAAAACAGGAATCTACATTCCATTCAGCACAGCTTATTTTCTCAGCCATTTAAAGAAATCAGAATCTAACACATATCTAGCTAGATTACTTACTAAGTTCTAAGACTCCATTCCTGTTCTGTCCCCAGCAAAAGCATCACCCAGACAGAGAGAGAGGCTTTGTTTCTCCCTCCCCTCAGCTTTTGAAAGCATCTTGTCTCCTCATTGGTCATTTTGGTCAGGTGCCAGCGAGGTTATCCTAGCTTGTTAACCCTTTACAGATGAAAGGGTTTTTCCTCTGGCCAGGAGGGATTTTAAAGGTGTTTACCCTTCCCTTTATATTGATGACACAAGCACATTTATTCTTGTGGTAAAAACATTTCAGAAATAGGGCAGACAATTCCCCCCCACCCCCAAACAGGTGGTTTAATCTATAATTAGATTCACCAAGCCAGTAACAAAGAGCTTCTGCAGCACCACACTGGTTAAACAGAAGCCAAACAGTCACCTTTAGGCATCCAGCCCTTGGCTCTCATCCAGACAAACAGGCCTAATATAGTGAGAGTTTACTGAAAACTCATTTTGCCATATGTGAGGTTCTTACTGATCCCAAAGGGTCAGATACTTACCCCAGATGAATGTGCATCTCAGATCTTACCTAAATATCACGCTGTCAGCTGGATTGGTAGTAAACTAACTGAAGATTTAACAATAAAAGAGTTATAAATGGTTAATAGATCATATATATATACAAATGATTGCAAAGTCTTTAGATCAGGTTTGTAGCAGTGATAGAATAGGCTGCTGGCTTGCAAAAGTCTGTCTGGTGACTTCCAAAAGATTGGCAGGCCCCCAATCCATAGTTTAAGATGCTCCTTTTAGTTGTAAATCCACAGTCTAGAGAATTAGAACAGGAAAGAGGCAACATGGAGATGTCTCGTGTGTCTTTTTATATCCTCTGCCATGTGCATGGAACTTTACTGTCCCAAACAAAGCCCACAGCCTCTGTATATGGAAAGTGGCCAGTCCAAGATGGAGTCCAGGGTTACATAAGCATATCACATATCCTTACATGGTTTGCTGAATCACACGGAGTGGCCATTGGCTCTTTGCTGTCTGAGGCGTCCTCAGGAACAGCTATCTGGACGGGATATGTCTCTTCAATGGTCTGTTGAGAGCTGAGTGTCCTTGATGGGTCATCCATACATAGCTGTCTAGCCCTGATGTAAATGTATCTGGGGTGTGTCACCCAGGAATACAACACAGGTTTAAGTTGTATTTAAACAAGTACATAGCTAATATTCATATACAAAGATGATCCATGTCTATAAACAGGATAGTCATGCTTAGCAAATCATAACTTTTCCATTGACACCTTACATGACATACTTTGTACAAGATCTGTTGCAATTGTATAACATTGATACGAATGGTCATCTATCTTATACACATCACAACACCCGCAGCACCAAGTCCTGACACCAAAGTGTGCCAAGGCAGTCAGTGGAACTGCTGATAAAGTTGTACCATTAACTTCAGTGGGAGCAGGAACAAGCTGTGGCAGATGTGGCAATGTCTTGCAATATCTCTGAGAGATCATACTGTATTAAGTTTATGTATGGTTGTGGGCAAGGGATTGTATGTAATTTAATGGGGGTGAGTGACCACAGCCTTCCAGGAGCTAAGACCAGTGTGGGGTGAATAGGCAAATTAACTGAGGTAGTAACATCTCCAGAGAGGTATCACTACCTAGAGAGGCTTGCATATATTGGTTCAAACTGAATTTGTCAGAGACCAATGTCAAAGAAAGGAATTTTGGATGAATAGCTTGAGTTCAAACTGTCTCGGGGCCTTCTTTCTTATCTGGCCTAATGGGGGCACCAGAATCCTCCTGGAAGGGTTGCAAGGACTGACATCTACCTGAGCTTGGAGTTGTGGTAACCTCTGAAAAACTTTTTAGCATGCATTGAAGTTCTTTTATTGTTTTTTAGTATGTTTTTTCTGTAAGGTTTTCACCTTACGAATTAATATGCTTGCTTAGAAAGAGCTGCGTGGTAATCTATGACTGTGGGCAATTATGCTGTTATAGCCTCTGGAGAGAAAGCAAAGCACAAACACTGGCCTGTTAGCCAGTCTGGCTTGATGGGAATAACACATTGCAGACAGGGAAATGTGCAGCCTGAAAAAACCCAGTTCAGTACAGGAGGGAAAGAGAGATGCCACCAAGGTGAAGTGATGGCTGAGAAGCCAATACCCTAAAAGTGGGTGACCTTGGACCACGGAAGGGCAATACAAGTGCAGTTGCCCTGAACTGTGACACAAGTCCATTGGTCCCACATCTTATAACAAATTGTATTGCTGTCATTATAAAATAGTGCTCTATTTTTGTTACATTTTTTCCACATCAAAATGCTCAAGCACTAGAAAGTCATTCCCCAGACTAGCATTTAGTCCCCGGAGTCCAGGGAGATTACTGAAGAACCCAGGAAGCTGAGTAACACATACCGCCTCCTCAGCTACCCTGGAACCTGCATGGCACATATCAAAAGCACAGGTTCCTTGGGAAGAGAGACAAGCTTTTCCTGTGAGGTGGCTTAGGGTCTCAGGAGGGGAGATGTGGCATGGCTAGGGTGGGATCCAGCTGGCCCGGGCCTCCTCCGGCCGTGGGGAGGACGGGACAGTTGAGGCTCAGGGCTTCTCTGGGGGGCCTCAGGTGGAATGGATAGGACGGGGTGGGCTAGCCTCCCTGAAGAAGGGCTGCACCTGCTGCCAATGAACACGTGTCCTCTCTCCTATGTAGTCAGCCCAGACTGAGCTGAGCTGCTCCGTCTTATACTCTGGTTCCAACTGGAGCATGCCCAGCATGAGGGGGCATGGCTTCCTCAGCCCACAGTATGGGGTTAACCTCTTCCTGTCCATTGTGGAACAGGTCATAGCTGGGTTGCAGTATCTTCCATTTTATGCTGGGCTTTTGATTATAACAGGAGGCATACAGCTTCAGTTACCTCTACTTCCCCTTTCCTTCTTATTTCTTTTTATCTATTAATTCTGATATAAGCTCAGGAACACGATAAAAAAGATCTAACACTCAGTGAAATGCATACAGCAAAAAGCAGCAAGGAAATGTTGCACTACAGCAACACAGGCACAAACATTACAGTTAATAGATGTCAATGGCTTTAAGAGCTTCAACCCTTAGTGCCCCACATGAATGTAGAACATGGCCATTCTTCTAGCAGTGCTTGTGGTTTTGCTATAAGAATCCCCTGAATACTTCTGCAAAGAGTCTCCTGATTGTGTGGTAAATTCTAGTGATTTGAGATGCTATCAGGGTTAAAATTTCTTTCCCTCAATCTTTATTCTTTATCAAATGGAACTCTATGAGCCAGACCAAGCTCCATAGATCCATATATGGAGGGAATCCTAAGCAAACACCCACCTTACATGAAAAATGTGTGTATATATAACGTTGTGAAAAATAGCATGAAAATAAAGCAAAATTTGGTACCTTTGACACTTTTATCCCAATTTCTGTCACTCCTGCAGTGCCTCAAGTTTGCAAAGCGCTTTACACAGAGTAATCCTTTCAACAGCCCTGAGGGTTCTGTGACTGTAAGCATCATTATCTCCACTTTACAGGTAGAGACACTGAGACAAGGAGATATGTGATTTTTTTCCCCCCAAGGCCACATAATAACTCAGTGCCAGAGCTGGGATTAGAAGTCAGGAACTAACTTTATTGAGGATGCTAACATTTTGTTGCTTGAAACTAGACAAGGTCTGATAGGTATTGTGCTATGTAAACATTACACACTCAGGTGCTGGCAGACAACCAGTTCATTATAGAAAAGGCACAAGCTACAAAAACCAACCTTTGGGATTTCTGGTAGATGACGAAAAATCACCCTAGAAAGCTAGAGCTCCTGCTCTCAAGTAGTATATGTGAGTTGTCATTGTTCTTCAAGACCTAAGATCTCACCCTTTTTGTATGTTGAAGGTTTGAGGCTAAAATTCCTTCCTTTGTTGTTTATACAGAATTAAGCGAAGGTATTTTTCATTTACATAAATTATGCATTTGTAGGGAGACAGCAAAGTAAGCATTTTCATCTCATCATTGTGGATAAATTGGAGAGAGTCCAGCGAAGGGCAACAAAAATGATTAGGGGACTGGAACACATGACTTATGAGGAGAGGCTGAGGGAGCTGGGATTGTTTAGCCTGCAGAAGAGAAGAATGAGGGGGGATTTGATAGCTGCTTTCAACTACCTGAAAGGGGGTTCCAAAGAGGATGGCTCTAGACTGTTCTCAATGGTAGCAGATGACAGAACGAGGAGTAATGGTCTCAAGTTGCAGTGGGGGAGGTTTAGATTGGATATTAGGAAAAACTTTTTCACGACGAGGGTGGTGAAACACTGGAATGCGTTACCTAGGGAGGTGGTAGAATCTCCTTCCTTAGAGGTTTTTAAGGTCAGGCTTGACAAAGCCCTGGCTGGGATGATTTAACTGGGAATTGGTCCTGCTTCGAGCAGGGGGTTGGACTAGATGACCTTCTGGGGTCCCTTCCAACCCTGATATTCTATGATTCTATGATCTTTTTGAAGGTTTCAAAGGAAAAATATATGAAAGCACAACAAAAAAAATTGTGGGAAGAATGCCTATAGATCTATACTAACCCATTTATTAAAGTTTGTAGGGAAAAAAGCCATAGATCATTATATTTTTCAACCACCATTGTATTATATTTCCTCTCTGAATAACAAAGGCCAAGATTTCAGAAATAGGAGCTTCAAAAATGAAGCTGAACACTTTTTGTAAATCTGGTCCTTTATTTAGATACCTAAATATGAATTTAGGAGCCTCACTTTAAACTTCTATTGCTGAACATCTTGGCCAGAATGTACAGTGTTATACACGTGTGCATGCACATTTGATTGGATTTACTTCATCTCCGTTCATAGGGACAATTTTTCATCTCATTTCCAGCACCCAACTGAAGTAAGTGCAGTTACTCTACAGATTTACACGTCCTGTAAGCAAAATCAGAATATGTCCCACTATGTACATTATTGTAGTAACTCTTGCACAAACTTGAGCACATCCTTATTAATGATGGAAGGACTCTGCTTGCATTTCCTGTGAGTGCTTATTCAAGCTAACATGAAGATACGCTGCTATTTTTTATTCTACTCACAGGCATTGTTATCAATGAATTAAAACAGGTAGGAGTTAAATTACAATAAAAGTAAAATGGAGGATACTTGTATATTACCACTTTTCTGTTAAGCTTCTCATAATGAATGTACACACTAATAAAGTAGAACAATGCTGGACAATTCACTTAACACGTACAGGGAACAAAGAAATAAGAAATAGCACTTTTGCTTCATCGTAAAATAAAATGGCCAAACCCTGAGATCCTTACTCAAGGAAAGTTTCCACTAAAATCAGTAGCAGTTTTGTTTGAGAAAAAAGCAAGGCACATTAGAATTTGGCAGATGATTGCTAATCTGATACCTTTAGAAAAATATAATAGTTTCTCAGTCCCTCTCTCAGTTTTATTTGCTTGTAAGCAAAGCAAAAAGAACATTGGAACAAGAACTACCATATTAAAGCCTGCTGTGATTTGCATCCACAGCGAGACTGGATTCTCTACAGGAAATGGAAATGATAGTAACTTAATTCCTTCTGCACTGACTAAATTTTTTTATTCCTTAAATATAATCCACTTTCAACTTTCCTGTGTATTTTGGGGTGTTGACTATTTTAGCTCATTAATTGCCCTCTACTATATGGAAGTGTACAAACAACTTTCTGTGAATTATATAGGACCTGATTTAATACCCACCAAAGTCAGTGGAAAGGCTGCAATTGATGTAAATGCTCATTGGACGAGTTCCATAGGGTGTTCAAGATGGTGTGGTATAAAGGGTTTGATTGGTAATTACTTGGGATGTTGCCTGGCTCCTGATTGGTGAAGCCACAAGTGAGTTATGCTGATGATCCCAAATGTGTGAATCCATAAAGAAAAACTCCAGGAAAAGGATGGTATGATATTAAATCAATCACTCAGGGTTGCTGTGCAATCTTAATTCAGCCCTCTTTGTATATGTAATTTGATACGGGGGAGCTTTTTGAAGGCACGAATGTCAATTGGGCACCTAAATCCCAGAATCAGGCTCCACTGGTATTCACAGAGCCCCAGTGCAGCTGCTGTTGAGCCCTGTAGGCACCTAAACTCACTTAGCACCTAAATTTTCACTGTAAAAGTTCTCTTAGGTGCCTATATCTCTACCTCTGGGCATGCACACAGCAGCCTCACTCTAGGCATCCAGACACCTAAGCCCCAGAGCTATGTGCGAACCCAAGGAAGATAGGCGTGTCTCTGCCAATGTTGCTGCAGGGCCTGATCCAATAAGTGTGCTTGGAACTTGCCTACAAGATTGGGACCCCACAAGTAAGCTCACATAAAACAGATGGGTGGGGAAGAGGACTTCCCCTCACAACTTTTGGCTCAGTGTTTAGACTACTCACCTGCCATATGGAAGACCTGCAGTTTTCAAGTCACTCCACCCCCCTCTACCTGAGGGGGAGAATAGATTTGAACAGGGATCTGCCACCTCTTAGGTAAGGGTTCTCGATGCTGAGCTGTGGGATATTCTGATGTGGCTCCCTCACTCTCTTCTCTTGAAGCTATTCCACTGTGAATAATGAAAGCATCATTAGGCCAGAGAAAGCAAATATGAGAATGCTCACCTGGGAGGTGAGAGACCCAGGATCCAGTCTCCTGCTCCAATGACTTTTAAAATTATTTATCCACAGAATTCTATTTTTCCCCCACATAATACCTGTCCCATTCTGTGTCCAGTACACCCTGAGTGCTTAGCTTTGCAATCTTAGCAATGTTCTTTTAGCATTGCTTGTTTTGTATGGGGAAATATCTATATTCTCTTACACATGTACCTTGCCTCCCATATGTTTCCCTATGTTGGATTTAAGTTCTTCAGGACATAGGTACACATAAAACTCCAGGGACACTTTTGGCTCTATACAAATAATGAAGGGCCCAGTCATTAGATTAGTAACTTATATGCAGAGTCTCAGGGAGGTTAGTGGAACTCCTTGTGTCACAATATCTACGTGAATAATTGCTTGCAGGGTTGGGCTCTCATAACGTCTGTTGGGGGATGTGGATGTGAATACTTTTTTTTTTTAACTCAGGAACGTTCAGCTCAAATGCAACATCTAATTTTCAGCACAGTTCTACTCTACTTAATTATCCATTTAGATTGACTGAGGCATAAGGAGGTCAGCTGACTAGTACAGTGTTCCAGGGATCTGCTGATTTAATTCTGCCAGCAACCAGACTGCATGACCTTTTTATCTTCTTTTGAATTGATTTACACATTATGGAGGTCCACTTTATTGTACTGTCAGATGATTAATGTACACAAATACTTATTAGATAGGCACATAAACTGTTTTTCTATTATCATTTTATATTACATTTGCATAATGCAGAAACTTTCCAAAGTACAATTAATTTAAGACATGATGTAAAAAATAAAAGGCTCTGTTTTCAAATTAGTTAAGCTCTATATTACACTTTTGATAGACTGTATATTAAAGCATATCATACCCAATTTAGAATTAGTTATACCCAGTATTGTCCTGATTATGAATAATCCTGTGTAATGTTGCCTATAGTTCTTACCTAAGCAGATTTATGTCTATCAAATACTCCACTAAATTAGGTTCATTCCAGCTGTAGAGGGGATATATAGGAACTGCTTCATGTAACTCTATCCAGTTTATAGACAAAACAAGTCAAATTCATCCTCAGTCTGACTCAGGTGATGTCACCAGAAATAAATTTGGCCAAACAGATACTGCAATTTAAAATGGCGTTTGGGGGTCATATTCTACCCTTTTGCTATGCCTGCCACTCACATTGGATGTCAATAAGTTTAACGTAATGTTGTCTGTGTCTTGAAGGAAGATAATCACCCTGACTATTCACCCTAAACCAAGCTTCAGAGGTTCGAACAATTCAAGGAATATTATCTTACTTATTTTACATTTTCAAGTAGCTCTCCACTCCTTGACTCCAGCTGAAATCAAAAGTAGATGCAGTCACTCTTGGGAGAACCTGTGCCCATGAGATTTCCAGCCCAATCTTTATCCAAATCAGACCTTCTAACCTTCTGATGTGACCACCTGTGCCAGGATAATAGTGTATTCATTAGAAAATTATCCACCAGGACCAAGAATATACCTCTAAGGGCCCCATCCTCTGTTCCATGCATCTCTTGAGGTTTGTAGTTGAAATGATAAAACCTTGCTGCTATTAGCGTATTTAGAGTTTTTGATTTGTAGATAATGGCCCAAATCATGAGATCCTTAATCAGTATTTACTTGGTCCTTACTAAATAAACACAAAGGGTCAGACGGCGGCCTGCGTTGCACGTAATGTGAAGTTGCACTGCCATGTATTCTGAACTCCCTGAAATACTGGAGGGTGCACACAGTGCATCAGTCATATCTTTGGCCCTTACCTGTACCCTTTGAGCAATGGCGCAGTGGAGCATGATATAAATGTAATAGTAATGATCCACAGTAAAAGGCAAATACAGGCCACACTAATTTATAATGGCTCGAGAGTGGTCTGAAGACCTTGTGCATCAGCCAAGTCCAAACCATGTAACCTTTTATGGAATGAAAAGTCTTCATGCACAAACTGTTAAAGAGCAATAAGTGTTATGACCCAGTCCTGTAAAAAATGTAGTCACATGAAGATTCCTATTGTCTTCAATGGTACTTCTTACAAGAGTCAGGGCTACTCATGTGAATAAAGGATTACAGGTTAAAGCCTTTAGTTACCATTTCAAAACTCTTTACAGAATTGTTAAATAATACATTCCAGGAATGCATCCAACCACCTGCTCTTTTACCATTCCACTAAGCATGTCTTCCACTTCCATGTTGAATCCATAGAGGCAGATGAGGGAACAGAACGTAGCCTTTTGTTTTACTTATTTACATTAAGTATTGCATGATGCAATGCAGACTAACCTGAAAATAATTTCTAAAAAGTACATGGCTGCAAACTTTAGAGGAGTGTTCATGTGTTTTATCCTCAGAATTTCTTGTTGCCCTGGGTAACAAAGTCTCTGAGTCCTGGACAATTCTCTGGACCAAGATCCATTTAAACCATATAGTTAGCACTCAATATCTTTTATTAGCAACCATTACAGAGCTCAGGTGTAATTTGCTCTTGAAAACATACATTATCTAAAAGTCAGCTGCATTCTGACAATAACACTAGCATAATTTGCACTAGCTGAAGCTTCCAAGTGGCCATCAAGGGTACAAGCAGAGCTCATTGAGATAATCCAGTCTTTGTATGTTAAAAACACAGCTAAGTGTGGCATGGATTGCATCTGAAAAGAAAATTTCCAAGTCAGGGAAAATGAAAGAAGACATTTCTGGCCACTACTACTATCTGGGAATTTTGGAGATTGAAAAATAATGTTAGCGTCCGTGGATAAACACAGCTGTGTGTATAGCCATAGCCACAAAGCATCATCTCAGTTTTACCTAGACTGATCTTTGAAATGCCGGCTTTTATCAAAGTCCCCACAAGGAACTGGCAGAGTGGGGTAACAGCTTTGTCCAGGCTCATGAAGAAGAAACCTAGAGCAGAGTATAATCAGCATATTGATGACATGGCAGCATTTCACGCATTACCTCACACTTACGTAGTGCCCTCCATCTAAAGCACTGAAAGCACTTTAGAAACATTCATTGCTTCATCATAGAACCCTGTGTGATATGTATATTATTACCCTAATTTTAAAGATAGGAAAACTGAAACAAAGTGTGTTGGACCAAAGTCACAAACTAAGTCATTTGTCAAAACTGGAGGTAGAAGCCAGGATTCTTGATGCCCAGACTCAGACTCCAGGCACTAGACAATGCTGCATCCTTTGATTAAATAAATTACAATTATCAGTTCAAACATTAGCTTGCCAAATTCAATTCTGTTATAACCCTGTTTCAATGAAAGGAGTTGCAGCCATTTATATCAGGGTTGAGTTTGGTGCAGTATTTATTTATTAATTTTCATTTTACTCTTGTGGCTTCTTTGTTGCTATCTAGCACATAACTGCCCAAGGATAACAGAAAGAAGTTTGTTAAAATACCACTGTAACCATGGCTAATTATACGACAATAACTGACACACATGGGGTTCAAATTAGAATTGAGCAAATAATTGATTTTTTTGGTTAGGGGGACAAATTGAAAAAACCAAAACAAAATAAGTCAGTTTGGATCAAACCAAAATGGAGATTTTTCAGGCTCTCGCTTTACAATGAGACACCTGGAAAAACTAAACGTGGTGTTTCCTGTTGGTTCTAGAAGTCCCTTGGTGGGTCCTGGCCCCTGAGCTGCAAACCTGGCAAGCATCAGGGTCTGCAGCAGCCTGCCAGGAATCCAGGCAAAGTTCTAGGGGAACCTCAATTTGGATTTGCTGAAAGTTTGTAGAACCCAGAAGTTTTGGGGGAGACATTTTTAACTCCACAAATCAGCATTTTCCTACAAAATATTGTTTTGCTGGAAAATTTCTGGCAAGCTCTAGTTCAAATTTTGTAGGGGTATCCTGAAAGTGTGAAAAATATCATTTGTGCTCTGGTGAAAATAGTTAAAGCAGTTTGAAAGTCCACAATTAGGGAACAATACAGCACAGCTTTTCCATGTGGGGCTTTAGTATAGGACAGGGGCAGATCAGATAACAGGTAATATCTGATCAAGAGCTAAATGCATTCATGATATTCCTATGTTCGTTTTTTTTTTCATACAGCGCATGAGATAAGTATTGGCATTGTCATTATTTATTTTAACAGGGGAATTCATTATTAAATTATTGTCTGGTTACAACAAAAATAAAGCGTCACTGAAGAAAATCATGTATTTTTCCAAAAATCTTTACTTTCAATGGTCAATAAATCATCTTATATTCCATCATCTGATATCTAATGTTTTATTCCATTCTTCAGTCTGCAACAGAAAGCTCTTTAAATTAAATATAGTATAATACATTGTCACTTTCAATGCTGCAATTCATTTGAACAATTCTTGCTCATGTGAAAACTGGTATCTGAGGCTCATGTAGTTTATCCACATTCTTAGGGTCCTAAGATTCAATTATAGTCTGTGTAAAGGTTATAGAACAAAGAGGATTGGATTGTTTTTCATACTTGAGGATATTCCAAAGTTCTATACAAAGCAAGGAGTTAGCTCAGAGGTGAACAAAATACGTTTTTGCTGTAGATATTACTATAAAGATCAGGAGAGTCACAGAATGCTGGGAACAAATGTAGCTCTCTTGACACCCTATCTCTTTGGAAACAATAAAGCAAGGATAAGAGAAACAGTAGAGAGTAGGGCCTGCTTATTATCATCATACAGATGCTCAGACTGCTGTGCTGAAAAAAATTCGTATAATTTTCTTTTAAGTAAAATGTGACGGTTTGGATTCAAGATGGGTTCAAACTGAACACTGGATCCAAACTTCATCTGAGAGGACATTCAGATTCATTTCTGAATATGGACTCAAACTTGTGGCTTTGACTAACTCCTAGCTGTGGTAAAGGAGGGTGAAACAAAGAATGATTTTCTTGAAGTTTTTCTATGTAATCTCAAATTGTGTAGCGGAATTTCTGCTCTTTTAAAATAAGAGACTTCCAGCTCTAGATCTAAGATCATGTTCCCCTGATTTTGCAGAATGTGTCCACCTCCTGCTGCATACAGCTCAAATTCCTCACCTGCAAAGCCTTACATAATCATGCCCAAATCATTGCTCTCATTTACCACTAGAAGACCTTCTGCTAGCTGTGCTTTTCCTTGTACGTATTTCCTTCTTAGTCTCTTTTCTCCCACTCTTGCTTTCATGCTTTCTATCACGTTGGCCCCCAGGCCTGGGACAGTCTCCCTGTTCCCATCTGTCTAGAACTGCCTTTACATCCCCCTAATAAGAAAACTTGTTTAGGAAAACTCTTCTCAAGATTTTTGATACTGTCATTTAGGGACTTCTATGGACTTTCTCTTTCTCTCATAGAAAAATGGTATCTCAGCATCCCTTTGAATTTCATATTCCCAAAGGAACAGAAATATATTGGTCAAACAGTGTACAATCAGACATTATTTCAAGTCAGCCTGCCCAGTTCCAGTTTGTTGCAGCTGTGACCAATCAGGACCTCCAAAGAGAAGTTGCGGGGAACAAGGGCTACATGAAAAAAAAGCAAAGCCCTTATTGCATGGGAGAAGGTTTAGTATGTAGAGCAGTGGTTCTCAACCAGGGGGCTGTGACCAGGATTCAGGGAGGCTGCCAAGCAGGACCAGTGTTAGACTTGCTGGGGCCCAGGGCAGAAAGCCAAAGCCCCACCACATGGGAATGAAGCCCAGGACGGGCCCTGAGCCACGCCACCCAGGGCTGAAGCAGAAGCCTGAGCAACTATGGTGTGGGACCCCTGCCAATTTTCCTGCTTGCTACCCCCTAACACTGCCTCTGGCTTTTATATTCAGAAAACCAGTTTTCAGAAAGAAAAAGTTTAAGAACCCCTGATCTAGAGTTTTCATTGATTGAATATTGCACATGCAGGAATGACTATTCAACTGATCAGTGGTTTTGCATCCAGGCATTTTTGTGCATTGAGGTGCTCAGAACCTCACAGACTAGTTATCACAATATCTGATTCTGTCACATGTAAAAATCACTTTATTGAACATCTAGAAAAAGGGTTTGTCTATGTATACAAAATGGCTCATGGTCATCTCTAGCTCATGATTGCCAAAAACTGAGATTTTGATAGGTTTCAGAGGAACAGCCGTGTTAGTCTGTATTCGCAAAAAGAAAAGGAGTACTTGTGGCACCTTAGAGACTAACCAATTTATTTGAGCATGAGCTTTCGTGAGCTACAGCTCACTTCATCAGATGTATACCGTGGAAACTGCAGCAGACTTTATATACACACAGAGAATATGAAACAATACCTCCTCCCACCCCACTGTCCTGCTGGTAATAGCTTATCTAAAGTGATCAACAGGTGGGCCATTTCCAGCACAAATCCAGGTTTTCTCACCCTCCACCCCCCCACACAAATTCACTCTCCTGCTGGTGCTAGCCCATCCAAAGTGACAACTCTTTACATAATCAAGTCGGGCTATTTCCTGCATAGATCCAGGTTTTCTCACATCCCCCCCACCCCCATACACACACAAACTCACTCTCCTGCTGGTAATAGCTCATCTAAACTGACCACTCTCCAAGTTTAAATCCAAGTTAAACCAGAACATCTGGGGGGGGGGGAGGAAAAAACAAGAGGAAACAGGCTACCTTGCATAATGACTTAGCCACTCCCAGTCTCTATTTAAGCCTAAATTAATAGTATCCAATTTGCAAATGAATTCCAATTCAGCAGTTTCTCGCTGGAGTCTGGATTTGAAGTTTTTTTGTTTTAAGATAGCGACCTTCATGTCTGTGATTGCGTGACCAGAGAGATTGAAGTGTTCTCCGACTGGTTTATGAATGTTATAATTCTTGACATCTTCCTACCTGCATGCCTCCAGCTTTCACCCTGACCACACCACACAATCCATCGTCTACAGCCAAGCTCTGCGATACAACCGCATTTGTGGGGGGGATGTGAGAAAACCTGGATCTATGCAGGAAATAGCCCGACTTGATTATGTAAAGAGTTGTCACTTTGGATGGGCTAGCACCAGCAGGAGAGTGAATTTGTGTGGGGGGGTGGAGGGTGAGAAAACCTGGATTTGTGCTGGAAATGGCCCACCTGTTGATCACTTTAGATAAGCTATTACCAGCAGGACAGTGGGGTGGGAGGAGGTATTGTTTCATATTCTCTGTGTGTATATAAAGTCTGCTGCAGTTTCCACGGTATACATCTGATGAAGTGAGCTGTAGCTCACGAAAGCTCATGCTCAAATAAATTGGTTAGTCTCTAAGGTGCCACAAGTACTCCTTTTCTTTTTGAGATTTTGATGTTTCCTTCCAAGCCTTCTCCAATAACCCTGTTCTCTATTACTGGTGACTCTGATCCTCTCTGTCATGTTGACTCAGAACTATCTTTAACTCCTTTTTACTTTTCCACCCAAATCCAGGCCATGACCAAGTCCTGCTTTTCTTCCTCCACAACAATTCAAACAACTGGTCATCTCTTTCTGTTCAGACAGCAAAATCATTTGTCCATGTCCTAATCATCTCCCATCTCAGCCACTGCCATCTCCTCCTTTTGCCTCTTCATGAAAAACTAACTATGTTCCTGTCACGGAGTCCCTGGGCGATGCTCTGGAACTGCTCCCCATGAAGCCAGTCAGGACTCTGGGGTAGTCGCCTTTCTGTGAGCAGCCTGTCTTCAGGACACACAGCTCACACAGCTTCCACCTTCCTGGGTCTGACCTCAGAGCATTCAGCATCCTCTGCCCCTCCGTGCGCTTTCCCCCAGCGAGTCCGCTCAGGCGGGGCTCCTGGGGAAGCCAGAGGGTCCTGCCCCCCAACTTCGCAGTCAGACGTGACTCTCAGCCAGCCAGTAAAACAGAAGGTTCATTAGACGACAGGAACATGGTCTAAAACAGAGCTTGCAGGTGCAGAGAACGGGACCCCTCAGCTGGGTCCATTCTGGGGGGTAGTGAGCCAGACAACCACGTCTGCACTTCACTCCATGTCCCAGCCAGCCCCAAACTGAAAACCCCTCCAGCCCCTCCTCCTCTGGGCTTTGTTCCTTTCCCGGGCCAGGAGGTCACCTGATTCCTTTGTTCTCCAACCCTTCAGCTCTCACCTTGCAGGGGGGGAAGGGCCCAGGCCATTAGTTGCCAGGAAACAGGGTGTCGGCCATTCTCTGTGTCCAGACTCCTGCATACACCTGCCCTCTAGGGCTCTGCAATGATCATACACCCTTACCCCACCCCCTAGATACTTAAGAACTGCCTAGGGGAAACTGAGGCACCCCCACACTATTCAGAGGAAACATTAAGAACAGTCCCACTTCGTCACATCTCTCCCCCCTTCGAGATCGAACTGAGCGGGGTCACTTTAGCCGGTGACCTGGGGAAGTTCGAAGCCACCAACGTTCCCATGGATGCCCCAGCATCTCTCCCATTCCTTGGTAGGAGTTACACCAGGCCCTTCCAGTTTCACGCCCTCCCTTAGGTCAGGGTGGTCGATAGCACTCGCAGGCCGCATGTGGGAAGGTTTATGCAGCCCATGCCCTTTGGCCACCCCAAGAATGTCTCCCCATTGACCATCACCTTCTGCTCCCACTGGAGGTCCGGGGGGCCTGGCCCCAGGAAACTCCACACAGACATATAAGTTGGGGTCAGGAGTGGGAGCCTGTCCACATCCCCAACCACCTGGCTGACGGAGTCTGTGGCCTTGGGACCCAGCAAGGGAGCTAGACACCGGGGCTTTTCCGCAGGGCCCCCTTGGTTCAAATCGCCAGCCTGCTCAAAGGCAGTGAGGTGGGCATCCACACCCCCCCCCTCCTTAACCAGGGGCAGCAATTTAGTCTCGAGGTTCCCTGCGGAACTGGCCCCCCGGGATCTATCCCCACTCACCCCGGGGAGGTCCCCTAGGCCTCTCCACCCCACCACCGCCAGTTCATGCTGCTGCTGCTTCTGCAGGTCTTTCTCAGGCTCTCGCTGTCTCTCACAGTCCTCTTGCTCTCTCGGACTCAGCTCCACTCCCGTCCGTCTTGATCCCCCGATGGGGAACCCGATCGTGAAGACCCCCGTCTGGTCGGGGACAGGAGTCTTGGCGATGCCTGGCTCCCGCTTCAGCTGTTCCCAGATCCTGCTATAGCCCCAGTTGGGGTCAGGAATCTGTTCCTTAGAGCGGTCATCCTCCTCCAGCTGCACGATTAACTCTGCTTTGGTGAACTTTCCAATGCTCAACCCTCTCTTTTTGCACAGGCTTACAATGTCCTTCTTAAGGAGACGGTGACAGGCCATCACTCCGCTCCTCCCAAGTTGTTGTGGACTCACAGGCTCCCCACGGTTTCCAGGGAGAACCCCTAGTGTGCCAGCCCTTCTCGAGGTCACCACCTCTTTGCCAGGGTCGAGCTGCAGACTCCTCCGCCCCTTGGACTGCTCGCTGCAACCCCCAGGGGAACCCTGTTACTGCACAGTCCTTCTAGCTGGTCACACACTCCCAGGGGTTAACCGCCCCCCGAAACCGCTCCTCTCTGAGCCTTCAGCAGGCCTGGTCCTCGGCAATCCCCCTTCGTGTTACTGCTCCCCAGTCACTTACTGCAGGAAGCGCCATCCACGGGGTGCAGTACATCCCACCGCTGCCACCAGTTGTCACGGAGTCCCTGGGCGATGCTCTGGAACTGCTCCCCATGAAGCCAGTCAGGACTCTGGGGTAGTCGCCTTTCTGTGAGCAGCCTGTCTTCAGGACACACAGCTCACACAGCTTCCACCTTCCTGGGTCTGACCTCAGAGCATTCAGCATCCTCTGCCCCTCCGTGCGCTTTCCCCCAGCGAGTCCGCTCAGGCGGGGCTCCTGGGGAAGCCAGAGGGTCCTGCCCCCCAACTTCGCAGTCAGACGTGACTCTCAGCCAGCCAGTAAAACAGAAGGTTCATTAGACGACAGGAACATGGTCTAAAACAGAGCTTGCAGGTGCAGAGAACGGGACCCCTCAGCTGGGTCCATTCTGGGGGGTAGTGAGCCAGACAACCACGTCTGCACTTCACTCCATGTCCCAGCCAGCCCCAAACTGAAAACCCCTCCAGCCCCTCCTCCTCTGGGCTTTGTTCCTTTCCCGGGCCAGGAGGTCACCTGATTCCTTTGTTCTCCAACCCTTCAGCTCTCACCTTGCAGGGGGGGAAGGGCCCAGGCCATTAGTTGCCAGGAAACAGGGTGTCGGCCATTCTCTGTGTCCAGACTCCTGCATACACCTGCCCTCTAGGGCTCTGCAATGATCATACACCCTTACCCCACCCCCTAGATACTTAAGAACTGCCTAGGGGAAACTGAGGCACCCCCACACTATTCAGAGGAAACATTAAGAACAGTCCCACTTCGTCACAGTTCCACTATTATCTGTCTGATATGCTACTGTCAAAATTATGTTTTTTGTCCATTTCTTCAACCATGTAATCCCTTCTTTGAGTCACTTTTCTGGCTCCTTATTCTGAAACCTGGTCTTTGTTCAGGTTGCCGCCTCCCTCTCATCTGCACACTGAAGCCAGCCTGAAGATCCTTTGACTCCATCACAAACATCTTTGTGCTTTCTTCCAGACTGTCCCTTTTTTTTGACTGTCCCTCTCACCAAATTTTATTTGTTGGTTCATGATCAGTTTAGATGATAAACTTCCACAGCAAAGTGGTTCTGTGGTTTTATTTGTTTTATAAAGTGCCTGTCGTATTTTCAGGAGCTCAAAAATATTATTAATAATAAAATTATATTTTGAATTTTTAAATATTTTGTATACTAGTTGTATTACATTTAGTGATTATAAGCTCTTTGGGGCAGGTATCACCATTTTGTTCTGTGTTTGTACGGCATCTAGAAATTGGGGGTTCTGGTCCATGACTGGGACTCCTAAGCACTACTACAGTACAAATAATAGAGCATTATATTTTTCTCTTTAATTATTTCAAAATAGATTTGTTACAAATATTTTATGCTTTACATACAGTGAGCTTGTATTTCTTTTTGTAACAGACTGTAATATAAGAGTACTGCAGAAATAGAATTTAATGCAATATCTGGATTTATAAACATTTGGTTTAGAAATGTTTAAGATGTTTCTAACATATTTAGAAATCTCAGAATTATTGAGAGATATCAGTCATGATTTATATATTTAAACCACTGTTCAAATAAAACATCTCTGACTCCAGGACAGCAAAATATTTTGTTTATGCTAATACGCTCCAATGAATCCTATATCATTGTAATCCGATTAGTCACTGCTTTCTATGTACTGCCCAAAATCTTTCTCCACTTCTTAGAAAGAAGCAGCAGAAGTCTTGGAAGGAAAATATAACATTACATTAAAGAGAGCAAATTATGCAGTATCAACTTTCTTTAAACTCCACAAATGGAATAGCATTTTTTGATCAACGATCATGCAGGACAAGAGATACTATTATTAATTGGTCTGGAGACTGTTGGCTAATCGTCACCATTTAAGTCTCAGCCTAACAAAATGTCCAAGATTTAACAATATGCTCATTGATAAAGTGATCTTGTTGGGCGGGGGGGAAATTCTTCTTCGAGTCCTGGCCCTTATGTGTATACCACATGTGTGTATTCCACATTGGTGAATTACAGATAGGAACCACCTTTCAAAGAACATCCAGTTACAGGTAAGTAATCACCATTTGCTCAATGCTCGGAATTGCCTCTAATTACAAGAAAGATCACTTAACTTTACAATTATTCACCAGCTATAATGAGTGCCTTTTTAACTGCAGATAAATGTCCTGTGCTAGAGAAAGAAAGGCTTAGTAGCGGGCTCATAATCCTATTCCCCATCCCCTTAATTTTGGTCGTCCTCGATCTATGTGAAACTCATTCATTTATATTTGTTTGTTTGTTTGTTTGTTTATCTCTCAATACCATGGGTATTTTGTAACCAAGGCACAATTCAGCAAGACACTTAAAGCATCCTTAACTTAACCTTTTGAATTCAGTGGGAATACTGGGAGCTTCAAGTTAGGCACATATTCAAATACCTTGCTAAATCTAGACCTAAATTCACTGAACCATCCTGGGAAGTCGGGGGAAAAAATATGTTCCTATTGTGTGATGTCAGCTGTGCAGATATAGGGCACCATAACACATAAACATAGCAAAGAGCACACACAAGCATGCCTAACTTGTTAGTATTCAGCTTTATGCTTAGGTCATGTCAAACTACTGGTTAAATAAAACATCTCTGACTCCAGCACTGTGAAATATTTTGTTTATGCTAATATGCTCCAATGAATCCTAAATCGCTGTAAACAGATTAATTACTGCCTTCTATATACTATAAAGAAACAGCAGATGCCTTGGATGGAATTAAGGAACAGACCAACTCTTTAGGATAGACCATACTTCAGAACTCTTTGCAATCCTGTGTAGATAAAATAAGCCACTCTGTGGATTCTGCTGAACTTAATTATTTTCTGTACCTTGGTTGGTGGGGATTAAAATCCTTTTCCCTGAGCACATTCTAGAAATGAGGCAATTTTCCTGCAGTAGGCAAAAGAATATAAATCCTGTAATCCTGAATCCAGATTTTCAACAAACATCATAATATTGTAACAAAATTGGTGAACATACAAAGCTAAAGTCATTGCTATAATTTACTGTAACACTTCCCAGGTTTATAGGCTGTCCCTATGCCCATCATGTCTATAACCAGCATTCCTGTGGCACCTTTTAGAGAGAGACCATGAAGTTCCTTCAGCTTTGACCAATACTTAGCCTGTATTCTGTTTCCTGATTCCTCTTCTCCAAACACCTCCCACCGAGCCCTTTCTTCAACTCCCTCTAACCCCTGAATCCAGAAGTTGGGTTCTTGTTATCCAGTAAAAGACCTGGGGCAGGGCCTTGGCTGGCCTGGATCCACTGGCTCGGGCTCATGGGGCTATAAAATTGAAGTGTAAACTTCGGGGGGTTGGATCTCACAGCGGGCCGCAGGGACATGCTGGCCGCTGCTTCCTGCAGCTCCCATTGGCCTGGAATGGCGAACCGCGCCACTGAGAGCTGCGCGGGGCCGTACCTGCGGATGTAAATCTAAACAAAATGTCTTGCGGCCCATCAGCGGATTACCTTGATGGGCCATGTTGCAAAGGTTACTGACCCCTGATTTAGACTGTAAACTCTTTGGAGTAAGGACTATCTGTTTATTATTCATGTATTGGGCCTCAATATGTGACAGGCCTCTAGATGCTCCCACAATACAATTAATCGATAATGATAACTCTGATTGTGACTGGGAGTATGTGGGGAAGCCACATTGCTCAACTGTGCAAGAACCAGTCACAGTCTAGTCCTAAATAACACATCCTCCTGAGGTAAGTGAGTACATTTTGCATGTTACAGATGGGGAAACTGAGGCATGGATGTGAAGAGATTTATCAAAGGCCACAGAGCAAGTCTTAATGGTGAAAAAAAAACGGGGATAAAATTGTTTAAAATATAATTATGGAGTTTGGCTCTCACTAGACCACGTTCAAAACAACGCAGTTCACTTAGCACCGCTTGTTGTTTGCCAGTTGGTATTAGTCATGAATGGTTTTCCTTAAAAAGAATACTTGAGAAAGCAAAGTAATAGACCTGTTAGTGAATAGCATGTATTGTGTACAAAAGTTGTACTCCATCTCCAAAATCTCTCATTAGGAACAGTAAATATTTTCTTGTGTAAAGTATTGTTTTTTATAACCGAGTTGGAGTTTGCTGGGATAAATCCCCTTTTTTTTCCTGCCAGAAAGTTCGACTTTTCTATTGAATAAATCATGACATGTAAGAGACACATCTACAATGGATAAAATCCATTGACAAAAAATCCTTCCTCTAATTTCTGCCAGTTGGTGATTAGATACTACAACACAGCTGCCCAATTACTGGAGTCAGCTGACAGCTGGGTTGAGAGAGTGAGTGTCCAGAGCCAAGATTCCAGCAAAGCCCATTTTGGTTGTAATAGTATTACAGCTTGGTGAGTCAGTCACAGTGAACAGTATATTTAACAGATTTACCCGCCTGTTCTATTCACACGTCATCTGTGAACAGACTTCAAGGAGCTAAATGGGTCAAAAGGTTCTGGCTGAACCAGAAGGAAATTTGCAACACGAGTGGAGAGATGGGTGAACTGCTTCAGGCACATGGTGGAAGTTATGCACCTAGGCACTTGTGAAAAACTCACTAGACTCTTAGCTGCATCTTTAAGTGCCTACCTACCTTTAAAAAGCTGGCTCAACAGCCTTGTCAACACTAAGCATAAGGGGATTCAGTTACAACATGGTTGCCTCTTAACCTGTTAACAAGGGGGTTGAAATGTGTATTGCTGACAGGATCTAACCATGTTCCCATAATCAAGCTAAAATCTGTGATTTAGCTATGGGGACACAGTTAGGTCCTGTCCACACTATAGATTTTTAACTATGTTGTAAGTGGCTCAGGGGGCAACGGCATTGTAATGGTATCTCTGGTTTGATTATGGCTGTAATGTAGATGGGACCAAAGCTTACTGAATCCCACACAGTTGCTTTAACTTTTCAGCATTACCATGTAATGTTTTGATGTGAAATTCTACACAGCAATGTTAGTCTGGCAAAGTCTGTCATTTGGGGATGAAGCACAGGTGCCAGAGGAAAGTTAGCTTCTTAAATCCAGCTAGTTTGGCTAATTGGAGTAGTATGAATTCAGTCTGGTTGATGGTGTTTTCTGATCTGTTTTCCCATTCTTACTGTTAAATTTATGCCCCATGGAAGTTGGTCTTCGCGGATTTGGCACTTCAGATCTTACATTGTGCTTGTACTATAAAGTTACAAAAAGAAAAGGAGTACTAGTGGCACCTTAGAGGCTAACCAATTTATTTGAGCGTAAGCTTTCGTGAGCTACAGCTCACTTCATCACGAACGCTTATGCTCAAATAAATTGGTTAGTCTCTAAGGTGCCACTAGTACTCCTTTTCTTTTTGCGAATACAGACTAACACGGCTGCTACTCTGAAACCTATAAAGTTACAGGAATTGTTAGTTGGCTGTCTTGTATTAGATTGATATCTGAGTACGATTCCCATTTTTAAGGTATCATTTTTAAACGGCTCATATTAAACATTGAATAGATTTAGGCTCATGTGTCAGATTAAGTTGTAATGTCTGTGTAAAATTATCCATGATAAAGCAATAAGTGATTTTATCTTATATTCACAGTAAATATCAGAGGCTCAATTTGTGGAGCACATTCTGAGATGGAGTCAATGGAGCTATGACAATTTTCACCATCTAAGAGTCTGCCCCTGAGTTCTTAAAATAGTTACTTGAAATTCCAGTTACTTTCCTATGGTGACAAAATTGCTATAGGCCAAAACTATTATACATTTTGTGAAAGAATTGGAGCACTGGAACTTAACTTATATTTGGAAACTAAACTAGTTTAGCTTTCTTCCTTGATTATCAAAGTCAAAATAAAATAAAAACTACAGAATGTCTTCCTTTGAGAGCTGAGTAATAAGGGCATTGTGCTTTTAACCTAAGCAAAGCTGATGAGGGGTAATATTATAACATTATATGTTATACTTAGCAGCAGGTTCCAAGAAAAAATTGCCTTCTAAAACCCTTCTAACCTATGGAGAATAAATAGATGGTGCTTACAATGAATACATTTTAAAATAAATGGAAAAAATCACATTGACATTGCAACATTTTGTTTGGTGGATGCTGGATTAAGAGTGTATGTGTTAGGATTTCACCCACAGACTCTTCTGGCTCTGTCAGTCTGTTTCTTCACTTCAGCAGGTGGGTATTGTAGTTGTAAGAACGCTTGACAGAGATCTTGTAGGTGTTTGTCTCTGTCTGAGGGGTTGGAGCAAATGCGGTTGTATCATAGAGTTTGGCTGTAGACGATGGATCGTGTGGTGTGGTCTGGATGAAAGCTGGAGGCATGTAGGTAAGTATAGCGGTCAGTAGGTTTCCAGTATAGGGTGGTATTTATGTGATCATTGCCTATTTGCACTGTAGTGTCCAGGAAGTGGTTCTCTTGTGTGGACTGGTCCAGGCTGAGGTTGATGGTGGGATGGAAATTGTTGAAATCACGGTGGAATTCCTCAAGGGCTTCTTTTCCATGGGTCCAGATGATGAAGATGTCATCAATGTAGCGCAAGTAGAGTAGGGGCATTAGGGGACGAGAGCTGAGGAAGCGTTGTTCTAAGTCAGCCATAAAAATGTTGTCATACGAAATAAAACTATTTCCCCTTGTTTATTTCCCCTCATACTGTTCTTGTAAAGTGCTGGAAATGGCCCACCTTAATTATCACTACAAAAGGTTCCCCCCCAACCGCCCCGCTCTCCTGCTGGTAATAGCTCACCTTTCCTGATCACTCTTGTTACAATCTGTATAGTAACGCCCATTGTTTCATGTTCTCTGTGTATATAAAATCTCCCCACTATATTTTCCACTGTATGCATCCGATGAAGTGAGCTGTAGCTCACAAAAGCTTATGCTGTAATAAATTTGTTAGTCTCTAAGGTGCAACAAGTACTCCTTTTCTTTTTGCGGATACAGACTAACACGGCTGCTACTCTGAAACCTGACAGCAGTAGTAGGTTGACATCCTCCATATGGACCTATACTAGAAGGGAATGAGACACATGCTTTGTCAGTAAGTTTCACCAGTATTTACTGATAGCAGAGGAATGATGAGATTCAAGAATCTTGGGCTCCAATCTGGCTCTGGAGGGGACTGTGCTCTAGTGGGTGCAGTCTTCTGCCTGGTCCACCTGCCCCCTTTCTGTCCCACCCCTTCAACCTGTCCCAGTCACTTTTTCTTTCTTTACCTCTCCTCAGGTTTCTCATCTCAGTCTCAACCTCCTTGCCCAGTGAGTCCTAGTTTCACCCTCCAGCCTTGCTATCTGAGTCCCAATCTTCCTTCCCACACCCAGCCCCAGTGTCCTTGCTCAGCAATCCCAGTTCCCAGGTCCTCAGATTATGTCTCTCCCCACACTGTCCTGCTAATCCTAGTCTCTCTTCCCAGCTCTTCATCCATCCACAGTCTCTCCCTCTTCACCTCTCCTCAGCTCCTTGCTACAGTGTCCTTCCTTCCTGGCTCCTTGTCCCAGTCTCCTTGTCCACCAAGTCCCTGTCTTTCCCATGCATTCCAGCTTCTTGTCTGTTCTGTGTCCCCTCCCTCCAGCCCCATTCTCCCCACCCCCAATACTGGTTCATGGTCCCAGTCTCCGTGCCAATCTGGTCCCAGTCTGCCCCCATTCCCTCATCCAATCTTGATGTCCGCTCCTCAGTTGGCACCCAGTTCCCATTTCTCTCACAAGCTCGCAGTCCTAGTCTCCCCTGGCTTCCAGTCACAGTCTCACTGGCCAAACTGTCCCAGTCTCTCCTCATCTCCCCCCACCCAGATCAGTCACTTTGCCCAAAGTCCCCACCCTCTCTTCCTGCTCCATCTCTGGTTCCCAGCCCCTGTATCCCTTACCTCCCAGTCCCAGCCTTCCCCAGCTCTTAGCCCCAGACTCCTTGCCCAACCAATCACAATTATAGTTTCGCTCCTGACACCCTGCAGTTCCAATCTCACCAGATTCCTTGTCCCAGTCAACTCCTTTCGTTCCCCCAATCTGGTTTTTGCCCCCTCTGCATTCCAATCAGACAGCTTCTTCCTCCATGCTTCTAGCAGTGGGGTCACTGAGAGCCCAGGAGAGACAAGTTCCTTGCTTTCAGTTCCACTGCAGTGATGATAGGGAAAGTCCGACTTTATCCCAGTAATCCTGGACTGGAGTATCCTCAGTCACTCTGTGGGGATGCCACATGTTGAGTCTGGTCAGCACTAAGGGCTGTGAGGGGATGGGGCATGTTTAATTGCTCAGTGGGGTTGGCAGATGCATGAACACTCCTGTCACATGTAGCAGCTGAAGCATGCTCAGTTGCTCTGTGGGAATGGCGCATGTGCAATCAGGTTAGCACTAGGAGGACTCAGGACTAGGTTTGAGGCTTGACCATACTCAGTGAGGACAGAATCTTCAGAGATTTTAGTTGCTAAAATCTAAGTCTCTACTCAGCATAGGCTATCTGCAGTCTTTCAAAGGGTTGTAGCTTGGCCATATTTGGGTGGATTTTCTCAGGGATGACAAAAGGCACATCCCTGAGACAAGGTCCACACTGGTCCAAATTTCAAGTTTCTGCTCCAAACCATGGGACCACCAGTTTCATAAGAAAAGTTGTCCACATTTTTTACATGAGTAAAACAACCTGTTCTTGGAAATAACTGATCCATTTTGACTGACCAAAAAAAGAAAAGTCTGAGCTAGACACCCAGAACAGAAAATTTCAGCCTGAACAGTTCAAGTTTGGCAAAGTTATAAGCAAATGAAAACAGGACTTGTAATGCGAAGTGTAAGGCAACCTTAATAATATTATAAGCTTTGAAAATGTAAAATATGGTCTAAATATTTTCAGGTAAATTCTGATGGTGTCAGTTACATTTCTGAAAACCATGTAGATGTGCATGAGCTTTACTGACAGCTGATTTTGATTTTTTGTGCATACCAAAATATATTCATTTTTGTATCTCCTCTAGACACCACTGATTTACACATTTTAAGACAAGAAGGGACCATTATGATACCTTAGCTCCTGGCATAATAGAGGCTATAACATTTTATACAGTAATTCTTCCATCGAGCCTAATAACTTGTGGTTGAACTAGAGCATATCTTTTAGTGTATCTATGCTACTTATCAGTAGTGGGATGGCCAGTTTATTGGGAAAAGAGTTTAGCCTTATGATCATGAATGATGTGACTGCATCTTCCTGGGGACATTGTTAGAAAAAAAAATTCCACTTAATGGGGATGCACTGGGCTGATATAAATGGTTTAAGTGATCATCAGCCAGCTGTGAAATTATAAACTCCAGCGTTAGTACAGAAGTTGCTAATTAATGCCTCAGTCGAGAAAGCACTCAAACTTGAACTCAATGGGGCTATTAATATGCTTAAAATATGCATCTTCTTAAGCACTTTGCTAGGTCAGGACCTGTAAGCATCAAAAATAGAGATGAATTTAAGAGAATTAAATTTTTATCTTGCATTTTTATTGGTTTGGTTTGGTACATCATTTTATTTAATCTTCAAACCTTTTCATTCCCCCCGCCCCCCAATCGCCTTTTGTTTTAACCAGGATAGCCTGTTAATTGGGATGATAGGCTGCCCACAGGATGTCCCAATTAAGAGGATAGTACTGTCAACCCTAAAAGAAGTTAGGATTCCACTTCAGCCAAGTGGCTTTTTCAGTTGTTGAAAAGAGCATAGCTTAATTGGTTGAAAAACTGGGCAGCCAGTCTGTTCAGGAAAAGCTGAGAAATGGGAGTGAAATTTATATCAGGATCTGTAACTATTTAGTTGATGCACAGATCTTTTCCTCTTTTCTCTGCCCTTCCCTACATCCTCTTAATGCTTACCTCTCAATTTCATTTGTACTTCTGTCTGAAGCAAAATAAGTTTATACAAAGACTTTTTCCCTTTCTCATCTGATTCTCACATTCTACAAGCAGATGTTAAAAGCAGTGCTGTTTAACGAACTTAATCTGTCCTCTCCACTGATGGGTTTTTAAATTAAAGTTATTTGAAACTTTCATGCCTGGAGTGTCAATACAGCCCTGCAGTACTTGCCCTTTGCCACATGCTGATGCACCAAGTCTTAGAATACAGGTTGACAATTTGTCCCGCTATGCTTACTGTACCCTACCACTATTGAATGAAAGGTAAAAAGGTGTCACTATTCATTTATAGGTGAGTACATAAAAAGTTTGTTTGGTAAAGGCTGGGGATTTTATGAGGTGCTCAGCATCAGCTGTACCCGTTCAGTGGGTGCTGCAGCTACTCTGCACTTCACCTTAAATTTGTAATTACACTAGAAGAAAGTATAATTTAATGAATGGCAAACTATAAAGAAATTTTCATTACAGTGTACTTTATTGGTTTGCAAATATATAATTCTGTGGGACTTGGCAGTAAAATAATGAAACTGTGATGGCAGATGGAAGTTATGAATTCAAGAGACAGATGCAATTAAGCTAATAGGTAAGTGCTGTACAGCTCTATAATAAAATTATGCTTAATCATTTATTTTTAAAATATTAAAACTGTACGGTTTGCCTAGGTATAGTGATAGGTGTGCTAGAAATATCAAATAAATATGGTAAACTTGTCAGAGTCTTAAACTGATTTTCCTGAAAAAGGCCTTCATGGAGACTTAAAAATGGAATCTTAAATGCATACATATTTATTAGCTCTTTGTGATATAGGCATGTCATAGTAATGTGTTTGGATGGTATAACTATTGTAGCCAATTAAAGAGGGATAAAATCACATAAATTAGGTTTTAACGGTCAGTCAAAATTGCAATTTCTTCAGATTTCCATTGCTTCTATTAAATGTAATGGTTTATTGGGGTGGCAGGTTAATTTGGGTTTGTCTTATTAAAGATAACAATTACATTTTCTTAGAAGAAAATCCACATGTATCATATGTGTTGCCTAAATTAATTAATGCACTAGAGTTTGATGCCAGTGCTAGTCATTCAAGGCTAGATTCACAAATGAATTTCAGCATGTTGATGCTCAGCATCACCACATCTAACGTTCAAGCATTAAGAAAGTCACCGGGATTCACAAAGCCTGAGTTAGGCACGCAGGCTCCCTACACAGTAAAGGAGGAGAGAGAGGCTCCTTAAAATGGGATCCACAAAGACCAGCATGTTAGGCAGCTCTCTGACTCAGCTGGCCAATGGGAGATACAAAAGTTGGTGGCGGGGGAGGTGTAAGCCTTGTCCCTCAGAGAATTCAGCACCTAAATCTAGGCTGAAGGAGGCACATTCCTCTGCTTGGAATCCTCAGCTGCAAACCCTTTTTTGGGGCTGCGCACCTACGCTGCTCTTGCAAGAAGGTGGGAGTTGGGAAGAGAGGACCTCTCCCGTCGTTTTTAGCCCAGTGGTTAGGGTACTCACCTGGGATGTTTGAGACCCCCCAGTACCAGTCCCCCCACTGCCTGAAAGGGAGAAGGGACTTGGACAGAGTGAGGGATCTGCCACCTCTCAGGTGAGTTCCCAAACCACCAGGCTATGGGATATTCTGATGTGTTGCTCCCTCATTCTACTGTTGAAGCTGTTGCTCTCTGAATAAATAATGAGAGTTATTGGAGCAAGTTATTGGACTGGATCCTAGGTCTCCCACCTCTGAGGTGGGTGCTCTCGCCACCAACAGGCGAGACTGAGGGAGCCGCACATCAGAATATCCCACAACTAAGGCTATCATAATGTCAGAGAAGTCACAGAATCTGTGACTTCCGGAGACCTCCATGACATTTTCTTCCCCGGGGCTCGAGCTATCAGCTGGCAGGCTGTGCAGCTCTCAGCCACTGCTGGCGGCTGGCTCCCAGCAGCTCCTATCTCCTGGGCAGCAGGGGGACTCCAGAGCTTCCAGCTCCCATGGGCGGTAGGGGGACCTTGCAGCTCCCAGCACCTGGGACACTCTTTCCCCCCTCCCCCCGCCCCCCGATAGCTCTAGCTGCTGCAGGGGGCGAGGGGACTGTGGATCTCCCACTCCACGTGGGTGGCATGGCCCCCACACACAGCTGCCCAGCTGTCGTAGACAGCAAGGTGCCCCCCTGCTGCTCAGCCAGAGCACCCCCCTGCAATTTCCAGCTACTTGGGGGGAGTGAGGGGAAGCCTCCCAGCTGCTGTGGATGCTGGACCCTCCTCCCTCCCCATTTTGTCAGGGATATTTTTAGTAAAAATCACAGGCAGGTCACAGGCTTCCATGAATTTTTGTTTGTTGCTCGTGACCAGTCTGTGGTTTTTACTAAAAATATCCGTGAGAAATCTGAGCCTTACTTGTAACCCAGTGATTAGGGAACTCACCTGAGGGGTGGCAGATCCCTGTTTAGATCCATTTTCCCCCTCAGGTCTCTCATGTCCCAAGTAAGTACCCTAGCCACTGGGTTAAAGGTTATGAGAGTGGGGGCAGTGGCAGGAGATTGGGCCCCACAGGTGAATTAGGCAGACAAATGCCTCTCTTCCCCTGGTTCATTAATCACTCTGGGGCTTAGGTGTCTGCATATCTAGTGTGAGGTATGTGCAGAGACAGAAACATAGGCACCCCGGGGAACTTTTACAATGAAAATTTTGGTATCAAGTGAGTTTAGGTGTCTACAGGGTTTGGCAGCAGCTGAGAGGGGGCTTTATGAATCCCAGTGAAGCCTGGGATTTAGGCAGCTGAAGTGGCAGTTAAGCGCCTAAGTCCTTTTGTGAATCTAGCTCTCTATTCCTAATGCCTTTTGGTATATTGCAGAAATGAAACAAACTAGATCTTTGTTTAGTTTGAAAAGCATCCAGCAGTTAATGTTATACATTAAAGACATACTAGAACACAGATTTGGGAATGAGAATGTACAGCATTTAAGACCAGGCCAAGCCCAAAAGGAATTATTGAAGTCTCCCATTTCAGGAGTACATTAAAAAAACAGTGCCCAATGGCAAGCCATTAATTCTTCAAAATGTGACTCTGACACTAGCCTTACAGCCCTAGAATTGGGGGTGTTTGTCCACTTAACTTCCAGTTTGATCCTGTACTGGTGAGATTTGGAAAGCACAGTGCACATGTGTGTGGTTGGATTTAGATAACTTTGAGTTAGTGCTTTTGCCATAATGAGGAGTCATTAGTATGTTATAAAAGGCCAAATTCTCCTATCAAATATGCCTCTGCAACTCTGATGAAGTAAGTGAGAGTTGCGTCAAATCACTTACTGAAGAATTTGGCTGTATATGGAGGTCAGACTAGATGATCTAACAGTCCTTTCTGGCCTTAAACTCTCTGAATCTGTGAATTAAATATGCACCAGACTGAGTCCCAAAATTAGTGACATAAAACCATGTATTAAATGGCAACTGTGTCAGGAGAACTGGATTCTGTTCTTGGCACTGCTGCTGAGTTGCTGTGGACCTAATCCAACACTGAAAGCAATAGAAAGATTCCCATAGTCTGCAGTGGACTTTGGAACAGCTCTGTGTACTTTTGATAAGTTAGTTTGTCTGTAAAATAAGGATCATAATGCTTACTCACCTTTTGTAAAGGACTTTCAGATCAATCCATGCAAAGTGCTATACCAGTATAAAGCATGAATTATTATTGTTTATTTGGACAGAAATTCAGTTTGGTGAATTATTAGTCAATTACTTATTTTGATAGTTTTAGGAGGTTTTTAGGTCAGTCTGTGTTTTTGTGTTTTTTCATTTGAAGTAATTTAGTTGCTGTGGAGACAGGGCAGTCATATAATTTGGGCTGTCATTAGTTTCTCAGACAAACAAATTATTACAAAAAACAAGAAACTCACTGGGCAAATGTATGAGCAGAACCAGAGCCTTACTAATTTATAACCCATCTTGGGTAGAGGCTTCTTTTTATAATGTTGAATATAAGCCATCCATGATGGCTTATATGTTGAATATAAACCACCCAGGCAAAAACAAGACGTGGTTTTTTTTACAGTTAATATTACTATATAATTATACCAAATGTAATTCACAATCCCTACTTGACCTGTTAAACAAAGTGAAAGCTTTACCAATAATGATGTTGTTTTACTATTTCAGTGTCACTATTAAACTTAAATATAAAATTTACACATTCCAAAACAAAAGAACAATATTAAAAATTGAGCTGTTCTCTTTTTCAGTTATGCAGTCAATACAGCATCACGTTTTCCTCCCATCTACTTGTACAAGTATTTTCTTGGCCATCTCAAAGTACGTATGCTATGCTTTTACATATATGATACTTTGTGTTGAAAGGAGGAACCTAAGCATCTTAATCTGGGGAAGCCTGATGTCCTGAGGTTTGATAAGTGTTGCCAGGTTTCACTTCCAGAACTCCTGGAGATATCCAAGAGTGTGGTGCAGGACAGTATGGATTAGACACATGTCAACTCTTCTCCCCCATGCACAGTTCATTTTGACTTTTGCATGACCCTGTGTGTTCAAACAAGAGGAAGTGGTTGCATAACTGAAATCAGCTCAAACTAGAGGAGTAAAGTATAGGTTTGGGACCCACGAAAACAGCAAGAACCAAACTGACCTTGTTGTTTTCATTTTGGTATTTGCTAACGCATATTAAAATGTCTACATGAGTTTCAGGTACAACTCTTTAAGTAATTTCTTTCACTATAAAGTATTGAATAATGCATTAAACCTTATCTCAATCATTTAAAGAAGACTAAAAGAACTATAGTCTGATAGAATGATTTTAAAAATGAAAGAGAGAGATCAGAAACAGGGTCCAAACCAACATAGTCACAGCCTAAAAATCCCAGAGGAGTCCTCATATTGTCCATCTGCAGTGTAACAATTTTTGCATGACATTATGTGGGATCTACTTTTTTTCCTCTTCCTGGATTGTGTGTATATGTTTTATGTACCTAAACAGGGTGTAACTAGGTTAAAATTGGTAGGCCTGATTCACAGAAGTCAATGGATTTACAAGAGTGTAAAGCTGAAGTAATGTACTAGAGTCAAATTAGTGAGCTCAAAATCAGATCCTTATTTGACTAAAGATTCTGAATAAATGTCATCTCCTTGGGCTTTTCATTTATTTATACTTTGCCAAATTGACATAAGAAACATATTTACATAGCCACTGGTTCACCGTTCAACCTTTGCCACCGTCAGTAAAAGGGAAAACTCGAAAGGTTGTAGTAAATCAAATAAATAATTTTCTGGAGGAAGCCTGTACAAATTGGACATGTTGTCTAAATTGGTCAAATGAAACATTAAGATGTCTCACTCAAGGCTCAAAAAAGATTCTCTCCAGAAGTAATTTGATTTGCACATTTTTTCTGAGATGTTAGTCTATCCCAGGGATCGTCAACCTTTGGCATGCGGCCCAACAGGGTAAGCCCCCTGGTGAGCTGGGCTGGTATGTTTACCTGCCGCGTCTGCAGGTTCGGCCAATTGCAGCTCCCACTGGCCGTGGTTCGCCGTTCCAGGCCAATGGGGGCTGCAGGAAGCGGCGCGGGCTGAGGGATGTGCTGGCCACCGATTGGCCGAACCTACAGACGTGGCAGGTAAAACGGCCCAGTCCTCCAGGGGCTTACCGTGGTGAGCTGCGTGCCAAAGGTTGCCGATCCCTGGTCTATCCACCAGAGTGAAGCAGCATGTGCTTTCCATTGTCTAAAAGTTCTGGGTGACAAAGGTTTATACATGAATGGTTAAAGCTAGTATATGACCAGTTTGGGCAGGCTGGCTTACATTTAACTTTTGCACTCTTCTCACTATCTGGTTAAAGATGAGCAGCAGAACAGACTTTTAGCCATCAAACCAAGATACATTTGGGCTGGAGACAAAGTTAAGCTTACCATATGAACATCTTGTTCTTATTTGACTGATAAAAATGGCTTAATTGTTTCCTATCACTAGTAAGAGACTAATAAAGTGTGCAAGATTTTTTTCTTGATTGTTCAATCTATTCAGATTTTGAAGTGACCCAACAGAGAAACTAACACATGAAAATACAGACTCAGATGCTGAGCTATATAATGATGGGTCATAAAGTTAGAAATGGAAATAATTAGAAATGAACCTAAGCTTGAGTTTGAATCTGGATTTCCTGGAGGTCAAGGGGGTATTTGCACTGGGGAGTTTGATTTGGGCTCATCTCTAGAAAAGACCTATTAGATTTACATTGTCTATCCCTTTACGAATGCAGGATTGTTCACTGCAGTATGTCTTCTAGTGCCATGTCTATTCTAGTTTTAACTGTCTTGAGTACTGGACTTTCCCCGATTTCCACTGAAAAAGAATGGACTCTAGTGGATGTTCCTGTTTGGAAATTTTCCCTGATATATACTTTGAAATATGAAGTAATTGAAGCAGATGAAAATAATATTTGACTCTTGATAATTATAACAGTAGAATTTACCTTAGTATGTGTATATTGTGGTACTATATAAATGTTTTATTATAATATACATTTAGTGAAAAATAGCCTTAGAAAAAGCACATAGGCCCCAATCCTACAAATACTTATGTATATACTTTAATTTACTACTGTTAAGTAGCTTCATGGGGTTACTCACAGTAGTAAAGTTAAGTGCACGTAAGTGTTTGCAAGATTGGAATCTCAGTGAGGTACATGAATCTGGATTGGTCTCCAAAATGTTTTATATATTTAAAAAGCTATTCATTCAATATATTTTTCTAGTTATTTTTCTTTATAGCTAGAATCTCTTATATATAAATTATACAGGGACCTGAACCACAATTTCAGGTCCAAACATTTCTGAATTTTCTTAATGGGATGTGCAGGGAGCGGGTGGCAGAATGTGACTGTGATCCTTGATGAAATGTTGTCATTAGGATTTATATCAGTAATGTACAAAACTAGAATCCTTAATCTGCATACCACTGAAATATTTATGGTGGTTCAAATTCAGATTCAAACCAGGATCTGTGTTTTGCAGCTCACGCTGATTTTTTATTTGGTATAAACTGAGCTCACCACCACGCTGCCATATGCGGTAGTGAGAAATACCTCCAACATCCCATCACAGATTTGAGAGAGATTGTAATTAGACTATCCAACATTTTTCTTATGTTGTACCCTTAACTACTTGTTAATAGCAAGGCCTTCAACATGATAATGCTGTAGTTCAAATCTAGATCAAATATGATTATTTTTCTAATGAAATCCCAGATCTGACGCTGATCAAAAGTTATGTAACATAACCAATAGCATTTGAGCTGTTACATTATAAAATAAACAAATGTCATTGGCTTAAGTTTCACACTGAAAAATGACTGTCTTATACCAGGTCCATATGGTATTTTGGAAAAAAGTTTAAGGCCCCTATTCAGCAAAGTACTTAAACTGAAGCCTAACTTTAAGCATGTGAATAGTCTCAGTTTATCCAATCAGCCCCCTTCCAGGGTGTTTACTCAACCTTGCAACCTACAGTACAGACGGTTCTGAGTGCTGGATAAAGAGCAGAGCATGTGAAAAGGCAATTGAAGGTGCTGAACACTTCCCTAGAGTATGTTCTGGGATGGAGCCCTAAACTTGTAGAGCATAATAATTTTCTGCTTGATGCTCTGCTAGAATTAGATCCAACTCAAGTGGAAGACAAAGGCAAAACTACCACTGACTATCAGTGGTGTGGGATCAATGCACTCGTAGCACATGGCATTCTTCATGCGAACATTCTAGCCAGGTTTAAAATTGGGAGGGGGGAGAGAGAGAACCAAATACATGTTGCTTTGTTTACTGTGATTCACACTTAAGTCACAGCTCTCTTGTTTGTTTGGGTTTTTCTCTTTTTTCGTCTTAAATAAGGAAGAGAAAGCTGCCAAAAACCACACACACAAACAAACTACCAACAAGGCAAGAATCCTTAGTTGGGCTTATTTAGTCTGCAGAAGAGAAGAGTGAGGGGGGATTTGTTAGCAGCCTTCAACTACCTGAAAGGAGGGTTCCAAAGAGGATGGAGTTAGGCTATTCTCAGTGGAGGCAGATGGCAGAACAAGGAGCAGTGGTCTCAGGTTGCCATGGGGGAGGTCTACTTTGGATATTGGAAAAAAAATATTTCACTAGGAGGGTGGTGAAGCACTGGAATGGGTTACCTGGGGAGGTGGTGGGATCCATCCTTCGAGGTTTTTAAGGCCCAGCTTGGCAAAGCCCTGGCTGAGATGATTTACTTGGGGTTGGCCCTGCTTTGAGCAGGGGATTGGACTAGATGACCTCCTGAGGTCTTTTCCGACCCTAATTTTCTATGATTCTATGAATACTGACCTTAAGTCCTCCAAAATGGGCTAACTGACACTATGGTTCTTTTTTACTTTCTTTTAAAGATAACAACCTTGACAGAGTCCCCAGAAAGTAAATTCAATTGCATACAAAGTTGGATCTATCAAAAGTCAGTTCCATCCCAGTTAAACTGATTTATTATTGTTCTACAGTCTGTTCATCGATCTTGGTTATGGGGAAGTTATTTTTTAAATAAAAAGGTGAAGTGTGATATGACCGTGATTAATAGCTTTATGGGCTCAGACAGCAGCCTATAAAACTAGTAATAAAAACAAAAGTGCAAAGAACAAATTTGGGTTTAAGGAGAAGTTATTTGAGTTCACTTTTTGAAAACTGCTATAAACAATATTTCTCTTCATTCACCTGGGCTAATCCAACATGTGACCAAATATTTGCTGTCGCCTACTAAAATTCAGCAATTTTTTTTTGCTTATTTCACACTAGCTTAGTATTGGCTTCTCTGCTTTAATGATGCTCAAGATAAAACGTGCCACCTCCTTTCCTGTATCAAACACTCATATCATGGCTTGCCCTATATCAGTTGAAAACTGACTTGTCCTTTCATTACTGTGGCTCCAGTTGACAAGTGTTGTCAGCCCCATTGATCCAGATATCTGTAGGAAACTGTTGCTGTGCCAGCCTTACTTCTCTTTAAAATTGTAATCCAGTCAGGTTTCCTTCTTCACTCATCATAATGTATAATACTTATTTGATTTTTTTATATAATCCCATAAGATCAAGAAAGGTTATGTTTCAACCACAGAATTTAGTAATATGTACTGGCTGATTAAAAACAGATTGTCCTCATGATGTATCCCATAAAACAAAATTTTTAGAAAGTGGAGAGGCACATGTTTGTAGAAGCCAGAATTTTAAAAGCACTGCATAAATTGTGGTTCTTTAGAGGAGCTTTTACCTGTCTGTGCCAGTAAAAGCTGTTTTAGTATTAGTGATGTGTAAAGCTCAGAACTTCAGCTTTGGAATGGATGCTAGGAATGGATTAGCCTAGACATTTTGTGTGCACAGGCTGTTGGGAGACTTCCTGATTTACCAGCAGTTCCCATTTCTTGGCAGGGAAAAAATACATTTTGACTGATCATCCCTTCTTGTGATATTTAAACACTTCAGTTCTTAACCTCAGCTGCTACAAAAAAAAAAATGCAGAGCTGGACAGAAGTTAAATATAATTGGGGTCAAAAGTTGTCCACACCTTTTCAAACCTCTATAAGTTCAAGTTTCAGCCCAAACATTTGTAATTTATCCATACCACTTTACCTTTCCCTTCTTAATTACTAATTAGAGATGGGGGCTAACCCAAAATCCTACACTCAGACTACCACCAGATTTTGGGATATTTGAAATCTAGATTGAAATCTGAATTTCGTCTCTGTTGCCCATCTCCAATGGCAGTTTTGTGCCAAGTCTATTTGGACACTACACAATAATATTAGTACATTGTTTTTGCAAGAGGTTTGAATGCACTGAGAAAGAAGTATTGCATTTTGTATGAAGCTATCCTGTGGGAAAACCAAAGCACTACTGTAGCTTGCGATTGTTCTCAATCCTGCTAGATTATCTCAGTGGAAAATTATGCACAGGAATTAATTTTTTTAATTTAAACTTTGTTACTCTGATAGTTTAGCTCTGTAGACTCTAATAATTTATATTTGAATGAGACTTAACAGAATCATTGCATTTGTTTTTCTCCAGCAAGTGTACTTTATCCAGAGTTTATCCCAATCTTTCCCCAGGATCTATACTCATAAAGTTCCTCTTTATGCTGTGAAATAGGTGTGGGGAGAAGAGTTGAAATAGTTAAGGAAATGAAGACAAAGGCAGGACAACAACTCAGAGGAGCTTCTGGCTTAGCAGCTGTAGCTGTTCTAGTCAAAGAACAAAAACATAGCTGCACTTCAGAAGCATCCAGTAAGAGGAAGCAGTGTGCCAGGGGTATGACTAGCAGGTCAGAAAGGGAAGAGCAACAACACTTGTCAAGAATACTGAGATCTGTGTTATTAGAGGTGTTTGTGTGTTTAGGCAGATCTGAAACATTTTGATCATCCCCACAATGCCCCACTTTATGTAAGAATTAATAAGAAAATAGCAGCATTCTTACAAAATATAGAAAGAATTCTAATTTAGTTTAAATAATTTAAATTATATTGGCTTCAAAAGCTGTTTCCCTTCTATTACATTTTTAATGAAAAATACTCTTCGCCTATTAATTGCTTGTTATCTTTGAGTTTCTCCGTGTGGTATACTGTGATGAGTTGAGGATAAGCTCAATTCCCACAAGTGTGTATCAACATCATAGCTATTTCCACTTCACGATGTGTGGAGTGATAGTTGAGCTCTGTGCCTTTGGACTTGAGGCGAGTTACTCCCATAATCATTTTGTGGGTTCAAGACTGTCTGGAGAATTACATGGGTCAAACAAGCAAATTAACATGTCTGTAGGTTAGGCATAAGTATAGGGTGCATAGGATAAAAATTAGCTCAAGTTCTTCCATGTGCACCTGGGATCCTGGCATATTCACGTCAAAGAACAGAACATCCCTATATAGAGGCAACAGTTGTATTGGCGAGGGAAGACATTACATTCAAATATACTCAAAACCAAGCTTTTCTTTATATTTAATATTCTGTATATTTTTTAGAATTGAGCGGCAACTTTGTCTAGTGGATCAGGCATGACACCTGGAGCCGGGAGCAATGGGTCTTAGTTTCTGTTCTACTATTAATTAACTCTGTGATCTTTTTAATTTTAGTCATCCAAGCTTAAAAATTTGGGCCGTAACCTGCCTGTTTTCCACTTGTAAAAGGCAGATAATAATACCTACCTATTTCACAGGGGCCTTGTGAGAATTAACTAGTTACTGGTGGTGTTTTCTGTGGTGGTGGTCTAACCCCCGTGTCCACCTAGAGGTCCAGAATATGAGGAATACAAAGTGATGCATAGTCACCTTTGACCTATCCCAGTACAGTTCCTGCTCCACACACAGGAATAGAGGAACTGAGAATTGCTGCCAAAGTTTGAATACTTAGATCATGTACCATACTAGATAAATGCTAAGTAACATTGTTATTACAAAGTATTCTTCTGGAATGTTTGGTTATAGCAGGATCCACAACTTCAGATGAAAGCCTTTTATAAACCATAAAGGAAAAGGAGCTCTTATATTAGTACTCTGTGTGTGTGTGCGCGTGCGCGCGCTCATGTGTATGTGTGTGTATATATATATATATATATTTATTTGAACAGGCAAGAAGAAGAAAAACATTACTTTACTTTACCGTACCCTGTGCAGTTCCTATTGTAACTGACTGCTGTATGTTTCTCTTTGTAGCCCTTTGAACAGGAAGGTTCTACAGTGCAGGAAAATATCTTTGGGAGTAAAAGAGGTTCTTGGGAATGTGGCTGTGTCCTCTACTGTGATAAATTTTAGAAACCCTCGTCATGCCAATTAAGGCCGTGTCAGCACCAGTCAGCGTTTTTTCTGTTTAGCGTATTTAGAATCTCATTCTTTCATTCTGACAATATCATCAGCCCTTGTAGTGGTTTAGGCCTATCCAAATCTGCAGATCTAGGAGGAAAGCAGCTGATAAATCCAAAAGAAAAAATCCTTTTTTGCACATGCTGTTCTTTGCATGAGACCACTAATTTGGCAAAGGACATGGGTTCACATTTGGTTTACGTATATTTTAAGTCTAAAAGAGACTATGATGATCTTGTCTGACTGCCTACTTAAGACAGGCCAACAAACCTCACCCAATAATTTCTGCATCAAGCCCATAACTTCTGTTTGAGCTAGAGTATTTCTTTCAGAAAGCCATCCAGTGCTGATTTAAAGGCTGCAAGTAACTCCACATCCCTCACTAAGTTGTTCCAAATGGATAATTAGCCTTACTGTTAAACTCAATCTTATTTTTAGTCTGAATTTGTCCAGCTTCAATTTCCAACCATTGGCTCAAACCATTCTATAGACTTGTGGAACAAAAATGAAACACCACCCTCTCAACTGTCCCTTATAATTACGTTTTGGTGACTCATTCTGGGTGGACTTGGCCCCATTACACTCCATAAATAATCATGTTTTAAAATGATTGTATAAAGCTCCATCTTCATGACCATTTTAACTGAGTCAATTGACCTGCTTACAACCCAGTTAAAAGTTGTAATATGATTACACCTACTGTGTCCAAGCAACCTGGTTAAAAGAAGCTTGTGAATTTTGGCTAGTTGTTTGTTAGGGTTTGTCTACACTACCGCACAGGATCAATCTAAGATACGCAACTTCAGCTACATGAATAGCATAGCTGAAGTTGATGTACTTGGATCTACCTACTGCAGTGTCTTCACTGCGGTAAGTCAACAGCTGACGCTCTCCCATCGACTCCGCTTGCGCTTCTCTTTCTGGTGGAGTACCAGAGTTGACGGGACAGCACTCAGGGGTCGATTTATCTCATCTATACTAGATGCGATAAATTGACCACCGCTGGATCGATCGCTGCCCGCTGGTCCAGCGGATAGTGTAGACAAGCCCTTAGTGTTGCTGTTTAAGTTCTCACTAGTGGACTTTGAAGTCAGAACTTCATTTAGATAAACAGAAATGTTCCTACCTCTTTGGGTGGCTTTGCTTGATTGGGCTGAGTGCACATTTTACAAGGCAGCAATGCATTGGCAGAAGGGCTAGAAACCTAACTTTATTTTATAATGAGCATATACATTATATTAGATATATTATGATTTTCTTCCCCACCCCACTACAAAAATCCTCTTGTATTTACAGATAATCTGCAAGGCTCATGTAGCATTTATTTTGTTGTTTCATCTGCTTAGCCACGCAAGCCAACCTTGTATCTGTCACACTTGTATCTGTCAACGTTACCATTAAAAATCCACGTTTTCAGGAATTTCTGATTTAACTGTGGAAATCCATTCTAGACAGAATGTCCACACACAGGTCAGGACTACATTACAAAATTTATTGCTGGAACTATATCTGTCAGAAGTGTGAAAATACCCACACCCCCTCACTGTCATAACTTTGTTATTAAAATCCCCAGTGTAGATGCAGCTACTGCCTGCTGTCTTCTAAACTGCTTCAGTTGTCTTAGCTAATATAGTTCAGAGAGGTGATGTTACTATATGGGCAGAAAACTCATTCTATGGCTGTATCCATGCTAGGGGCTATGTTGGCAAAGCAAAGACTATGTAGTGTAGACTACCCCACAGACTTGCGCCAAAATAACAAAACGTGTGAATTAAACCAATTTAGTTATTTTGATGCAAATGTGTGTAGATCAGCCTTTTACTCATACAAACAGCCCTTAGTATTGCCAACCCTAAATGTTCAAAAATCACAAGTCAGGCTCACAAAAGTCACGAGATTTAAAAATAATGATTTGGGCTCTTTTTGTTTTCTGGCTTTTGGATTTATGAAGTGCATTAGGGCCACGTTTTCAAGCTGTTCTCCACAACCAGCAAGGATAAAAACATTGTGGGTGTTTGGTTTTTTTTAATTAAAGCTCAGACTCTCTTGTATTCACTTGTCTTCGGGAGCTAGGCTTTAAATAAAATTTCAGCTATCATGAGAACCATGATAAAAACAGGAGTTGGCAACACTGATATTTATTTCAGCCATAAACATGAGGATAAAGAGCCATAAGCAATAAGATTCATGGGATTATAAAGAAGAAATCTTCTTAGAGAAACTTGATTGCTGTCCCTGATAGAATTACAAAGTTAGCAGACAAAGGGAACAAAGTAGATATTATATTAGGCTTTTAATAAAGTGTCTGATACTGTCTTTCTCAAAAACAACTGGGAAAAACAAAATTATGAAGGGATGATATTTCATTTTCATGATTATAAGAGATTTATTTAAAATGGCGAAAGAAAAAATATAGATATATTGAAGATCTTGACAACGATATTTAGTTGATATTAAATCAGTTACAGTTTTGGTTAAAATTTTGTGAATTCCAATAAGTTTATAAGAAGAGCATGCACGCTTTGCACATGCATTATCAGATACTATATGTTCAGCACATGGCTAAATAGTCACTTTCCTTACCCTGTGCCTGCTCAAAACACCTGGTAATACGGATAAAAAAGAAAGCCACATGTGCATACCTACAAACATACCTGAAAGTATAACAGTTTTCCATGTATTTGCCTGAAATCCTAAATTCTGCAGAAAACTAAAATGTTCTTTTCTTTCTTTTAAACAGCAAAATTTGGAGAATAACCTCACGAACCTTATTAAGAGGAATACTGAACTGGAAACTCTCTTGGCTAAACTCATTCAAACCTGCCAACATGTGGAAGTGAGTATTGAGCTATTCTTGAAATACTTGATATCTGAAACGTGTATTTACAGCCAGTACCTGTGCACTTCAGAAATCCTCAGCTTCTAGGAATTCTGGAGGAACTTCCTAGAGCAGGAGTAGGCAAACTATGGCCCATGGGCCAGATCCAGCTCCGTGGCGCAGCAGGGCTAAGGCAGGCTCTCTGCCTGTCCTGGCCCCGCGCCGTTCCTGGAAGCGGCCAGCACAACATCCCTGCGGCCCATTGGGTGGGGACAGAAGACTCCACGTGCTGCCTTCACCTGCGGGTACCTCCCCTGAAGTTCTCATTGGCTGCAGTTTCCCGTTCCTAGCCAATGGAAGCTGCAGTTCTATGTTATGATAATATTTCATACAGGGCCATTTAGCTTCTGACTACATTTTCATTCCTGTGGCAACTCGGTGTTATTCAGAGAACATTGTAGATACCTAATAGACCATTATATTAAATATTAATAATGGTGTACAGGAAAGGTTTCACAATATTGGGATTTAGAACATTTCTTGCGTACACATATAGCAGTTTAAGGGAAATCTGCTTTATTCACCAATATTACACAATGGAAAATTCCTGTAGAGAAGGATAGCCTTTCTACAGAATCTTTAAAACAACTTTTAGAATCTAATAGAAATTACCTTGGTAGAATGCTATAAGATAGTTACCAAAGTCTATGGAAAGATATGATTCATTATTAAATGCTTCAGGTTTTTAGAGTAACACCTATAGAATCCTGTTGGTTTCATCCCTATACAATTCTGTAGGACTTTCTCATAGGATATTTTATTCTTGGTTTGATTTTGGTCTTTTCTGGTATGTGGCATCTACCTTTTTTCCACAGGCTTCGATTCAGCAAGGTACCCAAGCTTGTGCCTAACTTTAAGCAAGTGAGTGTGGCTATTGAGTAGTCCTATATGTATGAGCTAAGTATCTTGTTAAGTTGGGCCTCAGTGTTTACTGCGGTATTTGGTTCTATCTTGGAAACAAAGACAAGGTACATCACTTCTTGTTTCACTTGTTTAACTCTGGTAGAAAATTTTCCTAATGGGGATGAGATTTTGGTGAAACAAGACCTCCTCTCCATTAGGGGAACTACAACCAGCACAACCCAAAATGTGGATGGACCCTGAACATTTTAGGGTCAGTCTTCAGGGCAAGTCTATGCTTAAAACGCTGCATCGGCTCAGCTACACCAATGCAGCAGCACCGCTGTAGCGCTTTAATGAAGATGCTCTTAACTGAAAGAGCTCTCCCATCAGCATAGTTAACCCACCTCCCCGTGAGGCAATAGCTAGGTGAACGGGAGATGCTCTCCTGCCACCACACAACTGTCTACACAGGGAGTTAGGTTGGTGTCACTACATCGGGCAGGGGTATGGATTTTTCACACCTCTGAGCAACATAGTTATACCAATATAGGTCTGCACTGTAGATGAGACCTCAGTTTTCTCTGTGTTCTTCAATATGCTACAAATTCTAAGCTTTCTTTAAAAAAAAAACAACTAACTTATTACATTGTAAAGATACAGCTGCCACACTGCAAACAGATGTGCTGCTGTCCCTTGATCTCAATTTTACAAACAATTCTCTCCAGACAAAAAGCAGCAGCTGCAAAGTTGGGAACTCATTCCTTCCCAGCCAGTTGATCTAATTAGCATATAAATTAGCTCAATATTAAGAGATGTGCCTGAATCACAATCCTGGATCCAAGCACCACTGAAATTTGGACAATTTTGGATCTGGCTATTAACTTAACAGCTGTCCATGTTTATCATCAAGGACCCAACTGTGACAGACTTGCAACATCTGGGACAAACCTTATGGAGTAAAATAAACTTTATTGAATTAGGATAAACCCTTCTGAATTAGGCTTAATACCTTTTAGGATCCATTGTATTAAAATGCAGTTGTATGTGTGTTCTTGTGGAATTTTATGTAACTTCTCTTGAAGGAGCAGGATGCTAATGTAATTCCTCTGGTTATCAACCTCTTTGACGCCACCCCCTGGAGAGGTTCACATATGCTAGTTCAGACTGGATTCTCCAGGAACCAATAGCCGAGGAAAGGATTTTTGGATAAATAGCTGGTAGTAAACTGACTCGGAGCCTTCTTCCTGATCCAGCAAATTGACAGGACCCCTGGTCCACGCAGGGCCCCAGTCCTTATGGTAGAGTTGTAAGCAGTAGGCCTACTGAGGCCCCGTGGGAATGGGTGTTTGTTCTGAGCTGAAGCTCAGTGATCAACTGGTAACCAAAAGGAAACCCCTTAGATGAGGTGTTGAAGGACTGCTCCTGCCAGAGTCCATGTTAGGGTCCGGGTGCTGTCTGGTCACCTTATTAGCATGCATGTAGATTATTGAGTTTTTTAAAATGTTTTCTCTCTAGTGCTTTTACATTAAGAATAAAATAGGCTTGCATAAAAAGAGAAAGCAAGCAGGACTGCTTTGGCAGCCTGTCTCTGCTGTGAACAACACAGTGAATGCCAGGAACTGTTCAGCCTGGAAATACCCCGGTCAAGAGGAAGAGATGTATGTCTCAGCCCAAGAGAGGTGATGGCCAGGGAGCCGGAAGCCTAAGAGTGGGTCCTCTTGGTATACCATTGGTGTGTGAATGTGGGGGGGAATATAGGTGCAGTTGCCCAGAACTGTGACACCAACCAAAACTTTAGAGCTGAACACCCTAACCTTGAGAAGTTGAGATCTGGATCCAGATAAAAACTTCATCCTGAGTCCATCTATACTATTTTTTGAGCACAGGTAATTGCTTTTTGTCTCTTTCTTTTAAATAAAAATAAAATACAAAAGTACAAAAGTCAAGCAAAACAAACCTTTTGTTAATGCAACATTAATGTTACAAAGTTAAAATGACAAAAAAGTCAGGAAAGGAAAAATGTAAGGTTCTACTAGCAATGTTAATTTTGCCATATTTCTTCTCTGACTCGACTGCTTCAGACTTAGACAACCTGAACCTGCAATATGACACCCATACGTTTTGAAGTGTTTACAGGACTGGGGCCTTAGCATTTTCTATTTCAGTTTTTCTGATTTCACATATTACTGATAATGTTGTAAAATGTATTCTGTAAAATATACACGGATGTACTACATGCCCAATGCACCATAAGAGTTGCTGTTGTATAATAAATTTACTATTGCCTGACTGTGTTTTTAATTTTGTAGTCTTATTGTTGCCTTAGAATTTTTTTAAACACACAGTTACTTTAAATAAGATAAGCCTTATATATCTTAAGGATATATCTTGTGCAAAAATATATATCCAAAACAAAGGAAGGGAGACAATGGCATCGGAACAATGTTTATTGGGGGGGTGCTGAAAGCCATTGAACAAAGCTGTAAACCCTGTATATTATGGAAACCTCTTCAAGCCAGGGGGTGCTTCCTCACCCCCAGCACCCTTAGTTCCCGCACTCCAAAGGGAGAAAAACTACTGTTCTTTGATTTTCTGTTTCAGAGTTTATTAAAAAGAAAAGGAGTACTTGTGGCACCTTAGAGACTAACCAATTTATTTGAGCATGAGCTTTCGTGAGCTACAGCTCACTTCATCAGATGTTTACCGTGGAAACTGCAGCAGACTTTATATACACACAGAGAATATGATGTGCACAGGCTACAAAACTTATTTAAACTACCTTAATTTGCTCTTATAAAATAGTAATAAAACTTAACATCTTAGCAGAGCATTTTGGTCCCCAAAAGAATGGTAGTTACAAGAAAAATTAAATACAACAAAAAAGGAGTGGGGTGTTCCTTCTAGTTTTGCTCTTCGGTTTTTAGTGTGTGGCAGACCTGATGATTCTGACAAAATGAAAAATGGGCTATGGGCCTTCTGTAAAAAAAAATTACCTGGTCTATGGGGGAGATATGTTGTAAATGTTTTATACATTGCCTGTGTTTATCATCCAGTGAAGTGATGTCAATGAACCCAAATGTTCACTGGTTCTGCTACTCATTACAAAGTTTAACTCCCCAGCAACTGATTTCACCATTGATACATTATTTAGAGTTAGGGTGACCAGATGTCCCTATTTTATAGGGACAGTCCTGATATTTTGGGCTTTGTCTTATATAGGTGCCTATTACCTTCTACCCCCCGTCCCGATTTCTTTTATTTGCTATCTGGTCACCCTATTTAGAGTACACCCCTCAAGACATAAGAACTGATGACTTAACCGTACTAAGGAACAAATCCAGTTCACCCTATGACTTAAGCATGACTTCTGTGTGTCTTTTAAAAACAAAAAAACCCAGAGATGCGCTTCACTCCTAATTGACATGGGTAACCCTGGTGACTTCAATATGAATACTTACGTGAGCAAGGCAAGCAGAATTTGGCTCCAAATTAATAAAGAGGTCAGAAGACAATTTTAAAAAATCAATATAATTTTGGTGGGGTTGAGGGAGGAATGAGGGGGAGTTACCAGAAAAGTAGTTTTCATCTATAATATGAAGTATAAGCCCTGATTCTGCAAACACTTAAGCACATTATTAACTTTACGCATGTCTCTATTCCCATTTGGGGTCACACATGGTAAATTTAATATATTGCATGATCCTCTATGCACATGCACATACACACAGAGAGTCTTTTTTGGGCAGGGTTGTTTGGTTACACACACACTCTGATTTATAGTTGGTTTCACTGACTTTTCTGATTCATCCACACCTGTTTTTTTAACTCATTCCGCACCCTCTCGTTTTTCATTCCTCACCTTTCCAGGAAATCCAAAAGGCAGGTGTACTGTGAAAGGTTTTCTCTGCTTTTCAGGGGAAACTGGTGTTAGGGGCACAGCTGGCTCCCAACCTGATCATTAGGCAACCCAGAATGTTCACCTGGACCCAGTGATTTCCCCTCACTCCAAATGGTTGCACTTCCTAATTGGGCAGGGGAACCAGCAGTTTGCTAATTGAGCCTTGCAGAAACAGCACAGAGACTGCTCAATACATACCATGCCTGCAGCTGTGCTTACCCTGCTCTCACCTCTGCTTCATGCTCCAGCCCTTGTTTCAACATGCTTCTAGTCCAGGGGTCGGCAAACTTTGGCACATGGCCCATCAAGGTAATCCACTGGTGGGCCGTGAGACATTTTGTTTACGTTGACCATCCGCAGGCACAGACCCCCGCAGCCCCCAGTGGCTGTGGTTTGCTGTTGCCGACCAGTGGGAGCTGCAGAAAGCAGCACAGGCTGCAGGGACTTGCTGGCCACCGCTTCCCGCAGCTCCCATTGGCCGGGAACAGCAAACTGTGGCCATTGGGAGCTGCGGGGGGCCGTGCCTGCGTACGGTCAACGTAAACAAAATGTCTCACGGCCTGCTGACAGATTACCCTTGTTAAGCCGCGTGCCAAACGCTGCCACCCCTGTTCTAGACCTTGCTCCAAGCCCTGCTCCTGCCTTGCTCCCAACCCTGTTCCTGCTTCAGTCCCAGAATGTACCTGCTCTGTTCTGGTTTCTGAATCCTGACTACACCTCTGGCTACATCTGACTATGATTCCTGCTTACCCTTCAGCTTAGGCTTTGGCGTCTGACTCCAGTTCTGACCTTTGGTTGGCTCCTCAAACCTGACTCTGGCTTCACCCTTGGACTGTTACCTGTTTCCTTGATCTAAGCTTGTCATTACCTGACATATGTTTTAGGAAATTGGTTAAAATGTTTATTAGTTACTCAATAGACTGAAGCTGTTCCGGTCCGTTATGCACTAATGTAATTAGAACACAGCTGTAGAAGAATCTGAACAATTAGCTGTGAGGGGGAATATAGGTTTGGCCTGTAGACAACATAATAACATCTGGGTTTTAGCCATTGTTTTCAGTCTACCAAACGTAATAGGCAAGATTTATGGATTCTATTGCAAAATTTCTTTTAGTTTTTTCCAGTCAAAATCATTCTTTGGTTATATAAGGGAGGGAGGGGCATTTTTACATATTTGTATAACTCTGGAACTGCTGCACTCACTGTGTTTTTTATAATGGAAATGCTTGGATTCTAACTCAGCTATAAAAATCTTGCTGCAGGCTTAAACTCAGCAGACAAGGCCACAGTCAAAAGTGATTTTGTGTGTGTGTGTGTGTGTGAGAGAGAGAGAGAGAGAGAGAGAGGTTTTCATGGTCAAGTTATATAAATCCCCTGAAAAAACAAGGGGGAATAATGATGGGCCCTTAACTCTGACAGCACAGATACTGCCACTGTGATACGGATCAGATGCCTCTCTACATCAGTGTAACAATAGCAGAGCAAAAGATAGGGAGAAAAAATGGCAAGCACTGTGGAAATCCTGCAGTCGCCTTATCCAAAGAAAGGGCCTGATGGAAAGTCACAATTCAGGGGCTGAGGCACAGGATAGCATAGGAAAATAAATGTAGTTAAAAATAATGAAAATTCAAATATCTTCTCAGACTTCAGCCACTTAATCAAAGAGTAACAGCCGTGTTAGTCTGTATTCGCAAAAAGAAAAGGAGTACTAGTGGCACCTTAGAGACTAACCAATTTATTTGAGCATAAGCTTTCGTGAGCTACAGCATCCGATGAAGTGAGCTGTAGCTCATGAAAGCTTATGCTCAAATAAATTGGTTGGTCTCTAAGGTGCCACAAGTACTCCTTTTCTTTAATCAAAGAGCTTCTTTGAGTTGTACAGAGAAGTATGTCTCCCTTCCTTTTTCCATGAAATAAGCTTAGAATTCTCCTTGTTTGTGGTCTAGGAAAAATTAGAACTACGCTGGCAGGGTGCTCCCCTGAGGACTCTTAAGTAATAAAAAGGCTCTGTTCATGACAATAAAAATAATGCACTGTGTGATGCCAGCTCCTTTTATTTCTCATTCACAAACTGAAACTTGGGAGCACTTCATTCAGATCTCACATTAGCTGTAGTCTCCTCTGCTTCTCAGCTCATAGGAAGGATTAGGTGGAAATCCTGTCTACAGAACATGTTGATAAGTACTTTAGTAAAGCAGCCCCTCTTTATCATCAGAGTTCTGACATACGCTGTTTATAATAAGCTACCTACTTCAGATGATGTTTACGTATGCTGAATTTATTTGCATAATGCCCAGTACAACAGAAAAAATAGATAAAATAATACACAGAGTTCATCCCTCACAAGACGGCATTCAGTAATGGAACTTGAGGTGAGAGTTCATTATCTACCATTATATTGGTGGGGGGGGGATCATACTTGGGAGGCAGTGAGGGGGTAGGAGAAAAGAAGGTAGGAGTGAGTTTATTAGGGTCATCACAAGAGGGCAAGGAGCTTCTCTTGGACACAGGAAGCCAGTGAAAGAATTTAAGAAAAGTGGCGGCATAGTTGGAGTGATACTTTTATACCAGTGTTAGGGGGAGACATAAGAGGAAAAGTTGGAAAATAGAAAGTTTCTGGTTGGGAGATGACCCAGGCCTGGACTAGGGATTTAGATGTGCAAACTCCTGCTAATTCCCCCTTGCCAGGAATGTGTCTTTGTGATTCCCATGCTGATTCAGACGGAGGTTGGGATTGCAGTGTATCATGGGAGGCATAGTCCAGCCAGAGAGCCCAGCCCAGAGATGATGGTAGGAGCATAATGCACATGAACTACTGCTTCCCTGAGGCATGACATGAAATGCACATATTAATGGCAAACTGACTCAAAACGAAACAGTTCATTTCGGTCAAGCAAACCAAGATGTGTTGTTTTGGGTTGATCTGACATGAATATTTTGTTTTGATTTTTCCAACAGAAAACTGAAAAATTTCAGTAAAATTATTAGATATTGGTTAGGGGGCGTTTTATATAGAAAATTCCTGACCAGGTCAAGCAATGTTTCTTAAGAATTGCATGTGTCATTTCAGCTGGTTTCTCTTTCCTCTAATCCTTTTTCTGATTTTCTTATAAAACAGTGAACAAATATTAAATGTTTTACTTTATTATTAAAACTAAAGTAGCTGATAACAGCTACAAAAATATTTTTCCTCCCTCCCCCATCCCCTTGCATTCCCTTGAATTATAAGCAATTACTCAACGTCTTTCTCAGTTTCTTTATCTAAGTCCTAGAAATAATTGAGATTTTTATATTTTGGTGGATGAGCAGGAATAAATGACTTGAAGGAAATTGAGTTATTGTTGGTGAGAGTAATTAGTGATATCTTTAAGCTGTGCACAAACCCTTAAAGAAGGGTTTACGTCATTTGTATCCTAAGACAGTTATTAATGAGCGAGTGGTACTTTCTCCATTATTGTTGTTCAGATGAACTATGAACATGCTCTATCTTTGTTTTAGGAATCATGTTAGTACAGAGTTTGCTGTTACTGTGTGTCTCTCAAACAAGATATTTTTATTCAGATCACAAATGAATATTAGGCAGTAAACTTCCGAAGTTTGTGGTTGCTTAAACCTCAAAAAAAAAAAAAAGGCAAGGGGGGGGGGGCAAAAATACTGTGGGTGACCACACTCTTCAAGGTCCAAGACAAACCACAGGGTATTCTCAAGCAGGGTAAACCACAGAGTTTATTGAGGCAGTTCCCCTCACACACCCTGCAACAGTCTTATTAGGCCCCTCAGGCCTGTCCCAGGCAGCACAGTACTCCTTTTTGTAATAGAGCAAAGAAATAGTTTCAAAAACAAACTCAGGAGCCCTGTGAGAAGTCTACCTTCTTCTAGAAACATTTCTATTAGACGGTCATTTTTTTTCCCATTAATGCAGAAATAGAGAGCTCACTTTGCCAGTCTGTCTATGAGGGAGGAATTGCAGATTTCCATTTTGTCAAATTCACTCCTTTGGCTGCTAAAATAATTATGGCAATCCTTTTCTCAGTGTTAACTAGTAATACCAACTCATCCAGCACCCCTAAAATACACAGGCTTAGAGAAGGAAAAATAGCAATATTTAAAGTTTTCAAAAGAGCACTGAATATAGTGTTCCAGAACACATGCATCTTTGACAGGTATAGAAGATGTGTGAAAGGTTAGCATGGGGGTGTTTGCACATCCAACATTCACTGCCTGTTGCTAATCAAGCCTTAAATGTTCTGGAGCCCAGTAATACCTGTTTAATATCTTGTTCTGGAATAATTGCAAAGGTAAGGAGCTTGAAGTATCTTTCACATTAAGCCAGATATCCTGCCAGGTTTCTGTTGAGATAATAAGGCTAAGATTTTTCCCATTTTTCTTTGAAACTGAGATTGAGAGGGTAATGCCAAGCATTAAGCCACCTATAAGTAATTCCTACAAAGTGACTTGTATTTCCATATTTCTTAACACGTTTGTCTTGAGGTGAGAGTTGAAACAGAACAATTGTCCCCTAATCTTGCATGAATCCTTGAGCATAGCCCCTGAAAGAAGGAACTGTGAGATAATGGTAGCTGATATTGGTTGTATATGTAAATTGAGGGAGGCCAGTTCATCATCTTGGATTATATCTATAATTTTTGGTAATGCTTTTTCTATACAAATTGTTTTAAGCATGGAGTTGGCCTTGATCCTAAGACAAAAGTTATCCCATAGTGGTACAAGAAACAAATTAGTGAGATTGGATGTGGTAATCGTTTTAACCCATTGCAGGATTCCCCATGTAGATGCAAAGATTGGATTTTTCCGTAAGGGTTTCATTAGCCTCTTAAAGTATATAAAAGAGGAGAGGGAACCAAGTGGCATAGCTAAGCTTTTTTTAATCTCAAACCAGGTTAATGTTTATATAGAACTACCGCAGGGGAACCATCCTACAATATGACACACTTGGAATGCTAGATCATAGAGATCCAAATCTGGCAACCCGCATACCTCCAGTTGCCCAGGATTTTTAAAGTGTCTTGTGTGACAAACCCGGCTGTTGTTTTTTTATCCCATATAAATAGGCTTCTCATGCAATTTATACAAGTACAGAGTTAGAGAGAGAGCTTGAAAGGCAATAGGTGAATGATATGTCATCCTGAGAGATATTCATATTCGCTATTTCTGTTCTTTCCAGTAAGGATAGAGGGGGGATGCCTCCTCTCGACATCCTTGGAAATTTCTTTTAATAGCTAGTCCATATTTATAGAAACAATTTTGGAAAGATCAGGACAAGTTTTAAATAAATAATTTATTTGAAATAGAAAATGTTGAAACTGAGAAGGATCTGATCTTTGGAATAAATCACAAGCAATTGATATAGCCAAGTTAATGTGAAAACCAGAGATCTTTCCAAAAACATCAACTGCATTCAATAATTATGGGATTGATGAGGATGCAGTCTTCCCAAAGATGTCATAAGCTTATAAACTGATTTTGTATTGTTTCCAGTTTATAGTCATACCTTCAATGGCTGAATGCTCTGATGTGTGTTTGAGAGTGAGATGAGAAAGAAGAGGTGAGAGGGGACAGCACTGTCGTGTCTCTCTTTCTAGCTGAAATGGTGGGAGAAGTAATTCCAGTAGTTGATACCGAACAAGGGGACAGTTGTATAATACTCTGACTCAATTCAGGAATATTGGTCCAAATCCACATTTTTTAGGACAGCCATTTTATAAGGCTATTCAATCCTATCCAAAGCTTTCTCTGCATCTAGAGATAAGGCCATGGAGGGATCATCTGAACTTGTTGGATCAAGTGAGAGATTTTTCTCTTACCAGCAGTCATTCTCCCTTTAATGAAACCAATGTGACCTTTGTGTAAAATTGATGAGATGGTGATATTCAGTTGTGTCACTAAAATTTTTGCAATTATTTTGCAATCTTAGTTCAGTAGAGATTGCGTGGCGGAGGGGCAGAAATTGCCACAGTTGCAACCATCTTTGTTTTTCTTTATTATTAACATAATTAAAGCAGTTCTCATGTCACAACCCTGGTGACTTTTTGGAATATTTCAAGTGAAGACTTTTGAAAGAATAGAAGATAGCGGATTACAAAATGTTTTGTAGAAACCCGCCAGAAAGCGATCTATCCCAGGGGCCATGCAGAATTCATATTTTTATGGCCAATTCAATCCTTTGTTTTGTGATAGCTTTGTCTCTAAACAGGTGTTAGGGTATTAAAAGGTAGGTCTTCAACAAAATGATCAAATTGACTAGAATCAAATTGGTTGTCTGATTTATATAAAGCTTGATAGAATTGCTTAAATTGATTATTTATATCTTTGGTTCAAGGATGGGACTAGAGTCTTCTTGTAATAAGAAGAAAGAAAGAATGTTGTTGGCTAGTTCCATCTTAAGTCTTGCCAAGTAGTTTACCTGTTTTATCTCCCCATTCATAATATCTTTGGCCCTTTGAGGGCAAATTCGACTTGACTGGATAAGCATTCATTATATTTATATTTGGCATTTATTAGAGAACTTAGGAGGTTTTCATTATTTCAGTCAGTCTTATGCTCTTCTCTGCAACTCATCTATTTTCTTGTCCAGAGAGCATAGTAATTTGAGCTGCTCTCTCCTTTTGAGAGTCATACTTTATCCATTCATCCCTTACAGTAGCTTTTAGAGCTTCCCAAAAGATGGTATCTGAGGTGACTGAGTGCTTATTTTCTTTTCTGAAGTTAGAAATGACTGAATCAACTGTAGAACTAAATTTTGCATCTTTTAGTAGCAGAGCATTCAGCTTCCTCCTAGAAGATTTGAATGATGTGTAACCAGCATCTATGGTAGATATTAGGGCTGTCAATTAATCACTGTTATCTCAAGCAATTATCTCAAAACAAATTACCTCGATTAAAAACATTAATCACAATTAATCGCAGTTAAACAATAATAGAATACCAATTGAAATTTATTATAAATGTGTTTGGATGTTTTTCTATATTTTCAAACACCCAAAAGATACCTGGTTTACCTGTTGTGTTTTGAGGACTCACAAGTCATGGGATATTTGACTGAAACTGCTCTTGCTGAAGCAATCAATGAAGGTTTCTTCAGGCCTGAAGGAAACAGGTACTAGAACACACCAGGCACTGGACACAAAAATAAAATCCATGAGAACCCCATCAATTAGACATGTGACATCCAAAACCAGCAGGGAGGAGACCTAGGACCAAAGACCCTGCACTGAAGTCAACATAATTGGCACTGAAGACAATATAGTATCATAGAATCACAGAACTGGAAGGGACCTCGAGAGGTCATCTAATCCAGTCCCCTGCACTCATGGCAGAACTAAGTATTATTATCTCCAATGATGGAGATTTCACAACCTCCCCTAGGCAATTTATTCCAGTGCTTAACCACTCTGATAGCTAGGAAGTTTTTCTTAATATCCAACCTAAACTTCCCTTGCTGCAATTTAAGCCCATTGCTTCTTGTCCTATCCTCAGAGGTTAAGAAGAACAATTTTCTCCCTCCTCCTTGTAACAACCTTTTATTTGTTTGAAAACTGTTATCATGTCCCCTCTCAGTCTCCTCTTTTCCATCATCTGCTCGTAAGCCAACACTCGTGGCACTGAAGCAGATACCAAGTCCAGCAGCAGGAGAGGCTGCCCTGATAGTTCAGTCAGAGACTGTAGGCGGAGCTCAGTGTTTTTGCAGAGCGAAGACCACACGTGGCCTCCAGGAAGAAAGCCACTAAGTCCCAAATGGAGTCGAGGGCTAGTGACAAGAAGCCTCCTATCATCTCTGCATGGGGGGAAACTTCCCTACTGCTGACTGCACAATGATGTCAGGGTCAATATCATCAGAGTCACTGTTGCCACCGGACATGTCCCTGTTGGAATCCAGAAGGCGCAGTTCTAAGACAACTACTGGCACTGATGTGCAGACCCAGTGTACCTTTGCGCTGCCTCTAAAGGGAAATCTGCTCCTCCTGTCTATCACAGTGGCACATGTTCTTGCCCCCTTCCAGTAGATAACCCTCTTTCCTGAGGTCCACAGGTGAGACCACAGAAAGAACCAAGTGGCTTTCCTTACAGACCTCAGCCTAACCACATTGGGAATGGCACTGGGCTAGCCTATGCCAGACTAGCTGGCCATATCTGTATAGCATGCCATCATGACTTTATTGGGCTTAGTTGAGTCCACCCCTACACACTTCCAGGAGTCAATCTCCATTCCATTCCATAAAGAGGCAGAGATTGTACTCACAAATGGCATCCCTAGCTAGACCACTGACACTGGACAGAAGAGAATGCCAAGAACGGTCAGATATGGGACCTGAGGAGAAACAGCAATAACATCCTGCCTCACCATCCAAGGACTTTTACTGTTCATCACCCAATGAAGCAGTAACTCTATCAGTGCCAGTAGACTTCCAGTCATTTCAAGAATTACTTTATAAGAATCACAGATACCAGAAATATACGTCTGTCATAAAAGAAAAATCTCATCAGTTGTTTAACATGCTGGCAACTTCAGGCCCAGCTAGAATTGCCCTTCCAATAAATGAAGGACTGCTAAGGTCCTGGAAAAACGCCTGCCACGACTGTGATCCTAGGAACACCACAGCGTCAGATGGCAAGGGTTTCCCTGATATGTAACAGAAAAACTCAGTTGGCCTGACCAGCTCACAACACTTAGCATGCTTTTGTCATAATATTTAAAACATGTCTTGGAATATCATTCAAAACTAAGAACATGAGGGACACTAATATTACAGTGAAATGTACGTAACAATGCTATATGTGAAATTATGGATACTCACTGATCTTACATTCTGAAGTCTGCAAAAGGAGGCAAAACGTTTTTCCAGACTAAGGAGAAAGGCAAACACCTCTTTGTCTCAATTGCAAATTGAACTAGGCATGACCAGGGGCAGGGACAATGGGCTACTTATTTGCATCAGAGATTGTAGGAAAATCATTTGCATTGGGGAAAAAATCACAGGAGACTGCAAAATTAGCATGGTGTCGGCTCCCTGGTGGACATACAAAGCTGAACCCCCAGGATGGCTTTCTGACTTTAAAGACAAAGAAACTTGGGGGATATAAGGAAAGCCTCTGGGATATCCATCACCTGGGAGAACAAAGAAGCCAGTGCTTTGTATCTAAGCTGGGTCATCCTGCTAAACAACTTGGAGAATGCTGACAACTTGGTGTGAGTAAGAAATGATGTTAGACAAAACTGAATCTTGCTAGAATCAAATTCTAGGCACTAGAAAGCATGTTGTTGTTGTTGTGTGTGCAATCCTTTCATACCTTGTTCACTCTTGCTTGAAATCACTTAAATCTATGCTCTTCCTAAATTTATGCCTAGTTTTACTACAAACCATCTCAGTGCTGTGTATTGAGGTGGAGTGCATCACCCCAGCTATGCTAACAAGCTCTTTGGATGGAGTGAACTTGGTGTTACCCCTGCAAGTGTCTGTCAGAAGGACTGGACACTGCAGTGGAGATTATTTTGGGGAGACTTGGGACTGGATGTTGTTGTTGGGGGTCACCCTGTGAAGAGTAAGTGGGCTAATGAGATAATTGTGCTGTGAGCATGCTGCTGGAGTGAGGGCTCTGAGCCAAAGCTGCACAGCACAGAGGCACCCGGGGTTGTAGGGCAGGTGGTGACAGAACCCCTTACTAGTCTGAGTGAACCCCCAAAGCATCACAACCATTCACCACAAAACGGTTGAAGAGGTACCAAGTCACTCAAAGAAGGATCTGAGTACTTCCAAGCCCACCCAAGCACAAACTTCTCAGCCATGTCAACAGTGCAGGAGAAATCCAAGTCCAAAAAAATCATCTCAAAGGATAAGGGCCCAGAAAGCTTAACTTATTCATGAGGCTACCATATTCCCCTGCCTCCCTTCTACTACAGGTAGAAAATTATCAGGCCCATCTGGCTATTTTTTTTTTCAGCGTCTAGGAGAGAGTGACATGCTTTCTGTTTAAAGCTCCTACTGGATAATAGCCAAAAGCTCAAAGAGAGAATCAGAAAGGGATAATTAGTAGCCAAAATTCTCCTAACAGTGCTTCAGACACCATGGCCAGATCCATGGCCATGGTGGAGATGACATAAAGAGCTTCCTGGTTTCAGACATCAGGTATTCCCAGAGAAATGCAAGCCCTTTGAAGGCATGGACTGATTCAGTGAGCACAGAGATAACCCTGTATACTGTTTAAAGACTAAAGCTATCTTCAGTCAACCGTGCTTACTTTATGGGGGCTCAACTAGCGGAGGTCCTCTAAGGCAGACTGGGCATCTGGCTATTTTAGAAGTTTTCAGGACCTCCTCTGGTTCCCTCAATGTCCAGTGGTGGCAGTGGCAGGGGATGAGGCTAGTGGGGCTGCCCAATGGAGGAGGGCAGCTGCCAGATGGGGCTGCGAGGAGCAGGCTGACAGGGAAGTGTTATTGCCTTCTCCCCAGCTGCTCCCCACTCCTGGCACAGAGCTGCTCCTGGTGGCACTGCCTGCACTGGTTGGACTTCAGCTGCTTCCCTCCCTCTCCCCCCCTCCCCGCTCATCCCCCATGGGCTCTGCTGCCTGGGCTGCTTCTGGCCTCTGCTCGGATTCTACTTCAATGGCAAGGAGCTAATTTGAAAAGGTATGGGGGACAGACTAGGGGATGTGGGGCTTGCTGGGAGCCAGACAGGAGGTGCAGACTGGGATGGCAGCGTGTAGGGGACCAAGTGGGGGGTGAATGGGTCTCATTCTGCTTGAGCTGAGCAGCTCCAGGGGAAGGGTTGCAGGAGATACCCAGCCCTGGGCGGGGGAATGCGGACACCAGGGGAGGTTGAGGAGGAAGGATGGGGAGCAGGTCCACAGCCCCAGAGGTAAAGTAGGAGGCTGGAGGATGAGTAAGTTGGTGAGGGGTGCCTTGACCTATTCTTGCATCAGGGTCCTCCAGGGCCTTGTTACGTGACTGAGTGAATCAAAATTCCTCAAGGGCCTCCTGCATACTTACCCACCTGTTAGAGAACTTACTCAACATTATCGTCCGAAAACTCAAAGAACCTCCTTTCAGGCAGCTGCTGGATTGCTCAGCATATCATCTACCCTCAAGAGGGTTTTTCTGGTGGCTCTCTCCATGGCACAGAGGGTAAATGAGCTTGAAGCCTTCATGGCTTAGACTCCTCACACATCCTTTCATAGGGACAAGGTAGTGCTCAGACCACACCCTACATTCATCCCAGTTGTGGTCTCAGAATTTCACCTTAAGTCAGTCAATTTACTGGTCTCTTCCCCAAATCAGACTCAATACAGGAAGAAAAGAAGCTAACATGCTTTGGGCATTTCAAGAGCCTGGCTCTATTACGTTAACAAGACCACACCTTTTAGACTCTCTCTCCACGTCTTTGTGGCTATATCTGGCCCATTGAAAGGTCAAGTCAGAATCCCTGATCAGGTTCTGTATTGTATATCTGCCATCTATCAGATAGCTGGCAAGACCTCTCCCTCTGAATGTCAAGGCACAGCCTGACAGCATCTTCAGCCTGCTTCAGCAATCTCTGAGATCTGCAAGGCAGCAACACGGAGTAACCCTCTGATATTTGTTCATCATCATTACCTTGACATGGCAGCCAGCCATCGGATGCAAAGTCTGGGAAAACCATTCTTTAATTATTATTTGATGAATGCAGCAGAAACCTCTTGTTCCCATCCTCCTGAGTCCATGCTGATACTGTTTGCCAGTCACCTACAGTAGGATCCACACTAGCATTTGAAGAAAGAATAGGTGTTTACTATGACTGGTTCTTTAAGATGTTGTAGTCGGTATGGATCCCACAACCTGTTCTCTGTGCAAAATCTTCAGCAACATAGGCTTTGAATTGCAAAGGAACATGAGGAGGCACAGGGCTTGTTTGTGGCCCCAGTGGATACTGCTATTCAAAAGACTTCTATTTTGAGCACACAAGGGGCATGTGCAGTTACAGTGAGCTCCACACTGACGACATCTTGAAGAAGCACAGTCGTGTAAGTAACCATTTTTTAGTTTTCCTTCTGATCCTGAAAAAAACCAAACACCACTGTCTATGCCTCAGCTGCTGCTACATATGTGGTTGTAGAAAACAACAAAATAACTCTTCTAGCTTCATTTTCCTCAAACCTAGTGTTTATTTTGTTTACAGTCAAAGGCATACACATCTGGAACGTAATGGCACTGTGATTTTTGTGGTGTTTATCAGAATATTCCAAACACCTTTGATCTGAAGGCTTTTTGGCTGGAAATCTTACAAGAATAGACTTTTCATGAAATTTCTGATCTTTTTAAATACTGATTGGGTTGGAAATATTTGATAATAGCCTTTTTCATGTTGTTTAGTCACTTATCAGTCTGCTCCCAACAGTGGTGCAGAGGCATGTAAAATGACAATATTTTAAAAAATAACACAGACACTCTCCAACCCCAGAAAAAGTTTTATTGGATTCTCTCTTGGGACAAATGTTGGTGACAATCGACCCAAACTGGTTCAGCTACCCTGGCTTAATGGAGACATTGTTCACAAAATTCTTACGTAGCCTATGTAGGTTGCTTTATTTTTGTACTCACCTTTTTTTAAACCTGCTATGAAACTGTCTCTAAATCCAGATTTCCTGGTTAGAGAAAAATGTTGATAAGACCTAGAAAACAAACGAAAACAAAGCCTCCGGCTCACTTGAAATGGGAGATGACCGTTCCTTTCTCCAGCCCCAATTTAGAATAAAAATGTTGTAGATGATCTATTCAGATGGCAAGCTGATTAATATCACATATTTCCAAAGGCACAGTTTGTCATAATTGATAAAAATCAGTGTTGCATTCAGACTAGAAAAAATCTGAGAGAGTTTTATTCCAGTTTTCTTGAGAATGCTACTTTGTGCTTCACATAGTATCAGACAGACATAAGAGAGACATAAAAATGTGACCTCACCGCACACATCCAGTCTCATCGTCCAAAGAGATCAAGAAGAAAATGCCTTTTTGTTGCTGATCATCATTCATTATCCCTTATATTTCCATCACATTGTTCTCATGTGTTGGTGTCTCAGTGCACTGATAAGACGATAATTTTTATACCATGAGCTAATTGTCATATTTGGATAAGTTTTTAAAAACAAATTCTTAAAATGGACTTTAAGAAATGTCTTAGAAAAATAGATAATTTACACACTAAGCCATTAAGGAAATGGAGGGGCACAGTCTCTTTTGGAGGTTATGGAAATATTGTGTGGGCACAAATAAAGAACAACATTGGGAAACTGAATTACAATGATATCAATTGTTTTATGAAAACAGTTCACTCAGCTTTTTTTTTTTTAAACCTAGTCTCAAGCTATAATAATGGTTAGGCTTTTGCTGTTCTGAGACCACTCTGCTGATCATGCTGACTAATATTGCCTCATGGTTTCCTTCTACTCTCAGTCTGTCTGTTGTTTCTTGTCTTATACTTAGATTCTCAGTGCCTCAGGACAGGGACCATGTTCTTGTTCTGGTTTGTACAGTGCCTCGCACAGTGGGGTCCAAGTCCATGACAACATCTCCTAGGCACTACAGTAATACAGTAATAAATAATAATCAACAACAAATCCTCCCTTCTGAGAGAAAATATTCAGATAAATGGCAAAAGGCATCCAAGAAGCCATGACACATGCCTTAAGTGCTGCGGACCTACTTTTCATACGAGAAATGTCTTCTATTAATTTGTGTTCTCTCTAAATTGAGACCCAGTTCAGCTCTCTGTTATCCCCATATGATATCTCTGTGGAGTGCAGTGGAGCTACTCTGATTTACCTGTGGGTAACTGAAAACCTAATTTTAGCCCATGGTATTCTTGAAGCAGTTAAATAAAACAAAGAATATTTTAATGTATAGAGGGATGGCTTCATGTGAATGAAGATTATCAATATTATAATTGACAGTTTGATTTTTACTGTATCTAATGAAAGGAGTGTAATTCTTTCATCAGTTTGTGGACTCAAAATCCCTGAAGGATGGTTACAGATCCACATGATGAAAAAGGGGGACGTTTTCAAAGGCACAGGAACATTTAGGCACCTAACTCCCATTGAAAGGCAACAGGAACTTTTGGCTCCCATCTGTACCTCTGGAAATCTCCTGCAAACTCCAGCTCTGTGGGCCAAAATGCACAGTAATGGTGAAGTTACCCTCCTGATGTAAGTGGGAAAATTAGTGTAATTGCCACTGAACTGGCATTCAGTGAGTGTGAGATGGGACTACCATATTTTACAAGCCTTTCCTGTTTCAGGCCCCTTCCTATTATTTTGCACATCCTAATAAAGTCAAATGGGTGCAAGATACACTACTTTACCACTTACACTGTTTTCTGATCAATTTACCCTTGGCCAGCCTGGACTTAATAAGTAGGCTTTTCTCATCAGAGTAGCCGCTGGCAAGAGTACTTGTTTCATCCCGTCCCTTGGTAAGATTCTGCCAGGCGGGCTCCTATGCAGACTCAACCACAAATTAAACTGCCAACCTCTGATGAACCCCAGAGGGAGAGCTGTACTCCCATGAGGTGAATCTTGCTAGGAGACTACAGAACACTTTTGGCTCAGAGATGTGAATTACACAAGTGCTAGTAGGTGTGAGGTTAGCCCTGTGATTTAACTCTTTGCCAAATTAAGGTTGAGCTAGCAGCAGAAGATTGACTGTAATTGAGTTGTCCATTGTGTTATAATTTTGTGATTTACCAAACATCTGCTAAGGACTTTGAAACCACCACAACCATTTTGCTTATGACCTAAATCACAATTTGACTCAAGTCTCTGAATATGCAAGTCTAGGCAGCCTCTCAGAGAGCAGAACTCTTTGCAAGACAGTCCTCAGTTTTAGTTGAACTAAAACCAGCTGGCCTAATTTCTCCCATTGGGTTAAGGATGTTTGCAGCTACAACTCCCTGTCAGTGCACTGAGGAGCACCCATTTTTCTCTACTTGCCCACTCTCACTCTTGAAGATCAGCCTAGCAGTCATCTTTCTGTTTGGAAAATATTCGAGGTGCTCCCTGAAGAGCCCATTAGTCAGTAAGATGGATCACTGTGTTGAGCCAACATAGGACAACCCAGTTCCCTGAGGGGCCTGGGTGTGTTGCAACTTGCTTCCATAGAATCATAGAATATCAGGGTTGGAAGGGACCTCAGGAGGTCATCTAGTCCAACCCCCTGCTCAAAGCAGGACTGTCATAAATATAAAGGGAAGGGTAACCACCTTTCTGTATACAGTGCTATAAAATCCCTCCTGGCCAGAGGCAAAGTCCTTTTACGTGTAAAGGGTTAAGAAGCTCAGGTAACCTGGCTGGCACCTGACCCAAAATGACCACTGAGGGGACAAGATACTTTCAAATCTGGAGTGGGGGAAAAGGCTTTTGTCTGTCTGTGTGATACCTTTGCCGAGAACAGATCAAGGATGCAAGCCCTCCAACTCCTGTAAAGTTAGTAAGTAATCTAGCTAGGAAATGCATTAGGTTTTCTTTGTTTTGGCTTGTGAAATTCGCTGTGCTGGAGGAAATGTGTATTCCTGTTTTTGTGTCTTTTTGTAACTTAGGGTTTTGCCTGGAGGGATTCTCTATGTTTTGAATCTGCCTGCCTGAGAGATTATCTTCCATTCTAATTTCAAAGAGGTGCTTCTTTTACCTTTTTTCTTTCTAATAAAGTTCTGTTTTTTAAGAATCTGATTGGGTTTTTTGGGTCTTAAAAATCGAAGGCTGGTTTCTGCTCATCTTGTTTATTCTCAAGCCTTCCCGGGAAAGGGTATGTAAGGACTTGGGGGGGATATTTTGAGGAAATAGGAACTCCAAGTGGTCCTTTCCCTGTTCTTTATCTAAATCACTTGGTGGTGGCAGCATACTGTACAAAGACAAAGCAAAATGTGTGTCTTGGAAAAGTTTTTACTAAGCTGGTAAAAATAAGCTTAGGGTTTTTTTCATGGGGGTCACCACATCTGTACCCTAGAGTTCAGAGTGGGGAGGGAACCCTGACAAGGACCAATCCCCAATTTTTGCCCCAGATCCCTAAATAGCCCCCTCAAGGATTGAGCTCACAACCCTGGGTTTAGCAGGCCAATGCTCAAACCACTGAGCTATCCCTCCCCCAAAATTCCAAAGCCTTCCCAACCCCTACCAGATCACAGAGCAAGAAAGAGACTTCTGGCTACTGTGACGACTCATTGGTGGAAACACAGGCCACTACTGTTACCTTGTCCTTCCGTCCTATCCTTCACCCCAATCCCCGTTTGTTTAGTTTATTTTACCTGTCGCACATTTTCTCCATCTTAGATTGGGAGAACTGTCTTCCAGTTATTGGTTTGTATAGAGCCTGTTTAGAGTCCTTAAGCAGTGCAGAAATAAAAATGATTATTTCATTATCATAACAACAGGACTAGAGTCAGACCTTGTCTCTTTCATGGCAGCAGAGAACAATATCATGTAGCCAAAGCACAAAGCCATACCAGTCTGTTTTAAATAAATTTCATACTATAAAATAGCAATGTTGTAAAACGGTATTTTAAAGCTATAAAATATTAGTTGAAAGTAACAGTTAAGGCCCCAATTCAGCAGGGAATCTAGGCTCAGACGTAACTTTTTAAGTTCATGAGTAGTCCCATTGGCTTCACTGGTACTTAAAGTCAGTTAGGCATGTGCTTAATTAAGTACTGAAAAGGGCCTATGTAGCCTGCAACTATAATAAGATAATGTATCAATATTTCAGAGAGGGGTCAGAAAAACCTAGAAAATGAACTAGCTTTTTAATAGTAGTTTTGGACATGCTGTCCAAAAATTTTGAAATACATTTTCCACTTTAATAAAAATTGGATATGTGTTCAAAAGAATTTAAAAATACTTTATTTTTCTAGTTTCAAAGAAAAGAGAAATCTGTCTTCATTGAGTAAGAGATCAAAAAGGGAAAGTTTTGGAACCATTTTATTCATATAATTTTGGTGGGTGCATCTTAATTTTTTCCCCTTTCTTAAATAAACTTGGCACTAAATAAAACATTGTTGTCTATATTTAGCCCTAGTGTGACTCCCCTGATGTCTGGAGATATACACTATAGATGAATTTGGTCCTATAGGCTAATTTAATCATTGATATAAATGGTGATAGAAATTACACATTGAGTGGAAGCTAGTCAGAAATCCTGTTTAAGTGATAAAGTAATTAATCTAAGCACCAGTCAACCATGACATAAGTGAGCACTGACATAAAAAGAGTTGCACCCATTTATACCTAGCCTGAGTTTTACCTTAATTTATACCAGTTTGGGATTCCTTGCTTTGTCAAAAGGAATTTCAATCCATGTAGTCAACCAGAACTCAGAAGAAGGGCAGGGCTGTGGTTAGAAAATAGTACAATTGGTTAAAAGCAGTTCTGCAGTGGTGCAGGATGACAAAAGTGACCAGTGGGAGCATGCGTCAGAAGACCAGGTTGTAGGTGGTCATGCCTAGTAGTCAGAGTCAAAGTCAAAACCAAATTCAGAGTCTAAATGCCAAATCCAAGAGTCAAGACAAAGTCAGAACCAGGAACCAAGGCCAAGGGTCAGAACTGTAGTCAGAATCCAAATGCCAGAGCCAAGGGTAAAGACTGAGTCAGAGCCAGGAATCAGAGCCAAGGGTGAGAAATGGATTACCAAGAGTCAGGGAAAGCAGGGCTGGTTCCAAGGTAGCAGCAAGGCTGGAACTGGACTGGAATAAGGCCAGGTGCAGGGCAGGGTCTAGGTTTGGAGCAGGGCAGGAACAGGACCTGCAGAAAAACCTGAGTGTCTCTGGATTAAGTTTAGAAGTGTGTGCAACAAGAGTGATGTAGTGGTGGGAGTCTGCTATAGACCACCGGACCAGGGGGATGAGGTAGATGAGGCTTTCTTCCGGCAGCTCACGGAAGCTACTGGATCGCATGCCCTGATTCTCATGGGTGACTTTAATTTTCCTGATATCTGCTGGGAGAGCAATACAGCGGTGCATAGACAATCCAGGAAGTTTTTGGAAAGCGTAGGGGACAATTTCCTGGTGCAAGTGCTAGAGGAGCCAACTAGGGGGGGCGCTTTTCTTGACCTGCTGCTCACAAACCGGGTAGAATTAGTGGGGGAAGCAAAAGTGGATGGGAATCTGGGAGGCAGTGACCATGAGTTGGTTGAGTTCAGGATCCTGACACAGGGAAGAAAGGTAAGCAGCAGGATACGGACCCTGGACTTCAGGAAAGCAGACTTCGACTCCCTCAGGGAACGGATGGCCAGGATCCCCTGGGGGACTAACTTGAAGGGGAAAGGAGTCCAGGAGAGCTGGCTGTATTTCAAGGAATCCCTGTTGAGGTTACAGGGACAAACTATCCCGATGAGTCGAAAGAATAGTAAATATGGCAGGTGACCAGCTTGGCTTAATGGTGAAATCTTAGCGGATCTTAAACATAAAAAAGAAGCTTACAAGAAGTGGAAGGTTGGACATATGACCAGGGAAGAGTATAAAAATATTGCTTGGGCATGTAGGAATGTTATCAGGAGGGCCAAATCGCACCTGGAGCTGCAGCTAGCCAGAGATGTCAAGAGTAACAAGAAGGGTTTCTTCAGGTATGTTGGCAACAAGAAGAAAGCCAAGGAATGTGTGGGCCCCTTACTGAATGAGGGAGGCAAACTAGTGACAGAGGATGTGGAAAAAGCTAATGTACTCAATGCTTTTTTTGCCTCTGTTTTCACTAACAAGGTCAGCTCCCAGACTGCTACGCTGGGCATCACAAAATGGGGAAGAGATGGCCAGCCCTCTGTGGAGATAGAGGTGGTTAGGGACTATTTAGAAAAGCTGGACGTGCACAAGTCCATGGGGCCGGACGAGTTGCATCCGAGAGTGCTGAAGGAACTGGCGGCTGTGATTGCAGAGCCATTGGCCATTATCTTTGAAAACTCGTGGCGAACCGGGGAAGTCCCGGATGACTGGAAAAAGGCTAATGTAGTGCCAATCTTTAAAAAAGGGAAGGAGGAGGATCCTGGGAACTACAGGCCAGTCAGCCTCACTTCAGTCCCTGGAAAAATCATGGAGCAGGTCCTCAAAGAATCAATCCTGAAGCACTTGCATGAGAGGAAAGTGATCAGGAACAGCCAGCATGGATTCACCAAGGGAAGGTCATGCCTGACTAATCTAATCGCCTTTTATGATGAGATTACTGGTTCTGTGGATGAAGGGAAAGCAGTGGATGTATTGTTTCTTGACTTTAGCAAAGCTTTTGACACGGTCTCCCACAGTATTCTTGTCAGCAAGTTAAGGAAGTATGGGCTGGATGAATGCACTACAAGGTGGGTAGAAAGCTGGCTAGATTGTCGGGCTCAACGGGTAGTGATCAATGGCTCCATATCTAGTTGGCAGCCGGTATCAAGTGGAGTACCCCAAGGGTCGGTCCTGGGGCCGGTTTTGTTCAATATCTTCATAAATGATCTGGAGGATGGTGTGGATTGCACTCTCAGCAAATTTGCGGATGATACTAAACTGGGAGGAGTGGTAGATACACTGGAGGGGAGGGATAGGATACAGAAAGACCTAGACAAATTGGAGGATTGGGCCAAAAGAAATCTGATGAGGTTCAATAAGGATAAGTGCAGGGTCCTGCACTTAGGACGGAAGAACCCAATGCACAGCTACAGACTAGGGACCGAATGACTAGGCAGCAGTTCTGCGGAAAAGGACCTAGGGGTGACAGTTGTCGAGAAGCTGGATATGAGTCAGCAGTGTGCCCTTGTTGCCAAGAAGGCCAATGGCATTTTGGGATGTATAAGTAGGGGCATAGCGAGCAGATCGAGGGACGTGATCGTTCCCCTCTATTCGACGTTGGTGAGGCCTCATCTGGAGTACTGTGTCCAGTTTTGGGCCCCACACTTCAAGAAGGATGTGGATAAATTGGAGAGAGTCCAGCGAAGGGCAACAAAAATGATTAGGGGACTGGAACACATGACTTATGAGGAGAGGCTGAGGGAGCTGGGATTGTTTAGCCTGCAGAAGAGAAGAATGAGGGGGGATTTGATAGCTGCTTTCAACTACCTAAAAGGGGGTTCCAAAGAGGATGGCTCTAGACTGTTCTCAATTGTAGCAGATGACAGAACGAGGAGTAATGGTCTCAAGTTGCAGTGGGGGAGGTTTAGATTGGATATTAGGAAAAACTTTTTCACTAAGAGGGTGGTGAAACACTGGAATGCGTTACCTAGGGAGGTGGTAGAATCTCCTTCCTTAGAGGTTTTTAAGGTCAGGCTTGACAAAGCCCTGGCTGGGATGATTTAACTGGGAATTGGTCCTGCTTTGAGCAGGGGGTTGGACTAGATGACCTTCTGGGGTCCCTTCCAACCCTGATATTCTATGATTCTATGATTCTATGACTTGCAAGTGAGGCGAGCACATGGAGGCAGAGAAGCTGCAGACAGGGGTATTGAATAGTCACAAAACCTCTGCAGCTGCTGGCCTTAAGGGCAAGCCACCTGACTGCCAGAGGCAATCGTGGCTCTGCTGTGGCCCAATTGCATTGACTGACAGCCTGACAACTGGGCAGGCAGAGCTGCAGGCCCTCATTTCTGACAGCAAGTAAAATAGATTGTTACTAACAGCTCTAATGCACACACCATTGAAAATAGGCCCACGTTTCCTCTTCACCTATGTCAGGGCAGACGTCTCCAGCACCACACAGGCCCCTCCTCCAGGGTTATTGAACCAAACAGCATTTCAATATTGAAAATACATTTAAGTATTATAAAACTGCTACCTCTATTAATGCTTAAGCCTATGGTATATGTGGCTAAATCTTGTTTGTTATGGAAATAAAATCAGGGTTTTGTACCCTACAGTTAGTAGGCTGAGGGGCATAAAGGCTGTTCAGATAAAAGGGCACTTTGTAAAATTGGCCCTGATCCAATAACGTGTTTAAGCATGTGCTTAAATTTAAGTACAGGGGACTATTAATGTGCTTAAAGGTCAATACATATTTAAATGTTTTGCTGGATTAGGGTCCTTTTTGTAATCTCTGGTCAAGGAGCTGTCCATTTACTTGTCTGTAAATATCATTCTTGTTGCACTGTATAAATACTATAATGTAAAGATGAGATACAATAGCCTACCCTCCATTTCCTTAAGCATTGTGTTCTAGAAGTTTTTTATAATGCTTGAATTTTAAACAATGTCTACACTGTATATTCCTTCTGTCAACTAGTGATATACTCTGAAACAACCATTGTTATACATTTAGTTTCTCGAATATAGAATATATAAAAAAGAGCTGCTTGAAAAGTGGTATTCTTCCCACCCACCCAACCCCCTGGAACATTTTGACTTTAAACTGAAAACCCCAAAGCTTTTTGATTGAAATATTTTTTTTAAAAAAATCTGTTTTTGGGGCGTTTGGGGTGGGGGGGTATACAAAGTGACATTTTGCACAGAAAGCAAACATTTTGCATGGACATTTTTGTGTCTTCCTCTGCCCCGCCTCCCCCCACTTTTCCATTAAAAAACAGTTTTGAGAAAAAAAATTGACCAGCCGAGAGACCTCTCTCTCTCTCTCTCTCTCTCTCTCTCTAATCACAATTATTTTAACACTATTTTGTTACTGAAGAAGAATGGCAAGAATCTCAAATACACCTAATATATTAAACAATTGACCTTTTCCATGGGCTGTTGTGTATAAGCTGTGGTAATAAGCTACATATGTGTTCTTTATTTGAACCCTACTTAGGCCTCGATTCTGAGAGGTGCTAAGCACCCAGTGAGGGATAGTAAGGGCTCTCAACACTCACTGATGTCAAGTAGAGTTGAGGTTACACAGCACCTGACAGGCCATATTTGACTTTGGTTAGAAATACTGATGAGTTTGTCTGTACAGTGATACATTATGAAAATGCTCTGTCTGGACTTTTGAATGTTCATTATTTCACAAGAGTCAGAAGAGGGAAAATAAACAGAAGACAATTTGTAAAACAAAAAGAAAAATACAAAAAATTTTTTAGAAATGATCATTTTAAATTAAAAATAGAATGAAAAAGACCAGACCTTTTCTAACCAAGGTGACTTGCTCTTCAGGTGAATGCATCGCGCCAAGAAACCAAGCTGACAGAGGAATGTGACCTGCTCATTGAAATAATCCAACAGAGACGACAAATTATTGGAACCAAAATAAAGGAAGGGAAGGTAAGTGCTCTTCTCCCGATAGTTCAAATGGGTCAGAAGTGTTTCTTCATGCTCTGTAACCTCTGTGATTTCTTGACTTAATGTGCTAGGAATACACACTTACAAGAGTCCTTGGATACTCCTTGCCATCTGTAACTTTTAGGTGAACTGAGATGCTGTCTGCTGTCTGCATTGGGTAAACATTCAGTCATTGCTTAAAACTTATTGAGTGTTAAACACCAAAATCGCATAAGGTTAGATTAAGGTTCTTTTTTTGTGATGTAATATGATTTTTAAAAATCAAATAATTTATGTAATATTTTCCCACAGGGATGTGATTTCACTTATCAAAAGATATTTATAAAAAGAGGGACTAAAAAAACTTTTACTTTATCAGAAATCTGAAGGCATTTGCCCATAGCAAGAATTTACTGAATCACAGGACTTGCTCTCCAGTCATCTGCATTAATATTTTATTCCATACAGATATAAATTGTTTATTAAAGACATTTATACAAAATAACTCGACAGACAAGAGCAATTACTTTCAAGATAACACTTTTTTAAAGACTGTAACGGGGAACTTTAACTTGTATTTTACAGAAAGTGGTATGAGATTTTTACTATCTAAAAATATTGGGAATGTAAATTCAATGCCATTGCTTTCCTAATAACTGCAGGACAGTGGTTGTTAGTGTCAACCTAACGAATGAGGCAAATATCAGATATGCATTCAAGTTTTAAATTGATCTAGCTACCTGGTAAATTAAGGAACATCTTAGTTTTAGATCATTATTCTTGTTTCTTTTGGAGCATGGTGTTTATTCTTTACCTGCTAAAGTAGCTGGAAGAGTGAAACATAAACTCTTCTTGTGTGGGAAAAGCTCAGACAAGGAATAAAGTCAAGGGGAGGTTAAATGGTTCACTTAGCTGTCAAGATATTCCAATTAACTTGAAATTAAAAAGGCTGTCGGCGAGGGCTGATTTAAACATGTTTGAAGACCACAGTTCCCATTCCTTATTTGACAGATCTTGAACTTCATGATGTTAACAAAATACATCTCCCTTCAAGATGTAGTAAGCCGGCCTTCTGCATAATCTTCTTGGCTGTATTTCTGTATACATTGAGACCAACCCTACTGCCCTCAAAGTTCATGGCAAACTTCCTGTTCATTGGGAGCTGCCCATTATGCATATAGATTTCATCTTTAAAAGATCCTTCACCAGATTCTGATCTCAGTTACACCAATGAAAACTTGTAGAGTTCATTAGTTACTTTGGATTTTCTCCAGTGTAACTAGGATCAGACTGTGCCCCATTCTTTTTTCTGTTAAAAAAAATCAGACTTCTAATAACCCCATAAACACTTGAAAAATATCTGGTTCCTTCCTAAAATCTGCATCACTTGCACACTCTGGATTGTTTTGATGAGGCTCTTCATTACTGACAAGGTTGCTGCTAATGATTTGTTTTTAAGAAATATTTTTAAACAAATATTAAAGACCTGTTTGTGCCCAGCCCCCTGTATGGGAATGTGAGGCCACAAGAAAACCTCCAGAGGCCAGGGAGTCCTTGCACAACACTGAAAAAGTTTCTACCTGTTTTCCAACAATGGTGCAGCAGCTATACCAGTACTATCAACAGGGTAAGCACTGGTATAGACAGGGGTCAGGCATTTTTATCAACATGTCATGAAACCCTGCTCAGAGCGGCTGGAAAACAAGTACAAAATATTCTAGTTTAGATCTACCTAAGGAGCCCAGAGATAGAGCTACCACCTATATGTGCCTAGCTAATGGGTCAAGGCAGGGGTGGAGCCATGTCCTGTCCCCCCTCCTACGCACTGACCAGCGAAGCCACAGAACAGAGTGCATGTCGCACCTTCTTTAAAGAAGGCATGTCGGCTGTTCCACAAAGGAGTTCTAGAAGGCACAGTACCTGCCAAACTCCCCTTTGGCCTATGACTTTGGCTACAGAGCTATGGCCTCCAGACTGGAGCTCCAGCTGTTGTTATTAGGATGAAGGCTCTGATATGGGACTGTGGCTGTGGGCAACAGCTCAGCCCTTAATGCACTGTTGTATACTTGTGTAATCACGTGAAGTGTACTTAACTGAACAAGGCATTTAAATATCAAACAGGTAAGATGTGTTAAGCATAGAGGACATTCCTGCAATAGGGGAAGGGAGGTTCTTCCTTTCCAGATTTATCATCTATTGTTTATATAAAGAAGCTGAAAAATGCTAATTCAGACGTTTGGCCTGCCAACCAGGAAAGTGTCCTCTGGTGCCTAAAGCACATTGTGTGACATTTGTTCAGTTAATTACTTGGATTGTTAATGAATACCACGGTAAAGAGTTGAACAAGATTTGCATGTTTAGGCAGTGAATGTGTCACTGCCTAGGGCAATATATGCCGAAATGCTGTCTCTTCATGAATGCACATATAGAGCATATCTTGTGCTGCACAGAACAATCCCCAGCATATGTACAGTATCTAAACAAATGGCTCCTTTCCTAGCTATCTACCTACCCCCGTACAGTGTGTTCATGAGAAACGATCAGTTAAGTGAGGGCTGGATTGTGACCCCTTTCCTCACATAAGTTACCTACTGGTTTCAGTGGGACTACTCTTGTGAGTAAGTGCTCACCAATGTGAGTATTGGTTGTGCAATCTAATCCTTAGGGCAGGGAGATGCTGTTTGGTAAATTATATCAATAATGAATTATGCTGAAAGTATATTATGATCTTTTTTCTTTGAAGAGCAGGTGACAAATGTTTGTTTCGTTCAAATACTCAACAATAGTAGCAGCCAACCACAATAAATACGCTGTAGCAGTAAATCACATTAGGAACCAGCCAGAACATTAACGTCATCACCATTTGTACGTTTCTGTAGCAATTTTTCTCCATTCATTGCTTGTATTTTGTGGGAAAATATCAATGTTAAAGATTTTCAGCCTTCTTCAACATTGACCTTTGTTTTTTTAAAGTTTCCTGAAAGGAATATTTTACTTTTGCTTGTAGACTCTATTGTCCTAAAGCAAATTAATATGTACCCTCACCTTCACTCAGCATGCATAACTCCCATTGCAGTCAATTATCTGGCAGTAGAGCGAGCAACTACAGTGTTTATTATTTAATTAATGAGACTCTTAGAGTTTGTGTTAAATTTAGTATACAATTCTGATCTTTCTGCTAATCCACTTAATCATTAATTTCCTGATTTTATGCATAGCTGGGGCTTAATGTCCTTCTGAGGTCCAAAGTTATTAGATTTCCTTCCTTTTTTTCCCCTCCTCTTGGAACTATGTGGTGGTGATGATAATGATTTTATAGAAATAGGAAGGATTCCCAGAGCATTCAGGAACTAAGAGGCTTCAGGAGCCAACATTGTCTCTAAAAGGCAGATTGATTGTTCCCCTCCCTAGCCTTCCAGCTAATGGTACTTTCCAGGACAAAGTCATATCTCATGTGGATTTCCTGACTGGCTATTTCCTTGCTACGTATAGCAGAAGCACAATCAATTCTCCATTTATAGCTGTGCTTCTGAGTAGCCAAATTCATTCCACAAGACAGGTTAGGATCTGAACAAACATAAAATAAAATAAAAAGGATGAACATTTATTTATTGTTAGTGAACATGAACCAAGCCCCTTCATCAAATTTTGTTTTCGTGTCATTTTTGTGTAAACCAATTCGGGACTAAAGAAAAGTAATGAGCCTTGTAAACTGCTCTTAACGCATTTCTCATCACTTCAGGGAAATGGTTATCAAAATACTTTTTAGTTATCATGTAAGCAGAAAGTGCCAGGAAATGACGTCTTGCTGAAGGAAAATAGGCTAGCTGTGCTTGTTTTGGCTCCCCTCTGTTGTTTCCAGTGTGGAAAAAGTTGATGTAGAAAGAACAAATCTGTCCTCTTGTAAAATAGCACATAGCTTTTACTTGGCTAATGTGGCCTATGAGTAAAGCGGGTTGAAAAGAGGCTCTTTCCTGTCAGGTAAGCCACTGATGTTAACACCCCATTTGCACTATGGCCATGAGCACAAAGTGTAAACGCTAATGTGATTTGTGAGCACGTGGATCTGACTCTTTTCTTATGTTTTTGTTCAAGGTGGTGAGACTGAGAAAACTGGCTCAGCAGATTGCAAACTGCAAACAGTGCATTGAACGCTCTACATCTCTCATCTCTCAGGCCGAACAGTCTCTGAAGGAGAATGATCATGCACGCTTCTTGCAGACGGCTAAAAATATCACTGAGAGGTAAAGGCATGGACTGCTAGGGAATTTCCTCCTGGCAGATGCAAGAGCTTAAAGTTAGGGCAGTTGATTGGTCATGATTGCCCTCTTGTCTTTCTTGTCTTGCTGTAGGTGCCTTCAAAGAATAAAGGGGGGCTGAATTGCTTTATTCTACCCTAATGATAATTGGTATTGCCTTGAAATGTCAAGGTCCTTTCTATAATATTAAATCAAAACACCTATTTAAAAGAGGAAAGACACATGAGAATGGAACTGCTTTCAGTATTGTTTCATGATCCTCATCATCCATAGATGAAGAAGGGGGCATAGTTATACATGGAAATTGATAAATACTAATCGGTAGTTTGGCGATAAGTACAGTTATAATTAGAGTTGGCCAGAAACTGTAATTCCCCATTCTATGGGAAATTGGAAATTTAAAAGGAAAAAAAATCCAAAGTGGAAAGAAAAATGAACTTTCCTGAAGGATCGGAATTTCAAACCGTTTCTGAGGCTCCCTAAGCTGCCAAAAACCCCAGCAGCTCACCAGGTGAGGAACCAGGCAACTTTCTGCCTGGGAGCCAGATAGCTTGGGGAACCTGGAAACCAGCATTCCCAGGCTTTTGAGCTGCTGAAGGATGGGGAGCCTGGAAACCCAGGTCGCCAAGGAACAGGAAGCCTGGGGGTGCTCTGGGGCCAGGGCTCATAAGGTTTCAGGCTCCTGGCTTCCTATTAGCCTGCCAGGCAGGCCACAAGAAGCGGAAGCCTGGGCTGCTGAAGAGCCACAAGCCTTGCAGACTGGGCTCCTGGGCAGCCAGCCAAGGAGCTTCATGGGTGAGCTGGCAGTAGATGAGGCCGATTTCCAGTGGAACCCTGCCTGGATTCCATTCTGCTGGAATTTCATTAAAATCTACACGTTCCCATGAAAATGTCTAACTAGGTGTCGATATTCCGTTGAGATAGGGGAAAAAAAAGCAAAGTAGCTGTAACTATGATAAAATGGAGTCTACACTATAACAAAAAAAAAAGAAGTGGAGCGCATATTTGGAGCTTGTCTTTCTACTAATATTTACATCTTTGTCCAACAGTTCTTTTTTGGCTATGGGGTTACTTTGTCTTCACATGATACAGCTAGTGTTAAGTGCTGGCCTAGTCTAAGTCATAAGGATCTGTGTTGTTATTTATTTTATGTTTTATTCTTTCTACTTCTTTGAGACACCCTCTCTGCAGATGACTGAAATCGCAAAACAATGCCTTTATCCCTCAGAGATTTCTTTACTTCATCTCTGATATAAACCAGTGGCATACACTGGAGTGCTGGGAGTAGATTTGGAATGTCAGTTTATTCCTGAATAAAAAATTAAGCCCAGATCCTACAAAGACTATTACATGTCCTTAACTTTAAATATTCTGAGTTAGTCCCATTGACATAACATGGATCTATACATCGTGTGTAAATTTTACCACGTGTAATAGAATTTTCAGCCATGGAGCCTAAATTTGATTTGGCTGTGTTAGACTCACTTTTGGTGTTTACTTTATGGGCCAGTCTCTGTCACCTTTTAATAATTGTATTTTACTCCACAAGCAGTCCCTTTGAAGTTAATGGGACCACTCATTTAGTAAAGTACAATTCAACATGAGTAAGGGTGTGGGAATTTGGCCACCTCTCAATATTCTAGAGAATTAATCTTTGGGCAGAAATATTTGCAGATACAATATATTTTCAGTGAGTGTTAGAATATTCACAGAAAGTGCATTTTGAACTCATAAACATTAATATATTTGCACCAGACATGTGATGGCAAGAGTTTCACTCATCCAGTCAGAGAACAGTAATAACCCCATGTGACAGATGTGTTCAGTCAAAATTAATCCAATGCTTCTTGCATATTATAGGCCTGTACCTATGACAAAATGTTCATGAATAGAGCTGGTTGGAAATCTTCTGACAAAACATTTTCATTGGAAAATGCCAGTTCATGAAACCTGAAATTACTTGTGGAATTTCACCAAATCATTGTCAACATTCCAGTGGAACCCTGTGTGGTTCCCTGCCAGTTTGCCTGATTGGCTACTGGAGAGACCTGTGATGCAAACTGCTCCAAGGCTGGGGACCCCAGGCTTCCAGGGTCCATGGGTCTGGGGCAGGCCCATCATGTAGACTGCTCCTGGGCTGGGGACCCAAGGGCTTCCAGACTCCCTTGCCAACTGGGTCCCTGTATTGTTCAGTTTTTGAATAGGCAATCCTGGAGCAAGCCAGCCTGGGAGTCTGGAAGGCCTGGGTTCCCTGACCCCAAGGTAATCCACATGGCAGGTCTGCCCTGGAGCCACAGATCCTGGGAACCCTTGCAACTGCTGAGTGAAATTGATACTCTTGTGAGCTTCACCACTGCTAATAGCAATAGAAAGAATGTCAGTTATAGCCAGCAGCTGTCACTCTGGGGAGTATATTTTGGTTCAAAAACTCCATGTGTCAGTGTTTTCAAAAGAAAATTTAGGGATGGATTTCTGAATCAAAACAAAACCACATTTCAAAACATTAAAATTTCTCATGAGCCAGAAATGTGAGTTTAGGCCAGCTCTACTTGTGAACAGTCTGTGGACCAATGAATAATTTCAAAGAAGAATAAATCCAAGAAAATCATAAACTGCTCACAGACAATTTACAAAATGGAGAAAGAGGCTAAATTTGTTCAATAAATTATTCACCACAAATGATTCTCTCAGCTCTAGTGATGTGTAAAACGTTGCTTGCTGCTAGAGTATACATTTAGTCACCTCTACAGGGCCCTGAGCTCCAGTGGCTAAAACTGATTTCTTAAAGTTACGTACACTGCATTTTTTCATGCACATATTTCAAAGGAAATGCAATATAAAATTCTTTGCTGTGGGCACAGTGGGAAACCATGCTTACCACAGGAGTTTTTAGTTAGTGGGTTGTTCATCCTATGAATGAAATCCACTTCCTTTACATAAAGCCTTAGTAATCAGATGCTATATGAGTGAAGTGCTGGAGAGAGAGCTGGGGGAAGTGAAATCTACTGAACCAGAATGACATAGGTCTACAGTATGCCATTTGCTCATTACGTTGTGGGCACAGAATCCACCTAAAATGGATGCCATCACACGTGTAATAGCATCATTTGTCCAACCTATGCATGGCCAGTGTAGAGACCTTTTCCATATAGGGTGTCTGGAGACACCCAGGAGCAGCTGTTGTGTTCACAAATCCACTTCTGTACTTCCCAGCAACCCCAGTGTGGGGCCTCTGGTACAGAAGGCCAGGTATAAAAATTTTGGCCAAACCTAATGTAATATAAGGTCCAAAATTAATGAGTCTTTTTTTCCTTTATGGATAGAAACATTAGGGCCAAATTGTTATTGACCCTTTAGTGAAAATGGGGAAGAGTGCAAGAAACTTCCTCACTGTGTGCCAACACTTACACGTGCAGTCCCTACAATAGACCTCATCCACACTAACATAATTACCTGAGTGTCAGCCACAGTCTCAGCAGAACCAATGATGAAGATGATTAACTGCAGTTATAGAACAGGAGAAACCTCATTCAGCACAGTTTCAGAAAACCATTCTTAAAATCCTGGTGAGATGGATGCTCAAATAGATGTGAATTCTCTCCTGAATTTTCTGTAAACATCACAATCCACTTACACTCCTGGTTCCCGCTGACACGTCTTTGAGATATCAGCCTGAAAAGTTCCAAATGCCGCATCTATCTTAGACCTAATTTTCCTGGAAAATCTCGTCTACAGATGCATGACGTTTACTGGAAAAATAAATACAATTTTTGATGTGAGCTAGTCAAGAAAGTATTTCAGGTTTGAAAAAACATTATTCTGCACGTTCAAAAGGCTAAGCATTTCAAGATAAAACATCCTGACATCTGTTTGTTTAATCTTCACTCTGCACTTTTTGAAGTTGAAAATTATGTAACTTGTTTAACAACTGGGGGAAGTGTGACAGTCTGAACCAAAACCACAGTTTTTGAGACAGATGTGCAAAGGAATGCCTGGAGCAGGAAGCTGCTTAACAAGGCAGTAGTTGAGAGAGATACAGCATCTGTTCAGGACTGTTTAATACACAGCAGAAGCAAATAAAAATACTTCTAAGAAGAATTTTGTTCAACAGGAGAAGGAAAAAACCCTGCTTTTCCATTTTTTAAAACCTATTGATGTTTGATCATAATTTTGTTATCGTTGTAGGGTAAAATAGTTCAACATAGCAAAATCGGAGGCAGCCATGTAATGGGCTGACCCTGCGGACTTTGCTTACAGAAGTAAGAATGCAGGATACAGCACTAAATTACCGTAATGTGTTTTTAAAAATGGGTGTAAAAATGTGACAATTTGGGTTTGATGATTCTGATGATTAGGAGATGAATGTGAAAGCTACTGCATCCTTGTGTTTTTCCATTATAGGGTCTCCATGGCTACTGCATCCTCTCAAGTGTTAATCCCTGAAATTAATCTCAATGATACTTTCGATACTTTTGCGCTTGATTTTACCAGGGAGAAAAAATTGCTGGAATGCCTCGATTATCTTACAGGTATTTTTTTAAACGATTAATTCACTTGTAAAATAGTACGACCATGATTGTCACGTTCCCATCCTTATTAGACTCCCTGCATGGATTACCCATAACACAGGGGAGGGGAAGGGAGTGAGGGACAAGAGCAGTAGGTGTAGCCTTGCCTCTGTCCCCTGCTCCCTGCCAAGTGCTCTGGCCAGCACAGTTAAGTGGACATGGAGGGGAAAATAAGATGAGCCCAGTCCATGATGTGCATTCCTTCCCTCCCCCCCCCGACGTTGGAGCGATGGGGAAGTAGGGACTGAATTCTGACTCATAATCATAATTTGTTCCCTGTTCTACCCCTAGGCTAGTGTTGCTGTGCACTGCTTGTGTACAAGGCAGATTACTATTGCTGTTAAAGGCAGTTTAGCTGTATATTAGTAACCAGAAACAATTCTAATAACCAGCACGAAGGAATCAGCAACGAGAGAAGTATTTGTGTATTAACACATACAGGACCTTTCACCCATGAAGTACCTGAAGGAGCTTACAGTGTTCAGGGTTGTCTAACGTGTGGCATCTTTTTCACTGCTATACAGATTGATCCTACAGTTTTTACTTTCTCAAAGATCCCATTAAGTTAAATGGGAATTTTGCCTGAGTAAATCGGCAGGATTGGGCCCTTCCAAACAGATTGCGTAATCTACAATCACAGAATATTTAATCATTCACAAAGGAAAACAAATTGCTGAATCAAGAATGTTCCCTTTTTGGTGCCAGAATTAGAACAATTAATTTCAGTTTAATTAATTGAAAACAGCAAAAACATGGCAGCAACTCTATATTTTTGTACAGCCTGTAAGCAGCCATCACTGAGAGTGAGAATGTGGAAATGAAAAACACACAGCATTGTTCAAAGAGCACTTACAAATTCTGCCTCAGTTTTGATGGGATTTCACAAGGACGTGCCATACACCATCAGAGGAGGCACCCCCGTCTTAATTCTGCCCCAGTTGGGATGCTAGCATTCAACTACCCCCTTCCTCAAATTCCACCCACAAATGACCAGACTTCTTCTTGTCCCTTCTGCACAGTTCTGTGAAATGACACACACTCAGGTTTGGGGGAACAACATAATAGTTAGGTCTGTTTAGCTAGACATTTTTAATCTAACATTTTCATGGTTTGGCTATCCGGTCAAGAACAGCCTACGTACCCATGTCTTTACCAGATTAGTCTTTCATAGTAATAAATAATGTGTGGCTCAAATTGCAAAATACAAACAGGAAATCCAAAGTGTCCAAGCACAAAATACAATCTGCCTAGATTTCTTGTATCTCATACACGAGTATTGAAATAAAGAAATTATATATACACCAGTAGTCCTATATGCTTGGCTATTCTGTATTATAATTTGAAATCTTTAGGGCCAGAATTTACTCCCTTTCCTCGTGATGAGTAGTATTCTTAGTTGTTGAGGAGTTTCACTGAAAACAATGGAGCTATTTGTGGAATGAAGCTCTATTCACAATGATGAAATGTAGCAGAATTTAACGCTTTATAAGCGATTTCTATTCCATTGTGTTTCCTCACTCTTGATGTTCTGAAATAGTTAATTTTTTTAAAGATAAATTAGTACTTGGATTACTAATTAAAGAAATTTGCCCTATTACATTTACCACTGGTGAATAAACAACTTACAATGATGTGTCTATTTCATTGCTTTATAGACCAAAAGCCCTAGGGGCTACAGGTCCAAGGATGGATTTTACATTCAGATGTTTAAATTTATTTGAAAGATTGGAAAGACACTTTCAAGCAAGGAATTCCCCTCACATCTTGAGGAATTCCATGTATATTATTGTAGTCTAGCTGGTTCATGAAATAAGTAATGCTCCGGAAACATCACCCATATTCTAGTTTCAGAGAAGGCTAAGTACACAGCAGGTGCATTGGATAAAATCCTCCCACTCTGTCTCAAATCCTCCCTCTATTCTGTGATTTTAGAGCATGAATATCTATACTCTTCAGTGGGAATCCCTGTGTGTGCACAAAAAGAGAAAATTCACACTGGTGTTTTCAAAGTGGATGAAGGGAATTAGGTATTCAATCCCTGTTGAAATTCAATGGGAATTGGGTGCCTCAATCTCTTAGGCTCCTTTGAAAATCCCTCCCTTAGGTTTTATAATAGTTACCATTTAACCATCAGTAATAATAACTATCATCTTTCCCTTAAATTATTATTTATTATTTGTGCTATGGTACTGCCTAGAAGCCTCAACTGGGATTGGGATCCTATTGCACTAGGCATGTAAGAGAACGAAAGCACAAGCATTTCAGTTTAATGCAGTCCCATAAAATTGGATACCCCAGCCTAAATACAAAGATCAGTTTTTCCTTTTAATGATATTTTTCTAACCTGAAGGAATGGCAATATATGGAGAAGGAAGAATAAGGTACAACAGAGTTTAAAAAAACACCTACAGTAAGTTATTCTGATAGAAAGTCAGGTCTTTCTAAAAGCCATGAATGTCAACCTCTAATGTTTCGAAGAGAACTCAAGGTAGCAACACTGCCATAGACTCTTTCACAATATATCGTCAGTTAATATACACTATCTAAATTGCAGCAATATCCCTTTCAGAGAATTGTTTTCTTTTTCTTTTGCTTAAATTCCCCTTCTGGAATGAATGTTCTTATTTTAGCTGATTTTCATCCCTTTTTGTTAATACCCATATTCCCAAGGGTTCCTCGGTTTGGAAAAAAATACGCTGACAAGCTTCTGTGCTACAATATTTAGAGCAGCACAAATCATGGTCAGATCATGAAACACATTTGAGCATTTCCATGTGCCTCGCAGTTGCCTCTTTTACATAAACGAAAAACGCTGTTTGGAACAAAGTCTACCCCTTTAATCCTTGCATAACACATAAATGAAATAGAACCTTTAAAATATAAACATATTTAATAGCAAAATAAAATTTTTAAAAGGTTACATTAAAATAAAGTTGCTGAGAAAGGAACAATAGACTCAACTACTGTGGGTTTTTTTAAGTGCTCATGACGGTCTGAGAACTGCCAGCAAAAAACATGTGTAGTCCACTTTTTCCTTTACTTTTAATTCAGGTGCAATTGGATCATTTTTGTACAACCTTCTCTGAGAGTTATCAGTACCACTGACCTCATTGGGGCTATTCATATTAAAGCAACTTAGATGTGAAAGGATTTTTAAGATCTGTACCCATGGATGGTGGCAATTATATGACATGAATTCCTGGAGACTGATTTTTAAACTACCCATCTAAGGGTCAAATCATCCGTTTTTAAGAAGTTCCCATTTATGTTAGCAAGAAGTTGGCATCCTGAGGTCCCTTCCAACCACTGTTCCCTTTAAACTGTGCGCGAGCACGCAGATCCTAAACCCTGTGCACATGGCGAAACACCACGCGCACAAAAATTTGCACAGAAACACAAAAATTTGCACAGGGAACATTGATTCCGACCCTACATTTCTAAGTTCTGCCTAAAAATCTATGGATCAATATGGCCATAAAATCCCATCTAAAATGTGCACATTAATCTCAGAGGTGAAAGGGAAAGTACCCTACTGAGTCAGTCAGCTCCTTCCCCTAACAGTTGTTCTTGGTTTTTCACAGCTCCTAACCCGCCAACCATTAGAGAAGAGCTCTGTACAGCTTCTTACGACACAATCACTGTCCACTGGACCTCAGATGATGAGTTCAGTGTGGTCTCATATGAGCTGCAATATACCATCTTTACTGGACAAGCTAATGTAGTTAGTAAGTATAAATCTTCTCATTTTCTGTTCTGTTTAATTGTGAGTTTCAGTAAATTACATACCTTCAAATACAAATATATACAGAAGTCAAGAAGAAAAGGGGAAAAAAACATAATTCCTATACATTTTTATTGCTCTGTTTCTATATTTAAAGTCCAATGACTTTTGAAAGGATTTTCAAATTCAAAACTTGTGTGGCTTCAATTTCTTGTTTGCATACATTTGCTAGGAGTGTAGTAGGGTGGGAGTTTAAAAAACAATAATAGATTCCTAATGGTACAAATACAATCCATCTCATAAGAGCAAAGCAGTATTCATAACTTTTTAGACTCTTTGTATGATGTTAAGTGAGTTTAAAATATGTGCACTGTAGTTATAAATTCTGAGCAGTGGTATTGTCAGTATAAGCAAAGCCAGATGGCGAGGGCCAGGGCCAGATTTTCTAAAACACTTTGCACTCGATAGCTCCCATTCAAACACTTATGGTGAGAATTTCAAAACAACTCATTACCCAATAAAACTGTACTCATTTGAAAATCTGATTTCTTTAGATTAATGCCTTGATCTGCCGAAACATTTAAGTATGTGCTTAACTTTAAGCAAGTTGTACTATTCATTTAAATGGGATTATTCATGTGCTTGAAGGTAAGATTTGGTCAAAGACTATTCAAGTGCTTATGTTCAAAAGCACCTATGTGACTAAGGAGCCTAAATCCCACTTTCAAAAGTGTCTGAGTCTCATTGACTTTCAGTTAGACCCATGCTCCTAAGTCACTTAGGTTCTTTTGAAAAAGTTTACCTTTAGGGATAAAAAATAAGGTTTTCCTACCAACTTCTATTTTCTGTAGGGCTACAGAAAGTAGGGATTCATTTTGGTGTGAAGCTTTGGGGGGAGGGATAGCTCAGTGATCTGAGCATTGGCCTGCTAAACCCAGGGTTGTGAGTTCAATCCTTGAGGGGGCCATTTAGGGATCTGGAGCAAAAAATGGGGATTGGTCCTGCTTTGAGCAGGGGGTTGGACTAGATGACCTCCTGAGGTCCCTTCCAACCCTGATATTCTATGATTCTCTCAGTGTATTAAGTCAAAGGGAGTAAACATCAGTGGGAAAAGCTACTGACATGGTGATTTTATTTAACTCAGTTTTTATAATTACACTAACCCTTGCATTGTCCTATATGACTTATAGTAGAACATTTTCCTTTGCCTTGATACTAAGAGTTTTATGAAAGACCAAATATAACTTCTTGTTCCTTGTGGGTGAACTTGTTTCTAGGCAACTCTTCTACCAGTAATGAACCTCCTAATTTTTATTTCTGTAAATTATTAAAATAGATCAAAATCCACAAAGAGACTTAGGTACTTAAAGCCCAGATTTTTGGAAGAGGAAGCTGCCTGTCTTATACCTGTAGTCCAGTGATTAGGGTATTCACCCAGAATGAGGTAAACCCTGGTTCAAGCTCCCTACTGTCTATTGAAGAGAAGGACTGTGAACAGGGTTCTCCCACATCTCAAGGGAGTGCCCTAGGCACTGAACTATAGCAGCATTCTCACTCTCTCTGACCCAGTGCATATTTAATTATTTATACAGTGTGGAACAGCTTCAAAAGGAGAGACTGAGAAAGCCCCACTTTAGAATAATTCATAGTCCAGAGTTTAGGGCACTCACCTGAGAGGTGGGAGACCCCAGAGTGAATCCCTTCTCCCCTTCAGGCAGGATAGAAAATTGAACTGGGGTCTCCCACATCTCAGGTGAGTACCATAATTGCAGGGCTAAATGTAATACGGGAGGCTTTGTCTGTCTTTTCCCGTCTGTTTTGTGTGGAGTCTGGCAGGCACCTAAGCTGTCTGACTCCAAGAAAGGGGGTTCTGGCTGTGGATCACAAGCAGAGAAAGGTGCTTCCCTGCAGCCTGGACTTAGGCACCAATCTCTGTGAGAGGGGTGGCTCATAGGACACACCTCTGACATCGGCATCTCCCATTGGCTAGTATAGGCAGCTCTTCACCTAACATGCTGGCTTTTGTGTGTCCCATTCTTAGTCACCTATCTCTCCCCATCCATGTAATAGGGATCACAGGTGCCTAACTCTGGCTTTGTGGGATCCCGTGATTTTCAGCATGATTTTTCTCCATCTGCATAATGGAAATAATACCTGGCTGATGAACTGAGAGGATGAATAGTCATAAATGTTTTGAGATGCTTTGATGAAAGTTAGTACTGTGTCTAAGTGCAATTCCTGCTGTTAACACCTGGGAATGAGGTGTGGTCTGAACACAGGCTTGGAAGCCTGGGATCTAATCCAGGTTCTAGCACTGACGCCTGTGGCCATGGTCAAGCGCCTCACACTCGCCACCTTAGTTCCTACATCTTTAAAATGGGGTGAGCATTTACTATCCCCTCTAAATGGCTTGTCTGAGGATTACTTAGCTGGAGTCTGCACAGTGGTCTGAACATGAGTGCTATCACAGGATAGAGCATCATTTTATAAATAGGAATCCTGGAATATTGAAAGCATGTGCTTGTCAAATACTTGACCGAACCCTGCATTTAGTATTTCACTTGTATGCTTACTTCTTGTCAACAGCCTCTAAATTCTTAATAGAGCTGAGTAGAAAGGCCAAGTAAACTTCAGTATACACTTGTACGCCCTGGTTAACTGATGGATTTCATGCAATAAAGGCTTAAGAGTACTTCAAAGGAATTAGAGCAAGGCAGACAATAGAAAGAAAAGATTCTCTGATTAATCACTAACAAGCAGACAGAACTGTGCAACAATGCAGTGTGCTGCTTATTCTCTGACCCATTTTCATACATGGTATTATGCCTGACAGAAGGCATATTGTGGGGTAAAGAGAGCATGTCAGCTGCAGAACATTAGGGATGGGTTTGATGTCAAATATAAATGATGGCAGAAGTGATTGCAGTTTCTGCACCTTTGTAATCTGACACTTTCTGTTCCTTGTTTGCTAGTGAATAAACAACAAAGTATCTCCTTTTAAGGCTATGTTGTAGGCTTCACATGTGGAGGTGAGAGCTTTGATCTACAAAACAAGTATTAATGGGGTTTTGGTGGTGTAATATGATAATTTTTTGGAATTGCATAGTGTGAAATGCTCAGTGTATGCTATGAAATTTAATTGTCGCACTTGCTATTTTCCATACATAATAGCATTAAAGCATTAAATAAAAGTTAATGAATGAAGTAAACATCTTCAGAGAGCTTTTTATAAAATGTGTTTTATATATTTCAGACAAATGTAGATATGTTGTGGCAATATGTTGGACTTAATTACCCTATTTCCCCAGTTTTACATCATTGCGACTCCACTGACTTCAGTGGACTTCCTCTCTTGATTTATACCAGCAGAAATCAGAATCAGTCCTGTGGTCTTTGGAGAAACTGATTTCCCAAAATGTTTATGGCTTCTTCAGGTCTCTCTCAAGAGTGGAAAATGGGTGGCTGTTTGTTTTAATTTTACTTTCATCTGTAAGCCATGGAACTGTAAAGTTTTATTCTAGGTCATAAAAATGTATAAACATTATTCTACTTCTTGTAAAACTTCCTTTTTTTCTCTCCGGCTGAGGTAAAGTCCTGTGCCTCATAGTGGAGATACCATTTCCTTCTTGCAAATACCAGTTCCAAGGGGAGAATCCCTACAAGCGTGCCCTGATTTCTTTGATGTAAACCTCTGTAACATGATACGGTCCAACTTCCAACCATACTCAGAGATTTGTCCACCAGCCTCCTGTTTTTACCCAAAGTGTTCTTGAGTGTATGGGTTTTTTTCTTCATGTAGATCATGTTCTTTGTCCTGTAGTGGAGGTGAATCTTCCTGTTTTTATATTTAACTTTCCAAGAATGCAGTGGAATACTGGAATGTTAACCTCTTGAATTTTGAAATAAATGGTGTATTCAATGGAACCCTCTTACAGTGAATTATTTTTCCCAGAACAGTTTAGTGGAAGTGGAAGTTCCCTGTGGCTGGGTATGCAGTCTTCATGTTGCAATCTACTAAAACAAATTATTATATTTTAATATAATGGAGTTCCAGTAAAAGATGGTTTCCCTATATTTGTGGTATTTACATACTGCCACATAGTAAAAGGCATTCTTCACTTCTTCCCCGGCCACCCCCAAACAATTCATGCAGTGGCTGCTCTTACTGCAGGTTACCTCCTACAGAGAGTGTCTATCCATTTCTATCCGTGAGTTAGTCAGGAGGAAGTAGCTAGAGTACTGTATCAGGCCAATAGGCTTCTTTCCCCAGAGGCTATGTGAATTACTTTGGATACGTACCCACACATTCTACTTATGTAAGTTGTTGTTTTGGAATCCATTTCTTAGACCTGCATTGCCAGATTTGCTACACTTTCCTGTCTTTACTACATTTCCCTCAGCAAAAGCATACATTATTAAGAGATTATTATGAATTCAGCAAGAAAAACAAACCTAAGCTTTACTGATGCATTTTGTGTCCAACATAATAAATTATAATATCTTTTATTAACTGATAAATTTGGAGGTTAAAATTTGATCCAGGCCCTATTTAATACAGGAAAGATTATTTCCAAATGTGGCCAAATTTCTTGACTACCAAAGACCTGGCAGCACTGTTTCTGTAACAGTGTAGAACTTTAAATTAAGTAGTTTTTTATTACAGTAGTTATTCTCAAAGCTAATATTATCTGAGGAGCTGTTTGCACATTAGCATCTCTGAGAAGTAGCTAATCATCTGTAATATAAATACTGTAAATGCCTTTTCATAATTACTGTGTGCTAGTTGCTTTGCATGCAGTGTAATTTTTTTTACCCCTTTTAAATCATGTGAAACATAAATCATGTAAAAAACCTAGTACTTTTTTAACTTCATAGAATTTCTTTAGTACACTACAGTAAAGGTCATGGAATTGCTTTAGTACACTACCGTAAAGGTCAGCTTTCAACTCTTTGTCTTCACTGTATGCAGCACAATGTGTTTTTGAACAGCACTCATGGCTGTCTCTCTCTCCAAGACCAAATACAGGAGGCAAAAGATTAATTCTATTACTCCTGGTCATTGAGAGAATCAGGCCTGCTCTATATATATTTAAAGATACAGTATAAGGTGAAAATCTACCCTGAGTTAGATGGCTACAACCCCCAGGAGTTCCATCATAGAGGAAGTTCATCCCTGTCCCACAAAAAGAGAGGACAGATGGTCATGTGGTTAATGTACTGGACTGGAACTCAGGAGATCTTTATTCAATTCTCAGCCCAGTCATAGACTTTCCATGTGACTTTGATCATCTTAGGTCCCCTTCTGTTAAATGGAGAAAATAATACTTCCTTTGTCTAGTTAGATTGTTTTATCTCTTGGACAGTTTACACTCTTAGGGGCAGGGGTCCATGGATCCAGTTGCAGGATCAGGTCCTAATCTAGAACCATATGCTGGTTTACATGGTACATTTAGGGCCTGATTCTCGTTTACTCCCACTTTAAGGCCCTTTACGCTGCCAGAACAATGTAAAGAGACTTTAGTGTAAATGAGAATTAAGTCTTTAGTCTGAGATTTTCAAAAGTGCCTGAGGGGGCTAGGTACCCAACTCTCACGGAAATTCAATACAGGCTGGGTGCTTGTCTCCCTTGGGCACTTACTGTCTGAGCTGTTTCGGTGTATTCCTTGGGGCACAGGTTGTGTTTTCCTCTATTTTTTGTAAGAGTACCGAACACATCACTAGAACGTAACAAATTATTTATTGTTGTTATCCTCACTGCTTGTTTATTATGGCCTTGAGCACGCAAAGAATGGCGGGAGAATAGAATTTTTATCTTTAGTTAGGTAAACTGTTGGACCTAAAGAAATTGCAAGGATAAAATATTCAATAGTTAACTCCATTGAAAGTCAACAAGACTTTGTCTTTGACATTACTGAGAACTATGAAATTATGAAAATTTTACTATGTCTCTTCATATAATTCTTTAACTGATTAAAAGAGATTTTGTATATTAAGAAAAATTCCATAGTACTTTCTCAGTGAGTATCTCTTGAATGTATAATAGCCAATGTTCCAAATGTGGGATAGAACCAGGAAAACCTCAGACTGTTAAAACAGTGTTCAAAGATCATATTGCTTAGGAAAAATTGTTATGTATTTAACAGAAATTCTGTCTATATTAATTTCATCCATGTGGGAATGTGGAGGGGGAAAGTTATATATCTGTCACCTTCTCCCACTGTCATTGCTCCACTGATGGGAGTTGGTAATAAATTTATTGAAATAAAGCATTTTTAAACAATTAAAATTCTTGGGAGATTAGATAACCTTCCTGTGACTTATGTGTTCCTGGTGTAGTTTAAAAAGAAAAGTGTTTTGTTAAAACAGTGTAAATTTTAGTAGCATTTACACATTGGGATTTTTCCCGTCTGGTTTTTCAAGTGCGTCAGCAACCAACCCTGGGGAAATAGCTTTATAAATTATTACCTCCAGATTGCAGAAAACTTAATTTTTTTTTTCAGCAAAAACTCACACATCCTGCATGGGCATCACTGTACTCACTACACCATTTCAGGATGTAATTTAAATTCCCTAAATTCTTCTAGGATACATACATTGTTTTGCCACCTGCAGGAGCCGTAATTCTTACTGTTTAAAGCCCTAGATTTCTGAAACAAGAACCCTAAATCTACAAACAATATGTGCACATGCTGTGATTAGGAGCAGTCGTGTCTCTCAGCTGCTTCTTCTACACCTGTGCATAAAGCTTAATGGTGCTGCCGTGGCATTTAAACTATTGGCCATGGTAGGGAGTCAAGGATGCACACGGTCCTAGCAGCAAATCCTAGAGGCCTGTGAAGTGTTCACACAAGCAGGTTGCTGAGTTGGCTGATCGTTCCTAATCCTCTTTTTCCCCTTTTCCCAGCTAACTGGGGTCAGGGTGCTCCATCAGTCTTTTCCAGGCTTGCCTGTCCAAAGCTTGTTCCATATTCACTCCATTCTCCTCCGTTCCTAATTTTCTCCATTTCTTAAAAGAAGTGGCTATTCTATTATGTCTGCCCCTGGAATAGAGTGGGAGACTAAACAAAATGTTCTCTCATAAGTAATAGTTTTATATGACTCTTGTTGGTTGTCTGTACTTGTTTTAGATCATATTATAATTGCAGTTGGAGGACATCATCATAACTTTACTTTTTCAGCTTTTGGGGCCAAAGAGTTGTTTGGTCATGTGACAGCCCTCCAAGGATAATCATCCAGGCCCCCATTCAGGAAAGCATCCCTATTCAAATGAAATTTAAACACATGTTTATATGGATAGAGTTAACCATGTGTTTAAGTTTCCTCCTGAATGGGGCATTGATGATTGTCCTTGGGGGCCTGCCACATCACTAAACAAAGCTTTGACCCAAAAATATTCTATTTAAAAACATTCTGTTTTATATCAATAGACACAGGCTGCAGAAGTTTTCTTAATGACCCTCTAGTAGCAAGATATCCTGATGTCTTAGAGTGGTATAGTTATGCCAAGATCCCGGGGTCTAACTTAATGTTCGGATTGTTAAACAAGTTAATAACTAATATGTACATATAGTTAATTTTATAGCTAATATGTAACATATGTACATATGTAACATATGTAAATCTAGATGGTGAAACCCATAACAAATGTATCTGCATTTTTTTACAATTCCTCACATGCCTGTTTGAATGCAAGTTTAGACTGACTTCACTGAGATCATTTTAACTTCATCATCCTCTGATGGATTGCATCCAGTTTTTACTGTTGTCAGATGGTTCCAAGGCAAGCTACAAAAATGTACTTTAATTAGAGAGTTCTAGGGATTGATACAGATCTCAGATTTCCAGGTCATTTAATAAATGGCAATTAGTGTATCAACAAAACTAACACAGTACTGAGGAGCATAACTCTCACTACCACTGCCTACCTAACATGGGCCTGGAAGGATGGGGCATACCCAGCACTAAGGGTTGGATCTTGCTGCGATGAGCACCTCCCGTGATGAGCTGTGTCAGTGGGAGCCGAAGGCTCTCAGCACTATCCAGGAGGTTTGCAGTGCTTTGCAGGATCAGACTCTAGAAGCAATTGAAAAAGAAGTGAATGGATCTGGTGGCCATTCATAGAATCAATCATAGAATCATAGAATATCAGGGTTGGAAGGGACCTCAGGAGGTCATCTAGTCCAACCCCCTGCTCAAAGCAGGACCGATCCCCAATTAAATCATCCCAGCCAGCGCGTTCATGGCCTTATTCTGTGAGGCTCTGAGTCCATCCTGTGAGCTGAGTTCCTTCCATCCCCAGTCACTTAACAGCAACAGACCATGTTCATCACTGTGGTGGGGGTGTTCAGCACCAGGCAGGATCCCTCCCTAAATCAGTTTTTAAAAAGCAGCTCTGTATAGCACGGTGTAGCCGCAACTGAAATAGGGCCCGAGCCTGCCCAGTGTCGAACCCTGTATTTTTCCAGTGCTTGATGTGGAGTCTCTGATTGCAGAATGTTCTGAAACCACTACTGGAAGGGATTCTTTTTTTTTTTTTAAACTGCATGTTGGGCAGATTTGTTCTTATAGAATGGAGCTAAAATAATGAATGTGCTGGTGGTGACTGAGGCCCCAATTCAGGAAAGCACTTAATTACAAGTTGAAATCCATCCTTGAGTCCCATTAACTTCAATGGGTCAGAACGGCTGAATAGTATTGCTTTCCTGAATCAAGGCGTGAGCTTGCGAGGTTGCACATGACTGTTGTTGTTGTGGACACTGGGTAGATTCTAGGCATACCACCATAGGAAGGAGCCTAACCCTTCAGTCGTTGAAGTTGGCAGCAAACTTTCTTAGATATTAATGGGAGCAGGAATAGGACCTCATTTAGATGATATTCCATTGCTTCCAGTGGGACGTCAATCAAGTATGGCATTAGCATCGCAAAAGCTGGAGGGAAGGACCACTATTAAAGCGCTGAAATCCTTCAGAAATATTTTATTAAAACGGTATCTATCCACAGCATCGCATTATCCTTCCTAATGAGAATCAAAACCCTTTTGGTGCATTATTAAATTCTCTCTCGAAGCCCTTGTTATTCAACACTGTTATTGCAATAGTGCCTAGAGGCCTGTCGGGTCGGGGTCCAGTTGTTTAATTCAGAATAACAGAGTAACAACTAGCAACAGCAGTTGCTGCATAACTCGTGCTAATTTTCTATAGTATCAGTATATTTGGTAGTCAAAGGCCAGGAGGATGGTCTGAGCAGTGTAATGCAATTGGTAGCATACTTCCCTGCCCTATGCTGGGATCGTGCCCAGGGCTGCTTTTACTTCCCTTCTCTCATGAGCAAAAAACTCACTCATAGAATAAAAACCAAAATTCAGTAGATCTGTTTCAGAGACAGAACAGGGAATGGAGAGATACCTGCTGTAGGCACCATACTATCGGTGCTAGACAGCACTGGAGCCTCTGCAAGGAAAGCACTGGGTTCTTTTCTCAGGGGACGGGTGGATGATGGATTTGTCTGATCTAATTTTCCAGCATCTTTGTGAAAAAACTGAGTGCTGCAAACTGTTCCTTACAGTTTAAAACTCGTGTAGCGGATGTTTGGGAGACGTAAATAGGGTCAGGGAGCTCACTGGCTTACGAACAAAGAAGATACCAGAATTCATTTTTGCTGTAAAACAACAAACAAAAAAATGTTTCAAGTTGGGTAAACACAGTTGTTGTTCATCTTGACAGTATTTAGTATCAAAATACCAGTATGCTTGATGTGTTAGAATAGGCCACAGAAAATTGGAAATCTGCAGACATTCCAGGTCTGCTTTCTACAAGATAAAATACAAAAAAGTCAGTTTAGTGGCACTGCAGCTTGGTAAGAAGAAGAATGGTGTGAAAGCTATGGACCTAGTCTGGGAGTTAGGAGACCTGGGTTCAATTGCTGACTCAGTCCAGGTGTTTTACCTTGGGTAAGTCACTTAGTGTATGTCTACACTGTAGTAAAAGACTCAGGCCATGGCCACTGATTGGGCTTGTGGAGCTCAAGCTGTGTGGCTATAAAATTGCAGTGTAGACGTCTACTGAGACTCGGTGCTGTGGGATTTTTATTGCAGTGTAGGCGTATACTCAGGTCTGGATTTTTATAGGTATTTATGTGTTGTGGCGCTCAGTTTTGCAGCCCCTAACTCTTTTAGGAGGTTAACTCTCATTTTCAAAACGGATGTAGACATTTAGGAGCTGAAATCCTGCCTAAATCCCTTTATGAAATTGAAATTTAGGCTCCTAAATCAGTTAGGCATTGCAATGCTGAGTGCCGCAGTGCTTAAATATCTATAAAAATATGGGCCTTCATCTCTCTCTGCCTCAATTCCCCATTTGGAAAATAAAGGTAATACCTCCCTTCATTGTTGTGAGGATAAAATCCATTAATAATTGTGAGGCACTCTGATATTGTGGTGATGAAGGCTAGATAAGTACCAAGATAGAAAGAATGAACTAATGAAAGACCATAGAGACAAAGCAACACAGTTAAGAAATTAAAAGATGAGTCCTAAACTCGATCCTGAATGGGCTTGCAAACTAAAAAACAAAACAGCCTGAGTTAGGAAGAGAGTTTCCAACGTAACTCTGAATTTATTCAAGTCTCTGTACCCTATCAGCGTAGTTCTTTTTTATATGATCTCCTTGTGTGTGTTTTTTCTTTCTTCACTTTTTTTTCTCAAAAGGTTTTGTGCTGGCACCAGTGTATCTTCATGTATAAAAGAGTCTATTGTCAACTGGTAAAAGTCACTATCCATCCTTGTTCCCTGCTCCCCTGGTAAAAGGCAGGATAAAAGGTCAAAACTGCCCTGAAAATATTCTGGCTTTTAGAATGTGTTCCAGCCCCAATGAAGTTAAAGCCTGAAAAAAACTTCAATCTTCTCATCCAGTGCAAGATTGTTCCTTTTTGTTATATTTTCCAGTCTTAAATTATTATTCTAATTATTATTTATATAATGTAATTACATGCATATATAATTATTAACATCATTGTTATTTCTATAAATGTTTATAATGCAAGAGTACCTAGAGGCTAATTAGACTGGGGCCTATTATACCAAGCACTGTTTTAAACACATAGTACTAGTAAATGATTTGTCTCAATGAGGCTTCTATCAAATCTTGTAGGAAACACTTCCACAGCTTAATGGATCTCACTGTGGGACGTTTTCCCCTTTTGGTTTAGCCTACGTTTTTCTTTCCTTCGTAGCTTCCTTCTATGTTATACCCTCATTTGGATGCATCTCACACACAATAAAAGTTTATAACTGTATACAATGGAAAGCCGTACTAACCTTTCCCAACTAACCACTGGGAAAGAAATCAGAAAAGTAGTAAAATAAATTATAAAGCATGCAATTACATCCATCTGGCAGAGGGTAGACTGAAAAGATGACACTTGCACAATACCCTGAAGTCTAACAAACTTAGGCTCTGATAGACCGCCAAGAGACGTAAGATCTACAGTTGAGATCTCTCCACCAACAACTTGCTTCAGGTCCTCAAAAATGAACATTAAGGGACTGTCAGCAAAAATGCCTTAACAAACCTCATGGCAATGAGTCACATTAGTCTTTTAAGTCCTAAAGCATACAACTCAATTCATTAAGTCAAAAAACAGACTGATGGCATTTCCACATCCTCTAGTCCTTAAGCAATAAACCATTCCTTGTCTAGGGACAATTGAAAGTTCCCAGAGTATCCACACATCAGTGAATCATTTCTTAAAGGTCCATTTTTCATGGTTGGTTTCATATACTAAGATTTTAAAAGGTACGCTGGTTGGGTGCAGGTGAAATGCGTCAGTGGAAATTAGCGAACCGGTTGGTTCAACACTTAAGTAAAGCACTTAAGTAAAGAAAGAGACAAGTGTCTTGTGGATTGTTTAATAATTCCTGTTCAGGTTAATGTAAATATTCATGAGTGTTCAAAGTATGTCTCCATCAGTTACAAAGTATTTAGTATGTTATGACTAATGTGTTTGGTTTGAAATTACAGGTTTATGTAACTCAGCCGACAGTTGGATGATTGTTCCAAATATCAAACAAAACCACTACACAGTGCATGGGTTACAGAGTGGCACTAAGTACATCTTCATTGTCAAGGCCATTAATCAGGCGGGCAGCCGAAACAGTGAGCCAGGCAAGCTGAAGACAAACAGTGAGTAACATGGAATCCAGCAAACACACAGGCACTCCCACACTCCCTCTCCTCCCCACTGTCCTTCATAGGTTTGATACTTGAAAGGCGCAGGAGTATAAAGCAAGTTGCCTTGTTTAAAGTGCTTTGCACTTAAGCTGTTTATTTTTCACCCCATTCAAGACTGCCAGAGTCTTCAACATGACAACACAGGGATCTCTTTTATTCCGGAGGTCCACTGAAGTGTCCACATCATTGAAAATACCACTAGCAGTAGCAACATCAAGAAGAAATTATTGAAAAGGTTTCTTTGGGGTTTTTTTTTTTATTACTTCTCATATTGTCTTGCCCTTTTCTTCTACCGTTATAGGACATTTTATTTCTTTATAAATTTAATAGGATGGTCATTATATTGTTAAAATGAGCTAAATTGGGTCCTCTTGGATCCCTGTTTTATGATATTGGGAGCCTCCCTGAATTTATTATAAAAACTATGTGGAGGTGATGGAGTCAGAGATCTCACTTTTAAGAAAGTAATTGAACAAAATTATTAGTGGATATAGCATAGCACTTTAAAGCAGTGGTTCTAAGCTTTTTTCCATCTGTGGTTTCTTGTCATGCCCTAGCCAATCCCATGATCCTTTTAGACTACAGATGGGTTTGGGTGTTGGGTAGAGAATGTTGGGGCTGGAGGGGCAGTTGCTGGGGGATAATGAAAGTGTTGGGAGATTACTCTGGGGGAGCTGGTGCGTTTCTTCTTCCTCCCCTGTCTAGCTGGCCAGCACTCTATCCCTAAGTTACCGACATATATAAACAACATCTGCTACTAAAAAGAATGTATGTAGCAGTAAATACAGTTTTAAGTAAAGCAGGCATTTCCCTTCCTCTGAAGGACCCATATGGGAAATGGCAAACTTTCTTCTCTTTTCACTTCGAGACACAATGTGACAGACAAGCAGTGTTTATCGTCAGGTACCTGTGACATGATCTGGCCTGATGCAAACCAGTACAGAGAAAGAAATGTTTCAGATGATACTTCATTAATACAAAGACTAGAAAACAGGTAGAGAGACATGTAGAAGGTATTTTGCTGATACCGAGTGGTAGAAGCTAGCAGATACTGTTAGCATCGGTGGGGAAAAAACATGTGTCATAGCCTACGTTCTAAAAGGTAAATCTTACCCTTGATATATGCATAATTCTATGTATGTTATGAAAGAAAAGATACCCCTACATTATGTATGCAGGCATTATGTATCTACAGAGTTCGGTTTACCTAACTGCTTCCTGTTACTGTCTACACACCCTGTGCTATGGCAGAAGATACCTGCCAACAGCAACAACAGTAATGTTTTTACACCATATTGTTTGGACCAAGTTATAGTTCATTTCCTTCATTTTAATTCACAATATCCACGATTGTCAGCATCCCAGTGTAAATAAAACCAAGAGAGAGTAAATGAACAGACCAGGATAGCACTTCTTCTGATTTTCAAACTTCATTTTATGGGATTATGAAGTAATACATTTTCTGCAATAGTGATAAAGCTATTATTGTAATTTTTCATTCTTGGCAAACTAATAAGAATGTGAGGTACTCTAAAATCTAGTGTATAACAAAAAAAGCCATAATGAGAGATTGCGTGTTTATTGCAATTCAATTGTAATTTCACTTACATGAAAGATTTAGAGCAGTGGTTCTCAAAGCTGGTCCACCGCTTGTTCAGGGAAAGCCCCTGCCAGGCCAGACCAGTTTGTTTACCTGCCGTGTCCGCAGGTTCGACCGATCACGGCTCCCACTGGCCGCAGTACGCCGCTCCACGCCAATGGGGGCTGCAGGAAGGGCGGCCAGCACATCCCTTGCCCTGCGCTGCTTCCCGCAGCCTCCATTGGCCTGGAGCGGTGAACTATGGCCAGTGGGAGCCGCAATCGGCAGAACCTGCGGACGCGGCAGGTAAACAAACCGGTCTGGGCCGGCAGGGGCTTTCCCTGAACAAGCGGTGGACCGGCTTTGAGAACCACTGATTTAGAGTATTCAAGTTAGCTCAGACAATGAGCGTGACTTTAACACGGGGCTCTTCTTAGATATAGCTAGTACTTCAATCTATCTGAACACTAATCTACAAAGATCATCCTTTTGTTGAGTTAGAAGGCAATTTGAACTGGTATATTTAAGTCTGGGCCTGTTTCAGTCCAGGGTAATGTTCCAGAGAAGAAAATATGTCGTATTATATAGTCTTATCTGTTTAACATCCAGATTTTATTATTCAAATATATGACCTTACGTGTGTTTATTAAAATTAAACAAACTTTTCCTTTGTCATCCTTCTGTGCGTGCCCAGGCCAGCCATTTAAACTGGACCCCAAGTCTGCCCACAGAAAGTTGAAGGTGTCCCATGATAACCTGACAGTGGAGCGTGATGAAACCTCTTCCAAAAAGAGCCACACACCCGAGCGATTCACCAGCCAAGGGAGCTATGGAATAGCTGGAAATGTGTTTATCGACAGTGGACGGCATTACTGGGAAGTGGTTATAAGTGGGAGTACATGGTATGTATCACATTTTTAATTACTGTAGTACCAGAAAAAGTTGCATTTGTTTCCATGCTAGTACATGTCAGTGCTTCCTAAACAAAATTGAAACATCATTCTTCAGTAAGAATAACAGATTGAATATGAAAACAGCTTGATGGTCCAGTGGTAACTGCTACACAGGGGAGTCAGATTAGGTTCCAATATCCCTAGAGAATGGAATGCTGTGGATACATGTCCCACAGTGGGCTGTACGGTGTAGGGGATGAAGAGGAGCATCCCTTCATTGGCTGTCATGTGGAACAGGGTTTGCGGCCTCTGGGGGTAGCTGTATCCACCGTGTTTGGTCAGAAAGAGAGACACCATGACATGGGATTCAAGGGTTGTGATAGTGCTAGAAATAAATGGAAAACTGGTGGGGCCTGGAGTGCCCACCTCCCGTACAAAGAAAAGTGCACATTTGCTAATGCCACCACATAACAGGCAGAAAAATGCTTAATAGTGTATTTAGCATAAAGCAAGAAAACACAGGTGATATAGAAAAAACCTACAATAACACACATGAGGTTAGCCCCTGCTTCCACCTGAGGAATGTAAGCCATAAAAGCTTCTTCCCTACAGGGCGAATCAGGCCTTCATGCAGGGTGCCCAATGATGAGACTTCCCCTGGAGGTCATTGTCCGAGTCTGTTTCACCAGGACATCCCACCAATCCTACCATTTGTTTGGCAAAGGAATATTGTCTCCTACAGTTGCCTCATATGGCGCAATCTCAATCCAATAAACTTGACGCTTGAATCTACATACCTCACAGAGGCCTGGCAGAAGAGGTTCTTTGAAGGCAGAAATGGACATTCCATGTACACTTTGATGCTTTTTTCTCCTCTTTCTGCTGCACCATGTATTGAATCAGCAATAAGAGATCACATTAATAGCAAATGCAACAATAGAAAGTTATTTGGTTTATTTAATTAACGGGCCCTATATTCTTCTGTTCAGGAATGGAAATTTCCAGACGAAGGATTAGAACTCTGAGCTGTTTAGCATGCAGCAATTTTCCTTGTCAATAAAAAAGGCCTTTATCATTAGCTAAGTGTTCCAAAAATTGCCATAGCATCCAAACTGTAAATAGCAATGTGGACGACAAGATTTGCATGACCTGCCAGTCACAACATTGGGAGCAGGGAGGAATATTAATTAAACGTGGTATTATGGTTATCCTTCACTTAATGAGAACGTAACATGCATAAACAAAAGAGGACAATGCATTCCTTAGAGTCTTTCAGGGTAAAGTTTAGCCTTTATTGATAGAAAACAGCATGGCACAAACCATTGGTTTTCTAGACTGTTTTTGTTTTACAGGTATGCAATTGGTATTTCTTACAAGACCGCGCCAAAACATGAGTGGATCGGAAAGAATTCTGCCTCTTGGGTGCTTTGCCGTTGTAATAATGCCTGGGTGGTGAGACATAACAGCAAAGAAATTCCTATCGAGCCTGCTCCTCACCTCCGTCGTGTTGGGATTTTGCTGGACTACGACAACGGTTCCCTCGCCTTTTATGATGCTTTGAACTCTCTACACCTTTACACTTTTGACATAACCTTTGCACAGCCTGTGTGCCCCACATTCACTGTGTGGAATAAATGTTTGACAATTATAACAGGCCTGCCTATCCCAGATCACTTAGACTGCACTGAGCAGCTTCCGTGACTGCTAAAAGCAAAGGGATATAATGTCAGTTTTCCAGTGGACTGCAAAAATACTGCCCACAGGAGCTATTTGAATATGTGGCGTACAAAACATCCCTGATGATTCCAGCCAGAACTGAAAGTGGGTATCTCTCTTTGCTGTGTATTTTGTATTAAAGGGCAAGAAATGGCTTTAATAATTTCTCAGAACTATTTTGTATTTAGTCTCTTACAGGAAGATTTATAAATTATTTATATAAAGAACTCCCCAATTTGGCTATTTGGATTACAATTCATTGCTTTTGCACATTAAGGGCCCCATTCACTAAAGTTTCACAAGCCTTTTCTGCAGTTTTATTTTACAAGGGACAACTAGCGGGAATTTTGTTTCCTGGAAACTGTGCAGCGGACACATTGATATACTGTTGATCTTACATTAAACTCCAATCTTATTGTGTGCAACATCTCTCTACTTCCGTTTTGCACACCAGAACGTGCATACCAAAAAAATGAAATAAAATAAACAAGGGAGGAAATGGAGTTATCCAGTACAACAAAAGAAGAAGGGTTTCTTTACTTCTGTTCACTAATAGGTCTGCATGTAAAACTTATTCATGAAGAAACATATGGAATCCCTTTTAGAAATGTCAGTGGATAAATCATCCAGTGATTCCCATCTATCGGTGCTTCACTTTTGTCTCTGGGAAGTTCAGTAAGATCACTGAGGATTTGTAAGACTGATATCATCTCAGAAAATCAGCAACATTGGAGCAGCGCAACCAATCCAAGGTCTGACTATATCCTGATTTGATGAGATGATGTGTCATTTAAGGTTCCATTATAATTGGAGATGGCTTAGTTCTGACGGTCGAGGTGTGGGTGTATATCACTGATTTTACAGGTACACCACAACAATCCAAGACCATACATCTGAAATGACCATACATCTGAAATGAGAGATGGACTACTTACAACTGATTTTAAACTAAATGCAAGAGTTTCAGTGCATCGCACTGAATCAATAAAGAAGAGCAAAGATATCTGGCATATGGATGTTGCATTGAGAAGCACTGTACTGACGTTCATCATAAAATCATCCAATGAAACAAAAAATGCGTATTGTTGCATTGGGTGGTTTGAAGGGATAGAGTTCTCTTTGTGAATGAGGAGTAAATGACAGCTTTGCAGCAGGACTGTTTGTCTATCTGAGATTCACCTGCACATATGGGATCTAAGTTAGCCCTGGTGTTCGTGGCTGCAACTCCACTGAGATAAGCGGAAGCTGTACGCACTGCATATCCCAAAGCTGAATTTTGCCCATTAATTTTTTAAAACATGAATAGGGCCCTTTGTGAGTATTACAATATTTCTATAAATATAAAATTATCATTTGGGAGATTCCTGAGAAACATTTGAAATGTGGAAGATGGTATGATGCCTTTTAAAGATTTCCTGGAGAGACAGTGAATGGGGTTTTGTTGATAATATGCAAAGGATGAAAACATGCCTTCATAGAATAAGGATAAATGGAATACAAGCGTAATGAAAGGGTTGGCTCAGTCATTTTAAACCTTGCTTTGGGTGTCCTTTGAAAACGACACTTTAATGCACTTTGTTCACCACTGGGCCCAAAATGAAAGGGTCTCAAGCTTGGCTTCAGATTTTTTAAATATTGACTCTCCAGGTACAAAGATGTACTACAGTTTGCCTTATGACAGTAATATGAAAAAAGCTTATGAGGAGGCTAATGAATACATGACTACAGGTTTTGTTTAAACAGAGATTAATTACTGCTCATGTTCCTTTGATTCTCTATACATACCCTGTTTACTGTGGAATGAATGGGGAAAAGTATCTCTCTGACAGCATGTTGGTTTCAGCCATTTTATCGCTTCCTGCCATGGCAGTGTTCCATTGTTTACAGAGAGTAGCCACTGACCTTTTCTGAGTTGACATATGTAAGGGAAAATATGTACATACTCGATGACAGTGTTTACTCTAATGTCTATGATGATATAGAAAAAGGCCCCCCAAGAACTTTAAAAAATTTCGGAAACAGTGCTTTTTGTAACCAAATGCGCTATTACCAGTGTGACTTGATGGACATTGTTCAGCTGATCTGGCCTTGACTGTTTGAAAGGCAGTTGAGAAAGCATGAAAGTTATTATACACGGCAGACTGGGTGCAATTTGTCAAAAAAACAAGGGTAAAAAGGTGCTGGGAGGGAAGAGAGTGACAACATGGAATGGATGTCAACTTTCTGCCTAGAAGAACAGAGTATGTCACTGCAATGTACAAGGCACCACACTTTTTCATAGAAACGTTATTAAATATATCTGGAAGCTAGTTTCAGAAAGGGGCAAACTGACGACAGTTCAATATTCGATCATACAAGGTTTGCAGAGATCAAACTGGATTGAAAAAGTATCATGAATATTTGGAGGCTTTTCTCCCCCCTTTTTTCATTTTAAACACCACACATGCGTTTACAGGTTGACAATGGTTTTGGCTGAGAGGGAAAAAAATGGTCTGGTATCTAAATAGTAAACCTTACCATGGGATTTATATTTCAACAGTGAATACTTCATTTTAAGCCAAACCACGTTCCTCGAATGGACTATTAATTCTATCAGTGCTCTTTGTGGATGTATGTGTGTATATTATATATGTAAAATTACACACACACACATAGAATTGTGTGTATATTATATGTATGTGTATGTAATTATACATATGTAAGTACAGATTAATTGGCAATAAATTAAGTGTCCTACCATCCCTTTTAGCTTATTATTTGAAGCATTATGTAGTCTGTATGGACTATGATTGGGGAAACAGTTTGCTGTGCTTGGTGTTTGTATGGACATTTTCAAAAATAAAAATCTGTTTATTTTACAGTACTTGATTCTATGCCTGATTATACAATAAAAACATCCATTTCAAAACTTGGCTTTTGTGGTTCTGTGGCATTTTGCATGGTCCATAAGAATAAAACGAAATATGGGGGGACCAGCAATCTTAAACCAGTAACTAAAACATGCTGCTTTTACAGTATATGGCAGAGCTGGATCAGGTTTTTCTCTGGTATTCTGAAACTGCTGAGACTGTCTGACTGCCAGTGAAGCCCGCATGTGCACAATGATCATTTTAAGGCTGTAAATCCAAGTTGGGATTCAGTGGAGCAAACTGTGGAACCCTGATAGCAAACTAAGTGCAAGAACAGAATGGCTGAATGGCTAGGGGTGTTGCTCAACCTGGCTTACAGAGACCAAAAGGAAAGCTGCTCACTGACATAGCTTTTCCTCTGACTGCTACTTCTCTCAACTGCTCAGGCAAATGAACCTCATTGAGCAGGGGCTCCCCATCCATGGTCGAGAGAGCATTTGTGGGTGGGCTGTCGAGATTTGGCTGATCATGGAGGAATGGCTTCTTCTCTTTTCCAGCTGCTACATCGCAATAAAAGAAGCTAGAAGTACAATGAATATTTTGCAGACATTACTCTTCTATGTAAGCAATTGCTGTAGTTGCAAGAAAGATGATATAGACTCATCAGTGGGAGAGGTGAAGGTGGACCATGTGACTACCAATGGGAAGGGAGGATGGTGTGTGTGATTGCAAATGGGTGACTGAGCCTGATGCTACATGTAAGAGATGGTGGGTCTATGACACAATCCTCTTCACTTTGACCATCATCCCTCTCACCCACTTTCATGGCCCAATCACAATCTATTTCCCATCCAGGGCTGGCCTTAGGATGGTTGACATTGGCAACTGCCCAGGACACCGTGGTTGTGGGGGGGCACCATCAAGAGAGTGTAACAATAACAGCTTGAGAACCTCTGAGCTAGATGAACCCTTCTTATGGGTTGGGTTAAAACCCCTTTGAGGTTGATAGGTGTTAATTCAATGAACATAACTGTAAATGTAAGAGCGACCTAAGACTAAAGGTCTGAATGAATCCACACAGGAGCTTTTGAGTTCAGCATTGTTTTGGGTGTGTAAGAGAATACACAGATACTGAGGTCACAGACAAGAACAGAGAGAGGCAGAAGAAAAAAGGCAAGTAAAGCCAAGCAGGAACCTGAAAGCACAATGTGACCCTGGAACAAAGCGAGAGAGAGAGAGAGCTTTTGGGTCTGTTAGCCAAAAGAGGGTGGAGGCTGATAAGCTAAGACACTGTTCCTTTTGGTTTGTGGTTCCTTCTGTGTTCAGAGACACAGGACTTCATACGTTCCCTGTAAAGGAACAAGATTACATCAGAGGAATACCTGGCTACCACTAATTTCTACTCCCAACTGGAACACCCCCAAGGCCTCAAACTTTGACTAGCTGCTTGGGTCAATACGGGCAACACTATCATCACTCATTCAGGATCGAAAGGTTGACTCCTGCCTGTGGTAGGCCCATGGTGCCAGCGTCCATCACCCCTTCTTACATTTTCAAACAAGCACCTTTGTCCTTTCTCCCTGCTGCCTCCAATGCTTGGGAGAAGTTCCCCCTAAACATCTGCAAAATTAATGCATTATTCTCCTTCAGAGCTCTCCTTTACACACTCCTCTGCTGTTAAGCTTACAAAAAAAATGACAACTGGCTGCTAGTGTAGTGACACCGCAGTCTGTCATGCTGACCAATACTGTTTCATTGTTTTTCCTTGAAGAAAAGGAGTACTCGTGGCACCTTAGAGATGAACCAATTTATTTGAGCATAAGCTTTCATGAGCTACAGCTCACTTCGTCGGATGCATACTGTGGAAACTGCAGAAGACATTATATACACACAGAGATCATGAAACAATACCTCCTCCCACCCCACTGTCCTGCTGGTAATAGCTTATCCAAAGTGATCACTCTCCTTACAATGTGTATGATAATCAAGTTGGGCCATTTCCAGCACAAATCCAGGTTTTCTCACCCTCCGCTCCCCCACACACAAACTCACTCTCCTGCTGGTAATAGCCCATCCAAAGTGACCATTCTCCTTACAATGTGTATGATTATCAAGGTGGGCCATTTCCAGCATAAATCCAAGTTTAACCAGAACGTCTGGGGGGGGTAGGAAAAAACAAGGGGAAATAGGCTACCTTGCATAATGACTTAGCCACTCCCAGTCTCTATTTAAGCCTAAATTAATAGTATCCAATTTGCAAATGAATTCCAATTCAGCAGTTTCTCGCTGGAGTCTGGATTTGAAGTTTTTTTGTTTTAAGATAGCGACCTTCATGTCTGTAATTGCGTGACCAGAGAGATTGAAGTGTTCTCCGACTGGCCGTCACCTTCAGCCCCCAACTAAAACCCCTCCAACACATTATTAAGGATCTACAACCTATCCTGAAGGATGACCCAACACACTCACAAATCTTGGGAGAAAGGCCAGTCCTTGCCTACAGACAGCCCCCCAACCTGAAGCAAATACTCACTAGCAACCACATACCACACAACAGAACCACTAACCCAGGAACCTATCCTTGCAACAAAGCCCGTTGCCAACTGTGCCCACATATCTATTCAGGGGTCACCATCACAGGGCCTAATAACATCAGCCACACTATCAGAGGTTCGTTCACCTGCACATCCACCAATGTGATATATGCCATCATGTGCCAGCAATGCCCCTCTGCCATGTACCTTGGTCAAACTGGACAGTCTCTGCGTAAAAGAATAAATGGACACAAATCAGATGTCAAGAATTATAACATTCATAAACCAGTCGGAGAACACTTCAATCTCTCTGGTCATGCAATTACAGACATGAAGGTCGCTATCTTAAAACAAAAAAAACTTCAAATCCAGACTCCAGCGAGAAACTGCTGAATTGGAATTCATTTGCAAATTGGATACTATTAATTTAGGCTTAGATAGAGACTGGGAGTGGCTAAGTCATTATGCAAGGTAGCCTATTTCCCCTTGTTTTTTCCTATCCCCCTCCCCCGACGTTCTGGTTAAACTTGGATTTATGCTGGAAATGGCCCACCTTGATTATCATACACATTGTAAAGAGAGTGGTCACTTTGGATGGGCTATTACCAGCAGGAGAGTGAGTTTGTGGGGGGAGGTATTGTTTCATGATCTCTGTGTGTATATAATATCTGCTGCAGTTTCCACGGTATGCATCCGATGAAGTGAGCTGTAGCTCACGAAAGCTCATGCTCAAATAAATTGGTTAGTCTCTAAGGTGCCACAAGTACTCCTTTTCTTTTTGCGAATACAGACTAACACGGCTGTTACTTTGAAACCTGTTTTTCCTTGTACTCCCCTGGCTGTATCCACCTGTTGTCTCTTGGCTTATGCTTAGATTGTAAGCTCTTTTTGTTCTGTGTTTGCACAGCACCTGCACAGTGGGGTCCTGGTTCATGACTGGACCTCCTAGGTGCTACAATAATACTACCAGTAGTAATAATTAAAATGTGCCCACCCTATGGGAAAAGTTGGAGACCCCTGACATAAAGTGAAACACATATTCTGCTCATAGAATTTTAGAAGATCAGGGGTGGAAGGGACCTCAGGAGGTCATCTAGTCCAACCCCCCGCTCAAAGCAGGACCAAACCTCAACTAAATCATCCCAGCCAGGGCTTTGTCAAGCCTGACCTTAAAAACCTCTGAGGGAGGAGATTCCACCACCTCCCTAGGTAACGCATTCCAGCGCTTCACCACCCTCCTAGAAAAATAGCGTTTCCTCATATCCAACCTAGGCCTCCCCCACTGCAACTTGAGACCATTGTACCTCGCCCTGTCAGTTACACACCATGTAAGTCAGAAGTAGCTCCATTAACTGCAGTACTCAGCATCTGTCTCAGCTAGCCCAGCCTCCATGTGGGAGGAATATCAATACTCTCTACATCAGAAAACATAGTAAGACTATATTGACAACACATTTAATGTTACTGTGTTGCGTTCTTTACTACAGTCATTCTTGGGAGGGTCAGCACTGGCAGCTGTGGGAAGGACAACTTGGCTTGGAAGAGTACTCAAAGAGCAGCGGGGAGTAAAGGCATTCCCAGTTTTTCTGTTTTAATTAGTCGGGTACAACAGCTGTCTACTAACCCAAGTTCTGCTCTCAGTCTAAGTCCGTGAGACCGCCTCAGCGCTGCAGCTATTCCACTGTAGCATAGATGCTTGCGAACGTGACGGAAGAGGTTTTTCAGTCACTAGAAAATCCACCCCCTCAAGAAGCGGTCGGTAGCTAGGGCAATGGAAGAATTCTTCCACCTACCTAGCAGTGTTTACACTAGAGCTATAGTCCTCTTAACTACATCTCTCAGTTGTATGACTTTTCCACACCCCCTCAGCAACATAGCTAAATTGACCTACGTTTTAAGTGTGGACCAGGCCTCAGTTACACCAGTGTAAATCCCAGACAGCTCCATTGAAATAAACAGGGAACTTAATTTGCTCCAGGGTCCACATCGCACAAATTGCCATCATACTTGATTTCAATTGACAACTCCCTCCCTTCCTGAGTGGCTGAGGGTTAGCTGGACATAGAATCTTAAATGTTCCCACTCCAGATTAGGATTGAAGTCCGCTAGTGTGGCTGTTTGGGGAACCTCCCTGCTTACCTGTTATATGTCCTAACTGTGCTCAATATGTAAATAACAGAGAATTTCACTCTTCATTGCTGCCAGTCTGGCTCCTTTCACCAATAAAATGTAAGCAGAGTCTGAATGAACTCTCCCCTGACATCTAGTGGTGAGCTGTGGAAAAAGACTTCAGGACTGATCTTGTTTGCATGGACGCACCAACCCTGCCTAAGTACTCAGCATGATGGGATTGCTTGCCCAAATGATCACTTGTGGCTGTGATGGATCCCCAGTCTCCTTGTTATTGTGGCAGGAGTAATAAAGGGTTGTTATGTGAGCCAAAGGCAGCAGAACTGTACCTGGCATACCCTGATGAAAGGACTGACCCTCAACTGAACAGCACTCGCTAGGCAGGGGACATGGGTTCCAACGCCAATGAGTGGAGAGAAGGTGGGGGATAGGTACTTGTACCTAGTGGTGTGGGTTCTGTTTAAGGGTACCAGACACGGTTTGCCCCTTCTGCTCTTCATGGTACAAAAAAGAGCTAATTTAGACTGAATTGAGAGTCTTGTTACATGCTGCAGAGCTGAAATCACTGATGTCTAAGTATTAGATCTACTTTAGGACAGTGTCTCTATTGTAAGAGACTGCCCAGTGTGCACCAGCAGTGAGGCTCCCACACTAACAGCTGAAATCACTGAGAGCTGGGGGGGGGGGGCTGAAGACTTCTTAGTGTGGCTAGCAGGGTGGCTGGTGGAGAGGTGCAGCAATTGGCTGTTGGAGTGACGAGCAAGTGCCTGAGCAGCAGAGCTTATAAGGTACCTGTTTCCCCCCCTTTTCCCTTGCCCCTCCCCACAGGGTGGGAGGTGGACTCTGCGGATGCACCTCTGAACTTTGGGGTTGCACTGGATAAGGAAAGCAACTGTGAGTGGGGTGCAAAGAAGGGATGGGCACATTAAAGGGACTTTCGTGTTGCTAGACTTAAGAACCTGAGGGGAAAAGGACACTGCCTGAGGGGGTGGGTCTTTTGCTCATGGTTTGTGTTTATGAACCCTAGGTGTGGTGTTTTCCCAAATTAATGCTGAGTGAATTCCCTCCTTTTATTAAAAGATTTTGTTACACTCAGACTCTGTGCTTGTGAGAGGGGAAGAATTGCCTCTTAGAGGTGCCCAGGGGATGGTGTATAATTGTCCCAGGTCACTGGCTGGGGGCTTGAGCCAGTTTTGTGTTGTGTTGCTGAAAGGGAACCCCTAGATACTGAACCCAGCCCTTGTTGCTGCTGGCTCCACCTGGCAGAAGGGTTACATAATATTTACTGAAAAGTAAGGGGGGAAGCTTACTGCCTTTCATTTTCACAAAAGATGTTCCAGCCTTCATAAACTAGCAAAAATTTGATAATTTAGTCTCTCCCTCCCCGACTCAGTGGGGATAATTTTTAAGTACTGCAGCCTTAAAAGTGAGATTCTGGTGTGTTTAGTTATAAGGAAGGCTGTGACCCTTTCTAACTTTTTTCAGCACAGTTTTTCTGCCATATGATTTGCAGTGTCATTAATAGTGCTGTCTCTGAGAGAGGGGGAACTGCTGGGAAAGACAACTCAAAAATATAGGATGGGTGGAAACCTGCCATCCCTTCTTTTCCCTAGTGTAGCTGCATCCCCGCTATATATATATAAAGCAAGTCTGCACCCATCCTTCCATCTGTTGCTTCCCTCCCTGACCCCATCCTACATTCCACAATGACACAGAAATATGCTGTTTAAGGATGTGTTTGAAATCCTAATCTGAACAAAAGCAGCAGGAGAGGGATGTCAAGCCCTCAGGCCCTGATTCTCCTCTCACTTACCCAAGTTTTACATTTGTTGGCTTCAAAGCAGTTACTCCTGATTTACACTGGTACAGGTGAGAGGAGAACCAAGCCCATAATCTTCAGATTCCATTGGGGTCAAAAATCCAACAAAGCATGAACGCTTGTGCTATCAGACCAGCATTCCTAATAAATCATGTCTCTGGAGTGGGTGCATTAGCTGCTAGAAAAGCCCACCCCGTTTCTCATGAGCTGTTTCTCAAGTCCAACACAGGTGCATTTTAAAACGTACACTTCAATTGCATTCTGCTTGGGTGAATTGTTCGGGCAATGTTATACCATTTCCTTAAGGCAGTATGCAGAACAATTCTCTTGGCAGGTACTGAGTTACATTTAACATGGGAACAGCTGGGACATAAGGTAAGACACAATAAAGCAGCATCATTCTATTGTTCCTGTTGTTTCTGTTTAAAAAATGGAGGCTGCCTAAAGCAGTTGAAAAGTCTACTTCCTGCAGCTGTTTATCATAATTTATATATCTATTCTAGTGTATGGAGAGGTTTCCTCTCAAGGAGCATTGGACCTTTTCTTTTTAATTCCTCCCGAGGCTGCTTTGTTGTTAGAGGTTTTCTAAAAAATCCACTGTAGCACATAATGGGTTGCAATCAACCCCCTGAAAGATGTACAGTAAAAGCATCGTTGTGTCTCCTGCTGGCTGATGAATGAAAGAAAACTCGAGCTGGTGGAAAATGAAATAGTTTTGAACACCAGTCTGCCTTTCAAATCACACGAAAATTTTCCTGAGAGTGTTTTGTTTCTTTTGAAATTTTTGTATCTTTCCATAGGGAAAAACACCTGACCTGGGTATAGGTTTTGGGTTCTCCCCATTTTGTGGCTTTTCTCTCCTTGTTCTTTCCCCCATCCCAGAAGTTTTGATTTTCAATTTAAAAAATAAATGTTTGCAGGAAATGAAACAAATATACAAAATAATGTGGGAAAAAATGACCTCTTTTCCACCAGCTCTCATCAAAACTACAAATAGAATAAAAACAATCAAATCATGTAGAAAAGCTACAGCTGATCTCAGGGTTTGTCTACATTACAGCCACTATAGCAGCAGTGTCACTGTAGCACCTCTGTATTGACTCTTCCTACATCAACATAAGGGCTTTGGGGGGGGGTGTCAGTGCAGTTAATTCATCTTTTCAAGAGGCAGTAGCTAGGTTGATGCAAGAATTCTTCCACTGACCCAGCTGCATCTACACCGGAAGTTAGGTTGACCTAGCCTGGCACTCAGGGAACTACATTTTTCATAGCCCTGAATGACGTAGCTTGCTCAATCTAATTTTTAAGTGTAGACCAGGCCTCAGACGTAGACTTTGGCAGTCACTGTTCTGATATTATCTTATCTCATCCACCTGACATCAAGTGATGGCCAAACCTAGTAAGTTCTGGAGATTCATTCTGAAGGGTAGTCCTCATCTAAACCTGCTAGTGAGGGCATTGAGCTGGAAATCTAGTGAAATGAAAACAGCTTTAGTCTACTGGACTAAGCCTAAGGCTGGGCATCAGCAAATGTAGATTTATTTTCCAACTAGCACTGACATTTCCTTTGACCTTAGGAAAGCCACATCACCCTTCTGGCTCAGTTTCCATCTGTAAAATGGGAATAATGATTCTCCCCTACCTTTGCACAGCACTTTGAAATCAATGGATTTGAAAAGCACTAGATCAGAGGTTCTCAAACTGTGGTCGGCGAGCTGTGTTCAGGTGGTCCGCAGATAGTTCCCACTAAGATGCGCACCTGGTCGGCAGCACACAAGAGAATGAAGAGCCACTCACCTAATTAGTGGAGCTGCACAGGTGTGGTGACACTAATTAGGTGGCTGGACCCTGGAGAAGACACACATGTAAGGTGAGGGGTATTCTCTTGGGGAGAATAGGGGGTAGGTGGGAGGGGGCAGTGGGGTTAGAAGAGGGGTTGGGGGGAATTTGGGATGTGCAGGGCTGCGGCACCCAGAGAAAGAGGTGACTTTCACCAGCTCCAGGGCTGCAGCTGGCGAGGGAGAGACCCCCCCTTCCCAGCCCCAACTCGGGGGCTGCTGCAGCAGGGGAGAGAGGGAGAAACCCCCCTCCTTCCAAGCCCCAGCTTGGGGGCTGCCACAGCAGAGGAGAGAGGGCACATCCATCTCATTAGATAGGTAAGACTACTGATATTAAAATATGAGTTGTGTGCTTTTTATTTGTAGAACAAAAAAAGTTAATTATTATTAAGGGTTTTTTTTTTAAATAGCACTGATATCCAAAGCTCTTTACAATAGTTAGCAAATGGTGCAAACAACATTTGAAAAGATGATTAAGTGGTCCGCTGAGACCTTCAGCAATTTTCAAGTGGTCTGCGAAAAAAAAAAGTTTGAGAACCACTGCACTAGATAATTGCAAAATATCAATCTTGGTTAGTAAATTTGGTACTTTCTGATTTTGACCTAGTGGAAAATACCGTGGAAAGCAGACCTTTCTCATAAAATGTTAGGTAAATGTTTGTGGCAAAAACAACAACAAAAAAAATCCAAAACCAGGATATTCAGAGGCCAAAGAAGCTATCACAGCTTTTTTGAAACACAAAATCATTTTAGGATCCATTTGAACATGGAGCAATGATGCAGGTCAGTCATGTTCCAAGGGAAATAGAAGTAGCTCAAATGAATTCATCCTTGTCACACAAATAAGTAGTGAGTGATACTAACAAGCAGAGAGGGTCAAATAGTAAAAAAACACATATATGTGAATATTTCTGTAAATATATGGTTTGCTCAGTTTCTCTGCTATTGATTGGGTCATCTTTAGAGGTGGGAAGAAAACAGTTTTCCCATCGCATGACAATTTTTTCCATCATGGGAAAACGTCATAATGTCGACAATTTTTGTGAACCGGAAGTCTTGAAAAAATATTGGCTTGGGTCAATCAAACAGTTTGTTTTGAAAATTTTGAAGTGTTTCATGAACAGTTTCAATTCTGACAAATCAGCATTTTTGGAAAGAAAAAATGGCTTGTTGAAAAATATTCCCACCCACCTCTAGTCATGTCATTCCATGTATTTGGATCAACACTAGGTATCACAAGCAATTTAACTGTTTGCGAACCACCCAGAGGCTTCTTCATCTAGACTGTTCAGCCAATACTTAGAAATACAAAGCCAGTCACAGAAATCAGGATCACTTTGTGAATGATACACAAATAGAAAGAACAGTCTAAATTCACCGCATCCATTAATCCCAATGCATTATTCAAACAATTCTACAAACAAGTCTTTCTCATTAGAGTCTTGATGGTGTTGTCTTGTGGATAGGATGAAATATGAGTTCATCATCTTTGAATCTGTGAAGTGAGTGTTCCACATTATTAATACTTGGAAGTCACTCAGGATGAATACATTCAGTACAAACACCAGTACTGGAAACTGAATAAGCTATTTGCCAGTTATAAGACTGAGTTACTGTCTAGTTATGAATGGCGTCATGCATATTTTAAGTCTTGTAAAATAAGCTTGTTACCCATACTAAACAAGTGCTGAATTTTACATAGATGTATGAAGAGACTCTATGATTCTGAATAAAGTAACAGAGTGAGTTTGGTACAGTGATGTGCAGAATCGATAGAATTATTTTCATAATGTACCTGCTCTTGGGTAGGTTATCATGCCTGAATGAATATTGTAGCATTGAGCCAAATCATGTTTTGTCCGAGATGGGAAACCAGGATCCTGACCTTTTGTGTCCATTAAAGATCCCGTGGCATTTTACCACAAGAGCAAGGGTCACAGAACCTGGCCAAATGTCATCTTTAGTAATGAAATAACCAGGGGTGGATCATGCCTCCTGAAATCCATCTTCTGTGGGGAGCCTTTACATACACCCCTCTTGCATGGGAGTCGCTCAGCCATCTGTTCAGCAGCTTCCCCAGCTTCCATGAGCAAGCTCCACTGGATTCAGGAAACCACAACTGGGAAGGGGATACATACTGGTAGGACTGGGTATGGGGAATGCACATCTTCCTCCAATCAGCCTAATAGGGTCAGGGAGGAAATATTCTACAACCTGGACCATATTATACTTCTCCATCTCTATGGTAAGAGGGACCCTCCATTTAAGGTGGGACCTTTCCTGGGAAGTCCTGACAACATAGCATCAGTGGAGTCACACTTTCAGGCAGCGGGTGGGGAGGAGTGCACCTGAGAGCCTGAGTTAGTGCAGAGGCACAAAGCCACCTACTCATGCCCCAGGATCTGTAGGGTTTGTGAGCAGGTCTTGCAGCCTGTTCTGGGTAGAGCTGAGCAAAATGTTTTTAGAGAATAGGAAATATGCCAGAAAATGTATTTTGGGGGAGGGCGCCAAAAATGATTTGTGAATTCGGGTAGAATGTGGCAAAGAGGTTTGGCCAAAATTAGAAATGTTGAAATGTTTCCTTTTGAAAATGTCATTTTGAATTGACACTCGGACCGTTTCATTCAATCCAAATGGAAAGAAAAAACAAAAGAAATCAATCTGAAATGAAAGTATTATTAGGTATTATTATTATTATGGGGAGGTAGTGGGGCTTTCAGTTTAGGTAATGAACTGAAAGATCAATTACTCACTCAGTTCTAGTTGGTGGGGAGGGAGGCGAGGTATGTGGCATACATTATTCCACTCTGCCACAACCCTCAATGTTCTATTTGGGAAGAAATTGCTGTGAAAGACCGATGCTAGTGATCTTCTGATTGTCCAAGCTGAACAAATATAAAAAGGAAACATCAGGTTCGAACTAGTTTAAATGGTGAATTCTCTGTAACTTGAAGTCTTTAAACCATGCTTTGAGGACTTCAGAAGGGCTGCCAGAAGCTGGGAATGGGCGACAGGGGATGGCTCACTTGACAAGTACCTGTTCCGTTCATTCCCTCTGAAGCACCTGGCATTGGCCACTGTCAGAAGACAGGACATTGAATCATAGAATCATAGAATATCAGGGTTGGAAGGGACCCCAGAAGGTCATCTAGTCCAACCCCCTGCTCAAAGCAGGACCAATTCCCAGTTAAATCATCCCAGCCAGGGCTTTGTCAAGCCTGACCTTAAAAACCTCTAAGGAAGGAGATTCTACCACCTCCCTAGGTAATGCATTCCAGTGTTTCACCACCCTCTTAGTGAAAAAGTTTTTCCTAATATCCAATCTAAACCTCCCCCACTGCAACTTGAGACCATTACTCCTCGTTCTGTCATCTGCTACCATTGAGAACAGTCTAGAGCCATCCTCTTTGGAACCCCCTTTCAGGTAGTTGAAAGCAGCTATCAAATCCCCCCTCATTCTTCTCTTCTGCAGGCTAAACAATCCCAGCTCCCTCAGCCTCTCCTCATAAGTCATGTGTACCAGACCCCTAATCATTTTTGTTGCCCTTCGCTGGACTCTCTCCAATTTATCCACATCCTTCTTGAAGTGTGGGGCCCAAAACTGGACACAGTACTCCAGATGAGGCCTCACCAATGTCGAATAGAGGGGAACGATCACGTCCCTCGATCTGCTCGCTATGCCCCTACTTATACATCCCAAAATGCCATTGGCCTTCTTGGCAACAAGGGCACACTGCTGACTCATATCCAGCTTCTCGTCCACTGTCACCCCTAGGTCCTTTTCTGCAGAACTGCTGCCTAGTCATTCGGTCCCTAGTCTGTAGCTGTGCATTGGGTTCTTCCGTCCTAAGTGCAGGACCCTGCACTTATCCTTATTGAACCTCATCAGATTTCTTTTGGCCCAATCCTCCAATTTGTCTAAATCCTTCTGTATCCTATCCCTCCCCTCCAGCGTATCTACCACTCCTCCCAGTTTAGTATCATCCGCAAATTTGCTGAGAGTGCAATCCACACCATCCTCCAGATCATTTATGAAGATATTGAACAAAACCGGCCCCAGGACCGACCCTTGGGGCACTCCATTTGATACCGGCTGCCAACTAGACATGGAGCCATTGATCACTACCTGTTGAGCCCGACAATCTAGCCAGCTTTCTACCCACCTTATAGTGCATTCATCCAGCCCATACTTCCTTAACTTGCTGACAAGAATACTGTGGGAGACCGTGTCAAAAGCTTTGCTAAAGTCAAGAAACAATACATCCACTGCTTTCCCTTCATCCACAGAACCAGTAATCTCATCATAAAAGGCGATTAGATTAGTCAAGCATGACCTTCCCTTGGTGAATCCATGCTGGCTGTTCCTGATCACTTTCCTCTCATGCAAGTGCTTCAGGATTGATTCTTTGAGGACCTGCTCCATGATTTTTCCAGGGACTGAGGTGAGGCTGACTGGCCTGTAGTTCCCAGGATCCTCCTTCTTCCCTTTTTTAAAGATTGGCACTACTTTAGCCTTTTTCCAGTCATCCGGGACTTCCCCCGTTCGCCACGAGTTTTCAAAGATAATGGCCAATGGCTCTGCAATCACAGCCGCCAATTCCTTCAGCACTCTCGGATGCAACTCGTCCGCTTTTCTAAATAGTCCCTAACCACCTCTATCTCCACAGAGGGCTGGCCATCTCTTCCCCATTTTGCGATGCCCAGCGCAGCAGTCTGGGAGCTGACCTTGTTAGTGAAAACAGAGGCAAAAAAAGCATTGAGTACATTAGCTTTTTCCACATCCTCTGTCACTAGGTTGCCTCCCTCATTCAGTAAGGGGCCCACACTTTCCTTGGCTTTCTTCTTGTTGCCAACATACCTGAAGAAACCCTTCTTGTTACTCTTGACATCTCTGGCTAGCTGCAGCTCCAGGTGCGATTTGGCCCTCCTGATATCATTCCTACATGCCCGAGCAATATTTTTATACTCTTCCCTGGTCATATGTCCAACCTTCCACTTCTTGTAAGCTTCTTTTTTATGTTTAAGATCCGCTAGGATTTCACCATTAAGCCAAGCTGGTCGCCTGCCATATTTACTATTCTTTCGACTCATTGGGATGGTTTGTCCCTGTAACCTCAACAGGGATTCCTTGAAATACAGCCAGCTCTCCTGGACTCCTTTTCCCTTCAAGTTAGTCCCCCAGGGGATCCTGGCCATCCGTTCCCTGAGGGAGTCGAAGTCTGCTTTTCTGAAGTCCAGGGTCCGTATCTTGCTGCTTACCTTTCTTCCCTGCGTCAGGATCCTGAACTCAACCAACTCATGTTCACTGCCTCCCAGATTCCCATCCACTTTTGCTTCCCCCACTAATTCTACCCGGTTTGTGAGCAGCAGGTCAAGAAAAGCACCCCCCCAGTTGGCTCCTCTAGCACTTGCGCCAGGAAATTGTCCCCTACGCTTTCCAAAAACTTCCTGGATTGTCTATGCACCGCTGTATTGCTCTCCCAGCAGATATCAGGAAAATTAAAGTCACCCATGAGAATCAGGGCATGCGATCTAGTAGCTTCCGTGAGCTGCCGGAAGAAAGCCTCATCTACCTCATCCCCCTGGTCCGGTGGTCTATAGCAGACTCCCACCACTACATCACTCTTGTTGCACACACTTCTAAACTTAATTGGGCTGGATGGACCTTTGTTCTGACCCAGTATGGCCATTCTTATGTTCTCAATAACTCAGACAGAGGTTAGGGGTCTATTTCAGGAGTGGGTGAGGTTCTGTGGCCTACAACGTGCAGGAGGTCAGACTAGATGATCATGATGGTCCCTTCTGACCTTAAAGTCTGTGTCTATGAGCCATCAACAGCGGGGGGAAAAAACCTTGATTTTTATAATTCTTTAATTTTAGATAATCTATAATGTTATTAATCACATCACTAAATAAATGTGTTTGGGTAAAATACAGGATTTATGCCAAGCACATGGAGTAAAAAACCTTGGCCCCATTAAAGTCAACAGTAATTTTGCAACTGACTTCAGTGGAGCTGAGATTTCATGCATATGGACTACATCCAAGGTGAATTGGTGTATGTGAAATTCCTGTTGAATATGGAACTCTCCACCAACTAAAGACTGCTCTAACAACTGAGCCCTTTTAAACTTTTTCAAAGAAAATTCTTCACAATGATGCTGCAGTGAAGAGTCCCCCTGGGCAAAAAATAAAAGCTAATCTGTTTGGCAACAGAACAAAAGACTCTTAAAACAGGATTCACTTATGTACTTTTTTTATGTAGATATTCTTGTATTTGTATCTACTATATTAATAATATGAGTCAGTGGAAATATTTTAGACTCCAAACTCTTTGAACGGTGTAATCAACAATGCTAAGTGTTTTGTTGGTAAAGGTACAAACAGTACCTGATATTATCATAGCTAGATACTTTTTTTTAATAGAGATCATGGCCAGTTTGCATCTGCTCATCCTATCCTGCATTAGCTAATTACCACTGATAAATGTAAGCCATCCACAGATGATATCAAACCTGGAACAGCTGGAATCAAATTCATGTGGAAGCATCGTTCTATCATCTTGACACTAATAGTATGATAGACTGCACATAGGAATCAAAGTCAGTCTGTAGCAAAGAATGATTTAGCTTGTGTCATATAGATTTTTGTGTACAGAATCAAGATTCCCCTACACAAATCTCTCCTGGTGGGAATGCAACTAACCCACTGTGACGCTGTGGATAAGAAAGATGACCATGTGTAACCTTGTCACTACCACTGTTATACAATTGCAACAAATCTTGTACAAAGTAGGTCATATAAGGTGTCAATGGAAAAGTTACAATCTATCAACTATGATTATCCCGGTTAAATCTCTGTATCATCTCTGTATCTGAAGTTATAAATATTGGCTATGCATTGGTAACTGATACCTGTTCTGTATTCCTGGGTGACAACCATCAGATGTATTTACATCAGGACTGTGTGTCGATGGCCCAGTAAGGACACTTCATTCTAACAATGGGACAGAGAAGAAACTCATTCCACCCAATAGGTCTTCCTGCAGATGACTCAAACTCCGTTTGGGGTGAGTCTGTCCTATTTCTCAGCAGTCTGGCCTGAAGTTGGTATCCTCAGCTGTGACCCACTTAGGCATGGTGACACCCACAAGTTTCAAGGAGTATGTGAAAGAGCTTTGAAAAATGTGGGTCCTTACACATTGATATTCATTAAATGCTGGTCCTTAAAGCAGTTATGTTAATGTGCAATATGCCAGTGTCCTCGGGGTGGGGGGTGGGGGGTAAATCTTTCTAAATAAAGATGTGGATGCTCCAGAACAGCATTTGTCAAACTGGGGTCTCCGGGGGTACTCCAGGGGATCCGTGGGCCACGCTGAGCAACTCCTGCCCACTCCCTCCTTCAACTTCTCCCCCTCCTTCCCAGCACCTCCCTCACACTGGGGACCAACTGTCCGTGCCGTCCTGGAAGTGGCCAGCACGTCCCTGCATCCCAGGGATGAGGGGCAAGGGGTCTCCATGTGCTGCCCCCAGCCCAAGCACTGACTCTGCAGCTCCCTTTAGCCAGGAACTGTGTCTAATGTGAGCTGTGGGGGAGCTACTTGTGGGCAGGGGCAGTGTGCAGACACCCCGTGTCCCCCCACACACACACACACACAGGAGCTGCTGCCAGAGGGATCTGACAGTCACTTTTGGGAGCTGCTCAAGGTAAGCAATGCCCCCCTCATCCCCTCCTGCACCCAAAGCTCCTGCCCCAGCCCAGATCCCACACCCAAACTCCCTCCCAGAACGCACATCCCCTCCTGCATCCTACCCCTCTGCCCCACCCTGAGCCCCTTCCAGCACCCAAACTCCCTCCTGCACCCCCTCCCACACCCAAACGCCCTCCCAGAACCCACACCCGCTCCTGCACCCAACCCTCTGCCCCAGCCTGGTGAAAGTGAGTCAGGGTGGGGGAAAGCGAGTGATGGAGGGAGGGGGTGGAGTGAGCGGGGGCATGGCCTTAGGGAAGGGGGTGGGGCCAGAGCTGAGCAGGTGGAATTGGGGTCCCCCAAAAATTTTAAATCAAAATGGGGCTCCTTGGCTTGCTAAAGTGTGAGAACCGCTGCTCTAGAGCCCTGCTGGGGTTCTTGGCTCATTATATTTAGGCTATCAGGTTTTTAAGAGGATCTACATATGTAAGGAAGGGCTTGTCTATGCTACCACTTTTGTCGGTATAACTTACGTCACTCGGGGTGTGAAAAAAACACACCCCCTCTGGACAGTGCTATGTCAACAGGAGAGCTGCTCCTGCCAACACAGCTACCGCCGCTTGTGCAGGTGGGAAAGCTCTCGTCCATCAGCATAGACCAGCTACACTGGAGATCTTACAACATCAGTACAGCTGTGCCGCTGTCAGCTCGCTAGTGTAGATAGGGCCTCAGTAAAAATGTTCTGTCTGTCTAGGGTTTTGGACTGCATACATTCCCATAGGATGAGCATCTTGCATGCATAGGTTTGAATTTATCCATCTTTAAAACAGGGCTAATACAGATACACCGGACCCTCACTGGAACACAGAATTTGGGATCCATGCGTGGTACCGCGTTAATGCAGGGACTGCGTTGTAGCGGGGACCGCGTTAAAATGAATTGCAATTAAAGTAATTGAATTTGGAATCCATGGCCGCGACCACGTTATATGGGAATTCGTGCTATATAGACGTGTATTCTAGCGAGGGTCCGGTGTATTTCTAACAGTGGTGTCATAAGGACTGATACATTCATTAATGTCCATCAGGTGCTTTGAGATCCATGAAAGAAACATCTCAGACAAATGACAAGTACTATTAACTGATTGTCCTTCGCAGGTGAAAGAAGTGACTCAGGCTGGGGAAAAGCTAGTTTAAAAAATTGGCTCTCTCCTGGCTGGTAGGTAAATTGGTGGGAGAGAGAGAATGCGTTCCTGCCAGAGGCACATGTTTTGGGTGGAAAGAATTAGAGGTATAGGATGGGAAGGATAGCTGACAGAAGGCCAGGAAAATGACCAAACTAGGCAAACTTGTCTGGGGGAAGGGCTAGCTAAATGGGAATTTGATGAAAGGGAATTCACTCTGGAATCCCAATTGGCGCAAAACAGAGGGAGTTGGTCAGGTGGGGTGGAATTTTTCAACAAAAACATTTTTTTCAATGAAAAATGCAGATTTGGCAACACCAAAACATTTCATGAATTTGCATCAGTTTTGCCAATTTTGTTTCAGATGGAAAAAAAGGAAAAATAAATTCCAGAAACAGTGAAACATTTTGTTTTGAGGTTTTAAGAAATGAAATGTTTTGATTGGAAATTACTTTTCACTTCAACGTTGCCTTTAATTTTATTTTTAAACCATTTAAAAATGTTTGAAATCAAACTGAAATGTTTAATTTGCCCCAAAATGATTTCCCCCCCACCATTAGCTGAAAATTTAAAAATAAAATCATTTCCAGTGCAACCCAATTTCTTTTTTTATTAATATTTGTTCATAATTACCAGCTATTATTCACCCGGTGCTATTCAGGATCACTTCTAAGGGATGGCAGAGAATCTCAATTTGGGTAGATGCAGGTGGTTGGATGAGAGTGCTGAGAGCAGTCCTGTTCCGGGATATCTTCTCAGCACTATTAGTAACAGTGGCAGTGAAAAGACACTGAACTGGAACAGAGGTGAAACTAGAAGAAGGACAAACATATTCATTTATTCCTTTTTTTTTTAAGTTAAAAATGCACTATTGTATGAGCTCAGCATTTATTATGGGAAATTATGCAGCACCCGGAACAGATGCAGAGTGCAGATGGTAAAGAATTTTGGAATCCAGTCTCCTTACCTGTGTCACTAATGACCCTTCAATTATTAAAATGGAGAAAACCTAATTTACTTTTCACCATTCATCTTGGTTTGGTTTTGTTGTGTTTTTCACTACTTGACAATCAGTCTCTGCATCTCTGCTGTCAAACAGCAGGTCAGATTGTGACCCTGCGATTCATGCACAGCCAGAGCCTTTCACATACGGGTATCCCCAATCCACATGAAAGGGAGAATAAGCCACCTCAGCAGCACTGAAAGGCAGAGGGTGTGGACCAAAAGGTGGTTTTCTGGCTCCCAACTCTATTATTTTATTCATGGAGCAACACCGCACTAAGGAATCCCCATCTGGGGGAAAGTTCAGAGAATCTGCAGCCAATGGAGGCCCTTATAGAGCATATCTCACATTCTATGGAGTAGCCATGTCTGGTCTGGGCAGAGGGGGAGTGAAGCTGCAGAGCCAGCATTGACACACATGGCCTACATATTGATGGCTTTGCCTTCTGCCTATGTCCCACAATAACAAGAGTCATAGCATGAAGGGGGTTCAAACCCTGCCCTCTCCCAGTGGATTTGTGGGGAAACTATTTGGAGACCTTTGCTGAACTTCCCTGCTACTCCCCAAACTTTCTTCCCCGGGTGTTTTCATGGGAAGTGCTGCTCTTCCGAATGAGTCCTGGGGGAACTTTCAGTTCTGATGTAAATGGATGTAGGTATATTAAAGTTAATATTCCACCATGATTTCAACAATTTCCATCCCACCATCAACCTCAGCCTGGACCAATCCACACAAGAGATCCACTTCCTGGACACTATGGTGCTAATAAACAATGGTCACATGAACACCACCCTATACCGGAAACCTACTGACCGCTATGCCTACCTACATGCCTCCAGCTTTCATCCAGACCACACCACACGATCCATTGTCTACAGCCAGGCTGTACGATACAACCGCATTTGCTCCAAACCCTCAGACAGAGACAAACACCTACAAGATCTCTATCAAGCATTCTTACAACTACAATACCCACCTGCGGAAGTGAAGAAACAGATTGACAGAGCCAGAAGAGTACCCAGAAGTTACCTACTACAGGACAGGCCCAACAAAGAAAATAACAGAAAATAGCCATCACCTTCAGCCCCCAACTAAAACCTCTCCAGCACATCATCAAGGATCTACAACCTATCCTGAAGGACGACCCATCACTCTCACAGATCTTGGGAGACAGGCCAGTCCTTGCTTACAGACAGGCCCCCAACCTGAAGCAAATACTCACCAGCAACCGCACACCCCACAACAGAACCACTAACCGAGGAACCTATCCTTGCAAACAAAGCCCGTTGCCAACTGGCACATATCTATTCAGAAGACACCATCATAGGGCCTACTCACATCAACCACACTATCAGAGACTCATTCACCTACACATCTACCAATGTGATATATGCCATCATGTGCCAGCAATGCCCCTCTGCCATGTACATTGGCCAAACTGGACAGTCTCTATGTAAAAGAATCACAAATCAGATGCCAAGAATGATAACATTCAAAAACCAGTTGGAGAACACTTCAATCTCTTTGGTCACTCGATTACAGACCTAAAAGTGGCAATTTTTCAACATAAAAACTTCAAAAACAGACTCCAATGAGAGACTGCTGAATTGGAATTAATTTGCAAACTGGGCACAATTAACTTAGGCTTGAATAAAGACTGGGAGTGGATGTGTCATTACACAAAGTAAAACTATTTCCCCAAGTTTATTTCCCCCCCCATACTGTTCCTCACATGTTCTTGTCAACTGCTGGAAATGGCCCACCTTGATTATCACTACAAAAGGTGTTTCTCCCTGCCCTGTTGGTAATAGCTCACCTTACCTGATCACTCTCGTTACAGTGTGTATGGTAACACCCATTGTTTCACGTTCTCTCTGTATATAAAATCTCCCCACTGTATTTTCTACTGCATGCATCCGATCAAGTAAGCTGTAGCTCACGAAAGCTTATGCTCAAATAAATTGGTTAGTCTCTAAGGTGCCACAAGTACTCCTTTTCTTTTTGCGGATACAGACTAACACGGCTGCTACTCTGAAACCTAAAGTTAATCGAGTTACAGAGGGCTGAATTGTGTGTGTGGGCAGGGGGGAAGTCAGGAGTTTTGAGGTGAGGGAGAGACAAACAAAGCAAAGTTCAGAAGAGCTTTTCTCCTCTATAAAACAAAGTTGTTAGGGGACTATCTCTGAGCCACAAATTCCAGTCACAAGAGTAAGAAAAGATTTAATTTCACATTTGGCTTAGGGATAGGTTTCTATCACATTCCTGGGCCCTTGGCTCACAGATACTCTCTCTAAACTTCCTTAGAACCACTCAACAAGCCTATGCCAGAGGAATCGCACCTATTTAGTCACCTTTTATTACTTATAATGAAATGTATATAAAATGGCTGAGCCAAATATAATACAGGATTTATGAAGCTTTTTTCCCCCTGGCAGCAGCATATCACGATAAGTGGTTAATCATTCCTCGAACAGCCATTCTTTATCACTGAGAAACCATTTGTATACTTATGTGCCTGCAGCCATACTGCCTTGTGCTATGGGCCCATTCAGTCTCATAAGCAGTGTGGGGTCAGATCGGGACTTGTATGGGCGTTGGGAATTTTGCATCTGGCACTCTTCCCTCGCTGAGTGAGTGTTGAACCAATATAATCTTAGGGGGTTATTATGGTCCCAGTTCAGCAAGATATTTAAGCTTGTGGGTAGCCCCACTGAAGTTGATGGAACTACTCATGCTTAAAGTAACATGCATGCTTTAATGAATTGGGGCCAACTGCTGAAGTTGACTTTGTTTTAGCTCAAAGAGTAAGGAGAGAAAAAAGTTCATGTAAAGAAAAGCTATGAATCCCTTTCAATGTTGAATGGATGAGTCTAGAATCTTACCAGTTTATTTAAGAAGAATCATCATTTAAGATCTAAAATGAGTGTTATTAATTAATATTTTAAGAAGCTCTCTTACCAAAACATAGTATTTACTGTCCTTAGCAATGCTAAATTAATACAGGATAAAAAATCAAAATTATTCTATTTAGCATTTGACAGCAGGTTTAAGAAATAGCATTTAAGCTTTTATGTTCCAGTTTACCTTTAGTCCCCATTTTAAAAGTTGGCCATAGTTAAAGCCACTGATGTAATTTTGAAAATATGTGAAGTTCAGAATAAGTAAAATTTCTAAAAATAGTTTTGTACATTTGAAAAAAGCTCTTCTTCCTGCAATGATTCCTTAGTTTCTGGTTGTAGATGGGCATAGCTTCTCCATTGCTAAATCACCATCGGGAGTCCAGCTTAAATTTGTCCAAGCAATTGCAGTGGGGCAGAAGCCAATCCCACAGCATTGGGTTGCCTTCTTCTGAAGCATTAGACACTGGAGCCAGATCTCCATTAGAAATTCGACCAACTTTTTGAAAAGTGGAGCTGGTGGAAAAGAAAGGGGGTTCCGATCCAGGTTTGGAGCTCAGACATGTCTACACCAGACTTGATAAACCAATGGACTAATCCAGTAAAAAAAATCATATGAAACTCTCTTCCTGTGGGGATCCAGGACAATAGTTTGGTTCAAGTGACAGTTTCTAGCTTACTAAAAGAGTGAGTCTAGAAAAAAGAATTTAAGATGTTATCGACTTGCAGAGAATAGACTCCCACTGCCCATTTGTTACACATGGACTACAAATAATTAGAAAAACAGATTCCCCTTTGCTGTTTATCTGTACTCCCTGATCTATTTCTTTAGGACCAGATTGCAACCCCCTTACTCACACTGCTGAGCAGTAACTCCCACGAGTCATTCTACTGCAATGAGTTGGGCCAATCAATGGCTCGATCCTGCCACTCCTCATGGTGCCACCCAGCATGCAGTTCCCTGCAGGAGTGTGCTGAGAATTCTCCAGAGTAGCATGCAATCCAAAGCCCACCCACGCAGCAGGGGACAGGCAGTGTGTGTGCTTCAAAATAGTGCATGGGCCCAAAACAGTACAGAGGGTGGGGGTAAGGAGGTCACCCCTCTCATCCTAGCAAGGGCTGCATGTGTTGAGGGCTGCGGTGCTCACGTTGCAGTGGTCTGGTCCCTGTCTGTGCAGACAGCCTGGTTTCTTGCATCCTGCAGGCACAGGAGAATTTTAGGAAAGGGGGCATCTTCCACAATCATCTGCTGCCTCCTGGATAGCATGACCAGACGAGATGCAGCACCATGTGCCCCCTCTGCCTTGCACCATGCCCCTTCTACTCTCTGCACACTCCAATGGAGCTGGGTGTTCGTGGACCTTCTCGGCTACCTGGCAGCCATGGGTGCCTTGCTCTCCACACAGAGCACAAGTAAGGATCAGCGCCATTGGGGAACCCATCCATAGGGTAGCCCTAACGTTTGGGCAGGCTCAAACTCCAAGTGAGAAACTGCTCAGCAATGTGCATACGTGGGTCATAATCTGGCCCTTAGTATAGTATTTGAACCACAGCCACCTTTTAAGTAGGAAGTTAGGAAACTTTTTCTATCACACTTAGCTTTAAGAGCTACAGATTTGTATTTTACTTACAGTCAACCTCATGCATTTTTAGAGATATATCAGTGATTTAAGCAAACCTTGCATGTAATAAGCTGGGTTTCAGGTTTTGCTTAAAAAAAATCAAATAAACTTTCAATGAAAATTGTAAGGGGAAAATGCAAATATTTAAATCTGAGACTGATTCAATGTTTATCTTAAGGTCATTTTAGCTTAATAGTAAAACGATTAGAAACACAAAACTTGCTGAATGCCACCAATCTTGCACAGAACTCCAGATGTGCTCTGACCGATTGCTTTCAAAAGCAGTGAGGATATTAAGACCCTTTAATCATTTTAAGTGAGGAGCTATTTAAATCGCAGAAGCTATCTTCTCTTTTCTGAATATCTGATGGCTTGCAAACGTTACTGAGGGGAGTGCTTATTATCTTGAGTAGTCCCTTTGATTTCAGTGAGACTAGTCACAGTAGGAAGAGCTACACCAAGTAGTAGAAAATGTTTGCAAGACTGGTCCCACGGTTTGTGACTTAAAAGTTCAAGAAAAAACATATAAACCAGCCTACACCCGATCTAGATATGGAGTGAGTGAAATCAAATACATGAGTAGTTATATATTTATACTGTTTTTTAATGACTTTTACTATTTTGTCACAACACATGTATTTCATGTGTTGATCAATATATGCTGGGCTAGCACCTAAATATCACAGTGGAAATACATATTATCCACACCATACATATATCAGGATATACTGAGGGCAGAATATTAATATAATAGCGGTTATAAAGCCAGATTGGCCTATGCTTTTTATATAATCCTACTCACGTATGTGAAGTGTCTCATAACACTTTGCATTTGCGGCAGTATACATTTAGCATAAGCAGAAAGGAAACTTGTCAAAATCAAGATACACAGCTGTATGTCTTAGTACAAGCTAGAGAAGTAACTTCAGGGACCAGTACCTGGAATGCTCGGGTCCAAAACACAGATAAGAAAGGAACAGAAGAAGAAGTTAGGAAACTGGGACAAACTGATGGGTTGGGTTTTAGGGACATGTAAAGAGCTGTGTAACTTGTAAAACCATCATATAAATAATACCAGCTGAAACGAGTAGCTTTGGGAGCACACCTTCTGTGTAAGGGGGATGTAACATCACTGCACGAGATTGCTCCAAACCAATAATAATATAGTAGAGGAAAAAGGTTCTCTATGATACCAATCTCTGGGAAGCTATCAGCCTAACTGACATTGGCATTTTGGTCTCGAGTATGTTTCATAATGAACCAAAGTATGGTCAAGCAATTGACTATACAATTTGTGGGTCTGTGTATATATATATATATATATATATATATGTGTGTGTGTGTCTGTGTGCATGTGTTTGTGTGTCCCACATGCTTACATTGCAGCATTAAGTGGTGTAAATAAGGGAAGAAACTGTGGAGACAATACATAGTTTCTTGGTTTTGCTTTGGGGACTCTGTGTGCCTGCAAACTTGACAGAGCCAGGAAGGGGGAGGCCCTGCTGGATGGCCCAGATCACTGGGTGTTACAGGCACTAGATGTATTCATTTGCTGTTTGAAGATACTGTACTTGGATGATTTGCATTGTGGACAAGCAGCCTGGCAGAACATACCCAGAATCACTCTCTAAGCATGGAACCAATGTGAACTCAAGAATAGGGGAGGAGTTTTTTAAACAGAAGTGAGAGCCAGATTGAAACTCAGAGGAACAGAAGCTCAAGGACCAGGAAAATCTTCTGTAGAATGCATCCGATGAAGTGAGCTGTAGCTCACGAAAGCTGATGCTCAAATAAATTGGTTAGTCTCTAATGTGCCACAAGTACTCCTTTTCTTTTTGCAGATACAGACTAACACGGCTGCTACTCTGAAACCTTCTGTAGAATTGTGTTCCAGGGACTTTGCCAGTTTGTTGGATTTAGACTGAGGGCTTTTTCATCCCACTGGAGAAGAAGACTAGAATTTGCAACAGGCTGTGCAAATTGTGACTGAAGTTGCAAAGAATCATGGGGAGTTTGAAGGAGACTGTGGGATTATCACTTGTTTCCCAACTTTAAGGTGCTGGTACTTCATATAGAGGGTTTGGACACCATTCCACAGAGGATGAAAAGGGGAAATCCTCCCTAAGAAAAGTCCTAGGGGAGCATTTGTATGTGTGCACATATCATTATATGTTGCATTTGAATTTGTGTTAGTTTTAGGTACTAAAACACAAGGGAAAATTCCTTGAAAGTGTTATCTTTTAAAAAGTTGTTATTGACAATATTTGCAATTGTTTCATGGGTTATATGTAAACTGTTTACTTAGAACCCATGAAATACTGTCAATAACAACTTTTTAAAGATAACACTTTCAGGGAATTTTCCCCAAGAGAATATATATACTTTTAGTAAATATTTTTCCTTGAGAGATTGTGTCATTTTATTTCTTTCAGCTATTTAATTTGTATTATCTATATCTATATATTAGCGCTGTCAAGCGATTAAAAAAAGAATTGTGATTAATCACACGATTAATCGTGCTGTTAAACAACAATAGAATACCATTTATTTTAAATATTTTTGGATGTTTACTACATTTTCAAATATATTAATTTCAATTACAACACAGAATACAAAGTGTATAATGTTCATGTTATATTTATTTTTTATTACAAATATTTGTACTGTAAAAAACAAAAACTTATTTTTCAATTCACTTTATACAAGTTCTGTAGTGCAATCTCTTTATCATGAAAGTTGAACTTACAAATGTAGAATTATGTACAAAAAAACCTGCATTCAAAAATAAAACAATGTAAAACTTTAGAGCCTACAAGTCTGCTTAGTCCTACTTCTTGGTCAGCCAATCACTTAGACAAACAAGTTTGGTTACAATTTGTAGGAGATAAATCCTGCCTGCTTCTTGTTTACAATGTCACCTGAAAGTGAGAACAGGCGTTCACATGGCACTGTTGTAGTTGGTGTTGCAAGAAATGTTCGTGCCAGATGCGCTAAAGATTCATATGTCCCTTCATGCTTCAACCGCCATTCCAGAGGGCATACATCCATGTTGATGATGGGTTCTGCTTGATAATGGGTTCTGCTTGATCCAAAGCAGAGCGGACTGACACTTGTTCATTTTCATCATCTGAGTCAGATGCCACCAGGAGAAGGTTGATTTTCTTTTTTGGTGGTTCAGGTTGTGTAGTTTCTGCATCGGAGTGTTGGTCTTTTAAGACTTCTGAAAGCATGCTCCACACCTCATCCCTCTCAGATTTTGGAAGGCACTTCAGATTCTTAAACCTTGGGTCGAGTGCTGTAGCTATCTTTAGAAATCTCACATCGGTACCTTCTTTGCGTTTTGTCAAATCTGCTGTGAAAGTATTCTTAAAATGAATGTGTGCCGTGTCATCATCCAAGACTGCTGTAACATGAAATATATGCAGACTGTGCGTAAAACAGAGCAGGCGACATACAATTCTCTTCTCAAGGAGTACAGTCACAAATTTAATTGACACATTCATTTTTTTAATAAACATCAGCAGCATGGAAGCATGTCCTCTGGAATGGTGACCGAAGCATGAAGGGGCATATGAATGTTTAGCATATCTGCAGGGGTGGGCAACATTTTGGCCTGAGGGCCGCATCGGGTTTCTGAAATTGTATAGAGGGCCGGTTAGGGGAGGCTGTGCTTCCCCAAAAAGCCAGGCATAGCCTGGCCCCCACCCCCTAACCGACACCCCACTTCTCGCCCCCTGATGGGACTCCTGCCCCATCCAACCCCCCCTGTTCCCTGACGGCCCCCTGGGGACCCCTGCCACATCCATCCCCCCCACTCTCGGTCTCCTGACCGCCCCCAGACTCTCTGCCCCTAACTGCCCCCTGCTGCCCCATCCAACCCTCCACTCCTTCCTGACTGCCCTCCCCAGGACCCCTGCCCCATCCAACCACCCCTTCTCTCTGACCGCTCCTGGACCCTTCACCCCTAACTACCTCCTGCCCCTAACTACCTCCCACCACCCCATTCAACCCCCCTCTCCTTCCTGACGGCCCTCCCGGGACCCCTTCCCCCATTCAACCCCCGTTCCCTTCCCTCTGACTACCCCCACCCCTATCCACGCCCCTGACCACCCCCCCGAACTCCCCTACCCTCTATCCCCCCCACACCCCCCCACACTCTCTGCCCCCTTACCATGCTGCCTGGAGCACCAGTGGCTGGCAGCGCGGCTGCACCAGGAGAAGCAGCCACGCCATGCAGCACAGAGCACCGGGTCAGGCTGGGCTCTGCAGCCCCGCCTCCCAGAGCATTGCGCCATTGAGGGACAGCAGGGGAGGGGCCGGGGACAGCCTCCAGGGCCAGGAGCTCAGGGGCCAGGCAGGATGTGGCCCATGGACCGTAGTTTGCCCACCTCTGATATCTGGCATGTAAATACCTTGCAACACCAGCTACAAAAGTGCCATGTGAATGCCTGTTCTCACTTTCAGGTGACTTTGTAAATAAGAAGCAGGCAGCAGTATCTCCCACCAATGTAAACAAACTTGTTTGTCTTAGCGATTGGCAGAATAAGAAATAAGACTGAGTGGACTTGTAGGCTCTACAGTTTTACACAGTTTTGATTTTGAGTGCAGTTATGGAACCAAAAAAAATCTACATTTGTAAGTTACACTTTCATGATAAAGGGATTGCACCTCAGTACTTGTAAGAGGTGAATTGAAGAATACTGTTTATTTTGTTTATCATTTTCACAGTGCATATATTTGTAATAAAAAATAATATGAAGTGAGCACTGTGTACTTTGTATTCTGTGTTGTAATTGAAATTGATACTGAAAATGTAGAAAAATATCCAAAAATATTTAATAAATTTCAATTGGTATTCTATTGTTATAAGTGCGATTAAACACGATTAATTTTTTAGAGTTAATCCCGTGAGTAAACTGCAATTAATTGGCAGCCCTAATATATCAAAGTCCTGAAAAAAACTAAACTCTGCTCTGTACCTTTGCAGAGAAGTAAGCTGAGCTACAGGAAAGGGGAAAGAAAAACACCTAACATAAGCATTGTACTTTAACCAAACCCATTACAGATGCACAAACACATATCCATTTTGAGGGCAGAAATGAGAAATGTGATCATCTACTCTGATCTGCTGCATAACACAGGCCATAGAATTTCACCCAGTAAATTCTGCAGCTAAATCCCTGTTGATCTAGAGCTTATCTTTCAGAAGGACACCCAATCTTCATGTAAAACGTCAACTGACTGAAAGGTCACCACATCCCAGTGACTGACTACTCACACTATTAAACCATTGTGTCTTAATTCCATTTTGAATTTGTCTAGTTTCAGCTACACACAGACACATGCACTCACTATTTTAAATTTTAAAAACAAAAGACAACGTCCTGAATTTCTCCTAAATGAACTCTCACCCCTGAAGGGTTGGGGTTGGGGGAAGCATCCCAGTAGAAAAAACATTTTTAAAACTTGACATTTTAAATCAGGTGGTGAAAAAAGGCATCTCATAATTTTTCTCTTGCTCAAAATGTCAGGTAATATAACCAACAAAAGAGTGCCTCTATCACCTTGTCATATTCTAAACTTTAATCTCAGCTATAAAACGATAGTCCATTGTTAGTCCTTAAAAGCCTCCATTGTGAAAGGGAAACGTAATAACCTTTGCTGCGGATACACCAGGTGCTCTTCACTAACAAGCCATGGTGATAGAGTGATGTCATCTTTGACAGTAACGTCTGCAAGGTATTGAATTGCAATAAAGACGCTTACCAGAAATCGTATCTTCCAGGATTATAGACTGTATGAGCAAACCATATGATTTTACACAATGGGTTAAATAATGGATAGTAGTACTAGATACCTTTTGGAAACATTGTAAGCTTGATCTCCTACATGGGAAAAATCCAAGGCGTTTAATAGCTTTATAAAGTAGCACGTTTTTGTCCCAGCATAGAAGGGCAGCAGTAAATTCTGGGATTACTGCTGTTATAAAACACAGTAACAGAAACCAACAGCTGTGCTTTAGGATCCTCAGCCGCAAAGGTTAGTGATGGTTTTCCTTCAGTGCTAACCAAGTGACCACAGGGAATGCCATATCATTATCCATGTTCTTAAAGTTCGGTGAGCTGTATGCCAGCCTAAACAATTAAAATTGTAATACCATTACTGCAAAATGGATCTAATTATAATTATCTAAGTGGTTTCATTGTACAGTCAGGGTTTGGGATATTTTTTAAAAAGCCTATTAAATATGATGCATTCCATGAGTTACACATGAAAATAAAGAATGACATGGAAGAGGGAATAAAAGCCTGGGGGCAGAACATATAGGAATTTACATCTATTCATATAGCATATTACTGATCAGCTGCTATTAAAGGGGTCCAATTTGTCCAAAGACATGTGGCTAGTCTCAATCCAATGTAAGGTATAGATGATGACTCCTAATGAACATGGTTCAGTTTTACACCATGAGAACAGTGCACCAGCAGCCATCCTTCTCGAGTGCCGATAACAATATTAAGAAGTATTAATCTGCTACATGAAGGACACAAAGCAAGGAAAAAGCTCTTTGCACATGCTCCCGGTGATAGGGTGTCCACCCCACCCTTGTCCTGGGGAGAGGGGTTAATCTAGTCTAAGAAGAGGGCCAATTAACCAGACAGGCCACAGCTGAGGGAAATCAGGTGGTTTAATTAATCTCCTAACTGAATAAGAAGGGAGCCCAGATGAGGAGGGATGAGCTGTGCTGGCATATGAAGGCTGGAAGTTGGTAGCAGAGGTAGGCTGCAGGGAAGTAGTCTATGGTAACTCCCTGTGTGAAGGGAGGTGTATTTGGGACTCTAGAGTATAGTCTACAGTTACTACCTAGGAGTGGGGAGGGAGCCAGGAAGGTAGGAGAAGGCTCAGGGGAAAAGCAGCAAGGCATAAAATAGTGCAGACCTTGGCTGCTGAACCCCTGCCAGCTACTGGGGAAATGGCACCATAGAGCAGTGAAGGGGAAGACTGCCTGAGACTGCTAGTGAGGAAAGCCTTTGATAGCCTGGAAGGTGGAAAAGTGTATTGTGACCTGGCTGGAGGGCCAAGTTGTGAAGAAGGAGCACCTGGAATTGCAGAGGCTGGGAGAGAGAGAAAGAGTAGCAGCAGAAGGGGGCTCTGGACCTGGGCAGAGCTAATCTTCAGAATGGCCAGGAGGAGGTGCCGCCTGTAGTGAGTGGACCCCCATGACACTCCCCTCCCCTTCTACTTGTGTCCCTGTGCAGGGCCAGGCTTGCACTATCTTGACTTTTCTACAGCATCTAGCTGTATGGTACCTAAGCAGTTCCCAGTTAAAATTAAATCTACATGACAAGGCCCCAGATGGACTTCACAGGGTCTTCTGGTTCTCTCTTTTCTGGTATACACCTACAGATATGTTTTTATCATTATTATCTTCCCTCCTCTATCAACTCATTCTCATTACGGTAGGAAAACTAATAACGATGCAGGTTTTGCAGCATGCTTTAAAGGTAAACAAAACCATGCCCCATTAACTGAGAATGCTTTATCTCCAGCTTTCTCATGGCTCATCCAGTGCTTTGGCAGCTGCATTGGCCCTCAAAAGTGCAATTGTTTTGGCTGGTCATGGAGGGAGATTCAGTCACCAACTAGGCTTAGCTAAGTCACCAGTTTAGTCACCAATGGGTGACTCTGAAAAGCCGGGCCAAGGCCTTGAACTGGCTATAGAAATGACCTGGGAGCTAGTGATGAGTTCTGAGCACAGAGCTGATGTGCTCATGGTAGCTTGTCCTATTAAGGAAGCAGACTGCCACCTTTCTGCACAAGCTGGAGCCACTGCTTTACTTCCACCTTCAGTCCTGGTGAACCTAGCATTTTACAGAATGCCAGTCTGTAGGTGACAAATGGCTCGACTGCTGGAATCCAGTGGCCAGCCTCTGATCAGCGTAGGAGGTGTGGCATTCCTTAGTATGATGAAAGAAAGCACTTTTCGCCACTTACACTGGCTATCTCAGTGATGAGTCAGACCGGTCTGTTTGTACCAATTTAGTGATGGGGGAGGGAGGAGAATGCCTTTGATGGAAGGGAAGAGGAGGGCAGTGCCCCCACCTAGTTCTTCAGAGCTTTTGTCCCTCCAATGAGAATCACAGCTGTCCTGCGCAGGCTTAGTTTGAGACAGTTGTTCTTCATCCAGGTGTTAATCCCTGTAAACATTGCAACGTTCTTTTGACGGAGCAGGCTCCTTCAGTGTAGAGCTGAGCATCATCAGCATGTAGCATCTCACCACCACTCCTAGTGATATCACACAGCTATTGAAGGGAGGACAAGATTCTGAAGGTAAGGACATCTAGGGAAGAGATGCAGTTACCCATCACCACTCACTGACTCTTGTTGCAGCAGAATGACTAGAGCCACTGTAATGCCCTAGACTATACCTATGTCATGTAAGTGGGCCAACAACACCTGTGGTCAACCGTTCTGAAAGGTCACGTAGTAGGAGCCTGGAGATGTGGCCTGTATTCATTGTCATGTGGAAATCATCTTTCAGTACCTCTATGGCTGGCTACCCCAGCCAGTACCTCTATGGCTGTGATACCCCAGCCAGAAGCCCCATTGTGAAGAATGCTGGCAGGTGTCACATGCTATCAGTTGTTACTGCCCTCCGTGATTTTGTCCAGGAATGGGAGAATGGACATAGGGAAGTGGTCAAAGAGGGTGTAGGTTTTGCAACTATTACACTTTTTCCCCCAGGGAGATTAGCAGTTTGGCACCTACGAAGAGGGTGTTGATGAAAGCAGACAGCAGCTTTTCTCTGACTTTCACCAGCCAGGAAGAGTGCAGGCTTCTTTTGCAGGGGTAGCTAAGTACTTCTCAGGGCTTCTAAGGCTTCATTGTGTGTAATGGGGCTGAATTATGTCAGGGCAGTGAGGTGGTCAATGCCAACCCGTCCGGTTGAATGTGTTCTGCCTCAGTGAGTTCTTGTCATATTGGGTTTATCTTTCTGTGAAGTAGGATGAGAGTTCTTTGTGGTCTCATGTTTACTAGTTTAGTAGTGCAGTCTTCTGATACCAAGTTTAAATGGCCTCTACAAATTATTGATGGGATAGTATTCTTGAATTTCTATATGCATACATATCCTTTCTACAAACAAATTGTATTCTAGGCCTCCTGAATTCTGCAGTTGCCACACTATATACCCCTTGTTAGAGCGTTGTGCTCCAGCATTTATGCTTTCTTGGAAAAAATGACATTGCTAGCCATTACATTTGAGAAGCAAATGTCTTAAATGTCAACAAAATGTAAACTATGCAGCATTCTTTGCCTGGGTATGCAGAGAGCCTGGAACAATAGGTCTGAGAGCAGTGAACTGCCCCTATTCATCTGAATGGAAGATTAACTCTGAAACATAATGATTACTATCCTCTACCAAAATCTTAGGTTCCCCCTTCTGATAACTTCTACAATGCAGTTCTGCATTTTCATTACAAAATTCTGCCAGACACTGAAAGTTTGGGGTGAGTCATTGCTTTTCCATGAACTCTGTGAATGGGATGCCATATTGTTGCACTGCCCCAAGAGCAGCATGGGGTGGTTTCCTATTGGTACTTTCACCAGAATGAGAACTTGGATAGGGTGACTGGAATTGTTCTGTTCACGTTCTAACTGCATTGAAAAGGGGATTTTTGTCTTTTTCTGTGTAGTTCTGGCTCACTTACCCGCTCTCCTATAGCGTTACTCTGCTGGCAGCACACTGAGTCCCAGTCTGTCTACTGTTTTCCCCAGGCTGTTGCTGGAGCCAACCTTATACCTGGCACAGCGTAAGTCCCCAGTATGCCAGTGCTTTGGAGGGGAAAAGCCAAGGTTCCACTCATCCCCATGTGCAAAGGAGAGATGGGATGGACCCAGGGAGGCTGCTGTCCCCATCATGGAGCTACTGACATTATCTGCTGCAGCACAAGGGACTACCATATCCCCTTTCTTTGATTTGAGGAAAAACTAAAAGACCAGGACTGTTCAGCTTAGAAAAGAGACAACAATGGGGAGAGGGATATGGTAAAGGTTTATAAAATTGTGCATGGTGTGGAGAAAGTGAACAGAGAAGTGTTATTTCCCTTTGCCACAATACAAAAGCCATGGAGCAGCCGATTGAAATTAACAGGCAATATGTTTCATACAAAGAACAGGAAATGCTTTTTCACAAAATGCACAATTAATCTGTGGAACTCCTTGCCAGGGCTTGATGACCAAAAGTATAACTGGGTTCAAAAGAGAACTAGATACATTCATGTAAGATAGATCCATCAAGGGCTATCAGTCAAAATGATCAGGGATGCAATCCCATCCTCAGGGTGACCCTAAACCTCTCACTACCAGAAATCAGGAGGGGAAGACGGGGTAGATCACACCAACTACCCTGTTCTGTGTACTCCCCCTGAAGCCTGGTATTGGCCACTGTTGAAGACAGGATACTGGGCTAGATGGGCTGTTGATTTGTCCCTGCATGGCGGTGCTGATGTTTACTCTACTTCTGTATGGGAGAGAATGGGCCATGAGCTGGTCTTCTGGCAACATGAAATGAACTTAATACAACTTCAGTGTAAATACCACCAGGTGGTCCCATACTGATTTGGCTTAATCATTTTAATATTTAACAAATAAAATCCTCCATTTTTTTATGTACCTGAAGTTGCCACAGAATTTCCAGGTTGCCACAGAGTGCTGGAACTCCAGTGAGCCTGGATGCCCAATATTAGACCAGCCTCCTGCAGAATACACAGGGCTTTGACCATATGGGAGTGACTGTGTTTGTTTGTTCAATTTAAGAAGGCTGCTGTCCTTTAAAGCTTCTAGACTCTTTTCAAGCAGACTATAATTTGTTTTTATCATTTTATCTACTGTGCTTGCTGAGTGGATGAAAATTACTCATTAAATTCCAAAGCTTGTTAAGCATTCCCTGATTTTTAAACCATCCTGCCACTTTAAAAAGACATTCCCAGGAAGGGTAAGGCTGTATGAACTGACTTTTAAACTGTTTTATATTCATCTAGTGAGAATGGCCTGGGTTTAAAAAAATAACAAAGCTATCCTGATCTGGTTGGATTAGGAGATTTCCTATGGGGTACGTCGTCGTCGTCTTTCTTCTTCTTCTTCTTCAACTCAAGTATAAATCTAGCTAATGGCAAAAATGTGCTACCTTTTCATGGCTCTTTGTGGCCACTGACACAATAGTTGGTGGTGTCAGTCCAGTTCATAGTGAATAAATTATTGCTAGGAAATCCACCCTCCAAATTGCAGCATGGTGGGATACGGAATGACCCACTCACTTCTAGAGGTGCTTTCACCAGAATGGGGACTCTGGTGGGGTGACCACATGTTCCAGTACACTGGAAATGTCCAAGTACTAATTGTATTGAAACTGGGATTTTTTTCCTAGTGTCGGTATAGTTCTGAGGTACTTATCTCTCCTCTAGCATTAGTATGCTCCCAGCAGAGTAACGCAGCTCTTGCGGTAATGATCAGGGAGGAGGTGGGAGTAGAAGTGAAAAGACAAGAAGTGTAAAGGCCTTAATGAACAGGCATTGGTGACAGGGGAAGGTCAGCATTCATTGGACACTCCTTCTCCGTCTTCTCTTTACTCCCTCTCTATTCCTCCCATAGAGTTGTGAGCAGAAACATCTCACTCATCCTTTACATCTCCCCACAGAAGTCCCTGTGTCCTCTGTGTCACTGCCATAACTGTCTGGGGTTGTCCACGCCCTGAAGTCCTGAGCCCCCACTTTTTCTCCCTCCTCTGAACTAATCCAAAGAGGGAGGAGAATAACCTAACTTCTTGTTCCTACGTCTCCAGGACACTCAGAGCTTCCAGGCACTGAGCAATCAGGCAGAGAGCAATCTTAGCAGCTTTCTTGCCTATCTTCTAGCTGCAGCAGGAAGAGTGGCCCTTAGTGAGGATTTAAAGTGGGTCAGCTGGCCAGAAAGCTGAAGATGATGGGTAAGAGTGTAATGAAAGTACCAAAAACCTGAGTATCCTGCCAAAAGTCAGGCTGGTATCTGTCTAGTCCACTTGGTAGCAGGAGGAAGACAGGAAAGGATGAAGTAAGAAATAAGATAGGACTTGGAACAGGGAAGAAGATAAAATTTAGGGGAGCTGGGCTGGAAGTGTAGCTGAAAATACAATGAAAAGGGTAGTACTGAGAAAATAGTAAAGGGAATACAGGAGGTAAATACTTTTTTCTCCCTTCCTACCTTTAGCTATAACATGTTTTCAAAGGCCGCTATAACTATTATGAACAGCAGAGGTTTCTGGTGCTTTGGTGTTTTCAGCAATTCTCTGTTCTCAATTGTCAAAGAGTGGAATTCAGCTAACATACTAAAAGCACTCTTGCCGCTGACAAGTCACTCATTGTTCTTTCAACAATGTGTACTTTGTCAGCTATTGGAAAACTCCCTCCAAGAGCACTTGAATTGCTGTTTTAGTCTTTTAACAGTTTATAGAGTAAAATTTTAAAACTTTTGTACCAGCTGCTAGCTGGCATTTCACATTGACTTTAATGGAAGTCATGCCACTGAAACCCCATGCGACACTCAGAAATTACTTTTTTTTTTTTATCCATTTCATTTTAGTAAACATAGTCCAGCTGAACTAACTGTACCCAAGGAGCCTATTTGACTGCCAAAGGTAGTTAATCTTTTGTACCTACTGCAGTCAAAACTTTCGCTCGTTAAATTGTATTCAAATTTATTGTTTGTATTATTACTGTTGAGGTTAGGATCTCGTGCTAGGCAGTTTAGGCAAGAGACCATCTATTCAAGTAGCTTCTCTCCGAATGGTGTGTGTGTGGAGAGATAGTTATATCCACTGTTTATCTTTCTCTCATGTTTCTGTCTATACTACGAGCTAGGGGCATGATTTCCCTGCTCGCACACACATACTCAAGCTAGCTCGATGAGCACTAGCATGAGTGTAAATAGCAGTGTAGCCGCAGCAGCATGGGTAATGGCTGTAGAAGCGTGGCTGTGGCGACTATGTACCCACCTGAAACTGGTGGATACCTATACCGGATGGTGAAGTCTTGCCTTTGCTGTTGCTAATCATGCTACTGGAGCTATACTGCCTTTTATACTTGTGCTAGCTCAACAGGAGCTAGATCAAGTAGGTGTATGCAAACAGGGCAATCACAGCCCTAGCTCATTGTGTAGACATAGACGGGGAGACACACACAGATGGGTGGAGGAATTCATGAGAGTGTGGTGTGACTTTTTTTATCTGCAGTTGTTTGGAATGACTTCAAATCTCACAAATGGGAAACCCATAAATAAGTTAGGCCTTGATTCAGCAAACAACTGGTGCATGTGCCTAACAAAGCATATGAGTAAGTTCATTAGCTTCAATAGGAATATTCACATGCTTAAATCTATGCATATGCTTAAGTACTTTGCTGAAGCCTTATGCAGGTCATCCCCAAACCTTCATAGTACATCATGGTATAGTCTGCATATCTCACATATTTCACAGAAAAACTGCTCCAAGATAATCCACTGATTTTTTTCCCCAGTCCTCTATGTTGCTTATTCTTGCATAGAGATTCATCTGTCTCTATATGCATAATACATTAGGAACATGTTAAAATAATATTGTAGCTATATTTGAAACACACTTGATAGACTGTGTAGCATTGCAACATGCTATAAATGTTTAATTTTGTGCCTGGAAATTATTTTGAATATTTTATATGTATATATAAAATATATATTTGGAAATATTAAATGAACTAAACAGATGTTGTAGATATGTTGGGGGAATATCTGATGTACATTTAGTACATGCTATTTTTCTACACAGGAAGGCTTCAAAAAAACATGAATTTGGAACCTACAGCAAATGGGCTTATTTCTGACTCCAATCTAATATGGCTATTGCAATTTAATGTGCCAGTCTGGCTTAATGTACACATACAGATGACTGTAAACAGAATTTGGGCAGTAGGGAACCCTCACTAGTTGGCTGATATGTGAATAGCTGAAATGTATATTTGGCAAAGCTGGATTGGGTTTTTAGTTTGTTTTTGTTTTTATTTTATTTTGTTTTTTGATGAAACAGAAATGTTCGTGGAGAATGGAAACCCCTGGAAGTTTATATTTGTGTATGTAAAAAAAATAAATTCAGGGGTTAGTTGAAAAACTGAAAACCAAATGGCAACAAAAACCTAAAAATTTTCAGCCAAAACCAACCAACTTTGGTGGGGTTTTTTGTCTGTCCATTTTTTTTCTGAAGAAAAAAAAGCACTGAAGCAAATTTTCAACAAATGAAATCATTTTCATTAAATTATGCAGGGAAATAAAAGTATTGACCAACTCAAATACTGAATTGCTGTTGTCCTTACACTTTCGCAGCAAGAAGGCAACAAGTAAGATAAAGATTACTAAAAAGAACAAAAATTGCAAAATGAGAAGTTGGTCGAATAATTAGGATATTTGAATTTTTTTTAAAGGTGATCAGATTGTAAGATTTTAGGACAGGGACTGTCTCTCACTATGTGTTTGTACAGCACTTAGCCCAAAGATGTTCCAGTCTAGGTTCGGGACTTATACATACTGCTGAAATATATAATAATAATTTCACTTTACACTTAATCTATATGACCTTTTTGGAAGGCAGTAAGACCTTCTCTGAAGAACCATTGCTGGATAAAATTATAATATGTTACCTTTATAAATATAAGCCAGGGTTCGGGAAAACACTTGCTGCTATGATTCCTGATGGTAGATTTGGGAAGGAACTGTTAATTAACAAGAGATGCCAGAAACAGATGGACAATCACATAAATGTGTTTGAACACTCATCTACAAAGTTCAGCTGCAAAAGATGTATGGACAGGTCAGACACAGATTTACCAACTGTTACATTTTGGATGGGAGTTAGTTTTAGTAATATATCTAAGGCAGGGCAAACTACGGCCTGCGGGCCAGATCCTGCCAGCCATTTTAATCTGGCCCTTGAGCTCCCGCTGGGGAGCAGAGTCTGGGGCTTGTCCCACTCCAGCATTCCAGTGGGGGAGCAGGGTCGGGGGCTGCTCCTCATGGCTCCCGGAAGCAGTGGCATGGCCCCCCTCCAGCTCCCACGCGGAGGTGTGGCCAGGCAGCTTTGCTGCACACTGCCCCTGCTCCAAGCACTGCCCTTGCAGCTCCCATTGGCCGGATACTGTGGCCAATGGGAGCTGCAGGGGTGGCACCTGCAGAAAGGGTAGTGCGCAGCAGAGCTGCCTGGCCGCGTCTCTGCGTTGGAGCCGGAGGTGGGACCTGCCACTGCATTCGGGAGCCGCTTGAGGTAAGCGCTGCCCAGAGCCTGCACCCCTGAGCCACCCCCCCTATGCCCCAACCCCCTGCCCCAGCTCTGATCCCCCTCCCACTCTCCAAACCCCTTGGTCCCAGTGCAGAGCACCCTCCTACACCTCAAACCGCTCATCCTTAGCCCCACCCCATAACCCACACCCTCAGCCGGATCCCTCACCCCCCCCCCATCCCGGAGCCCCCTCCTGCACCCTGACCTCATTTCTGGCCCCACCCCAGAGCCCTCACCCCCCAGCCAGAGCCCTCTCCCCCTCCTGCACCTCAACCCCAATTTTGGTTGCATTCCTGGCCCACCATACAATTTCTATACCCAGATGTGGCCCTTGGGACAAAAAGTTTGCCAACCCCTGATCTAAGGATTCTGTGCTCTAACGTTTTCTTCTTTTGGGGATTTTACAGAGATGTCTGTTTCCTTGCCAATATATTAAAATTAAATACATTTTTGTGGTGGGTTCTTTTAGTAGTTTTATACCTTTAACAACTGGATATTCTCAGGAAATATAACAGTATCTGACAAATTGTCATTTAACTTTAGAAGTTAGAAAAGACCAGTCCAACCAGACCATCTCCCTTTACCAATGCATGATTGTTCCCTACAGAACATTCTTTAGACTGTGTAAATCAATGTAGCTTTAAAATCCCTAGAGATCCTTTGAAATGTTCAGAACATTTTAATAGAGTTGGACACTATAATAACTTACTGTCCAGCAAAAAAGGTTGTTGACATTTTTTAAGAGTAAAAGATGCCAAATGATAACACAGAGTTTGTCATGCTGTATCTACCTTGAAATTTAATTAAACATACTTAAAATCCTTCTATCAATCACTTACAACAGATTGCAAACCAGAAGCACAGACTGTCTTATGTAATGCCTGGCAACACATAAATATGTTTTGCTTTAGGACAGTAGGCCCCCTAAAGCCTGGGGAATTCATGGTTAGAAATTGGCAGGTTTACTAAGTAGCTGGATGCTTTTTTAAAAAAAATTAGCTGTTTGAACCAAGGACAGCATGTGTAGAGTTTCTATATTTATTATTTCTATGAGTCACTCTGGATTTACACCAATGTAAATGAAGATCAGATTCTGGTCCTATATCTTTGGTAAAACTCCCAGTGGGATTAGGATTTGGTCTTTATTGTCCATCATGATCCATCCTATAAACCTTAACCACTTTTTCTTTATAAGCATGCTTTAACATATGTTATCTCAAACTGAACACTTTATTTAGCCAAATGATATGATGGTGCTGGGTTTTTATGCTGGTTGTGGTACTGAGACAGCAATGCTAAAAGTGCTTTGTGACACTTTGCAGCAAAACTGGAATGGATTTATGGCCGTTTTATTTAATTAAACAGCTGTTTTTGACACAATCAGCCATTTGACACCAGTTCAACATTTATCATCTTAAACTTCCATGGTTTGGAGTGCAGTAGAGTGGAGTCTATCTTTCTAATAATTCTTTTCTGTGTCATGTGAAAATCAAGCTTTTCACATTCTTATGCTTTATAAATGTTGGTGTACCTCAGGGCTCAAGCCTGGGTCTTTTACATCTTTCACTATATTTAAGTCCTCTTGAAGTGTTGATTGTGTCACATGGCTTTCATTATCATATGCACTCTGATGTTGTTCAGATCTGTGGTTCCTTTTAACCTTTCCTGCTGAGGTCAGTAACAGTATCTTTGAGTGTCTAACAGCTGTCTCCTGCTGAATGTCTCATAATATTTTGACATTAAGCATGGACAGTTCGGAGGTTTCGTTAATTAGGTCCGACAGTTTGTATTCTACTTTTGGTTCACATTCCATGGAATCTGTTCAGTACCTTCCACCAGGAATGTGGGTGTTATTTCTGCCACTCACTTGTCTTTTTCAGTTCACATTTTTTCCTTCAACAGAATCATGTCACTATCAATTATTTACCATCTTCTAAATTTGCATGTACTTGGCCATTAGAACTGCAAAAACATCAAACATGAGACCAGAAGAGCATGTACTAGAGTATTGCAGTAGTCTGAACACATATTTACAGTGGACACGCTCTTCTGCTTGGCTGCAAATGGAGGCCTATGTGAGGCTGTGCACGTGTTGCCAGGGATATTGGGCAATGTGTGCACCTTGGTATAGGAGTAAGTTAAAGTATTATTTGGAGGGGAAAGCATTGCTTTACCTTATAGTTCCCTTTAGTCCTTATTGCACTGCTACTGATTGACTTCAGTGGGACTTTCTTCTGGAGTATTCTCTGAGTGAGGCCTGATCAACATACACAATTGCATGTGTTTGTTTAAAGGTATGATTTATAAATCTATGTAGTTAGACCAGTGCAGCTTTGTGTTTAGACACTCTTAAACCGATTTAAACTTGGCTCATATTAGTTTAGCTTGAATCTAAACTGAGAAAAGTATGTCCACACAGGGGGTTGCACCAGTTTAACTTAAATTGGTTTTTAAAATGATTTAAGTTTAACGCAGGCAACTCCTCCGTGTGGACAAGCCCAGTGAGAATACTCTGCTATGCCTTCCTCACTTCTTGTGCACAACCCATGCATTCCAAACCTCTCAGACTTGATGCTCTGGCTCTTAAATCTGGTTTCTGTTTTCCCTCCAGTGTGCAACTTATATAAACAATCAAATTTAGCCCAGTGTTTTAGAAGTTAGGCTGAAGACTGACCATTTTATTGGTTGGTTCTAACTTTATAACTGTTGGGCCAAATTCTGCCTTCAGTTAAATTGAAGCAGATTTAGGGCCAGATATCAAAGGTATTTAGGTACCTAAAGATATAGATAGATGCATAATGCGATTTTCAAATGTGCCTAAATATCTTTGAGGATCACCATGTGTTGTAATGCCTAAATTCTAGGTACCTTACTGCCAAGTGGCATCCTCAGTCCCATGTTAGGCACCCAGGCTTCCCCTAAAGAGTACAGGGAGAATTAACCACTGGGCTAGTGGCTGTTCCTTCATCTCTCCTACTGGAACTGTACCACTTTATATAAACACCTATTCATTGAAACTGCTTCTCCCACATCCACCACTGAGAGGATAGCTATACAGTCCCTGAAGTCTAACTACCAGAGAGTGATCAAACCAGCAGACAAAGGGAGTGCCACTGTAGACCTCAACTGTGCTGACTACATTAATGAGGCCAACCAAAAATTCTGACCCCATCTCCTATAAAGAACTCAAAGACCCCTCATCACAATTTATGCAGAAACTTAATGATATAATCAAATCCTTCCCCAGACAGCTCTGAGAGAGTTTACAAACTCATCCTCCACAAACCCATGGCAACAGTCTTCTATATGTTTTCCAAAACATACAAACAAGGGAACCCAGGCAGATCCATTATATCTGGCCACAGCACTTTTACTGAAGGAATATTGGGACTCATAGGAACCATCCTCAAACCACTCACCACACAAAGGGCCAGTTTCCTCTGGGATACAAATGATTTCCTCCACAAACTTTGCAACATTAACAACCTCCCTCAGAACACCATCCTTGCAACCATGCATGTCACTGCCCTGTACACCAACACCCTCACAATGATGGCATAGCTGCCTGCCTCAAATATTTGCAAGAAACTGAACAATCTGCAGATATCCACCGCAAACACATTGCCAAACTTATCCATTTCATTCTCACCCATAACAATTTTACATTCAACAACAAACACTTTGTCCAAACCACGGGAACAACCATGGGTACTAGGATGGTTCCCCAATATGCCAACCTCTTCATGGGACACCTTGAAAAAGAATTTCTGGATGAATGCACCAAAAAAACAATGATATACCTGAGATACATCGATAATATTTTCATCCTCTGGAAAGATGACTTAAACTCCCTCATAGACTGCCACCACGAGAACAACAATCACCAGTCCATTAAACTCTCTCTGGAACACTCCCACACTAGCATCAATTTCCTGGACACCACAGTTGGCTCCAACAATGGAATCCTACAGACACTCCTATACAAGAAACCCATGGATCACCACACCTACCTTCAGAGATGCAGTAACCACCCCAAACACAGCAAGAAATCTGTTATCTACAGCCAGGCAGTCAGATACCACAGAATGTGCTTCGAGGAGAAAGTCTGGGATACACACCTTACCACACTTACAACCACCTTCACCAAACAAGGACACTCTATCAGAGAAGTAGATCACATCAAGGAGTGGGCTGTCCACAAACCCTGGGAGAACCTGCTTCAATACTGAAATAACCTCCCCCCCACAACCACATACCTCTAAGTGTCAATTACCACCCCACACTGGAACCCATATGACCTATCATGAAACAACTACAGCCCATACTCAATGGAGGACTCCATCCTGAAAAATCTTTCCTGAACTCCAGACTTCTGGCCTTCAAACAACTCCCCAACCTCTCCAAGCTCATTATCAGTAGCATGTTCCCACAGACCAGCACACACCAATTCACACCAGACCGTGTAAGAACAAAAAAGGCAAAACCTGTGACATACCTCCACTGCTACAATGATCATCAACCCACAAAACACACTGTTCAAGATCCATGAATCCTATGCATGCCTATCACAACATGTTGTGAATCTCATTCAGTGCCCTAAATTCCTCAGTAACAATTGAGTGAAACCAGACAACCACTACACTCTTGAATGAACTCACAGAGGAAAATGATAAAAGACAAAAGCTTGCCTCTCTCACCAACAGAAGTTGGTTCAATAAAAGATATTACCTCACATACCTTGTATCTCTAATATCCTGGGACTGACACAGCTACAACTACACTACATATATCTCATACATCCCACATGAGTGTGCTTACCACTGCACTATAAAGTCTTTCTCTCTTGCACTGTAAATATATAATTGTTTATTCAAAGTGGGACAGCTTGGACAGACTGAGAGACCCATCCCAATATACCCAACAGCCTGGGGGGACTGAGGTCACTTTTCTGCAAGGTGGGAAACCTGAGTTTAAGTCCTTGACCCAAATCAAGCAGAGTAGGGATTTGAAAATAGCACACACACCCCATCCCAGCTAAGTGCTCTTTCTTTCTTTCTTTCTTTCTTTCTTTCTTTCTTTCTTTCTTTCTTTCTGTCACCTGGGTTGATCTAGCTTAGGCATTCAGCTCCAGGTGAGAATTCACAGCTGTGACTTCCAAACATAGGCACCAGGGAGTTACATATCTAACTACTTTATCTTTGAGGGGCCAGGGTCCACATCCTTCTCCTCAGCATTTCCTGCTGGCTGCTTTAGGCCACTTCCCCTCTCAACATGCTGCCATCAATGAATTTTTTGGTTAGGCATCTAACTAAACCTATGTATCGTATAGGGAGCCTGGGCACTTAACCACGGGCTGTGGATTCCCCTGGTTGCCAGGGCACCTAAAATTCAGGCTTTGCAATGCTGAGCAGTGTGACATTTAAGTCCCTTTGTGGATCTATTCCTTTGTGCATTCCCTACATGAAGTTCATTCATGGTGCTCTCTACTCCCCTCAACAGACAATGGACATTCAGAAAATATTAAAAAATAAACATTTTACATGATTAGACAAAGTAGGTATTCCACTATTTGTTTAGTTATTTATTTTTACATACCCACACACTAAAAAATTGCTGTTTAGAAGGGCTCAGTGCACAAATTCAGCACGGTTACCGAGGATAGAGGGAAGGAGAGGGAAATGTGCTGAGCACTTTAGTATTAATCTTCCTGTACAGTTTCTTTCAAAGATCTACAGGCATACTTTCTCAGCTTCACAGATGCCACATGGCATCATGAGCCTTCATTTGATGCCATCTGCAGGAGGAAAGCTTCAGCTTGGCCTGCAAATAGAGCAAATGTCATTACAGTTGAATGAATGAAATGAGACTCATCATTTCAATCGGCACAAGGGTGCTGGGGGGAAAATCAGGCCAAACTAGTTCAGTTTTTGCTGGAGGAGCTAGAGAAAGATTTTAGAAAATCATTGTTTGGAAAGTTTGGTTGACTCTATATCAGGAGAGGGATGAGTCGGGAGGGGAAATATGGAGCTAGTGCATTTTTTGGAGCTGATTCTCCAGTTTCCTGGAATTTTCTTAACATTCCTAGAAGTCAAAAATGTAGAGACTACTGAAAAGGTGAGAAGTTGGTCACCATAGTTTATTCCTAACTTTGCATTTGAAAAGAATAAATCCAGAGAGCATCTTCCCTGAAGTTAGATGCTTCTTTTTGTCATAAAATTGACTGTGTATCAATTAATCTTATGCTAACCCTGGTGGCTTTGGGGGTTGTTCTGAGTCTGCTGGTATTGGGTTTTTTGGCAGCTTCTCAGGCCAAACTTCCCTATTAACTTTTACCCAAAACAGAACTTAAAATATAAATAGAACTTTTAATATCATCAACAGGGGAAAAGATCATGATCATATAAAACCATGATAAAGAAATTAATCAGGTTTTCTGAGCCTATACATACAGATTGTGAGAAAAAGTACACACTGACAATGCATACATACCTCCTACAAACCTAGTACACTGAAGAAAGCTCTCTCAGTCCAGGACTTTTCTGTTAACTCTAACTCCAGGCAGAACTTCCCCTATTTAAGTTCTCTAATTGTGTTTTCTCAGTGCAGTTTTCCCTATCTGGATCTCTGAGCACCCCCTACCAAACTCTCATGAATGTTTACATTCTCTCCTCTATCAGGTGCATCCAATAAGAGAAGCAGCAAACAGCTTCCTGGTGGCCTAGGGGCTCACTTCTAGCCACGCAGGACAAACCTCTCCTTAATGCAGACTCATCCTAAGGTAAGATTCTTGGGAAAGCTCCAAAATCTCTTCCTAGACTAGTAAACAAAAGTGACGCCTTCCTAGAGGGGATGGTTGCACAATCCTATTGCTTACAAATCAAATAATCCTCAAATAATAATAATCCTTTCAGTTAGGCCCTGTTTTGTTATTCTGGGCTCTAAGGCTTTCAGAAATATAAACAAACCATCCATATATAAATACAGGATGGAAGAAAGAAAAATATGTTGTTATATTCTTTGTAAAACAACTGTCTGTCAAGTACAAACTCTCATATCCTTTACTATAATATGTTCGTCGTGCACAGATATTAGGGTTGCTAGATGTCCAGTTTTCGGAAAGCCCGGTCAAAAAGGGACCCTGGCAGCTCCGGTCAGCACTGCCAACTGGGACGTTAAAAGTCCGGTCGATGGTGCTGCAGGGCTAGTTCCTACCTGTCCTGTCTCCATGCTGTGCCCTGGAAGTGGCCAGCAGGTCCGGCTCCTAGGCCGGGGGCCTGGGGTTCCATGCGCTGCTCCTGCCCCGAGCACCGGCTCTGCACTCCTATTGGCTGCTTCCAGGGTGTAGTGCGGAGCCACGACAGGCAGGAAGCCTGCCTTAGCCCCACTGCGCTGCTGACCAGGAGCTGCCCAAGATAAATCTGTGCTCCAACTCTGAGCCTCAATCCCCTGCCCCAGCCCAGAGCCCCCTCCCACACCCTGAGACCCATCCACGGCACCACCCCAGAGCCCGTCCCCGAGCCGGAGCCCTCACCCCCTCTTGCACCCCAACCCCCTGCCTCAACCTGAAACCCCCTCCCACACTCTGAATCCCTCTGTCACACTCCCTAGCCCAGAGCCCCCTCCTGTACCCCAAATCCCTCATCCCCATGCCAGAGCCTGCACCCCCAGTCCAGAGCCCACATCCCTTTCCCCACACCCCAACACCCTGCCTCAACCTGCAGCCCCCTCCCACACTTCAAATCCCTTGGCCCCACCCCCCCAGCCTGGAGCTCCTTCCTGCACCCCAACCCCCTGCCCCAGCCTGGAGCCACCTTCTGCACCCTGAACCCCTCATTTCTGGCCCCACCCCAGAACCCGCACCCCTTGTTAGAGACCTCAGTCCCTCCCGCACCCCAACCCCCTGCCCCAGCCCACTGAAAGTGAGTGCAGGTGGGGAAGAGCGAGCCATGGAGGAAGGGGGAATGTAGTGAGCAGGGGGGCGGCACCTTGGGGAATGGGTGGGGCCTCAGGGAAGGGGCGGAGCTAGGATGTTTAGTTTTGTTTGATTAGAAAGTTGGCAACCCTAACAGATACTTTTCTGCTATTGCTGAGCTGTTTGCCTCAAACTACTAATGGATTTGAAAAAAAGGCCTGCTAGATAAAGTGAAAAGTCAGATCTACAAAACACTTTCTATTCTTGTGGTTGTTACTTTATCTATCTTACTCATGTTTGGGAATTCACAGTGCTGAATGCTAATAAACTTGGTGCAAACTTTAACTCCATAAGGTTTAAGTAGCATGTGGGCCTAACTGACCTCTCCACAAGGGGGAATTTTCCTCAGACTGTTTTCACTTCATTCCTGGCATAATATGGGAAAGCTTCAGGAGCTTATTTAAGACTGGAGCTTCACAAATATGTTAACCAAAAATTACAAAGCAGGGTGAGGCAAATTCTGGTCTTAGTTATACTGGTGCAAATCTGAAATTATTTGTCCTCTTAGGTATTACTCCAGAGTTCTGTAAATGATATCTGGCTTACAGTTTGCTTCATATTTCAAAGTTTTCATAATTTTAATACGTATATTTAAATTTCCATTATTTTTTTTCAACCAATGAAGTGTTACAGAGTAAATCAGAGGCATCTCATCCAAATGCACATACATACAGCCCCTGAAAAGTCAGGTTAGAAAAATAATATTCCAGCCATAGGGAGATGTAGTTTCTATAAAAACTTAAGCACATTTAAATTCAAGTGAGGCCAAGTTAGCCCCACCAATGCCTTTCTTGTAAGATTGAAATATCATAGAATCATAGGACTGGAAGGGACCTTGAGAGGTCATCTAGTTCAGTCCCTTGCATTCATGGCAGGACTAAGTATTATCCAGAACATTCCTGACAGGTGTTTGTCTAACCTGCTCTTAAAAATCTCCAATGTTGGAGATTCCACAACCTTCTAGGCAATTTATTCCAGTGCTTGACCACCCTGACTGGATGTTTTTCCTAATGTACAATCTAAACCTCCCTACAATTTAAAGCCATTGCTTCTTGTCATATCCTCAGAATTTAAGAAAAACAATTTTTCTCCCTCCTCCTTGTAACAATCTTTTACTTACTTGAAAACTGTTATCATGTCCCCTCTCAGTCTTCTCTTTTCTAGACTAAACAAACCCAGTTTTTTCAATCTTCCCTCATAGGTCAGGTTTTCTAGACCTTTAATTATTTCTGTTGCTCTTCTCTGAACTCTCTCCAATTTGTTCACATCTTTCCTGAAATGGAACGCCCAGAACTGGACACACTAGTCCAGTTGAGGCCTAATCAGTGCAGAAGTGTAGAGTGGAAGAATTATTTCTTCACTTTTTTTTGCAACAGCGTTACACTGTTGATTCATATTTAGCTTGTGGTCCCTTATGATCCCCAGATCCCTTTCCGCAGTACTGCTTCCTAGGCCATCATTTACCATTTTGTATGCGTGCAACTGATTGTTCCCTCCTAAATGGAGTACTTTGCATTTGTCCTTATTGAATTTCAACCTATTTACTTCAGACCATTTCTCCAGTTTGTCCAGATCACTTTGAATTTTAGTCCTATCCTCCAAAGCACTTGCAACCTCTCCCAGCTTGGTATTGTTCGCAAACTTTGAAGTGTACTTTCTATGCCATTATCTAAATCATTGTTGAAGATATTGAACAGAACCAGACCCAGAACTGATCCCTGTGGGACCCCATTCATTATCTCCTTCCAGCATGACTGTAAACCACTGCTAACTACTCTCTGGGAACAGTTTTCCAACCAGTTTTGCACCCAACTTATAGTAGTTCCATCTAGGCTGCATTTCCCTAGGTTTTTTTATGAGAAGGTCGTGTGAGACAGTATCAAAAGCTTTACTAAAGTCAAGATATACCATGTCTACCACTTCCCCCCCATCCACAAGGCTCGTTACTCTGTCAAAGAAAGCTATCAGGTTGGTTTGACATGATTTGTTCTTGACAAATCCATGCTGACTGTTACTTATCACCTTATTATCCAATAGATGTTTACAAATTGATTGCTTAATTATTTGCTCTGTTATCTTTCCGGGTACAGAAGTTAAGCTGACTGGTCTGTAATTCCCTAGGTTGTCCTTATATCCCTTTTTATAGATTTGCACTATCTTTTCCCTTTTCCAGTCTTCTGGAATCTCTCCCGTCTTCCATGACTTTTCAAAGATAATTGCTAATGGCTCAGATATCTCCTCAGTCAGCTCCCTGAGTATTCCAGGATGCATTTCATCAGGCCCTGGTGACTTGAAGACATCTTGTTCTTTCCCTATTTTAGCCTCTTCTGATCCTACCTCATTTTCACTGGTGTTCACTATGTTAGACGTCTAGTCACCACCAACCTTCTTGGTGAAAACTGAAACAAAGAAGTCATTAAGCACCTCTGCCATTTCCACATTTTCTGTTATTGTTTTTTCCCCCTTCATTGAGTAATGGTCCTACCCTGTCCTTGGTCTTCCTCTTGCTTCTAATGTATTTGTAGAATGTTTTCTTGTTATCCTTTATGTCTCTAGCTAGTTTGATCTCATGTTGTGCCTTGGCCTTTCTAATAGTGTCCCTACATACTTGTGTTATTTGTTTATATTCATCCTTTGTAATTTGACCTACTTTCCACTTTTTCTAGGATGCTTTTTTATTTTTAGATCATTGAAGATCTCCTGGTTAAGCCAGGGTGGTCTCTTGCCATACTCTTGCCATATCCCACATAAAGGAACTATAAATTTGGTGTAGAGATGGAAGATTGACTTAGACCTAATTTGTTTTAGTTATTCCCAATTAAATGGTCACATTAAATATCTCTCATTATGGGTATTATCAACTTTTAAAATATTATTTTCAAAGCTATGTTTTCCATGTAAAATATCTTGGATCAGATACATAAAGTGGTGAGCTGGAGCCGGTTGTTAAATTTAGAAGCCCTTTTAGAACTGGTTGTTAAATTTAGAAGCCCTTTTAGAACCGGTTGTCCAGAAAACCAGTTCCAAAAGGGCTTCTAAATTTAACAACTGGCCAAAAGTGGCACCTAAGGCGCCCATACACGGCTGGAGTACCCACGGGGAAAATTTGGTGGGTGCAGAGCACCCACTGGCAGCTCCCTACCCTGCCCCGCGCCTGGCCCGGCCCGGCCCGACCCGGCCCCAGCTCACCTCCGGTCTGCCTCCGCCTCCTCCCCTGAACACGCCGCCCTGCTCTGCTTCTCCACCCTCACCTCCCCACCTCCCCCTCCCCAGGTTTCCCATGAATCAGTTGTTCGCGCAGGAAGCCTGGGAGGGCTGAGAAGCAAGCGGCGTCTTTGCACTCAGGCCCAGAGAGGCGAAGCGGAGGTGAGCTGGAGTGGGGGTGGGGGGGTGAGGAGGGCTGTCGTTACCTGCTGCGGCACGCGGGGGGGGGGGGAGGCGCAGGCACAGGGGAACCGCTCCCCGCCCCAGCTCACCTCTGCCTCCCTGGGCCTGAGTGCGAAGCTGCCGCCTGCTTCTCAGCCCTCCCAGGCTTCCTGCGCGAACAGCTGATTCACAGGAAGCCGGGGAGTAGGGGGCAGAGAAGCAGAGCGGGGCGACACATTCAGGGGACAAGGCAGAGGCGGAGGTGAGCTGGGGCCGGGCGCGGGGCGGGGAGCTGCTGAGCACCCACCAAATTTTCCCTGTGGGTGCTCTAGCCCCGGAGCACCCACAGAGTTGGTGCCTAAGGCACCACTTTTGATGTGATCAGTGGGGGGAGCAGCCACTCCCCTGCTCCCCCCCTAGCTACGCTCCCCCGCCCCTAGGAACCAGAGGGACCTACCGGATGCTTCCTGGGAGCTGCCCCAGGTAAGCACCTCCGGGACTCCCCACCTCGCCCCCCGGCAGGTCTCTCTGGCTATTAGGGGCGGGGTGGGCACCCACTTTGGTGGCCCACAAGACCCTCCTGCCTGGTTCTGGGGGCAGTCAGGGGACAGGGGAGGAGGGTAGATGGGGCAGAGGTTCCGGGGGGGCATCAAGGAACGCAGGGGGTTGGATGGGGCAGGAGTCCCGGGGCGCAGGGGTGGGCCATGACCCCCTAGTGGGGTGAGGAGGGAACTGGTTGTTAAGATTTTGGCAGCTCATCACTGGATACATACGTCAAACTATCCTGCAGGTATGAGTACCAACCTCAGGGCAGACTATTAAGAAGCAGAGCACAAACTCAAAACTGGCTGTGAGTTCTATACTTAGATTTCACCAACCAAGTATTGAGTGTAAATTTCTCAGGTACTGTAACAGCCTAACCAAGGAGTCACAGACAGTCCCCTAAAGTACTCTGATCTCTCTTGTCACCTAGGCAAGCTTGCCTTTGTTGTAGATGGTCCCTTACACCAAAAAATACAACGATGTTCAGGTTACATCCAGTCCCAAAGGACCAGTCACTTATGTCAGGGCAATTGCAACTTAGATCTCACCATCAAAGACAATGCTTATAGCCAATCCTATAATAAACTATCTAAAGATTTATTAACTAAGAAAAGGAATAAGGGCTATTTACAAGATTAAAGCAGGTAAATCTACACAATGAGTTACAGTCTTAAGTTCCAAAATGTAATAGAAGCTTTTCTAATTAGCAACCTCATCCCTTAGGGTTAACACTGGGAAGTCTTGCTTATGCCTAAAATACCTTGCCCTCTAGAGTTCAAGCACTTTAGGGCAGAGGTTCCCAAACTTTTCTTCCTACATATCCCTTTCCAGATCGACTAGCTGCCTGTGTACCCCGACCCTTCTCATTGCTAATATTTCATGTGTTCTTCTTAATACTACCTGTCTTTAGCCATCTGTCCACATTTCACTGTTACATACAATATAGTGCGATATATAGAACTGTGGGGGGGGGGAAGAAACTCTAAGTTCTGAGCTTAGTTAGACTGGATAGCTACAAGGCAACTGAACCTATATTGTACAGTGATTGGAGGTCAGGGCTGTGTACATCAGGATCTCTGTGTATCTGTGTTCTCAATGTTACATCTTGAAGTAAATTAACTACCTTATTTTATATAACAAATTCCCACAGAGTTTTAAAGCTTTGTCTGACTAGCCTATAATGGAAATGCAATCAATAAAACAATTAATAAATAAAATCCACCATTACACAATTCTCCCACATATCCTACAGAGATATCTCACATACCCCTCGGGGTATGCATACCACAGTTTGGGAACCCCTGCTAAAGGGGATGCAAAGTAAGGTTTGCAAAATTCTGAGGTGAATGACTGCAAGTTGCCATGTCTGAATGGCTAGTCAGCATTACTACTGAAGAGATCACAGTGTGTCTGTGCTCCTCTCAGACTTCTAGCTGCTGCACTAGTTTCTGTTCCACTGAGTTCAACAGAATTGATTTAACAGGAAAAGGACATAGAGCCTTAGGATATGTCTACACTGCAATTAAAAACTTGCAGCTGGCCGATGTCAGCTGCCTTGGGCTCACAGGGCTCAGACTAGGGGGCTGTTTAACTGCAGTGAAGATGTTCGGGTTGGAGCCCAGGCTCTGGGACCCCATCACATTTTGTAGTTCTGCATTTGACTTTTTTTTTTCCTTCCTAAGTGTAGTACTGTGCACTTGTGTTTACTGAATTTCATCTAGATTCATAGATATTAAGGTCAGAAGGGACCATTATGATCATCTAGTCTGACCTCCTGCACAATGCAGGCCACCGAATCTCACCCATCCACTCCTGCAATAAACCTCTCACCTATGTCTGAGCTTTGAAGTCTTCAAATCATGGTTTAAAGACTTCTTGTTGATTTCAGACCAATTCTCCAATTTGTCCAGGCTGTTTTGAATTCTAATCTTGTCCTCCAAAATACTTGCAGCCCCTTCCAGTTTGGTGTCATCCACAAATGTTATAAGCATTCTCTCCCCTCCATTATCCAAGTTATTAGTAAATATGCTGAATAGCGTGGGACCACCCACTAGATATATCCTCCCACTTTGACAGTGAACTATTGATAATTACTCTTTGAGTATTTGTACTGCATCAGAGAAACGTGCAAAAAAGAAAAATAAGTTCTTGTAAAGTACATATTTAATTTTATAGATCAGGGATCGGCAACCTTTGGCATGCGGCCCACCAGGGTAAGCCCCCTGGCGGGCCGGGCCAGTTTGTTTACCTGCCGTGTCCACAGGTTTGGCCGATCGCGGCTCCCACTAGCCACGTTTTTCTGCTCCAGGCCAATGGGGGATGCGGGAAGCGAGGAATATGCTGGACCCTGGCAGGCCATGTGCCAAAAGTTGCCCATCCCTGTTATAGATTATCTGACTAATTGTTTTGTTTCTCATGCAAAAAAACAAGAATAAAAAATAAAATTACAATGGAAATATTATGATTTTTTTTTTTGGTGCATTCTGTAAAACGATAACAGGAGAAAGTCCATTAGGTCTGTTCAGTTAGTCTTTATTTTCCTCTCTGCCTCCTTCAAAATGCCATGTTAAGAACTTGTTTGAGACTTTTATTCTTGTTTGCATGCACTGGGCTTTTCTCACTTTGCTCCCAGTTCCCTAAACCTTATTTTCTACCTTCCTGTTCTGACTACTGGTAGCAGGAATAATTTATCTGAGTCAGAGTAATGAATTCTTTTCAGAATTTTTTCAAACTGCACCTCTGAGTCTTTTCTTGCCCATAAAATTAAGCCCTTCTTCCTTAGCCATTTTTCACAATGTAAATCTTGGATCTCTAGTGTCATCCTGATTGCTTATTCTGCCTCTTGCTAAGGGTAATATTTCACATCCAATGCATAGCTGCCAGTGCAATACAGCATTATTTTCACACCCTTTCTTTTGATTTATTTTAATTTCCATTAACAATGTCAATGCATCTCCTTGCTTATCTGCTTCGCCTCATCCAGCAACAACTGGATAGAAAGTCTTAGGTTATTGTTTTTGAGGGGTTTTTTTCTGACAACTTCTAGGTGTTTTCCACACCATCTTGCAGTATGGAGCAAACATTCCCTCTGTCAACTCCTAGTCTTGTCTCAGTTGCATTTACACTGTACTTCACAGGGTTTGAATTAGTTCCTATTCCTTGTTGTACCTCCCATTTTATCATTATTTTCAAAAATTGAAATCTTAGTTTCCAAATTTGTTGTCCAAGTTAGCTACTGTGGATAAATCGTAAAACATTTAGCATAAAGAATAATGATGTAAATTTTCACACAATGCATAACTAACCTTTGGAACTTATTGCTGCAAAGTATCATTGGAGGCTCAGAGCTTAGCAGGGTTTCAAGAAGGATTAGACATTTGTATGGAATGTACAGAGTTATAGTAAGTTACATAAATAAACAAGAGTTTTGGAAGGGACATAAATCCTCAGGCTTTGGATCCTCATAAACCAACTGCTAACTGTTGTGGATTAGATTCCCTGGGCATAGATAATTCCCCTAATTACCTACTGCAGGGTTGCTCCCACTTTTCTGTGAGTATTGTGTAGTGACCACCGTCAATGCCAAAATGCTGGCCTAAATGAACTACTGACCTGATTCTGTATAGCAATTCCACATTCCTGAGCACTGATTCCAGTGATATCTCTTTGACAGGATGTAGCAAGACCTTATTTTGGGGAACAGATGAGGTGGTTGGGGGTTCCTTTATGAATGTTCACTGCAGAAAGCAATTATCTTGGCTGAGTCAAATAGGCTGAGGATACCCATTGCCTTGTTTTCTGAGTTGATGAACTTGGTTTATTTCCCTGCTCATGAGTATCTCATTTCCATTTTTATTGGACACCCCTTTCTCAGTTCCTACACATGTAATGAAAGAAACAAATAACACTGGCTTAAAAACCCTCCTTCATAACAAAGATTGACCCAGTTAAGGTATATTTTTTCCTAAAAATAGATGGCAGTCACTCAATAAGCAATGATTGAATTAATTCTTATTTTGAGGGATGGAGGGAGGGATATCATTCAGGTTGTTAGACCATGTCTGCTAAGTGATCTTTTAATGTTTTGTGTTAGGTAGCAGCCTTGGACTCAATGTACCAGCTCCATTATATTAGGCTCCTGAAAACTTTCTATAATCTGCCTGCAACAATATCTAGAGAGAGAAATACTATTTGTAACCAATTTCTTTAGTGAAACTAGCTTAGTTTACATGTTTGGTTTCATTTGCTTAGTAATCTGCTTTGTTCTGTTTGTTACCCCATTTACCACTTAAAATCTGCCTTTTATGGTTAATAAAATTTGTTTTGTTTATTATTAAACCCAGTTTCTGTCATTTCTAACAGGGTGGATGAGAAGCTGTGCATATCTTCCTCCACATTGAGGGAGGAGGCGGATTTCATAATATACTTTTGGGTCTGAACTTCAAGGGAGGTGGACACCTGAGTGCTGGGGCAAGTCCCTTAAGCTGAGCCTTCCCAGAACTGCTCTGTGTCTGTTTCGTTCTGCAGCTGGGTGTGGCCCTGCCTGTGTGTTTGCTGGGGGAGGCTTAATACCTTAGCTCAGCAAGGCAGGTAAAAAGGGTGTCCCAGCTGGCATAACAGGCAGGTTCAGTGGTATCTCAGCACATCAGGTGGCATCCTAAGGGGTCCAACCTGTCACAGTATGAAGAAGTCAAAATGATTTACACTTGAGAAGGTCAGGCATGTTACCTGATGTCAGAACATCTAATCCAAGTATCCTTTAGTACACCTTACATGACGGCTTCTTGGAGCAGCTACTCCTGGAACTGACAAGAGGAGAGGCAATTCTTGATTTAGTCCTAAGTGGAGTGCAGGATCTGGTCCAAGAGGTGAATATAGCTGGACCACTTGGTAATAGTGATCATAATATAATTAAATGTAACATCCCTGTGGTGGGGAAAACACCACAGCAGCCCAACACTGTAGCATTTAATTTGAGTAAGGGGAACTAGACAAAAATGAGGAGGTTAGTTAAATAGAAATTAACAGGTACAGCACCAAAAGTGAAATCCCTGCAAGCTGCATAGAAACTTTTTAAAGACACCATAATAGAGGCTCAACTTAAATGAAAACCCCAAATTAAAAACAGAGTAAGAGAACCAAAAACGTGCCACCATGGCTAAACAACAAAGTAAAAGAAGCAGTGAGAGGTAAAAATGCACCCTTTAAAAAGTGGAAGTTAAATCCCAGTGAGTAAAGTAGAAAGGAGCATAAACTCTGGCAAATGAAGTGTAAAAATATAATTAGGAAAGCCAGAAAAATAATTTGAAGAACAGCTAGCCAAAGACTCAAAAAGTAATAGCAAAAAAAAAATGTAAGTACATTAGAGGCAGGTGTCCTGTTAGAGAACCAGGAGCCACTGGATGATCAATATGCTAAAGGAGCACTCAAGGATGATAAGGCTTTGCAGAGAAACTAAATGAATTCTTTGCATCAGTCTTCACAGCTGAGGATGTGAGGCAGATTCTCAAACCTGAGCCCTTCTGTTTAGGTGACAAATCTGAGGAATTGTCCCAGGTGTCAGTAGAGGAGATTTTGGAACAAATAGATAAACTAACTGTAACAAGTCACCAGGACCAAGTGATATTCACCCAAAAGTTCTGAAGGAACTCCAATGTGAAATTGCAGAACTGTAGTCTATAACCTATCATGTAAATCAGCTTCTGTACCAAATGACTGGAGGATAGCTAATGTGACACCAATTTTTAAAATGGGCTCCAGAGGTGATCTTGGAAATTACAGGCCAGTAAGCTTGACTTCAGTACTGGGCAAACAGGTAGAAACTATAGTAAAGAACAAAATTGTCGGACACATAGATGAACATTGGGAAAGAGTCAACATGGTTTTTGTAAAGGGAAATCATGCCTCGCCAATCTACTAGAATTCTTTGAGGGGGTCAGCAAGCATGTGGACAAAGGGGATATAGTGTACTTAGATTTTCAGAAAGCCTTTGAGAGGGTTCCTTGCCAAAGGCTCTTAAGCAAAATAAGCTGTCATGCGATAAGAGGGAAGGCCCTCTCATGGACTGGTAACTGGTTAAAAGATAGGAAACAAAGGGTAGGAATAAACGGTCAGTTTTGAGAATGGAGAGAGGTAAATGGTGTTGTCCCCCAGGGGTCTGTACTGGGACCAGTCCTATTCAACATATTCATAAATGATACGAAAAGGCGTAAACAGTGAGGTTGCAAAATTTGCAGATGACACAAAACTACTCAAGATAGTTAAGTCCCTGGCAGACTGCAAAGAGCTACCAAAGGAAGTCTCAAAATTGGGTGACTGGGCAACAAAATGGCAGAGGAAATTCAGTGTTGATAAATGCAAAGTAATGCACATTGGAAAACATAATCCCAACTATACATATAAAATGATGGGGTCTAAATTAGCTGTTACCACTCAAGAAAGAGATCTTGGAGTCTTTGTGGATAGGTCTCTGAAAACATCCACTCAGTGTGCAGTGACAGTCAAAAAAGCTTACAGAATGTTGGGAATAATTAAGAAAGGGATAGATAATAAGACAGAAAATATCATATTGCCTTTATATAAATCCATGGTATGCCCACACAGTGTGTGCAGATGTGGTCACCCCAACTCAAAAAAGACATACTGGAATTGGAAAAGGTACAGAAAAGGGCAACCAAAATCATTAGGGGTATGGAATGGCTTCCATATGAGGAGAGATTAGGAAGACTGGGACTTTTGAGCTGTGGGGGATATGATAGAGGTTTATAAAATCATGACTGGTGTGGAGAAAGTAAATAAGGAAGTGCTATTTACTGCTTCTCCTAACACACAAACTAGGGGTCACCAAATGAAATTAATAGGCAGCAGGTTTAAAACAAACAAAAGGAAGTATTTTTTCATACAACGCACAGTTAACCCATGGAACTCCTTGCCAGAGGATGTTGTGAAGGCCAAAACTATAACAGGGTTTAAAAAGAACTAGATAAATTCATAGAGGATAGGTCCATCAATAGCTATTAGCCAAGATGGGCAGGGATAGTGTCCTTAGCCTCTGTTTGCCAGAATCTGGGAATGGGTGACAGGGTATGGATCACTTGATGATTACCTGTTCTGTTCATTCCCCCTGGGGTCCTGGCATTGACCACTGTCAGAAGACTGGATACTGGGCTACATGGATCTTTGGTCTGACGCAGTATGGCCGTTCTTATGTTCATCATTTCATATAATACAAGACACCAGGAGCTAGATTCACAAAAGGACTTAGGTGCCTAATTGCTACTTTAGATGTCTAGATTCCAGAAACCTAAATACCAGAATCAGGCCCCACTGGGATTCATAAAGCCCTCATTCAGCAGCTGTGAAACCTGGTAGGCACCTAATCACTCCGGGCACATAAATTTTTGCAATAGAAGTTCCCTAGGCATATACGTTTCTGCCTTTCGGCATGTAGACTGCAGCTCCATGCCAGACGTCCAGATGACTAAGCCCCAGAGCGATGCATGAACTGGGAGAAGACAAGAAGAGCAACGCATATCTTCCCCATGCCACCTGAAGGGCCTGATCTAGTAAGCATGCTCTGAACTCATCTGCTAGACCAGGGTCACATAGAATAATAGAACCATAGGGTTAGAAGGGACCGCAAGAGTCGTCTAGTTTAACCGTCTGTCAAGATACAGGATTTGTTGTGTCTAAATCGGGGTGGGCAAAGTACAGAGGAGGGCCGGATCTGGCCCATGAGCCATTTTAAGCTGGCCCGCGAGCTCCTGCTGGGGAGCGGGATCTGGGGCTTGCCCCGCTCTGGCACTCTAGCCAGGGTAGAGGGTTGGGGGCCGCACCACGCAGCTCCTGGAAGCCGCAGCATGGCCCTGCTCTGGCACCTACATGCTCCAACGGCCAGCTCCGGTGCTCCAATGGGAGCTGGAGGGGCAGTGCCTACAGACGAGGCAGCGTGCAGAGCCACCAGGCCACACCTCCACATAGGAGCTGGAGAAGGTACATGCCGCTGCTTCTGGGAGTCGCTTGAGGTAGGCGCCGCTTGGAGCCTGCACCCCTGAGCCTCTCCCCATGCCCCAACCCCTTGCCCCAGCCCTGATCCCCCTCCTGCCCTCCAAACCCCTTGGTCCCAGCCCAGAGCAACCTCCTGCACCCCAAACCTCTCATCCCTAGCCCCACCCCAGAGCCCACACCCCAAGCCGGAGCCTGCACCTGTTCCCTCACCCCAACCCCCTACCCCTGCCTGGAGCCCCCTCCCGCTCCCTGAACTCCTCATTTCTGTCCCCATCCTGGAGCCTGCACCCCCAACCAGAGCTCTCACCCCCTCCCATACCCCAACCCCAATTTTGTGAGCATTCATGGCCCGCCATAAAATTTCAATTCCCAGATGTGGCCCTTGGGCCAAAAATTTTGCCCGCCCTGGTCTAAATCATCCAAGACAGATGGCTTTCCCGCTTCTCTTTGAAAACCTCCAGTGAAGGAGATTCCACAATTTCTGTAGGCAGTTTGTTCCATTGTCCTACTGTTCTTATAGTTAGGAAGTTTTTCCTGAGATTAATTGAAATCTGCTATGCTGTAATTCGAACCCACTGCCTCTTGTCCTGCCCTCTGTGGCAAGAGAGAATAGTTTTTCTCCATCTTTCTTATGGCAGCCTTTCAAGTATTTGAAGACCAGTATCACGTCCCTCCCTTAATCTCCTCTTTTCCAAACTAAACATGCCCAGTTCCTTCAGTCTCTGCTCATATGGCTCCTGTTGATCATTCTTGTCCTTTCCAGATTCTCTACATCCTTTCTATGCAGTGGTGACCAAAATTGGACACAGTACTCCAGCTGTGTCCTAATCAGTGCCAAATAGAGCGATGCTATCACCTTCCGTGACTTACATGCTATACTTCTGTTAATGCAACCCAAAAGTTTGGTTGATGGAGCTACATTGCTCAGGGGTGTAAAATATCCATACCTCTGAGCGACGTAGTTAAGCACAAACAGCACTAGATCAATGGAAGGATTCCCAGCACAAACAGCACTAGATCAATGGAAGGATTCTTCTGTTGACCTAGCTACCACATCTCAGGGAGGTGTACTGCCAACAGCGATGGGAGAATCCCTCCTATCACTGTAGTAAGTGTCTACACTGAAGTGCTACAGTGGTGCAGCTGTAGAAGTCTTAGGAAAAAATTCCTTGAGGGAGTGGAGCTTAGGACATGTCTTGGCATCTCCCATTGATTAGCATAGGTGGGGAGCTGCCTCGCCTGCTGGCTTTTATGAATCCCATTGTAAAGCAACTGTCTCTCCCCATTCATTACATAGGGAGCCTAGGTGTCAAACTCACGCTTTGTGAATCCCAGTGCTTTTCTAAATGCTAAAAATTAGATGCTCAGTGACTCCATGTCTAAATTTCTTTGTGACTCTAGCACTAGGTGATCTGCTCCTACGTTCCTTTAACTTCTTTTCTGTTTGAAGAAAGACTGTTAGGTTGTGTGCAAGCTTATTTTTTATTTATTTTTTTTAGCTCTTTAAAGTTACCCATTTCATCAAACCAAACTCATTTTTGTACATTTACATATTTATTTCTGTCTGTCACTTTAATAAAATGCCAGTAACTTGATGGAAAACTCAAATGTGTTTCTTGGTGTTCCAAGAATACAACCCACTGCTTAGTGCATGCTTTTGGGAATGATGTAATTAATTTTTACATTTTTATTTGAAGAAAACGTCAATTTTAACAACCTCTCTCCGTGGAATATTAATCATATGCACAAAAAGTCACCTGGAAGTTCATATTCCTCCTATGTAGAATACTGCCAATAAATAAATCCTTCCTCCTCCCCATGACTTCTCGAACACATTCTATTTTGCACACCGCTAAATGCTTACTTAGCCGTATGTATGGAAATATGTCAGAATCAATGCATAAACTTGTTATTGTATATCAAAGTCCAAATCGATTACTTTTACTATCATGCTATATTTTTACTATCATAGTTTGGAAATCCTGGGCTTGGTATGTTTTCAATAATCTTTTAATTAAATTTAAATGTTCTAGTAACGTGTTTGTCACTGAATGTCATCTGTAGCCTCCACAGTGGAGACCCAGAAAATGCTGAGTCATGTACAAAATATCAGTTAAAAGCTTCAAGAAAGGAGACTGGTGGTTAAATTGCTTATCTGCAAACAACCCCTTGATTATTTTTATAAGTTCTAAAAAACGTATTTTCACACTCTGCTCGCCCTCTTGCCCCAACCCCTCACACCTATTCGCTCAAGTGTCTCACTCTCTTTTCCATATAAAAGCATAAAGTCCCTCTCATTTCCCTTCACAGTGGAAGGGATCCCATCAGCAGAATCCTAATAGAGACATTCCTGTCAATGTCCCCTTTTCCTTCCTTCCCACTGTTTTATTGTTTTTCTTGTAAACTGTTCAGAAAAGCTGCTAAGATTAGACATCTCCTTATATTAGTAGCCATTGCCTTCCTGGAGTGACAGGCTAATTTCCTCCCTTTCTCCTCATAGCCTTGTACCCTGCTAGCTTCTGCTGTGGGAACTGGGGAACTAAATATTATCAGCCTGATAAGGCTTACCTAGTTCTTCATTTTTGTGCATTGGCAAATGAAATAAAGACTGTGACATGTAGGTTTTGGAGGGCAGGGATTGGTAACTTTTGTGCACTGGAAAGCAAAAACAGCTGGGGCAAAAATGTAATATTTGTCTCACAAAGTTAGTGATGTTAGCCATCATATGCATTCCATTTATTGTATTTTATCAATAAAGTCAGAAATATTTTTCAAAAGTATAGGTTTGTTACCAATTTCTCTATGGTTTCTTGATAATAGGATAGAAGTAGTCATTCCAAAGAAGGAGTTGGGGGATGTAGAGTGCTTTAACAACCTGCACATTGTGATTTTGTTTGCTGAAGCTGTGGGATTTAGTTCTTCTTGATTTCATTATACATTTCCAGAGTAAGATCTAGAAATGTTAATCTTGCATTAGGATTGACTGAAGCATTTTATTTAGAGTTTTCAGCACTAAACTGATGCAGAAACATCTTGCAACTAATCTAAATAGTGAGAGGAACAAGATATAGTACATCTGCTTTGCCCTCCATGTTATTTGTAAATGGATAGATAAGCTATATGTTCAATTTTAATGTGTTTTACAGACACAAATACCATAATTGAACTTGAAATCCATGTAGCTAATTTCTCTTCATTATTAAGAGCTCTATTCTGATTAATTCTGCCTTGGTGGAAGGTCACAGAGCAGGTTTATGTACATCACTGTGCTACTCCTCTGAAACTCGGTTGAGCCTTTGAAGAGATTCGCCCTCCTGATCCGCAGGGGGACTGCTGTGGGAAAGAAAAAGAAAATGAAGTCTTGCTTTCAGTGAGTTATTTCATGCCAGCAGAGCATTATGTCAAATTCTTGTGGGTCAAAAAAAGAGAACTACAGAATGTGGGTTTTTTTCAAAAGGATGAATCTGGCTCTGAGCTGAATAAATTCCTGTGGAGGTTCAAAGTGGAACAGCTAACCATGTTCTTTGCTGGGAATTCTCTCTGACAAAAACATCAGATCCTACCCATAACTCCCACTGCTGTTTCTTCCCTCAGGCCCACATGTTTGGAGAGCACAATAATACTCTTGTGTTGACTGCATCCTTGGCTTAGGATTCTGTGTATTTCAGTTGTAGGGTGAACTGTGGCACTGGTCCTGCTAAACAGCCTTTGAGAGCCCTTGTTCTATGTGTTGACGTCATTCTATTCTCTGATAGGGTGTACTCTTCCTTCAGTGTACTTACTTAGTATGACTGTGATGTAGGTGGGTATTGCTCGAAGTTCTCTTGTATTGATAAGTTCTTAAACAAACTACTGTCAGAGCTCCATGAGAGCAAAATGTTTCAAATCAGAATCAGACTTTGCTGGTACTAAAATAAAGATGCCTTATTGTAGCTTTATGGCAAAATCGGTGGAAGTCTAAGTTTGAGACCAGGAGAGAGAATGAATTCAGTTAGTATCCAGAAGTTTACATTTGTTTCCTTTTTTTTTTTAATGAAATGGACATAGGATAAATATAACATCCAAATAGACCTATACTCAGTCAAAAGTGTTCAGCTACTTAACGACTATTACATTAGCATGCTCTTGTTAAACGTGTGTATGGGAGAGACCGCTGCTGACTTTTCCTTTGTGTGTATGTATAATAGACCACTAGACAAAGAATTTCCTTTCCAACTTCCTTTCTGGTTCCACTTCTAAGAGACACATCTAATCAAAATCTGGAAAATAAGGATTGTAAGGTTTTTTCCCCCCAGCCATTTTCTTTAACCTCTGCAAGCTGACAAGTATTTCCTGTCTGAGTTTGCTTTAAAAGACAACATTCCTCCTGATTAACAACCCACTATGAGGACCTGGCAGGTGCAGAAAAAGAGAGGTAGAAATCTGTGAGTGGAGATAAGTAGGTGGTTTCTGGAGTTGGACATGTTCATGCAGGATAATTTAGGGCTAGCAATAGAAAGCACCATGGCAACATGGCAAACCATCAATTCTGGGAACTGAACCAGCCAGTCTCATTTTAAGGCACTTTGTATAATAAGAGAATTAAAAAAAAGTTTCATACCAAAATTCAGCTCTAGTAATGGAATCACTGCATTCACAGCAGTACTTATATCAGTCCTTCAGCTATTTCAGTTATAACACATGGGATATAAAAAGAGACTGGGATTGCAGTAAACGGCTTCTTAGTCCCCCGTCTTACTCCCGCTGTGTGGCAATGGCAAAGTCCCCATTAACTTCAATAGCAGGCTGCCCTGTGGGCCCAACTCAACTCAAGGAAAGTTTTCCCATTGACTTAAATGGCGATTGGATTGGGCCCATGCAGAGGGAAAGAGTTGGATGTGCCCGCTGCATAATGTTCACTATTTGCTTCAATCCCAGTGAGTTTACATATAAACTTGTGCCTAGTTCTAAGAGCCCAAAGCTATATTAGCCATGGTTAGCATTTAGAAGGTATGAAAGCTTCTCTAGCATGAATGAATGAAAAGGGAACCATACTACGTGTATATTATTTACCACAGCTTTGAGCAGCAGCAGCACCCCTGTATTACAACTCTGTCAGCATTATGAAAAGGAGTACTTGTGGCACCTTAGAGACTAACCAATGTATTTGAGCATAAGCTTTCGTGAGCTACAGCTCACCTCATCCGATGAAGTGAGCTGTAGCTCACGAAAGCTTATGCTCAAATAAATTGGTTAGTCTCTAAGGTGCCACAACTACTCCTTTTCTTTTTGCAAATACAGACTAACACGGCTGCTACTCTGAAACCTGTCAGCATTATGTTCACTTTTACAACCCCTGATTTTTGTAAAGGGGGTTTTTACAGTCACAGTAATTAGGGCTTAAATTAAATTGCAAACCTGGTTTGCTTGTCAACAGCCTGAATTCATTCTCTTAAAAGATATTTAAAAGCAACCATTGCAAAGTATTTTTAGGTTCAAAGTTTAATAAAGATTTGACTATTCAAACCATTACAATTTACTACGGCTTTTTAAAAACGCTCTGGCGGTTTGAGAGCTGTTTCCACTATCACAGGGGACAATTTCTGAGCCTCATTTCATTTCCCAAGCCAGCAGGGTCTTAGTCAGTTTGGTAACAGGAGCCATATAGGATGCCAGGCATCTGGTTTTTGACCGGAATGCCTGGCAGCTCTGGTCAGAACCACTGACTGGGCTGTTAAAAGTCTGGTTGGTGGTGCAGTGGGGCTAAGGCAGGCTCCTTGCCTGCCCTGGCTCCGCGTGGCTCCTGGAATCTGTGGTTCCTACAGCTCCTAGGTGCAGAGGCAGCCAGGGAGGCTCTGCATGCTGCCCCTGCCCTGAGCACCGGCTCCGCAGCTCCCATTGGCCACGGTTCCCAGGCAAGGGCAGCACATGGAGCCCCCTGGTCACCCCTGTGCCTAGGGGCTGCAGGAACATACTGGCTGCTTCTGGGAGCTGCTTGAGGTAAATGCCACCTGGAACCCACACCCTCTCCTGCACCCCAACCCCCTGCCCCAGCCCTGAGCTCCCTTCCAGATACTGCACTCTGCACCCCATCCTGCACCCCAACCCCATGCCCCAGCCCTGAGCCCCTGACTGCACCCAAATTCCCTCCCAGAGCCCGCACCTCAACCCCCGTCCCAGCCTGGAGCCCCCTCCCACACTGCAAGCCCTTGCCCCAGCCCTGAGCCCCCTCCCGGAGTCCACACCCCACACCCCCTCCTGCACCCCAATCCCCTGCCCCAGTCCTGAGCCCCCTCCTGCACCCAAACTCCATCCCAGAGCCCTCACCCTGAACTCCCTCCCACATGCCAACCCCCTGCCCCAGCCCCGAGTCCCTTCCTGCACTCCAAATCTCTCAGCACGAGCCTGGAGCCCACACCTCCAGCTGGAGCCCTCACACCCCACACTCCCACGTCCCAACCCCTTGCCCCAGCTCAGAGCCCCCTCCCATGCTCCAAACCCATCAGCCTCACACACACACCCAGCCCAGAGCCCCCTCCTGCATCCCAAAACTTTCATCTCTGGCCCCACCGCAGAGCCTGCACCCCCAGCCAGAGCCCACACCCCCTCCTGCACCCCAACCCCTTGTCCCCCACCCTTAGCCCCCTCCTGCACTCCGAACCCCTCGGCACCAGCCCGGCGTCTGCAGCCCCAGCTGGAGCCCTCATGACCCCATATATCCTGCCCCAGCCCAAACCCCCTCCCATACGCCAAACCCCTCAGTCACACACCCCCAGCCCAGAGCGCACTCCTGCACCTCAAACCCCTCATCACTGGCCCCATCCCACAGCCCTCCCCCCCTCCCCTGCACTTCAACCTTCTGCCCCAGCCCGGAGCCCCCTCCAACACTCTGAATCCCCTAGCCCAGCCTGCTGAAAATGAGCGCGTGAGTAAGGGTGGGGAAGAGCAATTGACAGAGGGAGGGGGGAAGGAATGAGTTGGAGGGCAGGGCCTTGGAGAAGGGGCACGGCCTCGGGGCAGGGGCAGTGCAGGGGGCAGGGCCAGGATGTTCAGTTTTGTGCGATTAGAAAGTTGGCAACCCTAGAGCCATATACATACAAATTCGTCATTTTATCATTAGTGTAGCCTCACAACACCTCTGTGAGGAAAGTACTGTTATTATAGTTGGGGAACTGGGGGGGAAAGTGAGATTATGTGACTTGCCCAGAGTCGCACAGGAAGTCTTTGACAGAGCCAGAAATTGAGCCCGGATCTCCTTAGGCCTAGTCCTATACTTTAAGCACAAGACAACCTTTGTTTTCTAGCGTCATGTGAAAAAGTAGTTCAAATCTCTCTAGAGTAATACTCCTGGCTGATTAAGATGTTGATGGGTTCAAAAGGAATCTCATCTATTCTCCTTCATCTCAAAGTATAGTAGTTGTGACATGCTGCAACAGAAACACAGAACAATGCCATGGGGAAATACGTTTCCTGTTTTTATCTTTTGATATTTTTTTTAAAAAATAATATTTTGACTTTGCCAAGATAATTACTTCTGAAAGTATCAGAGTGTCACATTTTTCTTTTCTTTATTATGTGGGTCCAGGCTTAGGGAATGAGACAAGCACCAAATAGCTGTACAAGCAGTTAATCAAATAAAACTGTTCCGAAGAAAGAACTGTAAATTGCTCCTTTTCATCTATAACCACAATTTAATTCTCCTGTACCCTGGAGTTTATATGCAAACAATTTTTACCTTGTCCCCCAGAGGACTCTAATCTACTTTCTCTGCTGTGGACAGTTTCACAATGGAGGAGAAGAAAACTTTGCACTTACTAAAGACCTGAGGGAAGCTTGTAATGAGTTTTCCCAACATCCCGCTCAAAGGGAGCGTAGCTGCAATCCTTGGAAAGTGTCCCACAGCATATTGGTTTCCACTGACCCACTTCTCGACAGCCAGTTGCTTTCTTTCTCCTCTCTGCCTCATCAGAGTTCAAAACCCTCTTCTGCTTGACTGTTTCCCATAGACAACTCATTACTAGAGGGTGCTGGCAAATTGCATTTAAAAGTACAGGGCCAATGAGGTACAGATATCCCTTTGTGAAAGGAGCATTTCCAGCCATTAAAGAATGACACTTTAAGGGATAACCTTTTATCTCCAGCAAATGAGTTTCCAGTGCTGAAGTGTTGTCAGTGAATGTCGTGGTAGGTATCTCTGTGATGGGTCAATGGCCTGGATAGAGAAATGCCTGCATGCTTGTGTGTTGCTTTGGTTCTCACAATGGAAAAAGGAGTGTCAGCCAAGCTCTCCCACAGCCTTTCTATTACCAATTATAGTTTGCAGTTATAGCACCTTTCAGTCAAGATCTCAGTGGGTTACAAACCAGGATATCATTTTATAGATGGGGGAAACTGAAGCTCAGAAAAGTGAAATGACTTATTAGTAATGTCACTAATACAAACAATGTTACTTTTTCACACATAAATATTATCACGTGTCATTTTTGCATCATATTAACCCATTTTCCTTATTATGGGAGGGTGCCTTATAGAACTGAAAGCAGTATATTATTGAAATTATTCTCTATATCTGCTGGATCTAATTAGAATGGTATCCTTTCTATAGATCTGTGTAGTTGCCCTATAGAATTCTATAACAGGGATATGATTATTTGTTGAATTTTTCTTGCTATTTACAAAAAATCTATGAAGAGGGTATCATCCTTCTTTAAATTCCCTAGGAACTGCCATAAGCATTAGAGGCCTCTGGACCAAATCCTACTTGCCTTAAGTAGCATGGGTCACACTGAAATCATGAGGACTGATTATGTGAATAAAGCAAGTAGAATTTTTATCCTATCGCCACAAACTATGTGGCGGGAAATTCGTCAGCCAGGCTGTCCAGGAATGACTGGTGCTGATTTACTTCCAGGATGATATGCTTCAACAAGACCCCTTCCAATACCTCATTCTAGCTATTTTGCCTCCAAGAGACTCTTACCATCTGTATTTTTATAGTTTGGAGCACTAGAAGTCTGCTCCTCAGATGGCCATTACTTCACAGTCATGTTTTTGACAGCAATGGGATGTACACTGGAAAATCGCAATTCTCTGTATCAAAGTACTGAACTCTCCTTACAGAACAGTTCTCCCATCCTTTCTCTAAGGCCTTGTTGTAATGTTTTGCTTAATTTTTTTATGCTGACGAGGCGAGTTCAAGCAAACCTGGGGTCAACTGTCACTTTATTCAACTAAGTCCCCCCCATTCAATTCCTACATTCATAGTCAAGCTTCTCTCCTTCACTCCTGTCTCCCACATATAACTGTGTCATACTCCATACCATCTGGGTGTATGAGAGAGTGAGATTAGGTGATAGTAGTTACCCATGGGCTCACTTACTCTACTGTAAATGTCAAGAGTCCGAACTGAAGTCAGTGGTGTTATTCGGGAAATACACCAGTATAAATAACAAGATTTAGGCTCAAGTGTGAGTGTTTGGGGTGGGGGGAAGGGGATGGATTTTTTAATAATAAACAAGAGAAGAGAGGAATCTGAAATGTGCCCCAGCCAGAGCTGCAGTAAAAAGGGAGACTATCACTATGAGCTTTGTCAACAGGGATGTTAGATGGGGTGGGATCTGAGTTACCCAGGAAAGAATTTTCTGTAGCATCTGGCTGGTGAATCTTGCCCATATGCTCAGGGTTTAGCTGATCGCCATATTTGGGGTCGGGAAGGAATTCCCCTCCAGGGCAGATTGGCAGAGGCCCTGGAGGTTTTTCACCTTCCTCTGTAGCATGGGGCACAGGTCACTTGCTGGAGTATTCTCTGCTCCTTGAAGTCTTTAAACCATGATTTGAGGACTTCAATAGCTCAGACATAGGTGAGAGGTTTTTCGCAGGAGTGGGTAGGTGAGATTCTGTGGCCTTCATTGTGCAGGAGGTCGGACTAGATGATCATAATGGTCCCTTCTGACCTTAGTATCCATGAATCTATGAAACAGCTCATGCTTCATCCCCGTATCCTACTCAGCCACAAGCAATAGCATCACACTTGCATTGGTGGAGACACACAGCTATAAGAGGCGCTTCTACTCCATTTTGTCCACTTAGACTACATTGGAAATGTTCTTCCATGTTATTTCCATAAGGTAGTAGTCCCTTGGTGCAAGTCCCCATGAAAAAATTAGTGCAGACAAGCCTTAGGACAGCCCAGAGTTTTCCCACTATATCATCTGGGCCCTGCTTAGAGCAGGGTTAGACAACAATGCTACAAACCACTTGCTCCTGGGCTACACTTAGCATTTCCAGCAGAGGACTACTGCCCTTTGGGAATAACGGGTAAGAACACTTCTAGAAGGGAAAAGCCTTTACAGTTAAAAGAAGTGTTCCTGAGGGTTTAACATCTGGATTTTCCAACTCTGACCTCTCCTGCACCAAGCACAGAGAGAAAAAGTGAAGCTGTGAGCAAACAAAACCAGAAAAAGGGTACTCTTTCCATTAACGTCAAAGACCTTAAGATCAGACCTAAATATTTAAAAATTAAACAGCCAGTCATAATGTTCCATTGAGACTTTCATTACAAAAACACAGGGAAAGGGCAAACGTAATGTTCTGCTGCATCTAAAAATGCTCAGAATCCACAGAAACCATTGAATTTCAAACTGGAACTTCAAAATGTTCTGATCAGGACTGTGGATTATTTCTGAAGATTCTGCACTTGTCCATGTTGATGTGAATGGGAGCTGTGCTTGGGAAACAAGCAGAGATAAATGCTGTAGATTAATAGAGAAGGATTTTAACATGATTATGTCTCCATGTGCCAAGTATTGTAGAGTGGGGTGGTGTAAAGTTTAGGAGGGTGACTTTAGTTGGAGGGCAACAGGGAAATAGAAAAAATTATATTTACTCATGCAGTTCCATTTAGTTTTGCCGTAAGTGAAGACAAATTTGACCACCACAGTGGTTAGACTGCTAAAGACTGAAGGGTAAATTCTGCTGACTACTGAGATTTATATTCTTAAAATGAATCTTATTAACAATGTCAGCCATCCTTTGCTCATTGAAAAAAAAAGTGTGAACTGGCAGCTCTGGACTACAGCTGCATTTTTTTGTGGGGAGGAAAAGGGGCACGTTATACTCAAGATGAAACTGTCACTTTTTTTTGGTTATTGTCTAAAATATTTGTCGTAGAAAACTACTTGTCAATTCTACAGAGCCCTTGCTACTTACTATAGAAATGGCATGAGGTCTTAACCTTAAAAATGCTAAGGAAGGCTTTCAAAAGCAGAAATGGGAGTCAGATATCCAACTTCCAAAGATTTTTTTTTCCAATAGGAGCTGGACACCACACTGTCATTTGTGTCACTGAAGAACTCCCCTTGTTTTACAGAACTAATTCTTAGGCCAGTTTGAAAATCCCAGCCTAAGCCTACGCCTACTTTCCATAAAATATTCATAGTATCCTTTCTCTGCGAGTTTGCAACTGTGCTACTTAAGTTTCAGTTTCCCAAGTGTTCATAAAAAGCCACATACTTAAAGGCAGATTTAATAACACAAAATTGGTCCCCATGTGGCTGAAATGATAACTTTGAGAATATTTTCCATTCATGAAAATTGATTCAGCTTTCTTTTCCTTCCACTATAATGAGTAGCATCAGGATCAAATTACTGTACCAAACAAACTGGAGAAAAGAGAAACAATGAGACCAATCCATAGGAGAAGCTATAAAAAAGCTTGTTCCCAAGGATTTATAATGACATGCTAATGTTAAACTATTCTAGCATGGTCTAATTGAATGTATAATAAAGGAAATGCTTGGGCATATTAACTGCTGTGCTACTCAGGTATGGTTGCCAACCCTTCAGGATTGTCCTGAAGTCTCCAGGAATTTAATATTAATCTCTAATTAAAGATTATATCATGTGATGCAATCTCCAGGAATTCATCCAACCAAAGTTGGCAACCCTATACTCAGGCTTTGTCTACACTAGCATTTTTGTCGGCAAAACTTTTGTTGGTCAAAGGTGTGAAACAAACATACCCCTGACCAACATAAATTTCACCGATAAAAGCATCAGTGTGGACAGCATTATGCTGACGGGAGACACTGTCCTACCGACATAGCTACTGCTGCTTGTTGAGGGTGGTTTAATTATGCCGTGGGAGAGCTCTCTCCTGTCAGCATAGGGCGACTACACAGGAGACCTTACAGTGGCGTGGCTGCAGTGGTATAGCTGTGTCACTGTAAAGTCTATAGTGTAGACATAGTTCAGGCTACTGAATAACTGCTCACTGTCTGAATTAGTTAACTCTTCCACTGCTTTAGAAAGAGAGGGTATTACAAGGTACCTCTTTACAGTGATGTGCAAGGGTTTAGCTATGTGACTATTGTTGATATTAATAGAAGTGATGCAGCAAAAATACTGTGTATTGCCTCAATAGTGTAGCACATATTTTAACACATTATTAACAAGATAAAGGATACTCATTCAATTTGCCTTCCTTTACGGGTTTCTCTAAACCCCCGTCAACTTCCTGTTTATTCACATTGCCCCCTGAGCTCCTTTTTCAGAAATGTACACCTATAGATCCACTGGAAACTTGTGCTCATGTCCTGGGGAATGTACCATATGGCCATGAAGTTTCCAGAAACCATAGCCATTTTGCATTCACTGCGGAACTAAGAGCTCAGTTTTGGTTATAACGGGGCATTTAAGACCTGGGCTGTGTTTGTGAGAGGGGAGGGGAGAGGTGTGATGGGTGGTAGTAGTGGGAATTCCCAGAGGCATTCTGCCTGACTCCATTAGACTCCATGGGTTCTGGGGTGAAAACACTAGATTGGAAGCTCCACTCTCCTGTGTGGTGAAGCTGGCACTTCTCCCATGCTGGCTTGTCTCTACTGTGGTGAGGCAACACCTATAACCTTATTCCACCTTTGTGAAGAATCTAATGTCATGACTGACTCTAGACAAGCATAGTCTGTGTATTTCCTACTGGCACGATGGCTGGTCTTCTACTTTGCTAAGAAGAAGGATGATTTCTTCACTCTTCCATACACATCGATTTATATCCACAATCTGTTCCACCCACAATAGCTCACCACGCCTCTCAATTACAGAATAACCAAGGGTGTAGGATCCCTGTACTAGAAAGTATAGCTGGAGAGATGTTGATGCTAGCTGTGGGGAAGAGTACTTGAGCGATGCTCTGATTCAGTGTATTCCCTCAGATAGTCTCCACTGGGTAGGCTCTTTCTATAAAAGCCCCAGCTAGAACTTAGCTTCCCTCCTCTAGCAGAAACTTTGGGTGAGGACAGCAGTGCAAAAACAGTTTACCTTCTTCTGGGGATGAACTCAGAATTGTCATTGAAGGTTTCTTTCAAATGCTTTGTAAAAATGCCAATTTGTGAAATAATGGTCCTGATCCAACCTTCTCTGAACACAACTGATCCACTCCCATTGTCTTCAATGGGAAATGGATCAGGCCCTAAAAGACTAGCCAGAGATAAATTCTCTTTTTGGTTTCTTACGTGAAATTATACCATCCATCGAGGATGTTTGAGGTACACTGTGTGTGTGTGTTTGGGCTTTTTGTAACGTATTTCAAATAAGTTTTTATTGTCCATTTCTTCTGGTTCTCAAGGGAAATGTAAGTCTTCCAGGACTGCAAATGTTTATGTTCCAGACAATGTTATAAAAATGAAATGAAATCTGATTTAATGCAATTTCAATCTTTTTGGCATAGAAAGATGCTGTAGCCTTTGTACGTACACTACAAAATTTTCCTCTCCTCCACTCTAGTGGAGCCTGATAATTTTTCCTCAAATAATCATTTTACCTTTCCTTTTTTAAACCAGACATCGTTTCCTTCATAGCTACTTCACTGGTTGCTTTGCTCTTTTAAACTCATCCCATCCTCATTGCCAGAAATTCTTGTTATTTCTCCAGATACCCACTCAGCCAATAGCTTCAGCTGGATAAGAGAACAAACAGCAAGTAAATAATACAACAAAATGTTCCAAGGGTGAAATATCCCCCTGTAAAGAGAATGATCACAAGGTCTGGGTACCATTTTCATAAACCCTTGAGTGGTGCCGATGTCTTTTGCTGCCCCTCTGCAGAGAGGTGAATTTCACTGAGAATTAGCACACTGGAATGCTCCCTGTTACAGATACTACCTAGTACGCTCTCGGGTCCAGTTCCAACTTCAGGCTTCAGTTGACTAGCTGTGAACTCTGCCATACAGTGAGTGTGCAGAACTTAAAGGGACAGCAACACACACAAAGGCACAATTCATAAAGCTAAACCTGCCATAGGGCACTGTGGAATACTTTGGTGCGGGGGGTTGTCATTTTTATCCTTCTGTCCCAAAAAATAGTGTGAATGCAGCCTCTTTGTATTTTTCAAGCTATGTATAAAAATAGTTGAATAAACAGAGCAAACTTTTCTTTACCCTAATTTTGACAAGCTGTGCAGTTTTACAGGCAATAAATAGTGGTTTGCTGGTTGTGTGCTTCTCTATTATGGTGTGGGAGAAGAAATGCATTTCAAATACTGTCCCATGAACCAGGGACATAACTTGAAAGTGTCAGTGTACTTCTAGAGTATCGGCTTTTCAAAGCAAAAAATGACAAAGGGTTTGAATTGGAATCCTTAAACCCTAAGCATAATAGATGAAAATGTAAGTGGTTTTTGATGTAACCAGAAGCCTTTGATATATTTAGAAAATCTTGCATGTCCTCTCATATTTTATGCTGGCTAATATATGGATAAAATAATTAGTTATAATATCATACTTTTATTGTGCTTTAAAACTGCCCTTCTGAAAGTCCCTCATTTATGCAGTGTCCCTGCTTTTGAATGCACCTGTGTTGCTTTTTATACTCACAGCGTAACCTGGGAGACATTCAAAGCCCCAAACTCAGCCTCTTGAACACATATTGCAGTTAAGAGCAGTGTGGCTGATGGCTAAGCCACGGCTAAGTCACTGGTTCCATTTATAAACTGGTCTTTTCTTCCTTTAGCATGGTCAGAGCCAAATTCTTTATTTTCATTTCCTTACACATTGGTGTGAAAGTCCATATGGTTCTATTGAAGTCAATGGAGTTATTTTGAACTTACACTGGTACGTCTGAGAGCAGGTTTTGGCCCTCAGTCTTGACTGAGATTTCACCTTACAAAAGCACCGTACTACAGCTGTGCAGAAAAATCCAACCCAAACCACAACTTCTGTAGTGATATCCATGTTATAAAAATAGTGTAGGTATTATTCCATTGCACTCCTCCATTAATATCAAAATCATATCCGAAACAGTATCTTCCCTCAGAAAGATTTTCAGGACTTAAGATACTTTATCTGACCTATCCCTCATCCTGGATTCTATCCTAAACTCTGGAATCAGTGCCTTTACTTTAACCCTTCTTTAACAGTTCCTGCTGTTACAACCAGAGGAGTTGCTATCTGAAACTTAAGAGCTCTGTTGGCTTTTGAGTGTTCACGTGGGGTTTTTTGCAACAAAATCAGTTGTTTTCAAATCTGCAGACTATAACTGCATGTGCTCAGGGAGCTTTCAAGTCTGCTGCATTGTAATGAATGTCTCCCAGGGCTATCGTGTCTTTCTGCCCTTTGAAACTGCCTGCTTTATTTTCCAACTTCAGCAGCCGGGCACCTGCTGCTCATTTTACCTTGGAGACCCATAGTGGAGTCTTCTAATGATACTCATGCATCTGTCCTGCACACTTTCTTACTTGAACATCTCTGTGCCTTCAATCAACCTGCCTGTGTGTCTTTTGTCTTTTTTTTTTATTAATAAGTGGAGACTTTGTGCTGTTGTGAGGCTTTATCTCACTAATTCCACCTGCTCTTCAGAGTTGTCCACAGAACAAAATAACAAATACCAGACAGAAAAGTCTACATGCTTTTAATATTCATTCTTCTAATCTTTTTTAAAAAATTTTTACAAAACCATCTCTTTTTAAATTGCCTTCAACATTTGTCCTTCTTAAGAGAAGACAAAAGGAGAAAGATGGAAATGATGAAGATATTACAGATTCCAGTGTGGTGACAACTACCCTCTTCATTTATTCATGTTGTTCTCTTCTCATTTATGCCCGTGTAAACCGAATGCAGTTTAGACTTAATCTAGACTTAATCTGCTGTAACTGCCCTTTGATTACCAACATTGTTAGAAATCATATCCGGCTTCTCTACTTCTTAATCTTGACTATGGCCACTGATTAATGACACTAAACCTTTACCTGATCCCTTGCTTTATTCTGATTGTGCAGGAAAGGTTGTAATGCACTTCTATGACAGGGTTCTACTGATTTTATATTATGTTAGAGGGCGTAATCCTGTAGTCCTTATTCAGTCAAAACTCAGCTTATGTCAGCTGGAATGTGGCCTGAATAAGATATGCTGGGTCAGGCTTCTGGACAATTCATCTCTCATCCCATCTACTTATAATATCATTGTGTTCAATTTCTTTTCCGCAGCTTAAAACTCCCACTTATGATTAAGATCTTCAACCAGCTTCCAACTTTGAAGGCTCAGATTTCCACTTACAAATCATTGTGCCCTCAATAGTTGCTCCTCCAAATGCTAGCATATAGATTTCTAATTGCCGCCTTTGCAGTTGCACCGAGGTGCATCGATAGCCCCATGCTATCATTTTCGCTCAGAATTAATAGGTGCAATTGTTTTGGGTTGCAAAGTTGTCTCTATGAAATTGGAATCTATTGGCTGAATGCCTTCAACTCACAATGAAGTTAAAGTGTAGCAGATTGTGCTCAGCACTTTGCAGGATCAGGCTCTAATTTTCTATATCCCTAACTGTATCCTCTAGTATTATGGATCAGATCCCACACTATCGCCAAGAAGCACACAATTAGTGTGTGTGTGTATGTGTGTAAAGGCAGCATAAAGTTTGACTTCGCATTCTCCTGATTCTAGCTATACTGTGTGCAGGGCCAGTTTCCAGCAGTTAGGGCATTTCAATGGCTGTTCTAAATTACACCAGCTGTAAATGGCCCTAATGGTCTAAAATGGCAGCCAGAGACTGGCAGAGCATAAGACCTGCTGGCCACATCTCTTTCCTCTGGCCATGCCTACTTCACCAGCAGCAGGGAAGAGGGATGACACAGGAGCTTCTACTTCATTAGAGGATCTCCCTTGCACTGGAATCATCCTCTCATGTTTGGTAATACTGGCTTTACAGGGCATGGGACAGAGAAGCTGCACCATGGGATCTGAACCTATATCTCATAAGAACGGCCATACTGGGTCAGACCAAAAGTCCATCTAGCCCAATATCCTGTCTTCTGACAGCAGTCAATGCCAGGTGCCCCAGAGGGAATAAACAGAACAGGTAATCATCAAGTGATCCATCCCCTGTTGCCCATTCCCAGCTTCTGGCAAATTTGTCTAGGAGTTTTCATCCATTTTCTGACCTTTACAGAGACACATTTATTATAGTCTCTCCTCTGACTTCCTCCTTAAAACTCCCTCAGGGAATGGATTTCAATAAAATGACTTTTCTTTCAGGTATTCCTTATTACTGTGCTTTCTTCTGTTTTTTTCAGCTTAATCTTTCAGTCTCGTGTTCATGCTTTATATATACAGGAGCATGCTTCCTTCATTTCCAGGGGAATAAAAGATAATACTTTACTCATTCTGTGGAGGACAGAAGTGAATTAAAAGGCAAACCTCTTCAGTGAATTTTGTCTTTGTGTATTTGATTGTGTTTCCTACCTAAGAGCTTTACTTTTCACTTTATTTAATTTCATATAGTTGAATTCAGACCAATTCTTCAGTTTGTCAAGGTCACTTTGAATTCTAATCCTGTCCTCCAAAGTGCTTGCAACCCCTCCCAACTTGGTGTCATCTGAAAATTTTATATGCATACTCTGCACTCTCTTATCCAAGTTATTAATGAAAATATTGAATAATGCTGGAACTGGAACCCTCCTGCAGGACCACACTTGATATGTCCTCCCAGCTGGTTTGACAGCAGATCATTGAGAACTACCCTTAGAGTACATTTTTTCAACCAGTTATGTACCCACTTATAGTAATTTAATCTAGACCATATTTCCCTAGTTTACTTATGAGAATGTCATGTTGGGTAGCCAGCTTTCTATTTGCAGAAAACCGAACACCCTTGCCCCATGTCCTGCCCCACCCCTTCTCTGAGGCCCCGCCCCGCTCACTCTATCCCCCCTCCCTCCATCACACACTCTCCCCCACCCTCGCTCACTCACTTATTTTCACTGGGCTGGGGCAGAGGGTTTGGGAGGGGGTATGGACTCTGGGCTGGGGGTGTGGGCTCTGGGGTGGGGCTGGAGATGTGTGGTTTGGGGTGCAGGAGAGGGCTCCAGGCTGGAGCCAAGGGGTTCAGAGTGTGGGAGAGGGCTTCAGGCTGGGGTAGAGGGTTGGGGTGTGGGAGGGGGTACAGGCTCCGGGCTGGGGGTGTGGGCTCTAGGTTGGGGCTGGGGCTGAGGGGTTTGGAATGCAGGAGGGTGCTCCAGGCTGGGGCAGGGGATTGGGATGTGGGGAGGGGTCTGGGGTGCAGGTTCCAGGCTCTGGGTGACACTTCCTCAGGTGGCTGCCAAGAAGCTGCCGACATTTCCCTCTGTCTCCTAGGTGGATGGGTGGCCAGGGGGCTCTGTGGACTGCTCCTGCCTGCAGGCACCTGGTCAGTGGGAGCTGTGGAGCTGGCGCTGGGGGCGCGGAGCAGCGCACAGAGCCCCCGTGGCCACTCCTAAGCCTAGGAACCAGAGGAAGATGCCAGCAGCTTTCTGGGAGCTGCCCAGAGGTGGGCAGGCAGCCTGCCTGTCCCACTGTGGGCAGCCAACTGGACTTTTAATGGCCCGGTCAATGGTGCTGACTGGAGCTGCCAGGGTCGAAACTGGACACCTGGCAAACCTAATGGCATGTGGTACTGTGTCAAAAGTATTACTAAAATCAAGATGTAACATGTCCACTGCTTTCCCCTGTCCACTAAACCAGTGACACTATCGAAGAAAAGAATTAAGTTGGTTTGGTATGATTTGTTCTTGACAAATCCACGCTGGCTATTACTTATCATTCTATTATCCTCTAGGTGCCTACAAATTGTTTAATAATTTATTCCAGTATCTTTCCAGGTATTGTTTGGCTGATAGACCTATGATTCCGTGGGTCATCTTTTGTTCTCCTCTTTTAAAGATATGGACTATGTTTGCCCTTCTCCATTCCTCTGGAACCTCGCCCATCCATGAGTTCTTAAATATAATCACTAATGATTCCAAGTTTGCTTCAACTATTTCCCTAAGTACCCAATGGTGAATTTCATCTGGCTCTACTGACTTGAATATGTCTAACGTATGTAAAATATTTTTAACCTCTTTTTCCCCCTCTGTTGTGATTCCTGTTCCTTCCTCCTTGTTAATGTTAATTGTGTTTAGCATCTGGTCATAACTGACTCTTTTAGTGAATACTAAAGCAATACAGCCATTAAACACCTTTGCGAGGTCATTCTTTAATACCTTTCCATCCCCATTATGTAGTGGACCCACATTTTCCTTCATCTTTCTCTTGCTCCTAATGTATTTATGGACCCTCTTCTTATTGCCTCTTATGTCTCTTGGTAGGTGTTGATGCAGCCCCTTACTATTCTTCCTGTTTTTCCTTCATGTCAGGATTATTGGGATGTAGCCATAGGAACTCTGGTGTTTCCTGTCTGATTGTACCATCCTGGTGCACATATAGGAGCATTTAAGAGACAAGAGTAAGTATTTTACAAATTTCATGGTCTTTAACCAGTGTACTAACTCCTCTAGGCCCCTCATGTGCTCAGGTATGCATTTCTTGCCAAGGAGAAGTTAAGCAGCATCAGTTCAGTGAAGCCCAACTTCTCCTTTTTAAGTTGCAATCTCAGGCTTTCCTTTTAAAAAACAAACACACACACACACACACAAATAGGAAGTAAATACTGTAATAATCCTGAATTGACTCGTTGTTAAATTATCAAAAGCCAGGAAATGTGAAAGTTAAGACTTAGCACAGGGTTTCTCAAACTGGGGGTTGGGAACCCATGGGGGTCGTGAAGTTATTACATGGGGGGTCGCGAGCTGTCAGCCTCCACCCCAAACTCTGCTTTGCATCTATTGATGGTTACTGGGACCCACTAGGGCTCGTGCCTACAAGGCCTAGTTGCTGAAGCACCTTAAGTGCTTGCCTCTGAGATGTGGTACGCCTGGCACACTACAGGCACTGTAGAGGTTTGGAGTACAGAGTAACCCCAATAATTGCACTATATGTCTAAGTATCAAGAATTCTAACAAACAGCAACCAAATACAGAGAGAGACAGCAGAATGGCACAACTCACCCACCTTGCAGACTGTCTCTTTTGCAGGCAGACTGCTGAAAACCCAGATCCCACCCTTCCCTTACTATTTTAAGTGATAGCTTCTAATTTTAACAGTTTTCAGTATACCACATAACTCTAGTAAGACTGATGCAGCCCATTCATCTTCTTGGACTTCTAGATGGCTTGATTGTGCGTTTTACTGTGGGCACGTCTTCTGGCTCTGATCTCACAAAACGAGGTCCGGCCCTACTCTGCATTGATGATCTAGTGGCATATTTCACAAAAGTAGAGTTTCCCCTGGTGCCCTGGGACAAAATTTTCCCTCCCTGACCCCTGTTGTTGAACATTATTCTGTACACTGGTTAGCTAATGCCTTCAACATCAAAAGTGACTGCATCACAGAGGAGCTGTATGTGATCCTTCAGGTGGTATAAAAATGTGCTAAGTATTGCTCTCATTATGGTACATGCCCCCTTATTTCTAACTATTCAGTAAATTATCTTTCTTCAATTAAGAACGGAGCAGCCAGCGTAGTTATAATTTGCGTATTGGCATTTTTGAGAGAACTTAATTATCTTAGACATGTAATGTTAAACATCACCTCCAAGCGTCCCTGATATAACACATCTGATGAAATGTGTCATTTAAAATAATATAATAAAAGCACAGGAGAAAAGGTGGTGAACAGGGAGAACTTGTGCAAACATCAAAAGTACCATATGTACCAGGCATTTCAAAAAGGATTTCCTGTGTACTTAAAAGTCACAATGATTTAACGTGTCTTCCATATGCAAGCTCAAATCTATAAACTGATTAACTTGGGCTAAAGTTCTAGCTCTTTAAAAAAAAACCAAGTGTTTACAAAAAATAGAAGAAGAGTTCTTAGAACAGGCTTGTGAAATTTGGCTGCTAACAGTGCGGATAAAGGAATCTGGACATCAGCAAAAAATGTAAATTAAGAATCAGCTTTGGACTGAAACACTTAGAAATTATTATTCCATTTAGGGCACGAATTATACAGCAGCTTGATGCTATTACATGCTCAGTTTGAAGCTCTTCTATTGTAAATTACATGCATGTTATGGCATTACACACACACACACACACACTCCTATGTCCATCAGCCCTTTCAGTCTGAATTCCTATTCACACGGAATAATTTTTTGCAGAATTATTTTGAATGAATTACCACATGCATATTTTAGGCAGAACATCACCTTTTGGGATGAGAGAGAGTTTGTGCTATTGAGCTATATAATGAAAACTTAAATGTCGATTGTGATGTAGGATATGTACTATTTTCATATTTAGTTCACATATGCAAGTAATGGAATGAGACAGGTGTCTGCCAGAATTCAGTGCTCTAGCTTATTTGACTCTTTACTTCTCCTTTCAGACCACCTACAAAGGTGCCAATTAATAAAATTTCGAATGGTGATTTTTGGTGCTAAAATTAGACAAAATGATCTAAAACCATTCAATTCCTTTCAAAAAGTCACAAAAAACAGATATCTATTAACAGTAACTTTTTAAAATAGTTTCCACAAATGCATATGCATAGAAACTATTTTCTCATAACATTTTATCTTAGCAATGTTGAGTCACACCAAAACTGGAATGAGGCTGTTTTAATGTAATGGAGAAAATTAACATGGGGACCTATTGCAAATAAATGGGAGATTTATCAGCATTAAACTAGCATTATAATACAAAGAGTTAAAGTCCTTTACCAACATAAATATATCTGCTGATTTTTCAAAACTAAAAAAACCTTGCTCATATCTCTTAAATTGTCTGCCTCTTATTTACTCTTACGGGAGCTTGAGCGCCAGATAAAAATGTCTGATTGGCCGGGAGCAGCCCGCGGGCCGTAGTTTGCCCACCCCTGCTCTAAATCTTAGGTAAACCAAATTTGTGAATCATAGGGACAAAAATAGGTTATCGACAGAGATGACTCAAAGTGTGGCTCTGGAGCCAGATCTAGACCACCCCAAATTTTCTGGGTGTTTTATGTAAGGTTTTGATTTGATCACTTATAAAGATGGAGAAAGCTGCAAAATTTGCAGTTAGAGCAGTGTTTGGATTTCAAACATGTGCAAACTAGGAGTTGTTCAGAGCTGGAGATTTAGTTCTGGCCCATCTCTTTCTCAAGCATTTTGATTTTTAATCCAAGTGCTAGATCACTCTTTACATCATACCCAAAGATTGTACCTTGGTAGCATGTTAATTGTTTGTCTTCCACTTCTCTCAACACTGCAATATAGGCTACAATATATATCATTCATTTTTGCCAGGTTTCAATTCAATAATTTATGGGGGGAAATTAGTTTATTATTTTAGTGCTTAGAACATGAGACTAGGATCCAAGGAGTTTTAACCCCAGGTTTGCTGCTGGTTTGCTGTATTACCTTGAGCAAGTTATTTATCATCTCTGTGTTCTGGTTTCCCCATTTTACAAATGGGAACAATACCTTTGAACACTCAGAGGGATAGGATTATTTACTCAATCTTTATGCAACTCTCTAAACATGTAAAATGCTAAGTGTCATTAGCAGTTATTACTATTAAAGACCCATTGTTTCAAACCAGATGACTTTTCAGTTGATGTCTTTTCCATAGTCTAATTTGACTGGAGTTAAAAGATGTGTCCCACTTTTCTGCTTAAATGTTCCTATACACAGCTGTGAAACATTAGCAGATATAGATTACCCTGAGTCATCTTAAACTTAGAAGGGCTTTGACTTTATAAAGTGAGTGAAGTGCATTTACCTCATGGTCTGACCTTGAAGAAAACAAGAAGTTTGCAAAATTTTGGTGCATTACTCATATTCAGACTGTTTTAAGATCTGATGTTTGTGCCTAAACCTTTCATAAAAGGCTCCATATGTTCCAGAGTGAAATACTGTTATCATGTATGGAAAACCTGTCACATCGTTTAAAAAAAGGCATGATGCAGTTGGAGAGTAAAAGAGAAAATACATAATTCTATATGATCTGCTCTTTACTCTGTCTCTTCCAGTTCATTCCAGCCATAGGCTACAAATAACAGACCTTCAACTGTCTGCAACTGTCACTGATTTGTAACATTTGTTTTTAATCAAGATAAATTTGACTCTGATTTAAAGAGCATTCTAACCACTAACTCATGTATAAGTTCAGGGGGAGTGTTCAGGAAGGATGTTCTAGCTCTCCCCCAGGATAACAAGATGAATCTGTCACTGAGGAATTGCTTTAACTGGCACAGTGTAATTTCACTGAGAGATTATTTTGTTTGAAGCAGTACTCTGCAATTGGCATTTTTGGACTAGCTGAGCTAGTAAAGTCTCTGGGCTGGAGTCATTTGGATGGGGCAAATCACTACACAAGCATGGGTTTCACAAGCATGAAGGTTCACCCCTTTGGTAGCCCTACTGATCCACACTGAACTATGAAAAGGAAATGGCCTTCAGCTTGACAAAATCAAAAGACAGACTCATAAAGTGCAGTACCCCAGAGGCCACATGATGTACCCTAGTTATCCAGCTGGTTCCTGTGGAAGCATGCAGATAGGCTTTGCTTTAAAACCCAATTTATATCATAGCATTAACGCGAAAGCAGAGCAGGAAATTGTCTTCCTGTCCCATGAACATTTTTTAGATTTCAAAAATGTTTGTTCTGCATGGGAACAAAATTGAGACCGTTCAATTTTTTTCATGGAAAAACAAGAGAGACACACATATTCCACCCCACCCACCCCATAGCATAGTTAGTGATTAGGGCACTCCCCTGGGATGTGGGACCCAGGTTCAAGTCCATACTCTGTTTAATTTGAACCCTAGTCTCCCACATGTGTGCCTAGTAACGAGTATGTGTTGTGTCTTTCTCTATTAGCAGTGCTTAATGTGGTCTGAAAAACAGGCCAAGGGGTCTATCATCACCCACATCTGCCTGTCTAGCGATTATTTCTGCCCCCACATTAGGTTTTCTGCCCCGGCCTCACCTCTGGAGCTCCTGAAGTTCTCTCCCAGGTCTGGGCCAGCTGCAGCAAGGTCCCCTCTCCCAATTTCAGGCCAGGGGTTGCAGGAAACAGAGGAGATATCTGTTTGCTCACAGGAGGGAGCAGAGCTGTCCTGAGCTTTTGGGCTCTTTCCGTCTCCACGCTCTCCAAGGAGAATGACATTGGCTCCTGAGGGGAGGGAGGGAGTTCTGCCTGCTTTCTGCAGCAGCTCTGATTGGCTGCTCTTCTCCAGCAGCTGGGCAAGTGGGAAAAGCAGTCAATCAGAAAGGGTTTTCCCCCTATGCAATACAAAAAATGTATTGCAAGTGAGCCCCTCAGTGACCTGGCTCAATTTTTAGAAATTTTATCTCCCGGGTCTGTGACTCATTGCGTCCCAGTGCACTCGAAGCACTGCTTGGTGGGTATGTTGCGGTGGGTCTTTCTCGCTCTCTCTCTCTCTCTCTCTCTGATTTTGAGCAGAAATTCCATCCTGGGCCTGAGCCCTATTCCCAATTAAATTTAGTTAAAACTGACGCTTTCCCATGAAAAGTTTTGGTTTAAACAAGTTGACACTTTTTGAGGGAAAAAAAAATTTTGTCAAAAAATTCTTAACCTGCTTTAATTATTACCTCCAGAGTTGAGTCAATGACCCAAAGAAGTTTTGAGCACCTTTTTCCTCTGTTCTTAGGTTCTACTCTTCCATGTTTCTGCATGTGACTGTGCTAAAGGATCTGACTGATGTATTTGCTCTTATTTTATGGAGAGTAACTGTGAGGAAAATATAATTCTCACCATTAGGTCACCTGTGTCAAGAATACCACATATGTTAGAAAATTGGGAACTATTTCTCATCTCCACCTGAAGCACATAAAGGAACTTATAAATGATATGCAGTTGCCAGACTCTATACTGTTCCCTACAGATACCCTCCCACTGACTTGTGTTTTCAACTGTCATTAATATAGCCTTAAATGTTATATAGATTCAAAACTGACTGTGGAAACTGAAGGCAACATGTGTGAAGAGGTAAACCATTCCCAAAGTTTTGCAAGTGGCTAATTTGGGTGAATTGAAAAAGGTGAGAGGAAATAATTAAGGTGAGCAATAAGGTAATTTCTGCAAGAACTGTACATGCTGGCCAACATTTTTACATCTTATTGCTTAAAATCTGTCTCCTAAATCTGTGTCTAGAAACCTAAATAAGTGGTTTGATTTTTTTGCACATGCTGGGCACCCACAAATCGGGAAAGCAGCCTATCCTGAGTATCTTTAGAAGTCAGGACATGTTTATTTAGGTGGCTAAATATGGATTTAGTAGCCTAGCTTTGGACCGTAGCTTTGAAAATGTCAGCCACTGTAAACAGATTAGTGTCATTTGTCCATGTCTAGTGATGTCTCACCAAAGGGACAAACACACTTCTTGAGTGTAGGCTTCTAATCATTCAGAAGGCATGACTCAATGAAGCTTTCAATTGGCTAACAGTAAACGCAGTTTTAGGAAATAATTACTATGATCCTCCTCTCTCTTCATTGAATGAGCACCCACATCTTTAGTCTGCAGAACTGGCTTGGAAGTTTTGGGAAGAGAGGTGCACTCTTAGGACTCCACGCATATCCATTTTGTGTCATAGCCAGAAATATCACATAATAAGACGAGTCTCTCTCATGGTCCAAGCCAAAAAGCTGAAGGAAAAATTTATGTAAATATTTCATAATGCAAAGGTCTTTGGTTTAAGTGCTGTTTAAAGTGGGTGAAGTATTAGAGAATTTGGACTACATGTTTACATCTATTTCATGTTCACCCATCTCTGTGGCTTTCTTCCTATTACAAAGTTGGCATTTCAAAAATTTGCACTCTCTCACTCAGTTGTTTTGAGAGTTGCTAGAGGCTTGAGAAAAGGTTGCAATTTTCTCAGTAAGGTGCGATTTATATTTAAATTTTGCACTTTAAAAAAATTACATTTAATAACACACCTTAATAATATGTGTCCTTACTCTTGTAAGGCATTTTCCATGGAACAAAGGCTGTGTTGATTTATACTCACATGCCAAAAAAATTAAATTAAGTTAAATTAAATTAAATTAAATTAAAGGCAATTGGATTGAGCAAGGCTGTAAATCAGCACCGTATTTTTATGCGTTACCTTCACTCCCTCATTGTACACTAACCATCAGAATGAATTATCACAGGCTTCTGGAACATGATATCTCCAGGACGTTGGTGTTTCTGAGAAAAGAGAGTTTATATTAAAAATCAATGCCTATAATTTGTTTTTCCTCTATTAAAAATATTACTAGAGGCAGAGGGATTGCTAACGACACTCATTGTGTAATCTGATTTCTTTGTACCCCTGAATACTAGTTCAGAAGCAAACATCCAATTTTATTTTTAAAAATGTAACAACAGATTTGAGCTTTAGCCATTCGCCATAGCCTGGGGATTCCAATCACATTTGGAACACTAACTAAAATGAAGGTGGGTTCCTCTCTGATAAAGCCTTGTTAGAAGTAATCCTTACTACTGCAGGTAGACAAAATAACGTCCTATAGCCTCAGTGAGCCTGATACAGACAAGCAGTTCAGCTGAACTGTCCAAGCTGAGAGTTTGTGAGGGGCACTAATTGGGTGACTGTAAGATGCTGTTTCTCTCTTTTAGTCAGTTCAAGTGTCCAGCATCTGGAATGTGAAAGTTTCCAGACTGTCAGAAAGTGACATGTCACAGGCACCCCATGACTCTCATCATTCTGTGATCTGACCTCATCAACTCTAGATATACCATTTCTTCATGTCAGCCACAGCAAGGATCCTTTAGGTGGAAATGTTGCTGGGTACCTCTGCTGACGGAATAAATTGTTGGGGATGAGCTGTCTGAAGGATTTATTAATGTTGTTATTAGCTGAAATGATGTAGATAGGTGGGGGTTTTTTGCTATTCTGCCTCACCACCATGTTTTTTCACTGCTATTTGTGGTCATTTCACTTAAACATACTTTGTCATGTTAAGGTTTCAGTGGGGTAGCCGTATTAGTCTGTATCAGCAAAAACAAGTCCTTGTCCTATAGTAGGTGACTTTTGGGTACACCTTTTGGCTCTGTCTTCTGTACCCAGAAGTCACCTACTATAGGACCTACTATAGGACAGACTCAACAAAGAAACTAACAGAACACCACCAGCCATCACCTACAGCCCCCAATTAAAACCTCTCCAGCGCATCGTCAAGGATCTACAACCTATCCTGAAGGACGACCCATCGCTCTCACAGATCTTGGGAGACAAGCCAGTCCTCGCTTACAGACAGCCCCCAAACGTGAAGCAAATACTCACCAGCAATTACACACCACACAACAGAAACGCTAACCCGGGAACCAATCCCTGCAACAAAGCCCGATGCCAACTCTGTCCGCATATCTATTCAAGGGACACCATCATAGGACCTAATCACATCAGCCACACCATCAGGGGCTTGTTCACCTGCACATCTACCAATGTGATATATGCCATCATGTGCCAGCAATGCCCCTCTGCCATGTACATTGGCCAGACTGGACAGTCTCTATGCAAAAGAATAAATGGACACAAATCAGACATCAAGAATTGTAACATTCAAAAACCAGAAGGAGAGCACTTCAATCTCCCTGGACACTGAATAACAGACTTAAAAGTCACCATTCTTCAACAAAAAAAAAACTTCAAAAACAGACTTCAATGAGAAACTGCAGAACTGGAATTAATTTGCAAACTTAACATCATCAAATTAGGCCTGAATAAAGACTGGCAGTGGCTGGGTCACTACAAAAAGTAAATTTCCTTCTGTTGATACTCACCCCTTCTTGTTAACCATTGGGAATGGGCCACATCCACCCTGATTGAATTGGCCCCATTAGCACTGACCCCCCCCCCACACACACACACACTTAGTAAGGCAACTCCCGTCTTTTTATGGGCTCTATATTTATACCTACCTACTGTATTTTTCACTCCATGCATCTGATGAAGTGGGTTATAGCCCACGAAAGCTTATGCCCAAATAAATTTGTTAGTCTCTAAGGTGCCACAAGGACTCCTCGTTTTTGTCATGGTAATTACTGTAATTATTGCTGCTATATACAGACCCTCTCCCTATTTGTCTCCAGATACTTTTTCTTTCTTTCTTTCCAACTGACCTGATTTTGCACTTTGTGTTTGGACTTGGTGTGGAAAATTTCAGGGATCTGATTTTGAGGGGCAGTTTGGTGTCTCAGTTTTCAGATATCTCTTGTAGAGGACCTCAGAGTGCCCTATTTGAAGGAAAGTTCCTTTATGGTGCAGGGGATGTCACTCTCACATGAAGGTGTATTTTTTGGGGAGGGAGCAGAGCTTGGTATTTCAAATTTGGAGGAGAGGGGGCAGGGAATCAGATTTTCTTGAATATGAAGTAGACCCTTTGCAGAGTCTAACAATCTCTCTCTTTCACACACACACACACACACACACCTTGCTGTCTCCAGGTGCATGCAGAGAGAGCTACCTATTATTAGATTCCCACAGAAAAGCCTGAGTCTTTAGGTTTACCTTTAATTGTTTTGTTACCTTTTTTTTATTGTGAAACGTGACTTTCCTTCTTTCCTGGTCATTTGTACAGAATTTCCCATAATGTTCTGCACCATGGTGATTTTTACCATCCTCTCCTTCCTTCTCTAATTATGGTTGTTCTGTTGATCATTAACTAATAGAGTTGCTTAGTTACTAATGTGGACAATCCCTTGAACCTTCATAAATATTTAACTTGTACTATAGAGCGGTAACAGTCCTTTGCTGATGATCAAACTCAATGTGCTGCATGTTTTATAGCTGGGAAATTGTGTAGTCACCAAATCCCATCTCTTTCTGAAATGTCTAAAAGACCTTAAAATGCAGTGGGTAGTTCTGTTTTTTAAGGTAACTGTAAAGAAGGCAGGTCCCTCTGCTATCTTCTGGCCTATTTGGAAATAGCTCGTACTGTAAACTGAAATGCAATCCAATAGCTGCTTTAAAAAAAATCTGACTGTGTGCAAAATGAAAAAGCAATCCAGTCCACAGAGGATTTAAATATTAATGCTGCCCCTACAAAATAAGATCTGGAGTCTCACAGCCATAAGCCCAACACTTTTTTGTTCAGTGAATTAAAAAAAAACCACTATAGGTCATGTGCAATTACCCAGAAGGTCAGACAAAAAGCTATTGAGTGAAACCTGTAACCAGTGCGGGTTGCTAGGGGAGGAATCTCACTTAATGGAACCCTGCAGCACAAAAACACAGGACTGTTTTATGATAACCTTGGAATGTTTGTTAAGAAACGTAAGATGCTTTTGCTCTGAGCTACTGCCCCTACACTTCTCCCATTTACTGTGGAGTCAGTCTCCTTAAATGAAAGCTTTGACAATTTCTCTATAAATTGCACTCCTTGAGAGGTCTCCTGCAGCTCGTCTGTTTGTTCTCCTGGGGTTTTGAAAGCTGCACACTGTGGAAGCCTCCATCCCTTCTCTATTTGTCCTTTTCTTATTGCTTTCTGAACCAATTATTATTTATTTATTTATTTATTTTTGACTGTCCAAAGGATTAGGGCTGAATAAAACTAAAACCCACCAATTTTGCCACAGATGCTAACCAGATGAATTCCTCCCTCCTCCCCCAAATCTCCAGCCAACACTATCGTCACCAAAGTAATGTAATCTTTACTTTTATTCCCTTCAACTCAATTGGTTTAATATGGGTTTGTGTCTTATGGCATTACAGGTCAGAGTCTGACCTCAGTTACATGGCAGTAACCCTTTCCAGTGGAGTTACTGATGTTTTTGTTAATGAGATTGGAGTCTAGTACAGTATTCTGAAAAGGAGCTCTTTATCTGGCTTGAAAAGTACTGATATTCTGCAGTGCATGGTGCTGGCTACTGGCTAAAAAAACCAAAGGGGACAGCAAATAAATCCTAATATGTATATTTACCAATAAGCCACTTTGACTGCATTTCAAAAAGAGCTATAAATTGGAACTGGTCAAAAAATAAGTGTTTTTTTCCCATGGAAAAGTCCATCTTTTCAGCAAAATATCAAACACCAAAACATTTTCATTCAAAATGGCATCTCCTAGGAGCTATAGTTACACTTCCATTCTCCTCTATGGGCCAGGCTCCCAGTCAGACTATATCACCCATGGCCCACCAGTTTCTCTTCTCCTGGTGAGGGAATGTGTGGTAGGAATCACTTGCTGAGATGCATTATGGAGATGTAGTCCAGCCAGAGATCCTAGCCCACAGATGAAAAAGGGGTAAATAAGACACCCAAATTACAACTCCAATGAGGCATCGTGGCACCATATTTTAATCAAAATATTTCTGTTTTTAGCTGTTTGGGGTTTTTTGGAGAAAATATCAACATTTTTCTGATGAAACCACTTTTTAAAAAAAAAACTTTTATTTTGTCAAAACCTCAATTTTCCAATTAAATATAGTTTTGATGGAAAAATTTTACAAGCCTGACTATTCACTTTCTGTAAGTTAACAGCCCTTTTGGAAAGCTTCAGCAATTTCTGTAGAATTTTCCATTCTTTTTACTCTCCCATGACTAGCTACTTTGAGCTGAAAGAGTTACATGGCCACAGAGTAGCCACATAATTCCCACACAACTCTTTGAAGATGAGAGGACTATGTTGTCCTAGGCAGGAAAGTAAGAGTATGACAGGTTGAAATAGAAGAGTCTATTCATGGGCTGAGATTTACTTCTGGAAAACAAAGGTAGTGTACACTTGATGTGACAACTGAAACATGTCTGATTTCTCAAGAGATTTTGGTGCCACCATGTTGCTTCCACTTCAGATCACAGAGCTTGCACCTGCACAATCTCATTGGCTGTTTATGTAACACGGACAGACCCCTCATCATCAGTGGGCAGGATCGAACCTGCGATTTCTGGAGCTAAAGATATGAGCCTCTACTGCATGAGCTAAAAGCCACATGGTTGCTAGCTAAGGCTGTAGCAGACTCATCAATCTCTAAGTGGTCTCGGTGCCAGTAGATGGGACAGAGCACCACACCCAGGAGGTGTGTGGGTTACATATGTATGAAACCGAGGGCCCATAATGTCTACATTTTCATAAAGTATTCCTGAAACATCACAGCCCAGTTCAGATGCCTGATGAGATGTCAAGGGCAGTGTACATCTCGGACTATTGGGTCCCGGTGCTTATGGACAACTGGACCAGTGATAATGAGACTGGGTTTTAGTTCAGCTCATGGTCCAAGATGGGTCACAACATGTACAAATGAAAAGGATAAAGATTATGGTAAAACTAGAGAGTCCAGACTACCAGGCACAATCTCTGATGTACCAGAGCTGCAAGGCTTCCAGTCTTTCAGAAGACCTTCTTATTATTTGTTGTATTTTATGAACTCAAACTCTGGGATGGGACCCACACTCAGCTATCCCTTGGCCAAATGCAAGGGATGCTCAGAGAGAATAAAAGAACAAAAATGGTATTTTTCCTCATCAAAAACAAAGCAAAAATGAAATTCAGTCCATTAATAATTTCCTTGTCTTTCAGTTCTGTGTCTCCAGCTTGAGTCAGAGATCTATGTGTAAGCTGCCAGGGTGTGGGCAGCCTTCCTAGTGGGTAGGACCTTGCCTGGTGGTTGCAGTGGCAGTTTGGAGTAATGGTAGGTGCAGATCCAGGAGTCAGGTACTGGGCTCAGGGTGAAGCCAGAGTCAGGGTCAAGGAACCAAGCCAAAGCTCAGAACCAAACTCTGAATTGGGGCAGGGCTGCAAGGCAAAGACGGGAACAAGGGGCTGAAAACAAGAGCAAGGCAAGCACAGCTGCAGGCATGGGACACGGTCAGGTGATGCTGTGCTGCGGCCACTGCAAGGCTCAAGTAGCTGTCTGTGGCTTCCTTTCCCAAACGGGAGACACAAGCATTTGGAGAAGGTCTCACTGAGCCCAGCTGAGCTTGCTGGGTCGCCTAGTGGATCACCCAGGCTCAGGCCAGCTCTGTTCCTGATACTACATGGTTATAGTTGTGGATCTGTCCAAGCTGCCGACCCTCCTTCCTTTCAGTCAGAAATCTTCATTAGCTATTCACCTAATCACAAACAAGCATACAAGATAAAATAAGCTTTAAAAAACAGCCTCCAACATACCAAGCCTGAGCTAGAGAGCAGTGATGGATGAACCTACAAAGTGTCAGAGGTCCAGTTTGGCTTGGACATTTTCCTGGAGCTTATTTGGCCAGGGAGTCAGGTTAAAAATCCAAGGACAGGCTTTTGTGTAAGATTTCTAGGTCTTCCTGACATTAGCTGTTTCTGATTTTGAATGTGAGGATAACTTTTCTTGTGGTATTTTGATATTTCTGCCTCTGGTCTCAGCCAAACCAGAGTCATTGAAAACAGCCTAAGCCTCATGGTTTTGAATTTCAAAAACTCCCATTAAGTCTCTTTTACTGAATGTGCACTCTTCCCCCATCTATAATTGAACTGGCTGCAAGTTGTTGCCTAATCATACAGGCTCAATGCTTCAGAGGCTTACTGGGGCATCCAAATCCCCATTCAGGTGTTTAGTTTGAGCCCATGTGTGCTCCTGTCCCACTCCCAGTTTTCAAAGTAGGTGTCTGGGATTGCACAGTCAGTTTGTGCTGGAAGAGGTGTGTGAGAAAATGAGCTGGGCTGTGAAGATGGCCATGGTAATAGATGTGCATGAACTATGTTTTCAGACTTGTGCAGACAGGCCCATTCAGGTTGATTTAGACATGTGCAAATGGCTCAAGCAAAGGAGTAAGTAAGGAGATTCGGGCAAGGTGGATTCCAAGCAGCTCTCTGACCACAGCTCCAAAGATGCAGCAAATGACGCTGAGTAACAAGCAGCACCAACAGACATGGCCAAGTTATCAGGCATGTGTAATAGATTTATACCTAGTCCTGCTACATTGCTGTCTTGAGGGTAAAGTGCTTTCCAATCTACTCCTCCAGATTAGCCATGAGATTAATGAACACGGCACTGGTGTAGCTCCCGCTGCCTCTCCACAGCTCCATGGTATCAGCTGGCAAGATCTGTTTCAAAAGTTCCATGGCAAATTTATCTGCAGACCATCAAGTGGCACAGTTTGCTGACTGAGAATGGCACATTCAAAATGGTGGTATCTGGTAGTGCGTTCTCATTCAGGGCATGATACCCCCATCGTTTGTCTGGCCCTGACCTGATCCATATTCATATCTATCATGCCCTTCCCTCCACCACGGAATGGACACTAAGTACTCTTAAAAGGTTGGAGGGGGAATAAATTTTAGGGGACTATATTTTACTGAGCTCCCTGGCCAAAGATATTTTATGTCTGGTGTGAAGTCCAAGAATGAGTGTATCTGTTCTACAGACAATCAAGAGTCAGTGCACGTATGTGAGGTGTGTGGTGTTACTTTTTAAAGGTACTGGACTACCCACATTGGTTATCTCTACACTTATGAAAACTTGCAACATTTGACCTTTATGTGATGAAAACTGTCTCCAGTATCTCACTGTTATCATCCACTTGTGCCGTGTAGTAAGGTGCCCTCTTGTCCCGCTACAGTATCTGTTGCAAGCAGCTGCAAAATGAGGTGATGCAGATAGTCTTATTCTTAGCTGTAACTGTCCTGGAGATACTGGGGGGAAGTGTGGGCAGTAGTGACAAATGGCACACAGGAGCTCATTTTCAAAATCCCAGTGTGGTGCATGCAGCCAGGATCTGTATGAGCAACCACATACATTTTGATCCATTGTGTCCTCTTTTTTCAGACTGCCCAAACCTGCATGTTTCTTTTTGAAAAGAATCCCTCTTCTAGGCTGCAGAAAGGAAATAAAAGTTCAGGACTCAAACTTATTCTGGTGCCCATGGGCACCCATGTGAGATTCTTTGAAATTCTGAAGTGGAGGCTTCTGCATCATTTTGGCTGCTGTTCAGAAGTGTGTGAGTGTGTGTGTGTTAAAAATACCCCAGAAGGAAGTTCCTTCAAATACAATTCTGTTGTGAAAGGAAATATATATACACACACATACACTATCTCTCTCATATATAAATAATACGTACACGTACACGTACACACATACACACACTTCCTTTCACATAAGAATTGTATTTGAAGGAACTGCCTGCTGGTGCATTAGAGGGTAGAGGAAATCTTGATCAGAGGCTTAAAAACTCATAACACAGGGTTTTTTCCTTCTCTTTTTTAAAATATGATACTGAAAGAACTTCCTAGACTTTCCTGTGAGGTTTAGTGAAACATATTCTGGCACTGAAAATGGTTTATGGATTCCCGCAACTTCTGTAATATCTTTGATCTGGAATTGGGACTATTCCAATAAATACATTCTCTGTGTATGATGCATTGTATTTCTTTTTCACCTGGTCATTTTCCTTCTACTCTTTCTCCCTTTAGACAATAGTTTTTATTTAACTCATGGATAACTTTATTCTGGTCATCTTGAAATGTTTTGCAGCCAACAATTTCTTTCATGCCTTGCTTCTCTTGTCTTATCAAATGCAAGAAATTAAATCCAAAACTTGGTAGATAGGGGCACAAAACAGAGAGGTTTGGAATATTTATTGCTATTGTCTGTTGAGTTGGGGATGAGGAGGAGAGCAATGGGTATAAGCATCAGGGAAGACCTAGGGCATGTCTACACTGGCAGAGTTACAGCACCGGGAGTTACAGAGCCGCTTAGAGAGCACTCAAGGGAAAATGCTGTTGTGTGTTCACACTGTCAGCTGCCTGAGTAATAGCGTGTTCACACTTGCGGCATTTGCAGCATTATTCAGAGTGGTGCATTCTGGGGAGCTGTCCCACAGAGCATTTCTTCCTCTTCTGCCACTAAGAGTTGTGGGAAGATGGTGGGGGGGTCGCAGGGCATCATGGGTACTGGCCCAATGCCCCGTGATGCATTGCTTTGCATCCCAGAAATCCTTGTGCTTCCATCCACATTTTGTGCCATCTTTCAACAGTTCGTGTACTGCGCACCCTGCCTCTTCGGGCTGCAGGAACGGATCCCAAACTGTTGACCAGTATGCTGCTCGCCCTGACCAACAGGTCACAAGTGGCAGTGGAGTTATTCCTTAAACTACAAAGGTAAGGTGAGTGTGACATTGATCTCACCACGCGTAGTAGCTATGACACGAGATTGCTTGTGGCATTCATGGAGGTGCTGACTACAGTAGAATGCCTTTTGGGCTTGGGAGAACAAGCACTGAGTGGTGGGATCACATCGTCATGCACGTCTGGGATCATGAGCAGTGGCTGCATAGGCGATGACTTCTAATGGCGCCAGTGGGTGCTTGACCCCCTCTGCCCCCGACCCCACCGTGATTCTGCCCCTTCCCCTCCAATCCCTTCCCTGAAGTGCCCACCCCAACTCCACTCCCTCCCTGCTCCTCTTCTGACTCCTTCCCCAAATCCCCACCCCAGCCCTGCCTCTTCCCCGCCTCCTCCCCTGAGCGTGCCACGTTCCTGCTCCTACCTCTTCCTCCTGGAGCTTGCTACAGCTGTTTGGCAGCAGCAAGTGCTGGGAGGTAGGTGGAGGAGCAGGGACGTGGCATGCTCAGGAGAGGAAACGGAGGCGGGGGTGAGGTGGGGTGTGGCGGGGAGCTTGGCTGCCGGTGGGTGCAGAGCACCCATTAGTTTTTCCACGTGGAGTCGGCGCCTATGAGTGGCTGCAGAACTTTCGGATGAGAAAAGCTACATTCATGGGACTACGTGATGAGGTCACCCCATCCCTGCGGTGCAAGGTCATGAGAATGAGAGCTGTCCTGCCTTTGAAGAAGCACGTGGCGATTGCACTGTGGAAGCTGGCTACTCCAGACTGCTACCAATGGGTCGCTAACCAGTTCGGAGTGGGAAAGTTGACCATTGGACTCATGTTGATGGAAGTGTGCAGGGCCATTAACCGCATCCTCCTCCGAAAGACCGTGACTCTGGGCAACATGTGTGACATTGTGGATGGCTTTGCACAAATAGGCTTCCCTAACTGCAGAGGGGCGATAGGTGGCACACACATTCCAATTCTGGCACCAGACCACCTAGCCACCGAGTACATTAATCGCAAGGGGTATTTCTCAATGGTTCTCCAGGTGCTTGTGGATGACCGTGGGCATTTCACAGACATTAGTGCAGGCTGGTCCAGAAAGGTGCATGACGCACGTTTCGGAACACTGCCCTGTTCAGGAAGCTGAAAGCTGCAAGATCTTCTCGAAGCAGAAGATCACCATAGGGGAAGTCAAAATACCCATTGTGATCCTGGGAGACCCTGCCTACCCCTTAATGCTGTGGCTTATGAAGCCATACATGGGGCAACTTGACAGCAGAAAGGAGCAGTTCAACAACAGGCTGAGCAAGTGCAGAATGACTGTTGAGTGTGCTTTTGGCCATTTAAAGGCCCACTGGCGCTGCCTCTATGAGAAGCTGGACCTGGCCAATGACAATATTCCCTATGCTTATATTGTACTCTCCATAATATTTGTGAAGGGAAGGGTGAAAGTTTCACTCAGGGATGTACCACAGAGGCTCAGTGCTTGGAGGCTGAGTTTGAACAGCCAGAGACCAGGACTATTAGAGGGGCACAGCATGGGTTCCCTAAGGATCAGGGATGCCTCTAGGCAGCAATTTGAAGCTGAAAGCCACGAATATTTGTTGCTATGCTTGGGACTGCAGTACTTGTAATGCTAGAAGGTGATTGTGATTGGTGCAGATGATGCAATATGAAGGTTTAACTTAATTATCTGTTGCTTTGCAGGGCTCTGTTTGCTTTCAATTAAGTGAATAAAGATTGCTTGCAAACCCACACAATTCTTTTATTAAAAAACAACAACTGCAGCAGAGAGTCAAACAAAAAAACCCATCAGCAGTGAGGGGGATGGGGGAAGGGAAACTCCCAGGAGGAGGTGGAGTCCCAGGATGGCTAAAGATTTGTGTATGTCCTGGAATCATATCTAGCCTTCTCCTTTGGGGTAAATGCAGTGGGTACTGTAGTTCAGCAAGGCTAAACTGCAGAAGGACAGGTGTTGAGTGCAGTGGGTAATGGGAGTCTGCAGGGCTGGACTGTGATGGGGCAGGAGTGGAATGCAGTGGATACAGACTGGAGCCAGGAGGTTGATAAGAGTGTGTTGGCAGTGTCTGGGGGGGCGGGGGGGAGCATGGGAAAGAGTTTTGTGACAGTGGCTGCAGGGGAGAGCAGGTGTGGAGTTGCTCAGTTTGCAGAGCTAGTATCTCCTGGAGCATGTCTGCTTGGCGCCCCATAACCTTTAAGAGCCACTCCATGGCTTCACTCTGGCATGCTGCATTCTCCTTTTGCTCCCTCTTCTTGCTGTCCTGCCACTCCTTCAATTCCTGTTTCTCGGCGGCGGAGTGCATCATAATATCACACAGAAAGTCCTTAGTTCTTCTTGGCTGCTTTCTAATTCTGTGCAACTGTTCATCTGCCAGTAAGAAAGAGGGAGGCTGGGCTCCCAAGGTAATCTCTGTGAAGTTTAAATGCAACATTTTACAGAAGCAGTGTTGTTTGCAACACACAGAACACTGAAGGAAAATAAGATATGGGGATGACGGTTGGTCATCTGAGGGCAGGGCAGTAGAGTTCAAACCAATGAGCAGAGAGGCGAGAACAGGCATTGTGGGACACCTCCTGGAGGCCAATGGCAGCGCTGTAATCGACCAGGGTGTCTACACTGGTACTGCAGCACTGTAGCCCCGGCGCAGAAAGCTCTACGCCTCCCGTTGGGGTGGGTTTTTTAAGTGCTGCCACTGTGCAGTTTCTGCGCACGAAGTGGCTTGGCAGTGTGTACGCCTCGGGAGTTACAGCGCAGAGAGCTGCTTTACTGCGCAGAAACTTGCCAGTGTAGACCGGGCCTTAGAATCTGCTTTAAAGATGTTAGCACACATTGTTTAATAACAATTACTATGTTACTAAAGCAGTGTGTCTCAACAACAATACAGGATGCTGTTTTAGTGATCATTATACACCCATAGTCTGTGTAAGGCCCTTAGGAATGTCCCCTAGCAGTATAAGGGCAATCAATGTAGCTTTAGAATACAAAGCTGTATTCTAAATGTAAAAAGAAATATTCCATGCCCAAAATGGTGTCTAATGTATCTAGCAAGTGACCTTCTTTTACACCAGACATTCCCCTACCATATTCAAATGCAGGGCTTTAAAATTAGATTTAATAGAAATGGCAGTTTAGATCATCAAAGAGCAAGCACAGAATGGCATAGAACTGCAGGAACATAACAGACATTAGGTGGGATTTTGATAGGTGCCTACTGTGACTTGGGAGCACAAGTCCTATTGATTTAGTGTTTCTAGCTTATTTGAGCTGAAAAGGATTTTCCTCTCAGGGTCTCCCACAAAGGATTAGATGTTCACCTGGATAATGAGAATGCTCACAGTTAGGGTAAAAGAAAATAAGAAAGGATATTAACCTCATGCTTAGGGGCATAAGACTTGATTTCAACATGACATGTGCTCCTAAGGGCTTGTCCACATGAACACTTAGTTCATAGCAAGCTGAGGTGTAAATCTACCTTGCACTAGCTTGCCACGCAAAGTGTTCGACAAGGCTCTTAAGCAAAGTAAGCGGTTATGGGTAAGACGGAAGGTTCTTACATGGATCAGTAACTGGTTAAGAGACAGGAAAAAAGGGTAGGAATAAATGGTTAATTTTCAGAATTGAGAGAGGTGGTATCCCCCAGGGATCTGTATTGGAACCAATGCTGTTCAACATAGTCATAAATGATCCGGAAAAAGGGGTAAACTGAGGTGGCAAAATTTTCAGATAATACAAAATTACTCAAGATAGTTAAGTCTAAAGCTGACTGCAAAAAGTTACAAAGGGATCTCACAAAACTAGGTAACTGGGCAACAAAATGGCAGATGAAATTCAATGTTGAAAAATGCCAGGTAATGAACATTGGAAAACAGAATCCCAGCTGTACATACAAAATGATGGGATCTTAAATAAGTGTTATCGCTCAAGAAAGAGATCTTGGAGTCATTCTGGATAGTTCTCTGAAAACATCTGCTCAATATGCAGCGGCAGTCAAAAAGGGTAACAGAATGTTAGGACCCATTAGGAAAGGAATAGATGAGACAGAAAATATCATAAGACCACTCTATAAATCTGTGGTATGTCCACATCTTGAATACTGCATGTGGGTCTGGGAGCCCCATTTCAAAAAAAAAATATTGGAATTGGAAAAGATAAAGGGGCAACAAAATGATTAAGTATATGGAACAGCTTCCATATGAGGAGAGATTAAAAAGATTTGGAGTTTTCATCCTGGAAAAGAGATGACTAAGAGGGCACATGATAGAGGTCTATAAAATCATGAGTGGTGTGGAAAACGTGAATAAAGAAGTGTTATTTATTCCTTCACATAACAAAAGAACCAAGGGCCACCACATGAAATCAATAGGCAGCAGGTTCAATACAAACATAAGGCAGTACTTCACACACCACACAGTCAATCTGTGGAACTCATTGCCACAGGATGTTGTGAAGGCCAAAAGTATAAGTGGGTTCAAAAAAGAATTAGATAAGTTCACGGATGCTAGGTCCATCAATGTTTATTAACCTAGATGGTCAGGATGCAACCCCATTGGTGTTCCTAGTTTCTGATTGCCAAAAGCTGGGAGTGGATGATAGGGGATGGATCTCCAAGGATTGTTCTGTTCATTCCCTTCCGCTGGAAGACAAGAAACTGGGCTAAATAGAGCACTGGTCTGACCCAGTATGGCCATTCTTACATTTTGCATTTTTGTGGGTTCAGCTAAACGGAAAGAAAAGGGAAGGGAAAGGGGTGAGAGGCACAGAACAGGGGAGAAGAAGATAAGGGGACAGGTGTCAAGTAAAGCTAAGGTGAAGAGACAATATGGGAGAGTTTGGAGAAAACAGCCACCATATAAAATACATTGAACTAAAACTTATTTTAGAGGGTGGGGATGAGGGGGAAATGGTAAATATATTGTTTATTTAAAAACAGGGATTGTCCTTTGAACACAGTCAGTTGATATGGATGCTTAATACATTTAAATCACATTTAATTCTGAGTCAGGGTTTAGCAATTTCATTGATTTTTGCTCTTTTATCAAGTATGGATAAAATAATCCAAATGCAATTTTTAACATTCTAAATTTAATAAAAATTAAGCTCTTTCCAGAGGGTCTACCATGGCTATTTACTAAACCACTACCATAATAATTTTCTTCATTTTTTGTTTAGCTCTATTTTAAATGGGAATAATAGTTTTTCTAATCTGAAGGGTACCAAAATAATTATGCAGGTCTCAAAATACCACAATATTGGCTTAAATGTTTAAATATTTTTTCCCAAAAATAATAGGTCTGGTGTTCTTTTTATTTGCCTTCTAGTTTCTGAGCCTTTCAAGCGCAGTTCAGTCATACCTTCAGATTTGTTTTCTCTCTGCAACCATGAGGGTGAAAAACTTTTTTTTAAATGAAAGCTGAGTTTTTTCCCATAATCACATGGTCCCCAAGAGCTGGGTCTTTAAGAAAAAACAAACATCACAAGCCTCACTATAAAATTGTGGGAGATAGCACTACTATTGGGAGGGATAGCTCAGTGGTTTGAGCTTTGGCTTGCTAAACCCAGGGTTGTGAGTTCAACCCTTGAGGGGGCTATTTAGGAATATGGGGCAAAAATTGGGGATTGGTCCTGCTTTGAGCAGCGGGTTGGACTAGGTGACATCTTGACATCCCTGATAATCTAGATTTACAGGTGATAAAAAAAATTGCTAGTGAAACCTGCACTAGCATCAGACATAGAGGACTCCCTCTGTCTCTTGGTTTCAGTTGGGATGAGAAAAAGGTTAAGCTGGATTTTTTTGGTTTGCTAGAATGGACTTTATTTTAGTGGCTTGTCCTGTGCATTGTGTTGTCTTGACCTATTCTCTGTAATGTTTTGGTGGGTTTCTTATTCCTTGTGTTTGTGTCTTGCTGATTGAGTGAGTATTTCTGTGTTGGAGTACAGGGTTTCAGAAGACAAGAGGAGATAAAGGACACTCTTGGCCCTGTTTAGACTAATGGCTGTAAACCGGTTATGAACTGGAGCCTTTGCTTAGATACTATGTGGTCAGTAGCGGGATCAGAAACCACTGTTTAACAAGAAAAACTACTACAATCATTCATCCAGGCTGTCACCAGTCAAAGTGCTAGGAATCCTATATTCCAAGGTATGCTAAGTTTGAAAACTTCAAAAGGAGCTTCTTCCTTGCCTAGACTTCAGCAAAAATTCAGGTCAGAGGTTGAGGGTTTGTAAACTAATAATCCCTAGATGATACAGGAAGAGCCTTTACCAAAATTCATTTTTCCATCTTCTCTTCATTAGGAATATGTTGAAAAGTGGTTTGGAAAAGAAATTGTTTTTAAACATGAACAACAATTCTGGGAATATACTGACTGAGCGACAAGGGCCCAGAGAGAGCTCTGAAAACTATACATTTTCACTTAGCTGATACAAAAATAAGAGTGTGCATGAACTCGGTCATGACTCAAAGCACCATGCACTATGCAACATATCAGACCTAAAAACTGCAACAAGGTTCCCTATTCCCCCTCACCACACTTACTCATGAGCTGCCCTGAATTCTGCAGCATGCTGGAAATTATTGGAACATGACTGGACGTCATATGATAACCCTCAGTTTTAACGAGCTTGTGATGCTGGCTGATCAGGTCATGCTACAGTGTATTCAGGTCAATTCATAGAATCATAGAACTAGAAGGGACCTCGAGATGTCTTCTAGCCCAGTTCCATGCATTCAAGGCAGGACCAAGTATTACTAGACCATCCTGACAAGTGTTTGTCTAACCTGCTCTTAAAAATCCAGTGACAGATTTCACAGTCTCCCTAGGCTATTTATTCCAGTGCTTAACTACCCTGACAGGAAGTTTTTCCTAATGTCCAACCTAACCCTCCTGTGCTGCAATTTAAGCCCATTCTTGTCCTACCCTCAGAGGTTAAAGAGAACCATTTTTCCTCCGTCCTCCTTGTAACAATCTTTTATGTATTTGAAAACTGTTATCATATCTCCGTTCAGCCTTCTCTTCTCCAGACTAAACAAACCCAGTAGATCACTTTTTCTAGACCTTTAATCATTTTTGTTGCTCTTCTCTGGACTTTCTCAAATTTGTCCACGTCTTTCCTGAAATGTGGTGCCCAGAACTGGACACAATACTCCAATTCAGGCCTAATCAGCCTCAAGTAGAACAGAAGAATTACTTCTGGTGTCTTGCTTACAACACGCTTGCTAATACATCTGTAATGGGGTCAGCACCAACCTCTTGCAAGTGTTCCCCCAGTCTGCCGATATGTGCCTGCAATCACTCAGTTTTGAAAAAGTGACATCCACCTCTTGCGGGCACCTCCTTTCTGGTCAGGTGTGAGTTTGTTTTTCTTTCAGTTCTTACACTGGGGTGGCACCCACTTCTTGCAAGTGATCCCCTGGCCAATGGTTGTTTGGTGGGTCTTCAGCGACTCAACCCTCTGGCCAAGTCACACATGCTGTCCCCCATTCCAGATATACAGTCTCTAGTTCCTTCTCATAGTCCTGGTATGGGGCCATAGCACCAAGGCTTCCTCCCTGGAGGCACTACCTACTTTAACAGCCCAACAGAGGCCCATCTCAGTACCCTTGGTCGGTGTCCTTTCAGCAGCCCTCCTTGGGTGCAGTCTTCACCTACACCAGCACGGCCCATCATGGTACCCTCACCCGGTCTGGCTAGGTTCTGGGTTCAGTCCCCTGGGCTCAGCCTGCCTGCACTGACCTGTCCATGGTCCTGCTGCTCTTCCAGCCAGCCAGGCACCCAGTTCTCCCTCTTTGAGCTCCAGGGAGCAACTGATTGTTCTGCCTTTTCTGCTTGCTTTTCTATGGCCCTGATTGGTCACTCCAGCAGCCCATCTGATTAGCTGCTCCCTGGAGGACTTCTCCTCCCCTCTAGGCTACCTTGAGGAATTCTCCTCTGTGTTTTTTTTTTGGGCAGGGAGGGGGTCAGGCCAGGCCATGAGGCCTCCAGAAGGGGGCCTCCAGACCTAGTCCACCCCGTCACAACATCCCAGAATGAGGTTTGCTTTTTTTGCAACAGTGTTACACTCTTGAGTCATATTCAGCTTGTGTTACACAATGACCCCGACCCCCTGATCCCTTCCCGCAGCACTGCTTCCTAGGCAGTCATTTCCCATTTTGTATGTGTGCAACTGATTGTTCCTTCCTAAATGGAGAACTTTGCATTTGTCCTTATTGAATTTCATCCTGTTTACTTCAGACCATGTCTCCAGTTTGTCCAGATCATTTTGTATTTTAATCCTATCCTCCAAAGCACTTGCAACCCTCCCAGCTTGGTATCATTCACAAACTTTATAAGTGTACTCTCTATGCCATTCCCTAAATTATCGATGAAGAGATTGAACAGTACCAGATCCAGAACTTATCCTTGTGGGACCCCAGTTGATATGCCCTTCCAGCTTGACTGTGAACCACTGATAACTACTCTAGGAATGGTTTTCAAACCAGTTATGCACCCACCTTACAGTAGCTCCATCTAGGTTGTATTTCCATAGTTTGTTTATGAGGTCATGCAAGATAGTATCAAAAGCCTTACTAAAGTCAAGATATATCACATCTACTGCTTCCCCCCCTCTCCACAAGGCTTGTTACCCTGTGAAAGAAAGCTATTCGGTAGGTTTGATACAATTTGTTCTTGACAAATCCATGCTGATTGTTACTTAGTACTTTATTATCTTTTAGGTGTTCGCAACTTGATTGCTTAATTATTTGCTCCATTATCTTTTTGGATACTGAAGTTAAGATGACTGGTCTGTAATTCATCAGGTTGTCCTTATTCCTATTTTTATAGATTGGCACTATAATTGCCCTTTTCCAGTCCTCTGGAATCTCTCGTCTTCCATGACTTTTCAAAAATAATCACTAATGGCTCAGATATTTTCTCAGTCAGCTCCTTGAGTATTCTAACTTGTTCTTTCCCTATTTTAGTCTCTGATTCTATCTCATTTTCACTGACATTCATTAAGTTAGATGTCCAATTGCTACTAAACGTTTTGGTGAAAACTGAAACAAGAAAGTCATGCAGCATTTCTGCCATTTCCACATTTTCTGTTATTGTTTTCCCCCACCCAGTTGAGTAATGGACCTACTCTGTCCTTGGTTTTCCTCTTGCTTCTAATGTATTAGTAGAATGTTTTCTTATTACCCTCTATATCTCTAGCTAGTTTGTGCCTTGGCCTTTCTAATTTTGTCCCTATGTGCTTGCATTGTTTGTTTGTATTCATCCTTTGTAATTTAATTTCAACTTTTTGTAGGACTTTTTTTTGAGTTTCAGATCCTTGAGGAACTACTGCTTAAGACAGGGTGGTCTCTTGTCATACTTCCTATCTTTCCTACTCAGTGGGATACTTTGCTCTTGCGCCTTTAATAATGTCTCCTTGAAAAACTGCCAAGTATCTTGAACTGTTTTTTCCCTTAAACTTGCTTCCCATGGGATCTTACATACAGGGGCAGCTCTAGCAATTTTGCCGCCCCAAGCAGCTGCCGCCGAATTGCTGCTGCAGTGGGAAAAGCAGCGGAGCTGCCGCTGAGTTGCCACCATGGGACGCGGACTGCCGCCCCATTCTAATTGCCACCCCAAGCACCTGCTTGGAAAGCTGGTGCCTGGAGCCGGCCCTGCATACATACCAACTCCCTGAGTTTGCTAAAATCTGCCTTCTTGACATCCATTATCTTTATCGTGCAATTTTTCCCACCTACCATTCCTTATAATCATGAACTCTACCATTTCATGATCACTTTCACCCAACCGGCCTTCCATGGGAGGCAGATATAATAGGCCAGGGAAGGCTGAACCTTTCCTGGTGCTTCCACCCACCCGCCGCCGGACACCTGGGCCACGGTGGCCCCACCCCTTCCCCAACTCCCCCACCACCTGCTGCTGCTCCTGCTGCCTGTCTGCCATGTCTCCTCCACTCTACCATCCTTCTGGAGGTCCCCATTGCTCACCGCATCCCCCTTCCTCAGGGACGGGGGCGTGAGGAGGTTCGGCCAGGTGGGTTCGGTGCTTGGAGGGCTGGCCAGGCACTCGGGGGGATGGTGGTTCAGCCCAGTGCTGGGGGTGGGGCATCAGTGGCTCAGCCAAGGGAGGGCCTCCAGGGGCAGGGCGGGGGCCGGCAGCTTGGCCCAGCTGGTCTGGCACTGGGGATGGCCCGACAGCTCGCCTGGGTGCTGGGGCTGGCCCAGCACTGGCAGTGGGGGCCAGCCACTCGACCAGGGGCTGGCTTTCGCAAGGGGGGAGAGGCTGGCGACACGACCTGGCACTGGGGCTGAGCCGGTGCTCAGGGGTTGCGGGGGTAGCGGGGTCTGGCAGCTCAGCCCAAGTGTGGCTGGGGCAGGCAGGGTGGGGCTCCTCTGGCTCCGGGGAGGCCCTCAGGGCTTCTTCTGTTGGGATGGGGTTCAGGGCTCTGCCGTGTGGGGGCGGGGCCTTAGGCAGAAGGGGCGTGGCTGGCAGGCTAGCCTCTCCAAAGTAGGGGTTCACCCGCCGCCCATGATGCCTTCCACTTTCAAATTCTCAACCAGTTCTTCCAATTCATCTAAATCAAATCTAGAACAGCCTCTCCCCTAGTGGCTTTCTCCACCTTTTGAAATAAAAAATTGTCTCCAATACATTCACTTGTGTATTAGATCAAAGCAATCGTAAATATGTAAGTGTTTTGGGTGTTTACATTTCATAAAACTATGAGATGTTACATGCCTTGTTTTCACTTATCTGTTCCTGTCATAATGTAATAGCAAACATTTACATAGTAAATACCCTTGTAACTGAATTACACATAAAAGAAATCTTGTGAAATGCTAATGAAGGACTTAAGGACTTTAACAGAGCAGTTCTAATTTCAAAGTGAGTGGTCAATGTGTTTGATGTCGGAGGTCAAAGACAAAACTGAAGGGGAAGATGGAGATCTCCAGAGTTATTCTGGGTAGCCCTGAAGACCTTTGGGAAACTGGCAATTTATTATACTACTGCCACCATTTGGAGTTATAAACTGATTTGCCTGTTATTAATGTTTTACCGGCTTTAACCTCTCAATAACGCTCATTCTTTTTTCTTAGCTAATAAATCTTTGATTAGTTTACTATACAATTGGCTGCCAGTATTGTCTTTGGTGTAAGATCTGGAGTATCAATTCATCTGGAGTAAGTGACTGGTCTTTGGGACTGGGGGACATTTGATGTGGTGTGATTTTTTGTTTTAATAACCTCTTGTCACAAAGTCCAGTTTGTGTGGGGCTAACGGGACTGTCTGTGACAGCCTGGTAAGACTGTTACAGTGATCCAGGAGTTCACATTTGTTACTGGATTGGTGAAATCTAATTATAGAACATACCACCAGTTTGGGGTGTCTGCCAAGTTTTATGACAGTCTGCCCTGGGGTGGGCACTCACAGTTGCGAGCCACTCCAGAGAGTGTGAGAGAGCTAATCAAAAAAAAAAAAGCATCACAAGGGGACAAGACATAATCAGTGCACGTTATCTGTTCGCACTGTAACAGAGAGCACAGCAGCAGTCTGTTCCCTGCATGGCTGGCTCGGGGAGTGAAAGACATGGAGTTACATGAGGTGCTGAATATGAGTTAACAGTAAGAAGCATTCACCATCCAGCAATCCTAGACTGCACAGGAACAGAACTCCACTCCAGCAGGGCTCAAGTATGCCAGATGGCTTCCCTGATATGCAATTCTTAAACTGTTCAGGGCTCCAGCATGAATTAGGAGTGTTGGGTGGCATTCACTTCCTCCTGCAAGCTTCCCCTCCGATCTCTGAGAAAACGTCAGGTAGGGCAGTTTGCTCTTTGAGCTGTCCTTGTTTACATGAACTGCGAAGGAGTTCCCTCTCAGGGCCATGCACAAAGGATCTGATGTTTGCCTGGATAATGAGAACATCCATTGTTACATTAGGTAGGGGAATAAGAAAAACAGGAAGGGTTATAAAAAGAAAAGGAGTACTTGTGGCACCTTAGAGACTTAGAGAGGAAGGGTTATATATCCTTATGCTTCAGGGCATAAGCCAGACACTCAGGTTTGTTTAACAGTAGGAACTTATGTGCGTACAACTACATCACTCAGGGGTCTGAAAATCCACACCCCTGAGTGACATAGTCATATTGACCTGACCCTGGGTGTAGACAGTGCTGTGTTGACAGGAGGGCTTCTCCCATCAACTTAGCAACTGCCTTTCAGGGAGGTGGAGTATCTATGTTGATGGAAGAAGCTCTCCTGTTGGTGTAGTAGCGTCTTCACTAAGTGTTAAGAGTTAAGAAGAGCTCTTTGACATCATATGAAGCATTTGATACTTGAAACTGACTAGGTGGATCAATGGGCTGATCTGCTATGGCAATTACTATATTCTTAGGTATGAGAAATCCAAAGAACTCAGGGGGAAACAGAAAAAAACAGATGTGGAGAAGGAAGGCAAAAATGGTGGGAGGAGAAGCTGAAGAGCTGAAAGAAAAAGGCATAAAATGTATTTTATTCTATAGCTCAAGTAGATTTGTGCTATATCTGGAAAAAGTAAATTATGTATCCACTTGTATGCATCAGACACAACATTGTTGTTTCTGTTGGAGTACCCTTTATTCATTATAAAAAGAGTGCTATTTTATCCTAGAACAAATCACACGTCTTTTATTCCAAGCAAAATATGTTTCATTTTTGCAGAAAAATAGTTTCGCCTGCAAAAAAAATCCCTTTTTGTTTCTTGTGAAAAAATGCCAAAAAGAGTGGAAAGCAAAGCCACAGAGTGTGTTTTATTTTTGTCTTCTCCCACCCCCAACAAAAACCCCAACAAAAAATATGGTTTTCCTTGAGCTGCACAAATTTTGTCACATAGCTCTAGTTATTCTCTACACATGCTCCATGTTGCCTGTCAGTGACTCTGCCAAAAAGGAATGAAGGGAAAAGAACTAAAGTGCTTAGTATTACCAAATCAGCGGACCTTTGTTTCTGAATCACTTAAGCAGTTTATTTCCTCATCTAAAATTGTATCCTTCTGTATGAATATATACAACAAACCTCTTTGTGGGATGAGAAAGAAGCCGATATTCTTTGCTGGTAGGTTCTAGGAAAAAGCCTGTAATCAAGTACAGCCCTAGTCTCCTCCAGTGACATCAACATTCATGTTGTTTAGTATGAAGGCAATTTTACCTCACAGAGTGGATTCTTTTTCTTAAGGTAGATAGTTTAGCTTCTGTAGCTAGGACAATAGACACCAGCCCATCTTCAATCCATCTTTGCATAGTGTTAACAGTACAGTTATTTGTTGTGGATTTGGGGTGTGATTTCTTGTAACTTTAGGAAGCTTTTTATGAGAAATTGGATGACTTGATTGAAAAGTAATTTTAGTTTTGGTCTGACTGGTTTCTATGGAAGAAACAAACGAAATTCCCATCTCTTAAACTGATCAATTATATTACTGCTTGGAGTTAAGGCACCCAATATTTGATATAGCTATTATCGCCGATTATTTTTCACAATATATCAGTCTAAAAATCTTCTCTGTTTGTTTTTCTTTCACGAGTATATGAGAGAAAAATCCCATTTTGTGTGAATGCAGCTGCTGCTAAATTCAAACATAACTGAACAACCTACGCTTGATTTATTTTTTTTAAATGTTCCCACTAAGGTTCCAATCCTGCCTCTTGTAGCGTGCAGGTGGACTTCAGTGAGGCTCAGTGTGAGACCAAGGGCTTGTCTACATTACCTGCTGGATTGATGGACAGCGATCGATCCAGTGGGGATCGATTTATCGCGTCTAGTCTAGACATGATAAATCGACCGCCAAGTGCTCTCCCATTGACTCCTGTACTCCACTGGAGCGAGAGGCGCAGGTGGAGTCGATGGGGGAGCATCAGCAGTCGATTCACTGCAGTGAAGATGCCACGGTGAGTAGATCTAAGTACGTCAACTTCAGCTACGTTATTCACATAGCTGAAGTTGCGTAACTTAGATCGATCCCCTCTCCCAGTGTAGACCAGACCCAATAGTCCATCGGTGCACTATACACTGCAGGATTGAGGAATAAAGCAACATCAGAGATAATGCAATATGTCTTTGGGGGATTTTTCCACCATTGACAAATTTACAGTCTTAGATTAAGGACAAAATTCTGCTCTTATATACAGTCAACCAATCCACCTGAAGTTAGCTGAAACCAAAGGGTTGACACAGATATAAGCAAAGGTAGAATTTTCCTCTAAGGATGGGATCCACAAAGTGATTTAAGAGCCTACATTCCTCTTTTAGGCACTTAAATTCCAGTTCTGGCTCCACTGCAATTCACAAAACTTTCACTGAACTCTGTAAGCACCTAAATTCACTCAGTGCCTAAGTCTTTTCAACATAAAAGTTCCTGTGGCAGCTATGTTTCTGCCTCTGAGCGTGTGCACTGCTGCCTAACTCTAGGAGTCGGGTGTGACCCCTGGGGTGCCACTGATCCCCCTGAGTCACCAGCCTGGGTTCCCTCTCACACTGTACTGCTGTGACAACCTGAAAAGCCCTCAAGCCTGCACCTTCACCAGCATACATACAGGTAGGGACACACCCAGCTGCAGTTATATGCAGGCTCTCTGACCAGCCCCTGCATAGGAAGGCTACAGCCAAGGCAACTCCCAGCTCCTCAGGCATGTACCTTCTCCAGAGTATAAACCCAAAATTATACTGTCTTGTGCTGCACAGAAACTGTACAGCGTAAGCTCATAAAATTCACCCTCTCCCTCAATGTGGAAGGAATATGCAACAGCCTTTTGACCCCTGAGCTAAGATTCCCATACACTTTACTCCAACTCACTGATTTCGATAAAGCAAAAACAAGTTTATTATCTACAAAAGATAGACTTTAAGTGATTATAAGGGATAGCAAACAGATCAAAGCAGATTACCTAGCAAATAAACAAAAAATACAAACTAAGCTTAAGATACTAAATAAATTAGATATGAATAGCAGATTTTCACCCTAAGAGATTATACAAGCAGGTTGCAGATTCTTAAGGGGCAAACTGCACTTGCTTTACAGCTTGGACTCCCCAGGTGTCTCATTCACAGGCTAGAAATCCCTTTAGCCTGGGTCCAGCACTTACCCCAGTTCAGTCTTTGTTCCTCAGGTGTTTCTAGGAGTCTTCTTCTGTGGGGAGCTAAGAATGCCAGATGATGTCACTCCCTGCCTTATATAACTTTTACATATAGAGGGAACCCTTTGTTCCCAAAGCTTGGTTCCCAGACCGCTCTGTGGAAAAATACTGACATCCCAAGATGGAGTCTAGAGACATGTGGTCTTATCACATGTCCTTTTAGAGTCATAGCAACCACTATTTGGAGCCTGTCTGTAGCGTTCTCAGAAAGGCTCATCAGGTGGGGGATAAGCTTCTCCTAAGGCCTATTGTTTTTTCCTAATGGCCCATTGCCCTAAATAGACTGATAGCACCCACTGTCTAGACTGAAAGCAACTTGTCTAGTGGGTGTAACTACATTTGAAATACAGATACATAGTCAATATTCATAATTTCAGATACAAAAATGATACATGCACACAAATAGGATAATCATATGCAGCAAATCATAACTTTTCCAATGATACCTCACATGACTTATCTTGCATAAAACGCATCATAATGATGCCATACTCATATCATAATAATATCACTGTGAGGACGATGGAGTGCAATGTCACATCATGCCCATCTCCATGAACCCGTTGAAGCTATTTCACTGTGGTTAAAGTTTTCCATCTCCCTTTCCGTCCATCCTTTCAAAGTGATCTTCTAAACTGGTGCTACCATTGCATAGGCAATTGCTAACTACAGCTGGTCAGAAAATTTCAGACAAAATGTTTTTTGCTGGAAAATTCAGGTTTGATGAAACCAAAACTATTGTGGGGAAGGGTCAGTTTTGCCAAATCTCCCAATTAAAAACAATGAATTTTTTTGACATTGTTGAAATCGTCCATTTTTAGACATTTTTGTGGCTGAAAAGTTTTGGTTTTCATTTTGATATTACTTTTCATTTCAAGAATTTAATTTGTACTAAAAATAAAAAATAATTTAATATGTCCATTTTAATGTGACATTTTGAAGTTACAGAAACAAAATGTTTTAACCTGATCTGAATTTTCTTCTTACTATTATTATCTGTTTACAAAAACTTTTCAGATTTCAACTTTTTGTCCCAATTCAGGACAGGAAAAACTTTTGAAATATCAAGTTCTCACAGGACAACTTCCCAGCTCTATTACTAACATATATATTTGAGGGAAACTCAGTGAAATTCTGGCTCCACTGAAGTCAATGGCAAAACTCCAATGAGTTCAATGCAGTTGGTATTTCATCCATTGCCTACACACACACTGAGTCTGTTCGGGAAGCTAATTCTCCACTACCCAGTATTAGATGGGACGGTCCATCCTATGGTGGGTCACGGCATACACTGTTCATGTTGGTACCGCTCAGGAACAAACTGCATTGCAAATATGCAACAGCCAATGTACTGGGCCATGCATAGTTGCCAACTAGAACAAAATTTCAAATGCCAATTCTCCAAATAAATCTGGGGATGCTGGATGCTACTAGGCCCCGGGTATTGTAGAGCTTGAGTGCATTCTTGTGAATTTTATCACACCTATAGTAGAGGTTGTGACTTCCCTAAAGCCAGAGGGAGTCAACATTGTAGGTAGGACTGAAATGCAAGAATCCCTTGCTGTCAATTCCATACTTAGTCCACTACACCACCCTGTCTTCCCATTATTGAGGTGCCTCTCCTAATGGCTAGAGACTACACTGGGTGATCAACAGAGGAGCATTCTTGGTTGCAATCTGCTTTAACAGCTGCAAGGGATCTGGCACACATCTAGCATCTTGGTTTGAAGCACATAATAAAATCAAGACCTCTGTGGCTGAGGATTTCAAGGGCCCCAAAGGCCAACTCTGTGGTATTGTAAGAGATGCATGAACAGTGCATGTATAATAGGAAGAATCACAGAGACAAACTTTTTTTTTATACTAGTTGACATTCTCAGTTTACTGCTGCAATGAAAAGGACTAGAAATTCTTTACGTGCCTGATGCAAGATCCACACAAAAAAGGTAAGCTGACTCAACAGAGAGTCCAGTAATAATTATACACAAAGTGAAAGATGAGAGAAAAAATAGTTTTCTGTTTCCTTAGTTATACTCTTAAGAGTAACTTACAATGGTAAGTTTAAAAAAGTTCAGAAAGAAGATCATCTTTTTTAAGTTGATGGTGTCCCTTTTAAATCAAGTCCAATGACCTTTAGGTGATTGCATTGAACTCTGCTTATTCTGTTATAGGTCACTATAACCACCATAAAAAGAAATACACCACCACATATTATCTATGGTGACACATTTATAATCCAACTCTTTTGAGGCTGATCCTTACCAATAATTGTGTAGCTTGTCTTGCTAATAAATGTATTACAGTTGAATCAAACTGGAAAGTGACATTATGCTCCACGCAGCCATACATCAATGTTTGCTCTGAGGCTCTTTCACTATGAGGCAGAATAAAACCATACAAATCTTTTGCCCTGTAATAGCTTAAGTATTTTCACAGGACTATAAATCCTCAGATTTAGTGGCAGATATATAGAATTCAATTATCAGTTCTTGGTTACCAGGTAAAGACCCTGATCCTGTAAACACTTAAGTACATGCTTAGCTTTAAGCATGTGAGCATAATTCCATTGATTTCAACAGGACTACTCATGAGTTTCATGTTAAGCGTGTATGTTTGCGGAATCAAGGCCACAATGAGCCATGTAAAAATGTAGATATGTCTTCTAACCTTCCTTTAGTCATTCAGCTCCTACAAAGATAAATATCTGCCTACCCATGGTGTACAAAACAAAACAAAAATGCTTTGGCTGGACATTCAGGTAAGTTTTATTACTGGAAAATGTAATACAAGGGTTGAATGGCATCAATAGGAAGGAGACAGAAATACTAGAAAGCCTGTTGTGGTTAAGAGAAGAGTGAATTTTCACTTGGTCTTGACTTGCAGCAGTGTAAAGACAAGGCTGACCTCTCCTAGTTCCCAAAAGGCTTCACTTATAGCTAAATAGATCCTCAGGGCACTGCGCTCTCATCGTCCTTTTCTGTATAAACAAAAATGAGAGTGGATGAGCACCAAATTGCTCCCTCTACATTTCTGTTAGTCACCGTTGTTACTGTCCCTCTGGTCAAAATCTGGAATCAATAACCTTTTAATGGAACCACCAGGGGGTGAAGGATATGCTGGGCATGTGTCCTCCATTGGCCCAGTTGGAGTTGAGCCTATTGAGTTTAAAAATTTACACAAATGAGTCATATCAAAAGACAACCCCCCTGGAGGGCTATATCAGCCAGGAGTGTAATTGCATGCCTAAGTGAGAAGCTTTCATTCTTTGCCTACCCTGTGGTGTGCTGTGCTCAAGCTAATTGTGTTCTTTAGAATGAGGGTAAGCATTTGAAACATCATCTTGAGCTTGTTAAAAATGCCCTCCTGTTGTACCTTTTTTTGCATAAATAAACTGTGTTTACCTGCCATTCATCTACAAAACAAGGCTGATATCTAGGCATCTGGTAATTCCCTCAGGGTATTTATTTTAATATACTGGCCTTTCACTGCTGAAGATTATGGATTCCTCTGGGGGCAAAAGAACCTTAACAGTGAAATTCAAAGGGACTTAAAATGTGTTTAGCATGGATTCATTAAATACCTTGTGAAAGGGTTCTTTTCTGTTCAACCTCTGTTCATTTTTCTAGTAATATAAATACAAAATTCTGTATTTCTAAACAATATGAGAACCAATACATTTGACATGTTAAATGTACAGTTCACTCACATTAAGATGTGTGATTGAGCAGATCAGCCACGTTAGAAAATGCAAACAGGACATAATTAAGTCTCATTTGATTCGCCGTTACACCTGCTTAATGCAGGGTTTGATGTTTGCAGAAGGGGAACCGAGTTAGTATTAATTAAGGTTAGTTTAGGCAATGCTGTGTGTGTAACATACTGGAGAAGCATCTCTTTCCTCTCTAATAGCTGGAATGTTAAAGGATAACAGCATAATACCCCATCAGCATTTTCTTAGGATTTACTTCGGTTGTACAAGACCCTACCACCACCGCCATTGAGGGAGAGGTTTGGGGACAGCCAAGGATTTGGGTTTAATTGACACAGTAGTAAAAACGCTGGCTGCTATGGGAACCTTATGCACACTGAGCTACCAGGGTTAGCACAGGGCAGGATTTTTTTGCTCAAATTCTCTACTGTAAAATGTCCAAGTATTGACAAATATTATTGAAAGAAAGCACTATGAAGAACTCTGAATAAATGATACAATTCATTCAGCATCTGTAGTTACTATCTTCAGAAATTAAGGCAGCAACTGCCACTGGTAGGCTACCAAGTTGGTCTTGAGCAGGTTTAGTCACATATAGAGGTTCCGTTACCCAAAGAAGGGAACACACGTTGTCCCCAGGATTCAATAGATATATCTTAAGAGTTACAGGTAAAAATAACAAAAAAACAAACAAACAAAAATCTAAGAGCTAAACATTTAAAATGTCTGTTCCCTAATTCTTACCTAATTCTAGAGACCTTAAACATTTCTTGCAAATCTAATTTATTTTCTTCCTCAGTGAAAAAATGAAGACTTTCCCCCTCCTCTCTTAGCTCTACATTTTCCTTGTCACTTAAGGCACCTATTAAAATGACCTTTAAAAAAGAAAGTGATCTTTAAGAAATTAGAGTCAAGATGTAGACACCCATTTAATTTATTTATTGACAATTTTGGTTTAGATAATAGTAAACACCAAAAAAATAGTTTGGCTGGTTGTTTGCATGGGTGAAAAACAGCTATTTTAGAACCACTTTGATTGTATTTTTTTACAATGGAAATGGTTTTATGGATTAAAATTCAGAGTGAAATGTAAAGGATTGCATTGCATTGTCTATTGTGAATGGCTACTTTCCCCTCAGTTCAGGTTAGTGCCAAGTCACACTAGATTGATGAAAAGCGCCCTGAGCAATCTTCTTTTTTGCAGGCTGCGCAGGATCTCATGAGAGGAAATTGAAGGTATGGGACAACAGCATAGCCACTCTTTGCACTGGAGGAGGGAAGAGAAGGGGAATGTACAACAGGCACAACTTGCTTTTGGTACTCTGATTTCAATTGGGATAGTTGACTAGGTCACTTGCTAATACTCAGCTGCTGTTGGCTGAGAGAAATTTAGCAAGGCAACAAGGGACAAACAGAAGGAGAGTTGTGTGTTTCTTTCCAGCCAACCATATTGACTGCAAAGAGATATACTAATAGGGTGACCAGATGTCCCAATTTTATAGGGACAGTCCTGCTGTTCGGGTCTTTGTCTTATATAGGTGCCTATATTACCTCCCACTCCCTGTCCTGATTTTTCACACTTACTATCTGGTTACCCTATATACTAATATTCTAAGAAAAAGCAATGTTCTTCTTTCTATTGAAGGAAGGAAGGAAATTCTGCTATCATTTTGTCAACAATTGTGTTTTGCTGAGTGGTAATTGCAGAGGGTTCTCCCAACTCATTTTTCATCCTTTCTTTGAAGAGTATCCCTAATACACAGCACAAGGATTTTGCTTTCCTTTTCAGTTTCCATCTGTTTTTAAGATAGAGAAGAAAATGGTGATGCCTCCATCTCTTATTTATCTGGAGGGCTTTGACATCCTTTTGATATCTTGTGAGCAGCAGAAGCTCAGAAGAAAAGAGTTCACATCCAGTCTAAATTTGGACAGAGGCACAAAGCCAGAAGAAAAATGCAGAACTTCTCCAGGAACTATGGCTGCTTAGAAATGTCATTTCAAAGAATTTGTTCAGGAGAGAATAAGCTAAATTCATCCCTGGGGTAGTTCCACTGAAGTCAAGAGTAACACAAGGGATGAGTTGAACCAATTGTCTTTGCTATGAGCTTTGACCATGCAGGGAGAATAGGGTGGAAAATTTTCCTTTTTCACATCTGTTTGAAGCATTTCTATTTAGCTGTTGGATAACATGCGGCCCAACCTAAAGGGCTCAGTGCTGACGCCCAATGGGAGTTTTGCCCAAATAAGACACTGGAGATCAGGCTCAGTGTTACCAGCTGTTTTCATAGGAACAGGCCACTTTCAGAACAGATTGATGGGTGGACTTTGTGGTAAGAAACACAAGCAGAATTCTTGTTTCCTCAGTAGTGGCATAACACGACAAATTAAACCCAGTTTTCATTTTCTAGAATAGCACTAGAGCCTATGAAGAAATGAATTGTTCAGCTGGCCACTTAATCTAGATGACAGTTTTATTACAATTAAATATCACCCCAAGGATGCCCTTTGTTTGCATTGGACAGATTTTATTGTGTTTATATGGACTAATGAAGCAGAATGAAATTATACAGTTTATATTAAATTTAAATGACTGATTTATTGTATTTAAAGCCCAAAATTATCATCTATCCTCTTTAATGCCACACAAACCAAATTATTACTTCTGCTGTTTTTTATTTTATTTTACTAAGTTGCCCGGTGGAATAAAAGTGACTTTCTGGATGCACTAACATTAGGTTATTTCATGTCCCTAATATTTAAAACTACTACTTTCAAACATCATAACTGTAGAAATGCTTTGATTTCCATCATTTGTCCTGTACTTCAAGTAGATGGGTCTAATTTCCTAAGAGTAAAATTGCATTTCATATGTTTTTGTCGATGACTCTGAGGAAAACTTTAGAGTTGGGCCCCAGGGCAGCAATGGGCTGCACGTGGTCAGACCTCTGTGGTTAAGCGGGGCCTCTTTGAAGTCAAATGGGTCACACAAAGCAGCTTGCAGGAATGGAGTTAATATCGCCCCTCTCTTCACTTTCTATCTTTTCTTTTTTTGTTCTTTATCTGTATTGTGGTAGTACCAAGAGGTACCAGACCCATTGTACTAGGCACTGTACAAACATAACAGAGATGGTCCCTGCCCCCAAAGAGTTTACAGTCTAAGTAAACTTACAGTGTGGGTATATAGTTTTACGTGTAAATATTAATCTGGCTGCTTCTTGCTCACATGCTCAGGGTCTAACTGATTACCATATGTGGGGTTGGGAAGGAATTTTATGGTTCTCACTGCACAGACCCTTGATTTCTGAGCCATTGCTGAGTTTCAATGGCTTCTGCAGTCCAGTGCAACGAATGGATTTGTCTGCTCAAGTGATGGAACCTGACAGTTTAGCAACAGCATGCTTCAATGAGTTTCCAGGATTCAGCTCTGCCAATATCAGTTTCTGTTGGGGATAAGTAACTATCAAAAGATGCAGTAGTTTGGATGCCTCCCCAAACCCTATTTGAACTGTAATAATGCAAGCCTGAGGTGGAAATAATGTGAGGTTTTTGTCAGATCTCTTCTACTTGCAGGGCCAGATTTAGGGGCAGGCAACTCAGGCTTAGGGGGCACCAGGCTCAGGGAGTTGTCAGGTGTTCAAAAGTTTAACAGTGGAGTGGAGGGGTGGCACCAAAGATGCTCCTCACCTCGGGTGCCATTTGGTCTAGAGTTAGACCTGTCTACTTGTTGCATCCAGATGGTTCAGCACTAGGAAGTGTAGAGGCACTCCCTGCAAGATTCACTGATAAGGTACCTGCCGCTCATTAGAGCTGAGACAGTGAATAGTTCAGCAACTCAGTTGTCTGATTCCACTCAGGAAAGTGATTCTCCTTTCAAATGCCAAGCCTCTGATTCTGGATGAGTAAACTTTTACATGTGAGGAACAGCTACCTCTTTTCTATCTTTACACCTCTACACCAGTGTTCCTTTGCATGGGTCACTTGGGGGAATATCACTTCTCTCACTGAATTTTCAATCAGAGAAAAAAACACAATAATTTAAAACACTGAGGCCCAGATCCACAAATAAATCTCTGCTTTAGACACCACTGCAATCCACAGAACCCCCAGTTGGCTGATACCAAATCCTGTAGGCACCTAAACTCACTCAATGCTTAAATTCCAGAAGGGTAGCCATGGTAGTCTGGATCTGTAAAAGCGGCAAAGAGTCCTGTGGCACCTTATAGATTAACAGATGTATTGGAGCATGAGCTTTCATGGGTGAATACCCACTTCATCAGATGCATGTATCCTACATAAAGAGATAAATGAACACAAATCAGATATTAAGAATGGCAATATACAAAAACCTGTAGGAGAACACTTCAACCTCACGGGACACACAATAGCAGATTTAAAAGTAGCCATCCTGCAGCAAAAACACTTCAGGACCAGACTTCAAAGAGAAACTGCTGAGCTTCAGTTCATTTGCAAATTTCACACTATCAGCTCAGGATTAAACAAAGACTGTGAATGGCTAGCCAACTACAAAAGCAGTTTCTCCTCCCTTGGTGTTCACACTTCAACTGCTAAAAGAGGGCCTCATCCTCCCTGACTGAACTAACCTCGTTATCCCTAGCCTGATTCTTGCTTGCATATTTATACCTGCCTCTGGAAATTTCCACTACATGCATCTGATGAAGTGGGTATTCATCCACTAAAGCTCATGCTCCAATACGTCTGTTCGTCTACAAGGTGCCACAGGACTCTTTGCTTCTTTAATGCTTAAATTGCTGTTGTAAAAGTTCTCTAGGCACCTATGTTTCTGCCTCTGGGTAGATGCCTAATTCCAGACAGCCAGGTGTTTATCTCACACCTGAGCCCCAGAGCAATTCACAAACCAAGGAAAGATAGGCATTCCAGCTATGAGGGAGGAATACCACCACATCTTCCATCTACAAAGGAGGCACCATCTCCTCCAGCCATGTTGTGTCGAGTGAGGCAGGTGCCTAACTCATTCTTGCAAGAAACAGCTTAGAGTCCATCTATATTATAATTAAACACACATGGCTGGCCCATGTCAGCTTACTTGGTTTGCAAGGCTCAGGCTCGTGGGGCTCAGGCTATGGATCTGTTTAACTACGGGGTAGATGTTTGGGCTCGGGCTAGAGCTTAGAGTCTGGGACCCTAGGATGGGGGAGGATCCCAGAGCGTGGGCTCCAGCGCGAGCCCGAATGTCTAAACTAGTGGTTCTCAACCAGGTATCTGGGGTCACCTGGGGGCCAGAAGCAGGGGCAGCATTAGCCCTGCTGGGGCCCAGAAGAGAAAGCCAAACCCCTACCGCATGAGGTTGAAACCCGGAGCCCAAAGCCCCACCACATCCAAGGCTGAAGCCAAAGCCTGAGCAAAGTAGTTTTGTGGGGCCCTCTCTGGCCTGGGGCCCCAGGCAATTGCCCTGCATGCTACTCCCTAATGCTGGTTATGTGCAGAAAACCAGTTATTGTAGCACAGCTGGGCCATGGCGTTTTGATAGCATGTTGGGCAAGCTTCAGAAAGAAAAAGGTTGAGAACCCCCTGATCTAAACCACAATTAAACACCCCTGTAGCCAGAGCCCCACAAACCTGAATCAGCTGACACTTGCTAGCTGCAGGTATTTAATTGCAATGTATAGATACCCTTAGGCACGTTAGTTGCCTGACTCCAGAAGCGGGACTCCTAGTTTGTGGAGAGCAAGCAGCAATAGGCACATCCCTGCAGCTCAGAGTTAAGTGCCTATCTCTGGGGGGTTGGGGCTTAGAACATACCCCTCATGTCAGCATCCCCCAATGCTAGGTTAGGCAACTTCCTGCTGGCTTTTGGGACGCCCAGTCTTAGGCACCTCTCTCTCTCAAATCATTATGTAGGTGCCTAGCTCAGGCTTTGTGGATCCCATTGTTATTCCAATGATGTTCTAGGTGCCTAAAAGTTAGGCATTTTGCCTCTCAGTGTTTCAATGCATAAGTCCTTTTGTGGATCTGGGCCTTAGGGTCTGATACTGCTGATCCTTGTTACATCTGTATACCAAGAGGACTCTCTTTGAAGTCAATGGGCCAGATTGTGCCTCATCCTGAAGTACAGACTAACAAGGGAGGACAATTCCATGAGACTCCCCACCTCACAGAATTCCTCCCAGATGGTTCCATCCTTGGATGGAACAGGCTCTGTCCACAAATCTTAGGAAGTGACCATGTGCACCAGCAGCTCTAGAAACCCCACTAGTCAATTGCCACTTGCCACAGCTACTTTTAAAAGGAGAGAGAAGATACTGCAGTGGACATGAGGACAATATGCTTGCTCCCATCCAGGGTAGGACTGCCCATTCCTCGCTCTCCAGTCTGTCCAATCCTTGTCCCTTCCTCTGCGTGGATCTCAGCCACACAGGTAGTGCTGCCCAGGTTTATGCACAATCTGGCGCACTGGAAAAGTCACGCGTGAAGTTACTCCTGTACATTAATTTGCAGACTGGGCTCTTGAACTGGAAGATGTCATAAGAAATTATATATAAAACTTATTTTGCTGAAGCTAAGCACTATTTTCACGTGTGTGCACCTCTTTACCCAGCTGCCTGACTGTTGGATAGTCCCATAGCATATGTATCGGGGTTCTTTTTTCTTTGTCCTAGTGCCAACCAACTACAGAGGATAAAGCCTTCATTGTGTGCAACCACTTTCATGTCCAAAATTATATCCCAGGTTATTTACCTGCTCCGTTTGGTTTAAGTCCCCCACAAAGACTGGTTCTTGAGGACTGTAGTGATCTCCAAATGCATGATTTAACAAAAATGGAAGAGCAGGCTTATGCCCAGAACTGAGCAGTGATATTCAGACCTGTCTGAGTTAGCAGCCAAAGAAAAAATAGCTTATTGATATTGAGACCAAGTACATGAATTCAAAGAAATGTGGCCCCCCATTTCTAGATACAGTTGAATAAAATATGTTGTGATGGCTCAAAGAATGGCAGGCCTCAATTCCGCCTAGCCCCTCATCTTTTTTCCCTCCCGGCCTTCCCTAGTGCCCTCCTTCCCTGTTCTGCCTATTCATGTCTTCTCCTATTTTATTACTGTTACCACCACCCGAATGAATATATTTGTGTTGTATCATCTGGTTTTGTATTGTCTGGTCTTTCAGCTTTCACAAGCTGTAAAACTGCGTAATTCTATGGATAGCCTATGAAACATGCAGGCCTCCCGGCCTTCCCTAGTGCCCTCCTTCCCTGTTCTGCCTATTCATGTCTTCTCCTATTTTATTACTGTTACCACCACCCGAATGAATATATTTGTGTTGTATCGTCTGGTTTTGTATTGTCTGGTCTTTCAGCTTTCACAAGTTGTAAAACTGCGTAATTCTATGGATAGCCTATGAAACATGCAGTTTTTGGAAGTATATTCAGGTTGTAAGTTATTTACCTTTTTGTACTTTCATTATCTTATTTCTTCACGAAAATCAATTAAAAATTAATCACAAAGAATAAAAATGGTTTTGCCAGAGATTTATTACAAAATATGTATCAATTGATCATCAAGAACAATCAGTAACAACCAACCTTAAAACAAGTGACAATGAGTGACTGCAACTTTTTTGTGAGCTTAGATAAAAAGTATCTTATCTCCTGGTATCAGTTACATAGTTGGTACTGCATTTTGATCAGGTGAAAATGGTGTACCTCCAAAGGAATAGAATTCTTTACTGAGGGTGACCTATTCAAAGTGGCCTGCAAGGCCGCATGATTCATTTGGTGATATGGCTGTTCTGTTGTCACATTTGGCTATGTTATGTTCAGGGAATCCACAGAAAGGTTAGATAAACGCATAAAATACTCTTGCTGGGAAGATGCAATGCAAATACCCAGTACTAGAAAGTGTTGTTTACCATAAGTAAATAAATAATGGGTCATTATTAAGGTCCTACTCGAATCATGGGATGACTGTCAAATAATTGCAGCAGAGTTGCGGACAAGACATGGAAAATTATGGAAAAGTAATAATGGACCGTTATTAACTGCAGTAATTTGGAAATGCTGGCTGCGTGAGGGGCTGTTGGCCAGCGTCCCAGCCACACGTGGGGCTGTCAGCCAAAGCCAACTGTTAAAATGTAACATACATACACAGCATCAAAATGGCAGTGGAAGCCTAATATTGTGGGAGCCACAATTTCCACAATATTGCAAATGAGGTAGGGCCTTAGTCATTATTCCTTGCCAGATTAAAAACTACTTTAAAAATGAAAAACTCTTAGAATTCAGAACCCTAACACACGTAAGCACCAAAACAAAAGATAGACAAAGCAGGCTGCTCCGTAAAGCAGAGAAGAACAACTCATCCTACCTTACTCTAGGCCAGAGGTGGGCAAACTATGGCCCCTGGGCCACATCCGGCCCGCGGGACCGTCCTGCCTGGCTCTTGAGCTCCCAGCTGGGGAGGCTAGCCCCCTGCCCCCTCAGCCATGCCACCGCACGGGCAGCCTGGCTGGCTCTGGCCGGTGGGGCTGCGAGCTCCTGCTGCTCTGAGCGGCGTGGTAAGGGGGCAGGGAGTGGGGGCGGGGGGGTTGGATAAGGGGCAGGGGTTCCCAGGGGGCAGGGAGCAGAAGGTGGTTGGCTGGAGAGGAAGTTCGGGGTAGTCAGGGGACAAGGAGAAGGGGGGCTGGTTGGATAGGCGTGGGAGTCTGGGGGGGCCTCTCAGGGGGTGGGGGTGGGGGTAGGGGTCGGGGGGCACTCAAGGGACAGGGGGGGTTGGATAGGGGGTGGAGTCCCAGGGGGCAGTTAGGGGTGGGGGGTCCTGGGAGCGGGAGATCAGGGGACAAGGAGTGTGGAGGGGGAGGGTTTGGATGGGTCAGGGGTTCTGAGTGGAGCAGTCAAGTGGTGGGAAGTGGGAGGGGGCAGATAGGGGATGGGAGCCAGACTGGGGAGGAACAGCCTTCCCTACGTGGCCCTCCATACAGTTGCGCAACCCCGATGTAGCCCTCAGGCCAAAAAGTTTGCCCACCCCTGCTCTAGGCTATCTCTCTGCAGACTGACTCTGCTAGACCCAAATTAATGTTTCCTTATGCTGTTTCCTAGGCTGCAAGCAGGAGCAGGAAAAACTCCTTAGCATTTGAAGTGATAGTTTACAGTTTTCAATACACCACTGGCTAGGATTAATAATATCTGGGGTGGGGTTCTGTACTGTGTTTAGCAGGTTTTTTCCGTGTCTCTGGGGTGTATAGTATGTGGCTATCTAATTTTTTTTCCATTATGAAGACCCTTTTTGGGGATAAGAAGAATCTCCCCTCATCCCGCCCCCCAGCAAAATCCCTCACTGCTTACTTATCCAAAGTGGTTCAGAGCATAAATCACTGAAAGCACCTCTATGAACCATTGGTAGTCCATGGACCATAGTTTGAGGGTAATTTAAGGGGCTGTGGAGCCCAGTGTAGAAAAAAGAGCCTTTAGGGTTTGTGATATTACACCCCATAGTCTTCATAGAAATATGGTTATGATATGAATATGGAATAACTAAGATATTTTATGCAAGATGGCTCATGTAAGGTTCCACTGTAAAGGTTCTGATTTACTGAATGTGATTCCTAAAATTAGGAATATTGACTATGTAATAATTACAGCTGTGTGTGTACTTGGGAAACGCCCACCAAACACTAAGCAATGAGCCTTAATGGGCCATTAGAAAAAGACAATGAATCTTTGAAGATGTGGATCTCTCATCTGCCTGGAGTTCCTGCCTTTGGAAATAGCAAATAAATCTGGTTTCATAGTTGCTTTGACACTGCAAGGTCAGGTGATAAGATCACCGGATACAAAATACCATCTTGGACACTGCTGGTACTTTTCCTCTGTAGGGGGAGGGAGATCAAACAAAGGTTTCCCACCTTAGGTAAATCCTTTTTAAGGCTGCAGAGGGGGTTAATCTGGACTCTCCTCCATTGCTTACCCAAGAAGAAAGACCGCTGAAAGTATGAGGAGGGACAAAGGAACTAACCTGAGGGGAAAGGCAGGAGTGAATCCAGACTGAGACAGGGGTCCAGTCTGTAAGAAGAAATAACTGGAACTCTAAGCTACAGAAACTCTGTAACTTGCCTAAAATAACATTTAGGGTGAGAAATTACTTCTTGAAACTAGTCTCTTTAAGATCTTAAGCTTAGTATGTGTGTTTTGTTTTATTTGCTCAGTAATCTGCTTTGTTCTGTTTGCTATCCCTTATAATCACGTAAAATCTGCCTTTTATAGTTAATAAATTTGTTTTGTTTATTATTAAATCCAGTTTGTGCAATTTCTAACTGGGGGGACAATAAGTTGTGCATATCTCTCTTCACACTGGGGGAGAGGGCAAATTTGTATGAGCTTGCACTGTGCGGATCTTTCTATGCAGTGCAATACAGTATCATTTTGGGTTTATTCCCCAAAGGGGCGTGCATGTGAATGCTGGAGGAGTCCTCTCACACAGAGTTGACTTCAGTCTGTGTCTGCAGCTGGGTGTGGCCCTACCTGTGTGTATGTGTGTGTGTGCTGCAAGAGGCAAGAGAGCCAGATTCAGCAAAACAGGGAGAGGGAATCCAGGCTGGTGGAACAGGGGGGACTCAGTGAAACCCCAGTACATCAGGTGGCATCCCAGAAGGGGGGGGGTCCAACCTGTCACAGTTTGGGGGTTATGGAGCCTTGTGTAGAAAAAAGAGCCTTTAGGGTTCTAAATTTTTGCTAGCTGGTGAAACTCAAGCTGGCAGTGATCCAATCCTTCTATTTTTGGTTACAGATGGATTGGGTCTGGGGAGAAGTGGGTTACAGTCTTCAGTTTATTTACAGAGCTCTGCTATAAAAGAGGAGTGATTTGAATGTACAGTATTTTGGGGTGCTCAGAATACAATCAAGACAGTATATGTTAAGCCTGTGTGGAATGGAAGCGAATCCATGTGAGGCTCCTGCTTGAAGAGCAAAGTCACCTGAGGGAGGAGGTGTTAACATTTCTTCCGTTCTAGTAAAAGCTCACTGGGATATGCGAAGCACATTCATTAAGCACTGCTGAAGAGTGACAGATGCTGACACATAATTTGACAGCTGCAAATACCAGGTACTAGGAAGTGTCATTTCCCATAAGTAAAAAATAATGGGTCATTATTTCTTGACAGATTAAAAGCCAGCTACCATGAATGTATGCATTGGTAATCCTGTTTAAATAACACATTCTTTTCTCACTCAGAGGTAAAGGTGATTCCTTTTGTCTTTGCCCTACCGGGCACACACGTGTGCATATGTGTCTGCACGGGCTACAGGTCCCCATCCGTGCCTGTCCACAGACGATGTGATTTGATTACATCTCCAGGTCTGGAGGCTTGGCTGTAGCAGCTCATGAGTTTAGCTCTGGAGGCCTTAGGTTCAATCCCTGGTATATTGGCCAAGAGGGCAGCTGTCACCGCTCCATTTGATGCTTAGGATACTTTGAGACGTCTGAACCCATGATGTAGATATTGTCGCCCCTTTTTGACCTGAGCGGCTAGTCAAAGTTAGGGGCCATGGGAATGCTCCAGTTGGAAGTAGAAATTGATGGAGTCTGGTATTTTCTTTGATGCAATCTTGTTTATTTACAAGGAATGTTCAAAGTCCTGCTTCTCTGAATGCAGGAGGAATTAACAACAAAATGACCCGTTTCTTAGCTTACAGTTCCAAGCACCTTTAGCTAACAGACTCAACAATTCTTACCCTAGCTTTTCCCAGGGCTACTGCTTGGCTTTCTTGCTTTTTACTTTCTTGTCTTTTTTAGTCTTTTGTCTCTTCTGCATGCATGCTCACTCCTCGGCAGGTTCATTCCTTTTGTCTTCGGTGGGCATCTTATGCTTACAGTCATGTTAACTGAAAGGTGAGTTCACATCTATCAATCTCAATAGGGTTTTAACTCAATCCATAGCAAGATTTAACCCAGCTCATACCAACATGTATGTCTGTTCCTTTAGTATTCTATAAGGATGTGTGTCATGGGTTTTTAAATCTTATGACTACAGCTGGTCAGACAAATTCCAACTGAACAGTTTTTCAGCAGAATTTGCCTGTTCATGCAAATCAAAACATTCTGTGGCAGGTTTGATTCAATCAAGTTCTGCTGGAAACCAGGCAGCTTTTGAAACCTAACTCCCAGAGCACGTTTCCTGCCAGAAAGGCTACCAAGTAGCCTAGACTTCCAGAGTCCACCAGTCAGGGGCAGCCCACCGGACTGACTGTTTCTCTGAGTTTCTCTACAGACTAGGGACCGAATGGCTACAGACTAGGGACCGAATGGCTAGGCAGCAGTTCTGCAGAGAAGGACCTAGGGGTGATAGTGGACAAGAACCTGGATATGAGTCAACAGTGTGCCCTTGTTGCCAAGAAGGCCAATGGCATTTTGGGCTGTATAAGTAGGGGCATTGCCAGCAGATCGAGGGATGTCATCGTTCCCCTCTATTTGACACTGGTGAGGCCTCATCTGGAGTACTGTGTCCAGTTTTGGGCCCCACACTACAAGAAGGATGTGGATAAATTGGAGAGAGTCCAGCGAAGGGCAACAAAAATGATTAGGGGTCTGGAACACATGACTTATGAGGAGAGGCTGAGGGAACTGGGATTGCTTAGTCTACAGAAGAGAAGAATGAGGGGGGATTTGATAGCTGCTTTTAACTACCTGAAAGGTGGATCCAAAGAGGATGGATCTAGACTATTCTCAGTGATAGCAGATGACAGGACAAGGAGTAATGGTCTCAAGTTGCAGTGGGGGAGATTTAGGTTGGATATTAGGAAAAACTTTCAGAGTAACAGCCGTGTTAGTCTGTATTCGCAAAAAGAAAAGGAGTACTTGTGAAAAACTTTTTTCACTAGGAGGGTGGTGAAACACTGGAATGCGTTACCTAGGGAGGTGGTGGAATCCCCTTCCTTAGAAGTTTTTAAGGTCAGGCTTGACAAAGCCCTGGCTGGGATGATTTAGTTGGGATTGGTCCTGCTCTGGGCAGGGGGTTGGACTAGATGGCCTCCAGAGGTCCCTTCCAACCCTGATATTCTATGATTCTATGAGTTGGGAGGTTCTAGAACTTTCCCTTCTATGGAGAATTTCAAAAATTTGAATCAGAATGAAACCAAATTTCAAAATATAGAAATTCTCTGTACAGCTCTATCTTCTCTTTCTCAAGAAGAGAACATGGACTGAGTGAGACAATTTACATGTTCAAAACAATCAAATTAACTTACACCACCAAGTCAACTTACCATGTGAACTTACTGCTGTTACCCTTCTTCTCCTTCCCTCTTTTCTCCTATAGTTATACTCGCTCATTTGTGTCTTGTTTCAAAGTAGATGATCAAATCCTTGGGGCGGGGACTGTGTCTTCCTGTGTGTCTGAACAGGGCCTAGTGCAAAGTGGTCCACATCCTGAATGGAGCTTCTAGGTACTACTGCAATATAAATACAACCAAGGAGCTAACTGATCTCAAGATAAATCTATTCCATAACAAGTTGCTTACGATATGGAGGCTCAGATCTTGAGCTGTGCTCAGCGTAGCTCAAGATAGGGAGGAAAGAGAGAGAATGGTGTAAGTATGGCTATAAACCAGCACCACCACCAAGCTGGTCAGTTTGTGAGGCCTGTCCCCACAATAAATTAATTTACACCAGATACTCATGGTACCAAGGAGCTGTTCTCATAGTGAATGTACAGACACAATCCAACCACCCTAGCTTTTCAATGGCCACACCCCACTGCACCAGCATCTGGGAAGGGGGCAGTGTAGGAGCTTATTACATTTAAGGATTCCCCTGAACAAAGTGAATCCTCTGACGGCCAGGTAGGCAGGCATTGGCACTGTTTTATATCAGCAGAGCGGTGCAAAGCAGCCTTAGTGCACTGAAGAATCTAATCCTTGTAGACTTTTTTCCTGTATGCATAATATACTTACAGAAAGAAGCATTATATATTTACTTATTTCTGTTATTTTTAAATCTGCATGTATCTGTAGCTATAGATTAGATTTATATCACCAACCCTCCTGCATAACACAGGCTATAGAATATCACCCAGTAATTCTATAATGGTGGGGTATATGCCTTCTGTTTTACACAAGTGCAATTGCATGCATTAAAGTTGTATGCCATCCATGAAAGTATAATATTTACCGAAGCATAAACTGTATCCACAAAATCTTAAACATTTCTACTGCATATTTTAATCATAATTATCTTTTATGCTACATTAATAAAGAGGTATGTAGCTTTAGATATTTTAGCATCCTTGCTATGCTTAAATTCTGTTAGCATTTACTTTTAACAAATGATGTTTGTTACTGTCTTTGTAAATTGTAGATAATTAGAGACTCAATAAGATGAACAAACAAAACATTCTCATTGGACAAACCACCAGTGAGATCATTATAGGATCTTTGGGGCAGGGACCATATCTTTGTTCCGTTTGTACAGCATCTAGCACAATGAGGTCCTGGTCCATGACTTGAGCAGGTAGGCACTGTACAAATGTAAATAATGATAATTGGATACATGTTAAAGGCTGTACTACCACTCCAGGGTATTGATCAGTCGAAAGGAGAGGAGCCTGAAATGTAGTAATGATCATTTGTTTACTTCCCATAGGGAAAAAAAAAAACCACACGGCGCGTTGGGGGGGGGGAATGTAAATTAAATGTTCAATTTAAAATATCTCATTACACAGCTAATTATCAAATCAACGGATATATTAAGAAAACTTTCCACTCCAATCTGCCAGTTTCTTCTCCCCCATTTTGTAACTGGTGGTTGTTCAGCAATTTGCAGCTTTTTCTGTCTATCAGTGGGAGAAGATTACCTCCTCAGGATGACTATCAAAGGTTGTCAAAAAGGTAGCCCTATAATCTCAGGCACCTGGCATCAGCTGGGAGCTTAGTTTTTGTGAATTCAGTGTCATGCTATCCAGTCTTCTAACAGTCTAGGTCTAGATACAAGTCTTCTAACAGTGCTAGGGCTGTTTAAAAACAAATTCTCCTCTGGCTGCCCACCAAGATTTTGACATAATCTCAATCGCAATGGCCATTCAGGACAAGAAGCTGAAAAGCATTGAATCAAGACTACAGGTGGAATAATAGACCACTGAGACGGGATATGTGATTCGCAAGAGGTAAACTGGTGCAGATAAAATGAGTGAACAAGCCTTCACCAGTGCCTCTTAAACTCCACCCTAACCAAGTCTAGTGTGATAGAATTATTAAATATTTATAAGGCACATACTATTATTTATTATCATTATTTATTTACATAATGCCAAAACTTCTCTAGACACGTTACTGCACATCAGAGGCATAGTCCCTGCCGTGAAAAGCAGACAGGCTAAATAATTTGTCAGTGTGTCTTGAGAATATAAGTCTCATTTTTCAAAATCAGCCATATCATAGAAAGATAGTGTATGCATCCCTTTCCTGCATAGGGCCATGTTTGTCCAAAAAAAAGGAGCCCAGTGTTAGGCTCCTAAATCCGTTTAGGCACCTGCCTGATTTCCAAAATTGCTGGTGACCCAAAAATCCCCAAATTGTCTAAATATGGATTTGGGAACCTAACATTAAGTGGCTGTATTTGAAAGTTAAGCACATGCATAAGCCTTAGTTTTCAGTTTCACCTTGACCTTTAATGTTCTGGATAGAACTGAGTGAAAATTTTTGTCAAATAATACATTTTTCAGAAAATGTAGATTTGGAGCAATCAAAACTATCCCCAAATTCACATCAAATTTGGAAGATAGTTTGAGCCAAATAAAAAATGAGGAAAATAATTTCAAAAAAGTCAAAAGGGTTCATTTTGATACTTTCACCATGAACAGTTTCATTTCAAAAATGTAAATTTGAATTGACCCAAACAGAAACGTGTTTTGTTTTGTTTTTTGTTTCAGCAAGAAAAAAATCATTCATTTTTGGTTTGAAACAAAGCACGTTTGGGATTTTTTTTTTTCAGATTTTTCATGTCAGCCACCAAAAAAATAATTATTCACTCAGCTCTTACGGATCAGGAACCAAGATTTACTTTTATACATTAATAAACTTCTCAAATGAGAAATAATCTGATGGTTATTTCTCAGCTCTTGTGTTCAACAGCCGTCTAGTGCTGGTTTTATCAGTAAGTCAGAAAGAGGTTACAAAGGCAGTTAGTGAGGAAGTGTTACAGAACACCAGTAAAGAGGCTGACGGACTATTGGCAGCAGGAGCCTACTAGGAGACAATCATATCAGAATGAAAACAGCTGTCTGCCAGCACCATAAACCTTTAGGAAATGTTATGGGTGATTAGTTGTTACACTTAATGTGTGAAAGTTGGCTTCTGTCTGACTATGGACAAAGTAAACCCCTCCTTTTTTTCTACTTACTTCTACTCCTATAGAGAAACAACAGGACATGATGGGATGTTTTAAAACTCATAAAAGCCAGGACATTCAGAGTTAGAGCGAAACCATGGCAATGACTGTCTCTTTCTAGTTGGGTACCTTTGTGTGAGCAGGTCAAGTGAAATGAAAAAGACCAGGAGGCAAACTGAAAATGGGTCAAAACTCTAATGGGAAAAGCATCTCAGTCAGGAAGGAACACTCAAGCATACATTATACAGCACCTGTCCTCTTTGAGATTTGGCTGAACTTGCTTTTCTTTTCAATAGTTTTTAAAACCTTGCTGGCTGCTGAACAGTGACAAAGGAATGGTCCTATGAACAGACATTCTGATACATGCTATATTGTCTTCTTCCCATGCAGATGTGTCGGATTGATTTCCCTGCCCCCGCCTTGGCTGAACATTTCAGGGTGCTTTATAGTGTCATGTTAAACAAAAAAAGAGCGCTGAATAGTAGCTAAGATGACATTCTGACTTCCTGATCTTGAAACACTTAGTTCATATGCACCCAGAACCAGGTGTTCAAGGTAGGCATTTGAAACCAAATCAACTGTGACTGTAAATGTGGGTGTTCAACATGGATTAAACCATCCTCATTCTGTTTAGTAGAGTAGTCTCAAAGCTGGCTTTGTGGGAAGGATTTTACCCGATGCATTGACTGAAATGGATTTGAAAATTAGGTGTTTTGCTTAATGTTTTAAATTGAGCCTACTGCTTTCAGCAATCGTATCAATGATTAATGTTTACATAGAACCTTTCAACCAAAGATCCAAAAGCACTCAGCATATGCATACCAATGAATACTTTGCACAACACTGGAAAAAATAGATCGTTCTAGGGTGAAAGGTAGCTGCTAGCCTATTGCAATGCTGCAAAACAGTTCAGAGCAGAGAATAATGATTTTGGCGACGACACCAGAGTTAATATTGCTGCTGTTGAAAAATATGCTATAGGACTTCTACAGACCAATTTTGCAAGCCCTCAACTTCCAGGATGGAAATCCTCATCCTATTGGAGACAATGGAAGATTTGCCCATTTACTTCAATGGGGTCCAGATTTCATCACCAGAATTCAATGGGATTTATACTCAGAGAACTTGTAAGATCTGACTCTAATTAACCACAAGTAGTTAAGACCTCCTGGTTTGTACCTTATTCAAGAGAGAGCTTGCCAGCAACACAGTTCCCATAACATGACGCAGGGACATTGGTATAGTTCTGACATATAGATGGAAATGTATCAACTGCTGAGCCTCTAACATCAAGTAGCCTGATGGTTTTTCCCTGAATGTTTCCCACTCATGTATGGATCAGGCTTGCTAAAGTATCATTATTTGTGATGAAAGCAGTATAGGAAGAACAATCCAGCTTCTGTCCTCCTTTAAATTTGATTTAACATCAGAGGAGGAACTTCCTTTTGCAAACATAAGACATTTCTTGGAGTTTTAATCTAGAATTAAATTAAAGCAGAACTTCTCTCTTTTCACCTAAGAATCCTTTGCTTCAGCTGTATTGGAATCTAGAGATCCCAAAGACTCTCTATTGTAAACAGTAGCATGCATGGTGTACTGTAGAGATTCCCTAACCTTAAACTTTGAAGATGTTATCAGCTCTTCCACTTCAATACAAAAGCTATTGAATAAAAATTGTTACAGATTTGTATGGTATGGTCCACTCCTCTTTACCCTTTTCTCAGAGTTATTTAGCGTATTACAATACAAGGCTTTTAATTCAACGCTCTCTGACCATGTTGATGCTGCAAAATAGCAGGATCTTCTAGGATCATGATGCATTTATCACATAGATTTTGAAGCTCTAGGGAAAATGAAGCACTGAGAAAGAAGTTAAGTTGAAGAACATAAAGAGAAAAATAGAAACAAGTCTCCAAATGTTGAAAATATAACTCCATTTTTTCTAACTTCATCAGCTGGGGGTGTTTCCTTCTGATAGCCACTTTGAAATGGCAAAGAAATGCTTTCTTCAGACTCTTGGGGTGGGATTCTAAAGGGGGGCTTAGGCACTGCAATGCTGAGAGTTGCAGCACCTAACTTTTAGGTGCCCAGAAGCCAAGTGGAATGCACAGCCCTGAGTTAGGCACCGCGACTACCCATGCCCGAGTGTGCACTGTTGCAACACTCACACTTCGAAAAATCCTTCTGTATTTGTAATAGTTTTATTAATACAGTTAGCAAAATCACCAACACTGTAACTCAGCAAGGTAGCTAGAATGCAGAATGCACAGTCGAACAGTCATATACTCACACCATCCCACTTATAGCAACCTGAAATGTTAGCCATGATCTTCCTCATCACCACCGCCAGTGACCATTGTCCTGGTACCTCTCAAGGGCTACATTTCTCTCTTCCCAAGTACACAGGCTGAGATACAACTTTTATAATATGTTATGCTGACACCACTATGCCTAATGCATATTCAGTAGAAGTCTCTCCCTTCTTCCTTATTTGTATTTCTTCACCCTACTAACATTGGGGTGTCTTTATCCTATAGGTTAGTATATTACTGACCTCAACTTATCATATATGTCAATTCGTTGCCAAGGCACTCTTGTGGTCACATGTATGTGGATGTTCCTATCCTAAAAATATGCAAAACCTGATATCAGTTCAAGGTTTTTGTGGTTAAGTCATATAAACTTCCCCCTTAAACACAACTTCTACTCTTTCCCAAAATTCAGGGTGACTGTCAGGCCATTTATCTGTGTCAAAGTTTGCAGGCCTCAAAGCCTTATGCTAACTGCTTACGTCAATGTCTTACAGGACACAGGCCTGTAGGCTCATTGCTCTACTCCCTTAACTTATGCCTATGGCTTACCTAGCAAATTCCTATACCTCTAGGCCACAGGATGCGCATTCCAAACCAGCAGGTGCTGCCATCCAAATATAATTTTGTGAATTGAGACTCTGTAGCCAAATTCACTGACAAGTTGCCTGAATCCTTTAGGGAAGAGTTCAGGGCATTTATCGTGGGAGTCCATCTGGTTGCCAAGGCATCATTACAATAAGCACTGGGCATAACTGATACAGCTGCCAGAGTTATGGCATCAGTGGTTATCATGAGAAGGTATTGCAAAACTCTGGAATAGCACAAGGCATCCAAAGAGTGTGGGAGACCTGATAAAATGGATAAGACTTTATATTCGTTGAAAACTCACAAGCAACCCTGCACTCTTTGGGGATTTATACCCCAGCCATGAAAAGGGGTCCCTTCACAGGTCAGCAACAACAGCAGCAATACTGGCCCCAATGGTATTTTAGACAGGTACCATACCATTTGAGGCACCAGACTACTTCAGAAAGAGGAATAAGTCCCATAGGAGGAGGTCTTCTGGATCTACTTTCACTCAGCCAGCCCATTCCCCTTCCACCTTCAGCCAGACTTGTACATTGATCTTAATACTATGCTGGCTGTCCTTGTGAGTCCTCTGTTTGAGCCCAGAGCAATCTGCTCACTCTCTCTCCTCTCCCAAAACACAACTTTTCATCATCTTGACATTCTGTCTCCTATGCAGATTGGATGAAAACTCAGCCAATCACCACACAGATGGTCTCCAGGTGGATACCACAGCTTATATACGGTAGCTTAGACTATGCCTCTGCAGGCATTATGGGCCCATTCCACAAGAGCTCAAGCAATATCAATCACATTTCTCAGTGATGTCTTGATGTTGGACATTTGCAAGGCTGCTACCTGGCCTTCTGTATGCATTTTTGCTAGACAATACGCTGTTACCATGGCGTCTAGATCAGATGCAAAATTTGGGAAGATTGTTCTGCAGTCACTGTTTAAATGGACTCCAAGCCCTACTGCCTAGCAAAGCTGCCTGGGAGTCGCCTGAGTGGAATACATCTGCGCCCACCTGAAGAAGAAAAGTTGGATACTTTCCTGCTACTGTAACTGTTCTTTGAGAGGTGGGTACAGCCATGGATTCCACCACCCACCCACCACACCTTCTGCATTGGAGTCCTGAGCCTTGGATTTTGTTGTGAAGGAACTGGGGAGAAGGGCCAGGGTGGCATCATCCTTATGTAGCCATGGGAGAGGCCAGAGTCATAGAGCATGAGCACCATGCCTGTGGGTACTGCTAGGCAAAGTTCTCCAGCTTCCTTATGCTGGGTGCACACACGCACGCACAGGGACATACACACACACGCCCCTGAGTGGAATACGCATCTGCGCCTACATCTTGGAGAACAACAGTTACAGTAAAGGTAATGACAAGTTTCAGAGTAGCAGCTGTGTTAGTCTGTATTCGCAAAAAGAAAAGGAGTACTTGTGGCACCTTAGAGACTAACAAATTTATTTGAGCATGAGCTTTCATGAGCTACAGCTCACTTATGCTCAAATAAATTTGTTAGTAAAGGTAAGTAACCATCTTTGACTGGGGGAACGCAACCATCTTTTGTGTGGATTTTGATATGCTCTCAGCACACCTTGAAAGCAAGATAGGCAGGGAATGCCTCATTTGTTAATCCTGCTGAAGCTTAGGTGTTACACAGGTGCTCAGCTTCTGGATAGGCTCAGACTTAGGTGTCTGTGCACATGCTCAGCTACTGAACTTTAGATGCTTCAGAGACTTTAAAAGTGGAAACACAGGCACGGAGAGAGGTTAGGTTCCTACAGGCTTAGGCAGGGGCTGAGCAAGGGGATTTATGAATTCCATCATCTCTGTGAACTGAATGCACGACTAATGGAAATGCATTGGTTGCGTGAACCATCTCAGAAACACCACCAGGAAGGAGGTTGCAGATTATTTTTTCCTCTTTTTTGCCACTATGTTTTCACAGCTGTGACGTGTGGATGAACAAGCCAAAGCCAACAGACATGCTTTGCTCCTGCCCCAATAGTCCAAACAATGCAGAGATTTCCCGCCACCCCCCTCCACAAAGATCTTTGGCAAACCTCAGTCTTTAGAAATAAATAAATAAATAAATGAAAATGACAAATATTGAGTGTATCTAAGGCAAATCAAGGATACAATTTCAGAGTTAAAAAAATAAAACAAAATCCCTTACAAATGTTAAAAGGGAAAAAAAACAGTACAGGCATGACTTGCAGGCATTCTGAGGCTGGAGACTTTGCTATAGTGGGTATTTGAATGCCACCTAGTGGGCCTATGTAACTTATAGCCAGTGGAACAAAGAAGTTAACTCATGCTCCCTAAATTGACACCATTGCATCCTACCGTGCCTGTGGCATTTTATATGCTGCGTCACGAGGAGTGCCATAGTATGTGCAATAGTGTATACGTAACAAGATATATTCTGCATCCCTAGCAAGCTCCATTAATGTTAATTGGAGTTACACAAGAAGAATGCACCCCAGTGTGTTGCTAATAAGTCATTTGCTAACTCAGTACTAGCTAAGAATATTGCACTGATGTAAGTCCTATATGCTTAAATGCAGAAGAGGACATTGGCCAGGACACCCTTTCTGGTACAGTACTTGAATGCTCTTATGAGAACGTAACAGGGAAAGATTAGATCTCTCTTTGAAGCTCACAGAATATCTAACTATGAGGTCAAACACTCAGCCTTCTTTGGGCTGCTGTACAGAAATAAGAACAGATTAATGCTGACTGCTCTGACAAGTTGTAGTTTGCCGTGCTTTATACAGACAGAGCAGTACTAGCTGCAATAACAGATTTGGTTTCCATTGTAAGGCAGATTCTGTTTATATGTGGGAAAATAAACTGATGGCAATTCCTACTACAGATGCGTATATGGCAATTTAGTGATGACTCACTAAGTCCATACTCCTCCCCTGGCATGTCATAAAGGGTACAGGATGAAATGGCAGGAAGGAAATGGCACTTGGCCAATCAGTTCACCTGAGGACCTTTTAAAAGGTCAGTCCCCAAAGGGAGGATTTGCAGCCAAATATCACTGTTCCTCACCTTTTTCTCTTGGCACATCTGGTCACATGAAGCTTCAGAAAAACCTAAGGTAATAGAAGGAGGAATGGAGTCACTTGGTGAATGTCTTGAGGGACTGGGGTGTGGGAGGGAGGCCAAGGATGATGTTAGGAAAGCAGTGCATTGAGAGGCTGAGATTAGAGGAGAAGGGTAAAGGGGTTACAGAGGGATAATTACTATTTTTGTCCATCCTGCCCTTTCCTATATAGTATTGCAGTATTTCATTCATGGATGAGCAACTGGATCTAGGAGGAGCAGAGGGGTAGGCTTTCTTTACACATCCCCACCACCTTACACTCATACTCTGCCCGCCCCACAATGCATTCCTTTGATGTTTTCTCCCCCTTCACTTTCCCTCAGGATCTCCAGTGTTGGCCCAGCTTGTCTCTTTGGAACATATGATCAACCCCCCATTGCAGAGGGGGGAGGGTTAGGGATGTAGTAGAAATGGAGTTAGGCAGCTTGTGACCACTTATTTGGGCAGCAGCTGCCACTGCACAGGCCCCTGTGTGTTAACTCTAATTCTTACTAAAAATAAATACTTTCAGAATTATTTAGACCGCTTGTATTTTGAGGTGTGCGCTAGAAAGGCAGAGTAGCCTGGGAGGCAAGAGCCCTAAGGGACATTCCTGGATTTGTCACTGGCTTGCCGTCTTATAATTATTTGTATTATGGTGGCCCTCTACAATGTCTGTGGTATCCATGAGGTTGGACTACAGGGTCATAGTCGTCCCTTGAGACCTTAAAAATATATGACATCACAGTCCCTAAGCCCAGATTCTCAAGGTATTTAGGCACCTCAGGCTAGATGCCAAAAGAAACTGAGGATGATGACCACCACCCTCATCAATTTTAGCCTACTGGTTAGGGCATTTCCCCTGGGATACGGGAGATCCCCCAGTTCAAGTCCCCTTCTGCCTGGTGGTGGGAGGCAATGGGATTTAAACAGGGATCTGCCACCTCTCAGGTGTGTGCCCTACCCACTAGGGGATGGGCAATTATGATGTGGGGTTCCCTCATGCTCACCTGCTGATGCTGTTCCACTGTGGCTAAATAATGAAAGGCTCATATTAGGTATATGAGAAAGAGAAAAAGCATTAAAATAAGGATATAGCCTTGGGGTTCGAGCACTCCCTTGGGAGGTGGCCAGGAGCCAGTCTTCCTGCTCCAATGACTTCTTTAATTATTTCTCCACAGTGGAACAGCTTAACAGGAGATCCTGAGGGTGCCCCACATCAGCATATCCCATCGCCCAATGTGGGGAGGAGGATGAGATCTCAGTTAAAACCTTTAGCTCATGGGTTAAGGAATCCCTTGTCCTCATCAGGCAAAGCAGAGAATTAAATCACAGTCTCCCACATCTAGGGTGAGTGCTCTAACTATTGGGCTAGAAGTGAGGCTGCTGTTACTCCTTGCCCAGCCATTGTCTGTGGTGTTAGGTATGCTTTGAGACTTTATTGGATAAAGCCCTGTGGGGGAAGGCCTATCTTTACCTAGTTTGAGGCTCATGCTGGGCTGAGCTATGAGAGTGGCACCTAACATGAGGCATTGTACACATGTCCAGCAGCAGAAACTTTAGGGGACTTTTATAAGGGAAAGTTAGGCAGTGAGGGATTTTAGGCACCTCCAGAATTGGCAGCAGCTGAACAGGGGTTTTGACAATCTCAAACTCCCAATGTGGGAGTTAGGTGCCTAAGTCAGTCTTTTTGTGGATTTATACTCTAAAAATGCAAAACAAAGGGGGTGACAGGACAGTAGGAAAAGATACAACACACAAGACAAAACATGACCAGAGTGGTACCAAGCACAGGGGTTTTTTTTAGTTACAGATGATAATATATTAGTTTTATTTCTGTTACAAAAACTTGGATGGGTATTTCTGTGGGGTACACGCGGTTAAAGTCAGCAAAAGGAAAAGCCTGCTGGTTTAAGGCAGGGGAGTGGACAAAGGGAGAGGTAGGCAGGTAATTGGGCGATTGCTGCAGTTCATGTGGAAGAAGGATGGCATGTCCTGAACTGGCCTTTCTGAGTCTGGAAAGGGGGCACATGACTGCTGTGACTTATCTGCTGGTGCCCTAAGACTCTAGGGACTGCTATAGTCCAACCCCTGAAACCTCTTCCAGGCAGAGAAGAAAGGGAGGCTTTGGGGCCTGATGTCCTAGGCATATTCCTCTGGGTTTGGAATGGAGAGGCATAGGCCAGGATTGCATGGCACTGACTTACTTCCCAGGCCCTTGTAACTAGTGATTTGTGATGGAATTACTTAAAAGTTGATGTGTGTCTAAACCATAACCCAGACCCTCAAATATGTGGGGCATTCAAAATCTGCAACCACATCTCTTGACTTTGTGTCTACCTCTAATTACAATTTCACTTGAAGGGTGGGGGAGAGAGAGAGAGAGAGAGAGAGAGAATGTAACTAAATGGTTGCTTAGCAGCTCCATTGTGCACTCCTGGGAGAGAGACACAAATCATGGATTAACATGATCAGGTCTGAGTCAGATGAGAGACGATGCAATAGTATAGTCAATAACAGCCGGTGTTTTTTCCTGCTATGACTATTTGAGCATTCAGTGTCAGAGAGGTGCCTTGAGATTCCCAAGGCTGCAGACCTATTTAGCAAGCTGGGTCTAAATGCCCTTTATAGTGGGGAATGGTATAGAGGAGGCAAATGCAGCCTCTGGTTTTTTCAGTCTGCTCTCCTAATGGCTTCAGATAAATAGCGATGAACTTTGTGAGATACTGAGGGCTGTGAAGCTGGAACAGCTAGTCGTCCGGGTTCTATGCCACCTCTGCCACACACAGCCTTTCTATGCTGTTTATAACATAAGATTGATAATACTTAGTATCCCTAGTACTATATATGAGTTCGTAGTACTACTGTATATCTGAAGCTTAATTTATTAGCATGCTCCTTCTGATGGAAGTCGCTATGGAAGTGCAATGTATAATTGCCTGTGCTGTGTTAGCCTCCTCTTATTTTAGAAGCATGACAAATTATCTAAAAATATACAAAAATGGGAAGTTTGTACTTGGTTTTCTAAAGCACAAGGCTTCATCACATAATCCAAGTACCATCCGGAAATGCCTTATCCAGTGCCTGGAAAACTTTCTGTGGCTGACCTCAAAAATATGAAATTACAGCCATATTCAGCCAAAAGCCTTCATCCCCCTAATTATTTGGGATGGTATCATTCAATGGTACAGTTACTCCAGTCAGTCCACTAATTTCTAGTCTTTCTCAAAAAGAATTCCTTACCACTTAATCAGTTGACGCTAGCATCCTACACTACTGCACGTCAGCACTTTGTTAATGAGCCAGTCCATAACCCAATCCAGCCTACTAACTGTTTAGGGAAAGGATTCATTCTTGATGGAAATATGTTGTCATTTAGGAAACAGCAGGAAAGGAAAACAACAGTGGCTATGTTACCTGCCACTCCCCACAAAAGAATTTCAGATTTCCTTAGGGGAGCAATACGGGACTCATTCTTAGGAATGAAGGTAGCCAGCATTGAACAGGTGACATTCCTGTTGGGCTTTACGTGCATTTCTGTATAAATAAATGCACTTGACACAACAAAGCATTGTTCACTATATAAAGCAGTTGACTCTGCCTAGCCCACTAAGCAATCTGAGAAAAGTGAATTTAGTTAGATTTTTTTCTCTCCTTACTGAATCTGTTTGGATTAAGAAAAGCTGTTTAATCACTAAAATATGTGTTCCATAACAAAGTCTGGATTGTGCATAAATTGTTCATCTCACTGTGCAAGCCTGGAACTGACTCCTGGGGCTTTTGGAAATCCCCACAAGGTGCTGCACGCTTATTGTTTCTTCTGCAGAATTATTTCTCTAATGAAACCTAACATTGAAGAGGTGCCAAAAACTGGCTATCCCCGATCTGCCTTCACATATGGCAGTGTCTTTTCAGCCAGTTAACCACCTCTGGACTGGGAAAGAATTGTAACAGCATGAATTCTCTATTTTCTTTGTTCTTGGCTATATATACTTTGGTCCAGATCCTCTGCCTTGGCTAAACTGTACATCGTACAAGCTGGATTGGAGGAGGCAGGCAAAGATGACCAACAGCTGCAGCTCAGGCTACTGCCCCTGCACTGAAAGCTGCCTAACTTATGCTAGCTGCTAATGGCCCCAAGAGGCCAAAGCAGAGCTAGGAATCAGTGCAATGTAAGAATGCTCAGGCACACCCCCTTTCTTTTAGCCAAGTCCCCCTCCCCTTGCTGTGCCAGCAGCAGGAAATGATGCAAGAATCTATAGCCCCCCAAAGGCTCTTCATTACCCTGGAATAATTTTCCTTGGGCAGGATATCCTGGCTTTAAGACTGTGCTTGGATGGAACCTGCCCCAGCATGGGTAGAGCAGACCTGGGAAGATACCACCCCTGTCCTCTGTTTGGAGCTAAGCCAAGAAATCTGGGCAGGAGAGGGAAGTAGTGGTGTCTGGAGATTAAAGAAGAGGTTGAAAGGGTGAACAATAGGGAATGGGGCTGTCACCAGGCCATGTGGCAGCTGGCTCGTCTGGGCCTTGAACCAGGGCAGGCAAGGTTCAGGGAAGGAGGAGAGAACCTGGCCCAGGGCTGGTGACGCACAGGTGTGAGAGGAGAGTACCAGATCTCTCGCACATACCTTGTGCATTACCTTTCAAGAAAGGCTCTGCTCTCACAAGTGGTGACTGACAGCTTCTGGCACTAAGACTGCCACCATACCTGGAGGTAGCTCCAAGGCTCTATGATGGCCAGTTTCCGTTTACGGGTCCTGCTCTAATTTTTTATAGTCTCCTGGAGTCTTCTGCTATGATGATTCTTCCTCTCAGCTTCTGGACACCAGTGTAAGCATGGGAAGAGCCAGCAACACCAAATGGGTTGGCAGCAATTTATGGTCCACTTACAAAGTCTCCAGGGACTTCGTCGTCTGCTTCTGAAATACAACCATCTCTCAAAGGTGTTTAACAATACACAGCTCAGCTGCACAAAAAAGGAGGAGGAAATGAAGAATACTGTATCCAGTGGAGACTGCAGGGAAACACTTAGGCCAGGCACACAGCAATTAGTTTAATTGGAATATTGCCAAGATGTCAGGGTTAACACACTTACTTTCTGGAAAAGTGCCATGGTATCTTTAAAGCCTTTTGTGGTCAACCCCTTGATTTAGTGTCACATCAGCATAAAAACATAGTGAAATATCTACCACTGTGTGGGATATTAACCAGGAAGAGCCCAATCCTACATTCTTTCTCCTCACTGAAATCAATTCTCAGGCACAGAATTAATGGGAGTTTTTGCCTGAGTTACATATGCAGGATTAAGTCTACCATTTTCATTCATTGAGCTAGCTCCAATCCAAAAAAGTAATCATGATCCACAACCAAAAACTGAACTTGCCCAGAAATTTGAATGAGCAGCCTTAAACTAGCTTAAGGAAGACAGCAAACAGAACAGACTTGAGGGAGAACAAATTATCTTCTTTCTTTAATTGTTTTTTAAAAATAAATTAAGAGTTCATGTTATCAAGACAATGTACTGCAATGTTGATCTCCAAATACAGTATAAGACTATTTGTCTGAAGTTCATTGTTTGGGGTTGACTAACTCAATATGTAACTTTAGCAATCACAAAACTGAATCAGAGATATCCCAACTCATCCAACAAACTTGAGTGGTCGTATGTGGTGAAATCTAAAGTCATACTGGTACACATGATATAAATGCTACTTCTTTTACTTAACAATATGTTCATCTTTGTGGGTAGAACTGTAAGCTTGTTTTATTTAAAAATAAACTCCAACATAACTTTTTAATAAAGTGCAACATATAGACTGCTTTCTACAATTAAAAAACAAAGCAAAACAATATTCATTAGTATGTAGTCATTCCAACATGGAATTAAATGGGATCTTCTACAGTGCTTGAATGGTTTTATTTTCTGCTTCACGAAAACAAAAAGCAGTTATTATTACAGTGACAGTCAAATAAGGGACTGGGGCATGTTAGCTTTGTCCTGTTCTTTAACAGAAGGCCTCCTGGTGCAGAACACTTCACATACATGTCAGAAGATAAGCCTAACTCAACACAGTCCATGCATAACAAATTTGTAATACTGAACTTGCATCATTCATCATCAAAGGTTTTATTCACCCATTTGGTTTGACATCAGCCTCAGTCCAATAGCTTGAAAGCAAGTATTGAACTGTAGTTGCATACATTGAGTTATATACTACAGTAACTTCCTCACTCTTAAATTAACCAAGCTCTGTGAAACTTTTTAGGTTCTGCCGAATTAATGAAATAATTAAGGTTGGGATCTATACTTCAGGGTTTGTCCAGTAACTTCTGAGATCCATGTTGATAAATGCAAAGTAATGCACATTGGAAAACATAATCCCAACTAGAAAAGGAGTACTTGTGGCACCTTAGAGACTAACCAATTTATTTGAGCATAAGCTTTCGTGAGCTACAGCTCACTTCATCGGATGCATACTGTCTGCATCCGATGAAATGAGCTATAGCTCACGAAAGCTTATGCTCAGATAAATTGGTTAGTCTCTAAGGTGCCACAAGTACTCCTTTTCTTTTTGCGAATACAGACTAACATGGCTGTTACTCTGAAACCTGTCATAATCCCAACTATATCTATAAAATGATGGGGTCTAAATTAGCTGTTACCACTCAAAGAGATCTTGGAGTCATTGTGGATAGTTCTCTGAAATCATCCACTCAATGTGCAGTGGCAGTCAAAAAAGCAAACAGAATGTTGGGCATCATTAAGAAAGGGATAGATAAGAAGACAGAAAATATCATATTGCCTCTATATAAATCCAGGGTTTGCCCACATCTTGAATACTGCGTGCAGATGTGTTCACTCCATCTCAAAAAAGATATATTGGAATTGGGAAAGATTCAGAAAAGGGAAACAAAAATTATTAGGGGTATGGAACGGCTTCCATATGAGGAGAGATTAATGAGACTGGGACTTTTCAGCTTGGAAAAGCGACAACTGATGGGGGATATGACTGAGGGCTATAAAATCATGAGTGGTGTGGAGAAAGTAAATAAGGAAGTGTTATTTACTCCTTCTCATAACACAAGAACTAGGGGTCACCAAATGAAATTAATAGGCAGCAGGTTTAAAACAAACAAATGGAAGTATTTTTTCACACAGCACACAGTTAGTCGGTGGAACTCCTTGCTAGAGGATGTTGGGAAGGCCCAGACTATAACAGCATTCAAAAAAGAACCAGATAAGTTCATGGAGGATAGGTCCATCAATGGATATTAGCCAGGATGGGCAGGAATGGTATCCCTAGTCTCTGTTTGCCAGAAGCTAGGAATGGGTGACAGGGAATGGATCACTTGATGATTACCGGTTCTGTTCATTCCCTCAGGGGCACCTGGCATTGGCCACAGTTGTAAGACAGGATACTGGGCTAGATAGACCTTTGGTCTGTCCAAGTATGGCCGTTCTTATGCCTTTTGGGAATACTGTATGGACATAAAACACTGATGATACCATAAAGTGTTTGTGCTATGGGCATTACGTAAGACATATTTTATAGCTGTGATAATCACACTGGGTGCCTGATGTTATCGGTGACAGTCTTCAGAGGCAGTCCTTGCCATGGACTGAAATTCTAATAAGACTCTAAAAATAGCCTCCTCTCTTTCAGAGATAGAGGGTGTAACTGATGACAGCATTTGGCCTTCTGCATTCAGACTATTACAGTCTACTAAAACAAAAAATACCTACATTCTGCATCCCACAGAGCACCTGAATAGGAAGGCTTTAGGACCAGGTTAGCATCATTACCCCAACATACCTGGAGTTGTTTCCTTTTAAACTTCACATTCTGGGGACGTAAGTGACACAAGGTAACAACAACAATTGCTTTCTTGCACCCTTGTCCAAGCTTGGTGCTATGGAGGGTTGCAGCATGAATCCTGTACATGGTACAAGCAGCTTAAAGAATGAGAAGCTCTGCTAGAAAATAAATATTTCAGCCATTCTATTGTAGCCCACATACCTCCTGGGTGTGGTGTTCTGTCTCATTTAATGGCACCGAGACCACTTAGAGATTAATGAGTCTGTCACAGCCATAGCTAATAGCCATGTGGCTTTTAGCTCATGCACTAGAGGCTCATGCATTTAGCTCCAGAGATCCCAGGTTCGATCCTGCCTCCTGGGCCAGGGTCTGTCAGTGTTACAAGTGAAGGATCATCCAGGATTTCAACTGGGAAGTCTCTGAAGCTCAGAATGCGTTTCCTCAGCTAAGGGAAGTATGTAACCCACACAACCCCTGGGTGTGGTGCTCTTTCCCATCTAATGGCACCAAGACCATTACGGAGAGATTCATGAGTCTGCCCTACAGCCTTAGCTAAAGGCCATGTGACTTTTGGCTCAGGCATTAAGCTCCAGAGGTCCCAGGTTCAATCCTGCCTGCCGCTGACTGGGGTCTGTCACTGTTACACTATGTTAATTTAAGTGATTTCTTAGAAAGTGCAAACCATTACCAGGGAGGAATAAGGAATAAACTGGAGCAGGGAAGAAATCACTGCAGAGCTTCATTTGTCTGTTTTTCTATTTACATGGTAGGAGATTGGTGCCCATTGATTTTCAGTGAGAGTTGGGCACCTAATTGTCCTTTGTGCCTTTGAAAATCTTCCCCGAGCTTTTTACGGTTTTTCCATAGTTATAGCCAACTACATCATACTGAATATTACAGTACCAATTTGCCAATTTTTGCACAGAGAAATAAAGAATCCTTACAAATCAGTCTCTTCATTTTAAAAATAACAGAAGAGAGCTGATTGACAAAACTGCTAAACTGAGTAAAACTGAATGGCTTAAAGCAGGAAACAAAGGACAGGATGTTTAAAGTGAACAAAAGTGTATTCTACAGCTTTAGTTCCACTCCAGTCTCAATTAACTTTTACAAAAATAAATGAAGATGACAAACTTCTCAGTAAATAGAACGATTTTTTTCCATGAAAATATTTTAGTATAATTCAGTAGCAAATAAATAACCATGACATCAGTAACAAGTAAATCAATGTGAATCATACATGCTCGGTTATCTAGTTTGGAACACAAAGGTTTACAGTTGGTACTAACTTATTTATAAATATCTGCTAGTCTTCGCACCTGTCTAATAAGTTAGTGTGAATGTTGGTGTGTTCTCCAGTACTCCTGGCTCCTTGTCTTCAAACCATATCATTTAAACCTATATCACTTCAAACCATATCACATATACCAGCAGAGCTGTTAGGAAACTCACTGAAGAAATATAGCTTGATGTTTGCAGCTATAGACAGCGTCTAACCTGATTACCTGATTAAATAAGTCTCATCCTGCATCCAATCCTCTCTGTTGTAGCTTAGTTTTGGGCCACTCCTCATCACTGTATTTTTCTCTTTAAACAAAACAAAACACTGTATGCAGCCTTTGTGTTAATCTAGGAGAGATTCCTTCAAGGTTATTTCTTCCCATCTTCTGTTACCAGTCTAGTTAAACATGATAGATTCAGGGTCCTGATTTGCCATTTGAGCCATATGTCTTAACACATCCTTTTTAGTTATGATGCCCAGCAGCCTTCTAGAAGAGAAAAAGAAAGCAAAGGTGAATCATCTTATCTCTCATCTATTTTTCCTGTTCTGCTGCAGGGTCCTGTTTCGAAAGCTTCCATATGCAGCTGTAGATCTCCAGTTTGTTTTTAATCATCATTTTGGAAACTAAGCAAAACAAAAAAACTATTCCCACCTCATGACCACCACCAAGACAATAAAAATCATGTCCATTATAAAAATGAAGTGCTTTGGTTCTCTCCCTCCTTTTGTGGAGAATCTATTCCACACTGTGTTCAAGTGAGAACTGTAATTAATACAACACCATTTTGTTTGAGAAAATAATTAAATTCTATCAGAATAAAATTCACTCCCAAGCAGAGGGCCACCAGCATAAGATCTAGGCAACACAAAACCATTTAAACCATCTAATCAGGGGCTAAGTGGGGCCTATGACTTGTTCTGGCATTCTGCACAAGGCTGAATTTCAGGGAGTGTGTTCTTTTTAAAAATTCTGATGCCCTTATTCATCACCGCACAGCGCCTTACTCCCATTGACTTTAATGGAACTAAACAAGAAGTTACCATCCAACGGGAGTGAGAGTTTTGGAATCTGCCCCTTATTAAGCTATAACTAGCAATGCAAGTGCTGGTTGTGAGACCAATATCTCACGACTCCTCAGGGGCCAGAATACTTCCCTTTCCAACTCTTGAAAATAGTTAGATACTGGACTTTGGAACCCCATCATTCTTAGAACCATTTGCCTTTCAATTCAGTTGTAAAATGATGTTTGTGGCTGATGCTTCAAGAACTGCTAGAGGTAGAAACCAAAACCAAAAGGTTCCAAGCCAGAGTGCCTAATAGTAGGCACCTAAATCCATATTCCAAATCAGAGGCTTTATTTTCACAGATGTTGAGCACCCAGAACTGAAATTGACTGTGGATACTCAGCACCTGTGAAAAAGCAAGCAGGTTTTATTTAGGTGCCAAAACTTTAGGCACCCAGATTTATCAGGAATTGGGCCACTATATTATTCTGTTTATTCCGGTCACTAAAGCCCAGGCTAGACTGTGTTTCCAAAAGGTTTTAAAATCAGTTTGAGCTGTTAGGAAAATTTCCCCAGTGCAGACAAAACTGTTGTTTCACACTTTTGATTCAGTTTCTGTTCCTGATCATTTTTTGTCATCTGGCTCTCATAGAGTTTTAACTCACTTTTCCTTGCTTTCAGACAAAACTGAGCAGATTTATTTTCCTCAGTTGTCATCCATATCATGCTTTTCATGAGCACTTCAGTCTGGCTGGAAGCCTAGGAACAAGCAAACCCTTTACAAACAGTGATATTTTGCCAACTCTGCATTTGCGCTTGCTTAAAAACAAAATATATTGGGACATCAGCCTGATAGGATCTGTATTTTATTGTCCCCTATCCTAGATATGGCACCTAAATTACAATACACTACAGAGAAGGGAACATGGTCTGAGCATGAACTCAATGGCAGCCAATACATCTTTGCTTCTAATTCAAGCTCTGCCACTGATTTTTTCTGTTGCCTTGGGCAGCCACTTGAGCTGTCTATCTTAGTTTTAGAGAAAATAATAATACTTATCCAGCTGACTTCATAGGCTGTTGAGAGTTAGCTACTGTTTATAAATTCGTTTGAATAGCAAAAGTGCTATATATATTACAGCCACAGCAAAGCTGGTGTGGCACTTTCCTTCCCTTTAAGTATGTAATCGTGTTGGTTCATCTATATATACCTACCCACTGCGTGTGACAAGACATTGTCTGAGTCCAAGTTTCCGAAAGATGTCTACCACCGTCTCCATTGGTGTGTGGTCAGTTACTGTGAAAGGGCTCAAATTGAGAATGCGCCGTAGTTTCAGTGGGTGAGGGCTGTTGGCTGGGAGCTCTGGTGGATCTTCAGTGAAATACATGATAGAATTGCTCACCACCCCATCCTGACGCTGTCTTGCGTTCTCTGGAGGACAAGGAGATCAGACAAATGGCAGACCAAACTCATGTACATCCCTACTTGGAAATGAATGGTTACATTTGCTTTTAATATGCCAAGATATCAGAACATGGGATTACAGAGCAAATCATTTGCATTTCACAGGGCCACCACAGTCATTCAAAGAGTCCTATCCCAAATCAAATATAAAGACAGTCCCCGTCCCTTTTATTTTGCTTAACATATCTTTACGAACATGCTATTTCTTGTACTGGGATGTTCATTGTTGTCATTCTCCTTAAATTCAAATGTTTTACACTATTGGTTTTAGCAGGTAGCACAATGCAGTCTCTGTATGATTCACCCAGGGCATCGAGGTATGGAAGACCTCCAAGATAATGGAAATGTGGAACTTCTGCAGTACATGTGCACCTGGATTTGGACATTGTGACTTCTACACCACCACAGAGGGGCAGTCTATGGGCATGGTTACTCGGTCTGTGCTCTGATCCAGTGACAAACTCCCATTCAGGGTGTGTGTAGGAGACATAGCCATTATTTCAGGATTGCTGAGCCACCACATGCCCTGCCCAGAGGTGGGGGGGGGGGCAGATTCTGTCTCCTGAGCCTCTGGATACTTCTTCATATAAAGCTTGTTTACCTAGGCTTCATGTTGGAAGGAGGTGTGGTTCTGTCTTTAAGGAAAAGGAGCTATAGCGGGGGAAAAGTGCTGAGCTAAATGAATTTGATCACCTCAGTTTTCTCAACTGTGCATATTTGCCCATGTTTCAAATCAAAACGTCTCACTGGCACCTTGATCAAGCTGCGAAGTGAAGTTTACTCTTTGCTTTTATGACTATTATTACAAGCCTATCACTTAACGTGTACCCCTAGCCATTTGCTTTACAGTTATTGTTAAAGTGAAAATGGCTGGTTTCCTTTGCACTTTTCTCTTCACTGGCTGTTCGTTTGTACTCTGCAGTGTATGGTGCTAACAACAGATGAGGTGAAATCTCAAGAATGATGATAGACACCTCCCTTCTCCCTAGTACAAACACATCTTGGGTTTTTGTGGGTTTTGTTTTGTTTTGTTTTTTGTTTTTTTAAAGAAATCATAGCTAATTCTAGCCATTTTCCTTTTTGATTGATTCAGGTTGCTTCTGTTCTTGAGAGGCACAGGAAATTGGAGACAGTCAGTGCAAATATATATATTCTTGGAGCTCATTTCCATCAATCAAATCGCAGAAACCTGCTCTGTGACTTGTAATGTGCATACAGTAATGATTTCCAACACATTCCCACCACATTACTTTTCTCTTAAAGATCATTTTGTTGTAATATCACTGAAATCAGAACGCTCCAGTTCACACCTAATATTACATTGTCATGTGACTTTCAACCATCTCACCCCATATATTACACATCCTCCTGAAATTTACAGGAATTATGCTAATCTTGTCTTTTCTTGTCTTGATTTATACATCTGACTTTCAAAAGTGAATGTGCGTGCACAGGTCTTTGATATATTATGCTATGGGTTTACATCATCTAGCTGAAGGTGGTTCATTTAGTCTGACCCAGGTCAAGAAATGTTCCTCACATAACTAGCTGATTTATTCATGGTTCTTTATTTTCCCTCCTTTATCTACACAGGAAGCAACAGGCAATGACATTTTGGTTACTATTTTTCTAAAAGTACTACTCACCCCAAAATGACAATGACACTGGACAACACTGATAAGCCCATGCTATTATTTTACTCCTGGATGTAAAATTTGTGTCTCTAGAGACAGTACTTTTGCAAACGGTACATTAATATTGATCTAAATTCAGTAGTACCATAAATAGGGTGAAATTTATACATAGGGTATAAATGGGTTGGGAAGTTTGAGAGATGATAAAATATAGTAATTGCACAGATATATTTCAGTCAGTGAGTGTACAAAACTTAGTCCAAGGAGCAAAGCAGCCCCAAAGGAAGGGTGACTATATTTGCTGACTCCCCTGAACCAGAGTAATCCACAGAAGATGACTCCTGTCAGATTTAAAGGTGAATTAGTCCCTCCAGATATGGACATGGCCTCTCAGATCCAAGTTACGCACATGAGCTTCAAATCCCAGCTTGTCTAACCTAGGTGGCGCTTAAATCCCATACTGAGGATTTCGCTGTAGTGGAAAAGTGCACTGAGTTAGCCAACCTGTTAGTTATCTTGTTTGAACTAATATGGTGTTCAACATTGTTTGCCCTGGTCCACAAGAATGGTTTAAAAACTTGTTAGCTAGTCACGGCTAGCCTTAGGTAATGCAAAATCAATCTGATTATACCATTTTTACATTAAAAGTGTGCATTTGTCTCCTTAGCTAGACAGACTAATTTGCCTCTCCTTCATCTTTTGCTACCAGAAGAGAAGCATTATTTCTTCAGGGTATAGCTACACTGGAGAAATGCGTCCCACGATAAAATAAGTTAACTGTTTTAACTAACATGATGTGAAACACAACTGTTGCCCTAGGTGTGGACAAGGTCAGTCGTATTTAAACGTGTATTAGGAGGCGGCCACTGACGCGGATAACGAGATATTGCCTGAGGGAAGTCCAGGAGACTGCACTAACATGGCTTTAGTCCTTTCTGCAGGAACACTCTCAAAGTGCAGTGATAAGCACCAACACCCTCTGCCACCAGTATCCTCACTTGGAGGCTCAGTTCTCTTGCCATCCTTATTCACATGCAGCCTAGCAGAATTAGTAAGACATTACATGCTCAAATGTCAACAGTATGCAGATGACATACAACTCTATCTATCCTTTGTACTGTCATTAAGTTAGCTCAGTACTTGGCTGAGATCAGTTCATGGACAAAGAACATCTGGTTGAAGTTAAATCGATGAAGAAGATGGAGGTTATGTTGGTTGGCAGTGGAGTTTACAGCCACAGTGAAGTCTCCTGTGGTTGACAAAACACACCCAACAAGGGTTAAGCTCTTGGAGTTTAGGAGTGCTCTTGGATTCCTTACTGACATTAAGCTTTCACATAGTAGTGTTCACAGTTGTCTTCTACAGCTGGCTAGAAGACTCCATCCAATCCTGCTGGCTGAAGACCTGGCCTCAGAAATATCTACTTTTGTTACTTCCAAATGGATTTCAGCAATGCAATATTCCTGGCATACAACCATAAGTGCTCAGTATAGAACACAGCAAAACATCTCTTCAGTATCATGGGCCACCATGAACTCATCCAACCAGTCCTCTGCTCACTACACTACATTCCCATTGAATACTGATTTATGTTCACAATCTCTAATCTTACCCTCAATGCGCTCATGGGCTCAGTTTACTTAAAAAAAACAACAAAAAACCCCAATCTGTCTGTAGCTCCAGAACGTGAACCACCGCAAACCTCATCACCTTCCCTTCCAAGTGCAAGGTGCAATTCTTCAGCCTTGCCTTCACTAATAGGCAGACATGGCACAGTGTATATGCGTATATACATAAAAATATGGAAAAATAAAATAAAATTAATAAAAAATGCCAGAAAACATGCAATTTTTTCCCTGTGGGGAAGAAGAGATAAAGAAGGAGAAAAGACACACATGATGTTTGTTATAGCACTTCATGCCCTCTGGAAGGCTCTCCTATACCATGGTGCAGGGCCTGAATAGAATAGAATAGAATCCTATTGAGCTATAAAATTTAAATCAGGATTTTGATTTATAAAAGACACACATTAAATCATATAGAATCACCATGTACCATGAAAATTAACAAGAGAGACAGTTTATTGCAAAACTGGTGTAATATGAGATCAGAATCAGTCATATGGTTTCCAAACAGTTGCCATTACTCCCGATTGCAGCCCACTCTCAGCGGAAATGGGGGGAAGCAGAGTCCTATATAGCCAACGAGTCCTGGCTGATTTTTAATTCTTGACTCGCCCCAGGCCTACGAGAAGAGATTTTAATTAGAGCTCCCCGGAAACCACACATTTTTTCCTGTGGAAAATTTGGATTTCACAGAAACCATTTTATGAGAGGAAAATATTTCAGTTGAAAAATGTGGACCAGCTTTCATTCTTAATTAACTCTGCACTAGTAATAAAAAGCTTAGAGACAGGACCACATATCCATGTGCCTCCCTGTGAACAAACCAGCCTTGTTGCTGTTTAGCAGGATCATCAAAAAGTATAATTCTCAGCTTTTTATACCAATTTCAGATGGTGTCTGATGTCTCTACCTTTAAATTAACGGGTCTGATCCTTTCCTGTTTGCAGCTTGCTGGTCACTGATGTTGGGGTCACATTAGTGCAACAGGCCTGAAATCCAGCATTGTAACTTGCTGTACACTCACTGCATGACAACATAAGGTACAAGACAGACAAGGGTCTGGCCCAGTGTATCTAATTTGTATTTTCAAGTTCTCACAAGGGAATTTAGGGAGTTGGGGATGGACGGCACCTTAAAAATAGTTAGAAAGAAAATTATATAAACTGCAAACTTCGTACATTTTCTAAAAAGTACCAACTCTTGGCCTTTATATCTTTTGTCAACTCTCTAACAGCTGGTGTAGTTTGCCCTTCTGACCCTACCATATAGTGTATCTTTTGTATCTGCCGGAGGAAGTGACAGGCTGGAGGTAAAACGAAGATTTAAAGGGACACTGTCACAGTTGTTGGCTTAATTATCCTGTAAATGACTTAACCATTGTCTCATATTGAAGTTATTACTTTGAGGATTCCTTCCTCCTGATTTTTTAAGGGGTAGGGAAGAGAAGGGGTAGTGGGGGGGCTATTGAGTTGATGCTATACAAAAAAGCAGATTCCCTTGAACTACTTGATCGTCTTTTACAGTTAGATGAGCCAGGTACCTTATAGTTTGAGGTGTGTGCACTTGCCTATTTTTGATCATTGCAAAACTAGTCTGAATTCACAAATAGGGTTCCCAGGCATCTGGTTTTCGACAGGAACACCCAGTCGAAAAGAGACCCTGGCGGCTCTGGTCGGCGGCACAGCGGGGGCCCGGAGCTAAGGCAGGCTCCCTGCCTGTCCTAGCTCTGCACAGCTCCCAGAAGTGGCTGCTAAATCCTTGCGACAACTAGATGCATGGGTGGCTAGGGAAGCTCTGCGCAATGCCCCCACTGCCAGTGCCAACTTCACAGCTCCCATTGGCCAGGAGCTGTGACCAATGGGAGCTGCGGGGGTGGTGCCTGCAGGCACGAGGCAGCGCAGAGCCACCCTGGCCACCCATGCGCCTCCAGGCTGCAGGGACCTGGCAGCCACTTCCTGAGAGCCATTGTAAGTGCTACCAGGACCCCACACCTCCCATACCCCAACCCCTTGCCCCAGCCCAGAGTCCCCTCCTACACCCAAACTCCCTCCTGGAGCCTGCACACACACCCCAACACCATGCCCCAGCCCAGAACCCCATCCTGCACCCAAACCCCTCATCCCTAGCCCCACCCTAGAGCCTGCACTGCCAGCCAGAGTCTGAACTCTCTCCAGCACTCCGAACCCCTTGGCCCCAGCCGGGAGCCCCCTCCCAAACCTCTTATTTCTGGCCCCGCCTGGAGCCTGTACACCCATCCCAGAGTCCATCCCTCGCCCTGCACTCCAGCCTACTGCCCCAGCCCAGAGCCCCCTCCCACAGCCCAAACCCCTCATCCCCAGCCCCACCCCAGAGCCCACACCCGCAGCCACAGTCCTCACTCATCTCCCACACCCCAACTCCCTGCCCCAGCCTGGTGAAAGTGAGTGGGGCAGAGAGCGAGCGACGGAGGGAGGGGAAATGGAGCGAGTGGTGGCAGGCCTTCAGAGAAGGCGCGGGGCCTTGGGGAAGGAGCGGGGCAGGGATGTTCGGCTTTGTGTGATTAGAAAGTTGGCAATCCTATTCACAAACCATTTAAACCACCCACCTCTCAGTCATGCAGTTAAAAACAAACATACTTGTAATTTAAGGGAAGGCTGCAATATGTATTATAGCTAGAAAACCGGGCTCTAGAATTATTCTCTCATCTGCTCCTCAACACCCCCTCCCTATGCAGACCATGAATCCTATAACTTTTGAGTCTATGGCACTCTGTTAAACCTACAATGATGAAGTGGATTCCAAAGTAGGCACAAAGAGTTTTTCCATCCCTTCTGCTTAACATATATAACATGACGCCAACTATCAGTTTTGGAGGAGGGGAGATGGGAAATTAAATTATAGACTGACACCTGATGGAAACAAGTAATTTAATTTTAGGTCTAATTTTACTTAGGGTATGTCTACACTACGGAATAAGGTCGAATTTATAGAAGTCGGTTTTTTAGAAATCGGTTTTATAAATTCGAGTGTGTGTGTCCCCACAGAAAATGCTCTAAGTGCATTAAGTGCATTAACTCGGCGGAGCGCTTCCACAGTACCGAGGCAAGCGTCGACTTCCGGAGCGTTGCACTGTGGGTAGCTATCCCACAGTTCCCGCAGTCTCCGCTGCCCATTGGAATTCTGGGTTGAGATCCCAATGCCTGATGGGGCTAAAACATTGTCGCGGGTGGTTCTGGGTACATATCGTCAGCCTCCCGTTCCCTCCCTCCCCCCGTGAAAGCAAGGGCAGACAATCATTTCGCGCCTTTTTTCCTGAGTTACCTGTGCAGACGCCATACCACAGCAAGCATGGAGCCCGCTCAGGTAACCGTCACCCTATGTCTCCTGGGTGCTGGCAGACGCGGTACGGCTTTGCTGCACAGTAGCAGTAACCCCTTGCCTTCTGGCAGCAGACGGTGCAATACGACTGGGAGTCGTCCTCATCGTGTCCGAGGTGCTCCTGGCCGCGTCGGCTGGGAGCGCCTGGGCAGACATGGGCGCAGGGACTACATTTGGAGTGACTTGACCAGGTCATTCTCTTTAGTCCTGCAGTCAGTCCTATTGAACCGTCTTATGGTGAGCAGGCAGGCGATACGGACTGCTAGCAGTCGTACTGTACCATCTTCTGCCAGGCAGGCAAGAGATGAGGATTGCTAGCAGTCGTATTGCACCATCTTCTGCCAGGCAGGCAAGAGATGGGGATGGCTAGCAGGCGTACTGTACCATCTTCTGCCGAGCAGCCATGAGATGTGGATGGCATGCAGTCCTTCTGCACCGTCTGCTGCCAGCCAAAGATGTAAAAGATAGATGGAGTGGGTCAAAACAAGAAATAGACCAGATTTGTTTTGTACTCATTTGCCTCCTCCCCTGTCTAGGGGACTCATTCCTCTAGGTCACACTGCAGTCACTCACAGAGAAGGTGCAGCGAGGTAAATCTAGCCATGTATCAATCAGAGGCCAGGCTAACCTCCTTGTTCCAATAACAACGATAACTTAGGTGCACCATTTCTTATTGGAACCCTCCGTGCAGTCCTGCCTGAAATACTCCTTGATGTACAGGCACCCCCTTTGTTGATTTTAGCTCCCTGAAGCCAACCCTGTAAGCCGTGTCGTCAGTCGCCCCTCCCTCCGTCAGAGCAACGGCAGACAATCGTTCCGCGCCTTTTTTCTGTGCGGACGCCATACCACGGCAAGCATGGAGCCCGCTCAGCTCACTTTGGCAATTAGGAGCACATTAACCACCACACGCATTATCCAGCAGTATATGCAGCACCAGAACATGGCAACGCGATACCGGGCGAGGAGGCGACGTCAGCGCGGTCCCGTGAGTGATCAGGACATGGACACAGATTTCTCTGAAAGCATGGGCCCTGACAATGCATGCATCATGGTGCTAATGGGGCAGGTTCATGCTGTGGAACGCCGATTCTGGGCTCGGGAAACAAGCACAGACTGGTGGGACCGCATAGTGTTGCAGGTCTGGGACGATTCCCAGTGGCTACGAAACTTTCGCATGCGTAAGGGCACTTTCATGGAACTTTGTGACTTGCTTTCCCCTGTCCTGAAGCGCATGAATACCAAGATGAGAGCAGCCCTCACAGTTGAGAAGCGAGTGGCGATAGCCCTGTGGAAGCTTGCAACGCCAGACAGCTACCGGTCAGTTGGGAATCAATTTGGAGTGGGCAAATCTACTGTGGGGGCTGCTGTGATGCAAGTAGCCCACGCAATCAAAGATCTGCTGATATCAAGGGTAGTGACCCTGGGAAATGTGCAGGTCATAGTGGATGGCTTTGCTGCAATGGGATTCCCTAACTGTGGTGGGGCTATAGATGGAACCCATATCCCTATCTTGGCACCGGAGCACCAAGCCGCCGAGTACATAAACCGCAAGGGGTACTTTTCGATAGTGCTGCAAGCTCTGGTGGATCACAAGGGACGTTTCACCAACATCAACGTGGGATGGCCGGGAAAGGTGCATGATGCTCGCATCTTCAGGAACTCTGGTCTGTTTCAAAAGCTGCAGGAAGGGACTTTATTCCCAGACCAGAAAATAACTGTTGGGGATGTTGAAATGCCTATATGTATCCTTGGGGACCCAGCCTACCCCTTAATGCCATGGCTCATGAAGCCGTACACAGGCAGCCTGGACAGTGGTCAGGAGCTGTTCAACTACAGGCTGAGCAAGTGCAGAATGGTGGTAGAATGTGCATTTGGACGTTTAAAGGCGCGCTGGCGCAGTTTATTGACTCGCTTAGACCTCAGCGAAACCAATATTCCCACTGTTATTACTGCTTGCTGTGTGCTCCACAATATCTGTGAGAGTAAGGGGGAGACGTTTATGGCGGGGTGGGAGGTTGAGGCAAATCGCCTGGCTGCTGGTTACGCGCAGCCAGACACCAGGGCGGTTAGAAGAGCACAGGAGGGCGCGGTACGCATCAGAGAAGCTTTGAAAAACAGTTTCATGACTGGCCAGGCTACAGTGTGAAAGTTCTGTTTGTTTCTCCTTGATGAACCCCCCCCGCCCCTTGGTTCACTCTACTTCCCTGTAAGCTAACCACCCTCCCCTCCTCCCTTTAATCATTGCTTGCAGAGCCAATAAAGTCATTGCTGCTTCACAGTCATGCATTCGTTATTCATTCATCACACAAATAGGGGGATGACTACCAAGGTATCCCAGGAGGGGTGGTGGAGGAGGGAAGGAAAATGCCACACAGCACTTTAAGCACAGCACTTTAAAAGTTTACAACTTTAAAATTTATTGAATGACAGCCTTCTTTTTTTTGGGCAATCCTCTGTGGGGGAATGGCTGGTTGGCCGGAGGCCTCCCCACCGTGTTCTTGGGCGTCTGGGTGTGGAGGCTATGGAACTTGGGGAGGAGGGCGGTTGGTTACAGAGGGGCTGCAGTGGCAGTCTGTGCTCCAGCTGCCTTTGCTGCAGCTCAACCATACACTGGAGCATACTGGTTTGGTCCTGCAGCAGCCTCAGCATTGAATCCTGCCTCCTCTCATCACGCTGCCGCCACATTTGAGCTTCAGCCCTGTCTTCAGCCCGCCACTTACTCTCTTCAGCCCGCCACTTACTCTCTTCAGCCCTCCACCTCTCCTCCCGGTCATTTTGTGCTTTCCTGCACTCTGACATTATTTGCCTCCACGCATTCGTCTGTGCTCTGTCAGTGTGGGAGGACAGCATGAGCTCGGAGAACATTTCATCGCGAGTGCGTTTTTTTTTCTTTCTAAGCTTCACTAGCCTCTGGGAAGGAGAAGATCCTGTGATCATTGAAACACATGCAGCTGGTGGAGAAAAAAAAAGGGACAGCGGTATTTAAAAAGACACATTTTATAAAACAGTGGCTACACTCTTTCAGGGTAAACCTTGAAAGTTAACATTACATACATAGCACATGTGCTTTCGTTACAAGGTCGCATTTTGCCTCCTCCCACCGCGTGAACGGATTTTGGTTGAATGCCAGCAAACATACACTGCAATGCTTTGTTCTACAGTGATTCCCCAGTACGTGTTGCTGGCCTGGAGTGGTAAAGTGTCCTACCATGAAGGACGAAATAAGGCTGCCCTCCCCAGAAACCTTTTGCAAAGGCAGAACCGCAAATGCCAGGGCAAAGTAATCCTTTCACATGCTTGCTTTTAAACCATGTATAGCATTTTAAAAGGTACACTCACCAGAGGTCCCTTCTCCGCCTGCTGAGTCCAGGAGGCAGCCTTGGGTGGGTTCGGGGGGTACTGGCTCCAGGTCTAGGGTGAGAAACAGTTCCTGGCTGTCGGGAAAACCGGTTTCTCCGCTTGCTTGCTGTGAGCTATCTACAACCTCCTCATCATCATCTTCTTCGTCCCCAAAACCTACTTCTGTATTGCCTCCATCTCCATTGAAGGAGTCAAACAACACGGCTGGGGTAGTGGTGGCTGAACCCCCTAAAATGGCATGCAGCTCATCATAGAAGCGGCATGTTTGGGGCTCTGACCCAGAGCGGCCGTTCGCCTCTCTGGTTTTCTGGTAGGCTTGCCTCAGCTCCTTCAGTTTCACGCGGCACTGCTTCGGGTCCCTGTTATGGCCTCTGTCCTTCATGCCCTGGGAGATTTTCAGAAAGGTTTTGGCATTTCGAAAACTGGAACGGAGTTCTGATAGCACGGATTCCTCTCCCCAAACAGCGATCAGATCCCGTACCTCCCGTTCAGTCCATGCTGGAGCTCTTTTGCGATTCTGGGACTCCATCATGGTCACCTCTGCTGATGAGCTCTGCATGGTCACCTGCAGCTTGCCACGCTGGCCAAACAGGAAATGAGATTCAAAAGTTCGCGGTTCTTTTCCTGTCTACCTGGCCAGTGCATCTGAGTTGAGAGCGCTGTCCAGAGCGGTCAGAATGGAGCACTCTGGGATAGCTCCCGGAGGCCAATACCATCGAATTGTGTCCACAGTACCCCAAATTCGAGCCGGCAACGTCGATTTAAGCGCTAATCCACTTGTCAGGGGTGGAGTAAGGAAATCGATTTTAAGAGCCCTTTAAGTCGAAATAAAGGGCTTCATTGTGTGGACGGGTGCAGGTTTAAATCGATTTAACGCTGCTAAATTCGATCTAAAGTCCTAGTGTAGACCAGGGCTTAGGGATAGATCCACAAAAGGATAAATTGAGAGGCCAGGCTCTGAGAAATTAGGTATTACAAAGTTCAGCATTGCAGCACTTACTTCCCTTTGTAAATCTAGGCTTTAGGTAGTATCCTTTTAAGTAGAGCAGCTTAAAATGTAAAGAGTACATGGTTTACAGAGCAATTTTTGCTTCATGAAAAAGTCCCTGTAAGCAGGAGAGGCTGTCACCAAAATAACTGTTATTTTTTATTTATAAATTTTATTTTCCAAAGAACTCAGGAGCTTCCCCTCCTCCAATCATCTGAAAAATCATACCACTGATCTTTCAGGTCACCAAGGTCTGCAAGATTTAAATGCTTACAAATTAGAACAACTATGATGCGATAACAGAAACTAACACAGTGTGGCGCCAGCACTTTGCACGTTGTTATGTAGTGGCTGGGGTTCACAGATATCTCTGGACTTTTACTGCTGAGAGTGACAAGAGATTTGGTTGGAGACTAGAAATGCTACTGACCATGGTCTGATATGACTTTCACCAATTTGAAACTGGTTTAACTCCAACGGCTTTAACAGAGTTACTTCAGATTTACCTCAGCATAACTGAGGGAGGAATTAAACCCCAGAGGTTGGCCGAAGGTATGTTGTAGTGGGGAGGTTGCTTGGTTCTCAGAAAGGGTAGAAACAGCCTTCCACATCCTTTGGAGTAAACATTCAGTTTTGTTCTTATTTACCTATTCGTACATGCTTCACAGTATCACTGTAATACCCTTTACGTTCCCATTAAAATCTATATTGTACTCTTTACTCACTTATTGCAAGAATCAGTTCCCGTCTCTGTGCAAAACCAATGAGACGCTCCGAGTCTTTGGAAACCACCACCGGAAAACCATTGTAATCGGTCTCTTTGATTAATGTCTCCACATCTTCCACTGTCATACTATTCTGTGTCAGAACAGAGAGTGGAGGCTCACCACGCCTAGGCCTCATGACATCTGTTGCTAGTGTTCGGTGTGTGAACTCGTCCTTAGCATCCAGAAATGGGTAACCATTCAAGTGGATGTGTGCCTCATAGATCCCTTCTTTCCCAAAGGCATCTGCTACCCACTTGCTGGTCACAGCTGCAGCCATTAGAGGTACAATATACTCCAAGCCTCCGGTTAACTCAAACATAATAACCACCAGGGAGACAGTCATTCTGGTAACTCCACCTGCCAAGAAAAAGATCATTCAGGTTCCCCCCTAAAAAAAAAACAACAACAAAAATCTATAAATGTACCAACTCTTTGGACTTTCTAGTATCTTATATGCATAAAGGCATGAAATTATTCAAACCCCTCACTGTCTGTCGTTCACTGAAATTACAGGTTTCCATTTCATCTGCTGTAATTTTGAACAGAAAAGGTTACAGTGACACGCTCAACCCAAGTTTATTAGCATGTGAAAAGCAGATAATTACAGACTCTGGTACCTGCATGCTTGGAGATTACCTTAATTAAATAATCTGGCACAACAGTAAAGCACACACACGTCTGAACTATATTTGATAAATGACATACCAAAACTCAATGGATTGGGGTCAATCTAAATGCCTAGGCCCGTATTTCTGGGAAAATCAGTGCTAAAGTGTAGGCATAACTACTGCAGACATGTTTAATTTCATTATTGACTTCTTCATTTATATAAAATTGATCATATTGAAGGTTTAATTTGAAAACATACTTGATTAAGGATTACACTCTTAAAGAAAAAGAAGCATTAAGGGAACTGTATTAAATGTAGCCCGCTCCTTGATCAACCTCTGTAAATTGCTTGTCATAATGTAAGCAGCTTCCATGAAATGTGTTCTTGTAGCTTGGTTGTGATGCCTTCTGTGCATAAATCAGTTCTAGTATCAACATTCTCCACTGTAGTTTCTTTGTGCCATTTTATAATCAGTTTACTGCTGCAGTTTACATTACAGGATATAAAGAATCATATAATCACAGTATAACGATTGTATGTGTTTCTCCAGGTAATATGTCCGAAAAATAATTGTGAGAATTTGATATTCTTAGATCTCCAAATACAGTGCCATTGTTTAGATTAGAGAAATAAGAAAATAGGTTATTAAAAATTTGTTTTTATGTAATGGCATGGGTAATGCTATGCAGTTACAATTATTACATAGCTAACTGTGGCTGTAAAAACAGAATAGGATTGCCTGCTAATGGATGCACAGTAAAGAACTTTTCTTTAATATAAAGGAAAAATGTTTGCACTGATAAATTCTGTTTTGGAATGCTAAAGAAAAGCATAAAAAAGGACAACTGAGGCTGGTTTACTATTTCTGACATTAGGTTCCTACCATGACTGGTCTCACATATCATCCTACTTATCTGCCAGTGCTCCTCTGGATGCAGCTTTCATTGGAAGCCTAGTCAATTACACTAAGGCCTGGTCTACACTTAAAATTCGTGGGCATAGCTATGAACATAGGGGTGTGAAAAATCATACCCTAACTGACATATCCATGCCAGCAAAAGCCTGAGTGCTAGACGCAGTTATACTGACACAGGAGTCCTTTTGCCAGAATAGCTTATTTCGTTCGGAGCGCTGGTATAAGCTATATCGGCAAAAGCACTCTTTTGCTTGTACAAGATACAGCTACATGAGAAGGTTTCGTTGTAGACAAGGCCTAATTTTGTGAGATATGTCCATTACTGCATAGTCCAAATACCAAGCAGCACTGGAAATTATGTAAGATACAGGTCAAATAAAAAATGAAAGAAGAAATAACATGCTTGGAGTTGATGTTTTCACATTTCATTTCCATGTACAACTTGGCATTTGATGTATGAGATTTAGTTTATATCAATGGCCTTGCTTTAACAATTAGCATTTAGGACTGAATGGCAGTCCAATTGAAGTCAATAGCAAAATTCACGTTGAATTCAAAGGAACCAGGCTTTGACCTATACTCAGGGATGAAAGACTGAATATAGCCTGTGTGACTGGTAATGGGATACAGACCTTTCATGTCCAGATCAATGATTTCAATTTGGGCAAAATTGGTAGTGATCAAAGATTGTTTTCCTTGGCTTAACAGTAGAATATTTTAAATCAGTGGGTAATTCCAGTTCAATTAGGGTGGAAATCACAGCCATCACAAATGAGCAAGCCTCTTGGGAGGGATACCATTTTCCTGCTCTTTATAAAAAAACCCCTTATGTTCTTTTTATAACTCTCCCCCCACCCACCCCTCTATGGTTTGCAATTGACATCCTTTTTGGCAGATTCGACAGAGAGGACCAAGTGTAACTGGGCAGGGACAACTAGCTACCCCTCTCCTCTAGACCATGTTTACGGTGGAGCAACGTAAGGAAGAGTTTAGTGTTACTGCCTGTGCTGTGCCCAGTGGAACAATTTGTTCCCAGGATTGTCAGAGCGGCAATCTCGCCTGCTTCCACGAGCCTGAAATTCTCTTAACAATTTAAAAAACCCCACAGTACGTCTGGAAAACATCTTGTAGCACACACACGCACAAAGAATAAAGACCGCCGCTTACTGTACCGAGACATGCTGCAGCTCCCACCATAGCATAAAGCCCTGGAGTGACACAGTCTGCTCCTGGTCTACACCAGTTCCTGAAGATGATCCAGTCATGATGATGGTAGGCCAGCTGCTCTACTCCAATTCCAACCATTCTACCAGCCATGGCTCCCACAGCCATGCTGGGAATAAAGAGGCCTGAAGGGATCTTAAATGAAAACAGACAAGTGACTGTTTTGACCAAAAGGTCTCCACTATGCATGTAAGAAATATGGTACCAGAGTACCAACATCCCTTATCGGAGCCAGTGCCAGACCCCACAACTCTCTGGAAGTCTCAGTGGATCTTCTCCTTGGTCTGAGATGGTCCTCTGCAAATACTGGAACTATACAGGAACTTAAAAAGTGATATATAATTTAAATACATGCGTATCTATTTTACCTAATCCTAGTTCCTGAATTCACACCAACTTTATTTCTCAATATTGGTATGAGCAATCTTCTTTTTTAAATTCAAAATTTGCACATTGCATAGTTTTAATTTCTCCTCTTCTGAAGGCGTAGCTTTTGTGTGTGTCATAAGCAGGGCTTTGGAGCTGTGCTCTGGCTCCACTCCAGCTCCAGGCAAAACCTGCAGCTCCACTGCCCTGGAGCTGCTCCGCGCTCCAGCTCCAGGCTCCGCTCCAAAGCTGGATCTTCAGTTCAAGCTTATTTTGCAAGATAGACTTAAACGGTTGTTGCTTAGCATATAGCACTAATACCCTATTAAAGTCAGTGGCTCGTTAGAACTTGATTCATTCTGCTATGGACAGGTCCTAAATTAGACGTTGAGAAAATAGCAGTTGGTTAGGTTAGCAAAATAATCAGACTGGTGGGTTTATTTCAATAGTTTCACTTTTTGGAATAAAACCATGAATTTATTTATGTGAATGCGAGCTACTAGTTTGTACAGACAAATGTATGTTTACAAATGGACTCCACCAACAACCATATAGCTACTACTTGCCTCTGCCCACTTTGTGTAGTTTGGGCTTGGATAAAATGGAATCTGGACCACAAAACCCCTATTTGTTTGGGGTGGAGGGGTGTTAAACCAAAATAACCCTTGCTTGATGTAGGTTCACCTTCAGACAGCACTTTTTTTCTTTTAGCCATTTGGTCTGATGTACTGAACTCTATTTCCCCTTTCTTTCTAAAAAGCAAAACTTGACAAACACAATGAGGGGAAAAAATAAAACAAATCAATAAAACCTGCACGGATGGAATCTTACAGCTGAGCTTTTATTTCAAATGTTGCATATTTGCATAATCTCGTGATCTTTTAAATTAATAAATAGTCAGTAAATTCAAACGTATGGTTCCCACAATCAGTGCAACTTGGCTACACTGCACTGTATTAAGACAAGAATATACAGCAATATAAAATACTCCATATTTCCAAGAAGAAAAGGAGTACTTGTGGCACCTTAGAGACTAACCAATTTATTTGAGCATGAGCTTTCGTGAGCTACAGCTCACTTCATCTGATGAAGTGAGCTGTAGCTCACGAAAGCTCATGCTCAAATAAATTGGTTAGTCTCTAAGGTGCCACAAGTACTCCTTTTCTTTTTGCGAATACAGACTAACACGGCTGTTCCTCTGAAACCTGTCATATTTCCAAGGGAGCTGAATTTCATTTGAAGTGGGAATCATGCTTTATTGACTTACTGGCAATAGTGAATGTAAATGCTCAACAACAATACTGTATCTTTTTTTTTAAACCAAGAAAAATCAAAGAAACCTAGCAGATACAACAAGGGGGCTCAATCCAATACGGTCTTCTTTGTATCCAATGCAAGTTGATGAGAAGCAGGGGAAGTGAGACATACAAAAACAGATAGCATGCTACAGCTAAATTGAGTTATTCTGTATATTACTACAAAATACAAACGCTGAATGAAAGACCATGAGAAGGTTCTGTGATAGCATCTTACAATTCACCCTGATACCAGGAGTGTCTGTGGAACTCTTGCTAATTTCTGAATCTTTAGATGAATCTGTTGCCATCAAAGCAGAATCCTAATTAAGCCCTAATTTTCTATTGCCTTGTGCTTCAGAATTTGCATGTTCTCACACACATCCCTGGTATTATGCCAGACGTATGTAACCTGAACATGACACTCTAAGCTCTGATATTAACCTGGTCTTGTCATGCAAAAGTCTAGCTTCAACACACAATATGGATTGCAGCAATGAACTTTACACACCCTCCAACTTACCTTCATGCCAAAAGTAAATATTGTGATAATAATTTTAAAAATCAAAGCCAGGGCCAGCTGCCACATTGCAGTGTAGACTCCAAAGCCAGCAGGTCTGTCAGGGATGTCATCTACGGGCCTGGTCATGTTTGGGTCATTAATATAGTCACAGAGTTGTGAGGACTCCAGAGCGCCACAGTCATTGAAAAGCTCAGAGATCAGCTCACTGGTGCTCCTCCGAGTGTATGGATTAGGATAGGCGATGATGGCAGTGATAGCAGTTACCACAATGACCTCTAGGACCGGATACTTCCCAAGCCTGGTTGTTTTGCGCCTCCGGCACCATGCAATGTTGCAACGGATAAAGAGCGTCCCCCACAGACCTCCAAAGACCCCAAGCAGAATGAATGGGAAAAGTTCAGCCATATACCAGGGGGTGTGGTACTCCACATAAAAAAGAACCAGTCGGCTGTTTCCAAACGGATTGATGGACCTCAGAGTAAAGGCAGCCACAAGAGCAGCAAAAAATGACCTCCAGAGGGTTTTCAGGGGAAAATAATAACTAACCTAAAACAAACAGAAACAGTGAATGCTTAACTGAGTGGGAGGTAAGGTGTTTTGATTTAGTTACTCTCTTTTTTGTTGCACCACAGGCCCTACTGCAGAGGTGGGCAAAGTACAGCCCACAGGCCACATCTGGCCTGCGGAACCATCCTGCCCAGCCCTTGAGCTCCCAGTCCCTCCCCTGTTGTCCCCCTTCCCCTGCAGCCTCAGCTTGCCATGCTGCGAGCTCCTGCCGGGCAGCACTGTAGTGTGGCTGGCTCTGGCCATGCGGCACAGCTGCCAGTCTTGCTGCTCGGAGTGGCATAGTAAGGGGGCGGGGAGTGGGGGGTTGGATAAGGGGCAGGAGGTCCCGGGGGGCAGTCAGGGGACAAGGAGCAGGGGGCAGTTAGATGGGGTAGAGGTTCGGGGGGGGGGGGCGGTCAGGGGACAGGGAACGGGGAGGGCGGGGCTTGGATAGGGGTTTTGAGGGGGGCAGTCAGGGGGCAGGAAGTGGGAGGGGGTGGATAGGGGGTGAGGGCCAGGCTGTTTGGGGAGGCACAACCTTCCCTACCTGGCCCTTCCTACAGTTTCGGAACTTTGCTGTGGCCCTCAGGCCAAAAGGTTTGCCCACCCCTGCCCTACTGCATTCCCTCTGTTGGTAATTGTGACTTTACATACATGGGTGTGTCTGTGACCAGAACATGGTCACACATCTGTAAGGAAAGGCATTTTCAGACTTGAGGAGGAAATTGCGAACAATGGAAAATGAATATCAGATGAATCATAAAGGAAGCTGTTGAACCGTGATGTTTTAAACGGACACACTGGAGTTATGATCTCTAGACATGCTGTAGTAAGTTTCTGTAATCTTTTGTTAGAATGCTCAAGGCATACACCTTTTCTGTATGGGGTCAAATGCTGAACACACACACAGTACAATCACACCTTTGGTTATCTCCAGGAGACTATTACTCCTCTTCTGCCAACATTATGCTAATCTACAGGGTAACTTCTCATTGGTAACAATTACAGATTATATATGCTTATATATGGCATAACAATATTGGGAAAATAAAAAGGATTCGTTAGGAAGGAATCAAGAGAAAGTATTGTTACTGATGCAAATAAATTCTGGATTCGTAAGGAAGGAATCAAGGGAAAGTATTGTTACTGATGCAAATGAATTCTGCAAACATATATCATGAAAGTGAAACACAGCTGATTCACTGGTAGCTCTTACCTCTTCCAGGCTAAAAAGTACACCACCAATTGGAGCACCAAAAGCCACAGAGACTCCTGCAGCAGCTGCAGCTGAAAGCACCTGCAACACAAAGATTTGCATATAAGGCATGAGCCCTTTGAGTTGTTGTCATTTTGTTCCCCTTAAATATAGTCAATCTGAGTCCAAGCTCACCTCTCTCCTCTTTCCTTCATTCTTGCTGTACTTTGAGAAGAGGCTGCTGAAGAAGTTACCACAGCAACAAGCCACATGCACTAAAGGACCTTCTTTGCCGAGGCTGAGGCCCGAAGACACCACGAGAACCAAGGTGACTGTTTTGATTAAGAGTGTCCACTTCCCCAGGTAGCCCCTAATAATGAAACCACTCAGGATGGTTTTTATCTGGAAGGCAGGAAGAATAGGTTGAAGAACTAAATAAACTTCTGCAACTTCAATTTTGCAAAAATGACTTAACAACTATAGTAGACAAATCATTGCTTGAAAGAAGCCACTGATGCACTCAGCGAAAGATTAAGACAACTCTTCTACAGTGATATCGTACTAGTGGTTAACATGAGTAGTGGGTAGACATGGCAACAATTTTACAAGCTAGTTAATGTGGGTGGACCCCGCCTGTGTGAAGTCAACGGGACGCTGCCCATGTGGATTGGCTTGCAGGATCAGGGCTTAAATGAGATGCAAATGAGTGTGACCAAAAAAACAAAATAATTATAGTGTGGGGCAGATTCCATAAACATTATATTTTTTGTTATTTCCAAAAATCCCATCACAGAAAAATATTACAGTGCCATGAAACTGAACCTTGCAGAGGTCTTGGTTTTAACAAGTTTCTCTCAATTTTTTTTAAATATGGATCAAATCTTGCCATATTTAAACAGACAAAGTCAACAGGCAGAAATCTGATTTGGAATTTGCCTCTAAAACATGTCTAAACTGAAGGTAACTCTAGCATACACCCATTACTTGTCACCATTCTTAGCAGTGATTTTTATTTTTCTACATCCTGTTCCAGCAATCCAGTCCAGGGGGACTAGACATGGGGCTGGCTTGGCATCTGAGTTCCTTTAGTGACTGCACTGTAAAAGGAATTGACTGAGCGTGTGCAAGCAACAGCCATTTTAATGTGTCTTGTAGCCCTTTGAGAGGGAAGGAACTATGATTTACTATATGTTTGTACAGTGCCTACAATCCAAGAACGCATGACCTGGTTAGGTTATAGGCATTAAAGCAATATACATGTAAAATAATAATAGAAAATCCTTTACAAGATTATAGCATGAGTTGAGACCATCATGATTTTAAAAGTGAGATCAACTAAGCTGTGTCAATTTAAGTATACACTATGCCAAGCTCCAGTTTACACAGATTGATACTCCCCCGCTTCCTTTTTTCCTTTGTATTCTTCCCCAAAGATATAAAGCAATAAATCAATCTCTAAGCAAGTTTTCTAAAAGTACACTCAAACCAGTCTTGAAATAAGGTTTTTGGCTTTGGTGTTTGTTGATTTTTAAACGTCTCAAAATTTTGCAAATTCAAAGTTTTTCATCCAAAAGTGGCCTTTTTTGACTTCTGACTTCATTATCAGAATTTTTATCCAAAATGTTATCAAAACCAGTAGACATTTTCATTTATTAAAATCCAGGTTTTCTGTAAGTGAAAATGTTTGATAATATTTTTATTTAAAAAATTAAAAAGTTATAACAAAAATTGAAAAAATAAAATAAAAAATAGCTTCATATTGACACCTGAGCAACGGAAACAATGTCAATATTTCAGGAGGGTTTTGCAATTATTTTTTCCAACCAGTTCCAGATTTTTGGTTAATCAGTTTTAGATTTCTTGGGTTGCTCTCCTAGGGGTGACGAAAGGAGCAAACAGATCTGTACAATGAATTAAATTTGAAGGACAAGGATCAGACTTTCAAAGACTGAAGCTTAAATTTAGACTCCACAATCCATATGGAGGCTCTTAATAATACCCAGCTGTTATTTAGCCTCCCCCCCCCCTTTTTTTTAAGCGTCTGACATGTTTTATTAAAGTATTAAGTAACCTGTAGCTGTTCTTGATTTCAAGGTCACTAATTTAAGAACCCAAAGATGGATTTAGGGCCAAATTTTCAAAAGTGACTGGTGACTTTGGTTGCCTGAATTTTGGGCACCCAGCTTGACACACCTGGTTTTCAGAAAATCAGATCCTTTAAAGGAATTCCAAATGGTGGGCCCCCCAAAATTGAGGAGCTCAAACTCACAAGTTACTTTGGAAAGCTTGGTCTTGAATCTTCCTCCCTTCCCTTTTTTTTGCGCCCCCCCCCCTTAAATCTTGGCCTAAACTTTTATCTTCTCCCTTATAACTGGAACATGTAATTGTATCTGGTGGACTTCCAGGCAAATATTCATGTGTAACCCACTGATGAGTATGCACTATGGCTCCCCCTCTGTGTCCAATCCACAGAGAATATGAATTGTTACCGCCCAGTTAGGGAGCCTTGGATCTTTAACTCAGGTTCTAGCAGTTCATGCTTTTAGCTCTGGAAGTGTCCAGTTCGGTCCTTGGGTTGTTGACCAAAACAGCAGCCATTGCATATGCCTTTGAGTGGAGTCTAAGATGAAGAATTTAGACAGGAAACATGAACACAGCTTAGGCAAAAGGCATAATATAAAGACATGTCAGGTGAAAAAAAAATATTAAAATGCCTTGCTTCTGCTTGTTCATATGCCAAAGGCATAGCTATATGATGGCACAGGTCTAGAACATGAAATGACTTTTCAGGTTTTAAATATGCATCCATCTGGAAGAAACTCACCTCTGGAATCCCAGAACCACAAGCGTAAGGAGCAAACACCCTGACCAGGGAGACTGCCAGGAAAGCAAAAGATAGAGCCCACATAATGTACAGAAAATAGTTTAGAATGTAAGCACTTGCACCCTGGAAAAACAACAGCAAAAACACTGTTAGACAAATGCAATGAAATAACCTTATGTTCCTATTAGGATTTGGAGTGGGGTGGAGCAGGTTCTGTTCAATTACTGCAACACTAGTGGTATGATTGAAGCTGCTTCTGCCTCAGTAAGTGTGAATGTTTGCACATTTTTGTGCTCCGCAAAGATACATAGATGCAGCATCTTAGTTTATTTAAACCAATCTACATGGTGTCTTTTGGAAGCTTCTCACGCACTATACAAAATACCAAACTAAACACTTAAACAGTTGAAAGAAAAGCTGAGCACATATACACAGTCCAAACAACATCAAGCAAACCTAGCACTGGGGCAAACCCAGTTACAGCCAGAAAAAAAATACCCCAAAGGAGGGATTTGCAATGTACTTTAAAGTCAGCCAACGAGAGACGGCGGTGGGCCTCTCTGGGGACGCTGGCTGAGATTTTCAAAGCCGGGGATTTAGCAACACTTCTCCATTAATTTTAATAGAAGGGGCAAGACCAGTATCACCCCGGCTAATTGTAATGATCAGGCAGGAACATAGGATGCGAAGTGATCAGTCCAGTTCTGAGGGTTTAGATTATGAAGAGGCTCTCCATACTAACTCTGATACCTTAAATTATATTCTTTGGTGTATTAACAGCCAGTGCACTTCACAGAAGATGGGTATAACTGAATTCCTCACTCCTATCTGAAGGTATAAGGTACAGGACACATTCTGCAGTGGTTGCGGCCTCCAAAGCAATTTGAAAGGATGCCCAATTATGAATGTATTACAGTCGTTTACCCTGGATATGACAAAAGCATAAGCAATCATGCTGAGGCCTGTACTCAAGATAAAGAGATGGGCTTTCCCGATAGGATGCAGATGGTAATGGTAATAGCCACTCTAAATCACTGTTGTAACTACGGAGTGAGCAGTCAGTGGTTACCTCCAAGTTCCACACCCATCTCTAGTGATGCCATTCTCCCTGGAATGGACATACAAAAACTGCCCAAGTTTTCCTCAAGACACTCTTCCCTACCCACAAGCATGACCTTGACCTTTTCGGGGTTGAGTTACCATTGGATGTGTCCCCTCCAAATAATAAAGCCACTTAGACAGTCCAATAGCCAAAAAAGAGCCCATAATGGACTGATCCAATCGGAGGCATGGAGCTGTGATTTATCAGTCTAAAGATGACAATATGATGCACACCTTTGAAGGTTCTCCCTCCACTGCCATCTGATGGTCCAGAACAGAGACAAGGGAAGCCTCAGTGAAGACTAGTAGTGTCCATAACCTGTATTTGAAGTACTGAGAGTGCTTTTTCAGATGGCAGAGAATTAAGAGGACACCATGCTGTATGTGTGACCATCAAGGAAGTCTGTGTCAACTACTCCTATTCTGTTCCAGTTCTCAATGCTAAAAACCCTATTTTCCAATCTTATGAATGACAAAGCAGGCAAGGTCAATGTGATGGTCCCCGTTTGCCAAACATGCCATAACAATAACTAACTCTAGCATATCCCTAGATATTTCTATCCGAATACGATATCAATGAGTGGCCTTGCTGATAACAGCAGAAGAGCAGAGTGTTATCAACCCCCATGACCCAAGACTTAAGTAATAAATTCCATACTTATCAAGGACACCCATCCATAGTCATAGTGGAGTTTTATTGTTCCAACTGAAGAATGTTTATTTCATTTCCCCATGAATGTCTTCTCCCTAGTGCTTTCAACTAGAGACTCAATGGTAATATTCACTATTCCCTTAGAGCAGTGGTTCTCAACCAGCCATCCGGGACCACAAAGGCAGCTGCAAACAGGTTTCAGGGGGTCTGCTAAGCAGGGCTGGCATTAGATTTGCTGGGGCCCAGGGCAGAAAGCTGAAGCCCTACTACATGCAGTTGAAGCCCAGAGGCCCAAGCCCCTCCACCCTGAGCTGGAGCTGAAGCCTGAGCAACTTAGCTTCATGAGGCCCCCTGTGGCGTGGGACTCCGGGGAGTTGCCCTGCTTGCTACCCCCTAATGCTTGTCCTTGCTTTTATATACAGAAAAACAGTTGTTGGGACACAAGGGGGCCATGGAGATTTTTAATAGGACAGTGGGGGGCCTCAGAAAGAAAAATGTTAACCCCTGCCTTAGAGGACAGTCTGAGTTTGCAGTCCCAGGGCTACATTCTGATCTCAGCTACACTAGTGTGAATCTGCAGCAGTTCCAGCTCATCTGGTGAGAATTTGGCTCTAAAACATTGAGCTAAAGCAGCTATTTTGCTTCTTAATTCAATTAAGCTGCACCATATTCATTTCTTTTGACAGACTCCTTTTTCAAATCTCAGATGTAAAGACTGCAGATCTGTTTTAGGTATTTGCTACAGACACACATACTACATCATACTGGGTCAGACTACTGGGATCCCACTTTTTTTGCACAACTATGTCCCTAGGGATAACATTCATCCTCACATTCTCCAAACATTTGACATATGAACATAAGAATGGCCATACGGGGTCAGGCCAAAGGTCCATCTAGCCCAGTATCCTGTCTTCCGACAGTGGCCAATGCCAGGTGCCCCAGAGGCAATGAACAGAACAGGTAATCATCTAGTGATCCATCCCCTGTCGCCCATTCCCAGCTTCAGGCAAACAGAGACTAGGGACGCCATTGATGGACCTATCCTCCATGAACTAGACACGTGGTCACAGGCAAGATTGAGTTCTTTTTTGAACACTTATAGTCATAAACTTTTAGAACTTTAAATAACAGTTTCTAAAGATTAATAGTCTTTCAGAAGGGAAGTACTAGTGACTCAGCCACACTATAGCTGCCATCACCAAGACCCTGATTCAGGAAGGCACTTACTCACATGCTTACATATAAGCCTATGGGTCTACTGTTGGAGTCAACACTCTAGGCCAAAACAGATGGCTCCAGTGTATTACCAGAGGCAAGTTTAGTCTCCACAAGGAGGATGGCGCGTATCCTACTTTTACAGCATCCTCTGCTGGCTGTTTTAAGGAATGGCACTGGAATAGGATAGTGGTTCTCAACCTGGGGTATGTGTATCTTTGGGGTATGCAGAGGTCTTCCAAGGGGTACATCAACTAATCTAAATATTTGCCTAGTTTTACAACAGGCTACATAAAAAACACTAGCAAAGTCAGTACAAACTAAAATTTCATACAGTGACTTGTTTATACTGCTCTATTTACTGTACACTGAAATGTATATACAATATTTATATTCCAATTGATTTATAATAATATGGTAAAAATAAGGAAGTAAGCAATCTTTCAGTAATAGTGTGCTGTGACACTTTTGTATTTTTATGTCTGATTTTGTAAGCAAGCAGTTTTTAAGTGAGGTTTTTAAGTGAACTTGGGGGTACGCAATACAAATCAGACTCCTGAAAGGGGTACAGTAATCTGGAAAGGTTGAAAGCCACTGGAATAGAAGAAGGAAAGAGCACAGGGTTGAATGGATGGCCAACACAGGTAACCTGTATAATGAGGAGTCGGGAAGAAAACATGATCTGATGCATAGACTGATTTATTTTCATGTTTTCTCTAAATCAAATCTGCTTTTTGGGGGGGAGGTTTCATAGAAATACTATAATTAAAAGAATACTGACAGATCCCATAGGATGTGTCAGAATTCACAGTGGCAACATATTTAAGGGGCTGAAAGGAGCTATGATGCCCAAAACCACAGGGAAGAAATGATTTTGCAAACAATATCTATGTACATCTAGGGCTCCAAAATGTCAAATTCAGTTAGACATGATAAGCAGAGCCACAGCTGTGCATAAAATAGAAGAGTCTGAACATATTACATCTGGGAAAAATCCTCCAAGAACTTTTTATGTAAAATGTTCTGTGAACTGTTCCCTCTGCACACTCAAGGCAACCAGTTCTTTTCACTGTGCTTGTGTCTGTTGTTTGGATGTCTTCTGCAAGGTGTAGTAATTTATGAATGGGAACAAAAATCTCTCTGTGTACTGACTGTAATTAAATCAATCTTGATTGTTCTTAGAAATTCTACAAGGCTTTGAGAAGCCTGCAGAGTTTGTACAGAGGTAGGACTGACTTTCTGATGTATGTGTGTACATTTCCTGTGGGGCCTTGGTGCCTGATTGGGGTCTCTAGATGCTACCATAATATAACAATATTAATACAGTTAGATCTACTGACTGTAGAAGTCAGTGAGACAGGGGAAGACTGCAGATCTTAGAAGCTCCGTTGGTCTGGGGGAGTTGCCAGAATCAAGTCAAACTAATAGTTATTTTCACTGTAATCCTTAAGGATCAGAAACCTAGCTTGAATATGGTGAAAATATTAACTACGTGTGAACTAAAACACCCATCCAGCTGTTATGCTTAATGCAATGCTCCTTCCTCCCCACCTCTTCTCCATCCAGGGATTTTCTAATAATCTACAACTTCACTCCAGTTCAGCAATTTATCCTGGGACAATGTTTATTTAATGTTACTAAGAAACAACTAGTACTTGTGGCACCTCAGAGACTAACAAATTTATTTATTTATTTATTTAGTCCCTAAGGAGCCACAAGTCCTCCTTTTCTTTTTGCGAATACAGACTAATACGACTGCTACTCTGAAACCTAAGAAACAACTATCAGTCTATAAATACTGACTAAGACAGTTGAAATGCCATGCAAATTGCATTGCATTGTGTATCACCCACTGTACAGGAGAGATTCTTGCTTGGTATCAAACAGCGCGGCATGTACACACAAGTGCCAGTGAAGTCAATGAGACATCCCCTCTGGAAAATTAGGCCATGCGTGTCCACAGACAGTGCAGTCCAGCTAAAACTAAAACAACAGCTTTGGGGTTACTGTTAAGAATGACCAACCTGTTGTTGTACAGCAACGACAGGGTTCTTAGAGACTGTATGGAGTTCCAGGTTAAAATTCCACTGCCAAATTAAAGTGAAGGTTGTGGCATTCTCCCTAGTGGAGTCAAACCTTCTGTTTATTCCGTTAAATCCCTTAAACCAAAGATGACTTATCCAGAAGCCCGTAACAGCACATCCAAAACACTTTTTTCCTGAATGGATGAGATTGCAGCAAGCATCAGGTGTTTTTTTAAAAATGGCTGGTGGAGGATACTCCCATACTCTGTTCTCCACAGAGAAAGAGAGAGATTGGAGAAAGTTTTTTGAGCCGAAACTAATCAGGTCAAATTTGTTAATAGTTTCAGGTTGACCACAACCGCATTTTTTAGCAAATAAATAACTTGTCTGAAAATTTTCACCCAGATCTAGTTATGAGGTAATTCTTTTATTCTAGTAAGGATACAAATAAGAGATTTCCCCATTCTTGCAGGCTTTGTCTCTGCAGCACACACGCACACACACGAGACCTGGGGCTTATAACAGGCTAAGCAGAAAATGTTTGTGGGAACCCCTGGTAACAATATTGGCAGTTCATAGCTCTACCTCAGGGGTTGGGGGACAGACTGTTTGAAGAGAATATCACAGAGTAGTGGGGGGGGGGGGGGGGAGAATAATCTGGGAATGGTTAGTATTTCCCAGTCTACAGCCTAAGCAGGTCTTGCATACCTCAGACCGGTTTACCAGAAGCTCGGACCATTTCTGCCACAGGGGACATTTGTCCCGGTCATCAAATGTGGTTTCATTAGATGTCCAGCAGCACTGCTCATGGCTGTACCAGAATGCAGATAAGCAGACACCCTCTTTCAGATCTGTCATCCAGTCTACAGCTAAATCTATAACTCCAGCTAACGTGCCTTAAAAAAAGATCAGGAAATAAAAAATCAAGTTAAGTGGAACACATATTAATCTAATTATATTGAAACAAAACACATGATCTGAAGGACCAGTTACAATCGGAGCATAAAAATGGGCCAAATAATTAGACTGAACAGCTGTGAGTTAGTAGGGAGGAACTGAGCTTCTCCAAAAATGTCCTCTCTTCTTCTACATTTTACTGTGCAATGCTTCTTTTGAACACCATAATTCTCATCTTGGCTCTGCCCCTGATAAAATGGGACATCACATTCCAAATACAGACACAGGCCGCAATCCTGCAAGTTGATCCATGTCAGCATGCCATTTGACTGCTGGCATACCAGTGAAGTTAATGGGACTTCACACATGCAGAGAAATCAATGTATACATATCAGACTGCAGGATCAGGGAAATTGTTCCACATGGTAGATGAGAGGAGGGGCATATGCGTGCACGCACAGACACACGCATTTCTGTTGGTCCCAGTACACAGATCTTTAAAATGAGCAATTTAAGTAATACAAATAATGTAAGGCCCAATCCTGATTTACTGAATTTTATGATAGTTTAGTCATTAAGATCAATGGGACTACCATTTAAACATTGATGTAGATACCTAATAGTAATTCAAGCCTGAGAATAAAAATGTCCTTAAAATACTTTCTTTATGAACTTCATCCTTCATTGCCAGAGCCAGCTTTTTCAAATAATTATACAGAGCAACAGTGACATCCAGTGGCCAAACAATGCTTGAGTATATGCCCTATGCTGTGGATTCCCAGAGAAGATCTTGACCTTCCTGTACAATTCCTAATCAAATATCATAATCTGCCATAGCTCTAGTATTGTGAAAACAGAGAAGTCACCTTAGCACCTGTGCATTTGACTGTGCATAAGACTGTGAAAGCCTGTCCACTGGTGTACAGTAGAAGCTCAAAGTTACGAACACCAGAGTTACGAACTGCCTGGTCAACCACACCCCTCATTTGGAGCCGGAAGGATTCAATCAAGCAACAGCAGAGACGGAGGTGTGGGGGGGAAGCAAACACATTACAGTACTGTGTTAAACATACTAAAAAAATAAAGGGAAAGTTTAAAAAAAGATTTGACAAGGTAAGGAAACTGTTTCCATGTATGTTTCATTTAAATTAAGATGGTTCAAAGCAGCATTTTTCTTCTGCATAGTAAAGTTTCAAAGCTGTATTAAGTCAATGTTCAGTTGTAAACTTTTTGAGAGAAGAACCATAATGTTTTGTTCAGAGTTATGAACATTTCAGAGTTATGAACAACCTCCATTCCCGAGCTGTTCATATCTCTGAAGGTCTATTTTGGACTTATTCTACACTGATGTCTCCAGATGCTGTCATTGACAAACTATTAAAATTGTATTCAAAAGTTAAATTAGAAACAAACTCTTTAAAGACTAACTGAAAGGTTCTGCAATAACTTCATAAGTACATCACATTTATTGTCACATCGGCAAGAGGGATAATACTTGTCACCACTATAAGGCCATATGACAACAATGAAGGATTTCATGTGATATGGGAAGAATCTGTCTCCAAACTGAAGGGGAACACAGATATGCCAATGAGAGGTATGTGAGATCATTAGGGAAGCAAAGGGGAAAGCTGGTGTAGCAATCCAAGTTTTTGCTTTTGTAAAGAGTTAGGTTTTGTTTGTTTGTTTGTTTTGGTTTTTTTTGTGGCTTGTCATTTCTAGTTGCTCAAGTTTCTATAGAAACAGTAGGCCATATCCTGAGTTGGTGTAAATCACCATAACGCTACTGACCTCAATGTGCCTAGCTAAGTGAGTTTCTCTGTAAGCTCTATGATTTTCTGAAAAACCTCCTACTGATCAGAATCTCTAACTGGTTCAAGGAAACACAAGACCTGGGATTGGCCCAAGGAAACCTCTGCCTTGTCCAAAATGTGCAGAGTTCAATCCCTCTCTCATCCTCTGATGGACCTCCATATTTATCGACACTTCCCAAGCTTCGCTTAAGGTACATCTACCCTGCACCCTGCTTTTGGCAGCATGTTGAGTACATACACTATGCACACACCCCAGCATGGGTATAAACAGCAGTGTAGACTAAGGCACCGCTGCCTCCCCCCGCCCCCCAGAGCCTTTCACTGATACATGTAGCTACACATCTCAGTGTGGATGCAGCCTGCTTTTTCACTGAGGCATGTAGTTACACGTACCCTACATGCTGCTGCCTGTGATGTGCAGTATAGACAGATCCTTGATGAAGCCTTCCACCATGCCCTGTCAGGTAAATCAATACTCATGTCACTTCACAGGTGAAGTAAATAAGGACTATATCGGGGTGGCCAAACTTACTGGCCCTCCAAGCCGCATACGACAAGCTTCAGAAGTTCAAGAGCCGGGGCACACCTGCCTCAGGAGGTACTTGATGACCCCCAGCAGGTGCATCCTGCAGAGCTGAAGCCCCAAGACCCTCCTCCCTGCCGGGCAAAAGCCCCTACCCCACCACCCCACTGCAAGGCAGAGGCCCTGAGCTTCCCCGCCCCAGTCTGGTAGGTGAAGAATGGGAAGAAGAGGGCTCCGCAAGCCTCACTTAAATGGTAAAAGAGATGCGTGTGGTTTGTGAGCCTCAGTTTGGCCACCCATGGACTATAAGATTGTTTTTAACCTTATAAAGTGACTTGCCCAAGGTCAAGAAAGTTTGTGGCACAGCTGGGGACACATGTCCAGGCCTCTGACGTGATAGGCTCACATTTCATCCATTACACTATGGTGCCTCTGAGGAAACTGCATAGTTATGCTAGCTGTAAAATGAGGCTGCTGGGGTCAAGTGCTTTGAGATCTGCTAACAGATGAAAGTGCTACACATGTAGCACCATTTTTCAGATAAAAAAACAGACATGGAAAGACTGAATGACCGTCCTGGGCAGTACTATGGGCTAATAGGTTAGGTAGAGCCCTGTGAGCCAGAAAACCATAAGTGCTGAAAACTCACCGCTCCAAGAAAGTCAATGGAGATGCAGCTGCTCGGAAACCTCAGAAAGTCAAGCTAGTTTAATTGACTTTCAGTGAGACTTAGGCTCCTAAGTGCCTAAATCGCTTTTGAAAATGGAACTTAGCCATCTAGATCCCTTAGGCCTTGCAATGCTGAGTGAAACACCACCTAAACACCTTTACAAATCAGGGCTCTCCCAAGGTCACACAGGAAGTCTGTGGCAGAGCCTCTTGGGCTCCAGGCTAGTTCCCTAACCACTGGTCTTTTCTTTCTACTACATCAGGCCACCACCGTGATGAAGAAGTGTGCAGAAGACAATCTTGATGGGTAGTCTGATGTGTTGGGACAGGATTGTTTGGTAAAGGGGATACTGGAAGGCACATTTCCCTAGAGGGGCAGAATTAAACGCGTTGTGTGTTGTCTGTGGTGTACGGTAGTCAAAGAAGTGGTAAGGTGTATGTCTGTGAGTAGTTCATATCTATTAACTAAGCCCAACCTAACTACAACCTTTTCCCTAGCATAGGTGCAGAATAACATATTTTATTTCAATGCAGCCAGTTGAGATAAAAGGTGTTAACCTTCCTCCACATTAGGGAAAAGGGTAGAGGTAGTTAACATGTTAACTAGCTCCAGCCTAACCTCAGCGTACCCATACGACATACCTGAAGGCCAACAATTCCATTTGGCATCAACTTTTGAGGTTTCAAAATATTTTGGTTCCACATTGGAATGAGAGAGTGAACGAGCATATGTTTTCACTGTATAGCTGTGTAATTGGGGTACTGTCTTGGAATGTGGGGGAGACAGGTTCAAGTCCCTGATTCAGAGCAGAGCTATTTCATCCCAACTCAGGCAGAGCACTGACTTGAACATTTCCCAGGCTCGTACTCTAATCCCCAGGGGTGGGTGGGGGTGGGTGTCTCATATCTCATATCTCCCCAACAAAAGTTTTGTGTAAATTTATATGTCTCCATGAAACAGCATATTTTGTCAAAATTTCACTTCAGCAAAAATGCTCCAGATAGCTTTAGCCATAATGTTCCAGAACAGCTTCCACTCGCAGTTCTAAACACTGATATTAAATATACTAACTTTACATTTGTTAAACCAGGAGATTCACACTAGTTTTGGTGAGAACATGGTGTGTAAAACTTGGCATCATGCTATTTCCTAGCAGTCATAATCACATTGACATAATCGAGACAGCATAAAAACTATTCAAGGCCGCTGTTTTAGGTTGGTAACATGAGAGCAGCTTTCCAAACTGGAAGACATGCTAAACTGAGCAGGAGACAGGAGCAACTCAGGGAATTAATGAATTTCCCATCTGAGTTTGTTGTTAAATATGTAATGTCTGTCTGGCTTGTGAGCAGATCTGGAAGTCAGTCTGAAATTGGTTGTGTGTCAGGTCTCCCTCCCTCCCGCCCCGCCTTTTTAGGCATGTATAAAGAGATAACCCGGTCTACAATGAATCTAGTGCATTAGAGAACTATATTTTCATTGTACTCTAATAGTACTCTCCTCCTGCATCAAAATATCTATCCCTGGAATTAAATTCACAAGATCAAGAAAGGAACATGTGAATCAGAGGCTGAGATAGTCAAAACAGTTCATCAAGGGTAAGGCACTTCCACTCAGAGGCATGTTTTCAAAAGCAATACAAAAATTACATTACTTGTTAATAGCAATTTTTCTAGGTCAGCACTCAGTGTGAGATTTTCCAAGCGAAGCATTAAAGCTGTGTGGGTGCATAACTAGCTCTTTATCTCATCCATCTCAAAAAGTTGGGGACCAGACAAAGTAAGTAAAACATAAGCAGCTGGCTCTGCAGGAAGACAGAGAGAGAGTTCCTGACGCAGCACTGCTGCTATTATGCACATACCTGCCAGAAGTCCTATGAGAAGCATTACAACCCATCCTGACCAGGCATCCAACAAACTCTTGATGAACTCCCATATGGATTCCTTACTTTTGCTTGTAATCTGAAAAAATACATACCCTGATTCATAAGAGTCGGTTTTGTTGTGTCACATCTACAAGGCAAGACTCTTATTTGAACACAGATGGACTGAACACTAAAAAGACTGATTGTTTTTACAGAGCTCGGGATCAAGTGAATTTGTCCAACCTTAACAGTTTTACTTATTATTTCAGCTCTAATCCACCAGATTCAATACAGTTTTTCTTCTTTTTTTCCCCCTCATATTGTCAGATGAAATCATGAGCAATGAAAGGCAAATTATGACCATCTTTTTGTAGGACCTGCTCAAGAACCGGGGAGTGCACAATGAGCTGAGATACAACAGTTTTGAAAACGACATTTTCCTGCTTTACGGATGGCTATAACTTGGGCTTTTGTTGATGAGTGCATTTGTGCTTGAGTCTACATCTCTTACATAAAGTCATACAGTTTTAGGCCAGAAGGCACAGCTAGATCATCTAGTCTGACCTTCTGTATATTACAGGACACCAACGCCACCCACACGCTAAACCCAACAACTGAAATTAAACCAAAGGATGACAGCCCACAGGAGACTAGACTCTTGTGTGCCACCATGAAAGAACAGGAGGGAGTGAGATGGACCAATGCCCAAGGCCTCTGCAATGGCAGGAAATGGATTAAGTGAGATATTTCCAGGTAATTCTGGCAATTGACTTGCACCCCCGTGCTGCAGAGGAAGGTGAAAAAAACCCAATAGGCACTGCCAATCTAGCCTGCAGGGAAACTCCTTTCTAATATCACATATGGCAATCAATTAGACATGCAGCATGTGAGCAAGAACCAGCCAGCTAAGTACATGAGAGAGAGCATTTTTGGTACCATCTCAGAGCCCTGGCCCATCCCCAGCCAGGCCACCTCCTGATGCTTCAGAGAATGGAGATTAAAAAAAATGCTTCCAAAATACATTTTGGGAGGGCGGAATCTCTTCCTGACCCTTGCCAATGGCTTGCTGAAACCTGATGCTTGCTGATGCATATGTAGAAGTGAGCCTCAGGGCTATTGAGCCCTACCCCCCTTCCATCACTCATAAATTTGTCCATCTCTCTCTTAAGACTAGTTCAGTTGTTTGCCCCCCACAACTCCTACTGGGTGGCTGTTCCAAAGCCTCACCCCACCAATGATTAGAAACCTTCTAATTTCCAGCCTGAATTTGTTCCCGGACAGTTTATATCCATTTGTACTTGTACCAACATTGTCCTTTAGCTTAAATAGCTCTTCACCTTGCCTGGTATTTATCCCCCTCATGAATGTATGGAGAGCAATCATATCCTCTCCTAGCCTTCGTTTTACTAAACAATCCAAGCTCTTCCAGTCTCCTCTCATGAGATAGGCCCTCCATTTCCCTGATCATCCTAGTAGCTCTTCTCTGCACATCTTTCAGTTTAAATTAATCTTTCTTTAACGTGGGTAACCAGAATTGTATACAGTATTCCAAGTGACGTCTTAGCAGTGCCTTGTATAATGGCATTCATACTTCTCTATCTCTACTGGAAATGCATTGCCTGATACATCCTAGGATCGCATTTGCCTTTTTTACAGCCTCATCACATTGGTGGGTCATAGTCATCCCGAGATCGACCCACATACCCAAGTCTCTCTCCTCCTCTGTTGCTTCCAACTGATGAGCCATCAACTTGAAGCAGACATTCTTATTATTAGACCCTAAGTGCACTTTGTACTATTGAATTTCATCCCATTTCTATCACTCCAGTCTTCAAGGTCATGCAGATCTTTCTATGTAATATTCTGATCCTCTTCAGTATTGGCAATGCCTCCCAACTTTGTATCATCAGCAAATTTCATTAGCACACTCCTACTTCTTGTGCCAAGGTCATTAATAAAAATATTGAATAAGATTGGACCAAGGCTGATCCTCCAGGAACTCTACTAGTAACCTCCTTTCAGTCCGATAATTCATCTTTTAGCACAACCCATTGCCTGCTCTCCTTTAGCCAATTCTTATCCACCTTACAATGCTTGTATCAATCCTTAATTTAAGAAATAATTTTCCATGTGGCCCAGTGCCAAATGCTTTACTGAAGTCCAAGTACCGGTATATTAGATCTACTGCATTTCCCATAGCTAAAAAGTCAGTTATTCTGTCAAAGGAGGAAATCAGGTTAGTCTGGCGTGATCTACCCTTGGTAAAACCCTGTTACACTGCATCCCCTTTACTTCTATGACTTTAATTATTCTTTCCTTCATAATTTGTTCTGAAACCTTGTATACTACTGAGGTCAGACTAACAGGTCTGTAATTGCCCAGATCACTGAAAAGATAGATTTATTACAAATCCTTGCAACTGGGCTAGCAATCTCATGTGCTGGTTCTTTCAGTATTCTGAGGTGGGAATTGTCTGGTATGCCTGGATTTGAGCACATTAAGCTCTTTCTGTTTTTCTTCCACCTCAGATGTGGCCATTTCTATTTCTAGACACTCATTTCCATCAGCCATACTGCATTCATACCCACGTTCCATATTATCATCATTATTGAAACCGAGACAAAGTATTCATTTAGTTTTGGGGCCATACCTTAATTATCTTTCAACTCCTTCCCATCCACACTGCATAGTGGCCCAACCTCAACCTTCCTTAGTCTACTTCTAGTTATATAACTTAAAAACCTCATTATTTATTTTAATTTCCTTGGAAAGAACTCATTTAGCTTGACTTTTAGCAATTCTCTCTTTATTCTGGCATTTTTGAACCTCCGTAGTGTAGTTTTCTTTGTTAACACCTTTTCCAATTCCTTATAGGCTGTCTGCTTACTCCTAATAACCTTTTTGAGGAGATTATTTATCCAGGTGCGTCTACAACCTCTCTCCAAGTTTCTCCCCCTTACTTGGGATGCAAATTTCCGATAGTTTTTGTATAGTTGATTTGAAAAAAATTCCAGCCCTCCTCCATATTTAAGCCCTTGAGCTCCTCAGACCAGCTGACATTTTTAAATAATTCCCCAAAGTCTGACCTTTTAAAATTAAAGATCATAGTTGATGACTTGATTTGATTTACCTTCCTATGTCTGTCGGTGTCACGTGATTTCTCTCTCAGCCAATCAATGGTGTGGAAGTCCTCATATGTCCCAACATCAGGGAAAGGCTCATCCAGGAAATCCATCAGATTACCAGAACCATTCATGTCTCCTGCATTAACCATATTAGTACCTGTAGGAGTTAAAAACACAAATTTAGAAAATTCATGCAACATTTCCAGATGTTTCAGAACAAAATTATTCAGAAAACCCTCGAGCTGCCACTACACACACAATGCAAGAATGGTGGGAGCCTAAGACAACAGTTCTTGTTTAAAGGAGCTTAGTATGTATGAAAAGTAATGGTTTCTAAAGCTTGCATCAACAGAAAAAATACATTCACCCTGAGCAAAATGTTTGCATAGAATTCCTAATCCACTAAACCAGGATGGTTTCAGAATTCAATTGAAATGGTGCACATCAGACCATGTCTGAAAAAGCAAGCATAGCCTTACAAACTAGCTGCTTGCAGGACACTTTATAGCCAAAGGGGCCACACTGGAAAATAAGTGGTGGTGCTTACCTAGAATCCCAGCTCTATCTATCCATAATGGCAAAACAAAATGACACTCAAAGCACATCATACAAATCTTCATAACATGATAATCATTGAAGATCTAGGGGATTTACTAGGATTGCCAGGTGTCTGGTTTTCAACTGGTACACCTGGTTGAAAAGGGACCTTGGAGGCTCCGGTCAGCACCACTGAACAGGCCGTTAAAAGTCTGGTCGGTGGTGCAGTGGGGCGAAGACAGGGTCCCTACCTGCCGTGGCTCTGCATGGCTCCCGGAAGCAGCAGCATGCCCCTCTCCAGCTCCTAGGTGTAGAGGCAGCCACGGGCTCCGCATGTGGCTCAAGCCCCAAGTGCCGGCTCTGCAGCTCCCATTGGGAGCTGCAGGGGCGGTGCCTGTGGACAGGCAGTGCACAGAGCTGCCTGGCTGCGCTTCTGCATAGGAGCTGGAGGGGGAACATGCCACTGCTTCCGGGAGCTGCTTGAGGTAAGTGCCGCAAGGAGCCTGCACCCCTGATCTCCTCCCGCACCGCAAGCCTCTGCCCCAGCTCTGATCCCCCTCCCAACCTCAGAACCCCTTGGTTGCAGCCTGGAGCACCCTCCTACACCCCAAACCGCTCATCTCCGGCCCCATCCCAGAGTCTACACCCCCAGATGGAGACCTCACACCCCCCTGCAGCTCAATCCCCTACCCCAGCCCAGAGCCCCCTCCCACACCCTGAACCCCTCATTTCTAGCCCCACCTCTGAACCTGCACGCCCAGCCCAGAACCCGTAGCCCCCAACCCTCTGCCTCATCCCAGAGGTCCCCCCCATACTCCAACCCTCTTGACTCCACCTTCCAGCCCAGAGCCCCTTCCTGCACCCCAAACCCTCATCCCTGGCCCCACCCCAGAGCCCACACCCTCAGCCAGAGCCCTCACTCCTTCCTGCACCCCAACCCACTGCCTCATCCCAGAGCCCCCTCCTGCCCCCTGAACTCCTCATTTCTGGCCCCACCCCGGAGCCCGCGCCACCAGCCAGAGCCCTCAACCTCTCCCACACCCCAACCCCCTGAGCCATCCTGGTGAAAATGAGTGAGTGAGTGAGGGTGGGGAGAGCGAGCAACAAAGGGAGGGAGGGAATGGAGTGAGCGGGGGGTGGGACCTCAGAGAAGGAGTAGGACAGGTGGTAGGGCAAGGGTGTTCGGTTTTGTGTGAGTAGAAAGTTGGCAGCCCTAGGAATTACAGAGGGGCCACCTGACTCCAGGATATAAGTGACAGGACTCACCCAGCCCCGAGAAAACATTTAATGGTAAGTACAGGGCTTGGGAGGAGGCTGCAGGGTAGAGGCTGCCCTGGAGGACTGTAAGCAGGGTGGGTGGTTTCTTCAGCCCAGCTCCACAGAACTTTCACAGTTCTGGGCTGATGGTCTCAGTTACCTTCCAAGGCAGGGTTTTGCCATACTCATTACTACCAAGCCCTCAAACCATATTTGATTCATGTAACCCACACAAGCCAAGCATAAGGTTCACACAGCACTACTGCACATCTCTCTCCCCAAGTACATATAAGATGCAAACTCTGTTGGAAGTGCAGGTTCCTAGGTTCCATTCGGCTGTGATTGCAGAGCCATTGGCCATTATCTTTGAAAACTCGTGGCAAACGGGGGAAGTCCCGGATGACTGGAAAAAGGCTAATGTAGTGCCAATCTTTAAAAAAGGGAAGGAGGATGATCCTGGGAACTACAGGCCAGTCAGCCTCACCTCAGTCCCTGGAAAAATCATGGAGCAGGTCCTCAAAGAATCAATCCTGAAGCACTTGCATGAGAGGAAAGTGATCAGGAACAGCCAGCATGGATTCACCAAGGGAAGGTCATGCCTGACTAATCTAATCGCCTTTTATGATGAGATTACTGGTTCTGTGGATGAAGGGAAAGCAGTGGATGTATTGTTTCTTGACTTTAGCAAAGCTTTTGACACGGTCTCCCACAGTATTCTTGTCAGCAAGTTAAGGAAGTATGGGCTGGATGAATGCACTATAAGGTGGGTAGAAAGCTGGCTAGATTGTCGGGCTCAACGGGTAGTTATCAATGGTTCCATGTCTAGTTGGCAGCCGGTATCAAGTGGAGTGCCCCAAGGGTCGGTCCTGGGGCCGGTTTTGTTCAATATCTTCATAAATGATCTGGAGGATGGTGTGGATTGCACTCTCAGCAAATTTGCGGATGATACTAAACTGGGAGGAGTGGTAGATACGCTGGAGGGGAGGGATAGGATACAGAAGGACCTAGACAAATTGGAGGATTGGGCCAAAAGAAATCTGATGAGGTTCAATAAGGATAAGTGCAGGGTCCTGCACTTAGGACGGAAGAACCCAATGCACAGCTACAGACTAGGGACCGAATGGCTAGGCAGCAGTTCTGCGGAAAAGGGACCTAGGGGTGACAGTGGACGAGAAGCTGGATATGAGTCAGCAGTGTGCCCTTGTTGCCAAGAAGGCCAATGGCATTTTGGGATGTATAAGTAGGGGCATAGCGAGCAGATCGAGGGACGTGATCGTTCCCCTCTATTCGACATTGGTGAGGCCTCATCTGGAGTACTGTGTCCAGTTTTGGGCCCCACACTTCAAGAAGGATGTGGATAAATTGGAGAGAGTCCAGCGAAGGGCAACAAAAATGATTAGGGGTCTGGAACACATGAGTTATGAGGAGAGGCTGAGGGAGCTGGGATTGTTTAGCCTGCAGAAGAGAAGAATGAGGGGGGATTTGATAGCTGCTTTCAACTACCTGAAAGGGGGTTCCAAAGAGGATGGCTCTAGACTGTTCTCAATGGTAGCAGATGACAGAACGAGGAGTAATGGTCTCAAGTTGCAGTGGGGGAGGTTTAGATTGGATATTAGGAAAAACTTTTTCACTAAGAGGGTGGTGAAACACTGGAATGCGTTACCTAGGGAGGTGGTAGAATCTCCTTCCTTAGAGGTTTTTAAGGTCAGGCTTGACAAAGCCCTGGCTGGGATGATTTAACTGGGAATTGGTCCTGCTTCGAGCAGGGGGTTGGACTAGATGACCTTCTGGGGTCCCTTCCAACCCTTATATTCTATGATTCTATGTGGCCACACAGGTGATGGATCAAAAAAGACTGCCCCTGCTCCTGATGAGGTCTGACAAGTGGTGGGGGCGGTACCAATTAAATAAACTGCTGTAGACACCAATTGCAATTTACAAGGAAAAATTGGAGATAAATATGGACTTTAAAGATCCTTAGGTAACCTGACCAAAGCCGTTCTGCAGCATTTAGAATTCCTTAGCAGAAAGAACGTCCTTTTGCTATAGATAGATAAGGTTAATAAAATCCTAAACAGCTTGGATCATATTCTGCCATCAGACATCAACACACAAATCCCACATGTGTGTCAATGAGAGCTACACATGTGCAGGTAAAGACAGAATCTGGCCTCCATGAATTTCTTAGGAAATTTACTGATTCCTTTTATTAAAACAGGCAGAAATGTGGCAGACCTGTCCGTGGTGCTGTGCTCAGCTCAGCTCCTCCCAGTCCACCTGCTTATATTTTAAACTGTATTATTTTAATCCCTCTTTTTCTATCCCTTTAATTTTTTGTGTTAGGAACATACAAGACATAAGTACCAAAGCTCACTTTTCTGAGTTTCTGTTCCTTTGAGCACTGCCAGTTAGGGACTTTTATACTAGATTGACAATCTGCTCTGATCAGACAACTGAAAAAAAAAAAAAAAAAGCATACTCTTCCAGGGAGTGCAGCAGGTCACCATGACAAATTTATAGAAGGTCTTTTAAGTGCAGTAATTGAATAATCTTCCAAGCACCATAGCATGTTTATCTGAAAATGAATCAACCTAGGGAGTCCAAAGCTTAGGAAGGACATGAAACCCAGACCAGGTGTCCAACATAGCAGTGCAATGCATGAATAATTTGCTGCTGGACTGGCTTTTTTAGTAAAAGTAGCAGTTAAACAGTGACACTGAGAATAATGGCAGATAACCCAGCAGATGGCAAAGACTCTCCTGCACATACTTAACTCTTATCATCTTAATCTCTCTCAGGTACTTATATGCCCCCATCATCATAGTATTAGAGCACCTCACATTTTTTAATGGATTTAGCCTCACTACACCCATTAGGTAATACCACTCTATTATCCCCATTTTACAGCTGGCAACCTGAGGCACAAAGACTAAGTGACTTGCCCAAGGTCACACAGGACCTTGTGGCAGAGCTGGGAACTGAATCCAGTTCTCTAATGCCCCAGGCTAGTGCCCTAATCACTGGACCATCCTTCCACTCCTCATCCAACACTGATCACTTCATAACCAAAGACCATGTGTTTTGTGACTTGGTGACGGCAGAGTACAATTTTGGATGTACATGACCTGCCACAGTTGTAAGGATGATAAACTGGATGTGACTCCAGTTGTAGATTTCAACGTGTTTTTGTTTTGTGATCACGTTGTTGGCCATGGTCAAATAGTTCCACGCCATTATTTACTGTTACCTGTAAATGTGTGTGCCTGGCTGCTAGAGGTTCTCAGTGCTGTATGTCGATATCACACTCTCACAACGAACACACAGCTGTAAGTATTAAAAAAAAAAAAAACATTTTGCCCACTGTTTCAGCTAGTTCACCACATATAATCTATTCATAGACAATCAGCACTCCATCTAACCTGCATGTTTATTCGCATTGCCTGATTGCTGGCGAGTGTCATGGTTTCAGGTCCAGCTGCACCTCTGTCTCTTCCCGGTCTCTGTGAATGCATCCCCTCAGGAGGCAGGCTTTGTGCTTTTACCTAATCTGAGGGCAGAAGTCCACAGTTCTCTCCCTCTTAGGCTGCACCCTGATCTACAATGTGTATCAACTGTGCTTGCCCAGCAGGTCTGACTGGAGTTAGTGCCTGTGATTTTTCCCCTCAGGAGTCTGTGTACACAGTGACTCAACCACCTCCTTAAACCAAAGTATTGTTTATTTTGACAGTAGGAACAAAGCATAGACAAAAAGGATTTTAAAACAATAGTCTACATGCACGTATCTTACCTAAAGCCCTACCATCCTGTGATGGTGACTGAGGTAGGCCTAGTTTCTTCAGATACCCTAGCTGGGTCCATATAGTACCTCCAAACAACTGCTCCTTTTGAGTGTGTGTTCCTTTTTAAATTGATATACTCCTTCTGATCTTCAGGCCTTTTCTTATCCTGGCATTATCTCTTAACAACCCTTCAGTGTTTGCTTAGGGGTGGCTTATCTTATTCTTTTCCCTCCCTGCTTGTTTTTCCTTACAGCTCTTATTAAACTAAACCAATACATTTATACACTGAACATCTCAATAATCACGTCAACATACTGTAGTAATAAATTATTACAGCATAGAATCACAGAATATCAGGGTTGGGAGGGATCTCTGGAGGTCATCTAGTCCAGGACCAATCCCCCATTTTTGCCCCAGATCCCTAAATGGACCCCTCAAGGATTGAACTCACAACCCTGGGTTTAGCAGGCCAATGCTCAAACCACTGAGCTATCCCTCCCCCTTAGCTCCACTTCCATCAGAGCGAGACCATCAGACTCCAACAAAATGCTCTTAGATGTTTAGAGAAGAGTGGTGGTCACCCCATTCTCATCATCACACCTTTCCTAAAGCATGGCACCCAGAATTGAACATAACACTCCAGCGGAGGCCTCACCAGTGCCAAATTGAGCGGGAAAATTATCTCCTGTCTCTTATGTATGACACTCCTGTTAACACACCCCAGAATTATATTAGCCTGTTTCACAACTGTATCACATTGTTGACTCGGATTCAATTTGTGACCCACTCTAACAGCTCCTTTTCAGCAGTACCACCGCACCACTTTCTCTCCATTTTGTAGTTGTGCATTTGGTTTTTTCTTCCTAAGTACTTTGCACTTATTTTTCTTGAATTTCATTTTGCTGATTTCAGACCAATTCTCCTTTTTGTAAAGGTCATTTTGAACGCTAATCCTGTCCTCTAAAGTGTTTGCAAACCCTCACAGCTTGGTGTCATTTGCAAATTTTCTTCACTCCATTATCCAAGTCATTAATGAAAATATTAATTGCACCAGACCCAGAACTGAACCCGTGGGACCCAACTAGATACATCCTCCCAGTTTGACAGTGAACCATTGATAACTACTCTTTCAGTACAGTCTTTCAACAACTTGTGAAGTCACCTTACAGAATTTCATGTAGATCATTTGTTTCATTCAGCTCTAAAAACAATCCATGAAGGAAATCTGCATGCTCCGATGAACTTCTGACCTCAATAAGTGCCTACTGTGAATTTGACTGGCAGCATTTCCCTGGGGATGTTCTGATAAACCAGACTATTTTTAATAATTAAAAAAAAATTAAAAAGTCAGAAGGCCCCATTATGTAAAGCTGACAAAGAAGAGGTCAGTGCCTGCAAACAAGCTGACAGAATTCAAGACACCTGCACAGCATTGTTAAAAAGTGCATTCTGGGTGTTGATATGCAAATGAGCACATCAAATTCTGTGTGTATTTTACTCATCATTTGTTAAAATTTTGTTTTATAAAACCACATGGAATTTTTGAGTTTTAAAATGCTTTTCTGCACTCTTAAGTGTGTGAATTCATCTTTCTGTACTCCAGAAAAAGCCAATTGTATACTAAATTGCCATTTGGCTGGAGCAAAGTTTTACAGATGGGTGATAAAATTATGTTTAGAGTGGAAAATACTGACAAACTCTCAGCTTTGTAGCATTGTTACAATATGTGCTAATGTAGAAACCACACACAGCTAGAAGGGACGTATCAGTGAAATGGTGTTCTAGGTAGGATGGTGACTGATTTGATGCAAAGTATATTTGCTCTAGCAAGGACAGACTAGTGTCTTGCAGCCCAAAGCAAACTGAAAAGCATATTGACTGGAAACAAGTAGTTGAAAAGCCATCAAAGGAAAATGCTTGGCTGTAGCTTATTGCAACTAGACATGTTAGTTCCATGGTACATTCTCTTCATCCTGTTTTCTGTTTTAATTGGCCAAATCAGAGAGAAGCAGACAGTGGTTTTATTAATGAAATTCCAACAAGTTTCAAGTTACTTTCAACATATCACAGTAACTCAATTACTTCTCTACCTACAATATTGCTATCAACTACAGAAAAGTCACCTTTATGCTTTATTGCTTCAATTGTTATCTTATTTGTCTTAAAGATAATAATCTGGTTTTGCTGTATGGAATTTGTGCCCCTTGCAGATTTTGAGTCATTATTATCTTCAGTTAATTTTGTGCTTTAACAAAAGAAAGAAATGAGACTGAGGGGAGAAGGGACCTGGCTGGTGAAGACTGAGGTGGCATTGTAAACTCCTGCTGTTTATATTTGTATGGATCTTCTTTTCTAAAGCATCCAGAACCCTATTTTTGCCCTGTGCCAAATGTGGCACTGTACTAGTTGGCTATCATGCAGAGTTTGCCCTGGGATTTCTCCACGGTATGGTACATTGTATTATCGAAGTAGATATTCTTTGAAGTGAGATGGCTCGGCCCTTGGAATGGCCACTACAGCCAGAAATAATTGAGGAGACAGCCTCAATTATTTGGGTCTGTTGACATAAGATTCTGGAAACATCCAGTGTATGTAACTTCTTTTCTCCCAGTGTAGCGTAGGGCTCCAGGAAAAAAAACAGATAGGATAATGGATTGATTTCGGTAGAATTCTGAGACCACACTGGGGATGAACTTGGGGTGAAGTTTCAGCACTACTTCATTCCATGAAAGGTCATGTTGGGAGGGTCAGCACTTAAGTGCTTAAAGCTCATTCAGTCTCCTTGCTGAAGTGATATCCAATAGAAAGACAGTGTTCAGCCTGAGATGAAGTAAGGAGCATTCTGAAAGGAATTTGAATGGAGGCCTATGAGTCTCAAGAGGATGATGCTGAGGTCCCAGGAGCATGGTTCTCTAACCAGTGGGTATGTACATAACAGACTCTTGAGGAACTTTGATACTGCCAGTGAGTGAAGATGGAGCATGACTGTACTGGTGGATGGCATCCTAAGATCATTGCGAACTTGATGGAGCAGAATGATTTGCCAGAGTGCTACAGATGCAGCAAGATCCATGGTATCAAAGCATATGTGGCTCTGCTGGGCCAGCCAAATTTAGAACCTCATCCATTTTGATATATAAATCCCTCTGGTGGATGTCTTCCTGCTCTATAGCAGAATCTCTAGGACTTGCCTATAGCAGTTCCTATCCATGGTAGTTAATGAGCCAACACCCAGAATGTCAGGTGCAGAGACTTGGGCTCTCTATGGAGTATGTGACCATAGTGCTGTGAGATCAAGCCTGTGCAGTGTGAGAACTAGATCAGCTGCTGAACAGACATCTGCATCAGGTCTGTCAGCCAAAACTGTCTTACCTAGGATGGAGCTACACAAAAAATTTCTTTTGATGTTGGAAATCACCCGGGGGATCGGGAATCACAGTGACAAGGCATAAAAGAGGTGTGGGCTCCACTGCAGAACGAAGGTGTTGGGCAATAAGCCTGGGCTCATGCCTCCTTTAGAGCAATAATTCTGCCACTTGGCATTAACCTCAGTGATAAACAGTCTGTCCATGGGATATTGGTTCTACGATGGATCTCTGTAGGGACCACTTGTAAGCAGTTACCAGTTGTCAGGTCAGGAGGTCTGCCAGGTTGTTGCTAACTCCTGGGAGGGAAAGAGCATCTCTGCTATCCTGTGTGGTGACACCATATCCAGAGCTTGATGGCTTCCAGAGAGAGGGGAGATGAATGTACATTTCCATGCTTGTTTACATAGTGCATTGCAGATGTGTTGTCTGTCAGGATCTGCACTATGGAGTTTTGAAGAACAGGTATACTAGCCTGATGGCTCTGAATTCCAGGACACTGGTATGGACCAGACGTCTTCAGGTCCCTTGCTGGGCTCAGATGCGTCTGTGATTAAAGACATTGAATAGAAAAAAAAGCAGGGAATGGCACACCTTCCACACACATTTTTGGGTTCCTTCCACCATTTCAGTTCTGCAATGATGTAAGGTGTAACCAAAATCTTCTTGCTCATTTGGTGTTTCACAGAGGCATAGATTTGGGGCAGTCTCAGGTGAAGTCTGGCAAGTGGAGTCATGTATGAGCACGCCAACATATGACCTACCAGCCCCAGACATGTCCATGCCATCGTAATCAGGTTTGATTCTAGTCCAAGTAATAGTGACTGCATCAACAGGAACCAGTCTTTGGGGTGGTACGCTCCTGCCACCATGGAGTCAAACACAGCTCCTATGAACTATCGTCTGTGATAGCATTAGAGACCATTTTTCATAGTTCACCAGGAGCTCTGAGAGAACAGGATTAGGGTATATTCTAGGCTTGTTGCCATCTCCTGCAGGGATCTGCCCTTGATCAGCCAATTGTCCAGGTAAGGATAGATGGGAATGTCTTTCTTCCTGAGTTGTGCTGCTACTTCTTCATGAAGACTTTCCGTGTCATGGAGAGTCTGGATGGCTGTACCTGGTACTGGGAACGATTTGGTCCCACAATGAGCTTTAGGTGCTTCCTGTGGGTCAGGTGGATAGCTTTATGGAAATATGCATTCTCCAAATCAAAAGCCATGAACCACTTAGCTGTAATGGCCAGTCAGGCCTGGTGGAAAGGAACAAGGTGATTCCCAAATGGGGGTGCAGGTTCCAGATTGACTCCAGTATGACTTGAGTGCTCCAGTCAAATCTGCTGCCTCAGAGGGAGCTGGGTTAGATGAAGAGGCAGAAAACTGGCACTCCCTAGAGTACCTGGGCTTCTTTCTTTGTGGGTACTGTGACTGTCGGCTTCAGGAGTAGGAAAGTGTCCTCTGGTAATTCTATGGTTTCCTATAGAGGGCCAATGGGTAAATCCCTGAGGACTGTAGTGTGGCTCTTGAGTCCTTGAGGGAGTAGAGTGCTGTTTGCTTTCTGTCTGAAGAGCTCCATCTCCTGAAGGGCGGTCCTTTGTAATATCCTGTATTTCACATGCCAGATACCTGGTGCCATGAGACCAGTTTCATAGTGACAGCTGTAGCCATCAACCTTGAGAACACATCAGATGCATCAATGGCTGCCCGTAGAGATGGTCTCATGACCAACTAACCCTCCTTCATGATCTCCTTTAACTTACCCCTGTTCCCTTGTAGGATATAAAATAGGAAGCGAGTTATCCTCTCCAAGTGAGGAAATTCTATTTGTTAAACAGAACCTGGTAGTTCACCTACCCAAAGCTACAGTGAGTACGACAAAATGTGCCTTATATCCAAAAAGGTCAAATGTTTTGGGATTTCTGTCTGTACATGTCTCTTGTGTGGGTACTGATTTTTCCTCAGCTGCCGAAATAGTCAGGGAACTTGGGTTTTGGATAGTTGTAAAGTGCCCCTTTGGGGGTGCCTGATCTCTCTTTTCTGTTCCTTTACAAGTGGGAGGAAGAGTAGGGTTTTACATGGTCCTTTGCCCAGTTCCAGGATACACTGTTAATAGGGAGGGCAATTCTGGCCGATGTCATGTAGCACTCAAAATGTCAAAGAGTTGGTGAGGCTTCTCTCATATAAATGTAGTCTCAATATCCAGGGTCTCCACAATATGGGACAGGAAGTCATGAAAAGCTTTCGAGTTGTCCATCCCAGTGTCAGGGATGGTGTCATTGCCTCATCTGGCAGTGAGGACCACTCCTTGGGTGGAGACAAGGTTGATGCAATTCTTCTGTTGCTTCTTGCTCCTGGAGGTCTACATCTGATTTTGGCACGAACAGCCTGGTTAATGATGCCACAGGGGAATGGGATCTCCTCCTCTTTCTGGAAATGTGAGAGGGGGGATCTGCTCCTGGATTCATGAGATGTGGCCAAGATGGCATGCCATATGGGCACTGGCTTGGTTGTGGCTGGCCAACCCAATGCCACTCACATCCCATTTAGGGTGCAGCTGTAAGTAACTGCTCCCTGGTGCTTTCTTTGAGGGCAGAGAAGATAGGTTTGTGCTTGACACCAGTGAGAGCGAGTACACTGGTGACAGTGAGGAAGGGTATATCTTCTCTACAAAACAGTGGTGCCATAGGGCGATAAAATATCAAAGGCCATCTCCAGCACCATTCGTCTCTTTGGCATAGGAAACATTTCTGGACATGATCCAGTGTTCTCCAGGTGTATCTCAGAGTCTTGCTGGGTTCCATCACAGATACTGGTACTGAGGTCGGTGCCTGGTCTTTTGTTCTCTGTGGCATTCCTGCTCTGATCAAGAACTCAGAGGCTCTGTTCTTTGAGAAGTGATCTTGTGGGTCCTCCTTCGGGGACTTTCCTTCACATTTGATGCTATACTGGGCTCTGCCCAGCTCTGTAAAAGAACGTCAACTTTACGTCTGAGCACAGATGCTGGCTTTACTCTCTGGGATGTCGGTGCCAGGTTCGTCCATACTGAGGTTTCCAGTGCTGAAGATTTCATTGATGTTGAGGTGACTGGTGTTCACGTCACCAGCACTGGTTCTGCCAGTGCTCTCTTTGCCTTGTTTCCAGTGTCCAATCCTAGAGAATAATGTGTACTCAAAGGAGCACTGGCTGATGCTGATTTATCTCGCCTTGATCGGGAAGCGATGGTCACCTCTGGGTCTGAAGAAATCCAAATGGACTGCACCTGCAGGCGTAGCTTGAGCCAAGCCTCCCCAGATTTGTGGGTCCTGGAACAAAAGAACTTACACACAAAGCATATCTGACTGGGCAGAAAAGCCACTGTGCCCATCTTTGACAGGGATCAGTTGACAATAGGACAGGCAGGGTTTGGAGTCCACCATGGGGCATGGTGGCTGGCTCGAAGTGGCTGGACCCCTGTACAGCGGAGTTGCTGATAATGCCCTAATGAAGAGTGAAGGAAGATTTCTTCACAAAATTGGTGAAAAAAATATTTTAAAGACTCTAAGAGTAGTAGCAGGTTGAACACTTTCCAAGTTCTGTCTTGTTGCCATGGGGGAAGGCGGAGGGATTGTGGTGACTCTGTCCTTTATAACCTCACACTGGTGCACAAGGAGGCAGAGGGTGTATGTGCAGCCCTGACAGACACAGCTAGTCAAAAAAACAGACCTTGCATGCATGTGGCGCATATGCACCTACGTTGGAGTACACACTGACATATACTTGACAAAGAAAAAGTCATTTCTATATTTAATTTCTAATATTTTATGAACACCTTTCATACTTGCAGGTAAAGATACTTACTTTACTCTAACCTTCAAGGTATCATGATGATGAATTGGCCCACAACCCTGACACAAGAAATATCTCTTTCCCCTTTTAAAAAAATCTTTCCATATCAACAACAAATATACAGACAGGAAAATGACATTATAACAGCTACATGATGCTGCATCATTGTCAGTGCACCTGAAGGTAATTAAAAGGTTATGGAACATTCTTCTAAATATTAAAGAAAAGGTAGTGAGTGATGATTTACAGGATATGTTTAGCAAAGGCATGATTGAACCATTGGCATGTTAAACTGCATTTTAATCATGTTTAAAAATACTCACAGGCAATTTAAAGCTGTTGCTTTTCAAAGTCATAAATGAGCATATTGATTGATCTATTGACCTTCTGTATAAACTTAAAAAATTTAAAAGGTCATTTAATTAGAAAAGTGCGCCCCCCCAAGAAAACAGTACAAGCCTGTTTGGAAGCATGATATAGCATAAGAAAGTAGAGTCCAGTTAGAGTGGAACAACCCAGGTTAAAAATAGGAGATTAAAACTAACAGTATTTTTATTATTATGTGTCTGGGACTATCAGATAGACCTCTTTCCTAAGGAGAAAACATACTGCTATATTCTACAGCAGTCACTTAAAACAGCAGCATCTCTACAGAGGGATGAAGCAGTTTGAAACATTACTTTAAAATATGGTGTTACGTTTGTATATGGGCCGGTTACCACATGTAAAGGAGTCTCCTGCTATGATGCTGTGGGTCAGCTAAATGCAGTATATCCTTGATGTATAGTTTTAGCCAGAATAATCTCCATGGAAAAAAATGTGAAGCTGAAGCAGTAATGAAAAAACATAGGGCATAGCATCACATGGGAGAGATTCTGGAAGAAAGGAAAAACACATGGGATAATCACTGGGAACTTAAGGCACAAAGGGAAAGAACTGCTCCAAATTAAATCATGATCTCCAGCCATTAGCACTCAGGTATTCCACATACGGACAAAAGCATAGTGAGGGTAATAGAGCTGGTCTTAAGAACGAGCGAAGCAAGTATCCACCTGGCACCTCGGAATCCATGGACACTCTGAAACTCACCTGCCAAAACAATCTGCATCTTTGGCAGCATGAATGGATGCGGAGGCGGTCTCTCACTGCCAGGCCTTCACTCCCCTTTGCCAATGGGAATGGAAGCAGCAAGAATTTATGGCCCGATTTCCTGTCTTCTAGCTATATAGTACTCCTCTTGCTAGGCGCCCTTTAAATCATAAGGCTCGCCCTGCTAATGCTAAAACACAGCCTCACCTGCGATGGTAGCACCCACTATATTTAAGGTTGACTTCTAGCTTTTATCCTAAGCTTTCTCCCTGCACCTCCCCCCCTTTCAGTTTAACTGTAGGTCGTCTTTCTTCAAACAAATTCCTTTTGGTCTGAAATATGCTGTGTTTGGTCACAGCTTGAGTTTTCTTGGAAAGTTTGAGCAAAATTGGTTCAGCTGTTGAATTATGTCAGAAGAAAAAAAAAAACAAAAAAACAAACCACTTTCCCCATATGTTCCACGTGGAATTTTTGCACTCACATAACTCAAAATCAGCTCAAGCTAAAAATGCCAAACTCAGTTTGTTGTTTTGTTCCCAGTGAGACTTAAATATCAGCCCAAGTCTGAAGAAAACTGGTTCTGTAGATCTCAACTTAATGTGCAAAGTCAGCAATTTCATACCCAGATTTTAGAATTATTCTATTTGGGTTTTTCAGGTTGTGTTATTCAAGCTTCTTAATAAAGAAGATCTCTCAGTTAACTTTTGTTCAATTCAGGGAAGAGAGCTCTGTAGTTTAGCATTAACTTCCTCCCTTTTGTCTTTTAAAGGAAACAGGGAAATTTAATTAAACAAAATCTGGAGATGATGCAATGTTGTGGTCGAGAAATGAACACTCAAAAGTCAGCTTTCAGAAGCTAGGATTTCTGACACACCATTAACTCTTACACGATTCACTTATATTATTTTCTAGTCTTGCTTTCTTCATTAAAATTGATCTTTATTCATTACTGTTTGGAAGAAACCATCAGTTTCAAAAGGTCTGCTTTTGAGCTCATTGATTTATATTGCTTTTAATTTAATACTCCAGTTGGCTCTCTCTGCAAAACTAGCTCAGTTTGCATGGAATCCTCAACATCAGGATTCAGACACATGGGCTGAGCACAGTGGAGAAACTCCCACTGCAAATCTCTGTACCATGAGCAGAGAAACTCTGTTTCCAACATTGTTAGCAAGGAACCTTTAATTAAATTGATTCCTCCCTTCCCTATAGGATCTTTCTGAGTGTACTCTGTCTATTGCACATGAGTATTTCTTTATTCTTATGATAGATTTCCCGTGTCAACACCCACCAGTCTGTAGCCAAAGAGTACATTCAATGTCATTATTGAATCAGTTCTAAGCATTGTTTTTGAGCTATGTATGATGACCTCTGCCCTACTCAGGCCACTGCTTCTCTCTTTGGACGGAGCTCACTGCTTCCATGAAGCTTTTATCCAAATGAGCAGTGGGTTGCAGTCCACATTCTCACGAGTCACCTGCAAGACAATTGCCTGGAATCCATGCAGTATACAGTAATCAAAATGGGGCTTGAAGAGGAAAGAGTTCCGGTTGACCCTCTTTATGGAAACAGATTTTGGTGTCATCCATCAACAGACTAGTGTGCTGAAGCCCAAGGATATTACTACTGATGAGAGGTAGAATGACCCCAGGACTCCTGCAGTCCAGAAACATAGGTACTGGAACTAGGAGGGCTGGGGGTGCTGCCGCATCCCCTGACTTGAAGTGGTTTCCATTATTCACAGGGTTTACAGTTTGGTTCAGTGGATCTCAACACCCCCCCTAAAAAAATTGTTCCAGAGCCCCTGTCCAGAAATATCAAATTTGAAAATCATCCTTTTTTATTTTAAACAAACAAAAAAAAATTGGTATCTGAACCTATGGCATGATTCATTTCACTGAACAGCACTACACTTGTGGGTGCCCTACACAATAGCCAGGCTCATTTGAAAGCAAACAAGGATTTTAAGAATTATCATCATACTAAAGCCCTTCAAAATAAAGAGTACAACTGAACTTAGGCAGCAAATATTTTTATCAAAGAGAGGGGACTAATGGATACAGTCACAAAGGAAGTATTTCAAATTTAGCAGAGACGTGTTCTGGTGTAGCCCAAGGTCCAGCGTGCTTCAGCAGCAGCAGCCGGGGGAAATACAAGTTGTGGACTACAAACGTTGGCATGTTGGACAGCTTCCTGGTTCCTGGCAGGAAGTCCCCTCTGCCCTCCCAGCAGGAAGTTTCAGGACAGACTGAAACTGGGAGCACAAGGCAGATGAGCAGAGAGGAGGCTGCTGGACTTGAATGCTGTTCTGTGTTTCTTTACAGAATAAAGCCTTGTTCCTGGTGGTTTGTCTGAGTGGGCCTGGTCTGAGGAAAACACACACTGACACACAACGCAGCGCACACGGGGGAGCCTCAGGCCCAGTTTCCCAAAGTTGTGTAAAAAAGGGCACAAGGCCTTTTACTCTATCTTGAACAACCTCCTAGTGAGCCAGTGAATAGGAGGGGGACTACACTGGTCAAGAGACATGTCTCTGGGCAACATACTCGTCTTCATATTAATGCTAAAACAATTGCACCGCTGTGACTTTTTAAAAAGTAAATTTTTACCACCACCACAACCCCCTCCCCCGCACCATGGCTGTGGAGAAATGCTTCAGTATGTGGCCCCTGAAGGCTTGAAAACCCAGAGGCACCCCCACAATATTTATTATTTTAAAAGCTTGTGATTTTCAAACAAATTCATGATTGTTGCACGCTTGGGGATAGCAACGGTAGGTCAGGACTGTAAAACATCTGGGCCCCTGGCTACATCTGGCCCCAAGGACCTTCTCTCCAGTTGGCAGCTCGCCCTGCGCACTTCTAGGGTCCCCAGCTTGCAGCTGCTTGCTTTGCAGCTCACGTGGCTGGAGAGAGTGGGGCTGGAGTGGGCGGAACCGAGGAGGAAGGTCATGCCTGATTGGGCATAGGCAGCTGAGCTGCCGCCCCCTGCTGTTCAGCAGTGGCTCTTTGAGCAGCTGCCACTACTGCCACAGTGCTCCCAAGCCAGGGGTCCCAAGAAGAGGTTGTTTTCCAGCCTCCCCCTCAGGCCCACTCCCACAGGCTCTGCCTGGTCTCTCCTTAAATGCTTGCTGCTGCTGCTTCTCCCTCCCGCATTTGGAATATGCCCAAAGTGAGGGGAGGAGGACAGTGGTAGGGAAGCGGCCAAGGGAGGAGTAGGGGAAATTCCCCAAGTGTTGGGGAAAGAGAAAAAATTCACTATTAGGTTCGGGCGAGAGGTTACCTTATCAATGGACAGAGGAAAGGAGGTTTCATAAATGCATTCGCTTTCTAAAAATGCCTTCCTTTAAATGCAACATTTACCGTCACTGCAGGCCGATGGCACAGGTAGCCTCCCGCTAGAGAACTTTTTACCCCCGGCCCAGGAGCTCTGAGTGACAGGGCTCTTCAGCCCTCAGGTTTGACAGCCCTGCACTAGGTAGGCCACTGCTAGACTGTTCTGTTCTTTCAGCTCTTCTGATTCGAACAGAAACAGAGACAGGGAATGAACAGAGTGTGCAGCAAATCCTTTCTACTCAGTCATGAGGAGACAACATGGGCCAGCGGCATGGCACCAGAGTGGGAGTCAGGGGCCTGGCTTCTATTGCTGCATCTCTCACTGACCTGCTGTATGACCTCAGGCAAGTCACTTCACCTCCTTTTTGGGTTCAGACTCATGATTTTTGAATGCTTAGGGATGACAACACTGAGCACCAGATCAGGGCTGTAAACATACGAGTCATTGGCCACACACAGCCTCTGGGAGCTTACACTCCAGGTTTCTCTTCTTGCACCTGTTCCTTATCTGCAAGCAGAGGACACTTTCCTTTGTGGATCACTTTGAGGTTAAGAGGTGAGAACTGCTATATAAGAGCTGAGCATCATTCTATGGATTTTTTGCCAAGATCTGGAAGTTTTGCATTCGCCGCAAGTCATTTCATAGAATCATAGAATATCAGGGTTGGAAGGGACCTCAGGAGGTCATCTAGTCCAACCCCCTGCTCAAAGCAGGACCAATCCCCAATTAAATCATCCCAGCCAGGGCTTTGTCAAGCCTGACCTTAAAAACTTCCAAGGACGGAGATTCTACCACCTCCCTAGGTAACGCGTTCCAGTGTTTCACCACCCTCCTAGTGAAAAAGTTTTTCCTAATATCCAACCTAAACCTCCCCCACTGCAACTTGAGACCATTACTCCTTGTCCTGTCCTCTTCTACCACTGAGAATAGTCTAGAACCATCCTCTCTGGAACCACCTCTCAGGTAGTTGAAAGCAGCTATCAAATCCCCCCTCATTCTTCTCTTCTGCAGACTAAACAATCCCAGTTCCCTCAGCCTCTCCTCATAAGTCATGTGTTCCAGACCCCTAATCATTTTTGTTGCCCTTCGCTGGACTCTCTCCAATTTATCCACATCCTTCTTGTAGTGTGGGGCCCAAAACTGGACACAGTACTCCAGATGAGGCCTCACCAAGGTCGAATAGAGGGGGACGATCACGTCCCTCGATGTGCTCGCTATGCCCCTACTTATACATCCCAAAATGCCATTGGCCTTCTTAGCAACAAGGGCACACTGCTGACTCATATCCAGCTTCTCGTCCACTGTCACCCCTAGGTCCTTTTCCGCAGAACTGCTGCCTAGCCATTCGGTCCCTAGTCTGTAGCGGTGCATTGGGTTCTTCCGTCCTAAGTGCAGGACCCTGCACTTATCCTTATTGAACCTCATCAGATTTCTTTTGGCCCAATCCTCCAATTTGTCTAGGTCCCTCTGTATCCTATCCCTGCCCTCCAGCGTATCTACCACTCCTCCCAGTTTAGTATCATCCGCAAATTTGCTGAGAGTGCAATCCACACCATCCTCCAGATCATTTATGAAGATATTGAACAAAACCGGCCCCAGGACCGACCCTTGGGGCACTCCACTTGACACCGGCTGCCAACTAGACATGGAGCCATTGATCACTACCCGTTGAGCCCGACAATCTAGCCAACTTTCTTCCCACAATTTATAGTGCATTCATCCAGCCCATACTTCTTTAACTTGCTGACAAGAATACTGTGGGTGAATTTCCCGGTCTGCAGTCCAGAAACATAGGTGCTGGAACTAGGAGGGTTGGGGGTGCTGCCGCATTCCCTGACTTGAAGTGGTTTCCATCATATACAGGGTTTACAGTTTGGTTCAATGGCTTTCAGCACCCCCACTATAAAAATTGTTCCAGCGCCCCTCTCCAGAAACACCAAATTTGAAAATCTTTTTTCTCAAAATTTTTAACATAAAAATTAATTGGTATCTGAACCTATGGCATGATTCATTTCTCTGAACAACACTACACTCGGGGGTGCCCTTCACAATAGCCAAACAATACAGCACAAGGAGAATCTAAGTGAATGGAAAGTGGAATTTAATGGCAATATTCTGCTTCTGTTATGCACACAAAACATCTGCATGGGTCATTGGAATAAAATGTACTTAGCCTGGTATCTTGTCATTTTGCTGGATGGAAAATGCCTGACTCAGATCAGCCTTGACAGCTTTTGTTTCCACCAGATTTTGTTAATGAATTCCAGTGTTACCACTGGAAAAATAAATTAAAGTTCACCTTTAAAAGATCAGGGATGAAGTCCTTGTGCATTTTTCACACAGGCAAAACTCCACGCTAGTGGGAGCCAAGCACTATGGTCTATATTAAACAGGAACATATTAGCACAGTTTAAGTGTGAGAGAGAATTCATACAACTCTCTTGCTGAGATTTCAAGGAGTTTGGACAGATAAACCCAGTATTGGAAGCAACAGAATGCAGCCCTTAGTGCAATCTCGTTAATATGGCAATTGGAAATGTGTTTGCATTGCTTTTAGTGCCTACGTGCGGAAAAATGAAAGATCTCTGGAGATGCTTTTTCTCTACCAGATTTGATTTTGTCTGAAATGTTTTTTAAAAAAAGGCTTATAGAGCTGAAGTCTCTTTAAGACACATCTGACCACATAGCTTTTAATGCTTTCTGGTATTTTAACCATTAGTGCTAGTGGTATATTAGTTCTTCCTTCACTAGGATGTACCATACATTTAAAAACATGACACAATCAGATTTCGCTCACCGGGACGGACAGATGTAAATGCACACACACAAACACATTTTTCATGGCATGTCTTTTCTTTCATTTTCAGTAGTGGGAAAAATATGTATGAAGAAAGGGAATTTCAAGCATCAGAAAACTTCCTGCATAATCTGACTAATAATTAATTTGACCATCTCCCTGCTGCTGCTGCTGATTCATCATCCATTCTCTGGCAAAGACAGACAATCATTCATCAAGGTTCTTACAAACGAGTGAAAGCAGAATAAATTCTCTTCTTTCACAGTCATGCTTGTAAGCGATTTTGATGTCTTGTCTCCTAAAATTCCCAGCATTTGCCATTATTTTTAGTTTGCTACCAACAAAATACATTTTTAAAATCAACTAGAAAATAACAGAGTAGCATTCCCCCTCACCCTGAATGATTTTTCTTCACGTATTTTCATTGTGTGCAATTATAGCAGAAGGGAAAAACATTGTGGAATTTAAAGTTTTGCTCTATCGGATGACAAAATCCTTGCAAACAAAAACCATCTGACATCATGCAAATTAATTATGCAAGAAACTACTATACTAGGTCCTTAAAAATACTGTCAGCAAACAAATAAAAATCCTCTCCATTAAGATCTGCTAACAGCTAGTCCAATTTTCATTTCTTTTAAAAGACTAGAGACATTTCATCTCTATACTAATTTGCTTTGTGCGTGGGGGGAAAACAGGGAACATAACCAAGACAATATTGCTATGCCTCTCTGTATTGATCCAGGCTGATGGCTGCTAATGTAAATACATAATTTGGCACTTACAAGAAGGGCCCATATTAGGATACAGGGCCCATTTCAGGACAATGGGCCTTTTTCAGCTTTAAAGCTCCATCTGCCAGCATTGCTGCTAGAGATGTCAGCCGGAAGAGCTGTAAAGTGCAAGGAAGCAGACCCTGTACCTGCAAATCCTCTGCTTGCACAGAAACTGCTCTGCTCCATTTTCTAGTGTAAGATCTGCCTAATAGAGGTTGAGCTCTAGGATGACAACACAGAAAGAGACTGGCAAATTAGCTTTTGGAGAATTGTCTCTTACCTGCAAAGCAACATTTAGCCCAGTCCCACAGATTTTGATAGCATCCTTTCCTTACTGGTATGGCTGCAAAAGCAATGATGTCATGGGGAGGAAGCAGTTAGTCATGTGACTGCATCCTCCCACTCTAGGGTATCAGCTGGGGGAGAGAGAGAGAGACAGTTTGTAATCCTGCAAGAATCAGTTGAGGCAGTGAAAGCTCGATCACCCTTTTCTACACATATGTTGTGATTTACAAAGCTCTATTAATTAAAATGGATGACTAGCTATTTCATACCCAGGTTGCTTTTCTAAAAAGGATTATGATTTTGTCATAGCAGTAATAAATCATTGTTAATGAAGAAAAGTTAAGTAACTATGAACTCATGTGTCCATATGTTATGAGCAATATTTCTGTTTATTTCACAGCAGTGCCCCAAGGCCTCGTTACATATTTCATAAAGATGAAAAGTTACTAATCACAGTAGTTTGAAAATGGCACAAACCACAAATTTCATAATCTCTTGCTATCCTCTGACATGCTTCTCACCTTACCCCTTACCAAGTCTATCAAAAAATGCAGCTGCAAAAAACATCTTTTTCTCCCACCATTTCACACTCTCATTATGTTGGATCATATTAAAGAAGTTCTGTATTAAAATCACAAATGAGTTTGATTCCCCATAGTTTAAATTCCAGGGTATTACTAATTAAGAGGTCGCTTGGTTTTTGGTACTGTTTCTCTCCCTCTCTATGTGAAACTTGCAAGCTGCTAATTGTGTTAGTACATTCTAAGACAGAGTCTGTTCTCAAAGCAATTCTTTGTAACAACAACTACTCACACAGAGAGACTCAAAGCAATACTCTGTAACAACAGAAACAGCACCCAGAGACTCCCCGCCCTTTTGTTGTATTCATCTTGCTTTGTTAACAATTGTGATTAAAATAGAGATAGAGGATGTATGTGGATGGATGCTTGGTGTGGATAATAACTGAATGATCAGAGAGGTGCCAGCCTAAGAATCCAGTGTCCATCGGCTGAAGAAGGCGTCAAGTGGAAATAACCAGAGGACCCCCGGAGGGCAGACTGGAATCCACCCAACAGCCTCAAGAATGGGAGAACCAAAGAACAAGGTAACATCTGGCAGCATGGAGCCGTCAGGAATGTGCCATCTGCTGATTGATTCAGCAACAGCATGATGAAGCAATTCCCATAGACTGGCATAGGAAGAAATTCCTATAAAAATGGACTCTAGAAAGTGAGAACTTTGGGGTTGATTCTGCAAACCAACTTCCAGGAGCATCAAGTGTGCACCTGACAAGGCCCTGCTCCCTCCTCATGTCCAGGCCACCTGGCCAGTGGCTCGGCATGAGCGACTCTAAGGCTGGTAACTATGATAACAACCTTGCAGAACCTCTGTGTGTGTGTATGAATGAATGTGTGAATATATATGAAATTGAATGGAATGTTATAGCTATAACTAACTGCTTACTATGATTCTTTCTGTTTTGCCTTGTTCCCCTTTAATAAGATCCTGCTGGTTTTTATTTTATTGGTATAAGAGTTGAACCCTTTAACTGACTCCCTTTATCTTCCGCATCATGTTCAAGCTTCCTATCCTTACCTCCAAAGTTCAATACCTCCCTCCAGCTATGTTCTGATCTCTTATTCCCCCATTTTGCTTGCCCATGCCTAACCTCTCATTTTTGTATTCTTCTCCTACTCATCTTTCTCCCCTCTCTCTTCCATGCTGCCCCTTGTACTTGAAATTGTTCTTTTACTATGTGCCACATGTTTACCCTCTTGTTTGTCAAATTTCTGTTTAATTATTTTCCATGGAATCTTTTACTGACAATTTACTTAAAATACATTAAATAGCTTAAAAAAACCCCAAAACAAAAAAACCCCAAAACCCACAATCTTCATTGCTCCGACTTCCAAATCATTGGTCATCCAGCAGATCACATTTAGAACCATTCTCTAAGGAAAAGTTTGGACTGAGTTTTAGTCTAATTACAGTACTATTCTGAGCACACTGACAGTTCTCTAGTTCTAAATAAACTTTTTTTTGGTAAGAATTGTGTACGCCTCTAGATTTACCTTTCACAGTACATAGTTCCCAATGAAATTTTACAAAATATACTGTATATACATAATTGTGTAGGAGCATGTTACCAAATTTTTTGTTTTATTATTGCATTACGCTCACATTATTCATCCTCCCTTATTTGAATATAGCCTTAATGATCTTCAGTGAAGACTTTTTCAATGCCAAACAGGAGAGTAAACACAGCAACATTTAAGGTGTTGTCTTAAGTATTGCACTTTTATTACAATATTCTCTTTGTATCCTCCACAAGTCTCTCACTCACTTGGAATATGCATTTTGAACTGGTCCTCAAGTCCACTAGTCTCCTCATGGTCAAAGCCTTCCTCAAAATCCACTTCTATTGTGTTTTGTGTTGACAAAACAGTTCTGCAGCAGTTCTCTTTGCATTCATGTAGAACATCTGAGGCAGGCCAAACAAATAGCCAGCAGGTCCATAACTATGTATACCCAACTGGGCCAAATCCTTAGGTAGGGACTGCATAGCAGGAGTTACTGTAAATAGCAAACTGGATTAGTGACTTCAGAATGGCTACACAGCTGCTCCAAATCTGGGCTCCAGGTTGAAGGAAGTGCCTGTCTCCCTGGTTTCTCATGCAGATCCTCTGACGAAAGTCCATTTACATGGACTTTGCATAAGAGCAGAGCTTGGCACTTAGTCTCCTATGTCTGGGTTTTCTCAAACATTTTCATTGCGTGGACCACATCTTAAGAGAGAGACTGGCTTATGATCCACCTCCCTGCACATGATCAGGCAGATCACCTCTCCCCCATCCTCATTTATAATCATGAAAGAGCCCTGTGCCAATTACAACAATTGTGACCATGGAAAAGTAGCAGTAGGAAAGTTTTTAGGGTAGGGCGTTCAAAAGAGCTCAGTGCTATCCTAACTCTGCTCTACCTGGAATCAGGAGTAAAACTCCAATTGATTTCAATGGAAGCAGCTAGGCTGTCCCATCTCTTGAAAATCCCATGATTAAGGTAGCTGGAGTTTCGTTTAATGGAGTTTAGCAGTTCAAAATAAGGAGAGCAGGTACCATGTGACCCATCAGCTCCTTATGGGCCACAGCTGAGGAACATCCTATTACATACAAAATAATCCTAGTACCATAACCCTGGCCATAAGCAAGGGAGTGGATGGCTCCAATCAAATGAGCATACACCAAAGGGCTCTCTGTGTATAGAGAAGCTTCTACATTAATGGTCTGATTCTTCCCTTCTTCTGTATTAGTCTCACTGAACTCATCCCAAAGTTTTATTCTCTGCCTATCACATCCTTGATGTGTATTTTTAGTATGATGGGCTCATTACTAATATGCTGAAGGATTTAAGGGGCAAAATAACTAATTCACCATAAAAAATAAAATTCTACCAGCTAGATGTTTCTGTAGGTTACAAACACATGCAGCTAAAATATCCTGTAAAAGCTTTAAATAATCTGCTCAATTTATAGTCTCATATTGAATGGTGAAAAAGCAGTAGTACTGTATACATAATGGTTTTTCCTTTTGGGGGTGCGGTAGGGGATAGTTTTGTTTTCCCTAGACCAAAAGTTCTTGAGTATTTTAAACCTTCTCCCCGTAACTGGAACCTTTTAAAATCTCTCCAGTCTTCTACTTGTGGGGCTCCTCTACACTTAAAAAGTATACTGGATTCGTAAGGAACATGGTGTTCTTCCCTGGGATAAAATTTGGAATTTTATTATCCTCAACAGGACCTATAGTTAACAACATACATAATCATCTAAGCCTTAGAAGAACCTTGTCATCGTTATTTAACACTTACCTTGAACGATCATCTTGCAATATATTTACCACTGTTTGAGTAAAAGAGATACATAAAAATTTGTTCTCATACCATGTTGCAGTTCCAACATATCCCCTTTAACTTTGTTGTTGATCTGAATGGCAGCAATGAGTGAAGGCTAAAACTTCCAAAGGCTATTTCCAGTAAACAGGTTAAAAATAGTCTAGCTCTATTATACCCATAATGCCTTGTAAACAGTGAACTGAGAACAGCGTACGTCCAGTGCTATAAATCCCCTCTGTGCTTATGCTGCCCATGGTTACACAGATACAATCAGGTCCCCACGCTTCTGCAGCATAGTGATCCACTGTCTTCCATGTGTATTGTATATTCATTTTCAAATTGAATGCATATTCTTCTGAAGAAAATGTCCTAGTGTGGCTTAGTAATCGGTCTGTCAAGCTAGGAATGGAACGCAAAAATTAACTTATCCTGTAAATCTTACTTCTGTTTGAAGTGATTTCCATCTAGGAACTGTGATGCTCAATAAGTTGTTAAAGAAGTAAAAGTAGTAGTAAGTAGTATGATGACGCTGTCTGCAGAGCACAAATTAAACCTTAGCAAGGAAATTTTGAACAGCCTTTTCTCTTCAGAGAAATTGCTCATCATAATACAAAAGTAGAAAATAAGCCCAGAAAAGATCTTAACCGTGACCCTCTGATGCAGATGAGAGCTTGTTTTCAAGGGGAGGTATTAGTGCTAAGGCTTCAGGACTTTATTCCCATACATGGCACTCTGGATCCATTTCAAGCCTTCAGGGTAACCTTTCTGGACTGATTGGTTTAACTATTAGATGAAAGTTTATTATAGTGATGTCATCTAAATAATGCTCTACAGCCCACGAAATTGCTTTGTAAAGGTATTATAATGACTTATATGTAATTATTTCAAAAACATTTTATATTGTGAGACATAACAAAGCTCTATTTGTATTTATAGTAAATTATTTTATTCTGTAAAAGAAATACTTTCCAAATAATACAAATGACACAATTGTACAAAACTGTGACAAAAACAAGAGAGATGAATACTGAATATTATAACTGATTACCACATCAAAAGAGTACTCGTTACAGCAGTCAATCTTGGACTCTCAAAACATTCTGGTGATACTGTACCATTAAAAAAAACAACAGGAACATTCGCCATTAGATACCGCACTGTTATTTCCTAGTTTAGGTATAGGACAAGTCTGTGACATCTCAGATATCACAGTGCGTACCTTTTGGTAAATACTGCCTTTTTAATGGCAATCTCTGTAAAGGAGACAGATCTATTCCCTCTCACGCACTGGGACATTCAGGTAATGAGCACTTAAAGAGTTGGTGTTCTCAGACTTTCATCCCAACACAGACTAAAACATTGGTTTTTAGTTATTTATTTTAGTAAATATTTATTTCTGTTGGCTTATATTCTGTTCATTTTTTGAATCTCTCTTATTCAGGCTTGAGACCCTTATCTACAGCTACCAATACCACTGTGAAGAAAAGAGGCTTGAAGGCAGTTAGTATGATAAAGCCAAATATTCTTTTTTCATGCCAAACTGGATGATTAGGAAGCTTACAAACACTATGTCAGGTAAAAAGGAATATAATTTTAAAACACAAATGTCTGTGTTACTAATAATGTTCAATTACTAATCTGTTTGGGTTTTTAATATAACATACTTTTGCTATTTATATTCTGCTTACTTTCCACAGCTTGGACAATGAAAATAGACCCAGTCAGTTTAACTTTTACGTTCTCATACTCTTACATAATGCTACAGTACATGAGTCCTAACACCGCAGGGAATGTTTACTTGTTTCTAAAAATAAATGAAAACAAGCTACTGGTCAGAGATTTTGCAATTTTGTTAGCTTTTCACAAAACCTAAATTTGGGGCCAAATCTGTCCTGACGATGTCCCTTGAACCGAGAGAGACCTTGATTTTCACACTGGATGTTCCAACATTAGGTTAAATAAGTCTTGTGTGGGGTGCCCTTCTCCTTAGGTAATGCACATTAGAAAATATTAGAAACTGCCTACAGTAGCTCAGTAAGAAGCATTTTTACATACTTGCAAGATGCAAGGACACAAAACTGGCATTGTCGGGAATTTAGGGTGACAGTCCTATGTTAAAGCAAATGGTAACAAATAAAATCATTCCTGGCCAAGTTGTAGTTGGCCCAGCTGCCAACCAAGTGAGCTATTTCTTCCAGAGTTATAAGCCCTGTTTCTGAAAAGCATCAGGAAAGCAAAAACTTACACATGTGCCTAACTCAAAGCACCTGCTTAAAAAGCTATGCATGTGTTTAACCCCGCTTCTGAATAGGGATGCTTTCCAGAATATAGGACTTAAGTACTTCCTGAATGGGGCCACAATCTTTAAAACTACTCGGATGCTATATTCTTTTACTAGTTTTATTAATATGGGAAGTCCCCTCCCCCCCCATTTCCATCTTTATTAAATCATAGCAAAACAAAGACCTGCCACCCTTTTCCTTTCCCCCGTTTAAATTGAGAATCTAATTAAAAATATAAAGATACATTAAACACAACTGAAATGAGAACAATCTGTTAGTGCACAGTAAGAACATGCAAATGAGTTCTGCAATGTTGAATGGCATTTTTAATCAGTATTAAAAACATTGCAGGTGATAATATTTTGCTATAACACAGACAGTGCTAAAGAATACAATTTACATGATAGGATACAGATAGTAAAGCTGATAAAAGTGACAAATTTAGAACATAGTATTTTCATTTCAGGTATCAGAAACAAAACCAGCTCAATGGTTCCATTCTACTGTATGACGAATACTGAAGAACAAAATTTCAGTCTTAAAATACATCTTAAAGTACGTATTTTCCTTCAAGGAAAAATGTGCTATAAATAAATTACAATACAGTGAATTTGCCTGAACTCACTTTGTTTCTGTCTTCCAGCCTTTAAATCAAATAAAACAGCATAAAAACTGTACACACTCTTAACAGGATAGCTGATCTTTTATAAAATAAGTTGTCTTCAGAGATGTCAATTTCACAACAAGGAAAAACCAAGCCTTGTTGCAGTCACTATTATAAAATATATATATATGTGTGTGTGTGTGTGTGTGTGTGTGTGTATGTATATATATATATTTATATATTTTTTTACTTTTACTTTTTTTACGTTTTTATTTTTTACAAAAAGTGTATATTAATAGTATTTTGCACAAACTTTTTAAAAGAAATTTAGCTAGTCTAATAATTTCATTAAAATAAAACAGACAGATAAATACTTCATGTTTACAATGCAACCTGTTACACATCATCAGCTGGCAGAGGAGGTATGTTAATCCTTGGTCTTGTAAAAAATGCTATCTTCTCTCTGTCATTGAAAAAATAGAGATAAAAAGTAGTCAAACAAATGCTTATATACAGACTTCAAGAAACTGAATTTGTTTCAATCTTTATTTAGCTCATTAAATTCTTCAGATCAAATATTTATTGAGGTGTTTATAAACATAGTAAACCAGGCTCATATTGTATAGCTATAATAAATAAATAATAATAAATACCACCTAGCCCTTTATATAGCACTTTTCATCAGTAGCTCTCAGTGCTTTGCAAAGGAGGTCAGCATCATAGAATCAGTCTTTTGGAAGAAAAAAAAGAACTAGTATCCACTACTAGCTATACACGATTGAACTAAATGGGGAATACAGACCAATTCCTCGACAATATAAACCACAGACACTATTACTTTTTGGATGAAAGCTGCCCCAGAGTACACAGAACCACACAAGGCTCTACACATCGGCTAAGCCTTGCATAGTTCCTCTTCACTGGACAAAACTGCACTGTTTCAGTTTTTACTGACAACACATACAGAAAGTAACAGACTATTTCTGGATGCATTCATATCTAAAATAAGGAAATTCTTATTCTTTTCACTTTTTTATTGAGCAAACACCACAGACAGCAGATTAAATGTGATTAGAAACTATCCATGGTTTCATCTCTGCATACCAGCCCGTATATTTGATTTATTTCCTCCCTGCCTTGTGTTCCCCAATATGCAGGATTTAAGTTGGCTTCATTATTGCGGGAATTAGAGAGCTATCAAAAACCAACCCTGCAATTTCTGCTCTCCTGAGGTCCTGCCTGTCAGCCTAGGAGAAAGGGATTTTTGACAGCTTCTCCCAAATGAACAATGAAATTAAAGACCTGATTCATTTAATTTTCATTTAAGCCTTCCTGTTACCATTATAGCACAATTTTTCAATAATTACAATCAATAAAAAGAGATTCTAACAACCAAAGTGTTCTGTGAGCATCTGCCTAATATGAAACACTAGCTGTGTTTTCCTACACAGTCATTAAATTGCAAGCATTTACTCTTAAACACTTCATGACATGGAGTACACATATGAATATACAAAACAAACTGCTATTTTAATACTAATAGTCAGAAAAATCATCATCTGAAATGCATGTTAATATTTACCAAAGTCACTGGTAAGCAAAGTTTAAAACTGTATATTTGACATAAGAACTGTAAGCAGAGGAGGAAGGGATGAAGAAGGATACAAAGCACAGAGATTTCTGGAAAGAGCAGTTAGGAAACAGGACTTTGGTTTGAATAGTAAGAACAAACAGTTATGGGGACAATGCTGTTTACTAGAGTACATACAGAACATTAACTAATTGACTGTGCATATAGGGATGCAACTGGTTCCTTGGAGAACTTAAACCATGTTAGCTTGGAGCCCAAAGAATATGGTGGTGTTAGTAGCTGCCCGAATTAGAATTATAGCCTAAAAATGTGTGTACATAAATTTGGACATTCTCTTTTTGTACTACAGCATTTTTTTATTTGCACGTTGGGTGACAGCGCTTCTTCACTTCGGTTTTTAGTCTTTGTACCATGAATTGTTCAAAAGAAAAGCACTCTAATGAAGACAGGCCCACATCAATATATAAGTAAAGGTTATAGATACATAGGACACTGCACAGTGAAGCTAGGTGGTTTGGAGCTACTATAGTAATACATTAGTACATTACAACCAACAGAGACCGGTAAAGATTAAACATGTGCTATTTTCAATACAGATGTTATTGCTTACCTAAAAGTCTGCACCTGAATAGGCTCTTTCTGGTTTTGTCCACGCAGTAGGTATACTTCTTTGGATGCTTTCTTTAGCATTTTTTCAGCTACTTGTTCTTGGTGATGTTCAAATTTGGTCTGTCTTGTCTGAAAAGTATTAAAACCAAACTAAAAATGAATAGCTGGAAACATATGGAAATGAAGACATCTGTTTAAATAATATGCTTTCCCACTTCATCTCAGTGAAACCAGCCAAACACAAGGTCTGAAATAGCTAGACTCCCCAGAGCCACAGGACTGTTTTAGTCCCTAATGCTCCTGAGAAAGATGTGTTAAATTCCACGTAGTTTACTGTATTTCGATCTTTCAAATGAGACCATAAACTAGAGATTATGTGTGCTCTATGTGGGCACTGAAAATCCAATGGCAATTTTTTGTAGTTTGCCCCAGCATGCTTTGGTACACTTCCCTTTCCCATCAATGGGAATTACAGTATGCATACACAGTAAGAGGAAATTATGCAGAACACTCATTTATGATAAAATATCAAATCAGTGGATATTCATCCAGAGGCCACGTGGGGAAAAATGCATTGCGATTCCCCTACTAAATATCTATAACTTACAGAAATATCAGAAAATGCTTTTAAAAATACCAGAAAAATCAAACTTTTGATGGAGAGTTTTAATGTCTCAGACACATTAAACAGTTCCATCCTCCAGTAATTGTCACCAATGTGGTATTCAATAATAATCAATGAACTGATGTTTTCATGAGGGTAACAACAAGGGCATCTGGGGTGAAATTGTTTATTTGAAATCATGTAACATTATAGAGGTCCATTCATTTAACTTCAGCACTTCCAAGGTATACTTACCATCAGGCAGGCTTTAATCAAGGGTTCTGAGTATGCCCAACATAGAGCCCAAGAAACCATACCTGTCTCTCTGCTTCCTTCAACAAATTTCGGAATCGTTCGTCCCGAAGGACCCAGTGGGGAAGATCAGTTTGCCCTCTGAGTTGGGCATCTTCCAGACGTTGCTTCAACTCTCTCAAAACACATATCTCCTCATTCAGTTGTCTCTGTCTAGTTCTGGATGCCTGGAGATCCAGCTCCAGGTCTAGGGATGTCCTTGCCATAAGCTCAGCCAAAGAAGATCTACAGGACTGCTGGATTATTATAATTCAAATAAAACACACAACAGAGATGTTATTCAGAACATGTTATATTGATATATTCTTAGCTGATTCAGGCAGACATTTCATGCATGTCTTTAACTCTTCTGGCACGGAAGTTTTGGAAATAACGTACCAATCTCACTGTGACAAGACTAAACATATTTTGTATTTCAGGTATACTATTTCAATTCGTGTTTGATGGCAGATCCAAATTTTGGTCTCAAAAAACTAACCACCTTTTCCAAGTAAGATGTCTTAGTCCATAAATATGCATAGGGTTGTGAACCAAGTGTTCTTATTTACATACCTTCTGCTGCCATCATGAAATTCTTACTGTTAAATGATGACTTCAGGAATAGCTTTCAGCAAAGGGTGATGTACAAACTACACCACTCAGGAGTAAACTCAAAATGCATTGTGACTCAGGAGACACATCCTGAGTAAAAATTCCTTCCAAGCTTCCTCCTTGCTCTGAAGGTGGTAGCAATTTGCTACTCATCTCTTCCAGCAATAAGTTACGACACCTGCACTGGCCAGAAAGTATGGGGGATGAAAACAAGGCTCCGCACACTCCCTGCCCCCCTACTCTGGTAAGAGACTAAAGGGGCACTTAACCTTGCTTACTTCTGAACACCTAGGACCAAGGTCTAGGTGGACCACATAGGGTTGTGACCAGGATTTCTAATTGGTCTCACCGCACTTTGTGGGTATGCAGCCAAGCACAGTCTTACCGATAGCATTTTAACACACTGGATAATTAAACCAATCCATAATCAGAATTGATTTAAATTGGTCATTAGGTGACAAGCAAGTTTTTGCAGTTGTTTATGACTGTATCTCAAATATCTGTCTCTTCTCCTAAAAAAAACCCAATTAATTTATTACATTACAGTATCAGATGCTTCATAAAAATTGTCTTAAATACACCTTTGAAATCCAGGTCAAAGTACTGCTGCTTCACTTTGTAAAAAAGGTCTCAGCAGAGAAAAATCCACATGCTCATATACTGTAGTATACCTGCTTATAGCGCAAAGTACGCCTTTCCAATGTATTGCGGATGAAGGGTGATTTCCTTGGCAGGGTTGAACTGTCACTGTCACTACGATACAGCTGATTAAAAAAGATATTAAACATAAATGGACATTTATTCATGGTTGCTTTGGAATCACAAATGTTACAAGCTTTTAATTGGAAACAATGCTAGACAACAGAATACTTTTCTAGGACACTTGAGATTTACTTACATTAATGGACAAAAGTTCTCAGACTGCATCATAAATTCATACTTGCCTTCACTTTAAAAAAATTCTGTTGTGCAGTTTCTGAACAATGTTTATTTGTTAAAAGATGGTGCACGTGCTTCACTATGTTTCTTTTTAAATTGCCAAGATTGTTGTGGTTGGCAACAGTGATCTACCATCAAAAGTGTTTATTGTTGTGTATAACAAGCCAATCTCCTTAGCGTATTTGCAAGAAGGTGGCATGTGACCAGGATTCATCACTGAATTTGGTCCGCTGGTGTCATAAATATAAAGGGAAGGGTAAACCCCTTTGAAATCCCTCCTGGCCAGAGGAACAATCCTCTCACCTGTAAAGGGTTAAGAAGCTAAAGGTAACCTCGCTGGCACCTGACCAAAATGACCAATGAGGAGACAAGATACTTTCAAAAGCTGGGAGGAGGGAGAAAAACAAAGGGTCTGTGTCTGTCTGTGTGATGCTTTTGCCGGGGACAGAACAGGAATGGAGTCTTAGAAATTAGTAAGTAATCTAGCTAGGTATGTGTTAGATTATGATTTCTTTAAATGGCTAAGAAAATAGCTGTGCTGAATAGAATGAATATTCCTCTCTGTGTGTGTTTTTTTGTAACTTAAGGTTTTGCCTAGAAGGATTCTCTATGTTTTGAATCTAATTACCCTGTAAGGTATTTACCATCCTGATTTTACAGAGATGATTCTTTTTTACTTCTATTAAAAGTCTTCTTGTAAGAAAACTGAATACTTTTTCATTGTTCTAAGATCCAAGGGTTTGGATCTGTGGTCACCTATGCAAATTGGTGAGGATTTTTACCAAACCTTCCCCAGGAAGTGGGGTGCAAGGTTGGGAGGATTTTGGGGGGGAAAGACGTTTCCAAACTACGTTTTCTCAGGAACCCAGATAAAGTTTGGTTGTGGCAGTGGAAGTCCAAGGGCAAAGGGTAAAATAGTTTGTACCTTGGGGAAGTTTTAACCTAAGTTGGTAAAAGTAAGCTTAGGAGGTTTTCATGCAGGTCCCCACATCTGTACCCTAGAGTTCAGAGTGGGGAAGGAACCTTGAGAGCTGGTTAGATCATTAGCTTTCCCAGCCAAAGCTGGGTACTGACAGTGAGCGCGACATGAACAGTGATCCATGCCAATGTAAGGGGACTGTTGGCCCCTTACTGAAAGTTAGTGGGTTTTTTTGGCCCTCTCCCAGTATCAAAAGAAAGGGCCAATGAGAAATCAAGACCCTGAGACAGACAATCCCCAGGGCCAATGCTCCAGGTCAGTCTGATTGACAGGGCAGGCCAGCCAATGAGGGAGTTGGGAGTCCAGGGTCCCGTCCCTCGGTGTGAGCTTCCAGGAGCAGAGTGGGTTGGAGGTAAGGAAAGAGCAGCAGCCAGAGCCAGAGAGATCCAGAGAAGCAGCCCAGAGAGCAGAGCTGGAGGCAGAACAGCAGCGGCGCTGAGGCAGAGTGGAGCTGCAAGGGGAGCAGTCCGGAGCCGGGTGCAGTGAGCAGCTGGGGAGAGTGAGGGGGGACCCTGGGCAGGGGGCCCAGCGCAGGGAGACACCCGTGGCCAAGAGGCCTTGCAGGCTGGACTTGGGAGGGGATTGTAACCCCGACGGGGGCAACGCTGGGAAGAAGGGTCCTGCCACCTAGAGCCTGAGGGCATGTGGCCACCACCAGAGCAAGTGTATCACCACAGCACAGCCACGGCCTGGGAAGGCGGCCTTGGACATGTGAGGAACAGACTGTGAACTTCCCGGACATTCCAGGGATAGCTATTTGTGGTTCCCCCATACTCACAGGGTAGGGTTATAAGTTTTCCTTTAACCTTTCCCATATTTTCCCTAATTTTTTTTAATTAGTTGCTATTTAATAAATTGTATTTGCTTTGAACTATATGCAATGACCAGTGGGTCAGGGAAGCACCCAGTGCAGAGAGAGCACCCCGGTGTGGGGCACTCTATCCCCGGTCCTAAGTGAGCACAACAAGGTTGGGGGGGTCGAGCCCCCCAGGAAACCTTGCCCCGGCCTTGTTGGGGTTATGGGACTCTGCCGCACAGGAGAGTGGAAGGGGAGATAAGGCAGGCCTCTGTATAAAGGGAGTGGGAGTGAGGACTCAGACCTTTTGCTCACCAATTCCATCAGGGTGGTGTATGAGCCAGGAAAGTTCCTCACAATAGTGGGACTATTCCCCCACTTACACCAATGTCACTAAATTACTAGCTTTTCAGATTCAGTGAGGTGCCTGCTTTAAACAGTATATATTAAAATAGTATCTAGCATTACATAGTGCTTCACTTTGGATAGAAATGTGCAGCAATTTTATCTGAGCCTCTTGCAGAATGCGATAACAATGCATTTTCAAGGCGTGTCAAGTGACTGCTATGTGAGTTATTATTTGTATTATGGTAGCAAGAAGGAATTCTGAACAAGGATCAGAACTCCACGATGTTAGACACCAAATAGACAAAAAACAAAGAAGAGTTATGTTATGGAAGTCAGCAGTATCTAGCATAAGACCCCAAAAGACTATTCTATCATTTAATTCTTAGTATTTTATAGAGAAATAGGTTCCTATCAGTGAACTCTTTCCAGTGATGATAATTTAATGCAGTGTAGAATTTTTGGCTGAACATTAAAAAAAATATAAATCCTAATTCGTGTAAATATTATGTAAGTATTGAAAAAGCACACTTTAATACACTTTCTGCTTCTGAACGTAAAACCACAAAAAATTTCTACTCACTCTGCAAACATACTGACTTCGTGCTCCAGGTGAGAAGGTCTGTGATCGAACAATAGTGCTACTACGAACAAAAGCAGAACCACGGGGCCTTCGGCAGGTTCTCTCTTTTGGAAGAATAGCGACTTCTTCTGGGAAGAGATCTTCTGTGTTAGTTTCTTTATCCACCTAGAATCACAGCCAAAAACAGTACTTTTACTCCACTGACCTCTTCTACAACAAAAGCAGAAAAACTTGTTAGTTATGATCTAGTTGTAATTAATATGTCCAGTGCATGAATCATCTCTCATTTAAGAAACCATAATTCTAAAACCACACAATTCAGAATAGTGGGACTGGTTTGCAAGTGCTAACAGCCTTTCTGCTGGGCCTTAAACCATCAAGAGATTAACATGTAGCATTCTGTAGCCACATCACCAAATCTGCTGGACTGGACAGCTGCCTAAGCTCTTACCTCAATGGACGGAGAGAACTAAATCACTTTTCAGAAAACTGTGCTGATTCTCGGGAAGGGAGCAGCCCTGCCACTAAGTCAGTACAAAGGTAGGGAGAGGAGTCAATCACAAGGAACCCGGAGACTTTGAGGATATCACAGAAAAAATCAAAGCATTTGGAGATTCTGAACATATAAGTTTTGAACCAAGCCTCCAAACTTTTAGATGGCTCACTTAACTGTTCTGTATTACCCAACCACAATGTGACACTGAATGGTGCACCACACTCTGACAGGACAAGTTTCTCAGTACGTGTAAATAGATGTAGTTCCATTGACTTTCTGTGAGTTTCCAGAAGCTGATTTAAATGACGTACAGCCTTCAACACACCAAATTTGGTCTGAAAACCAGCTATGTTTATTTTAACACGGTGAAAGCAAGGTAACAAACTTAACCTTTCAGTTTTTACATTTTAAAAATCTTCCACGAATGCGACATTGGTATGAATATTTGCATTTGGGAATGGCCTTCTCCAAAACACTTCTAGGAAACACAGTTACTGAGTGTAAGTCTATACTCACTCATTATGCAGGAGCAAAAATATTTTACCTTACGAGCTGACAAAGTGATTCTGTTCAACAAGAAACTGGACAAGTATCCCATTATAGGAAGTAAAATTAAGAGACAACACGCAGTTTTCCCCCAAAAGTAACTAAAAAGAGTAAGTTTAACAACTCAATATAGAGTATGATTTTCAGCACTGCAGACAACAATAGGTCAGGGTTCTTGATGCAGCTCTGATTTTATTTTCTGACCAAATGACACAAGTTCAGCTAGTGCCAGTAATGCACAGTGCGCTAGGCATTTGCCCGTCTTCAAGAGTATAGTGTTTTCTCTTCTTACCTTTAGGGGTGGAGGCTGCACTTTACCAGAACTGTATTGACCTGCCTGAACTGCAAACATATGGCCACGTAACGAATCGCCACAACATGCCTCTGGATAAGGTGGGCTGGTCTGAGTGCAATTACATCCACTGTCAACAGATTCTGCTTGCCAACTCCTAAGGACAGAACATTTCAAGGAACTTTCAAGAAATGTGATGGAACTGTGCAAAAATATATGCTGTGTTAATGAATTTCAACATCCAAATCTTCAAGGATAAGTTGCCTTTTAAAAAATTTTGTTCCTGCCGTTCTGATTCATTCCACTTGAATGAGGTGATTATCCTATTTGGACCTCTAAGGTACACAGACAAGCCATTAATTTCAGATCTTTCATGTAAGAACCAGCTTTTCTAGTCCTCCCAGCCAGTCACTTCCCAGCCTTGAAAAGAGCATTAAAATACATAAAAGGACAAAATGCCTCTCAAACAACAAACTAACAACATGAAAAACAGTGATGTATAAAATAAAAGACTGCAAAGGTTGGATTATTTAGCTTGTAAAACAGAAGAGCAATAGGAGTACTAAGTGAAGGTATTCAAAATTATGAACACCATAAAGAAAGCGGCCAGTTCCTCTTTTTAAAATCTCTCTTATAACATGAAAAGAAAGGAACATTGTGTAATTAAAAGGAAGAAGAATATAAAACTCCTTAGTTATGCAGTTTATGAGGGCATTTTGTGATGTGATATTCAATATCAAGACTGTATAAAGTGGGCAGTGGGAGGGCGGTATCAAATCTCGCTGTTTGTTTTCTGAGGGATTCATCACACCATGTGGCTAGCTTTGGGGGAACACACTTCTTTTTTTTTTTAAATGGTTCAGGTCCATCTTTCCGGGACCTACCCCTTTTCTTAAATAGATATAGCTATACCAGATCAGGCTGCTGGTACAGTTAATCTGGTATAATGCCTCCAGCAGCAGATCCTTAGCCAGTTGGAAGTTGGACAATTCTTGACGCTTGCAATGTACACCCGATAGTATGAGATTTGGTTGCACATGTCATTATCTTACCTTGAATAACTCCAAGTATTGTTACTAGATCTACAACTATGCAGTCACTTTTTAAAGTCCAGCCACAATGTTTTTTGCTGAGAATTTCTGCATCAATAAATACAGGTTGATCATGCACTGTGTAATGAAACAGCCTTCCTCGTGCAACTTTTATCTAAGACAATACAACCCTAACCTAAAAATATCTTTTTAATACAAGCCAAAGCAAAAATAAAAATGGATAAGCAATATTTAAGGGCCTCTACTATCCTTGGCATTGGCAAAAGCTTTCTTTTCTTAAAAGTGGGTCATTCCAGGAGGTGAGACTGAAAAAGTACTTGCTATATGAAAGGAGGTCCTAGTTTTGAAAATAAAGTTAAAGACTAACCTTTATGGTTAATTTGTTGGTAGGAAAGGTGAAAAAAATATAAGGTTTCTATAAGACGAAGCTAGTAACCTGCACAACTTTTTGATGGGAAAACAGTAATACTAAAATAAGTTGTTCACTTACTGACTCTTGAGAAGTAAGATTCAGCTTTAAAGTAGCTTCGCTGATCTAACTGGGATTCTCAGCCCATATGTCCCTAAAGCAACTAAAAGGGCAGAGGTCTTACAGACCACTCACATATCTCCTGCTCCCAAGAGGAAATTCAACGTTGTCACAATGTGTTTCAAAAATTGACAACCCTGGAACTCATACCACCTATCAGCTATGTTCTACACTCATATATAAAAGACAAATGTCAAAGCATGTCAACATATTTAAGGTGCTAACTTCTGAAATGCCCTTCTTTCAAAAGCCAGGGAAAAATAGCAAAAATCTTCATATAATATAATAGCAATAAAAATAGCAAAAATCTTTGCCCATGGATATGATGCCCCATTCTGCACACCTGCTGCAGAATGTTGAGACCCATAAATCTGAATGAGAAGCAAATACTGTACCAAGTACTAACAACAGAAAAAGCTGTGTGAGCTTGTGAAACAGAAGCATGATCTCATGAGTTTGCCATTTGAAGTGCATGCCCAGATGAGTCACTCAAAACATATCAAACTGCACGTTGCACTTTAATTCTATTAAATTGCTTACCTTCATTTAGCAATGATTTGGGTTATCCAAAAGCTAGCTCTCTATTTTGAGGACAATTAAATGCAGTTTAACTTTACTCCATAACAATCTTCTTGGTATTCCCCTGTTCCCCAAACAGCATAGTAAATTTTGCCCTCTACTGCAAACAAAATCTTACCACAATTTTTGAGATGTGAGAAGTCCTCAGAACCAGATCTGGATGGATTATCTATTTCTAAAATGGGTTCTCTGGGAATTTCTAGGCTCCACCTCCTGGGTGTACTGATTTAGCAAAGTTGTGGGTGGCAGAGAGTGAAAGGATCCTGCTATAGTAATATATGCCTGGAAAAAGAGTCATGGTTTAGCACTTTCTAGCAGCTGGTATCTCATCAGGACCACAAAAGAACTGAACAGATTAGTCTGCAATGATGTAAAAGCAGAATGGAGCTGAAAAATAAAAGAACTAGCAGGTGAAGTAGCAATTCTGGTATGAAGGTCCTTAAATCTGAATGGCTGTCTAAGAAACAGAGGATTAAAGTTGGAACAAGTCTGCAGTCAAGAAAAGTGGTAACAATTCAAGAAAAAAGTACTCCTTTTGTTAGAATACAGAATCTCAGAGAAGTAGGACTCCATAGTAGCAAGGAGAATCATAGAATCATAGAATATCAGGGTTGGAAGGGACCTCAGGAGGTCATCTAGTCCAACCCCCTGCTCAAAAGCAGGACCCATCCCCAATTAAATCATCCCAGCCAGGGCTTTGTCAAGCCTGACCTTAAAAACTTCTAAGGAAGGAGACTCCACCACCTCCCTAGGCAACGCATTCCAGTGTTTCACCACCCTCCTAGTGAAAAAGCTTTTCCTAATATCCAACCTAAACCTCCCCCACTGCAACTTGAGACCATTACTCCTTGTCCTGTCCTCTTCCACCACTGAGAATAGTCTAGAACCATCCTCTCTGGAACCACCTCTCAGGTAGTTGAAAGCAGCTATCAAATCCCCCCTCATTCTTCTCTTCTGCAGACTAAACAATCCCAGTTCCCTCAGCCTCTCCTCATAAGTCATGTGTTCCAGACCCCTAATCATTTTTGTTGCCCTTCGCTGGACTCTTTCCAATTTATCCACATCCTTCTTGTAGTGTGGGGCCCAATACTGGACACAGTACTCCAGATGAGGCCTCACCAATGTCGAATAGAGGGGGACGATCACGTCCCTCGATGTGCTTGCTATGCCCCTACTTATACATCCCAAAATGCCATTGGCCTTCTTGGCAACAAGGGCACACTGCTGACTCATATCCAGCTTCTCGTCCACTGTCACCCCTAGGTCCTTTTCCGCAGAACTGCTGCCTAGCCATTCGGTCCCTAGTCTGTAGCTGTGCATTGGGTTCTTCCGTCCTAAGTGCAGGACCCTGCACTTATCCTTATTGAACCTCATCAGATTTCTTTTGGCCCAATCCTCCAATTTGTCTAGGTCCCTCTGTATCCTATCCCTGCCCTCCAGCGTATCTACCACTCCTCCCAGTTTAGTATCATCCGCAAATTTGCTGAGAGTGCAATCCACACCATCCTCCAGATCATTTATGAAGATATTGAACAAAACCGGCCCCAGGACCAACCCCTGGGGCACTCCACTTGACACCTGCTGCCAACTAGACATGGAGCCATTGATCACTACCCGTTGAGCCCGACAATCTAGCCAGCTTTCTATCCACCTTATAGTGCATTCATCCAGCCCATACTTCTTTAACTTGCTGGCAAGAATACTGTGGGAGACCATGCCAAAAGCTTTGTTAAAGTCAAGATACAATACATCCACTGCTTTCCCTTCATCCACAGAACCAGTAATCTCATCATAGAAGGCGATTAGATTAGTCAGGCATGACCTTCCCTTGGTGAATCCATGATGACTGTTCCTGATCACTTTCCTCTCATGTAAGTGCTTCAGGATTGATTCTTTGAGGACCTGCTCCATGATTTTTCCGGGGACTGAAGTGAGGCTCACTGGCCTGTAGTTCCCAGGATCCTCCTTCTTCCCTTTTTTAAAGATTGGCACTACATTAGCCTTTTTCCAGTCATCCAGGTCTTCCCCCGTTCGCCACGAGCTTTCAAAGATAATGGCCAATGGCTCTGCAATCACAGCCGCCAGTTCCTTTAGCACTCTCGGATGCAACTCGTCCGGCCCCATGGACTTGTGCACGTCCAGCTTTTCTAAATAGTCCCTAACCACCTCTTTCTCCACAGAGGGCTGGCCATCTATTCCCCATGTTGTGATGCCCAGCGCAGCAGTCTGGGAGCTGACCTTGTTCGTGAAGACAGAGGCAAAAAAAGCATTGAGTACATTAGCTTTTTCCACATCCTCTGTCACTAGGTTGCCTCCCTCATTCATTAAGGGGCCCACACTTTCCTTGGCTTTCTTCTTGTTGCCAACATACCTGAAGAAACCCTTCTTGTTACTCTTAACATCTCTCGCTAGCTGCAGCTCCAGGTGCGATTTGGCCCTCCTAATTTCATTCCTACATGCCCGAGCAATATTTTTATACTCTTCCCTGGTCATATGTCCAACCTTCCACTTCTTGTAAGCTTCTTTTTTATGCTTAAGATCTGCTAGGATTTCACCGTTAAGCCAAGCTGGTCGCCTGCCATACTTACTATTCTTTCGAGAGAGGGTGGGTCATGGAATCCATGTGGACAACAAATCTCAAAGAACCACAATTATCGTAGGGTAAGTAACCGTTATTTGTTCTTTGCGTGATTGTCCATATAGATTCTATTCTTGGTGATTAACAAGTCATTATCTGTTCGTTTGGAGACCTACTTAACAGTGACTGTGAGACAGCCCTTCCAAAAAACATACATCTGATTTGGAGGCTTCTACCAAAGAATAGTGTCTTGTAGAGGCATGGACCAAGCTCCATATAGTGCTCTACAAATTTCATGCACAGGGACATTGTTCAAACAGGCAGCAGAACGTGCCTGAGCACTAGTGGAATAAACTCTAATATGATCAGGTGGATCTAACCCAGCTAACTCCTAGCATGTCCTTATACAGTTGGAGATCCACTTAGATAACCTCTGTAAGGATATAGGATATCCTTTAGCTCTACTTGCAAAGATGACAAATAGTCTAAGTATGTTCCTGAATGATTTTGTCCTGTCAATATAAAGAGACAGTGCTCTTACTACATCTAGTATGTAAAGGCTGGCTTCCTCCGGGGCTAAGTGAGACTTGGGGGGGAAAATGGGAGGTGAATGGATTGGTTTATATGAAACACTGAGACAACTTTGGGCAGTAACTTGGAATGAGGCCTGGCAGTGACCCTGTCCTTATGAAACACACTGTACAAGGAGAACATGAGGGCCTGAGTCCACCTTACCCTTTGAGCTGAGATAAAGGCTATTAAAAAGGCATTTTTAATTGATAGGTGGTACAGGATAGGATTGATAGGAACAGGTGGGCGGTGCTCCTTTCTGCCTGTCAGAGGATGCCAAGATAGCGATAGACTCATGAAAACTCTGAGAAGATCTGGCCTGAGAGCTCAGGGTGGAATCTTGGCTCTCCAGGCACTAACAGAGAGAGACTGACCGGATGGCTGAGGCCTTACACTAGTCTTCCACTCAGTGTCTGAAGAGGCTCACATTGATCTCTTGAGGAGTGCACTTGGAGAAAGACTGACAAATGGAACATTGCCACTGGATGTGTCCCTCTCCTCTGCACAGTAGACACTGGGAGTGCCCGTGTCAATAGACATCAAAATATTGTACAAGGGATAGGTCTTGAATCCTAGAGATTTCGCTTCTGCCACATTTCTATTACATATCGCTAGCCTAACTGAAGTTTTCTAGCATATGTGAATCTTATCTAAGAAGTCATTAACTTTTAATAGTATATATATTGCCAACAGGCAATTAACTAAGATAAGTAACACTAGCTCAGTGTGCAGAGAAAAGGGGTTCCATCTCACTGCCACAGGTGATAAGAAAGAACTAAGGGATAGTTGGGCCCACTCTGCCCTTTATATCCTCAGATGGAGGGTGTGAGGACATCTAGGGTTGATACAGCCTGTTTGGACACTGCTGGCAAAAAGAATCCAATCTCATGTACACGGGGTATAAGTGTGTCAACAGTGGAATCCATGTGGACAACATATCTTCAGTAAGAACTTAAGCCCTCAAGTCACTCAGGCACTTCCGAAATGTTACCTTACATATGAATAAATTCAGGATCAGTTGAGTACTTCAAAAAGGAATCACCATAATAAGAAAACTCTCAAAAGCATGATGACTCTCTGCTGAGAATTGTAATCCAGCCATGCTGCATTTTACAAGATAGTTATGGGGTTTTATAAAATTAATTAAAATGCTCCGTGGAATCAGTGTTGTGAATGTCCTTAATTTTTGCACATTTCCCACCCTGTCCAGCTGATAGCACTGTATTGTCTCTAGTGTCCAAACTGGATCTTTTTGCTCTTATTGTAAGTGAGAGTAGTTAGGAAAATAGAAGACTGTGGTATTGTTAATGTATAACAAAATCAATCCCTCCCTCTCCCTTCCACCAGAAAATGCATCCTTTTATAGGATAAACAATTCATTTCTAATTTTTGTACAAGGTCATACATAAACAATTTAAACGTATAAATGTGTATGGCCCAATCCTGAACACACATGTATAGGTGTTTGCAAGGTCAAGACATGAACTATCTACTTTTCAATTTTGTTTCCTCTGCAACATGCAGTTTTATTTCAACTTTCCTTCATGAATACAACAGAATTTTAATTAAAGTGCAAATTATATTCTAGAAAGTGACTGCAACAATGGCACTGCAGGGTTCCCTGCTTTCTGTTTCGCAATATCTCCATGTAAAAGGTACTCAGTTTGTAACAAAAAGTCATTTTCCACCCCCTTCCTAGCTGCCATCCCTGCAAACTCAACCTGGGATCTGAGAGGTAAGTTGGGTTCCCTTCTGCCTGCACGTGATGATAGACTATAATGATCTGATACACTGAATACAGGCAGGGAGTAGAATTCAGAGTAAGATCTGTTGTTTTTACAGTCATATTTGAGAACAGAACCACAGTGTAAACTTCAGCCAAGATCTTACAAATTCTTTTTGATCAGGGTTTAACCTAATATTTTTACCTCTCTGATACAGCTTCTGCCTGATCTTCCTTTCTTTCAATCTCTAGGATTTCCTCCTCTGTGTACTCCAGTTTCACTCTCTCTTCTGCCAGCTCTCTCTCCACTGCTTCCAGCTGAGCTGTGGTCCTAGCTAATAGGGCTGTCACTGCATCCTGAAAGAGAAAACGGGTTTCAAATGAAACAGCTTAAACCAGGACTTAGCTTTTATGGAGTATTCAGAATAAAAGAAGTGTGTCCTGAATCATGACTTTATACTCACCAGGTGACCAAAACATAAATGCTGTTCAGTCACTGGAACGCTCCAGAGAGGTGGCAGCCTTTCATTGGGAAAGGGTGAATGTTTTACATTTATTTTAAATAGCAATAATAGGATTAGGGTTGAGCACTAGCATAAGTGCTTGCAGGATCTCAGCCTTTATTCTAGCAAAGTGTGGAAAACTGGATAAGATTTGTGATTTCTTTTAAAGATACTGCAAAATGTAAGATATTTTCAGATTCTTGAGGAGTATCAGTGTATACAACTGGAACAAAATACAGCCTAATATTAGTTGTCCTTCACAGAGAAAGGAATTAACCAATTACAATGCAGTGTTCCCTACAATGAAAACGTAAGTTTGATACTTCTATTTTATAAAATACTTTCAAAATACTGTTTTTTAAATCATCATCAAATACTGCAATTAACAGAACACAAAGCTCTCTCCCATATTAGAAAGCTATATTTTCTACTAAAATTCAGTGGTTCTGAAACTTTGTATGACCACCCATTTTCTGCAGCCTAAATGCTGCAGATTAGTTGAACAATTAAGCACATATGATGAGCATTGTATTATAATAGAAGAAACATTCATTTTTTTCTTTTGATGGTAACCCCTCCAACAAAAACAAAGTTAAAATTTCACCTGTGTGTGCAGATAGTATACAAATTCCACACAGGAACAAACAAACAAACTTGTAGAGGATGAGGCTCCACTTTAAGTTAATACCGATTTCACTGGCCATACCGATTTCACTGTAGCTGTATTTCCAGAACTCTGTGGAGTGCTTTCTTCACACTGGTTTTTCTCCTTCACCCTTTGTGGGTCTGAACCAGTGAATATCTGGACAGGATACCAGTGAAGCTGCATCTCAGTGGAACTCTCATGATCAGCCAGGCTAATCTGAGCGATGCCCTGTAAAAACAATAGGCCAAAATAAGCAAAGAATATACTTCCCATTCACAGAACTCTCTCATTTAATAGAAATACTGCATCAAAATAGTACACGTTATGGGTGACCGGCAATGGAAAAAAGTATAAAGTCTCCCTTGTTTTTATTATTTATGATGTATACCAAAAAAACAAACAAACAAAAACAAAAAACACCTTTCTTCCCACACCCCAACCCCACAAAAGAGAATTTTTTTTTTTAAATTAAGAATCTAATTGCTAAGTTTGATGTTCCTGAGGTTTACTGGATACTGTGTTAGAAAGCTCAGCTCTTTATCTTTTACAAAGACAGCTTTTCGCTCAAGTGTTAATTCATATATTTGAGTTAAATTGTCATTAACGAAAAAAATTAATCTGAATAAAAATCACTACTGTTCTCAGTGAATCGAGTCTTCCAGGGGTGAAAAACAAAAAAAGATAGATAAGACCAGAATTGCTATGTAAAAAACAAGTAGTAAAAGCTTTCAAGCTTTCCTTATACATCATAAAGAAGCCAAATTGGAAATAAACGAAATTTGTTTCCTTTGTAAGTCACCTTTAGAAGTCCCAAAATTCAAGGGGGCAACAAAGAATGAGGGATGAAGTGACCCTAATGAAATGTTAGCCTAATTCACCCATCTGCAACTTATGCCTTTATCTAGCTAGCCATGGGACTTTATATTTCTATGCTATGAACCTACCAGCAGGGGTCTATTTCATTGAAATGGGTTATGTAAAAAGTATGGCTTAGATCTCTCACAATACAGGTTGGCTGAAGAAGTGTATCTAACAGTACAGTAAGTTAGTAAATGTGTTCAGAAATTGTAATTTAACTTTAAGCAGATTTTTAAAAAAAAGACTTAATTAGAAAATGTGTAAAGTATTTATTTTATTTGTTTCCATGCCAAAAGTTCCCTAAGGCTCTGTTTGAACAAGTGGACAAGGGACAAATGATTGCAATGAACAAAATAAAATAACATATTGGGAAATAAATTATGGAGACTATAACAATTTTATGTCAATATTGCATACCACAAAGTAAGACACGATTCATTTGGTATATTTGTTGCATCATCCAAAAAAAAGGACTGTCTTGTTCCACAGCTGATATTTATTTTGGCTCAATATTAGAGAAAGAAACATCTTTTGCAGATACTGACACTAAACATCAAAAGGTGGAGGGTTCTATTAGAGAGGTTTGTATTTGTTTTTTAAAGACACAAACATTCCTCCAGAGTAAGCTCTGATAGAGACAGATTAGTTAAGTCAAACAAGGACTGCAAGATGGAAGCTATACAACAACTTTCATATCTTTACTCTTTCCTATATCCGTGAAATATAGGGCTATTTGGGAGAACATTTCTTAGATTCTCTCTCTTGCTTAATCAAGGCCCAATTGAGCTTTGAATCTTTTCTGTGGGAAAATCACTAACTGGGGTGGTACAGGTGAAGCGAAGGCAGCCATCAATGGTGGCACAGAAAGATGAATAGGATACATGGATCAAAGGCATGGAGAAGGCTGTAATCTTCTTCTTGGAACAGTTTTCGGAATGATAACACAGGAGATCACCACTATGAGTATGAAGGACCAGTTCACAACGAAAAGAGTATATAAGAAAATCCATTTTCAGGCCACTAAGAAAGGATGACTTGTATGCAACACTTTGAACTGTTCTTTTGTCAATCTTTGGTGGCAGCAGCAACTATAATTCTTTTACTTTTTCCAACACAATAACTTTCTAAGTAATAATATATTATTAGTATTCTTAATCGACCAAGTCTCACAGGAATCTGTGGACCAGCATTCTATTCATTTTAATAAGGCTCTGCATTGAAAAAGTGATGAAATACAGACAGTCCTCAGTCTTATGACACAATTGGTTCCTGAACATTGCGTCGTAAGTCAAAACGTCGTAACTCGGAACCGCAATCCACACAATTGCGGGACCAAGTGTTGTAAAGTATTGTCGTAAGTCAAATCAGGGTGTCAATTCAGAAGTATTGTAAGTGCCGTTCGTCGTAAGTCGAATGCTGTGAAGTCAAGGACTGCCTGTAACACCACAAATATACAGCAGGTAATATTAAAATTTTGGCATTCTCCAAGACAGGGGTGGGCAAACTACAGCCTGTGGGCCGGATCTGGCCCATCAGGGCTTTGGATCCGGCCCATGGGATTGCCACCCCATAGCGTCGCGGGCCCCACCACTGTTCCTGGAATCGGCCGGCACCACGTCCCTGCAGTCCCTGGGGGAGGGGAGTCAGAGCGCTCCGCGCGCTGCCCTTGCCTGCAGGCACCGCCCACCGCCGCTCCCATTGGCCAGGAACAGGGAACCATGGCGAATAGGAGCTTGGGGGAGGTACGCACAGGTGAGGGCAGCATGTGGAGCCCTCTGCTACTCCCTCCCCCAGGGGCCATAGGGACATGGTGCCAGCCGCTTCCAGGAGCAGAGCATTGCGGGGCCAGGGCAGGCAGGGAGCCTGCCATGGCCCCGGTGCGCACAGCTGCCACCCCGAAGCTGCTCCAAGTAACCGGCGCTGGGTCGGAGCTGCACCCCGAACCCCTGCTGCAGCCGGCACCCCAACACCCTGCCCTGAGCCCCCTGCCGCACCCCTCCTACACCCCAACTGCTTGCCTTGAGCCCCCTGCTGCAGCCCACATCCCTGCTGCACCGAACCCCCTGCCGCACTCCTCGCTGCACCCCTGCCCTGAGCCCCCTCCGCACCCTCTCCTGCGCTCCAACCCCTTGCCCTGAGCCCTTTCCTGCGCACTACATCCCAACCCCACATTCATGGCCCTGAATGCAATTTCCTCATGCAGCTGTGGCCCTTGGGCCAAAAAGTTTGCCCACCCCTACTCCAAGATCTGTAATACTCTATTTTTAGCTAATTTCTTTGAACATTTAGAGAGGGATTTTCAAAAGTTCCTAAGTGAATGAGAAGCACGAGCTCATTGACTTTGAAAATGGCTTCTGAAAATCCCATCCTTAAATTATATTTAAATTACAGGCAGTCCTCAACTTTACGACGTTCATCTTATGACGAATGGCACTTATGACACTTCTGAATTGACACCCTGATTTGACTCATGACCACTGGTTTTGACTTTACAACGCTGGGCCCTGCAATGAAGTGGATTGTGGTTCCAAGTTATGATGTTTCGACTTATGACACAATTTTCAGGAACCAATTGTGTCGTAAGTCCAAGGACTGCCTGTATTTCTTGTTAGTTAGACAGACCTCAGACAGACAATTATACCAGTTATTCTTGTTATCTACATGGAAAAATACCCCTGATGATGACTACTCCAAAAAGATGCTCTGTATCAATACACTCCCTTCAGATTCCAGCTACATTTCTCTTATGCTTCAGAAAAAAATCAGTCCTTTTGGTGTCCTTTGCTGATACGGAAGTGACTTTTATTAAGGAACTTAGAGCACACAATACCATTTTTTTTTTCCAGGAAAAATGGACCATTTACCAAGAGTTCTTCTTGCTGCTGGTGGTCAACTGAACAAATATACAGCTGCAGCGATTTTAATTTCAATGCACTTGAATGCACCGGGATTCGGAAAACGTCATTAAATATTAACGGGGTTTGGAATTCCAAAGCTCTGGAGCAGTAAGTGGTAGGTGTGCCTGACTCCAGTGGAGGTAAGTAAACTCGAACATGTCTGGGAACAGAAAAACAAGCAAAAACCAGCACAACTGAAATAAAGAAAGCTAGGTTCAAATTATTTTTTAAGTTTCTAAAATTTAAACTGAACAATAAAAATAAATGTAATTTCTACATTACCGACACACGCTTGCAACTCTTCATTAATGGAGTTTAGTCTTGCATTCGTTAAGTGAAAAAAACACAAGGTTGAGCAGTTCTTCCACTTTCCAACTCTACTGATTAACCCGGAGACATTACAATATAGCTCTTGTTATTGTGTCCTGTTGACCCCCCCTCCCTGCCCTCTTGGAGTTTTGCTGGAGAAGTGAGGCAGGAGGGGAAGAAAAGAAAGGTCACGGAGGGTGCCTTACGATTGACAATCCCTTACCTGCTTCTTTCACCGATGAAACTCCAAGCCCAAATTAGTAGTCACTACCTTTTAGGATGACCGTCACTATACGTGGCTCTCTTCAGAGACTATGAAAATCTCTCTCATTACATAGGAGCATGCGTTAAACAATACAAGATGATCCTTACATCCCCTTCTATTCCCAAGAAAAACAAACCTTTGTATTCTATGTATGGCAGCAGACTAACATTAGGACAGTGACCCAGCTTATTTTGAATTATTTTTAGCTGTAGCTTGGAGGAGAGGGGAAAGAACAAGCTTTATGATCAAGAGGCCTTATGTTAATTTAAGAATCCCATTGGAATGATTTACTTTACAACGCTCATAACAGTTCTACAGTACTTAAACTTTCCAAAGTTTTCAGGCAAGTTCATTGGGCAGAAATAAAAGCAGACACCTAATTTTCATGGTCCCGATCGTTTGTCATTAATTTAGAGATATATTGTCAGCTAAGTTTCATCTGATGTTTAAATACAGAAATATAATTTCTGTAACTTTGGGTAAGAAATATTGTAAATACACCGAATTAGAAATGTAGGTATATGTTCTATATATTGTGGCAAAGAAATGGAAGGGATGAATTGTCATACTATTAGACCAGATGTAGAGAGACTATAATTCCTCATTCTGAGACTCTGTCAGATAATTTCTTTGTTAAAATTAGTTTATCTTTATGGATTCTATCCCAAATGGTCTTTATAGCTGCAAAACCTACAGAAGTACACAGTGCTCCTGGGCTTTACAGCTGGATTATTACAATTAGCTAAGGGTCATAAATCATTACTTATGCGAGTAAAGGTTGCCATGACTGGGCCTCTAAGACAACTATTTCCTTAATGGTCACTTGTTAATGTCCCTGAATATTAACACAATGCAACCTGCCCTCCCCACACTCCCCCAACTAGATGGATATAAAATTACCAACATTTTCACGCTTCCCCAAATATTGTACCATTTTATACAAACAGCATGTAGCCAGATTTATTGCACATTTGTGGTTGGGGCACAAAATAAGCAATGATCTGTAATAATCAGACCTTTAGTGATATTTGAGCTTACATTTTGCAGCCTTCTTTCACAAAGACACCAATAAAGTTCTTCAGCTGTAACACATGGACTAGGAGACATTCACATCCACCATCATGCCTGGAAAAATAAATTGCCTGAGTAAGTTAGCAGAACTCAGTGTTTAGCTTGCCAAATTTGGAGGGAAGAATACAAATGTTACAAGGAAGAAAAACAGCTATGTTCAGAGTAAGATAAATCTTTTCTGTATATGCGGTTGAATGAAGTTAGTTAAAATTCTGTTGACATCCAGTGTGATTCTGGGTACCACATTCTGGTAAGAGAAACACAATATTATTACAATACTACACTAAAGAACCTATTAGAACCAACAGCATAAGAATCAAGTACTATTAAATTAAAAGAAAAAATCTCATCCATGCTACCACCCCTCAGCTACAACTGGGGCTTACCTATCCACAAACATTGTATTGCTTTCATTATACGGCTATAGTTAGAGCAGTACAACCACCTTCATGTAGATGAGGTTGTATCAGCATGAAGGTGCGTTATGCCACTAGAGCTCTTTTCATATGGGAAGGGGAATAAGCTAACACAGCTGTAAGGCACCTTTATACTGATTTAACTGCATCCACACTAAGAGTTGTACCAGTGTAACTAGATTGATAAAAGCATCTGCATCAGTTGCAGTTTGCCGTGGTCTACATTCTTTCGCTAATTCATGCGCTGTATAAATAAGAGTTAACTTTTTCATGTCAACATTAATTTGGAAACTGAACAAACAAGTTAAACCTATTAGCTGAGGATCTGTGATGCACCTCTTAGAGAGACGGAGCAGAACTCATAGCCTCGGTGCAGGACTGCTCTGCAGGCTGACAGGCCCCTGGCATAACACAGACTTGGTGGCCTGTCTAGGTGCCTGTGGCTGCCATACAGGTGGCAGTGCTACCTGAAATCCCTTCAGCACGGTGTGCTGTGACCAGCCCTCCCCCCAGTACCAGGGCTTGCAAGGGGATACTTGAGAGGCAGCCTTAAACCGGTCTTCCACTGTGCCTTATGTGACACTAAGGGGCCAGAGAAAGGATGATGATCTCATGTACTGAGACAAATCCTCATCATCTTACTCACACAAGAATTCCAAACAATGAAAAGGATACTGTTGAAACAGCTGGAAGGATGGAAAAGTGCGGCAAACCAGGTGCTCCTTTGCCAACCAAGGTAGAGGGAACTGAATGGAATGCCTGATGGTAGTATTTATATACTTCAGTGGTTGGTACATGATATCCATTAAGGGCCTGGGTCATGCCCACACCCAGCTACCACTGCCCTCAGTGTTCAACGCTTAACAGATAAGACCCGAGAAGGAGAATCCTGGTGGGCAGTATCTACCAAAGAACCCAAGTAGCATTACTTACAGGAATCCAACATGTATTTGTGGTTCTTCACTACTAGCAACAACATCACTGTAAACAGGGTCTTCAACATCCTCATTCCTACATGGAAAAAAAAAAGCCAACTGTAAATTACACGCTGATTTGGAGGGGTTTATTTTATGATTAAAATGGATATATCCATTTAAAATGCAAAAAATGGATACAAGCTTTGTGACTTGTTTTGTGACCTGAAACACTGCAAATCAGAAAACATGGGAAAAGCTCATTAGGTAATCTAGGGTATGTCTACACTGCAGTCAAACACCCACAGCCGGCCCGCATCGGCTGACTTAGGCTTCCAGGTTTCAGGCTGCAGGACTATAAAACTGTCGTGTGTATGTTTGAGCTTGGGCTCCAGCCCAGGCCCTGGGACCCTGTGAGTGGGAAAGGTTCCAAAGCCTGGGATCCAGCCCGAACCCAAACTTATACACTGCAGTTTTATAGCTCTGTAGCCCAAGCCTAAGTCAGCTGGCACAGGCCAGCCACATTTGTATTATTTAGATGTAGACATACCCATAGTTAGGCTCCTGCCACTACAGGACATTCAGCTATATGTTCTACAGTGGTTACGCTAGACCAGTGTTAAATGATTCAAGGAATGGGCCTTCTACAGCTTCTCTGGAAAAATTATTTCACAGTCCAAGAGATGTCACTTTTAGAATGATTTTTTTCCAGATATTCTTTCCTTGATTGCTGTTTTACAGTGTTTACACACTTGTATATTGTTATACATGCTCCCCTTAATCATCATTTGGCCAAGCTATACATTTTAGTTTTACAATTTTCCACAAAAATCAATTATTCCTTCCTTTTAATCATTTTTGTTTCCCTTCTGTTTCCAGAACTGTAAATAGTATTTTGTAGAATAGTGTTTTCATGTTGATAAAATACAAATAGAATACATGATGACAGATGCTGAAATCAGAAAAGTGTTAGGATATGATGAGACAGCCAAAATAATTCAGCAAGAGGAAAAAGCAGCATTTTACATGTAAAAGGGAAAAAAATCTTATAGGTTGTTAGGAGAGGTACAAGGTGGAAGTGACATAGAACACCTGTGAAGATGACAGTGGAATGGCATGTAGTCAGCCTCCATTCTTTCTAAAGTGTTTTAACCTAATATTCTTACATTATTAAATATTAGGCATTATCACATAACCGGTAAGAAAAAATTATACCCATTTTAGAAATTTACAAACTATTTTTGCAGACTTTATGTGGTAGAAAAAGGACATTTCCAATTTATTGTGCATTTATACACCTGACCTTTTGCTTAAAGCTTCAAACACGCCACTGTCACTAGCCAGTGAATAATCGGATAGACATGCTGAGACTCGCCTGGCTCGCCTCGCCGACCTTCTTGCACTGTCTTCGCGTAGAGTTACGGCTACAATGGACGGCAAAAAATTAAAGAAAGTGTCAGGTTGCGATAATCCCTCACAATGCACTACATAAAAAGCAAATTTAATCCCTCTTAAACAGCCCAAACAAACATACAGTTGATGTAAATACAATTACACATGCTGGAACATTATTGCAACTTAGAACAATATATAAAATGGATTGGAGTTACTTTGCTGGAGAATTTAGGAAGGATGTTGATGGCTAATTTCTCCATGACAAGATAAAATAGAAACTGATCTCCTCACTATGCAATGTATTCCTGAGAGAACCACCACCACCAATGGGGTAAGCCTTAAACTGCCTCAACCCCAGCATGTATACACACACTATAGCCTAATATTAGGATTTACCTATTAACCATCGATTTATAAATGTGTGACACACTGGAAATATCCATAATGCCTATTTCTTTTAACCTAGCTAAAAAGTAAAGATTTAGGAAGGAATTTGCTGTTGGCAGTATGGGGATGTTATTTGTTTTTAAACATTAATTCCTCAACCACAAATCAAACTGCCTTAGTCAGACCATAGTAGCAGCTTCTACTTGCAGTATGAGGCACACTGTCAAAATGGACCTGAACCTGACAAGCAGAGGTGGGTGACCCTTTTTTAAAATAAAAAATAAAATTTTAAAAAAAAAAGATGAATTTTTTTTAAAAAAAATTGACATTCCCCTTCTCCTCACCCTTACAAGCTAACTCAAACAAAAATAGTATGGGCAATCACTTTCATATCATAAGGTACATAACAGAATGTATGCAAAATAGTTTTGCATATACAAGTGAGTATTGCAGTGTAGAACCTCAAATGGGCATGCACAAGTGACAGTGCTCAAGAACTGAGTGCAAAGTTATGCACATTCAAAAGGCCCTGTACGTTCTGAAATTCCATCTCTTGAGTCTCTGAGAGATTTACTTAAGTGTTTCCTCATTGCACAGGTATCGCACATGATCTTTCCAAATTTAATTTCCCTTCCCTCAAAGGCAGAATTAAAACAGAAAACAGGAAGCAACTAAAAATGTTTTAAGGAAGGTGAGTAGTGAGATGTGGCATTCACAAGTGGGGTAAAACAGAAACATATAATTCCCCTGTCTATCCATGCTGTGATATTTCAAGGGGTGGTTTTGAGGTGCATCAAACTGCAACAAGCAACCCTTTCAGACAACTGTGTTTTTGCACATGCATGGATGGTAAGGGACAGTACATTGGAAAAAAATGACTAAAGCATACAGCCTATTACTATGGAGAAAGTACACAATGTATACTATGACAAACAGAAAGCACAATTAGTTAATAAGTGCATCCTAAAGATTAATTATTTTAATGAATGGCAGTAAAACATTAATATTCACGATGGATGAAAAGCACCGCACAGTGCAAAGGGCCAGCACACTGCTGGGCATACGTGATGCGCAGGCCTTGGGCAAACCCTCTGCACTAAGGTGAATCTCAGCCCCTTTTGAGGGCAATATGAAGAGGACCGCGTAATTACTTATGTCATGCTCACGAAAGCCTTCAAATTACTGCATGTGTGCAGCTGCTGGTTTTCAAATATCAGTACCTGCTGTCACCAGAAAACTTTGGTCAGGATTAAATTAATCATGTGTTTCAACCTTCTACTGGACCACTTCACAATGGAGTTTAGCTATCACCTAAATCAATGGGTCTCAACCAACGGTACATGTACCACTGCGGGTACGCAGTGGTCTTCTAGGGGGTACATCAATTCATCAAGCTATTTGCCTACCTTTACAACAGGCTATGTAACAAGCACTAGTGAGTACAAACTAAAATTTCATATTGAAAAGGACTTGTTTATACTGCTCAATATACTGTACACTGAAATATAAGTACAATATTTATATTGCAATTGATTTATTTTATAATTATATGGTAAAATGAGAAAGTAAGCAATTTTTCAGTAATAGTGTGCTGTGAAACTTTTGTATTTTTATGTCTGGTTTCATAAGCAAGTAGTTTTTAAGTGAGATGAAACTTGGTACAAAAGACAAATCAGACTCTGGAAAAGGGTACGGTAATCTGGAAAGGTTGAGAGGCACTGAGCTAGATGACTTACCTCATTGCAAGCCTGATATACGTTACAAACTCAAATGTTAAGAAAACAATGTATTTTGATACTTGCAAAAAGTGAAAAGACCTGTGCAGAATCCAGAATTCAAACAACTAGATGCAAGAGTATCCAAGTGTTTGCCTTTGTGGACTGATAACAAGCCATGTTTACCCTCCTCCAAATCTAATGTTTCTAGCTATCTATATCTACTTAGGAAATTTAGACCTTCAATCAGGAGCGTCCCAATCTCTTTCTAAATCAGTAGAAGTGTCTTTGAGCTTGAAGAAAGAATTAAGCTCTCCTGGATCATTGCTTCCCATCTTAATCGTCCAGTAAAGATCATCATGCAACAGAGTGCATCTCAACCTTACCAAAAATACAAGCAAACTTCTCATCTCCAGTTAATTAGAGGAAGCAAAGGACTGAAGAAACGATATTCAAACTATGATGATGTTTGCATAATACCCCAATATGAGGCCTTCAAGATGGCGTGTGACAGTGAGATTTTTTTATGCTACTCATTTCATTTTTTCGCTTGTCTACGTGAAAAAGTAGCATCAGCATAATTTAAGGTGTGAAATTAAAGTAGTACATTTTAACCGGTACAAAAGGCTGGATGGGCACTCTTATTTTAGTATAAGAGCAGCTTACTTTGGATTAGTTTAAGTCAATTAGGAACAGTTTCAGCTAGATTGATATAAGCCACTTTTACATCACAAAGTGTCCAGAGAGCCTTTTGCACCAGTGTAACTGTATTAGTTTAAACACCACCTCAAGTTACACTGGTGCAATTTTTCACTACATGGATGGTTTGTGTGGATATAGGAGACGAAAGTAAACCCTGCAACCATAATAGGCACTTTGCAAGCTCTCTGTTTTGGGCTGTCATCTTTTGGAAATCTGTCTGATACAAAAAATTGATCTCAAAATGCAACATGGTGAAGTCATGAATAAGTAATGTTACAACAATGTTGCAACTTACTAATGTTTTGCTTGCTGCCTGGCGGCCACGGAAACACCTGATAATATCAGGAAAATCCCACAGAATTTGGGATAGGTAGCAAATATCAGAACATGACTTTGATTAGAAAATCAACGTGAAAAACAGCTTGACAACCAGAAAGTAACACCTCTGGTTTTGGATCTCATGTAATGGGATTTACCACTAGTTTTAGTCAAAGTTGGAAACTGGAAAGTTTTATTTAAAATAAAATTTGGTATTTCTACTGTAGAGGCAGCATTTCATCTTTTACTATCTAACTCCGTATCTTAGAAATTTGGATACAAAATACTGACCTACACTTTCAGAAATGACTCGTGATTTTGGGTCAGCTGATACACCTTAAACAGGCCTGGTTTCAGAAAGTTCTGAGAATCCACTATCTGAAAAAGTGGACTTTTTAAGGTGTCTCAAACTAGCAGTTAAATAACTGAGGCACCAAAATCACCAGCTACTTTGGAGACTGTAACCCATGTTTTATGAACTTGAAGCGCTGTGTATCAGCTCAAAATGCATTTTAATAGCAGAGTTAAACAGTCTCCAGAAAATAAACTTATAATGGAGACACAAACAGACCCTTATCTGTAATGGTACTGTTGGGTATTAGCAAGATATAATAAAGCTGAAGCTTACAGAAAAGTTTTTCTGAGAAGTCATCCGCAGCCATGAATATAATGTTTAGTGGATATAGCAAAAACGTAAGTATCCCATAATAATTAAACATATACAATGTGATACCAACTAAAACCAAATGTAGCACAGCCACCCTCTTCTCCACATGCAAATCATAGAGAACATACACACCACACACAAAAAAACACGCTAAGCATTACAGGCAAAACCAGCACAATAAGTAATTCCAGGTTCACTTACAGTGCATTTTTCTGCTGTGTGGCATGAGAAACAAGATATAAAATGAAAAGCACACGGTGATAAATCATTTTTTTATACAAAAGATTAGACATTAAATGGAAACTTTATACCTAAATAATTGTATCTGGATCTGAATTTTCCCCAAGTTTGGTAATGTTTGGATCAAGGAGTTTAACTTGGCCCATTGTAGAGATAAGGGCTGGCTGTGAAATTTGGATCTAAATCCAAACTTCCCCAAAGTTCAGGGTTGTAGATATGGATTTTCTGTTTGGTTCCCTCTCTACAAGAAAACAAAATATTCCTCTATATTTAAATGAATATATAATTTAAACTAACAAAAATCATATTAATGATGGAAGTTCTTTAAATTAAAATTCCCAGAAGAGGAGACAGGAAAAATGTAAAAGTTTAAAAACAATGTTCTATTCAGATGTGATTTTTCCCCCTGTGATCGTTGCAAGCCTCTTCCTGCAAGTGAGATGAATTCCATGGCTCAGTCGGGTTCTTTTTGTACACATCATAAAATCACCATATATTTTAGCACAATTCTTAGTATATTCTCAGGAGAGATGCCAGACTGGAGGAGCAGCAGAGGTGCCGGTCAACACTGAGGGGCATAAACAAGACATTTTGTGAAGAAATCTTGCATGCTGGCTACATGCAGTAAACAAGGGACTGTTTGCTGGGACTGTTAGTTTCTCCCCCACTTCCACGAGTAATAAAGTTCATCAAAATTACTACGCACTTTATTTTATTTGAATATTTAAGAAAGTTGTTTGAAGTGTCAGAATTAAGATTTGTTCCCTGTGCATTTATGCTACAACACCAGTAGGTGGCAGCAACCAAACACTTTGAACAAGAACTTAAAACCAACAAGCTAGCTTTAAGCCCCAGAGTTCCAATCTGTGGTATATGTACCCTGTTGGTACGTGAGCATCATGTTCCATCAGTTCACTTCACAACAGTTCTTCAGGTGATATGTGAACCAATAAAGTTTGAGAAATGCTGCTTGAAAACGGCTGCTATGAAACAGAATACAAACTATCCAAGTCAATCAATTTACAGAGTGCAAAAGAGTCAAGAGCCTTGGCAAGAAATGTAAAGGGGAACCATTTTTTCCTAAATAATAATTTTAAAATTCACACATTAAAAGCAGCTCAAGAGAACACCACCAGAATAATTCTTTGGCCTTGTACTGTTTTTCTATTTCCAATGTAAACATTGCATGCTATACACAGCGAAGAAATAGGTGACCACAATGGAACAGAAAGCGCTCTAGTGACAAAAGCAGAAGACAATGTTTAAATGAAAGAAAAGAGAAAAGACAGGAAAGAAAAGTTCATAGGGGGTGGGGAAAAGAGCTTAACTGAAGCAGCATCCCAGCCCCACTACAGCCTTCCTTATCTCAGCACTCAAATCAGGTCTTAATTTCTAGGAACTAAGTTTAAGCAGGGCCCTACCAAATTCACAGCTGTAAAAAACACGTCACAGACCTTGAAATCTGGTCTTCTCTGCGAAATCTGGTCTTTTGTGTATTTTTACCCTATACTATGCCATATTCTTTTACCCTATGCCTTCAGAGCTGTGCGCTGAGAGCACGGCGGCTGATGGTTGGGCACCCAGCACTGAAGCCAGCATCACTGCCAGCAGCAATGCAGAAGTAAGGGTGGCATGGTATGAACACATCTGCAAAATTTGCCATTTATGGTGTGACCAACCCACAAAAAATGTGTGATTTCTCCAAGATTTAATATACCCCTACATATTCAATTTGTGATCCACTATAGCCTGCAGCTCCTTTTCACCAGCGCTACCCCAGGGCCAGTTATTCCCCATTTTGTAGTTGTGCATTTGATTTTTCCTTCCTAAGTGTAGTACTTTGCGCTTGTCTCTACTGAATTTCATCGTGTTGATTTCAGACCAATTCTCTAATTTGTCAAGGATGTTTTGAATTCTAATTCTGTTCTCCAACGTGCTTGCAACCACTCCCAGCTTGGTTTCATCTTCAAATTTTATAAGCACTCCATTATCCAAGTCAGAAATGAAAATATGGAATGGTACCAGACCCAGGACTGACCCATGCAGGACCTCATTAAATATGTCCTCCCAGTTTGATAGCAACCATTGATAATTACTCTTGGAATATGGTCTATACCCACCTTAAACCAATTTAATCTATACCATATTTCCCTAGTTTACTTACGAGAATATCATGTAGGACTATGTCAAAAGCCTTATTAAAATCAAGGTACATCATATCTACAGCTCTCCCCCTGTCTCCCGTTCCCTCAATTCTAATCCCTAATGCCCCACTAATCCCTCAATTAGTGGCCCCCACTAAGCCAGTAACTCTGTCAAAGAAAGAAATTAGGTTGGTTTGGTCTGACTTGTTCTTGAAAAATCCATGACGACTATTCCAACTCTCGGGCCCTTTAGGTATTTACAAATTGATTAATAAATTTGTTCCAGTATCTTTCCAGGTATTGAAGTTAGGCTGACTGGTCTATAATTCCCCAGGTTCTCTTTGTTCCCCATATTAAAGGCAGGTATTATGCATGCCCTTCTCCAATTCTCTGGGACCTCACGCATTCTCCATGAGTTCCCAAAGATAACTGGTAATGGTTTATATGTGGGGAGCACCCATAATGAATGACCTGTTGTGATCATTTGCAATACAAGTGGAATAGTACCTATTTCAGGACAAATGGTATATATTTTTGAAAAGTGTGTTGTGGTAACCACAGATTTTAGAGTAGAGTTATTGTAAGAGTATAACTGCCCTTCCCTTCCTACACTTCAAGATCTGGAGACCCCTAATAGTCTCAACCAGCTCACTTGTTCATTTTCCCCCTAAATTCCTGTATGCATGTCAGTTCATGTAAACAGAATAAGTGCTGGGTGGCACCCATCCACCCCAATTCTGGCCCAGATAACACTCACACATAGACATTACATACTCTGCCCACACAAATCAAGAAATACAGTAACATCATAGACTTACAAGCCAGTTGTGTTTGCCTGCCTCATACAATTGTAAAACAAAAGGGTCTGATCTGCATGAACCAGGTAGATTTCAAAGGGGTAGTTACTGCTGTTACTTGTATTCTCTCATTGTTTGTTCCTAGTTCAGCCAGTTCAGGTTGTATCCCCATTTTCCTCCATCAAACTTACTGCTATTACTGAGTGTGTTAAGCACACAAAGAGAAGTGATATCAGCTGGGGCACAGTCTAAGACTCTTCAGGTTCTCTCATTCAGGAATTTTCCTAAGAAGTAAACACGCAGGCCTGGATTTTTTAATCAACAAAATTGGCATATTTTCAGAACAGTCCTGAAATTTCCATTATCAATTTAAGTTGAAGTCTAAAAAAATTACTACACACACACATTCTCTGCACTTCACCTTTGAACAAAAATATTTTTTAGTTTACATCAGTTGTAGAATTGTTTTTTTTTAATTAAATTAAAAAATAAATCAAACTGATAGCAGATGTGTATCCTCTATTATAATGCCATGCGTACATTTTTCTTGTGTTTTTCATTATCCCTTGAAGATTAAAAGAGACAAGATGGTAATGAAGAAAACAAACTCACCTCCACCAGTTTGGATATTTGCCAGGTGTGGTCCCATTTCTTGCAGTCCTTCATCATCCGCGGGGTAAGCAGGAGTCTGTGATGAAGTTGTTCCTTGGGTATCATCGTCACCCAAAACCGAGGCCTGAGCTCTGCGCATTTCTAGGGCTCCTACTCCCGCTATCTCCTCAAATCCTTCTGACATCTGGGCAAGTGGAGAATCCCGAGAAGCAGAAAGGAAGGGGGTGTCCAGAGGGGAACTTGGAGGGGACAGCGATGACAAAGAGGACCGTGATGACAGGGATGCCAGGGATTGAGGAGTATCCAAGGACCTCCTTTGTTTATTGAAGTTACAATGCCCAGTGGGATCAGAGTACTGCACATCTTTACTGAGAGAATCAAATGGGATCAGGTCAAAGCGTAGATGTTGTGCATAGTCAGTAACACTGTCTGATTTGTCATACTGTGGGAGGCCATATATGTCCGTGAAGCTGACAGAGCTTAGAGACCCTCTGCTGGACGCCAGTGATCCTCGGCTGGATGCCAGTGATCCCCTACTGCTGCCAGAAGACATTGTGAGGGTGCTAGCAGACAAACTAAAACAGAGAACGATCCATTAATATATGAATTATATAGCTAGGAACACAACATAGATAGAAAAATAACCCGTGTTAAGGTAGAGGATTTTACATGCATTCAGCATTGTAATACTTAGGTTAAGGGCCATCTTTCTTCTCCTCCCTTGCCTTAGGCATAAAGGTGATGAAAGTAGTATAAATGAGAACCAACTTAGGTCAGCATGCCTAAAAAGGAGAAGTGGAGCAAGAAGGATCACCACATCCCTTTCCTCAAATCTGCAGATGGCTCTCTGTGGGTTTTGGTGGAAAGGTGGCCAGAGAGAGGACTGGTGAAGGAAAGTCATAGATTCATGGAGTTTAAAGCCAGAAGGGACCATTAGCTATCTAGTCTCAATTCCTGTATAACACAAGCCATTTTATTTCAATCAGTCGCTTCTGACTTGAGTCCAATAACTTGGTTCAAGAGGAGTGGGACATCAGCAGAACCAGGAAAGTGTCATTCTTTACAGCAGGGATCGGCAACCTTTGGCTTGCGGCCTGCCAGGGTAAGCCCCCGGCGGGCTGGGACCTGTCGTGTCCACAGGTTTGCTGCGGGGCTGCGGGAAGCGGCGGCCAGGACAACCCTTGGGCCGCATCGCTTCCCACAGCCTGCACTGGCCTGGAGCAGCGAACCATGGCCAGTGGGAGCTGCAATCAGCCAAACCTGCAGATGTGGCAGGTAAACAAGCTGGCCCAGCCTGCCAGGGGGCTTACCCTGGTGGGCCGCATGCCAAAGGTTGACGATCCCTGCTATACAGCTTTATATCCAAGCAAACTCACAGAATTCCCATTTGAAAGCTCCCATTTGTGGGAGCTTTCAAGTTGCAATTTCAGCACGAACCCCATTCCTCTGCCACTCTACAAACGTGGAGATAAGAATCATAGAATCATAGAATCATAGAATATAAGGGTTGGAAGGGACCCCAGAAGGTCATCTAGTCCAACCCCCTGCTCAAAGCAGGACCAATTCCCAGTTAAATCATCCCAGCCAGGGCTTTGTCAAGCCTGAAAGTATAGAGTATAGCAGTGGTTAAAGTGTGAACCAGCAGGAGCTAGGCTCCTGCATGTGGTGTGCTGGTGAGATAAGGGGGTCCTCAAGAGGCTGATCCTTCATGGAGATACTCTCAAACCTGTAGGATTTCCCTGTAGACCTCAGGGCATCTTCTGTCCCCACCATAGCATGCAAACTCCTACTCTGGGTGACTATTGTCTTGGAATGTCAGAGTAGTGAATCTCTCAGAATGTTCCGAGCACATTTTATCCTCTTGCATTTTATCTCTTTCTCACTTCTGACTACGCTGTTTACCCTTTCCTGCCAGAAGTGAAGCCTGAGCTCATTTCTCTCTTCAACTCTTCAGTGTTTGTGAGGGAGAGGGGAGGTTGTTCGGACTGTGGGTAGTGGAAGTAGTGGCTCTTTTGCTGCTACTGCTGCTGCCACTGTACTCATGCTTTTCCTCCAGCTGAAAATTATAAGATTTGCATAAAACAGGCAGTCTGGAAAGAGCCAGTTCTGACAGTGGATGCTGGGAAGACACATCACAACCTTTTCTGTTTCTTCTTAGCCCAAACTCCAGTGCATCAAGTGCCTATTGTTTCTTCTTTCACATCCCTCCTCAGAATTAACTTCTCCCACAAAACACAGCCCATGTCAGTAAAATGCTGCCTCCCTGATTATATATTGACTCCTCATTTACCTTCCTCTTGTTACCTAGGAGTTGTGTGTCTGATCTGTACTGTCTATTTAGCCTGTCTTCTGTGTTGTTTTCCGGTACAGCACCAGAGACCATCAATGCTTAAGAAACAAGAAATCACTAATATGGGCTTAAGAATGGCACCCTGAATGTAACTGAATTTTCCGTCTTTTGTTATGTGTAGTTTAAAGGCTTAATCTTGTTTGTGTGTAAATTTTTATTTATAAACAAAAACAATAATAAAATGGGTTCATCTGTATTTCTCCTTTCCACATATTATATAGACAGATCTCACTAACTTTCAAACCAGGCAGTCCAGATAGCTATTATTAAAAGTGAAAAGTACATTTCTCCTTTTTAATAACACTCTATCCAAACCACTGAATTTACGACACATCAAATACTTTGCTAAACTGCAAGCTGTGAATGCCTTTCAGTGCCCAAACTGTACTTAAAGAAAAAGATCAACAAAGTAGAAACCAATGCCCATCCTTTACTTATATTACAAACACACAAAAGTAGTATGAAAAAGTAAAATGGTCTGTTCTGTTTGTACTTTTTCCTTTTTCTGTGCAATTCAATTTTTTTTTTTTAAAAATACTATTTTCTCTAAAGAACTCACCTTTTTAACTGGGAGTGTAAATAGGAGGCTAAACGAGTAGCTTCTTCCAGCTGCAAAAGCAAACAATTCCTCTTCTCCTGTAACAGTATCCTATAATTAAAAATTGCAATTATTATTTTTCTTCTTTTGTTTATATTGCAGTAGTGTTCAAAATGTGCTAAGAGCTTTCCAAACACAGAAGAAGAGACCGTTCTTGCTGTATTAGGAGTATTCAGTGAATCCTTTTTTAACAAATAGAATTAGTTCACTTAGGGCAATACACAGTGTTTAATCCATGACGGAACTCCCATTGAGAGCATAGGAACTGTGAGCACTTACAGAACTGCAGTAACTGAGGAATAGGGAACCAAAAGAAAACACAAGAGCTCTGGTGGTGAAGGTATATAACAGAAATTGCCAAGGCCTACCGTATGGTGACATGTAAGAGGCAGGAGCAGCTGATTAAAAACAGTAAGACTTCTTTTCTTCCTGGTGTCAATATTATAGCTCAAGTAATACAGAGAAAACTATGTCACTTAACTGTATGTTGCAGGAAAAAGTACATGGAAGTACCTCAATTACCCATACAGATTGAAAGTCAAACATCAAAAGGAAAAGACTTTTTTTTTTGGATAACTTCTGTTCTGTTAAGCAGTTTATCACCAAACTCTGTGATCCTGGCTTTCATTCAGATATACTGTGGCAGGAGAGGAGTGAGGAAGCACTGGGAAAACAGATAGGTATCGATTTGACCTTTAAGTAATGCCTCAAGAGTGAATTTACTGTAGTAAACTGTAATTATAATAAATGTTTGTTAATGTATTTCTTGTATTGTTCTCCTTCAAACAGAAGTTAGAGCATTCAAAACATTAAACTATGATAAAAACTTCTTTCTGCTTGAGGAAAAAAAGTGACCATTATTGTTTCTTTACTGAGGCAAAAGCAAATTACTCAGCATTACTGCCCGAACAAAAACAGAGTCGTCATAACTTTGCCTGTATTATATGCTTGAAAAGTACTCTGATTACATTTTGAAATTATTAAACTTTATTTTAAAAAGGTGCAGCATTTGTTCCCAACCCTACCCCCCATTTATTCTCTACCGGAAATATAGAGTTCTCTATGTTTTTTCTGGAGTTTTATTCTTTTAACTCCAAATTAAAACCTCTCTCTCCACCGATTAAAATCAAGGGGGGGATTTTGTTTTGTTTCTTGGCATAATATGTCTCCATGCTGCAGCCCAGACCTGATACTTCCTCAGTCCTCAACGTTCCCAAGCTGGCTGATATTTGGAATGCAGGGGAACAAAGGGGTGGGTGTCCAGAGCTCTCAGGCTTAGCCAAGGGCAGTGTTAACTGGCTCCACAGACAGTTCCATCAAACCCTCCTTGACTGGAAAAACAGTTAATAAGATGCAGGGGGTTTGACAGAGAGGGTAGTAAAGGGGAATCGTTCAGATGAGTGAAATTAAAAATTAAATGTCAGCCTTAACCACTCATATTATAGCTATTTAAGAAACAAGAAAAAGCTACCTTCTCTACACAGCATAATCTTGAAGCCCCAGTGTAGTTTACTGTATGAGTTTTAAGTTATGCCAGCTCTTCGTGTGCTTAACGTTATATTTTAAAATCAGTAACAACAGAACTCTTATTAAATGTGCTTAAACATCAACCCCCTTTTTGCAAGCTGGGGGAAGAAGAGGGGATGTGGAGGGAGATCCTCCAGTGATAAACGTTTTTTGTCTCAGACAGAATAATTAGTCTCGTCTCTGGTGTTGATCTCTCTCTTTTATTATAAAAAATACAGCATCCTTAAATATTGTGCTAACTTTTGCTCAATTTCTTGCTAGAATCTGAAATATCAAATATCACCCTGGAATGTTGGTTTCCACAGCACAGACTACAACATGGAAAAAGAGCTTGCTCTTTTTGCCAGCAGAAGTATGTGCTACCTAACATGAGATCCCAAAAACAACAAATAAAATTTACTACACTGCAGTGTAAAGTGAACTCCCTTCTCTGTCATTTTCTAGGCTGGAGTGCCAAGATTGCAAAAATCACAAATAATGTCATACAAAACCAACTGTGAATTCAGCTGTGAATTCTCAATCACCATTTGGATTTACTGCCTGAAGTAAGCCTTTTCAAATCAAAAAGAGTTCTACAAACTCTGATATGGGGCCATTTTCAAGTAAGTATAAAGATCAACTTAATCACATAAGTGTTAATGTTAGACAAGATTGTATTAACATTGCCCAGTGTAGTGTCCTCAAGTGTCAAAGTTGGCTTTTTTCCATTAATTCATGCCTCAACCTGTGACAAAAACCAAAAGAATGCACAGAAAATCTGGGAAAACCTCTCACAGATGCTAGCTGCTTGCATGGAAGAACTAAGTGGGCAGAAATATTTCCTCTAATGTAAGAAAAAGTTCACCATAAAGCTTGGCAACGTTATTAGAGTATTAGGAGAAATGAGTTTTAGACAGAAGCTCTGTCCCTCTAATTGAAGGCATTTTATAATATGCACAGTTTATTGACATATTTGGCTGGAATTATAGTCCATTCCTTAAATTCGGATGACAATTTATGGCATCTTGAAATGAACAATACGTCCCCCAAGTGAAGAATGTTTTCATTTCTAATAACAGAGAGCTTCATATTGGTTTTAAATACAGAAAAATTATATACAGAATCTCAAAAAATCTTAGGGCCACATTTGGGTCCAGCCAAACTGTACATTGCACAGGTCAATGGGAAAGATGTGTGTACAACTACAGCATAAAGATCATCTTTAAAACTTCCTAGGTTCTGGGGCTACTGCTGTGTGCAGGGCTGATCTCTGTTCTGGTGTCTCTGCTGTTTCTGGGGACGTGACCTCAATCACTCTAACTTAACCCCAGGTGCCTACCAACTATCCCCATCATCTCAGGTCACCATTGTTTGGGTCCCCATTCATCCTGAGTAGCTCAATGGCATGTCTCTGCGGCTCAGAGCTTTTCCAAAGATAAGTGAAAAACTGACATGATTCTTATCAGTTCTGCTGCACCCCCAGTCTGAATAGGAAAAGGGAAAGTGACCAGTCTTGTCGATTTCACTCTAATACCACTTAGAGGAAAGCTTTCAGAAGATTGGATCTAAACAGTGGCATGGTCAGGAAGTGCCGACTGGGACCCCAGTCCCTTTTGTAAGCAAAGTGCACAAATAACCACTGTACTGCTTTGATCTCATATAAAGCTGGTAAACTGCACCAGCTCTTCACTTGGAATCTATGCAGCTGCATCCTATGGTAGATAAGAAAATAATTTGTTAAGTCCTCAAACCTTTCAGTGGCTCCCTGAGCAGAACTGGCCCGAGCCTGCTGAATTTCATCCTCCAAGCGCCTTTTTTCTTCCTCCAAACGTGCAATGTATTCTGGGGATCGTCTCTGCTGACTGATGAGCTGCAGTTCCTGAAGGAGAGCCTCTTTCTCCTTGATGAGCTGAAGACGGTCCCTGTCCGCCTCAGCCATTCCTGGCCAAGATTCATTATCTAGCAAGGCCAGCTGCTGCTGTACATTGGAAACTCTTGGGGGGAAAAAATGAGAGTGCGCATAAGAAATGGATAAGTAACGGGGGAAAAACACTGTGGAATAACTGTTGAGGAAAATCACTCCCAGACCACTATTACTTAGCTACTTTTATTCTTAAAACTATTTGTATATGTGAAATAAACCACAAAAACTTGCAAGCATACATTTATAGTCTCACATAAGTGAATATGTTCAGAGCTATAGCTTAACATCTTTAACTTACACATACATCCTGTTATGTTGGGCATTTAAAAGATACTTAATGACTTCTTCCACACTGTACCATATATGTTGCAGACAGATTCAAAAGATGATGTAAGGATACAATTGGGGAGTTTACTCTCTGCTTCCTCTCTTTGTTGGCTTTAAATTAGACCCTAATTTATATCTGAATTTTTTTAAATAGCAAATGAAGAATTAACAAAACTAATCATCACAACTATCATAATTAATTAGAGTGGACAATGTCTGCCATGATATTTTAGCAGTTTTGAGCTGCTATAATTCATATTATAAAGATGTGAATAAAGTGACTATTTTTAAGATGACTAGATGCAGTTAACACGAAACTCGTTGACTGCTGTTCTAAGGAAACAGTCTGAGTGCTGTTTGTGTAGCCTAAGAAGCTGCCTTCTATTCTGAAGGAAATAGTCCCCTTTATTTCTTATTCTCCCCAGTCAGGATTTTGGGAATGCTTTGAGCCATCAACAAGTTCCACAATGTCTAGAGCCAAGCTATTCTCCAAGTGACTGTATATCATTCAGCTGGGAAAAATCTTTAAGGGACAGAAAATATTTGGCACTCCATGGCTGACAATTCAAGGACAGGAATAAATAAGCCATGAGTCCAAAAAATATGGGACTGGAGCAGAACAGTTGCCGCCAGAAGAAGCCATTATACAAGTACGACTGGGAAGAAGCCAAGCCCTCCCATACACACCACTCCAACAACTTATTTCTTTTGTTTGAAAACAAAACACAAGCCATAACAGCCCATCCGCAAACCAAGAATTATTCAAGAGAGTACTGCAACCTTAGGGTGGTATGGTGATGGGCAGAGAAGTAGAAATGAACAAACTTATCTTGAATATTAAGAGTTGAGGAATGCAGAAGTCATGGAGTTTATTTGCATAAACACTACTCCCCTCAGAGCAGAGTTCTTTTGAGTTTCCTAACAAATCAAATCAAGTTCTTTGAAACTTAAATTCAGTTTGAACAGTTTCCTTTTTCATTCGGACATGCCTCTGAACTTCCTCATCCTACCCAGGCCTGCAAGACCCAAATTCCTATGATCTCAAAGGCCTAACGGACAAAATCTTCCAACCACACTAAGTTTGTCGACCAAACTGTCAGTGTAAGCTATGCTGGCCAACCTCCAGTGTAGATGCAGCTATGTCAACAGAAGAATGCTTCTGTTAACATTGTTAACTTGGTTTGGGAAGGTGGCATTCCTATGCTACCCCTTCTGTCAGTGTAAGCTGCATCTACGTTCAAGGGTTGTGCCGACATAGCTATGCCAACATAACAATGCAGGTATAATCTCTGCAACGTAGGCATAGCCCAAGGGTGGCAAAATCTGGTCCTAATTTTGTAAAGCCAAACAATTCTGAAAGGCAACTAAACAGAAGTAAATATCCTGACGCTGAAGTTTGTCCATCACTTTGGAAAACATGTCAGTTTTAAGTTTATGTATATGTAACAGAAGACAGCAGGAGTACAGAATCAGGGTTAGTGCACCTCAGTGGGACTATTTACCTAAGTAGAGTTTCTATGATATGACCCTAAAGGTTAAAATCTAAAAAGCCTAGCCCATATTATTAAAATAATTAAGAAACACAAAAACCCAAGAGACCTTTTTATTTTAGAGTGTGAACAAAAATTCTTCAAAGCTACATGATACTATTTGTTTTATGCACTCAAATTAAAAAAATGTCCAGAAGTTTGTTTCAGTGTGTGTTCCCTCGTGAAAATCTGGAATGACATGTCTGCAGGAGATCTGATGTAAACAACCACATTCTTGTCAATCAATTACCAACACTCTGACAGCTCTTTCAGTAAAGTGGACGTATGCAAGAGGAAGAAAGTTTTGTAGGTGCAATATAAAATTTGCCATAATTTTTCCTCAGTTCTTAGGAATCTTGGCAATTAACCAACAATACTGCCATGCTGACTAACTTAAAAATGTTCAGTGGTTTCATTTTATTAAAAAGATGTTAACTAAAAATGTTTGTAAGTCATATTCATGAAACAGATTCAAAACTGATAAAGCCAAACAGGGACATATTCATTTTAATCAGAGTTAAAAACAAAAAAGATCATTCTATGTTCATCCTGATAAAATAAAACAAATTACATGCAATTTTACAAATACAGTAATTAATTGTATCAACTCTGCTCCTGAAATCCAGATTACTTCAATGGTACTCTACGCAGGCCCAGAAGTCCATCAGTGAAGATCCAATTGCAATACCGGGGTCTACCAAAGGATTTTAAATTCTGTCAGGTGAATTTGCGGAAAGGCTATTGACAGACAGCTGAAGAGTAGTAGTGACTGGGACAGTGATCAGATCTGAAGCGAGATTTTTTTTTTAAATGTAAACTTACAATAAACTATTATTTTTAAAAAATTCATTAATGAAGTGGGGCAAAAAGAATGGTATGGAAACCTATAACTAATTATTGCATATTTCAAGTCTAATATGCACGCAACTACATTCCACATGTACTTTCAAACATTGTACCGAGTGTCAAGAGGTGTATTCACTGCAACACAATTATGACCAGCACATTAGGGGCAAGGCCCATCTTTTAAATAGGAGAATCACTTCTTATCACAAACTACAGTTATACCAGTCCCAGGAAACGTTTTTCAATAGGTAGTAATAGCACTACTTATCATCCATCTCAGTCACTCTTTGAAAGGATTCCATTCATCCCGTTCGATAGGATATATATATATATTTTTAATGTAAGTGAAAACAAGGTTTCCCTTGAGCTGGATGTTCCTCTTCATGGGAGCTAGCTAAAATGTTTCCTCCCTTTTTGTGCTGCTTTCTGTAGATCACATTTCAAAAAATGTGAAGTTCCTACATCAGATTTTTCATGTAACCATTGTTTTGATAGCCCTAAGGCAAGAGATTTAAGCTACTGTTTAAACCAGTGGTCTCCTTCTTGCGTTACTCAATGTTGACAATCGTGCCTTGTCTTGAAAAGGACCTCTAACTACTTGAAGAATGTTTATTTGAGAGTCTAAAACTTTCTTGTGAAGCATTTAGGGTTGTTACACCCAATATACCTGGCATCCATGAAAACAATGAAACAAAAAGTTAGGACATTTAACTTCTATTCCTCCACCCAGCAGAACATACCTTTCCATTACTAGACACTACAAGCCACACAGAACAGCCTTAACTCTGTTGATTACAATTTGGTAAAGAAGTCTTCAGAGAAGTATTCTTCTTTAAGGCTAGTATCCTTAGGAAAGCAGAGTTAAAGTTATAATGCATGGCCTATATTGGGTATGGTAGCTGTAGTAATGGTTAGGTGTGGCCTGTGGATAAAGGAGAAGTTACTGTTAAGTTACTTAACGCTTCATTTCTTTGGCTTTGTGAGTTCTGTGAGTTGTCTCAAGTATGTTAGGAGTAGAAACTCTAACAGCTTCACAATGAAGTTTGGGTATTAATTTCCTAGGTTTTTGGGTTATTTTAAATTCTTAAGCAGGGCAAGCGTGGGACAGAGGAGATGCAGAAGTATTGCTGCAGCTGGAGAAAATTTTATCTGTCAGCAGCTGTGCATGAACCTTTGCATGTCAGCAGCTATGTATGAAACTTTCTCTGGTGTAGGATAAAATCTAACAGAATGTGTAGCTCCTGACAGAAGAATGTGTGCAATCTATCAGGTTTTCCTGGCCCCGCTCAATTAGATTTAGTCACACAGCACAGAAACTAGCAGCATGATTATAGCCTAAAAATGACCCCTCCCCCCCCCCTTTTTTTAAATAATGAAAACTACTTGTTGCATCACATCTACTGAGGACACACCTTTCTATCAAGTTTGGGGTATCCAGAAATTTTTTTTCTTTTTCTTTTCTTTTTTTTAAGAAAGATACCAGTCAAAAAAGACAAGTAGAACTTCCCTGGAAAAAGAGCCAAATTCAAGCCAGAGCCTAAATTCAAAACTACCCATTAAAAATATATTAGGAGAAACCAAACACACACTGTACAGAAAATTCAAGGGGCATAAAAAACTAACCTAGTATGGCATTTCACACTAATTGGCCACATATTTGGAAATGCAGGAATTTATGCCCCACTTCAACCCCATTTCAAAACGTAACCCTAACTATGGAGTCGGTATCAGGCACCTCCTGATCATTTTTTCAATGTTTCTTAGTGCTTGACCTTGCAACATAAATAATGTTCTTTTAACAGTTTTTTGAAAGCGATAGTACATTAAAGACAAAAAAACACACTTAGAGGTGAGATGAGAAATTTTCGTCTCATTCTTATTAGGGCTGTCGATTAATTGCAGTTAACTCATGCAATTAACAAAAAAAATTGCGATTAATCACAGTTTTAATTGCACTGTTAAACAACAGAATACCAATTGAAATGTATTAAATATTTTTGGTTGTTTCTCTACATTTTCAAATATATTGATTTCAATTACAAGACAGAATATAAAGTGTACAGTGCTCACTTTATATTATTTTTATTACAAATATTTCCACTGTAAAAATGATAAAATAAATAGTATTTTTCAATTCACCTCATAGAAGTACTGGAATGCAATCTCTTTATTGTGAAAGTGAAACTTATAAATGTAGATTTTTGTTACATAATTGCATTCAAAAACAAAACAATGTAAAACTTTAGCACTTACAAGTACACTTAGTCTTACTTCTTGTTCAGCCAATCGCTAAGACAAACAAGTCTGTTTACATTTTTGGGAGATAATGCTACCCACTTTTCATTTACAATGTCACCTGAAAGCGAGAACAGGCGTTCCCATGGCACTTTTGTGGCCGGCATTGCAAGGTATTTACGCTGCACGTATGCTGAACATTTGTATGCCTCTTTGTGCTTCAGTCACCACTCCACAGGACATGCTTCCATGCTGATGACACTCGTTAAAAAAATGTGTTAATTAAATTTGTGACTGTACTCCTTGGGGGAGAGTTGTATGTCTCCTGCTTTGTGTTTTACCGTATTCTGCCATTTATTTCATGTTATAGCAGTCTCGGATGATGAACCAGCACATATTGTTCGTTTTAAGAAAAATTTCACTGGAGATTTGGCAAAATGCAAAGAAGGAAATCTCACATTGGTACTAAAGATAGTTACAGCACTCGACCCAAGGTTTAAGAATCTGAAGCGCCTTCCAAAATCTGAGAGGGACGAGGTGTGAAGCATGCTTTCAGAAGTCTTAAAAGAGCAACACTCTGATGCAGAAACTACAGAACCCAATCACCAAAAAAGAAAATCAACCTTCTGCTGGTGGCATTTGACTCAGATGATAAAAATCAATGTGTCGGTCTGCTCTGCTTTGGATCATTATTGAGCAGAACCCATCATCAGTATGGACGCATGTCCTCTGGAATGGTGGTTGAAGCACGAAGGTATATATGAATCTTTAGTGCATCTGGCACATAAATATCTTGCAACACCGGCTACAACAGTGCTGTGCAAATGCCTGTTCTCACTTTCAGATGACACTGTAAACAAGAAGCAGTCAGCATTATCTCCTGCATATGTACATAAACTTGTTTGTCTGAGCGATTGGCTGAACAAGAAGTAGGACTGGGTAGATTTGTAGGCTCTAAAGTTTGACACGGTTTTATTTTTGAATGCAGTTATTTTTTGTGCATAATTATACATTTCTAAGTTCAACTTTGATGATTAAGAGATTGCACTACAGTACTTTTTTTTAAGTGAATTGAAAAATACTATTTCTTTTGTTTTTACAGTGCAAACATTCAAAATAAAAAAATATATAAAGTGAGCACTGTGCACTTTGTATTCTGTGTTGAAATTGAAATCAATATATTTGAAAATGTGAAAAACATCCAAAAATATTTAAATAAATCGTATTCTATTATTAACAGTGTGATTAATCACGATTAATTTTTTTAATTGCTTGACAGCCCTAATTTTCATTACTATTTGAATGTACAGATACTCTTCTTTCTCAATTGAACGTTTCTTGAGTCAGTGGCAGCATTCCATCCAGTGCTGTTTCAATCTCCACTGTTGGAAAATGGGTGTTCCATCTGCATCAGGCTCAAGGTACCTTTCCCATGCATTTGCAATTATTTGCGAAGACTTCTTGTTGGAGGCTTTATATAGGAATAAAATGATCTCATATCTGGTGTATACTCCAGGTTTTTTGTACTGATGTAGCTACACCAGTGCATGGTCAGTTACTGGTGCCCCATTTTGCACCAATGTAGTAAGTCTATACTATGTGGGATTGCACCAGTGTATTTATATCCCATTACCAAGGTTACTTAGATGCAAATTTCCCTACTCAAGAAAAGCCGAAAATTGTATTTAAATCCACCTTTGGTGAGATTCCTTTTTGCTTTACTGAATGTGAGAAACATTCTGAGACGTACAGTAAACTCAAATAAAGGTTGTAACACAGCAGTACACTTATATTATGTAAAGGAGTAACACAGCAGTAGTTCTATACATAACAGTGAATAGCAGTTACTTCATTGGAAGCTGTATGCTGCCATCTTAAATCTGTGTTCACTTATGAACTACAGTGAAAGGTTTGTTTTCTCCTCTGTGAACCTCCCTCCTCTGCACTTTACAGGAGCACTTAAATTTTTTCAAAGTACATTTTGATATTCAAATAAGCAGCAGTCAGCCTGTTGACCCAGAAAGCAATAATTTGATACCACCTACTGGAGTATTGAATGCAAGCCCATCGGTACTTGTTATTCATGGATGGGAATGGGCAAAATGCCTAGAACACTGTTCGATGTTTCAGAAATTTAGTTTTTTCAGAAAAATGTTAAATTACTACATCAACAGAGACTTCTGTTTTTGGTATACAGCCTAATGAAAGTATTACTTTTTAAGTTTAGTCACCGAAAAAAACCCATATATCTTCAAAAGCTTGTAGCAGGAAGAAAAAAATTATTTCTGAAAAACTGAAGTTTTACACAAGACTTTAAATGTGTATTTTGTCAGTTACATCTCTGTCAATACATTCATTAATTGTAAGAAGTTTGGGAAACCTCTTGTAAGAGGTGGTTAGGGAAAGCAAATGTATTCTCTGGCCCTGAAAAACAAAACAAAGCATACCCACTCTTTTTGGAACAGGCCAAAAGTAAAAAATGGCTGAATTTAGAGGCTGAAAATTGGCATATGCACATTCAATAGGGAACATATGATTAGCGACAGTAGGTTTGAGAAGTGTGGGATGAGAGAGAAATACTATAGGCAATTCAAAAACACTTCTGAGCATGCTCAGTACACTGAGCATAAGGGTCAGCTTTGAGAAGAGCTGAATGTACTGCCCAGCCTCACATGCATAAGCGCAGCTGCTCTCAGATTTGCTTGAGGGAGAATGCAAATATGCCGATGAAATAGAAACAAAAATGCTCCAAAAACCCTACAGAGACCAGAGAAAATGTAAACTACTGAGCATGTGATTTTTAGAGTCTCATCACAGTATGCAATATTATGCAAGTTCTAAGTTTTCCTTTTTTAAAAGAAGTGTAGTTCTCATGACCAAAGCTATATTTTAATTAATGTAATTTTTGTTATCATAAAGGTCTCATTTGGGGTTTAGAGGCTTTTTACAAAAAAATGTTATTCTCTGCCTTCCAGCCTTTTCCTTTACTCTGTAGCTGAAGGCAGACCAATGGTTGTTGCTCTGAGATCATGAATAGGGCCCTGAAAACAGTAACAGGGAGCAAGAAGGCAGGTTTAGCAAATGGTAGTTATTTATCTGTAATGGGAGGTTCTTCGAGATGTGTGATACCTATCTATATTCCACATGTGGGATACACATGCGTACCACTTGACTCAGTCCAGAGTTTCTTGCAAGTGTCTGCTGACCCACATATGCACAGTACCTCTCCTTCTGCTCCCAACCAAGGCATAAAGGCTGGGGTGGGCCGACACATCTCCAATTTCCCACTCTTACTGCAGTGTAACCAATTCACAGCACAGAGGACAGACGGTAGGTAGCGGAATACAGATAAGGACCATGCATCTTAAAGAACCTCCAGTTTCGGGTAAGTATCCTCCATTTCTTCTTCAAGTGATGATCCCTATGTCTTTTCCACATGTGGAAGATAAACAAGCAGTCAAACAGGTGATGACTGTAGTATTGCTGTCCCCAAAGCCATAGCCACAGCTAACGACTGTACCAGGCCGTAATAGCTTGGGAAGGTGCACGAACAGCTCCAAGTAGCTACCCTCCATATCTGTAATATGGGTATGTCTCTCAGAAGCAGCTGAAGTGGCTTGCCCATTGGTGGAATGAGCCTTTACCCCTTCCTGGGACAGAAAGGGATGCCAAATAGCTGGTAAGAAAAAGGTAATACAACCCGAGATCCATTTTGAAAGTCTCTGCACTGATACAGGTTGATGACCTGATACCTCTGCTATGGAAATAAACAGTTTAAGGTGTCTTTCTTATGTCCTTTGCTCATTGCAGATAAAAGGCCAAAGCCCCCTGGGCGTCCAGAGAATGCAGTTCTCTCTCCTCGTCTGCGACATGTGGTTTAGGACAATATATAGATGACCTGACACATAGGAAATGGAGAAACTACCTTGGCAAAGCAAGACCTTTTCTTTATAGAAGATAGTATATGGTGGGCCCACCATAAGCGCTCCCAGTTCACTAACTCTTCTGGCTGACTTTGTAGCTATCAGAAAGGCCACTTTCATGGACAGATGGGACATAGATCATGTAGCCAGCAGCTCAAAGGGAGTCTTAGTGAGAGATGATAGAATAAAATTGAGGCCCTACTGAGGTGCGAACTTCACCACTGGTAGAAAGGATCTGAGCATCCTCCTCAAAAATCTAGTTGTGACAGGGTGCATGAAGATTATACGGTTAGCCACTGGAGGATGGAAAGAGTTGACTGCTGCTAAATGCACCCACAGGGAACCAAACGCAAGACCTGAAGACTTTTAAGGGTAAGTAGACACTCTAAAACGTCAAGGATCCTGGGGGACTCTGGAAACAAATTGCGTTGATGAGCCCAAGCAGATAAGTGTTTCCATTTAGCTGAATAACAGCTTTGTGTAGAAATCTTTTTAACTTTGGATTACACCCTCCTGGAACATGAGCATTCGCTCTCTGATGGCCATCCAAATATACACAGCTTTGAGTAGCAGTCGCTCCTGAATTGCTGTGCGTGACCTTGCCCATGTTGTGTTAGCAGTTCCAGCAACAAGGGGATGCTCACAGGTGGTTGCACTGAGAGTTTCAACAGATCTGTGAACCAGAACTGTCTCGGTTCTGAGGAGTTGAGCATGAGGAGGATGACTCAAGCTGTCTCAGCAGATCTTCCATAGAACTTGTGTGATCAAAGGAATTGGAGGGAAGACATACCCCAAGTGACCCTCTGTGACATCAGGGGGCAATGAGCTGCTCTAAAACAGTATAGAGGAAGCTTCCTGTTTACCTGTGATGCAAAAAGATCACAAGCTAGCATTCTCCATTAAGCAAAGACATCACTGAGAATGGAATCAAGACTCTCCCATTCGCGATTCACAGAAAAGTGTCTGCTCAGGCAGTCCAGTAGGGAATTTTGAACCCCAGGTAAGTAAGCTCTGATAAGGCTATGTGATGTTTGATTCACCAGTAGCAGAGTGTGACTGTCTCTATGCACAAAGAAAGGGCTCTTGTTCCCCTTTGCTTACTTATATATAGCTATTATTACTATTATATTATATTATATATTACTATTACATTGTCCAACATTAACTGAACATATTTGGATTGGATGAGTAGAAGAAAAGCATTGCAGGCCTGGTGGACTGCCCTGGATTCTAGTAAGTTCATGTGCATTCTGGTCTCTCAGGGTATCCAGCTGCCTGTGCCACTTGATTGCCCATGTGCACACTACAACTCATTCCTCCTCCTCCTCCTCCCCTCCATCCTCTCAGCTCCCCACTGTGAGATGCGGGGAGCTGAACACTGGTTGCAAAACCTGATTGTTATACTGAGTCAGAAGATCAGGCTAAGGAGGAAGGGGTATGGGAAGCCGAACCGATAACATGAGGAGGTCAGAGAACCAGCATTGTTTTGGCCACACTAGAGCAATAAGAATGAGCTTTGCACAATCCAATTTAAGCCTGAGAATGACTTGTGGGATGCAGGAGAGTAGAAACCTTCAACCTTTGTGAGGCAATGAAGCACTGTTTCTCTGAGCATTTCACTGTAGGGGGCAACAAAGCTGGGGTATTCTAGAGGGCCTTCGAAGGTGCCAGGAAAGACTCATTTATCAGGACAGCTACTCTCCCCTGGAGCTGATGGTTGGAGAATATCCAGCATCTTATGGATATTCTCCTGCAGGAATATTCTGCCTGGATACCAAAGGTAGCAGCCATACACCTCAGGAGGCCCTGATGCAACTTAAAATCCTTGGATACTGAGGGAGAGGAAGATTCCAGCACAGTACAGTCATCCAGGGAGGACAAAGAGGCAGTTAGGTGCGCCAACAATGGATCCTGTTCTTGTACCACAGGATCCAGCTGGAAGAACCCTGTAGGTCCCGGGGAATGGACTAAGTAGTTGCTTGCAGTTGAGAGGTACAGCAGTGGAAGCTACCTTTGGGACTGATGACCTCACTCTGAAGTGGGTCAAAGAACAGGAACTCAGGGACCGAGGAGCACTCCAGTGATTCCAAGGAGGCTACTGGGCAGAAAGAGAAGGCGTTGGTGGCCAGTAGGCACTGGTCCAAGAGCCCCTGTCCTAACTTTGGGACAGATGCTGATCTTGGTATCAATAATGGTCTGAGAGCAATCTTTGGCACCTATCCAGGAGGACAACCCAGAGGTTCTGTAATGACAACAGGAGAGCCAACCCTGATGGGGGAAAACAACTGATCAGACTCATATGAAGCCAAATAAGAAGGTAGCATTGGTGCCGAAGAGAAGTGAAGTGGAGTGTCGGCACTGGTGGCATCAAATGGGACACACTTGCCCCCACTACCAGGAAAGGTGTTGGCACCAAGGCCAGTACCAAATTCCAGGATGGGATCTGCCGCCACGATGCCACCACCGCCGAAGGATGCAGCAGTGTCAAAAGGGTCTTCAGTGCTGGACCTGGCCTAGACTCCCTAGTCTACAACTCAGCTGGTTCGAGCTGCAGTGCCAATGAACCCGACAGCTCTGTGACACAACCAGATATTGTCCAGGGCACTCTGGAGGACGAGCCGGTGGAAGCCATAGCACCAGAGAACTCCTGAACTAGCTGAGAGTCTGGGACTGAGAGGCAAAGTAAGTCTGATGCCGCCTAGTATGCTATCAGCTTGGAGACAGTTGGCACTGGTGCCAGCATCATCAGTACTGGACTCAATGGACACCCCACGGCTGGAATCAGAGTTGACAGTACAGGCCCTTGCTGCTCACAGCACGATACTGGGAGCAGTTGGAAGGACCTGCTCCATCCCATGTGACGGAGGGAGTAAAGTGCCAGTCAGCACTCCCCTTCAAAGAGAAGTCTCCCCGAGCCCTGGAACAGTCTCAACACATTTAATGGGCCATCTTCTGCACTGCACTGGAGAAAGTTGAATGACCCCTTTTCCTTTTGGGGGAAACGCCAGAGCTTGAGTGTGCAGTAGCATCACCTGCCAGATCCAAAGGTGACAACTGATCAGATGAGGGTCTCGGTGCCAAAGCGGGCTTCATGGCCTGTTCCAGAAGGTGCTGCTTCAACCACAAGTCTCTCACCACCTGAGTCCTCTTTGTGAACGACTCGCAGATGGAGCATCTCTCTTTAATATGTCTGTTGCTAAGACACAACAATCACCTTGTGTGGGGGTCGCTGCTGGGGATGGCCCTCCTACACAGCAGGCAATCCTTGAACCCTGGTGAGAACATCACACAGGGCAACCAGCTACTCTAACACTAAACTAACACAAAACTAAATCTATGGTACAACAACCACCATATACAAAAAATTCTCAGAAAACAGAGCAAAAGTGTGAGGTGAAGACACCACGCACAGCTCTGAATCTAGCCTAGTCTGTGACAAGGAAGGTCGGGGCGGCAGGGAAGGGGGCCACAGAGCATGAGCGTCACCTCTATGGATACTGCTAAACAAAGTTCTCCAGCTCTGGTGCGTGGGGCACCCCCACACCACATGCAATACAAGGCTTCATCTACTCAAAGAAGAAAGTTAAGGTTGCACAACAATATTAACTCTGCCATGGCGCACACAGTATTATTCCTAATTTTTTTTTATGTGTAGTTTAATATATTATCTGTTTCTGCTGTTAAATGTGCCCATAAGCTAACAAAACTGGAGACCAATATGAGCCAACTATTGTTTTGTGTTTTGAAACCACAACTGTAGCATATCTTTATTTTTAGGGGCTTCTCAAACACAGCTACATCAGTGGTGGAATCGGACAGCTTTCTCTCACAGCAACTCAGAAACCCCAAACCTCTCATGTAACGTACAACCGCTGTGATTAGGAGATGAGATGCAAAACAATGTGAGTTTGTAAGTCACCCATGTGTGCTAACTGTGGAAAGTACTTAGATACCACAGTGATAGATACAAGATCCTGAATGCAACTGTTCATCATAGGGTTGCCAACTTTCTACTCGCACAAAACCGAACACCCTTGCCCCACCCCTCCGCCAAGGCTTCGCTCCTCCTTCCCGGTCAATGGGAGCTGTAGAGCTGGTGCTCCGGGTGGGGGCAGCATGTGGAGCCCGCTGGCTGCCCCTATGCCTAGAAGCCGGAGGGGGGACATGCTGCTGCTTCTGGGAGCCTGCCTTAGCCCTGTCAACTGAACTTTTAACGGCCCGGTCAGCGGTGCAGAGCGGAGCTGCCATGGTCCCTTTTCGACTGGGCATTGCAGTCGAAAACCAGACACCTGGCAACCCTAGTTCATCAGCTCACAGCACACAGTGGAACAATTGTGGGCAGGCAGTGAACAATAGCTAGTTTGAAACTAGGAGAATTGAGGTAGTCAAAATGTAAATACCCAAACTGAAATTTGGCCAGGACACTGTGATACATGGTCTTATATGAGCAGAACTTTGTTCACGTTAAAACTAAAAAAAAAGGGGGCTTGTCTACACTAGACATTTTTTCGGTTGTACCACTAGAGTTATGCCAGTGTAACTCCCCTCTTCCAAAGCACTATAAGCTACCACTGAAAAACCCATTCTTATACTAGAATAAGACTGTTCACATGGGAGTTACGCTACAGCCATTTAAATATAACTACACTATACAGCCATTTAAATTCACACCCTACATTATAGCAGTATAACCTCTATGCATCTGTGCATTTGAACGAATCCTAAAAGATCATGGGCCTGTTTCTAAGAGCTGCTGAGTCCCTGAAGTTCCTATATAGCTTCATTTGGCATTTCTGGTGCTTGAAAATTGAGCTGCATATGTCATGGGAAATGTTTGCTGAGCCTTTTCAGTGCGGAACCACATACCAATGGATGTCAGGGAGTGGATAAACACTAATTTTGCTGATTGTTCCTGGTTCTGAGATTCCACTTAATGGTCTAGAAGTTCTTCAGGAAACCACAGCTGGAATACATGCACAATAGCTGAAGCACAAAGTGCCGTATATACTCATTCATAAGCCGAATTTTTTTAGTGAAAAAGGGAAGCAGAGAAGGGGGTCGGCTTATGAACAGGTATAGAGCAGGAGAGGTGGTACACAGCCCCTCTCCCCAACAGAGGGAACAAGGAGAGCCAGCACAGCCAGCAGAGCCACAAGGGAAGAGGCGGGGCCAAAGTCTCTCTGCTTCTGGCCACGCTGCTCTTCCCCCAGCCTCCGAAGCAGCTGCTGCTCTGGGGCTGGCAGGCTGCAGCCGCGCCACTTGGCCCCGTCCACCAGAGCAGGCTGCAGCCCTGTCGCTCAGCCCCGTCCACCAGAGCATGCTGCGGCTGCGCCGCCCGGTCTGGCCCACCGGAGCAGCTCCGGCCAGGCCAGAGACATCCTCCCTTGGCCCTCCCCAGATAAAGTGGGAATGGATGGGATGGGGAGAGTATGGGGGTCCTGGGCTAGGGGTGGCGTCATGCAGGGGGTGCTCCCCTGACCCCCAGCTTCTCCCCACCCAAAAATTTCAACAGCAGTTGTTGTCCCGGCCCATCAGGGTAAGCAGCTGGTGTGCTGGGACACTTTGTTCACTTAGGTTTACCTCCGTGCCTGTGGACGCTCGAGGTAAACAAACCATCTCGGTCCACCAGCAGCTTATCCTGATGGCCCAGGAGCCAAAGTTTGCTGACCCCTGAATTACAGGGTCAGCTTATGAATGGGTCATAACAATTTTCCATTTTTACTTATCCATCTTCGGAGGGTCGACTTATAAATGAACAGGCTTATGATCGAGTATATACGGTATTTAAACTATACAATACCAATTCACAAGTGTGCTTTCATTTATATTGCATTCACATTAAAAGAAGGAAATACTATTGACTGGCTCAGTAAAATATATTTTATTTGTGCATGGAGTATTTTAGTATGAAACTTATTACCTGCATTAAAATGAAAGCTACAAAAAATAATAATTTTCCATTACTAAAAACTCTGAAATATTATGGTTTAAAAAAGGTAAATGCAATGCTATCATATCATTGGTATATGGCTTGTAATATGGCTTACATTGATACTTGATTTTATTTTTTCCCCACCTGACATTGCAGATGACCAAATTCTTTCCAGATGGCAGTATGAAATAAACTTTACATTGGGTATTGTTTCTGTTGGGAGAAGTCCTTCCTGGCCATACTTAGTACTGTTTTTTCTCAGGAAGCTGAGAAATGTTATAATGTAGTGATTAACACTGGCTGTGGAGCTGCTGTTTCCTTGCCAATAAAGGGCAGAGTCTTTAAAAAACACTCCATTCATTTTTAGCCTCCCTTATGTTCCTTTTTAGGTTCCGTTCCCCACTCCTGATCTACGTTATGAAAAGACTGTTGTTTAAAGAGACATTTAATTGCAATGTGCAATGAAAGCATATGCTGGTTTGATAGGCTGCTTTGAAAATAATGTGATTTTTAGAAGCAGAAATACCTTTATTAATGAATTTCGAACACTAACATACCAAATGAAAAACTTGGTGAAGATAAAGCTAAGGCTACAAATACAGATTTATTAATTACATCACTCATTACTTTAGTTATAACAAAAGAACAGATGTTTGAATGTCAGGAAACTAGAAGGTTATAGTTCAAAACAGACGAATGTCAGAAAATCTCAAGTGCCCAAGTCCTTTTTTGAGATGGCAAGAATACATTAGAGGGCTTCACTAAAAATGAAATATTCTCTCTCAATGCACATGTCTCAAACAACCCTGTTTTATATACCCAGACTTTGCCAAAATAACTCTTTTGGCAGAAAGAAACACATTTGTGAAATGTCAAGCTATAGGATCTTTACTGTGGAATTTAGGAGAGCTCAAAATTGCCCTTTAATGGAAAGTTTCTTACAACCTCAACTGTGGAGTCACTGTTGTGCCACCTTAATACTGCTGCTCTGAGTGTTTCAACACACTGAGCCTTTACAAAATACCAGGATTGCTCTCTTAATTGCCTGACTGAGGCAATGGAACAATCTGAACCCACCTGCAGGATGCAACCCATGTCCTTTGCATAAATACAATCTCCAAATCCTGAATTGTCTGTTGACAGCTAATCTAAGATTTTTGGAGTTTGGTCTAATGTTTCCTGTCATACTTAGAAAGGACTCAGCAAAATGATGCTGTCTAACCTCAGACTATAGAAGAAAGGTAGAAGTTATCGCTTGTGCCCTCATATGAGATCCCTCCAGGCAAGGAAGCCTTGATTTGTTAATTAAGACTGAGTTCAAAAATCAGCTGGTATCAGAATAAGTTAAAACCACTGGGCAAAATTCTTTTCCATTTTATTTAAGGTAACAGATTACACATCTAATGACTTATGGGCATCTATCTATAATAAATTAATGGCATCTTGATCACAGGCAATAGTGCAGAAGTGCGCACACACAAATACCTAGCAGTAGTAAAAACAGATTTTTCAGATGCACATTTTTATTTGCATTAATTTAGGCTTTCACAGAGCAGGATTTCACATGTAAAGCTCCTCAGCATTACCCATGTTACTATTTTAAATCTCACTATTTCTTTTTGTGGAAAATGAATACTTTCTTTCTCTACAGCTCTTGGATTTGTTTTTTCATTCTGGCACACATACAACAGTTAAATCATTTTTGCACCTTTTGACCTTAAAGCTAGCCACATGATCAAGTATTTCACTGAAACTCTTTCACTAATACTATGATCAGTTCAGCTGTAGATTCATGCCAATCTCATTACAGTTAAACTGTGTTACTATTCAAATTGTATTTGACCAACAGCAAAGGATAAGAAAACGGAGCATTCTTATTCATGTTCTAAAAGTTCAAATAGCTTTTTCCTATTCTCTCTGCCAAAAAAACAGATTTGCCCAGGTTATGGTACTGCGGATGAGCACTGCACTGAGAGATCATTTTCTTTTAATGTGCACTTGGGTCTATGACTTTTTAGATTATTAGCTGAAAAAAGGCAAAATGCATTATTTCTAATCTGCATCTTGGAAAGATACTGTGCACTTTCTTCAGCGAAGAAACAGCTAGCAAACAGGAGAGTTTTGCGAAGGAGTTCTGCTGGTGAAGGAGGAGCGATTACATGACCCTTGGAGTAAGTTTGTCTGTAATGCGTGTGTTTGTGTTGTGCTTGCTGCTTGACTGAAATATACCATGTGGTGTGTTTGTTTGGGGGACTGTGTGCTGAGCCTAGCTGCCTGCTAAGCAAGGCTGAGAGCTTCTTAACGAGGCTTTGATCCCTAAGCCCTTTAGCACCCATCAACCCTTAACCGGGGGTGGGGCTACTCAGGAAGACCAGGGCTTTCAAAAGCGACTAGAGGACCTAGCAAACAGGAGAGGCTAACGGGGGAGTTTTGCAATGGAGTTCTCCAGGTGAAGGAGGAGCAATTACGTGACACTTAGGGTAAGTTTGTTGTCTGTAGTGTGTGTTTGTGGTGTGCTTGCTGCTTGACTGAAATATACCGTGTGGTCTGTTTGTTTGGGGGACCGTGTGCTGAGCCAGAAGAGCTAGTGAACAGGAGTTTTGCAAGGGAGTTTAGAGAGGGAGTGTATGGGGGGGAGGGGGGGCTACATACACTTACCATTCTTTAAACTTAAAGCCAAAAACACACCCTTGTAAAAACAAAACATCAACAAAGGACCGAGCTGCAGGAGTAAAAAGAGAATTCAGGCAGAAGTCCAACACCACAGTGGGGGCTACCCAGTTTATTGCACCCAGTGCAGCATGTATGATTACCTGCCCTATGGGCAGCTGGCGTAGGTGTACATTCGGTGCAAGAAGTTCCCGGCCCTCAGAGACCATGTATGGGCTTTGGAGACCACGGTGGCTAAACTGGAAGAGCTAAGGGAGACAGAGAGGTACATAGATGAGACTTTCCGGGACACAGCTGAATGGTTCCACCCCCTATCTGACAGTCTCTGTGCAGTTGAGGGAATGAAAGTCTCAGGGAAGGACAACATCCAACTGGAGCAGAGGGAAACAATCCCATAGTTGGGATCCTCCTTCCAGATGATGATGTGGTATTCTCTCGCACTAAGAATACCTCTCTGCTTGAGGGAACTCCAGTTATTAGGAAGAGACCGGTAATAGTTATGGGGGATTTGATCATTAGAAACATAGATAGCTGGGTTTGCAATGACTGGAAGAACTGCATGGTGACTTGCCTGCCTGGTGCGAAGGTCTCAAGACATCTAGATAAACTTATGTGTAGTGCTAGGGAGGAGCTGGTGGTCATGGTACATGTAGGTACCAAGGACATAGGGAAGGACAGAAGACAGGTCCTGGAGGTCAAATACAGACTGCTAGGTAAAAAATTGAAGTCCAGGACCTCTAATAGTAGCATTCTCTGAAATTCTTCCAGTTCCACGCACAGGACCAATTAGACATGCAGAACTGCAGTGTCTCAATGTGTGGATGAGACAATGGTGTAGGGAGGAGGGGTTTAGATTTATTAGGAACTGGGGAAACTTTTGGGAAAGGGGGAGCCTATACAGGAAGGATGGGCTCCACCTAAACCAAAATGGAACCAGATTGCTGGCACTTAAAATTAAAAAGTTCATAGAGCAGTTTTTAAACTAAGGACTGGGAGAAAGCCGACAGGTGTGGAGGAGCACCTGGTTCGGAGAGACACATCCCTTAGGGGAGGATCTATTAATGGAGATTCTCTATGTCCTAGTAAGGAGGAGAGGATGGAAGATGATAAAATACGGGTAGGATCTGATGAGAAACAGTCAAATTAAAAAGAGTCACATTCAATTACATCATGTAATGGCAGACAGCTAAAAACTGACAAGTTTTTAAAGTGCTTATATACAAATGCTAGAAGTCTAAATAATAAGATGGCTGAATTAAAGTGCCTCACATTAAATGAGGATATTGATATAATAGGCATCACAGAAACTTGGTGGAATGAAGATAATCAATGGGACACATTTCAGAGTAGCAGCCGTGTTAGTCTGTATCTGCAAAAAGAACAGCAGTCAACAAGACTGTCCTTCCAATATATTTTGTATCCTGGTATTACTGTGTCCCATTGAAAGAACAGGAGTACTTGTGGCACCTTAGAGCCTAACAAACTTATCTGAGCATAAGATTTCGTGGGCTACAGCCCACTTCATCGGATGCATGCAGTAGGTCACTCGATTACAGACCTAAAAGTCACAATATTACAACAAAAAAACTTCAAAAACAGACTCCAACGAGAGACTGCTGAATTGGAATTAATTTGGAAACTGGACACCATTAAATTAGGCTTGAATAGAGACTAGGCATGGATGTGTCATTACACAAAGTAAAACTATTTCCCCATGTTTATTTTTCCTTCCTACTGTTCCTCACACGTTCTTGTTGACTGCTGGAAATGCCCCATCTTGAATATCACTACAAAAGGTTTTTTTTTTTCTCTCCTGCTGGTAATAGCTCACCTTAACTGATCACTCTCCTTATAGTATGTATGATAATACCCAATGTTTCATGTTCTCTGTGTATATAAAATCATCCTACTGTATTTTCCACTGCATGCATCCGATGAAGTGGACTGTAGCCCACGAAAGCTTATGCTCAAATAAATTTGTTAGTCTCTAATGTGCCACAAGTACTCCTGTTCTTTCAATGGGACACAGTAATACCAGGATACAAAATATATTGGAAGGACAGAACAGGTCGTGCTGGTGGGGGAGTGGCACTATATGTGAAAAAAAGCATAGAATCAAATGACTTAAAAATCTTCCATGAACCAAACTGTACCACAGAATCTCAATGCCTAGTAATTCCATAATTCATAAATGATCTGGAGGATGGTGTAGATTGCACTCTCAGCAAATTTGCGGATGATACTAAACTGGGAGGAGTGGTAGATACGCTGGAGGGGAGGGATAGGATACAGAAGGACCTAGACAAATTGGAGGATTGGGCCAAAAGAAATCTGATGAGGTTCAATAAGGATAAGTGCAGGGTCCTGCACTTAGGACGGAAGAATCCAATGCACCGCTACAGACTAGGGGCCGAATGGCTAGGCAGCAGTTCTGCAGAAAAGGACCTTGGGGTGACAGTGGACGAGAAGCTGGATATGAGTCAGCAGTGTACCCTTGTTGCCAAGAAGGCCAATGGCATTTTGGGATGTATAAGTAGGGGCATAGCGAGCAGATCGAGGGACGTGATCGTTCCCCTCTATTCGACATTGGTGAGGCCTCATCTGGAGTACTGTGTCCAGTTTTGGGCCCCACACTACAAGAAGGATGTGGAGAAATTGGAGAGAGTCCAGCGAAGGGCAACAAAAATGATTAGGGGTCTAGAACACATGACTTATGAGGAGAGGCTGAGGGAGCTGGGATTGTTTAGCCTGCAGAAGAGAAGAATGAGGGGGGATTTGATAGCTGCTTTCAACTACCTGAAAGGGGGTTCCAAAGAGGATGGCTCTAGACTGTTCTCAATGGTAGCAGATGACAGAACGAGGAGTAATGGTCTCAAGTTGCAGTGGGGGAGGTTTAGATTGGATATTAGGAAAAACTTTTTCACTATGAGGGTGGCGAAACACTGGAATGCGTTACCTAGGGAGGTGGTAGAATCTCCTTCCTTAGAGGTTTTTAAGGTCAGGCTTGACAAAGCCCTGGCTGGGATGATTTAACTGGGAATTGGTCCTGCTTCGAGCAGAGGGTTGGACTAGATGACCTTCTGGGGTCCCTTCCAACCCTGATATTCTATGATTCTATGATTCCATACTCTTAATAATAAGAATATAGCAGTAGGGATCTATTACTGATCACCTGACAAGGACGGTGATAGTGACTGTTAAATGCTCAGGGAGATTAGAGAGGCTATTAAAATAAATAACACGATAATAATAATAATGGGGGATTTCAACTATACCCGTATTTATTGGGTACATGTCATCTCAGGACAGGATGCAGAGATAAAGTTTCTTGACCCATTAAATGACTGCTTCTTGGAGCAGCAAGTCCTGGAACCCACAAAAGGAGAGGCAGTTCTTGATTTAGTCCTAAATGGAGCATAGGATCAGGTTCAAGAGGTGAATATAACTGGACCACTTGGTAATAGTGACCATAATATAATTAAATTTAACATCCCTGTGGTGGGGAAAACACCATAGCAGCTCAACACAGTAGCATTTAATTTCAGAAAGGGGAACTACACAAAAATGAGAAAGTTAGTAAAAGAGAAATTAAAAGGCACAGTGCCAAAAGTGAAATCCCTGTGAGCTGCATGGAAACTTTTTAAAGACACCATAATAGAGGCTCAACTTAAATGTATACCCTAAATTAAAAAACACAGTAAGAAAACCAAAGAAAGTGCAACCATGGCTAAACAACAAATTAAAAGAAGCAGTGAGAGACAAAAAGGCATTCTTTAAAAAGTGGAAGTTAAATCCTAGTGAGGAAAATAGAAAGGAGCATAAACACTGGCAAATGACGTGCAAAAATATAATTAGAAAGGCCAAAAAAGAATTTGAAGAACAGCTAGCCAAAGACTCAAAAAGTAATAGCAAAAAAATTTTTAAGTACATCAGAAGCAGGAAGCCTGCTAAACAACCAGTGGGGACACTAGACAATCGAGATGCTAAAGGAGCACTCAAAGATAAGGCCATTGTGGAGAAACTAAATGAATTCTTTGCATCAGTCTTCATGGCTGAAGATGTGAAGGAGATTCCCAAACCTGAGCCATTCTGTTTAGATGACAAATCTGAGGCACTGTCACAGATTGAGGTGTCATTAGAGGTGGTTTTGGAACAAACTGATAAACTAAACAGTAATAATTCATCAGGACCAGATGGTATTCACACAAGAGTTCTGAAGGAATTCAAATGTGAAATTGCAGAACTACTAACTGTAGTTTGTAGCCTATCATTTAAATCAACTTCTGTACCAAATGACTGGAGGACAGCTAATGTGACACCAATTTTTAAAAAGGGCTCCAGAGGTGATCCTGGCAATTACAGGGCGCTAAGGCTGACTTCAGTACCAGATAAACTGATTGAAACTATAGTATAGAACAAAATTGTCAGACATATAGATGAACATAATTTGTTGGGGAAGAGTCAACATAGTTTTTGTAAAGGGAAATCATACCTCAAGCTACTAGAATTCTCTGAGGGGGGTCAACAAGCATGCGGACAAGGGGGATACTGGGACAAGGGGGATATAGTATACTTAAATTTTCAGAAAGCCTTTGACAAGGTCCCTCACCAAACGCTCTTAAGCAAAGAAAACTGTCATGGGATAAGAAGGAAGGTCCTCTCATGGATTAGTAACTGATTAAAAGATAGGAAACAAAGGGTAGGAATAAATTGTCAATTTTCAGAATGGAGAGAGATAAATAGTGGTGTCCCCAGAAGTCTGTACTGCATCCAGTCCTATTCAACATATTCATAAATGATCTGGAAAGAGAGGTAAACAGTTATATGGCAAAATTTGCAGATGATACAAAACTACTCAAGATAGTTAAGTCCCAGGCAGACTGCAAAGAGCTACAAAAGGAGCACACAAAACCGGGTGACTGGGCAACAAAAATGATGGATGAAATCCAGTGTTGATAAATGCTAAGTAATGCACATTGGAAAACATAATCCCAACTATACATATAAAATGATGGGGTCTAAATTAGCTGTTACCACTCAAGAAAGTTCTTCGAGTCATTGTGGATAGTTCTCTGAAAACAATCACTCAATGTAAAGTAGCAGTCAAAAAAAGCTTACAGAATGTCGGGAATAATTAAGAAAGGGATAGATAATAAGACAGAAAATATCATATTGCCTCTATATAAATCCATGGTATGCCCACACACTGTGTGCAGATGTGGTCACCCCATCTCAAAAAAGATATACTGGAATTGGAAAAGGTACAAAAAAGGGCAACAAAAATGATTAGGGGTATGGAATGGCTTCCATATGAGGAGAGATTAAGAAGACAGGGACTTTTGATCTTAAGGGGCGGGGGGGAGAGAATAGGATAAGAAGTCTATAAAGTCATGACTGGTGGGGAGAAAGTAAATAAGAAAGTGTTATTTACTCCTTCTCCTAACACACAAACTAGGAGTCACCAAATGAAATTAACAGGTAGCAGATTTAAAACTAACAAAAGTTAGTTTTTTAGGAAGTATGTTTTTGAAGTTTTTTTGTTGAAGAATTGCCACTTTTAGGTCTGAGATTGAGTGACCAGAGAGTTTGAAGTGTTCTCCGACTGGTTTTTGAATGTTATAATTCTTGACGTATGACACAAGACACTGCTGAATTGGAATTAATTTGCAAACTGGATACAATTAACTTAGGCTTGAATAGAGACTGGGAGTGGAAGGGTCATTACACAAAGTAAAACTATCCCCCCCTCCCCCGCACACACTGTTCCTCAGACGTTCTTGTCAACTGCTCGAAATGGCCCACCTTGATTATCGATACAAAAGATTCCCTTCCCTTCCCCCCCCCCCACCCTCCTGCTGGTAATAGCCCACCTTAAGGGATCACTCTCCTTACAGTGTGTACGGTAACTCCCATTGTTTCATTTTCTCTGTGTATATAAATCTCCGCACTGTATTTTCCACTGAATGCATCCAATGAAGTGAGCTGTAGCTCACGAAAGCTTATGCTCAAATAAATTTGTTAATCTCTAAGGTGCCACAAGTACTCCTTTTCTTTTATGAAAATATACTTCCTTTTTTCAGACTGGCAGCCATGTTAGTCTGTATTCGCAAAAAGAAAAGGAGTACTTGTGGCACCCTAGAGACTAACGAATTTATGTGAGCATAAGCTTTCGTGAGCTACAGCTCACTTCATCGAATGCATTCAGTGGAAGATAGAATGGGGAGATTTATGTACACAGAAAACATGAAACAATGGGTATTACCATACACACTGTAAGGAGAGTGATCACTTATGATGAGTTATTACCAGCAGGAGAGCGAGGCGGGGGGCGGGAGGGGGAGGAAACCTTCTGTAGTGATAATCAAGGTGGGCCATTTCCAGCAGTTGACAAGAACGTTTGAGGAACAGTGGGGGCGGGGAGAATAAACAAGGGGAAATAGTTTTACTTTGTGTAATGACCCATCCACTCCCAGTCTCTATTCAAGCCTAAGTTAATTGTATCCAGTTTGCAAATTAATTCCAATTCAGCAGTCTCTCATTGGAGTATGTTTTTGAAGTCTTTTTGTTGAAGAATTGCAACTTTTAGGTCTGTAATTGAGTGACCAAAGAGATTGAAGTGTTCTCCAACTGGTTTTTGTATGTTATAATTCTTGACGTTTGATTTGTGTCCATTTATTCTTTTGCATAGAGACTGTCCGGTTTGACCAAGGTACATGGCAGAAGGGCATTGTTATTTTCTTTGTTGGGCCTGTCCTGTAATAGGTGATTTCTGGGTACTCCTCTGGCTCTGTCCATCTGTTTCTTCACTTCAGCAGGTGGGTATTGTAGTTGTAAGAATGCATGATAGAGATCTTGTAGATGTTTGCCTATGTCTGAGGGGTTGGAGCAAATGTGGTTGTACCGCAGAGCTTTGCTGTAAACAATGGATCGTGTAGTGTGGTCTGGATGAAAGCTGGAGGCATATAGGTAGGCATAGCGGTCAGCAGGTTTCCGGTATAGGGTGGTGTTTATGTGACCATTGCTTATTAGCACCGTAGTGTCCAGGAGGTGGATCTCTTCTGTGGATTGGTCCAGGCTGAGGTTGATGGTGGGATGGAAATTGTTGAAATCATGGTGGAATTCCTCAAAGACTTCTTTTCCATGGGTCCAGATGATGAAGATGTCATCAATGTAGTGCAAGTAGAGTAGGGGCATTAGGGGATGAGAGCTGAGGAAGCGTTGTTCTAAGTCAGCCATAAAAATGTTGGCATACTGTGGGGCCATGCTGATTTGAAGGTATACATTGTCCCCAGTGTGAAATAGTTATGGGTGAGGACAAAGTCACAAAGTTCAGCCACCAGGTTAGCCGTGACATTATCGGGGATAGTGATCTTGACGGCTTGTAGTCCATCTTTGTGTGGAATGTTGGTGTGGAGGGCTTCTACACCCAGAGTGGCCAGGATGGTGTTTTCAGGAAGATGGATTGTAGTTTCCTCAGGAAGTCAGTGGTGTCTCGAAGATAGCTGGGAGTGCTGGTAGACTCCCTCCTCAGGCCCATCATTTGATGATCACCTGTTCTATTAATTTCCTCTGGGGCACCTGGCATTGGCCACTGTCGGAAGACAGGATACTGGACTAGATGGACCTTTGGTCTGACTCAGTATGGCCGTTCTTATGTTCAGAAGCATAATCAAATACTTCATGGGAGATGTGGCATAGTTACTAGAATATTTCAGAATGCTTTTGCTGATGGAAGCTCATATAAGGCATTAAACTATTAGCACCATTCAGAGTTTTGAAAGAAGCAATTTTGCTTTTGATTTCTCTTGCTGTGCAACAATTCTGTCAGAGCAGTGGTCTATGGTGGCCTTTCCAGCTGCCACCAACTACCTTCTGAAGAGGTAGGCTCTCACTGATATAGCAACTGAAGCCAATATCAGTGCTCCAAGAAGGTGCTTGGGTCACTGCTCCAAGTGAGATTGTATTAATGTGACCACAGTTCTGTAGGGCGAGACTGCCAGGGCTCACAGACAAACAGTAAATCCCATGGCGTAGCATTCAGCTGATATTTTTTAAAAGGAGGGGAGGGCAGAGTAAGGGGTGGAAGGAAATAGATGTAGCTTCCCAGGGAGCTGGACTGAACAGTAACACACGTGAATTATGAGCTTCATGTATCCAAAGCAATGGATTCAATGTGGGAGAAAGGATGTTTTCTCCAGAACTTAAAGGCGGTCAGAATCCCCGACTCCATCCTGCAGAAGCTGCTCACAAGAGGAGGCGAATTATCCAATATGGGAAACTGTAGAAAATCTCTGTGCATGTCTTAATTTATGTAAATGTCAAGTCACGCAGGATGGTACAGGATGAGAATTTTTGAAAGAGGGATTTCAACTCAGATCACCTTCAATGGGAAGGGAGGGAGTAGAATTAGCCAAGGGAAATTTTTCTACTACTGGGTCTTTTTCCCCCTAGGGAGCTCAATCTGAAATCTCACACTTGCACTTCTCTGCCAAGAGGCTACGCACACAACATGTAAATCAAATAGAAAATCGTATTTTTTTTTTCTTTACACATGGCAAAGCCAAAAGGTTACTGCTATCTGAAGCTGCTCTATCTCCCTGACTCTGTAGGAGTACAGATAGGATATGGCATGCCAAATATTACCACTCTTACTTTTTTCCATTTTTTTAGAAAGAGAAAAGGGAGGTGGTTTCCACCCTACACTGTGAGTCAATTTTAAATATTCTGTTAACTTTTTTTTCTCCGAATAAACAGAAGAATTTATAGTGTACTGATTCACTGTGTGCTACCAGCATAACAGATTGATTCCATGTTACATTTAAGAAGCAAGGAGTCATGTTAAAATGTTTTACAATTATTATATACTGAAGCATTTTAATTTTCTAGTTTGTAGATTTTAATCCAACATAGCACATTCCTGCACCCACGCTGTGCAGTTACAATAGATGTTTCATCAGCCAAGCGAGGCTGAAGACAAAAATATTTAATGGAGACAAAAGCTCTACAGAAATGCCAGCAAGCTAAAGGGAAGGAATGCATGATAAATGAAGAATGTGACCAGAGATAACTGGTAGGGGCATATTGAGCTTTGTGCAGTTCCACTCAAAACTTAAAATGCCGATTACTACTGTACATTATACTGGGCAAAATAAAGACTTTTTAAAAGCAACTAACACACTTCTGTTGAACAACAGTTCATTGTCAAAGCTGTTATCCCTGGATAGCAAAATTGTATCTTTGTGGCAATTTTAGAAAAATATTTTTAAAACAGAGAGCCTTTTTTATTCGATTAAAAAAAAGTCTAAATTTAGTTCGTAGAGAAAGGTTTTAACCAGGTCACTTATTGATGTTCAGATAACACAAGTACCTCACACTTCGTGAAACGCTCAGCATTTCCCCTCTATTTATGCTTGTGCTACATGCTACAACAAAAAGAAGCAACCAATATGTTTTTCCTGGCATCAAACAAAAAAACTTCTGTGAAGGACATGTAGAATATCTGATTGTACCTCAGAAAATCTAATTAACACCCCGCCCCACATGATTTATACAGTAAGATACAAATAACCCCTATTATATTATATTGCACAAACCACACTTCTCTCCTCCTTCATCCTTGATCAACGTCACATCTCTCCTAGACTGTAAATATGGGGCAAGGCCTTTGACTGATTTCTCTGTACCATGTCACATGGCACTATATATATGAGTGCATTTACAGAAGTTATGCAGTGCAGGCAGTGTACGATGCCAAGCGAAGATGGGCGGGTCATGTAATCCGCAGGCAAGACAATAGATGGGCAACCTGCATCAGTGACTGGATCCCCAGAGACCACAAGCAACCGCTGGGCAGACCCGAGCGGGCAGATCCCATGACAAAACTCTGGACAGAAATGGAAAGAACGTGCTCACAACAAAATGGAATGGTGTGGCGTTGACTTGCGTTCGTGAAGTTACGAGGACAAGCCGGACAAAGGTGATTTAAAGAAGTTGACTGTTTTAGCATGGTCTTTCACTACTGCCCAAACCAAGATCCTTTCTAATTCCTTTGGCCTTCCCTCTAGGTTTATGACCGCAGTGAGCTGCACTATCCAGAGTGCCAATAGGCCAGTGTTTTTAGCAGGTTTGTAACCAGTGTGTTAAAAAACTGTACATTATAAATATCTATCTTTTGAATCATTCCTCAGTCATGTTTTCTCAATTATATAAAAAGTAATGACCCAGTGAAATATATTAGTTTTTCTCTTCCCTCCAAACTCACAATCACAGTTGGACAATTAAGTGGCATATGTGTTGGCCCTAACAAACAAAACAGGATTCCTTAACTCTTTGAAGTAAATGAAAAGGAGCAACAACTTGAAAAACTTTTAACCAGATCAAAGAATTAAATTCCTAGCTCCTACCCCCTCGAGATTTCAGATTAAATTAGGTCTTATAAAAACAACAAGGATGCCTTGTGGCACCTTAGAGACTAACTAAAACACAGTGGTTTTTTTTTTTTTTTTAATTAAATAGAAGTTCTTCCAACTACCAGCCCTGAAACAAGTGATTTAACAAGCATCACACAGGACTTCTGTGACAGAGGCAGGGACAGAATCCTGTTCTCCAGAGCAGCATTTAACGACTTTAACAATGACACCCTCCAGTCTCTTCCTGCAATCCACTGCCTAATTCACTACACACCTCCCAACTTCTGGTACACGTGAAACAGGTCCTGGAGACTATAGCCTCCCTTTCACTACAGGACCCTGATTCATTTCCAGATCAGGTCCATACCATGCACTGAAAGAGGGAGGGGATCTGTGGAAAAAAGGTGTGTGATTATGTTATTAAAGATTGTATCACATTGCTTGTATGCACAAAGGGTGCACAGACAGCCTTAATTCTGGCATTTCCTAACTTCTAAATGCTTGACTTTGTAACTGTAATAGTGTTCTTTTAACACAGTTTTTGTGTAAATTCCTTGCTTTTAAAAAAAAAAAACTGAAAAAACAAAAATTCTATCAAATAGCATCATATTGACACCTATGTGGATGATTAGTAGCATTGGAACCTTTAGATCTCCCACACAGACTTCTGCCATTTGAACTAAGGGGTCTCCAAACTGTGGGGTGTGCCCCCACAGGGAGACCTGAGGACCACAGCCCTCTGTGGAGATAGAGGTGGTTAGGGACTATTTAGAAAAGCTGGACGTGCACAAGTCCATGGGGCCGGACGAGTTGCATCCGAGAGTGCTGAAGGAATTGGCGGCTGTGATTGCAGAGCCATTGGCCATTATCTTTGAAAACTCGTGGCGAACGGGGGAAGTCCTGGATGACTGGAAAAAGGCTAATGTAGTGCCAATCTTTAAAAAAGGGAAGAAGAAGGATCCAGGGAACTACAGGCCAGTCAGCCTCACCTCAGTCCCTGGAAAAATCATGGAGCAGGTCCTCAAAGAATCAATCCTGAAGCACTTGCATGAGAGGAAAGTGATCAGGAACAGCCAGCATGGATTCACCAAGGGAAGGTCATGCCTGACTAATCTAATTGCCTTTTATGATGAGATTACTGGTTCTGTGGATGAAGGGAAAGCAGTGGATGCATTGTTTCTTGACTTTAGCAAAGCTTTTGACACGGTCTCCCACAGTATTCTTGTGAGCAAGTTAAGGAAGTATGGGCTGGAAGAATGCACTATAAGGTGGGTAGAAAGCTGGCTAGATTGTCGGGCTCAATGGGTAGTGATCAATGGCTCCATGTCTAGTTGGCAGCCGGTATCAAGTGGAGTGCCCCAAGGGTCGGTCTTGTTCAATATCTTCATAAATGATCTGGAGGATGGTGTGGATTGCACTCTCAGCAAATTTGCGGATGATACTAAACTGGGAGGAGTGGTAGATACGCTGGAGGGGAGGGATAGGATACAGAAGGACCTAGACAAATTGGAGGATTGGGCCAAAAGAAATCTGATGATTTCAATGAGGTTCAATAAGGATAAGTGCAGGGTCCTGCACTTAGGATGGAAGAATCCAATGCACCGCTACAGACTAGGGACCGAATGGCTAGGCAACAGTTCTGCGGAAAAGGACCTAGGGGTGACAGTGGACGAGAAGCTGGATATGAGTCAGCAGTGTGCCCTTGTTGCCAAGAAGGCCAATGGCATTTTGGGATGTATAAGTAGGGGCATAGCGAGCAGATCGAGGGACGTGATCGTTCCCCTCTATTCGACATTGGTGAGGCCTCATCTGGAGTACTGTGTCCAGTTTTGGGCCCCACACTACAAGAAGGATGTGGAGAAATTGGAGAGAGTCCAGCAAAGGGCAACAAAAATGATTAGGGGTCTAGAACACATGACTTATGAGGAGAGGCTGAGGGAGCTGGGATTGTTTAGCCTGCAGAAGAGAAGAATGAGGGGGGATTTGATAGCTGCTTTCAACTACCTGAAAGGGGGTTCCAAAGAGGATGGCTCTAGACCGTTCTCAATGGTAGCAGATGACAGAACGAGGAGTAATGGTCTCAAGTTGCAGTGGGGGAGGTTTAGATTGGATATTAGGAAAAACTTTTTCACTAAGAGGGTGGCGAAACACTGGAATGCGTTACCTAGGGAGGTGGTAGAATCTCCTTCCTTAGAGGTTTTTAAGGTCAGGCTTGACAAAGCCCTGGCTGGGATGATTTAACTGGGAATTGGTCCTGCTTCAAGCAGGGGGTTGGACTAGATGACCTTCAGGGGTCCCTTCCAACCCTGATATTCTATGATTCTATGAATGTTCAGGAAGTTCAGTGGGGCCAGGGCCAGCCCCCAAAAGGGAGAGGGGTGGGTAGGGAGTGCCACCCAGCCCCACTCCAGTTCCGGCCCCAGCCCCAGTTCCACTCCAACCCCTGCCCAGCTCTGGCCGCAGCCACAGTTCCACTCCATCCCCTGCTCATCATCTAGTCCAGTTCTGCCCTCATTCCCTCTCTGCCCCCACGTCAACTCCGCCTCTGCCCTAATTCCTCCCCCATACCCAGTTCGGCCCCCAGTTCCTCCATTATTGGTATGGAAAGCGACAGGAAAAGTTTGGGCACCACCGCTCTGTGCGGTCCGGCAGGAGAGGGGGATGAAACACACCCTCTGACAGTAGGTTTCAGTGATATTTGATGGCAGCAGAGGAAGCTCAGGAATCTTAAGTTCCACTCCAGCCTTTGGAGGGACTGTCTCTGGTGGACACAGACTCTTCTGTCCATTCCATCCAAGACTTCTTCTGCTCCGTGCCTTGCAACATGCTTGTCTGTTTCCCACCCCTGGCTCTTTGTCCCAGTGCCATTCTCCCCACCTAGCCAGTCCCAGCCTCCACTCCTCAGGCTTCTAATCCTAAATCACAGTCTCACTGCCCAACAAGTCCTTGTCTCACCCCCAGGACTCCTCCTCTCATACTTCTTGCTCAGCTATTCCCAGTTCCTCCTCACCCCCTTGCTCCTCACCCACCCAGTCCCAGTTCCCCCACTCTCAGAACCTTGTCTAATCGTTTTTTCCCCTTTTCCCCCATCCTCCACTACCCATGTTCTCCATCCTCACTGGCTCTCAATCCCAGTCTCTCTCCCTAGGTTTCTTGCAATATGTCTCCCAGTCCCAGTCTCCTTGTCCAGTCAACTCCAGTAACCCCTGCTCAATTCTTTGCCCCAATGTATTTCCTCCCTCTCCCTTCCTCCCACATCCAGCTCTTGTGCCCCCTGCATTCACATCAGACCGCTTCCTGCTGCTTGCTTCCTGGGTCCAGCAGCAGTGCACTGAGAATGGATGAGAGTCAGCCTCCCTGCTTTCAGTCCTGGTGCTTAGCTGTGGCAGGGCAAGTCCTGCTTAGCCTGGGCTGGAGTTATACTCAGTATGGACAGAATCTTCAGAGAATTTAGATGTGAAGTTCTAGCAAGTCACCATCAAGCATGTGTGAAATGCAATTATTCAACCTTGGCCAAGATTATTCTGATTTTCACAGGAATGGAGAAAAGAAAATCCCTGACACAGTGTTACCCTCACCCCCTGCCAAATGTCAAGACTCTGCTCCCAAGCATGGGGGTGCTATAGCTACCAAAAGAAAAGGTCACCAGAATTTTTTATCATGAGCAAAGGATCTATTTTTTCTAGCCTCATTCTGAGAAATGCCTGAACCACTTTGCTTGAAATGTTGAAAAATTTAGGCTAAGGCAGACACCTGGCTTGGAAAATGTCAGACCCAAAGGTTAAGTTTTGGCAAAGTTATATGCTACTGAACACATGGTTGTGGGAGGTGTCAGGCAATCTTAACGGTGCTACCAACCCTACCTATAAAAAGCACAGTTACAGCGATGCAATCTCATTGTCCTCAAATTACCATTTATACTAGTGCTACCCTATCACCTTCAATTGCACAGGTGTAACTGAGCACGTAATTTGAGGAGAATAGAGCTGCTAAGTAGCACAGCAAACAGAAATTAGTTAATTTTCTTGATGCATAAACCAGAAGAGTGTCCAATTTACTTTTACAGTGTTATGTTCTGCAGGATTGATACACTAATGCAAAAAAAAAAAAAAGTCAAATCACTAGGTAGGCAGGTATGTCCGAAGGAATTAGTGAAGGATGAACAAATTTCAAACATTTTGTTTTTAAAAATAAAAACCACCCTTTGTTAATTAGAGATCTCAAAAGTTTAAAAGCACTGCTGTTCAGTTAAGAAAGTTTTGTTTTCACTAGCTCGCTTTGAGTTTTAAGCCTTATCTACACTGATTTAGTTAAACTAGTGCAAACCTTTATGCAGTCATACTTATATTGACTTAAAACTGGTTATATTGGTTTAGCTTGCCCTGTAAATTTACCAAAGAGCTAAACAGATATAAACTGGATTTAAATTAATTTAAGAGTGTCCACACAGGGTTTTGCGACAGTTTAACAAAGCCACTTTAAAACCACAGTTTTAAACTAGTGCAAATGTATATGGGGCTTCTGATATGTCTGACACTTGGATTTTCCCCTGAAAACAAGTATCGTAATCTTACTAATAATGTTATGTTACAGCAAACCTCAACTACCTCTGGACTAAGCACTAGCAAATTCAGTTAATTAATCTTTCTAAAATTGTTTCAGGAGGTAAACTGAAAGTGATATCGTTTCTTTGCTTCAAATCTATTTCCAAAGCTGTAGTCACAAAGAACAGATAACAGGCTTAAGTTTACTTACCTCTTTTTGGCCTCTTCATATTGCCAGCTCAGTCTTACTTTGTCCACAAGTCTTGTTTTATCATCAAAGCAAAACTTTTTTTGGAGTTGAGGACCAGGAAGAGAAGGAAAGGTGGAGAAACACAACACACATTAGTAACAAACATTTTAAAAAAAGACTAAAAATAAAATGTAGTCTCCCCACCCAAGCTTACCAAAAAACTGTCAATGTTTCAAATAAAAATGTGTCCGCAAGAGATAGTTTGGATTCTTAAGATATGAAATTGGGTTATTAATAAATTATCTAAAGGTGCAGTAAGTGTAAAGTTAGCCCTCTCAGTAAAAACAGCCTTTCTGGAAATTAAACGAGTTAGTAACACTTAATTATGCATTGTCAAGACCTTCCTAAGTCAGAGTTCAAAATGTAAAGTACAGGATATATCAAATGAGTGCAATATTTAATTGCTTATCACAGTAGTATTCTTATTTTATGGGAAAATTCAGTGCAAAGTCATTGGGGTTTTACTTCCAAAGCAAAAAGAAAGATGTTCCCTATATGTTGAAGCATTACTCAGTATTTTAGTCCCTGGAATCCATGTCTCTTTGCTTAAATTTATCTAGAAATAAACAGATTAAACAGTTTTATTCCAATGTGCTACAACTGCTTCTTGAATCAAAAGGTTTCAGCATTGTCACCATGCTGCAATTCTTACTGTAGCAAAGCTAGCTCTCTTCTGCAAACCCTCCTCGGGCAATATGCTCTATCACGTGCAGCTTTAGTTCCTCTCCCAGCCAGCCACATATAGCTTAATAGCTATAACTTCTCTAGATCCCCATACACACCAGATCACTGAGCTTCTAGTCCCTTGTCAGTTGCCTATCCTACTCTATGCACCTTCAGGCACAGGTAACACAATCCACCAATTTCCCACACTCAACCATCAGCTGATACTAATTCCCCCACTCCAGAATATTTTTCAAATTCAGGAGTGCAAGGGTTATCCTTATGCAGTTATACATTTATATTTTCTAACCAAATGTATACTATACAAACTTAGTCTTCAAAAGATACCGTAGTTGGTTTGTCTTGGATGGTATTGTGTGTGCATTCTGAAGCAGAGGATATGGCTATTATCCTTTTGGTAAACTAGGAGCCTGCAGTCTGACCCACCACCAGTTTCAACAAATGACTTTCCAATTGTACCACATGACTCTCACTTTGGACCATGTGAGAAAAAGTTAGTGCCAGATAAATTCCTTCAAACTCTTCACAGACCACAATCACACGTCGTATTTATAAAAAATTCCCTTTCTACTCACCCATCACTCATGGGTGAAAGGGACTAGAGGGAAAACGGACCAAAGAAAAATGCATGGTATACAACGCTCAGAAAAAGCGGTTAACTTAAAGATCTTGAATTGTAACAATCTTTGTATCTGAAGTAACATTCAAATTCTTATACTATCTCACTGTGAATGGGCTCTCAACTACACTTCTAATTTCCTCAGATGCAGTTGCTTACTTTTTGCCCATGAAAACCTAATTCAAATGACCAAAGTAGCAGTGCATGGTAACCACTTTAACAGGCATGCACATCACAGTGTAATTCACATTGTGTTGTTTAAGTGTGGTGCTCTTATACTTTTCTTGAACATGTTTTTAAAAAGGACTTGAAGGAAATGACAGCGAAAGCTGACCAACTAGATCTAGAAGGAAGTGGATTCTTATTAAGAAAAAATATTAGAGCCCTAATTTAAATTGTAAATTTCTCTCTATCTTGGAAGAAAGGAGTGGAAATCAACTTAGATCTTGGATCTTTTAATCCAGATGAAAAGATGAAACCATTGTGGTAAAGAAACATGACAGCTCAGAGGGTAACAAGTCCTTGAAGCAAATGTCAAATTGGGCACCTACAACACTTTATTTTTTCCCCTCCAGCATGGCTGTAATACTAGTAAAAGTTTGATGCTTGGTGCAAACAGCTGGCAACAATTGCACTATAAAAAGGCAAAACCATAGACTGGGAGGCTTGTGAACACTCCTGTGGGGAACTATTATTCAAAATCTACTTTGCCATCTGCCCATTAGTCATGGCGAAGGTAAGAAAGTGATCACTTCAGCCCAGACTGATGGAACTGAGGAGCAGATTCCTTTGCAAACACATTTCACAAAGGCCTTTTGCATGTTTGAGGATTAGAATCACAAAGCACATAACTAGTGAACATTATTTGCATACTATTAAACTAAAATGGATTCTTTTAAAAAAATGGAGAAAAAAACAAACAGTATTTTCTTCCAAGCATCCATTCCACCACAGCCAAAACATCTTTGAATTAAAATGGAAAACGAACCATAATCATGTGACTAACATAAAAGCAGCTTATTTTCCACAGCAAACATCTCACATTGGAACACATACCTCTCCAGTGATGTCAGTTTGAGAACAAGCATCACAGTGTTGTTGAGGTAAACAGGAGTCACTGAGTGAACCAGAATTGTGCTGGAGACCTCGCAGAGAGTCTGTAATACAACAGCTATTCCTGAATCCATCCGTTAGCTTCGCCAGGCTCTAAAAAAAGAACATTAAAAAAGTGATCTAATAGAATCTAATTTTGGTTGTCCATTTAAAAAAAAATAGGAGAATTATTCCACCCACTACTTTTTCTATTATTGGGATATAATAGGAGGTTTATTAAAAAAGCTACCTGTAAGAAAGTCAAATTTATCATTTCATTCTGTGAAATGGGATCTTTGTTTTGAAAACTCCATTTCCAAAACCCCCCAATGATTGTATATTGTATTTAAGTGTTTATTAAAACTAATATAGTTTAAATCCAAGAACAACAAATAGCTAAGAAATATCTGTCAAATTTTCCAGTTTTCAGAGGTGTGATTAGCTCTGACTTTAATACACAGCAGCTGCCATCTTCCACGACAGACAGCAGAGCCATGTCTTACCTGCCCCTGCATCAAACACATAACACTCCTCAGTGACTGATCCCTCACCCATCCTGAAAAAATATCACCCATTGCTTCAATTTTAAATCACAGTTAATTCCATCCCTGGATTCTATAATCGCAAGGTCCATGCGGCCAGAGAGGTTTTTCACTTGGATTGCAGGAAGGACAGCACTGTGAAATCTGTGGATCTGAGCAGACTGTGTCGGTAAGGGTGCAGAACAGCACAGAGGGAGAACGACAGGTAAGACACAATCATGCAAAATAGCAACTGCCAGTAGGAAGGAAAGTTTTCAATTTGTTAAAATTAAATGTTAATTAAAAGAAGAAAGCAAATATGATTTTTATACAAGCTTAATCAACATGATTTGGGGTTTTTAAAGTTCCCATTAAGCAGAGTTTTTCTTCAAGATAAATAGCCAATTTTTAATTTCATGATTTGACTATTTGATTATTCACCCGGTCCTGCAAACTTTCAAAAGATTTTTTCTTTTGGCACAATTAAAACAAAAACCATACAGTGTGGCATGCATGAGAGAGACCACTGGCATCCACCACTGTGAAAAAATTAAACATAAAATATTTAAATAAACTTCTCCCACACATTCCCAAAAAGAGATAAGCCACACTAACAAATCCCATCAAAAATTAAGTTAACCTACTATGACCATACTGACCAGCATCAGGTAGAAGACTGTTACCTTACAAAGAACTAATCGGATTCTAAACTACAGAGGCTCAGTGCCAGTGAAACACAGTTTGCTGATTTTAGGTTCCCATGGGGATTGCGAATTTGCAACGACCTTTAGTTATTAGGCACACCCAATTTATTAAGAAAAAAAAGACATAATATAGCTCAGTGGTTCTCAAACCGTAGTTCACAAAGAGCTGCAGACAACATGGTACTTCTGGCATCTCCCCTTTGCTTACAATTGGACAACTACAGAAGCAAGAAAAAAGCCCTTCCTGAAAGCTAATAGAGGAGAGGGGCCTAATGCCCTCTGATTCCCACACATGCTCTACCACACGGTGTGGTCCCACTTTCATCTATCCTGCCCGGCTCAAAGTCATTCATCTCCACGAGGTACAGGGAAAATGGAGCTGTGCTGGGTGTAGGGCAATGGGGGTCTTCTGCCTGAAACTTCTCCCACTTCATAGTTCTATCCTATAGTTCATATCCATAGTTCATAGGGACACTATACCAAATACACATACACACACACACACACACACTATCAGATACTATTTTGGGGCAAGAGACCTGTACTTCATGTTAGATAGAAACAACTCTTCAACTTCAATATTTCCTACTCAATCCCCCAACCCAGTAAAAGAAAAAGAAAATCTCCCCAGGGCTGTCAATGGCTGTTAAAATTAAAAAAGAAACACACACACTGGCGCAGACAAAATCAATATAAATCTACACTTTGGAGGCACGGGGGAAGAGTAGCTCTCAGAAGTCTAACCACGCACACAAACTTTATAAACATTCCCCCATCTTTTTGGAGCAATGACACCACATATATGGTATTATTTCTAACCACAGCACCCAGTTTAAATCTGTCCCCCTCTTCCTTCCTTGCCTCAGACTTCTCTCCCACATATCCTCGTCCAATTATCATATTTCTACAACAGCCACAGTTTTCTGAGCACCTACAGAAGACTGAGTCACCTCTGCTATGTTTAGGTCCACTGCCTACACCTTACAGATTTAGATTAAGAGGTAGTTATGAAGTTTTCTATTTCCTCTTTCTGGAATAATTTACAAAGTGTTTAAACATAAAACTCCCAATTCCTCCAAAACCACTGCTTTTTCCAAAATGTGTTTATTGTGAGTGAGATTTTTTTTCCCTTCTCCTGCTAAGCAATGTTTTTAAAATGTAAGAGTAATATGGAAAATTTTAAACAGACTTCATTCTGGTTCTACATGACTGATATACTCATATTTTGAAATTTAAATATTTTTATTTTGTTAAACCTTAAAATTGGGTCAGGATTGTAAAGTATGCCAAAATTGAATAAAATATGTAACTACTAATTTTGAAACAAATGAATATTAAAAGACTATTGCACCATAATACGCACTGGAAGAAATATACAATTGTGACAACTTCAATTCTCATCAGTAAAACAGATCTAAAACCAACGACCAATATCATCCTAAATGTCTCATTTGTTCTGTATGACTTCTTATTCCAGGCTTGCCAGAGGACCCGTTTCAGTCCATGATATTTAACTTGATCCTAGATTTGTAATTACTTAATAGTACTTTTTAGGCCACTGCTATCACTCTTAAAGTTTGTTTTAAAGGTCCAATTCTCAAGACTTCTCAGTCTTTCAGGTGGACACTGTGTTGCTGGGTTAAGACATAAGAATAAAAAAAATAGTCTAGTGGGAGAGTTAAACAAGGTCAGTAGTTGAGCTGATCCAAGATTTCTCACACACAAATCTTTGAACTGCCAGTTACTTTCCCCAAATGTGCATTATGGAATCCAGGAAGAATTGCTTTTCTAATTCTTCTCACTAGCCATGGCATGTGGAAGGCTGAAAACCATTTTAAAAGTTGGCCAATACAAAATAGCAAATATACTGAAAGTTGCCAAGGCTGAAATTTTTAATAGTGACTTCACTGTTCTGCCTACTTAGACAATGTTTTGTAGTCCATCAGCTGACCTTTGGGTAATGCTTCAGAGACTGAATAATTTTTAAACTATGGAAACATAATATAAGAAGATTACAAGATACCCAGATAATTAATCAAACAAAAGGTAACAGAACATGATGAAACTACTGCAGAGAGAGATGAAAGATGCATTTGAAAGGCTATGTTAACTTACTAGGCTCCTAAAAGTTAGCAGCCAAGATATTCCCTTGCACAGCAGAGGTGATTTAACAGAACTATCCTTGTCATCTTTCCGAGCCCACAGGCTCTCTGGGTTTTTTTAATAAGGTGTATAATGCTAACATATGGTATGTAGTTGAGACTTAAAAAAAGGAAAGGGGAGAGGTTAATGCCTAATGATAGTGAGATAGAGATGAAGAGGCTTCATACAATCATATGTGATTACATTCCAGTTATCTGGACTAGTACATCATAGTACTACTAGTCCTCCGTTGGAAGTTGAAGCCAAAAAGGTGGATCACTGAATTTTTAAAAACCATAGGACAAGCTGTAATGGTCAAGAGGAGCAAAAATGTTATTAGAGGCCTGGATAGATTCTAAATGAGGATAAATTAATAAAATAAACACTTCATAGTTTAAAGAAGATAGGAGGAAACATGGTATAGAGATATATAAAATAATAAGTGGGTTAGCACATTCCCTGTTTCATTATACAAACAAAAAGAGAACATAAAATGAAATTAAAGACAAGTAATGTAAAACTGATCAAAGAATATATTTTCTTATGTAATGTAATTACTCTGTGAAACTCAAGGTATCCGTGAAGTCAAGAGTTTACATGGATTAAAATAAAGATGAGACATTTATATGAATAATAAGATTTAGTTATACTATCTAGGGTATAAATGATTCAGGGATATGAACTCTCAGGCTCAGGACATAGGCCAACCACTAATGGATAGGGATGAGTAAGAAACTTTCCAGATAAGCATGTTACTGCATAATCTGTCCACGATGTGGGTTTTGCACCTCTCCTCTACTTCTGATCAATGTCAGACAGAATATCAGACTAGATCAGACCACTATCTGATTCAGTTTAGCAATTCCTATGCACCTACAAACAAGGGAAAACAGTAGAGACCAGGGGAAGCTACATTTTTGCAGCTATTCATCCAGTAGAAAGTTTCTTACCTGCATAAGGTCCTGCCTTTCTTTCTCACCCATACAAATAGCTTTCTTTATGGTTCGGAGCTCATTCATTATGGCCTGGGCTTCATCCAGTTTATAATTTGTATGAGCATTTGACATTTTACGATCAATCCTGTTGGCAAAAATTCAGAGAAATTTAAAAGTTAACTAATTATGCAAAAGTTCCAAAAGTATTGGTTGCTAATATGCCACTTCATTTATAAGAATAAAATGGTATATTTACTTTGAATTAACAAACACCAAGTATTTATAATATTCTGAAGTTATCTGACCATAAACCAGGAAACTGAAATGGCAATGCAGTTGGCCCAACTCCGCTTCCCCAGAACTGACAAGTTTCCTGTTTTTAACCTCCGGAACCAGAGTTCACAGTTCATGCAACATAAACATACACTCTAAAGGCAGTTTTATGTAATAAAAATAAAATTAACTTACAAAGTAGAATTACAGATGGTTAAGTTGAAATAGATCCCTTAGTGTAAGCTGCTCCAATACCCTGCCAATGCAGCATTGATTCATAGATTCCAAGGCCAGAAGGGGCCATTGTGATCATCTAGTCTGACCTCCTGTATAACACGATCCATAGAACTCCCCCAAAATAATTCCTTTTGATCTAGAGCATATCTTTTAAAGAAACATCCTATCTTGATTTAAAAATTGTCAGGGATAGAGAATCCGCCACAACCATTGGTAACTGGTTCCAATAGTTCATTACCCTCACTGTTAAAATTACACCTTATTTCCAGTACGAATTTGTCTAACTTTCTATCACTGGATCTTGTTATACCTTTGTCTGCTAGACTGAAGAGCCCATTATCAAATATCTGTTCCCCATGTTGGTAATTCTAGACTGAGATCAAGTCACCTCTTAACCTTTTCATTAAGTAGATAGACATTATTGAGTCTACCACAATAAGGCATATTTTCTAATACTGTACTATAATCATTCTTGTGGCTCTTCTCTGAACCCTCTCCAATTAATCACCATCCTTGCTCTTTACAGCATATTTCCTAGGACTTTGTTCAGTCTTGTTTTAAAAGTTTCTAGTGATGGGACTCTCACAATTTTCCTTGGGTCAAGAAGTTCTGATTGATATCCAGCCTAAACTAGGAATAATCAATACTTATTCTTTCTGCTGAATTTCAGTGTTCACATCAAAATGGGATCTCATGGCCAGCTTGAAATCACAGGACTGTCCCACAAAATTTCCAACTCAATCCATAGCAGGACACACTCTGGATCTTATCTTTGGTCTGTGAGTTGGGGGTCTGAAGATAACATCTTTATCAAAGCCAGACCACTTCTTGCTCAAGGTTAAGGTCAGCTTCTTTCAGGGGGAAGATCTGTTAGGGCGCTGACGGACCTAGTGCAGGTCCAGATATCTCTGGTGGGTTCTGCTGCTCAACCATTAAATCATTCTGTCAACAGTTTAGCTGATTATGGTAACTTGTTATCAGTAATCATTGACAGACCAACACCTACATACTCTCTCCCATTACCTCATCCTCACAACTCACGTAGAGATACCAATTAAAAATAAGACCAGAGTCCCTACAGATCTTTCTAGAATAAACACTCCGATTGAGATTTCAAAGCTGACAGGGGGATTTAGCCAGCCACTCACTAAAGTTAATGTTAACCTCAACTTCTATGCCTACAGTAGTGTAAAAGAAAGTGTGTATAGGGGGAGAAAGCACGCATAGGGGGAGAGCTAGTAAGAATACTGTTATGGGCAATATGCCACAGCTAATAAAGGAAATCTGTCAGCAGAACTCTCATAATTCAATACAAAGATTGAGTAATACAAAGTGAGAATACTCACAAACTGTATTTACTTGACAATACTATGGATACTAAGAGCTCAAAAATATTCTTTCTGGTAAGCTGACAAGAGTATTGTCAAAGCCGCAAGAGTATTATAAATTTAAAAAAAAAAAAAAGGACAAGGATTTGTGGCTTAGATAGAATGAAAATTATGACAAAAATATCAAAGTGCGAACAAGTATTTATGATAGGGAACAAGCATACCACAGGAAATTATCTTTCATATTCTAGCAGAATGATACAAGATAAACAGAGAGAGAAGATTTATAGCCACCGTGAGGCTGGCAGACCAGGTGCCAGCTTATGACAAAGCCCCAGGCCTCACTGAACACTTACAAGTGCATAGTTAGAAACCAGTCTTGCTTATCTGTGTTAGCATTATCAAAATAAATAGTATATGTTAAGATTGTAAGAATGTGGTTAGTGGTTTATAAAATGCTTGTAGGATGCTGCATATATTGTTCTCACTCAGCTGTACCCCAAGTCAGAACATAACAGCAAACATCTGTATTGTATATAGCCTTATAACTAAGTAACCCATCGAACAAGAAAGAATGCAAATGCTGGTTTCTTACAAGATGTTTTAAATCCTGTTCATTAAACAAAAATGAGCCATTGTGTGAGATCAAGGATCAAAGACTTTGTAAAGTGCATACCTCCCCACCCTCCGGAAGAAGGGGCCTGTGTGGGAACTGCTGCTGTCAGCTTGGTTTGTGTGAGAAGAGGCTATAAATATGTTTACAAGAAAGAATTCTTCATCTCTGGACTGTTTGGATTCTAACTGAAAGAAAAGACTAAGGTCCCCAGAGTTACTCTGCGTAGCCCTAAAAAATTTTTGTGAACTGGCAGATTACTACATCTTTGCTACCTTTCAAAGTTATAGACTGTGACTCATCCGTACATATATTTTCATCTGCTTTAACCTCTGAACAACTCCTTTTTTCTCTCAACTAATACACCTTGGCTGCCAGCGTTGTATTTAATGTGAGATCTGGGGTGCAAATTGACCTGGGTGAGTGACTGCTTTCTTTGGACTGGGTGCAACCAGAATATTTTGTGATTTTTTTGTTGTAAGTGACCACTTATCACATAGTCCAGTTTGCCTGGGTGGCAAAAAAGACTGGAGTGTCTAAGAGGCCTGGCTGTGACTCCATATAAGACTATTACAGTACTTTGGGAGTTCACATTTGTTACTACGTTGGTGAAATCGAATTATAGAACATACCGCCAGTTTGCGATGTCTGCCCTAAGGTAGGCACTCACGGTCATGAGCCACTCCAGACAGCGTGACAGCCACCACAAAAAGGAGGACAACTAGGTTCCTGGAGTCGATTAACAAAGATTTACTTTTGATGTCCTATCTAGCAAGATGTCATTAAGCTACTCCAAGCTAGCAGAACCCTGACACAATCTTGAGCTACTCAGTGCTGACTAGCAGAAACTCAAACTTTATTGAAGGAGAGAGGCTGTTGAATTGCAATATGGAAGGAGGAAAATGATAATAAAAATGATAATTTGCCAAATACACTGAAAATACTAAAATATGACACTGAATACACTACTGTATAAGAATAACTTTATATATAGCCTGAAGAGACACGTCTCTTGCCCCGTCACACAGCATGTGCCTACCACCACCCACTTTCCATTAACTAATCTGATGAAACTCCATTTTCAATGGAGTCTTATCGACATAAATAAAAATAAATTGAAAAAAAAAGGAAAGGAAACCTATTACCAGGTAAATAAGCCATCAGTGAGTTTAGCAATTATGCTAATTCTGGTGATTCTATTGAGAGTCTTGTGATATTCTGATCTACTGAAAGACCTAGCTCCTGGAGTCATGTCACTAACCTCCTGGTTGCAAAGAAAAGGTGGGAAACATGAACCCTGAAATTTCAAACACCAGAGAGGACGTAAAGGTGTTACTTTTAACAATCTCATGATTCTTTTGGGCCTGACTCGTGATTTTTGAATGATATGAGCTGGCAGTACAGGTAAGATTCTGACCAGACTAGACCAAACCACAGTAGAAAAAGTGACTTAAACTCACTAAGAATTGCATATGATACAGAAAGTATTTGGCTTTAACCCAAGGTCACGTTAATATCAAGAACTTGGATTCAATTCAAGTATTAGGCCAGAAAGCCCCCTTCTACCCTCCTGTTGCTTGACACCTACAAGAAGACATCTAGAGAAAAGAAAGATATTTAACTTCAAGTGGAATATTCTACAGGTAAGTATCTGCTAATTCATGTTCTGGGGGAGAGTTGGAGGCTGACGAGTGAGTTTTTATTTTCTCAGACAAAGGGTCACAGCCAATTATACTGTAAACAGTATGACTGACAGCCATACAGTCAATCTAAGCTGACCTAATATTCTAAGGCTGTGGGTCCCAAACTTTTTACTAAGGCGACCCACCAGGGATCTGCCAATCATCCATCACCCCCTCACTCCTGGTGTGTGTGTGTAAAAAAATAAAAATACTATTTTTTTTAAATCATGTAATTGTGCAGACATTTTTATTTTGTTTGCAGCTACTCAGCTCCTCTGCTTCCCCTACACTCAGTCCTACAGCTCCCTGCTCCTCCCTCCCCAGTCCATCCTAGCCCCCAAGCCAACGCTTGGCTCTCCCCAGCCCCCTTGCCCTTGGTCTCCCAGGCCTGCTCTCCCCCTTACCCCCCAGCTGGCCCCTCTTCCCCCATGGCTGGGCTGCGACCACTAACAGGCTGCTAACTGTCCATCCACTAGTTCCGGCCACTTCCTCCACACTGCTGCTGCAACTGTCCAGACCTTGCTCCCCACATCGCTGCCTCCTGCCCCAGCCCAGCAGAAGAGAGAAGTCAGGATTAGTGCTTCAGGGCACACATGGAGGCGGGACCTGATTGGAAGGGTGACAGGTGACACACCCAGACCCTTCCTGGAAGACATCAGTGGCTTATTACCAATTATTTGGGAAACAGTGTTCAAAAGAATACACAAAGTTACTGTCAAGGTTCCTTCCCCACTCTGAACTCTAGGGTACAGATGTGGGGACCTGCATGAAAACCTCCTAAGCTTACTTTTACCAGCTTAGGTTAAAACTTCCACAAGGTACAAACTATTTTACCCTTTGCCCTTGGACTTCCACTGCCACCACCAAACATTTATCTGGGTTTATTTTTATTAGGAAAGCGTCGTTTGGAAACGTCTTTCCCACCAAAATCCTCCCAACCCTTGCACCCCACTTCCTGGGGAAGGTTTGGTAAAAATCCTCACCAATTTGCATAGGTGACCACAGACCCAAATCCTTGGATCTTAGAACAATGAAAACAGCATTCAGTTCTTGAAAAGAAACATTTTAATAGAAGAAACAGTAAAAAGAATCACCTCTGTAAAATCAGGGTGGTAAATACCTTACAGGGTAATTAGATTCAAAACACAGAGAATCCCCCTAGGCAAAACCTTAAGTTACAAAAAAGACACACAGACAGGGATATTCATTCTATTCAGCTCAGCTTAATTTTCTCAGCCATTTAAAGAAATCAGAATCTAACGCATATCTAGCTAGATTACTTACGAAGTTCTAAGACTCCATTCCTGTTCTGTCCCCAGCAAAAGCATCACCCAGACAGAGAGAGAGGCTTTGTTTCTCCCTCCCCCCCAGCTTTTGAAAGTATCTTGTCTCCTCATTGGTCATTTTGGTCAGGTGCCAGCGAGTTTATCCTAGTTTCTTAACCCTTTACAGGTGAAAGGATTTTTCCTCTGGCCAGGAGGGATTTTAAAGGTGATTACTCTTCCCTCTATATTTATGACAGTTACTATTAATTAATATTCTTCCAAGTCATATTCCCATTCATAAATTGCTAGTTTTGAAGGCAACACTAAGAAGATATATCCATATATTAAAAAAAAAGTAGCAGCATTCCTGCCCACAGGATTGCCCTCCATGGTGCCACAGGCCCCGTGCCGGCACCACATCCCTGGGGTCCCGGGGGGGGGGGGGGGAGCAGGAGGGGGTAGAGGGCTTCGTGCGCTGCCCTTGCCTCCAGGCACCACCCTCTGCAGCTCCCATTGGCCGGAAACAGGGAACTGCGGCCAATGGGAGCTTTGGGGGAGGTACCTGGAGGGCTGGCAAGGGCAGCATGTGGAGCCCTGTGGGCCCCCCCCAGCGGCCACGCAGGGACGTGGTTCTGGCTGCTCCCCAGAGCGGTCTGGCGTGGGGCCAGGACAGGCACGCAGGGAGCCGGCCCTGGCCCCGCTGCCACCCCGGAACCACTTTAGGTAAGTGGCACCGGGTCGGAACCCGAACACTTCCTTCACCCCAACTTCCTGCCCTGAGCCCCCTGCTGCACCCTGCACCCCTGTGTACCCCAACTCCCTCCCCTGCGCCCCGTCACACCCCGCACCCCTCCTGCATCCAACCCTCTGCCTTGAGCTCCCTTCCGCAGTCCGCACCCCTCCTGTACCCCTGCCCTGAGCCCCCTCCTGCACTCTGCATACCTCCTACACCCCAACCCCCTTCTCTGAGCCCCCTCATACACTCCTCTTCCCCAATCCCTTGCCCTGAGCCATTCCCGCACCCCCTTCCACACCCTGCACTCCCTCCGGAACCCCAACCCCCTGCCCCGACCCTGCATACAATTTTCCCACCCAGATGTGTGGCCCTTGGCCCAAAAAGTTTGCCCACCCCTGCCTTAGATACAATAAAAAATGGGTAAGGCACAAACTGTTTGTCATCAAGGCATAATCAAACCACTAAATAACAGGAGACAGAAATAAACTGCCCCTTTGAGTACATTATTGTCCATTATGGAGATTGTTCCGTCTTTCTTTGAAATATCTGGTATTGACCACTGTCAGAGACAAGATTTTGGACTGGATGGACCATAATTCTGATCCTTCTTAGCAATTTCTATGATCCTAACTTAATTTTTCTTCATATTTCTTCAAATACTTGAAAGACGTTTGTCCCCATTGAGCATTAGGCCCATAGCATATTTTAAGTTTTAAAATTAACTATTTAATTATGTGAGCATAAAAAATGTTTTGCCATTCTTTGCTTGGCATTTTTCCTCCCTCCCAAAGATACATTTTTCATGAGGCCCTCAATCAACAATACTCATTAGTTTTGATAAAACAAAAATCCCTCAATACTTGGGTGAGCCCAAGTAAGACAGTTTTTTGCCCATCAGATCCATTTTTGAGAAAGCTACATGAGAGTGAAAATACAGTTTGAAAACAGAATTACTTTTTTAAAGTTATTTTACTGTGATTGTGAATTCATTCCTTTTAGCAAAGAAATCAGGAAGTCTACATCCTGGATTCTTTAAGAGAGTGGGATGGTATAGATTGTCTGTTTCTTAAGGTACATCTACACTGGCAGAATTACATCACCGAGAGTTACAGCACTGCTCAGAGAGCGCTGAAGGGAAACCGCTGAGGACAGAGCAGCAGAGTTCACACTGATGACCAGAGAGGCGAGAACAGGCATTGTGGGACACTCCCCGGAGGTCAATGGCAGTGCTGTAATCGCCAGGGTGTCTACACTGGCGCTGCGGCACGGTAGTCCTGGCACGGAAAGCTGTACAGCTCTCGTCGGGGTGGGGTTTTTTTTTGTTTTTTTTTTTTACAGTGCTGCAACTGTGCAGTTTCTGCACACTAAGTGGCTTGGCAGTGTGTTCACCTCGGGAGCTACACCACAGAAAGCTACTTTACTGTGCAGAAGCTTGCCAGTGTAGACAAGGCCTTACACTGCAATGCTAACTGCATCTTTAAATAAAAACTTTGTCCCTTCTTTTGGGCCAAGGAGCTACAGAGCTCTCCAGGTTGGGCATTTGGGGAATCATTTGTCCCTAAGAGAATTCAATTGTATGAGCCCTCATTTGGGAATTAAGGGTAGGATTTTTAAAATCACTCATCACTTCCCTAATTCTGCTCCCGTTTAAACCAATGGGATTGACTTCAACAGAAGCAGAGTTAGACCAATGTTGAGCACTTTTGAAAATCCCACCCTAACTGCCTTTTCTTTGCAGCAAGACTTTTCATTTTGACTTTTGATGCACAGCACAGAGAATTATGCTAGTGACTGACTTAAAGTGACAGGATTCTGCATGGAAGCCTCCTTCATCTGTAACTTGAGCTGTACTTGGACACACACACATACACCCCCCCATCCTTGTTCTCACTTCTACATCTCATATATTAATTATCCATTCTTTATTACGTACCATTTATAATTTAGTAACACCTAGAGGCCACAACAAGATCAGGTCCTTTTGTGTTAGATTCTGCAAAAAAAATTCTCATTCCCTTTCCCCTCTTGTTTCGGTCTGTTCTTCCGTCCTCAAGTTTTTCTTTTTATGCATTTTGGTAATTTTTTTCTTCCCACTAGCTTTCTCAGAGTGCTGTCCTATTTTCCTCTGCCTCTTTCTTCCAGTCTCTGCCCCTCTGTGAAGCCCCCCCCTCTTAGCTTCACAGTGTTCTTTCCAACATTTTCATTCTTTAGCAGTTTATCTCCCTTTCTCTATGCTATTCCCCTTGCATTTTCCCCTCCCAGATCCTTCACATTCAGTCTTTCCCATTTCCTTCCCCACTGCTTTTCTCCTTCCTTCCCTCTCTTCTCCACATTCCCCCACAACCCCTGCTGTTGCTATACTTTTTTCTCTTCTCTCCCCCACTCTCCTGGAGTTGGCAACAATTCTCCAAACCAGCAGGAACCCAGGAGCTGCCAGACCCCCAACTGAAGGACATATTTGTGTAACCTCTGAGCAGGTTATTTTCTTCATACAACATGAGAAAAAAAGGAAAGAGAAATCCTCTCAAATTCACCAGAGTGCACATGGAACACTCCAGTAGTTCCCAGACCACTAGTTGATTTAAAATAGCATACCCTGATAATAACACTGCTCTGATTTTTTTCCTCTTGTCCATAACCTCCCCTCATAACTTGAGACATCTATCCCCTGCTGACTATTTTTGCTCCCCCAAAAGCGTGCAGGCTTCTTTCCCTGTTGCTCAGTCGACTACTACCTACTGCATGTCTCTCTCTTCAGTGCAAAAACCTGGCCTCCAGCTCCTTGTTCAGCTGGGCACAGTTCTACAGGCAGCTGCAGGAAGCCAGAGCTAGGATCTAGCTGTCTGCACCTAAGAGAAGCAAGCTGGCGAGGAAAAAGGTATGGGCTTTTGCGTAGCTGCTTGCCACAGTCTGGGATTGCAGTTTCCCAGAAGAAGTTTTCAAAACCTGGGAATGTTACAACCAAATCAGGACTATTGACAGACATGCACTAGTGGCTTTGCTTCTCTGTCCTTTGCTCCCACTTACCAGAGGAATAATGGTAGGATCCTTTGATGCATGTGTTCTCCTTTGGGAGCACAGAACAGAATGGACATCTGCTCTAAACAACGAAGCTTAAAAGGAGCCAGCCACCACTCTTCTGCTCTTTGGCTTCAACTTTCAAGCTAGGGAGCAGGTCTGCAGTGCACGCAAGAATCTGGGAGCTTCCCAGTTACCACAGCTCCTCAACTCCAGTATCTTTTCACCTGCTACATACTTCCATCTCCACAGTTAAACGGGCCCATCAAAGTTGGGTGGGAGCAGAGACAGACGTTACAGTTAACAGTCACCATGTTTATTTTTTTGTTCTACTACCTGTACTGCAGGCTGAGTGGCCTCAGTGACCACATATACCTGAAAGAGCTGTATCCTTCTAGAGATGTCTTGGGCTCACATACGTGAGGAGCTGCCTCACAGGTTAAAGAACCATTTGCTGTAAATGGTGAGATTCATTGTTAGTGGTAGCAAAAGGGCTTATCAAATTCAACTCTTGAGTAAACTGTTGCTGCAAATTTATCTTGTACGATATTTCTGAGGTAAAAGAGAAAGAAAATGTGTGATCTTTATTAAAAATAATAAACTTATGAATTTTTTTTCCAAAATTAAATTGGCCCCTATAAAAATGTTTTGCTTTCAACATGATTTTTAAGTTGTCAAGAGACAACAACTAATAGGATAAAATTGAATGTGCAGTAATACAATTTACTGTCTATATTACTCCTTTTTACTCTACATACCCTGAAAAAACCACTGCCCAACCCTACCAGCTGATTTCCCAAATCACACAATAGATTACATCCTAAAAGAATGGAAAGTTGTGTTACATCATCTGCATTTTACATCACTGATCCTGGCAGCAGGCCTTCAGTTAACCACAGAAACTTTTCTGCAAGTCTTTGGTCAACAGCAGATAAAGAAGACAGGTTTTCTGCAGAAACCATCCCATTACCAGAAACAATACCTTTTTTATTTTCACACTATTTTTATATCTTTTTTTTCCTGTTATTAGAGCGCTAGTCATATCTGGTGTTTTCTCAGGGACCACATTTGCTGTAATTTTATATCTACATTATACAAGAAAACTACGTTAAAAGAACATGATTGACGTTGCAAGGTCAAACACTCAAAAACTGAAAAGTGCTGGAATTACGTTTACCTATGCAACCTTAATTTGGCCACCTTGTGCCTACAGATTACAATGCAGCCTTTAATTACATAATCAGACTCTATTTTGTCAACAGGACCTTCCTTACTGAGCAGGTTGGATGATGCTCACTTACTTTGTTTTCTCCTCATAGTTCAATGCTTTATTTACCGCATACTATTCAAACCCTCTTCTTAAAATTGAATTATTAATTTCCTCATGGGCCTTTCTCCAGCATTCATCACTATAAGATTTGTGTACTTCACAAACATTTATTAATTTACCTTCACAACACTGCTCTGAGGTGACACGGTGGTATTATCTTCATTTAATATATGGGGAACTGAGTCATAGAAAAATGAAGCTTAAGTTTCCATTAAATTTGAATGCTCAGTTTTAAACACTTCGGACCTAATTTTTCAGAGTCCTTAGCTCTTTATAACTTCAAAGCACAACTCTCATTGACTTCAGTTGCAGCTTTGAGAGCTCAGCACTTCTGTAAATCAGACCCCAAGGTCTCAAGTCAGGCAACCAGAAAATGAACAACCACCTGTGAAAAGTTTAGTTGATGTGATTTGCCTTGCATGCTAAAGAAACCCTGTATCAAAGGCAGGGATAATATCCAATTCTACAGGACAGCATTCAACTGCCTTAACCATGAGATCATTCTTTGTCTTCTCACAATCTCCTACCTCATTCACTACACACCACCTGACTTCTGCAAAAAATCAGGCAGTGGTCCTACATGCAACAGTCTCCTTTTCCACAAATCCCTGAGTAGGGATCCCTAGACTAAGTTCATCCTGTGGACGGAATGAGGCAGAGATCCTGAGGAAGAAGTATTATGTAATCACATAATCACTTCCCAGGTGAAGGGGGAGTAGCTGCCCTTAGTGGAAGAGTTTAAGTATCTAAGGGTCTTGTTCATGAGTGATGGCCAGTGGGAGCAGGAGATTGACTGGCAGATTGGTGAGGTGGCGACAGTGATGCGGGCTCTGTGCTGATCTGTGGTGGTGAAGTGGGAGCAGAGCTCTTGGATGAATCCCTTGGTTTACGGGTCACTCTACATCACCATCCTCACCAATGGTCATGAACTTTGGGTAGTGACCGAAAAGACGAAATCACAGGTACAAGTGGTGGAAATGAGGTTTCTCCGCAGGGTGGCTGGGCTTACTCTCCAAGACAGAGTGAGGAGCTCGGCTATATGGGAGGGCCTGGGAGAAGAACAACCATTCCTCCGGATCGAGAGGTGCCAGTTGAGGTGGTTCAGGCATGTGATAAGGATGCCCCCTGGGAAGTTTCCGTTGGAACTCTACTGAGCACGTCCCACTGGGCAGAGGCCCCGAGGCTGACCCAGAACATGCTGGAAGGATTCTGTCTCCTGGCTGGCCTGGGAACGCTGGAAAATCCCCCAGGAGGAGCCAGAATCTGTTGTGGAGGAAAAGGGGGTCTGGTCCTCCCTACTCTCCATGTTGCTGCCGCAACCCACACAAGGAAAAACAGCATAAAGGAAAAGTAGTAGTAGTAATAATTAAAGACTATATCATATGCATAAGGGGGGTGAATTATGGTTACACAGGCAACCTTAATTCTGGCATTTCCTAACTTTTGAGTGCTTATATTTACAACCTTAGCAATATTCTTTTAGCATAGTTTATGTGAACGTAACTTCACAGATTTGAAAAAAAAAAAAAAAGTATAGTGAAAAGACAGAAATTGACAACATATTGATGCCCCCAAGATTCATCAGCAGAGTTAGAACCTTTAGATCTACCACACAGACCTCTCCACTTGAGCCAACGGAGTAAATAATAGCAAGCATAGGATGTCATCCACTATGCAAACCAGGATTAGAGAGGGATGAAATACACACACACACACTTTGCCAGTGGTCCCATTCCCTCCAAGACTGACCCCTTTTGGTCAGTCACCTCCAACCTGCCTCTTTCCTGTATCTTTCCCACCCCTGGCTCCTTGCCCTATTCTCCCACTCTCCACTCCTCAGGCTTCTCAGATCAATCCCAGTCTCAGTCCCCACACCCTATTCCAGTCTTTTTTTTTTTGCTTTCCTAGGCAGTCCCAGTTCCCCACTCTTGGCTCTTCCTCCTATCTGTCCATCCCCTCATCCACCACTGGCTCCCCTGGGGTTCTCATATAGTCAGTGTCCATCCTCACCCCCTTCCTAGCTCCAAAGCCCAGTTTCTCCGCTTCTTGGCTCCTGGTCCTAATCTCTTTGCCCCACCAGTCCCAATTCTCTTCCCACACCTCAGCTCCTTGTCAGATCTGTCTCCCTTCCTTCTGCCCCTTCTACCTTAGTTTCTAGTCTCAGCCTCCTTGTCCAGCCATTATCAGTCTCCCTGCTCCCCCAGCTCCTTGTTCTATCTCAGTGTTCCCTCCAACCAACTGATCTGGCTGGCTTTTGTCCCCTCTGCATTCAGATCAGATGGCTTACTCCTCCACACTGCATGGGTGCCAGAAGGGGGTCACTGAGCACACAGGATAGACCGCCTCACTGCCCTCGGGTCCATTATCTGGCCCCACCCTTGCCTGGAGCAGCTGGGAGCAGCCATTAAAGGGAAAGTCAAGCTTTGTCACTGTAGCCCTGGGCTGCAGTGTGATCAGTCACGCTGTGGAGATGGGCCATGCGCAATCTGGGCAGCACAAGGAGCAGTGACGGACCAAAACATGGAATCTACAGAGAAGTTACCTGCTAAAATCAAAATCTCTACCGAGCATTCAAAAAGTGTGTTTTTTCAAAGGCTTATAACTTGGCCAGGTTTTCAAAGGGATGGCAAAATGCATATCCCTCACACAAAGGATCCCCGCTGCTTCGTCCTGTTCCCACCCAGCCAAATTTCAAGTCCCTGCTCTGAAGGACGGGGTCAGTGGAGCTATTCAAAGAAACGGTCAACAGAATTTTTTTAATATAGGCAAAATAATGTATTGTCCCCCTAGCCTCATTATCCAAAACATCTGAACCATTTTGGCTGAAACCAACAAATAAATAAATATATAGCTCAGACTGAGAAAGACATCTAGCATGGAAAATTTCAGCCCAAGTAGTGTAAGTCTGGCAAAGTTATAATAAATTGAAAACAGGGTCTTATAATGGGAAGTGTCAGGCAATCTTAACAGGCAGCACTACCTGCCCCACCTATAATAAAATCTGTCTGATCTTCTAGGTCTCAGTCCAGGACCATTGAAGTCAACAGGAGTTTTAACACTGACTTCAGTAGTATTAGGTTCAGGCCCCTAACTGCACATAATATTTTGCTGTTTGGAAGCTGTGCGAGGGTTTTAAAGACCTAACATTCACTCAGATGCAAAGCTCAAAACACAATGATTCCTACCACTGCTTAAAATCAGACTTAAAAATGAAAGGAAACACATGATTGCAAACCAAACAATTAAGACTTCACTCCTGCTATTTTATACTTGGTAATTACTTGAAAATGTAATTAATAAAATAGTTTTGACATAGCCTAGCGAGAAGGCAGAAAGCAGCGGTGAAGACTGAAGTTTTTAAAGAAATTCTACAGCAGAAGAGGAATTAACAAGGTGACTGAGCTTAAAGCACCTGCAAAAAACTTAAGTTTTCCATTTTAAAAGAATGGGGGAGAAGATCTACTTGGCTGTCTATTTTGTGACAATGCAGTTTCTCTGTATGGATTGATACAACAAAATGTCAGATTCACACATGATTCAAAACATATATCCAAAAAACAAGCCTTCCCAGAGCAGCCTTTTTTAAAAAAACAAAAAAACAAAAACCACATATCTCCTGGCTCATAAGTCAAGAAGTCACTGTGGAGAACATACAGAGATCAGCAAAGCAAGAGTGCTCTAGAGAAATTCTTGAAGAAAATTCCATCACAGCTTCAGATAATACACTAACAGACATATGGCTGCCTTCAATAAACAATAATGGATGAGAAATGAGACAAAGCAGGAGCAATATCATGGCTTCAGTGTCAGTGATAAACAAGCATTAAAGCACTGAAGCAGAGAACAGTTATGTCTGAACTTTTAAATCCAATGAAGTGAGCTGTAGCTCACGAAAGCTTATGCTCAAATAAATTTGTTAGTCTCTAAGGTGCCACAAGTACTTCTTTTCTTTTTGCGGATACAGACTAACACGGCTGCTACTCTGAAACCTCTCTCATCAGAGTTACCTAAAGAACTATTAGTTGATCAGATTCACAAAATCCTACTTTAAAAGTAATTATTGGTTTTTTCTCCCTAATGTAAGCAATTTAACTTAGACTAAAATCTTAGACATTAATATTTAGGTTCACAACTACTTCTCAGGTTGTTTCCCCCACCCCCACAAAACCATACAAGAGAAAGGTTTGAAATTGCCTTCAAATCACTTTCTTTGTTTTTGGATCTTCCTAGAGAGGTGACTAATCCTTCACAGACCAGAACAGAGTGTTAAATTGGAACCCTATCATCTTCATTTTAAGTTAACCTCATGTCATGGGAAAGAAGGGAAACTTTTAAAACTAAGACATTATTAAGTCACTGTGTAAGGCATAAATTTTTATGTGTGTATGTGCTACCTGTCATGTGAATACAGTATTCTGAATTATTGTTTGTCTTGAAACAGCCAAGGTCTTTTCACTATATTAAACAGTTCCTTTGTGTGTTACTATATATTTTCCATTACTTTAGTATATTCATAATTGGTCTTCTATTTTAAACCTCTGACTGTTTTTAGGCCTCGCAGTTACTTGATGTAGTCAATTTAAAAGACATTTGTGCATGAGGATGTCTAGTTAATATTTGCCAGTGAAGTACTTTGGCCTGACGAGAATTTTCGTCTCTTAAACTTTTAAGTACGAACTTTGTTGTTGCTTACTAAGTACCATGTTTAGCAAATGGAAATTAAAATGGAAAAGAAAGCAGCTACCTGTTTTTAGATTGCTGCCTGAAAGTCAGAAATTAAGGACAACACTCATTTGTAATAGTAAGCAAACACCACTTCTACAGCAAGCTTGAAAGGGAATTACTATAGTCTAAAACACAAAAATTGATCAATTTTTGCATATTTTGCCAATTTTTCATAAACTTGCTGGCACATTGATCAACGGACTCATCATCCAAAATAATTCCAGCCAATCTTGCTTACATCCGTTTGCCTTATCAATGAGAGCACATTGTTAGCACCATCCGCGGTTGTCTAAGTAGGGACAGTAAGAAAAAAACAAAACAAAAACAAAGGACAATTCCTATACAAAAATAAAAACTTGCAGCAGGAGTCTGTGCATTAAATAAAGCTTTGCAACACTTCCAGTTAGGTGAAACAAGAAAATATGGCAACAGGAAGAAAAAGAAAAATTCCCCCCTCCCACAACCACCCAACTCACTCTTGTAGTGTTTCCACTCCTTTTTCTTTATACTGCAGTTCTTCCTTCATATGTGCCAACTCTCGTTTTAGTCTAGAAAGCTTAAAACAAAATATTTTTTAAGCAAAAATACATTATGGCAGCAAATCACTGAGTAACTATTATTATTCTTTCAAATAATTCTTCTTCAAATAATTGTTCTTTCAAGAATTTAAAATTACTGTGCATTGTTCAAAGACTAGTATTTTCAAAGTGAAAAGTGATAATCTGTTTGGTTTTTTAATCTACAGAAAAACAAAATCAACAAATGCTTTATAGAAATATTAATAAAAACCAACCCAACAATGCTCACAAAGGAACAACACTGCCAAATGTAAAAGGCAGCTGCTTCTTTGTATAATCTTCTACTATGCTATCTGCTATCACTTGTTCTGACAGCCAACAAGTCTCTGTCTACATGTCATTTCCCATCTTCCCCGGAACAGTGATTTCCCATCTAACCCTGTAGTAGACAGCCACCCAAAAACCTGCCCAACAATACTGAAAACTATACGTCAGGCAGCCGGGAAGGGGAAGAGGTTCAGCACTATGGCTTTTTCCATGGGAAGAATGTTCATTTAAAGTCACTAGAGACTGTGATGATTCATCTGCCCACTTTTATTTCTGTATTCTAAAACAGAAGTTACAAAGTGACCCTTCGGCAGCAGTAAATAGTGAAAGTTGCCTGGTGGATCATTTACGTAATGTAATAATAAGGAGCTGTTCATTATAATCTCCCCAAAATTTGGTGCATGTCTGCAGTGACATTTACGACCAGGTTTCACGATTTTAATAAAGGTGCTTCTTAATTGATGCTTATTGTAACAGATATGAAACCAGACATAATTCTGTGTATGGATGTGTTATATTTTTGGTTAAAAAGGTACATATATGTTTTTGGACAGGCTCTCCTTTGTTTATATACGCATTTCAATACATGATGCCGTCAACCTACTGCCACAGAAAAAAGGGAAAATGTGAGTTTCATAAACAGAAAAACTGAGTCGCCCAGAGATTTAGCAGATTTTCTACGATGTATCCGAAACACTGATAAGACGTATATAAATCAGTAAGTGACAAAATGATTAACATGACATCTTCCTCATGCCCCGCAAAAACAGAAATCACATCATCATCATATCAAAACAGGCAGTATATAGTGACTTCTTGGATTATCTAGTCCAAGCCTATAAAATAAACTCAGCTAAAATAAGAAAATATATCACTAATATCTTCCATGTTTACATATTCAATGGTGTATAGTATATTGCACTCTTTATATTAATTCCATCTACATGAGCATGCATAACACAGAAGTTCACCCTATGCAGGGAAGTAAAAAGGTGTATTTCATGGTCACTTTATTGTTCGACTACGGGGGGGGGGGGGGGGGGACAGAGATGGTAATCCATATGCAAGTAGAAAAGTCACTTATTTTCTTTAAACCTTGTTTAGACAAATTGAGTGACATTTTAACTTGCTATATTTTCTTGTTTGGTTTGCTGCATTTTCTAAACATTAGGTCTATCACATACACTATGTTGTAAATGCATGCTGACAGAATACATGCCTTTGATGGGTGGTGAACATAATTTATTTCCAGAGCTACTCCTGTGAAAAGTGGTCACTAAATCATGAAGTCATAAACAGGACCACCACCCTTCAAGGATATGTATTTTATTTATTTCATTAATCCAGCATCTGGCATGCTAAGTCCCATTTTATCCATTAATAAAAGGAATATGCAATTTAGATATATGGTGGGCCTTAAGTTCTAAGTTGTTTTATTAATTGTGGACCTCTAACTAGCTTCTATTAAATGTGTAGAATTTTACTGTTCGTTAGGAACACTGACAGATTTGGAAACAAAAATATAACTTTCCCCTCTACCACTGTAACTACTTCAGACAAGACAATATTCAAAATATGGTTCTAACCTAAAAATGGTTAAGTAAAAATGGTACTTTCTTATACAACAGATGTGGTCCGTATGTGTTCAGAGTTATATATGCTTACCATAGTATGTGATGGAGTGGTGGGCAGTAGGGGGAGAGGGTTTATTTGTCACTTTTTATTCTTTTATAGATGCAGCCCTGGGAAAACGATCTATTCTGGATTGTGCATCAACTGAACTGATCACTGAGTTCTCAACACAGAGCCACATCCTGACCTCAGTTACATCTATAGAACCCTATGGAACACAATAGCAAAATCTAAAGACAATTGGTTTTGACAAGTGTTGCTGGGGACAGAATTTGGCTTGCAGCATATTTGCTACTAGTGGTAATGCTAGAGACAGAAAGGAAATTATTTTTAAAATACAAGTTGAGTTTGTGTGTCTGTCATTCAGAAAATAAATTCTTTACACTTATAAACAGGAAAAAAAAATATTTGGAGTCACTGAGACATAGTAAATATGGAACCACACTGCTATTTTTATTAAATAATTGTTCAAGAGTAGAAGGGCACTTTAAACATGTGCAGTTTTAAAAAGTATACATACACAACTTCTAAGTCTAATGGTGGGTGCGTGGGTACAGCATTGTTTTAATCACATAACATCAAAAAAGATTACTCACTCTGTCACGTCGGCTTGCTATTTCTGCTTTAATCTGATATGGGTCATACTTGGTATTAGTTGAAAATCCAGAGAATGCTAAACAAATGGAAAACAATGGTATTTTATAATAAATTTTTCACGTTTCCAATGTGTTAAATGATCGTGTGTGTGGGTTGTATGCCATGTAAATTGTACCAATAGGCTACCCAGTCCAAACATGTTTCTAAAACTTCAAATCCCCAACTGAGCAAATCACTTAAGCATGTGCTTAACTGTTTTGTGGGATCAGGGCCAAAAAAAGTACATACTTGTCAAAGTGTGGCTACACGTAATTCAGGGTTCCCAAAGTTGAGTCATTCTATTTCAAAGATGGAACAAGCTTATTTGTCTACAACTTCCAGACGTCTTTGTAGGATATGACAATCATTTGTGGCAAGACTTGCTCAGTGTAATTATTTTTGAGTATAACACAGAAATGTTTGTAGCCAAAATGATTTCTTCTAAACAGTAGTTGACAGTACGTTTAATGGATTTTTCCATTTATTTTTCTTGCAGTTAAGGAACTTTAATAAAAATTTAACAAATTTAATGTTCCTATGGTAACACAGTTTTTATTTACAACCTCCTCAACATGATTACAGATAGAAGTCATTTTTGGCTGTTAGTTAAGTGTATGGTATTTATATGCAATAAATATAAGAATTTATTTAGCTGGACAAAATTTGGACTGAACCATCTAATAGAATGTGAATCAATCTGGTACCAAATACATATAAAGGAAGTAAAATCACATCATCACAAATTTCAATTTAACAAAGCCCTTGTAAGAACAGAAAACTAGGAGAAATTGTTCCACATCAGTTTCCAGCTCAACCACCCCAGACTGATGAAATTCTGTCTGCTTGCAACTAAGTGCATTCAGTAACCACATCAAGTTTACAGTTCAAAAATGTCCTCACTCTCAGAGTTACAACCCCTCAACAGTGAGTGTTTTAATAATCTCATCACAACTTCTCTTAAGACAGTTATTTAAAGACACCTTTGTGTTTTCTCTTTTGGTAGACTGAGGTTTTCCAAGATGCAACATCATTTCATACACGAACATATTATTTCTTTTATAACGGTACAAGATTTCAAAAGTCAATCTGGGCTGAATTCTAACTGGGAAGTTATCTTGTGTGTACCTAAAGTTATTCATTATCTATCCTGAATTGCTATATAACAGCACTGTCTGTTGATTAAAAGCTGCTACCTTCCATTCCAGTGTAACTGTCAGGATCATCTCCGGAGCCTTTTTTAAAAATTGTCAATGCATTAACTACCTTCCAGTTATTTGCCACACGGGCTTGTCTCAGTGTTTATTATTGTTCAATGTATCAATTTGTTCCAAAACCTCCCTTTATTGACAGTTCCTCAGATTTGGGACAGTTCCTCAGATTTGTTGCCCAAAAAGGATTGCTCTGATGTGGGTATCTCCCCCACATCCTCTCCAGTGAAGACAGATGCAAAGAATTAATTTAGTTTCTTTGCAATAGCCTTGTCTTTCTTGACTGCTCCCTTAACACCTTGGTGGACTATTGGCCTCCATCCCGGTTTTGCAGGCTTCTGATGTACTTAAATTCTTACTGTTAGTTTTGCATCTTTAGCAAGTTGCTTCCCAAATTCTTTCATGGCCTGCCTTATTATATTTTCACACTTAACCTTCCAGAGATCATGCACCTTCTCATTTCCTTATTAGGATTTGACTTCCAAATTTTAAAGATGCCTTTTTGCCTGTTACAGCCTCCATTACTCTGCTGTTTAGCCATAGTGGCATTCTTTTGGTGGTCTTCTTGTCTTTTCTGATTTGGGGCACACATTTAATCTGAACCTCTATTATGCTGTTTGCAGGCATTTAATCCTTCTGACAGCTCCTTTTAATTTCTATCTAACAAGCATCCTCATTCTTGTGTAGTTCCCCTTTTTAAAGTTAAATGTTACTGCAGTGGGATTTTTTGGTATTATCCCCACACAAGGATGTGACATACAATGTCTCTTCATACTCTAGGAAAAAGAGAACTTAATGTGTGCAGTTTAATGCAATACCGAAGGGGAACATAATGTCAAGTAACTGTTTAAAAAAATTGAGAGTTGGGAAAATTATTTTCCATCACCATCCCAGGCATAAATGAGTAATAATGGCCTTAAATTATAACAAGAAATGTTTAATTTTAATGCCCCCTCATTCATTCCATCATGTGGATCTGACCAGAATGCCTGTTTTGAGATTAGAAAGGATTTTTTTTCCTTTGGGGCCAAATTAGCAAGGTGTCTGGGGAGGGAGGTCTGGGTTTTGCCATGGAAGTCCTGTTGGTTAAAAGGAATAGTTAATGTTAAGAAGTAATACAGGAATATCTAATTCGTAGCAATTAGCAGCCAGTGTCTAATGTGGATAAAAAGGCTAAAAGGGCCAGCTCCCAGAAGTAAATGTGGTTAAGAGTCCCAGAAAATGGCTGGCGGACCTGTTAGAGTGTACAGAAAAGGGGAGACCTGAAGCCCTTGCAGACTGAGGTAGTAAAAGGATTTTGAAGTGGGCTAAGTCCAAGAGGTTAGGTTGGAGACTGCAAAATCTAATTTGCTGGTTTTATTGTGTGAAGCCATTTAGCCCAGCACTGGGCCCAATAAAATGCCTGGTATTTCAGGAGAGTCCCTCTCTACCCATTGTTACTGAAGTTGTGGCCTGACACTTTATAAGACAGCTCAGCATTTCATTCTGCTGTGTGTCTTGATCAATTGTGGAAAGAACTTTATAATACCGAATAAACCATGCAGTAACTTGCCAAAAGACGTCGTGCAATTGCTATCAATACATGAACTGAAATTCTCTAATCCAGAATTTCATAAACTTTTTCATAGTGTTGATCACAATTTAAGAGTGAAAGAGTTTCATGGACACCTCCACTTCCACCTGCAAACATACAGATCTCACCTTCCCCTGCTCATGAACACATAGCCTTGATGAATTTACAGCATATGTATACATAGAAAGGTCTATGTATTTTTAAACTGTCTTTTAATCCGATTTGACAGATGGAAACAAGAAGGATTATATGATCATCGTTCGACAAACCAGCTCTCCACAGATCCAGAACTGCTCTAACTGGTCAGAGACCAATACTTAGAAATGTTTACTGATACTGAAAACATTTTTACTGGTCTAAAATGTTTCTAGATCTTAAAGCACAAGTGAAACAGTTTATTACAAATATTTTTCCAGTACTTTGTTAGGCTTCTGATTCTGGGGAATGCCAGCAACACATCTCAGTAGTTCCAGAAACTTAAAAATTAGTTAGTATTTGTACCTTTCCTATGGATACTCTCCCAGCAAAGTCTGAGTAATTGTTTGTGTCCAATTCTGCTGCTGTTATACGCAGTTTACCTTTTCTGGGTAGAAGAAGAACTACAACAGTCCAATCACATAAAACAGTAAAATAATAATAATAAAAAAATCAGACCTTATTTCCCCAATACTTTCTCCACTTATATAAAAACTGCCCTGTGCAAAATGATAGGAAATAGGTTATCAAAATTAGTGGAACTAAAGTCTTGTGGAACTACTAAAAGTCTTGAAAAATAAAGAAAAATATTTATAAATTGGATGACTTTCCTATTTTAAAATTACATCAAATTATATTAATTTGCTTTTTTTCCCCATTCCAATTATGACATTATTTTAGCAGCTAATCTTGCATGCCAAAAGAGCTGAGATATAAATGCTTCATAAAGCACCAGTTTCAGCCTGTTATAGTTTTTGCAATACCAGCAACTAAAACTATGTTAGACTATAAGTGGGAAGAAAGCAAGATGGCAATCTAAGTAGTATGACTTTGGTATCCAGTACCTCAGAAACCAAAAGGGCCAAAAACAAAAGCTATTTCTCAGCTTTCCAACAGTACATACCACTAGTGGTTTGATAGACTTTGCCACTGATCCCTTGGCCCAACAAAGTTTTTTTGGCCATTGTTACAGGAGTAAACATTATTAGATCAGGGTAATTTTCAGAGAGTTGGATTCACACCAAGAATAGATAAAAATTTAATAAGGATGTTATTGAAATCTATTAATATTATTCTGGGACAACAGGGAGGGAAGGACAAAGACTCAAAAGTTCCTTGCAACTCCAATATCTAAAGGAACTTAGTTTTATTTATCAGCTCACTGATTATTTCAACAAAAACAAATTCTCAAGTAGTTGTTGCAGGAAACAGCAAAGAAAAATGTAAGATGGTTTTTGCACCGCTCTGAAAAAACGTTTTTGATTTTTAAACAAACATTAACCCTACAGTGATAGATTTTTTAAAATATTCTGAAACCAGAGGGCATACCATGTAAAAATTATTCACAAATTATAGGTGTTAGGAGGGAACTAAAATAGTGAAGCTGGAAAGAAGGACAGCCAAATATAGCTTTTACTTTAGAGGAAAAGAGACATATGCATTTGAGAAAACAGTCAAACATGAATTCATTTACTTTGCATTTGTCATAACTGCTACTGCCAAGATAATTATTAAAGATTATTATTAAAGATAATTATTAAAGATAAATACTTTTTAAACAGGATTTTTTGTTTCGAGTCTATTTTCACTACTTGATCCCGCACTTAAATTTATAATGCTGCTATTGTTAATATCATGTTTATTACCATGTTAACATATGACTATGATGTCACAAAATGTTACAATTAAAACTTAAGAAAGAGAAGATCATAGAATATCATGGTTGGAAGGGACCTCAGGAGATCATCTAGTCCAACCCCCTGCTCAAAGCAGGACCAATCCCTAACTAAATCATCCCAGCCAGGGCTTTGTCAAGCCTGACCTTAAAAACTTCTAAGGAAGGGGATTCCACCACCTCCCTAGGTAACACATTCCAGTGTTTCACCACCCTCCTAGAGAAAAGTTTTTCCTAATATCCAACCTAAACCTCCCCCTACTGCAACTTGAGACCATTACTCCTTCTTCTGTCATCTGCTACCACTGAGAACAGTCTAGATCCATCCTCTTTGGAACCCCCTTTCAGGTAGTTGAAAGCAGCTATCATATCCCCCCTAATTCTTCTCTTCCACAGACTAAACAATCCCAGTTCCCTCAGCCTCTCCTCATAAATCATGTGTTCCAGACCCCTAATCATTTTCGTTGCCCTCTGATGGACATTTTCCAATTTTTTCACATCCTTCTTGTAGTGTGGGGCCCAAAACTGGACACAGTACTCCAGAGGGGACCTCACCAATGCCCAATAGAGGGGAACGATCACATCCCTCAATCTGCTGGCAATGCCCCTACATATACATCCCCAAATGCCATTGGCCTTCTTGGCAACAATGGCACACTGTTGACTCATATCTAGCTTCTTGTCCACTGTAACCCCTAGGTCCTTTTCTGCAGAACTGCTGCTTAGCCGCTTGGTCCCTAGTCTGTAGCAGTGCAAAGGATTCTTCCGTCCTAGGTGCAGGACTCTGCACTTGTCCTTGTTGAACCTCACAAGATTTCTTTTGGCCCAATCCTCGAATTTGTCTAGGTCCTTCTGTATCCTATCCCTACCCTCCAGCGTATCTAGCTCTCCTCTCAGTTTAGTGTCATCTGCGAACTTGCTGAGGGTGCAATCCACATCATCCTCCAGATCATTTATGAAGATATTCAACAAAACCAGCCCTAGGACCAACCCTTGGAGCATTCCACTTGATACCAGCTGCCAACTAGACATGGAGCCATTGATCACTACCTGTTGAGCCCGACAATCTAGCCAGCTTTCTATTCACCTTATAGTCCATTCATCCAGCCCATACTTCTTTAACTTGCTGGCAAGAATACTGTGGGAGACCATGCCAAAAGCTTTGTTAAAGTCAAGGAACAACACATCCACTGCTTTCCCCTCATCCACAGAGTCAGTTATCTCGTTGTAGAAGGCAATTAGATTAGTCAGGCATGACTTGCCCTTGGTGAATCCATGCTGACTGTTTCTGATCACTTTCCTCTCCTCTAAGTGCTTCAGAATTGATTCCTTGAGGACTTGCTCCATGATTTTTCCAGGGACTGAGGTGAGGCTGACTGGCCTGTAGTTCCCGGATCCTCCTCCTTCCCTTTTTTAAAGACGGGCACTACATCAGCCTTTTTCCAGTCGTCCGGGACCTCCCCCGATCGCCATGAGTTTTCAAAGATAATGGCCAGTGGCTCTGCAATCACATCCGCCAACTCCTTTAGCACTCTTGGATGCAGCGCATCCGGCCCCATGGACTTGTGCTCGTTCAGCTTTTCTAAATAGTCCTGAACCACTTCTTTCTCCACAGAGGGCTGGTCACCTCCTCCCCATGTTGTGCTGCCCAGTGCACTAGTCTGGGAGCTGACCTTGTTCGTGAAGACAGAGGCAAAAAAAGCATTGAGTACATTAGCTTTTTCCACATCCTCTGTCACTGGGTTGCCTCCATCATTCAGTAAGGGCCCCACACTTTCCATGACTTTCTTCTTGTTGCTAACATACCTGAAGAAACCCTTCTTGTTCCTCTTAACATCTCTTGCCAGCTGCAACTCCAGGTGTGACTTGGCCTTCCTGATTTCACTCCTGCATGCCTGAGCAATATTTTTATACTCTTCCCTGGTCATTTTTCCAATCTTCCACTTCTTGTAAGCTTCTTTTTTGTGTTTAAGATCAGCAAGGATTTCACTGTTAAGCCAAGCTGGTTGCCTGCCATATTTACTATTCTTTCTACACATCGGGATGGTTTGTCCCTGTAACCTCAATAAGGATTCTTTAAAATGCAGCCAGCTTTCCTGGACTCCTTTCCCCCTCATGTTATTCTCCCAGGGGATCCTGCCCATCAGTTCCCTGAGGGAGTCAAAGTCTGCTTTTCTGAAGTCCAGGATCTGTATTCTGCTGCTCTCCTTTCTTCACTGTGTCAGGATCCTGAACTCGACCATCTCATGGTCACTGCCTCCCAGGTTCCCATCCACTTTAGCTTCCCCTACTAATTCTTTCCGGTTTGTGAGCAGCAGGTCAAGAAGAGCTCTGCCCTAGTTGCTTCCTCCAGCACCTGCACCAGGAAATGGTCCCCTACACTTTCCAAAAACTTCCTGGATTGTCTGTGCACCGCTGTATTACTCTCCCAGCAGATATCAGGGTGATTGAAGTCTCCCATGAGAACCAGGGCTTGCGATCAGGGCTTGCAGGCAACAAGAAGAAAGCCAAGGAATGTGTGGGCCCCTTACTGAATGAGGGAGGCAAACTAGTGACAGAGGATGTGGAAAAAGCTAATGTACTCAATGCTTTTTTTGCCTCTGTCTTCACTAATAAGGTCAGCTCCCAGACTGCTACGCTGGGCATCACAAAATGGGGAAGAGATGGCCAGCCCTCTGTGGAGATAGAGGTGGTTAGGGACTTTTTAGAAAAGCTGGACGTGCACAAGTCCATGGGGCCGGACGAGTTGCATCCGAGAGTGCTGAAGGAACTGGCGGCTGTGATTGCAGAGCCATTGGCCATTATCTTTGAAAACTCGTGGCGAACCGGGGAAGTCCCGGATGACTGGAAAAAGGCTAATGTAGTGCCAATCTTTAAAAAAGGGAAGAAGGAGGATCCTGGGAACTACAGGCCAGTCAGCCTCACTTCAGTCCCTGGAAAAATCATGGAGCAGGTCCTCAAAGAATCAATCCTGAAGCACTTGCATGAGAGGAAAGTGATCAGGAACAGCCAGCATGGATTCACCAAGGGAAGGTCATGCCTGACTAATCTAATCGCCTTCTATGATGAGATTACTGGTTCTGTGGATGAAGGGAAAGCAGTGGATGTATTGTTTCTTGACTTTAGCAAAGCTTTTAACACGGTCTCCCACAGTATTCTTGTCAGCAAGTTAAGGAAGTATGGGCTGGATGAATGCACTACAAGGTGGGTAGAAAGCTGGCTAGATTGTCGGGCTCAACGGGTAGTGATCAATGGCTCCATGTCTAGTTGGCAGCCGGTATCAAGTGGAGTGCCCCAAGGGTCGGTCCTGGGGCCGGTTTTGTTCAATATCTTCATAAATGATCTGGAGGATGGTGTGGATTGCACTCTCAGCAAATTTGCGGATGATACTAAACTGGGAGGAGTGGTAGATACGCTGGAGGGCAGGGATAGGATACAGAGGGACCTAGACAAATTGGAGGATTGGGCCAAAAGAAATCTGATGAGGTTCAATAAGGATAAGTGCAGGGTCCTGCACTTAGGACGGAAGAACCCAATGCACAGCTACAGACTAGGGACCGAATGGCTAGGCAGCAGTTCTGCGGAAAAGGACCTAGGGGTGACAGTGGACGAGAAGCTGGATATGAGTCAGCAGTGTGCCCTTGTTGCCAAGAAGGCCAATGGCATTTTGGGATGTATAAGTAGGGGCATAGCGAGCAGATCGAGGGACGTGATCGTTCCCCTCTATTCGACATTGGTGAGGCCTCATCTGGAGTACTGTGTCCAGTTTTGGGCCCCACACTTCAAGAAGGATGTGGATAAATTGGAGAGAGTCCAGCGAAGGGCAACAAAAATGATTAGGGGTCTGGAACACATGAGTTATGAGGAGAGGCTGAGGGAGCTGGGATTGTTTAGCCTGCAGAAGAGAAGAATGAGGGGGGATTTGATAGCTGTTTTCAACTACCTGAAAGGGGGTTCCAAAGAGGATGGCTCTAGACTGTTCTCAATGGTATCAGATGACAGAACGAGGAGTAATGGTCTCAAGCTGCAGTGGGGGTGGTTTAGATTGGATATTAGGAAAAACTTTTTCACTATGAGGGTGGTGAAACACTGGAATGCGTTACCTAGGGAGGTGGTAGAATCTCCTTCCTTAGAGGTTTTTAAGGTCAGGCTTGACAAAGCCCTGGCTGGGATGATTTAACTGGGAATTGGTCCTGCTTTGAGCAGGGGGTTGGACTAGATGACCTTCTGGGGTCCCTTCCAACCCTTATATTCTATGATTCTATGATCTAGTAACTTCCGTTAGTTGCTGGAGGAAAGCCTCGTCCACCTCATCCCCCTGGTCCGGTGGTCTATAGCAGACTCCCACCACGACATCACCCTGGTTGCTCACACTTCTAAACTTAATCCAGAGACTCTCAGGTTTTTCTGCAGTTTCATACTGGAGCTCCGAGCAGTCATACTGCTCTCTTGCAACTCCCCCACCTTTTCTGGTCTGCCTGTCCTTCCTGAACAGTTTATATCCATCCATGACAGTACTCCAGTCATGTGAGTTATCCCACCAAGTCTCTGTTATTCCAATCACATCATAATTCCTTGACTGTGCCAGGATTTCCAGTTCTCCCTGATTGTTTCCCAGGCTTCTTGCATTTGTGTATAGGCACTTGAGATAACTCGTTGTTTGTCCTGCTTTCTTAGTATGAAGCAGGAGCCCTCCCCTCTTGTGCTCTCCTGCTCGTGCTTCCTCCCGGTATCCCATGTCCCCACTTACCTCAGGGCTTTGGTCTCCTTCCCCCGGTGAACCTAGTTTAAAGCCCTCCTCACTAGGTTAGCCAGCCTGCTTGCGAAGATGCTCTTCCCTCTCTTCGTTAGGTGGAGCCCGTCTCTGTTTAGCACTCCTCCTTCTTGGAGCACCATTCCATGTCAAAGAATCCAAAGCCTTCTCTCCGACACCAACTGCGTAGCCATTCGTTGACTTCCACGATTCGACGGCCTTTTCCTTCCACGGGGAGGATGGATGAGACCACCACTTGCGCCTCAAACTCTTTTATCCTTCTTCCCAGAGCCACGTAGTCTGCAGTGATCCGCTCAAGGTCATTCTTGGCAGTATCCTTGGTGCCCACATGGAGAAGCAGGAAGGGGTAGCGATCCGAGGGCTTGATGAGTCTCGGCAGTCTCTCCGTCACATCGTGAATTCTAGCTCCTGGCAAGCAGCAGACTTCTCGGTTTTCCCGGTCGGGGAGGCAGATAGATGACTCAGTCCCCCTAAGAAGAGAGTCCCCGACCACCACCACCCGCCTCCTCCTCTTGGGAGCGGTCATTGTGGAACCCCCATCCCTGGATGGAAATGCGTAGGAGAACTCTGTCTTAAATAATTGTTATTTAAATAAATCACTTGCCATATAATATAGCTGAAAGAAAGAAATTTTAACCAAAGAACAACTATTTACCTTACAGTAACTACAATTCTTCAAGATGCTGTAGTCACTGTGGACTCGTGTGCGCACATGCGATTCTCACACACAAGATCAGTTTGTTTGTTTTGTAAACCGCAGAGTCTGTCAGAGCCACACACATGCCCTCTGCTTCCTCATGCTCCCATGTGAGGGCATAAAGGGAAGAGTGCCATGACTCTCCCTTAATTCCCTTGTAATTGAAAGCTTGGGTAGCTGAAAAACCAAAAAGCAGAGCTTGAGGGCGGGTTGTGGGATCCACACTGACATCATCATCTCAAAAGAGCCATAACCATTTGTAGGGTAAGAAAGAAGGACCGGGGAGAGCATGTGTCAGTGTGGACCCCACTTTAGGTGGCTGGCAAGCAGTAACCCCTCAGGATGATAGGAATGAGGCGTTCCAATTGCATGAGTTGAATAGGGATTGTAGTATTGCTCTCCCAAAGTTGGTATTTGGCCTAGAAGATAAGTTCAAGGAATAGTGCTTGACAAATGTCAGAGGGTTATTTCAAGTCACTGCCTTATCAATCTCTGATATTGGCAAAATCCTGTAGCAGGGAGAGGATATTGTTTGCACTCTGGCAGAGTTTGAATCTTGATGTTTGGTGGGAGAAGCTGACAGGCAAGTGAGGTACTTTGTGTTATCCATTTTTATATCCTTTGAGAAGAAGAGGATGGACCTTTCAAATGATCGGGCTACAGTCTGAATAGTTTGGTCCTGTCAGTATGATAAAGCAAAGTCCTGGAAATGTCAACTATATGTATTTTCTTTCCTCCTTGAGCAGAGTGTGATTTCAGGGAGAGGGCAAGTAGGATGAACAGATGGTTTAGATGAAAATCAGAGACCACCTTCAGAATAAACTTTGGGTGTTGTCTCAGCACCATTTTGTCACTATGGAAGGTCATATAATGGGGGACAGCCATAAGTGCCTAAAGCCAGTTCACTCTCTTGGTTGAAATAGCCATGAGGGACACCATCTTCCAAGTGAGTTAGTCCAGGAAACATTCTGAGAGAGGTTCACACGGAGGTTTCACAAGTTTCAGGAGGACCATACTAAGGTCCCAAGCAGGAGCAGGTTTTCTGACCAGTTTGTATGAGTCTCTTGAAAATCTTTGATACTATGGGATGATAAAAGATCAGGCACTGCAGTACAGGCAGATGGCAAGCTGAAATCACTATGAAGTAGACCTTTATAGAGCTAAATGGAAGCCTGCTGCTTCAATGGTAACCCTGTAGTAGAAGATCCTCAGTACTTAAGTCTGGGTCATGTCCAGACCATGATGGGCTGCCTATATTGGAGAACCTCTACCATTTGGATGAGTAGGTCCATCTGATAGATATTTTCCTACTTTGAACCAGAATTTCCTGGATCCTATCCATGGTACTTAACCCAGTCAATGGCCACGCTGTTAGGGGTGGCAACTCTGGGTCTGGATGGAGTATCTGAGTATGGTGTTGTGAGATCAGGTCTGGATGGTCCACGATTTGGATCAAAGACTGAATGAACATTAGTAAGAGACCTGTCAGCCAAAACCATCTCACCCAATCCAGGAACAATGAGAATGACCATGGTCTTGTAGCTCCCAGTCTTGGAGATCATCAGGGAAATCTGTGGGACAGTCTATTAAAGAATGCATCCAGTAACGATCCTGGGCTCGGACCTCCTCTGGAGCAAAAGCAGTGACATGTGGTGTTGTCCTTTGTGTGAGACAAGTCTACTAGGGATTTCCGAACATGGAACAGCTCTTCTGCAATGAATCTATGCAAGGACCATCTATGGTTAGTCACAGATCGCCTGCTCAGGAAGTCTGCCAGGTTGTTGCTGACTCCTAGGAAGTGAAGAGTCATCAGAATCACCCCATTCTGACAGCATCAAGTCCGGAATCTGATGGTTTCCAGGAAGATGGACAAGGACCAGGTGTCCACTTGTTTGTTTATGCAGTGCATAGCTGTTATGATAGACCCAGGCCAGTTGCGTACAACAGAGTAGAAGAAGGCAGATATACTGGCCACTGGATAAGTAGTTTTCTGTTCCCTAACTGACCAGAGCAGGGGCTGCTCCAGGCTAGGGTGGACACATGACTCCAATTAGCCTGCAAAGAGTCAGGTGAGGCCATTAAGCTAATGCAAACACCTGACTCTAATTAAGGCCCCTCTGATACTATAAAAGGGCTCACTCCGGTCAGGCCAAGGAGAGCCAGGGAGCCAGAGGAGAGGAAGTGCGGCTGAAGGGCTGGGTAATGAAGACATCCTCAAGTCACTGGAAAGGGAGCCCTAAGGTAAGGGTGAAGAAGGCATTAAAAGAGAGAAACAGGAGAGCTGTGGGGAAGTGGCCCAGGGAAATGTAGCAACTCTGGCAGTGAAAGGTCAGCTGCCAACAGTTGCTGCCATTAGGGTCCCTGGGCCGGAACCCAGAGTAGAGGATGGCCCGGGTTCCCCACAACCCAACACTACAGAAACACCTCCTGGGAAAGAAAGACAGGACCCTGTCAGGACAGGAGGCTAAACGGTTTGGGAATAAGCCCATAGGGACAACAGAGACTGTGGGAGTTCTCTCACCAACCTCCTTGCTGGCTTATGATGGAAAGGGCTCAGTAGACTGTGACCCTGACCCTAGAGAGAGAAGGGTTACATTGAGGGTCGCAGTGAGCCTCTGATGCTACCATAAACCGCCTGGAAGCTCGGGACCCATGGGGACAAGGTCAGAGCTCTGCCACACTGTCTTGTCCATGAAGATTTGCACTTCCAATTCCGGAGGATCTGTAGGAACATCACACAGACCAGTCTAACGGCTCTCAGCTTCAGGACTTTCATATATAACTCCATATCATCTGAGGACCAGGTCCCTTGAGTCTGCAGTGGTCAAAATGAGTTTCCCTGATTGCTCCTGACACATCCATGATCAGCATAACTTCATGAGGGACTGAACAGGGCATTTGTGGAATCCAACCACTAAGCCAGCTCAGCAGTGACTGATATGTGGGGCACAGAGATTTTCCTGTCTAGTCAATGTTGCAGAGAATAGCCTGACCTGAGCTAGAGCTAGAGGAATGTGATTGCCTTGCCTTGCCTTACCCAGGTGGGCAGCCACCACTGCTAGAGTATTTACAAAAAGCCTACATGCCCTGGAGAGTCCAAATGGAGTACCTTGTATTGGTAGTGATTAAGTTTCACCGTGAAACTCAAGTACTTCCTGAGGGCTGAGTGAATATCTATATGAAAGTACACATCTCCCAAGTCAAGAGCCACAAACTAATCTTGAGTCTGAAGAGATGGAATGATGGATGCACATGTTACCATCCTGAATCTGGGGCAGTGTATGTATTTGTTCAGTCTCCAGTCAAATCTGCTAGCTGGATGACAGGGTGGGACGAATGCCAGAGGATCCAGAAGAGTGGCATCTTTGAGTATCATGATCATTTTCAGAATGGTACTCCAGCTGTCTGCCCTGGGAGTATGGATGAGCCCACAGTTTTCGTTGGGGCTGGTACTTATAGAGCTTCCTGTAGGGGGTCGGTGTGTAGATCCCCAGCAGGGTTACATGGGACATCTCCAATTTAAACGCAAAATTGTCTGTCCCATACTAAGTCAGTATGGGATGCATTTTATCCCATATTTCAACTTGGCACATGGGGTCTCAATGCCACTCAGAGTCATGCCAGAGGCTCCGACTGTTCCCAGCACCTGCATGGAACCTTAACAGGTGCCACAGTGGCAGCACCCAGAGCTAGAGAAAGGACCCCTGGGAAGAATGGGAGACAAGAAGGGACTTTCCCCCAGAGATGCAAGTGAAGACTAGGCACATCTGAGGTTTGTCCCATACTTTTGAAATTTAAAGTTGGCAAGCCTAGTCACCAGTGATCTCAGGGTGGCCCCAGTGTCCTTTAAGGAATTATTTTGCCAATTCTCTTTTTGAAGCGCTCCATGCCACAAACAGCAAATCTTGTTTGGTATCCTGGACTTCTCTAGGTAGCTCTTCTGATGCCAGAGCCAAGAGGCCCATCTCATGATCATGGTCATGGCCATCTACCTTCTGGCTGTGCCAGAGGCACCCATGTCAGCTTGTGAGGCTGTTCTGGCCACTGTCTGGTCTTCTCTGATGACCTCCTTTAATTCCTCCCAAACATCCTGTAGCACATTTGTCAGAAAGAGTCACTCTTTCCCATATCAGGAAATTATATTTGGCTAACAGTGATTCATAGTGTGCCACATGGAGTTGCAGTGAGGCAAATGAGTAGACTTTGCACCCAAACAGGTTCACACAGGCACCCAAAAAGCTTTTCAGGGTCTTTGTCCTTGGATGCGCCTTTTGTCAATTTTGATTTTTCCTGCACTGCTGCAACTACCAATTAATCTGGAAGAGAGGGGAGAAGGGAAGAGAAGTGCTCAGTGGTTTTTGGAGGCACCTGATAATGCTTCTCCACCAGTCTGCGCGTGGGCTGGATGGTTGCTGGGGTATGCAGAGCTCCTGTCCTGGTTCCAGTATGCCTGCAGTTACAAGAAACACAATTCTGGATGGAGCCAGTGTGATCAAGATATTAAAGACTTTGTGTGATTTCTCTTGGATTACCATCATTTTTCTGTCCAGAGTCTTCACTATGTGAGTTGGAAGATCCTAGAGTACTTTAAAGTCCTGGGTCACCAGGGCTAAAGATGGTATGACAACCTAGTCAGGAAACAATGAAGATGCTTTGGATGGAGGCCAAGGTGCCATTGTTTCTCCGGTGTCCCTACTTCTTGGAAATAAATGGGTGGCTCTGGTGTCAGTGGTCCAGGTCACGATACCGCTGGGGAGCCTGATCTCTTCATCTTCCTCTACCTACAGGAGAGGGATCTGCTATGGGATACCAGAGATGATTGGTCCCCAGAATGGCCGGAGTAGCCTGGTATATGGTTACTAGCCCAGGAGCGACTGGTTGACTCAGTGCCACTCCTGTTGTCTTTGTGGCTGCACTGCAACAGGGACCGCCCCCCAGGACATCCTCAGGGCCACTCGCAGATGGTAACAGGGAGGCATCCCTGCTTGATCCTGGGGAGGAGGCATAGCTCAACAATGATGAGAAAAAGTAGTCCTCGAATGGTGGACAATTCGCTCCAGGGCTCAGTGCCACTTCAGTACTAACAATGACCCTGGAGGGAATCCTAGCAGTTCCACAAGGGTATTCATCAGTCCTGTGGCATGGCTGATGCCTTCACTGGTGTCAGCTTAGTCAGTGCCACCCTCCATGGTAGAAGATTTGGGCTCTTTATCCTTTGAGGAGTGATGCCTCTTCTCCTTTCTATAGGGCGATGCCTCCCTACACCTGGGGCCATGTCTGGTCTCAGTTTGTCCCTTCCCATCCTTATGTTGGGTGCTGGCTCCAAACACGATGTGGTGTATGCCAGAAGAGCTAGTCCAGAGGTCAGTTGGTATTCATGCTGATTTTGTACCCAATTTCAGTCCTGAGGTAGCTATGGTTAGTGTAGATGATCCCAGTACCAGAGTACTCGATGTGCATGCAATGGTGCAGTTTTCTTCACTTCCTTCCTTTCATTACCAAATCCTGAGTTGTGGTGCTTGCTGGTACTGTGGGGTCAGGGGTGGGAGGGAAGGAAATGGGGAGGCAGCGATTAAGTGCAGTTTCAGACATACATTCCTTGACTTGCTCATCCTCACTGAGGAGGATGTATACACCGAGCAGGTTATCGGCAAGTGGCTGCCCCCCGACAGAAAAGTCATCAGCTCCACCTCTCAAATTGGGGGATGAGTCCATTACAGATCAGGGAGGGCTAAAACCCTAGGGCTTAAAAGAAAAGCTCTAAACTTCTGACAAGTACATTTCATCAAAAATTGAAAGGATGGAAATATAAATCTAATCTAATATGGAAGGCCTTTGAAGGAAAGTACCATAGATTTTTGTAGTATCCTGTTTTATTTATACTTTGATGCAACAGACCAAATATATAATACATTGAATGTACGTTTAACATTTGTGTTAGTAAATCTGTCACCTTATTGTGATTAATATGAACAAAAGTATTGTAAACTAAAAATGAACAAAGTTATTGTCAATGTTGGGCCTCAAACTTCTGGAAGCTTCAAAAAGCAAGATCGGCAAAGTTAAATTGAAACTTGAGGTCAGGATGCGCTGCAACCAGATGACACTTTAGGCTGGCTCATATGTATGAAGATAAACTATGCACTCGAGCATAGCTTATAATATTAAAGTAACCACATTTGAGATAATTGGCTACATGAAGATAAACTATGGACCCGCCCATAGTTTATAACATCAAAGTAACCACGCTAAGAATTTGGCCCACCCTGATTGGTAGGTCTGTTTTAAACAAGGCTGACAGATAAGATAAAAAGTACAAAGGCACAAAACTAAGGTGTGTGTGTTTGATCATAAGGGGACCCCTCTGATACTGAAAACTGACTCATACCCCCTGAACCAAAGGGACGTGTACTTCTCGACTGTCTGTACCTGGCCAGGGCGGAAAATGGCCGACTGAAGGGTAACGTATTTTCGGACGAATGCAGGGTAAGATTATGTAGTAAAGAAGCCTGGTTGCTCGAGCTGAATTGATCTCAAGTTTGTATCGCTACTATACTGTTAAGAATAGTAGTAGCTAGTTGATGAATAACTTAACATGTACTTGTGCCTGTCTTCAGTATAACTTGCCATTTATATTAATCCTTATTCAGTGCTGGACTTTAATCTTTCTTTTCTTGTTTTGTCTGTGTTGCTTTTATAGCCGGAAATCATTAAAAACCTTTTTTGAGGAATAATTAGTAGTTTTAATTTCTCAATTAAATATGGGCTCTACTCAACCTCATTACATCTGTGTCGGGTGGTGGGAAGCAGCAATCACCCAGGGCACAATTAGGGCCCTGATGCAAGTCCCCTTGTTCCTTCATCTCCGCACTTATGTAAAATTCTGTCCTATAATTGCAACTTAAAGTTATCAAAAGAAGTTCAGCCATGAAGAAGAACCACAGTGATTTGGACAGAAGATCTTTGCTTTTTCCTAACAGTGTGGTTCCATTCTGAAATAACTAAAGCATTTATGGCTAATACTCAACACCCTTCGTTATATTTTTTGCCCACCAAGAGTGGGGGTGGAGAGAGGGGGAGGGATGGAAAATCACTGAGAACAGGGGGCAGAAGAATCAGAGAGGGAGTGATTCTATACTCAGGGGTGAGAGGGTGCAGCCAGCAACAGATGGAGAAGGAAAGTTCCTGGTGTTCCTACCTGCTCCCATTGCTGCCCTGCTAGGTCCCGCTCCCTGCTCGATCCCGAGCGCCACAGCAGCCACTCCCCCCCCGACGTCCACCAGGCATGCACTAGTTTTCAAGGCAGCAGAGTTCCCCACTCCCAATATTTCCATTGCAGGGCTGTAGCTCTGCCACAATATCTTAAAAGATCATTTTAAAAATACCTGGGTTTTTTGGGTTTAATTTTGAAAACCATGTAAAAAGGAATCAATGAGGATTATGAGGTGGAGGGATCTCCAAGGTAAAAAGACATTGAGTTTTATGATATTATGCATGAAACAAGAACAACATCTAAGAACTGGCTAAACAAAGTAGCCTTTTAGTAAAGGCACATACAATTATTAAAAGGATTTTTTTACACAAATTATCTAGTTGTGTACTGTATAAATATATTAACTATTTGGACACTCTGGCACCGAGCCCTTCAAAATGCCAAAGTCATGCATCAAACATCTCTGTTCCTGGCTCTGAATATCAAAGTAAATGTTACATTTAAAAGCAGGCACTAATAAAAGAGAATAAATTGTACTGGGATTGGACAGTAAGTTGGACTGTGAAGGCAGTCATCTGTAGAAACCTTTTATGTCTATTCCACCACAGTCACCAACCAGTGGTTGGCCATATGAAAGGAAGCTTTCTCTGGTACTCACATTATAAAGTCATCTCTCATAAAATGTCCAGCTTGGCTCCTAAAGCCACTTCAAAACCTACTCTCAACTAGTGATGGATGAACCTCAATGGGTTCAGTTAATCATCCACTGTGATCCAAACTTTTTTGGACTTTCACTCATTTCATCCTTTCCTAATAGCCACTTTGCCCTTTCCCCTTTTGGTAGCCCCCATTCCTCCACAACCCACACTAAATACCATTTTTTTCCCCTGCAACATGCTCCTGTTTCCATGTACGACATACAATGAACCTCCACCTACTCCTCCATTTGTCCCTCACTCTCCTTTAGATATTTGTTGCGGGGATACAGTTGCCTCTGTGCTGGACCCCAGGAACTTGTACTTTTAACTATCACAAGGTCTGGCAAATCTTGGTGTGACTTAACCCAAACTGAACTATGTAAGACACAACGTAAGAGATTTTAAAGTTGAGGCAGCTAGGTTCTTCAACAGACCTTAACCAGTATTAAATAACACAATGGAGAGATCTGAGGGGGGGGAGGAGTTAGAGTCTGTTGGAGACTCCAGAGTTAGGGAGGAAAAATAACTAGAGGCCTGTGGGACAGTAAAGGAGCAGCAGAGGACAACTGAATTATAGTGTAGGGAGAAGTGAGTGAACCAATTCTTATTAAGTGATACTATTTTTTCAAGTAGCACTGACCAAAGAAATCCTTAGCTGAGGTAATACATTTATTAAGAACTGTGTATGGAGTTAAGGAAATTTTTCAATTTTCTTATTAGCTTAAGGCAAGTAAATTTGTCACCTGCTGGTACAGAGTGTTGCAAATTAACACAATAGATTGCCATTGTGCAAAGGACAGTGCCTTCTGGACTGACAATCCATTAACACAATGGATTGCCAGTGCAGAAGGCACTGTCTTCTCTAGAGCAAACAGTAACTTTAGAAAAAGACAGTTACCTTTTCCGTAACTGGTGTTCTTTGAGATGTTGCTCATGTCTATTCCACAATAGGTGTGCATGCTCGTCACGTGCAGCAGTGCCGGAAGTTTTTCCCCGAGCAGTACCCGTAGGGGGGAGCGCCTCCCCCCCGCGACCCCTGGAGCGGCGCCTGCCTGGCACGGTATAAGGGGGGCTGCGCTCCCCCCACCCTCAGTTCCTTCTTGCCAGACAACTCCGACAGAGGGGAAGGAAGGCGGAATGTGGAAGAGACATGAGCAACACATCTCGAAGAACACCAGTTATGGAAAAGGTAATGGTCTTTTCTTCTTCGAGTGATTGCTCATATGTATTCCACAATAGGTGATTCCAAGCTATATCTGTTGGAGGTGGGTAGGAGTTCACCAGTTCTTGGGACGGTGTACTGCCCTGCCGAACCTGGCATCATCCCTGGCCTGAGAGACGATCGCACAGTGCGAGGTGAACGTGTGAACCAAAGACCACGTGGCAGCCCTACAAATGTCCTGGATGGGGGACATAGGCCACGAAGTCAGCCGACGAGACCTGCGCCCAAGTTGAGTGTGCCCTCACAATGGGCGACGGGGGAACCCCCACCAGCTCATAACAGGAACGGATGCATGAAGTGATCCACTTAGAAAGTCGCTGAGCGGCAATCGGCTGACCCTTTGCGCACTCAGCCGAGGCGACAAACAGTTGCGAAGATTTTCTGAATGGCTTGGTCCACTCGAGGTAGAAAGCCAGAGCTTGCCTCATGTCGAGCGTGTGGAGACAGCATTCCTCACTAGTCACATGAGGCTTGGGGCAGAGGACTGACAGAAAAACATCCTAACCCATGTGGTAGGCGGAGACCACCTTCGGGAGGAACGCAGGGTGTGGGCGGAGCTGGACCTTGTCCTTATGAAAAACCATATACGGTGGTTCACAGGTTAGGTCCCTGAGCTCCAAGAACCGCCTGGCCGATGTGACAGCTACCAGGAAGGCCACCTTCCACGAGAAGTGAGACCAGAAACACGTGGCCAGTGGTTCAAACAGGGCCTCCCGTGAGACGAGCCAGCACCAGGTTTCGGTCCCACTGTGGAACCAGGGGCTTGGAATATAGGTAGAGATGGTCCAAATCCTTAAGGAAGCGGCCATAGCATGGGAAAACACTGTGTGCCCTTGCACCGGGGGATGAAAGGCCGATATGGCTGCCAAGTGTACCCTGACTGACGAGGGAGCCAGTCCCTGGGCCCTCAGGTGGAGGAGGTAACCAAGGATAAGCTGGATCGGGGCAGCCATCGGGGAAACACCCTGGCCTGCTGCCCACCTTGAAAACCAAGACCACTTCACCACATAGGAAGCGGCAAGTGGAGGGCCATCTACTTTCGAGGAGGACGTGCTGAACCTGTTCTGAGCATGTCCTTTCCTCGCCACCTAGCCACTGAGCAGCCATGCCGTGAGGTGAAGCATTGCTCGGTTGGGATGGAGGAGGCGGCCCTGGTCCTGAGAGAGCAGGTCTGGGCGGAGTGGCACTGCCATGGCGGAGCTACCACCAGCCCCAAGAGGGTCCCATACCAGTGCTGCCTGGGCCACAGCAGGGCAACAAGGAGAACCCTGGCTTTGTCCGTCTTTATTTTCTCCAGGGCCTTGCTGATCAGAGGAAACAGGGGAAAGGCGTAGAGGAGCTGACCTGACCAGGACAGGGTAAAGACATTGGAGATAGCACCCCTCCCTAGGCCCCCCCGTAGCAGAACCAGGGGCATCATCGGTTCTGCCTGGTCACAGATAGGTCCACCTGGGGAGTGCCCCACCTTTGGAAAAGCTGGTGAGCCACTTCCAGGTGTAGAGACCACTCGTGCTGAGAGGAAAAATTCCTGCTCAAGTGATCCACCCTGACATTCCGGGCGCCCGGCAGTTGGAAGGCTTTTAGGTAGATGTCATGGGTTATACAGAAGTCCCACAGACTGAGCGCTTCGTGGCAGAGGGCAGAGGATCAGGCCCCACCTTGCCTGTAGATATAGAACATCGAGGCCATGTTGTCCATGAGGACCCTGACTACCTAGCCCTCCAGCTGCGAGTAGAAGGCCATACACGCCAGTTACACCGCCCTGAGTTCCTTGATGTTTATATGAAGGGATAGGTCTTGTAGAGACCACAGGCCTTGGGTCTGAAAGTTAGGCACCCAACCCAGGTCCGACGCGTCGGACACCAGCTCCAACAACGGGGCCCTGTCCCTGAATGGAGCATGTCTTAAACTCTTTCTTATCGCGCTCCTGAAGGAGTCCTCAAACTTGGGAAGGGATTCCCAGAGGTTAAACTCGCAGCGACCCAGGAGAGCCCGATGGTTTGCTACTCATAGCTGAAAGCTTGACAACGAATAAACTTTTCCCCCAGAAGTATCCAGCCTCCGAGAGTCTTTGTTCTTGGGGGTCGGGGCTGGTTGCCCCTGCCACTTCCTGTGGTTGACTGACTCGACCACCAAGGAGTTAGGCGCCGGGTGGGTATACAGATACTCATGTCCCTTCGTGGGTACAAAGTACTTGCGCTCTGCCTTTTTAGAAATGGGAGCCAACAAGGCTGGTGTTTGTCACAGGGCATTTGAAATTCTTGCCACCCCTTCATGCCTGGTGCTGAAGGGGACAGCATATTCAACAGGGAGTCTGAGGGCTCTTCCATCTCCTCAGCCTGGAGGTGGAGACTTGCTGCCACCCTATGTAGGAGGTCTTGGTGGGCCCAGTAATCCTCCTGCGGGACGGTGAGGGCGGGGGGGGGGGGCTGCAATCAGCTCCTTCGGACAGGGCAAGGCCGGTGCAGTGCTTTGGGTGTCGTCCGGCACTGGAGGATCCACCACCTGATCAGACTCCGGGCACGGTACCGAGGACACAGGTCCCACCAACCTTTTTTCTGGTGGTCTAAAGGTGGACGCCGACGGTATTTCCAAGGCCCGGGCCACCGAGCGAGCCTCCACCTGGGGGCTGCATCGTAGGCCAGTGCCCACTGGTACCACTGGGCCAGCCACGATGCTTGGTGCCATTGCCTTGCTGAGGAACCGTCGGGGCCGGCTGTTCAGGCTGGCTAGCTTGGCCTGTAGACAGGCAGCTGTGAGGAGAGGCCTGGCTGGCATATGATCCGCTGGTGCCTCTGGACTGGGACTATCGGTGGTGCCAAGATCTACGTTGGCCACGGGACCGCGATCTCGAGAGAGGAGCGGCACCAACCGTAGTAGCTGCTCTGCAAACGGCCTCAAAGGGCAGACCCATGTCGGCCACACGCCAGCAATCGACACCCTGGGCTACAGTGCCTTGGCGGAAACTTGGAACGGAAGTCCGAGCGGGAATGGCGTCGACAATCATGCCATGACTGACTTCGGTATCTCCTGCAAGAGGAGGATCGTTGGCGACGTCTGCCACAGTCCCGTCAGTATTCGCTTCGCGAAGACGAGCGGTGCCAGGAGTCCCAGTCAGACGGCACCCATCCAGACAGTCTGGCTGGCATCAAGGGCGATCCACATGGACTGAGCCCTGGACGGTGAGCGGTGTTGGGAACGCTCCCCCAACCAAGACCGGTACCAGGCCAGTGGCGACTGCAGTGATCCCAGCGGCAGCTTGCCCCTGGAGCGTGAGGCTGACATCGGCGGACCTCTGGGCACTGGCATGGACATGACGTCCTTGGCTGACTGGAGGGCTTTGGGCGTAGATGGCATCCAGAGAGGCCTGCTCCAAAGGGGCCAGGCTACTCCACTCAACGTGAGTCGGAGGCCTAGGGCCTGATGGGAGTCGAGGACTACCCGACATGGGCCTAGACTCTGTCCCAGACTTCCCTGGGTGCCGTTGCAAAGAGGGAGTCTTTCCAGTCCTCTTGGCATGCCCCATGGACAGAGAGCGGTGCTGACTGGACAATGGTACCAGAGGGTCTCCACGTACCAATGCTGCGGTGCCGGGTACCGGTTTGGAGCGGTGTGCTGGGGTCGGGGCCAACGCCGATTCCATCAGGATGGCCTGGAGCCTAATGTCCCTTTATTTTTTGGTCCGGGGCTTGAAAGACTTGCAGATCTTGCACGTTTCGCTGATATGGGTTTCTCCCAAGCAACACAGACAATCTGCGTGTGGGTCACTTCTTGGCATAGAGCGCCTACAAGAGCCGCTTGACTTAAAGCCTGTGGTGCGGGGTATGCCCCGGCTGGGGCTCAATGACTAACTAAACTACCTGAATTAGCTAACTGACTTCAGGTTACTACTGAACAAATGAAGAGTTCTGGGGACGAGCTGCAGCAAAGCTGGAGCTAAGCAGTTCCGACGCACCATCACTGGCGGCAAGAAGGAACGGAGGATGGGGGGGACAGTGCAGCTCCCCTTATACCACGCCAGGCAGGCGCTGCTCCAGGGTGGCAAGGGGGCACTCCCCCTACGGGTACTGCTAGGGGAAAAATTTCCGGCACCAGCGCACGTGGCAAGCACGCATACCTATTGTGGAATACACATGAGCAATCACTCAAAGAAGAACTGGAGTGCATGCACGTAAGCAGAATCCAAACATACTTTAAAATATTCCAGTGAAGTAGGGGCTTTTCATTAATGTAACACATGACTTTCACATTCATAGAGCCTGAGAAGGAGAAACTAGGGTTGTCCTATTTCTACTCTCATTGCTACAATAATGCTTTCAATATTCTGCAGATGGATAAAAAGATTAGCCTTCTGCTCTAAGTAAAGATAGAACTTACTTTTCAAAACTACAAGTTCATTAAAATGAAACTGCTAGTTATATTGCAGGAAACTGTCTTTGGAGAGGGTTATTTTCTTTTAAGATTGCAATTTCTTCCAAGAATCTCAGCAATTTCATGAGTAGTTTAAACTTTTACATCACTAAAAAGAGCATGATGGAAGCAAGCTCTCAGATTGTGTGTAAAAACTGAATAGTGGAAAAAATGTATTAGCAAGAGAATGAAAGTAAACTCACCACTTGCATAGGAACGGCTGTCATCCTCACACAATTTATGCAGCTGCTGGTATTCTTCTTGCGCTAGCTCAAAACGCTGCTGTTTAATTTGGTAAATCTCTTTCTTGGCATTAAGTGCCTCCTGGGCAACAATTAAATATTCCTTTAACATGCGTTCCTGTTCTCTTCGCCACTGCTCTCTTGGGTCCTCAATTTGTGTGAGCTCTGAGGAGAAAAACTTAAGTCCTGTTACTCCACTAATTACAAGTACTTTCTCAATGTCAAATCTCAATACCTACACTGATAGTTCATGACCACAGGAAATGTGCTCAAAGAATCCAGGTGAAGTCTGTCTCTAAACCATCTAGTATACTCAATTCAACACAAAGTTCAACATCACTCCAGCAAAGAGAGAAAAGAGTGACTGCACTGTCACTTATATTTGAGTCTTTTATTCTTAGAGATGAGGTTAAAAAGAAAACTAATTTTTCAGCCCTAAATGATCTTACTCAGTCAACTTGTTTTAAGATGACAAATTAGACCATTCTGATGGCCTAACCACAATACAACCCACAGCCAACTAAGAGAGCCAAATCAATATCCCAAGCCTTAACTCAGTGGGTGGTAGGAACAGTTCAGAGATTTCACATTTAGCCTCCAGAAAGGTGCAAGAGAAACAAAACATCCTGAAAGGCTATTTATGTTATCTTTATGCCTGCACGGTCAAACAGTGAACAATGAAGTTAGCTACCAAGATTAGTGTTTTGGGCCCAGATTCAGGAAATCACTTTAACACATGCTTAATTTTAACTTTCTTCTATCCTAACAGTCATAACAAGATCCTTGATGTTCTCATCACTACCCTTTAAACGTTTGAGAACAGCTAATGTTTACAGTCACAGACTGAAAAGTAAAGCTTGTTTCTAGTATCAAGAAACTCTTTCAAATATATGTTTATAGAATAAAAAACTTTTCAATATGTTATGTTCCTGCAAACACTTCGGTGGCCCACAAATTCAAAAAATAGAACCCAAAAACCCTGAAAAAACAGATTTTTCTGGGGTGTCCGGGGGGGGGGGGGGGCGGGAAGAGAAGTTTTACATCATCCTGCCTGTGCAGAGTCCGCTGCATATGCGAATGCCAGCCTCCTATGGCTGTGTTTACAAAAATCAGATGCATAAATCACCATTACTGCAGCTCCACTGTTGGTAGTAATTGTGCAACCTGTACTACAGCCAGGGGGCATGCATCTTACCATCATACTTCAGAACAGGGTTAGTCAGTATGGTAGTAAAAATGCTTATACCTTATCTGCATTGCTGTTCCATTGCCACCACATAAATCAATCTCTGTGGTTCAAGTTATATCATTATCTTAATGTGCACAAGTGCAGTAAATAGTTGTCAAAATCATTTAGTCCTTTTTAAAAAAACTTTAGCCACAGTAAACCCTGCAGTAGGGTATTCCACAGGTTAACTATACCATAGGAAGTATTTCTGTTATGAGTTCCAAATGTACTAATAAAGTGATTTTTGAAACATCACACCACAGGCTATTTTGAGGAATGTAGAATAAGCCATAAGACAGATACTCAGTACAAGCAAAGAAGATGTTTTCAGTTAATTTTCCCCCCTAAAAACTCCGATTTTGCTGTTGCTATGATAGGAAAGGGGAAAGACAACTCTTTTGTTGGTACTAATAATAGGACTTAAAGCTATTTAAATATTTCTGTTTGTGCTGTGAAATCAGAGACTACAGTGATTGAGCCCCCAAAAATAAAAACTGCATACAAGCAGCTCTGTTGTTCGCAAAGCATTTGAAAAGTAATCGTCTAAACAAAAAAGATTTTCAGGAATTAAAAAAGTGAAAATATTTAAAGTGGTTTAGAACTATGATTCCCCAATAAATGGCTCTTCACAATGTTCCAATTCTAATCCCAGGTAACAGGAAAGGTTAAAATGCATCACACATAGCCCTTGAGAATAGGAGTCTGTACATTTTGAGGCACTGCAAAACCTGCTAAGTGACCAAAAATCTTCATCATCATCTTGTATTCCATGCAGAAAGAGCAACACTTCCTATTAAGTACAACACTGACAGTCTTCTGTGGAACACTGCACTGTACTCTGGCCTGGAATAAGTGCATGGAGCACAGACTGTACCCAGTTACCACAGAGAAACTGAAACTGAAGGTGTTTTAGATTTGGATAGCTACTAATTTAGTTTCTTTAGAGCTGACTGAAATTTTTATAGTCATTCAAGCACAGCCCTGGCTGGCCAAGAACATGGAATATGTTATTCCCAAAACTGGGAAATGTGCAACTGGTTAAAGGAGACTTCAAAGGCTCTGAAAACTCAGAGGAGGAGGGGAAAGGAATTCTGTGGTTGGCAGCCACTGAACTTCTTAAGAAATGGTTGGATAGGCGCCAACACTAGCTTACCGAGGGTGTCAACCAAGTCCAGAATTAACAGGACGAGATGGAGATCAGGGCTGGCTCTGAAGGTAGCTCTGTGATTTACAGAGGATTGCTTTTCCTCTTGGGTTTCCTAATGTAAATGGAAAGTCATTGACCAGAATCCTTTACATCACAGCCCAGCTTGTGTTCCTCTTTCTTGGGTAAAGCTATCAAGACAGGAGGCTTACAAGAGTGATATGCACAGCTGCTCTATTTTGAAGAGTGGAAGGAAAGAAAGGATTTGGGTGTACATAGCTTGGGAGGTTTCTACAATGTGTGGACTTTAAAAAGCACTGATTTGAAACCTCTCTTGCATTTTCTCCCAACATTTCTGTAACTATTACATTAATTTCTGCCGCGGTGTCTACTGATACACTAAGCTCTAGCTGCTGGAGAGGGCATACAACCAGGCCATTAGGAAAGAAGAATGGAAAAAAGCCTAATCAGGGAGTGATCCTGTTCTCCTACTGGATACTGTTACCTGATAGCTACTGTGGCAAATATTTTAGGTAGATTCAGAACCCCCAGAGTAAGAGATTCTTTCCACTAGAACCTCTCCTTGATTCTTATACCATCAATGCATTCACCTGTCATTGCATCCCCAATGGTTACTGAATAATGCCCCCATAAATTCTACCCCTGCATTAGGATCAAGCTTAAAAAACTGAAACAAAAAAAAACAGATCCCTTATACCATAGCATGGAGAATTTAGTTCTTAACAAAGGAATCCTATTAATTGGATGCTTTATTAGCCTTTTTAGCCACAGCATCCCAATGGGATGTTGTGTTTAGTTCATTATCTACTATACCGGTAAGTCCTTTACAAAGTAAAGAAACCTGTGACAATATTCAGAATTATTGACACTGTGTTTATATGTACAGTGTGTGTGTTTCTATGGTGTTCTATTACGGTCTGAGATAAAGCTCTATCTTCTATAAAAGTTGTCCTGACAGCTCAAATAAAAATTATATGAGCAATATTCTTAACAGTAAGTACCTTAAGAATTACACAAGCACCTGCACTATGATTTTTCAATGTATCTTGAAATACTCACTAGGTTATTTATCCTTCCAGTGACTGCATTAAAATCTCTTTAAAGGTTTTTGTTCTTAGAGGGAAGAAATGTCTGTGTATGGATCTTTCACACACCAAAATCAGGTGAAAAATGTTTTTGTGAAAACCACAAAAATATGCAGAGCAGTTCAGAAGCTGGTATAACACCTGAAACTATTAGTTTAAATTAACTAGATTCCGAAGAGATGGTTGAAATTAGTTTTGCAGAGAGTGCTATTTACCACTGATGTTACTGCTGCTACTGTGCCTTTCTTCTTTTCTTACCAGCTAGCTGCCAATTTGCACAATTCTGAAAGCATTCGCTCATTAGTGATAAGCAGCTTAATGATGGCAGCACAATAGTACCAGTGGCAATAATATACAGCTATAAAGATAAGATATATACTTTAAAAAGTATAATTGGCAAATGTGCTAGACAGTGGTTATATGAAGCTCAGCAACAGTGCGTAATGTATATATCCAGTTGTTGTTCTAAGCCCACTGATTTACTATGTGGAAGCATAAAATATGCAATGCGTAGGACAGGATGAGATTGCCAAATTAAATAAAAAAGATATGATAAATATATCAATCAATAATCTTAAAATTATGCGAAATAGCTGCTACGATGAAAAACACCACACACTTACTCTCAGCCTGTTTTGGGCGTTGTGGGTTCTTTTGTAAGGGAGCAAACTATGGACTACTGGAAACGTATACAACACACACAAAATGCAGTCTGAAAATGCTGACACTTCACCAGCATTAGCATTTGTATCACTTTTTGACATGCTCCTTCGATACTCTTTTGTCAAAACGAGAACCTGAAGTACTGATTAGGAATATTGGAAATTCTTGCTGAATATAAATATTAAAATGAAATTATAAACTTGACTTATTTCAACAAGGGCTGTTTAGATAACCCTTTACATTACATCACAACAGTAATAATGATTTCACATACAACCATTTTTCATCCATAGATCTTAAAAGCACCTTACAAAAGGAGGGCATTATTGCCATTTGACATATGAAACACTGCAAGAAGTAACTTGCCCAGGACTTCTCACAGTAGCTGGAAGTTCAATAAATGTCATCTTAATCACTCTTGGTTCAACTATAGATATCCGCTTGTGAATGTTCATAAAACCAATTCCACTTCTACTCACGATTTATATGGTCCATGTAATAAATTCCAATCTGTTGATCATAAACAGTTTCCCATCCTAAAGGAAGTTCATCGCCAACACAGTCAGCAAATGTTAATGGCTTTGTAATCCTGTAAAAATATAAAAAATGAAAATAAACTCAAAAGATGCATAGTTTACAATGCAATTAATGCTATTTAGTATGTGCTTTGACTATATCAAACCTCTGATTTGACCAAGATTAAATAGTTATAACACTTGGGTATGCAATAGTAATTTTAAGTAAATGAAAACTAAAATGTACAAAGAAAATGAACATTTAATTTAGAAAGTATGCTGACAGCTACTCCCAAAACAGGTGAGACAGCTTCTCCCTTGAAGTTCTGTGTTTAACTATTTAATTATGATGGCATGCAGTCCTGCCAGTCCCCTTCCCCCCCACCACCGCCGTACTGCAGTAACAATGTGAGAACAGAGCTGGAATTCATTGCTGTTCACATTTATTGGAAACTTTATAGCATCCAAGTTTTTAGAATGTCAAAGCAGTATAATTTGCTATCCATAGCAGCTCAAATGTAAAAGAAAAAGTATCTTTTTCAACTGCCAATGCACAACTGTTCACGAAATTCTATTATCTTAGGCCAACATAAATTACCCTGCTCTGCCCGGAAACAGGCAATCACAATAGGTTTGTGAAGCATTTTGATATTCCTAGAATGAAGGATACACACAAGTAGCAGTGGCAAAATTACTAACTGAGTATTTTGAATATCATACTACTTCTGCAGCAACTGCTCGACAAACTAATACGCAAGTGATAACATTCAATAGAGTACTGGTAAATAGTCATTCTTCCTACTATTCACTGCACCAGAGCTTCTTGACCTTTTTCTTTCTAACACCCCCACCCCCCAAATTTGCTATAAAACTCCACAGCCCAGTTGTGCCACAACCGTTTTTCTACATATAAAAGCCAAAGATGGCATTAAGGGGCAGCAAGCAGGGCAATTGCCCGGGGCCCCACGCCAAAGGGGGCACCACAAAGCTAAGTTGCTCCGGCTTCAGCCCTGGGTGGTGGGGCTCGGGGCTGCAGTCCTGTGCGACGGGGCTCTGGCTTTCTGCCCTGTAACCCTAGCAATTCTAATGCCAGCCATGCTTGGTGGACCCCCTGAAACCTTTTCATGACCCTTGGTTGAGTACCACTGCATCATGGATTCAACATTTGTATTGCTCTGGAACATCAAAACTACCAAGAATTTAAGAAAACCAATACAAAGGCAAAAGTAACCCAGACAGAACCAAGGGTGTAGATTTTTATCCAGTTTGACTTCCCACAGCATCATTCCAGCAGTTGTTGAAACCCTCACACAATGTATTCCCTAATAGTTTCTAAATGGCTCAAATAAAAAAGATATAACTCAATGTTATATGTAATGTAATATAATCAACTCAGTCACAAAAGTAAAGTTAATTTTATAAAGATAAACATTAACTAAATATTCACAATACAAACATTAGTTAAATATAAACAATATAAATATAAACAATTCCAATATAATATAAGTGATCCATAGAATCATAGGCTATCACGGTTGGAAGGGACCTTAGGAAATCATCTAGTCCAACCCCCTGCTCAAAGCAGGACCAATCCCCAATTTTTTGCCCCAGATCCCTAAATGGCCCCCTCAAGGATTGAACTCACAACCCTGGGTTTAGGAGGTCAATGCTCAAACCACTGACCTATCCCTCCCCTGATATCCGTATCACTACATACAGCCTAAAATCAGCTTCCAAATTTGTGCACAAATGTGCAATATCTGATGTACAGTCTCCTATAAAAGATCAGAATTTGGACAACATTTATAAATGCAGACATTTTATGGCCAGCAGGAATCCTAATGGTCATCAGTCTGACCTTCCATATAACACAGATCATTGAACTTCCTCCAGTAGTTCCTGCAAAAACTCCTATCTTTTTAAAAAAGACAGCCTTCTCAGTTTAAAGACTTCAGTTGACAGATTATCTAAAACATCCATCGGTGAGTTGGTCCAATGGCTCATTACCCTCAATGATAAAAAAATGTAAGCCTTAGTTATCGTTTCAATTTAATTAGCTTCAACTTTCAAAAGTCCAACACTGAATCTTTTTAAGCCTTTGTACGTTGGATTTAAAAGCCCTGAAGTATCAGATATAGTCTCTCAGTGTTAATACAAACTTACCAACTTGTCTCTTAACCTTTGCTTCATGAAACAATCTACTTAGTTTATTAAGTCTCTCACTGGAAGGTGTATTCTCCAGACCTCAAACCAGTCTTGGCTCTTTTTTGTACCCTCTTCAGTTTTTCAGGACCATCTCTGAAGTACTGATACCAAAATTGGCCAGAGCATTCCAGTAGTGGTTTCACCAATGCCATATATAAAAGTAATATCAATTCAGTATTCCTACTCAATGTTCCTTTGAGCATCCAAAGTGATCTTTATCCCTTTTAGCCATCACATCACACTGGCAGCTCATGTTTGTTTCGTTATCTACCATGACCGCCTATGTTCTTTTCAGAATAAAGAAACTAGACTTACTGTTAACTGTCCCCAAGGTGGCCTGCAAGACATTGCTTATCTTTTTACATAAAAACAGTGAAATCTTTCATAATTTCCCAAGCCTTTAGGCCCGATGTCAACTTTACAAATACAAATGGGAAAATATAATGACTCTATAGTAGTGTCTGGGTCTTGCTCTCCTCAAACCCTCTCTCAACTTAAAAAAAAAAGTATTTTTCACACTTTTATAGCAGCACTCTGCATTATACAATACTTCTATGTGAAAGTGTTCCACTCATTTTCAAAATGCAGGGAATATAATACATTATCATGTTTGTAAACATGATGGGAAACAAACTAAGTTGGGCAATATTCAAAACAATATTAACAAAATCCTAGTTTGTTCTCCTACTTACTTGTGGTCTAGATGTTTCCCAGAGACACTGATTATTTCTTCTGCACAACAGGTAGAAGATATGCACACACAAAAAAACCCAAAAGTTTTGTTTTAGTACCAAACAAGGTTTTGGTTTGAAGGAGATAGGAAAATTCTGACTGATCCAATTAAAAAGCCACTGCATATTTAAATTTATTGAACACAAAATAAAGTAGCAAAGAAAGATTTCAGAAGAGGATTCATTTTCTAACCAAGAAGGGGTGCACAGCAAGCACATGTAGAATGTTCTTAAATTACACCCAACTTCACTACAGATGCAAGAGGAACACTTTCTGTTGCTCAGACTTGTTCATCGACGTCACATGCAGAAGGCATGGAAAGCGTGCCCCTCAAAACTATCTACATACTTATAAGACTCTCATTAGCGCATCTGAAAGTTAAAAGGTCTATACTAACACTTCTCTCACCTCTGGTCTTGAAGCAGTGCATCTGTGTTGTCAGTGCTCACCTTAGGGGAAGTGCTCGCGAAGAGAGCATGAAAAGCCGCTGCCATTTCCACGCTAGCACTTTCATCATCACTGCCACAGGTGGCACAGCATCAGTGGTGAAACCACACTGAGATAGATCACAAAAATTCCATACATAGGCACATGCACGCAAACGGAACAACGATATTTACTTATCTCCCACGATTATTTTAAGCATTTTTAAATGCCTGGAGAGTGCTTTAAAACTGTGAATTACTTTGGAAGTACAAGACAGTAATTCATAGTCACAATCGCATACAATCGTGCGGTTTTGAATGTGCCTAGTACAAGAGTTAGTGAACCGTACGATCAGTGCAATCATGTCCTTTTGTTTTTAAAGATAAAAATGTTAAATTAGGTTTGATAAAATTTTGCAGATTAAAGAATATTTTCAACGGTCTGCTAAAATGAATGTTATGATAGCATTACGAGGTATTGTACACAATACTTACCCAACAGGAAACCCAAACAATTGGGAATAAAAATAGGAAGGTTTATGAACTTTAGGAGCTACAGAAATATATTTAGACTAAGTGATTAGAGTTTACTAATGCTACATGATTTGAGATTTGAAATCTAGTAAAATAAGGGAGGAATTTTACAGATTAGAGCTATTGTTACAGTTACACTAACAATTAGAGTATTGTTACAGTAAAATTTTCTCTAGGACTACATATACAGTACACCTACCTTAAAATTTTCCATTACTGACAACTTGTATGATACTTTGTGTAGAACTGTCCATTTGAACCAAAAGCTGCAGTCATTGAGAAGAAGCTTTATTATAGAACAGCATAAGTGTTCTTCCAGGACTTTGTCTAGTAGTTATGCAGGCAAAATACTGCCACATTAGTTCTAATTTCTCTGGACTTCTGTTACAATATTAAAAATACAAGAGAAGGCATAGCAATTGATTTACCTCTGATGATTTTGTTCTAGACACCACCGTGTTTGCAATTACTCAAGATAGTCGAGACATTGGTTCCTACCTAAACTGCCACATTATCAACAAGATTTTCTTTGGAATGGATAGTGAGGCATGCTTGCCCATCACACATACACATCCCTTATTTGTAAGCAAAACCTACATATGCAGTATTCTCCCTTTGCATGCCATAAGAACCTTAATCCAGCATCCTTAATGATCCCACCTCTCTCACTTAAACTTCTAGAACATAAACAATATTAACTTTCTGGGAACAGACAGAGCAAAAGTGAACAGTAAAGAAAGGGAATTAAGTAGATGCAACAGGTTTTATACCATTTTCCAAAAACCTGTTTAAACTGTGGAATGATAGTTTGTGTATCCAAAGGAAACCTTAGATCTGTTAAGAATTCATGTCAGCATTCTAAAAAGAAAAATGGAAATAGAATCAATGATCCCAGTCAACAACTGAGTTATTTAAGTAAAGTTTTTACTAAAGAATTGTCTCTATTCAAAGATGTACAAATTTAATTTTAATTCAGTTTAAAACTGATTTCCTTAAGCCAGTACAAAACAGAGTGGGTGTTCTTCATTTGATTTAAATCAAATTTATATTAATGTATCTTATTGATTCCTTATTTAATTAAGCTAAATCAAAATAAGCAAGGTTTAAATCAGATTAAGGTGTTTACACTGTGTTCGCACAGGTCTAACTAATCAGGTTTAAAGTTACGCCTTTAGCTAAACTGGTACAATTCTGAATATAGACGAAGTCTAGAAAAATGTTTTTTCTGCTAGGCAAACTACAGGCTCCCATAATAATAAAATGTAAAATTGTAGAACAGTAACATACAAACAGACACTGCTGCAGCAGGTCAGCCAAAAAATATATCAGGAAACTACTGAAATTAAACGTCCTCTGGAAGTATCACACCCCTTTCTCTGATTAATTCAACGGCTACAAAAAAATAGTAGAGGTCTCCTTTCCTGTTTCTATATAAGGAATTGTACATGGAATGTGTACATCTGTAAAAACACTTTAAGATCATCAAAATTAGGAGCTAGGCAGCAACAGACCAAGAGCACTCATTTTTTACCTTAAAAAGGAATTCAATAGGTTCTTGTCTGAAGTCACAAGTGAAAACAACCTTTGGTGGCCTTATTCTATTCCCTCATCTGTTCACAGTATAAAACCAAAACATAATATAGCACAATTCACTCTCTCTGCATATGAAAACACTAGTACTTGAAGAACAGGGGTAACTGAAATACTGAGATGTGCTGAAAGAACTATTGGATGAAACTTTCATAGATTCAGAGAGTTGAAGGCCAGAAGGGATCATTTATTCCTGTTTATCACAGGCCATTACATTTCACCCATTTCCTTCGTATTGAGCCAAATAATTTGTTTGGCTACAGCATATCTTCCAGAAAGGCATCTAAATAGTGATTAGAGATGGAGAATCCACCACTTCCCTTAGTAGTTTTTTGGCAATGATTAATCACCCTCACTGTTAAAAATGTGTGGCTTGTTTCTAATTTGAATTTGTCTGCCTTCAACTTCCAGCCACTGGTTCTTGTTATCCCTTTTTTCCACTAGTTTAAAGAACTTGTACAGTGCCTGACTGCTCTACTTGGATCAGACCAATGGTATTCATCCTTCATGTTGATGAGAACAAAATTCATTCCAGTTGCAAGGAAAAGCCAACTAAATAACGCCTGTTGTGCACAATCTGAGACCTGTTTAGTGCTCACTAAAAGACACAGACTCCACTGTGGCCCCTTGACTCAAGTCCTCTAACATTCTGCAATGAGCACACGAAAAAGTACTTGGTAGGTTCCATGTAAACTTTTATTAAAGACCGCCAGATTAAGTTTCAAACCAGTGATACGGTGAGATCACTCCACACTGGCTTTTTCTGTCTCTCTTATCATCTGTGGTGTACAAGCTAAAAGTGTAAATTTTAAAATGGTACATTTTTATATAAAAAGGTTTTGGTCTCTCATCTAGGGACCATACTTCACAGTAGTCAACGAACTGCCATAACAGTAGTATAACAGTATTTTTGCCATTATTCATACCATGATTCAAATCAAGATTAAGCTGTTTCCTCAGCTCTTTGATTTAACTTTACCTTTTCCAAAAGTAATACCAATCTTCTGACATCACAGCCATTTTTGGCTATGTAACTCTTCAAAGGTTTAAATTTTGAAGCACATTAGAAAGCTTCTGGAATCTGAATCCCCTTGGTTTAAAAATAGAAAAAAATCTTTAAGAACCATGATATTTTGTTTTGGGGGATTTTTTCCCCACCTAAATTGTTTTGAGTAAAAACATTTTTTTTAAAAAACAGTCTTGTATGCACGTGCAATAAAGCAGATAAAAATATTCCTATAATGCCTAGCTTTACTAAATATTTACTCTGCCAATTTAAAAGCCAAATTATAAGAACAGTCCAATTACAAGATTCGAGGCTTGACATGAACATGAGACAGTGTTGCCACCTGATTAGATTCTGATTGAATCAGAATGGATTGCTTCCCATCCTCAATTTGTTTAGTTAACATTATCATCTGTTGTAGATGCATAAGAGACGCTCCCCTGGATAATGTAAATGCTTCTAAATATAGTCCAACATCTTTGCAAAAGTAGTTCCCAAAAAAGTATTAGCTTGGGGGGGGGGGGTGTGGAATCAATATTTTAGGTGAATACGCAACATTTTAGCCCTAACTTTAACACCCTTTATAATAGAATCCTGTTTTTTCGTTTTAAAAAGGTGGAAATCCCCTCTTGGGATAAAAACAACACAACACAAAAAACTCAAAGGACCTTTGTATAATAAGAAAACCTTTATGGGTGCATAACAAGTGACAACTACATGCCCCTCTTGCCCCTGCTCCTTTCAAGAGGGCTGAAAGCAGTTTGGTTGTTAGTACAGACACCCGGTACAACCAGTGATGAGCTGCCAACAGCTGAAGAACCAGTTCCTTCAGTCACTCCAGGTCTTCGGCAGCACTGAAGGACCCACCGCCGAAGAAGTGCCGCTGAAGACCCGGAGCACCGCCGGGTGAGTAAAAATTAAAAAGGATTCTCAGGGGAGCCTCCCCAGCAGAGAGCTCAGGCAGGCCGGACAGGACGGTCCCGTGGGCCAGAAGTGGCCTGCAGGCCGGAGTTTGCCCACCCCTTTAACAACCAGTTCTAAACCGTATTCAAAATTTAACAACCAGTTTGCGCAAACCAGCTCCAGCTCACCATTGGATACAACCAATTTTAGTTACTTCCAACACCCTACTCAGAAATTGAGCTAGACCAGGGGTGGCCAACCTGAGCCTAGGAAGGAGCCTGAATTTACCAATGTACATTGCCAAAGAGCCACAATAATACGTTAGCAGCCCCCCATTAGCTCCCCAATATTCCCAGTGCCTCCCGCCCACTGGCAGCCCCGCCGATCAGCGCCTCCCCATCCTTCCCTGCACCTCCTGATCAGCTGTTTCATGGCGTGCAGGAGACTCGGAGAGCGAGGGGAGGAGCGAGGGCATAGCAGACTCAGGGGACGGGGTGGAGTGGGGGCAAAGCCAGGGTTTGAACAGTGAGAACCCCCCAGCACATTGGAAAGTTGGCGCCTGCAGCTCCAGTCTCGGAGTTGATGCCTATACAAGGAGCCGCATATTAACTTCTGAAGAGCCGCATGTGGCTCCGGAGCCACAGTTTGACCACCCTTGAGTTAGACCACTGGGAGAACAAGAGACTGGAACATGTTGGGTGAGACTTTCATACCTGCTATGGCCCCTTTACAGCCAGTAGCTATGTCTTGTCAACATAGTGCTTTCTACATAGGGGATTAAGTGAGTATAACCGGCAATCGGGGTTTAGATTTTTCACAAGGTCACAGGATGTTGAACGAGAGTGCGCAATTTTACACAAGAAAATGCTATTCGTTATCTTATCCTTATTCATTCTGATAGGGCTAATGCTGGTCCACTCACAAACTGAACGCACTGTTTTAAACACCATACTGGCAGTTGCTAGGGAGAAAAGGGATGAGAAGTGGAGAGGGTGAAATGAGGAGGAAAGCACATATCTAAACTGTTTTTGTCAGATGTCCGACTTTTCTCCTAATGTTTGTTTGCCTTTCATACTATATGTAATTTCTAGCCACTTTAATAAGTTTACGCTTGTACATTAGCCTGGTATTTTAGCAACTCTTTTTCACAGAAAATATACAGTTAGGAAAGGGAAACATTGAAGAGGGCTTTTTTTGTTGTTTCACAAAGCCATTCACAGGAAAAGCTGTTTACAGCTTTTTTTAGTCACATTCCAATCTTGAAGAAGCTATAATGACTTCCTTCACCTTTGTAGCTACAGGCTGGCTAGGAGTACATTCCAAAGCCTGCAGGAACTTCTTTGAAGAAAGCCAGTCTGTGACCAATGAACTGTTCAGCTATATCCCTCCTGCAGCCCTAACCCTCACAGCTCCTCCAAACAGACTAATCCAAAGAGATCAAACACACTCTCCTTAGAGATGCCACCTCCCTCCCAGAAGGACAGTACAGTATTGAACAAATAATGAATGCACTACCCTGGCCGTGAAGGAATGCGCTTTTTCAGCAATATTTCTTGTCAAAAATATATAGTCTTTTTTTAAAAAAGCCAGGACACCTTTAGCAATGTGGCAGCAAACAAGATGACACTCATTTCTGTATGTGAAAATCTGTAACAAATTACATCATAAGCAATGAACCCTATATTATGGTACTTTTGGATATTATCACATTTGTCCAGCTTACATAAAGCATCCCATTCTACGAACAAAATTCAGAACATGCTAAATATTCTACTCCTGGGGGAATTCTGTGCCACTGCGCAAGCACAGAATTAATGTCCCCCACAGATTCCCCCCCCGCATACAATAATTGATTCTGACGGAGAGGCAAAGGGAAGCTGCAATTACACCTTTCACCCACAAGGGGCTGATATGGCACTGGAAGAGAAGGCAGGTGGCTTAGGGGATGGAGCAGCCAGTCACAGAGAGGAAGGGGGCAGAGGCTGCCTTCCTCACAACGCCCTGCCCACGGGACTAGGTGAGGAGGCACTGGATATGTGGGGACAGACAGACAGGGCACACAGGGCTCCTGGGAGGTGTCACAGAGACACGAGTTCAGAAGGGCTAGTGGTAGTGGACAGACTGGGGTTGGGCACAGGAGCTAGGGAGGTGACAACATTGAGCCAGGGGCTGAATGGGAGTGGGGGTGCAGGGCCACATGAGGACGGAGGGGGGGGGGGATGCAGGGACAGACGGGGCAGCTATGACTGGCTGAATGGGGAGTGGGGGCTCAAGGATACGTGGAGACAGAGGCAGCTACGCCTAGCTGAGTGAAGGTGAAAGGACACAAGGAGGAATGGAGGTGTGGGGCACACGGGGACAGCGACAGACATAGGCGCCGACTCCAGGGTTGGAGCACCCACAGGGAAAAAATGGTGGGTGCTGAGCACCCACCGGCAGCCCCCCAATCAGCAGCTCCTCCTCCCCCCAGGACCTCCTTCCCACCGACACGCCCTGCCAATCAGCGCCTCCCCCTCCGTCCATGCACCTCCTCCCGCCCACTGCAGACAGCTGTTTCACAGCATGCAGGAGGCTGGCGGCAAGGAGGAAGGAGCAAAGACGCAGCAGGCTCTGGACAGGGGAAGCGGAAGAGGTCAGGAATCATAGAATCATAGAATATAAGGGTTGGAAGGGACCCCAGAAGGTCATCTAGTCCAACCCCCTGCTCAAAGCAGGACCAATTCCCAGTTAAATCATCCCAGCCAGGGCTTTGTCAAGCCTGACCTTAAAAACCTCTAAGGAAGGAGATTCTACCACCTCCCTAGGTAACGCATTCCAGTGTTTCACCACCCTCTTAGTGAAAAAGTTTTTCCTAATATCCAATCTAAACCTCCCCCTACTGCAACTTGAGACCATTACTCCTCGTTCTGTCATCTGCTACCATTGAGAACAGTCTACAGCCATCCTCTTTGGAACCCCCTTTCAGGTAGTTGAAAGCAGCTATCAAATCCCCCCTCATTCTTCTCTTCTGCAGGCTAAACAATCCCAGCTCCCTCAGCCTCTCCTCATAACTCATGTGTTCCAGACCCCTAATCATTTTTGTTGCCCTTCGCTGGACTCTCTCCAATTTATCCACATCCTTCTTGAAGTGTGGGGCCCAAAACTGGACACAGTACTCCAGATGAGGCCTCACCAATGTCGAATAGAGGGGAACGATCACGTCCCTCGATCTGCTCGCTATGCCCCTACTTATACATCCCAAAATGCCATTGGCCTTCTTGGCAACAAGGGCACACTGCTGACTCATATCCAGCTTCTCGTCCACTGTCACCCCTAGGTCCCTTTTCCGCAGAACTGCTGCCTAGCCATTCGGTCCCTAGTCTGTAGCTGTGCATTGGGTTCTTCCGTCCTAAGTGCAGGACCCTGCACTTATCCTTATTGAACCTCATCAGATTTCTTTTGGCCCAATCCTCCAATTTGTCTAGGTCCTTCTGTATCCTATCCCTCCCCTCCAGCGTATCTACCACTCCTCCCAGTTTAGTATCATCCGCAAATTTGCTGAGAGTGCAATCCACACCATCCTCCAGATCATTTATGAAGATATTGAACAAAACCAGCCCCAGGACCGACCCTTGGGGCACTCCACTTGATACCGGCTGCCAACTAGACATGGAGCCATTGATAACTACCCGTTGAGCCCGACAATCTAGCCAGCTTTCTACCCACCTTATAGTGCATTCTTCCAGCCCATACTTCCTTAACTTGCTGACAAGAATACTGTGGGAGACCGTGTCAAAAGCTTTGCTAAAGTCAAGAAACAATACATCCACTGCTTTCCCTTCATCCACAGAACCAGTAATCTCATCATAAAAGGCGATTAGATTAGTCAGGCATGACCTTCCCTTGGTGAATCCATGCTGGCTGTTCCTGATCACTTTCCTCTCATGCAAGTGCTTCAGGATTGATTCAGGAAGAGGTAGGGCAGGGTGGAGAAGAGGCAGGATAGGGCGGGGCAGCATGGGGCACAGCCTGTGGGGGCAAATGTGAAGTCAGCACCTGTGGGGGCAAATGTGCTTGACTGAATGGGAGAGGTTGGGGGCAGCCAGGGTCTGCGTGCAGGAGGCTCCCCAATTCCCTAACAATCCCTCCCACACCCACAAAAAACCTGTTCTATACTTTTCCCACCACACCCAGCAACCCTCCAAGATTCTCTCCCAGGCACCTTCCCAGCAATTCTTCCTTATCCCTCACCTCCTCCGTTACCCTTGATTCCCCCAAACCTTTGCACTGCTTCTGAGGGATACAGGAAATATGTTTCTGTATTGCTGTTTAAATGAATTATTACTCAAAGTTCTGTATTAATATACCTAGTAAGGAATCTATTGGTCAAAAAAAAACATTTCGTGAATCTTTTTAGTCTGTATTTTTACAGATATACTTGCTGACAGGTATTTTGAAATAAATTACCAAAATAACTGAAACTGGCATGATTATGTAGTGTTACTTTGACAAATATAATATGCAGAATTTTAAAATATTATGTGCAGAATTTTTAATTTGTTGGTGCAGAGTTTCCCTAAAAGTAATGTTCAAATCATAGAAGATGGTTAGCATTTTAATATTCCAACCTTTTTTTAAAGCCCACATTCACTACTTAGAAATATGGGTAGCTCAGAGTAATATAGGCTATAAATACACATTTTTTTAAAAAAAGATAAAACCTTAAGGTAAAGTCTTCCCTCAAATAAAAGTGCACATTTGTGTACAAGTGCCTGACTGGCTAATTGGATTTCACCCTTGGAGAACGGCAGCTCAAATATAACCTTAATTTCTGAAATAAAATAATTTGGTACACATCAGCTCAGGCCCTCACGGACATAAATCCACAACATAAATGACCACACAGAAATTGGCACAAATAAAGCTCAGTGCTCAGAAGGACAGTGTTAGCACAGAAAATTTCAGAATGCAATATATCCTAGCTTGAGGTCACTGGGAGGAAAATACAGAAAGAGTCATACAACAAGAACCTGCACTGTGCTCAGCAAACTACACAACATTCAATGCCAGTTGCCTTAGTTCTTTTATTTATATATAAACTCTTATAGTAATTATATAATCAATATATGAATTATCATATTTTGAATTATTGCATATTTTAAATTACAACTTGCATTAAAAGCAGCCTCTCACAATGGATTTTTCCCCCTCAGAAATAAAACATTACTTCAGAATGAGAAAAAAAAAAAAAAGAGCATCAATTCAAAGGTCAGTTATTTTTATGGTCTTCTAGAGTGCTTCCTGCACTTTCCCAAACGTAAAAAAATTTAACATAAGCAGGTTACATTGTAGCATTATTCCAAAGGTATTTCAGTAGCATAAAATAGAAGTAGCACAGTGATGAATCAGGCTCATTGTGCTTAAAAAACAATGGAAGAGAACTTTTTTCCACTGACTACCAGGTATATAATATTTTTTATTGGTCTCTAACAGCATGAACTGCAAGTTGTTCTGTATTTATAAACCCTTGCACTTGCCTAGGACAAAAATTATAGGATTAATGCAAAGATCAGACTGCAGGACTGGGAATTTAGTGCCTAGTATTCTCAGGATGAGCAAATCATTTCATATTATTTAATTTGGCAACTGTTACAAAATACATAAAAAGTAGAAAGAAAAGGAGTACTTGTGGCACCTTAGAGACTAACCAATTTATTTGAGCATGAGCTTTCGTGAGCTACAGCTCACTTCATCGGATGCATCTCCTGCTGGTAATAGGAGAGTGAATTTGTGTGTGGGGGTGTGGAGGGTGAGAAAACCTGGATTTGTGCTGGAAATGGCCCAACTTGATGATCACTTTAGATAAGCTATTACCAGCAGGACAGTGGGGTGGGAGGAGGTATTGTTTCATGATCTCTGTGTGTATATAAAGTCTGCTGCAGTTTCCACGGTATGCATCCGATGAAGTGAGCTGTAGCTCACGAAAGCTCATGCTCAAATAAATTGGTTAGTCCCTAAGGTGCCACAAGTACTCCTTTTCTTTTTGCGAATACAGACTAACACAGCTGTTACTCTGAAACCTGTCATAAAAAGTAGAAAGTCATTTGATAAACATCACTTATAATGGTATACAAATGAAGAAAAACTTTCCCATTTTTCTTGAAATGGTCATTATATTAAATTAATAGGTCAGGAATATTCTGTTCTGACTTCTGAAAATTCACTAGAATGATTTTGATTCACACAGTTTCATAGGATCTTGAGCCTTGTGTTATATGGCATACTGCATCAATTCAGAGATCACGAAGACAAGAAGACTTCAATTTTTCAGGCCGTACAACCCCTTTACATTTTCTTAAGTGTCAGTGATAACCAGCCAAACAGGAAAGAACCTCACCCATGCACTGGAATCTGAGAGATGCATTAAACACGTTCAGTGTATCCTCTGATATCTCACATAAGCCAAATGCTTAGGAAGGAGATGAGTACAGGTAACCATGAAATACTGAAATCTCTAGTATGCAGCTCCTTCCATGCCACAAATAACCAATCTGAATAGGATAGCCCCAATGTCTGCATACACCAAGAGGGTAGAATCTCTTCAGGACAGCAGCTGTATGTTGAATTTGAGCTGAACTGTAAAACCCATAACAAACAATCCTGTACATTAGCAAAATAAGAATAAATAACAGTAGTTCACAGTCTCAATCTTGAGAACCTGTATACCTAAAATTATGGTTGAACAAACAAAAAAATTGGAAGACTCCACCCTCTGACTTTTTCTTTGCTATCATCAAGTAAACCTATGAGCAATGATAGTTATACACTATATTTTCTTGTTTTTCTTCACAATCAAATTCAGAAAAGACGGCAAGGCTTAGAAAAAGTTGTTTTATTCCATTACACCTTAAAAACTGTAATAGTCTCTAATGGAAATTACAATAAGTAAAAATAATGTAAAAAGCAATATATAATTTGTTTTAGAACTCAATAGTCATCTAGATATTTAAAAACAGAAGAAAAAAAACTTCAACATATTTTCTGCAGCATGGGTACATTTCCTTTTCCAGATCACCAGAGTCTTTCCCCTAACCTCAAAGTTAGAGGGGCATGTAACTGCCCAATTTGTGTTTATCTCTTTATGGCATGTCAATTTTTACTTCAATTAGTTGATATTACTTGCAAATTATGTTTTATTTTATGTATTTAAAATCTCCAGGTACACTATAAAATACATACAAAATATTATTATAAAGCTTCATAAAACAGGTCTCCCAAATGTGGGCTAACCCAGCAAATCTTAAAAGATACAAGGACCTCTCCCAAACTCAAAGGAGCTTTCCCCATCATATCAGCCAGAGTTCTCTTCCACTCATTCTCCTAGTTCTCAGAAAACTTAGTGCTTGTTTTTCAGTACCTCCCAATAAATGTGTGTAGTCCCTACGCACATATGCCTATAAAGCTCCTACATGCTCCTATATGCCAAAAATGCATATAACCATGCTGAATTTACAGTGATTATTACTTTAGGTTTAGTCATCAAGCTTAATATTCATCATATATTTTTCAGAGGTAACAATAATGATATCAAACCTTATAATCTTAAAGGCGGCCAGTAGTTTCACAATACTTTATATTTAAATTTAAAGAAAGCTAGTGCAATTTAGTGCTTTAGAGAAAGTAATAAAACAGTTGCTCATAACTTCACTCTCACTCTTATGTGGCGTATAGTCACAGAATTAACAATGTTCTGTGAAAATGTTCCATTTAGGAATGCTGACCAAACAATACATTTTTAATGAACACAGACCAGTGGGAAAATAGGAACTTGCTTTAGGTTACAGAAACACTTAAGTGGAACCTGCATAAATATGGTATATTAAAGAAATAGATCTATTAGAAAAAAAATTGCATTTTCTGTGTACCAAATAAATACAAATAGTGACACAGTGATGAAGCCCTTTAACGTGAGTAAAACAGTACTAACAGAAGTTATAAAATTTGTTAAGAGTATAAAATTCCAGCGCACTCAAAAAGCAAAAGAAAAACCATCAGCTAAAACAACAGAGCTGTTTAACATTTGCTTTGCACCGCAGCCAACTATATCTGATAAAATAACAGAGTGCTCTTAAAATAATTGTGAAAGGATTAGACCCATAAAAATAATAAAGTAATTTTGCAAAAATAATCATTTAATACGTTTCCACAAAAAGCAGTGCAAATTTTAAATACAGTAAATTCCTGGAGCGACAAGACATTCAACAGGATGTGACAAAGTTCCTCCTCTACCTTGGTGGGTCTTGCGCTTATTGGAGGATTTGCTCACCTTGGAGCTTCACGGCAGCCCTCAGCTTGGCCATTTTTCTGAACCCACAGTCCAGGTCGACGACTCCTGTGTCTGACCAGGAGTTGGGAGGTTTGGGGGGAACCCGAGCCAGCCCTCTACTCTGGGTTCCAGCCCAGGGCCCTGTGAAATGCAGCTGTCTAAAGTGTCTCCTGAAACAGCTGTGTGACAGCTACAACTCCCTGGGCTACTTCCCCATGGCCTCCTCCCAACACCTTCTTTATTCTCACCATAGGACCTTCCTCCTGGCGTCTGATAATGCTTGTACTCCTCAGTCCTTCAACAGTCCACGTTTTCACTCTCAGCTCCTAGCGCCTCTTGCTCCCAGCTCCTCACACACACACCACAAACTGAAGTGAGCTCCATTTTAAACCTAGGTGCCCCGATTAGCCTGCCTTCATTGATTCTAGCAGCTTCTTGATTGGCTGCAGGTGTTCTAATCAGCCTGTCTGTCTTAATTGTCTCCAGAAAGTTCCTGATTTTTGTGGAACCTTCCCTGTTACCTTACCCAGGGGAAAGAGACCTACTTAGCCTGGGGCTAATATATCTGCCTTCTATTACTCTCCTGTAGTCATCTGGTCCAATCCTGTCACATATCCCCCCCTCTGCTCAACACTATGGGGTTGGGCAACTTGGGACATCAGGCCATGTACTCGTGACAAGCCATCTGCATTACCATGGTGGCTTCCAGCCCGGTGATGTATGGTGAATTGGAAAGGTTGTAGGGACAGGAACCATCTGGTGACCCTTGCATTCTTCTCTTTATTTTGTTGCATCCACTGGAGGGGGTGCATGGTCGGTCACAAGGGTAAACCGTCGTCCCAGAAGGTAATAACGTAGTGTTTCCATGGCCCATTTCACAGCAAGGCACTCTCTTTCAACCACGGCATACTTCTGCTCTCTCAGGAGGAGTTTCCTGCTCAGGTAGAGGATTGGGTGTTCTTCATCTCCGACCATCTGCGATAGGACAGCTCCCAATCCTACTTCAGATGCATCTGTTTGTAAAATGAATTCTTTGTTGAAGTCTGGGGCTATAAGCACAGAGTTACTGCAGAGGGCTGTCCGTAGATCCATGAATGCTTTCTCTGCGGCATCTGTCCATTTCACCATGTCTGGACCCCGGGCTTTTATCAGGTCTGTCAGGGGACTCGTTTTGGTAGCAAAATGGGGAATAAATCGTCGGTAGTACCCCGCCACACCCAGGAATACCCGGACTTGTTTTTTCCAATTCGGCCGGGGCCAATTTTGGATAGCCTCTAGTTTGTTTAGTTGGGGCGTGACCATGCACCTTCCTACAATGTAGCTAAGGTATTTAGCCTCGGCTAGCCCTATAGCACACTTGGCTGGATTGGCTGCGAGGCCAGCCCGTCTTAGTGTGTCCAGAACCGCTTCCACCTTTTCTAAGTGGGTTTCCCAGTCGGGGGTGTGAATAATCACATCATCCAGGTATGCCGCTGCATAACTGGTATGGGGCTGTAGGAGCTTGTCCAAAAGACGCTGGAAGGTGGTAGGTGCCCCAAGCAGTCCAAAAGGAAGAACAGTATATTGAAACAGACCCTCTGGTATGGAGAATGCAGTCTTTTCTTTCGCATCTTTGGCAAGGGGAATCTGCTAGTATCCCTTTGTTACATCAAGGGTGGTCAAAAATCGGGCATTGCCCAGGCGGTCAACTAACTCATCAATATGGGGTATGCATCGAATTTGGATATTTCTCATTCAGCCGGCAAAAGTCATTACAAAACCTAGTTGTGCCATCGGGTTTGGGCACCAACACAATCGGGCTTGACCACTAACTGTGGGACTCTTTGATGACTCCCAGCTCCAACATCCTTTTTACCTCTGCCTTGATCTCCTCCATTTTTGCCGCTGGGACCAGATAGGGCCTTAAAGTTACCTTTGCCCCAGGGTCTGTGATAATGTGGTGATATGCTTAGGTGGTCCAACCTGGTTTGATTGAAAACACATCCTGGTATCGGCTGATCATCTCAATTACCTCCTTCTTCTGGTTTGGTGTCAGATCAGTGGATATCCTGATCTGCTCCTGCATGTTATTTCCCTGGATCGGGGTCTCTTGGCCCATTACACATGCTTCTCATTGGTGCCAAGGCTTTAAGAGGTTAATGTGATAAATTTGTTCTTGTTTCCGGCATCCTAGCTGCCGCACCTTGTAGGTTACTTCCCCCACGGGTTCAACCACCTCATAGGGCCCCTGCCATTGGGCCAAAAGCTTGCTTTCTGCCGTGGGTACCAACACCATCACCCAATCCCCTGGTTGGAACTGTCGGACTTTTGCCTGGAGATTGTAATGGGTTCGTTGGGCCTCCTGCGCCTTTTCCAAATGTTCCCGTACAACAGAGGTGACCCGGGCTATCCGTTCTCGCGTCTGCAACACATGGTCAATTATATTTCTCCCCTCATTGGGTTCCTCTTCCCAGATTTTTTTTGCAATATCTAGTATGCCACGGGGGTGACATTCGTATAATTCAAAGGGGGAAAACCCAGTTGAGGCCTGAGCTACCTCCCGCATTGCAAATATAAGGTAGGGTAGTAGGGTGTCCCAGTCCATCCCGTCCCGACTTTCCTTATCATTGCCTTGAGGGTTCAGTTAAACCTTTCTACCAGCCCATCGGTCTGCGGATGATAGACTGAAGTTCTCAGGGTATGCATATGGAGCAGCATACAGAGGTCCTTCATTAGCTTCGACATAAATGGGGTACCTGGGATTGTTAATATCTCCTTTGGTAGCCCCACTTGGGCAAAGATCCGCACCAACTCTTTAGCTATCGTTTTAGAGGCCGTGTTCCACAGGGCAACGGCTTCTGGGTAGCGACTAGCATAATCCAGAACGACAAGTATATATTGGTGGCCCCGGGCTGTCTTCTCCAGGGGTCCCACTAGATCCATGGCTATTCGTTCGAAGGGGACCTCTATGATGGGAAGGGGTACTAAAGGTGCCCTCAAGTGGGGATGGGGACTGTGCAGCTGACACTCCGGGCAGGATGCACAATACCTCCGCACTTCTTCATGTATTCTGGGCCAGAAGAATCGTCACAGGACCCATGCCAGGGTCTTCTCTACTCCCAAATGCCCCCCAAAAAGATGACTATGGGCCAGACTTAATACAGCATTCTGGTGTTTTTGAGGTACTAGGATCTGCTGTACCTTCTGCCCCTGTACTGGTGCAACCCAGTATAAGAGATTCTTCTTCATTATGAAGTAGGGTCCTGGTCCCTGGGTTTTCCCTTCCATGGGGACCCCATCTATTTCGGTCACCTCTTTCCTAATTTTGTCGTACCTTGGGTCTTCAGCCTGGTCCCGTCCAAAATTTCCTCTCCCGGGGCTAATCTGCCCGAGATCAAGGGGGCCAGTATCTGTTGCCTCTACTGGTTCAGAGGTGTTAGGGTGTGGGTCAGACTCAGGTGCTTCTCCCTCCTGGGTGGCCTCCTTTTCAGCTGCTCGGGTCCACCTGCCTAGGAGAATGGATGGGCCAATATTCGGGTTCCCAAGGCCTTTTCGTCTTTCTATCCTGTCTGGGAGTGGAGAAAAAATCTGGGGATATTTCAGAGAAGATTGGGGGTTAACAGTCTACTGTGGATGCCTCACTAACTTCAGGGCTTACCCCTTTCCCCCAATTCCCCTACCGGGAGTAAATCTCCAAACCCTGGGAAGTCCCTCCCTATGAGCGTCAGGTATGGGAGTTCAGGGACTAACCCTCTGCTACCTCTGTAGTGTTCCCCTGAATCTTGATTTTTCCTGGGATGGTGTGGTAATAACCAACTGTCCCATGGACACATATTATCCCCGTACACTTAGGGGGGATTTGATAGCTGCTTTCAACTACCTGAAAGGGGGTTCCAAAGAGGATGGATCTAGACTGTTCTCAGTGGTAGCAGATGACAGAATGAGGAGTAATGGTCTCAAGTTGCAGTAGGGGGAGCTTTATGTTGGATATTAGGAAAAACCTTTTTTACTAGGACGGTGGTGAAACACTGGAATGTGTTACCTAGGGAGCTGGTAGAATCTCCTTCCTTTGAGGTTTTTAAGGTCAAGCTTGACAAAGCCCTGGCTGGGATGATTTAGTTGGGGATTGGTCTTGTTTTGAGCAGGGGGTTGGACTAGATGACCTCCTGAGGTCCCTTCCAACCCTGATATTCTATGATTCTATTTCCTCCGGACTCTGGGACTCAGTTCGTAACCACTTTCGTGCGAGATGGATGAAGTCATATAATTGGGACCGTGGGGTTTTGTTTTCCTGGTACCTCCACTCATGATATTGCTGGGCCCACACTGCTGTCATTACCCCAGATCTGATCAGGATCTCTGCTTTTAGCTGGGGGTAGTCTTCAGGCAAATCATAGTAGGCCTTCTGGGCCTCCCCACACAGGAATGGAGCGAGGATGCCAGACCACTGTTCTGGGGGCCAAGCCCCCCACAGGGCTGTCCTCTCAAAGGCCAGGAGGTATGCCTCTACATCATCCTCCCGTGTCATTTTCTGCAGCCAATTGCTGGCCCGAATGATCTGTGTCCCATCATGGCCACGGTTCAGCTCTGTAAGGGCCTTTACCTGGTTTACCAGTTCCTGCAGCATAGCCCGGTCTTGAGCAGCCTGGTCCATCAGCAGGCAATTAGTCTCTTGCTGCAGCCGCACTGCCTCCTGTTGGGCGGCTGCCTGGACACGGGTAGCTTCCTGCTGGGCAGCCATGGCTTGTATCAGTGCCTGCACTACCTCCTCCATTGTGGTGAAAAAAAAAGAAAATAGACCCTCTCCCTCCCACCCAACACCCTCCTTCTTCCGCCGCGCTGTGTACACCAGATCCCACTTCTCACACCAGTTGTGACAAAGTTCCTCCTCTACCTTGGTGGGTCTTGTGCTTATTGGTAGATTTGCTCGTCTTGGAGCTTCACGGCAGCCCTCAGCTTGGCCATTTTTCTGAACCCACAGTCCAGGTCGACTCCTCCTGTGTCTGACCAAGAGTTGGGAGATTTGGGGGGAACCCGGGCCCGCCCTCTACTCTGGGTTCCAGCCCAGGGCCCTGTGGAATGCAGCTGTCTAGAGTGCCTCCTGGAACAGCTGTGCGACATCTACAACTCCCCGGGCTACTTCCCCATGGCCTCCTCCCAACACCTTCTTTATCCTCACCATAGGACCTTCCTCCTGGCGTCTGATAATGCTTGTACTCCTCAGTCCTCCAACAGTCCGCGTTCTCACTCTCACCTCCTAGCGCCTCTTGCTCCCAGCTCCTCACACACACACCACAAACTGAAGTGAGCTCCTTTTTAAACCCAGGTGCCCCGATTAGCCTGCCTGCATTAGAACACCTGCAGCCAATCAAGAAGCTGCTAGAATCAATCAGCCTGTCTGTCTTAATTGTCTCCAGAAGGTTCCTGATTGTTGTGGAACCTTCCCTGTTACCTTACCCAGGGGAAAGAGACCTACTTAACCTGGGGCTAATATATCTGCCTTCTATTACTCTCCTGTAGCCATCTGGCCCGACCGTGTCATAAGGGCTACAGTATAAACAGCAGTGAAGACACACACTGTGAGCTTGACTACAAAATTACATGCTACTGCACATCTACAAGTACCGAAACCAGCACCTGGCAGCTACAGAACAGAAGGCAACTGCTGCTGGTGAAAAAACCAGTTCACCACAGGACAAGAGACAAATCCTGCCACTTCTATCAATGAAGAGGAAATGTACACAGGTAACATACTCAAATCCTTCAACACTAGATAAGGATCCTCCTCCTCCTCCTTCCCTCAAAAAACAAATATGATTAAGAAAGTTAAAAATAGATATTTCCGTTTCCTAAGATTATTTCCCTTTAATTCCAGTGCTCTGAGAAAGTTTATCTGGTTTATCAACTTCCCATGTTTGTGTTTGAAAAGGAGGAGTGTTGAAGCCATACTTCCATCTATAACAACTCTAGAAACTGATTTTATAAGCTTTGTATTACTGTATTATCAATACTACTAAATGGCATCTTATTAGCATTTCTCTCCAAGTTCTGCAGCTCTCTTAGAAGGTCTGGCATAGGGGCAATTTTAATTATGAAATCACCTCTTCACTCTCACCCCCCAAAAATCTGTTAGGTGTTCTTCAACACGGGCTTATTTTTCTACATTTAAACATTCCTTTGTGGTCAGGGGAAGCAGATGTGAAGGTCATTTCCACTACTGATACACAGACTTTGATTCCCTGTGATGTCTAAGCAGCACTCGGAGCAGAATGGGGCCCTGCGGAGAGCCAACAACTCTCAACCACGCAGTCCCGGAGTAAGTTAGAGCCAAGGGGTTGGGGGAGGGGAATGGTATATCAGCACAAAAAGGGAGGAGTGGCAGGAGATAGATAAGAGCAAAGGGAGGACACAGCATGAGGATAGGACAGAGAGGGACAGAAAGCCTTGGGAAGAGGGACAGGAGAGAGGGATAGGCATTAGAAAACGCTGCCCTACAAAACCTGGAATTGAACCCGAGTCCTCAGTCTCCACATTCCTCAGCTCTCAGCACATAATTCTGAAACCCACTGAAAATGTATGTCTCTCTTCCCCCTTTCAAGGGACTGATACACAGAGAATAACAGCTTACTACTACCATTAGTTATTCCACTAACACAAGAAGTAGAGGTCTGTATTCTAGGTCTAAAGATCCAGATCCTGCTGTGGCATGGGTTCTGTGGAAAAAGTGCATATGATCATGTAATTAAAGACTACATCTCCCACTTTACCCCTTATTCGGGACAAGATCTAAATTTTAATATAGCATAAGAAATAAGAAAATTATAGTCAAAGATGTCAGGCCCATATTTAGGGGTTGTTGTTTTTGTTTGGTTAACTTTCTTACGCCCACTTAAAAAAATGGTAGTCATCAATCTAGCATATGTCAGTAGTATTATAACCCGCAGTTAGTGTGTAGGCTTAATAGGGAAAGCAGGGGGAGGAAGGAAACAGACTTCTGTTTTCAAGGAGGCTGGCACTTACAAACAAAACAGCCAAGCACATATATTGGACAGATTTATTCTGAAAGGCATAGTGGCTAAGTGCAAAAGACTGGGGACTGCCATATTAGAGAGCTCAGTTCAATTCCCAGCTCTGCTAGAAGAGACCTGATTTTTTTTCAGTTGTACAATGTAGATAATATGATTGCCTGACTCATAGGGAGGGACACAAAGCCTTGCTCAATAACTATTCTGTGCACTTCACAACCCTTAATAGTCAATAGAGAAGTCAAACATTGAACTCGTCTCCTTGCTCCCAGCTCAATGCACCTTCTACTAGGCTACAAAATATTTTCTGTGGGCCTATCCCTCTGGGCTTGTCTACACTACCGGCCAGATCGATAGGCAGCGATCGATCCAACGGGGGTCGATTTATCGTGTCTACTATAGATGTGATAAATTGACCGCCGATCGCTCTAGCGTTGACTCCGGTACTCCACCGCAACGAGAAGCGCAAGGGGAATCGATGGGAGAACGTCTCCCAATGACACACTGCAGTGAAGACACCAAGTAGATCTAAGTAAGTCGACTTCAGCTACTTTATTCACGTAGCTGAAGTTGCGTAACTTAGATCGATCCATCCCTACCCCCCAATGTAGACAAGCCCTCTCTCTCTGTCTGTCTCTCACTGGAATTTTGACCATCTTAGATCTAAGCAAGATAGGTGAGCCAGTCTTCAGGGACTGTCCAGCAAAATTTGAGACAAGAGGCAGTCGTAGGGCAACAGTTCCTGATTACTTAAAATCCAGTTAAGTCAAACTCGCAGCAGTTCATGAGAAGAAATCTGCAGGCTTAAAAGCTCTGTAATGCAGAGCAGTGCGTTGTTCTCTCAGATGAACACAGAGTAAACTGGAGTCAATGTGCAACGCTGCAGCAGTCCAGCAAAAGGAGTCTGAACTCAAAGGAGAAATGAAGGGTGCGGGGGGAGAGTAATCTTCCTCCACTGCGGTGGAATTAGCGGGGGGGGGGGGTGTAAAGGGCATACCAGAAAGATCCAAGTGTAATGGGGTTATGATTCTTGCCTACCTACTGTCCCTATACACTGCCTAAGTTCTGTTATTTTTACAAACATTGAGATACCTATTAAATAAATTTTGAAGTCTAGTTGAAAGGGTAGCTCTCACTCTTCCCCCTGTGCTACGCCACAACCTAATGATTGTCTGAGGGGCAGAGGGTTTCTCGGTTATGCTGACCGCTTCCCATCGCCTTGCAGCTGCCAAATAGATGGCTCTCCTCTACTATCCCCCCTTCCCCTGCCTCCTTTTTCAGGTCCTATTTTCCCATAAACACAAATTGCCCACATATGCTGCTGCTTATAGCTTTCCCAGGTACCTGCAGATTTAGATCCACAGGATTCTTGTTCACAGGGTTTTAAATAGAATTAATGAAACTCACCAGCATTTTATTAATTTCCCTCTGGCACTGCTTGATAGCTGAAGTAGTAACACAGGCACTAGAGTAGTGTCTGCAGACTCAAGAAGACAGCAGTGCATTGGTACGTGTGTGTGTACCCAGCTCATGATGGTATTTGAAAGTCTGATCCTGCATCATTAGTGTCCATCAGAGTTCTGCAAAAGACTGCTACTGAGTTCAATGAGAGCTGAATAGGGCCACTACTGACAAAACAAATCATCATATTGTAATCCTGTGTGTGATTTAGTTTCTTCCCTCCTTCCCCAAGAAGATTGTTCCCTGCCCTTCCCTGCCCCCCATTCAAGGTTATCTTTGGAGCCATAAGGATTAGAAACTGGGTAACAAACAATCCTTAAAAACAGGTTTCAGAGTAGCAGTTGTGTTAGTCTGTAGCCGCAAAAAGAACAGGAGTACTTGTGGCACCTTAGCGACTAACAAATTTATTAGAGCATAAGCTTTCATGGGCTAAAGCCCACTTCATCGGATGTATGGATAAACCTGGAAATCCTAGCCACCCCATCATCTCAGGCATTGGCACCCTGACAGCAAGATTGTCTGGCTCTGTAAACTCCCTCCTCACGCCCTACACTACCAGCACTCCTAGCTATCTTTGAGACACCACTGACTACCTGAGGAAACTACAATCCATCAGTGATATTCCTGAAAACACCATCTTAACTACTATGGATGTACAAGCCCTCTATACCAACATTCCACACAAAGATGGACTACAAGCCATCAGGAACAGTATCCCCAATAATGTCACGGCAAACCTGGTGGCTGGACTTTGTCCTCACCCATAACTATTTCCCATTTGGGGACAATGTATACCTTCAAATCAGTGGCACTGCCATGGGTACCCGCATGGCCCCACAGTATGCCAACATTTTTATGGCTGACTTAGAACAACGCTTCCTCAGCTCTCGTCCCCTAACGCCCCTACTCTACTTGCGCTACATTGATGACATCTTCATCACCTGGACCTATGGAAAAGACGCCCTTGAGGAATTCCACCATGATCCTCAGCCTGGACCAGTCCACACAAGAGATCCACTTTCTGGACACTACAGTGCTAATAAGCGATGGTCACATAAACACCACCCTATACCGGAAACCTATTATACTTACCTACATGCCTGCAGCTTTCATCCAGACCACACCACAGAATCCATTGTTTACAGCCAAGCTCTACGATACAACCACATTTGCTCCAACCCCTCAGACAGAGACAAACACCTACAAGATCTCTATCAAGCATTCTCATAACTACAGTACCCACCTGCTGAAGTGAAGAAACAGACTGACAGAGCCAGAAGAGTACCCAGAATTTACCTACTACAGGACAGGTCCAACAAAGAAAATAACCGAACACCACTAGCCATCACCTACAGCCCCCAACTAAAACCTCTCCAGCGCACCATCAAGGATCTACAACTTATCCAGAAAGACGACCCATCGCTCTCAGAGATCTTGGGAGACAGGCCAGTCCTTGCCTACAGACAGCCCCCCAACCTGAAGCAAATATTCACCAGCAACCACACACCACACAACAAAAACACTAACCCAGGAACCTATCCTTGCAAACAAAGCCCGTTGCCAACTGTGTCCACATATCTGTTCAGGGGACATCATCACAGGGCCTAACAACATCAGCCACACTATCAGAGGCTCATTCACCTGCACATCTACCAATGTGATATATGCCATCATGTGCCAGCAATGCCCCTCTGTCATGTTCACTGGCCAAACCGGACAGTCTCTTCAGAAAAGAATAAATATACACAAATCAGACACCAGGAATTATAACTTTCAAAAACCAGTCGGAGAACACTTCAATCTCCCTGGTCACTCGATTACACACCTAAAAGTTGCAATTCTTCAACAAAAAAACTTCAAAAACAGACTCCAACGAGAGACTGCTGAATTGGAATTAATTTGCAAACTGGACACCGTTAAATTAGGTTTGAATAAAGACTGGGAATGGATGTGTCATTACACAAAGTAAAACTATTTCCCCATGTTTATTCCCCCCACACACACACACTGTTCCTCACACGTTCTTGTCAACTGCTGGAAATGGCCCATCTGGATTATCACTACAAAAGTTTTTTTTCCTCTCTCCTGCTGGTAATAGCTCACCTTAACTGACCACTCTCCTTATAGTGTGTATGATAACACCCATTGTTTCATATTTTCTGTGTATATATCTTCCTACTGTATTTCCCTCTGCATGCATCCGATGAAGTGGGTTTTAGCCCACAAAAGCTTATGCTCAAATAAATTGGTTAGTCTCTAAGGTGCCACAAGTACTCCTGTTCTTTTTGCAGATACAGACTAACACGGCTGTTACTCTGAAACCTAACAATCCTTAATCACCATTCAATAAAACTGAATTTCACTGCATCCAATCCTCCTCCATACGTTGTCTGTACAGATTATAAACCCCTTGAGTCAAGGAGCTTGACTTCACACCTGTCCGTATACACCAGTGGTCTCCAATCTTTTTACACTCAAGATCACTTTTGAATTTAAGACCAACCCAGGATCTAACCATGCCCCTGCTCACTCCATCCCCCCTCCATCGCTCACTCTCCCTCTCACTCACTATCACTGGGCTGGGGCAGTGAGTTGGGGTGCAGGACGGGCTGCAGGCTCTGGGCTGGAGCCAAAGGGTTTGGAGTGTAGGAGGCAGCTCCGGGCTGGGGCAGGAGGTTGGTGTGAGGGGTGCAAGCTTTGGGAGAGAGTTTGGGTGCAAACTCAGAGCAGGGGGTTGGGGTGCAGGAGGAGGTGCAGGGTCTGGGAGGAAGTTTGGGTGCAGGAGGGGGCTCTGGGCTGGGGCAGAGGGTTGGAGTGCAGGAGGGGGTGCGGAGTGTGGGCTCAGGGCAGGGGGTTGCGGTGCAGGAGGGTTGTGGGGACTGGGAGGGAGTTTGTGTGCAGGAAGGGACTCTGGGCTGGGGTGGGGGGTGAGGTGTAGGCTCCAGCTGGGAGGTGCTTATTACAGGCGGCTGCTGGTCAGTGGTGCAGCGGGGCTAAGGTAGGCTCCCTGCCTGCCCTAGCCCCACGCCATACCTGGAAGCAGCTGGCATGTCTCTTAGGCCCCCGGGGGCCGGGGGGGGAGGCAGGCGGCTCCGCACGCTGTCGCTGCCCCCACCCCAGCGCCAACTCCACAGCTTCCATTGGCCGGGAACTACAGCCAATGGGAGCTACAGGGCAGTGCTTGCAGGTGTGGGCAGCACACGGAGACCTGCTGCCCACAGCCAGCCTCAAGAGATGCCCCCACAGCTCCCACTGGCCACAGTTCCTGGCCAATGGGAGCTGTGGAGTCGTCGCTGGGGGGTGGAGGCAGTGGCAGCACGCAGAGCCGCCTCCCACCACCTGTCCTCCCTCAGGGGCCGCAGAGACATGCCAACCACTTCCGGGAGCAGCACGGGGCCGAGGCAGGCAGGGAGTCTGCCTTAGACCAGCTGTGCTGCTGAACTTTAAGTGGCCGGAGATCGCGATCGACTGGCAGAGGCTCGAGGATCAACCAGTTGATCATGATCTACCAGTTGGTGACCACTGGTATCCATTTTCAGTGTTATAGAAAAAGTAACAAACTTTTTAATGGAAAATGAAATTTGCAGAAATCAATGGCTTAGCCCCTCCTCTCCATCCCCACTCATCAGACAAAGCCTCTTACTCACCAGTGCAGTGCAGATGTCTCAAGTCTTGTATTAAATTATTTTTATGGAGGCTATTAAATGTTTTCTCCCATGTAAGGAGCAATTATATTACACTGATTTTATAGCTATCAGTCAACACACTCCTGAGTGTAATACTGATCTTCACTCCTTTCTGGCACGTATACAGCCAAGAAATACAAAGAAATACACTTGAATATAGACTAATGTGCAAGCAATTGTGTCACTATCGGTCTGCACAACATGTCACTTCTTGAGGTGGCAACAGTGATGCCACACAGTCTTGAAATGTAAAGAATCATGAAACAGGCCAAGTTCCCATTGACTAAATTGTCTGCATGTCTCAAAACTCTGCCAACTCAGAAAAGAAGTACTATTCAACATTTACTCTGGCTCCGAAAATTAAAGGAATGCCAACAACTGAATTAGGAGCTAGGAAGAGTTTGCAGTGAAAAATCTGCCAAGCAGGGTTAATTTAGAACTCTTAAAAAGGATAAAATACAATTTGTTGTTTGCTGTGCCAAAACAATTTTATGCAAAATCAGGAGGAATAGTATACAGTTATGAAATATTTCAAAAAGCTATTGCCCACAGTTAAATTTTAGAAGGAGACAATTGTTACACAAATGCCATTCTTGAGCAGAAATTGCTTTCATGTTTATCAGGTCCCTAAGTAATAAAAAGGATAGTAAACTGGAATAAGATTATCGAGCAGAATTTAGCATCTATCAGAATCTTATTCTGAAGAAAAAATAAAATAGTTCCAGGCATCCTTTACAGCTGCTTTTCTTTCTCTCTGTTTTGTTTTTGTTTTTTGAGGGGCAGGGCCTCCTCAAAATGCACAACAATGAAAACTCATTCACTCTATCTTTAGTAAACTGTACGGAATGTTGCACTTTCTACTCAAGCTCACGACATTCTTCCCTTATCTTGAACATATACTGTTTTAATTTCCGCTAACCTCAATGTCCATAACAAAAAGATCATAAAAAATATTCCCAAACACATACACCTTCACCTTCAAGGTCATTTATACTCTTGCATCTTTTCACATTAATGGCAAATGAAACTACATTCCTTTGCTCTTTTGATTCATATGATTTCACACTGACACAAATTTTGATTGTGTATTAGAAACAAACCATTTTTTTTTTTAACTGTCAGGATACGATTTTACCAATGTGGTCTTCTATCTCTTTTCTTCAGTGCAGTCTCTTTTTTGTTTGTCAATCAGAAAAATGACTCCAGCTTTCCAAACTCTTTGAAACCCACTATTAGACTGGGGTGATCAGTTCCATCAACTCACATGCTTACAACATTCAAAGCTCCTGGCTTTAAAGTTAGTTCACAAGGGCTTTAATGACTGTTCTCCACTATACAGTGAATTAATTTGCATTGTAGTGGTGTTTATTCATGAATGTGTGTTAGAGATTGTTGATACGTCCACTTAACCAGTGCTGGTAGAAACTGAATGTGTACAAATACACACACACGATAAAGTACCATATCTCCTACCTTTTAAAAAATTAAAATAAAAAAGTAGGGCTGTCAATTAATCACAGTTAACTCAAACGATTAACTCAAAACAAATTAACTTGATTTAAAAAATTAATCGCGATTAATCCCAGTTTTAATCGCACTGGTTAACAGTAATAGAATACCAACTGAAAATTATAAATATCTTTGGATGTTTGTCTACATTTTCAAGTATATAGATTTCAATTACAACACAGAATACAAAGTGTACAGTGTTCACTTTATATTTTTTTATTACAAATATTTGCACTGTAAAAAAGATAAACAAAGAAATAGTATTTTTCAGCTCACCTCATACAAGTACTGTAGTGCAATCTCTGTAGTGAAAGAGCAACTCACAAATGTAGAATTTTGTTTACATAACTGCACTCAAAACAAAGTAAAACATTAGAGCCTACAAGTCCACTCAGTCCCACTTCTCTTTCAGTCAATCGCTAAGACAAACAAGTTTGTTTACACTGCTCTGCAACACCGGAACTCCAATAAAAAGGAGAGTTGTTGTGCAATTTAAATAGAAGGCTAATTCATTTTACATAGAACTACCAATAAATAAAAACATTACATAAATTAAGTTCAAATCAAGACAGAGCAGTCAAGAAGCTTATATAGGAAGTCAAATGTTTCCTTTCAGTTCTGGAGACAATATTGGTAAGTGCAAAACAGTATGCTTAGAGTAAAGTCTCCACCATAAAGTTCTAAATCAGAAGCATAATTTGAAGAGTCACTAATACTGCCAATTTCTTATGATTGCAGTTTTAGGCAAGGAAGTGGTTAAGATTTTAATCATGTGTACTAAGGATAAATTTGCATTTAGTGGACTGAGTACTAAAAGCTGGCAAAAGGCAAAAAGTGTACAGAACACAGACATACATGTGAAAAACAGTAACATTTTCTGCGTAACTCCTGCCACATGATTCTTTCAGAATTCTCTGAATAGAACCAAACATCAAACCCAGTACTCTGCAATGGACCTCCCACCCTGTCCTAGACATTCACATGCAAGTTACCCAAATATTTTCCCTTCCAAAGCTATTTTCTTTAAAAATACATTAAATATTTCCTTTATAAATCCACAACAGGTCCTATTTATGTGAACAGAGCTAGATGCTGAGCTAGAAATACCATAACAGCTGAGTATTTTAACTGGTAACACTCTTGTAGTGACATACCTGTGTGTCATATCAGCTATGGAATCCATAACTTTAAACATTTGAAATATCATGGCTTGAAAATTTAATTCACTTAGAGTGCATGTGGTATTGTTACATACATATTTACACACACACACACAAATACATGATTATGTGTTAGAAAGTTTATGCCACCATGAGTTTGCAATAGTCATATTATTCATTATGGATGGCAAAGCTATGAGCAAGTTAGGTAGGTCAGTCCAAAAAAGTGCAGAAAAAACCTTGATGATACACCATCATTTATTCTGGATATGCCATATATGGTATAGAAAAACTACTTTAAGATTTTTTTAGATTTTAAAACAAGTTGAAACTGTATTTGTTACCTCCCCATGTAATACCAAGTGCCTATAGGCCTAAGTTACCTGAAAATAAATTTATCACATAACTTTCCACATATCTTGGGACCAGAACACATGTACATATATTAGTAATGTTACGATAAGGAAATCTGTTTAAGCATACCAGAATTACACACATTAAAAGATGCTACACTTATGTATACATCTAAGATAGATTTTTCTCTTTGTTATTTTAAAACAGGTTGACACAATTAAAGACCATCCTAATGTTTATTCAAGGCAATCACCAGGGGTGCAGGAGAGCAAAGCACCTTCTATCCACAATGTTGGTATTTCCTGACATCTAAATGCTTCAGTTTACAACTTTAATACAAAGTTAAAGTCGTTTTATTGCATTTAACATAGTTACAAGGGAAGGCAAGAAAACAATTGCTGGTAACACTGAATTTCATGCCCCAATAGGCAGGTAAAGTACTTTTTAAAAATAGCTGTCCTGATTAAAAACGGCCTGCCATGGAGAATCAAAGAAATATAAATTTGGGGACCTGAACATTCATACAGTAATTGTGTTTATTTGTTTTCATAAATATTTAAGAAACAACTTATGGTATTTGCTATTACTGAGTCCATTGTAGTAAAATCCCTCTCTTCACAACATAAGCAAATACAATCAATTCTTATTTGTTATACTTCTCTTCAATATTCAAGGCTAATCTAGTTTTAGGTCAGGAAAAAGACTGGTCTATCATTTTAAACAAACCATTGTAGTAAAATGTGAACAGGAAATTCCAAACTATGCTACTCAAAAAACAATGATTAAAAAACCCTTAACTTACAAAGCATAAAGAACCCATACATGTATCACATTAAATGAGAACAAAAGAAATGTGTAATTACCTCTGTCATTTTTTTTTCCCATTGGGGTAAGGGCTTTTTATGGGTTTGCTGAGAGAGAAACATTCATATCTGGAGAGAGAGAGAGCACACAACATATACAGCCCTGTCTGATACCTTGGAAATAAACAGCCTGTGGGAGTTAGAGAAGGCATGCCATTCATTCTTCACCATATAAATACCTTCTTAGAGTCTCATCTGAGCAGCAGTTTCACTTGGACCTTGAGGCACAGGTCTGACTTGTTTTTCAAATAAGAGAGCTAATTTTTATACTCAAATATATTTTTTAAAACATGCTTGCTAACATATAGACATTTATATAAAGCCTAACCAAAACATGGGGTCAAGGATCTGAGCAAAATCTTCCCAGTTAGAATCACACATCTGAGAGGTACTCAATTTTTTTCAAGAACTTGGTCTTACAAAAATGATGCATGCCATATTTACTACTTTTAGATTACAGAAAAAAGGTATATTCTTAACTTGAGCTAGCTAACCTGAGGTACAATCAAAGGGGGGAGGGATGCACATATTCACGCAGGCACACACCTTTATCCTAGTGAAGACACAGCCTACTATAGAAATTGAGATATTACCATTGCTACTGAGTTTTCCAACTACAATACCAAAACAGGTACCACAGATCAAATACAAGGCTAACAAGAGAAATTATTTTTCCCCGATATAAAACATGATCATCTTACCATCCGCTAAATACATGACTGACAAATTTACAAACGCATATTCTGAAGGACTCCATCTACAGAAAGGAGGGGGTGGGGAGAGGAGAGACCTTTCCATGACAAGGACATATTTTCCATGGTTCTTTTACATGGCACCAGAGATTTTTAAATAAAATAAAATGTTTCTTAAGTTCCATAACTTCTTTCCCTTAAACAGAGGCACAGGATTCCCTTTTCATACATCTAAAAGGTGATTAGATAGATAGACAGACAGACACACACTCTCACTGTACTTCCCTAAGATTTACCAGTTGACTTCAGAAAGTATAAACCAAGTATCTGAACAAAGTATTTGTTTTAAAGAAATCTGGGAAATGGTTAAATGTGGAAAATCTAAAAAAATACAGGCATTTTTGTGTATTAGACATGATACATGTAGCAAAAATGTCAGTGATTTATTATGGCAAAGTTGTAATGACAGAATGGTTCACAGATTTTATAAAAGCAGAATACAGACTGCTGAAACTTCTTAGCCAAAATTTTAAATCAAGCCACATTAGAAAAAAACCACACATAACATTCTCCTTTAGTTTATACTGACAAGCTAATCAAGTATCTAATGGGGGGAAGCAATACATAAGAGAGGGCTTTGGCAATGAGATTAAAACTTAGGTCATTAGTCTAAAACCAGAACAGGTCACTGGTAACCAAAAGTCGATACAATCTAAGAGCTATTTGGTAGCCTATGTGAAATAAAACGGAAGCCTGAGCTAGTATGCAAAGGACAGAGGCCAATGAAACAGAAACTCCCAGTATAATCGCTTCTACATGTCATCAGAGAGAGAAAGTAGAGATAGTTTGGTGTTTGTGGAGACTGGTTATTTAGCTAGAAGAACTCAAATAAAGAAGAAGAAATCAGGGCAACATTTCATAGGAGAATATTTTCAGATTTCTCCTGCAAGTTGGTAAATATCCTTCTAAACTAATGACACTGAAGATTCAATTGTCCAATGAGGAGTTATTGTACAAAATACAGAGAGTAAATTCAGGTTTCAGAGTAGCAGCCGCGTCAGACTGTATCCACAAAAAGAAAAGGAAAAGAAAAGAGTAAATTCAAACACTTAAATGTAAAACAGAGGAATTTTAATGCTATTTAAGCACCAATCTCAAGGCAACCTCAACCCTGGAGACACTACTTGTACTTCTGCAGTAAACACGCAATAAGCCTTTCAAACTTTTTCTTACATAAATTATGCACTGACAGCGAAAACGAGGAGTGCAATTCAGGCATGTTGACAATCATTTTGTTTCACAAAAAAGAATACATAACTTTTAAAACTGGCAACACTTAAGTTTAGCCTTTCACCCTATGTTGCTTGAGAATGACAGCTTGATTTAAGGATATTACTCTGCATATTTTGCATGTGATGTTGACAATATGTTTAACAGTGACAAAGCTTTAACTTTTTGAATCTCAACATCTATGGTCATTAAATAATTATTGTCTGACACTCCCTCGAATATTTTCCACAACTGTGAAAATTTAAATTGATAAAAAAAGGAAAAAATGATTAAAAACAGACTGATATTATCCACTGAAATTATTTTAAAAATTAAATTCTGCCAAGCCTACTGCTGCATATGCTTAACTTTACTCAAGGTAAGCACATGTGTAAGTAGTATCAGGGCTTTAAGTTTGGCTAGAAATTAGACAAATTATCTTCTGGTAAAACCCTTACATTCATTCTGACTAATATTCATCATAGCTTCAGGGTAACTATAACTGCATCCCCTGACCCGCATGGTCCACTCAACTGGAAACCCAGTCAGGTTTCAGGTCTGCTGCCATCACCTATGTCTGGGTAAGGACCTTTCTCCCACTCCCTTCTGACCAGCAGGTTTTAAGGCTGCACATCTCCCTCCCATACACTGTGACAGGCAGACAGACTTGCTGGTGCTAACAGCCAGCACCCGTGAATTGTTTTGTCTCCAAGAGCAATGAACAGCGTATTACTAGCAGTTCCCAGTTACTACACAACTCTTTCTAAGCAAGGACATTTATTCTTAAGGTAAAAGCACTACAGAAAAAAACATATAAAACACTAAAAATTCTATTTGCATGCTTAAAGCTTACCAGAGGTCTTATGGGGCATAGGCCAAAATTTTGCGGGGCCTTAGTAAGATGAAGTCTTCCAACCATTCCACAAGGGCTAGGGCCACCCATGGATAGAAGATTCTGTCCATTTGCGGAATCAGAAAGAAGGCCCTGGGTCTTTTAAACTCAGCTTTTTTACGTCAAAAGCCCTTTCTTTGTTTGAGTCTCTGGAAAACCCAGCCTGAACCAATACATGCAAGCCATTCCAAGGGGTGGTACCTCTCTAGGGTTGCCAACTTGGTAATATTTAAAAACTGGACATGCCAGCCCTGCCTCTTCCCCCGAGGCCCCACCCCTGCCCCAACTATTACCCCCAAAGCCCTGCCCCTACCCCCGAGCTCCCACCCCTGACCCGCCTCTTCCCCTGAGGCCCCATCACCTGTCCACTCCTCTTCCCCCCTTCCCAATCACTCGCTGCTTTTCCCCTCTGACCCTCCGGGCCAGGACGGAGCTGCCTGAGGGGCTGGGCTGGAACAGCCCAATGAAGGTAGGAGGCAGCCCCAGCTGACTAGGGGCTGTAGCAGGTGATGACCAAGCGCATCCCTGCCTCCCCCGCTTGTAGCAACCGAACTTGAGGTGTCCAGTCAGTAGAGCTGACTGGACACTGTCAGGTCCACTTTTCAACCAGACTTTCCAGTCAAAAACTGGGCACCTGGCTACCCTATACCTCTCTAAAGTTATTTAGTCTCAGTAACTCACTTTAATCACCCCTACACACACGGTTTTAGTTCCTGGATGAGCTGTAGTAATCCTCCCCCATGTAGCAGAACACAACCATACAAAAATTATTCATAAATTTATTACAATGGCCCCCCCAAGATACTTTATGGGATTACAAAAATCTATCACAATATTAACAGTGAATTGTTAATGTCAGCTCTCTCCAGCACGTGATGGAAGCCTGTTGAACTACTAAAGGTTTCTTTTGTATTTTAAAATCTGAGTACCCTACAACATTAAATACCCACAATTATTGCATTCTGAACATATTTTAAATTGCTATATTGCTTTTAATAGTATGTTTAAAACCAACTAATTTTAATAGAAGTAATTTTACTATTTCACTATTTTTTGAACCACATATAACATCCACAATAACAGATCTTGATGTTTATATGACTTCACCTTCAGTCAGGGAGGCATAATTCCTTTAGTTATTGGGGAAACAAAAGCTGAGCAACTGGAGATTATTGATTAAACAAACGCCTACATTGTTTTCTCAACATCAACTAAATGACTTATCTCTACACAATCTTCCCTTTCATATAAAACTTTTAGTTCATTTTTTATTTTAAAGCTTTTTTTTAAAAATACATTCTAAACAATCCTTCATATAAGCATCTTAAATTTCAAAATTGAATTCCAATTCAAAACACTGCTGCCATAATCCCTTTTCTATAACGTGCCACACACATTGTCGGTGCTATATAAATAACTATGAGATATTGCACTAGTCTTTGCTACATGCACAAACCACCCTTTTATTGTAGGTTTAAAAAAAAAACACACCTTAATATACTATCTCAATGGTGACATGAAGAGTACAGGACAAGAGCACACAATGGATGACAGAAATGACTCAATGGACTATTAAAAGTGATATGTACTACAACTTGTTGGTAGAACCGATTAAAATTATCTACCTAGAAAAGGTGAGGACACAACAAAAATCAGGTCAGAAAACTATCCAGAATCTCCAGACATGGCTAACCAAGATCTACTTTCATGTTCAAGTTTCCTCACTGATCCATGGCCCATTGTTCCAGAATCAGAAGTACTCTCCTTGGCATGAAATACTCCTATTACTAGCAATGAAGCAAACAAAGACATCCAGCCCTTTTCTCTATTCAGTGCATCAAAGCTTTCATCTATCATCTCGTGCCTCAATTATTGTAATCGCATCCTCTCTGACCTTGAGTATTCCAATCTTGCTCCATACAAGCCCACACCGAAAAATTTTGAAAAATTTCAAGCATCTAATTCAAATTACTACTGCCAGAATAATCACCTTAGCCTACCACTTTGATCACAGTACCTCCCTCTCCTCACATGAACTTTAACTACTTCCATTGGCTCTCCCTTACAAACTTTTGGTCCCTACCATCAAGGCCCTTCTTCTATCTCACTGTATCACACACACCCTTTACTCTGCCAAGGATGTCCGCCTCCATCCTTCACTTGTCCACTTTTACCACACACACCTTCATGCCTCCTTCCTTGCTAACCTCAGTGACTGGAATGCCCTCCCCAAAATGATTCACACACACAGTACCCTGCCCTTAAAACCCCTTCCAAAGATCCACCTTTACCATGATACAACTATCTAATGATAATTACTAAGCACATGACCTATTTAGTGATTCATTATTATCCCTCATACACCCATCTTATTTTTATTCAAAAACTTAAGCCTCCATATTATACGTAATATAACACTTGTCTTTTTTTTAAGATCAGTTTAGTTAGACTGGTATCCACATAGGGATATCTTAAATTAAGATAAATTGATGAGTCAATTTAAAACGAAGTCAATTCCTTACCAACTTAAGTTCAATCGATATAAGCCATTTTAAAATGGATTTACACTAGGTTTTTTAAGTCACTTTTAAAACACACCTTTAGTTAAACCAATGCAAGTCCATGTGTAGAAAGACCTTAAATAGGATATCTAGCGTTCCTAATATTTCAACCTCTTCCCCTGCCCCTCTACCTCATTTTGTTTCCACACACCTCTGTGGCATCTTGTCCACATTTAGACTTTAAGCGCACTCAGACAGGAAATGTCTTTGATGTTTGCACTGCACCTAGCAAAATAGGCCACCAGTTTTGTTTGGGGCCCCTAGGTGCTACTGCAAACAAAAACAAACAAGAATCCTACTGCAGAAACATGAGAAACATTATTCCCTGTAGGCTAGCCCTAATCCAGCCTTTTTGCAACTTTTGTTTCTCTTTTTATCTTGCTTCGACTAGTACAGATGCTACCCTAGTCTATATTCGATTGGGAAGATTGAGAGAGATGAGAAAACAACTACATTTCTATTTTCATTGGTCAATGCTGCAGTCAAACTAAAGACCCAATGTTAAGAATCTGTGGCACTTGCTTGCTCTGCTGAAGAATGCAAGTTGTCACATCTTAGCAGACATGATATTCAGGAAGTTCTATTTTTAAACTGTAGGCAAAAATAGTAGTTTTATTTTGTTCTGCCAAAAAAGCAATTAAATGTATTTCTGTAGAGACCCATACATACCTTTATAAAAGTACTCCCCCATACACTCCCACCACAATATTAGAAGCCCCATGAATCAAGCATTATATTTAATAGTTTATGAAGGACAGGGTAAATATAGTGGGGTTTTATCCATTATAGACAAAATTCCTACACTTTTTTTCTTGCCTGTAAAGGATTTGTTCTTCTGTTTGTACACTGTTACACTTCATACTCTAAACAAACTACATTTTTGGCTCTAACACAAACTAAATTGATATCTATGGTCTCTAAATCTATGCTAAAGTTTGCTCAAGACGACAGAAACCTAAATCCACATTTTATACTCAGGACTGAAATCTCAAGTCACTCATTCTTAAATCAGCTAATCATAGAACCTGAGAAGCAGAGTAAAAATGTTCTTTTATATGACATATGCATTCTAGCTACCGTTTTTTAAAAAGCTAATATTTAAGTTCCTGTTCAGTAACACCTACATGCGTGTTATTTCCAAGTGCTTCTGGAGCACATTGCATTTTACATGCAATTAAAGAGACTTAGGGCTTGTCTACACTGGCAATTAACAGCGCTGCAACTTTCTCACTCGGGGGTGTGAAAAAACACGCCCCTGAGAGCAGCAAGTTGCAGCGCTCTAAAGCACTAGTGTAAACAGTGCCCTGTGCTGGGAGCTAAGCCCCTCCTTGAGGTGGGGTTTTTTTTAGAGCCACTGTGACCACAAAAGGCACGTTAAAGCGCTGCTGCGGCAGCGCTTCAGCATTGCCAGTGTAGACTAGCCCAAAGTCCCTACCCCTTGCAGCTCACACTTGTAACAGCATCTGAAGTCCCATCATCTGAGGACATATTTAACATTTCTCTGAATTTGCCTTACCTTAAAACTCTTACACACATTTGCTATTAAAGAAAGCATCCTCATTTTGTCCAAGATTAAACTGCATTACCTTTCATCCATCAGTACTCAGCAGTGATAGGTCTCAAATTCTCAAGAACAAATATTTTCCAAAAATTCCTTCTGTTCAAAACTTGGTTGCTCAGGGCTAGATATTGCGAGCTGCCTAATGCCCTCAAGTCCAACTCAAGGGTGCTCACCACCTCCCCACAGACAGCCAGGACCTTCTAAGAGTAAGCACTTATCATACATTCCTGTATCATTGCCGTAACACTGCAAAGCCCTGAACTCTACAAACATTTTTCCTGATAAATATATTTGAGCAGCAGATCATCTGGAAGTGCACAACTGCATGGGTTTATCAAGCGCACAAAATAAAATCTCATTTCTGTAAACTCTGACAAAACATTTAGCAGCCTATCATCTTTCTGCTTGTTAAGGTTTCACAGCACTCTAATTTTTTTTTCCTTCTTAAGCTACTGCAAAAATTGGCTAACCTGACCACAAAGTTTAGTGTCACTCAATCTAAACTTAAAAATCTAATGTTCTTTTTAATATACAAATCTATCATTTGTACTGTACTGTAGGGAACAATCCTTCACTTTTTGGAGAGAAATGGTCTGCATAATCTAGAGAGAAGCTTCCATCTCTACCTTCTACGATTCCAGAATACTACTCTCAACACATTTTAGGCCAGTAATAGTTAGAATCTTCTGCCACAAGAGGTACAGCATCAGTGTTCAACAAGGCTGGATAAACCATAGGATTTCAAAGCTATTAATTAGGAAACAAATGGACATGGAATTAACACGTAACTACTTTTCCCCAAAACAGGCATATAATTTGGGCAAAAATAATACTGTAATCATCTCACTTGTTTCAAAGTATCTAAACGACAATGCACTGAGGGTTAAAAAGATCATGTTCAAATTATTACCCATGAACTAGATTTCAGTTATCAAATAAGAGTAACAAAGAAGCTACAATTTTTAAGTAAACATCAAGTTTAAAAAAGTACCCAACACTGACTAGCCTGACATCTCTGGCCCCAATCCTTCAAACACTTAAGTCACTCACAAGTATCAAGTTAAGCATGCGTGTGTTGGGAGAATCAGGGCCCAGGCCAACAAGTTGGAGTAAAAAATATTTGCACCTATACATCTCCAGCAATTTAAAGAAATAGATTAATATATTTTAAAAGCTAGATGGGACAGCTGTGATTATCTAGACTGACCACTTGCATAACACAGGTCATAAAAAGTATAATTCCTGCATTCAGAGCAAAAACGAGGGACGGGGGAGGAAGGAAACCCAGGCCATACTGTCAAAATCACCAGGCAAATCACCTGTTCTCTAGAATGTTCGAAGAGCAACTCTCACTGACTTCAGTTGCAGCTGTGAGTACTCAGCACTTCTGCAAATCAAACTCCAGGGTCTCAAGTCAGGCAGCCAAAAAATGAGGAATACACAATCAGTGATCACATGTGAAAAGCCTGGTTTAAGCGACAGAACCTGGGGCAGAGGGAGAATAGAATCCAATTCTCCAGAGCAACATTCAACTGCCTAAAACCATGAGAACCTCCTTTCTCTTCCTTCAATCCCCAGGCTCTGCAAACCTTCCAACCTCCAAACCACTTCTACAGAACATCTGTACATGCTCATGCTTCACACCATACACTTCCCTAGCCCTCGCATCCCACCCCTACACCAAGTGGTGGGATCTGCTGCCACCTGAGGAGCGTAGGTGCTGGAACCAGAGGTTCAGGTGGTGCTGCCACACCCCCTGGCTTGAAGTGGTTTCCATTATACACAGGGTTTACAGTTTGGTTCAATGGCTCTCAGCACCCCCACTATAAAAACAGTTCTAGCACGCCTGCTGAGGAGGGGGAGGAACCTCAGTGGGCCCATCTGTACTACACTTTGGTTCAGTGGCCGAGAGTCTGGTGGAAAGAGTGGCTGGTGCCCATCCATCCAAGTGTGATCCCGTTCTTTTCTGCTCTATCCCTCCCAACATGTCCTGGTCCTGTCTCTTCCCAGTCCCGTTCTCCTTATTTAGCTGGTCTCTACACCTCAGGCTTTTCATCCCAGGATCACCAAGCCCTAGTCTCACCCCGCCAAACTGCTCATCCCAGTCTCACTCTGCCACTCCTACCCAGTCTCCTGGCCCAATCTCTCCACTCTTTACCCAATCTCTCTCTTCTCTCCCCCCCCACCACCACCCTGACTCCACTCACTGCTCCCCTATCCATGTTCCCTGTCAGTGGCTCACAGTCTCCCTCCACATAGGCTCCTAATCCAATCTCAGTTTCCCTTCTTCCCCATCCCAGCTCCTTGTCCAACTAGTCCCATTTCTCTCCCACACCCTAGCTCTTCTGCAGATGTCTCCCCACCCCCTCATTTCTTTCCCCCTCCCCTCTGGTTCCCGGTCCCAGTCTCCTTCACGTCCACCTCTTCCCCTTCCCAACCCCCCTTTACCCAGCTTCCATTCTCAGTCTTGGGGTTCACTCCCCATTTCCTTCAGACTATTCCCCCTCCAAATCTAGCTTTTGTCCCCTCTGCATTCAAATCAGGTAACCTTCTCCTCCATGCTGCCTGAATGGGTGCCAACAGGGCATCACTAAGAGCACAGGAAAGGTAGACCTCCATCTCTCAGTTTAACTTTAGGTGCCCATGCCCAACACAGCCTGCAGCAGCCCAGATCTGCAACTGCAGAGCACGTCCAGCTCAGCTCCAAGTCGCAGCACACTCAGTGCAGACAGAATCTTCAGATAATTTAGCTTCTAAAATCAAAATCTCTACTGAGCACGTGCAAACTGCAATTTTTCAAAGGCTTTTTCAAATTTCAACAGTTTTCACAGGGACAGAAAAAGGCACATCCCTGACACAAAGTCCACCCCCTTGCCAAACTCAGAAAAAAACGGTCACAAGAAACGTTTGTATTACCACAGTATCTAAGCGCCCTAGCCACTGATCAAGACCCACAGTGAAGAGTTTATAATCTATGGCCTTGGTCTACACCACAAAGGTATGTCAGAAGAGCTATGCTGGCTAGGAATGTGGAACAAAAAAACACACCCCCTGAAGATAATTAGGCTGACAAAACCACCAGTGCAGATGCTTCTTTGTCATCTTAACTAATGTCATTCAGGGAGGTGGTATTTCTGTCAAGATACACTGCATCTACCTTTGGCCAACATAGCCCATGTCTATGCTACAGAGCCCAGGTATAATAAATACAGAGGGAGAGTCAGACAGACAGATGGGGGAGTTCAGACTCATTGATGATTATCCATTAATAATTTTTGAGATCTAATCATTTATAATCCATTTAATACATAGCACATTGATTTTATATAGTGCTAAGAAGTCTAAATACAACACAATTATCTTTGTCAACCAAGGCAGTGATCCATCTCAAAGATAAAATACTCTCTAAAACTGCTTGGCTGACTGTGTTGGGACGTGTTCTCCACAGCAGCTCTGAAAGAATTGATTAGGCTAGGTGGGCCCCATCAACCAATTAAGCTGCAAATGGGGGAGATTTAGGCTGTGTGGAGGGCCTAATTATAGGGAAGCTCACCTATGAGGGCGCAGGCAGGGCTTCTATAAAGGTAGGAGGCTGGCAGTTGCAACACAGTGGGAGGCAACAGGGATGAAGCCTTCAGCCTCTCTCCCTGCAGTAAGGGAGCAGGAATGGAAGACAGGACTACTCATGAGGAAGGGTTTACTTTTAATGGGGCTAAGAGAAAGGGGTCTGACTAAGAAGGCTGATGAAAAAGAAGAGGGCAATAAGATTGGTGAAGTCCCAGATCAACTGCTTACCACAGAGCCCTGAACAGGAACCCAGAGTAGAAGGTATGCCTTGGTTTCCCAATTATCCACTGCAGAGTGGTTTTGTTAAGGGCAGTTGATACGAAGACTGCTGGCGACACTGCAGGAGTGACATAGTCAGGGCAGTCGTCTGAGGACTGCCTGATGCTGTGGGTGCAGAAGGACTTTGAAAGACTCCCCATGAAGAGGAAATTATAGTGTGATCTCGCTGGAGGGCCGCGTCATGCAGTAGACATACGGTGACTTGGTGAGCAGGAGAAGAACTGTATGGGGGAAGACCAGAAAGGGGTTGCTAATCTAAGCAGAACTAATCATCACGAGGCACCACCCAGTGGCAAGCAGACCACCCTGTGACACTGACCTTCCTTACTTCATCTCTCATATTATTCCTTGTTTTCCTTCCTAACTTTACTCCACTTTCTTTCCTATAAGTGATCTAATGTATTTTTCCTGAGTTGTATTCAGTTTCCAGTTCTCTTCTTTCTCTTTCCATCTACCATCATCTCATCTCTCTTTTCACTGTGTTCTCCTCCTTCTCTCTCTTGCATTTCGTCCTCACCTCTGCCTCCAAAAAAATCTGTATACATACTGCTTTCCTAACTTATCCCATTAACCTTTGCCCCTCTCCCTCCTGCCCACCCTGACATAGGGATCAATTTGTTAACCAAACAACTGGTGGTAGGTTTAAGTTTGTACTCAAACAAAAGATTGAGACACACACCCCACGCCACACTGTCTGGAGGCAATGCCCAAAAGAGCCACGCCCCAAGCTGCTGGGAATGGGGAGCATGCTGGAATGCCTAACATAATGCTGTCCCTGATGTGTGCTTGGGAATTGGGCTCCATCTTTGCTATCATTCTCTAGTTAGTAGATGGCTGATAATTTGAGGTGCCTGTGGGCCAAGCTTCAAATTTTTCCTAATACCTTTTGGCTGCTAGATAGTAAAAACATACTGGGTTTGTCCTCCTCCACCCCCCCCCCCCCCCAAAAAAAACCCAAAAACAAACAACCCACCACCACCTTTTGGCTGTTTCAGGAATGGGGAGTAATTTCTGCTACTTTACTCCTCCCCCAATCTCCTAGTTGATGTGATCGGGGGTGGGCGGGAGAGATGTACTATTGCTACCCTGACAGGTTTCAGAGTAACAGCCGTGTTAGTCTGTATTCGCAAAAAGAAAAGGAGGACTTGTGGCACCTTAGAGACTAACCAATTTATTTGAGCATAAGCTTTCGTGAGCTACAGCTCACTTCATCAGATGCATACTGTGGAGACTTTCACCCTATCCCTCCCTCAACTTGGTGTTAAGTCCTTTTCCCCAAAAAATGAATAGCTACAGTACATATGTCTCCTAGCTGCTTAGGGCTTTCCCAAGCATTGGCAAAATTGAGTTCTTATTTGTTCCACTGCCACCCAGAAGACTTTGAATAGCAGCAATGAAAACTGACAAGCCTGGTCAGCTTTCACTCAATAGTATTTCCAAAGAAACCTCTAATCAGCAACATACTCTGAAGATGTCTATCTGTAAAATAACACAGCAGCAGTTTATCCTGAGTTTGCATTTGAAAGGTTACCTTTGCAACCACAGGGCTAGAATGAAAGCTTAAATTCTGCAGCAGTTGATGGCACCGGCCTGATATAAATCACCTTTGTATTTGCTTCAAGTTAAATGTGTCAATCTCCACTGAATAAACTGTACCACATATTCATGCATTCTTGGTGAACCAAAGGAAGATTAAGCATTAATCTAAATTAGTATTTGGACAAAGCTATACACATATCAGACAACATCCAAATTATTGATTATTTTAAAGAATTAAGGCATATGATAATTTGAAGCATAGTGAAGTAAATTCAGTCATAAATTCAATGGTAAAAAGAAAGGGAGTACTTGTGGCACCTTAGAGACTAACCAATTTATTTGAGCATAAGCTTTCATGAGCTACAGCTCACTTCATCGGATGCCCGATGAAGTGAGCTGTAGCTCACGAAAGCTTATGCTCAAATAAATTGGTTAGTCTCTAAGGTGCCACAAGTACTCCCTTTCTTTTTGCGAATACAGACTAACACGGCTGTTACTCTGAAAAAAATTCAATGGTGTTATGCTAAGACTTGATTAATTCTTTCCTCTGCACTCTATATATTTGCTCCATATATTCCGAAGAACCATATTGAAAGGCTTCCTCCTTCCATTACATTTCAGGTGAAAGCAAAGAGAGAGACAGACTACTGAGACAAACATACTTGCCTTCAAACACCCCGAAGGTAGCATATTCAAAACCAAAAATTGGGCCATTAAACCTCATCCACCTTGTCTCTCTAATATCCTGGGACCTAGATGGCTGTAACACCACTGCATATTCAGAATAAATGAACAGCATTAGAGTATACAGTCAATGCAGAAAATTATATGCCAACTGAATACACAAAACTGCAGTACATGAACACAAAGGATACACATATACACAGCCAATAGAATACGGAAAAAGCCAAACTTTTGTTTTCAAATAAAACAGCTAACTGTATAAACTGTACAAATATTTACCTACAAAAACAGCAGTGTACCATTGTGCAAGAAAACAGGAATTGAACAAATTATTATTACAGTCTTTAAACCAGACTCCATTTAAATGTTTCTGTGGCCTGCTTAACATTCCATGCATATTTCTGGCAAGGTAGCTCTGGCTGAAGTTCAAACTGTCCTTTTCTAACTTTCACTTACTATAAAAAATTGTTTAATATAGAGAAGTATACAGCAAATGTTCTTATGTTACCAACATCTAAAATACTGACACTTGTGTTCAGTAACTCTACATGGAAACTTCTAGAGCAGCTCTTCAAAGTGAGATTGTGTTTACCAGACCACACCATCTATAAATGTTACATACTTCCATAATCTTTAAACTGTAATAAATTCTTCATTTAGCTGACGCAAGTTTATAAAAAATACTAAAAGCCTATTTTTTAAAATTGATGTTTTTTCACTCATTGAGTTCATTTAATCTTATTTATTACATGCCACCAAGCCCAAAAGATGTGAAGTCATTCTGTGACAATGTTGTCCAAAGAAATCTGTAGTAGCCCACATAGTCCTCAAATTGATTAGAAAAACACTAATTTACCAAATTTCTCCCTAAATGTTATCTTCTGGTAAGGTAAACTATCATATTATATAATTATGTCTCAAGCGCCTGTGTTTCCAATTTGTTCAAACCAGCTAATAAATCAGCATGGTCATGCTGCAAAGTTATAGTGGATTCTATAATAGCACTTGAAAAATGAAAACACTCCAGGCTTCTAGTTATACACCACTCACAAAACTATGTATGGGCACTAACCACAGACAGTGCTGCTTTGTCTCCTAAAATAAGTTTTTACCGCTCAAATAATATTTACAAATTGGAAGTAAAAAGATACCTTAATACTATACAGAAATGACTGAGGACCTGATCCTGCAAACACACACACCTAACTTAAGTGAGTTGGTCCACTTCAGAAGTCAGTGTGATTATTCATGCAAGTAAAGTTAAGCATGTGCAAGCGTTTACAGGGACTGAGTACTGTATCAGAATAAAGCTATGCAGCTCAGTCAGTCTATCCACTGTAAGAGACTTTATGCTCCATTTCTTTTAAAAACACAGCTACATCTAAAATAGTGCAGTTTAACGGGTGTGGGAGTTGTTTGGGGCTTCTAGAGCAGAGAAACAAAGATTCCACACAGGGCCCCTTTAAGAATATTTAAATCGGAGGAGGCCTAAACATTTTTCTGTTCTTCTGAGAAGGAATGTATTAGATTTCAACAAGTGACAACTCCGTACTTCTAAACTACACCACCCTGCACCAAATAATATCTCCACTTTCACACTTCAGAGCAAAGTGATATTTCACCCGACTACAAATTCTTTAAAAGGCTTATGCTGAAATACAAACAATAGTTTGCAGAAGTTTCGATGAGAGCAAGAAGAGTTCCTTTGACTTCATATTGGGAATTGAGTTAAAAATTACTCGAGCAACCCGTGACTTACAAAAACCCAATCAAGCCTTTTAAATATGTTGCGGGAAGTGTCCTTTCTGGATTTCCTTGGCTTGTAAACTTACACCATGGAACAGACAAACCAACACCATCGCCAGATCAATAAAATCGAGTGCCGCCGACCGGCTGCTCTTTCAGGTGGCTTCAGCCCATTATTGCAAGCTGAAACGCTGCGACAGTTTTGCAACTTGGAAGGTCTCTTTCTGTCCGTGCCGTGCGGGCTGAACCTGGCTCCAGCAGAGCGGGCAGCCCGGCGAAGGCGTGACGGCCCCAGCCAGCGCGCACACACCTCCCGACCGCTCGGCTGCGTGAGCGCGGAGAGGGCGAGCGGGCAGGGGCTGGATTCGAAACCCGGGCCCGCTAGCCTCCAAAAGCAAAGCTGAGGCGAGGCAGCCGATCCACCCTAGCCCGGGCTGCTGGGAGGGAGCACAAAGGGGCAATGGAGACCCCCCCAAGAGGAGGTGGGAACAGGGGGGCATCAACCAGATGTGACCAGGGGCTCGCCAGGCTCCAACCCCATGTGCTCCCCCCCCCCCCGCCCGGCTCCGTGCAGGCGGCGTGGGTGCCCGCTGTCCCCTTACCTGTCCCGGGGGTCGATCCACGAGGTCTGCCGGGTGTTGTGGTCGATGTAGAAGACGCGCCCGTCGAAGTCTCTCGCCTCCTCCCAGCCCGCGGGCAGCGGCAGCTCCGAGCTCTCCCGGCCCCGCGGGCCGCCCCCCGCCGCCGGCTGCCCGGCTCCCTGCTGCGGCGGCTGCCGCCGCCGCCGGCCGCTCACCCACGGCATGGCCCCGCCGCTCCCCGGCCGCCGCCACCCGGCCCCGGCCGCCGCCCGCTCCCCGTCTGGCCCCGCTGCCGGGCCCCGGCCGCCCGCCGCCGTCGCCGCCTCCAGCGCTACCAAGCGGCCCCGCGGGGAGCGGGACTCGGGCGGCTCCGGCAGCGCCGCGCCGGGCTCATCCTCCCCCGCTCCGAGCCGGGACCAGCCCCGCCGCTAACCCCGCCCGGCAGCGGCCCCGAGAGCCCGCGTCGCCCAGCGCCCGCCCCGCTCACAGCCCCGCCGGCTCCCCCCGCTCCAGCCCGGCGCCTGCCCCGGCCATCTTCCCTCCCTCCCTGCGCCAGGGCCGGCCCCTCCCGGCGATTCCCACGCTGGGGCGGGGAGCGGCGCTTCCCCTCCGCCTCCAGCCCCGGCGGCGCAGACACTCCCCTCCGGCTAGGGGAGCGGGCCCGGGAGCGGGGGTGAGGCGCGGCGACCCAACTTAGCTCCTGGCCCAGGTGGCACGGAAACAAACCCGGGCGTAAGGGAAAGGGGGCGAGGGGAGGGGATCCGGAGCGGCGGGTCCACGCGGGGCTTGCCCCTGAATTCGGAGCCGGGTTCGGGTTACAGCCACACGCCCCCATCCAGGGCAGTGGCTCGGCCTGGGGCGAGAGAGCCGCCCCTGTGTGAAACCGCTCCAAGTTGGGGGTTGTGTCGTTCCCACATCTAACCCCTTCTAGATCATGCGAATTTCACCCCTCGCCTCTGTTCACACCGGCACTTGGCAGACTGAGGCGCAATTAGGGAGGGACTGGAGCGGCCACACGTCATGCCTGGATCCCAAAGCCCAGATCCTTACGGTACTTCGGCTCCTAACTTTAATTCATTTCGATGGAAGCTTGGAGCCTTTGGAAAATCTGGGACCACGTGTCCGTCAAAATCTGTAGCTGTCATTAAGATGGTAGGTAATATGTATGTGCGTGTATGGGGAATGTTTGACCCTTAGAGCCTCCAGAAAATAAGATTTAAAGGCGTGCAGAAGAGACCAGCTACACAACATCAAGGCAGCCTTAACACTGACTGCCTCCCGTGAGTTGGCAATAGCCACTGGGAATTATTCACATCCACTCTAGCTGCATATACTGTGTTAGGTGTAGCTGTACTCAGTGATGGACAGAGGAGTTGGAGAAGCTGATCATTGTGATATGAGATGTGCGGGGGTTTGAGCCTCTCTCCTTTCCCCCCATGTGTCCCCATTTCTCATGGTACACAGGCATCTGTGTCCTTTGATCAGCATCCCTCCTTTCAGTGCTGAATTGTGGTGTATTAATAGCAACGCACAAGAGTCTCCTTGCCATGGGGATTGCCAGCGGTGAGAAGGGATATGAGAGTGGGGCATCACACAGAGCTAAGGTTGTGTTGGTATGTACTTTAACTCTTTCCGACTTCCGGAACTTTCTTTGCTTTACCTTAACTCTTTATTTCCTGATTTTCAAAGACCTGAGTTTAGCTGAACTTGTTGTTTCAGAAGGGCACAAGGCATCTCCAGGCAACTTTAATTCTAGGGAAAAGTTTTGAGGTATTTAATTTTTATTTCTTTAAAAGTAATTTATTAGCACTTCCATGTATCATACCCAGCTCTCCCTTCCGCAGCCTTGGCCTCCTTCACAGTGATTAGTCCCAGTGCAGAATGCACTGGCTGCATGTTAGGCCCTTCCCTGCCTCTGCATCTTCTCCATGTCTCTGCCAATCTAGAACAGCCTGGCTCTCCCTCCTCAACCATCCACTCCATGCAGAGGCAGGCAGCAGCATGGAACCTGCAGGTGGAGGGTTCAGGGTCAGGGACAAAGAGTCAGCAGGGACATGTTTTGAAGAGGAAACAGACATTGTGAATGACCAGAGAGGAAGGATGTCCAGGGGTTAGGACCTGAAACTTGGGTCCAATTTGCTGCTCTGTGACAGACCATTTGTGACCAAGTCAGTCTCTCTGTGACTAAGCTCCCCATCTGTAAAAATGGGAATAATAGCACTTCCCTGCAGAAATGGAGCCCTTCGGTCTACCTGCCTTAAGCCCACAAGCAGGTGGTTTCAGGGGCCGCATTTCCGTGGAAGGGGCAACAGAGTGAATCAGTACCCAGAAGTCTCCCAGAGAAGCCAAAGGAGGAAACAGCTCTGCAGCCTTCTGAGACGGCCTGCTTAAAATATCTAGGTGTCCAGAGGTTTGGATTCCCCTCACAGCTGTTTATTGAGTAGCCATGAGGGAGCACTTGAATGGAGCTGGTGTAACCCACACACCTCCTGGGTGTGGTGCTCTGTCCCCTCTAGTGGCACTGAGACCACTTAGAGATTAATGAGTCTGCTCTACTGCCGTAGCTAAGAGCCAAATGGCTTTTAGCTTATGCAGCAGAAGCACATTTACTAAGCTCTAGCGGTCCTAGTTTCAATCCTGTCTGCCAATGACTGGGGTCTGTTGGTGTTACAAGTGGGGACTGATCCAGGATTTCAACTGAGAAATCTCTGAAGCTTGGGATGCACTTCCTTAGCTAGGGAAAGTATATAACCCCCACACCTCCTGGGTGTGGTGCTCTGTCCCATCTAGTAGCACCGAGACCACTTAGAGAGAGAATAATGAGTCTGCTTTACAACCTTAGCTAAGAGCCACATGGCTTTTAGCTTATGCACTAGAGGCTCATGCATTTAGCTCTAGAGGTCCCAAGTTCAATCCCGCCTACTGACGACCGGGATCTGTTGGCGTTACACTGGCACACATGGCATCTGTGAAAAGACCCTGGCCTGGAGGCTATCTTGAGAACCAGACAACCCCCACCTGAGAGAAAAGTGGGAAGGGTTTCTCAATTGCCTGTCAATTACCCCACAAGAGCAAGGACTCCCTCAGTCCTTAACACACACATGCATAAGATGTCAGGGCAGGGACTTTCTCAACCACCCCAAGAAAACTGGACAGAGAACCACTCAGCTTCTGAACAGGAACCCCACCCCAATCCCCCTGAGAGGCCAGGCCAGGTACCCCCAATCTTCAATTACCGCATCCTCCTGCCAGTTCCAGGGACAGGAGAGAACTGAGCACCTTGGAACCAATGGTTGTTTTTAAGGAGGATAGAGAAATCAGGCAGCACCACTAAAATTTTAATAGGAGGGGAGAAGCGTACTAGGCTCTGTGCCACTGCCCATTCTTTGCCATTCTCCTGTCTTTCGTTCTGTGGTATGTCTATTCCGCAAGTGAAGGTGCGATTGTAGCAAAGGTAGACAAACCTGCCAGGGACCTTGGGTATGTACCCTGGTTGGTAGCCCATGCTGAAGTCTGTGGCACTATGCCTACACTACTGTTATTACCACTGCAAGTATTTCTTCACACAGCTCACAGTCAACTTGTGGAACTCTTTGCCAGAGGATGTTGTGGAGGCCAAGACTATAACAGGGTTCAAAAAAGAACTAGATAAGTTCATGAGGGATAGGTCCATGGTGTCCCTAGCCTCTGTTTGCCAGAATTTGGGGATAAGCTACAGGACATGGATCACTTGATGATTACCTGTTCTGTTCACTCCCTCTGAAGCACCTGGCATTGGCCACTGTCAGAATACAGGATACTGGGCTAAATGGACCTTTGGTCTGACCCAGTATGGCTGTTCTTATGTTCACTGCTAGTTATACTGAAGCTAGCATGATATGCCTACCTGTACTACAATCACACTTTCACTTGCAGTGCATTTATGAAAAATGTAGTATCTCAGGCTGCGTGACAGCTCCCTCCTCTGCTCTTCAAAAAATACCACTGGCTCCTCAGCCAGCTCTACTTCTTGGAGGCCTCTCTTGTCTAACAGGAGTAAGGTACCCAGTATAATGCAAAATTTCTCTACATTAGGTAGAACAGGAGAAACAACCTGCAGCCAAACCAGAATGCTGTGCACAATGTATAGCACTTAAGTTTATCCTGAGTTTGTTTTGCAAGAAAGACAACACAGTTTTTACAGTACATGCATACTGCCAACATTTGCAAACAAAGAAAATAATTATTAATTAAATTATTATAATTACAATTATAGTTATAAAATGAATACATTTATTTTCATCAGCTCATTGTCTCACACCCACTGCATGCATTCAGTACCTCTCAGCTCTCACTTATTTCACATATTTTCACTCCACACCCACTTTCACTCCACTCCAAGTCGTTACACCCACAAACACACACACTCATTCACTCCTGAGGCACATCTTACTTCACATCTACCCAAATTCATTCTACATTTACCCACCCACTTCTTCTGCATGCACACGCACCTTCCCTGTCATTTTGAACATATATATGTCACTAATTCTGCACAGCCATCTGCTTACCCTACATCTGCCCATTCCATATGCACATATACCCACTCCCATGAATGCCAACCCAGTCCCTATCAACTACATAGTTTCTGGCCTTTCTACTAGTCTACAAGGAAAATCCTTTATCTGTGGGGAAATCTTTACCTGATTGACTGGCTCATCTTCATTCCTTACTTGTTTGGAAATGGCAGCCAATCAGAACTGGTAGCTGGGAGAGCTCCTGTTTCTCCAGCTTCCAGTTGTGAGCAGCTATTCTAAGTTTATCCCCCATATCCTGCTGTCCCCAACCCATCTGAATCCTCCACACACATTCTTCTGACGGAGGAGCACTGATGGATTCTCCCCTCCTCCCATCTCATTGTAATCAGAGGTGGCCCGCTGAACCCCTCATCTTCCAGTCTTCAGGGAGCCACTGTGCACTAATCCAGCAGAGAGTAGGAAAATTAAGGGAAATTTTAATTTCCCCGACTGTGCTCTGCCAGCATCATCCCCTGGGGGAAGAATAACTTAATCCTGCTGATGGAGAAACCCTATTATGACTGAAAAACCCCTCCCATGGGACTGGAGCTTCCCTTGGGCTGCCTGCTCACTGTTAGATTAGAGATCAGTGGTCCCCTTTGGTGACCTCCCTAAAACATAAGAACAGGAGAGTTAGCTGATCAACCTTTGAAACCAATGGGTTGGTAAGAGAAGGCCATTGAAGCTCCCCAGAAGACACCAGTGATAAGTGGGGAGCCAGAACTTGGGGTTAGGTGTGTGGGTCAAAAGGGGACAGAGGGATATTGGGGTGACATGGGTAAATGAGGGGATGGAGTGACACAACAAGGTGACTGCACATGGGGGCAAGATGACAAATTTCATGTGGTGCTCCTATTGTATGTTATTAACATAACAAATGTCATCAAAAGGCTACCAGACATGGATTTGTCGTTGTCTCACTATGATTAGCAATGTGAAATTTGTTAAGGGTCCCTGTCTGGGACAGCACAGAAGAATCATAGGACCAGCTGTGTGTGTGTACCAACTCAATGTGACTATCTTTCAAGAGTCCTCAAGGTGAATAACATTAACGTTGTTGCTCTGCAAGAAACTCATGTGGCAGACAATGAGCAAACTGCAAGATACAAATGCTTGGCTGTGAACTGATTGCCCTCATGAATGATGCAAAGTATGGCCTTGCCATGTGCATCAGGCATGGTCTTAAAGATGTCTTAGTCCTGGAGGAATCCAAGACCATGGAATCTATTGCTCCAATAAGAATCAGACAACTGACCATAATGGATATCCACAAACCTCCAAACCTTGAATGGTCAAATCTTGCTTTACCATCATTTCTCCACCTAGCTGTGTACCTTGGTGATTTTTAACAGCCACCATTCACAATGAGGCTATTGCAGAAATGATACTGCTGGTGAGCAACACACAGATTGGGCCTTGCTCACAGATGTCCTCCTTCTTTAAAACCCCAAGCAACCGGGGCTTTTCACTTGGCCAAATGGAATACTGAACACAACCGAGACCTCTGCTTTCTGATGAAAGACAATAGCAGTGTACCCTTGTAAGCATCATGAACAGTGCTTTGAAATGTTCTTCACAGTGAACACTACCCCACTATTCTGCTTGTTGCCTTTGGATTACCATTGATTGAATCAATGCCAAAATGGTGCTGGAATTTCCGCAAAGTGAACTGGGTTGCATATACCGCAGAAGTTGAAGCTGGGATATACTGTATCATATACCATATCTTTGAGACCATCCCAGAAAACAATAAGCACTCTGTTCACTTTCTTATCAAATCTGCTGCAAAACACATTCTCCACTGCTATTGCAAGGCCTATACTCTTTGCTGGCAGCTGGCAACAGGAGCACTCTTCAAAGAGTATGAGAAGAGTGGTGATCCAGACACAACAAAAGCTCTAGTAGAATCATTGAATTCTGCCCATCTGAAGAGAACAAGACGGTGGAGGATCTTGACTTCGTGCTTTCCAGTCACAAATCCTGGGCACTCTTCCATAAGCTTGGAGTTGCTGACCCAGTAAAACACCATCAACTGAAAGTGATGGCCAGTGCTGTCTCTTCACACCTTGAAGACCAAAATTGACAAGCCAGTTAGACAGAAGGGTCAGAAAGAGCTCTTTTAAACATATGACAAAGCTCACCACTATCACCCCCTCTTCACTATAGAAGAAATAAGCAAGGCTTTTATAGCCACTAAAAGCAAAAAAGCTGTTGGCAAGGTTGGCATTTATCCTGAATTCCTTAAGAATTTAGGGCCAAAGAGACGAGCATGATTGGCAGACCCATTCATTGCCATACATTTGACTGGGAAGATCCTAAAAAGCTGGCAAGAGGTGAAAATCATTGCCTTCCCCAAAAATGGGAACCATTAAATGATGCTGCCAGCTATCGCCCAACATCAGTCCTCTCAACAATTCTCAGGTTAGTGGAGAGGGTGTTTCTGGCCCATTTCATCCCTATCTTTGAGACCATCCTGCCAAAAAACAGGCTGATTTCAGACAAGGAAGAAGTTGCCATGACCAGGTTCTCACCATCACTAGTCACATTAAGGCTGGCTTCCAGCAGAATATAAGAACCAGAAGAGCAATATCTCACAAGCCTTTTTCGGATCGGGCTAAAGCTCTTAAAAAACACCTTCGTCCAATCCAGAGGCATACTGGAAAGAGTTCTGGGATAATACTAATGTCCCAAATAAACCCCTGATTGCTGGCCACACAGAAGAACTCTCAGGCTTCAACATACCCCAAAAACAATGTTCGTCACTGAATTATTTCAGAATATCACATGACAGATGCTGTCATCTCTTACACCTCTGAAAGATGAGAGATAATGCACAATATGACTGTGGACACTAGTCATACATGATGGACCACATTGTAAATCAGTGCCTGCTTTGATCATTTGCCAGTGGCATTTCAGACATACACCAACCCACTGCCATAGTTATTCACTAGCTCATTTATCTGGACTGGGCTATTTGAATGTTGCTAATCACCTCTATTACCAAATAAAATAAGGTAGGGACAGAGGGCTGCCTTTGCGGGGAATCAGGAGCAGCATCCAATGGGTGGAAGTGGTGGCTGCACACATAGGCTAGGCATATGGTGGGAATCCTGAGCAGAAGCTATCTGCTTAAGGGAAGCTGAGGACCATGGCACCTCATTGCTGACCTGGGGCTCATTGGCCAAGAGGAGAACTATGGTGATGGAGAGATCGGGGGGTTGCTCAGTGGCAGCATCTTCACTCTCTGGCCTGGGACTAGGGGAGTACAAGGGTCTGAAGAGCTGTCTGGAAGATCAAAAGGCTCAGTGCTGCATCTGGGAGGCAGGCCAGAAGTCAGACTCTGCCCACCTCTGTACTGAGCAGCCAGGCTATCCCCTCAGCACATGGAGCAGCTTTGATTAGCTGCTTTTCTCCAGAAAGTGGGGGAATGGGGAGAAGCAGCTGGCTAGTGGGGGGAGGTGTTATCCATAGCCTATGGAATTTCCCTGTAGAAGGCTCTGAAAGCCCCTGGTCTGTGGGAAAAATTTCTATGGTTGGCAGGTCTGAATCTGAGTTGACATGAAAGCTTTCATTGGAGAAGGTTGTTTTATTAAGGAGGAATTTGAGTGAAGAGAAATCTAGCCAGTCTTCATCAGCAACTTAGAGAGAGGAAGGGACACAGTGGTGTGAAGAGCTCATAAGATAGAGATCTATTGTTGTTGTAGTGGTGGATTTGAAGCTGACCAGTGCAACCAAGGTCAGTCTCAGGACGAGTGGAATGAGCTTTGGATTCCAGAACTGAAGCCAGAGGTCAGAGCCAGTACTGGGGTCAAAAGACAAGCTATGGATCAAGCCAGAGTCAGGAGTTAAGCCAAGAGCCAGAGTCAGGCCTGAGGGTCACTATCAGGAGTTCAGGAACAGAGAAGCAGGGCACGTGTAATAGCTAGCTAGGGATACTCACTGTTGCCTGGACACTTCCTGCTAAGCTCCATGGGTTTATGAAGGGCCAAGGAACCAACAGGGATCACTAAAATCACTATCGGGTCACTCAGTGTGGAACTTCCCATGACCTAGAACCTCTGCAGATTGTGGATCACAGAGTGTGCCTGAGTTACAGCTGCTGGTGGGTGGCAGTTTGGGGATGTTGGTTGTCAAGCAGGCCCAGGTTCAAGTCCTGCTGATCCTATAGCCAGGAGGATAAAGGGAAAGGATCTATTGTTTTTCTGCTATTTGTATTTTATTTCCTCTTTTCTCTCATGCAAATATTACTTTCAATGGGATATGGAGCCTTTTACCTCTGTGTCATTGGTTCAAATCCAGCTCAGGAAAAGACAGCAAGCTGTCACCCAACTACTGTTTGGTGGGCTACTCCTTAGTAACTAAATATCAACATTTAGAAAATCATCAATGTTACTCAATTGACATCTTCAGCAGAGGGTAGGAATGAATGATTTTTGCGACTAAATTACCCTCACTTTTGAGATGGTTCTTTCAGAACAGGATTGAGACAATTTACCATTAAAATATTATCCACCTTGAGAGTTGCACCTCCTCAGGGAGGTGCAGTTCCTCCCGCAAGCTCCTAGATGTGCATGCAGGAGTGTGCATGGATGATGCAGCCTGCTGTACAAGACAGTGCCTATGGGGCACCCAGAAAGAGCAGTCCCTGCACTGTAATGAGCACAGGGATTGAAACTGCAGTTAGCCTTTATGTGAGTGCAAATCGGGTATTTAAATGTTCAAGTGTAAGAAAATGTGTCCACAATTATTTTTTCTCACAAAATTGCACATACACTTATTTGAGAATCCAGAATCTGACACCACCTCTGTAAATTACAGCCTTAGGGTAGATCTATACAGCCTGGGTCAATAGACATGGGCTAGTGGGGCTCATGCTAGCATTCTAAAAATAGGAGTGTAGACAGTGCTTTGACTTGAGGCTTAGGCTCTGAAGCCTAGGGAGGGTGTAGACTGGCTTTTACAGTGACCCTTTTCGTAATGCACACCTGAAAGGTAATACTATGAAATACAGTGTAGTCGGAAAGCTCTTAATGTATAGCATTTATTAGATGGTAACTTAAAAGTGAAAATAATTCAACAAAATATTGTAAAGAAACCAAATTAGGCAGAAACAACAGTACATGATCTCTCTCTAAACTCATCTGCTTACTAACATGGATATAACTGCAGATAGGAAAGTTGTGAAATTTACAGGAGTTAGTAAAGTTCATCCTTAAATAATCATAGCAGACTTTTTGTGTAGATGAGTTACCATGAGCAGACAGCCATACTTGGGAGTTGCCTCTGTGTTTTTAAATCCTCTGTTCCTCTGTATAACCCTTAGCTCTCACTCACTCTTCTCTGGGAGGATAGGGATAAAGGCAATCTTACTTCCTGTCTTGCAGTCCTTGCTGGCCATTTTCATACTATCTCCAAATAAAGTATTGTTCAAGTTAATGTAAAACTGCTCACTAAAGAAACCATACAGCTCAATTTACTAGGACAGGCCCAGTTTTTCATTTAACATCTTGGTGTCTCAAGAGACTGAAATGCCCCCAGTTTTTTTCATTTATCAATCAAAACATTTTAGATTTTTATAACTATGAAATGTTTTCTCCCAATATATTCCTATCAGAGGTTTCTTACTATCCTGTTTCACTCCCGTGACACAGTGAGAATATGTTTCATACCAGCCATTGTTCAAGGCCTAAGCTTGTCATAACTTGTCAGGCAACAACGTTGCAATCTTAATTCATTTATTCAAATTTCTACAGTGTAGCTATATGGGATGAACAAGTTTAGTCAGTGCATAAGTCCTGCTCAGGCCCCAAAGGGGTGTTTGAAGGTCAAGAGGTGGGCACCTAGCAGACCTCTGGTTACTTGTTTTCCCTCCTTCTATGGTTATCAGTGGAAGAGGTAGACCTGAGCCTTTCTTTGATCTGCTTTGTTGTTCCAAGTGGAGCTTTCCTGATCCAGGCAGAGCAGATCAGAGACGAGAGACTTTGTGACCCTAAAAAATGTTGCCACAAAACCAGTTTTTGATTTTGAAAATTGGCTCTCACAGCACTGAACCTCCCACCCATTCACACACCCACCCATCCAGGACAACTGCTCTTCCACCTTTGTCCTTATGAGGAATGTTGGTGCCCACCTCACCAATTGTCCTATTTGCAAACTTAAGGGCCATTTCACATAACTGCTTTCCCAGCTAGCTACTAATAGGCGTGGGTAAGAACTCTTTCCTTCTGAGAAATGTATACATGACAGAAGTTTTCATTCTTTTTTGATTCTACAGAAGAAACCCCAGTGAGAGTCCAGCGAACTTTAAGGATTGCAGAAACAGAAACAGTTCTCTGTAACTGCGGAGAACTATGTTAGGGTCCAAAGAGGGTATCACTTGTTTCTTCTTTGATCCTTGAATTATGCACACTAACAGCACCACCCAGTGGTCAGGAGACTCCATTATTGCCACTTCTCTGCTCTTCCTCATTCAGTACATAGGTGGATCACATTAAGCTCTCATGTAAAGGTTCACAGACTGGTTTGTTTCTAGAAGTTATTTGTAAAATGAATACATTGATTTTTCTTTCTCTTTAGGGATTATTTTAAAAAATATATAAACAGGGACCTTCCTAAGTGAAGGGCCTCATGGAGATTCTGTGCAGGGTCTCTAGCACAATTCTAGTTCACGCCACGATTCCTGTTTCCCTCACCAACACTCTGCTGCTTGTTCTCAAACTGACATTACTGGAGAGATATGTGTTCCAATGTGAGATGTTTGCTGTGGAAAGCAAGCTGCTTTTGTGTTACAATCACATGATTATGGTTCACTTTCCCTTTTAATTCAAAGATGTTTTGGCTGCAGTAGAATGAATGCTCAGAAGAAAATATTTTTCCTGTTTAAAGAAATGCATTTTTGGTTTAATAGTGTGAAAATAATGCTCACTAGTTATGTATTTTGTGATTCTAATAATCAAACATGCTATAAAGCACCTGGGAATGTGTTTACAGATCAGTGGAGGGAGAAATCTGTTCCTCAGTTCCATCAGTCTGGCTGAAGTGATCACTTTCCTATCATGACCAATGGGCAGATAGCATAGATTCCCAGGTAACAATTCCACACAGGCATGTTCACAAGCTTTTCCAGGCTATGGTTATTTTATCTGCCTTTTTATAGTGTCATCAGCAGCAGCTGTTTGCAACAAAATTTTAACGGTATTTACAGCTATGCTGGAGAGAAGAAAATAAAGGTCTGTAAGTGTCCAGTTTTAAATCTCTCTCTAGGATCCTGTTATCCTCTGAGCTGTCACATTGCAGATGATACAAACCTGGGAGGTATTGCCAATTTAGAGAAGGACCGGGATATCATACAGGAAGATTTGGATGACCTTGTAAACTGGAGTAATAGTAATAGGATGAAATTTAATAGGGAGAAGTGTAAGGTTATGCATTTAGGCATTAATAACAAGAATTTTAGTTATAAGCTGGGGACGCATCAATTAGAAGTAATGGAGGAGGAGAAGCACCTTGGCAGATTGGTTGATCATAGGATGACTGTGAGCCGCCAATGTGATATGGCCGTGAAAAAAGCTAATGCGGTCTTGGGATGCATCAGGCGAGGTATTTCCAGTAGAGATAAGGAGGTTTTAGTACCATTATACAAGGCACTGGTGAGACCTCACCTGGAATACTGTGTGCAGTTCTGGTCTCCCATGTTTAAGAAGGATGAATTCAAACTGGAACAAGTACAGAGAAGGGCTACTAGGATGATCTGAGGAATGGAAAACCTGTCTTATGAATGGTGTCAGAGTAACAGCCGTGTTAGTCTGTATTTGCAAAAAGAAAAGGAGTACTTGTGGCACCTTAGAGACTAACCAATTTATTTGAGCATAAGCTTTATCACATCCGATGAAGTGAGCTGTAGCTCATGAAAGCTTATGCTCAAATAAATCGGTTAGTCTCTAACGTGCCACAAGTACTCCTTTTCCTTTTGCTGTCTTATGAAAGGAGACTCAAGGAGCTTGGCTTGTTTAGCCTAACTAAAAGAAGGTTGAGGGGGAGATATGATTGTTTTCTATAAATATATCAGAGGGATAAATACCAGAGGGGGAGAGGAATTATTTAAGCTCAGTACCAATGTGGACACAAGAACAAATGGATATAAATTGGTCATTGGGAAGTTTAGACTTGAAATTAGACCAAACTTTCTAACCAGCAGAGGAGTGAAGTTTTGGAATAGCCTTCCAAGGGAAGCAGTGGGGGCAAAAGACCTATCTGGCTTTAAGATTAAACTCGATAAGTTTATGGAGGAGATGGTATGATGGGATAACATGATTTTGGTAATTAATTGATCTTTAAATATTCATGGTAAATAGGCCCAATGGTCTGTGATGGGATGTTAGATGGGGTGGGATCTGAGTTACTACAGAAAATTCTTTCCTGGGTATCTGGCTGGTGAATCTTGCCCATATGCTCAGGGTTTAGCTGATCGCCATATTTGGGGTCGGGAAGGAATTTTCCTCTAGGGCAGATTGGAAGAGGCCCTGGAGGTTTTTTGCCTTCCTCTGTAGCATGGGGCACAGGTCACTTGTTGGAGGATTCTCTGCTCCTTGAAATCTTTAAAGCACGAGTTGAGGACTAAAAGCCTCAATTGTGCCTTTTAGTCACAGATCCATTGTGGGGGTGATGTGAAGCGGCACTATCCCAGGAAGCACTCAGTGAGAAAAAGGAATGAGGAGTACTTGTGGCACCTTAGAGACTAACAAATTTATTTGGGCATAAGCTTTCGTGGGCTAAAGCCCACTTCATCAGATGCATGCAATGGAAGTTCACCTTCTGGAGGGAGAATTCCTCCCCAGACTCCCCAGTATGCCTGGTTAAGAACAATCACAACTTCTATTTTTATAGAAGCATTACGTTCATATCCAATATACAGAATGGATTTTCTTACCTAACATTGCTTGGTATTTTGTTCTGGTTTTTATGCGGACAGCTCTGTCTCACCAGCTAGGAGGGCACTGTTCTTTTAAGTAAACAAAAGCCTCAGAAACCAAGTCAATCCTTGGTATCAGTGACTGTGGTACAGCTCTTTGCCAGAAGCAGGATGCGTGCAAGGAATTTCTAATACTCAGTGATAATAGGTTAAGGATGTTTGTGCTGTGTTGCTTCTGAGCATCAGCTTCCCTTAGCAAATACTTGTCCCACAGAAACTATGTAGACAGCTTACGGGCTGGCAATAATACCAGAATTAAAACAAAACAAAAACACACCTTTTGTATGTTTTTATGTCAGGCATTTCACATAAACCTTAAAATTTCAACTGGTCTCCAATGAGCCTAATCAAGATTTAGGTTGGTTTATACGATCAAGAGATCAGTTATGCTTTTACAAACCTCAAAAGTGAATTTCAATTGCCCAGCAATTTTTCAATTATTTACAAATCAGGAACTGATCTTTTAAATTAATTCCGAGACCCCTCAGCACTGTAAAATAATGTCTCTGAAATCATCCTGCTGTTCCATCCTTAATATAGGAAACTTGCTCCAAGCAAGTTTCTGTAATACATTTAGACTGGTACAGTCCATGATAATCATATCCTCATATGGCCCTGGTGCAGAATAAATGGAAGAGTACATGGGGAACTCCCCATATCTAAGTCAGATCAGCATCCAATAGTCAGTCTTTATACATCCAGCTAAGTAAAGCAATATGGAATTCAGTAAAAGTATAATGAGACTGGTGTCCTTAAATTTATGATGCTTTTTTCAGGCAGAATTTGGTGCAATATCTCATTTTCACAGAGGAAATCCTGTATCACTAGCCTGAGACCACATGGATCTCCTTGCTCTCATTACCAAGCATGGACTAGTTCCTAGACCTGGCCATCATCCCAATTTTTTCCAGCTCCAGTGCAACACAAGAGAGCCCCTCAGATAGATTTAATCAATGGGCCAAATCTCAGCAAGTGCAAATTAGTCTTGTGTCACTGAAGTTGAAGATACACCAGTTTATAACAATTGAGGAGCTGGCCGATTGCCAACTTGAGACAGCTTCTCTACTAGACTTCATCCAGACAAATGAAGGTGCCTACCCTACATAGTCCCTTTTGGAATGTTGTTGCTGTCATTGCCAGTCCTTATGTGGTCTGTTAGGGTTTAACCTTTTCTTCTGATAGTTTCTTATTTATTCGTCAGTAATTCATATCATGCAGTTTATTGCCACTTTTGCCACATATATATTATAAAAGCCTATATTAAAAAGAAACGTAAAGTTGCAAAGTCGAACACTCAAAAGTTTGGAATGCCAGAATTAAAGATGGATGGTGTTCACAGCATGGGTAGTTATTCAATATTTCTTTTTTCCTCATCATTCAATGCATGGCTTCATGCATTATTCATTGCATGGCATCCAAACACTGAAAACTGAATTATTAATTTCCTGGAGGGCTTTTCTGTTGTGCCCTCATGATATTATCTGGGTGCTTCACAAGCATTAATTTATCTTCACAAAACCCTTATAAGGTAAGGTGGTGTTTTTATGCCTATTTTACAGATGAGGGATTAAGGCCAAGAGCTATTAAGACCAAAATTGTTAGAAGTATCCACTAATTTTGGATGCCCCAATTTACGATAGCTATAGCCTAAGATTTCACAGTTCAAAGAATGTATTTAGAACTGTCCAAAGCACAGTTCCCGTTGACTTCAGCTTACTCCTGCGGGCACTTTGTGCCAAAAAAATTAAAATTCTGCACGCAACATTTTAAAATTCTGCAAAATTCTGCAGGTTTTATTTGTAAATAAATAAATGCAGAGCTCCAGCATGGCAGTGGGAGCACAGGCCATTGGCTGCATAAAGGTGGGAGATCACCCCCCACCCCGGGACATGGACTGAGTGGTGAGGCTGCACCCAACCCTGACACAGCACAAGGGCTGGGCCTGCCCCAGAAATACCCTAGGGCCCTGCTCCTCTGTGCCAGGTGCATGGCAGGCAGGCTCAACCAGGCAGGAGCCAAGTGTGGAGGGGCTCAGTGTGGGGGGATCCAGGTGTGAGGTGAAAAGGTTCTGTGTGGGACAATGTGGGTGCAGGCCGAGGTTCATTGGGGTGGTTCCAAGTGCAGGGGCAATGGGACTCCACGGGGGCTTCCAGGTGAAGGTGGTTGGGGCTCATCAAGGGGTCTGGGTGTGGAGGGCTCAGGGTGGTGCAGGAGGGTGGGGCTCATCAGGGTGGGGATTTGAGTGCAGGGAATTCAGTAGTGGGTGGTCTGGGTGCAGAGATGGGGGTCTGGAGGCAGGGGCTTTGGTTGCAGGGAGGCTCCATATGCAGGGGTTGATGTTCAGTGGGGTGGGGCCTGGGTATACAGGATGAGGTTTGGCTGGGGTGTCCAGGTATGGGAGGTCTGGTTGCTTGGGGGTTGGGCAGATGAGGGAAGCAGCTCCTCCTACAGTGACTCCTCCCCCAGTGACTAAGGAGTGATGGGGGCAGGAAGCAGGGGAGGATGCTGAGCTTCCTGCAGCCAGGGTGAGGTTTCTGGGGGTGGGTCTGACACAGTCCCATCTACTCCTTGAAGGAGAAGAGGAAGCCCCATCCCCTGCCTCCAGCTCAGCTGGGACTAGCAGCTGATCCTGGCACAGGGTAGGAGCTACCAGCAGTGATTTACCTCTCTGCTGACTGCTCCAAGTGCCTGAAATGATGTACCTGTGGTGCTAGGGAAGGGTGCATGACTGTTCTTGCAGCTTCCCTTTGCTTCCCTGTCAAAGTCATTTTTCTACGGGGAAGCAAAGAAATCTGCAGGGGACATGAATTCTGTGCATGCGCAGTGGCACAGAATTCCCCCAGGTGTATTCAATCTGTGAGTGTTCAGCACTTCTGCAAATCATGCCTTAGGTGTCTCAATTAGGCACCCAGAAAATGAGGAATAAACAATTAATGGCCACCTGTCAGAATTTTGCTTTAAATGACTTGCCAAGCATCACAAAGGAGTTCTGTGCCAGAGGCAGGGATAGAAATCAGTTCTCTACGGCAGGATTCAACTGCTTTAACCATGAGACTTTTCTTTTTCCTGCTGTTCCTTACTTTATTCACAATACATCTTCCAGCTTCCGCAACACATGAGACAGGGTTGCTATGCACAACCGTCTCCTTCACTACATAACCCTGATTAATCTCCAGAGCAGGTCCATTGTATGTGCTGAATGAGGCAGGTGTCCTGTGGAAAAAATAGTATGTGATCATGTAATTAAAGACTATCATAATGCATATGCATAGGCAATTTTAACTGGAATTTCCTAATGTTAGAGTTCTTGACTTTGCAATCTTAACATTTTTAATAAAGTGGTGTGTGTGTTTATGTAATCTCCTAAAATTTTAAAAAGCAAAATGAAAAAATAGAAATTCCATCATATTGGACCACTGAGAGCATATATATATAGCTGGCAGCCAAAAGCTATTCCCTCAGACTCCTTGCTGCCTCCCTAGACCACTTCCTACTTCTTCCATCCACCAAAAAGTGACTATAGACTCTCTCCCTACAGCCATTTTCTGCTACAAACTTTCTGGCTTTATAATCACCACCCTGCCCCTCCTCAGCTGGGCTTCATCATCAATTAAGCCTGGCTGTCCCCGCTCTTGCTCTCTCACAGGTGCTGCCATCAGGGCCTGTGTGGGGTACACAGCCTGTCACACCAGGCTTCTTAATCTCTCAAGCTGCCATCAGGGTTTCTTCAAAAACACAACCCATGCTCCAAGATAACTACACTGCCTAACATTCTAATAAACTACTCTGATTTAAATGCTATTGCTAACTAATACCACAAATTTTCTAAATATTTAATAAAAAGTAGCAGAGGCCTGAAGAAAGAAGCATCCAGTTCTTAATCCATTGCGGCTGGCAACTGGAAGGAACTGACCAAAGCAACATATCCCCCTTTTGTAGCCTCACCCATAGAATGTCCAAGAGCAAGGGCCAGGTGGGCGGGGGCAGAAAAGCACTCCGGCAGGCACAGCTACCTGGGGTTCCAGGGTCTGATAACCCAGCCAGCACATCTCAAGAGTGGGAATATGCAGAGGGCACTCAATAGGGAAAAAGTTCTTCCACCATGTATGTCTCAGCTACAGGCGAAATGCTAAAATCAACAAGTATAGAAATAACTGCAGCTAAAGAGCCAAACAAAGGAAACGGAAGGCGGAAAGTCAGCATGCCAAGACCCACATTGAGTATATGGCTTACAAAAACTTCATAAAAGATCATACTATATGACTAATAGGCAGGGCTGGTTTTAAGATTTTAGGAGCCCAAACAGATTAATAATAGATTCCCAATCCTTTTATTCTCTCCTTCACTTTTTCTTCTCTCTCTTTTTCTCTCCTGCAGTCAATATGCATAGAGAGCAGAACACCCAATAATACTACATTAAATTTGGGATTGTTCTAGAAAGAGCCTCTCTTACTAATCTAAGACTTTCCTTCGCCAAAAGTTTCATGGGTCCCAAAAGCCAGCTCTGTAAATCAATCACATGACTTAAAAATAAACTTGTGGTTTAACATATATTTCTGGAAATTGTTAACATCAAAAAACATAATGAACTGCACTGTGTAAAAAGTTTAGGGCATAATTTTAGCCAGTGCCTGATTTAGAGATTATGGATTAGGCCAGATTTGATTACAGTGGGTTTCACAGAACAATATGGAGCTCATTAAACAAAAACAACTGCAGTGATTTAATTAGCAGCTGCATTTTGATATGAGATTTGATGGAGTGAACTCAAAAGTAAGGACAAACTGAAACTAATTTCTCTGTGTTCTTTTGGATTTATGTCCAACAAGACTGCTGTGTCATGATTCATTGATGCAGTTTAATTCCAGCCAGGGTGAGTCAACACAGAAGCAAAATGGATAATGACTTGGCTTTGCTGAACTTTCCGGGCTCTTCCTTGTCCTTGTTGGCTATATTTGCTCTCTGGTGACTATACTGTTGCCTCAGTTGTTCACATTGTCATCAGGCTTGCTTGCAAATGAAAATTATCTGCTGCATTTATGGGAAACATATGTAGTTCAGGATTTGGGGAGCAATGTATGCAAAAACTATGACAGTCTATTGCACCTTCCTGCTGAAATCCAAATGGATTCATATATGTCTTTCTGTAACCACTAGCTCACTTGGCTATTTGATCACTACAGACCTGTATGAAGTTCTGTGGGAGCAATGGAAAGCCTGTAAAAAGAAATATGTCCATTTTAGGTGGAGTTCTCTATTCTCTTGCAGGTTCATGGCTTTGGCTCTTTTGTTTTTCGTGGATCACATTTTAGTGGTGAAGTCTTGGGATCCTAATGTACCAAACAACATGTCCCTTTGGAAGTATGGTGATATTATGTTCTGTGGCTAGACTGGTAGATTTTTGCTTTTGGCAGGGAGCTTTCATCTGATCAAATCATAGTTCTATTTCAACAGAGCTCATGAGCTAAACAGACATTTTCCTACCACACACACTGTTTCAAGACATTTTTCTTTCTACAGGACAGACTATGTATGAACTTGATTAATACCAGCTAAATTTCCTAAAACCATTAGCCTTTGGGAGTATCATTTTACTTAACATCTAATACATTGACATATTCTTTTTTCCCCTTCTCTATTATTATTCTATGAGTAGATTTCATAGCTTGGTTTTATTAACAAAAGAAATGATTGTATGTTTGGTAGTAATTCTTTTGATGAGAAGACAGAAAGCCTTAGAATCAAAATCATGTTTCTCAAATACACTTGTTCCACCCTGAAGAGTATCTTTCTAAAAATGGGTAGAATTGCGGTAAAAAAATTCTACATGTACACTGGGAAAACATCTGATGAATTGGTGGGTTATAAGACTATGAAAACTTATGGCAGAAAGGAAACTCTGTGCTGCATGTAGAGAAATATATTGACTTACTGCGACAGGTAGCTGATCCACTTGACAGATAATATGGTACTGACTTGTTACAGAATAACAACATTTGCTAACAGACATCTAGTTCTGTAATTTTTTTTTTAATTTAAGTCATTAAAAAAGATCTGGTTGTGTGTTAGCACATTTTGATGAAAATTAGACTTCACTGTTGTGCATTTGATTTTTCTTTGTATGGTATTACGGTTTGTTCATTCTCAATTCTAACATGTCCTTCATATCTGTGAGAGAATTACAAATGCCTTAATTCATAGCCATATTGTGTTTTTTCAAAGGTTACATAAATCATTGTCATCTCATTGAATTTACTGTGACATAAGACAATCTGGTGATAAGGCTTCATTATATTGTGTTACCCATTGTCATGTCTCATTTTAAAAACTTGGACAATTAATTCACAGAGATGCTGGAAACTATGTCCTAAGTAGCAACAGTTGATATGCTTAATTTCAGATTTACCCATCTGCTGTACATCTGTAGGTGGGTCTGGAAGATTTTCTGTTCATTCTCAATTTACTGACAACTTTGTAAATCCCCCTTTGACCTAAGCAGTTAGCTAAATAAAGGGTGCTATGGGCTGGTCCCAGTAGGAGATGAAACTGACAATAGAGTCAGATATTAGAACATAAGAACAGCCATATTGGGTCAGACCAATGGTCCCTCTAGCCCAGTATCCTGTCTGCCAACAGTGGCCAGTGCCAGATGCTTCAGAGGGAATGAACAGAACAGGGCAATTATTGAGTGATCCATCCCCTGTGTCTGGTCCCAGCTTCTGGCTTTCAGAGGTTTAGCAACTCCTAGAGCATGGGGTTGCATCCTTGACCATCTTGGTTAGTAGCCATTGATGGACCTATTCTCCATGAACTTATCTAATTTTTTGCACCCAGTTATACTTTTGGCATTTAAACATCCTCTGGCAATGAGTTCCACAGGATGACTATGTGGTGTGTGAAGAAATACTTCCTTATGTGTGTTTAAAGCCTCCTTCTGTAGCCTCTCTGTTGTGGGTTCATGAGTGGCGGGGCCAGAGCATTCGTGAACACAGCTGGGTGTGGTCCCTGCCTCTGTGGAGGTTGGTGTGAATGCAAACTTGAAGGGCTTTGCAGCTTGTCAGAATGTCACAGTGCAAGAGAGAACCCAGATTGGTGAGACAGAGGGCTCAGCTGCACCCCATCACATACTACATTTCCTTTGTCAAAAAAATCAGTTATTTTCTCAAAGGAGATCAGGTTGATCTGGCACAAAAAGTGGGTGTATGCTAATAAAATTTATGGCTGACACACAGTTGGGAAGTATTGCCAATACAGAGGAGGAACAGAATATCATACAAGAAGATCTGGATTACCTTGTAAACTTGAGTCTTTAAACCATGATTTGAGGACTTCAATAAAACAGCCAGAGGTTAGGGGTCTGTTACAGGAGAGGGTGGGTGAGGTTCTGTGGCTGTAATGTGCAGGAGGTCAGACTAGATGATCATGATGGTCCCTTGTGACCTTGAAATCTATGAGTCTATATACATATAGTTTGAACCTCTACCGTGATGTTTTTATAAAGTTTCCATGCCGCTTGCAGGCATTTCACACTGGTGACAGTTTCATTGGCAAAGAGTGAAGCTAAATGAAGGTTAAATTGAATAGGTGGAACTTTACTGAACCCTGTAAACTGGTCTATCCATGTGGCTGTATTCCTTCCAACCCAGCCCCGCACATTCCCTGTTTTCCTGGTGTCCGCTTAATAACAGTCCCTCCAAGGAACATGGGTCCTCTGATTCCAGTTCCACTGATCATGATATATCTTCCCTATTTTACAAACATTTAAAACAAATAATTGATACCCAGGCCTCCCAGCCCACATCCCTTGAGCCTGCCACATTGCCAAGTTGGAGTCTCATCTTTACCACAGACTCAGCAGGTTACATAGTCTTTGAGATAGTTTGGTCTCCTTAACAGGTGACTACACCAGGAGTGACCTCTGTCTCCCTGTCACCTGTCTCTGACTCTAACAAACTATATAACTGTGGAGTCTCCTCCATCCCTGTGGAGTTGGTCTCCAGATGGTTCTCTGTCTCTCTAGTCTGTGATGATCTCTGTAGGTTCTCTCTTGGTGCTGTGTCTGCTGGTTCATAAGGGCCTCCTGTTCCTTTGGATCACTTGTCCCTCTTACTTCATCACCTTTTTTGACCAGGGTGCACTGCACCCCTCTTGTTCACTCTTTCTGGTGTCTCTCTAATTACTGGATCCTCACAGGAGTGCCTATCTCCAGGGCCAGTAGATCCTTGGTTAACCTGTCATAGTCTAGTGCCTGCTTTCTCTGATTATTAGTCATCTCTTCTCGGTAGTATCTCCATCCTTCTGGCTGCAAGAGGTCTCCCCTTACTAGTAGTAGGGTTTTGGTCCTTTGCCCCAATAGCACCTGCAATGTACTGTTTTGGCACCCCTGTGATGGGGCTTTCATGTGTGCCAAAAATGCTAACAAGGGTCTGAATCAAAAGAAACAGCCTAATGCAATAGACTCTTAGTTGTTTTCACAGCTGATACCACCTTCCTATTACTCTGTGGGTATGCTGGGAAGAAGGAAGTGGGATGGTCAAACTTCCATATGCGTGCAATTTCCTTGAATTCTTCCCAGGCAAATTTGGGTCTGTTGTCAGTGAATATGGTGTCTGGAATGCCATACCTCACAAAGTGGGCCTTCTGTTAGCCAATCACTGATTTTCTTCTTGAGTCATACAGGGCATCAACCTCCAAAAAACTGAATGGTAATTAACTGTAATCAAGCACTGCTTTTCATTTAAAGTAAATAAATCCGCTCCCACCTTTTCCCATATTTGTGTGGGCAGTTAATGGAATAACAGAATGTCTTTTTACTAGTGGTTTCATAAGACTGACAAGTGTCACACCCTTCAATCAAGGAGCAGAGTTTTGTATTCATTTCCAACCAGTAAACCTACTCTTGATCCCTTCTAAGGCAGCTGTCAATGCCAAGGTTTGAGGCATGTATTTTTTGCATGCCATCCCTATATAATGAGGTGGGGACTACATTACTCTGTTCTCAAAACATGATTTCATCCTACACTCTCAACTCATCTTTAATTTGAAAATATAATTCTGCCCCTATTGGTACTTGGCTTTTGTTTTCTTGCCACTGTGCGAGGATAACTCTGTTGACTGCCTGTAGTTGGATGTCCCTTTCCATAGCCTCTTTGGATATGTCTACCCTGCAATTAAAAAACGATGGCTGGTGCATGCCCAGCTAACTCAGGCTTGCGGGGCTCAGGCTAAGGGGCTGTTTAATTGCAGTGTAGAAGTTCAGGCTTGGGCTGGAATCCAGGCTTTAGGACCCTGTGAAATGGGAGGGTTCCAGAGCTCAGGCTGCAGCCCAAGCCAGAATGTCTACAGTGCAATTAAACAGCTCCTTAGCCTAAGCCCCGGGAGCCTGAGTCAGGTGGCACGGGCCAGCCAAGGATGTCTAATTGCAGTGTAGACATATCCTTTGATTTCCATCAGCTTTGCTGTTGAAACTGGGAGATAGTGCAGCATGCTAATGCATTCAGTGTCATGATCCCTCAACTCACTGATGGTGAGTATATATGCCCTGCCAACTTGTCAGTTAACACCAGTAATTGTCCTGGATGATATCTGATCTCAACTTGGCAGCACTGGAGAGCATCAACATGGGCTGCAGTCTCTTTGGAGCACTAAGAAGGGGCTTTGCACTGATTGTCTCTAGGGGTTTGTGGTCTAGGGCACAGATTCTCAAACTTTTTCTTGCTGAGGCCCCCCTTAACATGCTATAAAAATTCCAGCCAAGGCAGTGAGAGGGACTCAGGGCTCCAGGCCTGGGATGTGGAGCCCATGGGCATAGGCAGTTGACTTCTATTTTGGGGGGGCAAGGGCTGGCAGGGCTCAGGCCAGCTCCGCACAGCAGGGCTCGGGAAGGGAGTGCCACCTCCACCCCCGACTCACCTCAGCCGGCCACCCAGCTTGTTTGGGTTGCAGTAGGCGCAACCAAAAATATAACTCAAAGCGGGACTCAGCTCAAAAAGTTTGAAACCACTCAGGGTGTAGGCAGGGGGTACCTAGGGAACACGCGGGTAGAGAGGTAGCTCAGGGTGCAGGCAGGGAGTAACTAGGGGCTGTGTGTGGACAGGGGGGTAGCTCAGGTTGCAGGGAGAAGGATGGCTAGGGGCTGTGCACCAGGAGGGCTCCCCCGTGATGGCTGCTCCCCGAGGGCTCTGCTAGCCCCCAAGCCGGGTCCCCACACCTGGGCAGCTCGTACCAGCTGTGCAACCCTGGGCACCAGCAGCAGACAAGGAATACCATGGCTGCCTGCTCCATTGCACCACCAGCCAGAGGAGCAGCTGCCCAGCACTGCCTGGCTCTGGCTTCCCACTTACAACCTGGCCAGAGGGCTGGGCCTGAGAGGGGCTGGGGGAAAAGGAGGAGGTGGGTGGGTAGAGCTGCCCCACTTTGGGTAAGGCACTGCAGTTTGGTGGGACAACACCCTTGGGCCCCCCCAACTCTGCCCATGGATCTTGGGGCATGGCTCCCAGCTTCAGCACAGGGCAGGTCTGGGGCTCTCAGCTTGGAGGGACCGCCGGTTTCATCCCTGTGCCTCTCCTAGCTTGGGATCGGGGGTTGCCGGCTTCAGCCCCACACCATTCCTGGCTTCACACCGGGGGGGGGGGGTGCAGAAGTGGGAGGCCGACAGCTTCAGCCCCACACCCACTCCCAGCTTCAGCCCTGCAGGGCGCACTAGGGCTTGGGGCACCAAGTTTCAGCCATGGGGCCCTGAGGCCTCCCTGAAAGGGCTCGCAGACCGCCAGGGGGCCATGGACCGCCAGTTGAGAACCACTGATCTAGGGGTTTGCACTATTACTGAGTGGCCATAGCTGTACTGATGGAATCACTCCACTCCAAATACCACAGCCAGAAGCTCTTTTTCTACGTGGGTTTACCCCCATTCAGTGTGACAGGGTTCTGCTGTCATAAGACACCGGTCGCTTCTACAAAAGAGCTATACCCAATCCATTCTCTGATATATCATTCTGGAGTGTCAGTGGCTCCCTTCGCTGGTAGTACTTCAAGACGGGGCATCCATTTTCCTTTGTTTCAGCATGGTAAATGGTTGCTGTGGGGAACCTGCTGCTTTGTGGTGTATGGATTCCACTACTGCAGCCAGGTGTAGACAGAACTTGGACAGAAAATGTATCATTCCTATGAAGCACGGTGCCCAGTTCACATCCACTGGTCTGTCATGTCTCTGACTGGCGTGATCTTGTTGGGATTTGCGTTTAATCCCTCCGTTGCAAGCAGATGTCCACTGTATGTCACCTTATGCTGTTTGAGTCACATTTTTTCAGGTTTTATGTTGTCCCTGCATTGCTATAGAAAAGTTTGTAGTTTTCTGTCATGGTCTTGTTCAGCTTCTGTATCATTGCTCCTTTCACCTGCAATGGGGCTATCATCTGCAGTTATTTTCACCCCAAGCAGTCCTTCCAGTGTTTGGGTGAGTCTCCTCTGAAACACCCCTACACAGCATTCCCACTGGTATGTGCAGGCATCTGTAATGACCAAATGGTACTGCAAAGGTTGTCAGTATTTTGGGCACTTCAGACCAAATTCCATGGCTCATGCTGCCTGCTGCTACACTGCAGAGAACTCATAGCTCAGACGCTGCCACTGTGTTTCACTACCAAAGAGTGAAGCTGAATGCAGGTTAAGTTCAACATATGGAACTTTATTAAACCCTGTGGACTGCTCTGTCCAAGATGCTTCCAGGGTAACGCCCTGTGTTCCCTGTTCCATTTGTGCCTTCTCAATAACAGTCCCTCCAGGGAACATGGTGCCTCTGACTCCAGTTCCACTGATCAAGACGCAAGGTATTTCTTTGATGCAGTAACGTTTATTTACAAAGAATATATAAAATCCTGCAAAGAGTCCTGTGGCACCTTATAGACTAACAGGTGTATTGGCGCATAAGCTTTCATGGGCGAATACCTGCTTCGTCGGATGCATATCACATGTATCCAACGAAGTGGGTATTTACCCACGAAAGCTTATGCGCCAATATACCTGTTAGTCTATAAGGTGCCACAGGACTCTTTGCCACTTTTACAGATCCTACCCCTCTGATCTATAAAATTCTGTTTCCCTGAACACAGGAGGAACCAAACAACAGGATATAGTTTCTTTGCTTACAGCCCCAAACCTCTTTAACTAGCACCAGATTGATAAGGCCCTTCTAGGCTTCTCTCAGGGTCACACACGGTGCTAGTCCAGGTTGAGACTCTTCCCCTGTGTGTTGTGGATTGCCAGAAAATGTCAACGAAACAAGCATGATTAGTCTAAAAAAGCCACCCAAAACCACAGGGACAGGGTTAGAGAGCAGCAAGGGGCAGGATTTGTGTTATCATGCGGGTTGTGGAGGTGCAGTTTGCATCATTAGGTCACTAAGCTTGGTGTTTGCGTGGGGGATTGTGTTTTTATGTCATCACATGGGGCATGGAGGTGGGGTTTGTGTCATCATACTGGGGGGTGCGGTTTGTGTCTTTAATCACGTTGTGAGTGGAGATAGGGTTTGCAGCATTATGCTGGCCCCGGGGGAGGGATTTGAGGCAGCACACTGGGCATAAGGACAGCATTTGCATCTTTGTGGCATCATGGTGGGTGGAGGCACGGGGTTTTCATCATCATGCTGGACATTGAGGAGGGGTTTCCATCTTTATGTCATCGTGCTGGGCATGGTGGCAGTGTATGCATCATTACACTGGGTGTGGGGGACGGGGCATGGTCCAAGAAAGAAAGAGAAAAAAAAGCCCAGAGAAAGCAGAAAAACTCACTGACCATAACTCAGGGGGAGAAACCACACAATCTTTAAAAGAGAAACCCAAAAGTTGCTTCAAGTAAGCTACTCTGGGTCCTGTTTCTCTTACAGACACAGATACACACATCACTAGTCAAACCGTATCCAGCAAACCCCTCCGTCCGGGTCATTCAGATTTCTGGGCAGCCTTTGTTTTTGGAAGAGAGATGTGCCTGTGTTTTGGGTTTGGAGACTGCTATTACTTCAGTTACCTCTTTACATTGATCCTGAATGAATGGCAGTGGTTGTGCCCAACCCATAACAACAAGATTTAATGCAGCCCATAATAATATTAAAAAGAGAAAAGCCTGATTCTTATTTATGTTAAGGCCTCTTTACACTGCCCAAATGTAAATAAGAGGCCCAATGCAGCCTGTTTAACAAGGGACTTACTGTAAATGACAGTCAGGCCCAGAAACGTCTACTGTATACAGGATAGGACAATAGGTAAGACCTCTGTCACAGACAATACGATACAACTTCATTTGGTAAAATTTTAGTAATATGCAAGAAGCGTTTAACTATGGACCTGTCTGCATGTAAACTTGCACTGAATTAGCTAAATCAGTTTTAAAACACACCTTTAAATAAATGAGTGAAAGTTTGGGTGTAGACAAAGCGTAAGTATAAGAATCCCTGCTACCTTATATCAATGACAGTTAATGAAGCTAGTTATAAAAGTCTTCTAGTTGGCACACAATTCCTGAGAGTTTGTTTAATTTCCTTTTTTCACACATGGCTCTGTGCCTTGTCCCATGCAATCTTCTATCTAGTATGCAATACACCCTCACTCTTCAAAGCAATTCTAAAGACCCACCAGCTAGCCAAGTTTCTGTCATTGAACCTGCAAACTCAACCTTCACTTTGGACAAACACCATCCACAAACCCTAACTTTTGATTTAAAAAATCAATCCAAAGTGAAGCTAATATATGAATATTACTTTAAGCACATTTCATGCTCTTTCACTGTTGTAAACCATTTTCTTGCCACACTATCATTTTGTTTGTCTTCACCATTCACGCCAATGGCATTGTATAAATAACAAATACAAAATTGATGATGATAACAAGCACACCAGGAATTTCTATTCTTAGAAGATATAGTCTCAAAATGTGTTACAGTGTCAGGGGCTTACTTATGCAACTCCATTAAATGAACACATTAACAGTGAACAGTTGAATGCCTGTTTCTTAAATATTTTAGTAGGTGAGTGAAGTTTACACACACAGAGAAGATACCAACATTTATCAGTGGTAGAGTGAAACATCTGTTGATATTATTGACAAAGCCTTGGGAATATTTGACAATTAATAGAAGTCATGGCTTTATTTTTGTAAGAACTAACCCTCAACTTTATTTATATTTGTCTGATTCAATTATCCAAAGAGTTTCTGGAAAACGCTTTCTGGAATGTTTTGTGTCTCTTTAGGCTGATAGTTAAGATCTTGGGTTCATAGGGTTTACCCTAATTGATGTCACAGGAGGTCTGATACAGAGGGAAAAGAGCCCACTTATAAGCAACATGAGGCCAGATGAGATCCCCATAGGAATAGCAATCCCAATTCTCTGTGCTACTGGGCCAGAGGGCAGGTGGAAAGAAGGAGGAAAGGGGATGCTGCTATTGTTTGCTACCGAATAGAAATTCCAGCTCACTGGGACTAAGACACAGAGACCTGCAATTATATATAAGATCCCTCCAGCTAGAAACAAGCAGATAGCCTGAGTTTTGCGCATTGTTCCCATATAAAAGTGCCATGGCGATAAGAAAGTGAAAAATATTCCTAATCCTCCCAAGAAAGTAGCAATGAGCAGGAGGATCTGGGCAAGGAACATTTCCACAGGGAAAAAGTTTTCATTGAAATTGAATTCGTGACAGCACACTATATCATAATCACTGGAGATTTTTAAGTTTGGGGGAAAGCAGATTTTCCAGATTCCCACATGGGCAATACCAGAGGAGAAGATGGTGGTATTATTCACAAGCCACAGCCTCCACTCTGCATGCCTTGTTATAATACAGGATAAAATCCAGCCGAGAGAGCCCAAAGAAACGCCAACTAGTTGGAGGGTAATTCTTTTAAATAGAGAAAACATTGCCTCAAGATCTTCATCAGTCCTCATGCAAGCAAATTAGCCAAGAAGATAATCACAGGAGCACTGAAAAGAAACCCAATATATTTATTATTAATTATATTATTATTAATTATTATTATTGTTGTACTGTTAATGTTAAAAGAAACCCAATATATAGTTATTAATTATGATTACATTACATTTTCTTATAGTGAGGAAAAATCTCACACTGATGAGTTTTACATACACATGTCCATTACTTTATTCATTTATACCAATGGAGCTGTTCATATATGCAACCCTATGCTTATGCATTTGCAGGATAAGGCATGTATTTGAACTTCATGAACAAAGAATAGAAGTTTCATCTCTTTCCTCAGGATGTTATCCTCATTGCTGCTTGAACTCAGTATTTCATATGACATAATTTATTCTCATTGTGACCCAAGAATATGTTAATGTCAGCTGACAAAGCAGAGAGTCTATGGGAATCTCCTGATTCTGGTATGTATGTTCTAGTTCACCAAAGAATGTCATGAGAGATTTCAAACAACAGCTGGTGTCACCCTGGTCATTGATATCCCTGTGAAATGTGTGTACAAATACTAAGTAAGGAGTTAGTATGTGTGCTGAAATATGTTCTTCAAGTCTGTAAGGTAGTGCTCACCTGCAAAGATGAAAAATAGGTTTTCTGCCAGACAAGAAATGTTTACTCCCCTATCTGTTGACATGTATATCGAATATTGTCTCATTTACAACAGGCTATCACCATTCCAAGCTGAATTTTACAAGCTGGTGTGTTCTGTTCTTTTGGGAATAGGAGGCCTGGTAATTCTGGGTGCCTTCACTGTAAGAGGGGCTGGACAGTGTAGGGCACGCTCTGAGGATTGGGGGTTTGGTGTGTGCCTATGAATGCCTGTACAGAGAGAGTCAGGTCTGCAGAGGCCTGAAAGGTAGTACTTGTGCTGCCAGAGGCTGGTGGATTCAGGAAGCTGATCTGCAGCATGCACAGACAAGACTGCCTCATGCTAAAGGCAGATGGTGGTGAGGGGCCCTCCCATCCCTGGGTACGCGTTGAGAGCTTCACAGTCATCTTTCATATATGCTATATTCCTACAAGCAGTTGTGAAAAATATATATATTTTTCCTCTCAAAAACTGATTTTCTTCCAATATCCTCCTTTCCACCCTCCAAGAAATCATTTTGGGGCTTAGATCAAGCCTTGAAAGTTTTCAGCAACAAGGAATATATTTTCAGAAAGTTATGAACAAGTGAAACAGGGGCTTCCTAATGTGAGTGAGGTTTCCACCCCAGCTACAGCAACCCCCATAGTATAGGCATTCTCTGATTAAGCAACAATTTTCAGCTGCAAAATTACATTCCATATCAGAAAGTTCCATATGTTCTGTGTTCTGCTGTTCTTAATTTTTTTTAAAAAAATAATTGAGTGTCTCAGGCCTGGTCTACACTGGAGAGGGTGGGGATCGTGACGTAGCTGAAGTTGACAAACTTAGATCTACTTACAGTGGTGTTTTCACTGTGGTAAATTGACGGCTGACGCTCCCCCATCAACTCCGCTTCTGCTTCTCGCTCCGGTGGAGTACCGGAGTCGATGGGAGAGCGCTCGGCGGTCGATTTATTACGTCTAGACTAGACGCGATAAATTGATCCCCGCTGGATCGATCACTGCCCGTCAATCCAGCGGGTAATGTAGACAAGCCCTTAGAAAGGTGCCAGATTGGCAATCCTGTTGACAAAAGTCATGTTTGTTCATAGAAGGTACCAGCAGTTCAGTAATACTCCACACTACCTCATCATTGTACTTTGGTCCTGAGCTTGATGATCCACACAAAGGAATGAGAAATCTCAATATCTATATACTTTTAATGCTTGGCCTCTCTTCTCAGAATGCCAGCAAGGGTCCAATTAATACCCACTGAAATAGTGGGTTTTATAATAGGGACATCAAGGAATAGAACATAAACCACTATTTCAAGATCACCAGACAGCCCATACTGAAGTTTAATTACTGCTGACTTGGGTTGAATCTGAACATGTGTCCGTGAAATGAAAGACACAGTAGCTTATTATCAATCCACTGTGCAATCCTATTTCTTACCTCCTCTGTGTTTTTACAGATTTTAAGCCCTTAATTGAGGTATGTGGCTATGTTCATGGCTGTCTCTGTGACCCTCATCCTGGAAAGTATCTTTGCCCTGACACCATCTGCCATTTAAGGGTTCCATTCTCACAGCTTATGTTCATTGTTAACCGGAACTTTTACTGTGGTGACCCTGAGGTGTGGAAATTGCCTCACCTCCTGCAGGTTTACCCAGGTCAGCTCATCAACTTTTAAAATATGCCTAAAAGCTCTCCTTCTCTGAGCTTTTTCTGTATGATGAGAATTGGCCCTTGTTCTTTTGGTCTTTCCTCATTTTAATGAATGTATTTGGTTTTCACACAATATATTATGTTATAAATATACTGATTTTTATTTGTTGGAGCAGCAGCTCTCTGGGGCTGGGCTGCTTTATAAGTTTTTGATTAGTGATTCACATTTAAATGATAAATTACACAGCATATTCACAAAAGGGGTATGTTTGGATTTTTGAACTTCAGTAAATATTTCCTAGTGATCAGTATCTAATTGCTATTCCCTAATCTACTTGATGTGTGAAAATAGTTTTAGATCTTTATTTTTAAATCTTTCCACAATCTACCAGTCCGTCTTCTATTTGCACAGTAACATAGTGTATGTCTCAGCAAACACATTTCTTCCTTACATGTTTCTTTACCTGTTCTCTACAGAAAAGTAAATTCCTGTAACAAAACGGTAGCTACTTGTGAACTTCATGATAGCCTCTATGCCACTACCACAAGCACTCATAACTTCCTGTTGTAAGGTTCCACTAGACACTTAACTGAACGCTCCCGTTGAGATGGGAAGCACCCTCAGTATTTTGCAGGACTGAGCATAAGGCCTACTACTTGAACTAAAGGAGAAAAAATGGTTACCTACCTGTAACTCTTATTCTTTGAGATATGATGCAGCCCTGTATTCTACTTAGGTGTGTGCACACCCAGCACATCAGACCTAGAGTACTTTGACTAGCAGTACCCATATGGGGGCACGTACACCCTGACGCCATAGCCTCTCCCCTTGCCATATAAGGGCAGTGTCACCCCAACCCCTTCAGTTCCTTCACATGAATGTCAGAACACATACACCAATGCAGAGGAGATGGAGGGTGGGTCCCCTATATCACATGTCGAAGAACAAACAGTTACAGGCATGGCTGCATCTTCGAGAAGATGCAGCCATGTATTCTACTCAGGTGATTCACAAGTAGTACTCATAGGAGGTGGGGCTTTGAATTGACTGCAGGGTTGCCTTCTCAAAGTTTGCATCTGATCTGGATACGGCAGTAATGAAATACTGGGTTGTAAAAGTATGCACAGATGGCCAAGTGGCAAATGTCCAGTATAGGAATGTCACTTAGAAATGTTGTTGACATTACCTGGGCTCTCCTGGCCTGCTAGGCAAGGTTGAGAGCTTCTGAACGAGGCTTTGATCCCTAAGCTCTTTGGCACTCATCAACCCTTAACCGGGGGCGGGGCTACTCAGAAAGGTCAGGGCTTTAAAAAGCCTGCTCCTGAGGGACCGGAGGAGCTAGAGAACAGGCGAGTTTTGCATGGGAGTTTACAGGGCGAGTCGGGGGGGAGGATAGAGGGGGGCTACGTACATTTAATATTCCTTAATCTTCTTTAAACTTAAGCGAAAAAACACCCCCTGATAAAAACAAAACAAGAGCAAAGAAACGAGCTGCAGGAGTAAATAGAGAATGCAGGCAGGCATCCAGCAACAGAGTGGGAGCTACCCAGTTTATTGCACCCAATGCAGCATGTATGATTACCTGTTCTATGGGCAGGTGGCACAGGTGTGCATTCGGTGCAAGGAGCTCCTGGTCCTCAGAGACTGTGTACAGGCTTTGGAGACCAGGGTGGCTGAGCTGGAGGAGCTAAGGGAGACAGAGGTACATAGATGAGACTTTCCGGGACACAGTCAAATGGTCCCACCCCCGATCTGACAGTGTCTGTGCTGTTGAGGAGGATGAAAGCCTCAGGGAAGGAGAACATCCAACTGGAGCAGAGGGAAATGACCCCACAGTTGGGTCCCTCCTTCCAGATGATGATGTGGTATCCTCTCGCACTGAGGATACCTCTCCGGGGGAGGGAACTCAAGTTGTTAGGAAGAGACAGGTATTAGTAATGGGCGATTCAATCATTAGAAATATAGATAGCTGGGTTTGCAATGACTGGAAGAACTGCATGGTGACTTACCTGCCTGTTGCGAAGGTCTCAAGACATCTAGATAAACTTGTGTAGTGCTAGGGAGGAGCTGGTGGTCATGGTACATGTAGGTACCAACGACATAGGGAAGGATAGAAGAGAGGTCCTGGAGGCCAAATATAGACTGCTAGGTAAAAGATTGAAGTCCAGGACCTCTATGGTAGCATTCTCTGAAATTCCTCCAGTTCCATGCACAGGGCCAGTTAGACAGGCAGAACTGCAGGGTCTCAATGTGTGGATGAGCCAATGGTGTAGGGAGGAGGAGTTCTGATTTATTAGGAACTGGGGAAACTTTTGGAAAAGGGGGAGCCTATACCGGAAGGATGGGCTCCACCTAAACCAAAATGGAACCAGATTGCTGGCACTTAAAATTTAAAAAGTCGTAGAGCAGTTTTTAAACTAAGGGCTGGGAGAAAGCCAACAGATGCGGAGGAGCACATGGTTTGGACAGAGACGTCCCTCAGGGAGATTCTCTATGTCCTAGTAAGGAGGAGAGTATGGAAGATGATAAAATACAGGTAGGATCTGATGAGAGACAGGCAAATGAAAAAAAGTCTCATTCAATTACATTATGTAATGGCAGACAGCTAAAATGTGACAAGTTTTTAAAGTGCTTATATACCAATGCTAGAAGTCTAAATAATAAGATGGGTGAACTAGAGTGCCTCGTATTAAATGAGGATATTGATATAATAGGCATCACAGAAATTTGGTGGGATGAGGATAATCAATGGGACACAGAAATACCAGAGTACAAAATATATCAGAAGGACAGAACGGGTTGTGCTGGTGGGGGAGTGGCATTATATGTGGAAGAAAGCATAGAATCAAATGAAGTAAAAATCTTAAATGAACCAAACTGTACCATAGAATCTCTATGGATAGTAATTCCATGCTCAGATAAGAAGAATATAGTGGTAGGGACCTATTACTGACCACCTGACCAGGATGGTGATAGTGACTGTGAAATGCTCAGGGAGATTAGAGAGTCTATAAAAATAAAAAAACTCAATAATAATATGGGATTTCAACTATCCCCATATTGACTGGGTACATGTTATCTCAGGACGGGATGCAGAGATAAAGTTTCTTGACACCTTAAATGATGGCTTCTTGGAGCACTAGTCCTGGAACCCACAAGGGGAGAGGCAATACTTGATTTAGTCCTAAGTGGAGCACAGGATCTGGTCCAAGAGGTGAATATAGCTGGACTGCTTGGTAATAGTGGTCATAATATAATTAAATTTAACATCCCTGTGGTAGAGGGGAACACCAAAGAAGCCCACCACAGTAGCATTTAATTTCAGAAAAGGGGACTATACAAAAATGAGGAAGTTAGTTAAACAGAAATTAAAAGGTATAGTGCCAAAAGTAAAATCCCTGCAAGATGCATGGAAACTTTTAAAGACACCATAATAGAGGCTCAACTTAAATGTATACCCCAAATTAAAAAACACAGTAAGAGAACCAAAAAAGAGTCAGAAAAAGGTCAGGATGAAGAGGAAGGTATGTAGGAGGCTGCAATAATAATGCAAGGAGGTTGCAGAACCAGCATTGTCTCAGCCATGTTAGAGCAATGAGAATGATCTTAGTGCTGTCCAATTTCAGCTTGAGAATGATTTGCAGACTGATCAGAATTGGCGGGAAAGCATACAGGAGTGACGATTCCCAGCTCAGGTGAAAAGCATCAGTCAAGGAGCCTGGACTGAAACCCCCCTTGGGAGAAAAACAGCCAGTATGTCTTGTGGTCCTCCTAGAAAACCGGTCAATTGTTTGGGTATCCCAACCTGCAAAAATGAACCACAGGATAATGGCTTCAGGGACTATTTATGATGCAGAGATAAATTACTGCTGAGGGGATCTGCCAGGTGATTCTGGATCCCAAGTAAGTGCTTGGCCACTGGGGTGATGTTCTTCCTGATGCAAAACTGCCAGCACCTGATCGCCTCCTGACACAGCACATTGGAGCGTGCTCCCCCGGCTGTTCACATAATACACCGTGGAGAGTCTGGGACTGAAAGACATCATCAGTGCCTGGCCACCACTTCCCGCAGCTACCATTGGCCGGAAACGGTGAACCGCAGCCACTGCGAGCTGCAGGGGGCCATGCCTGTGGACAGTCAACATAAACAAAATGTCTCACAGCCCGCCAATGGATTACCCTGATGGGCTGTGTGCCGAAGGTTGGCGACCCCTGTTCTAGGCAAAGTTCTCCAGTGCCAATGTACTGGATGTGCCCATACCTAAGTAGAATGTATAGCTGCCTCTGCTCAAAGAAGAAGATCCATTAGCTGTTAGCAGTAAAAGGCCTATAACACATACAGGAGAGTAGTGCTGATTCTAACTACTAGAGGGCAATAATATTTGTAGACACTGGGCAGTTTGTTACAGTACTCACCAAAGAAAGCACTGGGGAAAAGATGGTGTCAAAATTATTTTCAAATCTCACCCAGATTTAGCACACTCTGCAGTATGATCTTTACAGATCCTAGCTCCAGTTCTTCATATAAATTCTAACTTGACAGGAAACCCTTTACCTGTAGGAAGACCATTAATACTAATAATGTGTATTTAATCAACGGTTTCTTAGACAAACATTAACTCTGATAAATTTCCCTTTGTTACCAGTACATGCTAATCCCTTCATAATGTAATAAAAGCTATTTCATCTATGTTATTCAAAAAGACATTAAAGAAAAATCAGTAATTAGCAGCTGTTAATAACACACTGATATTACATCCTAATTGGGAATAAAGACTGGTATATCCTGTTAGATATTCCTATTTATTTATCTATACCTATCTAAATATATACTTGTTTAGTAAGCATTTTTGTGTGGCCCAAACAATTATTTTTCATATAGAATCAATCTGTCAATTTATGTATATCAATAAATAGAAAGGAAGACAAATTTAATACATAAAACAGTGCCATAAAATGTCAATATCAAAGACACTTGGGGAATTCTATCCCCTTGTCCTCTCCCAAAGCCTATGCAGTAGATAAGACAGGGATAGGTAGATTGGGGGCATGGCCAAAGCATGCTCATCCCCAGTTGGCAGAGTCTCTTGGGAATTGTTCCCGACTGGCATAAATTAGAGTAGCACTCTGGCTGCTCTACTCTGTATTGGATTAGGATGGAGCCAGGCAGAATATCAGAGAGTCATAATAGGTTCCTTGGCAAGACGGCTCTCTCGGCTGCACTGTGCATAATCCGAGCACAGAATCTGGCCAATAGTTCTCATCTTGCTATGAGAATTTACATATAGTGTCTTGCACGCTACCATGCATGAGATTATTCAGTTAAATTATTCTTCTTCACAGCCTGTATTTCTTTTACACTAGTGAGAACATCAATAATCCTTTTACTTGTACTATAAATCATTATTACATTTTTTGAACCACTAGGAAAAAAGTCCTACTTTTTTGTATTAAATACAATATAGCATACTGTGAAATTGGCAAAACAAACGATTAAAAAAGTCCACTTTCAAATTAGTCTACTGCTGCAAGTTTTATTATTATTATTATTTACCAGTCTAGTTTTGAAAGTGAATTTTTAAATACATTTGTAAATATAGATCTTCTTTAGAAAGCAGATTTATGAGCAATACTATTTATGGAATGAGCGTATCTAAATGAGGTATGTCCTCAGGTAACTCCAGTGTAACATCTCTGACTTTGCAGTTTCAGTCTTACTTAGTTAGGGAAAGCTTTTGCCTTCTGCCACTCTAATTATCTGTCTTGAGTCTTGCATTACACCATCAGTTTAACTTTTTGTGACATGCCTCCTTTAGTAGCCCCCTGGATAATCGCAGCCGAAACAATTGTGCAGCCACCATGTACCATGCAGAGCCACCCTGCTCTCCCAGCTTGTTCAAATCTACTTTAAGTTATATAGGTTTATGTATCACATAAGTAGATGGTAGAAACCAGAATGACTTATTATCTGTCTGTGACATTTCTATGGTCCCTATCTTATTAGTATTTAAGGACTGGTCTTACACCTAAAACTTAGGTCAACCTAGCTACATGGCTCAGGGGTGTGAAAAATTCACACCTAAGCTCCAGAGTAGACAGTGCTAGGTCAATGGAAGAATTCTTCTGTCAACCTAGATACGACCTCTGGGAAAGGTGGATTTACACAATGATGGAAGAACCCCTTCTGTCGCTGTAGTATGTGTCCACACTACAGCACTGTAGCTATGCTACTGTAGCATTTCTAGCGCAGACATATTCTACGCTCTATGACTCCCATTCATATATTGACCGGCTACTACAGGTTTAAATGTACTTAACACCTATTGCTAGTAAGCAATATGCTAAAGTAATAGGGTATTTACAGATTAAAGAAAAGTAGTAACATTTAAAAGTCTAACAGTTCCCACCTGATCAGGGCTCTTCCTGGCAGTATGTGTGGCTGAGCCAGAAGTCATTCCTAAAGAATAAGCATTATGAAGAAGAAATTCCTCTCAGAAATTCCCCACCTGCAGTGTGCTCCTGCCTTTTCAGAACAATGGAAAAGACTCACCCAACCTGTTGGCTTTAAAACTGAAACTAAACATTCTCATCACCATCCCAGAAATATTGTGTTTCCACGGTCACTGTTCCTGATTGGCTGCTTTGATTATTCTATAACACACACAACTCAGAGAGTTCTTAGAACATTGTCACATGATGCAGGACATCTTTCTTCGCAACATCTGCTTACCTGAGCCATCAGAATGTAGGAACCATGGGCTAAGAGAGCCAGAACAATGCTGAAGCATTAGGAAAATTAAAGGGAGGTAGCAGGGAGGGACATCTGTCAGACCACAGGAAACCAAGAAGACTAGAGGACATTAAAAATTTGTTCAATAGAGTTAAACCATCTTCACCACAATATTACAGTCTAAGAATACGAAAATAACACAGTAAGATAAACATCTTCCTTGTGATGGCATCACTGAAATGAACTGAAATGAACTGAGTTTGATTTTCTCAGCTCAGGACACAGTAGACAGAGTACTTTATTATGGCACCATAATTTACTGGAGCAGTGCTATGTTCAGGAAGGACCCAAGACCAAGCTAATGAGCAAAGAGGGTGCTTTTCTCATCAGCCAATACTTTCAAGGGACATGACTTAAGGTTCCAAAGTGAAATATGCAAAAGTCTGAAGTTGGCAAGTGAATATGTAACCTTAACTCTGCCCACTTGGGCATGTACATGTACATACACTCTTTAGTTACATGACCACATACTTTTTTTCAAATAAGAATATAATACTTTTCTACAATTTTTGATACACTCATGTAGCATCCCATGTTATAGGACAGAGCAGGAATTCTAGATGGGCTAAAATTGTATTAGATGGACAAAATTATACAATTGAGCAATCTTTAAGGTTTCAATCCTGTACAACTGCGGCCTGTGGAGGGTTTATAATTGATTTATTTGTAAATGCTGGCTGTACATATAGTTGGAATTTTTTGTTTACTTTAAGAATAATAAAGTAGGACAGATGGAGGAGTAGGTAAAAAATTGAAGGAGTTTTTGTCCCAGATCTTGAAAATCCTGATGGTGAGCCTGTTTGCTTGAGAAGCACTTTTTAAATTACCGGAATAATTAATTATTCTTCTGCCGTATGTCTGTGTCCAAAGAAAACAATATTGCTTGTGTGTGAAAATAATTAATTTTTTAGAAAAAAAGTTATCATATGAAACATCAAAGTCACTAGAACAGGGGTGGGCAAACTTTTTGACCTGAGGGCCGCATCGGGTTTCCGAAATCATATGGAGGGCCAGTTAGGGAAGGCTGTGCCTCCCCAAACAGCCAGGTGTGGCACAGCCCCCGCCTCCTATCCAACCCCCCCTGCTTCTCGCCCTCTGATGGCCCCCCCGGGAGGGACTCCTGCCCCATCTAACCCTCCCTGTTCCCTGACGGCCCCCCGGGACCCCTGCCCCATCCACACACGCCCCCCCTCTCAGTCCCCTGACCGCCCCCAGACCCCCCATCCCTAACTGCCCCCCACCACCCCATCCAACCCCTCTCATTCCTGACTGCCCCCGGAACCCCCACCCCTAACTGCCCCCCACTGCCCCATCCAACCCCTCTCCTTCCTGACTGCCCCCCTGGGGACCCCTGCACCATGCAACCACCCCTTCTCCCTGTCCCCTGACTGCCCCCCCAGAACCCACACCCCTAACTGCCCCCTGCTGCCCCATCCAACCCCTCCTCTCATTCGTGACTGCCCCCCGGGACCCCTGCTCCCATTCAACCCCCCTATTTCCCACCCTCTGACCATCCCGAACCCTATCCACACCCCTGGCCCCTGACCACCCGCTAAACTCCCCTGCCCTCTATCCAAACCCCACCCCCCCGCATTCCCCGCCCCCTTACGTACTGCCTAGAGCACCAGAGGCTGGCAGTGTGGCTGCACCAGGACAGGCAGCCGCGCCGTCTGGCTGGAGCCAGCCACGCACTGCGGAGCGCAGAGCACCGGGTCAGGCCGGACTCTGCAGCCCCGCCACCCAGAGCATTGCACCAGCAGCGCAGTGAGCTGAGGCTGCAGGGGAGAGTGAACAGCAGGAGAGGGGCCAGGGGCTAGCCTCCCGAGCCAGGAGCTCAGGGACCAGGCAGGAGGGTCCCGCGGGCTGGACGTGGCCCGCAGGCTGTAGTTTGCACACCTCTGCACTACAGTCTACTGTGCATTATATTATATTATATTATTAGTATCTTTTCTATGTACATTAAATTCAGTACCTTGCTCACGCACATTTTGCAAGGGCAATGAGGGGATGATGGGTGTGTGCCCCTGCCCTCTCCTCCGGTCAGCTCCCTCCATCCCCGCGACTTCACAGTTTTTCCCCATGTGGACCGTGCTCTGCAAGGCCTAGAGAATGAGGGGGGATAGTGCCTTGGAGGCACTTCTTTGATCTCAGCAGCACCTGGTGGGAGCACAGCACTGTTGAAATCAAACTCTTTATTTACATACCTAATTATGGATTTAGAAGACTGAGTTCAGGCTCCTAGTTTTGAAAGAGCTTTGCCCCCGTCTTTATAGTATGTGGAAGGTATGGATGGGGTCATATTGGCCATACTTTGAATGGGATTTGGCAGAGGATTGCCATCTGGTGATGGAGTTGGCGTGGGTAGACATATCAAATATTATTCAGCCACATATTACTGTTTGGCATTAATATTCCTATTATTCAGCAAATGTAATAATGTTTAGCTCTTCCTTTCTCTAACATTTACATCTATCAGTAGTTTGTTGTTTACCTTTGACTCCCTCTTCTGGCTCTTCAGTAGCATAACACAAAACTGGTAGATCCTACATCAGCAGTGCATTTTGTGTGTTCATTCTTAATTTCTTGGTGTCAGTGGATATTTGTAAAAACTTAAATTTTAAGTATGACCTCTCTTATTTTGCCTAGCTTCACAACCCCAGAAGTCTCCCTGACTCACCTTATGGATGACCTCCTTTATTTCAGATTCTGCTAGTCCTGAACTGAAATGATCTTTCTTAGTGAGACAAGGTGGGTAGGGTAATATCTTTTAGTAGACCAACTTCTATTGGTGAGAGAGAGAAATTTCTGAGCTTACACAGAGCTCTTCTTCAGTTCTGTGTAAGGTTGAAAGCTTGTCTCTCTCAAAGATGTTACATCCCCCAGCTTGTGTCTCTAATATCCTAGGACCAATATAGCTACAGCAACACTGCATACAACAATGGATGCTCTTTCTTTGCTTTCTCTCTCCTAGCAGACTTTAGCTATTCTGTTAGGAAATGTAATATATATTTGTTTGTGTTCAGTATTCCATTTCTAGACACTAGTCAGTTTTACCATGCATTTGTGATCTCTCCAGTACCCTGCTGTAATTGTTCTGAAAACTTTGATGTTCATTCTCAGTTTTGTGAATTTCACACACAAACACATGAAAAAAAGCCACTTATTCTCTGCATAGAGAACTATATGGTGGGGTTTTAACCCAAGATTGCAGAGAGGATGAGGAATAGGGCCAGGAGCTCCACAGCAGCAGCATTTCTGAAGGGATTACGATGACCCACCAGAATCCTTCCAGTGGCTCTGAGGAAGCGCATGCTGGAGTAGGAGAATTTCCCTCTTCTAAAGGAAGCATGCACTGCATCCTGATGTCAGTTCAATGACTGATGGTGGTATCTTTCTCAGCTTTCCTGCTACAGAGCTGGACTGCAGGTCCTTGTGCTCAAGGGGGGCAGAGTTTGGGATTGTGGCTGAACCCTGAGCTTGAGTGCAAAGAAAGTAAGTAAGGGTATATATCTAGGTATCTACAATAAGCTCCTCTCATTATTTTGTAAGGTTCCTTCCACTCTCTTACCTAGTCCCTTTTCACATCCATGCAGGGCCATCACAACCTAGCCCACTGTGCTGCACAGTGAGTCTTATACAGTTTGAATGACATATAAGCGCAGACAGAGTTTAAGCATGGATCTGCTGCCAAAAGGAAAGATGATAAAAGTCTCTTCTAGGACACACACAGCCTGGCAGATGGAAATAAACATGTAAGGACTTAGCCCTCTTAGAAGCTTTGGCCTCACAGGTTGTGAGACAATGCCAGGTTAATTACAAGAGGAAAGTCACAGGAACTGATCCTTATTAAAGAAAGATACACGCCTGTTTTTCATTTTTAAAATTTTAATAAAAGAATACAGTTGATACAAAAGGTAACAGATGATAGTAATCAGCAGTTATAGAGTGAAACAACTATTTGCCTCAGTGATAAACCTTTCCAAATGTTTGCCAATTAATAGGAATAATCATTTTATATTCAAAGACACAATATTATGAAATGCTAAACTCCTCCAGAGACACCTCCATTAATTTCAAGGGAGCTGAGGGCATACAGCACCTCAGAGGACTATACCCCTTTATGTGTTTTATTAGTATTCAATGAGTTCAAGTTAGTACATGGTTAATATAATTGTAAGTGGCAGTAGGATCCAAGAGCTCACCAAGGACACAAAAGGCTAAATTCTGCTCCCAGTTACACAGGAGCTTTACCTGTGTAAGTGGAAACAGAACTTGGCCCACCCCAAAGTATAAAATCCTGCTGTCAGATTTGCACTTATCTGCAGTGCAGATCTCTCTTGGGAGTTATTCACCATATGGGGCCCCAACAGACATCAATGAGAGCTTTTGGGGGGAGGCTTGAACAGGTTTGGACCTAGGTTTTTGTATGATGTAACTTATGGGTCTCCAACCAAGTCCCTGTCAAGTGGGTGGGGCCCCTCACGTCTGATACCTGTTTTTCTGATACTCAACCTTTCCTTGCCTCTGTAAGAATTGAAATTGGAGGAAGCTAATCAAACTAAAAAGAAGGCAGCTCTTCACCAATTATTAAAATACTAGGGTCAGGCGTTACACATTTGGATGGTCGGTATGGAAAAGGTCCAACAGGGATTTGAAAGGAGGTTGTCAGTTCTTCTCCAGGTACCTGATTCTTCATTAGTGTGGGGCCTCTATGTGAATGGGCCCCTGAGCAGCTGTCCATGCCAAAAGGTCTTTGTGGGCCCCACAGGTCAATTTCCAAGGAAGATCCACAGTGTGGATAAGTTTGGTTTGATCTGGCAGAAAGATGTCTGGACTGGCATGTTTGCCTCTGGCTTTGTGCTACCTGATTTATTTTTTTCTTTTTAGGATGCACCTTACAGATTAGTTTAAGAGACCTGTCACAGAGCAGTAAGAACCCACTCAACAGCAGCAGGAGGACAGATATAAGCCCCACAGGAATAGCAGCTCCAACTTTCTGAGACTTTGGAGTGGAAGGCAAGTGGTAAGAAGGAGGGAAGGCAATACTATGATTTTTCATTATGGAATGTAAATTCCAGCTTACTGGAATTAAGATAAAAACACTTGACGTGATGTTCAAGAGCCCCGCAGTTAGAACAAAGACTAAGATATATTGTTTCTTAAGCTCTTTCTTATAAACATTCCACAAAGTAAAGAGGGTGGAACCTATAGCTACTGCTTCCATGATAATCGCTAACATCAGAAGGTCTTGGGCAACAAAAATTTCTGAGGGGATGAAGGTGTTCTGAGGAGTGAATCTTTGACAGAGCATTAAGGAAGAGCCATTGGCAAGTTCAGGGTTAAGAGTAAAGCAGACCTCCCAGATTCCGATCCAGATGATGCCAGAGGAGATGATGGTGGTGTTGTCCACATGCCACACTCTCCATTGTATAAATCCTATTGAAATAACACACAGAATCCAGCCTAAAACACTCAAAACAAAGCCAAATAGTTGAATGTGAGAAGTGATGACCAGGGATTTCACAACCTGGAGATTTTCAACTTCTGTCACAGCTCTGTCAGGTGCACTATCAGCCATGCAGACAATTTCAGGTTCTCTGAAAAACACCAACATATACACAAGCATACATGGATTGGAGTGCATGTAGTACATACACAGCCATCCGTCTAGATTTATATACCATTATCATCACTGTGATAGCTGAGCTTCTAACCAGAGACACCCCCAATCATTTAGAATTAGTTCAACATTAAAACTTAATTTCCTCATGGTGTCATGCTGATTCGTAAAAGTTGTAGTTCAGGATTTTAATGCCCCCATTCTCCCCTATGGACTAGGCTCCCAGACCCAGTAACATTTCCTACAATGCACCTGCAGTTATGTGGCTCCTAGGATGCACCACACAGCTTGGTCAGAAGGGAGATGATGTCCTCCAGGGAGCTCAGCCAATAGGAGAAAAAGGGGAGCCTGAATTACAGTTTCCATAAGGCAATGTGACACAATAAGAAAATGTAATGTAATATTGAAATGACTCAGAATTAAGTTCAGTTCACTCAGGTCAGTTCAAAAAAACCCAAAATATTCCAATTTGCGTGGAACCAACCTGAAACAAAATGTTTTGTTTAGGTTTTCCTGATAGAAAAATCAAAAAAATTCAGAAAAATTGAAATTTTTCTGTGGAAAACTGCATTTTCAGTTGAAAAATCATTTTGATGGAAAATTCCCCACCTGGTGTACTCAAATGTCAAAAAATTCCAAAGCTAAGTTTGCTTGTGTAATCTTGACTTATGATATACAGTATTATTGAAGTGGCGTTGGTCCCAGGAAATGAGAGAGACAAGATAATATCTTTTACTTGCCCAATTTTTGTTGGTGAAAGAGACAATCTTTCAAGCTACACAGAACTCTTCTTCAGGTTATGATGGCAGTCATTATGATATTCATCTAATTTTACCTCATCATTATATAGATGAATATCTAGTTACTCCTTCCTACATTAATATTCTTTTCATGTATAAACAGTAGAAAAAAGCAATTTTAGAACTCTTAAGTATCACAATCCATTGGTTAGTCCCTGATCTATTTGCAAAGTGATTTTTGAAGGCAAAATAACCTAAGGTATTCACTTCCTCACATACAGTAGTATGTGTGTTGTGTACAAGAAATTAAGCTACTTACAGTACCTCAATATTGAAGGAAGTGCTTACTAAGAAGGGTTGGCTGAAACATTTTAAAATATCAGGCAGACACAGCATACTCTGGAATGTGATTTCTTGAGTTCCTCGCTCCACTTCTTCATTTTCAGATGTAACCTGATAGGCTTCTCGTTTCCTGTGGGAAGAAGATGAAATATGCATTGGTACTAGTAGAGTTTATCAATTATTTCTTGGGAAAAATTGTTCAAAATATTGTTGGGGCATTTTCATTTTCTGAAAACTAAGGGAAACTAGGGACTGTTAAACTGGTATTATATTTAAATGCCCGTGGCTGAGAAATCAGTCATTTGAAGTTGCTAATGACTACACTAGTATTAAGTTCCCATGGGGAATCAACACTGGGCTAGTTTGTTAAGTTTTCTGAATTTTATATTTGTAAATTGCAGGTATGCTTGTGAAATTGGAATGTAATGTGTGACCCTGTTCTCCTTTATGAGACTATGTAACCAGTCTATTAATCAATTGACTGATAGCAGAGCTATAAACAAACCAAAGTTAAAGAGCATCTTGGTATCTTGGGTCACAATTCTGAAGTCACCATTCCATTAAAGTGGCTAGTTTTCCTTACGGTCATTTCTGCCTTGATTGCCTGATTCTTTTGTTTTTCATGACTTTGGATAATTCAGGCTGGTATGGGGTTTCCTTCACACCTGTCACCAACCAGCCCATGATAAGGTGGATAGGCAATACCACCCTGTGCATTGGAGGTGACAGCAAAAGAGACTCCATTATCTCTGTCTTAGTGGTCTCTGTATTAAACAAGACAGCCTAAACTATTGTTAATAGACAGGAAGAAGGTTGGTATCAAAACTGTAAACTGTGGAGGGGGCAGAATCACAGGGCTTCTCCTTCATTTCCCACTGAGGCACTGAACATTGAAAAAGTACACCAGCTTGTCTTTCTTGTATCCATATAGAAGCCTTCACCACCCCCACAAGTCTGGATCAGAGCAATAATTTGACACAAAGGGTAGACATACTACCTGTGCCAGAGTAGACATCCAATCCACTTGTCTTAGAGTGCCTTGAAACATTAATGAGTACATCAAGATTGGATGTACAGACACAGATGTTCAGAAAGCCTTTGACAAGGTCCCTCACCAAAGGCTCTTAAGCAAAGAAAGCAGTTGTGGGATAAGAGGGAAGGCCATCGCATGCATCAGTAAACTAGTTAAACATAGGAAACAAAGGGAAGAATAAATGGTCAGTTTTCAGAATGGAGAGAGGCAAATAGTGGTATCCCCAGAGAGCTGTACTGGGACCAGTGCTGGTCAACATATTCATAAAAGATCTGGAAAGACGGTGGCAAAAATTGTACATGATACAAAATTACTCAAGATAGTTAAGTCCAAAGTAGACTGTGAAGAGTTACAAAGGGATCTCACAAAACTGGGTTACTGGGCAACAAAATGGCAGATGAAATTCAGTGTTGATAAATGCAAAGTAATGCACATTGGAAAACATAATCCCAACTATATATACAAAATGATGGGATCTAAATTAGCTGTTATCACTTAGGAAAGAGATCTTGGAGTCATTGTGTATAGTTCTCTGAAAACATCCGCTCAATGAACAGCATCAGTGAAAAAAGCCAACAGAATGTTAAGAACCATTAGGAAAGGGATAGATAATAAGACAGAAAATATCATAATGCCACTATATAAATCCATGGTACGCCCACCCTTGAATATTGCATGCAATTCTGGTTGTCCCATCTCAAAAAAGGTATTTTAGAATTGGAAAAGGTACAGAGAAGGGCAACAAAATGATTAGGGGTATGGAACAGTTTCTGTATGAAGACAGATTAAAAAGACTGGGACTTTTCATCTTGGAAAAGAGACTCAGGGGCAATATGATAGAGGGCTATAAAATCATGAATAGACTGGAGAAAATGAAAAAGGAAGTATTATTTACTCCTTCACATAACAAAAGAACCAGGGGTCACCCGATAAAATTAATAGGCAGGAGGTTTAAAACAAATAAAAGGAAATACTTCTTCACACAATGCACAGTCCACCTGTGGAAGTAATTTCCAAGGGATGTTGTGAAGGCCAATACTATAACACTGTCGGAAGACAGGATACTGGGCTAAATGGATCATTGGTCTGACCCAGTATGACCATTCTTATGTTCACTGGTGCTGAAGAACACGTGCTGTCAATTGCACTGAGTTTAGTACCAGAACTGTGATTTGATCAGTGAGTTGCTGTGTGAGCGTTGTGAAACTGAAGTGATGAAACAAGTTCAAGCTGTACAATAAGTACTGCTATGTCCTGAAACCTACAGGCATGGTCCATTGGTGCTGATGCTATTGGGACAGGGCTCACTAAAGGACAGAACCAAATGAGTCCACAAGTTGAGTCTATATGTGGCATAAAGCTGCATCTTTTCCGATGAACCTGACTCAAGCACTGCTCTCTTGGTCCATAGGCACCGACTCCATGGGTGCTCCGGGGCTTCAGCACCCATCCAAAAAAAAAAAAAAAAAAAAAAAGTAGGTGCTCAGCACCTATGAGTCATAGGTGGCATGTGACTCTTGTATTTGGGGAGGCTGGGCAGAAGTGCTGGAAGCTCCCTAGAAGTGTGGGGGGCCCACTGGTGCCTGGATTGTGGCCCTGCCCCCACTCAACCTCCTTCCCCCGAGGCCCTGCCCCTACTCTGCCTCTTCCCTCGAGGCTGCATCTCTGTTCCGCCTCTTCCCCCCGAGGCACACTCTGCTGAGGCACCCTCCACCTGCTCCTCTCCGCCCCCTCTCCCGAGGACCCCCTTGCCTGTTGCTCACTCCTCTCTGCCCCCTCCCTTGAGGCCCCTCCAACTAAGATACCAATAATAGACACATATTCAATAACTAGAATAGGAAAGAAGTGTATAGATATGCAGAAAATAGCCTCCCCTCAAAACTGGCAGAGACCCTCCCACAAAGACATATACACCTCTTCAAAAGCACCCACCAGCAAAAACAAAAGTCAGCACCTTGTATCTTGGGCCATCAATGTTCTAAATGTTACCTGGGTGTCACCTTTGATTCAGACCTATCTCTAGGTCTTCATATCCAGGCAGTCTTGCAGATATAGCTTTCTCTATCCATCCACACAGCTAAAACTCCTGACCAGGCTTTCATCATCCCACATTTCATAAGAACGGCCACACTGGGTCAGACCAAAGGTCCATTTGGTTCAGTATCCTGTCTTTCAACAATGGCCAATGCCAGGTGCCCCAGAGGGAATGAACAGAACTGGTAATCATCAAGTGATCCCCTGTCTCCCATTCCCAGCTTCTGGCAAACAGAATTACTGTAAACATTCTTTTCTCTGACATTGACCAACACAATCTTGCCTGGCTGCTATCCATTCAGAATGCTGTTGCAAAAATAATTTTCATACCCCATTGTTTTGACCACATAAACCCCAATTTGCATCCCTTCCCTGGCTTCCTTTTCTCTATTGTATCAAATATAAGCTACTTTTCTTCATGTTCAAGGCTCTTCACAACCTATCCCCAGCCTACTGATCATCTCTCAGTGTTGAAAAATCAATTCCTGCTCTGATCGGCCCATGATGTCAGCCTCCATCACCCACTTTAATTGTCTAACAAGCATCTTTGTGCTTTCTCCCATGCAGCCCCTCATGCCTGGGAGGTGTTCCCCTTATGCATCTGCAAAACTAATTCATTATCCTCCTTCAACATCCAGGTTAAAATTCTATTTTGCTGTGAGGCCTACACAAATGATTGACAATGATTAGGCTGCTGATGTAGTGAACCCAAAGCCTATCATGCTGACCAATATTGCCTCCTTGTTTTTCCTTGTACTCCCATCTGTATCCATCTGTTATCTCTTGTCTTAGATTATAGGCTCCTTGGGGCAGGGACTTGTCTTTTTGTTCTGTGTTTTTACAGTGCCTAGCACACTGAGGTTCTGGTCCTGACTGGGACTCCTAGGTGCTATGATAATATAAATAAATAAAGGTGCTAAAGCTTCACAGTCACCTGTAGTTATCACCTTGCCCTTATTAAACCCAGCTCTCTCAATGGAGCTTCCCTGACCATCTGAGACGTCTTAATCTGGTATATTCCAGGCTTCCCCTTTTAGCCCTTGGAGGCAATATTTGTGTTGTATTAAGAAAGTGGTGTTTTCAGACACCCATCCTGTGACCTAATGGTTTGTAGTGATTTCTGGAAACAGATTCTGCAGCCCAACCAGGCATAGTGCAGGACATACCAATCAATGGACAGATTTATCCACTGCAGTTTCCACAGTATGCATCCGATGAAGTGAGCTGTAGCTCACGAAAGCTTATGCTCAAATAAATTGGTTAGTCTCTAAGGTGCCACAAGTACTCCTTTTCTTTTTGCGAATATAGACTAACATGGTTGTTACTCTGGAACCACTATAGACAGGAATTACAGGAAGGGGATCTAGAGACAGAACATAGCTAAGAGAGAGATATGATTCCCTCTTCCTCCCTGGCTAAGGGAGACATTTTAGGACTACATTCAGAGCACTTTTTGAGGCTCACACACAGGGTAAGTGGAAGGAGCAAGGGAAGAAGAATACGGCAGCAATATAAGACAAGATCACTAAGGATGAAGCAAGTGCTATAAGGAACTGAATATCAGTGCTCCCATAGTGCACAAACCAGTTGGGGTGGGGAGGGGGATTTGTGGAACCACACTCCCATGAAAAATATAGGAGAAGAGATTTTTCTGAGGAAAACATTAAATGAAACCTGAAGTTAAATGACTAAAGATGTAAAGACTTTGAAGTTTAAAGACATCTATGTGATGCAGCAAACCAAAGCAGTACAGAAGACAAAATATAGCTTCTTCACTGTCAACAATAGATCTGTAATTGTACCATAGAATCTCTATGGATAGAAAATTCATGCTTGAATAATAAGAATATAGCAGTAGGGATATACTACCGACCACCTGACCAGGATGGTGATGGTGACTGAAATGCTCAGGGAGATTAGAGAGGCTATAAAAATAAAAAACTCAATAATAGGAGTGGCAATCAACTATCTCCATATTGACTGTACATGTCACCTCAGGATGGGATGCAGAGATAAAGTTTCTTGACACCATAAATGATTGTTTCTTGGAGCATCTAGTCCTGGAACCCACAACAGGAAAGGCAATTCTTGATTTAGTCCTAAGAGGAGCTCAGGATCTGGTCCAAGCTGAACTGCTGGGTAATAGTGACCATAATATAATTAAATTCAACATCCCTGTGGTAGAGGGGAACATCAAAGAAGCCCACCACAGTAGCATTTAATTTCAGAAAAGGGGACTACACAAAAATGAGGAAGTTAGTTAAACAGAAATTAAAAGGTGCAGTCCCAAAAGTGAAATGCCTGCATGCTGCATGGATACTTTTTTAAAAATGCCATAATAGAGGCTCAGCTTAAATGTATACTCCAAATTAAAAAACATAGTAAGAGGGCCAAAAAAGTGCCACCATGGCTAAACAACAAAGTAAAAGAAGCAGTTAGAGGAAAACAGGCATCCTTTAAAAATTGGAAGTCAAATGCGATTGAGGAAAATAGAAAGCATAAACTCTGGCAAGTCAAGTATAATTCGGAAGCCCAAAAAAGAATTTGAAGAGCAACTAGCCAAAGACTCAAAAAATAACAGCAATATTTTTTAAGTACATCAGAAGCAGGAAGCCTACTAAACAACCAGTGGGGCAACTGGACAATCAAGGTGCTAAAGAAGCAGGGAAGATAAGGCCATTGCAAAGAAACTAAATGCATTTTTTGCATTAGTCTTCACTGACGAGGATGTGAGGGAGATTCCCACATCTGAGCCATTCTTTTTAGGTGACAAATCTGAGGAACTGTCCCAGATTGAGATGTCATTAGAGGAGGTTTTGGAACAAATTGAGAAGTTAAACAGTAATAAGTTACCAGGACCAGATGGGAGTCATCCAAGAATTCTGAAGGAACTCAAATATGAAAGAGCAGAACTACTAACTGTAGTATGTAACCTATCTTTTAAATCAGCTTCTGTACCAGATGACTGGATAATAGCTAATGTGACACCAATTTTTAAAAAAGGCTCCAGAGGCAATCCCGGCAATTACAGGCCGGTAAATCTAACTTCATTATCAGGAAAATTGGCTGAAAATATATTAAAGAACAGAATTATCAGACACATATATGAACAAGATTTGTTGGGGAAGTCAACACAGCTTTTGTAAAGGAAAATCATGCCTCACCAATCTATTAGAATTCTTTGAGGGCAGTCAACAAACATGTGGACAAGGGGGATCCAGGGGATATAGTATACTTAGACTTGCAGAAAGCCTTTGACAAGGTTTCTCTCCAAAGGCTCTTTAGCAAAGTAAGCAGTCCTGCGATAAGATGGAAGATTCTCTCGTGGTTAAAAGTTAGAAAACAAAGGGTGGAAATAAATAGTCATTTTTCAAAATGGAGAGAAGTAAATAGTGGTGTCCACTATGAGTCTGTACTGAGACCAATACTGTTCAACATATGGATAAATGATCTGGAAAAAAAGGGTAAACAGTGAGATTGAAAAATTTCCAGAAAATACAAATTACTCAAGATAGTTAAGTTCAAAACAGACTGGGAAGACGTACAAAGGGATCTCACAAAACTGGGTTACTGGGCAACAAAATGGCAGATGAAATTCAATGTGTATAAATGCAGAATAATGCACATTGGAAGACATAATCCCAACTATATATACAAAATGATGGGATCTAAATTAGCTGTTATCACTTAGGAAAGAGATCTTGGAGTCATTGTGTATAGTTCTCTGAAAACATCCGCTCAATGAACAGCATCAGTGAAAAAAGCCAACAGAATGTTAAGAACCATTAGGAAAGGGATAGATAATAAGACAGAAAATATCATAATGCCACTGTATAAATCCATGGTACGCCCACCCTTGAATATTGCATGCAATTCTGGTTGTCCCATCTCAAAAAAGGTATTTTAGAATTGGAAAAGGTACAGAGAAGGGCAACAAAATGATTAGGGGTATGGAACAGTTTCTGTATGAAGACAGATTAAAAAGACTGGGACTTTTCATCTTGGAAAAGAGATAACTAAGGGGGAATATGATGGAGGTTTATAAAATCATGAACAGTATGGAGAAAGTGGATAAGGAAATGTTATTTACTACTTTATATAACACAAGAACTAGCCATCATCCAAGGAAATTAATAGGCATCAGGTTTAAACAAACAAAAGGAAGTACTTCACTCAACATACAGTCAACCTGTGGAACTCTTTGACAGGGGATGTTGTGAAGGCCAAAAGTATAACAAGGTTCAAAAAAGAACTAGATAACTTCATGGAGATTAGGTCCATCAATGGCTACTAGCCAGGATGGGCAGAGCTACAAGCCCATGCTCTGAGTGTCCCTAGCCTCTGTTTGCCAGAAGCTGGGAGTGGACAACATGGGATGGGTCACTTGATGATTACCTGTTCTGTTCATCCCCTCTGAAGCTCCTATCTCTGGCCACTGTTGGAAGACAGGATACTGGGCTAGATGGACCGTTGGTCTGGCCAAGGATGGCCATTCTTATGTTAATAAGAAAGGAAATGATGATGGAAAGTATAAGAGGAGGTACTTGGGCTCCTCAGCTGTGGTGGCAAATGCTGCCTTCTGATTAAGGGAAGTAATCAAAATTATATGCTAGGAACTAGGGCCCAGATCCTCAAAGGTATTTAGATACCTATTTCCCATTGTACTCAATACAAGTTAAGTGTCTAAACACCTTTGAGGATCTGAGCCTAAAAGTATTCATTATTAATTAAGTATGGTTAACTATTTAGCTTGTAGGAATATGGACTAATGGATAGCACACTACATTGGGAATCAGGAGACCTAGGGTTTATTCCTGGCTCTGCCAATAGTTTTCTGGGTGATACTGGGCAAGTCATTTCCCCCTCTGTGCTTCAGTTTCCCCATTTGTAAAGGGGGGGATAATGATACTGACCTGCTTTGTAAAGTGTGTTGAAGATCGATTGAAAAAAAGCACTGTATACGAGCTAGGGATTATTATTAACTCTCAAAATGTGCTGGGTGCCTTCCATTCACAAAGACAGATGTAGTCTCTATCCCAAAGAGCAAGCAACCTTTTCTTAATTCAATTTTGAGGGCTGAAACAATTGCATTACTACAATTACAGTACTATGTTTACTTTCATTAAATTAAGATGTGGCAGACCAAAACACAATTACTGTACTTAGCACTATCACTAAACTACACAGTAAAATAATAGGCTATTCACACACTTAAGAGAGTATGCAGATTTTCCAGGTGGTCAAGACTCCTCTTTGACTGTTTCGGTAGCAGAACAAACAAATATTGCTGAACAAGAACTCTCCTAAACTGTTAATTCTAGAATTTAAAGCTAAACATTCTCATACCATAAATCTTGTTTCCATGGTTATTGTTTGTAACTAGCTCATTTGATAATTCTATAACATACACACTTCAGAATGCTCTAGAACCTTGCCACATGAGGGGGGGGCAGCCTTCGTTGTGACATCTGCTCACCTGAACTCTTTAAACGGTAGTAACCATTGTGGGAGAGGTGGTGAGAGACTGAATAAATGTTCGACAGAATAACAGTTATAGTCCATTCTTCTTTATCTCCGCTAAAAGCTGTTTGTGTGCAGAAAACAAAATTGTGCATTGTCTCAGTTATGGATCTGGAAAGTATAAGTTATATGCAGCTTGACACAACACAATTATTTGGCTGGCTCTTTGGAAGCTTCCTGCTGCTGTTCGGGCTCTTCAGAAATCCCTTAGGTCATATACATGTTCATGCATCTGACCCAAGGCAGCCTATAATTAATCTTTCCTGTCTCTTAAATGATAACAACATGAGTTTGAATCCACGATCTTCTGCACTACAACACAGACCACTATCACTTGAGCTAACCAAGTAACTCCATTAGTTTACTGCAGTGTACTGTTATCATTCTGCCAGCATGTTACAGTTACAAAACAGTAAAGATAGTCTTCATCAAGACTGTAACCCAGACAATAAATAGAAAATGAAAAATGGCTCTCTTCCTACTGGCAGAGTTGTTACGGAGGTCTAAAACCCATTGCCAAATTACTTTTCCAGGAATCTTCCTTGTTTAACAATTTCACTCTGATTAGAAGCAAAACTCTCAGTCACAACTTACCTAATTGTAGAAAATTCCTTACTCAAAACATCCTTCAGGACAAATGCCTTTTTGTTGCCACACTTTTATTCTGCTGGAATCCCAGTGAAAATAGAAAGTATTTCCCTTAATAATAATCTTCCTACCCTATCTCTTTTTATTATAGAACTAAAATCTAGAGGAGAGGATTTTCCCAGCCAAAAGTCTGTCCCATTACACAAATAAATAAAATAAAAAAGCAGATGGGGAAAATATCCCTTCTCATATTTAGAAACACATTACTCATTAAGTGATCAGCAAACTTTCATAGATTGTAAGGTCAGAAGGGACCACCATGATCCAATTTAAAACAAGCCAGAGGAGTTCCCTGAATAAATTCCTATTTGAAATTAATCTGATCTAGTTGATTTAGCCTCTTGTTAATCAGCTCAAAGCTCTCAAACGTCAGAGAATTTCTTTAGGGCCCTGTTGCACATTTGACAGGCATTAAAGGCTAAATTCAGACTATATGTAAGCAGGCACAAACTGAAATATTTTGAATATAGTTGTGTATGCCAGGGGCTTGATCATCAGCTGATGTAAATTAATGTAGCCTCATTGACTTCAGCTGAGAATCTGGACACAGGTATTTATTTGACTCAAACCAGCCTGTTCCAGAAGCAAACTGTAGCTCTGAAACGGTAATATCTTTGTTTTCTGTGTACAGCATTTTTGAATTTCTAAGACCTCTGCCTGTGTAGACACTGCATTTATTCTGCACTCAGAGTGGATGCAACCTGTTATCCAGTGCAGACCCTCATGGAGACATTCTGGGCTGGATTCACAAAGGGACTTATAAATCTAACTGCCATTTTAGGCACCTAACACCAATATTTAGGTGCCACCAGCATTCACAATCCCGTGCTCAGCTGCCACTTTACTCTAGAGGTGCCTAAGTGTCTACAACACTTAAATTTCAGCAGGTGAGTCCGTGTGCAGGTGTATAGGTGCACAGTTAAGCTGGAACACCACTCAGCAGCTGGGTATCTAATTCATCTCTAAATCCCAGCAGGATTCACAAAATAGGCATTTCCCCACTTATCTTTCCTTTGGGGCCTGACTCAGTAGCCATGCTATGAGCATGCATACACCCCTACAAAATGACCTGCGAAGGGAGTAGGCTGTAGGAGACCTCAGTTCAATTTCCTCCTCTGTCTGATGTGGAAAAGGGATTTGAACTGGGTCTACCTCCTCTTGGGAGAGAACCAAACCACTGGGCTAGAGGATATAAGTGGGAAACCACCACTTGCTCCTTCAGCATTTCTTGCAAAAAAATGGCTCAACACCTAACTTCAGGGGAGAGTTGATGGCTGTGAACTCCAACTGGAGATAGGTGACTCCCTCTAATCCAGTGTTAGGCACTTAACTCCCTTTGAGGGCCCCACACCTGTTCTCAGCATTTACTACTGGTTAGCCTAGGCAGCTCACCACTCAATGTACCGGCTTCTGTGATTCCCATTCTTAGGAACCTAACTCTCCTTATGCAAAGCACAGGGAGTCTGGGTACCTACATCATGGCTGTGAATTGCACTAAGCGGCAGGGTACCTAAAAGTTAGGTGCTGCAACACACAGCACTGCAGTGACCAAGTCCCTTTGCAAATCTAGCCCTATGTTTTATTTCTTTTTGTTCTTTTCTTTAATAAAAAATAAGTTCATTTTAAACTAAATGGATGCTCTTTGAATATGGAAAAACACAATGTGATGTGTGCTCTTCAGATAAAAGGCAGCCCTACAGCTCTGCTGCAGACGCTCTTTCCAATATCTGTTTTAATAACTGCAGCCAGTTAAATGAGCAGAGTTTGCCTTAATCTACCCCAATAACTAACTGTGATACTATCAGAACTCTTTGATTGCCACAGCCTCTCAGGAATGCTGAATCACTTTGTCGTGTGCACATTCACCTTGTCACACCAGTCCAGTGGCGACAACCTATTTTTTTAAACTTTACAGGTTTTAAACTACTACTTAGAATACATACAGCGCTTTCCATTTTACAAGTGCTTTACAAACATTAATGAACCCTCACAACATTCCTATGATCTAGAGCAAGTCTACACTACAGCACTACATCAGCACAGCTGCACCGATGCAGCTGAGCCACTGTAGCGCATCTGGTGAAGACGATGCGCTATGCCAACGGGAGAGCGCTCACCCGTCAGCGGAAGCAATGTTGGCAGGAGATTGTCTCCTGCCGACACAGTGTGGGTGTGGACAGTGTAAAACTTGCGTCACTCATGGGGTGGCTTTTTCTCACCCCTGAGCAATGTATGTTAGGTCGACTTAAGCAGTAGTGTAGACCTTAGATAAGTGTTGTTACCATTTTAGAGATGAAAAAAGAGAGGCAGAGACCGGTTAGGTGACTCACCCTAGGACACATAGAAGACTAGTATCAGAGCTGGCATAAGAGCAGAGCTGTTCCTAAGCCTGAGTTCAGTCATTTAAATCAATCAGCCAGACTGGGCTGACCTAAAATCCTCATTGTTTGTAAAGCCTTTTTAAAAGCATGAAAGAAATACGTTTTCTCTGTCAACGTTGTCCTTTTTCATTCAGCCACAGTAGTTTGATTTGTTGCTGGTTTTAACAACACGGTAATGAATGTTTCCCCCAGCCCCAGAATTTGTGGCTCTCTTTTTTGTTCAACATCATCGTCATCACTGAAGTCAGCAATTAATCTCTAAAGGAACAGGATTTGTTAACTCATGCTCCCTCTGCTGGCTCTTAAGTATCAGAGCATAAAATGTGATGGATACTGCATTAATAACAGATTAAGCTTGTTAATCATCTCATTATACTCAAAAAATGTGTGTCAGGATGCAAGGTGGATGGAAAAATAGGGCATTCATAGATTTGAAGGCCATAAGGGACCACTATGATCATCTAGTCTGACCATCTGCATAACAGAGGCCATAACTTCTGGTTAAACTAGCTGCACACATATCGTTTAGAAAGACAGCCAATCTTGATTTAAAGACTTTAGTGTCAGGTGTTGATTACAATAGGAAAAACTCAGTTAAATGAACAGGTCAACAATGAAAAGTTAAATACCTGTTTTAAAAGAAAATAAAAATATAAAGTTCATGTATATAGAAGGCAAATGATAGCAGTCAGCAACTGTAGAGTGAATCAACAGTTCCCTTCAATGTTAAGTCCGTAGCAGTGTCTCGTAATTATTAGGAATAACTGTTTAAGTGAAAATCACTAATCACATACTTTGTTGGTGTGCCCCTATGTTCCAATACCAACATATTAATGTCACTTCAAATCCAGAGAGCTCCTTGAACACACAAAGTCACTGGGCTACTATGTTTGTCTTGTAGCTATGCTCCAGCTTTCTCTCATGCAGCTCAAGTCTGTTATCAGAAAGCACCCGTAACATCTGGCATCACAGGATGTTTGTAAGAAAGGAAAAAGGGCCCACTCATCATCAGCAAGATGACAGACACGATCCCAACAGGAATAGCAGCACCAACTTCCTGTGCCTCTGGGCTGGAGGGCATGTAGAAAGAAAAAAGTGGGATAGCAGAATTGTATGCTACAGAATAGCAATTCCAGGTCACTGGAATTAAGACACAGACACCCGTAAATATTTTCAAGATTCCCCCAGTTAGGAAAAAGCTGACAGTCTGAGTTTTGAGAAAAGAGAAAAGGAGTACTTGTGGCACCTTAGAGACTAACCAATTTATTTGAGCATAAGCTTTTGTGAGCTACAGCTCACTTCATCAGATGCATACTGTTGAGAAGAATTCCCATATAAATATTCCTCAGAGCAAAGACAGTGAAAGCTTTTCCTAGTGCCCCCAGGACTGTAGCAGCCAATAAAAGGACCTGGGCAACAGAAATTTACTGGAGAATGAAGGCACCATTGAAACGGAATTTGTGCCAGAACATTATTTGAAGGTCTCTGGAGACTTTGCCGTGACTGTTAAAACAAACTTTCCAGATGCCTACCCAAGCGATGCCACAGGAGATGATAGTGGTGTTACTTGTATGCCACACTCTCCACTGCACTTGTCCCATTGAGATGATGCACAGGATCCAGCCTAACGTACCCAAAGCAAGGCCAACTATCTGGAAGTGAATACTAGTGGCCAAGGAGGTCATGGTCTGGAGATCTTCAAGAAGTGCCCGGATCCTGTCATGGGCAAATGCAGACAAGTGCAGGTCCACTGAAATGAAGCAGAATATAAATAAAATAATATATTGTATTTTTATACGCACACACATTAACACATATGGGGCCAGATTCGGCAAAGCCAGGCACATGCCTAAAGGCCAAATTCATGGAGAGGCCCACGTGCTAGGTCACAATGCCACTCACTCAAATTTGGCCTGGCCGCTCCTCTGTCATGACAAAAGGAAAGCTGGGCCAAACCTGAGCGGGCAATGCAGTGGACAGCACTGCGCCCCCCGGCCGCTGCTGTGAAGCCCGGTCCTGCACCAAGGCGCCCCGCTCCTCCGGACAGGAGAGAGTTCACTCAACTACATCTGTGTAGCGGGAGCTGGAGGTGCTTAATAGCTCACAAGTGTAGCTGTGCTGGCCTGAACAGGGTTAATATGAAAGCATCCATGTCACTAGAGCATCTAATTTAGCTGGCCAGAAGTTTGTTTGCCAAGGGCCCGGTGATGAGTTAATCCAGGCCTGTGCACACATGTACATGCAACGGCCCAGTACTTGCCAGAGGTGCCAAGGGCCTCCACAGGCCTTTCTGAGGGAAATCCTGCTGCCTCTTCCCTGGGTGCCATGGCAACTAGTGGGCAGGGTTCTGAGCCAGCTGGGAAGCAGGCAAACCCAAGCGCAGGGAGTCTGGTTCTGCTTCAGCTCCACCCACATCGGAGACTTTTGGCTTTAGGAGGGCAGGCTTCCTCCCTGGACACTGGAGAGCAAGTAACCAGGTACTCCACAGGCCTGCTCCTGCTCCCATTGAAATCAGTGGGAATGTTACCGGAAGAACCGGATCAGGCCCTTGTATTTTTCTTTTCAGGTCTCTCTCCATAATGTTTTCTCTCATTTCCCTCTGCTCTTTCTTCACTGTATTTTCTACCCTCTTTGAAAAGCCTCTTCTTTCTCATTTTTTTTTTGCTCTTTCATATTCGCCCCAGCCATTGTCGTCCACCCCACTGCCATATTGTTTTTATTGCTTATATGTATTATCATAATGCCCAGGAGCCCATGCCTCTTCGCTTCCCTTCTTCTCTTCTCTATATCCCCTTGCTTCCCATAATATTCCATTTTCTGTCCACAATCCTTTCTTGTTCTGCATCTGACCCTCATTCCCAGGGACCCTTGAAATCTGTTTGCCATGGAAAAATGTGGAATGTGCTTTTTTACAGAGAATCTTAAGCTATTACATTTTGTGAAAAAAATAAAAACATAAGTAGAATCCTGTTTATCTGAGCCTCCATTAATCGCCTTGAACCACCAACTGCCCAGGGCTCAGAGCCTTGGGTGGCTGATGGTTCAGTTAATACGGAGAGCCAGATAATGGAGGCTTGAATAAATGGGGTTCTGCTGTATCAGTAAAACATTGTGTTCATCTGATACCTAATATATATTGTGGCTAGGGAAACTAAACTTCAGTGTTTCATTTTAATTGTGGAAAAAAGTGGATTTTTAGGTTTTTTTTATCAGAGAATTTGGGGGGGGGTTATCACAGAAAACTAGGATCCCTGCTCATTATTAATATTTAGCACCACATAATGCCGTATATGCATGAATTAATTCTTCATCACTGAGGATAGCTTTTTAGTTAGGAACAATGTTCTACAGATTTATCCAAGGGCACTGGAACAATTTGTATAGTGGGAGTGCTGAGAGCTATTGAACCAAACTATAAATCCTGTACATAATGGCAACCACTTCAAGCCAGCGGGTGTGGTAGCACTCCCCACTCCGCTAGTTCCAGAATCTATGGATCTATCTTAAGCACATAGTTGGCTTCCATTACTATAGTATCAGTGCACCTCACAATCTTTACTGTATTTATCCTCATCACACCTCCCTGAGGTAGGGAAGTACTATTACCCCATTTTACAGATGTGGAGCTGAGACACAGATTTTTAAAGGTGTTTAGGCACCTAACGATGCATCTAGTAGCCTATAGTTACAAAAGCTTCTAGATGCATAACTCCCATTCAAATACAACTAGGAACCTATCTGCATGTTTAGGCAGCTAAATACATTTTAAAATATAGCCATAAGTGACTTGTCTAACCTCACTCAGGAAGTGTGTGGAGGACAGGGAACTGAACCCAGCTCTACCCAGCTAGCACTCTAACTATCAGACCATCCTTTCTCTCTCCAGTAAGGAGATGGGACTAAACTGAATCAGTAGGGAATGGGAATATTTTTGGTGAGAGAAAGATGGCTTTATGAACTGATGCTGTGTCTGGCAATGTTGATGGTGACATTCATAAAAGGAATCTCAGTTCAGTTTTCCTTAGTCGATATCTGAATGGACTTGGAGCCTATAATTTTCATGTCCATTAGTGTGTTATTTTAAGAGAACAATTTGCCACAAGCGCATTCATTAGTTTAGTACAGAATTCCAGATATATTCTATACAAGGTAAACTTGAACATTTATTATTAGCAAAAAAAAATCTTTGTTTTGAAATATTTTAATCTCCTAAAGTTCAGGAAATTACATGTGGCATTTCAAAATTTTCCAGGTAAGACCAGAGTGCGTTAAGCTCTAAAATAGCCTTGTAAACTTTTAAAAAAAAAAAATCAAGAGAGAGCTTTTTAAGGAGTTTATGCCATCAAAGAGCAGGAAGGGAAGGTGAAGAATTGATCAAGGCACTAAGAGAGAGAAGGCCCTGGGATAGTTATTATAGGCTTTTGGGGCAAGGTTTGGCACACTTACTAAGGTTTCAATGGGGCTAATCATATAAATATATCCTGATCAATACAGTTGCAGAATTAAGTCCTTAATTTCTAAAGCCATATTCCTTATTTCATATTCCTAAAGCAATGTATCCTTTAATAACTCCACTGTTTATTTAAGGATTCAGTTTAAGGATTCAGTGTCCTCTTTTTACAAACTTCCCAAAATTTGCTCCAGTCTGCCTCACAGGCCTGTATATCTGACCCTGCGTCTCTGCTTTTTCTCTGGTCCTTTCATACAATCTGGTGAGAGAGCCTTCTGTTATGAAACCCTTGCCATCTGAAACAGCCATCTTGTGTCTCTGCATCACACCTATACTCCAAGTCTTTTCAAATCTCATTGAAGCCATCTCTTTTTTCCCTTTTCTACATCTTTTAATTTTTATTCCCTCTTCTTTTTTTCCGTATTAACTTTATTTAATTAAATTTAATTAAATAAATTTATTTAATTGTAATTTAACTGTAATTTAATTCTGCAAGGGGTTTTATGTTGCAGTTTTTAAGTAAGACACTATACAAAATTACGTTGTATTCTGTACTGAAGATGAATCTATGTGTAAGTGGCTGGAAAATGATTTTGGAATGTTAGGAAGGAGATCAGTCATTCTCTGATCTCTCTCCACAGTAGCATCCCATAACACATATAAGAACAAAAACATTTCTTCCTCACATTGGTATGTGCTTAAGAAATAGAAGTACCCAAAATCAGCAGTGAAGTTATAGCCCTTGTGAAAAATTGTTGGATCAAAAATGTGTATTGCTTTCCTGTCAGAAAGAGCATGTTCTGCAATATAGCCTCTCCTGTTCTCCTTTGTTTCATCTGTAACTGGGAATAATCCTCATTGTACTAATGGAGATTATCTTCTTCCCAGAAAAAAAGGTATATTCAGCCAGTCAGATATTCACTTTGTATGTTTTTACAATATATTGGATTATTACGTTCTTTTTAGTTTGGTCCATTATTTAAACCACCACTGCTAGGAACTGCGTAATAAACATCTGTCAATAACCAATGGAGTATAAAAAGTGGCATGTTAAGTTCTTTTTAATTTTACATTGGCAAACTGCAGCTACTTTTCTTGAAAAAAGTTTTTTGTGTGACCCAAACAATTTTCACAGAGACACTTCCAATGTATTACAGTCTGCTAAGGCACAATCTGTTCTCGGTTGTGGCAGATGGCAGAACAAGGAACAATGGTCTCAAGTTGCAGTGGGGGAGGTTTAGGTTGGATATTCGGAAAAACTTTTTCACTAGGAGGGTGGTGAAACACTGGAATGGGTTACCTAGGGAGGTGGTGGAATCTCCATCCTTAGAGGTTTTTAAGGCCCATCTTGACAAAGCCCTGGCTGGGATGATTTAGTTGGGGATTGGTCCTGCTTTGAGCAGGGGGTTGGACTAGATGACCTCCTGAGGTCTCTTCCAACCCTAATCTTCTATGATTCTAATCCTATTCCCAATGACGTCAATTGCTTTATCAATTGATATCAGAGCAACAAATAGGCAAGTGAGGCAGATGTTACAAACAAATCAGTTTCCTAAAATGTCAAAAAGGTGTATTCTCCTTCTTAATGCATATCGATTGACTGATGTAATTCATTAGTCAATTAAAAGAAAAGCCCCAAATAATTCTTTTCCTCCTAAACAGACATTTGTTACACCAGTGAAAGTTTCAGACAGATAATCCAAAACACCAAACCATAATCAGAAAAATAAAACAGGACTGGGTGTATTTGTAGACTGAGCTAGTATGGAGACTAGCATTCCCAGATAGGGTGGAACCCACAGGTCAGTTTCAAGGTCACTAGTAAGGTAGCATGGAGAAGTCTGCACTACAGCTGATGGATTGTACCACATTTGTGGATAAAAAAAAACAACAGCTTAAATTTTTCCGGATGCCAGAATCTTAATCTTCATAAGCAAAACATTCAGTAAAATTTAGGTTGAAATCCTGGTCCCACTGAAGTTAATGATAGTTTTGCCATTGATATCAATGGGGCCAAAATTTCATTTCTGTTTTGGGAGACGTCCAGGGTGTTAAAACTCTATGGTATTTGACTACAGACCTATGTTTTATGTACATAAACACACACTGAGGATAGTGTTGCTATTGCTGTTGGATATTAAGTTTGAACTGCACAGAGGGACAGGTTAATAAATAACAATATATGCATTTATATGCTGTAGAAATTTATAAAGAAATAAATACTGTTTCAGGAATACACACAGGCAAACAGTACAGCCCCAATTATCCAAAGATAATGGTGTTATACCAATAAAATAAAAACCAGCAGGATCTTATTAAAGGGAAAAAGGTAAAATACCACATTTATTGTGAATACAGAAAGAATCATAGTAAGCAGTTAGTTATAGCTATAACATTCCATTCAATCTCATATTTATTCACACATTCATTCCTACAAACACACACACACAGGTTCTGCATGATTTTTGTTATCATAGTTACCAGCCTTAGAGTGGCTCATGCCCAGCCACTGGCCAGGTGGCCTGGACATAAGGAGGGAGCAGGGCCTTGTCAGATGCTCATCTGATGCTCCTGGAAGTTGGTTTGCAGAATCAGACCCCAAAACTCTCACTTTCTAGAGTCCATTTTTATAGGAATTTCTTCCTAGGCCAGTCTGTGGGAATTGCTTCATCATGCTGTTGCTGAATCAATTAGCAGATGGCACATTCCTGACGGCTCCGTGCTGCCAGGTGTTATCTTGTTCTTTGGTTCTCCCATTCTTGAGGCTGTTGCGTGGATTCCAGTCTGCCCTCCGGGGGTCCTCTGGTTATTTCCACTTGACGCCTTCTTCAGCCGATGGACACTGGATTCTTAGGCTGGCACCTCCCTGATCATTCAGTTATTATCCACACCAAGCATCCATCCACATACATCCTCTATCTCTATTTTAATCACAATTGTTAATACAACAAAAGGGCGGGGAGTCTCTGGGTGCTGTTTCTGTTGTTACAGAGTATTGCTTTGAGTCTCTCTCTGTGTGAATTGCTTTGAGAACAGACTCTGTCTTAGAATGTACTAACGCAATTAGCAGCTTGCAAGTTTCACACACAGAGGGAGAGAAACAGTACCAAAAATCAAGAGACCTCTTAATTAGTAATACCCTGGAATTTAAACTATGGGGAATCAAACTCATTTGTGATTTTAATACAGAACTTCTTTAATATGATCCAACAATGGGAGCCACCCAAAGCTTTCAGATAATCAAAGGAGCTAGTCCAACAGTCTTTGAAATCTGTGCTCTAACCCCTAACACAGATTTCTGGTAGGTTGGCTGTCTCTCTCATCTTATCATAGTCCTGGTTACTTTACAGTTCAGACCTTGTAGAGCTCAGAAGTTCCATACAAACAGTGCTTCAAAGTCACACCTCAAGACACAGTGAACAAACAGCCATCAGCACTGAGTGGAACAATACCACCATATACCCAAATTTCTACATGTTTTTGTTTCAGCAAAGAAGAATGAAAAAAATCCCAACCCAATGGGTCAGTGAATGTGGTTGAGGAAAACAGTTGGAATTACATACATTTTATGTCCAAATAACATCAACATCTATGTTGCTGTTGCTTTTTATTAAATTTCAAACTTTAAAAATGTTTTGCCAGAAAATGTTAGTAGTTTAGTACTTTAGTACTGTAGATGAGCTTTGGAGATACACTACTGAAAGTGGTGTAAGCTGCAGAGGGAAAGGCTGACTAGCCACATTGGCGAGACCGTAAATTAGCACCAGTGAGAAAGCTGGTTCTAGCAGCAGAGGAAATAGAGAGGTAGGAGAGGGAGGCCAGGTTCACGGGATAGTCTAGGGGAAGTCACAGTGTGTCAATGAAGAAACAAATTCCCTTGTCACATACCCATGCAAGCCTAATAATTTCCATGTTCTGTTTACATGGGTGAAACTTTTCAGAGTAACAGCCGTGTTAGTCTGTATTTGCAAAAAGAAAAGGAGTACTTGTGGCACCTTAGAGACTAACCAATTTATTTGAGCATAAGCTTTCATGAGCCACAGCTCACTTCATCAGAGCTTATGCTCAAATAAATTGGTTAGTCTCTAAGGTGCCACAAGTACTCCTTTTCTTTATGGGTGAAACTGAGGCAGAATTGGCCAAATCAGGCAATTTTGAACAGGATCCTGAAAGGAATGGGGGAAGAAGTAGAGTTGATTCGCAGGAGGAGAAGATGGATATGGTTGCATGTCTCCCCAGAAGTGGAAAATTGGAAGAATTGCAAGAATTTGGCTTTGCTTTCATCATTTTCATTTTTTTAACCTCAGAAATTAGGAATGAAAAGCAACAGCAGAAATAATTACCAAAAATAGTAACTGCCAGTCAGAAGAACTGGTTTGTTGGCATTCTACATCTTCTACTGTTAACGTTTACATAAGTATATTCTAAAACGCATTGTAATTAAAGCAATGAATCTTCATGTATGTATGTTCATTTATATTCCTAGGACTCTTGTAACAGAGATTTGAAAATTCAGGGCCTCTCATGGGACTTTACTCAATAAAAAGTCTCTTCCCACTACTGCTCCATTGTTCCCCGAAACCCTGATTTTTGTGGGCTTCTCTGGTTTATTGCTGTGCTTTGGACATTTTAAAAAATCCAATTAACATATAAAAGAGTTGCTGCCACCAAAAATTTCATGCATGTATTTCTGATGATAGAAAGAACAGATTTTGACACAAGAAATATCCTAGTAATGACACTGGTCAAAGACGTTTCCCCCTTTCACATTCCTTTTTGAATTAGTGCAGTCTCTGATCAAGAAGCATATGTTTGCAGACTTTGTGGATCTTTTGTTTAAATGAGGAACTGATAACACACCATATCTTCAGGTGAAGATTTGCAGCAAGCAAAGTAAAGACATACAAATAAATATAGGATCAAATACAATCAACTTTAGAGGGCACCCTACAGATAGAAGAGAAACTAGTAAGACCTCTTTAGTGCAATACATGGAGACTCATATAATACAATTGCAATGATATTCAAGTTGAGTTTGACTACGGTATGTACTAGAAATCTTGATATGTCACTGAAAGTCTTCTATGCAGGACAAAAATATCTTGGGAGCAAAAAAAGACAAGTTCACATTTAGAAAATATAGTTGCACAAGGTGCATAATAGTGGAAGGACCTAATTCAGTGGAACAACATCAATTCCTTGAACATATTAAACAGCTTCATGTTTCTAAACTTTAATACATGAATAAAATCCATATATGCAGATGATAACAAATGCTCAAAGTCAGCAGCTGTGGCACAAATCAACCATTCATCTCATTGGTGAGTCCTTGATAATGTGTGGCACTTAATAGGATTAATTGTTTTATGTGCAAACACACTAACCATGGCCTTTACTGGTACTCAACTGGTTTGAATACCCAAATATTAATGCCACTGTAAGTTAGAATAAGATCCAGATAAGGCCTTAACATGCAGCTCCTGGGTCATTATATTTATATTTTAATTATGCTCCACCTGTTTGGTACAAAGTTCAAGTCTCTGTTATCAGGATTACACCCCAGCATTTGGGGTGACAGGAAATTTGTAAGAAAAAGAGAAAGTCGCACTCATCAGCAGTAAGATGGCAGAGATGATCCCAAGAGGAATAGCAGCACCAACTTCTTGAGCCACTGGGCTGGAGGGCATGTAGAAAGAAGTGGGAAAGGAGATTGTTTGGTTGTGCACTACAGAATAGAAATTCCAGCTCACTGGAATTAAGACACAAAGACCTGCAGCTAGGTACAAGAATCCAGCCACTAGAAAAAAACGGATGATCTGAGTTTTGTAAAGTATTCCCATATAAATACTCCTCAGAGCAAATATAGTGGAAGCCATTCCCAGTGCACCGACAACCATGGCAATCAGCAGGAGGCCCTGAGCAACAAAAATTGCTTTGGGGATGGAGGTCTCATAGTCATTCATTTTATGACAGATCAGTTCTTTAAGGTCAGAGGAGACGTGAAGATAACTGATGAAGCAAACTTTCCATATTCCCACCCATGCAATGCCAGAGGAGATGATGGTGGTGTTGTCCACATGCCATACTCTCCATTCCACAAGCCCCATTGAAATGGTGCATAAGATCCAGCCTACTGTACCAAAAGCAAAAGCAGCTAGTTGGAGATGAGAAGTGCTGACTAGGGAGGTCATGGTCTGGAGATCTTAAACAAATGTCACAATTCTGTTGTGGGTATATTAGCCATACAGACAATTGCAGAGGCACTGAAAAAAACAACAATATATCATTATGAACATGATCATATTAGTTAGTTTGTTTGTGTATGTATGTATGTACACATGAGAGAGTACCCATACAGAGGAAGTATGGTAATCTCCTTTCTTTAACTGTGGTGAATTTTTGAAGGTTAGTATTTATAGCTGAATAACATCAAGATTTTCTTTCAATTCACTTTGTTGTACTGGGGGTGGGGAGGAAACGTCCCCCATTGGCAATTATTATAGGATTTATTTTACATTCGTAAACCAAAAGGTAAGCTTCATGTATTTCCCAAAGTTATTTTCTCCATTGGTGCACATTGTTATGAATGCTTTCAGTATATCTTACAGCCTTGGAGTCTGAAATCCTCTGTTTACCCACAGAATGCAGGCAGTGACCCTGCAAGCTTCTTCATTCTGCCTGTAGCTTTGAGCTGAAGGGATCAACATTAGACTGACTGAAAACAAGAGATCTGTAAGCATCAACTTCCCCATTCATCCCCATTAAATAAAGGCTGATGGTGAAGATTTAAATGTCAGCATTCATAATGATTAAACTGAGAATGTTTTAGCATTATCCTTGGATTGAGGGTAGATTTAGGACTGAGTAGAATACTATCCTTTTCTCTGTTCTCCACACCTACATAGTGGAATAACATTGTGTTAGATTCACAAATCGTGACTCGTTATTAACACCGCCCCCCCCCTCCCCCCGAGCTTCCTCAGTTCCGGTCACCATGGGATAGTAGTGGAATATTTCAGTCCTTGGCTCATATGCTGAGTTTACCAACAGCATGCAAATTAATCATGCTGATTGGCTTTGTCATGCAGAAATTGTTTTGACTAAGAACTGGGCTGAGACCCCCAACTGTTTCACATAGGCTTTCAAATAACTATAGCAATGATTCATTGCCACTAATGATAATTGGACTTGAATTTAAATTTATTACACAGACCTGACAGGCACTATACATCTTTAAATTCCATGAGCTATCCATTCTCCCATCTCTTCTATCTTTTAATAATAGTCCAGATACATTTAGTTTATGAACTGGGGGCTTGATTCAAGAAAGACAATATATTAGGCCAAATTTTTCTCTCAAAACAATAGGTAGATCTAGAGTGAGGGGTTTTGAATGGTAACACATATACCTTTTCTATATATTTAACTTTTTAGAATTTCACAAATATATCCAAGCCATATCTAGCTAGCTGAGAGTATAAAACGTTCCTTACAAAAAATCTAGCTGAGAGTGTAAAATGTCAAAGACCGTTTTGGAATTCTTGCGTAGAAAAATCCAACAGTTAGTCTCTTTATCTAATAATATATAGTAGGTCTGGACAAAGACATTCCTTCTTGATATACTGGTATGTTGTATACTTACTTCAGCATTGAAGATAATTCCAGAGAAAACAGGATAGCTAAGACAGTTTTGGGCACTAGCTAGATACAGCATATTCTTCAGTCAGATCATATCAGCTTCCACTGCACTTCTGCATTTCAGACAGAATCCAGACTGTCCATTTCCTGTGGGAAGAAGATAATCTCCATATTGCAAATGTATATTTAATCAATTGTTTCTTGAGGGGGCGGGAGTGGAGGTCTGGCAAACCGACCTCTATTTTTATCTGCTCAAAATGCATTACATTAATAAAGGCTCTTCAATCTGGTACATTATTTAATCATCTCTTTTATAGAAATCAGTAATTAATAGCTGCTAATAGCCACATCGGTATTACATCCCGATGGGGAATTATAGATGGCATGTTTTCTGTCTTAGTTTCACATCTACGAAGTGCAGCTATTATATTTGTCTAGCACTGGGAGCACTGCATATAAAATTTCCATTGTTGAATTACCTCCGCTCTTATTAAAGTGAGTTGACGCCAGTAGGAACAAAGATAGGCCAAAGCTGAACACGTTTGAAACTCCCACCCTTTGTGCATAGCTCAAAACTCTATATTTATAAATCACTGGTAAATAACTACTCCGTTTATCTGGTAGCAGTCAGTTGATGGAGCCTGTGAATTTCACAAGGAAGTCAGTGTTGGATGACTTATGGGACTGTTTCAGTCTCTGATTTCTGTGATTCTATGAATATCTGGAATTAATAAATTTAGTGTAGTAAAACTATCCAAATGTAGTATGATAATACAACATCAATAACTATGAAATTTCATGTTAAAACCAAGACAAAAGCTCCTCTGCGTATAGGGCCAGATTAATGCATACCCACTATAGAACTGTGCCTAAGGTACTAATTCCTGGGGTCATATGATTTCAACAAAATCACAGCTTATGTATTTTTTTAAAAAGTATTTTTAATACAAAAAAAGATACTGCAACATTCACCTGAGTCTGCAATAGAAACAACAGCTCAGAGAGGGATGAGATGTTCAGTGACTCTATAGGAAGTTTTAACTCCAGAACACACAGCTCCCTGTGGCCCCACCAACACCATGCTGGAAGAGGCAGAAGAAGAGTGCACCAGTTGCTCACATACAGATTTGACCCAGCTGCTCAGGAAACTACTGTGGGCCCTCCCTGCTGCTGAACCCTGCCTTGCTGAGGGGCAAAGTGGGCCTTCCAGTCGCTACTTCTAGAATGACCAGTTCCAGCCTTAACTATGGAGTCACTACCAGGCACCTCCAGAATTATAAGAAATGCTAGTGGCTACCAGTGTATGATGTCATGATTTCTGTGCGGATTAGGTTTAGAGGAGTCTTTAGGAGAAGGGAGAATCTGAGACAGAAATGTGGTGAAAAGAGCTATCAAGTTTACGTAGGCCAGCAGCCGCTACTCATTTGACAGTTCCTTACTGTTGTTTTGACCCCCACTCTGAATGCACACACCTCAGATATGAGGCCTTGTTCCTGTGATTCCCTGGGGTGGAATCACATAATTCTTCCACTCTTAAACCAGGTCCTGGACTACAGCACCTTGTGGATCAACTGTGCTTACCCTGGACTGGGTTTGGTTACCTGTGGTTCTTCCCTTACAGAGCTTGTGGCCAGTCGTGAGTACAGTGACCCCAAACAGCCTTCTTAAAACAAGGTGTGGTTTAATCTTAACAGAAGGAACAAGACAAGTCGTAGCAGAGGTCTTTAGAACAATAAAGTGTCTATACTCGTGGCCATTGTACCTAAAGACATACCCCAGACCTCTGCTCTCTGGAAGGTCTTGGTCTCAGTCGGTTTCCCAGCAGACTCTTCTTTTGAGGGACTGCCTTTTTAATCCAGCCAAAATTCTCTGTTCCAGTTCTCCTGGCTTGGATCACCCCTGTGACTGCCAGCTGAGACCCTCTCTCCCTTGACATACTGTCCAGTGAGCTTAGCAGGGTGTCAGAGGTGGCACTTCACTAAGAATGGCTTAGACAGTGTCCCTCCAGTGTGCGTAAATGGGTTTCTCTGAAGCCATCGTCCTTCTTCCTGCTTGAATTAACCTGTTGTATTCATACAGCAGTCCCACTTTCAACAGCCAGACAAACAGAACATATAATAGTCACAAATTGTTACAGAGCGGCTTCACATCCATCACACCTATGCTCCACTCTGCCCCTGGGATTATGCCGTGATGAGACACAGTCACTTCTCTGCCCGTTACCGCTTTTCTTTCTGGTTAACCGTTAAAACATTCTGCAGTCAGTGTGGCCAGAGCACCTGCTTCAGGAGTTGGGGGGTGAGCAAGTTCCTTATGAAAATATTTCTTAACCTGAGAAAAAATTTAGGTTGGTTAAAGGATGAGCAAAAACTCAGGATTTCCATATTCACTGATTTGTTGATCCCCTAATTTACATTCATGGGGTTGAGAAGACTGGTTTCTTTTCTTCTCTTTAAATGCCTCTATTTTAGGATCGGTTATTTTGTTTGTTTTTGTTTGTGTTTGAGTGAGGAAATGTTGTGGCCAGGAACAATGTGGCATGGTTAGTACTGCCTTGACCCAAGAGTAGAAAAGGCAGGTGCTGTTGAGATTTTCACACCCGGCTCTGCCAGTGTATCTTATGTAACCTCCTTGCTTTTTCGGAGCCTCTCTGAAGCAGCTCCCACAGACAACAGCCCAGATGCAGCAGCTGGGGGAAAAAATGAGACAGCAAAATGGTTGCTTGGCAACACTGAGCAGGTATTCTTTCAGGAGCTTCCAGGACCCCAAAGGCCAGGACCCCAAAGGCCTACCTAATGTGGGCAACACAGGAAGAGGCCAGGAGTCGGACGGTTATGCCAAGGCAGCCAAAGGCAGATCCTAGATAACCTGCACATGGCTGGGACTGTGCAGAAGTAATCCACACACCTCCTGGGTGTGATGTTCTGTCCCATCTAGTGGCACCGAGACCACTTAGAGAGAGAGATTAATGAGGCTGCTCTACAGCCTTAGCTAAGAGCCATAGGGCTTTTAGCTGCTGCAGTAGAGGCTCATGCATTAAGCTTCAAAGGTCCCAGGTTTGATCCCACCTGCAGATGACCGGGGGCTGTTGTTGTGTTATATAGACGTGCACTGAACCCAGACAGTCACAATATTTCGGGGGAAAGAAGTTGGCTGAAAGAGATCAGCTTCCAGTTGCTGGAGGAAATGCAGCCCCACAGTTGCTCTCTGAAGGAAGGAGCACACAATACCTTGTGCCCATTGGGCTGAGAATGGTCCACAGAGCCACTTAGGGGAAGGAATGAGAGACCTCCATCATTCCTGAGACATGGGGTGCTCCAAGACAGGGCTGCACTTAATTTTAGTTTTAGTCCAGCTCTGGGCTTCCCCGCAGCAATAGTCAATCTACTTTTGACCACAAGTTTCTGCAGCTACAGAAGCTGCTTCTTTTCCTGCATAAACCTGAAGACAGACTTACATGGTTTCAGGCCTTTCCCAGAAAGGCACCAAAGACTCCACCCCACCCAATTACCATCTGTGGGAAGGAGGAAATCAGACATGGACACGCACACTCGTGCTGTTCAGTTGCCATTCCAGGTCCCTTATTCCTCAGGTTAGGCAGATTCAATTCTATCTTGGGGTTTTTTTCAGCAAAACAGAGCCCCTACGAGGAGACTCCAAATCACACCCAAGGCCTTAAATTATGTGGCAGCAAGGACACTGGAAGCTTTGGTAGCCGGGCAGGGGATCATTCAGACTTTTGGCACCCATTAAAGTGCAGAAGATGGTTTGGATTTTTGGCAACCTGGAAGCAGTTAGTTCATTGGGGGTGTTAATTTTCCCCACCCACCCTTCTTAGGTAGGGTGAGATGACTTGAAATTTGAGAGAGGGATTTTGAATTCTTTATCCTCCACTCCAGCAAACTTTAACAGCAAGCGCCTCCCTCACTGCCCCCATCCTCCCACCCCTCGTGACTTTCAATAACAACAGAGAACAATTCATTCAATCTTTGTGCTAAAGATAATGAAGCAGTGCTGCCATGGGAGACAGGGGCGTGGTGTGGCGGCCCTGCGCCCTTGCTCAACAACTCACACCTGCTGCAGGGATACAAAGACTCAGAGAATTTCCCTCAGATCTCAGGACAATCACAGGGTGGGTGGGAGGACTACATCCTCAAAAGGATGATAAGGCGGGAACTCTTGCCTCCATGCAAGTGATAAACGTGACTCAATATAAATGAAACTCTACAAATGATGAATAATAAACCAGTAAAGTGTATTATGGTTTTCTCTATTATAGAATCATAGAAGATTAGGGTTGGAAGAGACACCAGGAGGTCTATTAGTAGACTCCCTCCTTGTTAAAAGGTTTTTGCTATTGGAAATCTAGTGTAATTTTTAAACACTTTGAAGAGAAAATCCATTATAAACTCACCCTCATAAAATCAACACAATATATTGATATGGAATGAGTTTTCCCTTTCCCTTAACACAAGAACTCATTTTACCAGCTTCATTTCATTTTTAGCAAACATTTTCATTTGTTGGTATTTTTAGCATTTGCTTGTGTTTTGCAATTAACATTCAAATCCTATCTTAGTGCAGTTTTGTTGCCTACATGCAGTTTTATTGCAGCATTCAGGACATAGCTTACTAACCAAATCCTTTGCTTGATTCAAATCTTCCAACAAAAAGTAAGTTTCAAAAACACAAGATAGTAATTAGATAATTCTTAGCAATATCCCTATGATTTAATGGCTGAAAATTAGTTCTTCGGTTCCCAGTTGGGAAAGTAATCTTTTAGGAAGCATAGAAATACTCATATCTCCCTCCAGCTGTTCTCTATCAGACCTTCATAAAATAAGTAGTACAGAAAAAGAGAATCTTACTTTTGTGGGTCTGTGAGCGACCTGAACCACTGAAGAAGAATCAGTTGCATGAAACAGAGTTCAGGACACAGAATGCAGAGTGCTGGAAAAAACGCACCTATGTGGAATGGTCTGATTTTTTTGAACTATGGAATAAGAACCTCACAGTTCTTTTCAGACTCCCACTAAGTCAACAGAGATATAATGAGGCAGTTAATCATTAACACGCTATAACATATGATGTATGTTTTACCATATCATTTTAGTTGCACTAAAACTTTTGCCAAAATATTTAAATGCACATTTAAAATTCAGTATTCTGTCAAGTAATACTTCACAGACATTGTCACAGTGATCAGATGAGTTTAAGGCCAGGAGGAAACATTATGAGCGCATAGTGTGAGGTCCTGAAGAACACAGCTCATAGAATTTGAAAATGTAGAGAGATGGTGTCATAGCTCTTTTCTCCTGTTAAGGTCTTGCTATCACATTTCTTGTGAACCTAAAATTCACAGTTATGTCTTGGTGGTGAGGGGAATGCAGAAATGGGTCCCAAACCAAGATGTGAAATATATTATTTGCTTTACCCTTTGGAGAAACAATTCTGAGCTATTGCATTCTCTTCTTGCCTGGAATTGTTTTGACTCCATATCTGAGTAAGATGACTAACACATTCACATTTCAATAAGGAGAATTGTTCCGAACTTGCTGTCTTGAAACCAATTTTTCTTTCTTCTTGGTTTTTAATTTCTTCCTGGTTTTTCCATGAGTGAAAAAAATGGCTCTTATTTCCTGGTAGGTGTCCTCACCTTCCTTGCATTTGCTCCTGGTTGGAGCCCACAGTTATGTTCTACAGACTCTTACCACTGGTGCACATTTGCTGGGCTGGGACTTGGAGGCTACAGCCTGTGGGGGGTCACCCTTACAAGGAACAATTTCGAACCCCTGCAATAAGTGCTGTGATTGGCGATTGCTTGTAGTAAAGGGCTCTGCTAGGAGAAAGGAAATCCCTTTCCTGCTTCTCCCTGCATCATCTTATATCTCCTGATTTGCAGGTAACATGGTAGGGTTTCCTGAGTGTGGGTGCTGGAACCTTCCCTCTCTGTTGTGGCTGCACCAGATTGAGACTCTTTCTTTGGCTGGGGATAGCAGGGTTGTGGATTTTGTCATTTTGTTGCACAGGCGCATTCGGTTGCTGGCTTTATGATCGTGTATCAGGATGTTGCAAGGTTAGGTATGTTTTCGGATGGGTTGAGATTTGTCCTTATGGTTGGAGCCTGGTGACAGCCCTTGGACATTATTACAGATCTATTGATTCACAGGACCACACCTTTGGGCAGTAGGTTGTGGCAGCTAGGAAACAGGTTTCCCTTCCTGTGGCCAGTAGTGGTGTGGCACATGGGACAAAGCATTTCTGGGTAAGGTCTAAATGCTCCGCCTATAATGAAGCACCAGTGCCTCTCCCCATGAGGAGAACAGGACTGGATTTTGGAGATTCCCAAGGGGCGGTGGTTGTGACAGCTATGGCAATTTTCTGTAATTTCATTGCAGAGATCTTTTTGAATTATGTTTAATTGTCATTAAGGTCTATTGCAGTGGTTCCCAAACTTGTTCCGCCGCTTGTGCAGGGAAAGCCCCTGGCAGGCTGGGCCGGTTTGTTTACCTGCCGCGTCCACAGGTTCGGCCAATCGCGGCTCCCAGTGGCCGCGGTTCGCTGCTCCAGGCCAATGGGAGCTGCGGGAAGTGGCGGCCAGGACGTCCCTCAGCCCATGCCACTTCCCACAGCTCCCATTGACCTGGAGCAGCAAACTGCGGCCACTGGGAGCCGCGATCGCCGAACCTGCGGACATGGCGGGTAAACAAATCAGCCCGGCCCGCCAGGGGCTTTCCCTGCACAAGCAGCAGAATAAGTTTGGGAACCACTGGTCCATTGTATTAAATGAATGGTTTATGTATTATTGAGGGCTGGGATTGTATGTTACCTCTTAAGGGGGGGAGATGTACAAGACCTGGGGGTTCAAAGGACTCTATTGAGCAATGTGCCAGACAGAAATGGACGTTTGGAACAATAAGTGTGTGAAGTGATTTTCCTGGGGGGAGGTGAATGCAAATTCCTCACTTCTAGTTGTGTAAATACCCAGCCTTTAGAAACAATGGCCTGAGGTAAGCCATTGTCTGCTGATCGCTTGTTATATGAGAACAAGATTAAAGGCCAAAATTATATAAAGGAAAGGCTAAAATATTCATGTCTGTTCTGTTTCTGAGACAGTTATGAACTTGTAACCATCGGGAAAACCAGTTGGGGAGTTTTGAAGGACTGACACATATGAGACCCTGCGGTAGGAGTTGGAGTGACTTCTGGTAAGCTTTTTAGTATGCACATGCAGGGGGCGGGGAGTGTTATTGTGTTTCTCTGTAATGCTTGCACTTTAAGAATAAATATGCTTGATTATAAAGAGCTGTATGGTAACTTATAACTACGGGTCATTATGCTGTTCATAGTCTCTGGAGAGAAAGCAAAGCACAATCTGGCTTGCTGGGAATATCATAGTACAGGCAGGGAACTATGCAGCCTGAAAAATTCCAGTCAGGAGGAAGAAAGAAGTGGTTTCTACTGAAGAGAGGTGATAGCTTAGGAGCTGGAAACCTGCAGTGGGTGCTCTTGGTAGACCACGAGGGGGGCATACAGGTGCAGTTGCCCTGAACTGTGACAGTGGTCATTCCTATATAGTAGCAAACCCATTATCTTTGGCCTGCCACACTCTAGAATAGGAGGGCTTCTATGAGCCTTGGGTTAGGTGAGCTGATCACACTCAGAAAACTTTGACACACTCTCAAAGAGCCCTCCTCTGATCTCCTTCCCTCATTACTGCTGCCAAATTGTGTCATCACTCAGGAGTTATCCTTGATTGAGTTATCTGGAATTTTTGGCCAAGAGACTGTAGCTTCCGTCAGTGGCACACTTAGACAAGGTATCTGTCTCGGGCCTCTTTGGCCACTTACCACTGGCAAAAAACCATTGTGACATTTTAAAGATGAAAACATGCATAAAAATGAGATTCCAATATGTCCATCAACTGCCCCTGCAGCACAATGGCATTCTATTTCAACTAGAATTCTGTGGAGCTTAGCCTGTGACGCCTGTGAAAATGTAACCCATTGTATAGACTGAGCCGTTTCTGTCTTAAGGGGTAATGTAACATGGCCAAGTAACTGGGATATGAAAGTTGGCTACAGCGTCTCATTAGCATGTTATTATGCATTGTATAGTCACACTGTGCAGTGATATGAAAGCGGCAAATTATTAAGGAGGGGGTGGAAACTAAGGAAATTTTCTGCCTTCCTCTTCCCCACCCACACTTCTCACACCTCCAAAGTATTTGTTCTAAACGGTTGTGTCTAAACAGTTAATAGCTTCCCAGCCAGGAAATACAATTTCTCCTCTCTATGGGCCTGATCCAAAGCCTACTGAAGTTAGTGGGAATCTTTTCACTGACTTCAAAGAGCTTGGGATCAGGCCCTGTATGTTCTGTGGTTCACAGTATCATATTTAGCACGGGAATGGGTTCCCTAGGGAGGTGGTGGAATCTCCTTCCTTAGAGGTTTTTAAGGTCAGGGTTGATAAAGTCCTGGCTGGGATGATTTAGTTGGGGATTGGTCCTGCTTTGAGCAGGGGGGTTGGACTAGATGACCTCCTGAGGTCCCCTCCAACCCTGATATTCTATGCTTCTGTGTTCAATAGCCTGGAACTGGAAATATTTGCTGTAAATTATTTTCACTACATTTGCCAAGTGGAAAAGCAGGCTGAAATCAAACCACAGTGCTGTGGCTTTACAGTCAATGACTTTACAGTCAGCCCTGAGTGAGCAAGCAGCAGTTTGTAGCTGCACAGTCCCATGAACAGACTAGAGAACAAATGGGGACTCAGGCACAAGTCCCTCCCTGCTCCTCTGGGAGGAAGAGAATAAGTGACTTCTCCTTCTACCATAAAGAAGCTTATTGGTCCCTGTTCACCTGGCCAGCTAGTGTGGACAGTGAGTTGAGAGATGGGGGTGCTCCCTGTTTATTTGCAGGGGGAAATATTGGGTGTGTAGCCCCTCTTCCAGCTACCACAGCAAGAGTCAGCATCTGACACTTACACCCTCCTACTCTGCTGTGTGGCCAAGCAAGGGCTGTGACAGCTAAATATGTGCTGTGCAATAAAGAGAAATCCTTTCCCACACAGTGCATATTTAGCTGTGGAACTCATTGCCACAAGATGTCACTAAGATCAAGAGCATAGGAAGATTGAAACAAAGGGCTGGGTATTTATATGGATAACAGCCAGAGTTGTTACAATAGTGAAGATTTTTAAAAAAAAAAACAGGAACACTTGGAAGAGAAAAACTGTAATACTTCTGAGCATATGCTGATCTCTAACTGGGGGTTAGGAAGAAACTTTCTAAGTGAGCAGGTTACCCCATAACTTCCAGCTGGAGAGGTTTGGTATCATCCTCTGAAACATCTACTGTTCACCACTGTTAGAGACAGGATACTGGACTGGATGGATCACTGGTCTGATCCTGTCTGGCAGTTCCTCTGTTCCTGAGCCTATGCATGTAATTCTTGCATGATGTGATGAGAACTGGAAGTGGTTGCTAAAGAAAGCTTGACTTTTTCTCCTAGTGAGTTTATCACTCTGACTCATTTTCCTCAGTGAGTCCCAATACCTTGGAATGCTGAAGTACAGTCAAAATGCCCCAAGGTAGTCTTTGCCCAGCCCCTAAAGAAAGGCAGCTGTGGCTAAAATTGTCTCCAGTTACACTGGGTTCCAAATGGGAAACCTATAAAATCTTAACACATTTCAAACCACATTCAGTCCATTCATCACCAAGGCAGTGGTTCTTAAAGGAGTCCTTCTTAAAGGAAACCGATTGCTCAGTTGGACAGGATGATGGAAACCTCATTAGGATGCAGTGGAGTGGTTGATTCAATAATATGAAAGAATGGCTACATAGCAAAAGCTTTGGGCCAGATTCTCAACTAGTGTAAATGGGCCCAAGCTACACTGATGGCAAAAGAGCTCTGTCCATGTGCAGCAGCTGAAGGTCTGGCCCTCTTTTTCACTGGTGCTTGTGTTGTTGCTATTGGCTTTGTTTTAGATGACTGCAGATACCCTTGGATTTTGCTGTAGATATTTTACACGGCCCGGAGACCTGGAAGAGGCACATGATTCTTGATATTCCATCCTTCCTATATCCAAAATATCTAGCCACCTAGCACACTCCAAAACCGTTTTTACTTTGAGTACATTTTGCTATGAATATAGGTAAAAATCACTTATACAAATGCACATACTACACACACCTCTTGCCGTAAGTATATAATATATCATTTAGTGGCATCACAAACTGCGCGGTAATAGTAATGGGAGGCTAGGTGAATAGTAGATAATTGAATTCAGGAGGCAACATAAGCAGGTTATATCCTGAGTCTCTCCCCTACAAACATGTATTGCCTAACATGAATATTTTATCTTTGGAATATCACTCTGCTGGTGCCACTTCCCAAATCCCCTAGTCCACTGACTGTGTCAGAGATATCACAATGTTTGCTGCGCTCCTCCCAAGTAGTTGTGTCTCCTCTCCTCAGCCTCTTCCCCTGCTCAGGAACTGGAAGGGGCTCATGGGAGCTTGCACGAGTTCCTTGTTCACAAAACTGGCCTTTCATGACAAGGCAAATTGCAAGCTTTCATTCAAAAAGGTTTCTAGCTCTGTTCCGTGGGGAATTAGCCTTCTACAGCATAATCTGATTTCTCAGAAGGGCTTGCCAAAGACCCCAAGGCCATATGTGTTATCCTGTGGGCTGAGCTCAGGACGGAAATTTTGGCTTTGTAGCATAGAATATATTTATACATCCATTACGGACTAAATGTTCAAGCCTTGGTGACTTCAGTTGGATTTGTGGGTGTTCAGTAGCTCTGAAAGTCCAATCACCTATATTTAGGAGCCTAAATAGAAATGTAGGGCCAAATAGAAAGCTTCAGGCTTTTCTCTCTCTCTCTCTTTCTCTTTCTATATATCAGGGGTGGCCAACCTGAACCTGAGAAGGAGCCAGAATTTACCAATGTACATTGCCAAAGAGCCACAGTAATATGTCAGCTGACCCCTCATCAGCGCCTCCCCCTCCCTCCCTGCACCACCTGATCAGTTGTTTTGTGGCATGCAGGAGGCTGCAGGGAAGGGGAGGAGCAAGGGCATGGCAGGCTCAGGGGAGGGGGTGGGAAGGGGTGGAGTGGGGGGCAGGGCCTCGGGCAGAGCCAGAGGTTGAGCAGTGAGCACCCCCCAGCACATTGGAAAGTTGGCACCTGTAGCTCTAGCCCCGGAGTCGGTGCCTATACAAGGAGCGGCATATTAACTTCTGAAGAGCCGCATGTGGCTCCGGAGCCACAGGTTGGCCACCCCTGCTATAGATACACATTCAAGTGGTGTCATACCGGAATAAAACTTTCCAAGACAGACAATGAGTAACCTAAAAGAATTTCAATAGTCCGCAGACTGAGCTATTTGCTGCATCATAAACACGATGGCCAGATCAGTCATCAGCTCTTTAGCTCACAGAGATTATGCACAGATGGTGTCTGTACCAAACACTCCTAAAAAAAAGTTTGGGCATGTTCCATTTGATCACAACAGGAAATGTGAACATTATATGCATCCATATGAGAAACCAAAAAAAAATGAGAAGTCAAAGAAAGCCTTTTCTTCACATCAGCTGACTAAAAGCTAATAAATCATTTGCTCAACAAGAAATTGGTTATTTCCAAAGAATGGAACTGAGGAAATCCAGACCCCCACACCACCCCAAACAAAACAAACAAACAAAAAGCCCTTTTAAGACCACATATACTTTTTGGTAGTTCCATTATTATTCCCAGAAAGCAATAAGCAGGTCACTAGAAAATTCAACACATACATTTCCTGAAGACTTGTGGATTTCTGTTACAGCTTATCTTAGAACCCACTATATGAGATGATATCAACAAATGATATCTCGATAGTCATTCCGGACGTATTTTTCTTGTATTTTTCCATCTCCTGGGCACCGACTTAAGGCTTGTCATTCTCAGCTAAGAGCAGTTGTGAGAAAATTAAATAGCATATGTTCCTATCAAAGAGAATGGAGTAAAAGAATCAATAGAAAACACCATTATTTTCAAAAGCTTTAAACCATGTATAAAGCAATCTCACAGTCAGAACACAGGACAATATTAAAGTGCCTTCCTAGTAAGAAACCTGTGTGACCTCTGGGTTATGGCAGTTGGTCACTAGCAGATCAGTTTGGAAAACCAGAGGACATCGACAGATCACAATATTGCAACTGATCTCTATCCTGTTTAAATCTGTTCAGTAGGAAATATTGAATATTTCTATGGAGAAACTTAAAATATTATACAGATGAAATGTAAATGTAAATGGATTATGCAGAATCTACAATCAAAAAATTATTCTCATGAACTATAAAACCATAGAAATCATTCTAAATCATAATATAATGGAAGAGAAATGCCAGCAATTCTCTAGCTCTACATATGCTAAAATGCAAGATACACACAATTTAGAAAGACCATCAAGGCTGACTCAGTGATTGGAAGGTAACACTGTAGATCCTGGGAAGGTGAGATTCGTTTTGTTTTATCCTACAGCGGTACTTGCTGGATGTCTAAGCATGGCATTAACGGAACATCTGAAGAAGTCAGAGTTGCAAAAGGTATTTTTACAGCAACAGGTGAGAGAAACATAATTAAACATAGCAGCTAGCATCAGGCTTTCATGGAAACAAAATTGCATACAAATCCTGGATTACAGTTATGTAGGTTGAGAGACTTAGCCCTGGTCTACACTACGAGTTTAGGTCGAATTTAGCAGCATTAGATCGATTTAACCCTGCACCCGTCCACAAGATGAAGCCATTTTTGTCAACTTAATGGGCTCTTAAAATCAATTTCTGTACTCCACCCCAACGAGGGGATTAGCGCTGAAATCGACATTGCTGAGTCGAATTTGGGTTAGTGTGGACGCAATTCGACGGTATTGGCCTCCGGGAGCTATCCCAGAGTGCTCAATTGTGACCGCTCTGGACAGCACTCTCAACTCAGATGCACTAGCCAGGTAGACAGGAAAAGCCACAGGAACTTCTGAATTTCATTTCCTGTTTGGCCAGCGTGGCACAGGTGACCATGCAGAGCTCATCAGCAGAGGTGACCATGGAGTCCCAGAATTGCAAAAGAGCTCCAGCATGGACAGAACGGGAGGTACTGGATCTGATCGCTTTATGGGGAGAGGAATCTGTGCTATCAGAACTCCATTCCAAAAGACAAAATGCCAAAATATTTGAAAAAATCTCCAAGGGCATGAAGGACAGAAGCTATAACAGGGACCCACAGCAATGCCGGGTGAAACTTAAGGAGCTCAGGCAAGCCTACCAAAAAACCAAAGAGGCAAACGGCCACTCCAGGTCAGACATGCCGCTTCTATGATGAGCTGCATGCAATTTTAGGGGGTGCCCCTACCACTGCCCCACCCCTGTACGTGGACTCCTGCAAGGGGGGAGTCTCACACAACAGGGATGAGGATTTAGGGGACGAGGAAGATGAGGAGGAGGAGGAGGATGAAACCGTTCTCCCCGACAGCCAGGAACTGTTTATCACCCTGGATCCAATACCCTCCCAATACACCCCAGAGTAACAGAAGGCTGGAATTCAACAAGTTTTGAAGTGCAGTGTGGCCTTGTCCTTCCCTCCTCCGCCACCCCTCCCGGGCTATCTTGGCAGTTATCCCCCTATTTGTGTGATGAATTAATAAAGAATTCATGAATTTGAAAAAACAATGACTTTATTGCCTCTGCAAGTGGTGATCGAATGGGGGAGGTTGGTTGGCTTACAGGGAAGTAGAGTGAACCAAGGGGGTGGGTTTTCATTAAGGAGAAACAAACAGAACTGTCACACCATAGCCTGGCCAATCATGAAATTGGTTTTCAAAGCTTCTCTGATGTGCAGCGCACCCTGCTGTGCTCTTCTAATCGCCCTGGTGTCTGGCTGCACGTAACCAGCGACCAAGTGATTTGCCTCAACCTCCCACCCCACCATAAACATCTCCCCCTTACTCTCACAGATATTGTGGAGCACACAGCAAGCAGTAATAACAATGGGAATGTTGGTTTCGCTGAGGTCTAACCGAGTCAGTAAACTGCGCCAGTGCTCTTTTAAATTTTCGCAGCCACTGGGAAACATCCCAGACCTGCAACACTATGCGGTCCCACCAGTCTGTGCTTGTTTCCTGGGCTCAGAATCAGCATTCCACAGCATGAGCCTGCCCCATTGCCACCAGGATGTCCAAATTGCCGGGGCCCATACTTTGAGAGAAGTCTGTGTCCATGTCCTCAGCACTCTCGTCACCGTGCTGCCATCGCCTCCTCACCTGCCTTTGCAGGTTCTGGTTCTGATCATACTGCAAGATAATGCGTGAGGTGTTTACAATGCTCATAACTGCCGCGGTTATCTGAGCGGGCTCCATGCTTGCCATGGTATGGCGTCTGCAGGAGAGCAGAGTTGCAGTGGAAGCGGTGGCTGAAGATGGATACCATGAGAATAGATATTTATAGAGAATGATGAGAGGACCTGCGAGGTGGATTCATGAGAGCAGGAGAGCAGAGTTGCAGCGGAAGCCCATGACAGCCAACATGGAGACATTCGCTATCAAGACAAGAGCAGGAGAGCAGAGTTGCAGCGGAAGCGGTGGTTGGATGATTAGTTTTGCCGACCTACTGCACCGTCTACTGCCAGCAGCACCAGGACACAACAGCGGCAGTGTCGGTGAGCTGATCTGAGAGGGCTGCACGCTTGCCGTGGTATGGTGAGATAAGAGCAGGAGAGCAGAGTTGCAGCGGAAGCGGTGGATGACAATGGTCATATAGAGGACCTGCGAGGTGGATTCATGGCACCAGGAGAACAGGAGAGCAGAGTTGCAGAGGAAGCGGTGGTTTGATGATAACGGTTAGCAGTCCTACTGCACCGTCTGCTGAAAGCAGTATGGCATCCATACAGAAAAAAGGTGCATAACAATTGTCTGCCATTGCTTTCATGGAGGGAGGGGTGACTGATGATATGTACCCAAAACCACTCACAACAATGTTTTTGCCCCATCAGGCATTGGGAGCTTACCCCAGAATTCCAATGGGCGGCGGAGACTGCGGGAACTGTGGGATAGCTACTCACAGTGCAATGCTCTGAAAGTTGACTCTAGCCACGGTACTGTGGACGCACTCCGCCAACTTAATGTGCTTAATGGGGGGACACACAGTCCGACTGTATAAAATCACTTCCTAAAAGCTCGACTTCTATAAATTCGACCTAATTCCATAGTATAGATGTCAAATATAAAGGGAAGGGTAAACCCCTTTAAAATCCCTCCTGGCCAGAGGAAAACTCCTCTCACTTGTAAATGGTTAAGAAGCTAAAGGTAACCTCGCTGGCACCTGACCAAAATGACCAATGAGGAGACAAGATACTTTCAAAAGCTGGGAGGAGGGAGACAAACAAAGGGTCTGTGGGTCTGTCTTTATGCTGCCTTTGCCGGGGATAGACCAGGAATGGAGTCTTAGAACTTTTAGTAAGTAATCTAGCTAGGTACATGTTAGATTATGATTTCTTTAAATGGCTGAGAAAGGAATTGTGCTGAATAGAATAACTATTTCTGTCTATCTTTTTTGTAACTTAAGGTTTTGCCTAGAGGGATTCTCTATGTTTTGAATCTAATTACCCTGTAAGGTATCTACTATCCTGATTTTACAGAGGGGATTTCTTTACTTCTATTTACTCCTATTTCTATTAAAAGTCTTCTTGTAAGAAAACTGAATGCTTTTTCATTGTTCTCAGATCCAAGGGTTTGGGTCTGTGGTCACCTATGCAAATTGGTGAGGCTTTTTATCCAACATTTCCCAGGAAAGGGGGGGGGTGCAAGTGTTGGGAGGATTGTTCATTGTTCTTAAGATCCAAGGGTCTGGGTCTGTAGCCACGTAGGCAAATTGGTGAGGCCTTTTACCAAACCTTGTCCAGGAAGTGGGGTGCAAGGTTTTGGGAAGTATTTGGGGGGAAAGACGTTTCCAAACAGCTCTTCCCCAGTAACCAGTATTTGTTTGGTGATGGTAGTGGCCAATCCAAGGACAAAGGGTGGAATATTTTGTACCTTGGGGAACTTTTTGACCTAAGTTGGTAAAGATAAGCTTAGGAGGTTTTCATGCAGGTCCCCACATCTGTACCCTAGCATTCAGAATGGGGGAGGAACCTTGACAATAGATATACCCTTTGGTTGTGTCTTCATAAAGATGTGCCAGCTGTTATTTTCCCATAGTCTTGTCTTACCTGTTGCTCTACACAAGTCCTTTCCTTCTAGCACTCCATTTATGACAGGAGCAGGAGGTAAAATTAGAAAACAGTTGCCAATGGTAAATATTTACCAAAGAGGTCACACAAGTGCACCTTGTTATGTGACTGTGAAGTGAGTCATAATTGAGTCATAATGGCCACAGAAACGTGAACTATGAATTTCCTGGCTGTTGTGGACTGAAAGGCCAGCCTAAATGGTGCACAGATGTATTTTGCATAATAGATATAGAGAGATTGATAGAATAAGGCCAGAAGAAATCATTATATTCAGGAGATCAAACTAGATATCACAGACCATTTCACCCAGTTACTGAGCCAAATAACCTGTTTGGCTAAGCAAACCTTCCATAAAGACATCCAGTCTTGAAGGCACCAAGAGATGGAGAATCCATCACTTCCCTTGGCAATTTGTTCCAATGGTTAATCACCCTCACTGTTAAAAAATGTGTTCCTAATTTCAAATGTGAATTCTGGCTTCAAGCTTCCAGCCATTCTTGTTATACCTCTTCTCTGCTAAAGAGCCCTTTAGTAACCAGCATTTTATCCCCATGAAGGTACTTATACTCTGTAATGAAGTCACCTCTCATTTTTAACAAGAGGAACAGACTGAGCTTATTAAGTCTTTCACTGTAGGACATTTTCTCCAGCCCTCAAATAATTTTTTGTGGCTCTTTTCTGCACTCTCTCCAATTTTCAACATCCTTTAAAACTATGGACACCAGAACTGGATGCAGTATTCCAGTATCGGTCTCACCAACGCTGCATATAGAGAGAAAATCACCTCCCTACTCATTGCTCCTCTGTTTACATCCAATGACTGCATTTGCCCTATGACAGTGCCCCCTATAAGGCTTTATGGAAATATGCTTATGAATCTATACATGACTTAACTGGAATATGTTTTATGCTACATATGCCCTGTAACATATCTATGTAAAGGTTATGTTCTACTGAATCTATTAATCCTATTTGTATGTATGTATCATTTTTGTATTCGAATTCATGAATACTGGTTTGATTTCTAAGCAGCCTTAGTAAAACATTTGGTCAGCTTCTTGAGAAAGGAATGTGCAAATTAGGTGCCCAATCAAGAAACACTTAAAGGACAGTGAATCTTGTAAGGCTCCAATCCACATAAGAGTCTACCTGAGGACATTCAAGGAAGCATGTGAACCATGGCTGCCATGGACAGGTGACTTGCCCATGTGACTCCAAAACTCCATCTTGGAGCTGGACTTTGCATAGGAGAGAGGAGGGGGTCTCCACCCACAAGAGAAAATGTATTTAAGTCCATGGGAGACCCCTCCATTTGGTCTTCAGCTGGCTAAGGAGTTAGCCTCTCCACCCCCAAGGATACCTGAAAGAAACTGGAACAAAGGACAGTAACTACAGGGGGTGTGAGTGCTTGCTGGACCCAGGAGAAGTCTGGGGCACGGGTCAATTGCTGGAGGATTCTCTGCTCCTTGAAGTCTTTAAACCACGATTTGAGGACTTCAATAGCTCAGACATAGGTGAGAGGTTTTTCGCAGGAGTGGGTGGGTAAAATTCTATGGCCTGCGTTGTGCAGGAGGTCGGACTAGATGATCATAATGGTCCCTTCTGACCTTAGTATCTATGAATCTATGAATAAGTCTAGTCTAGTCTGTAAAAGGAAGCTTACTGGAATTCCTCTACGGGTGACGTTTTTATCTGTATTCAGAGTTCTTACTGTATTAGACATAGACTTGTGTGTTCTATTTTATTTTGCTTGGTAATTCACTTTGTTCTGCCTGTTACTACTTGGAACCACTTAAATCCTACTTTCTGTATTTAATAAAATCACTTTTTACTTATTAATTAACGCAGAGTATTAATACCTGGCCGGGGGGGAGGAGGGGGAAACAGCTGTGCATATCTCTCTATCAGTGTTATAAAGGGTGAACAATTTATGAGTTTACCCTGTATAAGCTTTATACCAGGTAAAACGGATTTATTTGGGGTTTGGACCCCATTGGGAGTTGGGCATCTGAGTGTCAAAGACAAGAACACTTCTTAAGCTGCTTTCAGTTAAGTCTGTAGCTTTGGGGCACGTGGTTCAGACCCTGGGTCTGTGTGGAGCAGACTGGCATGTCTGGCTCAGCAAGACAGGGTGCCAAGTTGGCAGGGAAAGCTGGGGCAGAAGTAGTCTTGGCACATCAGTTGGCAACCCCAAGGGGGTTTCTGTGATCCAACCCATCACAAGCCCTTTTTGCTACAGCATTTCCCTGGGACCTCATGCTGAGTTTCTTGTCCCCTCTCACCCCTAAATCATTTTATGACTTGCTTACCCATATATCTCAAATGATAACTAACAATACACCCACACCTGTTTTGGTTATCAACATACCTTTACATGTATACTCAAACTGCAGATAGCTTCTGAATGCAACTGTGTTTGTAACTCCAGCTTCGCAAAGTTATGAAAATATACCATCATATAAAGAAAAATCTACCTACCTTTTTATCCTGACAACAATTATAATGAGAAAATTGGTTGTATTTTACTTCCCTCTCTATCTCCCCCCCGCAAAAAAACCCCCCAACAACCCACCCAATCCCAGGAAAATAATTGAGCAGAATTTTGCGAGGCTGCCTTACTCAAAGCACAATGAAGTATCATGATTTTCCAAAGGAAAAGTTAAATATGAGGTACTATAGTTTCTTCATTTATTGTGCACATATGGAGATAGGGAGATAGAGCTGAGAATCACAAAGGAGATGTTCAATTATTTTCTCTCCAGTAGGTCTATAAAGCATCCCTTCATAGGATCTTGAGGATCCTCTCACAGTTTTCCCCATGCCTAAGGTCCCATATCACTGCTCTGCTGGCCCAGGAAGACTAAGGACTATGAATTTGACCTTTGGTGCTTGCATGGCACCATTTAGCCCCTCTCAGCATATTTGATTTTCCTTTGTATCTCTGTGGAACATGTTCTGAATGCCAGGGTTCCTGTCACAGTAGCTTTAGGAGTGATTATGAACCACCTTCTTTGAATTGTGTCTGCACACCCAAACTAAATAATGCCATTGTCTTGGGCTTTTTCTTGTAATCTACAGCAGTTTGTTCCATCTGCACTACTGTAATGCTAAGTGTTACCACAACAAGAAAAAAGCCCTGCTAAACCTAATGCATAAGCCAGAGAGGAAGGTTTTAAAGTGAAGGCAGCTATAGAACGCAAAGCAATGTCTTGTGTAATGCATATTTTGTTGATTCCCATCAGGATTTGTTGGCTCTCAACTCCTTCTGTGCAGGAAACTTACAATATATTTGTAAAGCTCTCTCAGTGTACATAAGGTCCTTTGTCCTGCAATACTCCAGGTGATACGAGGCAATCACGGAAGTGCTGGTGTCTAGTAATATACAGGCTACCTATTGTTCTGGCTAATCTGCTAATTTGTGAACAGCTTGTGGTCCACTAAGACAAAACTCCTTCAGTGTACATGAATGAGAGCATCTCCATGAAAATATAGGAACATACATTTTAATTGAACCACAGGAGCCTTCCTGAATCTGGCTCGTATCAAAGCACCTTAGTTCAGGTCTCGTGACAGCAGATAATATTACTCATGTGCCTCTTTTGGTGTGCTGTATAAACACGAGGATTCAGATCTACTTCCTTTGAGTTTAGAGTTTGACCTTTCCAAGGATGAATGTGCAAAACTTCCACCAGTTTCGTAAACGCGTTAACTTAATCATTCCCCACAGCAATCTTGCAACTAGTGAACATAAACACAAGACAGTTATAGTAGGTAACCTGGTTGAGGCCTAAAGGTATGACTGAACTATAGGTGTTTAATAAAATAGGAAGAGAACATCTCTTACATATTCAGTGAACTGAAGGAATTCCTCAAACTCTTGATCCCCATTGGTTCTCAGTTCCACTCTCCCATCCTCCTCATCCAATCCTCCTAACTCCTACTGCTCATCCAGTCCCATTCTCCTCTAGGGTCAGACTAGAGGATCCTCTTAATGATCCCTTTCAACCTTAAAATCCATGACTTTTTTAGTCCCAGTCTTCTTCCTCTACAATTCCCAGTCCCACTTTCCTTTCCCTCACAACATCCAGACCTAGTCATGTGTGTCCCCCGCAGGTTCCTTGTCTCAATTAACTCCTTGTCCCTCTTGGTCCAGTTCTTGTCTCTTCATTCAAATCAGGCAGCTTCCTCCTCCAGGCTGCCTGGGTGAGAGCAGGTTGAGCATGGAAAGCACTGGAGAGACTGCATCCTTGCTCTAAGTTCTGGTGCCCAGCATTGGCAGCAGCTCAGCACTGCAATTGCAGGAAAAGTCCTACTCAGCTGCAGGCTGGAACATGCCCAGCGAAGATAGAATAGTTGGAGATTTTAGCTGTGAAGCTCTAGTCAGCCTCTTCTGAGGATGTGAGAACTGAGATTTTTCTAAGCCTTACAATTCAGCCAAATTTGGGCAGATTTTTACAAGAATGGCAAAAAGACACATACCTGACCAAAAGCCTCCCCTCCCCCCATTTTAAGTCCCTGCTCCAAAGCATGGGGGTGCTAGAACTTCTCAAGGAAAGGTCTCAAGAAAGTTTTTAACATGGACAAAAAGTATTTTTCATAGCCTCGTTCTTGGAAATAGCAGAACTGGTTTGGTTGAAAATTTCCAAAACAAAAAATCATCCGGAGTCAAAAATCTGGCATTTCAGTCAAATGGTTAAAGTTTGACAAAAAGTGATAAGCAACTGAAAACAGGGTCTTATAGTGGAAAGAGTTAGGCAACCTCAAGAACAGGTGATGTTCCCAACTCAGCCTATAATTAATTTCATTGAGATCTGGAAAAATAGTAGTTATGTGGTATTTGCATTAAACTGGACTCATTGCTTCACACTATGTTTTCACACTTATATTATAATTAAGATCATGTACTTCAACTGGGATATACTTTACTGTTAGAAATTTTGTCAAGGCTTAGTGGGGATGGCCTAACATAAAAACACTAGAGAGGGCGAATAGGTCTCTGTACCCTCAGGGTATTTTAAACCTATTTCATGTTTCATGGAGCATTGTGCTTGGTTAAATAATAGATTGTGACTTAGAAGGATGAATAGGGATGGCTAATGTGAGCATGATGCCAATTTTATCATCAGCATAGTACAATACTTTCAGCTATGTTATTATTCTTACCATAATAGTGTGTAATAGGCACTTCCAATGATATGACGTGGGACACAATTTATGCCCTAAAGAGCTCACAGTCTGAGATGTCCTCAGTTACTTAAGTTCCAAGCACGTCTTCAGTAATAAGTAGGGCCCCTGTGAAATCTGGTCTTTTGTGTGCTTTTACCCTATACTATACAGATTTCACAGGAGAGACTGGTGTTTGGTATTTGGTAGGGCCCTAGTAATAAGTGACTGAGCTCTGCAAAACAATAGGAAGTAGTTCACTGAACCAGATTATGAGGCCCTGCCAGCTATGAATTGCCATTCATGCCACATTGGTAATGAGAAGCCCAGAGGGAGGTATAAAACTGGAAACAATGACAGAAGTATGTAAGAAATAGTCAATAGCTACCGATTAGTCAGAAGGGGACACAGTAATTAATACCCAGAAGTTTCTCTGAACTCTGGTGTGCTCAGCTTCCTAATACAGGAAGTCAAAGGTAGAACAAGATCCTAGGCAATTTCATTGGGCAACAGAAATTTCAAGGAAAGCACATTTCTGCAGGGACAACTCTTCTGTAGCTGCCAGCCTGAGCCTTACAAAAAGGAGAAAAAAAAAGAGCAAGAGACCAACGCTAAGAGAAAAAAGAAGGATGTATAGTAAGACAGCAGTGTTCAGCAGGGGAAAAAACTTCCAACAAAAAAACCCAACTTCCCTCCACTTAATTTTAATATCCTGCATACATTTTCCCATTGAGGATTACACGAGCAATCAGAGCTCACGAAAGGGTTACCAATACCTGCTTTTTGTAGTCCACTAACTACAAATCAAGTTAATTTATTCACCCCTTTGACATTTGTATATGATACAATATCTTAAAGGTGAACCAATTCAACTCAATTGCCCATGTTAATTAAAGAGAAAAATCTTGTATCTTCCTCTCTGCACTTCCTTCATAATATTTATTATTAATTATTATTATTATTTGTATGGTGTAGAAAAAAGATAGAGGAAAGTGGAAACCTAAAAACAGCACATGCAACAAGGATCAGTCAGAGAAGGGATGAAAATCATTCAGACCCACTTCTTCCTAACCTTTCCTATTGATCTATATCCTTACATGGAATGCCACAACTATGTACTCCTTCAGTTCGAGATGTGGGACTTGAGACTGATCAGTTAATCTAAATTTAAAATAATTTGTTTGACAAAAAAATCGATTCTGATTTTAGACCAGCAGGTAATTAGTCTGCTACCCTATGTGCTTTATCTTATCTGAGAGATAGCAAAGTGGACATGAGTATCCAATGAAAGAGTAGGTGTCTTGATATTTTGACTGCATAAAATTAATGATAAACTCAGTACACTGAAATATACAGTTTATTTCCTCAAAGTCAAGCAGTACAATTTGTCAGTAGGTAAATGTTAAGTGTCAAGCAAGAAAACTGTACACATTTTCACTCTGGGCTGCAAAATCCAAACGGGGAAAACCTGACAGAAATCTTTTGCTATACAAAGGGATCTAAAATGGAGAGATGACATGAGGTGAAGTAGCAGCCATCACCTAATGATGCCAAAGGCAAAATATTAGCACCGCCATTTTTTTTAAAGCAACAACAGAGCTATTTACAGATTTACATATAACATTGGGAGACAGCCATCTTCTGGTCCCAACTAACAGAGCTTTTGAGCACAATTTAAAAAGAAGAAAGTGGGACAGGGTGACTATATATACTGCTTTGTGAAAACGACAACAGATAGAGCACTTTCAGTATTGCTATCTTTATCAGAAAGATCTAAATCAAAGTACTGTACACACAATGGAATTATATTATTATTCACAGTCACTTTTCACATACACGTCAGAGTAACCACAATCTGTAAAAAAAATTTAAAAAGTCACAGGTAAAACAATGCACACTACTTGACTAAAGCTAAACATAATTTATTTGGGAATTATTTAGCTTAGGGTTTCTTATGGTTAAGGAATGGGTCGAAAGAGAAAACTCACTGGTCCTACTATCAATTAACATAGCAGCAAATATTTGTGGGATTTTGTTAGAAGTCTAAGTTTGGTAAACTGTAAGAAGAAATTAAGGCCAGAACATCAGGTAGACTAAATCAGTAGCCCCATTTGACTTTGATGGAGTTGATTTACACCAATTGAAGATCTGGCCCAGGATACATGAATCAGGATCGTATAATAGGCAAAACTGTCCTTTTAACGTTTATAGCTGTCTGCGAAGGGCTTGGTTTTAGAGAAGTTTTTGTGCCAAGTCCCTGCAATCCAAGCAGTTCACTGATCAGGAAAAAGGGACCAAGAGAAGCACTGAAAAAGGAGGATTTTGATAATAGACAAAGAACCTTTTGTCAATATTAAAACTGCAAGAACAGTTGTAAAGAGTTGATTTTCTCTCATTCTGTTTTATCTTTAATCACTTGTACTGTTCAAAGAGTTTGCTACAGGCTGGTATCCACGCCAGCCTTAAAAGTAGCTCCTTGTTGCAGAATCTGTTTGTTATTGAAATACAGAGATAAAGGGCTTCCTTTATATAATTTAAATAGTCTATACATGAAGCTAAGATTTCCCTTTGCCCTTAAAAGCTATATCTTAACATAGAGATAATACATGTGTACACAGAGCAATTCTGTAGTATTTGTAGGAGATCAAATCAGTTAATGCCATCATAAGAGATGGGTTAGCATGATGCAAATTATCAGAGTTTTACTGGACAGCAATGTTACTATATCACCTCCAGTAGTCTTGAACTGACAAAATAGTGTCCTATCATTAAAGTGTATATGTCAACATGTGAAGTAAAAAAAACAAAAAAAAAAACATACAGATGTTCACAGTTACAAACCAGAGTTACTCTGAATACTGCACTGAACTCACGTGGCTTAGCTGTACTTACGTGGCCTAGGTGTTTATAGTGCATTTGGTGGTGAGGGAAGGAAGAAAGAAATAGCATTACATAGGTCAGCTTGAGTATAATTTAACCATTTATATAAAAAAGGTGAACTGTTGAACAAACAGAAGGAAAATAAAAGCAGTACAGTTTGTCCTGTTAACTTAGTGACTCTTTCCTACAAGGTAGCTGCGCTGGGGGGAAACCCAAAGCAGCAAATAGATTTTCCAAATAGTTTAGTTGATAAATGAACTGACCCAAACTAACAAGGCAACCTCAGTCCCATCTGGAAATCAAACAACTTGGTAAGAAAAATGCTACAATATTAATGGGCCCACAACTGTTTCTATGCCATGCCAAAAAAATAAAATAAATAAAAAACTGGGGAAAAAAGGATGTTTCTCTAAACCATGTGTTCTTAACTTCAGTAACGTAAATCTTAAATGATTTTCAAGTTGGTTTAGCCGCTAGCCAGCTGAGATTGGCTTTGAAATTATTTTCTGAAAGGAGAAAGTGAGAACTTTTCTTATATGATACGTTACAAAGAAAAAGCATCTGACGTACCAGGATCAAAGTGCTGGCAACCTGAACATAATATTAAACACATGACACACGCTTCTCCTACTTGATGGGACCGAAAAAAAGAAAAAAAAGCCCTAAAATTAGAGCTTCTTTATTCATTTACTTTTGGGCTTCCCAGCAGTTTGTACAGCCTCTGAAGACAATAAAGACTATCAAACATCTTATTTTGAAAACCATTATTGTTTGCATGCACTATTGCAACAGACTTCACAATACACTGAATTCAAAGCTTAGAATCTCTCCTCTGCCACCTGCAGAACTTTCTATAGGCTAGGTTGAGAGACGAAGAACAGCTGTAGAGTCGGGGATTAAAAAGAGGCTTTAAAAAATTAAATACATCACCCAAACAACGAGAAAGCTCATTATTGCTCGAATAGCTATTTTTCTCTTGTCTGACTCCGCCTCCTAGACACAGATACAAGTCAGGGTTTTCGCTTGCATACTTTGAAGCTGTGCGCAAGCACCAGTTTTCCAGTCTTTGGTCCGGGCCTTGACCTCTTATCTGAGCCTGTCAGGCTGGAGGCTGTCCGTCAGACACTTGAGTTGCTCCTCCCCCAGCTTGATCTTGTCCTCTAGCTCTCTCTGCTCAATGATAAGGGCTGACTTCATCTTTACAAAGTGCTCATAATCCGCTAGGCTCTCTTCGCTTAGATAGTTAGCCAAAATGTCAAAGACAATACGCTCCCGTCGGTCCAGGTTTTCCTTCAGTTCTTTCGCATCTTCATGCTGCTGAGTCAGCAGCTTCTGCTTCTCTACCAATGTCCGCTTAAGAGAAAGAGAAACATATTACAGATACCAGTTCAAGACAAACAGTCTTCTGGTCAACCTTGAAATCAGTTTTATCTGCAGGGACAAGGATGAAGAGGTGTGTGTATGACGGACTGGGACTAAGGACTTGTCTATGCAAACAATTAGTTCGTGGCAAGCTAGGGAGCGCATGTACACCGCACTAGCCTGCCATGGACTAACTGTCCATGTGGCTCCTGCTGACATGCACTAACAATTCGTGAATGTGCTTTGATCTAGTCCCATTTCAAAGATGACTAGATCAAAGTGCATTAACAAACTGGTATGATGAGTCAGCAGGGTCCACACAGACAGTTAGACCATGGCAGGGGGACATTCACACCCAGATTTTCTGTGAACCCAATGTTCTTGTAGATAAGTTGTAAAACTGCTGCTTAAAGGTTAACTTGATCTCCCAACTGCCACTGATAAATATAAATCTGATAAAATGAATTAATAGAAGAGAATTAAACCTGCAGAGACAGTAAAGCACTTAGGAATACGTTTTATAAACACTGGTAAGTAAGGTCCTTTACTTAGTGCTTAATGGTTTACAGGAAGAATTATAACAAATACAGCTGCCTGTGGGAAGCACTAGCATGAAGTAACATGGATGCCATCCTGATTTCCAGAAATTATTTGCAAGATCTACTTGCATGTGTAACCAGCAATGAATTAAACCCAGATTAGGTCTCTCAAATGACTGCCAGAGCATCAAACTGTGAAAACATCAAACTGTGAAAACACACTGCTTGGGGTTGAGAAGAGTTGACAGAGAGCTCTTCATTATGCTTAGGGCCCTACTAAATTTGCAGCCGTGAAAACACGTCACAGACCGTGAAATCTGATCTCCCCCATGAAATCTGGCTATTGTAGAGGAGATCAGATTTCAAGAGGTGGGTGGCTAGGGAGCAGCGGCTAATGGCTGGGAGCCCAGCTCTGAAGGCAGCAGTACCACCAGCAGCACTGCAGAAGGGAGGTGGCATGGTATGGGGGGGGGTGTCATCACCTTGGGGAAGGGAAAGGGCTGGCCTTCTGGGTGGGCAAGTGGGTGACCACTTGGGGCACCATGGTCACCCCCTGCCCCCAACACACACAGAGCCAGCCCAAGGCCCCTTTCACTTCCAAGAGCTGAGTTCCAGCTGCTGGTCCTGGAGGGGCTAAGGAGGGCCAGGACTTCTTCCTCTGCATGGGCTGCTCCCGAGGCGGGGTTAGACCCATCTCCGGGAACCTCCCCTAGCTGCAGGAAGCTCCACGGCTGCAGGCTGGGAGTCCAGCTCTGAAGGCCTCACAGCCTCCAGCAGCAGCACAGACGTGAGGGTGGCATAACATGGGTATGGTGCTGCTACCCTTATTTTTGCGCTGCTGGTGGTAGTGGCGCTCCCTTCCGAGCTGGGTGCCCAGCCAGCATCTGCTCTCCGACTGCCCACCTCTGAAGGCAGCAGCACAGAAGTAAGGGTGGCCATACCGCAACCCCCTTTAATAGCCCCATCCCCACGACCCTGTTTTGGGTTGGGACCCCCACACTTACAATACCCTGAAATTTCAGAGTTAAATATCTGAAACTGTGAAATTTAGGATTTTTAAAACCCTATGACTGAAATTGACCAGAATGGACCATGAATTTGGTAGGGCCCTAATTATGCTGCATACTAACCCAATATGAACCTGATAGGGTTTTCTTCCTTATTGTAATGTGCACTTTTCTAATCAGAAGTAAAGGAATATGATCATGGGGAATGGGTGTGGATAAGAGTAGGGGCAGAGAAGCAAAAACAAAAGCACAGCCCGTTCAAAAGATCAGCCTCTTCTCACTAGTCCATGCGTCTGTCTTGCTGGTACCCTAATGCATCACTCAACCAGCTCTGTGGAAATCTCGCCTGACTTTCTATTCTGAGACACACTGAATCTAGACAGCATCCCCTGCATTGTCATGAACTGCTATGCCCAAGCAAAGCTGCTTCTCTGCGGTGACCTGGAGCATCAGCAGGAGGACAAAACAACAGGCAGAAGAGATCTATGCGCACGGAAGAAGAGACAAGGATGGAGATTTTGTTTACACACATGGATCTAGGCAAAAAATGTGTAATCACATACCCTGATTTTCAGCTTTGTTCCCTACGTAAATTCTCCTTTGAGTCTCTGCACCATCAAGTGACTGATTCTTATTCTACTAAGAAGTTCAAAGCCAGTCCTTCTCTTGACAGTATCACCCCCCCCGTTCCTCGGAAGATCCTGTTAACTGCTGGAAATGGCCCACCTTGATTATCACTACAAAAGGTTTTCTCTCCCCCCCCCCCCCCCGCCCCCGCTCTCCTGCTGGTAATAGCTCATCTTAAGTGATCACTCTCCTTACAGTGTGTATGATAACACCCATTTTTTCATGTTCTGTGTGTATATAAATCTCCTCACTGTATTTTCCACTGAATGCATCCGATGAAGTGAGCTGTAGCTCACGAAAGCTTGTGATCAAATAAATTGGTTAGTCTCTAAGATGCCACTAGTACTCCTTTTCTTTTTGTCTGTACTGAGTATTAGAAAATGATTTACATTACAATAAGGCTAAAAAAATACAACTACATGTTAATGTGCAGGGGTCCCAGTAACACTAAAGGAAATGATACACATCAACATGAGAATTTGCATATAGAAAATAATCCATGAAGCTGGAATTAAAGTTCAGACTAATTTGATGCTGAGAGTAACTTGACAGTAAAAATTCTTATAAAATGTGCTAAGGATAGCATGCAACCAAAAGACATTTCAGAATTAAAGTTCAATTTCAAGAAACAAATGCTTGAAAATGCTGTTAAAATAGACATGAAATCCTAACTCTGCTCCTGTGACACCAGCCTCATACTGGCTCCTCTTCACCACTCTTGCACACCTAATTTCATAAGCCATTTTTGTAACACGGTATTTTTCACAAGGGCATGGAGGTGGGAGAAGATTATTTTCTTCTCCCACAAAGTACTCGTATGTGTGTGCACGTGGGGAAGATGCACTCAATTCCCAGATTCTTCCTAGAACTCAGAAATGCTGTTTGGAGCAGAATCAATGGCAAACCTCCCTAGAAACTCGTTTACAATTTGAAAACCCCCTGCAAGGCCAGTGACTTTTTTTTTTAAAATGAAAGCCTAAATATCTCCTAGCCATATCATGCCCTTTTAAAGTCCACCATTGCCCAATGGACCATTCATAAAGTCTTAAATTGTCAGTGAACACCTTTGCAAACATGCCTTTCCTGCGTCAAAAACTGGTCCTCAGGTCCACATCTTTTCAGGAAAGATTTTTCACAACATGATTAAAAACCTTAGATCCAGGTCTTTATTAGATCCAGGTCTTCAAAAAGTGTGTCCAAGTTGGGCAAAAGATTGCACTGGGGCCACAGGCCAGCAATGCAAAATCTGACGCAGAGAGGTGCTTTTTTCAGCTTTTTTTTAAAAATGTAACAAACAGGAATCTAAAGTCAGACATGCAAAGGAAGCAAGTCTCAGTTTTAACTATGGAAAGACTGTGGCTACCAGATAATACTATATAGCAATAAGTTTCCATTTCTCTGCTGTTATAGAAAGATTAGTAATCAATACCTGGTCCTTAAAATCCTTCCTACAAACCTACTTCTGCTGAGATTCCTATAAATCACTACCATCTGACACTGATCAGGTAAATAGGAAGCCATGACTTCCATTTTTCTGTCAAACTTTTTTTTTAAAAACGCTGTGTTCCCATCTAGCTCCACCCCATTTCTCTACTTTTTGTCCAGTACTGCATCCTGTCAGTTCTCTAAAGCAGGAACCATTGTCTTTGTTACATGTCTGTACAGTATCTAATGTAATGGGTCCCAATCACTGACTAGGGTCCTTGGTTCTGCCATAATACAAATTAATAATAGGTCTCAGAGTGGTAGTCAGATTAGTCTGTATCAGCAAAAACAACGAGGAGTCCTTGTGGCACCTTAGAGACTAACCAATTTATTTGGGCATAAGCTTTCGTGGCCACAAAAGCTTATGCCCAAATAATTTTGTTAGTCTCTAAGGTGCCACAAGGACTCCTCATTGGTTTTTTTAAATTAATAATAGTACACTGTCGACAGTGTGTATGGACTGGAACTCAAATACAATCTGTTCATTTTTAAGCATCCCAAATTGCTGAGTCAGACAATTACTTTTAGTTTGTTCTCCCCCACTTATTTTTTCTCTTCTTTGTTAAAGAAACAGGAGGCTCCTCTGCTCATCATCTTTCATCAAGGCACTTGTCTTTTAGTGTTTCAGAAAGAAAGGCATGTCAGTGCTTTTAAACACCCTGCTCTCCTAAACCTGGGCACAAAGTGTCATGCATTCTTCAGGGCCAAGCCACTTGTAGTGGGTGTATTCTGAGTGAAAGCAAGGCAAGGTTAAGAGTATTAACGAGATCTAATGAAAGCATCCTGATGTGAATTATCAACACAGCAGTTTTCTCCCCTCCACTCTCTTGCCCACCTGGTGTTCAAATAAAAAAAGCCTACCACGCTGGTTCCTTAAATACCGAAATAATACTATTGCCCTTTAGCAACCTGCCTTACCCGTTCCTCAGGAGAGGCATTTTCATCCAAGTTATTCAGGGCATTTTCCACCCTGGCCAGTCGACCTGACAGTGACAGCAGCAGGTTGACCACTTTGTCCAGGTCCCCAATGAACATCCTGAACTTGTCAAACTCATTAGGTTTGCAGACCTCTTTCACAATAGCCTCCACCTCATCTCCGAGTGCATTGTTTGCTTGGATGTCTTCCAGGAGCGTCTCCCGAGCTTCGCGCAGCACCTGCAGCTTCCTACTGATGCTGTCAATGAGTTTTTGCTGTGGACAACAAAAGGGGAGCAAGAATTTATTAGATACACTTGACCCAGCAGATTCCATCTCCCCTCCTAGAATATATCAGTTTACAAAGCCCAAAACAAAACAGGACCCCTCTACTGTAGATTCTTAGGCCTCAATCTTCCTCTCATTGAGGTCATCAGCAACACTCTCACTGACTGAGAAGATGGATCATGTCCTTAATTTGCTTTGTTACATGGCAAACCCCCAAAGAAACACCAGCCATTGATTCTGATTAGCAGTGGTCTGTGTGTTTATGACTGCAAGGGAAACTGTGATTATGGCTGTGACTGTTGTCCAACTAGAGAATTCAAGTCTACAGATAAAGTTTTTTGCAAGCACATTATCTTACATTTCATTGCTAAAAAAGGCTTTCAAGCTCCAGGAGAATTACTTCACATGGCAAGAAATCAAAGTTACTCTATCTTGTTTTTTCTCCACCAGGGAAAGGGGGAGAAGAAATGAATTTGTTCTTTGTCACTCACTGGGCTCCCAGGATTCTCTCCATTTCCTCCCCAATCCTGTTATAGACACTCCTTTGTGATAGATTAAGGGCAAATCTGCGACTCTGCCTACCGTGGAGCTGAGAAGCCAATCAAATGTCAGTCCAAGGAGTAGAACACTTCACTTAAGACATATGGTCAGCTGGCCAGAGAGCAAGGAGGTACAGGTGTTCACAGCTGATTCCTGGCCCCAATTCTTTTGTCCTCGTCATCATGCTACGTGTTACAAGAATTCTTCATGTCTCACACGTTGAGGGTGTCACTCATTTAAGTCCCAAAGTTATCTGCATCCCACAGAAATCTAGTCTCCCCTCACTTTTATGTAGAAAATTGTTTACACAAGAACCAATGAATCACAAAATTATTATTAAGGAATAAACACCAGCATCACTGCATGAATTTTTATGAGTCCCTGTCACACAATGCAACCCACATCTGGGGCATGGCAGGTTGAAAGGTATGCACATTACAGACATAGGATGTTCATCTAGGCCTTGGTAGTGTTCTGGATTCAAAAAAAATCAGGACACAAACTTTTGATAGACCTAGGTCTACGTTATAAGAGCTCACCCTTTGGCAATTCACCACCATGGCAGAAGACAAGATGTCCTTTGGAGCTCACTACTGCTATTCCTTAGATCGGCTTCCAATTCCAAAAGCCGATTACTGAGTAACAAAAGTACTCTCTCCTCCTCAAAGACTATCCCCACAGCACTCTCAAGCATAACCGTTCTTGGGGTGGAGGCTAATGGTGCTAAGCAAAATATGGGCATAAAAAGCTAGGTCTTCCACATGGCAGGTTAATACTAACACATGGCCTGCTACGCTGTTGGGATCTTTTACTTCCTGCCAGGCTGGGCCCAGCTCCCTGCTCCAAGAGTTGTGACCTAGCGCATAGAGTTGCAGCGCTACTCAAGTTTGGCCCAGCTGCAACTCTGTCATCATGTGGGGTGGTGCTGCAATTCCATCTGCCAGGTAGCAATGCCCGGGGTGGGAAGCCGGGCACCAACCCTGCGGAACAACGGCTGCAGGAGCCACTGCTGTTGGGTGAGTTTTTCATTTTATGTTATTTTTTATATTTCCCCCCCTTTATTTCATGCTATTTTGTATTTGTGAAAAACACAGGGCTCAACTAATTAGTACTTCTACAGCACCTTCCATCAAAAGGTCTCAGAGTACCCCCAAAAACAAGGCCCCTAACATCCTGGTGAGGTAAGTATTATTTCCATTTGATAGAGAGGGAAACAGACTTGCCCCGGTCATGCAGTGAGTCACTGTCAGAGCAGAACCAGAGCCCCAGTCTCCCGACTGTGTTCTCTGCTGTTACCATGCTGCCTCCCTAAAAAAATTCATCCTTTGGGCTGGGGTCTTATATGCCTGTAAAGGACAACAGCATGCCTCATCTTTCTGTAAATATTAATAATTTTTCACCTGTTAGTGTCGATTTTTAATGCAGGCTACATAGTCTGAGATGTTAAGTGGTATTGCAAAATAATTACCATGTTTGTTTTTCTTTTAAGTTTCTTGATTTCGTGGCACACTCGTTGGGAACTCTGATTTCAACCAACCAATTGAATACGTACAATTAAACAGAAACCCATCCCTGTTTCCCAGGAATATGTTACTGACCCTTACACTATACACAGGAAGGTATAGCCATCTGCAGAGTAACACAGAGTAAGCACTGACAGTTTGTTTTGGGAACCCCCAAAACTCAGCCACCCTAACAGAGGCCAACTGTAGCTTAAAACCTAACAAAGAGTACTTCTGAAATCAAACATATGGATTATCAGGGCAGGCTCTATCTTGTTTTGATTTAATATTCTCAGGCCAGGTTAATCTGTATCGGGGTTATCTGTTTGTCTGGGTGTCCAAAAGATTAAGGTAGCAAGCAGTTTTACAGATGCATGCTCTACTAACGGATTAATCGGAAGGATTTGATTTTTTGTTCCCTCCTAAATGCAAATGAAGTTTGATTTGGATTAACTGGGTCAGGCTGCTGTAGACCTATTTCCTAGAATGCCATGCAATTTAATAATCCTACTATTTTATTACAAGATGCATGATTAAATATAGTCATGCTCTGTGCTATATTGCCCTCCTAATATGCCTAAAACTAGTCATGGAAGGACCACCTTAAATGTGAGGAAGGTAGATCAGTATACATGCACATAACCTTTCTTCTAAGACTGTAAGTAGACACATCAATTTTGATGTGGACACATATTCATTGGGAACTGAATTGAGATGATTAACTCTTTCCACACAAACCACCAGAGGAAGATGATTTTGAACTCACTACTGACCTTTGCTAAATATGAATATGGGACCTACAAAACAGATTAAAAACTACATATCCCATTAAAAAGAAAAGGAGTACTTGTGGCACCTTAGAGACTAACCAATTTATTTGAGCATGAGCTTTCGTGAGCTACAGCTCACTTCATCGGATGCATACCGTGGAAACTGCCTAATATCCCATTAGTAATCCACTGAGCCATAATGTCTTCCTGACATCAATTACAGTTTTGAAATGGGATGGGGGTGAACTGTAGCTACCAAGTTTATTAGTGTAGACCAGACCACATGGACCTGATTTTCCGGAATCCTTGTTACTTTGAATAGTAGCAGAGAAATGGACTGCACCCTTGTTAATTTCACTCAGCAGCAGCTTACCAAAGCAAAGCTATCAGCAGCAGCAGAGGAGATTGTACTCTCTCTCTGCAGGCTTGGGAAGACAGCACTGCACTGGTTTTACACTTGTGGGTTTACACTCAGTTCTCTGCCTCATTTCACACTAGATTCATGTCTGAAAAGACTATAAAACCTCTCACTCGCCGCAAGCAGATTTTTCAAACCCAATATAACTTCAAGGTCCCTTTTATTGCCTTCCTACATCAGTTCAAATCCATTTGTATTATATTTGTGCCAAGCATATTGTTCCTCAATAAACATATTGCTTTACGTGACCACAACATTTCACTTATTAGGGAGATTGTCTCTAATTATTTGTAATAGACATGCGCAATTTCTCTGCATAAAATCCCCACACCCATCCTGAGTGTTCATCAACATTTTATTATTTTAAAATAAATAAGAGAACAGCAAGTATATGCTAAACAGAGAATGGCAGGTGTAAACTGGTCCTGGAAAACCCACTGTGAATTCCAGATTGGACTAAAACCACGATTTCTCGTAACAGAACTGGTGAGTTTCAATGAAGTAACAAACAGGTTCAAAGCATACAGTGTCTCTTTTAGTAGACTGACACATAAATGACAATCAAGCTTTCAGGCCCCAAAGGCCCTTTTTTCAGCAGCTGGCAGTTATGTGAAATTGGACCATGTTATAGATCTTGGCAGTTTTATAAGGATGGCTTGACCCATTTACTGTGATTTGCATACACTGGCATGACGAGATCTAAGATGAAAGCCTGCTGGATTGAGAGCTCACATTCCACTGCATGCAAAGGAGCAGATGGGTGAGTAAACAGGAATGTGTATATCACAGACATGAGAGAGGGAGGGTGTCTAGTACCGCTATACATGGACATACTTCTCAGCTTGTATAATCTGTGTTTAGTGGTGTGGGGGAAGCGATGAAGAGAAATATGTTTTTCATGTAAACAGACACCACCACAAATAAAGAACATTTTGACTTAGACGCTTGTGAATTGTCATTCTCAATTTCTAACTTGTGCACTTTTTTTGTCAGACAACATGACCTAACAATTTTTCTGTCTAAATCAATGAAAACAAAACAAACAATTATTGGCATTACAAGGACCACATAAAACGAAGCAAGAATAATTAATGCTCTTCTCTAGTCTAGTAAATTGCTTCAAACTGCAATGGAATCCTTGGCATATATGAACAGTTTTTAAAAACAATTTCCCTTTTATTCAATTGAAGGTCATTCCTACCGGTTTTGATTACTAAACGAACACTGGAGGTTGATCGTGACAGTTTACGTTCACTAAAGAAGATATCCCGGAACTGAAGGCTGCTTCTTCCCTGGTATTGCTGTTTTAAGTAAATATAGTTAAAACTAGACCACTTAACACAGAAACAGATGGCTGAATAGCACAACAGATGATTTCCCCCAGTTTCTCATGACTGGGAAGCAAGGCTAAAATCTATTTGTGCCAAATCACAAATGAATAGAATCTGGTGCTTTCAATCTAACTAAGACGACACACACTGTACAACCATCACAAAATCACCACTTCACACAGATTCTCAGCACTGGAATACTATGCAGGTCAAGACTAAGGGTATGTCTACACTGGAAACTTCAAAGCGCTGCCATAGGAATGCTCCCACAGCAGCGCTTTGAAGTGCGAGTGTGGTCGCGCGTGAGCGAGCTCTCCCAGCGCTCCTGGTAATCCACCTCCACGAGGGGATAAGCTCCGAGAGCTGGGAGAGTGGCTCCCGGCGCTCGGAGCCTGTCTACACTAGCGCTTTAAAGCGCTCTGACTTGCCGTGCTCAGGGGGATGATTTTTCACACCTCTGAGCCAGCAAGTTAGAGCGCTATCAAATGTAAGTGTAGACAAGCCCTAAGGTGCCACAGGGATGTGTGTGTGTGTACGTGTGTGTAGGGGATTGTGGTTAATGGTGTGAGCTGAGCACCCACCAAACTGCCTATCTAGCTCCAGCAATGTTAGCAGGCTCTTGCTTTCATGAGCAATAACAAAAAATTGACAGAAGACAGATGGCCTAATTTTCAAAAGCCTAGAGAAATCCAAGGGCCCACTGAGTCCAGTGGGATTTGTGGGTGCTCAGCAACTCTTTCTCAAAGCACACTTCTCTTACACACAGATACTCTCAGGTGGAAAGGTTCTACAGAAAAAGACAAAAACATACACACAAAGATTTTAAAAATATGCCCGTTTGTCTAAAGTTAGGTTCCTCGGTCCAGAGCTAGACACAAAAATAAGTGACTTGATCTTTCAAAACTGCTGAGCACCCAGGAAATCCCACTGGCTTAAAACCAGGCCTCTTATTTAGATGCTTACCTGTGAATTTAGGAGCTTAATTTGAGGCATCCAGGTTTGAAAATCCTATTAAATATTTCAAAGGGCAAAACTGTGTTACCTTCTTTTCTGACAAGTCATGGTCAAGCTCATCTTCAGAATCCTCTTCGCTCTGCTGCTGCTGTTGCTGCTGCTCCTGCATGTCCTTCATTTTAATCAGCAATTCTGCTTTTGGTGCAGATGTGCTGTAGTAAGTGGAATTGGTTGTCAAGGAGATGGCAGAAGGCATGCCCTGCTCCTCTTTCCTGGTAAAAAAAACAGTCATAACTTTAATTAACTGCCTGACATCCTGAGCACTGAAAAGAGAGAACAGTCTTTCAAACCCATCATTTTGCCAAGTAAATGGACTGTTTAATGGAAAGATGATAACTATGGCAACAATGCAGGGTCAAATGTCGGAGGAAAAATTGCCACACTGGAAGTCACAAAAGCTAGTTATCAACTTAGGCAATTAAAAGGAACTAGCAAAGCCTCCAGCTGGAAGCAATTATTCGCAGTCTGTCTTTTAATTGCACTTTGTAACAGTGATTAAATCATTATTTACTATTCTTGATTAAACAGGCATTGGTATGAAGGCAATGGTTTTGTCTACATCTGTGCTCTCACTGGTTAGTGATTCCATAATCCTCAAAACACATCTTCTGGTGAAAATGCAGCAGACCACATTTCATTTTTTCCATTATGAACCTTAAAGATCCTATTACTTTATGCAACACTCTCTTGATTAGTTGAAAAGTGGTCTTTATGGGGATTTTAAGAGACTCAGGAAGCAGAGTAATAAAACCAGAAATATTAGCAATGATCAACAATACCAAAAATACCACAGCGGATGAAGCAGTACTGAATTTTCAAAATGCATTTAGTAAACATTTTTAAAGTGAAAGAATTAGGACACTGTTAACGACATGATTAAAATTCATAACTGGTCAAGGCAGTGCTTTAAGAAACATAAATTTAAAATCCTTTTCTTCTCTATTTTCTGTCTGAACTCCCCCATCTCTTGACTGGCACACTGTTATGCAAGCATGACTATCTCCAGCTCCAAATTAATTCAATGGAATTAGCAGGATTCAAAAAAGAATCAGACATTTACATAAGTAAGAAGAATACCCAATATTATAATAGTAAAACAAAACCAAGACATTTAGAAGGGATATAAACCTTCATGCTTCTGGGCATAGAGTGGCCTCTAACTGTTGGAGGTCAGGCAAAAACTTTCTCCGAGGGCAGATTATCCCACATTTATTTATTACAGGCTTTTTTGCATCTTCCTCTGTAGTGCTTGGTGCTGGTCACTGTTGGAGGTAGAATATTGGATTAGATCAGTGGTTCTCAACCTGCGGGCTGCTTGCGGCCTGATCAGGACACAGATTCGGCCCATGTGACATCCTCAAGGCCATACAGGTAGTATTGTGTGGATGTGGCACACAACCCAGAGAACTGCATATGTGGCCCACAATGGTAAAGAGGTTGAGAACCACTGCTTTGATCCAGTATGGCAGTGCCTGTGTTCCTGAGTGTGCATGATTGTTAACAGTTCTAGAAAAAGACTGCTTCCCTAGATCCAGAGACCAGCTATAACAAGGACAGTGACAATGCAAGCTTCTCCATAACCCCATCCAGTATTGAGTCTTCAACCTGGAGGGCCCTGCCTTTGAGATTAGGAATATGTCTCTGCTGAGATTGCTCACAGGATTCCAGTAAATATCAACTGTGATGAAAAATTTTGCGATGTCAGCATCTGTCCACTAGCAAACAAAAAAAACCTTGGTATAGAGAAGCCTTCACCATTAATGTGAGAGAAACCTAAACCAAGTTTGTCTCACACAGGCAGAAATTTTGATGCAACAGCCTTCAAGTTCCACTTTAAAAAGCACTACGATAACCTCAGTGCCATTATCTGTGAGAACTCCTAGAAACGGTTTTTAAAAGTTCCCATAGCGTATTGATTATAACCACGCTTCAGGCTACCAAATTCAGGGCATTACACAATATAAGGTTTCTCATCGAACTTCAGGACAAAATTGTATCTGAAATTGCACCAACACTCAGAGATCAAAGATCTGTATGATTCAACTGCTTTTTTGTTATATTTTACTGTTCTGTTCCCATTCTCAACTAGGTAATAACAGGTTACTTTGATCCAGGTTATATTATCTATGTTCATTTTAAGTTTTCTTTGTAAGCCGTCTTGATATTATAAATACTAAAACGTTGCTCCTTTCCCTGTCTGGACCTCATCACACTGGATGGTCTTAGTGAAATTTCTAAAGCCTTTGAGAATTGTCTCATGATAGAATTCTAATTGTTCCTTCCCAAACTCCCTTATGTGATTGTTTAGCTTTTCCCAGTTTGGTTGTGGTGTAATGTAATAAATATATTACACCATAACTAACTTGTACAGAGCTTAACATATATATGTTCTTTGCAATAGGACTCTAATTTTTGCTCCTGTGATTATTGATCTGGTCAATAAATAACACTGCCAAAAATGCCATTTTAATGGGAATACCTAAAAATGAACAATATGAAGAAGGATCCTTAAATGTTTAGGGAAAAATACAAAGTTGGACAGCAACAAGGGAAAGGTCACTGGATTGTGGAAACACTTTACTCACTTTTCCTCTGCAATTTTTGGAGAAGGAACTTTTGGTAGGAGCTTTCTGCGTTGTTGAGCTTCTTCTAAGAGGTGTTCGTCTTTAGGGAAGATTCCCACCATCAGATCCATCGTAGTTTTTATTTTCACATTAGGATCCAAAATATCTGCTAGAGATTTATCTTTTCCCACAATCTCTCTGGCTAGTTCCTCAGACTTCCAGTCTTCAAAGGTCTTCTCTTTGGCCTTCACGTAGCTGATTACAGGGATGGAGGCATCACTGTCCTTCAAGTTGTTCCCAAGTGCTTCGGCTGATTGTGGGTCAGGGAGTCTGGTTTTGCTCTCAGGCTCTGGTTCTACACCCTGCCTTGTGTAAGCACAGAAACGTGAGTAGGATTGCTCAGAAGTACTGAGTGTTTTAATCTGGTCCTTCTCCAAACCACTAGGTAAGGCAGGAGGCTCCATGGTGCTCACGAGGTTCTGGCGACTTTCCTTCTCTGCATTGCTCTCAGAATGAACTATCTTGATGGGAACCATTTTTACTGTAGTGTTGTTATCTATCACCCTTTCAATTCTGGAAAAAAAGAAAGGGAAATTAACTGTTGTAAATTCAAGATCTTTTGATGCTGATTCTTATCCATAAAAAGGGAAAAGGTCTGTCTGTATGCTAACAAAGATCAATTTATTAATACAAGGAAACCTTTTCTCATATCACATCTCAAACCCTCAACTTAGGGATCTACCTTTTCTCAGACATTTTAAAAGTAAATTATTATTTCACTTACACAGATCTCCAGCATTAGCCTCACACTACATAAAACATGACTTCTCTATAGGCTACAGGACTGACAAAGTACAATACTTACACCTGTCTTGAAACAGTTCAAAACATGAGTTTATAAAAAAAATGCATTTTTTAAAAATACCCTGCACATAAAATATGAAAGTCTCATAATCAGAACCTAGTTTATCTTTGCATAAATAGAAAAAAAGGAAGAAAAAATGAGAAAGAAGGAAAGAAGAAGAAAAAACAGCTACTCAAAAAAGAATAATTATATTTAAGCCTAAGTTTTTGTCACGGGTATTTTTAATAAAGATCATGGACAGGTCATGGGCAATAATGAAAAATTCACGGAAGCCTGTGACCTGTCCTTGACTGTTACTGAGAATCTCCATGACAAAATGAGTAGCCTGGGCAACCGGGGGAGAGGGGGAAGAGGTTGGGAGCTCCGGGCTCCCCCTCTGCTGGCAGTTCCCCCCGCCTCCTGCAGCGGCTGGGAGGTCTAGGGATCCCCCCTGCTGCCCACAGTGGCCGGGAGCAGCGGGGGTCCCTCTTGCCGGCGGGGGTCTCCCCTGCTGTCCGCAGCGGATGGGAGCAGCGGGGATCCCCCTTGCTGCCGGGTACCCCATGCCGCCTGCGGTGGCCGGGAGTGGTGGAGGTCCCTCTGCCACCCTCAGCGGCCAGGAGCAGTGGGGATTCCCCCTGATGTCCGCGGGGAAGGTGGGGTATGGGGGAGCGGCGGGAGTCCCCCTTGCTGACCGTGGCGACCAGGAGCTGCGGGGTACCTGCAGCTCCCAGCCAGCACTCGCTGAAATCATGGAGGTCTTTGGAAGTCATGGATTCCGTGACTTCCATGACTAAATCAGAGCCTTAATTATATTCAATTCTGCATTGTTTTGTCAGTGACAGCCTATTGCAGGGATCCTCTAATATATACTACTGAGCTATCTTGTGCTTAAGACAAGACATTCAATCAAGAACATATCTTTTTTAATGGTAATTTAGATTTTAAATTAGAAAATAACATGTTAGATAAACAGCAGCTCTGTTTACACTACTGGAGTGTGTGTGCTGTATGTACAATATAAAACCAAAACACAGATGGGGTGGTTTCAAGTTTGAAGAAAGTTTAAAATTATTGCTTTAATGTTGTGGGTTTGGAAGGTTTAGCCCAAGTAAAGGAACACTGGTAAAATATCTGGTTTCTGCTAGCTGGCTTTCTTTTAGATTAGTGACTGAGAGACATACACATATTGCTGCTTGGCTATATGTGTGGGTGTGTCCCAGAAGTAAAAATAAAGCTATACTTTACTGTACTTTCATGGAGAACAGAAAATAAGTCAATATTGTACTCCTCTGCAGCAGTAATCTATATATTTATATTTGTGTCTGTATGAATATACAGACTATATTACACACATTCACTCACCCCTATATGAAATGACATATATAGGTGATATTTTGACTATACTGTATATGCAATATTCTGATAGATCTAAAAAAGAATTCTTCTTAAAATAAGGGGAAAAATCCTTCTACAGTAAGGATCTTTTCAGACTGTCAGTTGTTTTGGAAAGTTCACACTCAACTCTGTCTTTCACGCCAAGCTCTCTCAGCTCACGATTCAGCAAATCACTTAAGCATGTGTTTAAGAACCAGTGACTTCAATTGGACTTATGCACAAAGGACATGTTTAAGAGCTTTGCTGAAAAAGGACCTTATTTCTTTTTTCTTAAAAAAAAAAATCATAAGGAAGAAAAAAACCCACCTTAAAAATGAAAGACAAGAATTCTACACTAAAATAGCAAGCATCAGTCGAGTGATAGTGTTATCACACTGCCCAGTATCAAATATATATGGTGAGATTTTCTAGAGTGCTAAGCATTACTATAACTCTGATCTACCCAAAGTCAGTGGTAAAATTCCTTTTGACTTCAGCGGGAACAGAGAGAGACGCTGGGTGCTTTTGAAAATCTCCTCTGAAGCACATTCAAACTGATGCATGCACATACACACCCATGAAACCCATTACATATTTCCTAATCTAGTGTATGAAATTCCAGATCCTCATATAAACTACACTTATGGCTATCACTAAGCTGAACCCACAAAATGGCATAATTGTTTCCATAGCATAAATTATTGAAGAGTGGCTGCTGCTGCTCTGTGGTAAATGTTGAAGCCAGCATCCCATCATAATCCCAGTTTTTATTATCTCCTAATGACCCCAAAAAAGAAAGTGATCCCACGAAATCTGGCATCCAGCCTCTTGAACTTGAGTATAGAGATTTTCACAGAAATTTAGTAAAATTCAGAAAATAAAGGTGTATTAAAATGTTTTGCCCAACTATGAGTGGTTTCTAAGCCACTACATACAGGGAGCTAAAACAATTATTGTGCAAGAAAATTGAATTCATTTTGGTGGCACCTATTCCAGAAGCTTACATGTGAGATACAATTATCATTATCTGCAAATTATGAATTTTGAGGGTTTTTTGTTTTTTTTCCAAATAAAAGTTTTGAAAGCAGCTTGGCTATGGAAACTTCCCCACAGTTCACTTAGTCAGAAGTTCCCTAAATTAATGTGTGAGTGTGGGGGGAAAGGGAATATGTGGGGGATAGGGGACTGGGGAGAAATGCGGAGGAGAAAGAATCAGATATAGAGCCGGGGCAAAGGACCAGAAGAGACATGGATTGGGTGGGGATCACACAGTAGGATTGCAGGTAGGTATCTTCTCTGCTTTTTGAATGACCATGTACTAGGCAGGAGGGGGGCAAAAAGTTGTACTCCTGTGGGAATTCTGTGCCATTGCACAATGCAGAATTTTGCAGAAAATGGTGTACGTGCAAAATTTCCTTCTCTCCTCCCCCCAATGAGCTGCAGAGATGTTGGCCATCACTAGGGGCCGCTGGACCCGGCATAGTGCAGCTTGCAAATAGAAGACAAGGCTAGGGGGAAGTGGGAGGGAACTGGAGGGTTCCTAGCAGCTGCAGTTCCCAGCACGTCCTGAAGAAAGGACTTGGCACGCAGGAAACTCCGTGCAAGCCTGGGACCCAACATCAGGCTGTTTCTCCCTCTGGATACTTGGGCTCTGGGGGGTAGAGGGTGTGAGTGTCTGGGCTGGGGGGGGAGCGTTGGACTCTGGGGGTACAGGGTGAGAGTGTCTGGGCCGGGGGGGAGGGGCGGGCACGCAGCTAGGCTCTGGCGAGGAAGGAGGTGATAATGTCTTTGCTGAGGGGGCAGGGGCGGGCACGCAGCTAGGCTCTGGCGAGGAAGGAGGTGAGAATGTCTTTGCTGAGGGGGCAGGGCTGGGCTCTGGGGGGAATGAGGTGTGAGTGTCTGGCCCCCCGGCTGGGCCCTGGAGGGGGAGGGGGCAGAGAAACAGGAACTGGGTTTTCATAGGGGTTTCTTTAACTCTCTACTCCTGGGGAATTATTGTGTGTGTGTGTCTGTATTGTTACAGATATACTTGCTGACAGGTATTTTGAAATAAATTACCAAAATAATTGAAACTGGCGTGATTATGTAGTGTTATTTTGACAAATACAATTTGCAGAATTTTCAAATATTGTGTGTAGAATTTAATTAATTTTTTGGTGCAGAATTTTTAATTTTGGAGCACTGAATTCCCTCAGGAGTAAAAGTAGGGGGAAACGGATTGGCAGAATATGGAGGGGATGACTGAAGGGGAGTAGGGCAGGGGAAAAAGGCATGGAATGAGGTTGGACGTGACGGGGGATGCACAAAGAATGTGTGCGCAAGGGAAGGCACCAATACAGGTGCAGAGACCTTGAGGAGGTATCGATCGGAGTGCAAAGAACCTGGGGAGGAGCTTGGGGAGTGGAAGGACGATACTACGGCACTCTAAGAGGCAGAGGACATAGAGGTGGGGGCAGAGGATAGCAGACTTTGGAGAGGTGGAGTTACGGAAGGTGGGTGCAGGGGATTGGGGAAGGCATGCATCCGTGGATGGATGGAAAAGTGGAGTCTTAAACAGGTTAAATATCTAGAATAAGTTAAATGCCTAGAGCTGCTCATATGATGAAAGCTTCCCCCTCTTCTCCACACCCCTTCATACCCTGCCCTGATATCACTCCCCTCTGCACATACACCTTCCATGGACTTGCTAAAATCTGCAGAAGAGGAGCTGGGTTTGAGTGGGATCTCTTAAGAGACCCTGTCTGTTGGAGCATGGCTTTTCTCACCTCCTCTCCCTATGTGCTAATCCAATTTACATTTTTGGTGCCCATTAAGAAAACAGGGAAAATCACGAACAAACAACAAAAATATAGTTGAAGAGTTCAGGTTGAAAGAGTGCTTGAATGGAGTCCAGCCAAGGCTCCCTCCTACCCCAAACTGCGCTCTCCTGACAAAAATTCTATACTTGTTAAAAGACCTGCAAGATGTACAGGTAAGGGAACCAGCCTGCTCCTTACTGCCCCATGCAAACTTAACCCATTCAAACTTAACTTTGCCCCCTGGTTTTGTCCTACAACGAAATATGCTGTTGAGAACACACTGCTGATTTTACATATTAAGACAGATTGTCCACACTCCCTAAGGGATATGGACAGCCAAATCTTATTAAGATTAGTGGAAATTGGGCATCCAAATCCCAATGACATTTTGTGAGCAGTCAGTCTAAATATGTAGTCAAGATTTCCAAAGAGGCATAATCCCAGGGCATACAAGTTATTGGATTCAATGCTAGGGTAGGTAACTGGGTGAAATTCTATGGCCTGTGATATATAAAGGGGTCAGACTAGTTTGTCCCTTCTGCCTTAAAAATCCATGAAGCCACATGAACACTAAAGAAGGTTTTCTCACAGTATGATGTGTTGGTCAACTAGAAGAATGTCCATAGGAATAAAAAGAGTGGAATGACTGACAAGGTTTTGTGTGTGATAAGCTGGTTTTGGATCTTGTATGGTTATATAAGTATGTGGAAAGGGTAGAGAGTTTTGAGACGGAGGTAAAGGGGCCTGCAAAGGTATGGAGAGGTATGCAGAACAGGATTGCTTACAGGTTTGGATATTTAATCATATTAACTATATTGTTTAGAAATTAATACACACAAGATTCTTTTTCGTAGCAAGCTATTCAATAGCTTACTGGAAATGTATCTCTTAAATATAAATGGGACTATGTAATATTCCTGCCCTTTATTTTGTAATTGGCATTTTTGTGTGTGCAAATTTAAGGATTCAAAGTTAAAGTTGGATGGGCAGCATAAGTCAGGTGGGGCAATGGTAAATGAAGGAGAATTATATGGAAGTGGAGAACTATTAAATTCCAAATTTACTAATTATTGTGGCATTTTTGAAGAGTATTTGGTTAAAAAAGTATAATTTTACTGGAAATACTTTGAAATGCACTCTCAACCTTCACTCTTTTAAGAAAGTTTTCAATTCTAATATATTGTACACACCATAAGTACAGTGTATTTCTCCATGCAATAAAATAATTCTAGCTACGATGATGCAGAAATTGTCATGCCTATCCAATTTACATTATCAGCAAGACATCTTCCCTACAGAAAGGCAGATATGTATTAACAGTACCAGACACTAGAAGCCTACATTACACACACTAACATTCCTGAAAACTGGCATGCAAGGAATCAGAACGTGTTAAGCATCATTGTTAAATTGTATATTTATGCTAAACTACGCAATGTATTCCACTTATGAAATAAATATAGTAAAGAACAGAGATATGACACACATTTTCCCACTTGTTACAGTAACTGTTTCATTAGATGAGTAATTTGAGGACAATAAATTGTATACATACTCAAGGACAGTGGTAGAGATTTTTGAAGTGTTAATGGAAGATGTATGGCTAAATCCCCATACACTGCTTTCAAAATGTCAACCAATATATGTGCATATAATCAGGCACATTGACATCAAAGTTGTGTAAAAAGGCAATGCCAAATAAACTTAATTTACCATGTATTCTTCAATATCCATTCACAATGCAGTACGGTAAGGAACTCATTACTGTAATTCACCACTGTACCTAAGGATTGGAGATCATGTGATATATTTCACCTATTGTAATAAGAATAGTCACGCTGGGTCAGACCAATGGTCCATCATGTCTTTTGACAGTATTCTGTCTTTTGACAGTGGCTAGTGTCCAATGCTTCAGAGAGAATGAACAGAACAGTCTATTATTATCAAATAATCCATCCCCTGTTATTCAGTCCCGGTAGGGTTGCCAGCCCTCCAGGATAGTCCTGGAGGCTCCAGGAATTAAAGTTTAATCTTTAATAAAAGATTATGTAATTTGATGAAACCTCCAGGAATATGAAAAGGAGTACTAGTGGCACCTTAGAGACTAACCAATTTATTTGAGCATAAGCTTTCATGAGCTACAGCTCACTTCATCGGATGCATTCAGTGGAAAATACAGTGAGGAGATTTATATACACACAGAACATGAAAAAATGAGTGTTATCATACACATTGTAAGGAGAGTGATCACTTAAGATGAGCTATTACCAGCAGGAGAGCGGGGGGAGGGGGAGGAGAAAACCTTTTGTAGTGATAATCAAGGTGGGCCATTGCCAGCAGTTAACAGAAACGTCTGAGGAGCAGTGGGGGGTGGGGGAAATAAACATGGGGAAATACTTTTACTTTGTGTAATGAAACCTCCACTCCCAGTCTCTATTCAAGCCTAAGTTAAATTGTATCCAGTTTTCAAATTAATTCCAATTCAACAGTCTCTCGCTGGAGTCCGTTTCTGAAGTCTTTTTGTTCTAATATTGCGACCTTTAGGTCTGAAATCGAGTGACCAGAGAGATTGAAGTGTTCTCCGACTGGTTTATGAATGTTATAATTCTTGACATCTGATTTGTGTCCATTTATTCTTTTATGTAGAGACTGTCCACTTTGACCAATGAACATGGCAGAGGGGCATTGCTTGCACATGATGGCATATATCACATGGTAGATGTGCAGGTGAACGAGCCTCTGATAGTGTGGCTGATGTGATTAGGCCCTATGATGGTGTCCCCTGAATAGATATGTGGACACAGTTGGCAACGGGCTTTGTTGCAAGGATAGGTTCCTGGGTTAGTGGTTCTGTTGTGTGGTTGCTGGTGAGTATTTGCTTCAGGTTGGGGGGCTGTCTGTAAGCAAGGACTGGCCTGTCTCCCAAGATTTGTGAGAGTGATGGGTCGTCCTTCAGGATAGGTTGTAGATCCTTGATGATGCGTTGGAGAGGTTTTAGTTGGGGGCTGAAGGTGATGGCTAGTGGCGTTCTGTTATTATCTTTGTTGGGCCTGTCCTGTAGTAGGTGACTTCTGGGTACTCTTCTGGCTCTGTCAATTTGTTTCTTCACTTCAGCAGGTGGGTACTGTAGTTGTAAGAATGCTTGATAGAGATCTTGTAGGTGTTTGTCTCTGTCTGAGGGGTTGGAGCAAATGCGGTTGTATCGTAGAGCTTGGTTGTAGACGATGGATCATGTGGTGTGGTCTGGGTGAAAGCTGGAGGCATGTAGGTAGGAATAGCGGTCAGTAGGTTTCCAGTATAGGGTGGTGTTTATGTGACCATCGCTTATTGGCACCGTAGTGTCCAGGAAGTGGATCTCTTGTGTGGAGTGGTCCAGGCTGAGGTTGATGGTGGGATGGAAATTTGTTGAAATCATGGTGGAATTCCTCAAGGGCTTCTTTTCCATGGGTCCAGATGATGAAGATGTCATCAATATAGTACAAGTAGAGTAAGGGCATTAGGGGACGAGAAGCGTTGTTCTAAGTCAGCCATAAAAATGTTGGCATACTGTGGGGCCATGCAGGTACCCATAGCAGTGCCGCTGATTTGAAGGTATACATTGTCCCCAAATATGAAATAGTTATGGGTGAGGACAAAGTCACAAAGTTCAGCCACCAGGTTTGCTGTGACATTATCGGGGATACTGTTCCTGACGGCTTGTAGTCCATCTTTGTGTGGAATGTTGTTGTAGAGGGCTTCTACATCCATAGTGGCCAGGATGGTGTTTTCAGGAAGATCACCGATGGATTATAGGTGATCCTCAGGAAGTCAGTGGTGTCTCAAAGATAGCTGGGAGTGCTGGTAGCGTAGGGCCTGAGGAGGGAGTCTACATAGCCAGACAATCCTGCTGTCAGGGTGCCAATGCCTGAGATGATGGGGCGTATAGAATGCCCCAGGTCATCCAACCAAAATTGGCAACCCTAGCTTCTGTCAGTCAGAGGTTTAGGGACACCCAGAGCATGGGGTTGCATCCCTGACCATCTTGGTTAATAACCATGGATGGACCTATCCTCCATGAAGTTATCTAATTCTTTTTTTAACCCAGTTATACTTTTTTGCCTTCACAGCATCTCCTGGCAATGAGTTCCACAGGTTGACTGTGCATTGTGTGAAGACGTTCTTCCTTATGTTTGTTTTAAATGTGCTGTCTATTAATTTCACTGGATGACCCATGGTCCTTATATTATGTGAAGGGGTAAATAACACTTCCTTATTCACTTTCTCTACATCATTCATGATTTTATAGACCTCTATCATCTCCTCCCTTAGTCATCTCGTCTCTAAACTGAATAGTCCCAGTCTTTTTAATCTCTCCGCACATGGAAGCTGTTCCATGCTCCTAATAATTTTTGTAGTCCTTCCCTGTACCTTTTCCAATGCCAATATATCTTTTTTGAGATGGGGCAACCAGAACTGCATGCTATATTCAAGGAGTGGATGTACATGGATTTATAAGGGCATTATGATATTTTCCCTCTTATCATCTATCCCTTCCCTAATGGCTTGTATCATTGTTTGCTTTTTTCATTGCCACTGCACATTGAATAGATGTGTAAGCAGTGTCAGGATGAGCTCCACCCTGACATCTGGTGGTGAGGTGTGGCAAGTTGTGGAAAAGAACTTCAGGGGCTGATCTCATTTGCATAGGCACACCCACTCCACCTAGAATGAGGCCATAGCTGCCCAAATGGTCACTTTATTGGGGCAGGAAGAATAAATTGTTATTACCCTGACTATAGGAACTGTGCTTGGAACTGTACTTGGCCTTTTGTTATGATGGAGAGACTCACCATCAACTAAGTAGCACTCGCTAGGCAAGGGTCATGGGTTCCAAAACTCTGTGAATTGAGAGAGGCTGGGGACAAGTATTAATATTTGGTGGCATGGGCCCCTTGGTGAGGGCCTTACATGCTAATTGCACTTCCTCCTCTCTCCACTGTGGAATATCAGAGTTAATTTTGCTTCCATTAGGAGTCTAGTTACAGGCTGCTGAGCTCACTTTGGGCTAATGATGTACCAGCATTGAGGCTCCCCTACTACAAGCTGAATTCACCAAAGAGCTGAACTGACTAAGAGCTGAAATCACTGAGTGTTGTGTTAAGTAGGGGGGGGGAGCCTGAAGATATATTGTGGAGCAGTTTGCGGGACAGCTGGAGTGCCTTGTGGACAGGCCGGCGGAGCAGTTTGTGGGACGGCGGGAGCTGCTTGTGGGACGCGGAATGGAGCAGTTTGTGGACCGGCTGGTGGAGCAGTTTGTGGGATGGCGGGAACTGCTTGTGGGCAGCAGAGCGGAGCCGAGCAAAGCAGTTCGTGGGGCGGTTGGTGGAGTGGAGCGGAGCGGAGTGAAGGCCTATGGAGCTGTGGGACGGTCAGCTTCAGATCATGTAAGGTGCCCCTCTCTCTCCACCCAGGTTGGGAGGTAAAGCTCTGCAGATAAACTTTCGAACTCTGGGGCTGCCCTGACCAGGGACAGAGACTTTTGGGTCATTGGACTTTTGGGACTCTGGGTGATTTCGGGTTGCTGGACTCAAGAACCAAAGGGAAAGGGCATGCCCCAAATTTGCTTGGGGTGGGTCTTTGCTCATGGGTTGTGAATCCTGTTGGTTGTGTTTCCCCAACATAATGCCACACTGTTTCTCTCTGTTATTAAAAGGCTTTTTGCTACACTCAGACTATGTGCTTGCGAGAGGGGAAGTATTGCCTCTTGGAGGTGCCCAGCGGGGGTGGTATATATGTGTCCCCGGTCACTGGGTGGGGGCTCGAGCTGGTTTGCATTGTGTTATTGGAATGGACCCCCTAGATATTGAACCCGGCCCTTGTTGCTGCCAACTCTGACGGGCAGAAGGGTTACAGATGTTATTAGAGAACTATCCATGATGACTCCTAGATTTCTTTCTTGAGTGGTTACAACTAATTTAGACCCCATCATTTTTTATGTATACTTGGGATTATGTTTTTCAATGTGGATTATTTGGCATTTATCAGTATTGAATTTCATCTGCCATTTTGTTGCCCAGTCAACCAGTTTAGTGAGATCTCTTTGCAGTCAGCTTTGGCCTTAACTATCTTGAGTAATTTTGTATCATCTGCAAATGTTGCCTTGGGTTCACCTGCTTTTCCAGATCATTTATAAATACATTGAATGTGTTTCCTTATTTTGCTTTCTGATGTAACCATCACAGAATTGAGCTGTAGTTTTCAGTACCAGAATTTCCTTGTATTGAACAAAGAAAATACTAGGTCTTTAAAGAAACAAATTATATCAATTTATAATTGATGGATTACAATGCAAGTATTTCAGCAAATTCATGAGCTTAAAACACCCCCCCCCCCAAAAAAAACCCCAAAACAAAACACCCCACACCACACACACATACAAAACTTTAACCTCTGGATTCCTCAAGTTCTTTACTAGGGTAAAACAAATGATTACTGAAGGATACTGTCTTCTAGAGAGGCTTCATTAAAAACAACAGATTTCTGCCACAAAAAGGTGCTCAGAAAAGGAAAAGGTAATTTGCTAGCTGTGAAGTCACATTTTATGAAAATCATGAGGTGCAAAAAATCTAGAAAACATGCAACAGCAACATCAATCTGTCAAAAATTCTTTCATTTTACAAATGCCATTTTTGATCCTGAAAAACTGAAAATAGCCCGGATAAATCTATATCACTACTGTGGAAAATAACCAGACATTCACACAGAGAACACACCGGGAACACATCGAAAGAAAATATATAATTGCTGACCTTTAAAAAAAAATATGCCTCTTTCACTCAGCATAGCAACTCAATACTCATTTAGTGAATATCGTTTGTCTGCACTTTTCAACCATGAATTATAATGTCATATTAAGTGTTTAATGAAAACTTATATTCCTGAGCTTCCTGGAAGGGTTTATTATATAGCAGGAAAATGACTGTTTATGACATTATTGTATGCAATGTTGTTGCAGGGCCCATGTCGGTCCCAGGATATTACAGAGACAAGGTGGGTGAGGACTGGACCAACTTCTGTTGGTGAGAGAGATAAGCTTACACAGAGCTTTTTTTCAGCTCTGGGAAATGTACTCAGAATGTCACAGGTAAATACAAGGTTGTGTTTACTTTGTATTTAACTGTGACACACTGAGTACATTTCCCAGATCTGAAGAGCAGCTCTGTGCAAGCTTGAAACAGAAGTTGGTCCAATAAGATATTACCTCACCCATTTTGCCTCTGTTTATGACATTGGCAGCATGGGATGCCGTACAGCAGATTATGAACCAGCTTATATTTGCTTCAACATCAGACACAAAGTGTATTAAAATGGGGGAGGGAGAAGACTGGTTTACATTCTCTGACATTGGCTTCCGAGTCAGGTGATATAAAAAGTGATGCCACTTGTTAGCAACCATCAGCAGGCTGCTCAGGAATGCCAAGCTGCATTAAAAACTTTTATTTGGAAAAAAAAACAAACAAAAAAACCCCTCAAAATTCATAATTTGCAGATAATGATAAGTGTACCTCACATGTAAGCTTCTGGAATAGGTGCCACCAAAATGGATGCAATTTTCTTGCACAATAATTGTTTTAGCTTCCTGTATGTAGTGGCTTAAAAACCACGCATAGTTGGGCAAAACATTTCATCCCATTTAGATAGTTTCTGTAATGGAAATTCCAGTTAAAATTTTAGAACAGAGAAGCATTTCTATTGATCTACTGTCCTTCAGCAGAAATCAAGACAGACCAGTTGAATGATTCCAATGGAATTAACTGGAATTTCAAATATGGTTTAGATATTTGTTGCAGCAATTGCTATTGCCCTACAGAAGTGTGTCACTTGCAAGACATGCTGGAAAGGTTAATACTGAATAGACCCAAAGGAGGTTTCTTCAAACTTCTTCACTAAAAGCAACAGCCAATTATTAACAAAACCTAACATGGGGGAGGGGCTTCTAAAAGGCACATAATTGTAAAGGCACAATACCTTGCTGGGTTCTCATCCTGGACAGATACAGGAGGCTTGTCAGTCAGCTTCTGTGGAGCAAACTGAGGTGAAGGGGACCTTGATGTCTCCATTCCAGGTTTCTGAAGGTAGCGATACTTTGAAGACAATACAGGTTCAGATTTTAGATGTGCTTTCTCTTCTAAGTGCTGACACACATTCTCTGTGGATGCTGTTTGCCGGAGCCCCTGAGGATGAGCGCTCTTTAGTTTTCCATTGAACGCTGAAGGACTCTGAGTGTAACCCGTAATTACCTCACCAGAGCTGGGGGAAATGGACTGAATGGGCTTGCTGGGTACTGCCAGGAGTGATTCTGAAGAGGTGCTGAGTGAGGTGGAATTGTCCTGACACCTGTATTTATTATCTCGTTTGGGTGGTGGAGGCCTCTGAGGGGCAGGTCCACGTCTCTTGTTCAGCAACGTCAGCTCTGTCCACTGACTTTCCTCTCCTCTGCCTTGTGGCGGACAGGAGTGGCTCTCCTGCAATGTCTGCGGCTCAGAATAAGTGAGAAGGGGCAAGCTGCAATCCTTGCTTTTCTCATTCACGTTTTCCTGGGAGTATCTGTAATCACTGGGCAATGTCCCGGACCTTCCCCTGCTCTCCTGAGACAAGACAATAGGTTGTCTTGTGTGAAATGGTCTAACAGATGCCTTCCATTTGGGTCCTAAATTTTGGTCCAGCTGAGCCCTTTGTTCTCCTAGGTTATCTTCTGGGAATCCTGTATCAGCTTGCCTAGAAACAGAAGAAAAATCATTAGTCAGTTACTGTGCTATTATTTCCTCCTGTGTATTGCTACAGAAGTACTGGGAAGCTTGGAGACAGATGATGTCTGCCATATAATATTAACTAACAGCTACAACCTACTTTAAAATATATATAATATTGTATTTCTAATGTAATGTGAAGAGTCAAAGCACAATGTCGGTCTAAATTAGGTTATTTTGTGTCATGCAATGTGACATAGCTTTGAGTTACCTGAGGCACTACAATGCACATGGTATATCTGAACATGCAAGACAATTTTCTTCTAATTTTTGTGTAAATTAAAAGAATGGTTTCCTTGTATGGCCTTCAACACTCAATTAACATTTCTTTCAATTTCCAAGTAAGTAACGAATGCAGTGTCTAACTAAATGCAGATTATCAAACAAGTTCGCTCTCTATTATTTTAAAATGGCATAGTAGACCACATAATTCACAGCCCTCGTTAATATGGAAAAATTAACATAATCTTGGGGTTTAAATTTGCAGATATAAATTACTGATGCAAAATGAGTGCATACTGACAAAAGCATCAAATACGCTGGTACTGATAGGGTGAGGGAAGAGAGGGGAAGGGATACCTTTTAGAAACAGAAAATAAAGGCACAATATTTTGGATTGAAGTCTATATTAGACTTGACGAATAAATCAGATGGAGTCTTTGTCCCTACAGCATGAAGGATTGCTGTGGCCAACAAGTCCTGTCTCATCTTATACAGATATTTTTGTTTTACTCCAAGTCTGTATTTCTTTTTGCTTTGTAGTCACCATGTTGATGCAACTCAAGGTTGGTGCCAAGAACAAGAAGTATAGTTGAGTTGTGCTCACAAGAGAAAGACATCAGAAAAGAGAGCAAAAATACCTCTGAGACCCAGAAAGAAGGCAGGTTTGTTCTCTGCTTAGGGGAGGCTGGAGAGATACTGTGAGCTGAGAAAAGAAGCTGTAACAGAAAAGTAAAAGGTTTCACAGTCCATTATTTCATTTGTGCCACGGGACCTTTTGTTATCTGTATTTGGAAATGAGACTGGGCAAGTGTAAAAGGGACAACAAGTTTTCCTTTTTAAAAAAAACTGGAATATTTGAGTAATGAAACACAACAAAATGAAATCTGACATCAACGGTTACATTGCCACTTTATCAATCTATTGATCTCAACACGATTCTAAAGTGGAAAGCTTCCTTTACTTATTGCAGGTGTTATTTCCACAGGCATTAAAAAATTAGTGCGTACTCATATTTGATTTCATTTTTAAAAGGCAGCTCAAAATATGCTTATTTCTATTTTAACTTCAAAATGTCACAGTTTTCCACCCGCTTTCTGCCAAAATACCTTACTTTAAAACAGAGGGTTGAAAAACCTAGTACAGGTAATATAAAGATCACCTATTATTAATTTTTTTTTGAGTAAGGCACCAAACCTCCATTTTTCCATATGGCACACTGAGCTTAGTCCCTTGCATCAACTACATCATATTTGAAATTACATTGAAATTATGTTGTGTCACAACATGAAAACTTGATAACTGAATCAAGTCATCACTAGTTCCTCAGTGTGCTGTCTGGAGACAAAGTAGAAAAATTCAAGCTGCGTGGGTGCCATTGCACATTTTATTCAACAGCTGAAGATGCTGTTTTCCCAAGCAGGTCACGGTGGGAGGTAAAACAATGACTCAGTTACCAAAGGTTTGCAGTGCTGATAAGTATAGTACTATAATTTTGTTTCTGTATTTTAAAAACCTCATGTTTCTTTCCTTCTAAGGCGATAAACTGGACAGTGTCTGAAACAAACAAAAGGCCTGATTTCAAGCAAAAAGGTCACACCAAGTCTGAAAAAGTGGGAATTTTTTGTAATATTTGTATGAAACCTATGTATGCCTCAGTTTCCCTATATGCTGCATTGTTACCTAGGGGTCTCAGGCAGGCTAAGACACAGGTATCAATGGTGCCTAGCTGTCTGGGTCTTAAGTCTCATATCAGTGGAGCTCCTGAGAATACAATGGCAGATCCAATTGCCCAGTCATTGACACCTAGCAAACACCACCATAGATTGCCCCACCTCTCTGCAGGAAGCCAAGCAGCATTTCCCCAGTGGGAGAACAAAGGTCCGGAGGGGGGTTAAGCATGGACTGCGGGAAGAAGGCAAGCACACCTGGGAGTCTGATGGATGGGGCTCACTATGGTTGGGCTCTGAGCTAACCAGAATGGACTATGCTTTAATTGCATTCCTCTATAACAATTTAAGAACTTCCTCTGCTGTGTTCCAGATGACTAATAAACCCTACTGTTTTGACAACGCTGTGTGAGAGTCACTGCAAATGCTTGGAGAGGTGCACTGATCCCTAAAAAGTGTACAATTCTCCATCAAGGGTCCATCGCATTTAGACTAGCTGAACAGAGCTCACGGCATGAAGCAGGAGTGCTGCAGGCCTAGTCTAAGGAGGTGGTGAGACTGTGTGGCTTATCTTGGAGGAAAAGCGAGACCCTTAAGGGAGTCTGCCACACTGGAGAGATTCTTTCTACTCCAAGGCTCCAAGGCTGGGGGCCATAACATCCATCCTGTGGATCTAGGACATCAGGTAATCCTAGGGCTTGTCTACACACTGCCAGCAAAGGGGACTAGAGGGGTGTACAGTCTATAGGATGGTTTGGATTAAGACATAAGTAGAAGTTAGGTTTTGGGCTACACTGAAGCAGTAAAATTGACAAGAAAGCTGGCTCCCAGCTCCCCAGCCAGGCTGCTGCCGGGTCTCTGCTCCAAGCTGGGCTGCCAATCAGGCTCCCCGGGTTGGGCTGCCACCTGGGCTCCCCACTCTCTGCTGGGAGCCCTGCGGCTCCCCATGGTCCTGGCTCCCCGCTCCCTGCCAGGAGCGTGGTAGCCAATCAGACACGAGGTGCAGATCTCCTCGCCAGAGGCGAGAAGCCCCCAGCAGCTGCCTCCAACTCCCAGCTGGGAGCGTGGAGGCAAGAAGCACTGGGAGACTTTTCCTCCACCCCAGGCTGGGAAGGGAAGCCCTGAGGGGCAGCAGGGTTCCCAGTGGAGAGCTGCACAGAGCTCTGGCTCTCAGTCCCCCATACTGCCCCTCTTCAGTCCATGGAAATGCTCCTGGTGAGGACACCCACCACCGACAGAAGGAGGGGAGTGTGGACATCAGCCACCACAGTAATTACTGTTAGTTAAAGTGTAAAAAAGATCAGAGATAAGTTGGAGACAGAGTGTCATGGGAAAGTAAGGGTTAGCAAGGACATAACCCAAGGTTGTTACCATTATGCTTTTTGTTATAATTGGTTTGAGCAAGGTTTGTTAATGAGTGTTTTTGAAAATTGTGAATGTTTTATTAAAATGCTATCTATTTTGATAGTATGAGAAGAACTTTGGTGCAGATGTTAATTTAAATAATGGGTAACCTAAAGAGCCATTAAGAAGGTGGTGGAAATATAATTATGGTAAAGGGTAGTTTAATGCTAATTAGAACTATAATGGAGTATAAAAGAAGTAAATTTTGCTAAATTGCAAGGGATTTCCTAATAACCTTAAAAGGGTACTTACTGCTAGGTTTCAGGATTATAAGGCTCTCCTTCATGCCATTGTCAGTAGGCTGATCTTCCATTGCTAGACCATTTCATCTTTGAGTGTGAGTATAATAGTAGTATTTACATAATTGGTAGTTGCATGCCTATTTGTTAACTAATCATTTTTCTTTTTAATACAGTTTGGTTGCATCATTCAAAGCGTTGCCTCGTGGTCCTCTACTCAATAAATTTTCTGTAACCGACCTAGAAAACTAAGTGGGGTTTTATTGCACCCTTTTCTTTAACAACTTAATATTAATTGGGAACATTTCGACATAAAGATTACAAAAGGTTACAGATGTGATGGGTTGTGCTCTAACTGCCCCATGTAGACACTGCTGCTGCACTCTAACAGGTTCCTATTACCATAATGTGAATTAGGTGCCTTTTAGCTGCACCAGCAGGCTCTACATGGGGCAGTCAAGGCGCAACATGTTAGAGCATTTTACAACTCACACCCCTCTGGTGCACTTTGCTATGCCACATAGACAAGCCCCTAGCATTTTTTCTCTTGTCATATGTAAATTTGACCATATGAATGGCCATTTTTGTTACCCTTTTCATATACCATATATTTCAGTCTTGAACTCACCCATATCGCAGATCTTTAAATAGAAATGTATGCAAATTTTCGCCAGATCCTCATATAGTGTAAGTCAGTAGTTCCACTGAAGTCAATGAAACTATACCAATTCTCACTAACTGAGAATCTGGATCATGCAGTTTTATCACTGAAATGGGCACTGTCACGGTTGCTGTGTTGACCTACTTGGACAAATGTCTTATCTAGAAGGTCTTGCCTTTCAATATGAAAAGCACATCAAAAGGACCTTGAAAGTAAGTCCTTCCCAAATGTTTCAGATGACTCCAAAGGTTGCGCCAACTAGCACTGCCAAAGTAAACCAGTTTTTAGGCCTACTGTACTACCCTTGACAGTATCTCATAAAGTGTTTAATCGCACAAATAAAAGGACTCTAACTGTGGGGAGGGAAAGCCCATAAAACAAGTATAGTTCATGACAATTCTTTGCAAATACAAAACAATAAAATGAGTAGTTCCTTGTGCAGCTCAATGTTGTTCTGGTGCTGTCCACTCAACTATTGTTAAGGTTTTGAGAACACTTCCACTATAACCCCAGCTTTTCAGTCATATGTAAACACTATTCTGAGCTCCAACTTGATAAACAAAATCCATTTTTGTTTTTGTGCAATTAAAAATTAAGGTAATGTTTTAAACTTAAATATTTGCACAAAGAAAAGGTGATGAGGCGTGGATGCCATTTTCACACTCATTACTCAAAAAGAAAAGGAGTACTTGTGGCACCTTAGAGACTGACAAATTTATTTGAGCATAAGCTTTCGTGAGCTACAGCTCACTTCATCGGATGCATCGGATGAAGTGAGCTGTAGCTCACAAAAGCTTTTGCTCAAATAAATTGGTTAGTCTCTAAAGTGCCACAAGCACTCCTTTTCTTTTTGCGAATACAGACTAACACGGCTGTTACTCTGAAACCTGTCATTACTCAAAAATGACATTTTAGAAGGTTTTTGCCAATATTATGGGTCTGTAATGCATCTAGCACAAAATTACTTCTGGAAATAGTTTATAAAGATAGGTGAAGTGCCTTTTTTAAAATGATTTTTAATTTCCACGCTTCAAATTGATATTTACATGGCAACAGTCCATAACAGTTGTGAAGGAGACATTTTAACTTATCAGTACAATGGTAACTCTTACAAACAAATGAGAAATCTCTTTCGGTCTTGGTTTCTTTAAGTATTTAAAAGGTAAGCATCCCATTTTACCAGAAGATGCTTAAAACTGACAAAACACCAAAAAATTCAGGCCGTGATTCTCATTTACCTTAAGGCCACTTCATGCCACTCTAGGAAGGGTAGAGAACATAAGAATGATCATACTGGTTCAGACCAATGGTCCGTCTAGTGCAGTATCCTGTCTCTGACAGTGGCCAGTGCCAGGTGCTTCAGAGGGAATGAACAGAACAGGTCAATTTTGAGGTGCCATGAAGTTGGAGTGAATTATATTTAAAAACAAATTTATATATTTACTCTACTTTAAGGACCCTTTTCACTACTAGAGTGGCATGACCTTGGTGTAAATGAGAATCACTCCCTTGGATTTAAGGACCTGATCCAATAATCCTTACTCACATTTGGTTGGATCTCACAATGCTGACTTAGACAATCAGAGTTTCCCTGTTGAGTTCAATGTGAGCGGGGCTGGATTTTTAAATAGTCCAATTTGACCTTTTGGGAAATACTCACATGAGTAAGGGCTGCAGGATTAGGCCCTAAGTACTGAATACCGATGCCTGTCAAAAGTAACAACAATTATTCCTCATCTAGGTAACTGATGTACAGCTTGATTTTTTTTCTGCTCACTCGTGATGCCAAAAAGTCCTTTAAGCTCTCGGATTTATTTTTTTTAACATAGGTCATAACATACTACATAATGGCAATGGTCGGGTACACAGAAAATCAAGATCACAGCATAAGAGCGTCCAAAGATGTGAACTGCATGCACTGCTGCAGCCAGTCTGCAAAGTTATATTAAACTTGACATGCAAATCAGAACTGTGTTTGCAGGCGAAAGTGAACAGGACAGAGTGCACTATTAAGTTGACATGTTCACACATCCAAAAAACATTTGTGTTTCAGAATTTCCGATGAGATGTTCTTAACAATCCTTTGGAGCGTACCACAATGAAAGCTTTGATAAATAGTACTGTCATCCGCCAAAATAAAATGAAATGAAATGAAAAAAAAATATTTAAAATGTCACACAGCGTAAATGCTTAAGGGATGCGGTGTTTCCAATTGGTGGGGTAAAGTTTAGTGGGATTGCACATGTGCCTTCATACAGAGTTTCTGCGAAAGTAAACACACATTTTACAGTGGCACACAAGATGGTTATCGGAAAAAGGTAGCTGCATTCAGCATGGGGGATAATTTACATTCAGGGTGGGTGGGTTCTCATGCAAAACATGCTAATCACGTTACCCTGAAGAGATTTGATCTTACTGTTCAGAAAGGAGGAAAAGAAAGAAAGCTTCAAGCACCAGAAGAACCCTGTGGCAAGAACCTGCAAAGTGTTACATTAGTGTAAGTACCAAGAAATTCACTAAAAAGAGGCTGATTTAAAACTTTAATTGCTCTGTAGAAAGAAACATAGACAATATGGAGCTGCAGAGATCAAGTCCACAGAAACTTGCAAAGGAAATTATAAACACCACTGGAAAATTCATCTTTTGTAAATAGAAAACAATCTTATCATAAAATGAGGTTAAAATAAATATTCCAGCAACCATGTGACACAATGGGAGAGATTTTTAATCCTTTGATAACATGATTGTAAAGGCATTGCTGATTTACTGCTTAGTGCAGAACAAAATCTATTTAATCATTGTACATTTTGATGGCTTTGGCAAAAATAAAATCCCAAACATTTCAGCTACGTAAATTTTCAGAGAGAAAAGAACTGACACAGTTCTAATATTACCAGCTTAAATAAATTTTATACATACAAGTAACATCCATAAATTTGCCTCCATTTAGGCCAATGATCCATGGTCACCTTATTTACCCATCACCAATCACCATCATCACAAGCTTCATATACCAGATCATCTTCATACCTGAGAGACCACGTCTTTCCCCACCATGCACTGCCACAATTGTGAAGGAGAGTTGCTGATTCTAGATATCCCTTGATTAACAGTAATTGTTCTCCATAAAGGTTCTGGGGCTCTAGAATGCATTGCCACTTGTGGAAAGATGTGCTGGCTTTGCAGGGCCCCTTTGTTTTATCTGAGTTTTGCGAGAAGTGAGGGGAGATTGACATACAGGTTGAAGCATAAGGGTGCTGGTGTTTGGTAAGTGCTGCAACTTGGTAGGAGGGGTGAGCCGACGGTACTGCATTTGTGTTTTGTAATTCTAAAGAACTGGCAGGGCACTCCTAGCCTGGGTGGGATGGTGCCCCCCATAAGACTTTATGGAAATATGCTTATGAATGTATATATATGACATAACTGGAATATGTTTTATACTACATAGGCCATGTAACATATCTCTGTAGAGGTTAGGATCTACTGAATCTATTAATCCTATTTGTATGCATGTATCATTTTTGTATTCAAAGTTATGAATATTGGCTGTATACTTGTCTGATTCTAAGTAGGTTTTAGTGAACCAGTTGGTCAGCTTCCTGAGAAAAGACTATTCTCAGTAGGTGCCCAATCAAGAAGCCCTTAAGCCAACAATGAACTTGGAGACGCCAATCCACATCTGAGCTTTCCCAGGAATCTGGCTTGGCTGGTAAGGAACTCAGTCATGCATGGACATGTGACTTGCCCAGGTGACCCCAAAACTCCATTTTGTAGCTGGACTTTGCATAGGAGAGAGGAGGGAGGTCTCCACCCACAATAAAAAGTCTATTTAAACCCCTAGAAGACCCCTCCATTTTGTCTTCAGCTGGCTAAAGAGAGAGCCTCTCCACCCCCAAGGATACCTGAAAGAAACTGGAACAAAGGACAATAAAGGGGGTGTAAGTGATTGCTGGACCCAGACTAGAAGGAGACTAGTCTGTAAAAGGAAGCTTACTGGAATTCCTCTAAGGGTGAGGTTTTGCATGTATTCAGTTTGATTAGACATAGACTTGTGTGTTTTATTTTATTTTTGCTTGGTAATTCACTTTGTTCTGTCTGTCACTACTTGGAACCACTTAAATCCTACTTTCTGTATTTAATAAAAATCACTTTTTACTTATTAATTAACCCAGAGTATGTGTTGATACTGGGGGACGGGATGGACGAGGAGGGGATACAAACAGCTGTGCATATCTCTCTATCAGTGTTATAGAGGGCGAACAATTTATGAATAAACGGATTTATTTAGGGTTTGGACCCCATTGGGAGTTGGGCATCTGAATGTTAAAGACAGGCATACTTCTTAAATTGCTTTCAGTTAAGTCTGCAGCTTTGGGGCCTGTGTTCAGACCCTGAGTCTGTGCTGGAGCTGACTGGTGTGTCTGGCTCAGCAAGACAGGGTGCTGGAGCCTCAAGCTGGCAGCTTTTAGAGAACGTGGTTCAGACTTGGGGTCTGGGTTTGCAGCAGGCTAGTGGGTCTGGCTCAAACCAGGCAGGGCACTGAAGTCCTAAGCTGACAGGGCAGGAAAGCAGGAGCAGAAGTAGTCTTGGCACAACAGGTGGCAGTCCCAAGGGGGTTTCTGTGATCCAACCTGTCACACTGGGTATGGGTGCTTTCTACTTATTCTAATTGAAAGAAAATAAATCAAATAAAATATTGCAGCAATAACCTCCTGGCCTAGAAAGGAAGTGGACTCCTCTGGAAAAAATCCTCTCCAGGTGTAACTGGCCATGTCTAAATCTTTACATGGTATTGGACTCTGTTATTTAATACAACTCCTTTTTCATATCCCGTCTTAACAGATGACATCTGTGGAGTCATCTCAGCACTCAGGGACTCAGTGGTCACTGGCAGAATGTTCTTACAGTACCCTCTGGATCTTGCTTTTCTTGATTGTCCCTTGAAGCCTGATCAAGCATTTTGTTCATAGATTCATAAATTCCAAGGCCAGAAGGGACCATTATGATCATCTAGTCTGACCTCCTGTATAACACAGGCCATTGAACTTTCCCCTGAAAAGCTAGAGCATAGCTTTTGGAAAAACATCCAAGCTTGATTTAAAATTTATCAGTGATAGAGACTCCACCATGACCCTTGGTTCAATTAGGCTTTTGGTTCAACACTGATTTGCTTCTACTCTGGTTACTTTAGGATTAGTTGGATGCCTTAGGCCAGGTTTCGGAGTGCTTTTAAACATTTGTTATACAGTGCCTGGGTACTATGTAAAATGTGCCACACTGGAGATGGAGATGTGTCTTGAGAATGATATGAGTTGAACTCTGGGCACATTTTGCACATTTTTATTGCAACTTAAAAGTTGATTAATTCCAATGGTGTAAAAATAGATATTCCTGATCAGAGTGACAGACAGAAACAGGAGACCTGTGTGCACTCAGAGCAGATAGCAGTGGTCTAATTTATCACTGTTAAGAGGTTCACAGGTGTGTAAAATGCATGGTTGGGCCTAAATCATTTTTTTAGAAGTCTCCTACTGAAGTCCATGAGCAATCACCAGAATGGATCATTTTGCAGTGCATGGGATGGCCCATGTAGCATCTCTGAGGCATATGACAAAACCCATTCCCCTTTACTTTCCCTCAGTATCCACCGACTTTCTCTTGTTTTACATTTAGACCTTATCTAGGCTAGGGCTGACAAGTGAGATGTTCAGTTGAGTTAACTAGCTGAGTCAGTGATAGTAATCCAATTAACATGTTGGAAACTACAATTTCTTTGTTTTGACTTGATTTGTAGGGGTGTTTATTAGATCAAACTAGATAACCTGATGTAACACTGCACCTGTAAGCCCTAGTCTAGATATGGCTTGAGTTACAATGTGTTAGCTAACATTTTAAAAATACACCATTTATCCTAGGCTTGTCTATATAGGGATATTTTACTAGTTATACAAGCATATTATATAGGTTTTAACCCATCCCAATGTAGACAATCTCATTCCAGTATCAGAGTGGCTTTCCTTGGTTGTATGCTTGCACAGTGCTTTTCATAATGGGACCCACAGTTGCTACTGCAATACAAATAACTAAAAAAAATAAAAAAAACAGCACCTTCCCTTGTTCCCAACAGTGAAGTTCTGATTATGATTAGCTTTACAATTGCTGACTCTAAAGTATATTCTAGAGAGCCAAATGACAAAATACCTGCACAGGATACGACCTTATCCTATGGTTACTTCAACAGGAGCTTTGCCCCTGAACAACAACAGCCTCAGATACTTGGCGCTTTTCAAATGCAGGAGGGTATTTTGCAAATAAAGGAAAACTTGAGATACTCATATAAGAGACTGAAAAATTAGGAGCAAGCAATTGTTTTACAACTTCCAAAGCATTGTTGCTTAGGGTAGAGCTGTCAATCTATTTGCTCTGTCCAAGAAACCAGGCAGAAAATACAGTTCAAACCAGCTCACCAGAGGAGAACCCAAACCGACAGCAGAGCAGACATCCAAATGCTCTGCTTTCTTTGGTGGATCACGACCAATAGGCTTTGGAGAAGAGGCGTATTTTAAAGAAGGGATCAAATGAATTGGGTAGTCTTTTGGAGCTCAAGTTGGGGGAAGGAAATCCAAGCATAAGGGGAGCACGGAAGAATACATGTAGCTGGAGAAGGATACAGAGGCAGCACTTACAAAGGTGGTTCTGGAGAGTTAAAAGGAAGCAAGAGGCCTGAAGGTGAAGATGAGAAATGCAGTTACCTGTGGAAGGTGAGAGGGAGGCCATGAAGGGAAGTGCAGAGGAGAGTGATATGGTCAGAGTGATGACAGAGGAAGAGACGTTTTTGCACTTGGTAGATGAAATGGGTGCAGATTAAATTACTGGGAGGCTAGAAAGACAGACGTTGCACTCATTAGGGCCAGAATTTCATCACCCTTCTCCCTCCTATAAAAGACTTGCTTCAGTAATAAATGTTTAGTGATAAATCCATTAATCCTCCAGAAGCTCACTTGGCCCCATATTTGTGTTGTAGTAAATCTTATATTAAAAGGTTTTGCTGTTACAGATTTCTCTAACATTATGGAGATAACTGCTCTCTCCATGCCTCAGACCTTGACTGGATGCCACCTGGTGGAAGATGGAAAAGAGGAGGACAACAGATGACAATAAAACTACTAAGATGCTGCTGTGATGGGAACAGACTATGATGGAGCAAGAAATACAACATTAGACAGGCAGCGGTGGAAACACTGGATTGCCTCAAGTGTCCCAAGGCACAAGAACATTTATGCTGATAATCAGTCCCCCGCCCCCCTCCCCCACCGCCTGCCCTCAACAAAACTCCTTACAACACACAATTTGACTCATGCCTTAAAAAAAGGACAGATTCCAAGATCAGGACAAATCAACACAGCATTAGATGTGCTGTAGCTGCCTTTTAAAATCTCAAAATGTCAGCTGTAAAAAATTGAACTGGATTATAATATGGGCTAATCATTACCTATATTAACCACACCTTCAGTTTGAGAGGTGTCAGGCAAATGAATGTAAAGTAGCAGCTTTTAACTCACCGCTGCAGCATCCTGTACATATTCAGAGTCATATTTGCTCTTTGCAGAGTCAGAACAGCTATGGGAGAGTCAACTATTCTGTCACTTTTGCATGTATTGCAGTAGTGCCCAGAGACCTCAACCAAAGATCAGGGACTCACTGTGCTAGGCATTGTACACACAATGAAAGAGAGAGCCTCTGATCCAAAAGGCTTGCAATATAAGATTAAGACAAGCTAACAGTCAGACAGTTACAATTACAGTTAATGTAATAAGCAGTGGACCAACAGCCTAACTTGGAGAATTGTAAATTAAGTACTAAGAGCAGGGCTATCCGAAGGGTCAAATCCTCCTACTCTCTATTCCACACTGTGCGTTAAATGTGTCTCTCTGTTATACCAGTGACACTCCCATGGCTGTTGGGATCAGTGGGGGTGATCTGCTTAACTGAGATCAGAATATGGTCCAATGAGGTTGCCCATGTGTAACTGAAAGAAGTGGATGCAGCAGAGCCAGAAGAGCTGGGAACTGAAAGTAAAGCAGAGTTCTAAGTTTGCAGGACTGGCAATTAAAAAGACCACGTTATTACTTATAAATTGAACGTGTGTTGAAGAAATCACTGAGATAAAGTCAATACAGAATTCCATAATACTGGCTTTGCAGCCGCTTTCAGACTAGAACTGCTTTTGAAGCCTGTTTTTAAGTTACTCAAATGCAAACGACCAACTGTATTCACATACCAGCCCCTTCCCCAACAGAAAGCCTTCCACATCTCTGTAGCAGTTCTTGTGTCCTGCTTTTCCATCCCTGTGCCAGCCACTCTGCACTGCAACTTCTATCCTTCACAATCAATAACTGTACACCATAGCCAGAAGGGTTCCCAAGGCAACAAAGGGCATCCCCTCTGTCCCTGCATGAGCATATTGCTTTCAAAATACGCCCACTACAGAAGAGCAAGACAGAACTATTTTATGTTAAGACAAACCATTTAAAATACTCAAATAAATGTGTTTGATCATTGTGTCACCAAAAGCCAACAAATAAACACCAAGAGAAGGAGATCAGTTTTCTCCAGGAGGCAAAATTTTATAGCAGAGCTGTCATTTTTGAAAAGAGGGGATTGTAATGGGAAGGTTGCATAACTTTCACCATTTAACAGAGGGCCAAAGACATGACTGAACTCCTGTTGAAGTCAATGAGAGTCTTTCCATCAACTCGTTCAATCAGGTCCCAAATGAATTGTGAAATCTCACACAATCAGGCCTTGTCTACACTACACAATTAAGTCGACCTATGTAAGGTCGCTGTATAGTCACTGCAGTAATTAGTGCGGGTTTTCATGTCCACACTACCCTATTCTGCCAGTGGTGCATGTCCTCAACAGGAGTGCTTGCACCGACTTAAGTGGGGCACTGGGGAGGAAGGTAGGGCTGACAGCTCGAGCTGGGAGCCCCACTATCCAGTGCTCAGAGCGCAGGGCTGGGCAGTTGTGCTCCCAGCTGGGAGCTCCGTGTGGAGCTGACTGCCTGGGCTCTCAGCGCTGGGTAGGGTTGCAGGTGTCTGTTTTTTTACCTGGTTGAAAAGGAGCCCTGGTGGTGCCGGTTGGCACTGCTGACCGGGCTGTTAAAAGTCTGGTCAGCAGCACAACTGGAGGCGGGGGCTAAGACAGATTCCCTACATGCCTTGGCTCCGCACGGCTCCCAGAAGCGGCTGCCACTCAGAGGTGGGGGGCAGCACGCAGAGTACCGGCTCTGCAGCTCCCATTGGCCAGGAACCGTGACCAATTGGAGCTGCGGGGGCGGCGCCTGCGGGTGCGAGGGCAGCCCATGGATGGAGTCTCCCTGCACCTAGGGGCCACAAGGACCTGGTGGTTGCTTCTTGGGAGCCACGGTTAGTGGTGCCGGGACCCTGCACCCCAACCCCCTGCACCAGCCCAGAGTCCCCTCCTGCACCCAAACTTCCTCCTGGAGCCCACACCCCTTACCCCCCCACATCCCAACCCCCTGCCCCAGCCAAGTGCCCTCCTGCACTCCAAACCCCTCATCATCGGCTCTCCCCCCGAGCCTGCATCCCCAGCTGGAGCTCTCACTCCCCCCCACACCTCTACCGCCCGTACCAGCCCAGAATCCCTTCCTGCACCCAAATTCCGTCCCAGAGCCCGCACCTCTCACCCGCCCCCACCAACCCTCTGCCCCAGCCTAGTGCCCTCTCCCGCACCTTGAACCCCTCATTTCTGGCTCCACCTGCAGCCCACACCCCCAGCTGGAGCCCTCAATCCCCTCCCTCACCCCAACCCCCTGCACAAGTCCAGAGCCCCCTCCTTCACCCCAAACCACTCATCCCCAGCCCCACGCCAGAGCCCACACCCCCAGCTGGAGCCCACACCCCCCTCCCGTACCCCAGCCTCCTGCCCCAGAAAATGAGAGATGGTGAAGGAGAGCGAGCGACTGAGGGAGGTGGGATGGAGCGAGTGGGGAGCGGGACCTTGGAGAAGGGGTGGGGTGGGGCCTCAGGGAAGGGGCAGGACAGTGGCCGGGGCAGGGGTGTTTCTAACAGCACAAAATGGAAGTTGGCAACCCTAGTGCTGGGCAGTGCGGTGCGGACAGGCCATGTAAGTAATGCAGTGTCTGCGCTGCCCTCACTAGATCATCCTAAGTGCTACACCAGGGGTCTCAAACTCAAATGACCACAAGGGCCACATGAGGACTAGTACATTGGCCCGAGGGCCGCATCACTGACCCCACCCTGCTGCCCCGGCCCCACTCCACGCCTTCCGTGAGGCCCTGCCCCTGCCCCACCTCTTCCCACCCCTTCCCTGCCCCCATTCCAACCCCTTCCCTGAAATCCCCACCCCAACTCCGCCCCCTCCCTGCCCCCAGGAGGTGCAGGGTGTGGCAGGGGACTCAGGGCAAGGGGTTGGGGTGCAGGAGGGGTTTGGTGCAGCAGGGGGTCGGGGTGCAGGAGGGGGCTCAGGGCAGGGGGTCTGGAGGGGTGTAGGGTGCAGCAGGGGGTTTGGCTGCAGGAGGGGCTCGGGGCGGGCTCCGGCCCGGCGTGCACCAGTGGCAGGGCAGGCTCCCTGCCTGCCTGCCTGCCGTGCCCCTGCGCCGCTCCAGGAAGTGGCCAGAACCTGGGGGGATGAGGCACAGGGATCTCTGTGTGTTGCCCTGGCCGTGCCTCCAGGCACCGCCCCCCGCAGCTCCCATTGGCTGGGAACGGGGAACTGCGGCCAATGGGAGCTTTGGGGGAGGTACCTTGAGGCCCAGCCAGGGCAACACACAGACCCCTGTGCTGCCCCTCCCCCCCTCAGGTCTCAGCTGTGTTTGAGACCCCTGTGCTACACCTCTCGTGGATATGGAGTTATTAGGTTGGTGTAATGGGGGATTTACATCAGCAGGAGTAATGCTGTAGTGTAGACACTTACAGAGTGAGGATGACATAAACTAAGCTACACTACACTAACTCTGTAGTGTAGACCAGGCCTCAGTTGTGACTCATCTGAAAAGAATTAGTGAGAAAGAAAAGGTGGATTATAAGTAAGTGAATGCACATGTGTGTCTTGGAAATCAGAAAAGATATTAGATATTGTTCCTGTCAGGTATGTTTTAATACTGATATGTGTATACACACACAGATATTACAGACAGAGCTGGTAGAATTGCCTGACACTTCCCATTATAACACTATGTTTTCAATTTTTTGTACTTTGGCAAACTTTAACCATTTGGGTTGAAATTTTCCATGCTGGGTGTCTGCCTCACGTTGACAATTTTTGGGAATATTTCTGCCAAAATATTTCTGCCATTTCTCACAAGAAGGCCAATGAAAAATACGTTGTTTTGCTCATGTTATAAAAATACTGGCAACTCTTAATTTGAGAAGATCTAATATCCCCCATGCTTTGGGGCAGGGACTTAAAATTCGTCTGGGCAGGACAGACGCTGTGTGTCAGGAATGTGCCTTTTGCTGTCCCTGCGAAAATCCACCCAAATTATAAGCCTTTGAAAAAAACTGCAATTCATACCTACTGAGCTTGCTGGAGTTTGGCACATGAATTCTTCTAAGATTCTGTCTGCACTGAGCATGCTAAACCACCAGTTGTAACTCTGGAGTGCTGTGGGCCATGCCAGACCAGGCACTGAAACTGAGAGCAGGGAGGCTGTCTCTCCTGTGCTCTTAATGAGATTCCCTGCAAGTGCCCAGAAAGTGGGGAGGAGTAAGCCACACAATTCAAATGCAGAGGGAACAGAATTTAGAACTGTGTGCACGCGTGGCTTAGGGAGAGTGAGGGAAAACACATGACGGCAGACTGGACACTTGTTGGGAGGAAGTGAAACTGAGACCACGAGTTGCAATGGGGGAGACACTGGGACTGAGAACCAAGAGTAGGGGAAACCGGGAGATAAGGGAGGAGGACCCATAGATTTTTAGGTCAGACTATTCTGTGTTGGGTGCCTGCCTCAAGATGGCTTTTTTTTAAATTAATGTTTCAGCAAAAACAATTCAGCTGTTTCCAAGAATGAAATTAGAGAAAGGTATGTTCTTGTGCCTATGTTAAAAATGTCTTACAGCTGTGTGTCTGATAACCTCTAGGGCCTCCACACTTTAGAGGAACATGAAATTTGGCAGGGATGTTGCTCTGGTGTCAGGGCTGTGCTTTTTACTGACCCTATGAAAATTCATCCAGGTTTGGCAGATTTATTAGCCTCTGAATATCTCCGTTCACACACGTTCAGCAGAGACTTGTTAGTATTTGGCAGCTAAATTCTCTAAAGATTCTGTCTGCACTGAGCATGCTCTATCTCAGGGAATCAAGGGCAGAGCAGGACTTACTACTTTTTCCACAGGACCCAGCCAGCATCTGTGTGCTTCAGAGACATTAACTATTTTATTTATCTTCACAACATCCTCGTGAGCTACGGTAGAATTACTATTCCCAATTTTACAGATGGCAAACTAAGGCACAGAAACATCAACATCCCAAGAGTACACTAATTTTAGGTGCCCAATCTAAGATGCTTATGGCCTGATTTTTCTGAAAACGTAGCATCTTATATCCCTATTTGTTCAGAACAGCTCCCACAGACTTCAGTGAGTGCTCAGCACTTCTGCAAATTAGACTCCAGGGGTGTCAAATTGAGTACCCAGAAAATGAGGAAGACACAGCCACCTTTGAAAAGATGGGTTTAAGTGACCTGCCCAGCATCACATAGGAACGCTGTGGCAGAGACAGGGATTGAATCCAATTCTCCAGGGTGGCACTCAACTGCCAAAATCTCAATCCTCCTACAATCCCTGCACACTCCTTTAATGTCTGAAACAAATGAGGTAGGGTCCTACAGACAATAGTCTCCTTTACTACACAACCCTGATTCATCCCCAGAACATATCCCTCCTGTGCATAAAACAAGACAGGGATCCCGAGGGGAAAAAACAGTACTCCGCTAGGTAATTCAAGACCATTATCATAATTAGGTTTGTCAGAATTAAATTTTTAGGTACTTTTGACAGACAATATCAATGATTATTTTTAAACTTTTTTTTCAGTTTTTATCAATTTAAATTTTCATGGTTGCAGGAAGTTACGGGGGAGATAGATAATTATTTAATAACAAGGATCAGGGGGTAGCCGTATCAGTCTGTATCCACAAAAACAACAAAGACTCCGGTAGCACCTTAAAGACTAACAGATTTATTTGGGCATGAGCTTTCGTGGGCTAGAACCCACTTCATCGGATGTATCCAAAAGCTCATGCCCAAATGAATCTGTTAGTCTTTAAGGTGCCACCGGAGTCCTTGTTGTTTTTATTTAATAACAGTAGATGCTGAGATTCAAAAAGTTAAAACTTTGCAACCCTTAAAACATAAATTGCCATCATCCCATGGCAAAATAGATTATGTAAATATTCTTAAATCAAACTATAGTTCTCAAGCATTTTTCTTACTTCGCTTATCTGTGAATTTGTATTTTCATCAATAGAAATATATTTTTGTTGGTTTGTGTGTACATGGTGAAGTTAACATTTATTGACATTTGACAATAAAAATAAAATCCTTCCAAGCCTACTCATACTGCAGACATACACTGTGTGTGGGGGAGAATGGGAGAACCTTAATTCTGGCATTTCCCAACTTCTGGGTGCTTGAGTTTGCAACCTTAACATTCTTTTGATGTCATTATTTAACCACCACGATGATGATTGCCTCATGATGATTATTTGAGGAGGCAGGTTTTGATACAAAGCACATTTAATTGCTGTTGAAGCAACAGAGCTGTTCATTGCCTTAATAATGCGGGCCTGAAGTCATGGACGGCAACGTCCAACACAGGCTACTGAAACAAGTGGTCTTAAAGACTCACTTAAGCTACTGACAAACCAAATGTTAAAAAGGAAGAGCACAAGAAGAACTATTATTTTGAAGAGAAAAAACCCTGTTCTCAATAAGCCACAGCCACAGAATAGGGGGACACACAAAACAACCAGGATACTACCAGAAATACAAGAGCAGCGTATTGTTGTTACACTATAACCCATATCCCATCTAAGGTATCTTGTGTTTTCCACAGCCAAGCCAAACGTCCATTAGCTAGTGTATTACTAAAGAGCTAAGAGGCAGATAATGTTATCTGTGCAGGCAATCAAAATGGATCCCACAGCAATTCTGTATTTCATGCGACAGAAAAATGTCACTCCACGCTTCACAATCCTTACATAATCATTACTGTTTATCAGTATGATATATGGGAATGATTATTTCTAGTCAGCCTGCTTCATTAGAATCTCTCATCTGTGCCCCACTTACATACCAAAGTGAATGAAAATTGTTTCTGACCCCATATATTTTTATTTTAACAAATGTCACCTCTCTGCACACAGAAATAAGAGCATAGATTTCTTTCCAACAGATCCAATCTCATTCTGCAAGAAGCAATTGAACATATGTTGGCAGATAAGAATATAGGCCAGTCAATCATGGTCAACTGTAAACAGAACAAAGCACATTTCTAAAGAAAAATCAAATTTGATTATAATTACATTTCTAGTAATACCAAGGGAGTGGGAGAGACACTAGGCTCCTTTCCTTTATTAGGAAAAAAAAAATCCCTCCCTCCTTCCTACTATTATGCACATTAAATCAATAATAAAATAAATGTTTATGGCCAATCTTTTGCTTGCTTTTTCAATTTCACATCTTTCTTCATATACAGTCAGCGGCATGCATCGATTCAAAATGACTACCTCCCACAGGAGTAAGCCAGTTAATATGTACTGTACTGAATCACTGAATTGAATTTCAGCAGAAAATCCTAACAATGTAAAAACACCCATTGTGTTATATAAATGGCAACCACTGCAGGAACAAAAGAAACATTACTTAACACTGCCTGCAAGGAAATCTCATTCACGGAAAAAAGGCTGGATACAAAATCACTTGGAATCTGTCCTTTTTAATAAAAGTTATCTGGAAAAAAAATTCTAGAACTAAAAATCAAGGCATAGTAAGTTGAAATGTGCTCAGTTTTTAAATATCAGCAGCTAGGCAGCACTCAGTGTCAGAATAGATTAGACAGAAAAAGGCAACAGAGTTAATTATAAGTAGTTCACCTGAGCTTCTCAAACAAGGACTGAAGTGAACCCCTTGGAGCTCATCTCTAAAGGATTCACAGATACCTGTTTTCATCAATTAGCATACACACCCACGCTGCATTATCATATTTTCACTCAGAGCTGGCTGTTCACTCACCGCTTTCTTCCAATAGTCAACATCCAGTTCCAAGTTCCAAGCTCATACCTGCTGATTTGGAAAGGGTCTTCATCTGAACCTGTGCTCACAATAACAGTTTTGCCAAGAAACCAGAAATATAAAACCTATCTTACAAAATACAGCTGTGAAGAACACTGAGGCTGGAAGTCACGTAGTGAGGATAACAGCACTGCAGACTTCAGCCCAGAAAACAAACATTTTTGAAAGGCACTGCCTTCTAATTCCAGTGTGCATTATGCCAATTGTGAAAACAAAAGCTGCTAAAAACAGCCCGTGCACAAGCACGCACACACCCCCAACCCCCCCCCCCCACACACACACACCATCTAGCTGGAATTTTTTTCCCCTAAACCTCAGGGACTAGAACAAACATACACATTTAAAAAAAAAAGACAAAAAAAAAGACAATTCTATATCATGCACTGCCTCACTTGTAATTTGTAGCTGTAGCTACTGCAGACAGGGATGGGCAAACACAGCTTGTGGTTAAAGACTTGGAGAACAAAAGAAATACTGTATGAATGACTACTGCAAAGATCAGTTAAGAACCAACAGACGATAACTGAAGTTCATGCACACATTTATTATTCTAGCACTTTAAAACTAAATACAGGGAAACCTTACCAGGATTTATAGACGTTTGCCTCTATTCACTGCATTCATGAGCTTTTGCATCCTTGCAAATACCCCAGCCTGTTTCAAAGACATACAGAACTGATTCTGTCTCAACCTCTGTATCTAATTTACTGTAATACAGAGGATTTTCAAAGCCATGCCTCACAACAGCTGGCTTGTTTTTGCCTGCTTCTATATGACTGACAAGTTCATACAAGCTCTGTCAACTTTAACCTTGATGACTGAAGGCTTGGTTTGTATTATATGTTACATCACCAAAAATGTCTGACTTCAAGAAGAAAAGTTCACAGCCTTTAAAGCTTAATTGTTTTTTGTTTTTGTTAAAAAGGCTTTTAATGTCTCATTTTGTATTTCAATAAAGAAAATTAGATCCTTATTTCAGCAACAATAAGTTTTAAATATTCAGATATAAACTAATTAATTAAATCAATCAATCACATGGCTTACCTTCTCAATCACATTTAAATGACTATGTAAATTAATTAGGCATATAATAATAAGTATCTTCATTAAAAGCCCTTCAGCCTGGAAAAAGTGTGTGTATACATATACTTATAGAAATGATTGTGCATAGATAGAACTAAATGACACACACACACACACGCGCACGCTAAACCTCCTTCACCCCCTAAACTCCTATGACCTGATGATATCATGGCTATCACAAAAGTGAAGCATGAGTTGCCTATAGTGTGGCCAAAAGCATGCATTATATCCTTCCACACAGTTTCTCTGGGTTATGTTTTATATATGTAAAGACTATCACAATATTTTAAAAGGAAAATGCTCTTAATAAAATCACATACCAAATATCCCTGCACTAGCCATTTGATACCCTTACCCGAGCATTCTGATACCTCAGTGACAGGCAACTTAGAAATAGCAGACAGATTAAATGAGAAAAGGAGTACTTGTGGCACCTTAGAGACTAACCAATTTATTTGAGCATGAGCTTTCGTGAGCTACAGCTCACTTCATCGGATGCAGCTCACGAAAGCTCATGCTCAAATAAATTGGTTAGTCTCTAAGGTGCCACAAGTCCTCCTTTTCTTTTTGCGAATACAGACTAACACGGCTGTTACTCTGAAACCTGAGATTAAATGAGAGCTATTCTGCATGTTTATTTTTATAAGATTCTGTTTCTTAAAGAAACAGGAAATAAATCTGAATTTATTGTTGACTTTTATAGCCCCAAAACTTTCAGTTTCAATTCAAGTACACAATGCCCATCATTAGGAGATTTTGACATCAGGCACAAATCACTCAATCCTTACTTATGACAGGTTTCAGAGTAGCAGTCGTGTTAGTCTGTATTCGCAAAAAGACAAGGAGTCCTTGTGGCACCTTAGAGACTAACCAATTTATTTGAGCATAAGCTTTTGTGAGCTACAGCTCACTTCATCGAATGCATCCGATGCTCAAATAAATTGTTCAAATATTATGCTCAAATAAATTGGTTAGTCTCTGAAGTGCCACAAGGACTCCTTGTCTTTTTGCGAATCCTTACGTAGTTTGCATAAAGCAGTTCAATTGGTTAATAGGCTGTAAGAGATCTGGTTGTCTCACAGTCAACATCTGAGATCATGACTGTGATAGATGACTGTTTAAGAGTTTCTTATATCTCAGATTTGCTGGCATAGTAGTCTCTTCTTTCCTCCCCATCACACTGCAGGCTGATATAAACCACAATACATGTTGCTAAGGGCCCACATAATGAAAGTCCGAAACATTCTGTGGCAGGGGTGGCCAAACTTACTGGCCCTCCGAGCTGCATACGACAATCTTCAGAAGTTTGAGAGCTGGGCCACACCTGCCGGGGGCCAGAACTCAGGGCTTCAGCCCCACAGGAGGCGTCTGATGGGGCTCCAGGCTTCAACCCTACTCCTACTGAAGCTCTGAGAACCCCTCTCCCCACTGGGCTGAAGCTCCTACTGCACCAGCCTGTTGCAAGGCAGAGGTCCTGAGTTCCCTCCCTCCCCCGGTCCGGTAGCTGGAAAATGGGGGAGGCCTTGGGGGGGGCTCTGTGAGTTGCACTTTAATGGTAAAAGAGCCACAGTTTGGCGAGCCCTGTTCTATGGGATAGCTCATAGCATGGCAGCATAGTAAGAGTGGATAGCTGAATCTCCTCTTTATTTAGTGTACTCGGAACACATGAACTGCCATACCGGAACAGACAAATAGACCAGCTAGTTTGGTATCCCCTCTTCAGTGGTGTCTTATACCAGATAATTCAGAAGAGAGAACAAATCCCTACAGTGTCCATTTACTTTAACTGGAGCTGGGTCAGGCCTGAAATGCCGATACTATATTTAACACCTCTTAAATGTCAAAAAGCAACCAACAACAAAAAAGTGTAACCTTGATCTAACACTGCCTCAAGTTTTGTAATATGTAGTTTTTTGTAGACAATGTAATAACAAATTGAGGGGCAAATACATGCAAAATGTTCTCAGAATTTAAATAAAAATCTAGGACCATGACCCTCTCACTGGTAGGTGGTAGAATTGTGTCAATTAGAGAATAAACTATTACATGTATGCTTTTCTTTTGATGCAGGCTGAGTTGTGCTGAGGGCACACGCACACACACACCCCAACACACTCACTCTCTCTAGGTCCAATTTTTAAAAGACAACCTTTTTACGTCAGGACTCCGTAGGTACAAGTAACACCCCTTGAATATCAAGGGCTAGGCCTGTTTAAAACATACAGTAACCTCTACGGGGATGTTAAAAGCGTAGCAAGTATTTGCTCACATCAGACTGCGAACAAAGAAGAGGGAGGCCAGTTCTGAAAAAAATAAGACTCTGCATTATGTATACAGACAGCTATGAAACACACACACTACCATTATCTATTGCTTGCTGAATTTTGGAAAGTCATTTCAATGGTAATTTTATATAGGAAACTAATATCCTAAAATAAATATGCACACATTGCATTATCTTTGCTTTGCACGTCAGTAGTATCTAGAGTTGCCACCCGTGAAAGTTTTACCTGGACAGTTGGTTTTTTACTGCAAAGTCCGGTCAAAAAGAGGACCTTGCAACCCTAAATGGCATCCAAACCAGAATTCCAGTTACTGTGGGAAGGCGCTGGATCATTAATCCATGCCAGCCCCTGCTCAGCTGGGGCTGCCTCCTACCTGCAGGCAGGCTCCTTGAGACGATCCAAGTAACAGGGGGAGGAGGGAAGAGAAGCAAGTGACGGGGGCGGGGCCTTGGGGGGAAGAGGCAGACTGGGGGGTCGGTCGGGCCTTGAGGGAAAAGGCAAAGTGGGGGCGGGGCTTTGGGGGGAAGGCAGAGCAGGAGTGGGGCATTGAGGGGGATGGGAGGAGCAGACGGTAGGGCCTTGAGGTTCGGTTACCAGCTATTAGAAAGTGGCAACCCTACTAGTTTCATTTCAAATATGTTTCAGTCCTAGAAGTTCAGAACTGGTTTTGGAATTCTGACAATTCTTGGAATTGTACCCAATGTGTGTGGGAGTGGGAGTTTGAATGTTTGCAATTCATAGCAGTAGTGCTACTTGAATGAGTAGTTGTAAGTATATCTAGAAGTGCTCAATTGCTCGCTGTTCCCATAAACATAAAACAGAGCACTGAATACTAGAATTCAGACACTTTCTAGTTTTTCCAGAGATGGTACTAAGCAACTTAACTAAGTATAACAATTCATTATAGCCCAAATAAAAAATGAAGCCAAACCCATAAAGTGGTTGAAAGTTTCTTCGTGGATTATAAACATCTTCATGCAAACAACATAAAATAATTGTTTCCATTCTGGGCTAAAAATGCACAATACATAATAAAACGGACAAAGGAAAAACACGCAAACTGACTGACTAGTCAGCCATCCAAGCCCTGTAATTTCACTTTAAAGATTATGGGGGGAAAATGTATAATCTGTTATTATAATACTTCATTACTTTTCATGTAAGATTCAATACGAGAGATTAGATTCACAAATAATTCAGCATTCATGACAATATACACAGTATCTGTAATAAGCACAAAATATACACAAAATTATTTTAAACAGCAAATCACTTATTACTCACAAAATAATCAAGGGAGTCTCAAATAACTGGCTATAATTTTTCTGTCACAGAATGTAGACTGCAACCTACAGAATATTTCAGCCCCATACATTAATCTCATGAAATTACTTTTTGGCAGAAAACTCAGGTCATCAGAGGTTTAAGCCATTTAAAGATTTAGGGTTTGATCCTGCAGCTATGAATCCAATGGCAAAGATTCCCATTTGGTGTGGATGATGCAGGATCAGGCTCATAAGTAGTGTAATTTTATATAAGTAGCAAAAAAAAAAATGATTAAACATGCCAGCAAGCAAATATTTTCTCCATGGGCTACTTGGTTAATGTTCTAAAACTAAGTACAGATTAGCCAGATTAAACAAATTATTATTTACAAATTGCTAGTTTTGGAAAAAGTATTAAATCAAATTTCTTTAGAGCAACTCCACAGAACATAGGTTTAATTGAGATTACGATGAATGAGACAAGTTCCCTTACCACTTAGGCCTTTCACTATAGTAGTGACATTTTAAAAAATTTTTTTTATAGTTTCTGCATAATAACCATTCATTATCATTCAGAGACCATAAATGGCATGAAAATTAAACAGTCTATAAAAGACATATATGCCCTCTACATAGTTTAAATGGCTTTGGCTTCAGACAAAGAGCTGAGGGAAAGACCATGAAAGAGACCACTTTCCTAAACCTTTTCCTACAATGTGGTGCAATGGTCAAATAATTGAGCTGCAACAGCATGTGAAAACAGTGTACTGCTTTAAAACAAAGAAGTTATTACAGCTGGTGCCCAGTCATGTGATTTACATGGATTCTATGTTATAAAACGAGGATTGTGTTACACAGACACTGTTAAAATGCTGGCGTAGGTGTATTATTCAGATGCTTTTGTTACTAGAGTTCCACAATGCTAGATGGAAAACATCTTAGTTATATAGAGATGCTGTCTGCCTACACAGTCATCTCTAGCCCAGGCTCATGCTCTCTCTCTCTCTCTCTCCCTCCCTCTCTCTCACACACACACATTCCATTTTAAAAGCTACTGCACAGTAAATACAAAGAGCTACTCAGAATCAAAACAACAGAGCAGATCACTTAAACCAACAGAACCATCAATCTTCATAATATAAAGTTTATAAGGTGGGAAAATAATGAACACATATTATACATTGTACAAATCAGTTGCTGATCATATGGGAGATGCATAGCTATACTCATATTGTATGTGCATTTGCTATATTAAGAAATTATCTCCCATTGAGACATTCTACCACTTAAAGATTCTAAGTACTTATAATGAGGAAAATCAGTGGAGACTTTTTTTTAAAAAAAAACCTTCCATATATGCTTTTGTTCTTAATTTACAGTTAAAAAACAGGATACAAAAGCTGTTGTTGACTAAATTATTTTAGACACAGTATGTTCTTGTCTGAAATTTGGTTGCCAAGTGCAATTTAGCAGCTGTAGTTTCAATTATTTATCGCAATAGCACCCAGAGGCCCCAAATCAGGATCAGGTCCCAACTGTGCTAGGGATTCAAGGGTTTTAATTACACTGTGTCAAAACAGATTATTTAAGATAGATGGAAAGCCGCTTGGAAGAATTATACCGTTTTTCTCCTATTAATTCACTTAACAATTAAAAGTGGTGAGTGGAAAATCACATTCGAGAGCCCTTTATCGGTTTTCCATTCAGTAATTTTATCTTTACAGAAAACTGACTTACTATATTACTATATTCCAGCAATCTACAGTAGTTGCCACGTGTATCCCTGACACACTCCTTTAGGAAAATCAAACACTTTCTTTTCTTTAAAAGCATTTAATTGATCAATATTAAGATTGGATCTCTTTCTACACCCTCATAATAAGACTTTGCTGGGACTGAAGAAAATACAATAAATTGGACAGTACGTAATTTCTTTAGAAGATCTACCTCACAGTCAGAAATCTTAGCTCCAAGAACTGTTATATCGTACATGAGGGGGAAAAAAAAAGACATAGCACAATGTTCAACATGAGTTTACCTCAACTTCTATTTTGGGTAGCAAAAGACCAGCTCATTCGCATATCGTAGTCCTCATATAAAACTTTCAGCCTTGGAGACAGAAAAAAAAGCGTACCCACCTTAGAGTGCAATTCTGCTCATCGGTGTTAGTTTTGGAGGAAATACATTCCCCATCTTCCCCTGAATCCTCGGTTTGCCTCCTTACTTCAACTGTGACTTTCTGCAAAGGGTTTATAACATAGTAAGACACCAAGTCATCAAGTTTCAGTCTCCTGAAAATATATTATGGAACCTCTTATTTGTGGGTTCGCTCTGCTTGAACATACATAAAGTCAATAATGTAACATGTCTTATGGTGGTTTGGCTTCAAGGGTTGTATGGTATGCCACGTGACATCTTCTGTGGCACTACGAACCTCGCTGTGCTCATGTTACTAATTTATCTCACTGGTCTAGAAGGAAACACTTAAATATAATATTTATAAACCTTAGCAACTTCTATTTGCCAAAACCAAAGTATTGTAAAAAAACTTAACGTAGCCTTGTTAGCATTTGAATACAGGCAAGCATTTGAGGACTTCTGAACTTCTTTCTGTGTGTTTCTGTTTCTCAACAAAACACTTAACATTGACCTTCCAGAATTTTATTACCTCAGTATCTTCAAACAACCACACCCAAAGTCTAACACTGTATTAGAAACACTGAACTCATGGGAAATACAGTTGCACTGGGTACTCAAACCAACTAAATTATACATGTGAAGTATGTAAAATACCTTTAATTTTTTTTAAATCTAATAGATTTTGTTATATACATCTACAGTGCACCCAGCACTGTATTGTCCAAGTGATTAAACAGTGGGTTTTGGGTTGTTTTTTTTTTTTTGTTGGTGGGGCTGGGGATGGGCATTAGGTTTGTTTTGCTTTGTGCCATTCCAAGTAGCCTCCGCTGAACTTGATACTAACAAAATCAATGCATGTATGGTATATATTACAGGACAATTTTTATTGCTGGATGGGCAATAAAAGAGGAATAATTCAGCAATTCCTGCCTCTTCAGAATAAAATTTCTGCTTTTGAAAAACAGTCACTTGTAAGTGACAGCCCAGAAGATTATTTATACAAGTAACTCCTCCCCCCGTCATTCCAAAAGTCCTAGTGAAGACTTTTGTTTAAATTAAACCAAACTATAGATCAGGTGAGTTTTTTCTAAGGGATCTCTCATCTTGTATGAAACTACTTTTAAATTTTGACTCCTGGATTTTTCTTTTTTTAAAACGGGGCAAAGGGAGTTGAAGCGCAGGAAATGAGAGAAAAAGGGAAAAGGTGGAGGAATATTATAAATATGGGATACCCTGTTTTATTTTTAACTCGAGCCCAATATTTTGTATTTGCAGGGGAGGCAGTTCAGCTCAAATTGACGATACCCTCCCCCTGACTAGGATCCCTTACACATGAGGCAATCTTACGGCAGCTTTAATATGCCTTTAAAATAACTATACAAGAATGACTATTAAGCTTACACTCACACTGCACAGTTAAAAATTAACTTGCTTTTTGCTTGTGAGCTGAGCAGACTTTCGGCATCTCTCTGAGGATCAGATTTCTTTTAATCACTCATGCAAAACAGAAGGGCCACCTATTTTTTCTTTAAGTCGTATTAACCTTTATTACATCCTTGGATTTTCAAACATAACCATTAAGGTGAGACAGCGAGTGCTTCAGTATCTGGTTAATGGACCAAGAGAGTTTAAGAGAAAGAGGAGAACTAGTAGCTCACCAATCAAGTCACTTTCCTGGGGGGTGATTGCATACTGTTCCTCCTTGCAGTGCCTTTTCCATCTTAGAGTTCTAAGGGGCCAGAAGACATCTGAACTGGGGAAGGGGGCTAGGAAAGCAGAGCAACTGTGTCATGTTGGGTGAGGGTTTATTGCCATCAGCCTCCCCTTACCCCTATTGTAAAGTATGAGATACAGTTAGGCTCGGCAGAATTCAATTCTTTAAATAATTTTGATAGATAATATTGATGTTTATTTTTAACCATTTTATTTTCTATTTTTATCTATTTAAATTTTAATAGTTGAAGGAAATTATGGGGGTGTCAAGCAATAATTGGGATCAAATAATTATTATTTAAGGATAATAGATGTTGAGATTCAAAAAGCGAAAGGTTTTTAACCATTAGAACACAAATTGTCAACATCAAATGTCAAAATATACAAAACAAATAACTTTAAATCAAAGTTCTCAAGCAGCATTTTTCTTACTTTGCCTATTAAATTTCCATGGTCATTGATGGAAATATCCTTTTTGTTGGTTTATGTGTATCTGGTGAAATTGACGTTTACATATATTTACTGATAAAAATCGAATCCGTCCGCCAATATATTCTAACATCACAATCAAACGAACCAGTTTATTTTCTCTTCAATCATGCCAGTGACAACACAAAAGTGACTGAACTGTTTAGCTCAGTGTACTTTGTTCCATGCTGAACTACTAATGCTACACTCATGTAAAGCCTTTTTGTGTGAGCTACCTGTAATAATACAATTAACAATACTTTGCTTGTGTTCTTTGACCATACTTGAACACTTACACACACAATTTATTTTTCTTTCCCCTCTGTCACATTCTAAGGTAAGAGGAGATTAAGAAAGCCCCATACCTGTTTGTAGAAATCAGTAGAAGGAGACGACCTGGATCTCTCATGTGTGTATTGGGGTTTCTCATGCTGCTCATGGCTTGCATCAAGGATGTTATCAGCTGAATGGTACTTTCCTGAACTCCTTGGCTCTAGAGGTGTCCTCTGCTCTTTCCAGGATGCCTGATATTCTGCAAACGTTCCCAACCTCTGAGACTGTTCAGTTTTCACCACTTTGTCAGCAGACTTGTGAGTAAGGTAATGGACATTATCTTTTTCAGGTTGTGTACTTTCAATTCCAAAAGAGGCTGCCCGAGCCCTTCTGTCATACCATGACTCCTCACCCTCATGTCCATGAGCTTTTTTATCAGGCCTTTCAGGCAGACTGTAGGGAGTTTGTTTCTGTGCAGACTTACGATATGTGGGCTTACTCGTTTCTTCAAAGAACTTCCACTTATCTGCAAAAGAGCCCAGGGCTTCTTCAGATGTATTTGGACGGCGGTGGAGACGGCAGTCATCTTCTGATACCCCTACTTCATTCATCTTCTCTGGTTCAGAGTAAGACTTCAGTTTTTGTTCTGCTGTGAACCTCTTCCTAGCTCCAATGCGGGAAATATGATGAGTGCCACTCCCTGATGAGTTTGGTTTAGCCTGCATAGCCTCAAGAAAACGTGACATATCTTCAGAAACCCAAGCCAACAAGGAAGAGTTGCAATTATTTGTCTTCCGTTCTGGTGACCTGGGGAGATAATCAGCAGGGCTAGGTTCCAAGTCCCGCCGTTTGAAGGAAGTAGCCCTCAGGACCCTGGCCTGGGCCTCCTTCAAGTGATCCGTGTAGGAGCTGGTAAAAGAGCTCTCTGAAGCTGTGTTTAAGTTCTCCACTGAATCTGGTTTCCAGTTTTCAGTGTCCTCTTCTGTTTCGCTTGACCCCATTAAGGTAGCGGTGCTTTTGCTTTTCTGCAGCTTTGCTCGCCTCATTTGGATCTCGTTTCTCAGGGTTGTTGCAAAGCGATCACTTCTGCGTGCCTGCTTAGCCGTATGAGTATCAAATGGGAGCTGTCTATCCATTCCAGTTTCCAGGCAGTTGTCAGACTGTTTTTTCCCTTCCTGAGCTAAAGAGTGCAAAATTGGGGTCTTCTGAGCAGAAATCTTACTACTCTCTTCTGGTCGCCACCTGATATCTTTCTGGGCAGCTCTGTGTTCACTGATAGGGACACAGCTCTTTGTACACTCCTGCTGATTGTAGCTATTGCCATTTTCCTCGAAACTACCATCAAAGTTTTTCTTTTGGCCAGGTTTTTCAGTGAAACTTGTTTTAGGATCTTCCACTACAGAAGACTTAACATCCCCTCCACTGTCCATTGCATAGTGACCACTCTTCTCACGCTCTTCTAGCAAAGGCTCGACAGGTTGTTGCGGTAAATAGTATTTTGGTTTTTGGACCATCGTGACTATGGCAGGATTTTCATGTGGTCCAGGGGAACCATCAGCGCCTATTCCAGGTTTCCAACATTCATCCTTGAGCTGTAGTGGCCGTGAGCTTCCCTGGGCAGGCTGTTTTGCTGTGACACAATAATAACGACTCTGTCCAGTGTTGTCCACCTTCTGTTCAGCAGCACCGTTATTAGCAGAAGCTTTGAGCATTCTGGCTTGGTTTGGACTATAGCAAAGAAAGTGGTTGGCAGGTAGCTCTTTATTGCCACTGTAAGAGGAAATATGTCGCTGCTCTTTAGGTGAAGTCGAAGCTCTTGCATGGTGAAAGAAAGTGCTTTCATCACTGTACTGGCGCTGGTGGTGGTAACCGTAAGCGGGCTGTGCAAACCGAACATCAGTGCTGGACAAAGAGGACTGCAGTCTGTGAGCATTTCCTGAATTATTATTGTACCTATCACCAGCAGAGGACAAATTGTAGTCCAGACTAACATCAGATTTATAATTGGAATTATTGATCCTCTTTCCGTCTGTGCTCCTGTCACTAGCCCTAACAGGCCTTCTTGGTTGTTCTGCAGTTTCTGAGCTCCAGTCCCTCCTGTGCTGAGATTGGTTCAGAACTGTAAAGTGCTGGGTGCTGGCACCCTCTGAGTACACTGAACCGTGGGCCTTCTCGTGGCCTTTGGTAATAGCAAAGCTGTCACTTCGGAGAGGTGGAGGTGGTGGTGGCGGGGAGGATGATTTTTTATCAGGAACATGCCAGATAGGTCCAAAACTTGATCTTCCAGAGCCAGAGAGCTTGGAATCAGGCTGTTCCTCCAATCTAGGACTCTTGCTAGTCTCATATTGAATGGGAAGTGGCAAGTATCCAGGTTTGTCCTCCAGTCCACTGTTATCATTCACTAACTGGCCAGTCTTGCTGTTTCCGTACTTTGCAGTGTCCCAGTGGCCTACTTTATACAGCATGTTGTCCGTTGAAGCAGCATCCACGTTGGACAGAGTGTGATCAGGGGTACTCGAACTAGTGGAGAAAGAGCCATAGGCAGAATCCCGCTTGCTTTGGCTCCCTACATGATCAATGCTATTGTTGGACTTTGCAGAGGAAAGCCTTCCACACTGGGATGTTTGGAGAGTGTGGTCCCAACTGTCCATACTTCCCAGGGAACTGAATCGCTCAGACGTGCGATGCAGATTTGACTGATCCCATGAGTTTGACAGGTCATGAGAGGGGGAGCTATAACAGAAGAACACACAATACCATCAGCAGTAAGTCAATATGACTACAACAATGAAGCTGATTTTACATGGGGGTTTGGTACTATCCATATACACAGCAATTATCAGAGAGAGACATGAGCACACGTCTTCTAGCGGTTTGAGCAGGCGGAATCAAGGCTTCATCCTTCCTCCACCATTAACATAGTGACTGAACTTCAGCAGCTGCGTCTCAAGTTTATCTTATAGATTCATAGATATTTAGGCCAGAAGGGACCATTATGATCATCTAGTCTGACCTCCTGCACAATGCAGGCCACAGAACTTCACCCACCACTCCTAAAAAAGACCTCACATCTATATCTGTGCTATTGAAGTCCCCAAATTGTAGTTTGAAGACCTCAAGGAGCAGAGAATCCTCCAGCAAGTGACCCGTGCCCCATGCTACAGAGGAAGGCGAAAAACCTCCAGGGCCTTCCAATCTGCCCTGGAGGAAAATTCCTTCCCGACCCCAAATATGGCGATCAGCTAAACCCTGAGCATATGGGCAAGATTCATCAGCCAGATACTACAGAAAATTCCTTCCCGGGTAACTTGGATCTTACCCCATCTAAAAACCCATCACAGGCCATTGGGCCTATTTACCATGAATATTTAATTACCAAAACCATGTTATCCCATCATACCATCTCCTCCATAAACTTATCGAGTTTAATCTTAAAGCAAGATAGATCTTTTGTCCCCACTACTTCCCTCGGAAGGCTATTCCAAAACTTCACTCCTCTGATGGTTAGAAACCTTCGTCTAATTTCTAATCTAAATTTCCTAGTGGCCAGTTTATATCCATTTGTTCTTGTGTCCACATTGGTACTGAGTTTAAATAATTCCTCTCCCTCTCTGGTATTTATCCCTCTGATATATTTATAGAGAGCAATCATATCTCCCCTCAACCTTCTTTTAGTTAGGCTAAACAAGCCAAGCTCCCTGAGTCTCCTTTCATAAGACAAGTTTTCCATTCCTCGGATCATCCTAGTAGCCCTTCTCTGTACCTGTTCCAGTTTGAATTCATCCTTCTTAAACATGGGAGACCAGAACTGCACTCAGTATTCCAGGTGAGGTCTCACCAGTGCCTTATATAATGGTACTAAAACCTCCTTATCCCTACTGGAAATACCTCTCCTGATGCATCCCAAGATGACATTAGCTTTTTTCACAGCCATATCACATTGGCAGCTCATAGTCATCCTATGATCAACCAATACTCCAAGGTCCTTTTCCTCCTCCGTTACTTCTAGTTGATGCGTCCCTAGCTTATAACTAAAATTCTTGTTATTAATCCCTAAATGCATGACCTTACACTTCTCACTATTAAATTTCATCCTATTCCTATTACTCCAGTTTACAAGGTCATCCAGATCCTCCTGTAGGGTATCCCTGTCCTTCTCTAAATTAGCAATACCTCCCAGCTTTGTATCATCTGCAAACTTTATTAGCACATTCCCACTTTTTGTGCCCAGGTCAGTAATAAAAAGATTAAATAAGATTGGTCCCAAAACCGATCCTTGAGGAACTCCACTGGTAACCTCCCTCCAACTTGACAGTTCACCTTTCAGTAGGACCCGTTGTAGTCTCCCCTTTAACCAATTCCCTATCCACCTTTCAATTTTCCTGCACAACAGGAATAAGGAAGTGTAAGTAAGCCTACTTCTCCTGGAATCACCCCTTCTCCTTGTGTAAGATCATGTTGACATTCAAAGAAAAGTCTGATCTCCCTCCCTTCATCCCCATCTCCTAATACCAAATCCAAAGTTTCCAATTTACTTTCTATCTCCAATACCACCACCAATCCCATTCCCTCCCTACTAAACTCTTGCCCTCTCCTTCTTTCTTACCCTTGCCCGTTTCCTTTACAAAACCTCGCCCTTAATCCCACCTGCTTCTCCAAACACTGCCCCACCCTTCACTTCCAAACCACAATGTGCTGCTTGCAACCACGGCCACAAATCCCTCTATTACGGCTCTCACCCTGTGTGTGCTCTCTCCCTTTCACCATTAAGGTTTCAGCTACCATCACTTGCTAATAACTTACTAATCTATCACACCACTTCACTCCCTCCATCCCATCCTGCAACTCAGCACAGCTCCGCAACATCTCTTCCCAGGAGCTCTGGTATCAACTTCTGCTTAACATGGCCAACACTCAACTCCTGGCCTTTCCTCCCTCAGAAATTCTCCCCACTCCTTGTCACTAGTAACACAACCACCATCCTCCCAGTCACTCAGGCCTTCAGCACTACCCTCTCTCTCTTGCTCATTTAGACTGCCCCCAAATTTTGCTGCTTCTTCCTTTATAACATTGCATTTTGCCCATAGCTAGCCTGGCTACTGTTATTGCCTCTTCTCTGGCTGCCTGACACCCACCTCTGGTCCATACAAAACACAGCAATTAAGGCCATCATCCTTGCCCACTGCTCTAACCACATCACTCCCTCTTTGACCCCTGATATTAGCTCTCCCTGCTTCCTCACACTAAATTCAAGCTTTTTCCATGGCATTCAAGGCCCTTCACAACTTTGCCCATCCCTATCTTTCCACTCACCATTTATCACACTGCTTCCCACGCCTCTACCACTCAGCCAACAAGGCTGGCATCATTGACACAGTTGGGCCAATCTTTGTGCCTTCTTCCACATGGGTCACCCCCTCTGAATTAATCAGTAAGGCCATTACCCTGTCCTCTTTTAAACTGCTTCCCAACACAAGCTTCTGCCACAATATTGAGAAGAAATAAGCCAATCTAGGATGGCTGTTTTGAGGATCAGGTAAGGATAACTGACAGTTAAGCCATGCTAACTTTTTAAATAGCAAATTTTAATTTATATAAACAAACTGTATATATTTGATCGTATCCATCTCTCCCATTGTGACCCATTGATCACTTTTCTTGAGATTGTCAGGAACTACATATATGTATTGTGATGGGGCAAGGCCAGATGGCTATAGAAAAGTAGTGGGAGATAGATATATTAAATCCGGGCTAAACAAATCCCTGGTACCAGGATAAGTGAAATGGCAGGTGCTCCAGGTCAATTAAGACACCTGGGGCCAATTAGAACTTTCCAGAAGGCAGGGAGAATGCTAGGTTGATTGGGACACCTGAAGCCAATCAGGGGCTGGCTGAAACTGGTTTAAAAGCCTCCCCGTTAGTCAGGTGGGTGTGCATGTCAGGAGCTGTGGGAGGAAGTTGCACTGTTGGAGAGGCTGAGTAGTACACACCATATCAGGCACAAGGAAGGAGGCCCTGAAGTAAGGGTGAAGTGGAGCTTGAGGAAGTGAGGGCTGCTGTGGGGGAAGTAGCCCAGGGAATTGTACATGTCATGTTTCTAAAAGGTCAGCTACCATAGCAGATACTATTAGCGTCCCTGGGCTGGAGCCCGGAGTAGAGGGTGGGCCTGGGCTCTCCCCCCACCCCACCTGTGTCCCCTGATTAATCACTGGGACTGGGAGAAAACAAAGACTTTGCAAGGAAGGATAACTTCTCCTCACCTCCCTTGCTGGCTTATGATGAAAATGGCTCAGTAGACTGTGACGCTTGTCTCCAGAGAAAGAAGGGTTATGTGGAGGGTCACAGTGAGACTCTGAGGCTAGTGAAATCCGCCAGGAAATGCGGGATCCATGGAGGCAAGGACAGAGCTCTATCACAGTATGTACAAGACCCAGCACAGTGGAGCCCCAATCCTGGTTGGATGCTATTGTAATACAAATATTAAATAATAGCAACTGTGGTAGAAAATTGGTCTGAAATCAACAAGATGAAATTCAATAAAGACAAGCACAAAGTATTATTCTTAGGAAAGAAAAATCAAATGTAGAGCTACAAAACAGGGAATAACTGGCTAGGTAGTAAAACTGTTCAAAAGGATCTGGGGGTTACAGATCCTAACAGATCATAAACTGAATATGAGTCAACAATGTGATTCAGGTATGAAAAAGGCTAATATCACTCTGGGGTGTATTAACAGAAATGTCATATGTACGAGACATGAGGTAACTGTCCTGCTCGACTCAGCACTGGTGAGGTGTCAGCTGAAGTACTGTGTCAAATTCTGGGTGCCACACTTTAGGAAAGATGTGAACAAACTGGAGAGATTCCAGAAGAGAGTAACAGAAATGACAAAAGTTTTAGAAAACCTGACCTATAAGGAAAGGATTAAAAAACTGGGCATGTTTAGTTGTGAGGAAAGAAGACTGAGGGGGGGACCTGATAACAGTCTTCATATATGTTAAGGGCTGTTGTAAAGAGGACAGTGATCAATTGTTCTCCATGTCCACTGAAGGTAGGATAAGAAGTAATGGGTAAGGGAGATTTAGCTTAGGTATTGGGAAAAACCTTCCCAACTATAAGGATAGTTAAACTCTGTAATGGGCTTCTAAGCGAGGTTGTGGAATCCCCATCATTGGAGGTTTTTAAGAACAGGTTGCACAAACACTGGTCAAGGATGATCTAGGGCTGGACTTGATGACCTTTCAAGGTCCCTTCAAGCCCTACATTTCTATGGTTCTATGTATTATGAAGCTTATCAAGCACGTTGAGATTCTTGGATGAAAGGTACTACAGCAGTTCAGAAGGGAGAGCAATTATACCTACACACCTATATAGCAGAGTGAAATTAACCAGACTCCAGCCAAATTCAGCAGTGCTCCTCAGAATCCCATGAGCAGCAGAGAAACTGTCAAAAACCATGCCAAATTTGTAGAAATGCTTAGGAAAGCTAAGAGCAGCAGCAAAGGCAGGCACTTAAGTTATATACAGAGTAGGATGACCTAAGAAATGGAGAATAGGATAAAGTAGCAGAGGCCACTATCTTCCCTGCCTCTTCTCACAAGGCGGGAGAGTAGAGGAGGTATCCAGTAGTGGAGATCCAGCCTACTTTTCAACAACAATAAAGCTGTGGATGAGGAGCAGAAGACCACCCCACCTCTTGAAGAAGCTGAGCAGCATGAGGGAAGGGGAGAGAAAGAAGGCTCCTTTTTCCTTCCAGTATCTAGAGAGGCAGAGCATCAAACTTATCAGACAATGCTAGTCAAAGACTGGTACAAAAGAAACTGATTTCTCACACAGGCACTGCACCGTGGTAGAAATTCCAGCATTGTTCCACTTCTCTATAACTACTATATAAAGTGTCCATCAAACTTTCTGTAACACACACACACAGTGGAAGCTAATAATGAAATTATATATAAGCTTAATAGTCATTCTTGTATAGTTTAGATACGACAGAATTCCTTTCTCTGTCAAGAAGTTGAAATGAAAATGAAACCCCTTTCTAGCACGGCAGTCTACATAGCAGTTGCTACAATGGCAAAAGAAAAATTGCCTTTGAACTTTTTTCATTTCAGTCAATATGGTCAGAGGCATAAAATTAAGACACAGTGTTTAATTATACAACCAGGATGATGAGGACGCAAACAGCTTATGTAAAACACACAAAGATATAAACTATATTGCTTTTTCTTTGCAAAATATATTTGTAATGATAGGGCACACTAACATATGGCTTTATATGGTGACTTTCATATTCTAAGTGTTCAAAACATTTAACAAATTAATTAGAGAGATCTTGATAGTAGTACATTAGGCAAATATGTTTCACACAGAAAGTGCCTTGGACATTAGAACCTTTTTAATTGTTAAGGAATGTATGGCAGGACATTGGGGCTGGTGCTGGTTTTTATTTGTTCAGTGATAACAGCATGCTTGGCTTGATCAAAATGAAGAAGAGACACTATCCCTCTCAATCCTAATTTACAATTCATGGGTCTAATCTGAATCCACTACCTTCAGTTGTGAACTATAAGTACTCAGCATCCCTCCAGATCAGGCTGTAAATAATTATTCTCTACTCTGACAAACAGAACTTTAAGTTTCATCTAGGTAGCCAACAGAGATGAGCAGACAGCATATCAATGTAACATCTCTGTCAAAATATGTAGTAATGACTTCTAGTCTAAAGTGCTATACAGCTAACATCACAATTCAGAAGTAAAGCTGTAAGAATTTCTGGATTTTTGTCTGGCTGCATGTGGTCTACTGTGCTCTTCAGCAATGTAAGTGGAATACTGTCCATGTGCTATTTAAATACACAGTATAATACCAGGTAAGCTGAGAGGAAGCACTCAAGAGGTAGAGAAATAGAACGTATAAAAGCCCTCTCGCAATAAAATGTTACAATGTGAAGATGTGGGGGGAGGATCAAAATGTGTGGGATTTTCTTTAAATAAAAATTAGTATTTGTATTATTCTTTAAGGGCTGAATGCAAACTATTTTTTAAAAAATAGCAGGGAACTTTTTAAAAGATCTAATTAGTTATAGCTTCATAAAACGAAATCCTAAAGTAAGGGGGGGGGAGCTATGATGGAGAATCTGCAGCAATAAAATACAGAATCCCAAGACAGATTTGTAATTTAGGAATGAATCTCTCAGTGATTTCCCCTAATTCCTAGCATAACTATGCTCCAAATGGGAGTTAAATTGAGAGGAAAATAACATTTTCATGAGGTTTGTTGGTAATTTATTATAAGGAGGAAACTAATAAGGGCCTGTAATCAGATCCTATCACGCTCTACTAAAAAATGAAAGAAGTTTCACGACCAAAACAAGGATGCCAGGATTTCCATTACAGGGTTGAATGAGACCTAACAAATGTAACTATTTTAACTATAGAAGGAGACAGTCATTGACCTCTCTCTTGCTATAAACAAACACTAAACATGTACCGTAGTGGAGATCAGATTATGGGAAGTAATTTCACTAATGAAACAGCCAATATCTTAATGTCTAAAACAAAAATGCTCTGTGTCCCCCAAGAGAGAGTTTATATTATTTTTCAAAGAATCATGCTTTCTGACAATACCTCTGGTATTTTTCCATTGTACTGAAGATATTAATGCATTTAGTATACCCTTCGACCTGCCCTTACAAAGATTTATGATGCTAAAAAGTGGATGTTGAAAAGAAATGCACAGAAGAAAAATACCTTTCAGCTGCCTTTCATTTACGTACATACATAATTAAATATATTTCTGAATTAAATTAATACTAGCAGCTCTTCACCGACTTGTTGATACATTGGGCAGTCTCAATATTATCTTCATATTTTAAAAACAGATTATGATATAAATGAAATCGAAAGATTCCATCTTCACGGTTTAAAATTATGAACAATATGAGGTACATTATTGTTCTCTTACCGTCAGAACTTGATACGTGCAGCTTAAACAGAAACTCACCTTGCATGATACCGGGAGTGCCAGGAAATGCAGACATTGGTTGAGGAGAGCTGTGACGTGGCTGCCTCAGGCTGATTCTCTGTGAATTTGGTTGCATGCCAGGAGTGGGGCCTGCAGGCTAGATCATTTCTTCTGAAATGAAGGAGTTAGAGCACATACTTTTAATACAGATCTCCTAATAAGGTGACATGCAGTGAAAAACATTGGGCACCAAATCTAATTAACTTGAAACAGACAAAACAGATGCAAAATAAGTTTAAATTACAATGTGCTATGTAATGCTCTACAAGCCAGTTTTGAAAAGATGCCAACTTGCCTTCAAAACACTGAACACGCAGACAATGAAACATTAATTCTATGCAAGATTTGTGGTTGTATTTTTAAGGTAAATAAGTACCTAGAATTTATTCTGACCTTGCACTATTCAAAGGACCAGTGAACTTTATGTTTCATTTTATAACATGGCAACTCTTGAATAAGACTTTGTAAAGTTTGTTGTGTAGGTGTGTATGTGGGGAGGAGAGAGATTAAGAGCTGGAGGAAGGACAAAGCCATAAATAGTTTTATTCAATCCCAGGTTGTAAAGGTGACAGAGGCCTGACTTCTAACACAACCCAGTTCTGCTCTAGCATTCAAATGGCTCAGGGCATCCAAAATAAATTAAAGGTTAAAGCTGTGTATCTAAAGTTAGCACCTAAGTAAAATCACTTACCTTTCAAATATGCTGAAGACCAGCAGTTCCCATAGAAATCAATGGGAACTGTGGGTGTTCTGCCCCTCTGAAAGTCAGATAATTCATGCAGGTGCCTAAATATTGGTTCAGATGCATAACTTTAGTCCAGAACTTTTCACCTAAGTAATTCCAGAGACCCCCTATTTGCCGATCCAAATAGTAAGTCTCAACGTTAGTGCTTTCACCCTACTATAGCTTGACAATTATTTAATAATAAAATAATAATAATATGATTAGTAATAATAATGTAAAAAGTAATGATTAATAATAATAATAATAATAATGATAATAGTAGTAGTAAAGTCCTTGAATGGAAGTGCAAATTATTATTAAGTCTTAAGTAGGTAAAAATTATTGGATAAAATTTTCAAAAATACTTTAGGTGACTCAGAAGCCGGTATACGTTTTTCAAAAATGGCTTAGGCACTTTGAAGCCTAAGCCTCATTGAAAGTCAATGGGACTTTGGAAAACGTTCCCTAGCAAGCATAAGTAACCTATCCAGGTCACAGAGCTGCATCCAGAACCCAGAACTCCTGAGCCCGATCCTTTAACAGACAGACATCTTTTCCTTCCCTTATTCACCCTCTTTCTTTTAACTGGATTATAAAATAGTCACTAGATTTTAAAACAAACTAAGCTAAATATTTAACCTGGCCCCTCTCCCCCAGCACAGAAAAATCCCATTTTTGAGACTATTTGTAGCAACAGGCAACGCGGAAGGTTGTGCCAGGTTCCGGTTAACTGCCTTCCCAGATTCTCCACATACAGTACATAAAGTATTTCCACAAGGCAGCTGTAGTTCTACTGAGAGATCCTGGGGCCACAGAGTACAACAGGGGCTCCTCTAAGATTATGAGAAATCCTAGGCACTTCAGTAGGCTTTTGTGTATGTTTTTGGTACATTTTATTTGCTGCAATGAACAGAAGCAAATTCATTCTAGTCTATTCTCTTTCCATGATGCCAAGTAGAGTTTCACTGTACTCTGTCTCAGAAGCAACATGAAGAAAGTAAGTTAAGTGGAGCTATCACACTGTCATTGCACACAGACTCCAGGAGTGGGACTCAAGTTCTTCACCCCAGGAGCAGAACCTCAGTCCTGTGCAGCGCACCTCAGGACAGATCAGGCATTCTCCTAGAGTAGCAGCTCTCAAACTTTAGCAACCCGAGGACCTCCATTTTGATTTAAATTTTTTCATGGACCCCCAAGCCTCCTTCTCAGCCTCAGGCCCTGGCCCCACTCCACTCCTTCCCCCAAGGCCCCACCCCCATCCCACCTTTTCTTGCTCCTGCCCCATCCCTGTCCCTTTTCTTTCCACCCCCTCCCCTGAGCGCACTCCATCCCTGTTCCTCCCTCTTCCTCCCAGTGCCTCCTGCACGCCACTGAACAGCTATTCCCCAGCATGCAGGACACGCTGGGAGGGAGGTGGAGAGGTTGATCAGCAGGGCCGGCAGCCCTGGACATGATTCCATCTCCTCCCCCTCCCTCCCAGCTCCTCCTGTACACTGGGAAACAGCTGTTCCCCGGTGTGCAGGAGGCGCTGGGAAGAGTTGAGGGAGGGAGGGAGGAGTTTTTTATTTAGCAGCAGCCAGGAGTTTTTTATTTCCTCAATTTATTCCAGTGCTGTTGATATTGAAGAAGTAAACTACAGTTGTCTTTTAGGTAAATTCATGACACCATACCTTTAGTGCTTCAGTTCATCAATGCAACAAAGAAGTTAAAGTCTCCATATTACGAGAAAATGACGTTTTTAAACACACATGACAAGTGAAACAGAAGACTAGAAAACTACCACATCACAGGTAACATTTGGTGTATGAGGAAATGGAAGTGGGAGGAGAGGACTTTCACACTGGTTTCCTCTAGGTTTGGCAAAAGGAATGAGAGATTCTGCCAAGGAGAAGGAATGGGAATGATGCACTTTGTAATACCAGTACTGTACCTCATGGAACTTCTCAAGATCTTCGTAAGATAGCTCCTCGCCACATGAACGTCATTTTCAGATGGCATTTTCTGTGCTACAATATCCACCATCACTTTCATCTTCCTGAGCAGCCAAGCAAGGAGAGGAACAGACTGGACTGAGTTGTGATATGAGGCAAACTGAGTGGAGGAGAACTTTAGGCTTTTGTTTTGCATCTTTTATTGGTGTGCGTACATGTGTTTTGCAAAAGATTTTTTTAGCCATAGACTTGTAATTAAGTGAATTACCATATAAATAAAACAGACTAAGTGCATTATAATGGGTTATTTTGGGGGATAGAATCTTATTGTATACTTTCACAAAAAGCATGACTAGGAATCAATATATTACAAGTAGCCAAACACCAACACTTCTTCATTATTATACCTTTCACTGTTAAGTTGTCTTATATTTACCACTTCCTATATTCCAAAAAAGTTCTCTATAAAAGACACAACGTAATATGAAATTAATTCTAAAACTCTCAGTGCAAATAGGTAAGATAACTGGAAAGAAAAAGGAAGATATTAAAAATCACATTAAAAAGATGGAAAATTTTGCAGGCAACTAAAGCTGTTGGAAACACACCAGCTAGTACAATGCGGCTGTGTTAACTCTGAGTGACAGAATGAGAGCACCTAAACCTACAATCCAGGAAACCTCTCCAGAGTTAATGGAAGCATTAATAAAAGCATTTCACTGAGTCTCTTCCTAACAGCACTTTAAAAAGAAAGCTGTTGCTTTCTATAAGGACTACTGGAAGAGAAAAATCATGTTACATTGCGGGAGGGGGTAGCCTTTTCCCCATGAACTATGAACATTTTTACTTTATTAGAAGGAAGTCTCAAATTACATATGTGTAAAACAGAATTGCACTTAAATAAACTCTTCCACTCTACTTTCAGAGTAGAATCTGCCTTTTCAACACCACGGTAGTTGTAATATGGACATAGACATTAGAATGGCAGACATCTTGAATCTCAAAATCTCTTTGAGTTTAGAAATTCAGAACTAGTGTTCAGATAGTTGCCAAGAAAACACTACTGCTGAAAATCTGATACCAGTATCAGAAACAGATATTCCCTAGACCAAGAACCAAAATTATTAGCTAAATTGGGCCAGCAGGTTTACTTGTAAACATCACCAGTAAAAATCTGCACAATATCTGGCTACTGAATCCAAACTGTAATTTCAGATTAGTCTGAATTCAGACTAAACTTCCCAATTTAGAGTTTAGATAACAATTTAAATTTGTTCTGGTTTAGATTTACATGTTGTATTAGTGTGTCCATTAAAATTGAGGGGGTTGAGTCAGATCTGACGAGAGCTAATCAAGAGTAAATGCAAAAAAACAATGGCATTACACCAGTGTAAAGTACTATTATCAATCAGATCCAAAGTAGTGCCCTACAGTTTGGATATATTCTAAATTAAGTCAGGTGACATTCAATTAAAAGGGGAATAGGGAAAAGAAAACAAAAAAAACTTTTTGAAAAAAGTTATTCCAAACTAAGTTCTGTCCCTTTGCTCACTTCCACAGAATACCAAGTTGTAAATTCAGCAAGACACCTTTTCACATTTAGAGTCCCAAACAAAGAAAACATTTAGTACTAGCTGGCACAATTTCAGGGCAACTGCACCTCTGTGGTCCACCAAAGGCACCCACTTTAGGCTTCCGGCTTCCAGCCATCACCGCTCTCTCATTGCCTCCTGACTGGGGATTTTAAGGGTGCACTGCCCTCTACCTTACACTGTGGTATGCCCAGCAAACCAGACTGCCTAGAAAGGCCAGAACATGTGCTTTGCTTTCTCTCTGGGCGCTATGACCAGTGTATTGTCCACAATTATAAATAGGCTTGGCAGAATTTGATTGATTTTGTCAACTGATAATATCAATGCTTCTTCTTAAGCATTTTTTTCCAATTTTTAATTATTTTAATTTTCACACTTGTGCAAAATTATGGGTGTGGGGGGTCAGACAATGGGGTGGATTAGACAATAATTATTATTGACAGTAGATGTTGAGAGTCAAAAAATTAAAGCTTTACAACCATTAAAACACAGCTTGTCAACCTCACATGTCAAAATATACAAAGTAAATATCCTTAAATCAAACTCTAATATGTTCTCAAGCAGCATTTTTCTTACTTTGCCTATCTGTACATTTCTATTATTATTGATGGAAATATTTTTTCTTCAGTTTGTGTTTGTATGGTTACATCAACATACACCAATAAAAATCTAATCCTTCCAAATTTAGTTATAAATTACCATATAACTGCTTTTAAGCAAGCACATTTATTCTCGGGGTAAAGGTATTACAGAGAAAACATATTTAAACAATAAAAGCAGTTACATGCACACTAAAAAGCTTACCAGAAGTCATCCCAACTCCAATCTAGGGTTCTATTAGGTTTTAGTCCTTCAAAATCCACAAATGGGTTTTCCCCACACTTCATCTGTTTTAGATCCAGAAACAAGACTGGGCAGATCAGCCAGTTTTTTTATAGTGCTTGGGGCTTTGATCTTTGTGTTCTGTAACAGGTAATCAGCAAACAATGACCGTCTCCTCAGGGCTAAGCTTCAAAAGGCTAGGTTTTTGCATAACCAGAGTTGGAGAATGTGCATTAAACTCTTCTTAACGATTTTTCAAGAAGTCCACTTATTGTCGCAAAAGTCCATACCTGTCTGGCATGTTTTCAACACAGTCTTTTGGATTCCCAGATCTTACATCTGTCATATCGCCTCGCTATTGAAGTTACATGCAATCCCAGCCCACAATAACACACAAATGTAATACAATAAGGTATTTTAAAGATACTGTAAGAAATTGCTGTATCTATCACACTACTTAATTATGCCAAACTAAAAGGCCACTACCAGGATTTATTTTTTCGTTAATACCTTATTCTACTTCTTGTGTGAACCAACAAAGGAACTAATGCCTGTCTGCTGACTCATGCTTACTATGTAATATTCAAGTGAAGCTGCAAATCCGTCAGTTTAAAAAAAGAATAAGTTATATAAAACAGACTATGCAATGTTTCTAAAAATGTCAATCAAGCAATGAAAGACAAGTTTTTCAAGTTAATCATTTGGTTACTGTTCAGATCTCCAGTCAAAATGTTTCCTTTCTCCAGTGCTGGTGCTGACATACTCACATTGGCCATACTGAGTCAGCACAGCTTTAACCTAGCACAGGAATAAGTTTATGAACTGAAAGTTTGATAGAGTACTCAGTTACTATAGGGTTTTAACTTAAAAATCCTACCACTCAAAAGGAGATTTCACATAGAAGTAGTGAAGTGGATGGAGTTGGGAAGGAAAGTTGGGAACATCTTGTATTCTCTGCAAAGTTACACTCTGTTTAGTTTTTAATTTACGTATTTATTTTTTTTTTTTTTTAGAAAGAGGTGGAATTCCTGTATAAGTTACAAGTAGAGTGCATATAATGATATCTTTAGCTAAGGCTGCACAAGCATTTGCATTCTAAAAGGTATTCTTCAGCTGCTTATAATGTTGCCAAACTTTAATTATTTTGGCGGAAATTTGTCAGGTTTGTCGTCAGTCCATAAACTAATTATTCTGGTGTTTGTTTGTTAAGAAAAGTCTATGGAAAAATGGTTCAGACATTTTCAAGAACTCATGGAGTGTGGCGAGGGGGGGGTGATGGGGGGGAACCGCACAGTATTATAAAAGAAATTTTGAAATTAAAAACAAAAACAAAACAAACCCCCACCCCAAAACCCAAGAGACCCAGTTTAATCACTTCAGAAAAAGGAATGAGAAACTTGACATAGGAGGAGAAGTTTAAAGTACTAAATACACACAGATTACAGAAAAGTGGTCATTGTAACCATCTACAAGTACATACAAGGAAATAATTAGGGGACATTAATACTATTAAGATCACTTTTCATGATTCTTAATTTCTTTATTATTATTATTATTATCACTTTTCATGATTCTTAATAATCCCTCTTTTCAGTTTTATTACAAGGCAGAGACCTCCAGCACCTTTTGAAGTGAAATTCCTCCCTCTACTGGCTTTTAGACACCAGTAACATATTCTAAAGGACCATTATTTGCCATTCTAGCAGATTCTTGCCTGTGTGACAGTTCCAGTAAACCAGCACAATGGAATTACATCATGGACAATCAAAGAGAGAAAACACAATTCTTATACAGGAAGAATTTGACTGACTGCTATTATCCCTCTGCAAAATATAACCAATTGTGATATTCTTTACCTTTCCAAACTAGGAATGTAAATATTGATTAAAAAGTTAACGGTTTAAACTATTAAAATTATATTGTTTAACCGGTTAACTGATTAAAGGGAGAGGGGCAGGGGCTGCTCCGGTCGGGGGGGCGAGGCTAGGACTTCTCCAGTCGGCCTGGGGCTGTCCAGCTGGCCTGAGGCTGGTGGTTAATGGTTAGGATGGGTTAATGATAAGATTAATGCTTACCGGTTAACTGTTTAATATTGTACAGCCCTATTCCAAACTGCCCCTGCTCAATGTATGTTTCTAATGCAGACTCTTAACTTTTTCCTCCTATTCATGACATCAATAACAGGTCACTCATTGCATCTGCCACCCTAAACAGATCTCCTTTTCCCTCACATGACCACATGTCTCGGAATTCTATATGCCCCATTTCACCACACTTCCCTCATGAAAATCTATAATAAATAACAATTTGTTGTTTAAAATAAAAGTTCATTATGTCATATATGGCCAGCACAGGTGCTGACATTCACTACATATGAATGTTAATATAATATATAATATAGATGTCTATGGTCAGATAGATATATTAGTAAGCATCATGTACACATTGCTATTTAAAACATCAGGCCTGATCCAGTGCCATTTTAAGTACATGAAAAAAAATACTTTAATTGGATTCAATCAGCACTGGTTTCAGGCCATAACGAACTGCACATTCTTCAACGTTCTATATCGGGGTGGGCAACCTGCGGCCCATCAGGGTAATCTGATTGCAGGCGATGAGACATTTTGCGGACGTTGACCGTCTGTAGCATGGCCCCACCCATCTCCCAGTGTCCGCGGTTGCCCACCACTGTTATATATTCAGTAAGTTTCTCAATTAAAATAGCTGTAGTAATTAGATTTATCTTTGCAAGGAGAATGGTTAGAAACATCTTTAAATAAGCTTAGGTTCTGCAGCAAATTTTTGAACCTCAAATTTGAAAACCACTGAGTTTAGAGTGTCAGGAACTATTCGAGAATTCTGGAAGTTGTGTGTGTCAATTCCTTTCAGGTTTAACAGGAGAGCCGCTATATTTGAAGTGTCAGAAACTACTGAACTTAGTTAAATCAGAGTGTGGGCTCTTAGTTTACATCCAGTACTGTCTTGCTGAGACCCTCCGCATCATTCTGTCCCTGTGCTACTTCAATTTTAAAATGAGATTCACAGATTCCAAGGCCAAAAGGGGACTACTGTGATAATCTAATCTGACCTACTGTAATAACACAGACCATTGAACTTCCCCAAAATAATTCCTACAGCATATCTTTTGGAAAAGCATCCAATCTTTATTTAAAAATTGCCAGTGATGGAGAATCCAGCACCACCCTTGGTAAACTGTTGCAAAAATGTATGCCTTATTTCCAGGCTGAATTTGTCTAGCTCCAACTTCCAGCCACTGGATCTTGTTTATGCTTTTTTTCTACCTGATTGAAGAGCCTATTATTAAATATTTGTTCCCCAAATAGGTATTTACAGACTCTAATCAAATCACCCATTAACCTTCTATTTCTTAAACTAAATAGATTAAGCTACCTGAGTCTATCACTGTAAGGCATGTTTTCTAATCCTTTGATCATTTTTGTGGTTCTTCTCTGAACCCTCTCCAATTTCTCAACATCCTTCTTAAACAATGTACATCAGAACTGAACAAAGTGTTCCAGCAATGGTCACACTAGTACCAAATCCTGAGGTAAAATAATCTTTCTACTCTTACTCGAGATTCCCCTGTTTATGCATCCAAGGATTGTACTAGACTTTTTGACCACAGCATTGCACTGGGAGCTCATGTTCAGCTAATTATCCACTCCCCGCACTCCCAACTCTTTTTCAAAGTCATTGCTTCCCAGGATAGAGTTCTCCATCCTGTAAGTAAGTAAGGCCTACAGTCTTTGTTCCTAGATGTATAAAATTACATTTAGCCATACTGAAATACATATTGTTTGCTTATGCCCAGTTTACCAAGTAATCCAGATTGTTCTGTATTAGTGACCTATTTTCTTTATTATTTACTACTCCCCAAACTTTTGTGTCATCTACAAACTTTAACAGTGATGATTTTATGTTTTCTTACAGGTCACTGATAAAAATGTGAAATAGTCTTAGGCCAGGAACTAATCCCTACAGGACCCCACTAGAAACACATCTGCTCCATCATGATTCCACATTTATAGTTACTGTTTGAGACCTAACAGTTACCCAACTTTTAATCCACTTAATGTGTGCTGTGTTCATTTATATCTTTCTAGTTTTTTTAATCAAAATGTTGTGTGGTACCAAGTTAACACCTTACAGAAGTCTGAGTATATTACACTAACATTATCACCTTTATCAACCAATCTTGTAATCTCATAAAAAAAGACATCAAGTTAGTCTGACAGTATCTATTTTCCATAAATCAAATTTGATTGGCATTAATTATCCTCCTGTTAAGCTTTATTAATTGAGTCCCATATCAGTTGCTCCACTATCTTGCCTAGGATCAATATCAGACTAACAGGCCTATAATTACCCAGGTCATCCTGTTTACTGTTTTTAAATATTGGCACAACATTAACTTCCAGTCTTCTGGAACTTCTCTGATGTTACTGAAAATCAGCATCAATGGTCCAGCAAGCTCCTCAACCAGCTCTTTTAAAATTCTTGTCACAGCTCAGAATTTGTTGTAGTTCTGCAGAAGGTCCTACCTGTGCATGATGGACTATCTTAAATCTTGTCTGCATCAGGACTTTTCCGTGATTTCAACAACTGATGGCCAGCCACCGGTTGTAACTGCACTAGTGGGTGCACCAAGGCTACACAAGGAAAGCTACAAATTGTAAAGTGGAGTATAGTCCTGTTTTAAGTACTGAAGTCAATTGGAATTAAGTATATGCTTAAAGAGGTTTAAGTGTTGTCCCAAACAGAGACAGACTTAATCATGTGTTTATATGCTTTCCTGAATTAGGGCCACTATACATGTTTAGAGTACCTAAATATAACCAACTATTTTCATTTCATGAAGCAGACATAAGATTTCATAAATTTAGGATGATAGAAAAAAGAACACTGCATTTCCTATCCCTTTGTAAATTCCAACAAATAATTTCATACAGACAGATGGGTTCTCTCTCCTCTCAAAATATACTTATTTGTCAAAAATAACCATCCTGGCAAACATGTTCTCTGCTGGAATGTTTTATAAGCCTGTTTATGGTCCCCCGCCCCCAAAAAAGTATCCTTACAAACATTTGCAGTTCATCAACCGCTGAGCCCATATAATACAATTACAAGTGCACGAATAAAGCTATAGTAAATAATTACAACTCACTTATTTCCACACTCGACCTCAGAGATGGGACTTTTAGCCTTGGTTTTCCTGGTAAGAAGAGATGTATTTATTGACAAGGAACTTACCCTTGGAGAACAGAGTTGTCCTCCAGCTTTCCTCCAAAACTGTTCCTTCCCCACTCTCCATTTGCATAAACAGTCTCACCCTCATCCCTGTCCCAGAGGCAAACTAGAACTGGTTAATTTTTTTTTCATAAAACACAAAAAATTTTGACAAAAGATGGCTTTTTAACCAAATCCAACATTTTTGTGTAAAATATTTAATCTGATCACCATTTTTCAATTTTTGAAACAAAGCTTTTGTTTTATTTTTGTTTTGACAATCTAAAATATATATATTTTATTTTTATTTTCAGTGTTTTGTTAGCCCTCTCCTACTACTTCTCCTGCCTCCTGCGAAAAAAAAGAGAAAAAGTAGTATTAAAAGGGAAAGAAAGTGCATGGTGTTGTGGAAGATGAAAATTCTCTCCCTTTTTTACTTCTTTGTATGCCCATAACAATGGGCCAGCTCAGTGAATGGCGGGACTTTCGGTTCCTCCCTAGGCTAGACAGAGAAACTCCCCCTGAAATACATCTTTTTACCCCAATGCAAACAAGTTACGTACTGCCCCCTAACATAGTTAGTTATGCCCCCTGACGTGGCTAGTTATCATCCATCACCTTGTACATGTTGGTTCCATCAAAACATCTTTATTATGTACTGTCATCCTGACCTTATCTTTTAGGAGAGGATCAGTGTGTTCCTGTTATCCTTGGGGAATGTTTTTGTACTATCCTTGATATTGGGGGGTTCTGGTACCACTTAATATTGGGATGTGTTTGCATGAGTATTCTGTGCCTAGCACTTCTTAGGAGTGTGTATTTCTGCAATATCAGCCCTGTTCTTGCCAACTTCTGCGAGCAGGTCCTGCCTCTTGCTCACAGCTTGTCTTTGCTTTATATCAGTAAAGTTTTAACTACTACTTTAGCCCAGGCCTCAGGTCTCATACCAGGCCTCTAATACAAGGGCTTATGTCTCAGATTATCTTGCCACTACAGCTTCTATGCCATAGAAGTGCGATTACATAATTAGGGAAGCAGGATACCAGTGATATGAGGAGAAATGAGCTTTCAAGGAGTATAACATATACACTCCTTTTCTAACTGCTTTTAAAAGGGCAGATTTCTTCTTCCCCGCCTGATTTATTATTAAGATGAATAACAGAGTGAATAGAAAAATTGTGTGTGGGTGAGACTAAATGGAAGGTAAGTCATTTGGGATTGCTAAATGGTGGAAAACAAAATGCTTGGTTTTTTTATGCTCCATATATACACATATAGCAGTATTTCTAGCACAGTCCTGGTCCCTGTTGAAGGATGGCTTCAGGGCCATTATCTATGAAACTGCATATGTAGGCAGGGAAGCTATTATCTTCAGAGGAAAAAAAACATAATGGATCTGTGTTACTATAGTATCCAGAGCCGGCTCTAGGCACCAGCAAAACAAGCAGGTGCTTGGGGTGGCACATTTCTCAGGGCGCCATTTCTGGCGCCAGCCATGCCGCCCCTAGAAATGTACCCCCGCCACCCCAGCTCGCCTCCTCTCCGCCTCTGCCTGCTCCCCCGAGCGCACCACCGCCGCTCCGCTTCTCCCCCACTCCCTCCCAGGCTTGCCATGCACGAAACAGCTGTTTTGCATGGCAAGCCTGAAAGGGAGGGAGGAGAAGCCAAGTGGCAGCGCGCTCTGGGGAGGCGGCGGTGGTGGAGCGGATGTAAGCTGGGGCGGGGAGCACCCCCCCTCCAGTTACTTCCTGCGCTCCCCCCCACCCTCGTTCCCCTCCGCTCCGCCTGCTACCCTGAACACGCTGCCTCTTCCTCACCTGAGAGGGAGGGGCGGAGAAGCGGAGCGGCGGCGTGTTCAGGGGAGCAGGCAGAGCGGAGGTGAGCTAGGGTTGGGGGGATTGTGGGGGGGGAGCGGCAGGAAGCTGAGGGTGGGAAATGCAGCACGCCTTGGGGAGGAAGCGGGGCTGGGGATTTGGGGAAGGGGTTGGGAAGGGGCGGAGTTGGGGCGGAGCAGGGGTGGGGGGCATGAAAAAAAAGCGGGGCAGCCAAACATTTTTTTGCTTGGGGCGGCAAAAATCCTAGAGCTGGCCCTGATAATATCTACATCATCTTAAAACACTGATATTGAATCCAAAGACTTGGGCACACTACAGAACTGGCATAAAACTTTGGTAAGGAACTTCAAGCGTTGGAAGCTAAAGCCATAAGAAAGTAAAGTTTTACTGCGTAATTTCCATGGTACCTGCAATTCCCCCAAATTTTAGCTCGCAAGTTTCAGTTAGATAGGCACAGCTACCGTGTGTGCATTCAGGCATGTGCGTGTATGCATGCCTACCCAACCAATCAGCTTTTGAGGACTGCACAGTATAATTTATTTTCTACTTATGCATCTGTTTGAATCATTTCTGAGAGCAGGAGACCTGTAGTGTAAGACCTGGAGGGTCTTGGGTTCGATTCCTACCAATGACATAATGTCTGTCTATGTATGCAGCTGTGTTTCATTACATATACACATTGCAAAACCACCATCTCACTAAAGAAACAAGTATTGGATGCAAGGATTTAAATTAAGAGAGAAAATGGTAATGTTCAGTAAAGTTTCACCCACAATTCCAAACTTCTTATAGTTCCAGAATAACAAGATATCTTTTCTGAAATGTTCAATAGTGAAATAATGTCCCTATTTGACTAACATTAGGATACAGACTCACCATTTCATGAACATTAATAGGATTAGTTTACAGGTCTCATGTTTGGAACCTTACTAATTCTGCAGACAGACAACTACAATACAAAGACAACTGAGTCAGCAGTCTCCATTAGCCTGTCTAGAGAATATAGTTAAAATCCCATCCACATTACTAATTGCAACCATATTGCATATAAGCTTGAGACAACTGGACTCTAACCGGTTCCCTTGAATTGGTTGCACTAACAGCATTCATGAATCTTAAGATAGCCACAACCCTTTTTGAATTAAAACATCCACAACATCATAGTGGTTGGAAACTTAAAAACAAAACAAAAGAAAAACAACATAAATTCTGAAGAAATTAATGTAATGAGAGAGGTGCTGGTATTATTTTCTGGCCAGTATTTGCTTAATCTGACCATTGCTTCCAGCCTTTTACAGGCCCAATTTTCAGAAACCAAGTGATTAAAGACAGGCTCCCAAATATCAGAATTCCTAATTAGGGAATTTAATCAAGCACTTTGAAAACTGGGTTCAATGATGTTTCAGTGCAAAACACGTCTGAACCTTCCAGATAAGAATGAAGACAAATTTATTTTAAATGACACCATGTAGTCTCCCAAATACAATACACTCTCTCTGGCATCTGTGTTGTAGCTGTCCCGGTTCATCCGTCACTATCAGTCTTACGATTCTTTCAATCTGGCAAAATAAATCTAATAAACTGAAGTTGAAATATTTGTGAAAATGACATCAGGTAATTTCTGATTTATCTCTCACTTCAAATTTCTCCAAGTCATTTCCCAGTGCTAGGTTGGCCAAAGTGACTGACGGAATAAGGAAATCAGCTCTGACTAGTACGGTTTGATAATTAACATGTTCAGTAGGAGTGGCTTTTAAAAAGAGCAACAGTGTTTAACAGCATTCCCCACGTGAGTGAATAGTTTAACTGTTTTTTATTCTAAGCACTCCATCTTACTAACAAACGTTATGAATCACCAAGAAAAGCATTTGCAAGTAGTCTTATACAATAAAAGTCACTAGGGATGTAGATTCCTTAAGATCTACAGGTAACGTCTAGGGGTTACAAACAGAAGTGTCCATTTATATAAGCAATATGCAAAATAAAAGATAATAGAATGCAACTAAACCACTATTTTTCTTCCTGGAAAATTTAATACGGTTGACCTCCTCTCAATTTATTCTCAGCTGTTTGCACTGTATCCTGATATATATATACACATATATATTTAAATGGACTATCTTAATACACAGGTAGTAATTCCAGGCTTCAGATATACTGTAAGTATGGTGCAGACCATGGCATTAGCCAGCTTCCCACTCAGGCAGTCTATAAGCCAACACAGACAATTATGAGCTTACCCCAGTAAGGGATGGACACCATTTATTAGACTACCAAAATAAAGACATGGGATTTAAATGTACAGGAATTGCAGTCCTGAATGCTGGGGCAGTAAAAACACCACAACTTCACCCAAACAGAAAGCTGTGGATTAATCAGACTATAAGGACACAGATAATCTTTTATGGCCTGCCAACTGGAGTCAGTGGAAAGATTCAATGTGCTTTAGATCGGGCCCTTATTCTGCATATTGTTATATAAATAATAGTAACTCATAGGAGTTGACTAAGTCACATGGATATGTAAGAAACAATTTCCAAATGAGACAAACTCATCTCAGCTTGTAACAGATGGAAGCGCCACTAACCCTACTAGATTAAGGATTCTGCTAATGGGCTGTCTGCTTTCTCTAGTCACCAGTCAGCAGATACAAAAACAAACTCCTATCTGGAATCACTGTTTGCCACCCCACCCCAGCACATATTCTAGGAAAGGAGGAGGAGATGATGGTGAAGGTGGTTAGAAGAGACAATACTGTCAAACATAAGACCTCTGCCCCCCAAAAATTGCATTTAAAATACATATTAAAAAGGATATCCACATGCTTTTTCAATTCCATCCTCCCCAGCATATAGTGATATTTTTAAAGGCACCAATCCTCTTTTTTAGTTTTGTCCTTTAAAAAAAACCCTTTTTTAAAAAACTTCATTTCTGGTTGAAACTAGTTTGGCGGCACTACAATCAGCAGCAACATGCTAGTTCCCTGTGGTACACGTCGGTGAATAATTAACAGCAAAGAAACCTCTTCCCTTTTGACACTGTATTGAGAAAACCTGGAGAGTGAATCATTTCCAGGATTTAACACTTTAAATTTTACAAACATACTCTCCTACACAATTTGTCATGAGAACTGGTTAGAATATTAGCATTTGCACATTGGATTGAGAGACTAGCTGAGATCCTGGAAAGCTAACAGCAGAGTTCTTCACAAATTATCAACTGCAAACCAATCCAACACACTCCCTTACCGAACAGCAAGTGTTGTATCAGTGGCACATAACAAACTAAGGTCAGATAAGAGTGACAGATGGGAAGCATATTGGCAAGCTGTGAGAAAACAGCTTCCCTCAGTTTCTGAATCCTACATTTTTCCTTCACCTGTTGATTTCATTTGGCCAATTGTATTATCAAACATAACAATATTTGAACCAAAGAGCCCTGGTCACAAACAAAAGTCCTGCATCACTTTTCTTTCATAGACACGTTAATAGTATACAGTAAGACAACTAAATGCATCCCTGAGAACAGCCACACACATAATTTATAACAACCACCTGTCACTGCACTAAAAGGTTCTACAATTAATCCAGCATCCCTGCTTCTTAACCTCTTATGAACTGGCAGAAGAGCCTCTCTGCAGGCACAGGTTTCACAAATACAGGTACATACCCTCTATCAGAACCAAGATATCATGTCTCCCAGTCTACAGGTGCCTAGGTGAAAACATATGCCTTTGATTAAAGATCTAACATGGCCTCCAGTAATATCTGTGCTAATCAATGCCGTAGGCTTTGGGATTACCTTGTCAATGGGCTATTCCAAAGAGCTAGTTCTGGAGGGGTGTAGTGTTATATTTAAGCTTGGTGCTTAATTTTTGAACAATCTATTTAAAAATCCACAGACTGTCAAAATACTTGAGTTGACAACTTACTTCCGTGGATTATGATGTGACCATATTATGGTGATGCAAAACTGAATTTTGTCCTCTGGCAAAGATGTGCCACACTCTAGCCTAAGAGAATAAAACCCCTGCAGCCTTCTAAACAAAGACTGCCTTCCTCCTGTAGTCATCTGTGCCTGTGTGCAAGCTTGGTGGATATAATTAGATTCAGAAGGAAGTCTTATTACTGCACTACACTAAGAGGCAAGCAGGGATTTTGTTTAGTCATACCCACGATTCTGCTGAATAATTCCTCATGAACAAGGCTTGCTGCATTTGAAAGAGGAGTCTGAAGAACGACTGGAGGGCTGTTCTGGAGAAGAATTATTAGGTCACCAATTTAAACTGTGACTTTTGAAGCTACTCTGTGAAAGGCTATCTCAAGCGTGCACATTTGCAATGAGTTTTCACCATATTGTTACAAAATTTAAGTGCCACATTCCTTCCTCTTACTGTTTTCTAAATGAACAGGTTAAACTGGGCCAGTGACCTAGAGATAATACTCTACCGTGCCATCAGAAAGCCTGGACGCCTTATGCTGGTAGTTCTGTGAAGGATGTGTGCTCACGTCCTTGTTTCACTGAACAATTTGTCCTCTGGCTAATTATGCAGCAATGCCGACTGGCTCCAAAAGCCCCTGGGACTATCCAGGTTTGTCACTGCAGAGTTTCACTTTGGTTTGAGAATCACAAGAACCCTATGTTTTCCCACACACCTTCTTCCACATTTAAAATATTCTCCTGGAGCCAGTGTCCCAGTAAAGGAGGTGGCTTGTGGTGATGGTGACCCTGCACATATTACCACCTCAGCAGTGAGAGCAGAAGTAATGTGTAGGAAGCTACACAGAAGTGACCTTAAGCTATAAAGGAATAAGGCGGGATGGGGAGACATAAAAAGCAATGAGATTGATTTTGAAAATCTTCCCCATGGCTTATAATAGGAGGTTTCTTTCAGCCTTACCTTTGGAGAGGCTAGCATACTTCCATAATGATAACTACAATAAATAAAAAAAATTAACACAACCAAGCTCTTCAGGGATCTTGTCTCCAGGTGTGGTATGGTCACTACTCCTGATGTTAAGAATCTGGTTACTGTACTTGTCAGAGTTCCTTTTAGGGGGGGTCTAGAAACAGAAGGTGCTACTTACTGTGCCCTCAAAGACTAGCCTTGTGCTGGTTCAGTGTCATGGTTTTTAGGGAGCACATGAGGAGTTTCAGTATCCACTCCCTCTGTGCCCAGCCAGCACTGCTGACAGGGGTGGAGGAAGGCTTTTGGGCCATGGCCTTGCCCCCTTTGGAGAGGCCTGCAGTGGCAGCCTCACCTTAGTTCCAATAGTTCTTGCATTCCTCTGAACACAGTATGGCACATGGCCTTTTAACTGACAGCAAAAGCAGGAGGAGGCCTGGAAGCAGGGCTGTCGTTACCCATACACAAAGCACGCAGCTGCGTAGGGCACCAGGAAATTTGGGGCACCACATTTTCTGGTGCCCTGGCGCAGCTGCGTGCTGCTCCAGCCCCTGCTCCGCCCCAGCCCCGCCCCCACTCCCCTGAAGATTGCAGCCAGGCCCGACCCTGCACTCATGGCGTGGCAAGTGGAGCGACCTGGCCCCAGCCTGCTCCACTCCCCTGGCTCCCAGTCACGCTGCTGGTGAGTGCTGGGGGGCGGTTCCTCCCTGCCCCCAAGCCTGGGAGCCAGAGGAGCAGAGCAGCCTGGGGCCCCACGCCTCCGCGTGGGGAAGTTTTGGGGCCTGGCCCCAGGCCTCCATGGGGGATGGGTGCTGGCCCCTTCCTGTGGGAAGTGGAGTGACCCGGCCCTAGCCTGCTCTGCTCCCTGGCTCCCAGGCTTCGGGGGGAAAGGGGAATCGCCCCCCAGCACTCACTGGCGGTGCAGCTGGGAGCCAGCTTCTCCCGTGGATGCCTGGGGGGCTGCGTAGGGCACCAAAATAGCTAGGGACAGCCTTGCCTGGAAGAATTTTGCATTAAGTTTCCAGTCCCTCGGCCCACGCCACTTCCAGCAGCTCCCATTGGCCTGGAGCAGCGAACCGCGGCCACTGGGAACTGCGATCAGCCGAACCTGCAGACGCAGCAGGTAAACAAACCGGCGCAGTCTGCCAGGGGTTTTCCCTGCACAAGCGGCGGAACCAGTTTGGGAACCACTGCAGTCGGACCTTAATTTTATGAACATGAGTCTTATGAACAGCCAGTTATACATGAAGCATTTTTCCTACGGTGGTGGAAAAACTGTATAATGAAAGTGATGTTGATGAAGAACAAGCCGACATCCTTTCACATTTCGATTCCTTCAATGCACTGGAAATAGTTTTGCAGTGGTTTGAAGAACTAGAAGAATATGATGCAGGGCACCATACTGCAACTTTTGCACTGTATCTACTGTAATTTTGAGATGTTCAATTTTACAAACTCCTCCTCAATCCCCAATTAGCTCACAAAACAGTTGATCTACTGTACTTACAGTTTATTTTTTTGGCAATATCATAAGACAGAAGCCGGCACTGTAAGTGCAATTTCTGATTAAAAGGGAGGGGGACAGAGGGGTGGAGGAGTTATTGTGCTCCTCATTTGTGCAACTGCTGTCCTGTAGTCGTTTCACAGGCAAAGCCCAATGCACGTCAGTGGGAGTTACACGTGCATAAGGAGGAAAGGATCAGTGTCAATAATACAACTAAAATATGTTCATATTTTTCAGCAATATTCTAAATAAAAACCTACATTTTTACATGATCACGTTTACATTTTCCACGTTTACATTTTCTTAATTGCTAGTCCAGATATAAAATTAATATGTAAAATGTGTATCTATATATTTATTAAATAAAGAAGCTGGATCAGTTATGAGGGAGAAAAATGTTACTGGAAGGTCAGCTGTATGAAGGACATGCACTGCTATAAGGCAGAATTCCAAGTGTGTGTTTGCTGTAAACATAAAGTATTAGTTACTGGAGAAGGTGTGGACTCCAGAATGTTCTTTGGATTTTTCTATGCAATGTACGTTTATTATATTTTACAAGGTTCTAGCATTGTACTTTTTAAAACTGGTCAAACATACATTATGTAATAAACAGAATACTATGCAAACAAAGTGCCTGTAAAGCTGTATCCTTGGTGACAAACATTTTTTAGACAGAGTGGGATGACATTCTAAAGCCTAGTGTTGAACCTTGCCCCCTTCAGACAGGGCCACGGAGATTACTATTTCCATCTTAGATGCTGACAAGGCTCCTAGCAGTATGTTATCCAAGAAGAGAATAAAGAATGGCAATCCAGGGTTGCACTGGATTCTGGTAATTTCAGGACAAAGTAAGTATACGTGCTACAACGCTTGCGTAATAGAAACAACTTGGCACCAGTAGTGAGGGCAGGGTTTAAGCTTAATGTAGACAATATGTGACTTTAAATCAAAAGATTAAAAAACATTAAAATAACCCCAAATATACCTGGAAATAGTTATAATCTTACTCTTTTAAATGAATGACACAATTAACCAAAAGTGATTTATAATTCATGATTCACCTGAACGCAAGTAATCAATAACACAACCGGGCACATATTCATCACCCATTTTGAGTATGCTAAGGCACACATTTGCTAATTAATAAACTCTTTATTGTGTTATTGTGTGGTTAACTGAAAAAGCAAACAATTTACAAGCACTAGGTATTCTAAATATTACTTCACCAAAGAAAATACTTCTTATGTGATGTGCTTATTTGACACAATTACAGATTTTATAGTTATAGTTCCTCGAGCTAACGACTAAATGTTTTTCCATTGGAAAATGCTGATTCATCAAAACCAAACACTTTGTGGGAAAGCGTTACTTTTGATTAATCTCTGAATTCAAACCATTTTCGGAAAAAAATTTCAAAACATCCCATTTAGACATTTTCAAAAACAACGTTTTGTTTTTCTATTGCATCAGCTTTTAGTTTCAAAAGTTTAGTTAATCTATACTAAAAATAGGTTTTTTTTAAATGTAGGTTGAAATTGAAATGAAATATTTCTCTTCTGATGTGAAATTTTTTTATTGTTTGTTTGTAAGAAATTTCAAGATTTTAATTTTTTGTCCCAATCTGGGAGATGAAAAACTTTTTTGAAAGCTCAAATTTTTGCAGGATGTGAAAACCGTTACCTGATCTAATAGTTGCAACGCTCTGAGTCATCCAGAGATTTTCAACTGGAATTACACAGTCTGTAACAGTATCAAGTGCAACACACTGCAATGAGTTTCCCTTTAGAGCACCTGATCCTTTCTTCCTTCTCCTTTTTTCATCCTTAATCCTCCAGAACCTCCTTCCTCTTCTGCTTTTCGTTAGCGGAGCTAATGGGTGGGTAGAAGGATTTTAAAAGTGAAATTGCTCGCACTGCTCTGCTGTTTGGTGACATCACAGCTTCTGATGCTTGTTCTTTGAATTTGCTCTGCCAGTGAACTGCTAAACAGGGTACAGCTGGTAGCTGTGTTTTGAAGCCCAATTACTACCTACTGTGATATACCTGTGTACACTCCAGACTAATGAGTAGCTGCATCACCTCTGCCCTGTAACCTGGGGTGTCTTTCACAGTGCTTTGCTGCTGTAGTCTACAACCTGGATTGCTCACAAACAGCCTCCAGCATGTAAGTCACTCCCAACTTTGTCTGTGGGAGCTGAAGCTGGCCAGCCAGCCACATCTTGGCTCTTACTAGCCTTAAAATTTACCACAGGATGACCCCAACACACTCCCAGTTCCAGATTTCCCCCACCCAAAAAATGTATGTCCTGTATTGCCTAGCCCTCTCCTGGACAGTACAAATATGTTAAGTCTGTTATTTAAGGGAATAATATGCACACAACTTGTTTACCCCAAATGGAGTTACCCAGACAGTTGAACACAATGGATTAGATAAAACATTAAAACAAGTTTAACCTCAAAGAGAGATTTTAGGTGAGTACGAGCAATGAGGCATAAAAGTCAGAAATGGTTACAAGAAAAATAAAGATGAAACGCTTACTGGTGCCTAACAAACTATATTAGATTCAAAGCAAAGATTTCTCACCACACACTTTCAGCAGTCTTATCAACCAAACTCTTTAGGGTCAGGACCTCTCCCCGAGAGCCCAACTCCTGCTTCTTTTGTCTCTTCAAGTCCAGTGAATGCAAGGGGGAAGGAGAGAGAGAGGGTTCTCTTCGGGAGTTTGTCTCTTCTTTTTATAGTTTCACTCCCCCTCTTGAAAAGCTTTTCCAGCTGAGACCCAAGAGACAAACAGTCTGTGTGGAAGGATGTTCCTGATGGGTTTTTCTACCCGTTTGAACTTCCTTTGCTTTTCTTCCCTGCTTGATGACCCTGTTTACTGCTTAAATGAAAATTAAGGCAAGCACACATTCCTTCCCTTGTTTAGGACAGACCTGCCTGGGCAGGGCTGAAGGTTTTGGAACATGTACTAATGACATCATAGGGGAATCTTATAATTGTACAGTGTTGCCACACATATTTTTACTAGGACAATACTGACCAGCAAATTATGAGTTTTCAAATGATGCCTTGCATGGCACACTTTGTACAGAGATTATTACAATAGTGTGTAGGGTGTGAATACAAAGGAATATTCCATCACAGCAACTTATAAGGCAGAAGGGGGATGAGGGAATGTTTCATTCCATAGCCTAGAACATTCTCAGACTGAGACCAGACTATCTCTAGGTTCATTGACAAACTACACCAGCACATGAAGAAAATAACCTACTGGTTTTGTGTTAGCAGAGCATGATAACCACATGAGGTATACAGCTGACTCACAGAGGTCTCCTCACCACCAAACTGGCCCACATCCTGTGTGCACTGAATGAACAGCTTTCAACGGGACAAGAGAGACTACATAGACCATCACCACATCAGAAGTACTAAGAGCACTGTACAATTACATGCAGTCTCCAAACTTCAGGGGAAAGAAGAAAGGAAATAGGAAAAGGAGGCCAGGGACAGAAGGTGGCTGTAAACCCACTTCATACACATTAATACAGTTCATGTATATTTCATACAACCACAAATTTATGAAGAGAGACTTGCTAAGAGGTATTTAAGATTTTGCATTGTCAATAGAATTTCTGTTTAACAAATATGTTTGGCTATAACAGATCGATATGGGAGGCGAAGAAGCTAGAGAGTTCTAATGTGTGAACTTGCTAGAAGATAAATGATATGAGTTTGAACCTTCGCCATCCGATCAGATTGCAATTATGTTTCATCCAAGCCATTCTTTATACTAGTTTTAAAACACCTGAGACCATAATTCAACTAAGTAGTTTAAACAGTTGTTATCACAAGTAACTTGAATAATGATAACTTAGCGGATTCCTTGGCTGCTGACCAACACTACTCAGGACAAATGGATTCTACCTTATTACACATAGCAGAGAAATACAGAGACTTACGTTGCCTGATAAATCATTTTCCTAGTATGAATTTTAAAAGATTCAAGAAACATAACTACTCAGTGTATTTATCCGTCCCATGAAATAGGATACTATTACCAACTAAAATCTAATTAGCCAAATTAAACTTTCAAGAAGATTTACATTTGGTTTAAACAAGTGAAATTCTTTATTTTTCTCTGAGTCCATCTCCCTAAAATAAGGATATTGCTGAAAGTTCATTAGTATGACAGTAAAAGATTCCTAGCCTGTTTGTTTATTTTTAAGGCAACTAATCTAAGAAGAATCAATCTCAAATTTGGTTGGCCAAAAGGAAATATTTGTTTTGTAGCCAAATAAATGATGATTTTTAAAAAAATTACATTGCATTATTTGACCACTCCAACCCCTCCTTTAAGGATTACTTATTACTGTGATCTAACCTGTATTTAAAAATCCTGGATAAGATAACTGACTAGACCAGAGACTTAAAATGGAAACCAGGCTCCTATCTTAATTTGCTTATAAAATGAAGCAGCTGTACCAGACACTGCACTTCTACTGAAAAACAGTAAATAATTAGTCATATACACTGAATAGTTCTGTGACACCCCATTCACCATACTATCTGAGAACCTCTCGAAGATTAATGTATTTAAACATCTGACACCCCTGTGAGGTAGGAAAGTATTATTATAGGCAGAGAGAGAGAGTAGGTGAGTAGCTCAAGATCACACAGGAAGTCTGTGGCACTGCTGGCAATGGAACTCAAATTTCAGGCCAATGCTTTAACCACCAGACTTTCTCACCAATATCCCCAAAGTAAAGTGTGTGCACGCACTACAGCTGAAGGAATAGATGAGATCATTCTTTTGCAGCTGTTCTGTTGTGTCTACAAGGAAACTAAGGCAGGAGGCTAGTTCACATATTTGGTCTTGGGTCAGACAATGTACCCAGGATTTTTAAATCCAGGTCAGCACTGCATCTAGCAGGCAATAACTAAAATTTCAAATCATAATATTTAATATGAATGTCAGAGATCCCAGTACACAGTTCTTCCCTCCAGTTCGGAGAGAACAATGCATGCCAAGACCTGTAGTCCCTGAAGGCTACACTGTCTTAGAAAACAGAAGGCTGGTCAAGGACTGTTTGACCTGTGAGCCAATCTTAGATCCCCTTTACCTAGGCTATCATTCCTCCATCATCATTAGAAGGTTATTCCTATATTTCATAGAATCATAGAATATCAGGGTTGGAAGGGGCCTCAGGAGGTCATCTAGTCCAACCCCCTGCTCAAAGCAAGACCAAACCCAACTAAATCATCCCAGCCACGGCTTTGTCAAGCCGGGCCTTAAAAACCTCTAAGGAAGGAGATTCCACCACCTCCCTAGGTAACCCATTCCAGTACTTCACCACCCTCCTACTGAAATAGTGTTTCCTGATAGCCAACCTAGACCTCCCCCACTGCAACTCGAGACTGTCAAGGTTCCTCCCCCACTCTGAACTCTAGGGTACAGATGTGGGGACCTGCATGAAAAACCTCCTAAGCTTATCTTTACCAGCTTAGGTCAAAACTTCCCCAAGGTATAAAATATTCCACCCTTTGTCCTTGGATTGGCCGCTACCACCACCAAACTAATACTGGTTACTGGGGAAGAGCTGTTTGGATGCGTCTTTCCTCCCAAAATACTTCCCAAAACCTTGCACCCCACTTCCTGGACAAGGTTTGGTAAAAAGCCTCACCAATTTGCCTAGGTGACTACAGACCCAGACCCTTGGATTTTAAGAACAATGAACAATCCTCCCAACACTTGCACCCCCCCTTTTCTGGGAAATGTTGGATAAAAAGCCTCACCAATTTGCATAGGTGACCACAGACCCAAACCCTTGGATCTGAGAACAATGAAAAAGCATTCAGTTTTCTTACAAGAAGACTTTTAATAAAAATAGTAGTAAATAGAAATAAAGAAATCCCCCCTGTAAAATCAGGATGGTAGATACCTTACAGGGTAATTAGACTCAAAAACATAGAGAACCCCTCTAGGCAAAACCTTAAGTTACAAAAAAGATACACAGACAGAAATAGTTATTCTATTCAGCACAGTTCTTTTCTCAGCCATTTAAAGAAATCATAATCTAACACGTACCTAGCTAGATTACTTACTAAAAGTTCTAAGACTCCATTCCTAGTCCATCCCCGACAAAGACAGACTACAGACAGACCCACAGACCCTTTGTTTCTCTCCCTCCTCCCAGCTTTTGAAAGTATCTTGTCTCCTCATTGGTCATTTTGGTCAGGTGCCAGCGATGTTACCTTTAGCTTCTTAACCCTTTACAGGTGACAGGAGGTTTCCCCTGGCCAGGAGGGATTTCAAAGGGGTTTACCCTTCCCTTTATATTTATGACAGAGACCATTGCCCCTTGTTCTGTCATCTGCCACCACTCAGAACAGCTGAGCTCCATCCTCTTTGGAACCCCCCTTCAGGTAGTTGAAAGTTGCTATTAAATCCCCCCTCACTCTTCTCTTCTGCAGACTCCTCATAAGTCATGTGCCCCAGACCCTCAATCATTTTTGTTGCCCTCCATTGGACTCTCTCCAATTTGTGCACATCCTTTCTGTAGTGGGCTGTTTATCTTAACCAGATGCATGCACATCCGTGGATGTTTGATACACAAATCTCTTTCTGTCTGTAAGTAGAAATACATTATGCTTCCACTTTTAAAAGACATCTTCACTTGGTCAATGAAAATAATGTCCACCAGAGAGCGCTAGCAGCAAAGGACTACTAGTATCATGCAGAAAATAGGACTTGCAGTCTTTCTGAATAAAATGCACCTACTATTATCAAGCTCCTTTGTTTACTTAAAAGAAGCTCTCAAACATTTAGTTAGACCAAAATTTTCAAAAGTGACTAGTGACTGAGTGCCCCAATTTTTGAGCACCCAACTTGAGACCCCTGAAAAGGTCTTCAATTTTTATAGCATGAATGCTCAGCACTTTTTGACTCTCAGGGCCCTTTAAGAGATTTCAAAAACTGAGGCATCTAAAAAAAATCACACTGTCATTTCTGGAAATCTTGGCCCAATGACCTTATACCAAAATTTCTAGCATGCTCCACTAAATGCCAATGCTACACACAATTGCTCCAACTCTTCATAAAGACGGTTGTGGGTGTTTTTGTTTTTGTCTCAGCTCCCGGGGGACTGAATACCCAGCCACCTTCCCATCTAATTAATTATTCAAATAAAAGTGTTGCTAGTTTCTTAGAATAAGCCAATTAAAGAAGTTACTGTGTATCTTTCCAGAAGCAGCAAATGCAATAGCAAGTATTTTCCAAGCAGCCTAGTCTAAGAGTTCCTGTTTTTCTGTATTCCAGCTTCAAATGTCTTATCAAAAAGGAAGTGACATCTGAAAAGTTTTCTAAAAAAAGAACCAACTTGCTATTTGAAAAGGAAAAAATAAAATCCTGGCCATGTGTTTCATTCTCCCCCTCCTCCCTCCCCCCCCCTCAAAGTCCCTAAATGGAAAGGAGGGGAAAAAAGAAAAGGGGGAAAAAAACCTAAAATATTTTTCTACATACCCGTTACTACTGTAACTGAAAAAGCCAATCACAACATATCGATACTTGTAGCAAGACAGAGGTCTTAAAACAGCTACACTGAAACAGTGACTTGGTCCTTAATAAGCTGCTGATAGAATTTTAGTTATTAGATATGTGCACAGAACCTCAAAATTCTGGTAGAGGAGAAGACAGCAAACACACACACACACACACAGAGTATCTATTATTGTGGACAGTGCAGTTGTAGCTGTATTGTCCCCAGGATATTAATTCTTAATTAATTAATTCAGGATAGCTAAAAATTGTTTGGGTGCCTTCCATTTTGTGATCAATACTGTATAGACAGAGCATTATCCAGCAACTAAAGGTGAAATCCTAACCCCATCCAAGTCAATGCAAGTTTTGCCATTGACTTCAGTGAGGCAGGATTTCACCCTAAATGTTTTCTTATAAGGGAAGCAAAGATTCACTTTTCCCTACATCTCAGCCCAGCTGGGCAGGCTAGAAGGGGGGGGAAAAGTAACTTAATTTGTAAAGAGATTATCTATTTTATGCAAGGAGGCATTCAGCCATCAATCCTCCCGTCTGCAAACTCACAATCTATGATAAAACTTTCATATTCCATCCGAGATCTGTCTCAGTGAGACAGATGGATACATCTGAATGACTCACATTGATTCTGGAATCTGCACATTTTTAAAAAACAAAATATATAAATACATTTTCTCCATTTTTGAGTAACTATAAGTGACATTAAATAGTAATGTGATGGGATACACCAGGCCCTTCGTGGCCCCCTACTGAAGGCCTCATGGTCTTACCACACCCCACCCCAGGAAGGAGCTGTGAAAGTGGGTCATCCAGGCCTGCCTACAGAAGCTTCGTGGTAGCAGGCAATCAGAGCCCAGCAGGCTCAGATAGAAGGAGCTGCAAGGCCTCCACAGGTGAGTTCCTGGCTGGGACCAGAGGGGCGAAGAAGGAGACTCCTCACTGGCCATAGATCGACTGGCTTCATTTACTGGACCTGGGAGAGAGAGGATCTGAGAACTCTAACTCTAATGGAATGAGACCAAGTGGGAAGTGGCCCACAGAACGAAATAGCAGCAATCAATCAAAGGAAGTCGTACATGGTTGCTGTTTATAGGGTCCCTGGGTTGAAACCTGGAGTAGTGGGTGGGCCTGGGTTCCCCCACTGAGAAGAGGACAAGGCTCCTTTAGAAGCCCAAGGAAAGGGCTGAATTTAACAGGCCCAGAAACAGGGCTGAAGACTTTGGAGAGGGTAGACAATTTTGTTGGACTTTTTTGCTACCCTGGAAGGGGTAGATATTGACTTGGCCAGAGGGTTGAGCCCGTAGATCTGCCTAGCAAGGTTGTAAGCTACAGAGGGCGCCAGGAGTGGGGAAAAGTGCAGTACCTCACCCATATGCTGGGAGGCATTCAGGAGGTGAGTGCCCCCATTCACAAGCTCTATAGCATAAGATGCTGCATGCCATTCTTTTCGCACAGTGAAAAAAGCATGAGCATCACATTATGTATTTAAGGATAACTACTACTTGTTTGTTTACAGTGCTTTTCCTCCTGAGGTATCCCAAGAGAAAACCAAGTAATCCTTTCTTACACAACCATTCCCTGAAAAGGTACTGGGAGCATTCACATGAGTAAGGTGCGGTACAATCTAGCCCTTAATAATAGATACTAAAACTGCTTCACTCAGCACTAAAATGCATCTCTGCCTGGGGTGGAACATGGCATCTGTTTAATAGCACACACCTCACCACTGTACACTAGCAGGAAGTGCAACACATCCAGCTGAAACGTCAGGTTCGATTCAGCACCAGCACAGAAGGTGTTACCCAGGTGTAAAGTGGGCAAAGCTGGCCTCAACACACCCTTTGCCCTCTGGATTCTGGGTTCTATAAGGGCCAAAATGGCACCCAGCATAGCTCAGCATCCCTGAAATATGCCGAGTTACAGAAGCCTCCCCAATGCTACCTATGGCTTACATCGCAAGCTAGAATGGCCACAGTGGCTCATGTTATGGGCCCAAAACCGCTTGTCCGCATCTCCACTCCTGGCCTGCCGCCTACAACAGGCTTCCAGGAGAGCCAGCACACAGCTGCCTATGCCTTTCCAGCCCAGTGCCTTCAGCAAGGGGAATACTTGCCTGGTTCCTTGCACCATACAGGGGACCAGAATGCGTCCTTTCATGTGGATTTTAGGTAAGCAGAATGCAATATCTAAACTGGAACTTAACCAGGACATCAGGATAAATACTTCCCTTACAAAATGGGTTACAGGATCTTTAATGACAGGGTCTCTGTTTTACAGCTTATATGAAAGATCAAAGCTCCAGTTAAATGATCATGTAAATCACAGTGTTTTTTATGCAATGGTAAGTCAGTGCAAATTGGTCAGGGGTATCTTGAAGCCTCCTGGCGGTTGTTTATTTATTTATTTATTTAGTCATGATACATGCCAAGCAAGCAGGAGGGCAGGGTTGTAAAATTGTACTCGCTCGAATGCTCAGGATTTGTATACATTACAAAAATCAGTAGAGGTTAAGCTGAGGTTAGTTAACACATATCCATGCAGGCTTTGTTGTGTTTAACATAACATTAGTTAAAACATATTGGTTAATACATTTTCTGACACGATGTATTTTTCCAGAGTAGATAAGTCCTCATTGACATGGGTAAACTAAGAAGTGACAATGTCATAATAACAATAGTATTCTGACCTCAGAGAAGAGTCCCCACCAACTGAATTAGGAGCACCATTTCCAGCAATACCCTGGATCAGAGTCAAGAATCAGAGGGGTAGCCGTGTCAGTTTGTATCCACAAAACAATGAGGAGTCTGGTGGCACCTTAAAGAGGAACAGATTTATTTGGGCATAAGCTTTTCGTGGGTATGCATCTGAAGAAGTGGGTTTTTCTCGATTGGAGTGTGACATCTAAGGCGTAACCTGGCCTCGCCCTGAATAGTTTAAGAGATCACTGCCAGAGACGATATGGCTGCAACATTTATGGACCTTGTGAAAACAAGGATCACAAACATTCCCCAGATAATGGGAAACACAAAGGTTTTATCTTCAAAACAAGGAGTTCAGTAATGCAAATTTAAACAAATACTCTTGAGACAACATCATCAGCGAGTACTATTTTAAAATAGTATTGTAAATGAATAGCTGCTGTGTTTTGTTTTGTTCCCCTCCGCCAAACTCACAATGCTACTCTCTTCTGGAGTCAACAATGACTTTTCATATTAGGTAGAAAATATTGGTGGGATTAAAATAACCTCCATTTGCAACAGCATAGCATGCAGGGGACTGGAATTATTTCCCATTCATCTATTAGAAAGGAATAGTTTCATTTTTCTATGCTGTGAAAGTATTACTTTTAACTGAGTGTTTAGAAACTGTCATTGTATATAAATGTAATATTTATTTTTAATCTCAGTGCAGATAAACTGGCTCTGATGTTTTGTAAGACTTCAGCACTCATCTACAGTGGAAAATTGTCCCAACTCCAGCAACAAAGATGGCTAGCCACTCACATAGCTGTATTAGTAAAAACAACAAGGGTGAGCAAGGAAAGTTTTGAACTGTGCTAGCATACAACAGTGCAAATCTCTGCTTGCTGTACAGATATATCTTTACATAAACTGCTACAGTATTTCTGGGAGTCACAATATAAGTTGCAAATAAAAGTTACAGTTACCTAGTCTGGGATGATTTTAGGAGGTCACACAAAATTTGTGTTTTATTTGTTTTAACTTCACTATTAGAGCTAGTCAAAAAAATTGGTTTGAGATTTTTAAAAAAATTCAGGGTCTATTTCAAAAATGAACATATTGGGGGGGGGGGGGTTTGAAAGTTTCCAATTTTTTTTCCAAAAGTGAAAAAATTGTTTTTCATGTTTTGGTTTTCCTGCCTCTTTTCCTTTTTCCCTCCCTCTTCAGTGGCTAAATGAATAAAGGAAAAAGGAGGGGGGGCAGAAGAGGGAGCAGCAAAGCCCTCAAAATTTGCACTTTCCATTTCTTCTCCATGTCTCTCAAAACCTATTTACCACTTTTCCTCCAGCTCTACTCACAACTAATTTTGCTTGTATCGAAAACAAAGGTTGCAAATGTTGCATTACAAGTCCAAAGAAGGTAGTGACACAGTATAATGAGGAGAGAGAAAAAAAAAGGGTATGTCTACATGGCAAAGAAAAACCCGCGGCATCACGTCCCACAGCCCTGGTCAACTGACCTGGGCTTGTGGTGCTTGGGCTGCAGAACTAAAAACAGCAAGTACAGATGTTCCTGCTTGGGTTGGCGCCTGGGCTCTGAGACCCTCACCCCTCGCCATGTTTCAGAGCCCTGGTTCCAGCCCGAGCAGGAACATCTACACTCCCCAATTGAGCTGGGCTCCAAATTTTGGCACCAGGGGATTTTCTGGGCAGCGTAGATCTACTCAGACTTCACTAACCTTTTGGGGGGAAATAAAGAACAAATATTCTCTTTTTATTATTTTTGTGTGTGTCAAAATAGAGTTAGACAAAATAAGAGAACGTATGTGAACCATCATTGTATTAGTACAAACTCTGCTGTGGTGCAGCATTCTTAGAAAACTAAATATTAACCCTAAAATACTGAGGCATGTAACAAGACAAAAAAAGTAAAACACATAATTGCATCTGGTATTTCAAAGTATTGCTATTTATTTTCTGTATTAGGGTAGTGCCCAGAGGTCCCAACAAGGATCAGGACTTTGCTGTACTAGGCACAGGACAGACACATACCCTGTTGTAAAGAGTTTCCACTGTAAATAGACAAAGGATGGGAAAGAAAACAGAGGCAGAGAGATGAAGTGACTTCCCCAAAGACACACAGCAGGTCTGTGTCTTAGTGACTGAGCCAGGAACAGAATTCAGGCCTCTCAAATCCCAGTATTCTGCCTCTGACAGCAATCAATATCAAACATTGCAGAGGAAGGGCACAAGAAACCATGATGTGGGCCGTTACGCAATAATTTGCCTTGCGTGAAAATTTCTTCCTAACCGCTGTGTCTAAAGATTATACCCTGAAACATCCAGTCTGAAAACAACCAAAGTAAAATGGTGGTTATTCTAACATTTTTCCTGAGTTTTTTTTTAAGATTATAATCTTTAAAAAATGGGGGAGGGGAGAGAGAATTTGTCAAACAATTGAAAATCAATACATTAAAAATATATATATGAAGTGACTAGATTTTTAAGATGTCTGCAAAAAAAGATTCCTTTCATTAGTTGAAAAAGCCAGCATGGAAGCATTTAATTGATACAGTTCTGACATTGTTTTTAGGCCTTTACCAAAAGCTATGTATCTAGCCACTTAGACAGCTCTCCTGATCAAAATATTAGAGAACCTCCCAAGTATTTCAAAACAAAATCTGCCTCGCTTTCGTCCCTCCCAGCCTGTCAGACGAATAACTTGATTCGTTTGTCTGCTTGTTTATAATTGCACAAGAGAGACAGTGGGTGTGTTGGGTGTCTGGAGTGGCTGGCACAACGGGTTTGTTGGTTTATAGCTGCCCCAAATGAACTGTATTTCATTATCAACTGCATTCCAAATTCTGGCTGTCTCCATGCAGATGTAAAGCATTTCCAAACCAGCTTGAGCAATGGCCTACCGACAGCACTACACAGGTGAGCCAGTGAAGGAAGAAGAAAAGGAGTACTTGTGGCACCTTAGAGACTAACCCATTTATCTGAGCAAAAGCTTTCGTGAGCTACAGCTCACTTCATCGGATGCATTCAGTGAAGGAAGAGTGCTTCAGTTTCAGTATTCAGGTATTTGCCATTTAAGAGCTAACTGAGGTGTAATGTATCTGTAGGGAACCAGAACTACAGGGTACTTATCGCAACTCTGTCACTGAGTCATTCTTTAGCTTTCTGTGCCTAAGTTCACCCACCTTGAAAATGGATATGGAATTTGTGTAGCTAAGAGGGTGTTGAAAAGCTCAATAGTTGCAAAGCACTTCAAATTAGAACTGCAATACCTAAGCTCCAAATTGTTACTATTAATATCACCTCCCTTATTATGAAGTTTCTGTCATCCACATGGCAGTCTGCTCTCCAGGGAAATATTTGAAAGATTCATGTTTCAGCATACACTTTTCAGAGGAACAGCCGTGTTAGTCTGTATTCGCAAAAAGAAAAGGAGTTCTTGTGGCACCTTAGAGACTAACCAATTTATTTGAGCATGAGCTTTCGTGAGCTACAGCTCACTTCATCAGATGTATACCGTGGAAACTGCAGCAGACTTTATATATACACAGAGAATATGAAACAATACCTCCTCCCACCCCACTGTCCTGCTGGTAATAGCTTATCTAAAGTGATCAACAGGTGGGCCATTTCCAGCACAAATCCAGGTTTTCTCACCCTCCACCCCCCCACACAAATTCACTCTCCTGCTGGTGCTAGCCCATCCAAAGTGACAACTCTTTACATAATCAAGTCGGGCTATTTCCAGCATAGATCCAGGTTTTCTCACATCCCCCCCACCCCCATACACACACAAACTCACTCTCCTGCTGGTAATAGCTCATCTAAACTGACCACTCTCCAAGTTTAAATCCAAGTTAAACCAGAACATCTGGGGGGCGGGGGGTAGGAAAAAACAAGAGGAAACAGGCTACCTTGCATAATGACTTAGCCACTCCCAGTCTCTATTTAAGCCTAAATTAATAGTATCCAATTTGCAAATGAATTCCAATTCAGCAGTTTCTCGCTGGAGTCTGGATTTGAAGTTTTTTTGTTTTAAGATAGCGACCTTCATGTCTGTGATTGCGTGACCAGAGAGATTGAAGTGTTCTCCGACTGGTTTATGAATGTTATAATTCTTGACATCTGATTTGTGTCCATTTATTCTTTTACGTAGAGACTGTCCAGTTTGACCAATGTACATGGTCAAACTGTACATACACTGTCATTTAATCTTCAGAATAACACCTCACATAAATTGTCATTCACTATAATGTGTTTTTAAGATGAAAGAAATGTATTGGTTCATGCCTGAATGCATGTACACATGCCAACAAGTTCCAGATTAGTGTATATAGTGAACATACAAGTGCATGCAAGCTACTCCAATCAATTAACAGTGGAAAAACAGAACATGCCCAAAAGCATTCACTCCAGATGTACAGAAAATCTTACACCTGAAAAGAAAGCTATTTACTCTATCGTTAATGGATACGTTTTTCCAGTTCCATCAAGTCCGGTATGTCACTTCCTCCAGTTTTATGAAGAAAAGTTTTACATAAAGGTTTCAAAATCAGTGCTTTTACTTGAGAAAAATAAGGAAAGAGGCATATTTACAATAGGAATACAATAAATTTGTTAGCTTCAAAATGGCTTGAAATTTCACAAAATCTAACTGAAGTTCTCAAAAATGGAGGTCCCAAACTTAGGCTCCTAGATCCATCTTTAGGCAACAAAATAAGTGGCCTGAGGAAAGAAACTGAACATCTGAAGTCCGTGGGAGGTTTTAGGACTCAAAATCTTTGAAAAATCAAGTCAATGTATTTCATTGCTACACATGAACTAGAGCTAGTCAAAAAAAAAAAATTAATTTAAAACATGGCCTTTAAGAAAATGGAAAACTTTCAAGAAAAAATTTTCAGCCAAAGCTGTTCCAAAAAAATGTTGGGGAGTTGTTTTTTCATTTCCTCCCTGTGCACACACTTAATGGAAAAATAAAAGAGGGCTGATGGGAGGAAAAAGGAAGGCAGGGAAACAAAAAAATACCACCTAAAATTTTATATAAAACTTGAATTAATTAAAAAATTGTTCCTCTCCCCACAGATTCAATATTAAAAAGTTACCATATTTTGACCAGTCTTTATATGGACCTTAGAGCAGTGGTTCTCAAAGCCGGTCCGCCGCTTGTTCAGGGAAAGCCCCTGGCACGCCGGACCAGTGTGTTTACCTGCCGCGTCCGCAGGTTGGGCCGATCGCAGCTCCCACTGGCCGTGGTTTGCCGATCCAGGCCAATGGGGGCTGTGGGAAGCGGCACAGGCCAAGGGACGTGCTGGCCGACCTTCCCGCAGCCCCCATTGGCCTGGAGCAGCGAACTGCAGCCAGTGGGAGCTGCGATCGGCCAAACCTGCGGACGCGGCAGGTAAACAAACCGGTCTGGCACGCCAGGGGCTTTTCCTGAACAAGCAGCGGACTGACTTTGAGAACCACTGCCTTAGAGGACGCAACTGGTCAAGAGACTAAGGCCAAAATTTTTCAAAGTGTTACGTGCATCCATTTGTGAAAAATGTTGGCCTTAGTCTCTTGATCAATTTGCCTCCCTTTTCTAAGGAGACATATTCAACATCTACAGTATAACAGAATATTTGAGATACTTTTAGCCTTTTGCTTGCACGCACACACGCACATACACACGAATGTATACAATCATTAGGTAAACTGACATGGCTTTGCAGCTAAATTACAAAGAAAGAATCTAAATTCACTGGGATGCGGGTAGGGGGAAGTTTAAAGATGACTCACCAATGAGCATATAGAGTCACACTGTCTGGTGCTGAGATCTCATTATCTGTCAGAAGTTAACACAATATCGGACAAGGCTATAATTTAGATGGGAGACCTACATGGAATATTACTATTTTAAGTATTGTTGGTAATTCTGTAGATGGATGAGGGACATGGCTGCTTCAGATGCTTCCCCCTCCCCCCTTATTTGTCACTTATATTCATTAGGGTTTTTTGAGGGGGGTGGAGGGAGGAGGTAGAAAGGATGTCAACCTGGTCTGACCCAGGTAATTATATTTTGCCTCCATAGAATCCCCCTGCAGTTTTGTCAAACAATTTCTTTGCTGCTCCCTGTTAAACAGCTGATCAATACCAACTCAGGAGTGATGTGTATCAATCTACCACAGATGAGAATCAAATGCTTATTCTGATTTAATAGAAATTTGGTTTTTGACGAGAGAGCCCTCTAAGAAGACCTGGGGAAACTTATTTGCTCTCAAATAGGAGGAAACAAATATCTTTTTTTAAAAAAGTTCTATTTATCTAACTTGGCCACTTTTGACTGGCCCACTCCTCAGTACTAGACATGGTTTCAAGGTCCTCAGATAAGAACTCTTTGTTTTGGCCAGACTGAACCCACTTAATTCGTTTTAGCAGAGTGCAAGACAAATGTATGAGTGTGACTGCATGACAGCGTTGCCTATGATGGTAGGAGACGGGGCTCAACAGTCCTGGGGCTCAATTCTGGTTTATGTTTTATGTTCTTAGAAGGTCATGCTTCAGGGTTTCAGCTAGGCACCTGCAAGGGTCAGGAAAGGATCTCCCCCCCGCCCCCCCAGTGTCTTCTTGTTGGGTTGTTTTTTTAAATCGCCTTCCTGTGAAGCATTAGGGATGGCCATGGCTCAAGATGCAATGGGGCGGGGCAGGGTTCTGAGGTGGCACCGAGCATTCGCTCTCTCAGGTGCTTGGCTCGCTGGTGCCGGCTCACATGTTCAGGCTGTATCTGATTGCTATATGTGGGGTCAGGGAGGAATCTTCCCTTAGGTCAGATTGGCAGCGACCATGTAGACTTTTTGTCTTCCTTCACAGAATGCGATTGCGGGTCATTTGCCAGGATTATCTGGGTGTATTTTCAATCATTTCCCTGCCATTGTGGGGGACTTGAGGACTGCTGCACATTGGTCCACTCCTATTTTCCGCTTGTGGCACATAATAGTCTAGTCTCCCATGGGCTGTACTACTTTGGGTCTAATTTAGGTTGTTGGGTTTAATGTGCAGGTGCTGGGTGGCGTTGGTGGGCTGTGATCTACAGGCACTCAGACTAGATGATCTGGTGGCCCCTTTTGGCCTTAAGCTCTAAGCCTCTGCTGTGTTTTGGTTTAATCAACTCGCTGCAAAATACCAGCTGGACAAGAAGGAAAAGAATCATTTCACAGCTCCCACACTACCTATTAAATTAATTGCTGAGACAGTCTTTTCCACAAGACTCCTGTTGAGTACGAGTATACGCTTCTGATCTCAGGCCTTTCCCAGAGAGCAGTTTCTGTGCATTGCCCAAAGCGCCCCACAAAACACCACCCTAATGGAGTTCACCTGCTGAAATGCTATGGCCCGTGTTATACACGTCAGACTAAATGATCATAATGGTCCCTTTTGACCTTTAAAAGCTAGGAAGCTGGAATCAAAAAGCCACCACTTTTAACTACGGTAGCTAGAACATCAATGACATATGAGAGGGTTTCCACAATCAAACCATGTTTTTAAACAAAAAGCACACAACAAGTTCAAAGTACCAAATCATTATCCCTTCTTGGAAACTAGGCATAATAATAATAATAATAATTCAAGGTCTATTCATGGAAGTGGTGCTAGCCAGTCACCCTGCAGACTTTATTCATGTATCACTGAAAACAGAGGCCCAAAGCCTGGACCGGAACCAGAGGGCAGCTGTGGTGACCTATCACGGAACATCAATGGCCGCACCACAATCAGAACAAACTTGTGAGGAGCCAACAACAGTGCAGAGAAAATAAAAACAGAAAACACCTTTGAAAAAATACAGCTAAACAAAAAAAACCCAGACAGTCGAGGTGGGAAAATAGTGCTAAGTGTCTCAACAGAATCCTTCACATTGAAGGAGACTACTGAAATGCCACCACTCTTTTCTTCAGAAAATAAAATGATCAGTCCAATGGTTAGGCAGATGGGGGAACAATCCTCACTAGAAACACACTGTGGGGAGGCCCGTTATATGTGTGTTATTTGAACATACATGTGTCACCAAAAGGAAGTTATTTTTCTTCTAATGCCCCTTTTTTCCCACCAATTAATTAACATGAACTTCTGTGATTTAAAAATGGACATTGTTAGTCTTGACAATCTCCTTTCAAATACATTAGACACAGGTTATATGTCTCCCCTTAATGATTCCAACACTTCTCTTCCCGCCTTCTCAGAAGACAGTCTACATATGCTAGAATTATAATAAAGAAAACATACTTGCTCTAGATGTTAATTTGTAAACAAAACCAGTGTCTCTACATAATGTTATAGGACATAGCAGTGTAATAGGATTAAGGAGGACCAGGAACCAACAGCAACCAAGCAAATGAAAAGAAACAACAGCAGTCCCATCGCTCTGTCTACGTCAGAGAGATCCAGTGGACACACCCTAACGTGGCTGTGAAATACATTCACACCTGGAAGCACCTTTGTTTTAAATCAATAATTCTCTAGTTATCAACCAATGCAAGCTACCTTGACTCCAAGTTGAGCTAAAACCTCCATCAACACTAGCCCCACCAGTTGAATGGTGATGCTGGCATACCCAGCCCTAGCACTGCTTGCTGTACACCAAGGACTGGCCCAGTCCCTGGGAAAGTATAAGTGGCTTCACCCTTTGCCCAACCATTTCCACTAACCTTCTTTCAAACACAGCTCAGCAAGTCTGAAGGATCTGAGCCTAGAACTGTTCACCTGTGTCATGCGCTTCTTGTAGCCACCCCCTTAGAAGAGGAAATATTCACACTCCAAGATAATACATAAACATCCTACCCTAACCACTTTTTCACAAATTAATTTGGGTGGCTGGGGTGCCAGAGAGTGCCTGCTTACCTATTAAAGTAAAGACTGCTGCATGCAAGCCTGTGCATGGCTGTGAAGTGAAAACAATGGGATTGGGAAGAACGGAGAGTCGAAGGAGAAAATGGGATGGTAGATAATAAACTCTGGTTTTTAAGCTACTCCAGAATCCTGGCTGAAAATGCCAGGAATAAGCATAACTTTTCTTTGTCAATCCACACTACAGATATGTTCCAGTACAGGGGAATAAATGCTTACAGGGCAACAAGGGAGAGAGTAACTGTTGTAATTTATTTTTGCCTGTCGTATGAATGAGCCAAGTGTCAAGAAAACATGGGTTTAATTTAATGCCAATATGACCTTATATCTTGCTCCTACAGATATTTACCTCTCTGTGAATAAAGCTGGTTTATAGGGCAATACTCTACAATACCACGGAGTAACTGTTTGGATGATACCGGCTTAAAATATCATAGCTATGCATATTCTCTACTCCTTTTGTTCCTTCAATCCTCAGGCAAAATATTTTAGTGTGTGTAAAAAAACAGTTATTAGGTGCTTATTTCTATACAAACCCCTCCTCCGCCATTGAATGCAGTCCTAGATTGAATTTCCATTTTCTAGTTGAAAGAGGGATGGGGGGAAGAGCCCTTAAGAATGACAGCACTTTTAATACCAACCAGAAAACTGAGCTCAACTCTGAAAGCACCTCCAACTGTTCAAAGGGCTATGGAAGGGCCAGTGATTTCAGGTGACATTTAATTCCACACACAATATGGAAGGGTTACCACTGGCTTCAAGCACATTTCCTATCAGCAAATGAAAAATAAATAGCACCCCTACTAGAGTTTGTGAATGTAACAGAAAATATTCTTCTGGTTTTTATTTAGTGCCTCATCTTAAAATGTTAGCTGATGCAGACCGTACAGCATATTGTGGAATGTGGGAGGCCCTCTGGTCATACACCATCATGCTCCGTCACTGCTATGCCACAATTAAAGGATGGCTCTGTAAACAAAGTGACATACAAATAAATAAGACTCTAAATTTCCTCATGAGTATTTACAATTCAGATTATATGTAATTTTGTTCTTTTCAGACTCTAGTCTCTTGCCTCATTAGGATTTTGTTTTAGATATATCTTAACAGTCAGGGTGCATGTATGATTTAGAAAAATAAGCTTGATCAACATTTTGAGCATATTTTGCATTTTTACAATTTAAAGAGTCAAACACAAACAATACTTTCAAGGGAAAAAATGTCACCTTCATACATGCCAGCACTACTCTAGGGTTTTGAAGCCAGTCTCAGTTATCTGCAGTTCTGGCCAAAGTCTGGGCAGCTGGATGAATTAAACAGCAGTCCCAGCCTCCTGTCACCAGAAGTCACTTCAGGGCAGGGATGCCTGTGTCAGCTTTTGATTCCTTTTCCCCAGCTTCAGATATTCTGCCCTCCATTGATAGCTCCAAGAGCCAATCAGAGATCAGCAGGGAAAGTGGTCACAGGAACAGGAAAAAGTTTCTCACCCATCCTTACCCCCATTAACCTGACTGACAGTATGTGGCAACTGTGTGTAAAGAGAACCAAGGAGGGGATGTCCTTTCTGCTCCTACCCCTGGATCTAACTCATGGTCAGGAGAGGAAGGGGATGCAGGTTCCTAGGGAACTGAGAGAGGTGGGAAAGGATGGGATGGATACCCAGGTATTACACAATGTATATGTTTGTGTGCATGGGGATGTGGGATACAGGATGGATACTGAAGGACATGAGACATACACGGTATAGTTGCACTAAAGTAAGTTTCTAGGCATGTTTTAGAGGTCACACTATTGTTCCCCTCCCCTACAGGGGATAAAGAACACCAGAGTCCAACTGGGAGAATATGATTTACAAACTATATTATTATAATAACAATAAACTGTCAAATAACTAATCTCACCACTTTATAATGAAAACAACTATTCAGAGCATTAAAAAGCCCACTTCTCTGACATATACTGAACGACAGCCTGTGTCATAAACCCATAACCAGAATGGAATTTAGGGAAATAACATTTAAACATTGCACACACATATTTTATTATATATAGATACACACACACTCCCTTATTTAGTACCAATGGTACTGAGCTATTTTAATCATGTGTGTATACACCAACTACTGTGTACATGTTTACTAACAGAAATCAAACAGTTCCTGTAAGAAATATGTGCTTTATTTTCTTCTCTAGTTCTCCAAAAAAGGCACCAACACAAGAAGTGATTCACAATAACACTGAATAACTAGCACATAATTAACATTTTTTGTTTCAACAAACCCACTTGATTAAGCAACATGTATCCTCCAGGGTACTTATTCAACCGAGACCAAAAGAACATTGCACTTGTTCAGTCATCAATGTTTGTAAACTACTTTTAAACATTACTGTACTATGGAACTGGCTCGACAGTGTCAAATATTTGTAGCTGATTTATCTACTTCTAGCTCGCAACCCTGCTGCATTTCCAAAAGAGAAATCAACAAACAAGGGTAGCATGTTAATGGCCTGCAGATTAGTGCCAGAATTCTGTATCAAAACAGAGTTTTGTTTAGATACCAACAACATTCTTTTTTATAAACCATTCAGACATTTGATTATTTAAAGACCAGTGGCAGAACAGATCATTCTATGATAGCTAATCGACACTACTAACCCACAGTAGCAAAATGAGAACTACACCATGACCTGAGAACAACTAAAGTTATTTATTAGGATTGTGAATGAAGGCTGTTGAACATCATGGCAAAACTTTTTCACTTGAACCTTGGCTCCATCTAAGTCTCAGCCAAGATTTGGACTTTTAAAATGCACAGTAAAAGTCCTACTGCTTGCTAGGTCCCAAAGTACTTAGACATTAGATATGCTGGGAATTACTGCATAAGGAAAATAAGTGAAGAATGAAAGCATAAGACTTGGATGGAATAGTTTCAGATGTGTGAACTGCTCACAAATGCCAGAGACCAAATGCTTTCTGGCCTGGTCCCACTTTCATCAACAGAACTTATTTTATATTTCAGAAGAATATAATTTTAGAAAAAGGTTTCTCTATATGAAAATTTTTTAAAAAGTTATTTTCTGCCTTGATTCACTCTAATCCTTACAGAAAGAGTTACCCTTTGACACCACACAACAAACAAGCAAAGGAAAAAATCTGATGTAAATCCAGATTTTAGCCTTCCAATTTCTCTCCCATAGATATTAGGAACAATATAATTATTAAGAGAGACAAATGTGACCCAACACTGCACTTGGTTGCTGAACTGAAAGGCCTCCCATCTTGTGTTCATAGAACATTAGTTGTTTGCTTAAAATAAATAGTCATTTTGACACACACAGAAAATAGAGTCTGAGAAACTGACACTCTAGGAAAAGGATACATAGTAAGCAAACACAAAAAAAAAACAGTCAACAATACAAAGATGCTCTTGGTGGGTCAATGTCTACTAAACTAAAGCAGTGAAATACAATTTGCAGGTGATCAAGTCCAGGGATTGTGTAGCCATCCCTCCAAAAAAGAGATGAGGATAGGATAAGAGAAAGCAGACATTGTCTGAAAACTTTGCCTTAGTTTAAAATAAAAAACACCATACCCTGACTATTTTGAACCCTTTGATAGAAAGCATGCAATGAGGATTAATAGATATCTGCATAATTTCAACTTTAATTTAAAAAAAAATAGTGTTTCTAGCTCTATGGCTGTGAATGCCCTTCATGTCCCCAACTTTGCCCATGGGCTCAGAGCTTCCGCCCTACAGGAAGCACCAGGGCTCGGGGCTCTGGGATTCAGCCCTGCGCCCCTTGGCTTCAGCGCCACAAGCAGTGGCGGATTAAAGATTTTGCCGCCCCTAGGCCCTGAAATAATTGCCACCCCTCCCCTGCTCTCCTCCGTTTTGACTCCGCCTCTGCCCCTGAGCGCGCCACCAGGTCCTGCTTCTCCCTGCTCCCTGCCAGTGCTTGTGCACGAAACAGCTTCGTGAAGGAGGAGGGGAAGAGGGGAAAATGTGGTGCGCCCAGGAGAGGAGGCGGGGCCGGGGCGGGGATTTGGGGAAGGGGACCAATAGGGACAGGGAGGGAGAGGGGAATACGGGGGGGCTAGGGGCGGAGGGCGGGAACCGGTGCCGGGGGAAGCAGCCTCTGGCTGCTTTAATAAATTTGCCGCCTCTGCAAATTTGTCGGCCTAGGCGTTAATACACTGCTGCCCGCAGGGGGTACCAGCAACTGGGGCTTGGTCGCAGTGTCCCTCAGCCCCCTTGAAAGGGCTCGTGGTCCCCGGGGGGGCCACAAACCCCCAGTTGAGAACCGCTGATCTACAGCACAGATGGCTGATGCAATGCACTGTAATGCAGGGGTTCTCAAACTTCATTGCCTCACAACCCCCTTCTGACAAGAAAAGTTATGACAAGACCCCAGGATGGGGGACTGAAGCCTGAGCCTTCCCGAGCCTAACCGCCCCACATGGGGGCCAAAACCAAAACACCACTGCCCAGGGTGGGGGACCAAAGCAGAAGCCCAAGGGTTTCAGCCCGAGGTGGGGGGCCCGTAACCTGAGCCCCTCCACCCAGGGCTGATGCCCTTGGGATTCAGCCCTGAGTGGTGGGGCTCAGACTTTGGCTCCGGCTCCAGACTCCAGCAAGTCTAATGCCAGCCCCAGCATCCCCCATTAAAGTAGGGTTGCAACCCACTTTGGGGTCCCGACCCATAGTTTGAGAACCACTGCTCTAATGAGAAATCTTTTCCAGCAGAGTAGCCAGAGCAGGATCAAGTTGATGGAGACCAATATGATTTATAGCATAGTCCAGACAATTTTTTATTTTTATTTATTAGGCCTGGTGCTCTACAAATTTTGGTAGAACTCCCTGAACCTGTTATTCATAGAATTCTAAGTTATTGCACAATCTGTTTGGGTGATAGATTCATCAGCTCTGCTAATTTCTTCCAGCCCCTTTTAATCTAAAAGTAAAGGCTGTTCATCTTCATTTCCTATCAAAGCTATCACCACAAAGGAAAGATCACCATTTAAGGCAACGTTCACATTCAAGCCAATCCAAATTGATGTGCTGCATCACCCAATCACCACAATGCGCTACACCAATGCACTTTTCACTTCTAAAACACAACCATCCGCAATGCACACGACTAAAGAGCTTGCAATGTATTTTTGACAAGGTTTTTTTTTTTTTCTCTCATCAGAAAAGGTTGATTCATCAAATCTGACACTGTTTGCAGGAAAAAAATCAATTCTGATAGATTTCCCATTTTGAAACTTGTTTCAATATTTTCCTGAAATTGTCAAAACATCTTTGTCCATTTTAAGGGGCAACATAAAAAGCTGTTTCAAAATGTAAGCTATTGTATCGTACATATGTAAAGGGCTAACACTAAAACATTTCCATTGAACTGAGTCAATTTTTTTTTCCAGATTTTTGGTTCATGAAATTTTTTCAGATTTTGACTTTTCATCCCGATTCAGGATGAAAATATTTTTTTTTTAAATCTCAAAAATTCTTGTGGGATGAAAAAAACATTTCCTGCCCAGCCCCTCACAAAACCAATTTCTCCCAACCACATTCACATGTGCAACTATTGCACCCAACAGTCATTATTGCCACAATGCGAGGGCAAGCCTGCCATCTCCCTTCCCTTCTTCCTGAATTAGAGACTGAAGCTGTGAAATAAGTCTGTTTGTAGCACACCAAAGCCCTGGGACCTTCACCCCTTCCATATGATGCCTGCACAGTGTTTCATCTCATGGAGATTCTGTGCCCCTTTGGGAAAAAAAGACAACATACAATGTCTGACACCTTAAAAAGAGTCCTGCAGAGAATAAAGTAAAACAGCAAATCATTGCTGCTTCTCTTTAACAGGTTTAGTCTGCCTCTTTCCTTTGAAAAGCAGAGTCAGGCAGCATCCAGCACTCTGGCTGTCCATCAGGAGCTTACCTTTTCACTATAAGCTTCAGAGTCTTGTGTGATCCTTTCACCAGACAGATCGCCTCTTGTCTGAACCCAGAGAGGCCCACGTCATTGATGCTGACAATTTCGTCTCCAGCCAGTAACTTGTCAACAGCTGCAGCTTTGCTCCCTTCTTCAATCTGAAGAAAAAGCAATTCAAAAAGCCAGAAGAATTGAGAACAAATAACTTCATTTTTTTTAAAGGATAAAAAAGAAAAAAACATTCATTGTGTTTTTTGGTACTACATAACAACTGGGTAATTAGGAATACATTGAGGTGGTTAAAATGCAAACAAATGATTTGCTTGTTAAAAAATATTCAGAGCTAAAGTAATGACATAGAAATAAGCATTATGATGAGGGAGAGGGAGAACATGTCTACACTACGGGTGCTACAGCAGCTATGCAGTGGCAGCGGTATAGCACAGATACCTCCTACAGCAGTGGAAGGGTTTTTAATCATCAAGGTAAGTAATCCACCTCCCCAAGCAGCGGTAGCGACCTAGGTAAATTGATTTAACTTTGAAGCATAGACTAGGCTGGAGAAAAGAGGGGAAGAGAGGGCTACCCGAGCAAAAGGCTGCAACACTAAAATCTAGGGCCTGAAAAGTTTATTTCACATAGCTACGGCACTCAGGGGCCTGAAAATGTCTCACCTCTGAGCGCTGGAATTACACTGACCTATCCCCAGTGTAGGTGCATCTAGGTTGAAAGAATTCTTCCATTGACCTAGCTATTGCTGCTCAGGAAGGTGGCTTGCCTACATCAATGGAAAAACCCCTTCCATTGCTGTAGGAAGTGTCTACACTATGGCATTACCAAAGCATAGCTGTAGCCATGCCACTGTAGTACAGATGTGTTCCTTGGTGTGAAAGCCAAGGGTACCTGTGATCTTGAGTTTGACGGCCTCACCTCTGTTCAATGCTTGACCAACATAGTTAACCATGCTTGCACAAAAAAGCCTTGGACAAACACTTTAAAATCTAGATTTCCAGATGAGCTAGCTGATATCACCACCACCATCACCATTACATTCCACCCAAAAGATGTTTGATGTGCTGTGGTAACCAAAATATTGTGAAACTAGTTGTGTCTGGGAAATATGAACTAATTTAATTAATCAGATGTCTAATTTAACTAATTTCTAGGGTTGTAAGAAGGTATTTCCTTTAAGAAAATAAGCATTTTACAATGCTTGATAGAATTACACAGCAGTTGTGGCCGGGAAGAGAGAGGGAGGTGTGAGAACCAGTAAGGAAATATTGAATGTATCACATGCCCAGGTAAGATGACCATTCACGGTATATGTCAATGGGCTATTCCTAGCACCCCTCCTGGACTACAGAAAATGTTACTGGTCAAATTTTACTCAAACTATTCATAATATTCAGATTGACAGGCAGATAAAGCAAGAGGAGTTAGTATTTGACAATTTCCGTCAACACATAAGAGATAAATCTAGTAATAACTATAGATATTGTTAATCTTAAAAAACAAAACCAGAGTTTGATTTGCTGAGTACTGGCAGCTCCATTAACTTCAATGGTAGTTGTAGGTGCTCAGCTCTTCTGCAAATCAAGCCCTTGGCTTCCTTAACTTCTTCCTTTCTCTTTTATGTACACACACCACCATCCCCCTGGTCACTCACATCTACAATCTACGGATAATTTTTGACTCTTCCCTCTCATCTGCTCACATACCGTATCCAAATCTTGTCACTTCTTCCTCAACTCCTAGATCTGCCATTTTCTTTCCATTCTCAAAGCTAAATCTTTCATTCAGGTCCTCTTTATATCCCATCTCAAAATCCCACATCATCTCTGGCTCCCCTTTCGTCCATACAAAATGCAATCACTAAAGTCCTAGTTCTTGCATGATCATGTCATTCCCCCCTTTGAATCCATCCCTCCTTTAGTTCACCATCCACTATTACAGCAGATTTAACACTTGTCATCACCTTCAAAGCTCTATATAAAATCCTCCCCCTCCCTGCTTATCCATCTTTGTCATGCTTTGTGTCATGCCTCCCCAACCCAAACAGCTTCTGCTCTTCTGGTGTTCCCCAGCCTCCTTCTTACACAATCATCCCCAGGCCTTCTTTCATACTGTCCCCTATGCATGGTACGACTGTCCCGAGTCCATCCGCAAGACCCCTAACCTGGCCACACTCAAGGCCCTCTTGAAAACCTGCTTCTGCTGTGCTGCCTACAGAGAATCTAATTGACTTGTATAAAAATTCCATACTAGCTGTTCCTCATTCCATAATTTGTCTACCAGTTCTTAGATAATGAGCTCCTCTGCACAGGGCCTGTACTCTCTTGAAATCTCCGGAAAATGCCTAGCACATCACAGGTATTACCATAAACAAATAATGTTTTACATTCTACTGTATGCAAAAGCAGGCCAAGTCATTTACTACATAATTAGTAAAAAAAAAAAAAAAAAAAACATATTTCAACTTATCTTCCACAATACAATCAACAAAGAGGGCATATGGATCCAATACAGTTCAAGAGTGGATATTCGAGACTTTGTTTATAAATTGAAGTTTTTTTTAAAAAAAAGCAATGCTTCAACAATACAGTTGAAAGTAAAATGTTAAAATAAAGCAATAGTTCTTGGAATGATGAGAGTTAACATGAGGATTGTCATGTTGAATGGTCCCTTAGGAGATGTGTTAACTACTTATGCTAAACAGTCTGTTCCACCTTGTATTTAGCTGTGACATGGAGTACTTTTTCCAGACCTGAAGAAGAGCTCTGTGTAGCTCAAAAGGTTGTCTCTTTCACCAACAGAAGTTGGTCCAATAAAATACCTCATCCCACCTTGTCTCTTCAAAAAATGTTTAAGTAAACAATGATGCACTGAATATTTTGTATTTGTAGACCTTTCTAAAACAATGGTTATTTTTAAAATTACTTAACAATAGTAAAGTAGATTTCAAATAATATCTTTTTAAAAATGCAGATAATTAAAATTCAGGTAAGTTTCCACATCCAGATACAATTAATGCACAATCCACGACCCACAACTGCCAGGGTATTATCCAAATCTCATGGATTCACTAAAAATTTAAAATCCCACTTCAGTTGTATGGTGGAGTGGAGAGCAAGGGAGTAGAGATGGAAATCACACTTCCATGCAAGTGAACAGGTTAGGAGATCAAGGAGTCAGGGATGGAAATACATAGTTGCTTATAGGCAGCCACAGAAGAGAGTCACAAGTCAATCAAAGCTAAGAGAGGGGATGAGCACCTGAGGTTGCATGAATCTTGACCCTTCCAAAAAGTACTCTCAAGTCCTTTAAATGCTTCACTGCATTTCTGGATTACCTTTAAATGATATGGATTTTGAAGCCCGAAGCATGGTGGAGCATAGAGCATGTGGAAATGTTAACGAAATGCAGTGGTGAATCACCAGACCATGGGGCTGAGGATGGAGGTCAACCCGGGATGAATAAAAATTAAGAGGTATAATCTACTGTGGTTTGAGGAGTTTTAAGCAACATATTTACATGTAAACTACTTGTGGTCCTTAAACTCCTGGCAAGGTACTGGTTCAGCCCTGAGGGCTGGAAAGACTTTGTGCCACTGGGTTATAAGCAATTTGAAAGTCTGAACCTTAAGACCTTGACAGTGTCACTTTTTAAGTCCCGTCTCCTAGGGTTTCAAGGAATTTTCATTGTTCTCAGCAAAACTATTTGTTTTTTCTTCAAGCTGGAAATACACTGACTGAAGAGAGTATTCAGTTACCCCCTCTGAGTTTTCATTTCAGCAGGGGAACTGCACATTCCACATAGTGTAAGCCTTCCAAAGAGACTCATGGGCACGTCCAAAACAAGATTAATCACAACTGAAAAATGAGACTGAGGTGAAGCACCCCTGACAAATACTGGAAGTGGGTCTCTTCACATGTTGTTTCTAAATTAGTTGCAGATAAAAAGAATAAAACATATACATTCTTATACAGTAACAATCCTTCTGAGCTAAAAGGATTAGTGCATACATTTTCCCTGATGGTTTGAACATAGATCAGTGAATGTGTGTATAAACAACATAATTCCTTTCAATTATGTATTTGCTGGTCCAAGCATGAGTATTTGCTAGGGGGAAAAATACAATCCATTTTAATTAACTAAGAAACTGGTTTTTTTAAACCAACAAGTCTCTACGGTAAACCTCCCTAAGATAAAGGCTCTACCAGCAACTGAATGCAAGTAAAATAACTAACAAATTCATAGGAGAAGCTATCTGCAAAAAACATTATACCCCTTTTCTCCTACTATTGCCATTCTAATTTCCCTGTTGTCGTGAATTTTGATTTTATTACTTTCATCATATTATCTATATACCAGATGTACTCTCAGCTATATCAGCCTGTTGTTGGAACTACAACCCTACCCACCCAACAGACAAATTTAGAACTCTCTCAGCATTGCCAAATACCCTTGTGAAAACTATTGTGCAATTTTTTCTCATACCGCAAATACACACACACACACATGCAAAAAATGTATTCACACAAAAAAAAGTTTCTCCATACACATCCTGATAAATACAAGGAACATCAGGACAAAGAGGTGGCTGGAACCATTTCTGATTTACACACAGTTCTGAACATGGTGTTTCTTTTTGTTTTGCATTCCCACTAGAAGAGAGACAGGAATCTGGCTCAGGTCACTTTGAACATCTGCCCAAAACCTAGCCAGAGAGCAGGTCCTCTCCATTTGTTTCATTCACACATTTAGAGAGTTAAATTGTATATTTTATTTGTACCACCAAAGACCCTACTTTTGTTCATTCCTCTAAAAGAATCTATCAGAGCGAGCAGCATTACTGTCATAGTTGAGCATCAGCAATAGGCACAGATGAGTTTGTGTTTGTCAGACTTGGAAGAAGATTTCCTCAAGGAGGAACAGGGCAAGTGGGGCAAGCAAACCCAGCAGAAAGTTTAGAAATGATGAAATGCTATGTATTTAGATCCAAATTTTAAACCCTACACACCTCCCCTCCCCGCCACATAAAATGTTATTTATCTTAGAAATTGAGCTTGATATTCGTATTTGAATTTCAAACAAGGTAAATATTGGACAAGAAGCCTTAAAAAAAAAAAAGTCAGCGGGAGGCTATACGATTGGATCTGGCAAGAATAGCCAACAAAAACGTGGCAATATTTAATGCCATATCGGTCTACAATCAGCCAACAGCCACGACACAGTGTGAAACAAGATGAGAACAGGTAGAGATGCAGACTCCTATTATAAAAACCCCTTTCTCAACCCTCAGCCATACACAGGAATTTAATATTCCTCCAAATATTGTGCACTTGCAAGTTTTTCAATGAGACAGAGAAGAGGGCCAGGTAAGGCAACTGGTATCTGTATTTTGCTATAAATTAAAAAAAGACTTAAAACATCAAACCCTCTTAATTTGGATGCAGTTATATCAGTAAAAGGTGCTTTATAGTTGTTTAGCTATTCCTATACTGGTAGGTGCTTTATATCTGTATAACTGTATCCACCCTAAGGGCTGTATTGGTATAGCGGTATAGAGTAAAAAACAAAACAAAACAAAGAGTCACACCCTAAATGACACACTAATACCAATACAAACTGTGTGTGCAGTCCAGGCCTAAGAGACAAATGCAAATAGTCAAGAGCAAATTGTCCTGGCAACAGACGTAAAAAAAAAAAAAATCTTCCAAAAATGCATCTCCCCCAATGTCACCCAAAAAACTTTAGTATGGAGAATGGAATATGGGTGGAGGATATGAAAACTCTCTCAAAGTTCTCTCATTAAAAATATTGTCTGAACTCTGATATACTGTCTGTTCCTATGGAAAGAGATGCTACAATTAATTTCAGGAAGCATCAGGCAAAGGAACAAACTAAGCATAGGCAACGTGTGTATGTTACAGGATGGTAAGTACTTTGTATTTCTCCTTCTTTGGAGACCATCATCCCACTCCACACAAAGGAATATTCACAGTAAGATGTACCACATATTCAAAGGATACTCTCAAACCTATATCCCAAGTTAGTAACACATAGGGAAAAGGAAGAAGCTGATCATGTGGACATTTAAATTGATGAAGCTTGACAGAGATGCAAGAATCCTAGAATGTGACCCTTAACTACTGTTTTTATCAGCTTTCATTGGTTAACTTTAAATACCCACATTCTTGTAGAAACACCTGTATAAACAAGCAGGATGCAGGATGGGGAAGTGCAGCATCACACACTATCTAGTTTCGTTTAGAACAACATTGTATCAGCCTCTTGTCCTTGGAGAGTCCTTTCTTTGGGAGAGGGGAGAGTGAAACAGAAAAACACAGGGAAAATAGCCCCATTTACCAGGACTCTGTTATCAGCAGTGACCCCATGAATAAAAATATGCTTTATCACCCAAACAAAAAATAGCTTTGTGTTGGCTGGTATGTTGATTATCTGTAAAAATCCATTAAATGCTCATAGTACAGTTACACTAAAAAAGTCAGCGAATCAAAGAAAAAAAACACCAAACGAAATCTCTGGAGATAGACAAGTGAAATGAAGCAGTGACACACTGATTGACTTAATGCAATGCAGAATGAGAAGAAAAAATCCTTTATAATTAAAGCTTAGTATGAGTTTATTAGGCCTATTATACCATAACAATTCCACATCCTGTTACTGCACACTGATATGCACTGAATACACAGTCTGGGTTACATCCAGATTTGGTTGTAAATAGGTACCTCTACCAGTGAAGTCTACAAGTCAAATGCAGGAGAGACTAGTGGTGGTGTAAATTACAGTAAGTTAGTCAGAAGACGATGTGTTTGTGGTAAATTAGTGTCACTGTTCAAATTCTATTTATGTACCTATATGGCAATAACTTAGTATCCAACTGTCTCGGTCTTCAATATCCTCACAACACCCCTGTAAGGTAAGGAAATACTGTTATCCCCATTTTACAGACAGAGATCTCAGGAAGAAAGACTGAGTGCCCAAGGTCACACAGGAAGTCCGGCAGAGCAGGGAATCAAAGACAGGTCTCTGAAGTACCAGGCTAGCGCCCTAACCACTGGACCATTCTTCCTTTCCAGTTCTTCAGACTGGACATTCATTCCATTGCAATAGGATGGAAAGAGGATTATTTAGTGGAGAGAGGAGAGAAATGTGTAAGACAGGCCTGTGGTTTGAGTACATAAATGGTGCAAGTTGGCCTCACCAGTGTTATCAGCCAGTTGATCACTCAGTGCTGCTCGCAGTACTTGTGGCAATAGTCACAGGCAATTGCAGTGAAGACAGAGTTCCAACTTCTATTTTAATACAATGCCCTGTGTCCAGTCCATCCACCTACTCCACTGAACCTTTCCCTAATATCCTTATAAACTATCTTGAACAAGTTGACCCAGCAGACCTCCTCCTCAAAAGGCACTGGAGGTGGTGGATCCCTGAGACACTCCCGCTCCCTCCCCACCTCCACCCCAACCTCCCGAGAACCACAGGATGGGGATAAAGATCTGTGTAGAACTGCTCTCATAAAATGTCCATCATGATCATGTAGAGAGCAAATCCAGATTCAGATCCAGACACCCCAAATTCTAATTTGGATGGAAACGGGCTTTGGTACCAACCAATGTCTTTACAAATCAATATGGGGGAAAAAATGAAGGAAGAGACCATCTCCTATTCCTGGAGTATGTCATGGGTTCTCCTTTCTCTCAAATAGTTTGTCATCTTTAAGCATTTGGGCATTAGCTTAACAATTTCTTAGTGTTAAAAATCATATTTTGAAAAGCTTTCATTCTATATGCCTCTTTAACACAGCTCTTTACATATTTACCTAATGTTTATAATTGTGCCTTTCCTGTTACGATTAAAGGCCTGCCACCATTTATATTATAACATTACATTTTCATGTGGGACTTTTCACAGCTCTACAAACAGACTCAAGGCTGAAACTCAAACTCAAACCAGTTCCTCAAACCAGAAGCAGGAATTTCAAAAGTCTGGTATAAAACAGTCCAATTTCTGCTCTTTAAGGTTAAAATGTACAACTAATATTTTATTCTAACACAATGTGCAGATCAATGTCGCTGTTATGATATGAGATGACTTTTTACAATGTAACCACCAGTAACTATTTATGTTTGTACCAGACAGCAGTTTGTTTAATGTAGCCCTGTTTGCCTAGATCATTTAAGTAAGATTATTATGAACACTTTGCAAACTCAGGAGAATAAACTAAAATAATTTAAGATATTTAAATGTGAGATGATCCCTGCCCCAAGGAATTAATGATCTACATCAACAGGTGACATACAAAAATCATGGGACGGTTTCACATCAAATTGCAGTATTACAAAAATTACTATAGTCAGCAAGGGTAGCAGCACCTACAGTGAATGTTGCCTAATACTTTTCATTATGTTCCTCCCACTCCACAGTGTCCCAGAGCCCAGGCTGCAGCCCAAGTTTGGAAATTTACATAGCAATGAAAAAGTCCCACAGACCAAGCCCAAGTCAGCTAGTACGGGACAGCCGCAGGTTTTTCTTTGCTGTATAGATACACCCTTTGCCAAATTTTAACCACTCAGGCTCAAATTTCCCCTGCCAGGCTACTGCCTCAGGCTGATTTTCTTTATTAAAATTTAAAACAAGTTTTAGTAAAACAGCACTGCCATTCAGACACATTAGGAAAAATATGTTGTTTTGCTCGCATTCAAAAATTATTACAGCTGTTTCACTATAGCACCTCCAGGGTTTGAAGCATGGACATAAAAATTTACAGAAAAGTGTGGATGTACCTTTTGCCATCATCAAATATCTGTCCAAGTTATAAACCTTGTGAAAAAAATATCAGTTTCCACATGTGTGGAAGAGACTTATAGAGTTTGGCAGCTAAATTCTCCAAAGATTCCATCTGCACTGAGCATGTTCCATCCCCTCATACCCCCCACATGCCAACTGGACTGCCTGTGCATCCACAGAACAACTGAGAATGCTCAATTTCAGGGTTGCAGGAGCATCTAATTGCTCCTCCTGGCTCCTGGGCACCAGAACTGAAAACAGGGAGACTGTCTTGTCTGTGTTCTCAATGCCTCACTGCTGGAGAAGGCTGCAGACTACCTGAAATGTAGAGAGGGTAGGGCTTGAGTGTTGGAGACTTGGCAAGGAAGGTGAAGAGGACTGGGACAGGTCAGAGGAACAGAAGGGAGTCAAGCTTGTTGAGGACCGGGGTGGAAGGACCACACTCCCCTACCCCCAGCCCTACCCCAGAAGCTCGAATTGAAGCTTGAGATCCCAACTCACAACATTCCTTTGCTGTGAGCAAATAGCTTTGAAACCCACTTACAGGGCCGGCCTTAGGGCAGGGCAATCTGAGCCCTCGCCCAAGGCATCGTAGCCAGGGGGCGCCGTGGTGCAGAGGTCATGGGCTCAGGCTTCCCCTCGCTGCCTGAGGTTGCAGCCCAATGCGGTAGGAAAGCCGTTTCCCTGCTCCTGACCAGAGGCCCCATGCTCACCACCCCACATGGTGTCCCTCCCAGCCCGGCTCCTAGTCCCGCCTCTGCACTCTGCATTCTGTGACTGGGAGTTGTCTCTTCCCCTCCCTCACAGACTGTCCCAGCCCTGCCATTCCTCTTTCAATGGGCAGCCTGAACGAAAGCTATGCCACCCAATGGAAAGTGAGTGGGGCATCTCGGCCAGCCAATGGGAGCTGGAAGTTGCCAGCCTCTTCCAGGTTGGGAGGGGAACTAAAATTCCAGGGCAAAGAAGAGACCAATAAGTCTTAGGGGGTCCTGACCCCATGCCCCCAGTTTCCAGGGAATCCCTCCCTGTGCTCCCAGAGGACCCCCCTGGTGTCCCCAGCCCCCTGGGGACTCCTCCATGCCCACATAGGTCCCAGAAGGTCCCAGCCTCCCAGTTCTCAGGGCCCCCCATTCTCACAGTTCTTAGGGTGTCCTTCATGTCTTCAAGGTCCGGCTCCTGCATGCCACACTGACCCCACAGTTCCCCATGCTCCCCAGTTGTCAAGGGCTCCTCCTTTTTCTTACTCATCCCAAAGGGAGGTGTTAGTGCAGGGGGTTGGGATATTTCAAGAGTGAACTTTCCACCATCACCACCCACCCTAGCTATTTTCAGTGTGCTGGAGCATTTTAACCTCCCTCTCACCTAATAACCCACCTTCCGTGGGACTGGGGAGGGGCACTTGAATATTGGGGATGCTCAGTATTGGGGTGGGGAGAGATCTGCCCTTCTGGAACGCCCATGTCATCACTCTTTCCTCTCCTCTCCCCCCCAACCCCAGTATCCCTACACAAATGTGATTCTATATACACACACACACACCTTTGGTTCCGTCCCCACTTTCCGGGGCTCTCAGGTCACCATGCACGCCTGCCACCACAGACCTGTGGTGCACTCCTGTCACTGCACCTCCCCTTGGGCTGCCAACCCTCTGGGTCTCTAGCAGAGAAGCTGGATGCCATGCTGAGTGGGAGAGGTTGGGAGGTACAGGAGAGGTACGACTCTGCCCCAGAGCCTACTCAACCTTTCAGAGTGCAGCAGACTGCTTGCTACATTATCTTGGCTGTCCTGCTCAACAACCAGACGCAGGTTCCCTGCAGCACTGGCTGGGGGAGTCAAAGTGACTGCTGTGGGGTTTCCTATGATGCCCATGACCATAGCATCCAGATGTGAGTCACTGCAGGGCAAGATCGGTCCTACAGGTGGATGACGTGGTGAGGGTGGTGCTGTGGTTAAGAGACAAGAAGCAGGGTGGGCCTAGTGTGTGAGGTCATGGATAGGAGTTTGGGGCAATGGGAGTGGGGGGCGAGAGGCAGCAGGGACTGGAGCAATGGGCGTGGAGTGGGGAGCCTGGGAAGGTAGCTGAGGCGAGGGGCCCCAAAATACAAGTTTGCCCAGGGTATTATTTTCCCTAAGGCCGGCCCTGCCCACTGAGAAAATGTGGATTTCACCTCTTCTAGCGGCTGGTTCACACAGCAGCAGTATGTTGTCATCCTCTATCACCTATTCCTTTAGCACAAGTGCAAAGGTCTGTGTGGTAGGTCTAAAGGTTCCAACTCTGCTGATGACTCATGGATTTCTGTATAATGCCACATGATGGAACTTCTGTTTTTTTTCAATTTGCAAGCTTTTCCTTTAACATAAAAAATGAAAATAAAAAAGCAAATTACTGCACTCAAAATGAGGAAATTTATAATTCTGTGTTCAGTACATAAGTACACACTGAACAATGAAGGTAAAAAAATATTCAGTAAGTACCTATTCGCTCAGCATCATCCATTCTTGCGCACTGACACTCTGCTGCTACTTGGGAAAGAGCCTGAGCATCAGGAAAGGCACTTGAACCATCAGCAAATTTAGGCAGACATTACTGCATTATTTACCCTCTTGTCTAAACATAATCTTCACTTCACATTTGGAAAGTTACATTCACAACCACAAGAACTAGAAACTCTTTCTTTAACTGAAAACTTTAAATATTGATTCTGCAGAAGCTGGTAGTATTTGCCCAAGAGAGATTCCTGCTCATCATGAGTTGGTGGATATTTCAAGCCTGTTTTACACGATACCTTTAAATTTTCCTTCCAACTAATCATAGAATCACAGAAGATTAGGGTTGGAAGAGACCTCAGGGAGTCATCTAGTCCAACCCCTGCTCAAAGCAGGACTAACACCAACTAAATCATCCCAGTCAGGGCTGTTCAAATATTCCTGAATAAAAAGGAAGTTATATACTTGTGCCATGCAAGAAATTGCTTCAGGGGACTCTTACAAGACTTTTATCCCAAAACACATAATTTAAAATTTATCTACCTTCTTAATAGTTCCACCTGCCAAGTCTGAGGATCATTTCAGACGTGTGATTACTTCTTGTAGCAGTTAATATCAACTAAGCTTTTTACGATGGGGTAGGTCTGCTAAGAACAGAGTCGAAAAGAAGGAGGGTTCTAAGATAAAATACAAATTGTTTCAACTCTTTTTCAAGAAACCTGAAAGAAAATAAATTAGATCTAATATAAAATAATCTCAATGATCTCAAGGTTCAAAGTTACACTCAACAGTTATTATACATTTCCACATCACTGGGTTATCGGTCTTCCTGTCCATCCCAAGGAAATACTGTTACATCTTGCCAGCCTGCCCTGGACAGTAACATATATAATACAGACCAACCATCATTGCTAAAATATTCAATAACTAAACAAAATTACTGAAATCAACTCAAAGCAATCACTGGTGTGGGGGGGGGTTGTTGTTCTTTAATACTAAAAAGAAAAAAAGTGTAACTTTTCATTAAACTTGTTCACAAAGTGTTTGTAAAGAACTCTGAGATCCTCAGATGGAAAGCATGATAGAAGTGCTAGATAATATTAAAACATTTTATTAAAAACAAAACTCTACCCATTTTAAGCAATCTGAAAGTACACATAGAAAGCAACACTTCCCAGCAGAACTCATATGGGAAATGAATGAGAAGTTTTGATTACTGAGGGTACTTTTTTCAGAGTAACAGCTGTGTTAGTCTGTATTCGCAAAAAGAAAAGGAGTACTTTTGGCACCTTAGAGACTAACCAATTTATTTGAGCATGAGCTTTTGTGAGCTACAGCTCACTTCATCGGAAAGCCTACTACGGGTGTAGGCTATCTTTCTGAAAAGCAACATTTGAAATCATTAGCAGATAATACAGGAAGCCACTGGAAAACCAAGTCTACACTATAAACTCAAGGTGACCATGTAATTACTGCAGTTTTCATGTCCACACTACCCTTCGTCTGTCAGTGATACGCGTGGTCACCAGGAACACTTCCCCCACTGACTTAAGAGGTGCAGTGTTGGGGGCTGAGAGCCTAGGATCTCAGATCTGCACAGAGCTCCCTGGTAGGAGTTGCCACCCAGTTCCTCATGGTCATCCAGGCTCCCTGTTCTCCACTGGAAGCCCCAAGGCGCAGCAGGAATCCCAGCAGGGAGCCCAGGCAGCAACCCAGCCCTAGCTGGAGCCCCCACCCACCCAAGGGTGACAGCCTGATCTCTGCGCCAGGCCCCTGGTTCACAGCATGCAGCCTTACAGCCTTTCTTGTCAATTTCACAGCTCCACCATGGAGCTGTGAAATTGACAAGAACAACAGCCAATGCAAGTAAGGCAGTGTCTACATGTATACTGCCTCACCCTAACTACACCAACAAAAGCCCTAAGCTTCTCATGGAGGTGACATTATAATGCAAGTGCCCTACTTCACCAACATCAGCAGGAACAAGGCTGTAGTACAGACACTGACATAATTAGGTCAACGTAGGCTGCCTTACATGGACCTAACTCGGTAGTACAGACCAGGCCTTAGTAAATCACAAAGGATCCCATTGATGTTAATGGGAATTTTGCCATGGACTTTAGTGGAGCCAAGATCTCTCCCCCCAAAGACACCCTCTCTTCTCTTCTATTTTAATGTTAATGTTAAAGGATGTTAATTTTTGTCAACTTGCATCATCTTTGAGCTAGACTGTGCAATCTTTCCTCCCATTGGTAAGTATGTACTCACATGAGTAGTCTCATTGATTTCAGCGAAACTATGCATGTGAGTAAATATTTGCCAGTGGGACTGGTGCTGCACAATCTCATCCTTCATGCTGGTTAAAAAAAAAAAATCAATATTATGCATTATGTAGTATCACAGTGGAAAGTTCTCTTTCATTTCTGACTTGGGGCTTCCATTTTGCCAGATTTACACATGATTTCATTTTGCCGAAACATGCCCAACTTGAATAGCAAGGTTTTGTTTTTGTTTTTTAAAAGAAGTGAACTAGAAATAAAAGGTTAACTTCCAAATACTTCTCACAATTTTTTCATGGTGAGAACAATTTCTTACCAGCTCCCAACAACCCAGTAGTAAGATTAATACTTATAATATCTACTGATTGGGGGAGGGAGATGTGAGGTTGGGGAAACCTGACACTGCTGTACAGTGGAAAATAAATCGGGATGCGAAACTTGTTTCTCTGCAGTTGCATAGCACCCACAAGCATGTTACAAAATACAAGGGACCCATTTATTAAATTACAAGTTGAGATGGCAACATTATTTGAAATAAATTTTAACTTTCTGAACTTCGACTTTTCAGTCCTACACTATTGTTTTTCAGCTATTTTTATGTATCTCAGCAACAGATTTAAGTGTTTAGCTTTGTTCTTATATTGGTTCTTATTTTTTAAACCAAGTTAAACTAAGCTTTTCTTCTTAATTTTTTCCATTTTATAATATGCTAAAAATTCTAAACAACCTTTAAAATGGAGAATTAGTTTAGACAATCCTGTAATCTTGTTTGTCAGTAAAACCAGCACTTCCTGTTGACTGGTGTAAATACTGTCAATTATTACTCTATCAAAAGACTCAGTTTAACTATTTTCTTACATTGTTTTCTCTCTCTCCCTCTCGCTCTTTGTGTATATAGGCATGTATGTATGTCACACACACACTCTCTCTCTCATATATCCCTTCATTTAAAAAAACAAGGAAGTTTTCTAATTATGTTTTCTTGTTAAACATGGTTTTTCAATGACAGATTTGTAGATAGAGTCACAGGAACATATTCTACTTTGGAAACACTGCAAGGATCAGTCAGTCTAACCTTGCCCCAGATCCCCTTCACTCTTTTGTTCCTCCACCACTGGATCAGTAGAATACAGGAATCATTTTTACTTTTGCCCTTAAACATTAAAAACAATGCAAGGAAGCTTGCATTCAGTCGTAAATATGGTTAATTAGAGCTACTTTCAGAAACACTGCAAGACGTTTTTTGGAAGGCCTTTCCAACTGATTCATTTCTGTTTTCTGAAGGACTGGTTCAGCTGCAGGCATTAAGGAAGAACTGGGGTGGGGGATGTTAATTGGTTTCTTCTTACAGAAATCTTTAATGTAATCAATGTAGGTCTCAGAAGATGCCCAGATACCATGGTGATGAATGCCAAATGAATGCTAACAAATAAATAGCTTATTTTTATGCAGTAAATTGACAAGATGAAATAACATGTTTAAGCAGTTGGCTGAATCAGGGCCCTAGGCACTATTGAACTACACTGAAAGCAAGAAGGAGGCACTGATGAGCAATGGGGACTGTCTGACACAGTAAAATACTGCAAAGTTGACATATGGAATATACCCAAACTACATGTAATTAATTAGCTAAGTCAGCTCTCATTTGGTCATTTAATTATTTGACTCAGTGAGACTACTCACATGAGCAGAGTTCCCCTTGCTTTTAATTATTGCAGGATCAAGGCTGAATTATCACTTAAGACATTTTAAGTATAACTGAAATTTACACAAAGTATACAAAAAGGAGCATCCAAAAAACTCTGTTTAGAGTTCGTGATAAGTTCTTTTAGTATCCCATGTAAATCCCCAAACTCTGAAATAAGATTATTCCATTCCTGTCACTTTAAATAGCCAATTTCCAAGATGATCTTCCATTTTATTTATAACCCTTAAAAAAACAAACTGTCAACAATATTCATTTTGAAATGTGTTAGCACTCAGAGCGTTTATTTAGCCAGGAAGGTCTGAACTGAGTCTTATGTGGAATACTAAAACACTACACTACTACAAAATGGCAGAGAATTTTTGCTCTACCTGATTAGGGTAGAGTACACATTTTATTAAGAAACTACGCTACTTTGACTGGTAAAGAGCAGCTGTAGGCAATTCTCACATACTACATTTACTGAGAGAGCTACCATGATGATGCAAATCAGACATCCACAACCAATGTGCAGAGAAAAGGGGGGGAAAAACAAACAAAACAATCTTCATTCACACATCAGTAACTGTAGAACATCCCTGCACTGTGGCTCAGAATTTCGTGCCCATATAACAGCATTTACCCAGAATTTGGGGAAAAAGTCATATACTATGTGTAGAGTATTTTTTAATGTATACATCTACCATTAATGTGAGTGATAAAAGGGTAATTCCTTAATCTGTTTCTTTTCCAGCACAAGCGTACAACATGCAAAAGAGGAACCACATACAGAGAGCCTTCATGCTACAAACTCATGTTCAGCTAGGTTAAACACACTGTACTACATCTAATACAAAGAAATCATTGTTAGTCACCTTTTAAAAAGCTAAAAATATTTCTGGAGAAGTTCACAAGCAATACCACCTTTGTATAGTTACACGTCACCAAGAGGCAGCATTTAACAGTCTGTATTCAATGACGCAAAGATAAAAAAGTTGCTTTTTACAAATGTTTCAATATCTCATTAAAAATGAACCACTAAGTCTGCTTTAGTATTTGAGTCAATGGCAGAGCCACTAAGGAACCAATTGTTGGAAGTTCAAATACTTCAACAAACAGGAAATTCTAAAATTGCGCAGCTTGCCCATTGATAGATGCTTAAAAATCTTACACCTTCCATGCATAAAATCTAAAATGGGTATATAATATTCCCAAATAAATTGTTGAATTCATGGTTTTGAAGTCATATCTATGAACCCCAGTAACAGCTGCGCTCCTCTGGAGTGACCCAGATCACAAAACCCAGGCCGAAGCATGAGAGCTGGGGACAAAGTAACCTCTGTAAAGGGGATCCACCTATGGAGCAATCTCCCAGAACGGGCAATGAATTCGAAGTCTACCATCTTAAGTGTGTGCTCGGTCTTCCTCTTTGAGAAAACCTTTTACCAGGTTAAGGGGTGACAATCACCACCTGTAAGAATCTATGCACGGAAAATTGATAATGGAGGACTCTTCAGTCTAGCAAAGAAAGATATAAAAGGTTGAATGTCTGGAAGCTGAAGTTAGACAAATTTCAGATGGGGGGAGGGATTTAACCATGTGGTCAATTAACCATTGGAAGAGTTTACCAAGGGTGGTGGTAGATTCTCCATCACTGAACATTTTTAAATCAAGATTGGATGTTTTTCTAAAGAATTTACTCTAGTGCAAAGAAGAGTTAAATCAGAGAAGTCCCAGGGCAGGTGTGACCAAACTGTGGCTCGTGAGCTGCATGTGGCTCTTTTACAGTTAAACTGCAGCTTGCAGAGCCCTCCACATACCCTGCCCCATTCTCCACTGAGCAGACTGGGTTGGGGGAGCTTGAGGCTTCTGCCCTGCAGCGGGGTGGTGAGCCTAGGGGCTTCTGCGGGGGGAGGAGGGGTTCCTAAGGGCTTTAGCCCTGCAGGGATGTGTTGGAGCAGAAGCCCCATGCCCCAGCAGGCACCACCCCGCAGGGGAGCTTGTGCATCTTGCTGCTCTCGAATTTCTGAAGATTATTGTATGCAGCTTGGAGGGTGTGATGCTCTGTATCTCAGGGGAACACCCTACACCCCCATGTTCATCTTTGTAAAATGATTGTGTGGTAGCCAATGCAAAGTTTGTCAGGTTGGGTTTCTTCGGCAGGCTCACGATGCACTGAGCATGGTTGTTATAGTGATGTTATAGGTTATCATTTCATGTATATAGTTATGAGGCTGAAAATGTATCCTCATGGCTTAAAATAAGCCCATGCAAAAACTCTCCAAGAGCACACCTCATCAGGACAAGTAAGGGACAAACCCAGCCCAGCCTCACAGGAACAAAGGACACTGGCCTAGGCAGCACCAAAAAAATCTGTTAGACTCTCGAGGGAGTCACCTCCCCTTCCTTTGGTCAGTTTGGAACTCTGATGAGTTAATGCTCACCTGACTCTGAAGTTGGGGGGGGAGGGCGCAAAGCCAAGAGGGAAGAAAGGACATGATAAAAGGGGGAGACATTTACCATGCTTTCTCTCTCTCTTCCACCTCCATCTACAGACACCACACCAAGCGACTGAAGCACTGATCAAAGGGGAGAGCCTGGCTGAAGAGCAACTAGCCAGCCTGTGGTGAGAAGCATCTAAGTTGGTAAGGGCACTGAAAATGTTAAGATCAGCTTAGAAAGCGTTTTGCTTTTATTTCATTTGACCAAATCTGACTTGTTATGCTTTGCTTTATAATCACTTAAAATATGTTTGTTTATTCTACCTCAAGGAGTGTGTTTGGTTTGAAAGATGTCAGACACTCTCCTTGGGATAACAAGCCCGGTACATATCAATTTCTTTGTTAAATTGACGATGTCATATAAGCTTGCAGTGTCCAGCTGACATAACTGGATACTGCAAGACGGAGGTTCCTAGGGTTGTGTCTGGGACCGGAGGTACTGGCTAGTGTCATTCACTTGCAAGTAGCTGGGAACAGCTTACATGCCAAAGGCTGTGCATAAACAGCCCAGGAGTGGGGATTCTCACAGCAGAGCAGGGTAAGGCTGGCTCCCAGAGTCAAGGATTGGAGTGGTCCAGATAACACCAGAGGGGAACATCACAGAGGGTCAGTAAGTTTGGCCACTCCTGTCCCAGGGCCTGTATTATACATTGGTCAGGTGATTACAATAGTCCCTTCTGGCCTTGTATCTATGAATAAGCAACACCCACAATTCAAACACCCTTTACATTCATGCTTCCTCTCCCCTGCCAAAAAATAACCTACCCCAAGCAGAGTTCTGATCCCATAAAGGAAGAAATTCCAGCGACTTCATGAAGTCTGTTAGACAGGGGCCATCTTTTTGTTCTGTGACTACAGCACCTAGCACAATGAGGTCCTGCTGCATGACTGGGGCTTCTAGGTGCTATCTCAAAACAAGTAACAACAATATTAAAGACCTTGCTATTGCTTTTACACAAAAGGCACTCAGATACAACGCTCATGGCTGACAGTATAAAACACTCCAAGATAGATAGGTATACAGTTAATAACTTGGATACTCTGCCAAAGAAATCACTGAAAAAATATTTTGCAGTTTGGTCCTGGGCCTTCCTGCAATGCAGTTGTTTAAACTATGTGATTTAGAATACAGACTTCTGTGAGCAAAGGCAGTATGTCCCTTTGTATGTTCTGTACAATGCAGAGGCACTGACTGAGCTGAACAAATAACATAGCTCCCTAAAAAACGAACTTTGCAGGATAACAAATTTAATTTTGAAAGAGGAAAGACTTTTCACACAATGATATATCATAATCCCTCATCTGTCTTTAAAATACGTATTGGCTAATATTGAAGAAGAGGAGATCTCTGAAAATATGCCATACAGAGCAAGGAAACTGACTGCTGAGCATTTAATGTAAGATGCTGTTTATTCCAAGATGATCAGATGTGTTTCAAAACAACAGGTTCATATGCTTCCAACTATAAAAGCCAACAGTGGCTTAACACTGGTTTAACAGGGTTTAAAAGAGCACTAGATAAATTCATGGAGGTTCAGTCCATTAATGGCTATTAGCCAGGATGGTTAAGGAATGGTGTCCCTAGCCTCTGTTTGTCAGAGGGTGGAGATGGATGGCAGCAGAGATATCACTTGATCATTGCCTGTTAGGTTCGCTCCCTCTGGGACACCTGGCATTGGCTGCTGTCGGCAGAAAGGATACTGGGCTGGATGGACCTTTGGTCTGACCCAGTATGGCCATTCTTATGTACGTATGAAGCTATCTTGGATAATAATATACAACAGCAAACACCTATATAGCACGCTTAATGTTTGTAAAGGGCTGTGAACATGATCTTACCAATTCTCACAACAGCATTATGAAATAGATAAATGACTTGCCCAAGTTACCTACCTCACATGGGCATTGCTGGGGTTAAATGTTTGTATAGATCTCTGATGAAGGGAGCAAAAAGTGCGTCATATAAATGCCAACTATTGCTATACAACATAGAATGATGTGAAAGTCACGGTGTGTGTTTAAAAAAAATAAAGAAGAAGAAGAAGAAGATAGAGACGATCACTTTCAAAGAGGAGGCAATTTTACAAGTTAACATTCCAGAATGAAGAAAGACTGCAAATCATCAAGGTCTGTTCAGGCACAGTCACTCTGAACAGCAGTTTGTGCCAAGCAAAACATAAGGAGTTATGCTAAGTACAAAATTCTGGTTTTTAGGTAGAACCTAAATAGATCCTGACAAGGTTTGTAAGTCACAAAATATCATCTGACTTATAGTATTAAACTTTAAATTTAATAAAGAAATAAATTAACCAGTGCCATAATGGCATCAAGAAAGAATACAATACCTGGCATTTGAACTATATATTAAAACCTGCTTCAAGTTGTGCTGCATTACAGGCATGTTTACGGTTAGTAGTTTTTGCTTGTTGTCTAGTTATTAAAGTTCTCCCTAGATTCAGTACAGTTCAGGTTCTGAATTTTAGTGAGAGCCTTCATAAACTAGTTGATGAAAGAGGGTCAAAATATGGTCAAAAGTGGCAGCTAAGCCTCTTGCTCTTCCAACAGAAAATACCTTGTACATCCCAAGTAAGCTGTTTTATTGATGGAGGCTGAACAGCTTCCCATAATGAGGCATTTTTACATGTTGTAAGGTAAGAGCATTAGGATACCTGGTGAAAACATTTTTGCTACATACTGAAAACACCAAGACCAATAGTTTTAATACCCGGGGAGGATGAAGGTTTGCATTCCTCTCAACATAATTTTTATAATGCAAGTCTAATAGCTTTTTTTTGGCTTCATACACCCACAGAGAATGTGCAGCACAAGTCTTTCTGAATTTTGGATTTCTGACAATTAGGACTCAGGCTCAACTGGTATGCAGATAACTGTATAGGCTGAACTACATTCCTTTTAGAATACTGGAAAAAGATACGGTCTCTTATATTTATTAGGCAGTTCCACCAGAAATTGGTCTCATCCTATTTGTTTCCCAGACAATACCAAGATCTACAGCTCTGGCCCGCTTCAGCCTAACTATTCTTTATGTGGTCCTTCCAGCACAGTATTTCTATTATAGGGAGCTTTTTCTGCAGCTACCAGTGTATCAGTAAATCAAATACCTTTTCAAAATTCTGACTCAGATTCTCTTTTATTCCCTGTGTTACTAGAATGGAAGTCTCATGAATTTATACATACAGGTAATTTCCATTGAGCTGAGTCTTGTCTGCACTCTATGAAAGTTTTGAATTTGTAATTTTGAAAGAACTGAATAGGTTTTATTCTGATTTTTAATATCTTCAGACCTGTGGCCCAAACTGTCTGATATTGCTGGGTGTAGCCAGACTGGAGAGCTAAGGAGAGACTTGTGTTTATGTTTTCCAGTAGCAGGGCTCTTTTCCAAGGTCTCTTGCTGTATCTAGAACCATGTATGCATTTGCTTTTAAATCAGGTGGGGTTATGTTGTAAAAGTAATCTCAGTTTATTAAACCCTTCTCAAATTAATTAGTTGGTCTTTTCAAATGGTCAGTGCTCAGGTACAAAGGTTAGAGAAGAGAAGAGAAGAGAAGAGAAGAGAAGAGAAGAGAAGAGAAGAGAAGCCACAATAGTAAAAGTTGGACAGATCAAGTTTCCTTTCCTCTGCTGACAGGATTAGTGTATTATAATCAATTCTTGGGTCTCTAATGATCCAAAGGAAAGATGACAATAACCAGTTGAAGCCATTTAAAGAAAACACTGGTAGCAAAATAAGGTAGAGAGGTAATCTTTGGTAGGATTAATATTGTATTGGGCTTCCCCTCCCCTATTACCTAGGTGGGTGTGGATTGAGAAAGCGAGAGAGAGAGAAATTGGGGCAATGAGAACTGAAACTGTTCTTTTTGTGGATGGTGCTTCCTGCCGCCAACTCTAGCAAAGGCAGATGCTGTTGTGTAGCCTGTGTTAGGAATCTGGCTGCATTAATGTTTGTTGAATTTTTAGACAATGCAGTCTCGCCTCATTCCTCCAGGCACCCCTGATGCTATAGTATTTTTATAATGTTAACTCTCCCAAGCAGAGTTGTTGGAAGAGGTGGCCATTTAGCCAAAAACTAACAGATGTTTTCTAGTGCTCGCCAATCAATTATTTTATATAATATATTTTAATTATATTTATTATAATTTATTATAATTATATAATTATATAATTTAATTACAGCTCTAGCACTAGTTATGTTTTTTTGGTTTTGTTTTTTTAAAAAGCATAGAGGGAAATTCTTTAATGGGGCAAGTGTCATGTATAGCAAACCATTTCTGTTTTGTCCAACTTTGTTTTTAACCCTGATCATTAAGCTAAAAATTTGATAGTGTGCAAATAAAGCCAGTTTAGAGGTTTAGAAAAAAATCTCCCCTGCAACTTCCAAAGGCACATACTGGAGTTGGGCTCCAAACTCAAATCTGAGTGTGAAAAAACATCTCAACATACGGGGTGAAAGCCTGGCCCCATTGAAGTGTTGCCATTGCCTTCGATAAGACAAGGATTTTCACCTATGTGATTTTATTGTACTTCTCTTCCCTTATAGAAGACTCTGATTGGGGGAGGGAGGGCAGGGAGGGAGTTCTAGATTTGCGATACTCTGCGTTCTTTTGGTCTGCTTTGCTACTTTTTGCTGGTTGGATATTCTAATTTTCACAAGATTTGAGAGTCAGGTATATAGCAGGTTATCTGTATAAAAATGTGGGGCTTTTTTTAATTTTCTAATGTGAAGAAGACAGGTTGTTTGACCAAGTTCAACTGATTACTATTGCTATATCGTTTCTCCTTTGTTGGGGGCCTAGAACATATTCTAGAGTCCCAAAACTACACAGAGCTCCATGCAGCATCAAGGCCTTATGCAATGTGAAGAAGTAGATTTTCCCTACTACAAATCCTGATTGGAGGCTAGGAAAAAATAATGGTATAATTGCAAAAATGTTAGCTAACAGATCGAAAACACTGCAGAGTTATCTCAAGTTATCTACACTCAAGTTAACCTATTTTAAGCGAGAGCAGCCAAACTGAAATAAACACACGAGCTGCTCTGTCCACACTAACACTCACCTCATTTGTTTGGCACTAAGACTTCTGGGGGCATATCCCATGATTCTTTGCACTGTAGTAAACTAAGCCACTCTATCAATTCTTTCCTAGTGAATTGGGGGAGAACTTGTCTGTCTTTCTTCATACATAGGGAGAATTATGAGAAGGCAACCAGGACTAAGAGGACTCGAGTGAGGCTAGTATCATCCACACTACAGAGTGGCCATGTTAGCAGCTGACGAGTTGTGAACAGAACTTGGTATTAGGGGTAACACTCAAGTTACAATGCAAGTTAACTCTCCTGTGAAGACCTAAGATTTCCATTTCAGTGAAGATTTCCATTTCAAGTTACAGGTCTATAAGAGGAACATTTTCATAGACTCATAGGACTGGAAGTGATCTTGAGAGGTCATCTAGTCCAGTCCCCTGCACTCATGGCAAGACTAAGGGTATGTTTACACTACCTGCCGGATTGGCGGGCAGCGATCGATCCAGCAGGGGTCGATTTATCGCATCTAGTCTAGACGCGATAAATCAACCCCCGAGAGCTCTCCAATTGACTCCTGTACTCCACCGCCGTGAGAGGAGCAGGCGGACTCAACGGGGGAGCGGCAGCAGTCGACTCACCGTAGTAAAGACACCGTGGTGAATAAGTGTAAGTACGTCGACTTCAGCTACATTGTTCACGTAGCTGAAGTTGCGTAACTTACATCTATCTCCCACACAGAGTAGACCAGGGCTAAGTATTATCTAGACCGGGGCGGGCAAACTTTTTGGCCTGAGAGCCGCATCAGGTTTCTGAAATTGTATAGAGGTCCAGTTAGGGGAGGCTGTGCCTCCCCAAACAGCCAGGCATAGCCTGGCCCCGCCCCCTATCTGACCTCCCCCCCCCCCCCCCCCCCCGGTTCTCACCCCCTGACAGCCCCCTCCAGGACTCCTGCCCCATCCAACCCCCCTGTTCCCTGATGGCTCCCTGGGGACCCCTGCCCCATACACACCCCCCTGCTATCGGTCCCCTGACTGCCCCCAGGTCCCCCGCCCCTAACTGCCCCCCACCACACAAATCTATAATTCCCATAACATAAAAAAATAAACCATATGTGGAACTAAAAGTCTGAATCTCTTTGAATGAGGAAAAAGGTCCTAAGGAAAATATCTTCTATTTTAAAAAGTCTACTTACAGAAAAGAGTTTTCAGCAAACGTGTCTGGGGGAAAATATTTTAATTTTAAGAACTGTGTGACTTTAAAGAACTGTGTTATGTTCCTGAGCACAAGGCAAGCTTCCTTCTACTATTAAGATCATTAACTGGTAATACTATTCCTATGTGTTGGTATTATCTTACACTCAAGCCTTTCATTCCTCTTCTAGTGGAAAAAGAAAACTACTTCTTCTTCAGGATGATTAACTAGATTAGAAACTGATGGATGAAGCTTTTCAATCATATATCTCGTAAAGAACACTACACTAGCTCAGTTTGTTACGAGGATTCAGACTATAAGCAACACTGAGCCAGAAAAGATAGTGATCTAGCAAATAGTATGTGCCTTCCATGACAAGGATACAAGTAAAGCGGTTCAGCTCATTAACCGATAGAACTACTGTAACATTTCTTCGTCAGCCCATACCCACACTATTTTTAAAAAGCACCTAGACGGCATGTGCTTACATTTAAGATATTGGTTTATTTTTACCTTACAATTTTTTTAACACAATAAAAGATTTTATATATATATTTTAAAACCATCTCATTTTCAAAACCCCACAGAAGTTCCTAGCATTGTGAATAAACAAAATGACTTCAATCTCCAATTCAAGCAATCTGCATTCTTTCACAAAAATAATCAAAATCATCTTTAATCTGCAAATCTAGATTAATTTTCCCACAAGTCAGCAGCTAGTCAGTTAGATTCCAACATGGAGAAAACAATCTTTCAGATGTGAAGAAAAAATTGGGTAAAAAATCCAAAAAAACAAAAACAACCCTCCATCCCTCTTATGCTTACATGTCAATTCATTGATGAAGGCACCAAACATTGTACCATGGTATTTAGGCACCTGTTAAAAAAACTCTAAGGGTTTAAGAAGAAGCCTAAAAGCCCCCTATTAGCTCTAACCTTCAGCCCCATTTGCCTCCAAGAGAAAGTCCACCAGCACAGATCACTCTTACCCTTACTGCTGTACTGAACCACAACACATTTCTCTCTATCTCATTGCCTCTCTCACTCTGTCCTTTTAAGGTTGGCAGTGTGATGGCGGGCTCTGAAATACAATGAACTTGTGGATTTATGTTCCTGAAAATCAACATGCTGGCAAACTAGAAAGTTACATGGCTCACGTAATGTGGCATAATCACATTGTTCAGGGGGCCTTGACCATAGTCTTACAGATAATTGGTCAGTCTTATGTCAGACACCATAGATAGTCTTTCAACATCCTCAGCGTTAATATTACACATACAACTGTTACATATTCAAACACACAGTGCAGAGGATGTTGAAAGAGTGTACAGTAGGAAGTGTGGGTCACAGTTTCTTTGTGAAATGCATAAAAGGAATTTTCACATATTATTACTATTATCATTGTCATTAGCATGTACAAATTGCAAGAGCAATGGGATGTAAGTTACCTTAACTGGTTATTTCCCTTTTTTTTTTCAAACCTAAGGATTTGTGAAGTGCTATGATCCTTTCCTGTAGTTTGTATAAAAGTTATATTGATCACAGGAGCAACCTAATCTATAAGTTACTAAATTGTGTTGAAATATTTATAAATCTACAAACATGCAGTTTGTTCCACAAATGGGTCATAAAATAGTACCATGTAAGGTCCTTGTACAGTGATTGTCTTACTGTATATTATTCAGTACCTGGCACAGTGGAACCCAAATCTTGGTGTTGGAGTCCTTAGGTGTTACCATAATATAAGTATTTTAATAGTAATTCTATCCCCGAGACTCTGAAAATTGCCAGATTTCAAAGACTCAATGAAGAATACCCCACCCCAAAAATATTAAAAAAAATCTCTGGCCTCAAGTCTGGTTCAGCAGAATGGAAATAAAAAAGACCAGTTTGTATATTATCCTACATATGGTTTAAAATGGAAATATTTCAATTTTCTTGTATACACATTAAAACATTTGGGAGTGCACTCTAATTGCTCTGATGTAGGTTTATTTGACATTCGCACTGTGCTAAGAAGAGAAGAAAATGCCCCAATAAAGTAATTGGGGAGAAGGAAGTATGGCAGACTATCTAATCAGATATGGTATATCTTTCAGTGCTTGTAGGGATAGTTCTGTAGTTGAAAAGGTAAACTGTCTATTTGCCTTTCAAATATTAAAATGTCCAATTGATATTTTAAATCTTTAGGGACTAAACATGTGGAAATTATTTCAAAGTTATTTTGGTTAAATTAGTGTAACAAAAAAACCCCAACCTCTGGAATGCAAAAAACCCTCAATTTTGTTTAAACTTCACAGGAGTATACAAAACAAAAGATACAAACAAACAACACTCTTACTATGGAAATTTCATGCCATAGCACAAAGCCTGATATAACACAAGTATTTGTTTTGGTATCATACCTGGAGTGCATTACATTAGGGTTTTTGTGTTGGCTTGCAACAACAGCTACAAAAATCATTTCTGCTACATTTAAAGTGAGAGCATATTTCTATTAAAAAAAGCTGGCAGTTCACTTACACCTAAAGCCTCTATGTATAAGAATGATTTGCCAGAGTTCAGGCTCGATCTGTGCAAATAAATAATTTTTCAATCAGCAATTCCAGAACAAAAATCAGAAAAAAAATTTTTTTTAGATCAAACCATAATGAAAAATGTTTTAAAATTTTTGGCAAATCAAAAAGTAAAAAATATTTCCTTTTGGGTCTAACAAAATGTTTCATGTTGACATTTTCAAAACAAAATGGTTTGATTACAACCACTTTAAAGGGTTTTGCTTAATTTTATTTAAAAAAATAAAAAACTTTTTTAAATGTTCAAAATAAATTTTTGTTTTCCCAACTGAAATTTAGCAGAATACACATGAATTTGCTATTCCAGTATTGTTTAATCTGCATTCTTCTCCAAAAAGAGTTTGGCCAAAAAAAATTCGCTCAGTTCTTGTCCATATATAGTCCAGCTCCAGTGCACCAGCTCACTTAACAGGAATGGCTTTTAGTGTATACCTTGCAGAATGACTAAGGAAAGTAAGAAATATATAACCCATAGGAGATGATAGTGACATTACTAATGAGACTTACAAACATCGTGATGTTGTCCAGTTTCCAAACTGTATCTGTCTCTTACCACTCAAGAAAGATCTCAGAGTCACTGTGGATAGTTCTCTGAAAACTAATGTGCAGCGGCAGTCAAAAAAATGAACAGAATGTTGGGAATCATTAAGAAAGGAACAGAAAAGGAACAGATAATAAGACAGAAAATATCATATTGCCTCTATATAAATCCATGGTATGGCCACATCTTGAGATGTTACCCCATCTCAAAAAAAAAAAAAAAAGATATTGGAATTGGAAAGGGTTCAGAAAAGGGCAACAAAAATTATTAGGGATATGGAACAGCTGCAATATGAAGAGAGATTAATAAGACTGGGACTTTTCAGCTTGGAAAAGAGATGTCGGGGGGATATGATAGAAGTTTATAAAATCATGACTGGTGTGGAGAAAGTAAATACGGAAATGTTATTTACTCCTCATAACACAAGGACTAGGGCTCACCAAACGAAATTAATAGGCAGCAGGTTTAAAACAATCAAAAGGAAGTATTTTTTCACAAAACGCACAGTCAACCTGTGTAACTCCTTGCCAGAGGATGTTGGGAAGGCCAAGACTATAATCGGTTTCAAAAAAGAACTAGATAAGTTTATGGAAGATAGCCATTGGTGGACCTATTAGCTAGGATGGGCAGGGATGGTGTCCCTAGCCTGTTTGCCAGAAGCTGGGAATGGGCAACAGGGGATGGATCACTTGGTGATTACCTGCTCTGTTCATTCCCTCTGGGGCACCTGGCGTTGGTCACTGTCAGATGACAAGATACTGGGCTAGATGGACCCAGTATGGCTGTTCTTATGTTTTATATTTATCTGACTTAGGTCCAGATACATAATGTTTATCATGTATCCATATCTATTTGGTTGAAAAAAATATCTGAAGTGGCTCTGATACTTTATTGTAAGATTAATATATAAACCAAAGAAATGAGAGGTGAAATAAAATAACGTAGAATCTATCAAGCAGTCCACCTTTAACTCCCGATTTACAACTGACCCCACAAGGAGCTATTTGAACACATGCCAAATCTATGCAATAAGTTAACGTATTTCGTGCTGTACTAGGGCTACTTTCACATAATTCATTCCCTTTGTTTCAGATCAAAAGCACTGCAAAGGGTGCAGAGAATTTGATTACAGATTGCTTTTACTGATACATTCCAAAGGAGATTAAGGAGAAAGCAAGGTCATACCCTGCCTTTACTTAAAATTCATATTTCTCTCTCTCTCTCACACACACACACACACACACAGAGCACCAATGATCAACTCTTGTTCTCTCATTTGAGCAATATAACTCAAGTGACCTGCTTCAGCTCAGATCCCCAGTAGGGCTAGACCCATATTTCATCTGTTTGGATGTGGTCAGTCTAGAACCTTTTCTGTACTGTTGACTGCCTTGCAGATACCAAGAACTGAGATGCCTTCTGCCCATGTTGTTATTTATTTCTATCACAGCACAGCCTAGGGTATCAGGCTCCACTGTCCTAAGCACTGTACACGAAGTACTTGCAATCTGCACGTATAATGGCAAACAACATGTGGAGAAGACAGACAGATGGGAGGAATGACAAAAGAAACACGGTTGATTAACTGAATAAGTTGAAGTGCCAGCCCACCGACTTCCTAGACAATTTACATTTCCTGGTGTCTTTTTTGGCCTCAAGCTCTTGTGCTTTTAAACACATTGATTTTTTAAAAAAATTATCCCTTCCTGCACCATAGGCATCGACACCTGTCACTGAGGTAGTAAAGCAATGAAGCCAGTCATTAATATCCTGTCATTACCACGGCAGTGTATCAGGATGCCCCTGCACATCCCAGCCAGAAGTAGTGAGAAAGAGGTGGCCAGAGGTTTTCTTATTTTTAGTAACAGGGTGTTTATTATCTCAGAAAACAGGTACCACAGACACCAGTTCCTCAAAGTGGTCTGTGAAATAAGACACCAGTTTCTTCAATATAACAATAAAGTCACCCAAAAAATGTTCCTGCACTCCCTTACAGGAGTTCTGTACAGGCTTTACTCCGCAGCGACCTTCTCATTCCAACAGGCAGCACCCTCCTCTCTCAGGGCTGCCCTACCAGACAGTGTCTGGGAAGACCTTACCAAAAAAAAAAAAAAAAAAGGACACAGACTCCTCCCCTTGCCAAATCAACAATGCCATACACTGCCAAGAAAATGACAACCACTCACATACAGCACTCCCAGCACCTGTTCCCTCACCATGTCCAACACCAGAAACTAGATTACCCTGGTCTATTCAGACTAAGGAAAGGGGAGCCCTGTACCACCCTTCTCTCAGGTCTAGAGCTTCAGCCTAACACAGGGGAAGAATAAGTCTAGCTTGTTATTAAATATTGCCCTTTCTTCCCAGAGATCTTTTCCTTCTTGACAGGTTGCTTTGTCACACACCCATGACACCAGCTGACATGTCTACACTGGAATTCTTGTTCTAGATCTACGGTGGCACACCTGCAAGCTGGATCTGGCTTTTCACTTGAAATAGAGATTCACTTGAAGTTTGCTTTTTGTAGGATATCCATTGCCTTAATAACCATGTACTGTCCACCATTTAAAAACTCAGCAACTACCAAAATGTAGTTACTAGAGCTGGTTGAAAATTTTCTTTTGAAAATATTTCAATAGAAAAAGGCCTTATTTTCAAAATGAAGGATTTTTGCAGGAAAAAAAAAAATCTATTTTTCAATGAAAAAATCAAAATAATTTTTTATCCTCCTCTCTTTTCCTATTTTGCCACTAGAAAAGGGGTGGGTGGAGAAAAGGAAAAGGAAGAAAATGAAAATTTTGGTTTCTTGTTTTCCAAAACCAAAAAGTTTTTATATTCAATTTCAGGGTAAAGTTTCCTGTGTAAAACAATTAGCATTGTTCCAATGACTTCTAACAATTACACGGTGTAGCATTCAAATGAATTCTTTCACAGGAAAAAAAAAAGGTCATTACCAGGAAATTGGGTAACTGTTTATAAAGGGTATCTATATTTCTCTGGACAGACGCTCTCAACTCCAGTTATAGAGAAACCCTTTGTGGCATATGGATAAAATGTATTACTCTAACACACACACCACTGATCCTAGAAGAGTGGGGGAGTACAGAGGGGAGGTGCAACGGGGGAAGGACTGTTTGTTTTTGAGTCAAGCTTCAAGTTTCTTGAGGTCCTACGTAAACATTCTTTGGCTTACTTGGACAGAGTACACAGCGTTAGAAATATCTATTTCAAATCAACATTAGAAATGTGGCTGTTCTTAGGAAGATGTCAGGGTGAGTGTAAACTATTTCCACTACGTTTATACTTTTCTAATTATTATATTGTGTGTATGTGTATTTGTGTTTTACACACACACACACAGACACACACAAATCTGTGCTAAAAGAACATTAAGGTTGCAAATCAAGCACTCAGAAGATAGCAAATGCTAGAATTAAGGTTGCCTTTGCAACCTTACCTTGCCCCCCGATCCCGGTGCACACGCACACTCTCCCCCCACCCCAGACTCCTATTCCCCTACAATCTACTCTCCCTCCACTCTACCCTGCAGGTCCAGATCTTGTCCCCACTGCATTCACATCAAGCGGCTTCCTCCTCCAAGTTGTTTGGGCCCAGCAGAGGGGGCCCTGAGAGCCCAGGAAAAACAATCTCCATGCTCGCAGATTAAGCACTTGGACCCAGTGAAGCCCACAGCACCCCAGCATTGCAGTTGCAAGGAAAGTCCAACTCAACTCTTGGCTGGAGCATGACAAATGCCAACAGACTTCTTAGAAATCTAAGAAGTCTTTACTGAGCACGTGGAAACTGCTGTTTTTCAGTTACTGGCTAGAGCCCCAGGTTTTTCACAAATGCAAAATGGCACAAAATTAAACAAAAACCAATGTTTTAAATGAAAAAAAAAAATCCCTGGCACGCCGAGTCATAGCAACTCTCATGATGTCATGACGACATAGGTGACCAGGCCAAACCTGAATGGTGCTGCAACCCTGTGCGCCAGATCACAATGTGCGGAGTGGGAGCTGGGCCCAGCCCCGCAGGACAGGACCTGCCAGTAAAGGGTGAGTGCAGGGCATGCTTGTTCTGCAGCACATCTCCCACAGTAGCCTGCCTGCCTCACCAGACTGGGACAGGCTCATCCTCCAGCCCTCCACTTGGACTCCCAATGGGGGATAAATGAAATAAAATGATATTCCCACAAAATAAGATGAAAAACACTAAAAATATAAAAAGAATTTCATGGGGCTTGGCCAGACTTGGGTGGATTTTCATTGGGAAGGCAAAAAGGCCCTGCCAAATTTCAAGAGCCATCTCTAAAGCATGGGAACACTAGAGGTGTTCAAAGTAAAGGTTGTCAGAAAAGGTGTCAGACATTGGCAAAACTTATTGTTCCCCTAGCCTGGTTCTTGGAAACGGCTGAAACGTTTTGGCTGAGATTTTCTCAAAAATTTCAGCCTTGGGCAGACTTTCCAATAAGGAAAGTTTCAGCCTGGACGGTTGAAGTTTGGCAAAGTTATCAGCAACTGAGATCAGGTCTTACAAGGGGAAGCATCAGAAAGCCTCTACAGGCAGTACTACCATGTAATACACATACATACATAACGTCATTAGCACAGTACTAATACTGATTAACCCCTGAAATGCATAAAGGGATGTTTTCAAGGTTTTTTCCATTCTCACTAGGAAAAAGCATTAGAAGTACACCTCGAGGCATCTGTTCTATACAGAGAAAGCCTAGTTTCACTCATCAGTGTCTTATCTGAGTGCATTTGTAAAAGCAGGAAATTTAAGCACCTGGGAGACTACAGCTCCAATTGCAAGTTAAGCACCACAGGAAAGCTATACAATTCACCAAACATTAAGTGAAATGAAAACCAGAAACAGGCAGGAGGAAGCACTATCCTCTTGTGCACACTTTTAGAAAAGTGAATTTCCTGGGACAGACAGACCACACAGACTCAGCTGGCAAAAAGAAGAGTGGTGTACTGGATGCTTCATAACTACACCATGCAAAGCATTCAGAGACAGTAAATTCTCAGAGCAGATGAACAGTAGTGTCACAGAGCCACTTTCTACTAAGCCACCTGTAAAAAGAAGACAAAGGTGTCTGGGTGTGTGTACACTCCAGAAACATCACGCAGCTAAACATACCAGGCCAGATCATCAGCTGATGTAATTCAACATAGCTACACCGAAACCAATGGACCTATGACAATTTACATCAGCTATGTCCTTTTCAAAACCTATGAGTACCCACACTATCAACTCATTTAACAATTAAACAATTTCTATGTGGACATTGGTGGTATACAAAGGAAATACACTCCCTGAACACTAGGAATGTCCAGGTTTCAGAGCATGTCCCAGTGTCAGTTACAATATACTCACTCAGACACCCACCTCAATGCCCCAATGTTTTACTCCAGTTTATGTAAGCCCCAGCAGGAAAGGGCACATAAAATTGCCCCCGGCCAACTGTGCTGGTGAAGTTGACAGTGTGGCAGGCAGTGGTGCAAATACAATGGTACAGTCCGATATGCCGTACCAGTAAGATATTTATAGATGGTGCGGCATACCAGAAAGACATGGGGGAGCCCACCTCCAGCCCTTCCACACAGCTGCATCTCTTGAGTCCTCCTGCCTGGGATCTGTACAGCAGAGGACAGAGACCCCTCCCCCCAGGTAATATGGATCATGGGGAGGGAACAGGGAGAGCACAGGGGCCCCAGGCTGGGGCCGGAGCAGGGAAGAGTCACGTGGTGAGGTCACGTGCTCCCCCCTCTCCCCCCGTGTCCCTCCCATGAGTGCAGCGTACCAGCAAGAAATTACTTCTACTTGTACCACTGGTGCCAGGTGCCTCAAGGACCATCCCCCGGAACCTGTCACATAGGATACCACATACTCGAGCTGACTATACCTCCCAGGGAGCTTCCTCCATGCTCGTATCCTCCAACCGACCATCTTCTGTATGCAGGATCAAGTACCACACTATGGCAGGGAAGGAGGCAGCAGCATCTGACTGGCTGAGGAGAGAGCAGCTTTCTCCTTCTCTATCAGGCATAACCCCCTGTGCACACCTCTTTGACCCCACCAAAACTGTGTGCCCACCTGCCACTTTGAAAGTCTGATGGCCTTCACAGGGAGTTACACAGATATAATACCTATCCACAGGCAGTAGCTTAGTGTGGGATAGCACTGTGCCCAGGATGCATCCTAGGGGCTCACAGTGACATGTTGTGTGCCCATTTAGGAGAGGAGGCATAGGCACTCAATGCTGAAGAGATAATGATCTAGAACAGATATGTGGATGAAAACTCCAGGGACTCTCATAGGACAACTTGGTTTCCAGAATCAAGCCCACATTTTGCTCATTTCCCTACTTGGGGAGGGAGAAAGTGTGTCCATTTTAATGTCTGAAGGACCCACCATCCCCAAAAATAGAAGATGAACCAAAATAAATGAGTAAAATACTGAATAAATGCTCATGAAATGCTGGAAGCATGGTTTTCAGAGTACTATACACAATACAATAACAATGTGCTAAACTGCATAGGTGCATATGCCCCAAAGCCACTGAACTATTCAAGGGAAATAATCCGATACACAGAGCAAAATCCCTAAACATACGCATGCCAGAGAAAGACAAAAATCACAGCTTCCTACCGTGAAGAATGTGAAAGACATGAACAAGTACATTAAATATGGAAAAATATTCCAGAGAGTCCCAAGCTCTAGACAGACACAAACCTCCCACCCTCTTAGGATTATACCTGGGGATGGACAATCTGCACTTCCAACCCCATCATTCCCAGTTGCCACAGCTGCTGTTTCAAGTAAACTAGAGCTATATGATTTAGGCTTTAGCTAGTAGAAGAAAGGCCTTGTTTGGTTACCTCAGTCAGTTCCCAATGGACAAGTGTCTATATCACAAAAAACTCCATCACAAGTGACACTAATTGCGACCCTGGTTAGCAGTCTGAACACAGAAGACAAGAATCCAATAGGCACAGAAGCTGAGCTATTGTACTCTCTCACCCCTAGAAGGGGGTCCCTCCAGGTCACGGCTGAGGCACACAGGCAGGGTAGCATGGGGAAGCTTGCAATGTTTTTCTTCAGGTCACTCCTGTTCAGAGAGAGGACCAATATCCCGTGCTAAATTCACAAAAAATGAAGGGGACAAGGAAGTGAGATTCAAAGCTCACCTACTGAACAGAGCTCATTTACTGCAGCCTGCCTAACACGGGCACCATAAATTCTTCTGAGTGAAGGCTCTTCAGAGGAAGAAAAAACACGAGTCATTTGACAAGTGAAATATCAAATTTTAATCTGAGTGTGCATCTCAGCTGTTAAAAAATGGGAAGGGAGGGATCTGGACACTGTACTGAACAGATCAGTTAGAGAGGCCTGAGTAAACAGATTATTCATTGCTTTACAGTCCCATTTATACAATAGGTGGCAGCTGTCCAAGAACAACTTACTAAAAAGAAATTTAGGATTATGATAAGGACAGATATTCATTTATGCTTCAATATCAGCCTCTATTTTCTCAACAGTTCAAGAGGATTTGAATATGCACCTCCCATTGACAGAAATGGATGCTACTGGGGTAAATCCTTCATGTGAGAACAGAAAGGAACAAAACACACACACTTCTAAATTACTAAAAGAAAAATGCACACATTAGTTTTTTGAACTAACTCTGAGCAGTTTGGTGTGGTTTTTGAAAAGCATGTCACAATGTGTTGTACAATCATACCATTGTGTGCTTGTCAGAGTCACAAGGTAACACCTAGTACTAGAAAAATAGGTGAACAGGGTGGCTTGGACAAGCCCTAGTCAAACACCTTAACATGCAATAGATTCAGAGGTGTAATCCTTGATTTAGGATTGAAAAAGAAACTTTAAAAAGTGAGGTGACAAAGGAAATCAAAAGTCATGAAAATTAGCATATGAGCAGGGCTGTAAAAGAATGCGCTGAAGACAAAAATAATCCGTAAACACATTTTGAATTTACTATTTAGGAATTTGCAGAGATATTTGTCAGCATCTTTCATTTGTGCAGGGGAGTCAGCATGAGCCTCATACTGCAAGATGAAGCAATAAATGAGAGAATTAAAGAACAGACCCATGCCACTCTGACTGCATTGCCCATAAAAAACCCTGTTCCTATATTTGCTCTTTTTTGTACTAAGAGGTCTCTAGCTAGTTGCAAAGAAAGCATTTTCCCCCACTGATAGCTGAAATCTTATTTGATACAAAATCTCTGAACAGGGCAATCAAACTCTTCCAAAACAGAAGCCTGCCTTTTTCCTAGATAAATAAACTGACTGGAATTAAAACTCCTTGCCGCTTAAAAAAAAAACACACACACACACCAAAACAAAACTGCAGTTAAAAAATAAATCTAATATCTAGAACAGAAGAATATTAAATTCAACTTCCAGGAGCCAAGTCAGCAACTCTAAAAGAACATTTAAAAGGAAACACTCAAATGTATCAGCAAACTACACTGACCATATCAAAAGGGAACCAAACAAAATAAATTAGGTGAATATATTGCAGCCTCCCAAACAATAACCAAACTCCAGTTCTTTATAAATGTCAAGACAGCTGAATTGCAGTTGAACTGTTAAAAACGGCTGCATGCATTTAATTAAGTCAAAATCTAAGCCAGATGGCACATACTGCTTTTCCAATAGACTGAACGCAATCACAAGAGGCACTGCTTCAACATTCCTTGATGATTCCTGGCACCACTGGATGCAAAATTCCAGATCTCTTTCCGCTCCATCCCCCTCCCTTTTTCCATCACCAAAGACATTTAAAAAGGAAGAGAGAAAAATGCATCCTAGAGCCCTTGCGATAAATTGACTCAGCCTGTGGAATGTAAGGTGAACATTCCTGTGCAAATTCAGAGATTTGATTTACTTTCTGTGGAAAAATCCAGCTGCAAGACCAACCCCAACTGTTGGTCTTTGCCTCAGACCCCCTCAGGTCCATCATTTGTCTTCTGTAGAGACAGAAAAATAGATGAGAATTCCTAGATACTACAGCAGTAAAAAATAGCCATAAATGCAAGTGTCTCTGTTATGTTTTGCGAAGGCCTCAAAACATTTGGAAACACATGTTAAGAGAACAAGTGACTGAATCACCACTAGTAGACAGAATAAGTCTTAGCAGTGATTCAATCACTTTTTCTTCACATTTATTTATGATCCCCCAAACTAGAACGTCTTCTTCCAAGGTATAACCACCCAACTCCATCCCAGCATCAGCTAGATCCAAAATATGGTCAGTAGCAATCAACAGTACTGATCCTAATTAATCAAACATGTGCCAGTCAGGCCTGATCTAGGCAGTAGTAGGTTGCTTCTGATAGATTATTACATCTGAACGGATCAACTTAATTAAACCAAAGATCAGTCACACTGCAGGCCAGCTTCATACTTCTCAGCTGGGATGCAGAATCAAGGGAAAACAAAAGCCAGGAAATATGCTTTAGAAGCCCCCCAAAACCTGGAAGCTATAAATTAGCACGTGGAAAGCATGCTTTGGATACAACATACCAATTTTGTTTTGCTTACTCCCTTTGTAAAACACTTTGAGATTTACTGATGAAAAGTGCTACATAAGGATTATATACTATTATTAGACAATTATATATACCATGATCTATAAATACAGATACACCTCTACCCCGATATAACACTGTCCTCGGGAGTCAAAAAATCTTACTGCGTTATAGGTGAAACCGTGTTGAATTGAACTTGCTTTGATCCCCCGGAGCGTGCAGCACCAGAGTGCTGCTTTACCGCGTTATATCAGAATTCATGTTATAACGGGTCGCGTTATATCAGGGTAGAGGTGTATATAAAATCATTGTGAAAGATTGACATTTTTATATGTTATACATAAAAAATTCAAACAATTGCCATGTTTCACCCTGCAGAACTTTAAAGAAGTTTAGCACCAAGACACAGAGCATGGACCACTAGTGATTTCTGGAACCCACACAAGTATGCCATATTGAGATGACTGGTCACATGGTGCTGGCTCGTTCCATTTTCAACTTCTTCTACACTTGCCCAGCATGCCTAACTGCAAAAAGCAGCCAATGGAGGAGCCTGCTAGGTGTCTCCACTGGCAGGAGAGAAGCGAAACGAAAGGAGGCAACTGAGCAATATGTTCAAGGGAACAAAGGACCAAATGGTTTGCCAGCATGTCCAGGGAAGCAGAGGATGAGGCAACTAAGCATATATCTACACTGCAACTGGGTGATGTGACTGTAGCACGTGACATATCCGAGCGAGCTAGATCGAAGGTAGTTTGAACAACAGCAGCAGTGAAGCCACAAAGCATGGGCAGCAGCTGCTCCACTAGGTACCCAGAGTCCTGAACAGGCGAGGCTAGCCTGTGCAGCTACCCCAGCTGCTGCAGCTTCACTGCAGTTGTTACTCAGGCTAGCATTAAACTAGCTAAGTCAAAGCTAGCTCATGTATGTCTACACATGCTGCAATTACACTTGCAGACTCCTGTGTAGGCTACCCTAAGAGACAGAGAAGCATGTGCAAGGGAGCAGCAAAGAAACAGAGGAATAGAACATAGCTGCCTCCTCCCATATGAAAATAAGAGCAATAAAAGTGCAGCTAAACTTCCCCCAGCCCCTGGACCAAACAAACATACATATGCTCTCAGTCCACAGCTTGTTTTCTAGGATGTCCTCCATCACTGTCGCCATCCACACTACCTTCCCACTTGATGAAATGGGAAGTGGCTCTGGCACACTCAGCCCCCAGCTCCACCCCGACACCCCTTCACTGAAGAGAACTAGCAGCTCAGGTCCACCTTCCCTTCCTGAAAAGCAAAGTGCCGCTGCCTGGACAACTTTGCTCCCTGTCTTCCACATGCCCCTCATAAGAAAGGACGAGCAAAACTTGGGCTGTGCTATTCAATGCTTCCCTCTTCCCGTCAAGGAAGGAGTCAGCAGGTCCCCATTCTATCACTCAGCCCACTCACCTGGCCAGAATTTCTATTTGCCCTGGACAATCTGATTTATCCAAACCCTGTGAACATTCATGTCACAGCTGTGGTTCTTGGAGCAGAGATAGCAGCTGCAGCCATGCCACCACCAGAGGTGACTACGGAACATTTAAAACTGGTTGAGGAAAATGAAGTTTTCTGAGAACTGGGCAGAAAGCCGGACAAAGAGAGCTTCTCTCCTTCTACCCTCACGTATTTCTGCTGAAAATTACAACTCTGCTGAACAAAATGGCCTTTGACAGGACTAGAAAAAAAAAAAGGAAAAAAATCTGGGCTACCCAGGAGTGTCAGGGCAAAGTCAGACAAGTTTCTGGGGGACTGACTTTTTTCGAAGTGGCTGAAGATTATCAACACTCAGGTAAAAGTTTTTCTTCACTTACCTACCAGATACCAAGTTAAACTGTGCTGCAAGTTTCTACCATCATTATGACTAACGCTGTCTGCATATATACTAAATTCACTACAAGCATTTTATTTCCTCACATTAGTGAGAAGGGGGAGAGGTCCAATTTTTATTTTCAAGTGTACAGTACAAGCTATATGATGTTCACAACCTCAGAAGAAATGTAAGACCCCGAGTTTTTAACTCTGCCTGTGTTGTGTTTCAGGTATTATAATAAGGAGTACTTCAGTGAAAACATTTTGAAGAGGCAGTGTGGTTGGGCAGATAGGGTACTGAACTGGGAGTCAGGAGACCGATTCTTTTTTCACCTCTACCTTCGACATTCTGCAACACAAAATTGGAGCACTTACAGACTTTTTTACTTTTATTGTTGGAAAAGGGGATTAAGTGCAGTGATTTGATAAGGCATGTGGGAAATTAGGTACCAACATAAAGGACGTCCCTTAAAAGTAAGCAAGAGCTCTGGGATTCATCCTTGACAAACTGGGGAAGACAGAGGTAGAGATAGCTATGTCCATGGAGAGGAGTGGCTGGATGAGTTCTGGTCAAGTTCCAGCTGAGCATCTGATTATTTAGAGCCTGGGGATCCGAAGTCTAGTTCTCTGCCTGAATGATTTACAAGACAAAAAACAAAACATACACAGTTCAAATCACTTTTCCACTCTCTACCTGGAGGGGTTCAACAGTCATGTCCTCACCATCTGCCCTTAAATTCTTGGATACCAACGTGCCCTAGAACAGGCACAGTTTGTGCATAGCCAACCAACCAAATCCACAGTGCTTATAAGGCTTCAAAACATTAACATCAGCTTCATTATGGATAGACTCAAATAAGAGGGCTCAACTGGCCTTCTCTGTATCATTTTGCCACATCTATCGTATCTCCTCTCTCAACTGAATAATTTCTATCTTGCCAATATCTCCTTGTATAGAGTCACACAACACCCTCCATCTGCTTCTATGCGCTTAAATTGTCATGATCTGTGCCTTTATTTGTGCCTTCTTCTGTCTTCCTCCCCTCCACTCAGATACATGAACAGAACACATTATTCAAGGTGAGAATGTGTTATCGACCTTGTGGAATGGCATAATGTTTAAATATTGCTCTTAAATCATTTTGAATGCTGCTCTGCTTTGAATACACAATAATTTAAACTGCTGTAAATGTACAGGATTTCTATGGAATATATTACTGCCACCAATTCATCTAAGAGTACTAAAAACTGATTTCCATCCCTAAAGAACCAAGAAAAACTCATCAGCTAAAAAGTGTGTATGTGTTTAACAATCTCAGCAGAACAATCTGCCTATCCTGGTTAGTTTAAGCTCCATTAATCTTACTGCAATCCCACAAAACAAAACAGTTTCCTTTAACAGCCAGATTCTTGACCTTGAGCTGTTCCGGTGTCAGAGTGGGGGGCTGGGGTGGGAAAGATGTTGACCAATCACAACCAAGAACTGCAGAATAAAAACATACAAAATAGCCAACAGAAAAAAAATCCTCTCCATGAAACACTACCATTTTCCCCTGCTACCATGGAAACTGGGACAGTTCACACTCATTATGTTTCACCCTCTCAAAACATTTAGTAGCTTACTTGCACAGAGAGTTAAAAAAAAAAGTCAGTAGCTGTGGAGACTATCAAGACTATGCCAAGACTATATAAAGGTTAATTGCCTCTAGCTCAGCAGTGATCCAGGACACCTACGCATTATAATATTAAATAAAAATAAACACAGAACAAACAGATAAGACGTGTAATCTATTAAATCTGAACAAAAAGTTAAGATACAGATTTTTTTTTTTTGCCAAGACTGTAGGTGTCTCATACTAAAAAATTTTTAACTTTTTGCTCTATCACAGTCCCTGTGAAAATTTGACTATAAATCCTTTTTCCTTACTAAATGCTTCCACCACACAAGTACATTTGGTTACAGTAGGATGGATTATGGTTGCTACATTTTAAAATATGTTTGGTGATTTAGAAGATTTACAGGACTTGTGCATAGAGATTGAGAAATGAGTCAAATTTCAAGGGACAGTGACAGATCCTCTTTTTACAGTATCCTTACTTGCATTTGTTATTATTTAAAAGACCTACAATGTGCTCAGAAGAATGCAAGATACAAAACAATGTCAGTGCCTTGCTATCTAAATGACAGCCCCAAATGGGACAAGCACTAGCAAGGCCAAGCAAAAGAGTGAACTGGAGAACTGTTTGAAGGTAACCTGGATCAAAATTACTGCAGGCCACTGCCTTACGTTGTACTAAAACAAACATTTCTGATGCCATTTATGTAACATGTAAACTGAATTTTAACTTTTTGCTGCTAGTTATTTAATGTTTGCACTGTTCTAAGACTGAATGAAAATGGAGTGACAAATTTTACTACATTTCTAGTTCTCACGCACTAGCACAACGCTGCAATAGCTGGTTTGCAAACACTGCGAGGGAAAATGAAGTTATCATTCAAAATACAGCACTAGTAATACTGAACTTTTAAACAAAGCAAAGTTTTGCCCCTAAACTATTGGAGAGTTTCCCTTTAAGTTCTGAGCCTACAGACACCAAAGATGTTTCTTCCTCTAACATTAAACCAGACCAAGGAAAACAACTTATTTTGCTTACTCGGTTTCTGGCAGACATCGAAAGTTCCTTGTTCATTGATATTATGTTTTCTTTTGTTCCTTTCTCCTCTATCCCACAGAGTTTCACTCAAATTTATGTAAACACGGTCATTTGCACTATTTACATAAACCAAACTCATTTTCATTGTTCGGGGTGGTTATTTTTTATAGCCAGGAGAGCTCTCCCCGCGGCGATAGAGCATGTCTATGCTGCCCACGTCACAGCGCTGCCGCGGCCACACCATAACGTGAGCACTGTAGACATACTCTTACACACAGGGAATTAAGCTGAATGTCAGACATTAAGGACTTGCCTACTCTTACAGTGAAGACACTGTCTACACCAATGGGAGAGCTTCTCCCACTGGCGAAAACTACCACCTCTCGGGGAGGTGGAATGCCATGTCAAACGGGAGAAGCCCTCCCGTCAACACAGAGCTGTCTATACCAGGAGTTAGGTCAGCATAACTATGTCGCTCTGGTGTGTGGATTTTCCATACCCCTGAGCAACACAGATGTACCAATGTAAATTGGTAATGTAGACCAGCGGTTCTCAAACTGTGGGTCAGGACCCCAAAGTGGGTTGCGACCCCATTTTAATGGGTCACCAGGGCTGGCTTAGACTTGCTGGGGCCCAAGCCAAAACCCAAGCCCCAACACCCAGGGCTAAAGCGGAAGCTGGGTATTGGGGCTCAGGTTACAGGCCCTGTCAAGGCTGATTCCCCACTCTGGCACTCTGAGTGCAGAAGGTGGGGGCCTGCAAGGATTCTAAAAATTAATACTGGCCACTCAAGGCTTATATTAAACTCCCAAGGTTACAGCTTTTCTCTGACCTTGGATTGGTAGATGCTGCCACCACCCCCGTGCAAAAACCCCTTTGAGAACCCAGGAAGGCGCACTTGGGAATTCCTTCCTGTGGAGTACCCTCAAGCCCTTTCACACCCCCCTCCAGGGAAGAGCTAAGAAAGAAAACAAAGGAAATCAGCTGTTGCCACTAGCTAATTAAACAACATGTGCACAAACTTCTTAGGACACAAAAATCCAATCCTGTTCTTAAAAAAGGTAAACTTTATTAAAACCAAAAAGAAAGAAAATACATTTGAAAACTCAAGACTATTTCTAGATTTTAAAAAGAATCATTTATAAGGATTAAGCATCAAAATAACTTTCTTGGGGTCCAGCTTAAAGGTTACAAGCAAAACAAAAGCATTTGGGGTTAGCACAGAGGAATCCAAAAGCCATGAAGAAATAAAAAGAAATAAACCTAACCGTGTTTTTCTAGATATTTCCTGATCTACTTACATATTTTGGGTTTCAAATGAGTAGTTTTAGGTATGATTTGATGATTTTTCATACCTGGCCCAAGCTTTTACAGCATAGCTGCAGCCCTGTTGCTGCTTCTCCCTGAGAACAACAGACAGATAGACAAAGGGGAAGTTTTTTTCCAATTTTAAAAAGTTCTAGCCTTCCCATTGGCTCTTTTTGTCAGGTGCCCACTCCATTCTTTTTACCTATTCAGGGAGACTTTTTAACCCTTTACAGGTAAAGCAAGTAAAGAACAACTACTAAGGGGATTTTATAGCTAACTGGCTGACTGGGTGTCCATAAAAGGGAGCTACCTCCCCCTCTTCACTTATCACAGGCCCACTGGCTGGGTGAAGCCCTTGGGCTTTGGCTTTGGTCCACCCAGCCTCGGGTGGGGGGGGGGGGCTTTGGCTTTGGCCCCCTCACCCTGGGCAGCGGGGCTCCGGCATCGGTCCCCTCTCCAGGGATCAAGTAGTAATTTTTGTTGCCAGAAGGGGGTTGCGGTGCAATGAAGTTTGAGAACCCCTGGTGTAGACCAAGCATAAGTCTTTCATGCAGATTTAGAAGGAGAATTTGCCCAAACTGGAAGGAGAATTTGCCCAATATATAGTTGTTTGCTGAATACCCACATCAAGCTATTCAAGATTGCCAAAGACAATACTCAAATCCCATATAGAAGTGATCACCATTTTCAGGCAAGTTATTTCTAGTGAAATTAAAGCATGGAGAGTTTATTATTCTGGAGAATTTGCCCATTAGTCAGTATTCACTGTATACACTGAAAGAAAAGGAGTACTTGTGGCACCTTAGAGACTAACAAATTTATTTGAGCATAAGCTTTCGTGAGCTACAGCTCACTTCATCGGATGCATTCAGTGGAAAATACAGTGGGGAGATTTATATACATAGAGAACATGAAACAATGGGTGTTACCATACACACTATAACGAAAGTGATCACTTAAGGTGAGCTATTACCAGCAGGAGAGCCGAGGGGGGAAGGGAGGGGGAGAGAAAACCTTTTGTAGTGATAATCAATGTGGACCATTTCCAGCAGTTGACAAGAACATTTGAGGAACGGTGAGGGGAGGAGGGGGGAAATAAACATGGGGAAATAGTTTTACTTTGTGTAATGACCCATCCACTCCCAGACTCTATTCAAGCCTAAGTTAATTGTATCCAGTTTGCAAATTAATTCCAATTCAGCAGTCACTCGTTTGAGTCTGTTTTGAAGTCTTTTTGTTGTAATATTGCGACCTTTAGGTCTGTAATGGAGTGACCAAAGAGATTGAAGTGTTCTCCAACTGGTTTTTGTATGTTATAATTCTTGACATCTTACTTGTGTCCATTTATTCTTTTACGTAGAGACTGTCCAGTTTGACCAATGTACATGGTAGAGGGGCATTGCTTGCACATGATGGCATATATCACATTGGTAGATGTGCAGGTGAACGAGCCTCTGATAGTGTGGCTGATGTGATTAGGTCCTATGATGGTGTCCCCTGAACAGATATGTGGATACAGTTGGCAACAGGCTTCGTTGCAAGGATAGGTTCCTGGGTTTGTGGTTCTGCTGTGTGCTGTGTGGTTGCTGGTGAGTATTTGCTTCAGGTTGGGGGGCTGTCTGTAAGCAAGGACTGGCCTGTCTCCCAAGATTTGTGAGAGTGATGGGTCGTCCCTCAGGATCGGTTGTAGATCCTTGATGATGCGTTGGAGAGGTTTTAGTTGGGGGCTGAAGGTGATGGCTAGTGGCGTTCTGTTATTATCTTTGTTGGGCCTGTCCTGTAGTAGGTAACTTCTGGGTACTCTTCTGGCTCTGTCAATCTGTTTCTTCACTTCAGCAGGTGGGTATTTTAGTTGTAAGAACACTTGATAGAGATCTTGTAGGTGTTTGTCTCTGTCTGAGGGGTTGGAGCAAATGCGGCTGTATCGTAGAGCTTGGCTGTAGACAATGGATCGTGTGGTTTGGTCTAGATAAAAGCTGGAGGCATGTAGGTAGGAATAGAGGTCAGCAGGTTTCCGGTATAGAGTGGTGTTTATGTGACCATCGCTTATGAGCACCATAGTGTCCAGGAAGTGGATCTCTTGTGTGGAGTGGTCCAGGCTGAGGTTGATGGTGGGATGGAAATTGTTGAAATCAAGGTGGAATTCCTCAAGGGCTTCTTTTCCATGGGTCCAGATGTTGAAGATGTCATCAGTGTAGCGCAAGTAGAGTAGGGGCATTAGGGGACAGGAGCTGAGGAAGCGTTGTTCTAAGTCAGCTATAAAAATGTTGGCATACTGTGGGGCCATGCGGGTTCCCATAGCAGTGCCGCTGATTTGAAGGTATACATTGTCCCCAAATGTGAAATAGTTATGGGTGAGGACAAAGTCACAAAGTTCAGCCACCAGGTTTGCTGTGACATTATCGGGGATACTGTTCCTGACGGCTTGTAGTCCATCTTTGTGTGGAATGTTGGTGTAGACGGCTTCTACATCCATAGTGGCCAGGATGGTATTTTCAGGAAGATCACCGATGGATTGTAGTTTCCTCAGGAAGTCAGTGGTGTCTCGAAGATAGCTGGGAGTGCTGGTAGCGTAGGGCCTGAGGAGGGAGTCTATTTAGCCAGACAATCCTGAGATGATGGGCCGTCCAGGATTTCCAGGTTTATGGATCTTGGGTAGCAGATAGAATACCCCACGTCGGGGTTCCAGGGGTGTGTCTGTGCAGATTTGTTCTTGTGTTTTTTCAGGGAGTTTCTTGAGCAAATTGAGTAGTTTCTTTTGGTAACCTTCAGTGGGACACTATTCAGGGGACACCATCATAGGGCCTAATCACATCAGCCATACTATCAGAGGCTCGTTCACCTGCTCATCTACCAATGTGATATATGCCATCATGTGCCAGCAATGCCCCTCTGCCATGTACATTGGTCAAACTGGACAGTCTCTATGTAAAAGAATAAATGGACACAAGTAAGATGTCAAGAATTATAACATTCAAAAACCAGCTGGAGAACACTTCAATCTCTCTGGTCACTTGATTACAGACGTAAAAGTGGCAATTCTTCAATAAAAAGACTTCAAAAACAGACTCAAACGAGAGACTGCTGAATTGGAATTAATTTGCAAACTGGATACAATTAACTTAGGCTTGAATAGAGATTGGGAGTGGATGGGTCATTACACAAAGTAAAACTATTTCCCCATGTTTATTCTCCCTCTCCACCCCCCACCATTCCTCAAATGTTCTTGTCAACTGCTGGAAATGGTCCACCTTGATTGTCACTACAAAAGGTTTTCTTCCCCCCCCCCCGCTGGTAATAGCTCACCTTAAGTGATCACTTTCTTTTCAGTGTGTATGGTAACACCCATTGTTTCATGTTCTCTATGTATATAAATCTCCCCACTGTATTTTCCACTGAATGCATCCGATGAAGTGAGCTGTAGCTCACGAAAGCTCATGCTCAAATAAATTTGTTAAGTCTCTAAGGTGCCACAAGTCCTCCTTTTCTTTTTGCGAATACAGACTAACACGGCTGCTACTCTGAAACCTGTATACACTGAATTAGCTTTACATGCCTAGCTTCACAACCAAAAATTACTTCAATGTTTAGACCTACAAGAGTGACATTGTTGATTACCATAAGTCATAATGCTGTGCAACTCCCAACTCAATATTCGTTAAGCTGAGACCATCACAGCAGTTCAGCCCTGAAGAACTTTTTGTCAGTCAACTCCATCTCTAGGAAATCTCAACACTACTTCATCTTGTCACTTTTATAGAAGAGTTTTTCAAGTTAAAGAAAAAGGTTATTACAGGTTAAGATGGAGAAGGTGCCTAGCATACTCAATTAACAGTAAGGATTTTTACTTATGTTCAAGAGCCTCCTGCCTCCTCCTCAACATGAAAGGCAGAGCCCTTATAACACAGCAACATAAGCATAGCATATGCAAGAGGTGACCTAGCCTTAAAGACATGACTGATCACTTTTACCAAAGGACTTTGATTTGTGTTGATACTTGATACTTATTTTCCCAATGTGCACACGTATTTAAAAAAAAACGTCCAACACAACACAAAAGATCACAGGAAATCTAGACATTTGCACATACTATTATCTGGGGGAACCTTGCTGTGATCATGCAGGAATGTTGTTTCAATTGGCTGCCATCATGTTCTCCTGTGTTTGGCTGCATCTGCTATGTATGAACAAACAATAGTTGTATATTTTAAAAGAGCTTTTTGTTGTTTTTCTGTTGGGGAGTTTAGTGCTTATGTAAAATGGCAGACTGACAACCCCAGAGACCGAAGTCTCCAGTTATTTTCAGAACAGATGGGTAGCAGAAGTGTATGGTTTAGCTTCTCCCACAGCGTATCTCAGTCCTGTTCAGAAAAGAGTACCTGGAGAGGGGAGAAGATGCTCTGCATGCCCATTAATCCTTGACTTATCTGAGAAGACTGGCAACCAATTATAGAAGGCAAAGGCTTTATATCACAGAATGGATCCTCTTGTCCATCCAATCTCCCCTTAAAAATATTTTCATATGTATTTACTGGTCACCATTTGCCAAAAATTACCACACAGCAATACTGAGACATTACAGTTATCTCCTATTTTAAATAAAGGGAAAACTGTAGTATCCCAAATGTCACTGTGTGGTAAATGTTGGCAAACATTGACTTTTACTGGTTACCACTGTATCAGGATTCAGTAGAGCCCATGTTACTAGCCAGTCAATGTATAAAAATATATTTAGTACCATGGCTTTTTTCTTTTTCTAATCCATTGATAAGCATTTCTAGTTAGGCACAAAGCAGAGTCTTTGTGATTGTTTAGTGGAAAAGTAGTATACCCGATTTGAAACTTTCCAACAGAAGACATGCAATCCAAAAGCACTAACTTTTGTTTTGTCTGTTTTTTCTACATTTTATTTCAAGTTTTTGATGTTATTATATCACTATATTTATAGTAAACACTGTGATGGGGAAAGTCCCATCTGTAAGCAATTTCCATCATAAACATGATGCAATGTGCTTTGCACAATACGCTCACAAAAACAATACAACATCTTGAAGTCAATCAGGGCCATTTAGGCATAACATCAGCTGATCGAGCCCAGAGCTCAAAGAATTAGCTGGTCTGTGGTATTTTCCTGTCAATCAGTCCACACTGTTTTGAGGGTGGTGATATTTTTCTAGGTAAAACATACCCATGAGTTCATATACATTAAGAGGGGGGAAATGACTACAATAAGGATGTGGCTTAAAGTAACAAAGCAAGGAAGTTTCAGATGAAATCTCTGATCCAGGACCAAGAGCTTTCTGACTTAAATGAGGGTATGTCTACACCAGAAAGGTAAGTCGACCTATATTAGGTTGACTTATAGCCACCGCAGTAATGCATGTCCACACTAACCAACTTGGGCTGGTGGTGCGCATCCTCACTCGGGGCTTCTCGTCTCCTGGGAAATAGGTGGGAAGGCAGCCAGGGTTTCTTGCCCCCAGGGAGTGGGGTCCAGCTGTCCTGGCTTCTCTCTCAAACACCCACCCCACAGGGAGTCAGGCAGCCTTAACCATTTCTCAGCTCAAGGAGCTGTGAAATTGACAAGGCTGCCCGACTCCTGGTGGGCAGCGGGTGCGGTCCAGCCACGGCTCCCAGCAGGGGACAGGATCCAGCCGCCCAGCTCTCCAGAGGAACAGGGGGCAACTGGGTTCTAGCTGCCCAGCTTTCTTGTAAAAACAGCCAAGAGCTGATGTCTACACAGAAACAGTGTCACCCTAACTACAGCGACAAACCCCTCTTGTGGAGGTGGAGTTATTATGTTGGTGTCGTAGGGCACTTACATCGGTGGGAGGAAGGCTGTAGTGTGTACACTGACATAATTCAGTTGACATAAGTTGCCTATTAGTCTGTATGAGCAGATCATGAAGCCGGATCAGGGCTTTTGGCTACAACCCAATTCTCTATGTACTCTGATGTGTCTGAATTTTGCAAGGTTCTTGGAGTATAGTAGTCTTGCATGTGGAGTAAGGGGACTCAGTTCTGGAACAAGCAACAAGGGAAAAGACAAGACTAAGCAAAGCCTCACCATTTTCAAGATACCCACAGATGTCTTTGTCAGAGCCTTCCCCCCGTAAGAGAAGAAATAAAACATAAAATATAAGTTAAACAGATAAGAAGGACCAAACCAAAAACAAATGCTAACCCCACCCAGTGCTAAACCAGCTTCCTTAAACCTGTACAAACAGAAATTACTACAAAGTGCACGGTGGGTAATGCTTAGTCATTCTGAATTATTTGTCCAGCACTTAGAATATTACATTGGTAGGAATCGGGGGTTGGGGGGGAGACAGATAGTATTACACCTAAGCATAATGGCATGACACAAGAATATGATGATGCTTTTACATCAATATTTTTATTTTACTTGGAAACAGCTTTAAGAACACACTCCCTCATTTAAATGCCAAAGCTTGAAGAAGAATCTCTAGACAAAGATTAAGAATCTAGTACTGTATTACAAGCAGGGCTTCAGAAAACCTTTCAAACTTCAGCTTGAAGGTCACACTGTTCCAAAAGATGTGATTAAACCCTTCCCCCATCTAGAACTAGAGCTGCTCCTAAATAAAGGAGTTGCTTTAATAGTTAAAACATCAGCCATTCTTAGTTACTGTTTTCCCTAATAATCTTACTTTACAAGTTACTATAGGAAATCTCTCATTTTGTAAGCTTGCATGGAAATTAAAGCAAAGTCTATCTGTTAGCGCTCAGTGAAGACGACCCAACAGACTCAAAATCTTGCTCTTGTACTAGAAATGACAAAGTAAATTTGGATATTATCAAACAAGAAATACAATGGGTAGCAAATACAACTATGCTGGCATCAGCGTAGTCAAGTGCATCAGTCATATAGACAAATAAAATTTATTTCAGTGTACTGCAAGTCTCTGAAGAGAAATAGCACGGTATAACTTTATTTTGTATAGGGCTTTTCCTACAAACGTCAAACCAAAATGCTTTATATTGAGCGCGATAGCTACCATCTTATCAAAGGTCAGGGGATTGAATCAAGGACTTCAAAGATCAAAGCATAAGTCTCTATAGTTTGATCTAAAGAGCCAATATCTGTAGCTTGAGAGCTGTAACAGACTCCCATCCCTCTGTGGATGGGCACAGAGAGAGACAGAGAGAGATGTAACACATTGAGCAACAGGTTACATTAAAGATAGACCATTTCTCTTTAACTGTACTGTTTCAATTCTAGACAGTTTTTAAAAGACCAAAAAGTAAATTTCAGATTTAAAAATTTTATTAAAGCTAATGTTAAAAAAATTATATAATACATAGGTTGAGAAAAGAGTGTCTCTACATCTGGGTATAGTGCTTAGATTATCCAGAAATACAATTTTTTTTTTAAAAGTCATATGATACATAAAGTACATAATCAGCAATAACCCACATTTAGGTGAATAGATTTAACAATACAGTTTAGATATTCGAATCAGAATACTCGGGTGCATCACTCATGAAAAGTTGTACAGAAATTTGGTTGTAGAAAGCAAAATATATCAATGAGTGGAGATTGTCCCTCAGTAATTGAGAACGAGGTAGGTTGTCCACTTAGAAAATACAATCCATGAGGAAAGTATTTCAGTTACTTACACCTAACCCTCTCCCAGCCCATTTGTGTTTTACAATTACATTTTCCTGTTTAAAAATGTTTCTCTCCCCCATGTTTCTGTGCAAAAATGTAAACAGAAAGAGAAACTGACATGAAACAAATTGTTGTAAAATGAATAAAGAAAAAAATAGAGAATAAATGTCCCCACCCCGTCTTTCTAAAAGATTATATACTTACCTCTTAGCTTTACCTATAATTTGAACAATTTTTAAATTGAAGGTGTCATTTTAAGTAATAAATAATAGTAGAGGGAGAAAGAAATTAAGTATTTGCAAAAGAGTATCTCCTTTTAACTCAGCTGAAAAGCTGTAAAGTGTCAATGAAGCAGACATGCACAGTAAGGCTGACCCAGGTGGCAGGAGCTACAAAGCACATGGCTCTCAGACCCAAAGTAGGTAGATTGCATGGAGGGAGAAAGTGCAGCTATAAAAGCCCTATAAATTAAGGGTACTTAGAGAAGTAGTTTATGATAGCATTTCACATGAGGCACGAAGTATAGCAGTAGTTAAATGTTGAAGTAAAACAGAGGCTTCTGACACAAGCAAAAGCTGTTTATTACAACTGTACCCCATGAATATTATTCACCATGAAAATCATGCACAATAAAAACATATTTTTCCTTCCCCTTGAGTGTTTGAAAGTGCTCTGCTGCTGGCATCCTACGGCTTGTCTACACTGCGATGTTGTCGCCAAAAATTTTGTCTTTCAGTGGTACTGTAGGGAGCCAGGGTGACTCCCCTCCAAACCAGAGGATAAAGAGCCACCCTCTCAGCCTGAGTGGGCGGGGCCAGGCCAAGCTTCTGCCAATCCCCGGAAGGGGAAGGGTGGGACAGGAAGTACAAAGGGCGGGGCACTCTGCCCAGTGAAGAGAGCACCAGGGAGGGAGACGGACACAGGCTGCTCCCTCGCGATCCTGCTGCTGACCCAGGCGAAGCCCTGGGCAAGGAGGAGCCTGACTGGGAGGAAGGCCTGTGGCAACCAGGGCTGCCAGCCGCTGAATATCCAGAGGACCTGGAGGGGCCAGCGTGAGTCCGATACCGAGGGGGAGCGGGAGCTGCCCGCAGCGGAATACCCGGACAAGATGGAGGGACCGGAGCTGCCCGCAGCGGAATACCTGGACGAGATGGAGGGACCGGAGTGGCCCGCAGCGGAATACCTGGACGAGATGGAGGGACCGGAGTGGCCCGCAGCGGAATACCCGGACGAGATGGAGGGACCGGAGCAACCCGCCTGAGAGACCGGGTAGGAAGTAGCCCAGGGGCCGAACTACACCGTGGGGTGGGTGTGTTTGGTCAGCGGGCGCAGACGGCCCCACTGACCCAGCGGCGGGACTTTCGCCTCCCGCCACTGTCAGGGCCCTGGGCTGAAACGCAGTGGAGTTGGGTGGGCCTGCATTCCCCTATCCCGGCGCTCCCCTGCCTGAGGGGCGCGCCACTGACTCGTGCCGGCACACCTTCCCCGCTAATTCCCCAACGCCCGGAAGGCGTGGCTGAGGCCTGCCAGGGAGACCATAGCTCTCCATCGCCCTTAGGGGCTCAGAGGACCGACCGACACCTGTCACAAGTACTTAAAAAAGTCCCCCCACGAAAGACAAAAGTTTTGCCGATGCAAGCAGCAGTGTGAACGCGGCTTTGTTGGCAGGAGCGCTGTCCTGCCGACAAAGTTTATGCCGCTCGCAGGGCTGGAAGTATTTTGTCGGCAAAAGTAATAGGATGGAATTTAATAGTGAAAAGTGCAAGGTCATGCATTTAGGGATTAACAACAAGAATTTTTGTTATAAACTGGGGACGCATCACTTGGAGGTAACAGAGGAGAACGACCTCGGAGTATTGGTTGATCACAGGATGACTATGAGCCGCCAATGTGATATGGCCGTGAAAAAAGCTAACGCGGTCTTGGGATGCATCAGGCGAGGTATTTCCAGTAGAGATAATGCGGTGTTAGTACCGTTATACAAGGCACTGGTGAGACCTCATCTGGAATATTGTGTGCAGTTCTGGTCTCCCATGTTTAAGAAGGATGAATTCAAACTGGAACAGGTACAGAGAACGGCTACTAGGATGATCTGAGGAATGGAAACCTGTTTTATGAAAGGAGACTCAAAGAGCTTGGCTTGTTTAGCCTAACCAAAAGAAGGCTGAGAGGAGATATGATTCCTGTCTATAAAATATCAGAGGGATAAATACCATGGAGGGAGAAGAATTATTTAAGCTCAGTACCAATGTGGACACAAGAACAAATGGATATAAACTGGACATCGGGAAGTTTAGACTTGAAATTAGATAAAAGGCTCAGAGGAGTGAAGTTCTGGAACAGCCTTCCAAGGGAAGCACTGGGGGCAAAAGACATATCTGGCTTCAAGACTAAGCTTGATAAGTTTATGGAAGGGATGATATGATGGGATAGCCTAATTCTGGCAATTAATTGATCTTCAACTATTAGCGGTAGATATGTCCAATGGCCTGTGATGGGATGTTAGATGAGGTGGGATCTGAGTTACTACAGAGAATTCTTTCCTGGGTGTCTGGCTGGTGAGTCTTGCCCACATGCTCAGGGTTTAGCTGATCGCCACATTTGGGGTCGGGAAGGAATTTTCCTCCAGGGCAGATTGGCAAAGGCCCTGGGGGGGGGGGGGAGGGACGTTTCCGCCTTCCTCTGCAGCGTGGGGCATCGGTCACTTGCTGGAGGATTCTCTGCACCTCGAAGTCTTTAAACCACAATTTGTGGACTTCAACAGCTAAGACATAGGTTAGAGGTTTGTACAGGAGTAGGTGGGTAAGATTCTGTGGCCTGCATTGGGCAGGAGGTCAGACTAGACGATCATAATGGTCCCTTCTGACCTTAAAGTCCATGATTCTTAAAATACCGATAGAGAGCATTCTCACACGCGAACTTTCAGCGATCAGGCTGTATCGACAAAGCCTTGTCACTGAAAGCTGCATAGTGTAGACAAGCCCTTAAAGCCATTAAAATAACAGTCGTGGTGGAGCTTAGGTGAGTAACTGTCTGAAAGCATGGCCTAAACGGATAAAGACAGACGTCACTGACAACTTCACTGATGAAGTTGGTATCATTTATGAGGGGATAAAATTCAGGCTAAGATTTTCAAAGCTGCACTGGGGAATTTGGACAACCAATTCCCATTAATTGTAATGGACAGGCATCTTTGAAAGTCTCAGTGTTTGGGTTGTGAGTGGCTGCAATTCTTCCAGTCATATCGGTGGTCTAATAAGTAAAACTATTCTCACACTTTTATTGTTTTTCCACTGTCATGATCTTGCCTACACTGGCTTCACAATTGCTCATTTAAACCAAAGGAAGAGGAATCACTTAGCTCTCCCTAGAGGATATACTGGGTTTGAATCTAGATTACTCATAAGCTTTCCAGGGGAAGAGAATAACTCACAAAGTTATCCCACATAATGGTTACGACCAACTGTAAATTTTCATTGTGAACTGGAATAACTAGCAGTTCTCCAGAGTGGAAATGTTGGTTCCCACTAAATAGGGTTTCTCATTAACTTTTTTTTTAATGCGACTGTGGGGAAAACAAACAATATATTGTTATGGTCACAATATGGTGAAATATCCCTATTAGGAATAATTGTAGAAACATTGCATGAATCTAGGAGAATAAATTAACATCATTAATGCCTAGACATTATTTGAATTTTGACAGGACTGCTTTGAGTTTAGTGCTGTCAATGGGAGTGTCCAGTTAAATACAATGCATCAGAACTGATGCTAGCCTGAAGATTGAAAGCCCATTTATTGTAAGGCCCTGATCCTGCAATCAGATTGACCCATATTGACTCCAGGGGATGGATCACTAGAAGATTACCTGTTCTGTTCATTCCCTCTGAAGCACATGGCATTGGCCACTTTTGGAAGACAGGATACTGGGCTAGATGGATCTCTGGTCTGACCCAGTGTAGCCATTCTTATGTTCTTATACAGTGACTATAAGCAGGTGGAATTCATTAGAGGCCTGTTATTTGTACAGGTAATGCAATTCCAAATCAAACAGTATTACAGAATGGTACCTGTACAGACATTGATAGCATCTTCTCACATCAGAATCTCTATGAACTAAGTTCAGCTGATGAGCACCCCCATTTCTCCCCACCTCTGGTTACAGGGTGCCAGAGCAAAGATTCTTCTGAGCTGGGAACACAACAAGACATTTTCATCACCACCATATCAACGCTACATTACAAATGGGCCCCAGAGGCCCGACTGCACCAATTAATGATCTCACTTCAGCTGATTCAAAAGAATTTTAATATTTGCACAGCCCTAGGAGCTATAAAAATTGCTCTAACTATCCATTAATATTAAAAAGAAAAGAAAACCCTAAAAGACATTTTCCTCTTAGCAGAGATATTATGGGCAAAAAAAAAAAATTACATTAGTGTAATGTAATGATTGAGATTTTAAGCACACAGAAGTCAGGAAGCCAAATTAAATTTACCATAGCAGCCTTAATTCCAGTGTGGATTCTTCAAAGTGGTCTTTGTTTAGCCTGGTGTTGAGTGAGATATTCTGTAGTCTTCACTTGCTGCTATAAATCTACTTGCAGTACACCTTTGTGTCACTATTTTCACTGTTTCCTAAGTATAACTTTTTGTGAATATGATGTGAGGAAACTCAACTTTAAAAGAGGAGGGTGGGATTCCCTCCAGTTTAAGAGACTAGAATGGTTCCTCCCCCACATTCATTCTTCCTTGTATCTCTTAAGAGGCTTTGATTTCAGTGTTAAGGTACTTCTACTCTTCCATAAGCAGGAGCAGAAAAGATGGGATTCCTACAGACAGAGCAGTAATAGTATCGTAGTAATGATCCTGATTCCGGGGGAGATTTTTCAAAGGCACAAAGAAGAGTTGGGTGTCCAATTCCCATGGAAAATCAAGTCAATCAGAGCTGGATGCATAACTCCACTTTGTGCCTCTGAAAATCTTCCCCCTTTTAACTATCTTCAGATGCTAGAGAGTTAGCTACCCTATAGCCAGGAAGAAATGTCTTCTAGATATTAGAAAGTGTATCATATACCATTAACAGACTTCTATAACTGTGCCAGATTCTATTGATGTGAAGAACACTTTAGAGTGGTAACAGGCTTACTATGCATCAGAATTAAGGATACATCTCCTCTGCAATCAGGAAGCATGACTGCAGTATGTGTAGACATATCTGAGCTAGCTTTGATGTAGCTAGATCAAAGCTAGCTCAAGTAACAAAAGCAGTGAAGCTGAGGCAGCATGGGCAGCAGCAACATGGAGTACGTACCCTGGACAGACAGCACTAGCCTGTGCAGCCGCCTCTGCTTCTGTATCTTCACTGCTATCGTTACTTGAATTAGCTTTGACTTACATGTTTAAAAATGCCATAGCTGCACCTCCTCATTGCAGCGTAGACACACCCTAAGAGCCATATCCTGTCCCCAAGGGAGTCCATGGCATAACTCCTACAGATTTCAGTGGGAGCAGAATGTAGCCTTAGCTACTTAAACATAATTAGAGGCCTGATGCCCAACTTTAACATGAAGCATGGATGTTGATAAACTGGAGAGGGTTCAGAGAAGAGACAAGTACAATCAAAGGATTAGACAACATGCCTTATTGTGACTCAATGAGCTCAATCTATTTAGCTTAACAAAGAGATGGTTAAGGGGTGACTTGATTACAGGCTATAAGTATCTACGTCGGGAACAAATATTTAATAATGGACCCTTCAATCTAGCAGAGAAAGGTATAACAGGATCCAATGGATGGAAGCTGAAGCTAGACAAATTCAGACTGGAAATAAGGCATAGATTTTTAAAAGTGGGAGGAATTAACCATTGGAACAATTTATCTCGAGTCGTGGTGGATTCTCCATCATTCACAATTTTTATATTAAGATTTGATATTTTTTCTAAAAGTTATGCTCTAGGAATTATTTTGGGGGAAGTTCTATGGCCTGTGTTATACGTGGGGCTTACCAAATTCACAGCCATGAAAAACGCATCACAGACAGTAAAATCTAGTCTCCCCCTGTGAAATCTGGTCTTTTGTGTGCTTTTACCCTATATTATACAGATTTCACAAGGGAGACCAGTGTTTCTCAAATTGGGGGTCCTGACCCAAATTAGGGGCCTTTTGGGGGGGATCACAAGGTTATTGGGGTGGGGGGGGTCACAGTATCCCCACCCTTGCTTCTGCGCTGCCTTCAGAGCTGGGTGGCCAGAGAGCAGCGGCTGTTGGCCGGGCACCCAGCTCTGAAGACAGAGCCCCACCAGCAGCAGCACAGAAGTAGTAAGCGTGGCGATACCATCCCATGCCATCTTTACTTCTGCGCTGCTGCTGGCAGCGGCTCTGCTTCAGAGCTGGGCTCCCGGCTAGCGGCCGCTGCTCTCCAGCTGCCCAACTCAGAAGGCAGCGCCACTGCCAGCAGCAGCACAGAAGTAAGGGTAGCAGTACCACAACCCCCCTCTACAACAACCTTGTGATGCCCCCATAACTCCTTTTTGGGTCAGGACCCCTACAATTACAACACTGTAAAATTTCAGATTGAAATAGCTGAAATCATGGAATTTACAATTTTTTAAATCCTATGACCATGAAATTAACCAAAATGGAGTGTGAATTTGGTAGGGCCCTAGTTATATAGGAGGTCAGACTAGATTATCACAGTATTCCCTTCTGGTCTTGGAATCTATGAAACTAGTGCCATCAATTCCTGCTTGTTATAAGTAATAAGAAAACTTAGTTGAGTTTATCTAATTTAGATTTCTGAAATAAACACATTTCTGTTTTTCAAACCAAACTACATTTAAGCAGGCTTTTAAAGAAGGCTTTGTTTTAGTACAGCAACAGACTCATGAAATATGGAATGAGTGTGTTTAAAAAAATTTCTACTGCATCAGAGGGAGACTTATACAAGACTTTAGCTCTGAGATGTCAGGAAATTATCAATTAAAAGTTAAGAACCACTGGGAATATGAGAAAACAACTAGATGGCACTATTTGAGACATCTAGAGTTAACTAAAATTGTCTAGGATTTTGTCCGCTTTTGTAATTATAAAGGCCAAAATGTAATCAGCTGCAAAAAACAAAAAAAAGTCACAACCTCTCCCATTCTAACTCAAGTTATGCAAATCATGTCTTTCTGATGAAAATATTGTACAATTGAGATCTGTTTATATAAAATATGAAATCAAGCAGCTTATGAGCATGGAAACATTTGCATTTCAAAGCTGTGTTTAACCAACAACAAAAGAGTCACAATCTTCCTTGAACTATTTCCCCAAACAAGATGCAGTGGAAAAACATCTAACCAGTTACTCCTGCATTTCATCCCCAAGGTGACACAGATGAGAAATTTCTATATTGTTCTCTCTCTCCTAACCAGTTTAAACAAAAACAAAAAAACCCACAACAGATTACATACTAGTAGCTACATTTCACATAGCAAACAGTTTTTATAACGTTTACTCTGTAAAGCTGCACTACTATTGAAGATTTTTCAGTTAGCATTCCATCAATAATCTACATTTAGGTACCTCCCATCACCACTTGTATAACAATTTCATTTAAGAATCCTAGTTTTCGCCATAATATTACAACTTAATTACCTACAATCCTAAGATAAACCCCTAGCGCTTTCTTCTTCCCCCCTCCTTCCTTGTTCTGTCTTCTTCCATTCCAATCCTCTCCCTCTACATGATCTGAAGATTCCCCTCCTGTGTTGTGCCATTTTATTGTCTGTGTAATTCAGAAGATGACCCCACAAGGGAGAGATGTGGTCTTATTTTTCTGTCTGCAAGGTGCCATGCATATCTACGGAACTATATAAATAACATTCTTCTTTCCAATTTTAGATTATATTCTCTAAAAAATAACCCCCATTTCTTTTAGAAAGAGTATGGACAATAGTGGTGATGGTGACAGAAGCGATGGACATCTGCAGTGTCTTCTGTTGTGCTGTGTAACTTCACTTCTTGTTGTCTCCCTCATTGCTCTCCACAATGGTTTAAACATTTTCCAATCAAAACAAAACCATTAACAAAAATCATACCATTTTTAGCTTCCACATAACTTTAAAATAGCCCACAGAACTAGTCTTCCCATCATCTCTTCTCTACCCACTTGTATCTGAAATCCTCCATAGTAGTATAGAATCCCTTCTAGCCCTACTTTTCTATGATTCTATACACATCCTCAAATCTGCTTCCTCTTTCAGTCAATAGCTCCCTCTAGCTACAAAATAAAAGAAAATTTAATAAGCGCTAAAGAATAGCTGAGACTTTTTTAACAAAACAGCATTTCCCCTCAGTAACAGATATTTCTTTATACGGATTGTTTTCTATACATCCTTCATCCTCGTGTCTTCATTTCCTTATACTTGCTTCTCCCTTTTTAAGCAGTAAAGTATTACTTGATTACAAAAAACCAAAGCTTCCCAAAGGATAACCCAAGGGGGCAAATGAGCCATGAGTGTCCCAAGATGCAGCTGTCCATGCAAGTTAGGTGCAACCTTCAAAACTCCTGGTAAGTTGCTCTTTTTGTCATAATTTTGCACATCTGTTTTCTAAATATAGGAGGGAAGAGGGGCAAAATGGGAAAATATTCCTTACTGAAGGAAATGCATTAGTATATGACATATATGAATAAAACCATGTGACCCACAAAACATGTAGTAATGGCTAAGTCAAATTCTGGTTTCTCCACTACACGGTTTTGAGAATACATCAATGATAGTTGAACCACACCAACTTCCACATGAAAGAGTGCTCCAGCAGCATCAGGAAGCTGGGAAGAATGGATCGTTACTGTAACGCATGGTCACCTGACAGAACAGGGACAACTAACCAGGCAAACTTAAGATTGTCCATTCTTTTCCATGGAATCAGGAGATCCCCTTATCCTCTATTCCTTGTTCTCCTGGACAGTATGTTCCTCCTCCTCTGCTAGCTGTCATGTCCTGTGTAAACTAACATGTTAAAAGACTACCTATATTCCTAGTGTAGAGATGCCCACATGGAAAACACATCACATGAGGTTTCTTCCTCAAACTTGACCAGCAAGTGCTTTTCGCTTCTAATTCAAGGACATTTTAGATACAAACATTACATAAATCCTTTGAAGTACTCCTACATGTGAACATATATACTGCATAACAGAGTCATATCATAAAGATTGCTGTTGTAGCTATGTTGGTCCCAGGAGACAAGAGAGACAAGGTGGGTGAGGTGATATATTTTATTGGACCAACTTCTGTTGGTGAGAGAGACAAGTTTGAGCTTACACAGAGCTCTTCATCAGGTCCTTAAGAAACTTTTCTCTTTCACCAACAGAAGTTGGCCCAATAAAAGATATTACCTCACCCACATTATCTCTCCAATATCATAAAGATAGCTAAAGTGAAATATTTTAGAAGACAATGAATCCATAATCTTTCTTAGAATCCAAAATCAAAGATTTAGAGTAGACACAATAGGGCAATGCAGTTTCACTTCAGGAGGTCTGGCTTCACATCTGAATATGATGGGAAACCCAGACTTGTACATCAGGGGTGTTACTCACTTCATCTCATGACTGATACAACTCTAAGAAACTCTTAGCAAAGCCTGTAATGTTTACATCGTCTCTAAAGTTAGTGCTGGTAGGGCATGACGCTGCAAGATGGTAAGGACTTCCTGAAAGGTGCCCGGCATCCTCAATTCCTATTTAAGTCAACAGGAGTTCAGTGTGATTTGCTCTTTGCAGGGTCAAGCCACTTGTCTCCCATGTATTTTCAGGCCCACAAATAACAAAAGACACCCTACAACATCCAGTTATTTTTATCAGCAGAAGTTTGGGTCCAGATTTTAAAAGTGCTTTCTCAGCACCCAAAACTGGGGCCAGATTTTCAGAAGAGCCCACCTCTCATTTAGGCTGAAGTGGGCAAAGAAATTTGTTCATGACCCCATAGAGTTTCCCATTCTCAGATCCAAACACTCACCATGACCTGGTGTACAGGTTTCAAAAGATACTGCTGGGTTGGGCACATCCACAAAAAAAACATTTTTGCATGATATTTGTATAAGATCATGAGTAAAATGGTACATTTGCAAGAAGTGCTGCTGTTTCCTTTACTACAAAACCATGTTTTGGAAATACCACCCTGAAGCACTATAATACATCACTTCAGAAGAGTTATGAGTAACTCTAAACTGCTAATAAAAGAATGTGGCCATAAAATTAGCATGAGTAACATGTTAAGCATTAGTTGCACCAGCACTAGTAGTATTCATTAGTGTACGTCAGGAGGAACACTGCAACGTTATGTGTATATCTAGCTAGTAGTAAAAGAAAAATATGCGAGGGTTCTTCATCATTTTCCAAGTCAAAACCAGCCAAATCATATTTACATCTAACAAAGTATTTTATATGAGAAATAAAACAGCATCTACACAAAAGACAGAACATTCAAAACCATCTGTGGCCTTCAAAATCCCTTTACAAGGGCTTAAGACAATTTGGTTTTCCTCCAGAGTGGAAGAGAACAGTGTCATAGTTGTAGTTTTTAGAATAGCAGTGGGTACTACACTTTCATTTACAAACAACCCAAACCTTCTCTGCCATTCCCCATTCAAAGAATACTTTCTTACTTGGCTCATCAAGAGTTCAGTATCACAAGCAATCCATCACTGAGTGAATGCACTACAGGCTGCAGAACAGAAGGTTTAGAACCAGGATCTGGAATGAGTCAGAACCTGTCTTTCCAAAAAGAAAGAAGCAGAGAATTTAAAAACCATGTACATTTTAGGAAGGCTAAACTTTTATTTTATAAATTATCACTGGGGCTTGGATATATTTATATACAACATCGAGATGTTAATTTAGAATTAAGGTTGCAGCAGTGCACTTTCAATCCAATGCAGAATTAGGGCAATATCCATGGAACCAGAATTTTCATTTAATAATAATTAGATCTCTAGCCCTTATGGTTGCAGTTAACCTCTTCCAACCATGAGCCAAACGGAACTGATGTAGTGATGTCTGCCTGAGTCTGCAGGCAGCTCCATTGCCTTTGCTGCTAAATCAGAGTTTTGATAATGTGTAGGTAACTGATAATTGCAGTTGTTCGGAATCTTGTGGAAGCTGTTACAAGAATCAGGTAAATTTCTATGATGCTGCTGGAGGAGCAATGAGCTGCAGCAGGGGCCGTAAATGGAGAGTCTGACAACGGTAACTATTTGTATTACCATAGCACCTGCAGCCAGCATTGTTGATCAGGACATTATTATGCTAGGTGCTTTATAAAACACAGAACAAAGAGATGGTCCTGGTCCCTGGCCCTAGGATTCAAAATTGAGGCCGAGAGGGAGTCAGACTAGTGGGAACAACTTCCCATCATAGGAACCAAAAGTCTGGTAAAGGAGGGAGTAGCAGAAACCTACCTATCCCCCTAACACTGGGGTTGTAAGGTAGGAGGGAAAATGAAATAACTGTCCGTCTCTCTTCCAGAATCCAGAGGGATGAGAGTGTGCATGTTCACAAAGACGATTGGGAGGAGAATGCTGCAATTTATCAGACTGTTATTTATCAAAGTCAGATACAAAATCTGGAGACCTGAGTAAGGTCCAGGGGCTGCACCGCTCTAATAGAAATCCCCATACTTCCCATCCCTCCCATTTCAACAAATGAGGACTGAGAGGTTTTTGCTTTGCTGGGCATTGCCCTTGAACCCTGGGTCTCCCCCAGCTTTCAAAGTGGTCTTTGGTTAGTAGGTTCAGTCCTCAGACTATGACACATCTGTCAAAATATTCAAGCCCTATGTTTGAGTGGACAGGCATGAATAAGTAGGCAGGAGAGGTTAAAGAGGTAGTTTAGAAAAATATGAAGTGAAGATAAAGAAATGTTAGGGAGAAGTAGGAAGAGGCAGAAAGTACAGAGAAAGAGGAAACAACAAACGTTATGTCATGAAATAACAGTACAGCCCAGTCCAGTTTCTAGGACTTGGGATTTGTATCCCTATTGATTGTCCCATTGTTCCTCTCCAATAAAAAGTATTCTCTCATGAGTTCCCACGGAGTCTCTTCAATATAAATCTACGCCACAATATCTGTCCCTTTCATATAATTTACGTAGCCAGTGTTTCACAGTTTCTCGTTGACTTTTGTCAGGCATCATCAGGATTCAGAAATACTTGTTATTTCAAGATCCTCTTCCATTGCCACACATCCTAGTTCATGGTGGGTTTGCTTTTAAGCTTCATACATTCTTATACAGATGTTTATAGTTTTATTTTTGGCCATGTGCCTACTTCTATTTAATTCCCCATTGCTTTTCTGGTATCTACTGGAGAAATGGTGGGATTATACAGTTTTGGGTAGTAAGGCATTCTGCACTGTACCTTACTCTTCAGAGTCATATGAAACCTATTAACGGGGCTTTCCCATTTTATCTGCTGCCTTACACAAAATACTCCTCTACCTTTGAAGGCCTGACCTGGGTTTTTTAAACAAGAACTCTCTGGTTAAACTAGATGTAGAGGACTGATAGTGTGGTTGAACTCTGATGGGAAAACTCCCTCCTAGCTAACACTTGTAATCCTTAGTCAACAACTGTGTTTTTCATGCAAAATGCTGATATCATTATCTTGTTACGCTGAGGTGACCAAAGCTAAAATATAATTCGGAAACTTTCACTAAATTGTTTTTTGAACACATTAACAATAAAGATAGAGTTTTGAATTTTCTAAAAAACTTTACCCAAAGTTGTACACATTGTTGGAAGAGAGAAAATAAATTTGCTTTCAAACACAAAGTATAGCTAATTTTATGTAGCCTAGGGTTACAAGCACTTGCTTTTCTTTCACTAATCCACTATACAAAGCTGATCCACAGACTTGGTAAAAAATTTCTGAATTTCAAAACTGATGAAATTTAAAAAGTTGGAAAAAATTCAAAAAATATATATATTTTGCAAACCTTCCCTTTCCCCCATTTTTTGCCAAACCACTTTCAATAACTCATCATAAAAAGTGGATCACCTTCCATCTTTGAGTCTGTTTGCTATATTGAACTTTATCGGGTTTTGATTAAAGCTCTGCAAACCTTACAGAACTGACTAACCCATCACAATTGTAGTACTATCCTTTCAAGATCCAATCACAATATTAGCTTTTGTGTAACTTTTAAAAGACTGCAAACTTTTTTTTACAGAAACAATGGGATAAAATTCTGACCTCGCTAAAATCAAAGGCAAAAATTCTCACAGGTTTCAGCAGGGACAGGATTTTTCCCAACATATTCCAAATGGACCCTCACCTCATCCATAATCCAAAGTCAAAAACTGGCTCAAAAGACTGAGAACAAGTTCACTTTGATATAAATTAACAACTACCAAGCATATACAAATTCATGAAACAACAGAAATCAATTCAGCTGTTGTTTTTACCGGATATATTTGAAGAAAGTGTTAATGAAACTGCATATATCATGAATAACGCTACATTTTAGTCATGGGTATTTTTAGTCACAGATATTTTTGGGAGCTCTGGGGGTGGTGCCTGCAGGCAGAGGCAGAATGCAGACCTGCCTGGCCATGCCTCTGCCTAGGAGCTGAGCGCGGGGATGTTGCTGCTTCTGGGTAGCCCCCTAGTAGTGGCCCCCACAGCCCGCCTCACCCCATCCTGTGCCCCAACCCCCTGCCCTCTCTCACACCCCAACTCCGCTGGGGGGTGGAGGAGTGGGGAGCACGGTGGCCCAAGACTGCACCAGCAGCAGCCAGTGCAACTGGTGCAGGGGCTGCCTGAGCTGCCCTGAGCCAGGCACACCGGCCGCTGCAGAAGTCACAGAATCCACCACCTCTGTGACAAACTCGCAGCCTTAATCATGAAGTGTACACTGAGTAAGAGTTCCGCTGAACTGCTCGGGCCTGTCTCAAGTTTCAGTAATGAATAAGCCACAGATCTAGGGTCATGCGCATGACGACACAAAGCACACCTTAAGAAAAGGACAAGAATACATAGAAAGGAGCATAGCCCACAAGAAAAGCACCTAATAACTTATTGCGAGAACTCAAGAGCAATGAGGTAATACCTGCTCACTGACAACAAGCTGGTTATATCCTTCTAATCTATTCATGACTAAAAAGTGGGTGTGGGAAAGAACAAGTGAATGGGAAGTGAAGTTTAAACACATGCAGCTAATGTGGCAAACACATTGCAAAGACACATATACTGTCACATATAATGAGTAAAGAAAAAAACCCAAACGCTACCAAAAAAAAAAAAAAACCCAAAACACACAATCGTAACATTCAGCTAGTTAACAACATATTTTAGAGACTAACAAATTTAACGAAAGCTTATGCTCAAATAAATTTGTTAGTCTCTAAGGTGCCACAAGTCCTTTTCTTTTTGTGGATACAGACTAACACGGCTGCTACTCTGAAACATATTTTAGCAACCCTGTGATAACTTATTACTGCTACCAGAAGGCTGTTTCTTTTTAAATTTTTTCTGTCTATAATTGGTACCATTACTGTAACAGGATATATTTGAGAATCATGTTAGAATAGTGGCAACAGACACGAGGCAAAACTATCTTTATTACATTGATAGAGAACTTAAATAATAAATTGATATGTTCAAAGCTGCCTAGGGGATTTAGCCACACAATTTCTATAAGTGGGAACTGTGTGGCTAGTTCCTCTGGCTGGCTTTGTGTTTTTATTTGATTGTTTATTTTAAAGAACCAATGGTTGATCGGGCCAGGTACCTGTACATAACTGAGTGTGTTGAGCGTAGAGGGAGGAGGAAAGCAAGGCAACAGCAACAAGTGTATCCAAAAGTGTTCCTTTTTGCTAGTGACAAATAGGATTCTTTCACACAACGTGAGTTCTACTGTATCATTTTAAAACAGTGACAGGTGCTAAGGACAAAAAATATTACGTATTGTTTCAGTATTACACACACCGTTTATAAAACTACATGCACATCAGTCAAAGGCTACATCAGCCAAAGCAGAACCCTGTGACTTCTGAGAAGAGGGAACGTTTAACCTCTCTTCTGAGCCAAGCCTAAAGATGAATTCCTGTGAGTCACAAGCCATTTTATTCATTCTCTCTTATCTCAGTCCTCCTGCTGGCACAACGTGAAGAACTAGAATACATTTCTAGTTATGTTTTTGCCATCGGTTTAATACATTACAAGATACTGTCTTGTGGAAAAGTTTCTAATCTTACCATGACTGTTCGAGACATTTAGGTAAGAAAACCTTCGCCATGTAAATCAAGGCAGAGTTGTTTAAATGACACCGTGGATAGACAAACCAAAGTAACACTCGTTCTATTTAACATAAGACATTCTGCACTCTTCTGTGTAGAAGCTCTCGCAGAAAAGAGAATTCCAATAGGGCATTAAGCTCCTTCCTTACCTGAAGTACCAATGGGGACCTCATAGAAGGACAGGGGAACCAACTCAGCTTTTCCAGATTATTTGAGCCCAAGCCACAGGGGGGGCAGAGAGCAAAAAGGTAAGCCCCAAACCATATTCACTTGCATTGCTTTCCCCTTCACGCTGTGGAATCCCCTGTATTACACTATTATTATACCACCTAGGAGCCCATTGTGCTAGGCACTGTACAAACACAGATCAAAGACAGTCCCTGCCCAAAGAGCTTACAGTGTAAGTGTAAGACAAGAAACAGATCGATATAGACAGATGGGGGAGTACAAGGAAATGGTGAGATAATATTGGTCAGCATGATAGGCAGCACACCAGCTGCCTAACCATTGTCAAGCTTTTTGTAGGCATTGCGGCAAAGGAGAGTTTTAAAGAGGGATCTGAAGAACAACAAAGGGGTAGATTCTAGGGCAAGCCACTCAGCCAGGCTTAAGAGAAACAGCACAGTAAATAAGAGCTATGTGTAGCTCAAAATCTTGTCTCTTTTATCAACAGAGATTGGTCCAATAAAGGATATTACCTCACCCACCTTGTCTCTCTCTAAACCTCTAAGATGGCATGAGGGGGAAAGGAGTCCAGGAGAGCTGGCTGCATTTTAAAGAATCCTTATTGAGGTTACAGGGACAAACCATCCCGATGTGTAGAAAGAATAGTAAATATGGCAGGCGACCAGCTTGGCTTAACAGTGAAATCCTTGCTGATCTTAAACACAAAAAAGAAGCTCACAAGAAGTGGAAGATTGGACAAATGACCAGGGAAGAGTATAAAAATATTGCTCAGGCATGCAGGAGTGAAATCGGGAAGGCCAAATCACACTTGGAGTTGCAGCTAGCAAGAGATGTTAAGAGAAACAAGAAGGGTTTCTTCAGATATGTTAGCAACAAGAAGAAAGTCAAGGAAAGTGTGGGGCCCTTACTGAATGAGGGAGGCAACCTAGTGACAGAGGATGTGGAAAAAGCTAATGTACTCAATGCTTTTTTTGCCTCTGTCTTCACGAACAAGTTCAGCTCCCAGACTACTGTACTGGGCAGCACAGCATGGGGAGGAGGTGACCACCCCTCTGTGGAGAAAGAAGCGGTTCGGGACTATTTAGAAAAGCTGGACAAGCACAAATCCATGGGGCCGAATGCGCTGCATCCGAGAGTGCTAAAGGAGTTGGTAGATGTGATTGCAGAGCCACTAGCCATTATCTTTGAAAACTCATGGCGAGCGGAGGAGGTCCCAGACAACTGGAAAAAGGCTAATGTAGTGTCCATCTTTAAAAAAGGGAAGGAGGAGGATCCGGGGAACTACAGGCCAGTCAGCCTCACCTCAGTCCCTGGAAAAATCATGGAGCAAGTCCTCAAGGAATCAATTCTGAAGCACTTAGAGGAGAGGAAAGTGATCAGGAACAGTCAGCATGGATTCACCAAGGGCAAGTCATGCCTGACTAACCTAATTGCCTTCTATGACGAGACAACTAGCTCTGTGGATGAGGGGAAAGCAGTGGACGTGTTGTTCCTTGATTTTAACAAAGCTTTTGACATGGTCTCCCACAGTATTCTTGCCAGCAAGTTAAAGTAGTATGGGCTGGATGAATGGACGATAAGGTGGATAGAAAGCTGGCTAGATTGTCGGGCTCAACGGGTAGTGATCAATGGCTCCATGTCTAGTTGGCAGCCAGTATCAAGTGGAGTGCTCCAAGGGTCGGTCCTGGGGCCAGTTTTGTTCAATATCTTCATTAATGATCTGGAGGATGGCGTGGATTGCACCCTCAGCAAGTTTGCAGATGACACTAAACTGAGAGGAGTGGTAGATACGCTGGAGGGTAGGGATAGGATACAGAGGGACCTAGACAAATTGGAGGATTGGGCCAAAAGAAATCTCATGAGGTTCAACAAGGACAAGTGCAGAGTCCTGCACCTAGGACGGAAGAATCCTATGCACTGCTACAGACTAGGGACCGAGCGGCTAGGCAGCAGTTCTGCAGAAAAGGACCTAGGGGTTACAGTGGACGAGAAGCTGAATATGAGTCAACAGTGTGCCCTTATTGCCAAGAAGGCCAATGGCATTTTGGGATGTATAAGTAGGGGCACTGCCAGCAGGTCGAGGGACGTGATCGTTCCCCTCTATTCTACATTGGTGAGGCCTCATCTGGAGTACTGTATCCAGTTTTGGACCCCACACTACAAGAAGGATGTGAAAAAATTGGAAAACGTCCAGCGGAGGGCAACAAAAATTATTAGGGGACTGGAACACATGACTTATGAGGAGAGGCTGAGGGAACTGGGATTGTTTAGTCTGCGGAAGAGAAGAATTAGGGGGGATATGACAGCTGCTTTCAACTACCTGAAAGGGGGTTCCAAAGAGGATGGATCTAGACTGTTCTCAGTAGTAACAGATGACAGAACGAGGAGTAATGGTCTCACGTTGCAGTGGGGGAGGTTTAGGTTGGATATTAGGAAAAACTTTTTCACTAGGAGGGTGGTGAAGCACTGGAATGGGTTACCTAGGGAGGTGGTGGAATCTCCTTCCTTAGAGGTGTTTAAGGTTAGGCTTGACGAAGCCCTGGCTGGGATGATTTAGTTGGGGTTGGTCCTGCTTTGAGCAGGGGGTTGAACTCCTGAGGTCCCTTCCAACCCTGATTTTCTATGATTCTACGGCAAACTTCTGCCTACTGAGAAAAACAGCTAGAAAAATAACCCCCACCTCCCACCAACAAGATACTACTTTGTCCATGTTCAGAATCTTCATTATAAGATGTAAATAATCCCTAAAAATGCTGTAAAGCTGGAGAGCGGTACACACAACTATAGCATTTTAGGGAAGGTTTGATTTAGGTACTATCCCAAATAGTAGCCCCACTCTAAGGAGTGAATCAAGGGTTTAAAGAGAATTATGAGGCATGAAGTATTTCAGATGTGATTCTATGGATTCAACTACTGGTTTTTATAGTTTACTGCTTTTTCCTAGAGATGAGGTTATGTAAATGAACAAATATAGCTGACGATCTTTAGGAGGAAGTGGTCTGAAGCCAATACAGGCTCTGCTCCTCCATGCATTTCCATCAACAAAGAATGAAAAGTTCACTAGCTAGAGAACATATTGAACTCTGTGCTAGAGCACAATATTAACAACCTGTGAATCAGCTATTTACCTTAGTGGTCCTTTTTCTGCGCAAATATAGCATTTTACCCACTAATATAAAGTTAGATTTATAGTTACTAGCAAATCTGCACTTTATTTTGGAAAAGTATTACTGGTAAGTGTTTGTTTCAACAAAAAGCCTTAATTATAATAAACAGAGTCTTGGTCTCTCTTTTCCAAAGGACACATACATGCTAAAACTCACAAAAACAAGATTTCAGTATCCTGTGTGTTAGGGGACAGGATTCATTTTTTTAAAAATTTCTATACGTACATACAAAAACCCAAGATCAACCAAGCCAAATCCTTGGCACATATATTCTTGATTTTTTCACCTAGCTGTAGTGTCAATCAATGAGCCATTTAGCCAGCTTGTCAAATGACTAATTTGCACAAAATGATTAAATGATTGGTTTATACTTGAGGAAACAGAAAAGTCTCTCTACAGATTTCTGTACAAATGGATAGCCATTAGTCTGAAAAAGAACTCTGATATACTTGAACCATTAAACAATAGTAATTATTTACATCATGTCTTTAAAGCGACAGGATTCAAAAATTCTTTATAAAAAACAGCAGTCACTTCTGCCACTGCTGAAATGCAGCTACTTTTGAAATGAAATAGCTCTACATAACCATTTGAGACAGAAAATATGGAAGAATTCTGTTGTCTAGTTAGAACAGAGGAATTTTACATCAAATGTAGATATTCAAATTAAGGTTTGCCCGTTACACTTATTCTTTGTATTTTCATAGCACTCAGGAGCGCCAGTCATGAATCAGGACCCATTATACTAGGCACAGAATACTAGGCACTAGGCACTGTACTAGGCACAGTTTTTGTTATAAACACAGAACAAATCAAAACACCAGGCACGCACCCCCATTAGAAAAGTATTGTGTAATTTTTAATGGAAAAAAAGTAGTCAGGACTCAGTCTGCTCCTGATCTGAAAGGTGACATCTCCAGCTGAAGCTTTGCTTCATCACTGATTCAGAGGGAAGAGTTTCACCTACTGAATCAGCAACACTTCTTGCAACACCCCAGGTTTCACTTGGAGGTCTCTCATCCAAATATGAACCAGGCCCAACCTTGATTAGTCTGCAGTGAGATCATAGCTGGAGGAGGTATGGCTGCAGGCACTTGTTAAAGCAATCTTTTAAGTAGTATCAGCATTACAATACATCAAACTCTAAGCATACACTGCAAATGTTTCACATATATTATCAGTAAAGTTATCTTGATCATGTTAATTCCAGCATGATTTGTTAATCTTTACATGTTGTTAGTATTGCAAATGAACTGAATTCCAAATTGATATTTTCTACCCATCCCCCACATCCAAAGCTGGGAATGATAGGTACGTTTTCTGCATATTATCAAAAAGACATTTTAAAAAAGAGAAAGTTAACTATATTTAAAGCTAGCTAGCTGTCAAAGAGATTATTTTCAAAGGTTCACCCATGACAATATTGAGGTTTTCATTATTAAATTCAGTGTTCGCTTGCTTCATTTAAAAAAAAAAATGAGATAGTTAAAAGTCACACCTATACAGTGAGCAATGGTTCAGGTCAAGTAAAGATTCTGCAAGTTGCTATAAAAAGTCAGTCCGCTTCCTCAAGGTTCAAAGTTACCATAATAGGCAAAAATAAATTGCCTTTGGGGCAAATTTTTGGAATGCGCTAGAAGACATGCACAGAGCTCTGGAAGAAATACAAAGCATAATGCTATTACTTTTTAATGTATAGATTTGCAAAACCAGATTGAAAATCCCTACTTTTCTTTCAGGAGTAAGATTTTATTGTCAAGTGAGGATAGTAAAACCAAAAGACACTGAAAAAAATACATTTAAGTATTAGTCAACAATGCAGTTGCATATGGGTGGGGTAAGTTTCAGAAGACCGACTATGTTCAAGACCTGAACAAGCTGTATCATGTACCATTTTTGTTCATGATCATTGCATAAAAAAAAAAAATTAAAAAAAATCACCCCACACACACACTGTGTGGTGGGTGAACTCAGACATGTGCTCCTGAATTACGTAGTTAGAACCTTAAGTTTTCTGTTTCAGTTGCAGGGTAAGACGAAATATTGAAATGAGCCAGCTTAATCACCCAATTAAGTGGGATACTCTAGTAGTACTGTTATTCGGTATTAGTAAGATGACTCTAGTTTGACCTTTCTTTGCATGTTGGAGGAGTAAAATACTTCCTGCACCCAACATTCCAATGTTTATGGCACACATACTTATCTCCCTACTGAGATTTAAACATAGATTTTCTTCAGTTTAGCATGCTTTTCCCTCAGTGCATTCTGGTAACTTGGTAGATATTAAATTGACTAAATTTCAGTTTAACAAAGAAAATCAGGAGTAGTTTTAGAAATTACCTTTGCCCGAGAGTCTCCCTACTCTTTTAATGGGGTTTTCGGAAAAAAAATATTTCTATTTTTAATCTTGTTCAGTTATAAGTACTCTTAGGTGTTACCTTTCTGACAGAGATGTATTTCTAAGCCAGCTGTGTCCCTTTATGGAGTAGTTGTCCTGTGTATGGTACGGAAAAATAGGGAAGCAGACATTTAGGCCACAAAATTTTTCCATGTGATAGATGGGTACAACTCCCATGGACGTCTTGGTCATCCTTGGTTCTCAAACACCCAAAGCTTGGGACATACACGCAAAGGCTCCAAACGCTTAAGCAGATATGTATCTTTGCTTATGAGAACTATCCTATTACATGAGCAACGTTATGGATGTGCGTCTTTGCAGAATCATGCCCTTGTCTGCAGCACAATGTGAGAATCTTCAGAATAGGAACCACTTCAGCTTCCAGGAGTGAGACTCAAACATAGTAACAACAAGTCCCCTTCTTTGGGATCCTGAAATTTCTGAGGTCTTGGGCCCTAAAACTAAAGGTACATGGTTGGAGGCAAGGTACATGGTTGACAGACACTCACTTTTTTGTTTAGATAAGCCCTAATTTGGGAAGTCCAGAATACGTAGACTTGTAAACCCATACAGAGAGAGAAAAACCCTACTTAGTATGACAATAACAATAGAAAAGTTCTTGCTCTGGGATGTTCAAGGATTTGCTGACCTCTCACATTCTTTATGTACTTGGAAAATAGGGACAGGCAAAATGTCCCTGGAGCTGGCAGACCAAGAGCTGTATTTCTCCCATACCAAAGCTTCAGAAAAATATATTTTGACTTTTTCTTTGTGTGTGTGGCGGGGGGAGTAATGCACAAACACTAAGGGTCTGTTTTTGTTTTTTGCTTGCAGAATAACACAACTGCCTTCATGGTTTTTAAACCATCAGTTAGATCCTAATGTAGTTGTTTGTTTAAGAAAACACAAGGGAATTCTTGGGTCAAAACATATACCACAATTGTCAATTTCTTAGAAAACACATAATAATGCATCCTTGACAAGTAAGTAATGTGTGCATAATAAACTGAAATATACATGATCTAGAATAGTGAAACTCAGCATACACATACATAAACACACTTTTTACCCAAGAGACTTTCCTTTCTCTCATACAACATGTTCCGTGGGAACTTTTGATTTAAACCAGATTTAAAATACTATGCTAAATAAATATTTTGTAAAATTAACAAAATCCCCATGGAAAACTCAGCATCAGGGCAATGAGTGCTAGCCTTTACTTTGAATTTTCCTGGGTTGTGTCAGAACTTTAATACAATACAATAATATAAAAGCCGGAAGTAATTTCCACTATAGATGGTGGGGGGAAATGTTCCTTCATTCCACTCATTTTCTCAACATTTCAATGGTCATTCAGAATGATCTGAAAGGTTTCTGATGGGGAGAAAAAGAAAATAAAAAGCAACAAACCCTTTTCTAGAAGTTTAAACCAGCAACATTTTTAACGTTGTAAAGCTGAGGTGCTGTAGCCAAAAAACAGCTATTAGGTACAGCCTTGTAAATGGGTTTAACAAAAAGAACGGTTTCTCTGAACATACATAACTGTGTAATGAAATGTCAAACGAAACCCTGCCAAATATATATATAGCAGGATTGATGTATACAATTGAAGAGTATTGTAGTGTTCAGATACAATTACATGCTTCACTATAAAAAAATTAAATAAGTGGTGAATAAACTAAAACTACAGAAGTATAGCTAACGCACGTGTGCCCCTAGGTTTACCTTTCCAACAAGCAATAGAACACAACAGCCTAATAGTTAAGGGAGTTTATTGCTTTGTTTATTTACATTCTCACCCGCCCCCTCCCCCACTCCCCAACGTTGTCCTTCTATTACAGGTGCAGGCCAGTGCTAAAGAGGAGAAATGAGACAAGAAAACAGCAGTACACAACTGGGGAGAGGGGAACTGTACCGTTCGGCCAAGGAACTATTAGAAGGTTAAGGAAATTATGAACCCATGATGTGATCAAGCAGGAACTACGAGCAACAGGCAAATGTCTTCCACTGAAGCAACAAACTAGAAAACTCCAGCCGAGAAAGATCCCCCTTCACGGGCACACTGCAATTCACATTAAGACCAAGAGCAACAAAAAAGTGGCAAGCGACATAAATTATCATGCACTTGTCTCAAAATCGTTGAGCAACGTTCAAGCTTCCAAGTCGTGATCAGGATACGAGAAGCTTGTTAAAGTCACTGCTACCGTTTTCAGCAAGAGTCGATACAAGTATAGTGTTCCCATTCATTATGCCAGCCTATTGTTTGGATCGTGTAAAGACTATATAGATATGGTTAACCTGAGAGATGGGGGAAAGGAGAGATTACATACAACGAAAGATAAGAAAAACGGGGGGGGGGGGGGCGGACGTGTCAGGTAACAGCCCTCGCTCTCCTGCACCGGTATCTTACCTTGGTGATGATGAGAGGTTCCCCATGCTCTCTTCCTCCTTTTAAGGTGAAGCCCCAAGGAGCCCCTCCAGTCAGCAACACTTCCACCAATTTGCACCCCTCCCCTCCCCTCTGCTCCACCATCATCATCATCTGCCCCTGATCCACAAACACTGCATTCAGCCGGGGATCTTTGTCTGGAAATCTCTCCGGTCCGCCTCTGAACTCCACGTTCTCCATGGCGCTGCCGAGCTGCTGCTGCAGCTACTCTAAAGGCAGGCTCCTGCCCAAATGTCCCAGCTCCTTCCTAGCCGGATCCAGCGTGCTGCGGCTGACCTAGGAACCACATACCTAACAAGAGTTTCAAGCGTGGTCCCATGGGGGTGGGGAGCGATCCACCCCTGCACGCCTCCTCCTCTTGATCCCGCTTGAATGTTGCAAGCCTGGAGGCCACAAGCGGAGGGGAAGAGCTGGGGGGAGGGGGGTTTGCGAAACTGCTCTGTGCCCAAACTTGTGGGCACTTGGCAGCCCCGAGGCAGGCAGGCAGGCAGAGTTCACCCAGGCACTGCAATGGGCTTGTCCGCAGCTGGAGGAGGGAGAAGCGGCTGCGATCTCCCTCCTTTGGCTCCCCCCCCGGGGGGGCAAATCCTGCAGAACAGGGAGCAAAGTCACAGTGGGATTAGCAACTCCCCCCTATGGCGGGGGTCACCCGGGCGCTCACACAAGCCGGGGGGGGGGGAGGAAGGAGGACCCAGGCCAGGACCCCGCAGTGGGACGGGTGGAGGGGCTGAAACACGCGCGGCGAGGTGGGGGCCAGACAAAGGCGGGGGCCGGGCAGCAGCCGCGAGAGGACAGCGCAGCGGCTTGCCCGGGCAGGAAGCGCGGGTCATCAGCGGCCCCCGGCGCCCTCTCCGCACGCGGGGGGCGGGGGCAGCCGCCGGCGCACAGGGGGCGGCTCCCCACCCCGGGCTGGGGTCGCATCCCCCGCCGGGCAAAGCAGCCGTGACCGGGAGCAACCCCCAGCGGCTGCACCCGCCGCCGCCGCCTCCTCCCCCCCTCCGGCTTTCCCAGCGCTAGAGCAGCAGGGCCGGGAGGAGGGGGCGGCAGCTGCTCCTTTCCTCAGCCTCCCCCCCCCGCAGCCAGCTGGCGCGCCTCTTCCCCGCCCTGCGCCGTGCGGGGCTCTGTGGCGGGGCGGGAAGGGTTAACTGCTTTGTGTGCGGGGTCGCGTCCCCACGCCCCGGCCCCCTGGCGGGGCGGGCGGCGGTTCTGCTCGGTCCCGCTCTCGCCCCCGCTCCTTCCACCCTCATTTGTTGCCCTCCCCGGAGCGCATCCCCTACCTGGCAGGCGGGAGGAGCCTCGGCCCGGCTCCCGCGCCCCTCCCGGGCCCTCTAGTGGCCGCCAGCGAGACAAGCCGGCCCGGGGCTCGGTCCGGCTCCCGGTGTAGCCACGGCCCAAAATGCCCTTGGGCATCTCCCGCTGGAAGCAGGAGCTGGCCCCCACTTTGCAGGTATCCCAGGGGTAGCCCTGTTAGTCTGTATCCTCAAAAACAACGAGGAGTCGGAGGGCACTTTAAAGACTAACATTTATTTGGGCATAAACTTTCGTGGGTAAAAAAAACCCACTCCACTTGCACCTGAAGAAGTGGGAGTTTCACCCACGAAAGCGTGTGCCCAAATAAATCTGTTAGTCTTTAAGGTGCCGCCGGACTCCTCGCTCTGCAAGGTGGCTGAATGGCCATAGACCTGCTGCACCGGCTTGCCTTTCCCTCCAGGCTTTAGAGTAACAGCCCTGTTAGTCTGTATTCGCAAAAAGAAAAGGAGTACTTGTGGACTAACCAATTTATTTGAGCATAAGCTTTCATGAACTACAGCTCACTTCATCGGATGCATACTGTGGAAAGTACAGAAGATCTTTTTATACACACAAACCATGAAAAAATGGGTGTTTACCACTACAAAAGGTTTTCTCTTCCCCCCCCCCCCCATCCCACTCTCTTGCTGGTAATAGCTTATCTAAAGTGATCACTCTCCTCACAATGTGTATGATAATCAAGTTGGGCCATTTCCAGCACAAATCCAGGTTTTCTCCCCACCCCCCACAAACCCACTCTCCTGTTGGTAATAGCTTATCTAAACTTTAGCTACTTGCCTCAGGTCCTATAGTTATGTGTATTGGGGCAGCAGCTAGGTGACCTAATCATGGAGCAGAGCCCAATTGAGCTGGGGGGGTGGGAAACTGTCCATAAATTACATAATACATTTTTGGTGATTTTTCAAGACCCACCCCCTTGTAACACTGAAGCAAATAGTCATGGAGCCCACCCATTCCCCCTTATGCAGTACACAATTTATGGACAGCCCCTTGGCACTGACCAAACACAGCACAAAAAGACACCACTTTCCCCAAAGATCTTACAATCTAAGTATAAGAGGAGGCAATGTCTGGTTACAGACAGATGGGGCAGTACAGGAAAACAATGAGAAAATACTGGTCAATGCGCTAAGCAGCGGTCTCAGTTTTCTATAGGCATCACAGCAAAGGCGATTTGAGGGAGGAAAATAATACAGCAGAATGCAACATTCTTTACAAAGGCAGACAAATATAATTTTATGGGTAGGCAAGGCACTCTGTTTTCATGTTTTATTTTGTTAAATAGTTCCCTGGAATTTATTGGTGTTTGTTCAAAACAATTAAAGTTGTGTGCATATTGGTGCATAAAATTAAGTTAATAGTTTTCTGGGTAAATAGTGGGAGAAAGGAGCACAGGGAAAAAAGCAACAAAGAGAAAGGTAAGTGTACAGCTACACAGCAAAAAAAAAAAAAAAAAATCCCATGGTAGCGAGTCTGAGAGCCTGAATCAACTGAGCTCTGAGGCGATGGGCAAGGGTCTCAGTGTTTGGACTCCAGTCTGAACCCAAAAGTCCAAATAGCTATTGTTAGCCCTGTAATGTGAGCCCTGCCAGTCCAAGTCAGTTGACCTAAGCTCTGAGGTTTGCTGCTGTGGGATTATTTTTTTTTAGCTGTGTAGTGTTCCCCTAAGATTATTGAAAGTAAAAGCAGATAAATGCCATAGTTTATTTGCACATCTCTTTGTGTGTGCGTATACAGTAGCTTCTGCTACATTGCCTTACTTTAGTAGACAGCCTGGCATTTACACTTAGACTAATTTATTATTAACATAAACACAATTTCCTAATGTAATGTATTGGATTTTCTTAACATAATCAATATTTTCATGTACTTAAGTGGTCGAAAATTAAGGTGAAAATCGGTGGAAAACTAATAGCTTTTGTAAATTTTCTTTAAAAATAGGTAAAAACCAAAAACAAAGAGCCGTCTTAGGAAACAGATGCAGAATTTGGGACTTGCCCAGTGTCACAAGTGAGTTCGGACTAGATCCACAAGGGAACTTAGGTATTGGAACGCTGAGCATGCCTACCGAATCAGGCCCACATTCAAGATAGGTGGAGGAATGCCTATTTTCCCCTTGCTCTATGGATTGCTCTGGGGCTTCGGCATGAAATCGGCATCCAGATGCATAGAGTGAGACAGCAGTGCACATGCCCAGAGGCAGCAATTTAGGCTCTGAGATAAGTGTTTACTGTAAAAGTTAGGTGGTGAGTGAGCTTTGACACCAACAGTGTTAGGTAGCAGCCAAACAAGGGTATGGGGTTCTCAGTGGTGCCTAAAACTGAGATTTGGGTGCCTAAATCACTGTAGGTGTTTTTATGATAGTACTATACTCATCCATCTGATTATATATTTATTTAATCATTCTCACTGTTTTTATGATAAAGGCAGAGGTGGATTTACCATGAAACAAATCTCATCTGACGACCTGCTCCTGAGTCGCAGCCGGCAGCGCAGTAGGGCTCAGGCAGGCAGGCTGCCTGCATTCCGTGGCCGGTGGCCCCACGTCATTCCTGGAAACGGCTGGCTGCTGGCTTGTCTCTGCATGCCCCAGGCCAGGGGGCAGCAGCTCCATGCACTTCCTCCTGCCCCAGGCAGCGCACGGAGAGCCACTGCTTCCCTCCCCTCAAGGGGCACGCAGAGACATGCCAGCACCAGCATAGCAGGGCTAAGGTGACTCCCTGCCCACACTGCCTCCCTCCCTCTGTGCCGCGCCGCTCCCAGAAGCTGCTAGCATGTCCCTGCAACCCCTGGGGGTGTCTCCGTGCATTGCCACCGCCCCGAGTGCCAACTCTGCAGCTCCCATTGGCCGGGAACTGCAGCCAATGGGAGCTGTGGTGGCAGCACCTGTGGGCAGCGGCTCACAGAGACCCCCTGGCCCACCGGCCTAGGAGCCGCTGCCAGAGGGATGTGCCGGTCACTTTGGGAGCCATGCCGCCCAAGGCAAACGCCGCCCCTGACTCCTCCTGCACCCCAACCCCCTACTCCAGCCCAGAGCCCACACCCCACAAGCAAACTTCCTCCCAGAGCCTGCACCCCTCACCCCCTCCCACACGCCAACCCCTTGCCCCAGCCCAGAGCCTGCACCCAGCACCCTCTCCTACACCCCAACCTCCTGCCCCAATCAAGGTATCTCACTTTATTTTCATTTACTTCCTATTACTTATAATATAGGAGGAGGATGAAGGAAAATAAGAATGAAAAATGGGGAGAAGATAAGAGAGAATGTTCTTTTTCTTGGCTGGGTCCCCAGTGGGAGGGCCGAAAATGAAGCTGCACACAGGGCCCCACAAACTGTAAATCCGCCACTGGATAAAGGACATTTACTAACAAAAGTAGGATGTTGTCACCACTATGAAAGAGTTTAAGAACCTCTGTTCTGTGCACTGTGCATACAGAAACTGTAACATAGAAACTATAAATATAGCAAGACATAGATCAGTTACAGGAGACTTTAGGAGAAAACAAATATACCAGTTAATGGTGGCACTCTCTAGAACCCAAATCTGTCAATTCTAGTGAGTCTTTATGTGGGTGCTCAATTTGTTTCATTTGTTTTTCTGTGGTCATCAGCTCTGAATTAAATGACATTTTTCTGCTATCTTCTCTGACAGTCTTAACATTGGAAAGCAAAGAATTTCCTGCCTTCGCCAAGAGACTCATATTTTAATTTCTTCATATATCTAAGTTTTATCTGCCATCCCAAATCAAGAAGGCATACAGCTTCAGTTGAATGGGAGTTGGCCTCAGTGCCTCTTGTTATATCAGTCTGATTCAGTCCCACATCTCACATAATGCTCTGTAAAATCTCCTATTCACTGTGGGTAGAAGCGCCAAAACTTGTTGGAGATTTTTATCAGTCCTCTTCCATTGTTTGCATTAGCATAGTGCCTACGAACCCTAGACATGGAGCAGGACTCCATTTTGCTTGGCACTGTGCAAACCCAGAATAAAAAGATGGACACTACTGGAGTTTACAATCTGACTAGATATGAACTTCAGTTTGACTTCCTCCAAACCATACCTTGATAACAAAGTCTTCATTCATCACAATAACATAATAATACCAAGACACCCAGTGAATCATCCAGTTTTCTCCCCAGGCAGTTCTTTTCTCTTACAAATTTTGCTTGACTGAGTATAAAAGATCTTATTGATTTAAGGTAAAAGTGACAGATGTATCAGGACGTCAAAGTAATTTAGCAACTAAGTTTACAGTGTCTCTCGTACTAATGAGAGAAAGGATGCAGCTATCACCAAACGTGATATATTATTGCCACTTAAAACTATACATACACATACAGCAAAATAGTAAGATATATTTTCCCTTTTAACTATAGCAGTCACTACTTGCATTCACTATCGTAATAAACCTGTGCATTCAATCAGAGAAGGCAAGCAGGAAATAAGAAAGAAAGGTAAGGAGAACAAATGGTCTTCCTCCACATACAGATTCTCTGGATAACATCATGGCCCCATTTAAGTCAATTCTACAATTCCAATTGATTTTGGTGAGGCTAGGATTTCATCCTCTTGGACCAAGATGATTGCTGACTCTGGAGTCCATTGATAGCACATCACCTAATATTGATACCCTGTTCTTATAGGATTCTTTTCAGAATCCTTAGTAGATGTCAAAGTGCTTAGTAGAATCTTTAGTAGATGTCAAAGTGCTTTACAAAGGAGATATCATTATCCCATTTTACAGATGGGAATATCAAGGCAAGAAGAGGTGAAGTGACTGGCCCAAGCTCATCCAACAGGCTACTAGCAAAGCTGGGAATAGAACCCAGGTCTTCTGAGTCCCATGGTGGATGTCTTGTTTGCTAGGTCACACTGCCTCTCTCTAATTGAGATTATTGGATATGCATATTGCATAGTGTTAACATGGAATAATTGTCAGACTACTCAAAAGGATTATTGTGATTGAGCAGAAAAACCTCACACCAGCAGAAAAGGGGATGAAGAGAGCCTGTGGGCCTAGGTGCCCTGCTATACCTGCAGCCAGTGCCAGACCTGGAGAGGGAAGAAAAGGAGACAACCTGGTTTATTCAGGGAGAAAGGCTAGGCTGAGGTGGCTGGGCTGAGCTGGCTGTAGGAACAGAAAGGGAGAATATGGGCTGGCCTGAGTTTGGAGAGGGGCTGGCTGAACCGAAGTCATGCTGAGTGCGGATGTCTGGCTCAAAACAGCAAGGCTGGGCTGCAGGAGCAGGCTGGCTGGAGGGCCCAGCAGAAACAAGGCTGAACATTGACACTGACATGAAAGAGGGTGGCTTGGGAGAGAAAAGAAAAGGAGTCCTTGTGGCACCTTAGAGACTAACCAATTTATTTGAGCATAAGCTTTCACGAGCTACAGCTCACTTCATCGGATGCATAAAAGTGGAAAATGCAGTGAGGATGTTTTTATACACACAGACCATGAAAAAATGGGTGTTCATCACTTCAAAAGGTTTTCTACCCCCACCCCACGCTCCTGCTAGTAATAGCTTATCTAAAGTGATCATTCTCCTTACAATGTGTATGATAATCAAGGTGGGCCATTTCCAGCACAAATCCAGGGTTTAACAAGAACATCTGAGGAACAGCGGGGGGGATGGGGGTAGGAAAAAGCAAGGGGAAATAGGTTACCTTGCATAATGACTTAGGCTTGAATAGAGACTGGGAGTGGCTAAGTTAACTGTATCCAATTTGCAAATTAATTTCAATTCAGCAGTCTCTCGCTGGAGTCTGGTTTTGAAGTTTTTCTGTTGTAATATCGCAACTTTCATGTCTGTAATCACGTGACCAGAGAGATTGAAGTGTTCTCCGACTGGTTGATGAATGTTATAATTCTTGACATCTGATTTGTGTCCATTTATTCTTTTACGTAGAGACTGTCCAGTTTGACCAACATACATGGCAGAGGGGCATTGCTTGCACATGATGGCATATATCACATTGGTAGATGTGCAGATGAACGAGCCTCTGATAGTGTGGCTGATGTTATTAGGGTCTGTGATGGTGTCCCTGAATAGATATGTGGGCACAGTTGGCAACGGGCTTTGTTGCAAGGATAGGTTCCTGGGTTAGTGGTTCTGTTGTGTGGTATGTAGTTGCTGGTGAGTATTTGCTTCAGGTTGGGGGGCTGTCTATAGGCAAGGACTGGCCTATCTCCCAAGATTTGTGAGAGTGATGGGTCGTCCTTCAGGATCGGTTGTAGATCCTTGATAATGCGTTGGAGAGGTTTTAGTTGGGGTCTGAAGGTGACAGCTAGTGGCATTCTGTTATTTTCTTTGTTAGGCCTGTCCTGTAGTAGGTGACTTCTGGGTACTCTTCTGGCTCTGTCAATCTGTCAATCACTTTAGTTAAGCTATTACTAGCAGGAGAGTGGGGTGGGGGGAGAAAACCTTTTGAAGTGATAAACATCCATTTTTTCATGGTCTGTGTGTATAAAAACATCCTCACTGCATTTTCCGATTTTATGCATCCAATGAAGTGAGCTGTAGCTCACGAAAGCTTATGCTCAAATAAATTGGTTAGTCTCTAAGGTGCCACAAGTACTCCTTTTCTTTTTGCGAATACAGACTAACACGGCTGCTACTCTGAAACTTGGGAGAGAAAGTTGCCAGGGACTGTGAAGGAGAAGCAGCAGGGGATGAGGAATGGTCTCAGCTCAGGAGAAAGAAAACAAGACTAGGTAGATCAGGATTTAAAGAAGAAAGAATGCATAGGAATGAAAAAACAAAAACACAATGGAAGTCAACGTTTCATAATTGTCAGATCGATGACAGAAGATTTGAAAACAGGAGATGTTAACCCCCTGAAAATGGCAGACTGGATAAAGTGAAGTGTTGGGGACATACAAAGAGCTTAAAGAATGCAGGAAGAATTGGCAGAATGTACAAATAAGGAGGGAGCTAAAAAATTTAAAACTCTAACCTTAGGGAAAACGGAAGTTACTTGCCAACTGCCCTACATTCCTGACAGAAGCCAGAAGGTTTGTGTAAGGATGATATTAAAAAGAGTAAGATAAAGATGAAGATAAAAGGTAAAGATAAAGTATTGTTTGTTAAATGGCTACTTACTAGGAGAGAGGGAGAAAAACCAGCCATCTATGGCTGCAGGCATGACACTTTAAAGGTGGGACACTTCCAGATAGGATCGAAATGGGGTATCAGTCTTTCTGGGTTAAAACATATATTCCCCCTCCCCCCATGAAGTATATTATTTGTTAAAGGTTTAGACATGCAGCAGCCATTTGTAAAGGAACAATGAGGTGTATGAATTCATATGAGAACTGTGTAGAAGGAACAGAACCTAAATGCAGCAATTGCAGGGAAAAGCACAATGCAGTGTATAAAGGATGTGCCGTAGCAGAATGAGCTAGAGAAATACAAGAAGTTAAAATCAGTCAAAAAGTATCATATGTGGAGGCTAGCAAAAAGGAACCCACTGCAGAAAATAGAAAAAGAAAAAGACTCAAGTAAGAAAAAAGATGTACAGGGCAACAGAACTCATCTCTGGTCAGGGAGGAGAATTTAATGCATCTTGAAGATTGGGGGGAAAATTGAAAGGATTAAAATCACAGCAAAAGCAGCAGAGAAATATCTAAAGATAGACACTCTCGTGATAGACTGCATCCATTTGATTTTAAATGAAGGCAATAATACAGCTTAAATAACATGGCCTTAATGATCTTTAGCTGGAATGTGCATAGTGTAATAGTCATGGACAGGAATTTAAGAAAGCCATCACTGAAATGCGGGGGGAGGGGAAGCTTGATGCAACATGTGTGCAAGAAACATGGTAATAAATAAACTTGTGTTCAATCTTCTGGGATATGATAGCCTCTTGATCCCTCCAGAGTATGTCAGAAGAGGGTGGGTGGTCTGTATATTTATAGAAAAGGGACTCAGTTATGTCAAAATAGATGTGCCAAAACTAAATTTTGAATATAATGCTATTGAGATTCCCATGCAGAACAAAACCACATATACAGCTTTACTATATTTATAATTCATGTACAAAATTAATTATTTTAGAATTGGAAAAACTAGGTAATGTAAAAAAACCATTCATAATTAGCACAGACTTTAATAGTCATAATGAGCTATGGAGAAGTAAGAAAACTGACCTACATGGTAAATGCTTAGAACAATTTACTGATATACATAACCTAGAAATATTGAATACAGGAGCACCTACTAGATTTAATTCAGTGGATGAATCCTTTTCTCTTTTGCATTTGGGAATTACAACAAATAATATAGCTAGTAAATGCAGCTGGGAAATTCATAAAGATGATGAAATGGGAACGAACACTTCACCACAAACATTGAGTACTAAGGCAAAGGAAATGTCAAAAACACAGAAAGAGTTCCTAGCTGGAATTTTCAAAAAGCTGACTGGGGCCTCTTCAAGATTAAATGTGATGAATATCTATGCACAAGTGAAAACCTAGGAGAATTCTATGACAACGTTGTGACCGGTTGGATCACAGAAACCGCCTTTGGGACTGCCACCTGATGTGCTTTGACTACCTCTGAGTCTGTGTTCCCTGCCAGCTTAGGACTTCAGTGCCCTGCCTGGTTTGAGCCAGACACACTTGCCTGCTACAAACACAGACCTAGGTCTGAAGTACGTCCCCTAAAAGCTGCAGGCTTAACTGAAAACAGCTTAAGAAGTGTTCCTGTCTCTAACACTCAGATGCCCAGCTCCCAATGGGGTCCAAACCCCAAATAAATCCGTTTTACCCTGTATAAAGCTTATACAGGGTAAACTCATAAATGGTTCACCCTCTATAACACTGATAGAGAGATACGCACATCTTTTTGGCCCCCCAGGTATTAATACATACTCTGGGTTAATAAGTAAAAAGTGATTTTATTAACTACAAAAAGTAGGATTTAAGTGGTTCCAAGTAATAACAGACAGAACAAAGTAAATTACCAAACAAAATAAAATAAAACACGCAAGTCTAAACCTAATACAGTAAGAAAGTGATTAAAGATCCACTCTCACCCTCGGAGATGTTCCAGTAAGCTTCTTTCACAGACTAGCTTCCTTCTAGTCTGGGTCCAGCAATCACTCACACCCCTGTGCTTACTATACTTTTTTCCAATTTCTTTCAGGTGTCCTTTGTGGGTGGAGAAGCTATCTCTTGAGTCAGCTGAAGACAACATGGAGGGGTCTCCAAGGGATTTAAATAGACTTTCTCTTGTGGGTGGAGACCCCTCCTCTCTCCTATCCAGAATCCAAGATGGAGTTTTGGAGTTACATGGGCAAGTCACATGTCCATGCACGACTCAGAACTTTACAGGTGGCAGTCATTGTTCACATGCTACCTTGAACCTCCTCAGGTAGATTTCTTATGTGGATTGGAGTCTTCCAAGATCCATTGTCTGTTAAATGTTTCTTTACTAAGCACTTAACTTGCAAATTCCTTTCTAGAGAAGCTGACCAAATGCCTTACTAAGGCTACTTAAAAATCAAACAAATACATAGCCAATATTCATAACTTCTAATACAAAAAAGATACATGCATACAAATAGGATGAACATATTCAGTAGGTCATAACCTTTGCAGAGATATGTTACATGGCATATGTAGGATAAAACATATTCCAGTTATGTCATATTTACATTCATAAGCATATTTCCATAAAGCATTATGGGGTGCAACGTCACAAATGTAATAAAAAGAATTACAGCAACAGCTGATGTGGCCATCTACGAAACATCAAATTGCCCCAATTTAGAAATCTGGTTCCCTGATAGAATGAGGATTGCAAATTACCAATCAAGGAAAGAAATAAGGCATACAGGCAAGCAAAACACACAATGAATAGTAAAGACTTAATGAATTATAAAAGATGTAAGGTGGCGGCACAAAGATTATCATAAAGACAAAAAAAGAAAGTTGGAGAAATTTCTGTGGGAAATTGAGCAAATATTCAGAGCTTTCAGATGTGTATAACCAAATTCAAAGAATGAATGGAATTCGAAGTAAAAGTAAGTGTATACCTGATCTTATTGTAAACAATGAAATGGAGGTCTCCAACTTAGGAAATACCGCCATTTTAGCAAAAGAATTCCAAAAGGTCAGTAGTGACATGAATCAAAACAATGAGTGTCATGAGCAAAAAAGGAGGTTTATTGAGGAAAAGTGTGAACTATTAAATGGCCAGGAAAAAAATACTGATGATGTGTTAAACAAAAAATTTAGTATTCTGGAGCTTATTGCAGCCATTAGAAAAAGGAATAACACAGCTCTAGGTAAAGATAATACAAGTAATGAAATGCTTTAACACTTGTCAGAAGGGCATCTAAAGATTCTTCTGCAGTTATATAATGATATATGTGGAAAAGGACGGCTGCCAGTAGAAAGGAAACAAGCACTGGTGATACCAATTAGGAAATCAGGTAAGGTACAAATGAGACCTGATGCTTATAGTCCTACTGCCTTCATATCATGTATAGGAAAAATGAAAAGGGTAAAATGAGTGGAGTACTTGGGGAAAAATGATGTTATGACTGAGGTACAAAGTGGTTTCAGAACAGGAAGATGCACAGTTGACAATAAGGCACGACTAGAAACGAAGATACAAAAAACAAGAAAGACTAAGAACCTTATGATAACAGTCTTCCTGAATACTGAAAAAGCACATGACATGCTATAGAGGGAAGGGTTCCTATATAAACTAGCCAAGATTGGAATAAAAGGGAGAATTTTTTGATGGATAAGGGACTTTTTATGTGGCAGAACTATACAAGTCCAAGTAGGAACAGCTTTATCAAAAACCTACATGTTTACAAATGGAATTCCACAAGGCAGTATTATCAGCCCTACTTTGTTGTCCATTATGATAAATGAACTACCAGAGAGTGTGCAGACAGGTATAGGTATTTTCCTTTTTGCAGACAACTGTGCTATATGGACTACTCATAAAAAGCAAAGTAGCCATGCAAAAGCTAAATGAGGCACTCTAGAGAATTTCCAAGGATTTAAATTCTTACTTGCAAAAACTAAGGTAATGTTTTTAACCAGGAAGATGATCAGGGAAGACTGGGACTTACTTCTTTATGGTGAAAAAATTGAGGTAATTCAAAAGTTTATGTTCGTAGGAGTAGTGTTTGATTATAAATTAACTTGAAAGGTGACATAGATAATATCATACAAAAGTGTAAAAATAGGGTGAATAACTTAAAAGTGTACTTGGAAACACATGGGGTGCAGATAAGAAGTTATTGATGATGATGTATAGAGCATTGATAGACGAGTTTTAGACTATGCATGCCAAGCTTTTGGTTCAACTTCAGAGAACTCTTGGAATTGCTCCAGGCTCAAACCCCGAGATTGGCATGCAACACAATGATAACAACACCAGTGCTGTGTGTGTGCTGCCACTGGAAAAGCACCTATAAATCTAAGGATGAAACTATTAGACCTAACCTTTTGGGCAAAGGTAAAAGGGAATCATGAAAATAGAAGTTCACAACAGATTTATGTGCATTGGTGGTTGCTTAGTAGACAAAATTATATATATCGCCACAGACTTCCTCATACTATCAAGGTCAAAAAATGGGTAAAGGAGATATGTAAAAAAGAAAAATTGAGAGAACTAAAACTTTTAAGTCATGGGAAATTAAATTATAGTTGGGCAGATATTCCCCCAATTGTGGATTTTGAGTTGTATGAAAATAACAAGGGGAAAAAACCACACATGCACATTATGACTAAGGCTACATTTTAGTGACGGGTATTTTTAGTAAAAAAGTCATGGACAGGTCACGGGCAGCAAACAAAAATTCACGACCTGTGATCTGTCCATGACTTGTACTATAAACCCCTAACTAAAACTTGGGCCAGGGGTCATCTGGGGGTGTCCTGGGACCCTTGTTGGCAATGGGGGATGGGCTGGCAGTGGCACATGGCCCAGGATCCCCGCTGCAGGGGGGAGGCAGCAGTGTGCAGACCGGGACCTCCACTGGTGGTGGAGGGTGGAGGGCAGGTGGTGGTGTGCAACCCGGGACCCCCACTGGTGTGTTGGGGAGGGGTGTTTGGTGGGCTGGCAGGCTCCCTACCCTGCTCCGCATGTCCCTGCAGCTCCTACGGGAATGGAAGGCCGGGGGGGCTCTGCACACTGCCCCATCCACGAGCTCTGGCTCCGCAGCTCCCATTGGCCAGGAACTGCAACCAATGGGAGCTGCAGGGGCGGTGCCTGCAAGCAATGATAGAGCACAGAGCCCCTGGCCACTCCACTTAGGTCAGGAGCTGCAGGGTCATGCCAGCCTCTGGGGGGGACCCCCCCGGGGTAAGTATCGCCCTGCACCCAACCCCCTGGCCCAGCCCTGAGCCTCTTCCCACACAAGAAACTGCTGATGCTGCTGGCCTAGGGGCTGCCCGAGTGTTCGGGCAGCCCTGGAGCCAGCCATACTGGCCACTGCAAAAGTCACGGAGGTCACAGAAAGTCACAGAATCCGTGACTTCTGTGACCTCCATGATAGATATGCAGCCTTAATTATGACCAATGACATTTCTGAATTTATTTGTGAAAAATGGGGCCAGATTTGTCAAGACTGTACAGACAGATGAAAAGATGACAGCACGAGTAGAATGGGATCAGCCTTCTGTGTTCCCAGTCTTGGAATCTAGAAATCTCAGAAGCTATCAAATTATATGGCTGTTCTGATGGCTGAACATATGGGGATAATGTTGGCACTAACCTGAATTAGAGATATCTGACTGGCTGTAACAGTAATTTTATCTGATTGTTTGTCAGACATTATGATAATCAGAACAGGGACTTCGGAAAGCAGAAATGACTTAGTAAGTGAAATAATGTTCCTAATTATGGAAATAATACAAGCAGGTATTTGTGTAAAAATAGCATGGATCCTGGTGGATATTGGAATACCTGGAAATGACAAAACAGCAAAACAAACTCTAGAAAATGAAGTGAATATTAAGATACCCTTAAAATAGATAAATATTTTTAGAAGTGTGGCCATGAAGGAGTTTGTGAAGGATGGCAAGAACTAGGGCCTAAGGAAACAAACGAATGAAGGTTTTATGATGTATGCTCAGAAATCGAAGATAATACTGTGCTGTACTGTCATGATAGAAAAAGTGAAGTAGTTATTTTTAGAGTGTTAACAGGTCATTGTGTCTTAAATGGTAAGTTAAACGTATTAAAAAAGACATACAGATGGGCTGTGTAATGTGTGCAGAACCAAAGAAACTTCTTGATTGTGTGGCATTGTGGGCAATATTCAATGAAAAAAATGTTCCTTTATGAAAAATGGAGTTGGCTTGGAATCCAAGATTTTTCCCTAAAGGGACTAGTGAGTATATCAGAACAATGGAATGGCTGGGGTGGGGACAGGGGGTTTTGTTGCATTTCCTTAAGGATACTAGATTGAGTAAAAAGAAAAGGAGTACTTGTGGCACCTTAGAGACTAACAAATTTATTTGAGCATAAGCTTTCGTGAGCTACAGCTCACTTCATTGGATGCATTCAGTGGAAAATACAGTGCAGAGATTTATATACACAGACAACATGAAACAATGGGTGTTACCATACACATTGTAATGAGAGGGATCAGGTAAGGTGAGCTATTACCAGCAGGAGAACGGGATACAGTTCTGTGGTGACCTAGAATCCGATTTTCAACGTCTCCGACTCAAGGAATTCAAGGAATCAACACACCTCTGAACAACATACTAACCCACAGAGACCTTCCTACCAAGACTACATAAAGAAGGATTCTGGGTGGACTCCTCCTGAACTTCGAAACAACAGACTGGACTTCTACATAGAGTGCTTCTGCAGATGTGCACGGGCTGAAATTGTGGAAAAGCAGCATCACTTGCCCCATAAACTCAGCCGTGCAGAACACAATGCCATCCACAGCCTCAGAAACAACTCTGACACCATAATCAAAAAGGCTGACAAAGGAGGTGCTGTCGTCATCATGAATAGGTCGGAATATGAACAAGAGGCTGCTAGGCAGCTCTCCAACACCACTTTCTACAAGCCACTACCCTCTGATCCCACTGAGGGTTACCAAAAGAAACTACAGCATTTGCTCAAGAAACTCCCTGAAAAAGCACAAGAACAAATCCGCACAGACACACCCCAGAACCCCGACCAAGGGTATTCTATGTGCTACCCAAGATCCATAAACCTGGAAATCCTGGACGGCCCATCATCTCAGGATTGTCTGGCTAAATAGACTCCCTCCTTAGGCCCTACGCTACCAGCACTCCCAGCTATCTTCGAGACACCACTGACTTCCTGAGGAAACTACAATCCATCGGTGATCTTACTGAAAACACCATCCTGGCCACTATGGATGTAGAAGCCCTCTACACCAACATTCCACACAAAGATGGACTACAAGCCGTCAGGAACAGTGTCCCCGATAATATCACGGCAAACCTGGTGGCTGAACTTTGTGACTTTGTCCTCACTCATAACTATTTCACATTTGGTGACAATGTGTACCTTCAAATCAGCGGCACTGCCATGGGTACCCGCATGGCCCCACAGTATGCCAACATTTTTATGGCTGACTTAGAACAACGCTTCCTCAGCTCCTGTCCCCTAATGCCCCTACTCTACTTGCGCTACATTGATGACATCTTCATCATCTGGACCCATGGAAAAGAAGCCCTTGAGGAATTCTACCATGATTTCAACAATTTCCATCCCACCATCAACCTCAGCCTGGACCAATCCACACAAGAGATCCACTTCCTAGACATTACGGTGCTAATAAGCGATGATCACATAAACACCACGCTATACCGGAAACCTACTGACCGCTATGTCTACCTACATGCCTCCAGCTTTCATCCAGACCACACCACACGATCCATTGTCTACAGCCAAGCTCCACGATACAACCACATTTGCTCCAACCCCTCAGACAGAGACAAACACCTACAAGATCTCTATCAAGCGTTCTTACAACTACAATACCCACCTGCTGAAGTGAAGAAACAGATTGACAGAACCAGAAGAGTACCCAGAAGTTACCTACTACAGGACAGGCCCAACAAAGAAAATAACAGAACGCCACTAGCCATCACCTTCAGCCCCCAACTAAAACCTCTCCAACACATCATCAAGGATCTACAACCGATCCTGAAGGACAACCCATCACTCTCACAGATCTTGGGAGACAGGCCAGTCCTTGCTTACAGACAGCCCCCCAACCTGAAGCAACTACTCACCAGCAACCGCACACCCCACAACAAAAACACTAACCCAGGAACCTATCCTTGCAACAAAGCCCATTGCCAACTGTGTCCACATATCTATTCAGGGGACACCATCACAGGGCCTAATCACATCAGCCATACTATCAGAGGCTCGTTCACCTGCACTTCTACTAATGTGATATATGCCATCATGTGCCAGCAAAGCCCCTCTGCCATGTACATTGGTCAAACTGGACAGTCTCTACGTAAAAGAATAAATGGACACAAATCAGATGTCAAGAATTATAACATTCAAAAACCAGCTGGAGAACACTTCAATCTCTCTGGTCACTTGATTACAGACGTAAAAGTGGCAGTTCTTCAACAAAAAAACTTCAAAAACAGACTCCAATGAGAGACTGTTGAATTGGAATTAATTTGCAAACTGGATACAATTAACTTAGGCTTGAATAGAGACTGGGAGTGGATGGGTCATTACACAAAGTAAAACTATTTCCCCATGTTTATTCCCCCCTCCACCCTTCACCGTTCCTCAGATGTTCTTGTCAATTGCTGGAAATGGCCCACCTTGATTATCACTACAAAAGGGGATTTTCCCCCCTCTCTCCTGCTGGTAATAGCTCAATCTTACCTGATCACTCTCGTTACAGTGTGTATGGTAAAACCCATTGTTTCATGTTCTCTGTGTATATAAATCTCCGCACTGTATTTTCCACTGAATGCATCCAATGAAGTGAGCTGTAGCTCACGAAAGCTTATGCTCAAAAAAATTTGTTAGTCTCTAAGGTGCCACAAGTACTCCTTTTCTTTTTGCGGATACAGACTAACACGGCTGCTACTCTGAAACCTGTAGATTGAGTAAAAGGCTATAAACAAACAACAAATAAAACTTAGCTAGAAATGAATGAAGAAAGTGGTGGTCATGGACTTGTATGATGAGTCTGCTGCACCAAAAAAACAAAGACAAAGATCAGGGCAGACTGGAGAAGAGGCAGGAGGTAACTGTGCCTCTCTACATGAGGGGAGTCTCACTAAGAGCCTGAAGGGCATGGATCAGTGTCCATGTCATGTTCCCTGTCACTGCCCAGCCCAGGCCAGGGAAGCTAATGATCCAACCAGTGGACCAAATTCAGTGATGAAGCCTGATCACATGCCACCTGGAGCACGTTGCACATACACTCAGAAGAAGACTACGAGCCTGACAGCCAGAACAACCACCTGGGGAGAAGCATTGTGTCCCTGACTGAGAGAGAGACAATTGAGGGGACTGGGAGCACCCAGCAGTAAGTGAACTTTACTGTTTCATCATAAGGGCATTGTGGGGCTAGGACCCCTCCAACCTTACATCCATAACTACCCAGAGGGACCTGAGGCTATGGCAGAATGCTGCAAAACGTCCACAAGGGGGTGCTACTCCAGGCGAGACACTACAGACTGTTTGGACTATTGGGGCTATGCCCCAAACAGAAGGGACGTAGGTAGAAAGTAGCCCAGGGCAGTTGACTTAGACTCTGCCTGGCCCTGGACTGGGAACCAGTGGACAGGAAGGGCCTGGGTCCCCCTAGCATATTCCTTTAAGAGCTGAGGCCCAGATGTGGGTGGAGAAAAGAAGGTTCCCGGCTTAAGGTCAGGAACCAGACACCTCTGCTGCCCCGTCAGTGAAGCAAGCGGCTTGAAGTCAGGTGTATTAATCACTAGGCTGCCTAGTCCTCCAAGCACCCTATCACAGTGATCTTACTGACTGTAGCAACTGGAGAGGAGTTACACTACTCTCTGTTGTAGAGAAAGTCTTCTGCAGTGTGATACTATACAAGATAAAAGAGACAGTGGATGCAATGCTTACGGAAGAATGGGCTGGCTTCCAGCCCAAGAGATCCTGTGCAGTTCAGATAGTCACACTAGAGCCATCAAAGAAGAATGTATAGAATGGCAGACTCCCCATAATATCAGTTTCATTGATTTTCAAAAGGCATTTGGTGGCCTGCACAGGCATACATTGTGGAATATTCCTTAGTGTTATGGAATTCCAGTTAAAGTAATCAACATCATCTAGGCTATGTACTGTGATGCAAGGAGTTCTATAAGGGTGAACAATCTGAGAAGTGAGTGGTTCACTACGGACACTGGCATGAAACAGGGATGCATTCTATCTCTGCTGTTGTTTGGCATTGCCATAGACTGAATAATTAGCATCACAAACACTGGTCTAGCATAGGAAGATTGCAAAGTAAGACCTAGACTTTGCTGATGATATCACACTATTGAGTGACACCCCCGAAAATTTACAAACAAAAACAGACAGCTTGGCAAAAAGGGCCAACCAGGGCTCAAAATCACTTATACCAAAACAAATACCTTTGAAAACCAGACATCACGCAGTATTATATTAGAAGGCAAAAACATCAAGAAAGTAGAACAGTTCATTTACCTGGGCAGCACCATACTAGCCAATGAAGACCTCAAAAAAGAAGTGACATCCAGGATAGGAAAGGTATCTGCAGCATGCACTAAACTAAACGTATGGAAATTGAAGATACACAGCAGCAGAACAAAACTGAAAATTTTCAACTCAGATGTAATCTCAGTGCTAACCTACAACTCTGAGAGCTAGAGATCTATTAAAATGTTAAACAGAAAACTAGATGCCTTGGAAAATAAGTGCCTGTGAAAGACTCTGGGCATTGGATGGAGAGATATTATCACTAACAAAGAGATCTTAGAAATCACCAACTAGCAGCTCCTCTCCACTAGAATCAGAAGGAAGCACTGGACTTATCTGGGGCATGTACTCTGGACATTAACATGCAGACTCCCATATGAAGCTGTCAAGTGGAAATCAACTGGTGTGAAGAAATGAGGGTGCCCAAGAGAAGCCTTAAGAAGAACCCTTAGCAAGGCAGGGCAGAACAGTTGATCAGAAATATGCTTTTAATATAAAACTCTGTTTTATCCTGAACTAGGTGAAATCCCCAATAATAGGCCAATGCTTTTGTAAAGCCCTTCAAGGAATTTCTGAGGAAAACTTTATGCCAATTCATAATAAATATACTCCTAGCTGTAATCATTCACAATCCTTAGTGAAGAACTAAATACAAACTTAACAATAAGGGCCAGATTCTGATACCCTTACTTATCTTGAACAGTATTTTATTCCACAAGTACATACATTGATTTCAAGTGGACTACCTGACGAAATCCCACTCAATGAGTACTTGAGTTCTACTCAGTGTGAGTATGGGTGGCATAAATTGCTCCCACCTGCTTAGTTCTAGCCTCTGCCCCACCCCCAAATCTGGAGCCCCTCCCACATCCCTGAACCCCTCAGTCCCACCCCAGAGCCCACAGCCCCACCTGGAGCCCTCCCCCCTGCACCCTAACCCCTTGCCCACCCCAGAGCCCCCACTGACACCCTGAACCCCTCTGCCCCACCCCCCAGCCTGGAGCCCCCTCCTGCAGCCCAAACCCCTCATCCCCAGCCCCACTCCAGAGCCCTCACCCCCAGTTAGAGCCTGCACCCCTCCCACACCCCAGCCCTGTGAAAGTGAGTGAGGGTGAAGGACAGCGAGCTACTGAGGGAGGGGGAATGTAGTGAGCAGGGGGCAGGGTCTCGGGAAGGGGCATGGCTAGGGTGTTCAGTTTTGTGTGATTAGAAAGTTGGCAACCCTAATTGATGCTTGAAGTTAGTGAAGTAAGTAAGTGAAGTTTTTTTCTTTTGAACTTACTAAGCCTTGAATTTTTCTGCTGTATTGATTGTTGTTGTAGGTGATCGCTTCTCACAGCAGAACTGTGTTTAAAATTCTCTAAGGTGGGGCTCTGCTCAAACTTTATTAACTATATTTTACTGTAGAGAGGCATTTTATTTAGGTCTTACTGAGTTTATGTGGGTATAGTCTCCTGTGCTTCTGCACCCCCAGGACCCTTGGAGCAGGGGGACTGTGTCAGGGGCAGGTCCCCAGTCTCCTGGCCAAGGCTTACTCACAGTCCCGGTCTTCTCCTTGCAAATTGCTCTGCTTCAGGAGCTACTGACTATCTGCCTTCCTGCAGCCAATCTATCCTTTTCTCTTTCTCCCTGCCTGACTGCCTGCCAGAGCTCCCTTTTAAACAGATCCTCCATAGGGAGCATGCCTGGCAGCTGCTGAGGGCTGGGGCCTTCTTGTCCAAAAACTTTTCCATCACTCCTTTAACCTTAGTGTGAGGTCTCCAAACCCTATCACAGCCATCTGCAGAATGGTTAGAGTAGTGGTTCCCAATCTGTAGTCCGTGGGCATTTGCTGTGATGCACGAAGAGCTGTCTGGTCACATAATGCTGGATGTTCTTGTTTCCTGCTGCTAAAATCACATGAAAAGAAGCTCAAGTCACAACTCAGAGCTTGAGGATGATATAACTTATTAGACCTATAGACACAGAAGAATGAAATGAACGTGAACCAAATTGGCAACATTTGGGCCTAATTAAAAAAAGATTGAATTTCAAATACACTGAGCATAGAGACTCTTTATGTGGTAGTGGAATCAGAGGAAAGCAGGCAATCGGACAAAGGAAGGGTCTCTGTAATCAGAGCATGCTTGTCCTTCAACAGTGGTCAAATTTATCCATACTATTACTTGATGAAGTCAGTGAAGTTACACCATGAATTTGGCCCACGATGCCTGGCTACCTAGCTATCTGTATCCATGGCAATTCCTATATTAGGAGCCTTTGTCAAACCAAGCTAGAAGCAGACAAACAGACTCTCTTTACTACATTTAAGCCTGTCTCATTATGGGCTAAATGCTACCCCTGGTGAAGGTGGCCATTGTAACTAGGATCAGAAGGAAAGCTGACACAAAAATGTATCTTGATGACGAGCATGTGTTGGGGGGGGGGGCGGTTGTGCTTTGGAGTAGATTTAAAAAAGCGTAGCTAATGTTTAAGAATAGGATGCCACCACCGTGACTGGAGAGGCCAAAATGCTCATGCAACATCTGTTGGTAGGCAGCCTGCAAAGCTTATTTCCTGTTGGACTTTACTCGATTTCTTGCTAGTTATCTCAAACCAGACCTTCCCCTTTTTGCCTATCAGCACTATGCAAATTCTTCTCTCAATGGATTATTTAAATAGTGTGACAAAGTTCCTCCTCTACCTTGGTGGGTCTTGCGCTTACTGGCGGATTTGCTCGCCTCGGAGATTCACGGCAGCCCTCAGATTGGCCGTTTTTGTGAACCCACAGTCCAGGTCAACTTCTCTGGTATCAAGTAGGGAGTTGTGGAAGATGGAGGAACCCGGGCCCGCCCTCTCCTCCAGGTTCCAGCCCAAGGCCCTGTGGATTGCAGCTATCTACAGAGGCTCCTGTAACAGCTGTGTGACAGCTACAACTCCCTGGGCTACTTCCCCATGGCTTCCTCCCAACACCTTTTTTATTCTCACCACAAGTCCTACCTCCTGATGACTGATAATGCTTGTACTTCTCAGTCTTCCAGTAGTACGCCTTCTTACTCTCAGCTTTTTGCACCTCTTGCTCCCAGCTCCTCACACGCACACCACAAACTGAAGTGAGCTCCTTTTTAAATCCAGGCGCCCTGATTAGCCTGCCTGTCTTAATTGATTCTGGCAGCTTCTTGATTGGCTGCAGGTGTTCTAATCAGTCTATCTGCCTTAATTGTTTCCAGAAAGTTCCTGATTGTTCTGGAACCTTCCCTGTTACCTTTCCCATGGAAAAGGGACCTACTTAACCTGGGGCTAATATATCTGCCTTCTATCACTCTCCTGTAGCCATCTGGTCCGATCCTGTCACAATAGTCACAGTTCTGTCATTACGAGCTGCTCTTCTGCTCACCGCCCACATAGAACAGTCACACAAAACCGAAGCTGTGGCCAAATGAAAGGCACAGGATGTAGTATCTTAATGGGAGTGAATCCAAGCATACACACAGGTGCAGGGCTAGTGTTTTTTACTTGCAGAGCTCCAACACTCTACTCAACTTTTTCAAGTGCATGGACCAGCCTAAGATACAGCACCCATTATTACACAGGTCATCTAAAGTTACTTATGTTTTATGATCCACTCTTATCACACTGGAAATTATTTCCCCCATTATTTATGGACTCCTAAAACCTAGGTTTCAACAGTTTTAGTGTGGAAATGGTGAAATTCACCCCAATGGTGAGAGCCTCCATGGGTATTCTACAAAACTAGACACCTGCAGCTGGCCCATGCCAGTTGACTCAGGCTCATGGGGTTCACAGGACTATTTCATTGCTGTGTAGACTTCCAGACTCAGGCTGGAGCCTCAGCTCTGAGACTCTCCCACCTCACAAGGTCCTAGAGCCTATGGTCCAGCCCAATCCCAGAAGTCTACACAGCAATGAAACAGCCCTGCATCCCCAGCCCGAGTCAGCTGGCATGAGCCAGTTGTAGGTTTTTCTTTGTTGTGTAAACATACCCCATAAGTCCCTCCACACTTCTTGAGTCACATGGCATGTCAGGGTTTTGATATCTGAGCAGCTGCATGAAGTGGCCTCTTTACCTCATGTGTGCTGAGATTAGGTATCTCTATATTGGCAGTCCACAAACTGGTGCAGAGGATGGCAAGGGAAAAATAATGGTGCCAACTCAGGAAAAAGGGCCACAAAACCAATCTTTATGAAGAGCCAGCAGCCCAAGCACTCCTTTCACTTGCCATGAAGGGGATATGGTTGCTATCACAGCCCATAAGCAGGAGCCTAGGCCTCAGGTTGGGGGATGGATTTTTGTTTCCCCAATTCCTACACACTTCGTCCACCTGATCATTTAGCTGCATAAGAGGATGCATGCACATTCACCTGAGGTGTGTAAAAGCACACACATTTCATGCATTTATGCACATCCAGTTTTTTTTTTAAAAAAACCTAGTTCCTTATTTTTACGTGAAAGAGACAAATTCATCCTGCTTCTCTTAGGTAACTGTCTAGCAAAGTATGGTACATAGTCCTCAAGTGGGTGATGGGGTTGGGTAGTGGTGTGGAACATGGATAGACCTCTCAATTTTTCTCCAAAGTCTCAGTTTTATTTATTTATTTTTAAAGTGACTCTCTAGCTGTTACAGTTGTGAAGAAAACATTCACAATGTGAAACTACTATAAATGCTGCACTTCCTGAGTTTGCAGTAAGCCTGAAACAATAGCTCTGAGGTACAAACTATCCCATTCATTTCCATGGGTGCTAATGGGGATACCAGTTATGATACCTTAAAATCAGAATTGTTAAGTAAGGAGAAGTAATATTATATTATGATGGTGTACACCAGTGCTTCCCAAAGTGCGTGTTTGTGGGGGAAATGTGAAGGGGGTGTGTGCCCCACACTGGCCCTGAAGGGGTTAATGTGGACCCAGGAGTCCAATTAACATACCTGACAGCACCTTTAAGATAGGGAAAGCCAGGCTTAATAGATGCTAGAGCCCAGCTGGGGAGGGGCTGGGTGGTGATTATAAAGCCAGGAAATTTGTAGCAGATAGGGGCTTATGACACTGAGAATTTCAATGTAACAAAGGGATTGAGAGCATCAGCAGCTACTGTACTCATACCTAAGATTTTGAAGTACCCCAAAACTATGGTGGACTGAGAAGCGCAAAGTGACAGTTAAATAAAGGAACAAAGCCTATAAAAAAGAAAAAGAAAAACAAAAGAGACCCCTATAAAATAGTAAGGCAATAGCACAAAGAATTATTTAAAAAAAAATCAAAGAAAGTAAGTTGTAGGAAGTGCTGTGGGCAGATAAACAAAGATACCAAGACATCAGAAATATACAGGAAAATTAGAAGAATGAATGGAATAAAATGGAATAAAAGCCACATCCCAGGTCTTACAGTGACTGACAACATCCTTAGAAGTTCTGGAAATGAGAAAAGCATAAGTTTTAGCAGAAACTTTTCAAGGGGTGAGTAATGAAGAAGCCAAAGTGAAGTGTTCCACCAGATTAAAAGACAATTAATTGAAGAGAATCATAATCAATGATGTAGTTGGGCATAAACGTGAAGATACTATACTGAATGAATGGTTTTGTATGTAAGAACTTAAGAAAGCTATTGAAATCAGCAAGAATACATCCCCAGGTAATGATGATAAATGTAACAAAGTTTAAATATCTCTGTGAAAGCAATTTGAGGGATGTCTTGGAATTATTTGACATATATGGGGAAAAGGAGTGTAGGGCAGAAACGTGAAATAGTAATGCAATATGAAAACCAGACCAACTATCCAAGTGAATTTCTACAACAAGCCAATTGCCCTCACGTCCTTTCTGGGTACAATTATGGCGAGAATCATAGAATCATAGAATATAAGGGTTGGAAGGGACCCCAGAAGGTCATCTAGTCCAACCCCCTGCTCGAAGCAGGACCAATTCCCAGTTAAATCATCCCAGCCAGGGCTTTTGTCAAGCCTGACCTTAAAAACCTCTAAGGAAGGAGATTCTACCACCTCCCTAGGTAACGCATTCCAGTGTTTCACCACCCTCTTAGTGAAAAAGTTTTTCCTAATATCCAATCTAAACCTCCCCCACTGCAGCTTGAGACCATTACTCCTCGTTTTGTCATCTGCTACCATTGAGAACAGTCTAGAGCCATCCTCTTTGGAACCCCCTTTCAGGTAGTTGAAAGCAGCTATCAAATCCCCCCTCATTCTTCTCTTCTGCAGGCTAAACAATCCCAGCTCCCTCAGCCTCTCCTCATAACTCATGTGTTCCAGACCCCTAATCATTTTTGTTGCCCTTCGCTGGACTCTCTCCAATTTATCCACATCCTTCTTGAAGTGTGGGGCCCAAAACTGGACACAGTACTCCAGATGAGGCCTCACCAATGTCGAATAGAGGGGAACGATCACGTCCCTCGATCTGCTCGCTATGCCCCTACTTATACATCCCAAAATGCCATAGGCCTTCTTGGCAACAAGGGCACACTGCTGACTCATATCCAGCTTCTCGTCCACTGTCACCCCTAGGTCCTTTTCCGCAGAACTGCTGCCTAGCCATTCGGTCCCTAGTCTGTAGCTGTGCATTGGGTTCTTCCGTCCTAAGTGCAGGACCCTGCACTTATCCTTATTGAACCTCATCAGATTTCTTTTGGCCCAATCCTCCAATTTGTCTAGGTCCTTCTGTATCCTATCCCTCCCCTCCAGCATATCTACCACTCCTCCCAGTTTAGTATCATCCGCAAATTTGCTGAGAGTGCAATCCACACCATCCTCCAGATCATTTATGAAGATATTGAACAAAACCGGCCCCAGGACCGACCCTTGGGGCACTCCACTTGATACCGGCTGCCAACTAGACATGGAACCATTGATAACTACCCGTTGAGCCCGACAATCTAGCCAGCTTTCTACCCACCTTATAGTGCATTCATCCAGCCCATACTTCCTTAACTTGCTGACAAGAATACTGTGGGAGACCGTGTCAAAAGCTTTGCTAAAGTCAAGAAACAATACATCCACTGTTTTCCCTTCATCCACAGAACCAGTAATCTCATCATAAAAGGCGATTAGATTAGTCAGGCATGACCGTCCCTTGGTGAATCCATGCTGGCTGTTCCTGATCACTTTCCTCTCATGCAAGTGCTTCAGGATTGATTCTTTGAGGACCTGCTCCATGATTTTTCCAGGGACTGAGGTGAGGCTGACTGGCCTGTAGTTCCCAGGATCCTCCTTCTTCCCTTTTTTAAAGATTGGCACTACATTAGCCTTTTTCCAGTCATCCGGGACTTCCCCCGTTCGCCACGAGTTTTCAAAGATAATGGCCAATGGCTCTGCAATCACAGCCGCCAATTCCTTCAGCACTCTTGGATGCAACTCGTCCGGCCCCATGGACTTGTGCACGTCCAGCTTTTCTAAATAGTCCCTAGCCACCTCTATCTCCACAGAGGGCTGGCCATCTCTTCCCCATTTTGCGGTGAATGGTGAATGAAAGATTGGTTTCCTTTGTGGAAAACAATGGCATTATGGATAAGGTGCAGAGTGGTTTTAGGAGAGGAAGATGCACCATTGATAACACTGTTAAATTAGAAACTGAAATAGAAAAAAGTATGAGGCACAAAGGTTTCATGATAGCTGTCTTTCTTGATATTGAAAAGGCATATGACATGCTATGGAGGGAAGGCCTATGGTACAAAAGAGTTGCACTAGGCCTAAGGGAAAGAATGTATCACTGGATTAGAGATTTTTGAGTAAAAGGACCATGCAGGTCAGAGTTGGGAGGGTTATGTCAAATACATATACAGTAACTCCTCACTTGAAGTCGTCCGGGTTAACGTTGTTTCATTGTTACATTGCTGATCAGTTAGGGAACATGCTCATTTAAAGTTGCACAATGCTCCCTTATAATGTTGTTTGGCAGCCGCCTGCTTTGCCCACTGCTTGCAGGAAGAGTAGCCTGTCGCAGCTAGCTGGTGGGGGCTTGGAACCAGGGTGGACCAGCTGCCCCCCTATCAGCTCCCCGCTCCCCTCAGTTCCCTGTGCGGCAGTCACCCAGCAGGCTACCAATTGCCAGTAGTTCAGCTGTCCCTCCCCCCACTGCCATGTGCTGCTCCTGCCCTCTGCCTTGGAGCTGCTCCTGGGAGCCTCCTGCTTGCTGTGTGGAGTGGGGTGGGGGGCAAAGAGGGGGCTAATGTCTGGGTGTCCCCCTGCTCCTGCCCCCTCTTACCCATTCTCCATATAGAGCAGGGTGGGGACACGACAGGGCTCAGGACGGAGAGAGTTTGCTGGCTGCAGCTGCTGTCTCAACTTCCTGATCTACTTAAAAAGGCAGTGTACTTAGAGTGGGGTCAGCGTACTTAAAGGGGCAATGCGCATCTCTCTCTCACACACAGGGTGTGTGTCTCTGTCTGCTATGCTGTCTCCCCTCCCTCCATTCGTGCTGCCTTGTAGAATGTTAGGCTACATTAACAAGAATGTGTTAACACTTGAGGGCTCAGAAGAATGTAGTTCATCATTTAGCAGTAAGGCATTCCCTGGGAAATATCCCACCCTCTTCAACCCTCTAACTTCACCATCTCAACCAAGCTTCACAGTCATCATTGCTGTGTACAGTATTAAATTGTTGGTTTAAAATTTATATTGTCTGTGTGTGTGTGTGTATATATATATATATATATATAGTGTATAACTATATATAAAATATAGTTTTTTGTCTGGTGAAAAACATTTCCCTGGAACCTAACTCTCCCACCCCCCCGGCATTTATATTAATTCTTATGGGGAAATTGGATTCGCTTAACATCGTTTCACTTAAAGTCACATTTTTCAGAAACATAACGACAACGTTAAGCGAGGAGTTACTGTAATACTAAAAATGGTACACCACAGGGAAGTGTTATCAGCCCGACCTTATTTAATATTATGATAAATGATTTCTCAATACAAATAAGTTCTGGGGTAGGTTCACTCTATTCAGAGATGATTGTGCTCTGTGGGTTAGGAGCAGGAATACTGAGGTGGCAGAAAAGAGAATCAATAGAGCATTAGAAGAGTCCTCTGCCTGGGGAAATACATGGGGTTTCAAGTTTTCCATTGCTAAAACCAAAGGATTGCTCTTCACAAAAAGGAAAATTACAAAGGAATGTAAACTGTGTCTGTATGGAGAATAGATATAGTTAAAAGGTTCAAATTCTTAGGGTAATATTTGATACTAAGTTATTTTGGAAAGATCATATAAACCATATTAAAGATAAATGTACAGGAAGGATTAACCTACTTAAAAGGCTTTCCGGGACTAATTGTAGGGTGGATAAGAAAACACTGGTGATGGTACACAGAACCTTAATCAGCCCATTGTTGTCTATGGCTGCCAAGCTTTTGAGTCATCATGAAATTCTGAACTTAAAAAATTAGATTTAATAAAAAGCCAGGCACTATGAATTGTGTGTGGTGCATTTCTTACAACACCTATGTGCACACTCCAGGTAGCTTTTAGTGAAATGCCAGTTACACTACGAATTAAACTACTGGACTTAACTTTCTGGGCCAAAGGTAATAACAATGGCAATGATGAAAGTACCAAACAAACTTATGAGGATGTGGTGGAATTTGATAGGCCAACTATAGCATACTATATTGGAACTGCACATGCCATTTGACTTAAAGTGTGGATGTAGGAGTTGAACTACAAGGAAAAGCTGAATGAAGTCAAAACTTTCAGTCATTGGTAAAATTAGTTATGGATAGAAATTTGCATGTCCAAATGTGAATTTAGATTTATTTTATAAATTCAAGGGGAGAAAAGAGACCGTAGGTATTAAAAAATGAAGTATACCAGTATATATATGAAAGGTGGAGTCAATCTTGTCAAATATATATAGATGGGTCCAAAAAAAGAAAAATAGGCAAAATAGGGATGGCATATTGTATACCAAAATTAGGAATTAGTATATCTAAAAAGAATCTGCTTTTGCAGTGGTAATGACAGCTGAACTCGTAGCACTAATGCTAACCTTAAATTGGATCTGGGATGTACACCCAGCAGCAGTGGTCATTTTTCAGATTCAGTCTCAGGCCTTATGGTGACATAACAACAGAGTTAGTACAGCTGGGGATACAAGTAGCAGTACCTTGGATCCCAGCATGTCGGGATAACGGAATGAAATGGCAGACAGAGCAGCTAAAAACCCTGTAAGAAATGGAAGGGTTGACATAGAAATATTGTTGAGTGAACAAAGAAAAGGAGTACTTGTGGCACCTTAGAGACTAACCAATTTATCTGAGCATGAGCTTTTGTGAGCTACAGCTCACTTCATCAGAAAGCTCATGCTCAAATAAATTGGTTAGTCTCTAAGGTGCCACAAGTACTCCTTTTCTTTTTGCGAATACAGACTAACACGGCTGTTCCTCTGAAACCTGTTGAGTGAACAGGAATTCAAAAGCCTAATATAGAAAAATTTAAAAAGAGGAATGATAAAAAATGTGGATTAATGAAAAAAGATGAAATATATATATATATATATATAAATTGTGCTCTAGAGTTGAGGATAATGACACACTTCAGGGCCTGGATAGGACTAATGAAGTGCTTTTGTTTAGGCACCTCAGTGGCCATTGTGGCATAAACAAAAATCTTTTTTAATAAAAAAAAGACACAAGGATGGACAATGTGCACTCTGTAAGGTGGAAGAAACAACTGATCCCCTTTTATGTGTATGCAAGGGCTTTGCTAAAGTAAGGGGAAAGTTTTCTGAGGCATTCAAATGTCTTGAATTATGTTATTTAGTAAAACTGTCAGGAAAATGGGGTAGCATAACAAAGTCGATGTTACATTACTTGAAGGACACGGTGGAGTGAAAGAATATAAACCATTAAATATTTAGGAATGATAGTTCGTGGCAGCTATAAATGTTCACTCAAGTCTGTTTCACTATTAAAAATAACGAAAGAAAAGACAGAAAGAAAAGGGCTGCAGGGAGAGAGTCTGCAGTCACTCTCTTGGAGGTAGAAGAGGTAGGAAGTGGTCCAGAGAGGCTGTAAGGCATCTGAGGGAGTAAACCTTGGCTGTCAGCTACAGTGGGCTCGAATCCTGAAAAGAAGGAAGGCCTGGGTTCCCCTACCAGCCACCAAGAAAGATAGAGTGAAGCACCCTGAGTCAGGGAAGACCTGCTGTAAGGTCATTGGACTATAGTTTGGTTGAACTCTGTTACCCTAGAAGGGGTGACTAAAGTGTGATGTGGCAGACATGAGGCAAACTCAGGTGGCTGCCTCAGATGCCAGACTGTGGGGGGGCGCCACTAGCACCCAGAGTGTAAAAAATTGTGTCTGCTGCTGGTGCATATGTATTCTCTCTGCTCTAGATGCACAGAGATGGTGGAGTGCTGTGCTGGAGGAAAAGGAGCAGAAGAGATAAAACAGGCAGGCAGGAGAAAAGGTGAGAGGGAATAACAGAAAGCAGCAGGAGCTGCAGGGAGAGAGAGGTTTCAGAGTAGCAGCCGTGTTAGTCTGTATTTGCAAAAAGAAAAGGAGTACTTGTGGCACCTTAGAGACTAAGCAATTTATTTGAGCATAAGCTTTCGTGAGCTACAGCTCACTTCATCGAATGCATACTGTGGAAAATACAGATGATGTTCTTATACATACAAACCATGAAAAAATGGGTGTTTACCACTACAAAAGGTTTTCTCTCCCCCCACCCCACTCTCCTGCTGGTAATAGCTTATGTAAAGTGATCACTCTCTTTACAATGTGTATGATAATCAAGGTGGGTCATTTCCAGCACAAAGTGATCACTTTACATAAGCTATTACCAGCAGGAAAGCGGGGGGGGGGGGGGAGAGAAAACCTTTTGTAGTGATAATCACCCATTTTTTCATGGTTTGTGTGTATAAAAACATCTTCTGTATTTTCCACAGTATGCATCCGATGAAGTGAGCTGTAGCTCACGAAAGCTCATGCTCAAATAAATTGGTTAGTCTCTAAGGTGCCACAAGTACTCCTTTTCATTTTAGGGAGAGAGAGGACGAGGAGCCTCTTATCTACCTCTCTAGCACCCCCAGGAGCCTGGACTGATTAACACCAGCTTCTCAGGGAGCTTCCTGTTTCCTGCTGCTTCCCTGAACCCACTTGAGGAGAACAGGCAGTCAACTGAAGTAGTAGGAACCAGTTAGGCACTTAAGGCGTTGATATCTTCCCTCACTCAGGCCCTGCTACCAGCCTGCTTATTTGTCCCCTTCCATAGAGTGTTGAGAGCCACTAGAGCTGGGACAGAACAGCACTCATGAGTGAAAGAAGAAAACGCCCCTCCGGGGCAGCATTCAGAAAAAGAAAGAAAGCAAAGGAAGCTTTTCTATCTAAGCAGGAAGGAGCTCTCTTGAGATACATAGACACAAATGTTCACGGTGAGCCTTCCGGCCCCAGTGAGGATGTGAGTGGTGAGGAGATGCCTGATCTTCCAGTTAGTCAGAGTGCAGGTGACCGGGCAGCTACTGCAGCATCCATATCTCCATCTCAAATGGATGTAACCCTGCACATTCCTGCAGAAAAGTGTAGATCAGAGAAGAGTGTGGTGGAGGCGCAAGAAACAGCTGCTGCTGAGTTTAGTTCCTTAAGTCAAGATGATCCAGAACTGTGGACCCACTTGAGCAGTAGCCTGAGGGACTTCCTTGTACTGAATGGGCCACAGCAAGTGAAAAACTTCATGTTCCCCAAAGACAATGAAAATAGAAGTTTCCATCCAACACATTACTGGCGTGAAATCCCCAATGGTGACAAAGTGGAGAGGGCATGGCTTATGTACTCAAAAACCCAAAATGCTGCATACTGTTTTTGTTGCAAACTCTTCCAGTCTAATGTTCCAGGCACACTGGGTTCTACAGGAACAAAGGACTGGAAAAATCTGGCTAGAAATCTGGCATGCCATGAGAAGGCAGCAAATCACCAGAGAGCACTCCATAGGTGGAAAGAGCATGAGATGAGACTAAGGTTAAAGGCCACCGTAGATGATCAGCATCAAGAGATGATTGCATCAGAGTCTCTTTACTGGCAAAATGTTCTGAAAAGGCTCATTGCCATTGTGAGAATGCTTGCTGCCCAAAACTGAGCACTGTGGGGCACTTCAGATCAGCTGTATATGCCAAACAATGGTAACTTGTTTATTCCCCCACCCCCCACTGTTCCTCAGACGTTCTTGTCGACTGCTAGAAATGGCCCACCTTGATTGTCACTACAAAAGTTTTTTCCCCCCCACTCTCCTGCTGGTAATAGCTCACCTTAAGTGATCACTCTCTATACAGTGTGTATGGTAACACCCATTGTTTCATGTTCTCTGTGTATATAAATCTCCCCACTGTATTTTCCACTGAATGCATCCGATGAAGTGAGCTGTAGCTCACGAAAGCTTATGCTCAAATAAATTTGTTAGTCTCTAAGGTGCTACAAGTACTCCTTTTCTTTTTGCAAATACAGACTAACACGGCTGCTACTCTGAAACTTTCCTTAAAATTGTGGAGCTGATGGCTGAGTTTGATGCTGTACTCCAGGAGCATCTAAGAAGTGTCACACCCAAGAAATGAACACACACCACTACCTTGGAAAAACAATTGAAAATGAGATCATACAGTTACTGGCAACAAAAGTCAAACAGAAGATTGTGGCAGATCTGAAGTCTGTTATTCTGGATTGCACACCTGACATCAGCCATATGGAACAAATTACTTTAATGGTGCATTTTGTAAGCACAAGAGAACCTAGTGAAAATGTCCCTGCAATGGTGACTGTCAGAGAGCATTTTCTAGAATTTATTGACATTGATGATACTACAGTACCTGGTATGACAAATGTGCTTCTGATAAAGCTGGAAGATACGGGAATTGCGATAGCTGACACAAGAGGTCAGGGCTATGATAATAGTGCCAACATCAGAGGAAAGAACAGAGGATAGATCCGAGAGTTAAACCCTCAAGCTTTTTTTGTCCCATGCATTCATGTTCTCATTCATGTTCTCATTCTTTAAACTTGGTGGTTAGTGATGCAGCATCAGCTTCTAGTGAGGCTGCTGAATTTTTTAATGTAATTCAAAGCATCTATGTATTTTTCTCTGCATCAACGGCAAATTTTGGAGCAACATCTGGGAACATCCTCTCTGACACTGAAACCACTGAGTGACACACAACGGGAAAGTCAAGTGGAGGCGGTAAAGCCTATCAAACACCAAATTAGGAAAATTGATGATGCCATAGTTGCCATTATGGAGGATAATGCTATGACAGGAACTGTTCATTGGAGAACAGTGGCAGAGGGAAATGGAATCACCAGAAACATACATAACTTCAAATTTCTGTGTGGCTTAGTGTTGTGGCATGACATACTGTTAGAAATAAATGTTGTAAGCAAGAGCCTCCAAGGTATTGACCTTGATATATCTGGAGCAATGGAACAAATGGACAAAGCAAAGTCATACCTACATCTTACCAGTCAGATGAGGGATTTCAAAACGTTCTGAAGAGTGCACAGAAGTTGGCAGAGGAAGCTATTTTCTGAAGCTATTTTCCCACCCATTCAAGAATACAAGAGTCACCGAAGAAGAAGACATTTTGATTACGAGGCACGGGATAATCCCATAAGAAACTGCAAACAACAATTCAAAGTTAAATTCTTTAACCAGGTGCTAGATTGTGCAATACAGTCAGTTGAAGAATGTTTCATGGAGCTCAAGGAACACAGCAATATATCTGGGATGTTGTATGTTATTCCAAAACTCCTCACTATACCTGAAGAAGACCTGCACCAGCAATGCAGGGCACTAGAGACAGTGTTGACACATGATGACATGCGCAATATTGATGTGAGTGATTTAGGTGATGAACTGAAAGCCCTTTCAAGATACATTTCAGCAGGATCAACTCCAAAGGCTGTTCTGGAATATATGTGCACAAACAAGATGACCACCCTCTTTCCAAACGTTTTCGTTGCTCTGCGCATACTTCTAACACTTCCTGTAACAGTTGCCAGTGGAGAACGCAGCTTCTCCAAGCTGAAGTTAATAAAAACACATCTACACTCCACAATGACACAGGAGAGGCTGGTTGGTCTTGCAACCATCTCAATAGAGCATGAGCTGGCCCAGACTGTGGACCTTGCAGTTCAAAACTTCGCAACCAAGAAGGCAGAGAAAGCACCAGTCTGATTATTCAAACAGATAAAAATGCCAGTGTTTACTATACAGACAAGAAATGTTACATTTGCTGTTCAGTTCCTTAAAAGTGAAGTGTTACTTAAAATTTTTGAACAAGGCATTTGAAGTTGTTAGTTCTCCTTTATTGGGGTAGGTAGCAGAGCAGAACCATGAGAGGAGTAGAACAGGAAGAAGGCAGAATTGAGACCTTTCAAAGTTTTGGCCCAAGCGAGGGGGAATGGGGGCGTCATTTGAGCTCCCCACCTCAGGTGCCAAAATGTTGTGGGCCGGCCCTGGTGGCAGAAGGCCAAGTTGTGGGAAGAGATACCACTGCAGCAACTTAGTGAATGTTGGCACTGGGGCACCATGCAGGAGGCTGCTGCTATGCCATGCCTAGTCATGAGGAAGAGCTCCTACAGTGAGTGAACCACTTCACAGGGGGCGAGCTGGGGTACATGGAAGATGTATACATTTAGATGGGTAGGCCTTTAACATCACACAGCAGGCCTACAGGGAGGAGTACAGTTGGTTTAGTTTTTCTGAAGGGAGACTCAGCTTTCATAAGTTTGGGAAATGCTGTCTCAGGTAATGAGCCCAGTTGAGGGAGGGGGAGGGGGAGACAGCATGAATCAACTGAAGAAAACACCAGCTTTAATATTTATAAGTTAATAATGGTCTTTATGGAACAGCCTTGAGTACTGGCAAAGATGCTATGAATAATGTATAAAAAGATCAAGTAAGGAAGGTGCTTCTTTCACATTTTCCTTTTACACTATTCCGACATTGTGGGTCCCTTCAATAGATATTTTAATTACGGTTTGCTTTGCACACAAGCATAAACCATGCTGCACTCATTAATAGTCAAGGACATTTGCCTCACATTTATATGTTTTAGCAGCCTCTTTATTTTCCTTTGGGACTTGGAAAGCCAATATTTCAGCTTAATGATGAAGGTGGACTGAACTGAAGGTTGGCTTTCCAGGTCCCAAAAGAAAAGACGGAGTGATTTCTGAAATACATGTATGAAGAGAATGTGCTTTGAGGAGCACACAGTGGCAGATTAGCCACTGGGCCAATGGGGCTGGTGCCCAGGGGCCCCAGAAAAATCGGCACCCCTCCATGTCCCAACCCGCTCCACCTGCCTGGCACTCCTGCCAGGGAGAAGGGGAAGCCCCTGCGCCCCGACCCTGTTCCCGGGCAGGAATGCTAGGCGGGCAGGGGAAGTCCCCATGCCCTGATCCCATAACCCGTGCAGGTAGGAGGGCCTCTCACTTGCTCTGGCCCAGGGGCCCCAAAAAATTGTTATCCGCCTCTGGGAGCACAGCTTCTCCACTTCAATATAAAGCTGTAAATGCATAAAGCAAAACTGGGATGTTTTGTCATGCAATGTCCTAGTTATACTTTATACAGTTGTTCTAATGTCCTATTTATACTACTTTGCTTTTTACTATGCAATTTATACAGTGTCTTGCTTCTCTGCTTGCTACGGCATCTCTCTATGGTCCCACAATAGCATATGCCTATTTATGACACTGTTAAGGTACAGAGAAGAGATGCATTTCATGTTTATGGGGCTGATCCAGCATCATCAAATCTAATGGGAGTTTTCAGTGAGAATAGGATCAAGCCATTGGTGCTGGAACTAGGGTGCTGGAGTGCTGCCTCACTCCTTGGCTTGAAGTGGTTTCCATTATATACAGGGTTTACAGTTTGGTTCAATGGCTTTCAGCGCCCTCACTAAAAAAATTGTTCCAGCACCCCTGGATCAAGCCATGCAACAATATCTCACTTTTACTGGCACACCACATGTTGTTCAATTACAGGCAAAAACACTTCTCTGTTTACTTACTGTTTTCCCTTTCCTGCCTTTTTTCCCTTAGGCTCCTAACTCTTAAACCCTTATCTTCATAAACACAACAGCCCAAATTATTCTCTGGTGTAATATCACTGAGCCTGATTCTCTGGCCTGCTCTGGCTCCTCCTCTGTATATTTAGACTGGTGCATGGAGCTCAGAAACTGGCTCGATCTTGCCAGCTAAAAATTTCCCTGGGATTATGGGGGGCCCAGAATTCTGGCAGATCTGTGTCCCAGCTTGACTTAACCCCTCCGGTGTAAAGGCAGCTTTGCATGTGCCCTGGCACCTATCCATATATCAGTGAGTCACTTCATTTTCTTTTTGAATCAGATATGCCATATGTGTCCTGCCTGCAGCAGGAAGGATTCAGTAGAGAAATCATTTACTGCATTTGTAAGTAATTGTTTAATTGAATTAAATCCTTGTATAAGTATAACTGGGTTCATAGAAGAATTAGAGAAGTTCATGGGGGATTGATCCATCAATGGCTATTAGCCAGGATGGGCAGGGACACAACCCCCTGCTCTGGGGACCCCTAAACCATGAACTGCTGGAAGCAGGGACTGGATGACAGGGGATGGTTCACTGGATAAATTGCCCTGTTCTGTTCACTCCCTCTGACACAGGCCACTGTTTGAAGTCAGGATACTTGGCTAGATGGACCATTGGTCCGGTCCCATATGGCCATTCTTGTGTCCTTGAGGGTAGTGGGAGAGAGGCTATGAGGAAGTTTTGGGGCTGGTTCCCACTCACAGCCCTGACAGCACCTGCTGCCCGGGCACCTCTGCACACACAGCCTCAGGGAGGGCAGAAGCAAGGGCCAGAGAGCAGAATGGCTGCATGCAGTACTGCTCCTCTGCTGCGGGGAACTCTGGGATACATCTGGAGGACTTCTGGGACCCAAGTCAAGCCAGGGCTGCTTGCACATAGGAAAGTAATAGGGCTCGGAACCTAGGTCCCAGCTTAACATGGACTTGGACCCTTTAGTCCTGCAGGGTTCTGGGACCCTCGGTCTGAACCCTAGGTTTGCACAATTCGTGGGTGAACGCAAGGGAGGTTTGTCTTGAGCCTTATATTGCTGTGTAGACATACCCTAAGCCTCCTGAATCTGAGGCCAGGCACTGCCCCTGGCTGGGATATCTAGGTACATCCTTGGGGTGCAGAACCTCTGTCTAGCACTCCCTTCTTAGAGCTGAGATCCCCATGGTCCAAGTGTCTAGGCCCCGTGATTAGTGCTTACCCCTCAGATTTAAGCTTAGGCACACCCTCCCCCAGAACTCCATCCACATCTGCATGCTGTGACAGCCTATATTCTTATGGTTAGCCTATACTCTTATGGTCACCACTTTTACAAGGCTAGGATAAATTTTGGACAAAGTGTGCCTTGTGAAGTATCATTTGAAAACTCACACTCTTCTGAACATTATTGTCCTGGTAAAATATTTGTAGCAACATTATATGAGACAGGAAAGTAATAAGTTTCTACTGTATAACATTGCTGTAACACGTTCCAGAGCTAGAAAGGCAGGCCCAAACCAGCTCTTCAGTGATAAAGACACACTAGCACCCCCAACCAGGTATCAGCATAATCAACTGGACAATCACCTAGTTAAATGTCTATTCCTTAGCAGGAAGGAAGATGTGAATAAGGAATTTACATTGCATCACAGGAGTGTTTCAAACCTCATGTCCACAAGAGACTACACTCTAGCTTGGGTTAATCTTGGAAGAAGGGAGAGGGATATAAAAATGATAGACAGTGACCTCCAACTCATCTCTCATCCTCCTGTCTCTCTGCTCATGGCATCAACCACTCTTAGAGAACTGAACTAAGAGGGGAGTGGTCCCAGGCTGAAAGGAGATGCAGCCTGTGAAATTTACTGCAACGTACAGTGAGCAAAACCTTTGCTTTTAAATTCACTTAGCTTGTTAAATTAGGTATTTGCTTGAATATTACTCTTATTTTCTTTTGTAACCAATCCTGACTTTTATACATCACTGATAATCTCTTAAAATCTACCTTTCTGTAGTTAATAAAGTTATCTTATTGTTTTATCCTAACCAGTGTGTTTGGATTAGAGTGTGGGGAAACTCCATTTGGGATAACAAGGCTGGCGCATTACCATTTTCCTTTGATGAAATAATGGACTTTCTGTGGGCTTGCATTGTTCAGCAGTGTGCTGGACGTACAAGATGCACATTTCTGGGGGGGACAAGTGGGACTAGGAATTTGCAGGTGTTGCCCTTTATGTAATTCATGAATGACTGGCCAGAGCGCTCATGTAACTTAGCTGGGAGTGACTTTACATGCTGAAGGCTGTGTGAGCAGGCTAGGAGTGGATGTTCTGACAGCAAAGAAGTTTAAAAGGGACCGCAGGCTAGAGAATTAAGAGGACATAGCTGTTCAACAGTCCAGATTATACCCAGGGGAATGTCAGACCTACCCATTGCTTTAGCAGAGTCATCATATTTCCAAGAGTCTCAGATGGAAAAAAGGATGAAAAATGTAATAATGAAGAAAACCAAACAGGTGCGAACGTAGCCAGTGACTGCATTTTTCACATTTTCTTTAATAAGCTGGTGATATCCAAAATTCAAATGTGATCCTGATCTTTTTATCTTTATGTATACATAATTCCACTAAGCACAATGGCAGCTTTGTGTGCACAGGGACATTGTATGCTCTCAGGCATACAATGAACCATGAGATCAATACTACAGACTCCAACGTGGCATACTGAGATATTCTATAAAATTTTTCATACAGCTCTGCCAGCGTACCAATCATGATTATCCAGTCCTGAGCCTAAGTGTATATATTACATTGAATTGTGAGGTCATTTTATCATGTAGAAAGACTTCCTCTATGAGCTACAGTGAAACCAAGAAAATCACTTTGTTTGTGACTAAGCTAGATTTGAATATACTGTAGATGTCCGCCTGTGAAAGTTGTCAGTACATTGACAAGTAAGAATTACATAGACTTTCTTTTGAAATTTGCTTTTCCTCCAAATAATTTCTTCTGTTTGCGTTTTGCTGCTGCTGTTCTGACAGGAAAGATGCTTGTCTATTTTGAAGTGGAATATAATCAAACAATGCATCCGTTTTTCCTTGTTCATTTTTGTGCTGTATAGGATGTCCACAAAATGGTTAAAGTGTGACCGACCGTTGATGCTGAGAAGTTCGGCAAAAGTGTTATGCTCTTAATGTACTACTCCTGAGGGATTTTGGCATCAAAAAATTAAAAATTCTGCACACAATATTTTAAAATTCTGCAAAATTCTGCAAGTTTTGTCAGTAAATAAATGTGTAGGCTCCAGCGTGGCAGTGGGGAGCACAGGCCACTGACTCCGTGGAGGTGGAAGATCACCCTGCAGCCCCCTCCCCACCGAGACACAGACTTGGCAGTGAGACTGCACCTGACCTTGACACACAGCGCAAGGGCCAGCCTGCCCCAGAAACACCCCGGGGCCCTGCCCCTCCATGCCAGGTGTAACAAGCAGGCAAGAGGGACAGAGTCTCAGTCCCACCCTGCCCTGGTCCCCAAATCCAGGTGTGGGGCAGGCAGACTTAGCCTGCTAGGATCCAAGTGTGGAAAGGCTTCGTGTGGGGGGATCCAAGTGTGGGTGAGAGGGTTTTGTGTGGGTTAATCTGGATGCGGGCAGCTCAGTGGGAGGAGAGGGGCCTGGATACACAGGGGCTTGTTGGGGGGTTCTGGGTGCAGGGGTAATGGGACTCTGCAGGGGAGTCCAGGTGAAGGTTGTTGGGGCTCAGCAGCGGTGGAGGGATCTGGCTGTGGGGGACTCTTTGAGGGAGGGTCTGGATGCTAGGGGAGTGGGGCTTGGTGGGAGTCTGGGTGCAGCTGGCTGAGTCTCAATGGGGGGCGGTCTGGGAGCAGGGGGGCTCATTGGGGTGTCCAGGTGCAGGGGGTGGAGCTCAGCAGGGTGAGGCTCAGTGGAGGGTGGTCTAGGTGCACGTGCGAGGGGCTTGGTGGGGATCTGAATGCAGACGGTGTGGGGCTTGGTCTGGGGGGGTCCAGGTGTGATCCGGATGCAGGGGTTCCAGATGCAGGGGGTGAAGCTTGGTTGGGTGGGGGTTCTAGATGGGGGGGGTAGGCTCAGTGGGGGAGTGTTGGTATGGGGGGGTCGAGATGCCTGGGAGTAGGGCAGATGAGGGAGCAGTTCCTCGTACAGTGACCCCTCCCTCTGTGGCTGAGGAGCAATGGGAGCAGGACATGGGAGAGGGGGATGCGAAGCTTCGTGCAGCCAGGGGAGATTTCTAGGGGTGGGTCTGACCCGGCCCCAGATGTTCCTTACAGGGGAAGAGGAGGTGAGCCTAGCTCAGGATAGGAGCTACTGGCTGGGACATCCCCTGTCCCGCACCCTCCTCCCTGCAGTGATTTACCTCTCAGCTGGCTGCTCTGGATGCCTGAACCGACATGCCAGCACTGCTTGGGAGGGATGCATGACCACTCTTGAGGCTTCTCTTTTCTTCCCCATCAGAAAGTCATTTTTTTTCTGTGAGGAAGCAAAAAAATATATGGGGGACATGAATTCTGCATGCACACAGTATCACAGAATTCCCCCAGCGGTAATGTATGACCAGTCAATGAGAATCATTTTGGTAATGTGATGCTTGTCATTTAGGGCCAGAACTTGCACCACTTAAAAAAAAAAGAGTCAGATTCTCATTTGCATTCAGGCTCTCAGACTTCCAGAACAATGCCAAGTAGTCTCAAACTGGGAGTACATTTACACTAAATTTAAGTCCACGTTACATTGTTAGTATAATGTAAATTGGTCTTAGTTTAAGTGAGAATCCACCTGAATGGAGTATTTTAGTTTTTCCATTTATGTATGCAAGTCAAACCAAACAATACTGCTCAAATTCTGAAGCTGGGCATATCAAATCCTTGCAAAAATAAAAAACTGCTCATGAGAAATCCATAGCCCACAATTTTTTCACTGCTGGATCAGCCCACAGCGTATATATTGTTTCATATATGTTAAAACTTCCCAAGTTCACAGTTTAAAAGGGGTTAAGAATAATAGCTTTAGCCTTGTTTTTACCTTCCTGATTCTATGAGTTAGCATTTCTGATTTTAACGAGAGAGGTGGATCTGAGGAGTTGGGTGTGGATTTAGGTTACCTCCTCCTTTTCCAAAAGTCTGGGAGTGCTTGGGTTTGGACCCAGAGCTCAAGTTAATTTGCCATAATTAAAGTACGATGTGTGGGATGGGGTTAATTGGGGGCTAAAAGAAAATCTAATGCTCCTACCTTGGGGCCTCGATGCTTATCCATTTTACACCATCTTCAGTGCTCCGAAGGGCTTAGTCCTCCCTCATCACATACTGTGCAAGCAGAAATATCGGAGTGAACTGTTGCCAGTGACTCAGAGCAGGGACGGGGTATGTTTCAGATTACAGTGCAATGGTGTTGTTCTGATCTGATCTCCTTTCTAGGGAGAGGCTGAGAGAGGCAGCTTCAGGGGATTTAGCACGAGCAGCAGCACATGATCCATCAGTCGCGTGATTCTCACCACTGAAGGCTAATGGGAAGGATCAAGTAAAAGCTAAATCTCCCTTGCAGAAGCAACAGCAGTTTTTTCTGCTCCTTATCTTCTACCACCACCCAGACCTCCCATGGCTTCTCCCAGGCTAGAGACCTACTGCTGCCCCAACCGGGATGCAGCCACGCAACTGGTGCTGACTTTCCAGCCTGAGGTTTTCTGTGGGGTTTGCATTGGCAGTGCCTCAATCAGTCTGTTGCTCAGCATCCTGCAGCTCCTTCCCAAGCAGGGACAGAGTTCCCGGAAGATGCAAAAAGCTTCCTCTTCCACCACCATTCTTCTCTTCATCTCCGTTTGTGACCTCCTTGGTGACCTAGGTAAGGACCAGCTTGCTGTGCCTTGCCCTAGAGTGGATTCCCTCTGCCTAGAGGCAATGTCGCTAAATGGATCCATTTAGCAGCCGAAAGAGCTCTGGAATGGAAGTGTGTTGTTTCTGTTTGGCTGGAGGATTTGGGTTAAGGGATGCTAGGAAATAATGGGTCTTTGATAGAAGAGAGATTTTTTTGAATGTTAGGTTTAAAAGTTCAAATTTAAAATCAAGCACTCTTCAAAATCTGCACCTAAAACTAACAAAATCCAATCAGACAGATGTTGGAAGTTTTTTCAATGGCTGACAGATCCAAAATTTAAACTGTCCCTAAAGACTAACTTTTAAAAACATTCTTTTGATCCTTAAACACTCCAAACAAAGGCTGTAGCATTATGAAAATGCCAGCTTCTCCACTAGGCAAATCCACAAGTACTCCTCGTTTTTTTTTTTAAACCCAAGAGTGCTGGTTTAGATTGTGCTATAGATAGGGTATTGAAATCTATAAGAACCTTGCTCATCCAATACCCTGCCTGGTCACAAGGACAGAGCAGGCTGAGGAAGTGGAAGAATGAGGCAACATGCATGGGCACCCATGTGTCAAAACTAAAGTGGTGTCTAATTCTAACCTGCCAGACTATGAAATGTGCTGCCAAAGTATAAATGAACACTAATCGCACCATATCCAGAGCTAAATGCAGAACTTCCTCTTCATCCAGGCTTTGCTGCAATCATATCTTTATTTTCACATTTTATATAAAATGATGAAATAAATAATATAAATACATAAATAATAATAATAATAATCTGAAGTCCTATGGCTGGGAAGAAGGGAGAGACACCTATAAGTATTGTTTTCTACCTTTGAGATTTGCTCAGATGATACAGTAAAGAGCACCTATATAAGAACCTGGATAGACAGCCTGAAAAGTGTTCCTTTAATTTGATGAGGCCAAAAATGTGAGAGAGGTTTTTCTGTTTGAATTATATTGACAAATCAGAACCAATTGTCTTGTATCATCTTTGTCTGAGACCCTTTGTAATCTTTCCTAGGCAGGGGTCAATTCTCATTAAATGGTATATAAAGCATCATGGGTAGTGCTATCTCACTGTAATAAGAATAGACATCTTCACTGATTGCAAGCTGTGATGTCTTTTAAAGTAGTATTGGGAAATGTTATTTGTTTCATTCATTTGAAAAAGAAGAGAGGATTTGTTTGCAAAAATGAGAATAGATTAAGAGTATAAAAATACCTTTAATACTAAAATGTAAAGAGTTAAAGAGAAATGAATGTAAGAACATTGATATATGCAAATATAACAGTGAAAAGAAGTAAAAAGAAAGTGCTTTAATTATGAGATTACTTTCATTTGATGACAGCCCGTGAGACGCTATCCAGTTCATTTTAGAGAAATGTGTGTTAATGTTAATGAAATGAAGTTTTTTTTTAAATAGACAGAACATTTTAGACCACAGCAACTTTAAACTTTGGTGCAGCATTCACTGATAGATTATGGTGGAATTTAATAAATGGAGTTGTCTTGTGCTTAATTCAAGCACAGTTCTTGCTTTGTTCATGTGTAAAAACAGGCTAGTGCAAGTATGTGACTCAAAACATATTAACACACCCAGAACACTAATGAATTTTCCCGTTAGGTATCATCTTCAGATCAGCAGTATGGATAGGCTTCCCTGACTTCATCGCAAACATCTCTGTGGTGAATGGAACTGATGTGCTGCCTTCTGCCTTCTGTGTGGGAAGTGCCGTAAGTACAAAACTCTTTTTTTCTTGCTAGGGACACTAATCTGGTAAAGGAAGCCTGCAGGACAAACTCTTCCTGATCTAAAGAAAATGGAACTATCATTCAGATCTATAAGTATAATGGGTTTCTGTCTCTCCCAAAGCCATACAAGTCTTGCAGGGTACAAGCGATAAAATAAGAGGGAAATGTATTAATTGCTCACGAGGTACAAGTATTGGCACGCCAGTGCTATGCAGCACCAGCTTTGAGTGGGAGGAGTGCAAGCTATTTCCTGAAAGCTGAGGCCAAAATGTTCACATGTGGGTGCTTAAAGGTAGGTGCTTAAATCATAAGAGAGGTTTGATTTTCAGAGGTGCTAAATACACACAAGCCCAGTGAAGTCAATAAGGTAATTCAGATGTACAGTGATTTAGGACAAAATCGAGCTCTGGGTTTGTATGGGACAAAGATAAATGGGTCTCTGAGTGAGGTACTTTGTAATTACATACTGTACTGTATGCTGAAAATCAGACAGGAAATCTCAGGTGGGGAGTTTATCCTTTTTGTGAAATGAAAAATATGTTTGGCCTGAATAATTTTGGAGTGCTTGAAAATCTCTTAGGAATCTCAAAGTGACAAAACTGTTTGCACGGGTTTATTACACTGTCATTCATACTTTAACTGAATGTGGTTCAAATATGGGCTGATGTATAAACTTAAATGGAATATAAATGCTATATCTGACCAATAGTCATTCAATTCACAGTTTTTACAGTAATATGGAGTCTGACAAATAGGACAGAACAAAGACTTATGAAAAGCCAATGAGAATATTGAGTACCCAAGGAATTTCTGACCACGCACGTATAATTACAATCTAAATGTTGCTAAAGTATCTGTTTCTACACTAAAACAAAAATCTGATTAGGTTTCAAAAGGCATAATATCATGGTGCTGTACAGAAGCCTGTAACCAACTGCTACAAATCTGAATGATAATTTCCACATTGAACTATATGTACCATACAGCCAAAAAACAATCACACTACAACTTTTTCTAATCCCCCTCTATTTCCCATCACACACCTTCTCATCCTTGCCAGGTACAAGTAGAAAAAACGAGGGGAAACCATTATCCCTTGTTCAGTGTGTACAAGCTTGTATCATAGTCCAAGCCTGATTTTTTTAAATCTTTAAAGAATCTTTAAAGAAAAGATTTTTTTAAATCTTTTAAAAATCTTTAAAGAAAACTTTGCCAACATAAAATTTTTGCAACAGTGAAGTGCCATTCCTAAAACATCGTAATTTCACTGTGTTAACATTGAATGAATACTTGAAACAATTTTTTTTACCATTGATACTGTTTATTTTTTGTATTGACAAATAACCTGCTTCCTCCTCCCCTCTCCCACCTTATTCACATTCGAATTCATGAAACCACGTATAGTCACGTCAAATGTCTTTTAATCCTATTCTTGTTTTTGTTTAAAAAATAAAATGCCATGCATTCTGGCCTTAAACCAGATAGGCCTTGATTCGTCCCCTGAGGAGACGCCCCTATACAAGTAGGGGAAAGTGACTCCCAAGTAGATACACCCCCAAGAAAGAACAGATTGTGTTTACAATGCCACATTCCCAGAGGTTTCCGCCAGGACTGGCGGTTCTACTTGGTAGCCAGCAGAGGCTACCCAAGGGATGAGTAGAATGACAATGCATCCACTTCCTGCTGACTTTTTCCCATAGATTCCAGGGCCAGAAGGGACCACCGTAGAGCAAATCTTTTAGAAGAATCACCACCAATCTTGATTTAAAAATTGCCAAGGATTGTGAATTTAACACAACTCTTAGTAACTTTTGCCAATGGTTAATTACTCTCATTGTTAAAGATTTATGCCTAATTTCCAACCTGAATATGTCTAGCTTCAGATTCCAGTCAGAGGCTGTGGAGCCTTTCCAAAAGTTGGGGGCGGGGAAAAGGGGGGGCGCCCTCCCTGCCCCTTCTGTCTGAAGCCCGCCCCTGGCCAAGCTAGAAGCCAGAGCAGGCCATGAACCGTGGACCCTCGGCCTCGGAGGGAAGAGGAGAGGCAGGGGTGGGGCCCATGGCAAAAAGTGGACAGGTAGAAAGTGGGAGGGCCATGGCTCCCTGCCCCCCCCTCTTCTGGCACCCCTGATTCCAACCATTGGATTGTGGTATACCTTTCTCTGCTAGATTGAAGAGCCCATTATCAAATTTATATTTCCCATGCAGACACCCTTAGTGTTCTCTTTTGTTAAGCTAAATAGATTGAACTCCTTGAGTCTGTCACTGTAAGACAAGGCACTAAAGGCATGAATCCTTTCATCATTCTCATTCTGATCCCGCTCCAATTTAGCAATGTTCCTCTTAAATTGTGGACACCATAACTGGACACAGTATTCTAGGAGCAGTCACACCAGTGCCAAACACAGATTCTCCTGTTTATGCATCCAAGGATTATGTTAACCCTTTTAGCCACAGCATCACACTGGGAGTTCATGTCCAGCTAGTTATCCACCTTCCCTGCCAAAATCTTTTTCAGAGACACTGCTTTCCAGGATAGAGTCCCCCATCCTGTAAGTAGGGCCTACATTCTTTGTTCCTAGAGGAATACATTTACAATTAGACAGATTAAAACACATATAGTTTGCTTGCGCCCATCTTACCAAAAAATCCAGATCTCTTTGAATCAGTGACCTGTCATTGTCATTTACAACTCTACTAATTTTTGTGTCATCTGGAAACTTTATCAGTGATGATGTTACATTTTCTTTCAGGTCATTGATAAAAATGTTAAATAGAATAGGGCCAATAACAGATCACAGTGGTCGATGATTCCCCATTTTCAATTACATTTTGAGACCTATAGTTAGCTAGCTTCTAATCCATTTAATGCATGCCATGTTGATCTTGTAGTTCTTTAATCAAAATGTTGTGTGGTACCAAGACAAATGCCTTACAGGAGTCTAACTTTATTACATCAACACGATTACCTTTATCAACTAAACTTGTAATCTTTATCAAAAAAGATGATGAAATTAATTTGATTGGATCTATTTTCCATAAATCCACATTGATTTGCATTAATTATATTACCCTCCTTTAATTCTTTATCAGTTGAGTCCGGTATTAGCTGCCCCATTATCTTGCTCAGGACTGATGTCAGACTTACCGGCCTATAATTACCCAGGTCTTTTCGTATACTCTTCTTAAAAACTGGCACATTGGCTTTCTTCTACTCAATGGGAACTTCCCCACAGTTTCAAGACTTATTTAAAATAAACATTACAGTCCATTTAGCTACTCAGGCAACTCTTTTAAAATTCTTAGATGCTAGTTATCTGGGCCTGCTGTTTTAAAAATATCTAATTTCACTAGCTGCTGTTCAACATCCTCCTGAGATACAAGTGGAATGGAAAGAGCATTATAAGATGATGGCTACATCTGCTTTGTTCCCTAAATACAGAAAAAATATGTATTAAACACTTCTGTATTTTCTGTATTCTTATTGATATTTCTACCATTGACATCTAGTAATGGATGAATACCATTGTTAAGATTTTTTTTGTTCCTAATATATTTTAAAAAATTCTTCTTTTTGTGCTTAACTCTGCTGGCCGTAGATTTCTTCTTGTGTCCCTTTGATTCCATCACCAATTTTCTACAATTTCTAACTTCTCATTTGTATTTATTACTATCAACTTCCCTTTTCTTCTATTTGTTTTAATATATAAAATGGCTGCCTCACTTCCTTCCTAAACCAGGTTGATTTTTCAACCAATATGGCCTTCTTCCTCAATTGTGGGATTGTGGTTTTTTGGGCCATCTAGAAAGGCGTTCTTAAACAATTCCAAATTATTATTAATCTTTTCCTGATTAAATTCTTCCTCCCATCTTATTTGGATCATAATCATTTTCTGTTTTGTAAAATTAACCCTTTTAAAGCACCTATTATAAATATCATTGGTCTGGACTTTATTCTGCTTGCACATTATAAAGATGATCAAGTCATCGTGGCTTCTACCTAAGTTACCATTAATTTTTATTTCTGTGATCAGTTCTTCTGTATCTGTCAAAATGAGGTCTAAAATAGAATTTCCCTATGTTGGATGCCACACTTTTTGCCATCTGTAGTATTTAGAAATCCCAAGGATGTTTGAGTTCTCGTAGCATGGACCTCCAGCATATGTCACTCTGATTGAATTCCCCCAGGATCACAGAGCTTTTCCCCCCTACACATTATAGATAGGTGCATAAGGAGCCAGTCAGTCTCTTCCCAAGTGTGATTTGGTGGTCAGTAGCAGACACCTACTAATACCACATCTTGGACAGATGAAGCACAAATCTGTTTGAGGCAGCATTGACTAGCTCCATCTTCCCTAATGAAGTGGAAGAAGCCAGTGCAATCTTGAGCGAATCAAGCCCACAGATTCTTTTAAATGGAATTTTAAAAATATTATTTTTCAAATGGAAATCTTACAAAGAAAAAAAATGTAAAACTAAGCTCAAGTTATACACTGAATGCTATGAATAAAGTGCATTCCAGTGATGAATGTACTGGAGCCTGCAGGTGTATTGATTCATAGACTCATAGATATTAAGGCCAGAAGGGACCATTATGATCATCTAGTCTGACCTCCTGCACAATGCAGGCCACCGAATCTCACCCACTCACTCCTGCGATAAACCTCTCACCAATGTCTGAGCTACTGAAGTTCTCAAATCATGGTTTAAAGACTTCAAGGTGGAGAGAATCCTCCAGCAAGTGACTTTAGTGACTGAGCCAAGGATCAACATCTCTCGGGAAAGGGAGTATTTTCAGATTGTGGAGGAGGGAATACCAGGGATTTGTTTTCAGAGCTGATGTTTGGCTTAATAGCAAGCATGTTGGTCTCTGCCTGGTAAAGGGTTGCTACTATGGACCCATGGCAAAGGATATTCAGATGAAAATGGAGCCAAAATGAAAGAGGGGCTCAGAGGAACTTTAAATTGAATAGTAAAAATGTTCCAGACTAATGAAAAAGGGGGGGAAAGTATGCTGTAAAAGAACCAGTTCATTGGGGAAAGAATTTTGGAATGTGTAAACACAGCAGAAAAGGTCAGATATTTTTCTGTATACTCGTGAGAAAACATGAGAAGGGCAAGAGGCGGAAGCGGAGTCGACGGGGGAGTGGTGGCCATTGATCCCGTGCCGCGAGGACGCGAAGTAAGTGATTCTAAGTCGATCTAAGATACGTCGACTTCAGCTACGCTATTCTCGTAGCTGAAGTTGAGTATCTTAGATCGATTCCCCCCCCCCCCCCCCAGTGTAGACCAGGCCTTACTTAACTGAAGTTGGCGTAACTTAGGTCAACTTACAGTGGTGTCTACATCATGCTGTGTTGACAGGGATGCTCTCCAGCTGACTTACCTTCCACCTCTCAGGGAGGTGGAGTACAGATGGTGACAGGAGAGCACTCTGCTGTCAACTTAGCTTGTCTTCACCAGACCTGCTAAATCAACACTGATGCATCAATCGCAGCAGTGCTGATTTAGCTGTAAGTATAGACAAGCCCTCAGCTACAGGAGCGGCACTAATGTACAAATACAGTAATTTCAAACATTCTCACTATAAATATCTTTATGAATGGAGCAAAAGATGGTTTACTTTTGGATGCACACATAAAATTCAGAGTTAAGGTTAGGCAAGGTTAATATCTCTTCTGGGCAGGAGTAAAACAAGCTTATCAAAAGGGGTCAAATGCTGCTCAACCTACTCATGTGAATAGACCAGTTGGCTTCAGTGAGACTACTTCTGTGATTCTGAGCAAGATTTGTCCCCTCATGGATCTCTGTTGAAAAAACACACACATTCCATTAAACATGTTTGAATGAGGCCTCATCAGGGCTAGAAGTAACAGGGAGTTTTATTTTGTCCTGGTCACTTAGAGACTTTATCAGCAATTGTGACACAATGGAATCTTTTTCCTTTTGCAGATGTGGATCCAGCTCTTGTACAGTGCTGGCTTCTGGTGGCTGTTTTGCTATGCTGTAGATTCCTACTTGGTGGTTAGAAGATCAGCAGGGCTAAGGTACCAAAGTGAAATTAACTAATTTTTAATTTGAACTAATTAAAGATCTAAAAGTAGCTTTACTTCCTACATTAGGTGCGCATGTTTGTATGCATGTATTCAGGCACATAAATGAAGCATGCACAAACATTTGATGTGCATATGCAAATCACGTATTAGTATGGGTGCATGGTATGCTAGGTGCTTAAAGGGCCATGACTATGCTCCAGTATTGATTACGAACTTGCATGCACTTGCATTCACCTAAACTTTGAAAATCTGGGGTGAAATCCTACCTCCATTGAAGATTCCAGTGGACCCAAGATTTCACCCCAGTCCCCAATCTACACCGTGAATTGAACCTTGTAGCAATAAAATGTTACTCTGAAAAAAAAAGTGTTGAAATACACCTAGAATTTTTGCTTCAGGATTTGAGGTTTTGTCTACTTTTCAAAGCTGTTGTTAGTGTCCTGTTGATATTTTCATTTTATAGAACATCTTTTTCAAGAAAAGAAAAAAATAATCTTATGTATTATATGTCTTCTATAGTGCCCATCCCTGGAGTATCTAAACACTCTGGCATGAATAGAATCATAGAAATGTAGGGCTGAAAGTGACCTCAAGAAGTCATCAAGTCCAGTCCTCTGTGCTCTGGCAGTACCAAGTAAACCTAGACTATCCCTGACAGGAGTTTGTCCAACTTGTTTTCAAATGCTTCCAATGATGACCTCCCTTGGAAGTCTATTTCAGAGTTTAACTACCCTTATGGTTAGAAAGTTTTTCCTAATACCAGACCTAAATCTCCCTTGCTGCAGATTAAGCCCATTACTTCTTCTCCAACCTTTAGTGGACATGGAGAATAGTTAGTCACCACCCTCTTTATAAAAGCCCTAAACATATTGGAAGACATATCAGGTCACCCTTCAGTCATCTTTTCTCAAGACTAAACATGCCCAATTTTTTCAACCTTTCCTCATTGGTCAGGTTTTCTAATTTTTTTTTAATCATTTTTGTTGCTCTCCTCTGGACTCTTTCCAATTTGTCCACATCCTTTCTAAATTGTGGTACCCAGAATTGGACACGATACTCCAGCTGGTGCTGACTACAGCAGTGCTGACTACAGCAGAACAATTATCTCCTGTGGTATACATACAACACTCCTTTTAAAACACCCCAGCATATTAGTCTCTTTTTGCAGCTGCATCACATTCACAACTCATATTCAGTTTGTGGTCCACTATAATCCCCAGATCCTTTTCAGGAGAAACACCACCTAGCCAGTTATTCCTCATTTTGTTGTGGTGCATTTGACTTTTTTCCTTCCTAAGTGAAGTACTTTGAACTTGTCTTTATTGAATTTCATTTAGTTGAATTCAGATCAATTCTTCCATTTGTCAAGGTTATTTTGAATTTTAATCCAGGCCTCCAAGTGCTCCCTCCCAATTTTGTGTCATCTGCAAATTTTTTAAGCATACTCTAGTCTATTATTCAACTCATTAATGAAAATATTGAACAATACGGGGCCCAGGAGGAACCCCAGTAGATATACCCTCCCAATTTGACAGCCAACTTTTTGAGTACAATGGCCATGCTGTTATACTAGAGACAAAATATAAAGGTTTTTCTAAATTGGCTGCCAGTTTTTGGAGTTAGAAGAACAAAAAGACCTTCAGTTTGCTAGTACTGAGCACAGAATTATGTGATATTATACCCAGACAATATTGAGCAATCAGATATTGGAGACATAGTGCAATTGGCAGATGTTATTATGTGCATCTCCAGAACAAGAAAAAAAAATCCCTGATTTAAACTACTATTAACCCTAGCCTGTGTAGGACAAACTTGAATTTTATTTGTATAGTGAAGCTTTGATGCACAGGAATTATGGAACTGTTAAGCAGTAACAAGCTAGACTACTTGATTTCTAGTGTTTATTATGAAAATTCTTCACATATTTTACCCTAATTATTTCCATCAAGGTTATCTAAATTCCCAATGCCAGACAAGGCTATGCACTGTAATGACATTCATATTATTTCCTATGGGCAGTGATTCAAGTGTTCATAGATATGTATACATAAGTCACACCATTTTAGCCTGAGGCAATATGGGCTTGATTCTGCTCTCACCAAAATCAGTGGCAAAACTGTCAGGTCCTGACTGACAGCCTACTGAAGTCAATAGAAAAACTCCCATTGACTTCAGCGGGGTCTGGATCAGGCCCTTGTTGATGTGGATGAAGCAAACTGTGATCATAACTGTTAAAATTTGTGATTTCCAAATCCCCAAAAGGGCTGACCATTCATGATGTTTGGGGAGCCCTTCTTCCTTCTCCGTGTAGCTTGTCCCACCAAGCTCCACCTCCATGGGTCACAGGAAGGGAGGGAGCCTGGAGGGACGACTGAAAGCTTGTGTGGGCGAGAATCACTTACAGCTCTGTTGACAGGGAGGGAGAGAGGCAGGGCCCCTTATCTCAATCTGAACAATTGCGTTGACTTAGCCCAACTCTTATTTTTCCCAACCCGCTTTACCATTTCCCAGTTACTGTACGGGCGGTGGAGCATTGTTCTACCTGCATATATGTACAATTCTTTTGAATGGTTGCAATGTGAAATTCTAAAGCAATTCCAAATGCACATGATGAGTGATATTAACAGCTTCTTTTCCATTTCATGTGCTTCCAGTACAATTGTGTTGTACCACATGATGACATGGGGCCTGGCAATCCTGCTGTGTGTGGAAGGAATTGCCATGCTTTACTACCCTTCCGTTGCTAGGTAAGAAAGGCATTAATTAAAAAAATCTAGCTCTGTGATTACTTGAATGTCTTTGTCAGTTTTGGAGACGGAGGGTCAAGTTTTTACCCCAATTACAAGAGTGTAAATGCCAAATATTGGAGTCAATGAAGTTACTCCGGATTTACAGTAAGGAATGTCAGAGCAAATTTGGCCCTACATGAATTAAGCTATGTCTACATTAGAGACCTTATAGTAGCACAGCGGTACCGATGTAGCTGCACTGCTGTAAGATCTCTCAGCCGACAGGAGAGAGCTCTCCCATCAATATAATTAAACCACCCGCAACGAGCGGTGGTAGCTATGTTGGCGGGAGAAGCTTTCCTGCTGCCATAGCACTGTGCACACTACCACTTATGCCAGGGAAACTTGTCACTTGGGGGGGGGGGCTGTTTCTTCACACCCCTGAGCGACATAAGTTTTGCCAACATAAGTGGTAGAGTAGCATGGCCTTAAAAATATTATATCCTACTTCTCTCATGCCCTATGCTCTGTCCATCCAACTCTTCTACTCATGACTCTCCACTTCAGTATCAGGCTAACTCCTATGCCTGAAACAGCCTGCCTATGCTTGTGTGACCCCTTCCTCTTTTAAATTCCTCCTCAAAACTCACTTTTCCTTCAATCGCTGATTATGCACCAGCACCATCTACTCCTACTTTAGGTCCCAATCACTGAAAAACCAACAACTAGTGAAGTCCCAAAGATGTTCTTATACTTGTTGTGTATGGTTTGATCACTGAATAACTTAACTTTGGTAAGGATCAACTTAAACGATTTATATACATAACTCAGAGTCAATGGGTATGTCTACACTGCAGTTGGGAGGCATGATTCCCAGCGTAGGTAGACAGACATGAGCTAGCGTGCTAAAAATAGTGGTGTAGACGTTGCAGTACGGGTGCACATTCACATTGCTATTTTTAGCATGCTCTCTCAAGCAGAGCTAGCACAAGTCTGTCCAGAGTGCTGAAAAAAATCACATCTCCCAGCTGCAGGGTAGACATACCCAATATGACTCTGCAGTTATCTGTTTGGGTTTCTGCCAGGACCAGAGGGAAACATGCCACATAAAATTGGTGTTTACTTGCCCCATAGCCCATCCCTGACATGGCCATGGAAAGTGGGGGCATTAAGGCTTCCACAGGCTCCTAGAGAGGGAGAAGATCATGCCAAAGAAGTCCTGTGTCCTTTTATCCCTTCTTCTCCCATGCTGTCTTAGCTTCTTTTTTTTCCTTCCACCTAAATTGTTGGAAGGAAGCATTGGCTCACAAGGGCCACATACAAAGAAATTCGACTGTATTTCAATAAGAAAAGGAGTACTTGTCGCTCCTTAGAGACTAACCAATTTATTTGAGCATGAGCTTTCGTGAGCTACAGCTCACTTCATCGTATGCCGATGAAGTGAGCTGTAGCTCACGAAAGCTTATGATCTTGGATGCCGAAGAAGTCAGCTGTAGCTCACGAAAGCTAATGCTCAAATAAATTGGTTAGTCTCTAAGGTGCCACAAGTACTCCTTTTCTTTTTGCAAATACAGACTAACACGGCTGTTACTCTGAAACCTGTATTTCAATAGTCTACTTTGTGACTCACTTGAGCTGGCCAGAATCAATGTGTCACGACATTTTTGGATCTGTTTATTTCATTCCATATTTTTAGCTAAATGTGATGCAAGTAGAATAGCCAAGACTACAAGGTGTGAAGAAGAATTAATCTTTTAATGGTCTCTTCTCAGTTGTGAAAACGGCCTGCAGCATGCAATTCCTCATTACATCACTACCTATGCTCCACTTCTGCTAGTTTTGGTGGCCAATCCAATCCTCTTTAGGAGGACGGTAACAGGAGGTAAGTTCCTAAATGCAACATTAGTTAGTATATGTGAGGTAAAAACATAATAATCATGTAAAAGCTATGTCTGTATATCCTGTTCTGTGGGGGAGTCTTTTATGAACAAAGCCATGGAAGGATGCAGCTAGTCCAGAAAAAGAAATGCACCACGCTTTTTTAGCATAACAGCTAGGTACCAAAAGCAAGGCTCTGTTGACATTGGGGATTTGCTCCAGGTATGGCATTGGTGGCCAACAACACCATCAACGTAGATGTGCTGATACAAAACACTATTGTAGAGGGCCAAAACTGCATTGCATCTTCTTGAAATTTAGCAGTCTGCCCTGGTACTTGTAGCAGTCTGAACTGTCTATGCTAGGGGCTTGAACTGGTGCAGCTATAGTTGGCCACTGAGAGTTGAAGTCAGGATTATTCTCTAGTGTAGATAAGGTCTAAGTCACTAAGATATTGTAATGAAATGCAACTCCATTGGCTTCTCTGCAGCCCTCTCATTAATTGCACCTGGAGTCAGTTATTAGTTTTATATGTGGTCAAATATGATTGGAATTTGGTTACTCATGACTTTGATGTTAGGAACAAAGGCCTGAAATTGGGCTTGTACACAGCTTCATCAGGGGCCTGATGACCACATCTAACTTATTTTTACATTAGAGAGAGGAGCCTGAAATAAAACCTTGTAGCCAAACAATCCCAGACTTTGTATTTAATATTACACCCACCCAATGCTCAGTGTATTACATAATATAAATCCACAAGTTTGCATCAAAATATACACATACTAAAATATATAAAAAAACTCCTGAAAAACCACCAATCCCATTCCAAATGCAATCTCTGTCCCATCTTCCCTTCCATCCCTCATTCTGTAATCCCCACTTCCAAGAAAAGGCTGAGAAAACAGACAGGTTTTTAATAATAATAAAATAAATAAATAAAAAATAATATTTTGTATTGTGTATATCCTAGAGGCTCCAGCCAGAACCAAGACCTCATTGTTGCCAGGCACTGTACACACAGAACAAAAAGACTGTTCTGCCATATTCACCATACCAGGGTTCTGGTGAACCACAGAAGGAAGTGCGTTTCAGAGCCAAGAGCCCTCACCGAGAACACAGTCCATTTAGATGAGGAGGGGGCGCTCAGCTTATTAGTAGATCATAGCTACCATGGTACCATATGAGAAGGAAAGTAGTCTCTCTTTCTCAGACAGCCAAAGCCTTTAAACGGTCAAAAACTCTTTAAACCTCACTCAGAAATCTGCTGATAGTCAGAGCAGAGCACAGATGTAAACTGTTGTCTGATAATAAGCAAATAAAAGGGGACAAATTCCTTTCCAAGCACAGATGACTGACTTGGCAACTGCAGCTACCTGGGCATCCAGGAGCAGCTACATGTTGATCAAGGTGATGAAACACATTATCCACAGCCAATAAGGAAGTCTATTCTGCTGTTGCCTTGGTACCTGCAGTTCTATAGGTATATAAAGGCTACACTTCTTTATTTTCTCTTCAGTGAATACAGGTTACTTCAGGCTGCACCTTAGGCTTCCATGCTGTAAAGTGAACCAATATTGATTACTAGAGCAGCCATATACTTTCAGTCTCCCTATTTTACATTAATCAAAAGCAACAAACAAGACTAAAGTCTTCATGAGAGCGCCCAAAGTGTGCCTGTGTCCCCTATGAATGTCTGTATTGTACACAACCTAGCTGCCCATCTCTGCAGGGGGAGTCCTAAGTGACTTACAGGTGCAGAACTCAGAAAACAAAGGCATAGGAATTGCATAGTTAAACACACTATTGAAACACTCGTTTCATGTTAAGTTTTTAAAAGGTAAAACGGTTATGACCCCTCCTGTTACTTTCCATTTTAAATGGGGCTGATAGAAAGCCAGTGGCAAGTTCTGATGCCACCACTCACTTTTGGATGACACTGTTTTCTTTAATTGTTAAATGGATAAAGGAGATTATTTAATGAGTCACCCTCCCTCTTCTAAACTATCCTACATAGAATTATAGAAATGTAGGGCTGGAAGAGACCTTGAAGTCATCAGGTCCAGCCCCCTGCGCTGAGGCAGGACCAAGTAAACCTAGACCATCCCTGGCAGGTGTTTGCCCAACTTGTTTTTTTAAAAACCTCCATTGATGGGGATTCCACAACATCCTTTGTAAACCTATATCAGAGCTTAACTAGCCTTTTGGTTAGAAATTTTTTCCCTAATATCTAACCTAAATCTTCCTGCAGATTAAGCCCATTGCCTTGTCCACCTACCTTCAGTGGACATGGAGAACAATTATTTACCATCCTCTTTAAAACAGCACTTAACAAACTTGAAGGCTGTTATAAAGATCCCACCCCACTACCGCAACTTTCAAGACTAAACATACCGAGGTTTTTTTAACCTTTCCTCACAGGTTAGGATTTTTAAACCTTTTATCATTTTTGTGCTCTCCTCTGGACTCTCTTCAAATTGTCCATATCTTTTCTAAAGGGTGGTGTCCAAAACTGGACACAATACTAATAGCTGGGGCCTCATAGTGCCAAGTAGAGTGGAATAATTACCTCCTGTGTCTTATATATGACGCTCTTGTTAATACACCCCAGAATATTAGGCTTTTCTGCAACTGCATCCCATTGTTGATTCCATCACTTTATGATACACTTATAACCCCCAGATCCTGTTACCATCTAGCCAGTTATTCCCCATTTTGTAGCTGTTCATTTGATTTTTTTCTTCCTAAGTGAAGTACTTTGCACTGTCTCTATTGAATTTCACCTTCTTGAATTCAGACCAATTCTCCAATTTCTAAAGGTCATTTTTAATTCTAATCCAATCCTCCAAGTGCTCACAACCCCTCCCAGCTTGGTGTCATCCACAAATTTTATAAGCATACTCTCCACTTCATTAATGAAAATACTGAGTAGAACTGGACCCAGGTCTGACCCCAGAAGGACCCCACTAGATACACCCTCCCAATTTGGCAGCAAACCATTGATATCTACTATTTGAGTATAGTCGTTCAACCAGTTGTGATCCACCTTACCGTAATTTCATCTAGACCTCATTTCCCTAGTTTGCTTATGAGAAAGTCACGTGGGACTGCATCAAAAGCCTTACTAAATTCAAGATCTATCATGTCTGGTGCTTCCTCCCTTATCCACTTGGCCAGTAAACCCATCAAAAAAGGAAATTAGGGTGGTTTGGCATGATTTGTTCTTCACAAATCCTGCTGCCTATTCCTTGTAACCCTATTTTCCTCTAGGTGCTTACAAATTGATCATTTAATCATTTGTTTCAGTATTTTTCCCAGTGTAAAAGTTAGGCTGACTGGTCTATAGTTTCCCAGATCTTCTTTGTTCCCCCTTTTAAAGATAAGTGCTATGTTTGCCTTTTTCTGGTCTTCTGGGACCTTATCTATGTGCTCCAGGAGTTGTCTAAGATAATTGCTAACATTTCTGAGATTGCTTCAGCTCGTTCCTTAAGTACCCTAGGATGATTTTGATCAGGCCCTGCCAACCTGAATACATCTAATTTATCTAAATATTCTTTAACTTGTTCTTTCCCTATTTTGGCTTGTGTTCCTTCCCCCCATTGCTTTGTTTCGACTATCTGGTCACCATTAATTCTTTAGTGAAGACTGAAGCAGATCAGGCATTAAACACCTCAGCCTTCTTCATGTAGTCAGTTATTAGTGCTCCTTCCCCACTAAGTAGAGCACCTACACTTTCCTTCATCTTTCTCTTCCTCATAATGTATTTAAAGAACTTGTTCTTACTGCCTTTTATGTCCCTTGCTAGGTGTAACTCATTTTGTGTCTTAGCCCTTCTGATTTTGTCCCTACATGCTCATGCTGTTCTTTTGTACTCCTCCTTAGCAATTTGTCCATGTTTTCACTTTTGGTAGGATTCCTTTTTTGAAATTCAGCTTATTAAAGAGCTCCTGACTGAGCCATATTGGTTTGTTCCTATTCTTCCTCTCTCTCCTTTGCATCAGGATAGTTTGCAGTTGTGCCTTTAATATTGTCTCTTTGAGAAAATAGCCAGCTCTCCTGAATTCCTTTTTCCTTTAGATTTTCTGCCCATGGAACCTCACCTACCATTTCTCTGAGTTTATTAAAGTCCGTCTTTTTAAAAGTCTGTTGTCCTTATTCTGCTACTCTCACTCCTCCCTTTCCTTAGAATCATGAAATCTATCATTTCTTGATCACTTTCACCCAAATTGCCTTCCACCTTCTGTTGCTACCAATTCCTCCCTGTTGGTCAAAATCAAGTCCCACCACAGCAGGAACTTTAGCTACTCCTCCTCCCTTTCCCACTCTCTGGATCCCTATAAATAAAAAAAATAAACCCACAGCCATGTACTCATTATACAGTTCTGTACTTTCCAGTTGCCTCATTGCTCAAAGGAAGACAAGGAATCTACACAGAGAATGAAAGACGCCTGGGGACGGAGATTCAGATCCGCTTTTTCAAAATTATGCTGGTGTTCATTATATGGTAGGAGGCGTATTTTTAAAAAAACCTGAATATTTCTCCACTGTGGAAGGTAGGGGATGTGAACGGTATGGTGGGCTTGCTGTATTTGTTTGTCAACCTGACAGTTTCAAGGGGAGAAATTCTCTAGAAAGGAAAACGTTCTACATTATTTTATTTAGTAGCTGAAGTATTAAGCTGCCTCTTGCAGCTGGGACACAAGTTCCGGAATATATAGAAAAAAAAGTTTGAGCAACATGAAAACAAAAGCCTCAAAGAAAAATGGCTAAAAAGATGGGTAGGCAGCCGCCTAAAGCAATGTCTGAAAAATACAGTGCTATGGTCACTCTCCACAAGAGTAGCCTCAATATGGTCTGGCTGTGGAATTTCAGATCACTTATTCCCATCTCAAATATGGTATCCTTTGACAGTTTTCTTTGGAACACAGTTTTGCCTTTCTGCAGTGGCAGCTTCCTTATAAAGCATGCTTCAGCTAGTGCAAAAGATTCTGGAGTACGACTGGGAGTGACAGGTGTTGACTGACTGAACAAAAATAGAGCATCCTTTCGGAGGAAGAAATTATTATTTGCTATTTGTATTACATGAGCACATTTGAGATGAGATTGGGAGTCCATCATGCAAGGCACCACACAAACACATAGCAGCGGATGGTCCCTGCCATGAAGAACTTGCTGTCTAAACAGACAAGACAGAAATAGGGAAGGAAAGGAAACAGTGTCAAAGAGGGGATGTGACTAGGGCTGGCCTTACCGTGAGGTAAACTCAGGTGGCCGCCTCAGGTGCCAGACTGTGGGGGGTGGGGAGGGCGCCACTAGGACCCAGAGTGTAGAAAATTGTGTTTGCTGCTGGTGCACATGTATTCTCTCTGCTCTAGATGCACAGAGATGGTGGAGTGCTGTGCTGGAGGAAGGGAAGCACAAGAGACATAACAGGCAGACAGGAGAAAAGGTGAGAGGGAATAACAGAAAGCAGCAGGAGCTTCAGGGAGAGAGAGGACGAGGAGCCTCTTATATACCTCTCTAGCACCCCCAGGAGCCTGGACTGATTAACACCAGCTTCTCAGGGAGCTTCCTGTGTCCTGCTGCTTCCCTGAACCCACTTGAGGAGAACAGGCAGTCAACTGAAGTAGTAGGAGCCAGATAGGTCCTTAAGACGTTGATATCTTCCCTCACTCAGGCCCTGCTACCAGCCTGCTTATTTGTCCCCTTCCATAGAGTGTTGAGAGCCACTAGAGCTGGGACAGAACAGCAATCATGAGTGAAAGAAGAAAATGCCCCTCTGGGACAGCATTCAGAAAAAGAAAGAAAGCAAAGGAAGCTTTTCTATCTAAGCAGGAAGGAGCTCTCTTGAGATACATAGACACAAATGTTCACGGTGAGCCTTCCGGCCCCAGTGAGGATGTGAGTGGTGAGGAGATGCCTGATCTTCCAGTTAGTCAGAGTGCAGGTGACCGGGCAGCTACTGCAGCATCCATATCTCCATCTCAAATGGATGTAACCCTGCACATTCCTGCAGAAAAGTGTAGATCAGAGAAGAGTGTGGTGGAGGCGCAAGAAACAGCTGCTGCTGAGTTTAGTTCCTTAAGTCAAGATGTTGTAACAACAACAGTACCTAGTGAAAATGTCCCTGCAATGGTGACTGTCAGAGAACATTTTCTAGAATGTATTGACATTGACGATACTACAGGAACTGGTATGACAAATATGCTTCTTAAAAAGCTGGAAGATACAGAAATTGCGATAGCTGACATGAGAGGCCAGGGCTACCATAATGGTGCCAACATGAGAGGAAAGAACAGAGTGCAGACATGGATCCCTTTTCTCATGCAGTTCTCATTCATTGAACTTGGTGGTCAGTGATGCAGCATCAGCTTCTAGTGAGGCTGCTGAATTTTTTAATGTAATTCAAAGCATCTATGTATTTTTCTCTGCATCATCTCATCGATGGCAAATTTTGAAGCAACATCTGTGAACATCCTCTCTGACACTGAAACCACTGAGTGACACACAATGGGAAAGTCGAGTACAGGCGATAAAGCCTATCAAACACCAAATTAGGAAGACAGATGATGCCATAGTTGCCATTATGGAGGATAATGCTATGACAGGAATTGTTCATGGGAGAACAGTAGCAGAGGGAAATGGAATCACCAGAAACATACATAACTTCAAATTTCTGTGTGGCTTAGTGTTGTGGCATGACATACTGTTTGAAATAAATGTTGTAAGCAAGAGACTCTAAGGTGTTGACCTTGATATATATGGAGCAATGGAACAACTGGACAAAGCAAAATCATACCTACATCTTACCGGTCAGATGAGGGATTTCAAAACGTTCTGAAGAGTGCACAGAAGTTGGCAGAGGAACTTCACACTGAAGCTATTTTCCCACCCATTCTAGAATACAAGAGTGTGACGAAGTGGGACTGTACTTAATGTTCTCACTGAATACTGTGTGGGTGCGTCAGTTTCCCCTATGCATTTCTTAAGTATCTAAGTGGTGGGATAAGGGTGTGTGATTGTTGCAGAGCCCTTGAGGGCCAGTGTGATGGTGTTTGCACAGAGAATGGTCGACACCCTGTCTCCTGGCAACTGATGGCCTGGGACCCTCACATGCAAGATGCCAACTGAAGGTTTGGAGAACAAAGAGATCAGGTGGCCTCCTGGCCCAGGAAAGAGACAAAGGCCAGAGGAGGGGCAGGAGAGTTTCAGTTTGGAGCTGGCTGGGGAAAGCGAGGGAGGCCCAGACCCGGGGTCTGGCCTCCCTGGCCCCAAAAAGGACCTGACTGAGGGGTCCTGTTCTCTGTACCTACAAGCTCTGTTTTGGATTGTGTTCCTGTCATCTAATAAACCTTCTGTTTTACTGACTGGCTGAGAGTCACGTCTGACTGCAGAAGTGGGGTGCAGGACCCTCTGGCTTCCCCAGGAGCCCCGCCTCTGTGGACTCGCTGTGGAAAGCGTATGGTGGAGCAGGGGATACTGAATGCTCCGAGGTCAGACCCAGGAAGGTCGAAGCTGTGTAAGCTTCTTGCCCTGGAGACAGTATGCTCACAGAGAGGTGGCTCCCCCAGAGTCCTGACTGGCTTCATATGGAGTAGTTCCAGAGCATCGCTTGGTGACCCCGTGACAAAGAGTCACCGAAGAAGAAGACATTTTGATTACAAGGCACGGGATAATCCCATAAGAAACCCCAAACAACAATTCAAAGTTGAATTCTTTAACCAGGTGCTAGACTGTGCAATACAATCAGTTGAAGAATGTTTCATGCAGCTCAAGGAACACAGCAGTATATTTGGGATGTTGTATGATATTCCAAAACTCCTCACTATACCTGAAGAAGACCTACACCAGCAATGCAGGGCACTAGAGACAGTGTTGACACATGATGACATGCGCAATATTGATGTGAGTGATTTAGGTGATGAACTGAAAGCCCTTTCAAGATAAATTTCAGCAGGATCAACTCCAAAGGCTGTTCTGGAATATATGTGCACAAACAAGATGACCACCCTCTTTCCAAATGTTTTTGTTGCTCTGCACATACTTCTAACACTTCCTGTAACAGTTGCCAGTGGAGAACCCAGCTTCTCCAAGCTGAAGTTAATAAAAACACATCTACACTCCACAATGACACAGGAGAGGCTGGTTGGTCTAGCAACCATCTCAATAGAGCATGAGCTGGCCCAGACTGTGGACCTTCAGGAAGAAGTTCAAATCTTTGCAACCAAGAAGGCAAGGAAAGCACCACTTTGATTATTCAAACAGAAAAAAATGTCAGTGTTAACTATGCAGACAAGAAAAGTTACATTTGCTGTTCAGGCATTTGAAAGTTAAGTGACACTTAAAATTTTTGAACTAGGCATTTTAAGTTGTTAGTTCTCCTTTATTGGGGTAGGTAGCAGAGTAGAACCATGAGAGGAGCCGAACAGGAAGAAGGCAGAATTGAGACCTTTCAAAGTTTTGGCCGAAGCGAGGGGGCATGGGGGCATCATTTGAGCCCCCTGCCTTAGGTGCTAAAATGTTATGGGCCGGCCCTGGATGTACCTTAGGTCATGCATGGAGCAGCTTGTTAAAGTGGACAGGCTGGGGGAATGGAGCAGGGAAGAAATGAAGGGAGGAAGGTGGAGGGAGAAAAACATGAGGTTTTCACATAGAATGGGAACTTGATTGCAAAAAGAAAATGGCAAAATCCTTTTTTTTTTTTTTTAAACAAATGCTGGACTTAGGAAACCAGCCTGACCCATTTGACTATGCAGGAGAAATACAGAAAAATTGCACTAAAGTCTGTTCACTAGGGCTAAAACCTGGGCTTTCTGACATAGCCTCTCTTTGGCGCTGAAGATTATTGATTCATTTAACTTGATGTTTGCTATCTGACCATGAGCTGCCCTTGTTGGTAAGAACTATTGGTACATTATGGCAATTTCAGAGTCATCTGTAATCCTCTTTTGATGTCACTTTTAAAGTCCATTTTAATTTAACTTTGAAGTTTGTGGTTGTTTAGGAAATGATGTGCAGCAATGTAGCAATGCTATATATATTTAGCGTATGTATGAACATTGCAACTCTACTTATGTGCCGTATTATAATGTGACCTTGATACCAGAGTGCCCCCTTGTGTCAGGACATACTGTTGCAAGACTCTTCCTCTTTAACACCCCTTGTTGTCCCAGTTCTGCAATGGTCAGCTGCCTCCATGGCCCAGAGGCCAGCTCCTCAAGTCTCAGTCCAGTCCCCTTCCAGGGTTAACAGAACACAAATTAAATCCTAACTCAAAATAGCCACCTGGGCATTAAAGCCCACAATATAAACACTAACCCTTCATAGAGACCCAACATTGTCAAGGTTGGGCCTCTGACTGGGTCAGGTTACTTGGGTTAGGGCAGGAAAAGCCTTCTTTCCCTTTTCTGGCTTCACCCAGAATTGGCCTGTACTAGATACAGCCACTGCTTTTTATCTGGCCTGCTGGGTCGTGATTGGCCTCTACCTGCTTCCGGTCCTGCTAGATCTGGAGGACCAACTCTCTCTGGTTTTGCCTGCAGCTGATCATGGCAACCCCTAAATGTCTGAACTCACTACCCTTCCCTTCTGGCAAGGCACCTTCTTCTGCCAGGGTTTGCCAAGGCAGTGAGGCCTTTGGCCGGAAGCAACAAATGCCTGGTACACCATGTCACAGGCTGCAACTATAAGAAGGTGCTGATGATGACATTCTCCATTATAGACGGTAGTACATTCTAGTCTTGTATTTTCTAATCAACCTGATTTAATTCTGCATTTTATCAGCCTGCAGCAGGGTGGAATGCTAGGATTTCATTCCGTTTGGTTATGTCTATTTCTTTGTCTCAGGCTGGGTTAGGAAAAGGATTTTGTTTCCTGATCATATTCTCCCAGACCTGCTGCTCCTTCATATTGTTGGCCACAAGCTTTAGCATTTAAAAAAACCCAACAGATTTCTCCCTCTCCCTGCCAACAATCACCACAATTATGCTTTGGTAAAGAAACCACTGTATATACAAAAAAAAAATCTGTCTTTTTCTTTTTCTCCTCTTTATCCCTGCAACAGCTGGTCATCGAACATCATCAATGAGAGCCTGTTGTTTTACCTTGAAATGCAGCCAGATATCAATGGAAACCCCCTGAAAAATGTCAGAAATGCTGCACTGATCACATGGATTATAATGGTAGGTCAACCATGATTTTTATTAGTCTTGGAAGTAGCTTTTGTCTGACAGGAAGCAGCACCACTGTAATGATTGTTTATTTCTTTCAAAATATAATCACCACTCCATACAAAAAAAATTGGAGAACATTTTCCAAGTCACAGGAACTATTCTTCATATGAAACTCTGCAAGAAGAATGAAGGAATGCATTTTGCCCTGACTGACCCTCTGTGCATCCCTACTGAAGTCAAGGTGATTCATTCATTTTTAAGACCAGAAAGGACAGTTATGGTCATCTATTGTGTCTTCCTGAATAACAGACTACAGAGTTTCCACCAGTGATTACTGAATACAGGCTAACAACTTGGGTGCTTACTAGCAATTTCAGTCTGTATTTGTAACTAAGGTTATTTTCTTTGCTCCTTAAAGCTGCTATGTAGAAAACATCTGTATATAGAGAGAATAATTACTTGAGAGAAAAATATAGTGGTCTTTCAGAGCAATGATCTAAAATACTGTAGGAACACTACTAAAGCATTTTGGACCATTACTGGACTGTGATTTACCCATCCCCCCCATAGCGTAATGTTCCTGGAATAGTCAAAAGGGGTTATTCTGGAGTTGATGATGCAGGTAGCTTCTTTGGGGAGATCTTACATATCTGCAAAGCCTCTTAGTAAAAACATGCTCTTTGTTTTTCTTTTTGAAATGACAGAACAATTTTCTAGAGGAGGGTCAGGGATATATTTGGATGAGTGTTTTTATTAAGTGGACATTAAACATGTGAAAGGCACTAAAATTCTTTTAGTTTGAGTTATGGCATAGCTCTAGCTCTGAATAATTCCCTCCCTTCCCACTTTCTGGGATTCTTATAGAGATTTAAAGAATCTGTGGCCAGACGGGCCCATTTGATCATCTAATCTGACCTCCTGTATATCACAGACCATTACATTTCACCCACTTATCCATGGACTGAGCCCAATAATTTGTTTGGCCAAAGCGTATCTTCCAGAAAGGCATCCGGTCTTGATATGAAGATGTCAAGAACTGGAGAATCCACTGCTTCTCTTGCAAGTTTAACCCATGTTACCACCAATTTTTCTTCTCTTAAAACTGTCTCCCCTATTTTTGTGTCTATGTGCGCCTTGGCTACAGCCCTCTGCCCACAGAGGACTCACCAGGGCTCCTTTACAAGCATTGTTTCTAAATCTGCCAGTCAGTGGAGCATCAGTATTCACCTTTCAGTTTTTGCAGCTGAGCCTGGCTAATCTGGCCTGCAGTATTATGGATGAATGTACGCCTCTTGTGTATGGAACATGCCCCCCACTCCCAGAACACACACGATACTCTGGCACCTCCATCTCCGAGGACCTATTTCTCTCTTTCCAGATTTTATCCTACATTAGTGTTACAAGGGTTAAATTACTCTTCCCACTCCCCCAGCACACTCTGCTTCCTTCTGACAAGCAACCAGGCACCCCCAAGTACCTACCTCTCCGTTTCCAGGTTTCATCCTGTATTAAAGGAGTAAGTGATGCCACTCACATGGTGCCCCCTTCTCTCCCAAGGGCTGAACACACTCATGTGACACAGCTCTTGGCTTTTGCTAGCCTGGAGGGCAAGAGGTCAAGTCTAGGAATGAACTGTTTGTAGGCTGGCTACGAAAATAAAGTGCTGATTTCCCAGGAGAAAAATAGAAACATCCAAAGCATTTACTTGCCAAATATCCAAGGAAGTGGGGACAGAAGTGATTCTTGAGAGACTGTCTCAGCTGGCCAGTTTTTTAATCCAACCATGATGGACTGGTTCATGAGTCAGCAGCAGTTACAAGCGGACTGATCACTGTTTAAGAACTTGGTTATCTGTGAGTGGCTGCTCTCAATATGTTTGGCTCTGCTTTCACTGAAGTTTTATAATTGCTCATGTAAAATAAAATTCATAAGACACAGTGGAGACTGTTAAAGCACATTGAGGGCCATATTTATCCCTGATACAACTCAATGGAGTAGCTGAGGTCAAACCAGGCAAGCATTTGACCCCTTGTGTTCTCAGTGTTATTGTGTACCAGAACAAGGCCTTTGGTTTCTTACCTTGATTTGCTTGTGGCTAGAAGAAACATAACATGTACTTTCATCTGGATGCAGATGGGTGAGTTTTACAACATCTCTCAGAGGCAGCAATTTGTTCACTGTGAGGAAAGTCTCTCTGTCTATGCTGTAATAAAAAACCCGAGGCGTGGCCAGGCCTGCTGAATTGGGCTTGTGGGGTTTGGGCTATACAATAGCAGTGTAGACATCTCCGGCCTGGTCCCTAATGTCTATACTGCAATTGTATAGCCTGCAGTCCTGCGAGACCAAGTCAGCTGACCCAGGCTTTGAGACTTGGCACCGTGAATTTTTTATTGCAGCGTCGATGTACCGTTAATGCACAGGAATGGTTTCACTTGGCTTGAAATTCACCACTCTGTTGATTTTAATTCCCATCACAATTCTCCTTTCTTCTCTTTTCCAGGGAGTGCTGAATCCAATGCAAGGCTTTCTCTTCACACTCGCTTTTTATGGCTGGACTGGGTGGAAACTGAACTTGAAGTGGCAAAAGAGAGAAATACCGTGGGAATCAATGTCCACATCAGCTGTTGCTGACAATGGCTACCCTTCTGCTGTTGGATCCTCTGTGAACTACCAAAGCAACATCCACAACTCAAAGAAGACAACAATAGCCAGCAGCCAGCAGACCGATGAGGCCTTAAGCATGCTGTCTGAAGGTAACACTATCAGTGATGACAGGTTATCCAGAAACTCTCCTATCTATCAGGGCTGGTAGTTTGCATAGCATAAAGCTGAATGTTACCTCTCCCATTGCCACGACCCTTAATTAACGACAGCACAGAGTGCATCACTATTTGCTCCAGGGCTTGGCTGGGGCCTTGTCATCTGTCACATCCTACATATTTCCTGGAGGCATAAAAGATAACTTATGTCTTCAGTCCCCTTGTGTGAGAGAAGATGATTCTGTTTGATGAATGCCTGATTGCTTTCCATTATGTTGGCAGCAGTCTTTTTGAAGCTCAGTGTTTCTTAATTAACCTCATTGATTTCTTTTCGTACATTTTTGTTTTAACCTCTCTTGTAAACTGTACTTCAGCAGAATATTATTTTGTTTAATAAACAAATTACTATTGTGTTGGGTTTTTCTAACTCTGGCCCCTTGCCTGACTTTCAGGAGAGCAGCTCTGTATCTGGAATTCTATCGCTAGGATTGTAGGGACGCAAAATTGTCATCCTTAAAACAATGTTCAAATGTTGGAAAGACACAACTTTGACACAGATATGGATTTGCATTGTTTGCATATAGAACCCTGCTTAATAACTCTTGTTTTACCCTGCCCATTTTAATTTTAGTGGGATATTTAACTGTGCTTTTATCTAAATGCGGTTGCAATTTATAGGAATATAGTCTTTTCGTACAGTGCAGTCTGGTATTTAAACCATTAAGGGATGCAGAGTATAATTTTCAGTCATCTAAATGACTTTGGTGCCTAAATCCAACCAAAAGACAGTGAAATGTAACCTGCAGTCCAGAGGAATGGTCTATTTGATTTCCTAGTTTACTGAACTCCAGGGAATTCAATTAAGAATATTTATTTCCTTCCTTAACTATTGTGCTCAGCACTGTGGTGTCTACGCACCTGTGCCCAAATACTTGTTAAAACAGGTTGATTGTTAACTAGCAATTGGGACTCAGTCTACAGTGCTTGTGCATGGTTTAAACAAGGGTTATCACTGAATGCATCCGATGAAGTGAGCTGTAGCTCACGAAAGCTTATGCTCAGATAAATTTGTTAGTCTCTAAGGTGCCACAAGTCCTCCTTTTCTTTCTAGGTTACTGTGTGGTTATCCTGACCAGTCCAAACTGAGCACCAGTTTTAAAAAACATGGTAGTCCAGGCATAGGTTAGAACAAATCTTTAAGTCAATTCAAACAATTTTGTACTGGCTGTCCAAACTGTGTTATAACTGATTCTAGTTTAAGCCATGTTTAAGCATAAATAGATCGTCGAAAGCCGGTGTAACTTTTTTTAAATTAAAGAGTAGAATGATAATAGCCATACTGCTGAGAGTTCCAGGAAGGTCAGAAAAGCAGGCTTAGTTGGAGCTAAAAAAAATGTGATCTGACTATATTCAATAAAAAGGAGATACAGTAAATTGATAAATGCTGGGACTGATCTTTAAAGAGCTGCAGTTGCTTCGTAGAAAATCTTTAAAATCACACTCTTTAAAAACAATCAGTCTATCTTTTTTTCTCCCCAGCCCCACACCTTTTTTCTGTTAGTAGGGCCATTTGCATGTAACAGGATATTTTATTTTGTAAGAATTTCCTCTCCTCCAGAAGTTAGTTAGAAGGAAATTCAAAAGTAACATTAACAACAAATGTTTGAGAGTCAGGAAGCTAGAATGTGGGACCAGTAGTGTAAAACACCTACCTCACAGCAAGTCAGGAAATACAGCTATGTTTCCAATGCTGACCTGAACTCTGCTTATCCACTCTCACTGGGTAGGAGACCCACTACTACTTATCCCATGATAAAGAATTGTCTTCCCCATTTTGTAGATGAATTACAGTTGTATGGTCTTGGCTTTTATGATGGTAAATCATGCAGCCAGCCTATATCAGGTAGGGCGTTGTCTCACGCTCAATTTGGGAGCACACTGGGAGTATTTTCAGGTTGAATGTGGAAATATTTATTGCTGGCCTATGTCTAGAGTGTTTGGTCTCAAATTAGTATTGGGAAGGTGGCTCAGGGAGAGTGGAGATAAAATCCAATCCACAGTAGGACAGTAGACTGAGTCAGGGTCTTGTGGAACACACATGAGATGTGGCTTCTGCCTTAGACCATGTCGGGGCAGGGCAGTCTGGGCTCTAATTAATAGTAATATCTACAGTTTACTGGCCAGTCAACACTTTTCTCTGGGACAGTGGGGTGTCCGTGACTCTCAGTTGAAAGGTAGATGTGGAATGGTGATTGGGCCAGGGACCAAATTACTGAGCACTTATACATTCAAAACAATTGTCCAGCAAGTTACATTCAGCTCAAACAACATAGGTTAGGGACATACCCACAATTAATTGTACATGATCATATTTTGCACACACCAGAGCATAACAAAGCCCAGCTGAATGAACACTTGAATAAATAACATTGTAAAATATATAAATAATATAACAAAGCTAGAACATAATCTGGAATAAAACGATTAATGCAGTGGAATCCTCATGATATGGGTATTTGTGCATCATGGTAGGTGATTAAACTAACTATGTTCCAAAAGCTATATGACAACAACAAGCTGGATTGTTAAACACAAACACACAATATATGTTCTCTGCACAAACTCGACGTTTGGTTTTAGGTTGTGTTAATTATAACAGTAAAATGCAAACGGTCAGGAACACAGTGTATCTTATCCCCTGCTATCATGGGATGTGTTTTCCCAAACCAGCCTGAATTTATCCATCGGGGTAGAGTGGGGCTACATTTTGCCCAGGCAGTTTCATACAGATGATCACGCTAATTGTATGGCTGAAATGCAAAGAGGTAAAGTTCTTGCACACCAAAGCTACACATTTGAGGTTCCTCTAGCTGTTAATTGTTTACGTGTTCTGTACATCTCTTAAATCCTTCCTCTGATCTCCCCGATTATATATACACTGAAGAGGCATTAGAATCTAAAATGCTTACTATGGCTTTGGTCTAGGATGCCTATTTCTTCTGCCATACTACAAGACTTGTACTCCTAAAGGCAGCATAATATGTATGTGAGGAGAGGTGCATCATCTTCCAAGATTCAGTTGACCTTGACAGGGGAAGGGTTTATCAAGATCAGATACACAGCAGTTACACATGGGGATGCTAGGGCAAAGGGTGGATAAGTTGGGAAAGTCTGGATGAATCCAGATGGTGGTTTGGTCACTCACCTGTTAAAGAGGTTTGCATTCTGTTAACAAACGTAATGTTCCTAACATCCATTTGTGCCTCTCTCTCTCTCATCTGAATGGAAATCACTCTCTTACTTACATTCTCAAGTTAAAGGATGGTATTCTGTTAGCCTGAGTAAAACCTCAAACCACAACAGACTTTAGATACATAGGATGGATTACACCAGGATGAATTTGGCCGAGAGAGAAAGGAAATGATTTAGCCTTTCATGGCCAATGGTAAAAACCATGACAAAAACAAAACTTTGGTTTGATTTAGAAATTATATCAATTAGCATGTAACTGTCAAATAAAAATAAACCCAACAGCTTGTGTTTCTATGGTATTCAGGCAACAAACAATACTGTTAAGTGCCACAGAAAGGTTATTTCACGTTTTGTGTATGAAAGGAGCCTCCATCTTCCATTTATAAATGTGAAGATCTAGTTAAAGATGAACTAGAGAGTTAGTTTCCAAGATGCTGTTCTCCTTTGTGGTAGCCAAAGAGCAAATGTTATCATGTTCTACACCCCACAAAACACATTTTTTGCTAGGACTTTAGCAGTAGGAATATTGTTACAACTCCAATGCCACTGTTAAGTTATCTAGCAGTAGGAAATACAACAAAACAGAGCACTTTTACAGTGGGAATCTTCCAGTGGCTGGATTAATTGACTTCAGAACTACTTTGCACCACTCAGGTGGCATGTGCTGGATAAAGGGGTTGATAGTATTTTGAGAGTGCAATGCTTTAATGCTTACCTAAAGAGAGTGTTCCCTTTGCGTAAAATTTACCTCACCTCAAAGCATGGATTAATGGGCTTTGAGCAGGAGAAGTTTGAACATAAGAACAGCCATGCTGGATCAGAGCAATGGTCCATCCAGCCCAGTATCCTGTCTTCCAAAAGTGGCCAATGACAGATGTGTCAGAGGAAATGAACAGAACATGGCAATTATCTAGTGATCCATTCCCTGTTGTTCACTCCAATTTTCTGCCAGTTAGAGGCTTAGGACACCCAGAGCAGGGGGTTGGATCCTTGATCATCTTGGGTAATAGCCATTGATGGACTTATCCTCCGTGAACTTATCTAACTCTTTTTTGAACCAGTTATAGTGTGTGGGTTTGGAAAGGTAATGCCTCATCTCAGTCTGTGGGTGGGGAATTGTGGAGCTCTGGATCCATTACTCCAAATAGCAGGCTCCAGGCAGTAGAGACCATAACATCTATCCATCCATACAAGTTGGACTTGTAGCCATTGGATCCACAAAAACACAGTCAGTCTCTTATCCCACCTCCTATTCTAGCTTCTCACTCCCTTTCTTGTCTTCCCTGGCCTATTTGAAGCTGGTGCAGAATCTAGCACTGATGTGTACAGGGTGTGTGGACACCCTGTAGATGTGTACAGGGTGTGTGGACAAAGGCCCCTGTACACCTGTTCTGCAGCATCCTGAGAAACCATGGAAATGTGTAAAGAACCTCTCTCTCTCTAAAAATAAGGTAGCATTTTAAAACCATTTAGCTCTGAGACGTTTTGTTCAAGAAGCATAAAGAATAAATTCCATCATACCTGCATTAGATGAAGTGTTCTTGTCCTACTTGTCACACTCCCAAGTAGTACCAGAGCTAACAACAATATCTGAACCTAGGTGGATGTTAATTTCAGCTAGGAAAATGTACAAGCAACTGGCTGCAATGCGCTGTGGCCTATTACAGCAGATCTTGTGTGAACTTTCTTTTAAAAAGCCAACTATCTCCCTTCAGGCTACAGTGTTCAACAAAATACCACAGTTTCTGTGGAAATGTCATGAACTTCATCCCTCCCCCCCTCCATCATGTGCCCCCTTGTGACAGGGAGATCCACATATTTGTTGCTTTAACAAATATCTTTGCTCAAGGCACCAGAAATTATTGGCCAACGCTCACAGACTCTCCCACAATCACATTAAGTACTCTAAGTTTAATAACCTAGCTCCCCAATAGCTCACTGGGCAATGCAATCAACCGTTTCCCTAGGAATGCAATTACACTGAAAGCAACAAGGCACAGGGTAGATAAAGATAACTTTTGCTGGCCTCACATACTGTCTGTCTGAATACATAAACCTTCTGGCCAAAGAGCTCTGTGGTCTGAAAGCTTATGTGCTGAGACTCCTACCGTATATGGTTAAACAGAACTAGCACTTTGCCATCTTATTTTTTTAAATAACCCAGTCAATAATTATTTCCACCTATTCCTGAAAGTAACAGAGTCCTTTCTCTTTTGTTTTGCTAGGTTCTGATGCTAGCACAATTGAAATCCAGATCCCAAGTGAGCTACATGACTTAGAGGAGAATGATGCTGATGTTGAATAACTTGGAAAACTGTGAAAGGCATAAGTTGGGTATCTGGAGACACAAAGACGTTCTCAAGGATTTGCCTGATTGTTTCCCCTCTTTTATAATTCACGTATCTTCCTCCCCTGCCCCCCAGCGACACCCTCAGTACATGTATGATTGCTGAGTTCACTTGCTCTTAACAATTTTCTAGCATTCAAATTGAAAGAGCACTTTTTTGATAGATTTAAATGGCCTGAGCTGTGGACTAGACACAGAGGGTCAGATTCAGAGATAATGTTTAAGGTGGTTTGAGTTAGACTTCTTTACATTCACTCATCCTTACACATGGCTAGAAAGTGTAAGTTAAAGTACAGAGTAACCACCTTCAAGAAGCACCTGCTTATGAGGTGCTTTCTCTGTTCAGCTCTCTCTTCTCACCCTTCAGTATGTGAACGTAACAGGGTTGCCACTTACCACTAGTGTGCCTCCTTGCGTCTTGGTCTGGGAATGTAGCTCTCACGGCATCCGGTGCCTCCTTGCTGCGTGTTGATCTGCAAGTTGCTTCTGTAACTTGGCTCTCTGGCCAGGTCACCATTTAATCCACCCCTTCTAGAGTTACAAAATCCAACAGGACAAATGACCCAAATGCCATCTCCTGAGGCTGTTCATCCCCAGCTTGGGGCTCTATGCCACTATACCAGTGGCTAGCGGGGGCACTTGAGCCTGCCCACTACTCCGGGTTCCAGTCCAGGGATTCTTCAAGCAGCAGCCTAGATCTGCTCAGTCCTACTCCCAGTTGCTGTTTTCCTGGGCTCCATCCTACCCAGCCTCTCCATCTTCTTGCCTGTTTCTGGGTTTACCACTGGAGCTTACTCTATTCCCTGTGACTACTTCACCACCCCTAGCCTCTTGCCAGACTCTTACCCTAGGGTAGGATATCCAGGCTTACTCTCTGCCTGGACTTCTTCCTTATCCCTGATGGTCTCCCTCCTCCAGGGAGTGACTGCGGACTTCTTCCCCAGCATCTCCCTTCTGCTTTCAGCCTCCTGGCTTTATAATGCTGTCCCAGTCCTTCCCCAGCAGGACGTCACTCTTAACTAACCCTGACCCTGCATCTTGCCAGGTAACTAATTGGCCTCTCAGGCCCTTGATAACCCTAAAAGGGCTGGTGTGGGGTGCACACCCCAGTACAGTGAATTATACAAATTAAGCTCCCTTTGACTCAGATTCTAAGGTGGTGTGCAAAGGGACCTGTAAATTACATAATAAGGTGGTGAAAGTCCAAGCAAGTAAATCAAGGGAGTCTAGATGGAATCTAAGTTGATATAACATATACATTGAAGGGCTGGATGTAAATTATACTCACTTTTACTCCCTCTTCATTTACTTAAACTCTCCTCCGAATTTGGTCCACATGGTCCAAAGAGATGATTCATTTGCCAAAAAAATAAAAAATAAAAGGCTAGGCAAAGACTTATTTTGAGACTGATGGATGTAATTATGATGATGATTGTGTACTCAAGGAAATTTAATGCAAATTCCTGTCGAGTCTAGATTAGCATGACCTAGGTTGTTTTAGGGTGACAGATTAATTCAGCATACTGGTTGATTGTAAAAAAAAAAGTTTCTGGCACAAGCTGGGTGTATTTTTAGTGAGAAAAATCTGATCATTTTGAATTTGTACATCATGCACTGTATGTACGGTATCTTTCCTGCTGGTGGAAAATGCCATGCTTTTATTGATATAGCTTTGCTTCTTTTTGTTTTGTTAAAACCCCATGGGCCAGATCTTCATCATGAAGTCAATTAAACTATTCCAATTTACACCAACTGAAGATCTGGCTATGTGAGACATTCCTTCTGGTTAAGGTCCTTTTAACTAGTTGTTATAAAACTAACTGCAGCTTTTATGTATGTGTTGTCCTTTAATGTCCACAGTAAGACTTAGAACCTTACAAAGACCGTAAGCTACTTTGACCTATAGCTATCTGAGCTATAGTTCAAATTCTGTTGTCAGTGTATCTCAGCAGAGTTGATGGAGTCAGTGGAGTTACGCTGGTGTAACAGAAACAGAATTTGGCCCTACGTATTGAGTTTGGACTCTTCTTTGAAGATAGTTATATTTTCAGATTATAACAGGAACCATTCTTTTGGCCGAGTAGAAGGAACATATTTTTCCCTCTCTGGACAGGATGACTCAGGAAGTAGTGAAAAAGCCAATAGCTGCCTTTTCATTTACCTCATATCCCTAACCAACCAAATGAGTATTTGAAATAACCGTAGGTGTCACTTTGTGATGTTAGAAAGAACTCTTCAGGAAAACACTTCTTGGTGTAGAGGCAGAGGAGATCATATACCTTTCCCAAGATTCAGGTAGAATCCAACTCACTTTAGGAGTGTTTGCAGTGGGTTGGAAGAGGAGGTTAATCCCTAACAATCTGTAATCTGCATTGGAAATCACCACACTGACTTTAGCTCAGCCGTGCTTAAAACAGAGAAATATTGAATAGAACTGGAATAGTGACAGTCTCCTCCTGGAAACTTACCAGAGGTTGACGTAGAATGTCCTCAGATTCACAGTGCATCAACAGCAGTATTTCATCAACAAGAAATCTATCCACTGCTGTATAGAAGATCAGAGTAAAAGTAATTCACTTCCACAGATTGAAAAACAATATACAACTTCTCTTCAACAAATTGTACTTAAAATAGGCACCTAGCCACTGTACAAGACAGCTTCAGGTCATCTACCAATGACACTGGTTGAAGAAAGCCAGTGAAAACTAATTTGAAGTTTGCTGTAACACACCTGTCAGAATGGCAGACATTTGAAGCTTTCCAGGACATGGACTGTGTATTCATCTGTGTTTGTAGTGGGCTCCCATCCTGGTTTGGGACCTTTGGCGGCTACCATAATACAAATGATTAATAATGAGTTGTTTCACCGTGATCCACGTGTCTGTTTCTTTACTGAAAAGTACTTTTTGAAATGGTCAAGGGGGAGAAAGCTGTATGACTGTGTGTTGCAGTAAGCTTGGCAGCCAATGTGCAGAAACTTCTCAACATATAACAAATTCCTATTACTTGATGTTCCTCTCAGTCACATGACAAGTTTGCCAAATAGAGATCAGCCTGCCACAGTCCCTCAAAATGGAGTAAATACTAATTAATATCAAGATGTTAATGATCTACAGCAATACTCCCCCACTGCAACCTGTTGCAGAGGAAAAGGGGGTCTGATCCTCCTTACTCTCCAGGCTGCCGCCGCGACCCTCACCAGGAAAAGCGGCATAAAGAAAGAAAGAAAGAAGTAGTAGTTCCAATATGATCCTGAATCTCTTTAGAATCGGTTGACAAAGGGGTGGGGCTAACTCAGAGACAAAAGGGTTTTAAAAAGCCAGCTCCTAAGCGACCAGAGGAGTTAGCGAACAAGGGTGTTTTGTGAGGGAGTTCTCCAGGTCATAGGCAACGACTCTGTGGGTGCCTCCTAGGCAAGGCTGAGAGCTTCTTAACCAGGCTCTAGCCTGCCATCCTTTGATCCCTAATCCCTTTAGGATACTTTGACAAGGGGATGGGGCTAACTCAGGAAGAACAGGGGTTTAAAAAGCCAGCTCCTAAGTGACCAGAAGAGCTAGTGAACAGGGGAGTTTTGCGAGGCAGTTTAGAGAGGGAATGTGAGTACCAAATATACCTAATAAACAGTCTCTAAATGTAAACAAATAACGCCCCCCTCCCATGCAAAGAACAAACAAAACAAAACCTCTGCAAGAGTAAAAACAATGCAGGCAGAAGTCCAGCAGCACAGTGGGGGCTATCCAGTTTATTGCACTGAACACAGCATGTACGACTACCTGCCCAGATGAACTGAAAGCCCTTTAAGACTGTGGAGCTTCAGGAAGCAGTTCAAATCTTTGCAACCAAGAAGGCACGGAAAGCACCACTTTGACTATTCAAACAGATAAAAATGCCAGTGTTTACTATGCAGACAAGAAAAGTTAAATTTGCTGTTCAGGTGTTAGAAAGTTAAATGTCATTTAAAATTTTTGAACAAGGCATTTTAAGTTGTTAGTTCTCCTTTATTGGGGTAGGTAGCAGAGCAGTACCATGATAGGAGCAGAACAGGAAGAAGGCAGAATTGAGACCATTCCAAGTGTTGGCCCAAGCGAGAGGGCATGGGGGCGTCATTTGAGCTCCCCGCCTCAGGTGTCAAAATGTTATGGGCTGGCCCTGGCGGTGGGGGAGGGGTGGGGGAGAAGGGGGTTCAGTGAGACTCCAGCAGCTCCTGTCCACCACTGGGGGGTGGGGGAGAGGGCAGGGGGATCCCACCAGCTCCCCTCCGCCACAGGATGGGGCAATGGGACGCTGGCAGCTTCCCACTATGGTGTCGGCAGGGGGATTCCCAGAGCTCCCTGTCACTGGGGAGGGGGCAGGGAAAACCTGCTGCTCCCCTCTGCCGCTGGGGGCAGGGGTACCCTGGAGCTCTGAGTCCCCATGGGTGGTGGGGGCCCCAGCACTCTCAGCCACCCTGCAGCCGCCCAGTCCCTTCCCATTTCATCATGGATATTTTTAGTAAAAGGCAGGGACAGGTCACGGGAAATAAAGAAAGTGTCACAGAAGCCAGTGACCTGTTCCTGCCTTTTACTAAAAATATCCATTTGAAATCTTAGCCTTACCGATGATTTTCTTTGTGCAACTGAGCTGTCTCCCAACACAGGATATTTGGACTTTGCCTCTTTTTGTGCAAAAACCAACACACTTTAGACTTGTCCACGGTGTTGAAGAACCTGGGCACCCCTCTTCTTCTCCCTTGCAAGATGAGTGCTGCCAAAGCTGAATGAACACACTACAATTTTCAGAGGGGTAGCCATGTTAGTCTGGATCTGTAAAAGCGACAAAGAGTCCTGTGGCACCTTTAGACTAACAGACATATTGGAGCATAAGCTTTTGTGGGTGAATACCCACTTCATCAGATGCATGTCACATGTCACGAAGTGGGTATTCACCCATGAAAGCTTATGCTCCAATAAGTCTGTTAGTCTATAAGGTGAAATTTGCATGTGACATGCATCTGACGAAGTGGGTATTCACCCATGAAAGCTTATGCTCCAATACATCTGTTAGTCTATAAGGTGCCACAGGACTCTTTGCCGCTTTTACACTACAATTTATTTTTGATTAACTTTACATTTCTTGACCATAACAAGCTTATTCAACTGAGTTAGCAAGGGATGGTTAAAGTTTCTAAATTTCAAAGTTGGTTTCATTTCCAAGTTTTTTTAAATGTTTTATGATTTTCTTTCAAGGATTTAATTTTTTAATCAAAAGTATTGAGATTATAAAAATTAATATTACCCAAATCCTAATTTTTGATAAACAAAATACTGTAATGTCCTTTTTGATAATGTTAATCAAAATTTTGAGAAAAAAGATTGAAATAATGGCACATTTTTATGCCATTTTCATTTTTGTGCCATTTCAATTTTGTACTCAAAATTTTGATTGACAATTTGATATAAAATATCAAAATTGTTGCTTGAAGGAACAGTACCACCTTATCTATCTTGTCCAATTATTTTTTTTAACAACCAATTTTTCAGCAACAAATTTATTTCCACGTACCTCTCAATAAAACACAGGCTTTTCTCTTTGCTTTTGCTAGCTACTTATGCTAGCACCATTGAAATCCACAGCTCGAGTGAGCTACACGGCTTACTAGATGATAACACTGCTGATGCTGAATCATGAAAATTCTCATTTTCCAAAGGCCAATGTTCAACAAAAAACACTTTCTACCGGTGCTGTTAATCTTATACATGACCCCTGAAGAGGCCATTGTAAAGATACCCAAGGAACTTATCATCAGGAGGAGTGGACTGAGAGAGATGTCAGCCCCAGAAAATAAATCAGGTAAACTGTTTGTTCTGGATAATAACCTCTCCCTTAGCCCATGACATATGAGGCATAGCAAGGAGCAAGAAAATATTAGTTGGGTGGGAGAGCTAAGTAGGACAGAAGGCAAAATGTTCATCCCTCTATCAGATTAGTGGTAATCTATTTTGGGGGCACAGCTTTGGATACATCCCCGCTGAAGGATATTTCTGCACAAGAATGAATGTCAAGTATGTTTTGCTTTAGAAAATGTCGCTGAATGGCAGCTTCAAAGATTTCCTCTGGGGTGGCGGATGCCCCTTCTGCCAGGGATACTTCTCTGGGCTCTGGTTTCTTCTGGAATCCACCTACCAGTGTCTGGTTTTCTTCATTTATAGACCAGCAGCCAGACAATCCTCTGAAGTGGATCCAGGGGTCTCTTCTTTTAAGTTGATCACATCCCCATGTGCCTAAAGTGTGGAGAAAGTCCGATGGGCAATTTCCTATGAAATCTCGGGGGACCATGCTCTGTGTAAGAATGGATACACAGGAGTCCCCTGGTTTTCTCAGCTGAGCTGTGGTAATCATCAGTACTAACGTGAATATTATAGGGTACAAAACAGGCTAAAGGGTAACCTTTTGTACTGCCAATTTCCAAAGGTGAACCAAAGGAATTGCTAGTAACAGGGCTTGAGTGGAATATGCAGCTAATCTTTTGTCAACTCCATCAACCTTAGGTCTCATGAAGCGACTGTAGTGATAGCAGAAAATATTTCCCATCCGGAATTTTATTTTCTTCATTCTCTGTCTCATCCTTTATTGGACTGAGATACCCTGGACCCTTCTTGGTCTTCTTCTGACTCTGAAGATGGACTCAAGCCCTATGTATCTTTTGTCTTGAGGGACAAGCTCTATTGCCCCTACCTTTAGCAGGTGTGAGATTTCCTTCAAGAAAATGTGATGTTTCTTATCTGAGAAATGGGATATCTCACTTTGTTGATACAGGCCTACACTTGGATGGAAGCAGGCCTAATTGCAGTTTAGAAAGTGGTGATTAAACCCATACCTAAGATCTGTAACTATTCTGTGTTGCCCTCTGGTGTAGCAGGTCCAGGCCATAACTGTGGAGAAAGAGAATTCCCTTCTCTGCTGCCTTTGTTGTGGGTAGGAACAAAAGGATCTTTTGTGTATATGGGATTCGTAGTCCTTGGGACTTTTGCTGGAATGGAGGCTGAATGGTTTGGCCTGTCTGTGTTACTGAGCACCACTTTCTTGAATTTCTCCCCAAAACAGGATCTAACTGAGAACTGAGCATTGTTCAAGTATCCACTGTCCAGAATTTAAAACAAAGTTGACACCTGGCCACTGAATTTTCTATCAGGGCTCTCACTACCAGCCTCACAGAGTTCGTGAATAGGTCCACGTCAAATGCAGTAGTTCAGAGTATCTTTTTCACAGTGCTGACTTGAATTAGTCAGGCTTATTAGGTCTTTGTACCAGGACATTATGGCTTTAGAGGCTGCTCCTGAAGCCTCCAAGTCCCTTCTCTGGTTGAATTCTATCTTTCTGTCCATGGGATCTTTGAGAAGGAAAATCCCCCTAGTCTACGCTGTCAGGATGGAGAGAGAATCTTTGGTTTCTCAGACGCTAGGATTTCATCAACTAAGTCTTCTCCCCTTTGTTGTGCATTTATACACTCATCTCTAAAGACCTCTTTGAAGGAGTGGTGTAGAGGGACGGCGAATTCTGTCTCAGTGCTTGAGAGGAGATTTTTGCCATGGGCTTTAGCCACTTGTTCTCTCTAGCTAGATATCAGTAGCACCCACCATGGTTTCTTCCCCATTGTTTCAAACACATCTCTGGGTCTGTGTAAAAACCTCTTCCTGTTCTTCTATCTCAGTGTTATTATGGGCTGAAGTCAAAAGTTCTGCTTTCTGGAGAAAGGTGTTAGAGCTGATGTCAGGAAAACAGGACCTAGATGGATTTTTAGCTCTTTTCCTCTGGTTTTTAGATTTTGTTCTTTGCCTTTTTGTGAACATTTTTGTCATCTTTTGAAGAGATTTTAGTTGTTCTCTTTTCTTGTCTGGTGTTCCCTTTTTGGTAACAACCTACATAAAGAGAAATATCCCTGTTGCGAACAAGGGAAGGCAGTAAGGATGACAAATTCCTTGCCAAGTGACTCATTTACTCATGTAAGAATCTGGAATGGGCCTTAAAACTTTTAAAGATGCTTTTGGGGAGCTTGGGTCTTTATCCATGAAGTTGCATGAGATCTTAATGGGTGAAGATGTTCTTGTCCTTTCATTGCTAGTGTTACTGAACTATGAAAATGAATGTATATTCAGAGCTGGGAAGAAAGCATGGGTGGCTCTGGAAAGGCCACTACATTGAGTGAGACAGCTGCACTATTACATCTTCATAGCCATAGGTATCACAAATTACACCTTTTATTCTATTGCTTTAAAGATATGAGCATCTGCCAGAAGTACCTTTTTTATGAGGGCTCATTGTTGTAGGTGCTACTTGTAAAATGGTATTTTTCTTGCTAAGCAGAAAAGCAGAAACAAATTACATTTTTAGCTTAATAGTAATTAATTTCTTAAAATTTCTCTGAAATTGTTGCTCAAAAAAGTACTAATATAATATAGTGCTGACTAAAGAACCAGCTATAGTGCAAACAGGTATTGGGCAAACTTTCCATACTGCTGCAAATTACAGATTCAGACCAAACTTTCCACCCTGCCCAGATGTTATATTCCCAGTCCTCTCTTGAATCAAGAATGGCAGCCAGGCCTAATTTTTGGAGGAGTATTTGTTATGTAGACTATTGGCTGCTAAAGAGACTTCTGTGAGACCCACTGAACTCATTTTCACTAGTAGTCCAAATTAATACATTTCTTGTTTTAACTCACGCCATACTTCTTAGTATGGGTTGAAATAACCTGTGTGAAAAACAATATAACAAAATGTTTGAGGACATTGCTTGCCTTTTCTTGAGTGTCTATTGATGGGATGAAGGGTAAATGGACACCAAAGAAAAGTGATTAATAGGTCATGCTTACTTCTTGGCATCTAGAGGGTAACTAAAAAAAAAAAAAATTACAAAAAAATTCTAACTGTAAGGGTAGTTAAGCTCTGGAATAGGCTTCCAGGGAGTTTGTGGAATCTGTTATTGGAAGTTTTAAAGAACAGGTTGAACAAACACCTGGAATCAGGAATGTTCTAGGTTTATTTGGTCCTGCTGTAGTGCAGATGGCAGGACTTGATGAGTTCCTGAGGTCTCTTCCAGCCCTACTTTTTTATGATTCTATGAAAATACACCATATCAAAACCAGAGCCCAGGAAGAATGTAACTTGTGAAAGGAGGTCATTGGGCATGACAGTTAGGATAAGATGGACGTCATGATGGACTATGAGCAAGATGCATACCATGCCCACTAATTGTAGCCTCCTCCAGTGACTAGGCAATGTGTTGACAGAGAATATTAGGTAACCAAGGACAGGCCAGTAAGTGAGCATGCTGCTAGAGATGGTTGTGAGTTGCTGGTGCTGGAGTTAATGAGTTAGGCAACTAATTCCTTTGGCAGGCTTCTGACAATCTCCGACCTTTCGCTCGAGTGAACAGACAGTGCAGTGAGGCTGTCACACAAAATCTCTTACTGATTATGTTCTCATATGTCACGCAGGGGCATCTTATGTGCACTGCAGGTACCAGCTTGCATGGGATAAAGCTTTTCAATATCCTACATCTCTCGCTACTATATGTACATTTTAAGGCTCTCCACATATTCGGAAAACCCAGATGGGTTAACATATAGGACCCCTCAGAGATTAGCCGCTAGGGGAACCATTAGAAGGAACTGATAGGAGGATCAGAACAGCTCCACTCTGCTTGAGCACCAAGTCCATTGGAGCACCAAGATGCTTTTCATGTAGTGGGGGTGGGTAGATAAACAAACAGCTCTGCTAGCCACCTCTAGATATAGCTAACAGAAAAGAATTTACACGCTTACTGCATGAACTTAAGTACTGTGGTTACATTTTTTAAAATCATCCTGGGGATTTATACACATCTTCTCTTAAAATTAATGAGAGACACAAGGTGGGTGAGATAATCTGTTCTAGTGGACCAACTTCTGTTGGTGAAAGAGACAAGTTTTTGAGAGCCACAGAGCTCTTCTTCAGGTCCATGGAGGTCAAAAGCTGGTCTCTTTCACCATGTCTCTCTCATACCCTGGGACCAACATGGCTACAACAACACTGCAAACTTTAAAACTAATGTAAGATGTTTGTCTAAATCTTCTAGAGAGCTGTGAAAACTTCAACTGGCACCTGTAATCAAGGGCATGTCCCAGCTGCATTTATGACATCTATACTGGTCGTGGTGCCACACCTCAAGCAACGTGGTGGATTTAAAGCCTTGTCTGTGTGAGAAAATTATACAATTTAACTAAATTGATTTAGACACTTATTTAGTTAGCCCCTTTTTATGGACACTTATTCTGGTATAAAAGTGCTTTATATGTATTTCACTTAAATTGATTCTTTACCATCTGGACTGCTCAATATTTAGTTATGCCCTTTTGGAAACAGAGTGTTTTTAAATAGAAGGGCCATTTGGGGAAAACAAAATTCTACAATAAATATGCTGCATTTTGACACATTCCTCCCAGCTCCTGAGCGTGGGAAGCAAAAAGTTAATGGCCAAAAAAGAAAAAGGAACAACATGCACAGAGTTCTCTAATATCAAAATATAGCAATTTATTCAAGACACTGAATATGATCTGTTGATTCTCTCCTTGAAACAAATGAGCTACAATACACAAGGTGATTTCTGAGAGTGTGCAGGTGGAGGGGAAACAAAACAGGGGTTGATGTTGTTTCAACAGAATCTGGGAAATGCTGAAATGAGAACCAAAGTCTGGCTGCAAGTCTGACACAGACAATAAAAACTGCAGAAACCAGAATTCAAAATTTCAGTGAGTGGCTGAAAGAACATTTCTGCAATTGACAAAGAACCACATTTTAAAAAAAAGTTAAAAAAAAGAAAAAGGAAAAGTAAACCGCAAAACCAAAGCAGACCCTTACATTTGACAAAGTGCACTTCACTTGGCTCTAAAATTACCTAGGTTTGTTTTTAATTTCTTTTTAAAAACAAATCAAAAGGAAATTCCTAAGATGTAGCATGGGGTTAGTGCGTGTTTAACCCTGTAACTGTCAGGCCCTTTAATGCCCCATAAGGGACCCAGTGTTTTCTACATTAAAGATGCAGTAACCTACATTAAAGAAGCAAAGCCTGGGCACGTGTTCAAAGGTTGCTATTTTATCTCAAGGCCAGTTCCATGCAGCCAGTAAAGGTAAAATTCCTGTAAGCATCCAGGAAGGTTAATGGGTCAGTCTGCAGGAGGCTAACAAAACGTGTATGTATACAGAATTCTTCTTTGGGACAATAGCGCCTTTCACATGAGAGAATTTGATACTTGCCAAATTCTGAAACTGTGCTTTACTCGCTTTCTTCTTTTTATGTAACTTAGCAGAGACAAGATGGTGTTAATTTAGATCATTTCAAAAATGAAACATGTTTCTTTGACACCCACAAAGTATCTCCCAGTTAAAATTCCTGGAACAGGCTCCATCAGATTTAGATATGTCTGTGTAACAAGAAAGCCAGGCCAAAAAAGCAACTGAACTAAAATCACCTATCCTGTCATCACCACATCTTGATGTTTGGCCTGTTCAAGAGTCACACAAACGGCAGACCCAAAAGAAGCACATTGCTGAGCATGTCTTCTGAGCCCCCCTAAATAGATGCTGCTTTCCTGTTATCCTTGAAAATTCAACCCAAGGCTCCTGTGCATCATAGGCACAGGCTTAAAATGAGAACCGTCAACACTCACAATGACACTAGTGAGTAATTACATCAGCAGTCCTTTATAAAACCTCACTGAACTTCTGTAATAAAGCTCAGTTCTCTCTTCTAACAAGGACTCTTTTTCCTATCAAGAGCTTAAACAGGTCAGCCGAGGCAGCTATTATAAAACAGTTCAAAAATGTCATCTGGGCATCTAAAGTCCAATGCTCTACGGATTTGTTACCTCAAGGAAAATAACTTTCCTTCTTCCCACCTTCCATTCTTTGGGGGTAAAAAAGAGCAACAGCAATCAACAACCAATATTCCACCTAAATGTTTCTACTTCAGGACCGAAACATCTGAATAGTTTAATTGTTTTAATTACTTTCTGATCTCCAATCGTACATCACAGGGCTTGTGATGAGTGAGCAGTGGTTAGTTCCTGTGAAAAGGCCAAGATAGTGTCAGCGTGTCACAGTAAAGAGAGAAAAACATCAGATGAAATAAAATATTAATTCCATATACTAAGTAACTTGGGCATTTTCATACCACTTTAAGCATTATGGGTCAGGGTCTTACAAATTACTCCTGTTGGGCAACCCCACTGAAAGAAACGGGTGAGATTCTGTGTGGCACCTCTGAGAGGCACAGCACTCAACTCGCTATGGAGGTGCTATGGTGGCTTTAAGCCACTTTTGCACTGTTCTGATCCTGGGCTGCTCCATGGGATGGAGAGGGCCCTGGCATGGTTTAGTTCTTAGGGCCTAAGTTATGGCCACCTCCTTGAACTACTCCATGGTCTACAGCACTGCCGGGAATCTCCACAGCACTGTATGCTGCAACCCTGCCCACGGCACACCTTTTCTGCCCCTAACCCTGTGCCCTCTGTCATCATGATTTGCAAAGCATCCCAGAAGGCAATCTGATAGCTGTCTTCTGCAGTGCCTATACTAGGGGAATCCAAAGGGGAAGAAGGGATCCTATTAAATCTGTGGTAAAAGTCCCATTGACTTAATGGGAAGAGGATCAGCCTAATGTGATGACTAGTGGAGTGAGGTATTATCTAGTCAGCATGGTCTAGATAATACTTAGTCCCCCCACGAGTGCAGGGGACTGGATTAGATGACCTCTTGAGGTCCCTTCCAGTCCTATGAACATGACTGAGAGTGACAGAATGCAGCCTTAATATGAATTTGGGACCATTTCTCCAAGAAAGAGCATATACAATTGTTTTCCTTTAATTACTACAGGTATTTGGGTATATGGACCCAAAGATATGAATTCTGTATATATAACCTCAAACTTCTGTATTCTTTTAATAAATGTACTTAGTCATACAGCCACAAAAATAAAAATTAGCCCATGTAAACTTCTGACTGCAGGAAGAGGTTATTGTTGTTTAAAACCTGATATTTGTTGTATGAAATGACATTTTCTTACAGCACTTTATGAGACAAAGGAGAGGAAAATGATACTGCATCTTTAATGTACCGTGGATTCCACTTGAGTCATTCTTTTGCTTGAATTACACAAAGCAGTCTACGTTTGGTGGCTATTTTAGGCTTTTAAAATTATGTTTAACATAAAAAATATTTTTTTCCAAAAATACACTGGGTTCTCTCTCTTAAAAGTCATCTTTTGCCTGTAAAAATCTTCCGCAGCACTGCATTCTTATATAAAGCACTTATTACACAATTTGCTGAAAGTGCCCTTGAGATGCTAAGATCTGAAGCATGGAGGGATTTTAAAAAAATAGGCGGGGGGGGGGGGGAACGGAGAAAGAGGAGAAGCAGACTGTCGAAATTTTTTGTTGTCATGTCCAACTGGCTGCATCTACTGTGGGCACACAGGAGGGGGAAGGAGGGAGAGAGAGAGAGAGAGAAACAAGAAGGAGAAGGGAAGGAAAAAAAAAAAAATCAGTTCCAACCTAAGCCTGGGATACTCCAGGACATAATATTCCAGCTGATAGAAAAACCACTGAACAAAAAAGTAGTCTAGAAAATAGAAAGTGTTGTGATTACAAAGTTGCGCGTTTCATCAGTACAAACTGGTCTTTGAATGTCCTTTGGGAGAGCAACTGTAGTGTCCAAATTGGAAGGAAAAAAATACACCACCACATGGAGGAGGATTTTTTTTTTCCCTTTTGGTTTATCACAGCATTTCGCTTAGTTTGTTTCTTTATTATTATTTTTTGGCACAGCTTTTTTTTTTTTTTCCAGCCATCAAAGCAAGTTCTCAGATGCAAGTCAAACAGTGCAGTCTCTAGTTGGTGGCTTCATGCTTCCAAGGCTGAATATTCCAGGTGAAAACCATCCTCTCTCCCTCTCAAGTGACTGTGTTTTTACTCCTTGATGAAGGTTATGGGCAAAATACTAGACTTCTGTGGCCAGGGAGAGTTGGTTTCATTGTACACACTAACTTTTTTCAAGTTTGTACAGTTCTGGAGCTGTTAAGAATAGTTTTGAAGAGTGCTTCTCCCCACACATTCACTGCTGGTCCATTTGAAATTTCTCCTAAAACACTTCACCTTTACTTCCGCAGATCTAGAACACAAACCTAGAGGTGGAGAAAGAAAAGACCCACGAGTTAGAAACATTTCTGAAGCTTATTCCGAATTCTTAACGTGTGTGTGCTCAGGTTCTAAATTTGTAATAACGCAATTTACCAATAACTTAGATAATGCATCATGGAATACTGACTGGGGGAGAATTCTGCATTCACTAGCTAATGAGTGAGTTGTTTCTCATCTCTACTTGTTATGGTTCTACATGATAATCTGCAGGATTTACTCTTTAAGGGTCATGGTGGAGAAAGAAACAGTAGTGTTTGTATTTCTTTAATCATAAATATATTTCAAATAAAAGGTGGCAATCAAGGAAATGTGCGTTGAGGGGCCTGATACAAAGCCGCTTCAAGTAAATGGAAAGACACCATCTACTTCATGGAGCATTGAACTGGGCCCTAAATAAGGGAACACACCCACCCACCTCTGAGCTTTGTCCAGAGAGGGCAACAGTGCACAGAATTTGTGTTGGCCTTTGCACAGGATTTTCCCCAAAATATTTACAATGAATGAATACAAATGTTTACCGATCCGTCTGATGCACTTGCTCCCACTTTGTCTCCTCTAGCATTCCAACAGACTTCAAAGATCCCTCCAGTGCCTCTGTAGCTATGTACTAGAGTTCCGCTCTAGAAAGCAAACCAATTTGCAAGATTTGACGTTTAAAATATTTTATTTTTATGTGGGCACTTATGGTTGTGGGTTTGCTGTGAGGTGCATTGGTGCCTACACTGTGAGGCACAAATACCAGGGGTGAAATCCTGGAACTATTCAGGTCAATGAGAGTTTTGCCATTGACTTCAATAGGACCAGGATTTCACCCAGTTGTCCTGTGAAGAGTTGGGATCCATATTGTATACACACTTGTCTGTAGCCCCATCCCAAATCCACCATCCCCACTCACTGGTGGGAACCACACCAGTTTCACTGCCAGGAGGGTCCCTGTGGTTTCTAATAGAGAAAGAAATATTGAAAATTCATGTCCTGAACATTTTTACTTCTTAGGAAAAAAAGAATGCTGTATATAAACAAGCATAGCTCAAATCGTTCAGCTTGTTCCTGGAGCAAGCTCTGCTAGGAAGTCACTATCAGCCCAAAGAGCTTTCTGGGCATTAGTCTGCAAAGAAGTAACTCCAAGTATCCCACTTTTTCACAGAGCCCTGTTATCCTGTACAACATCAGATCCACGTATCTTTGTGATGATAATCTCTTCACAAATATGCAATACTCTAAAAAATTAGTCCTGTGCATATCTGAATCTCAAATGAACCCAGCTTGCTGCGTAATAGGAGCATCAATCATTTCTAAAGGCTGCTGCACTGGCAGCTTGACACGCCTCATGTGCCCAGTGCAGTTTCATCTGCACACCAACATCAAATTGAGACAACTGATTTTCTTGGCACAGTTCCACATTCAATGAACCTTTGGCAAAAACGTGAAAGGACAGGCACCTCATTATCTCACACCATCAGCTCAAAAGGTTTTCATGTCACGGTCAGGTTCACAAATTCAGTACATACAGATACATACATTTTCCATTTATCATTTCTGTTATTAACGTTCCAGCTAAACCGCTTTTCATTAGTGTGTGTGAATCGAATGAGTACCTGAGTATTCCATATATGGACACATTTGTCAAAGGACCCACTGGCCAGGTATTTCCCATCAGGACTAAAAGCTACACTGTAGACAGGTTCTTGATGTTTGGTTAATGTATGAATGCAGACTCCTCGTTCAACATCCCACAGCCGAACAGTAGAATCGAATGAAGCACTACAGGAAAGAGTCAAACACAAGTGGGTGCTGACTAGGGAACTAGTTTATCTGCAGTTTGCAAAGATACTGTAAACAACTCGTGAGGACACATCCCACCTACAAACAAATGTGCACCAATACTTCCAACAGGAGAGGTATGGAAGGACTGAGATCTATCAAACCCTCTTAAGTGAAACAAATTTATTACGGTGAATGTGCATATTTGGAGCCTTTGGCTTCATGGGGGGAGTGGGGGGAAAGCGGGTTGTGGGTAGAAGTAGGAATATAGGAATTGCCTTACTGGATCAGACCAGCTGTTCATCTAGTCCAGTATCTTGTCTCTGACAGTGGCCATTACCTGCTACTTTGGAGGAAGGCTGAAGTAACTCTATAGTGGACAGGTTTCGGATAACATGCCCCAGGGAAAGTTTCTTCCTAAGAGAATTTGATCTCTTATCTAACAAATGAATTTTGCTTCATATTCTCTAGCATAGTGGTCCTTTACCTTCTTTCACCCTCTGCCCAGAAATTACTCATCGTTTCTTACCACAATCCACCTAAATCCGACGTTGTGGACTAAGGGAACACAGGAGAAATCCCCTGTATTGTATAAAAAACCCCCAAACCCAACAATCCTCCCTCCAAACAAAACAAAACTACTTGACCAACAAAATAGATAAATTTAAGAGGCAACCCCGCGAGGATATCATACAGAAGATATGGTCATTATGTGCCAATTAGCTAATCAATCCAGTGGTCCAGGCATCGATTGACATTCCTAAGATTAAACCGTTGTCTAAAACTGGACGAAGTTAAATCTTGAATGAATTTCTTTAGGTGAAAGTTTAACAGGCATCCAAGTTGTTCCACACCACTTACCAGAACTATAAAAAAATATCAATATCTATGCAGTTTTGCTTGATGGCTCTCATTAGAGTACATCCAATTGGTTTAATGGACTGCCAGATCCATACATTAGAGGGCTTCAATTAAACAGATTCATTTATATATACCAGATGCCTGGGTGTTGGGTGCAGTGGCAACTGTATCCTTTTTTTACTAAAGTACACCTCTACCCCGATATAACACGACCCGATATAACGCAGGTTCGCATACAACGCGGGAAAGCTCCGACACGCAGCTCTGAGCAGCGTGTTGAGCGTGCCGGGCTGGGGCCGAAGGGTTGGATAAGGGGCAGAGGGTCTCGGGGGCGGTCAGGGGCTCCCTCCCCCCCGCAGGGTCTGGGAGGCAGGAGCTGTGGGGGGCACTTTTGGGGGCCCTGCAGTCCCAGAGTGGCCCAGGGGATTAGTGAGGGGCTGGGAGCAGCCTGCTCCGCTTCCCTCGCCCCGGCCCCAGATGTGTCACTCAGGGGAGGGGGCTTGTGGGAAGGGATCTCCCCCCGCACTCACCGGCAGTGGCGGAAGCGGAGCAGCCCGGCCCCAGCCCGCTCCACTCCACCAGCTCCCAGCCGTGGTGCTCTGCTTCCTGCCGCAGGTGAGTGCGGGACCTTTCCCCAATCCCCCCCCCCCCCCCCCAGCGACACAGCTGGGGCTGGGACAAGGAAAGCAGAGAGGGCTGGGGCCGTGTCGCTCCGCTTCCCACTGCCGGTGAGTGCAGAGGACGACCTTTCTCCAACCTCCCTGCGCTCACTGGCGGCGGGAAGCAGAGCGCCGCGGCTGGGAGCTGGCAGAGTGGAGCGGGCTGGGGCTGCATCACTCCTCTTCCCGCCGCTGCCGGTGAGTGCCTGTCAGGGGGCGGGGGGGGGGGGTTTGGATAGGGGTCGGAGCAGTCAGGGGACAGGGGGGTTGAGTAGGGGGTGCAGTCCTGGGGGTATTTAGGGATGGGGGGTCTCTGGAGGGGGCGGTCAGGGAACAAGGAACAGAGGGGGCCAAAGCAAGTTCGATATAACGCGGTCTCACCTATAACGTGGTGAGATTTTTTGTCTCCCGAGGACCGCGTTATATTGGGGTGGAGGAGTAGTTTAAAAATTAAACACTATCTGGCTTAATTTTCCATGTTTGTTGTACGTTTCCTCCCTCTTTGGTCAATCCCCGCTCATCCACTAACAGAAATGATTTTCAGTCTTATTTGCAGATAGCCCAGTAACAAGCATCAGCAGGAGAGGAGGTGGTTTTGTTTTTACCTGGCTAACATGATGTTGGAGTTTGGGTTACTGGTGCCTGGTCCTGTAGGACTCCATTTGATAGTATAAATCTCTTTGCTGTGAGCCTGAAGGTCATGTACACATGTATCTTGCTTCATACTCCAAATCTATGCCAGGTGAATCGGAAAAAAATCAGCCAGGTATCTAAACTTTGCAATCTTTTCTCAACTCCTGGTTTTCAATCCTTCCTTTTCTGTTTGTATATGACAATCATATATATATTGCACACGCGCGCGCACTTACAGCATAGCAAAGGAATTTAAATATAGCTTATTTACATAACAATTTGCTAATTGCCATACGTACATCTACACACTTTACATTACATATTGTGAGAGAAAGGCCTTGCAAATTTAACTGTGTTTATTCACTAGATCAAGAAAGGCTGACAATTGTTGTCCTGGCCATGGAATCTAACCTGAATTTATATTACATGTTTCAATCCTAGTGTGAATTTGTCAAAACCATTTTAAGTATGGCTTAGATAAATCTTGATTGTTCCAAGCATCCTGCTGGTATTCTGATTTGTTTTACTGATGTCTTTAATAACATGTCTGATGGAATCAAATCAATAATTTATGCACTATTATGCAAGTCAATATTTCAATATCAGAGAAAGAATAAGTTGAATGGAAATGACATGTTTTATAGTGAAACTGCTCTGCAGCTGCCTGACAAACCAAAACCCCTCAACTAATTTTTAGGGGGGAAAATAATCCAAAATTACAGATATTCAGTGGTAGAGAGATGCTGGAAAAGCAATAATGCTCAAACTCACTGGATATAAATTAGCAGCAGGAGAACAAGCCAATGTGTTTGTGAGCCACATATACAGCAGTGTAGAATCAATAATGAGGAATATGAGACCACAATTTGGAAACAGCACATGCTTTTGGGCATCTAAGTAACAGAAAGCTGTGGAGAAATGGGGTGAAATTCAGAGAAGAGCAACAGAAGTGATTAAGGAACTGGAGGGATTGAGTTCTGAGAAAATCGTTAAGAGAAATGACTAAATATGGATAAATAATTTATTAAAATGTATATGGGTGTGGGTGGACAGAAGAACCATCTAACAAATATCTGAGGCGTATAAAGCACCAAGGAGTTAGAGGGTGAAACTGAGCAAAATATTATTTAGGCTGAACATGATGATCATGATGGTCCCTTCTGGTCTTAAAGTTTCTCAGTATAGAATTTATAATTGAGAGATCCTTTCAGGGTTTGTCTGCACTTAAAAGTTTTGCCTCTTTAAATATTCTGATGCTTATACTGGTACAGTTTATTCTGGTTTGGGAACCAAAATAAGCTACACTGGGTAAGGCATCTTTACACTGGTATAACTCCATCTGTACTAGGGCTTTTGCCAGTATAACTACGTCAGCAAACAAAAACAAAAAACAAAAAAACACATTACTTACTGACAATTATATTTTTTAACTATTGAGTGTGGATCAGGCTTTAGACTGGAACAGTTTTCCAGGTGAAATGGTGAAAACCTTATTGGCGTATTCACTGTAAACTATGGTGATTAAACACTTGTTAATGTACAGTGAGGATCAGTCCTGTGTTGGCAGGGAGACAGGATGAACTAAAATATGGTCTTCAGTTCAAACTGCTAGAATTCCATCACAGTGACATATTGACAGTAGATCCTAATTGAAATAGTATGCTCAAGTTTTCTTTCTGCTTCTCTTTCATTCTTATTTCACTCAAAAATGGTAAGATGAAACCACCATTCATGCAGAGAGTTTTAATAGTATGGTAGCATCAGGCTGGGGAAAAAAAATGTCAACAGAGACGAAAAGGTCTTTTTTAACTACATGAATGGAAAACCTTATAAAGTAAATTTCTCCAGGGGAAAAATACTGAGCAGTCTGGAGGCAAGCCATCAAATTACATTACCTTTAATGTCATATCATCAGAGCAGGACGCTAGTAGCATACCAGAAGGGTCCCATTTAATTGCATTGACTTCATTCTGAAATAAAGATTGATTTTCTAAGTGAACATTCCAAGTTGCCTGCATTGTGCCTGGCACCCAGCAGAGGGCACTCAAGTGTTATTACTCCTACAAGTGAAACTATTGAAAATTACATTCCATTCTTCATTACCTTACATGTGAAGACATCCCTTTTCACATCCCACTATCCAAATACATATGAGGAAGGGAAACCAATTTTTTGTGTCAATGAATGATCCACACAATTAGCTACCATGTTCCTGACATAACTGGTGTCAGGAGCAAAGTCTGGCAATCATCAGATTCTTCCTACACGACAGAATATTTGACAAACCCTAGTCCCAGACCATTTAATGGTGCAACAATTAGATAATTTAAAATAATTTCTGAGGTTGACATTCCATTAATCTAACAAATACTTTTCCTTAAGAATATATATGTATATACCTACGCACATACACACACAAAGTTCTACGGACTAGTCTCAAATAGTGCAACTCTTCAGAGGTGCTTTGTCTATACCAGTGTGTGTACTAATGTACTAAGACAAAATGAAACTTGGAGCATTAGCTGGTTTGTGGTCCTTAAACCGGATCAACTTCAAAACCACCTTTCAGTCTGAAAACTTTGTTATCCACTATTTGTACCAACACCTGCAGTGACGATAACTATATGAAGTTAGAGGACATTTTTTTCTTTGTTTTTCTCCAGTTTACTTTGTGTATTTGACTACACTTGGTGTGTAATCAAACCCACTGTTTCCCCTATCTAGTCAGCCAGTTCCCCTGTTTCCTATGGGTCTTTCACATGCTAACAGGGGGGAAGAAAAGCATTTTTAAAAGAGAAAAATGTGTTGTGGGAACATAGTAATTGGGCGGAGTACTTGGTGGCAGGGATAGTACCTGTAACTATTTTTAACTCATTTCCCCCCTCAGATACAGACACACAATTTCAGCTGTAGTTAACAGGAGTTGCACACATATATTTGAGGGCAGGATTTGCCTCATGTGCAGAACGGAGCAGTCAGTCCACTCAATAGAAAACATCAGCCTATGGATGAACGCCTAATGTGGAGGCAGCATCACCTTTTGAGAAAACATCAGCTTAATTGAGAACTGTAGCCATCGTGATTAGCAATCAGTCTCCATGTGGACCAATTCTCCCTCAGGCAGAGGTGGCCACCTGAGAGGAGTTACGAAGTAATTTCATATGGTAGAATAGCTCAGCAGTGTTCTTGTGAAAGAAAATCTGCAGCATTAGCCTGTGGCTACCATTAAATAGTCACAAAGAGAGATAGTCAAGAAGAGAAAAAAATGAGGAGTCTATTTAGGTATATAGGCAGGTGGGGAATGGAGAGAAGGATGAGAGAAGTACCTATTAATGGATCTTATCCTACTCAACCCAATTCATTCTACAACTGAACGATGGTTAAAAGTAAATTGTTCCCTTCCTCCTTGTAATTCACATCACGTTGTTAAAGAGACTACAAAAGCGGTAGATGAAATTGTACTGATGTATTTTTGAGTCCTTAGAGTCGGTTACATGTAAATACCCTCACTGTGTAAGCTGTGGGTTTTGCCTGCATGTTGTGATTTAGAACAGTGAATCTCTTTTCAAAGACAGAGAGTCATTTTTACAGAGTACGTCTTTGGGGAAGGAAAGGGATAGAAACACTGTTGGTCCTAGAACACAGATGCTGTTTAACATCACCAGCTACCACCATGCTCACATGCTAGTAATGACTCCTAAAATTTCAAATTCTTTAAACTTACTGTGTGTCCTTGAAAGGTTTTGACTGGGCGATCACAGCCAAGTCTGCATACGTGAATGCACATGTCAGTACTGCAGGAGGCAAAAGTAGTGTTGTTCTGCCAGTCTACATCCAGAGCAGGGGCTGTGAAGCACAAACAAAAGAGTGAATGTTAGGAAATATGGCAAAGAAACAGCTACCCAAATCATTCTCCCCATGCCACCAACTTGACCAAGGGCACCAGTTAGTGATTGGCCTATTATAGATCTGGAACAGTTCATTGCTATGTGGATGTCAGATATGAAAAGAAATACACAGTAGTTCAGTAGTTGTTCTAGGGACTCTGTTTATTAGCTACCTAGCAATGGGTACCATGGATGCTTCATATGGCACCTTCCTATTAGACTCCTTAGGTGATGACCAGATTTAAGCCTATAGTTGTGTGCACTTTTGTTAATCTGGTTTTAACTTGTTTTATATATAGATGTAGTTTAATTTGGTAAGGAACCAACTTAAGATAAAGTGATTAAGTCAAATTAAAAATGTCACAAAGGTTTTTGCAGTGCCTTAACTAAATTGTTTTTGAAACCAATTTAAAGTTAAACCAGTACAACTTTGACTGTAGACAAGGCCTACCACAGTTGTTTTCTTTTGTTGCTAAAGACAGATTTTAGCCACCCCTCTGAAGGATGGAATGAGATCTGTTAACAAAGGTATTAGTTTTCATTCTCAGGACACTTATTATGTATGTGTCAGTAACAATGACAATCTAACAGGATTTAGGAAGGGGTTAAAGTTGAATTTATTTGGGGTGAGCATATAATGTAGGTTTATCATTAAAATGGTGGCGAGACCGCCGAAATTTTTTATCCAATGTTGTTCTGAGCAACGTTTTTTACGTATAAAGATGGAAGTATGTCTCCTTTGGAAACCAAAAAATCTACTACATTTAATATATTTTGTTTTGACTTTATTCTCATGAAACTAAGCACCTTTGAGTAAATATGTGTAATATCTAAAAATGACAGGAGAGCACATGCCTCGTGAACCATCATGGGGCTTTCTTCAACCCTCTCAATTAAAAAAAATACAGCTACACTGGCAAGGCAGAAATGCTTCACAGAAAAACATCACGTATAGAATTAATGATGAAACGGAGGAATTCTGTGAAAGAGGGGAGGCATTCTGTTTGACGGAAAGCATGCGTGTTTAAGAGAGATCACTGTAGAGATGAGGGCTCAGTGTGATTAGAGAGAGGATCATGAAGCAGCCCAGGATTCTGTTTACACAATGTTTCTCTGCTATTATTTTTCAGCTGCACAATTTTGCATCATTGTTTTAAAGTCAATAAAATGTATCCAAATCAACATCAGTACCCTTTTTCTGGGGCTAATAGAAAGAATGAGAAATTGCGGTCCAAAAGTAATTTTCAGAAAGCTGGGTGCACCTAAAGTTATGGAATTACAAAGGAAGTATCATTTGAATCATAAACGTGTTGCTAGGGTGACCCCATAATATTGGTAGAATTTCATATTCACTGGTGGGGTTTATTTTATTTAATCATATGTTTACTCAGAATATAAGTAAATAAAATGTACTGGAAATAATAGCCAACTATGCTGTATGAAAATGGGTAACCTGACTATCAAAACAGATGTCTGTAATAACCACAGCGATTATTAGCCAACTGCTTAAAACAAAAGGTTACAACAACATTTAATAAAAGCAACAACTACACATTTCAAGAATTGCAGTTAGAAAGCAACAACTTCCTCATAGTTCAAGGCATTTGGCTTCTGCCCTCACGCCTCATTGCACATTTAAGCCATATGGGTATTCAGAATAAACACACACCTCGCTATGCATTACTATTTACACAATGTTATCAAGGCATTTGGGGGTTTCTGCATGGCACTGAAAATGACAAGACCAAAGCTTTTCCTTGTACTCCTAGCTATGTGTTTAATACTGCGATTTATATGTTGTGTTAGGAATGACCTTTCTTAAATATGGGGCAGGCATTCACTGAAATTTTTCCAAATGAGCACCCAAAACAAAAGTATATTTGCTATTATAAGGCTACCCATGATATACTGTAAAAATCAATTAGCTAAACTCTTCTCATTAGTGACCCAGTACCAATTTATGCTTGGGTGGTGCTTTGTATGTGCGTCCAAATAGCAATCCCTCTGAAAACAGGATTCTCTCACTGAATGTTAATGAAATGAACATTGGGACCGGGTTCGAGTTGAAGTCTGCTCTGGTGGCTGGGAAGAATCGTAGTAAATCTTTATAAAAGGGCTAATCAAATCCTGGATGCATGCAAGATACCTACGAGCCCATTGTGAAAGTTATGGGAGTTTTAGGTTTGGAACTATAAAACTTCACCAATCTGTCAGGGAACTTCATGGGCCTTGGATTAGACCTATAGGTTATTGGTCAGGCAATAGTGGAGATCCCAGCAACATCCAGTATTCATAATTGTTCTATTCCATTTTGAAAATTAACATAATCAATCTGAAATGAACAATAATATTAGCGTCCACACAACCATAATTCATTCACACCTCATGAGCCCAATGAAAAGCAAAGCACAGACGGTGGAAGATATGTCCTGAACTCTTTGTAATGCAGCTAGAGATTATTACATTATGTTGGAAGACCTAATCAAGTTACCAATTAGTATAAAAGGAAACCACGAGGTGTCTGTATGATGCAAATCATTCCTGAAGGATGACTTTGTTTCAAATGTACTCCTATCCAGTAAGAACACTATTCTAGGGAGCTAAGAGGGTATAGGTTTTTCATCAGTACATTGCTTTACAGTGCAGAGGGTGATTCTACAGAATATTCCTAACAAAAAATAAAATTCCACAATAAATATCATGAGTTCATTTGCAAACAGAGACTGCTTTTTCCATGCAGGCAGCATAGTGCACAGTTTTATAAGATGAGTGGCAAAAAGCAGTGAAAATCTGATCGGAACACACACTATCAGAATACTTTGTATTTTCTGAAGAATAATAATTTTTACCTGCACCGGAGGCCAGTAATGTTTATCCGTTTGTCCACAATGGGAAAATGAGTGATGTTTTAAATATGTTAGCAAACTAAACGTGCTAAATAACATGTGTTTAAACATCAACTTAGCACCTAGTTTAGATGAAGACAGTGATGTTTAAAAATGCATTAGCTAGCTGTGGTTAAAGCCAAGGGGAACTATAACACTTCTAGAGCCAGAATTTGGATTTTGTTACTAAACATAATGCCAGGTTGATAACAAGATAGAGATATATATTTTCAGATTGCCAAAATTAAGGAAAAAAATATTTTGAAACAAAATGTAAATGGTAATTACCTGAGTGGAAAGGAAACTGCTGCTTAGCTTCCCCTGTGTGAGCATCCCAAATTATTGTTGTCTGTGTCCAGAGGAAGAAATAAAGATTAGTTACCATTCCTCTTGGAAAGTAACAGGAAAAAAAGAAAGCTCACCACAGAGCAATTCTAGAAGACACCCTGATAACATTATTGACTGTTGAGAGCCTTAGCTATTGCAAAGATGTATACATATATATCTGTTCCAATACACCTGTTATGAGAAAATAATACAGCTGTAGATATTGAACTGTCACTACTACAGAGGCAGCAATGAACCCAATGAGCGTGGGTTCCCTCTTAAACGTATTAGCCAGAAGATAGCTCTGAGCAACTTTATGAGGCTGATCTTTCTGAGCATTTTGCTACAGTTATTTCAATTAGCACCTCTTTTAGATGAGACTTCCCCCCCTTTTACATGATGCAAACTGAGTTGTATTATGAAAACCCAACAGATACTGTACATATCATTACTAAGTCACCATGTGAGAAATTCATCTAGCAGAAAAATATAAATGGTATACTGTGGAGGAGGGATAGCTCAGTGGTTTGAGCATTTTTTTTGGCCTGCTAAACCCAGGGTTGTGAGTTCAATCCTTGAGGGGGCCATTTAGGGATCTGGGTCAAAAATTGAATTGGGGATTGGTCCTGCTTTGAACAGGGGGTTGGACTAGATGATCTCCTGAGGTCCCTTCCAACCCTGATAGTCTATGATTCTACTGTCATCATGGTGGGCCAGATGAATGTAGAAATTGCTTCCTATGGATCCATAGCAGAGCAAATTTAAGCAAAATCCCTATAGAACTAAGCACAATCTTTTGAGTGAATTGTAAATGTATTAGAAAAATATACTTCCAGAACATAAACATGGGATGCCTGATTTCACTGATAATGTAACCATCTAAAGGACTATTGGTGTTACAGAGAAAGTATGTCCACTGGATTAATAGTACTGCTGTTGGGAGATAAAAGTTACTCTAGCAATAGGAGTAAAACTCTAAGTTTCCGTTTACAGGGATTTATGGGAGGTTAATTCCGAGTTACAGTTCAAATGGGTTTGTGCCCCCCCTTCAGTAGTAATTTGAGTTTTCAATTTCTAACTCAAACAGGACACTCAGCTGAAGTTGTCACATTGTGCCTGATTTTGAGATGACATCACCAGATTTTGCTTGATTTGCAAACAAAACCATAAATTCTTTACTCAGATTTGTCTGATTGTTGAAATGAACTAGCGGGCACAAGAGAACTTAAAACAGATTCCCTCTCCTGAGGTATTTATAAGTGCTAGACTAAATGTATATACATAAATTGGGGGATGAGATTTTCACTTCCTTTGTCTGAGCAATGCTTGGGATTCAATGCAACAGACAGCAAAGTGAGGATTTGTTAAAAACATGTGTCACATGGTACAAATTTATCCAGCCACAGGAGAGTAGTTAGTCACTTACTCTGATGAAATCAAGACCCAACAAAACAAATTAGGCGAACTTTGCTGAATTCCCAAAGCAGGAGAAGGAGATGTTGAAATTCAAACAATATAAGCTCACAGCATCTGCATGTTCACACATCAAAGTTACATATTTTTAATACTAACTTTATCAACGCCAGCACTTAAAATGTAATTCCCCTTTTTGTTCCATTTCAGAGCAAATATGGGACCTTTGTGTTGACCTAAGGTGCTCGCAAGGTTACCTAAAATGTAAAAACAGAAAATGTTAATGTTATGATTTGTCTGGGAGATGGAATACAGTACTATTAATCATTTGTAATCACTGAAATGTTAAATGGCTCACCATCTTCTGTCCATATTCTTGCAAAACCATCATATGATCCTGTAGCCAATAGCGTTCCATCACTCTGTTGGATGTGGAAAAGCCAATATAAATGAAAGGTTACTACAGATTATACTGAATCAGCCCTGATTCAGTCATCTATTCCTCAAGTCAGTGTTTTCTGAAGTAAGGGAAATTTGACAACCCACAAAGAGAGAAAGCAAGTATCATTACTCAGTTACATCCTAAATTAGAGGTTAGTATTGCTGGCAACAACGAGAGAATAAAAACTGCAAATGAACCATTAAATATTGAGTTGCTCCATCACATAGAATAACTTAGCCAAAACGACTGAGACAAAACTGAGATATAATGATTTTTATGGGAATCTTTTAGTTGAGAAACAGGGATTTTAGGCATTTAGCAAATAATTTCTAATTTGCATGTTTCTTTATAATGTTTCTAACCCAATTCATATGAAAACAGAATGCAATAACTACTGGTTTTTAGACATTAATCAGTGTGAAAGTTTCCGGGCACTGGACGATGATGAATATTGTGGATTTAATTAAATAATGATGGCAGATGGTTTTATTAGCATCCAGAATAAAAAGTTGTTAAGAAAAGCATAAAGTAATCATCAACAGATGTGTCCATTCCTATTCTCCAAAAAAGAGTGAGACAGAATAGCTGTGCACTTAAATATAGAAAGATGTAGAAAAGAAATCAAAACCTAGGTTAGGTTTATTGGGACATACATTCAAGTTGCACGCTAGCTAATGCATAAGTGAGAATTACAAAAGAGAACATGAGTGAGGGGAAAGAAAGGTCAGGTGGAAGATGCACAAATACTGTCAAATTTGCATCTCATCGGATATCAGTTTCCTGTGTTTTCACTTGCCTTGGAAAACTCTATAACAATTTGGGATCACATTGAGTGTTTCATTAGAAAGGCTTGCTTACATAAATACTAGAATAAACTTCAGGATAAATATTGGCATCACAATAGGTCTGGAAATTAAATAAGATGATTGCCCATTGAAGGAGGCCCCTTCCTATTCATTTCTCCTACTTCTCTCATAATTGTCTCTGAGCCTGTTTTCATGCTTCCCCCATGCATTGAATTCTCTATTTCCTTATACTGGTATATCAGGTCACCACCATCTCTTTATTTAAATCCTTCCTGAAAATTCCCCTTCGCCACAGAGCCCACAGCAAAGGAATCAAGAACACTCACTATCTTTCATCTTTGTCTTCTTTCTTAACCATGTTGAACTCCCTGACCTTCCTCTACTATGCATCACCTTCATTCATTATGTCAAGTCTCCAATTTAGATGGCAAGCTGTTTGGGCAAGGGCCTTACACTTTTCTTCTGCAGCACTCCTAGCTCACACTGGGGCACAATAATAATAGTCATGATTAACCAACAGATCAAGCTGGGATCTTGTGCTGATAGGGAGTGCCACTGACATTTCCCTTTTTATTCCCTCATCCTTAAAAACAGTTGAGCCATTTTTACTCACAATCCCCAAAATAAATATATAAACACTCTAATTATTAAGCCTAAGGAAAATCAACAGCCTTAGAAAATTTCAGCATGACAGATGAAAGTTTAGTCTATTATGAGTTTCTGAAAACAAGAAGGACGTTACTAGGGTAGGGAAGAAGTTCTGACCACCTTAACTATAAAGGCATAGTAACTATGATTGCATCTGAATTAAGTTTATTCAGTTAAAAACTGCGAATGGCCCAAGAAGTTAACTCACATTCCAGTCCAATGAAGTCACATCCTTATTGCTGGGCACATCATGTCCTCCTTCTCTTATACAGTGCCTCAAAACTAGCTGAGTGGAACCACCGTTGCTATTTTCATTGAGATTCCATATTCTGGCAGTTGAGTCTCCAGATCTACAAAAACAAACACACTGAGATGAACACTTTGTAATGAGATGATCTTACATAGCAGGTAGAAATCTCTGGTTACACTGAGAGAACACTGTAGGCTTGAAAAAAAAAAAAGAGCCACAAGTGGTGAGTTCCTCTGCTCTTCAACTCCCCCACCCTGCACCCTGATTCATTTATTTGGGATCTTTTATGTTTTTAATGAGAATAATCCTCATTCAAGTTCTTAAACTAAAAGTAAACAAAGCTTTTTTTGAATCAGCTTCTCATTTCACCAATGTTTTTTCCAAAGCATTTTGCAAGCAAGACACTCTCTTGCCCTCAATATTTTGCAGCCCACGGGCTTATATCACACACAATCTTGCAAAAGTTATATAACAAACAAGTAACAATTTGTGAAAACCTGAATAAAAAGCCAATGCATACAGGCGGTCAGCTCCTCAGTCCAGGCTAAGTTCCCTTTACAGGCCACTGCAGTGGCAGAAAGGGGACTTAAAGCTGACTTAAAGCAGCATTTGGAAATTCCCTTGTCATACAGCGGAAATTTGGTGATATTAGAACCCCAGCACAGCTGACTCTATGCCACTCATTCCTCCCCCCTCTATAAGGGCATTCCAAGGTATAGATTGGGGCAGGAGCATGCTGTGTTCCAGTGATGCCTGGGCTGGCAGAATGGTCCATTTGCTCTAATGGGATTCAATGCAAGCAAGCCCCAAATCAGTCCCAGAATTAGGGGAGCAAAAAGGTGGTTTAGCTCCACTTTTCTCTCTGCTGTCTGCAAGGTGCTGTGCTGAGTGCAACTTGGACAGACCTGGTGATCTGTTCCATAAATTGCAGCAGTAAAATAGCTATTGACACAATAATGTATTGTTCTTTGGTGCGGGATGGACAGCAAGCTAGGGACACTCATTTGCTAGAGACCAAAGTAAGGTGTAAAAGATCCATTGGATGGATTGAGTCTTATCTAATTTGGTCATTTTCCTGAAATTTGAAGTCTTGACCCTCTATCTTGAGAAAAGTATGGAGAGGAAGTCATACTCTATACTAATCCTCACATTTGCATTGGATTTACATGAGACTATCTTCCAGTGGGAGAAAGTCTCTGAGGTTGGAAATCAATTTACAAGAAGATAGTAGAGATACCTCTTTCAGTTTATTGGGACTTGTCCTTTTTGCAATCAGTTTGCACAAAGAATTGCTCGTATTTATCCACTGGGTTACTTGCATTTATATGCAGAAAGTAGAATTTGATACAGAATTAGAAGATTTCTTATACTTTCAGGAATTCAGACATGTAAAGTAATTTTTATTGCATATATCTCCAGTCTGTACCTCATGTTTTAGGGCATCTTTTTAATCACGAAGTTTAGGAGATATATTGCTACGGGGAAAAAAAAGTACGTCTCTTTCATGACCGAATTCTTGAGATAAAATTCTTCTCTCCAAAACCCATGCTTTTAAGTACATTGAAAAGAAAATCCCACCCAACTGAACTGAATGCTTTCTTGGAGTTGATAACTAAAATGTTTTCAACATTTTTTTTTAAAAAAAGAATAAAGTACCAAATTAAGTTCAAAAAACGTCCCAAGTGACCAATATTGATCTAGCTAGTTTGAAATCTGAATGATGAAGGTCAATTGCTATATTAATCATTTTTTTTTCATTATTCTTTGGCCCTGATTTCTAGATCAGTGTTTACAAATGCAATTAGTCTATAGATTCACATTTTGTTTAAAATTTGATTTACATAGAAGGGCTATCTGTGTTTCACTCCTAAGTCATCACATGGCCATGTTAGGGCCCTGCCATCAGGCCCTATCAGACTGGACCACTGACAGACAGAACAGAACATTTCCAGCTGTCGCCTCTGCATTTTTTGTTTCTATTAATGACTAGTAAAATTTTTGGGTCAGGAGTTTTGCCCCCAGGAAGAACTGAGATTGCTGTGGCAAGAACTTCTAATGTAACTTCTCATGTCTACAGAGACACTGAAAATAGAGAATCGAGTTTAGGAAGATTAGCTAGATTACTTAATGAAGTTTAAAAGCGAAGAATCATTTTTAGTTCTGGTGCTTTATAATTGTTTATAGGATATAAATCTTTTATTAATAAGAGTTGGATAATGGCTTAACATGCAAACTAATTGGGAAATTGCCTCAATGCTCCTGTTGGCTTCTTCATTATGTAAGATTCAGAGCTAACATTGTCCTAATTATAATAACCCAGTTTGTACCAATGTTTGAAATCAATTTTTTAGCAATATTGCTATCAAACTCAGTTTCCTATTTGCTAATTCTAGAAGAGCTGTACTTTCACTTTCAATGGTTTTATTTATTCAGTATTCAGGCTCTGCTTGGGCAATTATATTTTCCAGTATTTTAATTTTGTTTTTCTATTCTGTTCCCCCACTATATAAGCTATTATGTGTCCCTGCAGAGTAGCTCCATAGGCCTATCAGTGTGTGGCAGGGGTATTTGTGTGTCTTCCCTTTTGTTGCTGGGAGAACAGGAAAAGTATCACTATTTCTGCTGAATGATTCAGTGAACCCTGCATTATTAGAGGACCATGGTTCAAGCACGATTTGGGAAGATATTTAATCTCCTTAACTGTCGAGAAGTTGATTCCAGCATGCAAGTCCTGAACACTTGAGTAATATGAGTATTGTACTGTTTTTCTCTTGGGTGGAGTATTGCCAGACTTTAGGGAAGCTTAGTTCTGAAAGATTGTCTTTTCTTTTTCTTTTCTTTTTTTAAAATTGCATGTTTAATTCCAGTCCCCATTATAAATCAGGGAAGAGGATCTCTCCAGAATTTTACTTATAGGGCAAATAAAATCCCCATTCCACGGCTGTCAGGATTGTATTAAAATAGCTCTAGATGTATGAAGAAATTGGCTTTTTAATTGTTTTGCCCAACCCCTTCAGATTTTGTTATTGCTCATCTTCAGATGCAAGTTTTGGGATAATTTTTGTTGTATTGTAGCTGACTTATCTGATTTAATTTGACTTGTGGTAATTGACAGGTTAGATTCCTTATTCGTTTATTTTTAACATATTGGCCAGGGCCCCCCGATCATTGGATGGACGCTCCCTTACTGCTGTTTAGTAAAAATGTGAATAAATAAAGACAGAAAAAATAAATAAATAACCAGATACAACTTTTTTTGTAAAAGTGAAAATCAAGTGTGAAAATGAATTGGTAACTCACAAACAATCAAAAAATGTCCTGAATCATACTTAGGAATAACTAATAATCACAGTTACATTGTCCGATAGCTAGTATGTAACCACATGTGCCTCTCCCTATTTTCCTTGTCCCCACTCTCAGCTGCCTGTTATAAACTTTGTTGTAGCTGGTCCTAATGCCCTGATCATGCAATTATCTGTCCTTGGGCAGACTTTTGTAGCCGTCACTGCAAGGTATTTATGTGCCAGATATGCTAAACATTTGTATGTCCCTTTGTGCTTCGGCCACCATTCCAGAGGACATGCATCCATGCTGATGACAGGTTCTGCTCGATAACAATCCAAAGAAAGTGCGGACTGACGCATGTTCATTTTCATTATCTGAGTCAGATGCCACCAGCAGAAGGTTGGTTTTCTTTTTTGGTGGTTGGGTTCTGTAGTTTCTGCATCGGAGTGTTGCTCTTTAAGACTCCTGAAAGCATGCTCCATACCTAGTCCCTCTCAGATTTTGGAAGGCACTTCAGATTCTTAAATTTTGGGTCGAGTGCTGTATCTATCCTTACAAATCTCACATTGGTACCTTCTTTGCATTTTGTGAAATCTGCTATGAAAGTGTTCTTAAAACGAACAACATGTGCTCGGTCATCATCTGAGACTGATATAATATGAAATACATGGCAGAATGTGGGTAAAATAGAGCAGGAGATATACTATTCTCCCCCAAACTGTCAGTCAATATTTAATTAATGCATTATTTTTTTAACGAGTGTCACCAGCATAGAAGCATGTCCTCTGGAATGGTGGCCGAAGCACAAAGAGACATACAAATGTTTAGCATATCTGGCACATAAATACCTTGCAGTGACGGCTACAAAAGTGCCATGAGAACGCCTGTTCTCACTTTCAGGTGACATTGTAAACAAGAAGCAGGAAGCATTTATCTCCTGCAAATGTAAACAAATGAGTTTGTCTGAGTGATTGGCTGAACAAGACGTAGGACTGAGTGAATTTGCAGGCTCTAAACTTTTACATTGTTTTATTTTTGAATGCAGGTTTTTTTGTACATAATTCTACATTTGAAAGTTCAACTTTCATGATAAAGAGATTGCACTACAGTACTTGTATTAGGTGAATTGAAAAATACTATTTATTTTATTTTTTTACAGTGCAAATACTTGTAATCAAAAATAAATATAAAAATGTTTTTTTTAATCGCTTGACAGCCCTCGTTATTTTTAAAATACTGTCTTCTGCAAAATGCCCCCACCTTCTGTAAAAAGTTTAGTAGTAGTAATATTGCTATAGTGTTTAGGAGCCCCAGTCATGGCCCAGGAGATGCTGTACAACACAGAACAAGAGACTGTCCCTGTCCCAAATCTAAATATGGCCAAGTCTATCTTAGGAGTGCTTTACAGTATAGGACTACTCATCTACTATGCTGGCAAAGGGCTCCTAGTGTGGATGCAGCTATACTGGCAAAGTTCTGCTACGTACTGATAGTAAAATCACCCCTCGTGAACAAAACAAGTATACCAGAAAAAAATGAGTTATTTTAGACCCCAACAGTTCTGTATTGGCACGTTGAATTACCTGAATGATCTTCTTTGGAAAGATGAAACCGTGAAAGAGAAAGTGCACTACTATTGTACAGTAGTCTGGGGAAATGTCTTGCCTCATATTTAATAATACCCTATAGCATAGCTCTTACCCATTCACGACAAATTTCATCATTGTGTTGAAGACAGTGTATCCTAATTGCTGAGCCATACTTTTTGTGCAATGGCACATTGTCAGACTCAAACCATCAGATACATAGTTTTACAGCCTGGTATTATTATTTCCATGTGTTATATACCAGTTATCTCACCTAAATTTTTAATACTGCACTCATCACTATAGTACCTGAATGCTGGCTGAACGGAGATGTACTATTTCTTGTGTAGGCTAAAATTGTATTTTTAAATTAGAAATCTAAATTACTTATATGCCCTATATTATTGCTATTAGTAAGCATGTCTCAGTATTATTTGATCGTATTTGCAAGTTATCCATGTATATGATTATGTGCTTCAAAAATCAGTGACAAAATTTATTAAAAAAAGGAATTGGTTTTACTAGCCTGTGGAGCACAGATTGAGTAAAACACTATTTTTTCACTTCATCCCAATTGTATTACTAGCATTTATCTTCTAACTGAATTCCTTGTGATTTCAAATAGATGAAATGGGAATCTTTTATTTAAAAGGATGTCAGCGCCTTCTGAGTTTAAGCCTCAAACAACTTGTCCATACACATTTTCCTTAATTTGCAAGCCTGGAACTCAAGAGATGCTTTTCCTGTAGTAAGCAACATTCTATATTATTTCAAAACTAGAAGTTTAGGAATGTTTACATCTTTTTATTGGGTGTCTAAGATCCTGACTATACCAAATTATATATTTAAAGCAGCCAGCCCCAGTTTTATATGAAGACTTTTAACTTTGATATCTTAAGCCCAGGAAACTATGCATTTAAAATTCTCATCTGTTTCCCCATTTGAAAATACTTAATACCAACTGTGTACAGTTGTAGGTTTCTATGTTACAACAGTACTTAACACATATAGAACACCTATACTTGGAATTAATCCATACTATCCTTACCCTGGACTGATTTCCCTAAATGAATCAGTACAACTCCATTAACATCCAAAGATTGCCACAGAAATCAAATAGATGCCACTCTGGGTAAATTTACCAGTAAGAGAGCATTTATGTTTGGTAGATAGCCATCTACCAAAACAATAATTTTCTAAGGTTAATTTAAATTCTAATAGTTGCACCTTAATCCTAGGTGTTTCCTCTCTTCAAACATGCACTGTTAGATCATGGTTTAACTTAATGTTACTCATGGTTACCCACAGCATTTAGGTAAATATTGAGGTACTATCGCAATATTTCTGAAGAATTTTAATTCAGGTTCATTTAATGTTGTGAGGTTGATAGCTTTAGGTAAGTAATATTCTATGTACTTCACTGCTTCACTGGCCTCGCTAAAACCAAACCAAACCAAACCAAAAAAGAAACTCTTGTTTCTTGAAAATATCCATTCCGTTTTCTCTGGGAATACTCTGGTTCCTCAATACCAATCAAGTATTTTTGACATTGAGCAAGTCTCCTTTTCTGCACCTCTAAACTATACGCTGGGGGGCGGTATACTGAGTGGAATAATAACACAGGTCTGGGTTGGTCCTTGCTAGACCTGAGATCTTATCCCTACGTTGATAACTGAAGTTTTGGAAGGTGAGTGTGCGGAGGAGGCAGACTAGGGAGAGTGCTGCGAACACCTTATATGGGCACCCTCCTTAATTGTTATTACTATAGTGTATTATTTGTATTGTTGTCGTGTCTGTTATAAGTGCTGTACAAAAACATAACAAAAAGACAACCTCCACCCCAAGGAGTTTACAATCTAAGTACCAAGAACTTGGTAGAATCTAAGTATGAGGGGCTGGTCTACACACAGTGCTTGTACTTCTATAACTGTATGAGTTTAGAAACCAACATAGATAAATCAGTAAAACCGTATAGCATGGACACAGCTATACCAATTCTTATAGCAGTATAGCTTACTCCTATAATCTGTAAGTAGATAAGCTGTCAAGTATTGTTAAGGCTGAGATCTTGAATTCTTTAGGAAAGAAGGGTTTTCTGTGGATTCCTCAAACTTCATACCTTCTGAACTGGCTGGTTTCTATCTGCACTGCCATATATATGTATTTTGTTCAGTTTCTCCCAGCCTCATATTTAGTTTTCTGAAATCAAGTTCATACATGTATTTATTTTTTTCCCTTCTAGTCCCTTGTACTCATGTTTTATGATTGCAAGGACTCAAAAGAGGAAAGCTCTGATCCTCCTGAAATTCTGCTTCCTGCAGATTACAGATTTCCTCTGTCTTTGAGTGCAGAGGGGAAGAAGGCGTCAATTCTGTTTTCTAATATTCTGGGATAGGAATCTTTCATGCAGATTTGCCTCCAATGTCTTCTCTATGCCAATTTTCCAAAAGTGCCCAAGTTTCTTCAGTTTGGCATACATTATTGAGTACTGAGTGTGGATAAATAAGGATTTTGGCAACAGCTGCCAGGGTCTTGTCAGCATATGGATCTTACACAGAGTCTTACTTCAAAGGGTCTTGGTTCTTTTCCTCCCACTTAAAGCCTGGATGAACAAAGAGCTTTTCTGAGTAGTGAGAGTGCTCATGCTTGTGTAATAAAAGTGAATATGAGCCCAGTGAGAATTTTCCAGAGACATCTTTAAAATGTACTACAATAAAGTAAGCCACATGGTATTCACAAATGTAGAGTGGCCTCAAACCCAGTACATATTAACTCTGCAAATGTTTGAAGTGCTGGATCACCTCCCAACTCTTTCAAACAATGTATTGATACCGTTCTAGCGTGAGAAACTGTAGAAGTGGTCCATCAGACTCTAGTGGTCTCATGTTTTTGCATCTCTAAATAAATCTTAATTGTAACAGATGGTATTTTATACATCTGGAAAGTGGTTTCAGTCATTGTCTTACCCAGACGCTAGTAGGTCACTGACAGGGTTCCAGGCACAGATGAACACCTCTGATTCATGGCCCCGAAGGACTGTTGCTTTGTTAGGAGGTATTTCAACATCCCCGTCAATTTCCATTGGCTTTGAATGATTATCTGTAGAAAAAAGAAATATCAGAACATAAATGCTCTGTGAGTTTTTGTTACAGACCATTCTCTGAGCACTGTCCATGCTTTACACTGAGACAGGGGTCCAGGGACAAAACAGTTTCAGATCATATAATTGAAGGGTGTATCATAATGCACATGGGTGCTGAATTAAGGTTGGATGGGTGACGATAAATCTGGCTTTCTAACTTTTGAGTGCTTGGCTTTGCAATTGAAAGAGCTTTCTTTTGTTTTTGTTTATTAAAGAAAAACAAGCCACCCCCCAAAACCCAAATTATATTATGTGTAACTGTAACAACCATCACGTGTCATCAGCAGGATTTTAACCCCAAATGTTCAGCATTGCAGCACAACCTTCTGTACACCAGCCACTAACACTGAAATAGTTGGTTAAAGTAGGTTAAAGATGTTGCATATGGAGGAGTAGCCCCTTTTTATAGAAAACAGAGCCAAGAGCAAATATTTGTCAGACTCTCTCTGAGAGACAGCATGGCTAAGTGGCTGAGATTTGGTCTGTCGTATTATAGATCTGTGTTCTCTACGCTGTGTGTGTGGAACCCATAAGGCTCACTAACTACTAAGGTTTTGTGAAAGGCAAAGCACTACTAAAATCACGCTGTGTGTGTGGAACCCATAAGGCTCACTAACTACTAAGGTTTGTGAAAGGCAAAGCACTACCAAAATCAATTAGGAGAAGAAATTAACCTAGAACCCATTTTCTCCTGGTTGCCAGTACAGCACATATTCATCTAGGCCAGAGGTGGGCAAACTTTTTGGTCTGAGGGCTACATCAGGGTATGGAAATTGTATTGCGGGCCATGAATGCTCACGAAATTGGGGGTTGGAGTGTGGGAAGGGGTGAGGGCTCCGGCTAGAGGTGCGGGCTCTGGGGTGGGGCTGGGGATGAGGGGTTGGGAGTGCAGGAGGGTGCTCCAGGTTGGGACTGATGGGTTCGGAGTATAGGAGGGGAATCAGGACTGGGGAAGGGGGTTGGGGTGTGGGGCTCAGGGGTGCAGGCTCTGGGCAGTGCTTACCTCAAGCAGCTCCCAGAAGCAGCAGCATATCCCCCCTCCGGTTCCTACACGGAGGTGCAGCCAGGCGGCTCTGCATGCTGCCCTGTCCGCAGGCGCCGCCCTGCCGCTCCAATTGGTCACAGTTCCTGGCCAATGGGAGCTGCGGGGCACCACTTGGGGCAGGGCCAGTGTGTGGAATCCCCTGGCTGCCCCTATGCATAGGAGCCGGAGTGGGGACATACCACTGCTTCCGGAAGCCACGCGGAGCAGGGCAAGCCTCTGACCCCACTCCTCTGGCTGGAGCGCCAGAGCAGGGCAAGCCCCAGACCCTGCTCTCCAGTGGGAGTTTGAGGGCCGGATTAAAACATCTGGGGGCTGGATGCAGCCCCCGGGCCATAGTTTGCCCACCCCTGGTCTAAGCCAACGGGTATTTTGTTGGTGGAAAGCAGCGGCGGTATGATGATGGTTCATTTTGTCTGTGTCCCATTCAGAGTTCAAATTGGGGTAAAAATAAGCAAAAAGCAGTGCTATTTTCCTGAACTCCACCCACTTGGGAGGATAAAATGGGATGCCATTCTTAGGAACCTGTGCAGCTGTTCAAAGTATGAACGTATTCCACCCTGCTAGGCTCCTCAGGCTTGCCTGCTTTTCAGTGTGGTTCAGGTACACCCATGAACAGGATGACATGAAGGCATAAACACAACGAGTATGTGCTTAGGGCCCTAGGTTTGAGAGTCATGTGCTGACATCAGAATCCCAGTTTTCATTTAAAAATATGATGTTTCTAATGCTCACGGTTGTGAAGAAAATCTTGAAAAAACTCTTTAAGTATTATTAGTGAAGCAGTGTCTGCCTCAGTCTAAACACAGACTGCAGCAGAGTTAGGAGCAGCAACCACGGGGGAGGAAGGCAAGTGGCCTCGCATTCACTGCCAAAGCAGAACATAGTCCCCCACCCGCCTTATATCCTGAGTGTCCAAATGGGATGAGGAGCCTGGCTGGGTGTACAGCTTGGCCTATATAAGCAACAAAGATTGTGACCCTCTCATTACTGCACTTGAAGAATTTGGTTTTTTGGTTACCATTATCGCTACAGAGACAAATACAATGGTAGGAGCACTATTTAGCCTCTAATACAAAATTGCCAGCTAGAATCTCATTATAAAATCTTTATTTCTCGTGGTGGCCTGTAATTACAGTAACTTGGATGCAGGAGTCCTGAGTTTTCTCTCTCAGTGTTTGTTGTTTGAACAGGTCATGAATGGCTGACAGGGCCAGATCAACTAAACAGGGATCCTAAAGTTTTGTGTGCCTCTCCCCCATGTATTCTTACACCTTCAGTTCTGAAGATGGCATATTGTGAATGGCTCGGAGAGAGCAAGTTTGCAGCATCCCAAGGTGATGCAAGCACTTGTTTCACAGAGCCAGCTGTCCCCAGGTTGCTCTGCAGGGTCTCCCCATAGCCTACGTCGTCTTAACTTTCAGGCCTCAGCTCTTCTCTCAGAATGAGCAGCTGGCACAGCAGCAGTTGCTAAACACATGCCATCTGGCCAGCTGCTCCTCAGGGACCTTCTCCCCTCCCAAACTGTTGCTGTTCTTTTTACTGTCTGTCTGGCCAGCTGCTTATCCAAAACTAACCCCCAAATTTGCTGCATGCTAACCCATGCCCTGTTGGTTGATACAGCCCTAATTTGGCCTCCTCAATCCCTTTGTGAAATTTTATTGGAGAGCACAATACCAGGTATTACCACTCCCCAACACAGAGAAAGCCAGAACGGCCACCTGGCGTGCTGTATGACTGCTTCTTGGGTGCCCCAAGAAAAGGCTACAATTGTTAGTGAAACTCCCTCAGTTTAAAATCACTGCAATAGTTATGCAGCTAGAAAGCAGGGAATGGACAAACCGTGGCTCAGAGACCAAACGCAGACTGCAGAGATATATGATGTGACTTTTGTGACTTGCCTCATTTCTAATACAATAATGTGCTCTCTTCTCAGACCAAGAGGGAGGTGGCATGAGAAGATATGTAGCCTCTTCAGGCCATACCTCCATACTAAAATTGGGGCTTGAGAGACTTACACTCGACTAAGGGATTTAGCCACACAATTTCAATGGGAGCTGCAAAATCCCCTATATAGCTTTGAAAATCTAAAGCAGGGAAGCCGCACTCTGTTTCATTGATCTTAACTGGGTGCAACCTCGAGGCACCTGGCTCGCTGGTAATGTGGGCAAAGCTTTGGCACCCTGCTCAAAGCAGAAGGCGCACACTGCTTCATTTTACGATGTCTCGCTGAGCTTGCAGTTTGGTAAAGCTTGTTTAGTCTTGTACCGGGAGATGACAAAACACTGACTATGTCAGCACTGTAGCATGCACCGCCGATATGTAAGGTTTACATAGGAACTGTTCTGACTATGCCCATGCTTTAATAGCTTCCAGGAATGACGCCATCACAGTTCTGTCTTATTACAACTGTTGGGTGAACATTATGCTGCTGCAAGAGCATTATTCAAACCAAAGTCCACCTGAACACCAGACAACGGGCGCCGTGCTTTTGCTTACTTATTGCATGTGCCCCATTCTCCTCTCCATTCACAGTGGCTTCTCCGTTCTTTGGTGTGTTGTGCTGGGAAACAACTGTTGTGGTTGCTGCCGTTGTCGCCGTCACGGCTGCTGCTGCTGCCGTCGCTGCTGCTGCTGCACTGGCTTGTTGCTGAGCTAGTTTCTCTCTGAACGCCTGTTGCCTGGTCTGTACCACGTCAGGCATCACAGCGTCGATCAGAGACAGTGACTCTATGGGCCTGCCGTCAAATACTGTACCATCCTGGGGAACAAAATAAACAGGGGGGAAATTGCAGGCTTAGAATCTCCCCAGTGCAGAAAGGTCTGTAGAGAGGGGAACATCAAAGAGAAACCAAACATATGGGTAGCGTGAGGTTACAGGACTTGGATATGACCAAAAAGTCAGAACACTAGAGCTCTCTCTTATGTAGAAATACCGTATGTGGATGGATAATTGGTTGAGAGGGTATGTAAATTCAGGCACATAAGCATTTGAATTTATAAAAGAAAACAGAGTTATGCAAAGCTTAATTATCTAAATCTTGCTAGAAAAGTTTCCCTTGATTTTATATTCCAAAATAAAAGGGTCAAGGGGTATGTGGAGACACAGACAGGGGTCCAATTGAGAGGGTATGTAAATTCGGTGTGCACTTTGATAAATAGTTAATGTTGGCAATTATATTTTCATAATTAGACTTCTGGGATACTGCACCATTGAGATTAATGGAAAAGTTCACACTTCTCTGAGCTATTGTTTTAGGCACCCTGCAGACTCAGAGAAAAACATAATTACATCAGTTAACATTCAGTTGAAGGTCATCTTCATAACCACAAGTGGGAGAGATTTAATTTTTTTAAATACGAAAGCAAGGTTGCAAGCCATCCCAGTCTGACTCTTGGAAATAGATGTAACTCATCAGCAGAAGGTTTCTAAAATGGCACTACACAGTGGTGAGAGATTGGCTAGGGGAGGTGGTAAAATGAAGTAGCTGGGAAACAATTCTCACTTTATAACACCCGTCCACTACCTCAACAAATTAAAAGCTGAAATCTAAAGATAATAATTTGGCTGGCTAGTATGGACTTGTTGGAACTATCATTTTCAGACGACGTCTTCCCCTTCTCCTCACAAGATACGCGCACTAGTTCAAACCAGATTTTCCAGAGACCAACAGAAAAAGAAAAAACTTTTGGATAAATAACCTGAGTTTAAATGGACTCAGGGCCTTTTTCCTGATCCAGCAAAAGAACAAGATTTCTGGTCCACTGAAGGCCCCAATCCTTAGGGAAGATTGGAAGGACTTGGCCTACTGAGGCCCAATAAGACAGGGTGCTTTTTCTGAGCTGAAGCTGTTATGAATTTGTAACCCCAAGGTAATGCCTAAGGTGGGAGGGTTGAAGGACTTATCCTGCCAGAATCCTATCCAGAAGGCATACATTCCTGGTAAACTCATTAGCATGCATGCAGGTTCTTTTACTGTTTTTAAAACGTTTTTTCTGAAGTGCTTTTTATCTTAAGAATAAAATGGGCTTGCTTAGCTATATCTTTGCAGTACATATATCTGCTCACAATCACTATCAGTCTCTAAAGAGAAACGAGCGGGTGTCCTTGGGCAACCTGTCCATGCTGGGACAGTGAAGGCCGGGAACTGTGCAGCCTGGAAATAGCTCAGTCAGAAGGGAGCGAGATTTGGGTCTCCAGCCAAGAGAGGGAATAGCTGGGGAGCTAGAAGCCTGAGAATGGGTGCCCTTGCTGGACCACAGAGGGGAAATACAGGTGCAGCTTCCTTGAACTGTGACACATGGCATATGAAACTTTTAACTAAAGGCACATAGGGTTTGATTCTGTATTTATTGAAGGCAATGGCAAAGCTCCTATTGACGTTCATTGTGGAGGATCGGTGCTAAGTAGGGTTGCCAACTTTGTAGTCACACAAAACCGAATACTCTAGCCCCACTCCTTCCCTGAGCCTCGGCCCCCCCACCCCCCGCTCACTACCTTCCCCCTCCCTCAGTGGCTCAGTCCCCTCCCACCCTCACTCACTTTCACTGGGCTGGGGCAGGGGGTTGGGGCACGGGCTTACCTCGGGCGGCTCCCGGTCAGCAGTGTAGCAGGGCACTAAGGCAGGCTACCTGCCTGTCCTGGCACCGTGCTGCACATGTCCTGGAAGCAGCCAGTAGGTCCGGGTCCTAGGTGAGGACCTCCATGCACTGCTTTCGGCCGCAGGCACCACCCACTCCAGCTCCCGTTGGCCAGGAACTGGCGAATGGGAGTGTGGAGCCAGTGCTCAGGGCGGGGGCAGCACATGGATCCCCTTGGCCCCCTTGCCTAGGAGCCAGACCTGCTGGCCGCTTCCAGGGCACAGCGTGGTGCCAGCCAGGACAGGTAGGAACTAGCCTGCCTTAGCGCTGCAGCACCGCTGACTGGACTTTTAATGGCCTGGTCAGCGGTGCTGACCAGAGCCGCCAGGGTCCCTTCCGACGGGGTGTTCCGGTTGAAAACTGGACCCCTAGTCACCCTAGTGCTAAGAGCACCACAGTCTTAACTAGGCCTCTGTTTCTGCATGCAGAATATTGTGGGCACAATAATGGTCATTACTGTAGATGTCTAAGAACTTACTAAATACTTGCTGATGCAGTTGGACACTTAGACATATATGTCTAGCAGAACTGCAGGCATAAAAAATAAAGTTGGAATATAAAACTCAGGCCCATTACTGTACACAGAATTTCAGAATCAGATCGTTGTCCCTAATTTTGTGCCAGAATGGAGACAAGGGATTTACAAGCTGTAACAGGCAAGAAGCTGAGGATTCCCCATAGCGCAGGGGTGTCCGTGGCAGGAACAAAACAGTAGAGAAGGCATGCTGGCTTGGGTAGGAGACATTTCTTCCCACCACACATTAGAGAAGGTGCATATTGGTTGCTTTCTTATTACTTTTTGCTTGTGTTGCCTTTTTAGATTGTAAGCTCCCACTCTTTAAAACAACCACCAGCAAAAATAGGTGATCATTGCTGGCATGAAAGAAAATGCTGAGGCATTTTAGGTCTAGCTCTAACCTTCTTTGAATGGCATAATTGGCAAGGAAATGCTTCCAAATCCCTCTAAGTTTTGTCTTCTGTTGATCATTTCAGAACTCAGTGTCTTTGTGTGAGCATTTAAGTATGAAGTGCAAAACCAATTCATTAAAATAAAGGTGGAAAAATTATATTTGCAATTATAAAGCATAATTATATTAAGGGACATGAAATTGGAGATAAACTTATTAAGTAAATTAAATAGCACAATTGAACAAGAGAATTCATAATTAGTGTTTTCAGTTTGAATAAGTTAAAACACAGTGAAGCATACAAAAATGTGATTATTGGTGTTTTAAAAAAAGTATAAAAGCACCATAAATCTTGCGACAATGAACATATTTTTAGGGCATTTTCCCAATTTGGGCTGCGATCCGGAATAAGATCCACTTGGAATGACTCTCGCATCAGCACAGAGGCCAAACTGTCAATGATGATGTCCATAGGTGCAAGGGTCCACCCACCTGGATCCAATTACAACATGTTTTGCAACATCTAATTGCAAAATCTTAAGTGGCAGAAAATCAGAACAAATCCCTATGGATGTTTTATTATTACAAATACATCAATGAGTAATCTGGCATTAATCTCATTGCTTTTATATTAAAAATATATATATATAATTGCTAAATATTGCTGGTTCTATTGAGAGAGTAAAATAAACATAACACTTTACCTCAAAAAATGAGTGATATACAACCATGCCCTATCTTACAGAATACAAGCTCTTCCTCACCCTCTTTCCCCCGTCCTTTTGTTCTCACCCTTGTGGCTCAGGCACAAATATTTTACAGTCAAAACAGAGGATAGCTTTCATATGAATTAATATATATTAAAGATTCCCACCACCCACGTAGTACCTGATAGAGGTAAAAATGTTCCCCTCCCTGTTTTAAAAAAATATTTATTAGCTTGGGTATTATAATGGATTTTTCCATGCCTGCTCAAAGTGCATGGGGTGGGAGAGTGGATGTGCACACGGGAAATTATTATTTATCTAGAATCAAGATCTTACTTAATTAAAAGTATACATGGTGAGTATTGTGTAATATAGTAAGACCTGGCTTGTCTCATTTCCTTTTGCTGTGGCACCATGTTTTTAAGTTAGGCAGGGCAGAACTTTCCTGTCTAGTCCCTTTGTTTTACTGAACAGTCCACCTTGTTGGGAGCTTGCAGCTTGATGGATTCAACAGTAGAGTCAGTATTAGAACTCAGGAATGCCTTGATTTTTGTGCCTTGCTCAGTCACACCATTTGGCCACCACTGGCCATTTGTGTCTTTCTAGGGCTTGATCCAAAAGCCCACTGAAATCAATGGGAATCTTTCCATTGACTTCCATGAGTTTGGGATCAGGCCCCTAGCACTTGCTGGTAGTCTTCTCTGCTAACAGAGTATACAATCGAAGTTTTAAGATACAATGCAGATTTTCCCCATTGAATGCTTGTGGTTTAGAAAACAGAAACACTTTTTTTTTTTTAAAGGACATAAAAGGCTCCCTTGTGTATTTAACTTCTTTACTTAGGCACCAGTAACATCAAAAAAATCCATCCTCCAAGATACAATTGCAAATGGAAAGTATCTTAGAGCTTTTTCAGGTGCTTCTGTGGGGGGAAATGTATTAAAATGAAATGATCTCCAGACACCTCAGAAGCTGTCTCATGTTCATCTGATCTGTTGAGTTCAACCGAAAACGTGTGATTTCATATGCCAACTTCTAGCACGTTTGTAAATTGCAAAAGTGCACTTCCCGCTTGTGGCAATGAGTCTACTTACTTCATTGATGCTGATCTCAGCCTCCACATACTGCAGGCCTTTCTGAAGAATAGAGATGAGGGCAGCAGGTGGCACTAGTGTTCCATTGATGTTAGACTGACTAATGTGGCTTTCGATACCAAATGTAAAGGCCGAATGGGAGAAACCTGAAAGCAGGAAAGGAAGCCATGATATGAAATCTGAACTCATCAACATGATAGGCTTTTCAATCTAAAAATATACTGTTTAAAACTGTGAAAGGCACTGACACAAACGGAAAAATACAGTTTGATTGCATTGGGTCAGTTAGGTTAACAGAGCCATCTTACTGTTTCTTCTTCCCCTCCTCTCCAGCCACATTTAATTTGTAAACAAAATTTATACAGAAATGAAAAGCCTACATGATCAATGTTCAAGCAAAAAAATATACCATTTACAACAACTCATGCTGGTGGCAAGTGCAGCTATTAATTTATTAATTAATTAATAATTAATTAATTAATCCTCTCTAATTTAGTATCAAACCTTTCAGAAGCCAAATACTTAAATCTTTATCAATGCACAGGTTGCATTTGGCCAAGGCATACTTGCAGCTCACACAGGGGAGCCATTCTCTTACAGAAGATAAGAAATACTCAATTCTCTGCCCACAGCTCTGATTACCGGCTATAATCTGACACGCAGAGCTTCGTCATTATAATATGAAACAACACCAAAAAGACAGAGGCCACTCTCCTGGATCTATTTTCTGGAAGTGAACAGTAATAGCAAAAATAATGAATTGGAATGTATCACATCACAGATGACAAGCCAGTTCACTGGCACCACTCCTCTGTTAGCTATAAGCCTTTCTCGTCCCCATTTAATTTTTGTCGTCTTCCTAGGAAACAGCTGATAATTAAGCACTCTGCATCTCAAATTAAAGTCTTTATTGGATAAACGTTGAAAGAAGGAGCTGCAGTTTAATCACAAGGGGAAACTAGTCCGAAGTGTTGCTTTGTGCAAGAACAAGCATTACAACCTGGAAAAGTACCTGGACTGTGCATGTGAGTGGACGTGCAGGAGGGGGAAGGGAGAACAGGATGTAGATATAACTGTAGGAACCCATTTATCACCGCATTGTCTCCAGAGCATTAATCTCACATTAAAAGCCTTGAGGAAACCACCATTGCCATGTCTCAAACAGGAAAACCCTCATACTCTCCGTCGACTAGACGAGTGGGAGAAGAGAACAGCAACTCTCAAATGAAAATACTTCCGTTATATATATCTACACCTCTTCCCCCTGTCAACAGCGGTTTAATTTACAGTTTTGTCCGTTGAGGGATTTCCCCCCATACCAATGCTCTGTCCAACTATGTGTGGGGAGTGGGAGGGGACTATGGAGTTATTCCAGAATTTCAGGAGGGTTGAGCGCTCTCTCTCTCTCTCGTTGAAAGATTATTTTGGCAACCAATCCAACCAACTATGATCCCAGTTAGTTGGATCAGTAGCAAAAAGAAACTCAGAAGTACAATCTCCTCAGCCCCCTCACACACCCACCCATGAAATTGAAATATTTGCTTTTTAAAGTTCCTTGCCTTTCCCCTCCACCCCCATTCTGTTTTTTGTCTTTCCTTCCCCCACATCTTGACTTCTGCCATTGTCTCCACATGTTGCCCCATGTTCCCTATTCCTTTTGGGTGTCAACATGTATGCTGAAGAGGTTCAGCTCTGGCTACAAGCCTAGTTCTGAAAAAGAATAATGGGTGAAGTAAATCACAGAAATGAGTAAGTGTGTGATCTTATTTATATCACCCTGGTCCTTTGCTACTGTGTCCTGCCCTTCTTTTGTTTATTTGCTGCCTGGCTGCCCATCAGATTAGATTGTAAACTCTGCAGGGCAGGGACTTTTTCTTATTTGTTTCTTCAAATGTGTAAAGCACATTTCTGGCTAGTGCAAAAATAAGTAAATAAGTGAGCACAGTTAGCCTGTGCTGGTGTGTGTCAGTCCAGAGCCCTGGTTTCATAACAGAGTCACTTAACACTGAAATCTCCATATCTATGGTGTGTGACTATCCAATATTACCCAAACAGGTCCTACTTTATTTTAAATTTGTGCACATTATAACATTATTTTTTAAAGTAGGCTCTTTTCAGAATGGTGTCATTGATTTCATGGCCAATCTACTCATGCACTCATAAATGGAGAGTAATTGGGTGATTAAACTGTGGGTCAAAAAGCATTAAAGTTCACACAGAAGTTACTTTGTGATCCTGACAGGTAAGGATTTTTTAAGTGGTCTCTGGCGCAATCAAAGGTCAGGTGGCATTAAAATTCCAAACCACCAAACTACTGCAGCAACAGATGTAAAGCTACTAGCGTAGATATACACTAGGTTTCTTTTTAACTACACTTTTGCACCTGTTATTGCAGCCCCTTCTCCGCTGGCTGTTGGCAGGCTGAGGGTTATACCTTGGGCCAGCAGACTGTAGGCTTTAATTTGGGCCTGCAGCTAATCACCTTGCTCAATACTGAGGGACATGACACATCATTGAAGGCTGCTCACTCATCATCACCTGCTCGAACATGAAAATGCACTTATTCAGCATGCAGAAGTCACATTAATACAGACAGCTGCAAGTTTTTCATTTTACATCCTGAAAACATTAGGCAGGGGAAGGGACTTGAAACCTGGATTTAAAAACAGATGTTTGGCTTCTAGCTTATATGAATGTATAGCATCTCTGCAGATGTTTAAATAACATACCATTACAAAAGCAACTGCCAGACAACAAAAGTCATAGCTAGGGCATCATTGCAAAGCAATATTCAATCTTTTGAGCATCAGCCATATTAAAGAATCAAGACAGCTTTCCTAACCTTTTAACAAAGAAGACTGTAGTCTGAAAATCAAGGAGTTTATCAAACAAAGGTTGGCTGGATGAACAATGTCTGATGTCATAATCCCTTTTAGAACCGTCTTGAAATTAAACTGTATGTTTTAAAAAAGAAAAAAATATTCTCTCCTCCTATACTTCTCCAGCAACATTTTATAAAAGTAATAGGGAAATGGACATTTTATACAGTGTATGCTTTTGAAGTATAACTCACACAACAGGAAAACTGAATGAAGCTGCACACACGTCAGGTTTCCAATGACATCGTAAATCACTTGAGCTTTGCTTTTATGGTTACCAGATGTCATCAGAGCTCTTTGATGTTTGTGTGCAGTATTACATAGTAGTGTTGTATCTCTCTATATTTCAGCCACATACAGAGATGATCTCCATTAACCAAAGGAAAGTTTCAAAGGTTAGCTATTTAAATGGTCATGTTATGTGGAGTTAACTTGGCCCCTCTTCTAAGATTCAGAAACCCATATTAAGGAGCTAAAAGCCAAGAAACTGGAACACCACTCCCTCTGATGACTGTATGCAGATTGTTGAGGCAGTTGGGGAGGGGGAGAACAGAGACAGAATGTGCTCTGCAAATGGTAGGTATGATTTGATGGGGACAATGTGAATTTGTAATTGACTGAAACCAGACACTGTAACAGTACAGAATAAAGCGGGAGAGAAAAGTTGTTGAATCTGTGGGCTTGGCTACATAGTGACACTCAGGAAAATCAATCCAAATTAACTAAAGGTGTGAATTTAAAGTGGATTAGTTAAACTGCATTAAACCCCTGTGGACATACTCATAAGTAGCCTTAATTTGGTTTAGCTTAATTGATATAAAACTAAACCGAATTAAGGCCACTTAAATTCCGAATGAGGCCATGTCTACATTACAAAATTAAGCCAACCTAACTTGCATCGGCATACAGCTGCCACAGTAACTACATCGCTTGTACATGTCTACACTTTGCTCCTTGGGTCAGTGGTGTGTGTCCTCACCGCTCATAGAGGTGGAGTTAGGAAGTTGCAGCAGCAGGGCATTTATATTGGCAGGAGCAAAATTTAAGTGTAGACACTTCTATAGTTAGTTTGACATAAAGCTGCCTTACTCTGTAGTGTAGACGAGACCTGAGAGTGTCCACACAGGGTTTAATGCACTTTTCATTAATTTGATTAGTTTTCCTGAGTGTCCCTGTGTAGACAAGTGCTATGTCTCCATGTGTATTATTTCCCATAAACTGGATTTAATTTTCATCATTGCAGTAATTCCACATTGTTCCATAAATTATTATTAATTTGTTATCTTGTAGCACCAAGGAAATGGGACCATGTTGTATTAATTCCTGCACAGACACGTAGCAAGAGATTGTGGACCCTCTGAGGTTGTGACCATCATTAAAGAGGTAAGAACAGTCAAATGGAGGGAGGGGGGAACATAATGCCACACACGAGTTTCTTTCCTCCTCTCCTTCTCCCAGTTGAACTGGCTTGTCACCTATGAGTGACACATTCCAATTCATTATTTTGCTATTACTGTTTGCTTCCAGAAACCAGACCCAAAGGAGTGTTGTCCAACTCTTTTCATTTTTTTTTTTGCCATATTGTGAAAAGAGGAGAAAAGGTAAACAATCAAAATATGCGTAATTTATACATACATTATATACCTTTTAAAAAACACAGCAGCTCTACATGGCAGCTCCTTAATATAGCCATTATTAGTTAGCTGATGTCTTGTAGGAATCGTGGAAGAACTGGGCCTTGAAAAAGGATTTGATGGAGGACAAGATAATGGGCTTAGAATGAATGCAATGGAAACAGAATTAAAAAAAAGACCCTAAAAATGTTAATATAAGGGCTACTTTGAAACAACGCATATTCCCTAATTCACACCAAAAACATATGTGTCTGACAATTTCACAAAATTCATGTTTTAGGCATTTTGCTTCATCCTCAGAAAGTGAGACAAACACGAATTTTCCTCTAAATTGGTTATACATTTTCTCATTGAATATGGTACTTCTTAAAACAGTTTTTGTATGTAATATTAAAGGGATTGGGTATGTCAATTAGCTGTTGCCTTTTTAATGAACACAGTTCTGTTCTTCATCGGTAAACTGTCCATGTTGCAAGCTTTTTGGGGCAAAGACCTTGTCATCTTAAATTTCCTGTAATGCACCTCACACACTTTCGGAACAGCAGCAATGGATTTCCAAAACACAGAGAGAATAGTGGGAGAAAGTTATGCTGCCATGGCAATCTAAGTGAGAATTCCCTCTCTTCTGTGGATTTAGGTCTCAGCTGAAATGTGAGGTAAGGATTTTTACTTATAAACATACAAATGAGGTGCTGTTGAGTATTATCTGTCCTAGCTGATCCAGTAATCATAAATTCAAGTAGCTGACATACATTCAGAGCACCTTGCTCTTTCTGACCCCTTTAACTCTGTAAATAGCTGTCTAGTGTGCAATACTATCTTACGCGACAACAGCTATTGTACATTCTGCCGCACTTGGATGGGTGTACAGGATGACACAACTGCTCTTTGGAAGCAGTAGCTTCTGAAGCATCACAGGCCAAGCCTGCCATCGTGGGAGTCCTGGTTAGAGCTGGCTGAATTATTTGCTTAGTTTAGTTTTTATTTGTGTTTGTGAACTCCTCCAGAGCAGACTACATTTATTTACCATAATTTTCAAATAGCTTATAAAAACAAGTTTTAGCCTCTAGGTTTTTTGCAAACTGTTCATTTTAATTATTCACAGCGGGTGACTTGTCACCTCAGCACTGTTACTGCTCCCTGACTGAATGACATGGAGAACGAGGAATTATGACCACCAAACTGTGCATCGTATCTACTGAATATTCTTGTGACGGACCAAATCCCAGGTGTTTGTATGAAGAGCAGTCATTCTCCAAACATTTGGGAATAAAAACCCATTCTCACAAATGTTTATATAACTCATACTAACAAGGTGGTTCCTCATATGGAGATTTGTGTGGCTGTTCCTGCTTTTGCACTCATGATCCTAGTCCTGTAGCTGAAATAGTAAAGGCTGATTGATGCTTATAGATCCAGAGGTCCTGGGTTCATCCTATAGAGACCACCTAACAAGTGAATTTGTTACATTTGTTAATAATGGGGAGAGGAAAGGGGAAGAATGAACCCTGTCAAACTGAGCAGCCACTTGGAATATAAATGAATATTTGCCACATTCTTTTAGCAGGGTTTAACCAGCTCTAATCATAGTTAAGATAGCCAACATTTTAAAAATTTATTTATTGAGACCATGCTTTTTCACTGAACCCGCATCCCATTTCTTCCTTTTCTCTTCCCCAAAAAGCATTTTTGTTCCCTTAAAAGCTATTTGACAGGTAGGGGATACAAAAAAGAGCAGGGTTACAAAATGGTTTTAAACTAACTCTGGTTTTAAAATGGCTCTGGTTTGCATGATCCTGGCAATTTGGGGATTCTGAGTGCATGAATATTTTTTTAAGTAGCATAAGCACTGGCACCAAGACTGTGAATTTAACTGTTGTAAAAAATTGTGTAAGAGTGGAATGTGTATTAGGAAGTTGGCTAGTACCACAGGCTGCAGAAAAAAAATATCTGGGTATGAGGGGGTAAAAGAGCCGTCTTTATTTCCATAAATAGGCCTATGTGCAAATCTCACGAAGGATTTAGACGTATCAAGTAGAGGCATTCTGTAGAATTATAAGTGAATCGAAAGAAAGTGGCATTCAGAAGGACAAGACATCCCACACAGTCCCATCTGCAGCTTAACCGTGTCCCCAAACCCTGAGTAACTCCAAAGCTGCCAGCACAACCACTTGCGGAGCCTGCCAAGGGTCCAGATGTAACTTCTGGAAAAATATCTTCCACATTTTGACATCTGGGTCTTGGGAGTTACATCTCAGAGGAAGGAAGGGAAGGAAGAATGGTGTGATGTGATGCTTGGAAAGAAATAAGAGTCTTGCTACCACAAATGGGATGAGGGGAAGGAGGCACTGAAAGAATAACTAATAAGAAGCATGCACAATGAGGATGAAAATAAGTATTTTGAAGGGTTACTGGGGCAGGGAGGTGAAAAGCAGATATATCAATTACTTATTTGCAAAGTACAAGCCAGGACCCTAATTAGAGCTGGGCAAATAATTGATTTTTCAGTTTGCTGGCAGTTCTGATTTTTTTTTTTTAAGCCAGTTTAGTTTGAACTGGAAATTCCTAAAAATACCAGTGAATTGAAAAAGTCCATTTACGGGTTAAACAAAACCTGTCCTTTGACCCAAAATGTTTTGCTTCCAGGCATTTTTAAAGCACTAGATTCACAAAACAGCTGGTGGAAGCATGCCCAGTGGTTAGGACACTCACTTGGGATGTGGGAGGCCAGGGTTTGAATTCCTGCTCTGGAGAAGGGACTTGAGGCCAGGTCTCCCCTCTCCCAAGGCAGTGCCCTCCCAGTCTATTCTGGGGTGAATCTCTCTTCATCTCTCCTGGTGAAGCTGTTCCAATGGAGCAGGTCTTTGTAGTTGGGTGTTCCCCAGAAGAGTGACCGAACTGCCAGGCGATAGTCATTTGCTCTTTTTCCCTGACCCAGTCATATGTTGTATTATCAATGACATTTACGAGCAGAACTGTGGTTTTGATTCCGATTAAATCTCTACTTATCACAGGGCAATTCTGAATATACTTTTGTTCAGAGCCGAGTGTCAGTAAATTGGTGGCATCACAAGTGGAACCCTGGTATCTCTAAGAGACTATTTACATACGGTTAATATCATTCTGCTGCCTCGAGCCACTGCATGCGTTCTGTTTTAATGCAGACAGTTAAAAGGTGGGCACAAATCCTAAACCACATCTTGTTTATGATTCACAGCAGACTCCGATTTTTCTCCAAGTTGAGCTTTTTTCATTCTGGGTAATATGTCCTAAAGTGCCTCCCTCTTTTTTGGCAGCGCCTGCTTATTTTTGAAGACTTACCTTAGTGATTACATAAAGGACTTAACAAGGACACACATTAGCAATGTAAAATAAGAACTGCAGTCAAAATATATTTTTAGAAAATCAGCTGAACAACAGGGCCTGCACATTTGTATTAAGATTAGGGTTACTGAACCATTAAAATGATTTCCAGAACCCTGGGAAATGGGTCCTGTATTACAAGTTCTTTCATAGTCCCTGGGAAATATAAAGAAAGGATCCTACGCTGTAGTTTATGTCAGCTGCCAAAATTACAGTGTGCATGGTTGCCTACTAAGTTTTGTAGAAGCAATTATTCACAAATATTAAAAGTTACACCCTTTTCCTTGGATATCTGACCTGCTCAGCATCTGCCAAGAATTCAGAGTGAAACTTTGCAACCCCAAATTATTTTATGATGTGCCAAAGAATGCTTTGGGCAGGGATTGTCTTTGTGAAGCAGGAAAATATGTTGGAAAAGATTAATAAAACTTGGAAATGATCTTTTGATGAGCAGTATTTGGCTTTTACCGTTTAAATCTATTTGAGAAATATGATAGGGGGAGAAGGCAGGACAAGGAAAATGGAAAGAGGTTTTTTTTGTTTTAAAAAATAAAGCTTGAAATAATTCTCTCTTTTAATCACGCCATATAAATTAGCCTGACAATCTGTAATTAAATGTCAACACTGATCTGGCATTTTAATGTAACTATTTATGCAAATCAGCAAGTTTTGCAATCTTCTCCGATGGCCACTACAAAAAAGTCATCCTCTCTTACTACATTAATAATATCATCGTCTTCCAGACCTGTCCTCTGAACCAAAGGTTAAAGGAGAGGATGTGTATCATTTCAAGACTCATTTTTAGGCAAGGGAGATCATATTTAGCAGGTTTTGCTCTAAGCTGTGTTCTTCTGTCAGTTACAATAACCACCTGCAAGCAGCAGTGAAAAGGACATTGCTGTTGACGCTCAGTAATGAACAAGCAAGGCTTTCAACACTGAGATGGTTTCTACAGATGGTCACCTTGGACTTTTCAGTTCCCAAGATGGTAAGGCCAGATCTACACTACAAACGTTTGCTGACATAGCAGAGGTGTGGTGACTTGTGACCAACACAGTTGTGCCAGCAAAAGCCCCTACTATAGATGTAGTTATACTAGAAAAACTGTGCTTCTGCCAGTATTTTGTGGGGGAAGGGAGGGGTGGGCAAGCTAGCTGGAATAAGATATACTGGCAAATGTGCATTATTGCAGGTGTGAGCTGCATCCAGACTAGGAGAACCTTGCTGGTATAGTATAGCTATGCTGGCAAAACCTTCCAAGTGTAGGCCCAATCCAAAACTTTTCCCCAGAATTGATACTGTAATTTCCCCCATGCCTATGATATTCAGTAAACCCTTATTTATTCAGCAAGTCCTTCTAGAATGTGTCACGTCAATAATTTATTCAATACAACACAATAGATACATCTTCATTATAGACTAATAATTTACAAAGTCTAATTTAAAAACATCTATAAACCTTTTTGGAATTATGGTAAAAACACATCTGAAAAAGGGTGCACTTGTTTGCGTTCTTCTGTCTTCAAAATGACCATACATGCTCATATATGACACTGTATGCCAAGACACAGGCCAAAGAGAATTTAAAACAGCCAAATTTGTAAATCTGTGAAATGATTTAGAAGGAAATACTGACTAAAAGTAGGGCTTTGAGGATGGCAGAAGAACAGGATACTCAGTGTATTTCTTTTCCTTTTCAAGAACTTGCTAAATTCTGAATTGCTTTCCTTACACTACATTTTAATATGCATTCCTGATGCAAAATGGATAAGAGTGAAGGAAGACATACAGCAGGACAGGTTTTCAAAATTTGCAAAACATGTATTTACACATATGGGCATTTGTGCATATGAAATAAATATTTGGAACATAAGTAACAGTTTACGTTCATAATGTTGATTATTTTTCACTCCAATACATACAAAATGCCAGGGTCTACAGTTGATTAGTTTCCTCTGAAAACTTAACCAGAACAAGGAATGACCAAACTGCTCTGCTTCTGTATCTATAGACAAAAAAAATTGTCCTTTGTTTTGTTAAATGTGGGGTTTGGATTTCATAACAGGACTATTGATATATTGCCTCTCTATGTTGTCAGCCTATGAGAAAAGCGCACACTGAGATCATGATTCTCACATTATTTCATGTGACATAAAGGTGCTGTCAACATGAAAACCAAATTGCTTTTATCTACAAGAGGTTGGCAAAATGCATTAGAGAAAAATTGCACATTGAAACCAAACCGTTTCACATCTGGATCCCAACCTGACTTTAATCTGGATCCAAACCTGACTTTGATCATAAGTGAAATGAACTTGACTTCTAATTATACTTCTGGATCTTTTAAATGTATTTCATCTTTTCAGAGTGAATAAAGACGGTGGCACGCAGAGTGAGGAATTATGGATGATAATAAAGTTCTAAACTGAGAAATAATGTTTATTCCCCATTAGTTATATAAATAAACTATAAATTAGAACGAAAATACATCTGGAAGGGCCATGTGATGTGCCATCAAAATTTATCAGGAAGTGTAATGATGAAGTACTCTTTTCATTTAAAAGGGACATCAACTGAAAAAAATCACATTTCTGTCTGAAAAATTTGCGCTGCTACTCGTACAAGTAATACCCAAGATTACTATATTGGTGGGGGGGGGGATTGAAAGTCTTTCATTTTTAACTATGTACTTTTGACAATACTTTGAATACAGCCAGTTTCATGGTCCCCAATGTACTGTATAGTCAGTTTCCCTTACTTTTAAAAAAGATAATAGAAGCCAAGGAGGGGATGGGGAGAAGATTTGTCAATGTTTTCAGAGAAGTTAAAAAAAGACTATATAAAGCATAATCTAACAGACAATATTTCTTTTTAATTAGCCAATTTATAAAAATCCAATTGACAGTTTCTCTTTAAATAATCAGGTCAGTTATTGGGAGACATATCTATTTGAACTAATGCTGATTTTGTTCAATTTCTCAAACATTGTTTTCCAATATAGCAGATGCAACATCTGTACTAAGAACACTAAGGGCTCTGTGCATCTGAAATAACCCCTGGAAGGTCACAAATCTTGGCTCTTAATCGAGCCGCCTATTCATCAGAAATTTGGCTCATCTGCAGAAGCAATTCTCTTTTCACTGAGTAGGTTGGGCCAATGGAAAATGAGACATCATGTAAATAAGCCTGTTCGCTCACAGACCAGCTCTCTGCTAAATCATGACAACTAAAAATTGACTTCACATTGCCACGAAGGCTCGTTTTAACACTTGAAAAGTTGGATTCACCACCTTATTCTTGTTGTCCAGATACTCAGAATAAGTAACAAACTCCTGGCCCACTCTCCACCCTTATCTCACACTTTGATCAAATAAAATAAAAGCTACTCAACATTTCTGCAGCGCCTTCAACTAGAGGACTTCGGCGTGCTTTACAAATATTAATGAACAAAACCTCAACACCCCGTGTGAGGTGGGGTAAGTATTATTACCCTCAGTTTACAGGTGGGGAAACTGAGGCACAGAACAGTTTAGTTCTGGTCTAAACACAGTTTTTGTACAGACATAGCTGTCAGTTAGAGGTGCACTGTTTTACCAAAATAATAAACACAGCATAACCCCTAGTGTGAGTACAATTATACTGGTTTATTTATTTATTAATTATTATGATGATCTATTTGCATTACTGCAGTGCCAAGGAGACCTAGTCATGGACTCGAAATAGGCTACGCATTGTACAAACACAGAATAGAACGATGGAATAAGCTATATCAGCATATAAGCACATTTATATTGGTATAACTGAGCCCATGCTAGGGAGGTTGCTCTGCTGTAACTATACTGGCATAGTTAAAATGGTAGGACTTTTGTGTGTAGACAAGGCCTAATTGAAAACAATATGTAATTAAGTTCTTTTCTACTGAGCTCCCTTGTCCTTTTCACTGTAATTTGAAGGCTTCAAAAGACGTGAATAGTACATGTTGAAATATAGCAGCTGATGTGAGCTTTGTACATGCACCAGGTAAATTCAGCAGCACTTGAGGGACATTGTTTAAAAGCATATTCCTAGAGAGGCTCTTTAAAAGGTCTTTGAAGCTAATGAATAGAATTGGGGGGGAAATCATCATCATCATCAGACTTCATACGTATGAGAATAGTGCACTATTTTTGTTGTCAAAGTGGTCCAGTACCTTGACTGACTTACGCTTCTTGTATAATAAATTATTCTTCAAGGTGTATATTTGAATAATTTTGTCAAAACCCACATGCTCTATATTTCCTGTTCAACTAACAGCACAGTCTTCCTGATTTGCAAAGGATGAGGCAGGTAACGATGAAGCAAATGTAGCTGTCCTACATACACCAATATTTTTATTATTATTCTATGCTATGCTTCATCTGAAGTATTTTGAGGAAGTATGCACTTTTCATAAAAATGACAAACTCTGTGGTATACACAGTAGTTCACAGCACTCTGAATGCTATAAATATGTACCTAAGCATACAGAAAAAAAGTATGTTCTTTTCTTTGAGAAACTGTATGTGATCATGTCATTTAAGATTGTGTCATATGACATATATTCAAAAGGGACAGAGTATTAATCTACCTTTAAGTATTTCCTAACTTTCAATATCTTAGCTGTTCAACCGTAACATTTAATTTTTGTATAAAATGTCAAAGTTTAAAAAAAATTAAAAGAAAGTTCAAGACTTTGAAGTTCTGCTGGCTTTCAAGAAATTGTAAGGAGCACATGGAAATACTATAATCTTGAACTATTTAAATTGACAACATTAGAACTCCCTGTTCCATTAACTTTATGAGATCTGTAAAGAAAATATTCCCGTGCACCTTAGGAACTACAAAGGGGGAAGTGTGCCCCTCTAGTTCACCTTAGAAGATTTGCAGGAAGGAGCCCATCTCCCACATATACAAGTTTAAACTAATAACCGGGCCTTGTGGTTTCTATGATTCTGCAAAATCCCCTTTTATTGCATAACTTTTGCCTCAGTCTAAGCTTTAAATAACAGAGAATTTCCTAGCTCTTATAATTGCAAAAAAATCTCTCTAGCATGAGCCAAACACACAACACATTGCTGTTTTCTTGAGTTTCCAAACAGAAAATTTAAAACAGCTATTTAAAACAAGCTGTCCCATCCACCTTCATTGAGGAGGAGCGAATAACTATTCTGAAGTTGAATGGTAAATATTCAGACGTCAGCACCTAACAATTTCACTGCTGATCATTTTAGCAAAATCATCCAGTGAATGTTTCAATCCCACCATCAAGTTGGATGCAGTGGCAGATACTAATTGTACTCCAAAGAGTCTGCTATCCACCTTTGGAAGCATGGAAAACTTCAAGTTTAAAGTTTCAGAAAGCTATAAGTGTAAGAATGGAAACTGTTATGCAACCTTAACTACGACAGGCACTGCCAGGCAGCTGCTATAATATTTGTTTGTTTTTTAAGCAGTATAAGCCAGAGATAGATAGGGAGGTAATTTTCGGGCAGCAAAAACATATTGTGGAAAAAATTGAAGTGAAGGAACATCAGAAAAGAGCATTAGAAGCCAGAAGAGGAACACAAATCAATAAATAAAAATTATTAATTTTGAAATAGTTTTAAGAAATTGTAAGTGACAAGTGGCTGGGCCGTAGGGACAAAAAAAGTTTTATTTTGCTGCATTTGTGCCAAGTATGGATTTGTCACTCATATCTGAAGGCTTGTTTCAGTTTAGAGTATTTAGATTATACATATGAGACAGAATTAATGCAAGTCTCAGATATACCAATGCACCTGAATTTTCAATTTCTACTTCTTCTCACCATTCAGTTTGTCACTGGAATTCTTTTAATTACAACATATTTCTAATTGCATTGTTCTGATGTCCTTTCTGGAATGTAAATAATCATCTGTTCTGTTTTGGGCAGTCATGGCAGCATGTGGGAACTCTATATTCTGGATTCTAAGTGGTTGGGTGGTATTGCAACTCCTTCATTCTGGAAGAAACTAATAGCAAGTCTCTCTAACTTTAGTAAGCAAGGTCAACATTTTCACATGTGGGTACATAAAGTTAAGCCCTTCAATTAATATTTAGGCACCTAAACATAAAGTGACCCAATTTTCTGAGGTCCTGAGTACACACAAATCCCAGTGAACTCAACCAGGGCTAGCGGTCCCCAGCCCTTTTGAAAATCAGCTGCCTAATTATGGATTTAGAAACTTTGAAAATTTTGGCCTAAACTTTTCATTCTCATGTGCAGTTCTCAGAAGTATTTTCTACTGGATAGGGGGAGAATAATACACACACAGTGCTACACTTGGAAAAAAGTAATGGAGGAGTGTGGAAGCACTAGAAATTTACTGGGTACCTGGAGGGGAGCAGAGCTGCAGCTAAATATTTTTAGAATCTGTGTGACACAGAGTTTAAGCAGACACTATCATTCTGGGAAAAGGGGAATACCTATTAAACATTAAAAAACAAAACAAAACAGGGATTCCATGAAAAGGTTAAGACAAATATTTGAGGGTCCTATTAATGAATTTGTTTTCTGGTAAAGATAAGCAACATGTAACAACACTATTATGCCACTGATGAACCATCTCACAGATCCAACACTGATAGGACAGCCCCTAGAGAAGCACTTTATGCTCTATATTTTTAGATACCATGCTTTCAAAAAAGAACTGAAATGTCAAAATGTGATTTCCTGGGAAATTTTACAAGTCACAGAAGTTTACTTTTTAATTTTTTGGTAAACCTACTACCAAATGCCTGTTATATATTTAAGGCAACTAGTGCATTGGAGGGTTCACACTGTAATTCTAGGGTAGATAAGACCTATATGTTTTTCATAATAAGAGAAGAAATAAGTAGCATAGCATCTCTAAGATACAGCCTTTCATATCCATTCACACAGCCAAAGCCATTGTCCAGGTTCTCATAATCTCAAGTCTCAATTACTGAAACAATCTTTTTTCTGGCCTTGCCCCACTCATATCTGTTCAGAATGCTGTTGCAAAGATCATTCTTCTAGACCATTGTTTTGACCATTTCAGAGTAACAGCCGTGTTAGTCTGTATTCGCAAAAAGAAAAGGAGTACTTGTGGCACCTTAGAGACTAACCAATTTATTTGAGCATGAGCTTTCGTGAGCTACAGCTCACTTCATCAGATGCATACCGTGGAAACTGTAGCAGACTTTATATATACACAGAGAATATGAAACAATACCTCCTCCCACCCCACTGTCCTGCTGGTAATAGCTTATCTAAAGTGATCATCAGGTGGGCCATTTCCAGCACAAATCCAGGTTTTCTCACCCTCCACCCCCCCCCACAAATTCACTCTCCTGCTGGTGCTAGCCCATCCAAAGTGACAACTCTTTACATAATCAAGTCGGGCTATTTCCTGCACAAATCCAGGTTTTCTCACATCCCCCCACCCCCATACACACACAAACTCACTCTCCTGCTGGTAATAGCTCATCTAAACTGACCACTCTCCAAGTTTAAATCCAAGTTAAACCAGAACATCTGGGGGGGGGGGTAGGTAGAAAAAAACAAGAGGAAACAGGCTACCTTGCATAATGACTTAGCCACTCCCAGTCTCTATTTAAGCCTAAATTAATAGTATCCAATTTGCAAATGAATTCCAATTCAGCAGTTTCTCGCTGGAGTCTGGATTTGAAGTTTTTTTGTTTTAAGATAGCGACCTTCATGTCTGTGATTGCGTGACCAGAGAGATTGAAGTGTTCTCCGACTGGTTTATGAATGTTATAATTCTTGACATCTGATTTGTGTCCATTTATTCTTTTACGTAGAGACTGTCCAGTTTGACCAATGTACATGGCAGAGGGGCATTGCTGGCACATGATGGCATATATCACATTGGTGGATGTGCAGGTGAATGAGCCTCTGATAGTGTGGCTGATGTTATTAGGCCCTGTGATGGTGTCCCCTGAATAGATATGTGGGCACAATTGGCAACGGGCTTTGTTGCAAGGATAAGTTCCTGGGTTAGTGGTTCTGTTGTGTGGTATGTGGTTGTTGGTGAGTATTTGCTTCAGGTTGCGGGGCTGTCTGTAGGCAAGGACTGGCCTGTCTCCCAAGACTTGTGAGAGTGTTGGGTCATCCTTTAGGATAGGTTGTAGATCCTTAATAATGCGTTGGAGGGGTTTTAGTTGGGGGCTGAAGGTGACCGCTAGTGGCGTTCTGTTATTTTCTTTGTTGGGCCTGTCTTGTAGTAGGTAACTTCTGGGAACTCTTCAGAAGTTATTACAAATTGAAGAGTTATGGGAAAAAGAAGGAATTTCAGGATTAATCACCCTACCCGGAATTCCATGAGGTGAGGTAGAGAAGTAGATTCATAGATTTTATGGTCAGATTGGACCCATTATGGTAATCTAGTCTAACCTGCTGCATATAAAATACATGCCATAAACCTCACCCAATAATATTTGTACCAAGACTATAACTTCTGTTTGAGCTATTGCATATCTTTTAGAAAGATATCCAGTCTTGATTTAAAGATTTCAAGCGATACAGAATAGACCACATCTCTAAGTAAATTGTTGCAATGGTTGATTACCCTCACTATTAAAAATGTGTACCTTACTTCTAGTCTGAATTTCTCTAGCTTCATTATGCCTGTTTCTGCTAGATTAAAGTGCTATTATCAGAAATCTCTTCCCCATGTAAGTATTTGTAGGCAGTGACCACCCGTCTCTTGGGTCAAGACTGAGCTTCTTAAACCTCTCACTAGTAGGAATGTTTTTCAGATCTCATATTATTTTGTAGCTCTTTTAAAGCCTTTGTAATTTTTCCATTTTTTTTTAAAGTCTGGACATCAGAATTGAACATAATATTCCAGTAATGGGCTTACTAATGCCATATACAGTGGTAATATCCCCACCCTACTCTTATTTGATCTTCCCCTGCTTATACATCCAATAATTGTGTTCTCTTTCTTAGCTACATCACACAGGGAGATCACGTTCCATTAGTGATCTTCCTTGCCCCCTAAATTCTTTTCAGTGTCACTGTATTCCAGAATACAGGCCCCATCTTTGAAGCATGAACACCTACATCCTTTGTTTCAGACGTATAACCTTGAATTTTTCTGTATTAAAACTGAAACACCTGTTGTTTAAATGAGCCCACCTCACCAAGTTATCCAGATCAGTGTGTAAAACTGACCTGACCACATCCTTATTTACCACTTCACCAATTTTCAGGTCATCTGCAAATTTTATCTTTTCTTCCAGATCATTGATAAAAAAAGATCTTGAACATTGGTCCAAGAACAGATCCCCATGGAACCTGACAAGAAACACGCCAGTTGCATGAATATGCCATATGTATAACTTCTTTTTGAGCTGAAATTAGTTAACCAGTTTTTCAACTATCTGGTATGGGCTACACTGATTTTCTGTAGTGCTAATTTTTTACTCCCAAAGAATCTCATGTGGGAGTAAGTCAAACGCCTTACAGAAGTCTAAATACATTTTGTCAACATAGTTACCTTTGTCAACCAAATTTGTAATCGCATCAAAAATTATATCAAGTTTTTTGACAAGACCTGTTGTCCATAAAACCACGTTGACTGACATTAGTTATGATTCCATGCTTTAATTCTTTAGTGATTGTGTCCCTTATCAGCCTTTCCATGAGTTTACCAGGATCAATGTGAGACTAAATGGTTTATAGTTACCTGGATCATCCCATTTGCCCTTTTAAAATATTGGCACAAGATTCACTTTTTTCCATTCCTTTGGAACTTTCCCAGTAATCCAAAATTTATTAAAAATTAACAATAATGGTTAAGAGAGATCTTCAATCAATTCTTTTAATTCTCTTGGGTACAAGCTTTCCGGTCTAGTAAGGTATTAAGCAAGAGAAAGTAACCTTTGAGGTTTATTGATGAATTTTTCAACTTTAAAAGGCTTGAACTTCCTCCATAATCATGTCATTAGAGTATTTTCATGAGGAAGTGCACAGTACCTACAGGTACCTTTGCCATGACAATGTTTGAATTAACCTCAAGCAACCTGCTGCCTCACAGCTGTGAAATATTTGTAACGATCCAGGAATATTTCTGCTTTATATGGCTTTGCCTACTTGTCTTGTGAGTGATTCCTTTTGTCTTTTCCCCCTACTCACACACATTTTAAGGGCAAAAGCTTAGAATTCTCACAAGAGAACATTAAAGGAGAGAAAAGGAAAATTGAGCACCTGTTTTCTTTTTAAATTACTCTGATGTTGCTATTTGATTTATATTCTTGATGTTTTGTGAGCTGGGTGGATGCTCACATTCCAACATACAATACCATTGATGGAAATCTAGAAAATTCCTGGTTTTGCAGACTCCATCAACTGTAGATGACTGAACTCAAACTATATTACAAAAACCCACAGGATATCAAATTTACAATCATTAGAAACTCTTGTTTAGACATTTTTAATTTACTATCTCGTCTTTCTATATTGTTTATGCTAGAAGGTGGCAAAGCATCTTACAAGCTGAGATTTCTTTATCTGTGTTACAAAAAATACAAATTTAAAACTCCATAAGGGAAAAGAGCATAAGCATGGCTCAGAAAGTCAATACCAATTGTATAGTACATGCTTCTTAAAAAACAGATCTGCTGGCACAGCATTACTTGCAGTTTCCTTTTACTGTACAACATTGTACCTGTACACAACTGGGTCAGATACTTCTACTAGGACTATGCATAGTGTCCAGGCCCAAATGGTTTGGTTTGAGCTAGTTTTTCCTTTAAATTATTAGTGCCAACTTCTGTTCTCAACTATATAATTTATATATGGAATAAATCCAGTGATGTCAGTGGAGTTACTCTATATTTACTCTCACGCATAATAAAGTTAGGGAAATATAGCTTTCTATGTCAAATAAAAGTATATGAAGTAGAAACACAATGGTTTCCCCCCCAGTAAATGGCTAAAAAATACTGGAAAACAGTGGAGGAAAAAATCCAGAAGAGCCTTATTCCACCATTGTTTCGATCTTGCCATTCATCGGGAGGTCCATAAAGTTTCCTTTTGAATCATTCCACAGCATCAGTGTGAGTATTGCGGGCGAGCAGGAAGGCGAAGACTGCCATCTTTGGTTTTTGCTGTCCCATAGGGGAAAACTATTGCACAACACGGTGATGTGGAATCATTTACATTAAAAACAATATATCAAGGCAAATATACAACAGAAAGTAATTTTAAGGATTCTAAGGTATGACTGTATCCTCTATGCACCTTTTTCAGATGTTCAAAAGCCTTTTAGAGTGAAACCCCAGTCAGCTTGTTTTTCAAAATGAAGTTTTAGATCAAATTTTATTTTTCTCAGCCCTTGCTTTCCATCACCAGATCACAGACAGCAGCCATGTCCAGTTCCAATGAGCCAGATGATTAGAGGGGAAACAGGCAGTGAGTGCTGTGCAGATGGGGGAAAGAAGGCTGGTGCTAGCCTCTCAGAGGGCCGAGTATACATAGAAATTCCAATGAAAGCCTCAATGAAATACATGATGGGATGACTAACAGGGGCACCTTGATCTCTCCAAACAGTGATCCAGATTTGAGTTTCCACTCCAAATAGATGCTGAGATTTTGATCCCATCTGCCTATTCTAATGGGGCCAGAAAGTTTTTTCCTAGAGCTGGTTTTTAAAAAAAAAGGACGTTTTGCTAAAATGTATGTTTTTTAAATTTTGAAATCCAACAATTTTCAGCTAACTCTGGTTATCTCTAGCCCGACGCAGAGACCAATTCTAGCCCCTGTTGGGACAGTGGGTGTCAGTTCCTGGACAATGCAGTTGCCCTACACATCAGCAAAGCAGCATTCCTAGCGGCTGGTGTTAGCTAGGAAGTGGACGCAGGCTGGGAAAAAGAAAATGGATCCTCTAAAATTAAACATCAATTTGAAGGTATCTTTTAAAAGCACAGATTACAGTTTTACTCCAGAAGACCCTCCTATGTTTGAAAAGAGAGCGGTCAGAAGAGCAGAGGGAAGGGAAGACAAGGACAGAGTTCCCCTTGCACCATTAGATTCATATACAGAGTGACATTGATTAAGCACAAAGATCAGATATTTACACACACAAATAACCATTTCGAAATGTACTTATCTGCAGCCCAATGAAAAGCTTATTTACAGAAAATCTCACTTCATTTGACATTTGACTAAAATATTCTTAAGTGGCTAAAAAACCCCAAGGGATTAAGTAATTGTGCTTTGTGCATAGGCTGCCAAAAATTACTTTGGCTAGTATGATATAATTCTACTCGACATTGTTAACATAATGCTATTTATTTTCTTGTTTTGCCTAACTACAATATTTACTTTTGTACCTTTGTATATCTGCCCTATTACCATGGGGAATGGTTTCAAAGACGTGGTTTTGTGCAGAGAATATTTAGCCTGGGTTTTTCATTCTCTAATGCTCAATGCAATTTTGTTGACACAACACAATGCAATAAATTGGTTTTCTTCTCTCCCTCTCTCCATCTGTGATGCGTGTTCTGATGAAAGACAAGTAATTTACCTGACTCCTGGAGATAGCGATACACCAAGAAATTCACTTCGTCACTGGTTATGCTCATCTTAGCCCCACCTCAATATGATGAGGTTTACAAGAAGTGTGATCCACGCTCTGTTCAAAGAGGGGGAAGAAAACAGAAGAGGTTTTGTTCTATTTTGATTTACTATATTATTTGCTACCAGAACCGAGGAACATTATTTAAAGGGACACAGTTAATATTTTAAAGGCTAAAATATTTACATTTATTACAGTTGTGATTTAAACTGTATGTGAGAGATGCAAAGACAGCGTTGTTAAATGTTGAAAGTACTTTAGCTTTACTACAGTTCTCTTGGATACCTCCTTCAGTGTATGAGTACACTCTGATCAGCACTACTGGCAATTACAGTCAATGCATCGTATGCCACGCCACACCTAATCCTTTCCAGGCCAAACTTTATAATCTAGTTTTCTGCCTAGTGGTTTATCCATGTGAGAAACAGACAGTAACCTCAAAAAATAGCACAATGTTACTCAGAGAACTTAAATAAAATAGCAGTAAAATTACAAGCAACTCCAAAAAAAATAAAAGAACAAATAGTAAATGTATATTTATAGGGAGTTATGCAGAACACTTTGTGCAGAACAATGTATATGCACACATCTCTGCATAATAAAAAGTTGTAATGTCTCAAGTATTCGGTGGTTCATAAAGCACAAAAGTCAAGCTTGGATGATTTACTAAAATAACCATAACCTTTAAAAAGAAAGACAGCTTTGCATGACTAGTTTGGGTATACTTTGTGATAAAAAAAAGAAGCCGAATGCTATATATTAAGATGTTATTTTGTATTTGACTTTCTCTCTCTCTAAATCTCGATGACAATTTTTTTTTGTTCTGGCTTAGTTGGTTCAGAAAATTCACCATAACAGCTTTAAGTGAGCCTTACAGCTCTGACATCCACACCGAACACACAACCACCATGTAAAGGTTTGGAAGTAAGAGCATGCTTACACATTATAAATGAAGAATTTTGTAGGAGTCTGCTGTTTGTTTTAATTTCTCAAATGTCTCTTCTTGGCAGGCAGGATGGTCTTTGTTCACTGAAAACCTCTTCAGTAATTCCTGTTGCCTAGAGTAGCACCTGTTACTGTAGGCAGTGCTGATTAACTACAAGTTTCCCCCACTGATGATCTAAACCAGCAGGTCGTTCATGACTGTAACAGATGTCTTTGCATATTTATGTAAATAGAATTCTTCTTATGTCTTATATTCCCCTTCCCTGCTCTATTTCAGCAATGGCTCAGATGTTGTGTTTCCACCACAACCAATACCTTGGATCATTTAGCAGAAGTTCTTCTCAAGTATTTGGTTCTATATTACAGGTGTTTGCACCTCTCATGCAAAAGATAAAATACATAGTACGTTCTCCTCCTCCTCCTATGATTTTGTGCTTAAAGCACTGGTCTGGGATTCGGGCATCTAGGTTCAATTTCCATTATGCTACAGTCTCCCTGTGTGTCCCTCGGAAAGTCACTTGGTCTCCCTGTACCTCAAGTTCTTCCTCTATGAAGTAGGGGTAAAACTTCCCTATCCACAGCAATGTTGAGAGAATAAATTCATTACTATATGTGAGGAGGTCAGACACTAAGGTGATGGATATCATTGCAGACAGATAAATCTACCTTTGTAAACTACAGCATTTTGTATTTAATGGCAAAAATGCACATTAAGAGAGCACTTTTTACAAATCCCTATAAAGAGCCTACTTAAAAAAGGAGACCTTTAAATACAACTTTACTGCTGTCTACTAGCGTAAATAGTATTTGAATAATTCTGAATAATTCACCAAGCGTCCCTTTTGTATAATACTCTCAAAACACTCAAAGCCCCCAAAGACGTTATCGATGCCTGTTAAAGCCATTTTTAACTCCATCTATTTGATTACATATAAACATATATTCCTATCACAGATGTTCATTCCTACAGCAGTGATAGCAATAGTGTAAGAAACTGTGACAGCGCTGATTTAAAAAAAAAAACCCACCAACCCTTTTTTTAGTATCTTAAAAATAGCACTTTCATTTCCTTGGTGGTAGGAAAGATGGTAAAGTTAAAACCTCTTACAAAAATTCAGTTTCAGTGATGACGTACATTATGCTGCTTTGAGTATTATTAATAATATCTCAAGAAATTACAAGAGCTGCTCCTGGGATGCATCTTATTAGGTTGAGTTATTAGTATCATAATCTTTCCTCACACAGAGGTTTTTTTTTTTTTTTCCCAGACAACACCTTTGTTAAATGAATTAAAAGCCAGAGGAAATAAGTCTGACTGCAAAATAAAGAGTTTGGCAACCACAGAGAAAGCCTCCACAGCAGCTACCTTTCTCCCTTTTGTATTAGAATTCCAAGCACACTAAGTAGCTGGATTTATAATGCATTTTTCCTGAAGTCAGTGAACAGGAATTACTTTGACGTATGTGTCAGATCATATCTTTATACACATTGTTCCCATCCCATAAATAACCAGATGATCCCCGCTCATGCATTTAAGCTCTCCCCCTCCTGCAGATGCCAATGCAGCAATAAGATACACAACCACAGGCTCCATCCATCTGAAATGATCCAGAGATCTTGGCTCTGCCCCAGAGTAATCTATTCATCAGAAATTCAGCTGAGCCATGAAAGACTATACTAAATTTCATTAACCCTGCCTTTTGACTTCCTCCATCCCCACACAAAAAATACCCCAAACCTGATATCAGACTTTGGAAAAGATAGTCAGGAGGAGAGGAACATAATTGTCTCTTGAGTCGCTCTAAATCGGATTCAGGAACAAAGGAACAAAACAAAAAATCCTCCTCCACCCCCCCCAACACAATAAAACTCAGTCCATCTCTAAAATCCTGAGAAAACCTCCAGCTGAAAGCTGGGGTGGAGTGTTGTGCATGTGTGTGTGTGTGTAGTAACCAAATGTGTGTAGTAACCAAATGTTCTCCTCGCATTAGTGGAGATCAATATTGTCTAGATTAATACTCCTGCTCTCTCCTTTTTTTAAAGTATTGCTCAGAGACAACATTACTGTGCTTATGCCGCTGTTTCACATTTAAACTAAAGTGATAACATTTGAGTTCGCTGTGACATAATTAAGTTCACAACACACAACAACAGGCAGACGGTCAAAACACATCCAAGCTCTTTTTTACCTGAAACACCTTTTCTCATAACCAGTTACATGTTATGGAGGGTTTGATTAGTTTCAGCTATACACAGAAAAAAATGGGTCCTCATCCTGCACATATGCATGCCTGGGCTTAAAGTGAAGCATATGAGTAGCACCAATAAAGTCAACCAGACTAGTCATATACTTAAAATTAAGCCACAGTTTTGTTGACCCCACGCGTTTAAGAATAATGAGAGTGTGTTTGTAAGATCAGGGACTTACCTTGTATTATCAACAGGCAGGATTATTTAACTACCTTCAGTTATTTAAATTATAGAACTTAAAAGGGTGGTTATAATTTTTTTTCTTTTAAAGTGAGAGTTGGGGTAAACAAAGTACCAGGTTTGGGCCTTTTCTTTTCTCTCTTTTTCTCTCTGTTTTTTTAATCCTTAATTTGTATTTTACTCTTTTGTGGGATCCTGGAGGGCTGCACCCTTGCTCCAGGATGTGACCAGGGGGCAGCAGAGGCTGCCTGAAGAGAAGATTTGGGATTTGCATCTAGAAGCAGAGTCAGCAGCCTGTTAAGGGGGATGAGCGTAGGAGAAGCTAATCCTCCTTCCCCTTCAAAATATCCACAGTGATATTCACCTACATTGCCTCAAGCAGAAGAGAGATGAGCCAGCAGGTGAGAAGACCCACTAATATGGCCCCCTTCTATTTCCTTTCCCTTCTCTGATGGTGGCTAATCAGAGAGCCAAACGGCAGGGCTGAGGCAGTAGATAAGCTGGTCTGGCACTTGCATGGCTCATTGAGGGAGTATGGCAGCTCCAGGGTGCTTTGAATGCAAGCTGAACATGTTTAGCTCCACCGGGCTCTTCCTTCTCACTCCACACCCCTCTGTCTCTCATTAAGTGAGGTTATACTATTTATCTAGTCACCTAGTAGAATTGGTTGGGAAATGGCATTTTTCTGCATGGAAACTTTCAGTGACGCAACATATTTTTTCATTTTCTAAATCTTCCAAGGAAAATTCCAGATTTTCAACACAAATCTGAACACGAAAGAATTTCAGCCAAACATCAACATATTTTGATTTGGAAACTCTGCCTTAGTGCCTTATGGAGTCGAAGTTCAGGTGAATCCTGCTCCCATTCTCCTCTATAGGATAGGTTCCCAGGTCAAGCTACATCTCCCATGATGCACCACAGCCAGCAACACCCATGATGCTCCTCATCTCCTCTCTTGTAGGAGGGGAGGAAGTGCATCATGGGAAACAGCCTGGCCAGGACACCCATCCCATAGAAGAGAACGGGGTCTGACCCCCCCCCCCCCAAAAAAAAAACTCCCTTGATGCACTGCAGAATCTTATTCTAATAAAAATATTTTGGTTTTCTGGTGTTTGGTTTTTCAATGAAAAGCAACATTTCCTGTGGAAAGCAGCCACTTTTCATGAAAAAATTAGTCAACCCCCCAAATTTTCTATTGAAAAACAGTTTCAGCAGAAAATTTTCAACCAGCCCTATCATCTGTTTCTAGGCTGTCTGTAACCAGAGTGTCTAAACACAATAATCATTGATTAAGAATCAGCATCTTCCTCACCCAGAGGACGGCATTGTTTTTGTCCCATACTCTGCGTTTTTGCTCCTTGTCTGTCTTTCATTCCAGATTTCTCCTCTTGAATTGGAACCTTTATCCTGTTCCGCTCCCAGGAAGCCAGAATTTTTCGAGGGTAGGTAGTCTCGCTTTTTTGTCTCCCCCTTGCCACGTAGGCTGCTGCTGATTCAGGCAGATATAATTTAAGCCACCTTTTCTTTTTAAGTAGCTTCTGATAATAGAACAAGTCTGCCGATGACCAGGGGTCAAATTGGGAGAAGAAAAAAGAATGGCGATGTACTCTTTCCAAGCTACACTAAGGTGAGTTATCAAAATAAGATACCCTTCATCGTAGATTGTTACTTTATAGTATAGACTATGGACGCTCTCTGAGCTCCACTGAACTCGCCTCCTTCATGAGTCTGGAATATGCCCATGGCTTCTGCTGAACTTCTTGGACTTGGTTCCTTCTTGACAGGGGAAAAGAAATAACTGGTGGCATCTCCCACGTGCCACCCACTTGAGGCAGCAAAATGAGATGTTATTCACAGTAAATTGTGGAGTTCTCTGACTCTCCTTTCTTTTTTCCTCTGTGAGGAATTAAACAGATAACTACATTGATATTTAAATCATCATCATTGGCCATGTAAGTTAACACCTCAGTGATAGGAATGAAGAAGGTCAAACCTGTCAGAGCTATTGTTCCAGGCTCTCTGTTGGTTACACTCAGTTCCTATTTTTGAGGCTTTCTTCACAACCATATCCCCTAGCAACTTGTTTTTTGTTTTAAAATCAAAGTTGAGTTTCTGGAGAACAAGAGAAGATCTTCAAATAAGTGCTGGTGTGGTATACCCTTATGTACTGACTCAGTCAGGGTCCTCTCAGTGACACTTATAGCAGCTCAGTAGGGTCCTAGACCTCCAAGAGAAAAGAGATGGGGCTTTCAGGGATCCTAAATAGCCCAACATTAAGACTAGCTTTTTAAAAACACCAGGAATTATATTTACCTGAGTCTTCTATTTTTTGTTTTGTATTTTAAATGAGGGTGAACAAAAATAAATGAATAAAAATCCAGCTAGCAAGATTGAACTCATCTTCATAAAATTCTCACTGCCCACAATCACACATTTTCATAATTGGAAGCAACAACTATGTCTATAATGTATACAATTATTCCTGATAATCCCCGATATAAACAAGGAGTGGTCCAGCTCTGATACTGACATGTTGAAGTGTATCTTGTACAATTAGTCACTGAATCTGGACTCGGTTTTTTGAAGGAAAAGGAAGTGGAGGGAATGAGAGTGGGAATTAAATACTTAATGAAAATAAACCTCCACTTTGCCTTGAAGAGATCATTCCTGATGGTAGGAGTTAATGGGTCAGATCCTACAATCAAATTTGTGTGCGTAGACCACTACACTCACGCAAAGTCCCAGCAACTACAAGAGGACTCCCTGTGGGACTCAGGATCTATCCGTATGTATCTGAATGCAGGAGTAGAGTCATAGCACTCTGAAATATCGATAATGACATGCTTTGGGGCAGACTAATCTCTGATGTGCAGGACACATTCATTGCATACCTTTAAAAGTATCTGCAACTGTACAAGGTCCCTATTAGAACCGGGCGGGAAAGGATTTTCTGTTCTCAGAATTTGTGTGAGATTTTTGAAACATTTTCTTGTCTCAAATCAGGGTGAAAAGTCAAAAATCTCAAAAAAATTTGTGAACTGAAAGTAATAAAAAAAAAAATTGTTTGACTCAATTGAAATGTTTTGGTTTGATCATTTCAAGGTGTTTCATTTCCAATAATCTTGTAACTTTTAAAATATTTTAAAATATAAATTATTGTAAAATTCAAAATGAAATGTTGTTTCAAAAGAGGCAAAGTTGTGCACCACCAAGAGTAAAGCCCATCCCTCTATTTAGGATGTTACTGATGTATAACTTCCCCCCCATTTTTACACTTAAAACCTATTAGTTTGCTTGGTTTATTTTTCAGTCCTCAGCTAGTTTTCTTAATGACATCAGCCTCCAGCATTACAGTTCTAAGAGCTCAAGTGGATCTTTTCCAGCTCCCTCTGCTCTAAAGTGAAAAGGGTTTTTGCTGTATTGATCTTTCCTTCTTGGCACTTTGCTAAGAAAAAAAAAATACACCCTTCTTAATTAGTGGAATGGCGTTGTATTTCTTTCATGACCTACTTTGAAAAGAGGCAACTTCAATTAATTTGTTTTTTAAATATACAAAAATAACTTTAGTGTTTACATGCATACACTATATGAAGAGCTGTAGGAAACCAAGATAAAAGAAGGCTGATGGTAGCTCTAGGGCTCACAGATGAAATTAGCATCTGAAAATAAGGAGTATGGATTAGAGGCATTAAGAATTGACTATACTATTGTGTTTGAGTTGAGAACAGAGATATTGGGTGAAATCCTGGCACCACTGACAAGCAAAACTCCCATTTGACTTCAGCGGAGCCAGGATTTCACTCCTTATATGCACACGAACGGCTAGATTCACAAAAGGATTTAAGCACCTAACTGCCACCTTAGACACCTAAATCCCAGAATCAGGTCCCACTGGGATTCCCAAAATCCCCATTCAACTGCTGTCAAACTGTGTAGGCACGTGAACTCACTCAGCACCTTAATTTTTGCACTAAAAGTTCCCTAGGCTCCTATGCTTCTGCCTCTGGACCTATATTCCCTCCAATTTTTTACGTCCATGTGCGGAATGAAATTTGTTATATGCATCAATATGGAGGTGATGGGTGGCAGGGGGTGGGCTGAGGGGTTCGGAATGTGTGAGGGGGCTCAGGGTTGAGGCAGAGGGTTGGGGTGCAGGGAGGGGATGAGGGCTCTGGCTGGGGGTGCAGGCTCTAGGATGGGGCCACGGATGAGGGGTTTGGGGTGCAGACTGCCCCGGGGCTGCAGCGGGGAGTGAGGACTCCCCCCAGCCCTCTCTCACTGCAGCAGCACGGGGCCGGGGGAGGGGTGCCTCTCCCCGGCCACGGCAGCTCCCGTGGGGCGCCCCCTGACACAGACCTGCCATACCTTGGCAGGCACCTCCAGCTTTGTGGGCTGCCGGCCAAGTGGGCAACTTTGCAGGGGTGGCGGGGGGGATGACTCTGCCTTCCGCCCCCTGCACCCACAAGGGAGGCACTCACGGGTGGGTTCGAACTGCCCAGCCCCTATGGGATGGGTAAAACCACACTCAGCTGCATCAGCCACTGGAATTGTGCCCCCGGCCGAGCTCCATGCCTGGATACACATGGCCCATGGGCCACGCAGGGAATCAGCCTTTGCCCTCCCAAGCCCACCAGCTGGCTCGCAAGGCTGGGAAAGCTCAAGGGAGGACCTGGTGGGATGGGTGTCAGTGGCTGCGGGGGGCGGGGCAGCATGGCACTCCATCCCCAGGGGACGCAGTGGGTCATGGGGCGTTGGCTTGGGCACCTCCCGCTAACTCACAGTAGTTCATTAAACCCACCAGACAAGGTGGCTGCAGCACAATGGGCAGGGGGCGCTGCTTGGCTACGAGTTTTAATTTCGCTCCACTGCATGTGATCCTCCATCCCAGCCCCAGCAGCTCTGGCTGGGGCGCCTCTCCTGGCCTGTGTGGCCCTTGATAGCCTACTGCACGGCTTAGAGGGAACTTAGCTCTGGACATGTGCACTGCAGCCTCACTCTAGTTGTCTGGACACCTAAACTCCAGAGTGATACACGAACGAAGGAAAGGTAGGCGTTCCTCTGTCTATTTTCGTTCAGGGACAATATACCCTGAGTGTATAAGTGAATATTTAACTTTTATGTACATTTTTTCATCCATATTGAAAAAGCACATGTACTATTTAGCATTCAACTGCAAAAAATTCCAGTAGAAGCATGTTCGGTGTGATTTTTAGCATGACATACTCAAAGCTTGCCTACCGGATCAAGCCCCTATACAAAACGGCCACGGAAGGACCTCCCTCATAACTTTGAGCCCAGTGACTAGGACACTCATCTGCAATGAGTGAGATCCTTGGTTCAAGTCCCCACTCTACCTGAGGGAGGGGGCTGGCAGAGGAAAAGGATTTGAGCAGGAATCTACTGCTTCTGGTGAGTGCCCTAACCGTTAGGCTATTCTGATGTGGAGCTCCCTCAGTTTATCCTGTTGAAGCTGTTTCACTGTGAATAAATAATAAAAGAATCATGGGTCCAGAGAGAACACACATGAGAATGACACTGTAGCCTGTTCGTTAGAGCAGTCTCTTGGGGAGACCCAGGATCCAGTCCCCCTGCTCCAGTGCCTTTTTTATTTTACATTATTTATGCACAGTGTGATTGGATGTTTTTTAAATGATTGTTTTATTATAATATTATATTAATTTTATTATTATTATTATTTTATTATTACACCATGGTAAATGTTTTCTTTTCATTCTCTCATAGCTAAAAAATAACTGAAAGGATTGTGTTCTAAGTAAGTTAAAAAAACAAGCAAACAAAAATAACCTTCAGGCAAACAACAAACATGGAAAATTTCAATCCCCAAAATAAATATTTTGAGGAATGTGTGAAAGCACTAGTTTATAATGGAAACTATTTGGACCCTTAAATATGGCAGACACCATTTGATACCTACTATTTTCATAGAGATTGGGTAGGAATATAAATAAAGAGCTCTGTCTTCAAATATAACATTAGAAACATTTGGAGAGAGAGAAAGCATTTACTTATTTGATCAGCGGTAGATAAAAGCTGCCTATTATTTGTTAAAATGGATAATGTTAAGGGATTATCAATTTTAACTGCCGGAAGGACAACCAGTGCACAGAATAGGTGCCTATCAATGTAATAACATCAAACAAATACATGTATCAAGATATATTACTATCATTAAGCATTTCTAGCCTTCATTATTAATTCCATGTACTGGAGATGATCTGATCTCACTACTAGTTTTATATGACTTCACTAACATCACTCCTGATTTCCCATTGGGGTGAGATCAAAATTCAGCCAAGTGACAGGTTCATACTCACTTAGGCACAGCCTACTTATTTATCTGTCCTTGTCAAGGCAGGCAAGAGTGACAGTCCCTCCTTGCCATTCTAATATTCCAGACAGCTGCTTCTGAGGAGACTGTATGGGTGAAACAATAAGATTTATTTTCTATTTCTCTTCAAGTCAGGAAAACAGATAATTCCCTTCCAAAAGGGATCTCAGTAGAAGCTTCTAAGTAGATACTGATCAATACTGAATTTTGTTAATTAAGTTATATTTTCCATATGCAAAGAGCGAGACATTTCATACAATAACTTGGTCCAATGTATCCCGTCATATGGATTTTGCTTCAGACAGAAGACTGTGCACTGAATACATATTTATCCCTTTGAAATGTTCTTAGTTCTTAGAAAATCCAGACTGTTTAGTAAACTGGTTTCTTTCATCCATTTGTTAATCATGGTCTGATTTTCTCTAAGTATTTAAATAAAAAAAGATAATTCCCTCACAAAAACCACCATTAAAGCAGAACTGAGATTGAGACTGTATTGCCCCCCTAGTACTAAAGCTGGTAAACAAAACAAAACACACCCCATGCTTCAACTTCACAAACTGATGAATTTTGTAGTTAAGAGGGTGAAATCCTGGCTCCCCTGAAGCCAGTGAAAGTTTTATCGTTGACTTTAGTGAAGCCAGAATTTCACTCAGACTTCCAACAACATAGTTAACTTTACCCTTGTATCCCACCCTCCAGCTGGGACCCCCACCAGATGTTAAACAAAAGTTAAGTCTGACCTTTTAAGTGTATTCATTCCAATGGCATGACCTTTAGTTTTATGATACTAACACCCACATCCATGCTCCACTCATATATTGGGCTAGTGGGGGAGTGGAGAAGAAGTTCTCTGTAAGATTAGACTTTTTGGCTAATAGGGTGGTAAGTGATAGACAGCCTGGGCTGTACGTGAAAAGTCAGATGATGTGTGTCTGTGACCTCTAAAAGGAGGACTGACTGGAGTTTTGAGTCTGGCCCATTTACTGCAAGAGGTATACAGATCAATGCAGACAATGTGGGGATAGCAGAGATCCGTGGCCCATACTGTAATTGTACATTAGATGGTGTAGGGTGGAAAGGGTAAGACACTTGTCTCTGGCCTGTAGGTCAAAGATGAGCAGGCATATGGGGACAGATTTCAAGGGGTTTATGTTGTTTTCTTAGCTGCAGCGCCATTCAGTATGACTTTCCTTTATTCCTTGGATCTTTGGATAGCTGGACTGGGGAGTCAGGAGTTTTAAATTCTATTTTTTTTTTAATTCTTCATAATCTTTGCTGCATAAATTGGAGTTTTATTTTTATTTGATGTCTTCTAGTGGTGGTTTAACAATTATTGAAAGAAACTCTGCCAGTGACTATGTTCTTTGGACCCTTTTTTAGGCCTTTTATATATAATGCACCTGGAGAGGAAAGAGACAAAACACTAGAGGTTTGATGGCATCATCATCACAGCTTCAGATATAAATTGGAAAATATATGGTTGGGGGCACCATTGTGGAAAATTGCTTTGAATCCTACTTTCTATACACTTGTTGTACTAGAAGCTAAATTAGACTCTGACTCCCCAAGAATTTTTAAGATAGATATAACTGAAGTGTTTCAAGAAAATTTTCAAGCTGAATACTTATCTGGAAGAACTTTAATATATCATGATACCTATAAATGTTATAATTAAGAACTAGCTTAATTAACAGGAAAATATTTTACTGTAAAACAAAAAGCCTAGATGTTGAGAATAAAACTGAAGCTTTAAATCTATAAATATTGGGCTTGAGAGACATTATTAAATTCTGGAAAGTAATGAGGCTTAGAACTGTTATTCTTTCCCTGAGTATTGACAAGGTTTTAAGACTCTGACCTCCCCTCTGGTTTCTGCACCAATTTTTGTTGATTCTGGCAGAGCTGGAAGGCGGTATTCAGGGATTAGGAGAGGTACATGCATTGTTACAGCTGAGATTTTCAGAGGAATCTATGGGAGTGAGACTCCAAATCTCATTGAATTTCAGTGGGATTTGGGTGTCTAACTTCTTTGAAAATTCCAGCCTGCAGACTCAACAACCATAGTATTGTATGGGCAAAGAGTCCATTTATTCCCTAATCTGGATTGCAATTGGAGCTTGTTGGGAATTTTTTAACAAAACATTTTAATCAAAAAATGCCAGTTAGTTGAATTGAAACTTTTTGTGGGAAAAAAATGGCTTTCAACAAAACTTTCTCCATTCCGGGAAGGGCAGAGAGAGTGTTCTGCCTAATAGCCCAGTGGCTAGAGCACTCACTAGAGGTTTGAGAAACCCATATTCAAGTCTCTCTTCTGAGTCAGGTACAGGACCTGCATCTCCCACATCTCCAACAGCTCTAACCACCACACAACTGGCTATTCTGGGGTGTGTGTGTCTGTGTCTCCCTGGTTGTTTGAGAGACATTTTAAAAGGTCTCCATTTCATCCTGATGAGGAACGGAATAAATGTTTGAAATCTCAAAATTTTCATGGAACTGAAACACCATTTCCCACTCGATTTGCAATATCCAGTAACAAAGAAAATGGTTTGAGTAACTGAAGAATGACTTTTTGAATACTGGAGCAGTTCCAGTTTACTACTAGATTAGAGTTTTATTTGAAAGAGCGAAATGTTTTCAATAATAATACTTTGTATTTAGCCTTCCATTCAAATGTCTTAATGGACTTTACTAAAAATAACTACTAATTAAGCTTGGCAGTCCTCTTATGAAGTAAGGTTAAGTATTAAAATCCTCATTTTACATGGTCACATAGTAAGACTGTGGCAGAACCAAGAATGGAACTTCACATCTTCTGACTCACAGCCCTGTGTCTTCACCACAAACATATCCTTTTGTCAGTTCTCGATGAACTATGATGAAGCAAACAATTTTCTCGAGGCAGAGCTTAATATTTTAATGGGGAAGAGAAATAGAGGCAAATTATTTCTTAGAAGAAGCTTTTGCTCAGAACGTGCTCCTACTGGAATATTTGCAGTTGAGTACTAAATGGTATGTGTTGTTCTTTTTCAATATGGGTGAAAAAAATACATAAATGTTAAGCATTATTATTCATCCATTGTTTGCTTACAGATGAATTTGCATGAATCATTCCTCTCATAGATAGATTTTATGGGATAGATTGTTTACATCTCTTCCCCCCCTGTGCACCCCCCCCCCACTGCTAACACAAACTGAAGATTTTTGTTATAGAGGAAGTTGGCATCAACACCTGTAATTAAAGTTGACATACTTTTCATTAAAAGACCCTATTTTTTCACTTGCTTATAACATGACCAACTTTAACCATTCGGGCTGTAATGCTCCCTTCCAGGTGTCTGCCTTGGACTAAATGTTTCTGGGTGGCTTAAGCAAAAACAGTTTGGTCATTTCAAAAAAACAGATCAGGGGAAAAGATACAGATTTACTGATGTTTATACAAGTGTTCTGTTGAGACGCTCTAGCTGCTCCATGCTTTGGAGCAGGGGCGTAACATTTGCGAGAGGGTTCACTCTGGTGGCAGAGTGCCTTTTGCATTGCAGTGAAAATTCACCCAGAATTGGCTGAGTTAAAAACCTTTGACGATTACCATTTGTGCTTGCTCACCAGATGTCTATAAGAGGCTGGCAGCTAAATTTTCTGAATATTTTGTGTGCATTGAGCTTGCTCTGCTCCAGAGTTACAAGGTCTGGGGCTGAACCAGACTTTTCATTGAGGAGAAAGAAACAGTGCTGTGAATTAAATGCAGAAGGGGGTCTTGGAAAGAGACATGCTGTGGTGAAAGCAGCAGAGGTGAATAGTTACACATTGTTCAATTACCCACCCCAAAATGAAAACTTTTCATCAAATAAATGAAGACAAAATATTTCCAGATAAAAACTGAACATTTGATTTGCCTCATGGGGGTTTTACTTCAGGTACCTCATGACCCCTTTCTCTTCTACAGACAAGGCTCCATTGCAAGACTTCATCTCCCATGATACACTGCAGCGGCATTTCCAAATTCTTTGTTGTTCATTTATGGCTGAATTTTTTTGGTTACTTCATCAAAAAACAGAACACTATATATTTTTGTATAAGGATTAATGACTTTTCCTTGTCTCAGAAATTTAGTTTGAAAACACCACGAATTCTGAACCTTTAGCAATAGTGCATGCTGTTTGGAACAGCAGAAAAGAACACTAGCAAATGGTGATCCAAAGATGAACAAGTTTGGATTGCTAAATGTGTGATCATTTGAAAGGGTCACAGTCACAGTTGAAAGTGGAGTGGAGCCTTCCTCACTTATCACGCAGAAAGTTTTACACCAATCTGAAAAAAAACATATGATCTTCCATTTCAGTTAGCTGAACACTGAGCAATGTGTTTTCCCACTAGGAACTGGACTGAGACAACCAAGTCATTTCAAATACGCCACTGAAGAGCCATCACTTAAACTTTCATCCATCACTGGGCAAGATGTGAACTGGTGATCTAGAAGAGGGTCATTCTGTACCCTACCACTCGAGCCATTCAAGTCCACATATTATGTACCATAGAAGTAGAGATATTCTTGCTGCTTGGGATTTTCAAAAATGAGGCTCCTAACTCAATTCATAGACACCTAAACAAGTGGCCTGATTTTCACGAGTGCTGAGCACCTAGTAGCTCCCACTGACTTTTTGCCACCTGGCTTCGTGGTCCAGTGTTACTCTTCATGCCAAAGTTACTGTCCTGGGAAACATCAGTGAAGGAGGGGAAATAAGAGTACATCTTTTGTGTGAGCTCTGGCTCAGAATAATTAACATTTCTGTGACATCCAGAATGTAAAGGGGGCACTGGTGCAAACACCATGCTTTTTTAAAAAAATAAAAAATTAATAGGCAACCAACATGGTGGTCTGTGTTTCGGAATGGCCTTGGTCATCCAATGGAGAGTGTAAATAGATTTGAAGGTAATTATTAAAGGTCTTGTTCACAATTATTATTTCCTGTTTCAGTATATTCCTATTTTGTGGAGTGAAAGCAATGATCTTTCATTTTAAGAAACTCTGGAGACAAAAATAAAAATGTTCTGTAATGTCCATTTCATTTTGGGGCTAAGGATATTTTAAATCCACACCTGCATGTATAAAAGGCGTCATTTCATAAAATTTTTTTTAAATTTATTTTTTAAGCTTTTGGGTTTGTCACGACATCCTCAGTCATCTTAGTGAATACAGCCATGCAAATTTCATTTGGCAAGTAACCAGAATAAAGCAGTTGAGACTTTTTCAGAGTAATTATTTCAGCATATCTCATTGAAAGAAAAAAATCAGTCCATTCTTCACCAATAATATTTGTGTATTTTTTTTCTGGATGAAGCAAACTGTAAAACTTGGAAAAGGAAAGTTTGATGGAAGAATATATCCCTTTTACTGAAACAAAAAGGAACTTTTCATGACCTCACTCAATCAATAATAACGATCCAAGTGTAAGGGAAGTAAAGCATATGCCCCATTTTTGACTCTTTGTGTGTGTATGTAATGACAGACTTCCCCCCGAGGCTAGGGAAATAAGGGCTTATGTATTAATGAATACCACCCCCATTTAATAGTTCTATATTGCTTTTTATCTTCAAAATGCTCTACAAACATTAACTAATATGTCTGAGACATTTCTGTATAATTTTTTTTTGTTTTTATCATAGCAGAGTATGTCATGTTTATATTAAAATTCAATGCTTTGTTAACGGATACAGTTAAAAATGAATGAATCCCTTCTCCTCCAAAATAAGGAAATGTAATGCATCTGTGATTGACTAAAATTTAAAGCAAACATTTAGCAGATTCAACTAACTTTTTGATCATTTCACAGTTAGTAATAAATACAATGTCATTCTGATACACAATCAGCAAGGCCAGAAACAATCCTTATAATTTCATCTGATGTCAATAAGGTATACGATCATACAATTTACCAACAATGGTATTTTGTAAGCATGCCTTTTAGAAGATTTCTAGTAACCCATCTGTCACAAACTATTTAAAAGGATCAAAAACATTCACCCATGTGTCAGCACAGTTCCCTTTCCTCACCAGCCCTGTTTTCATCCGACATTCAGCCCTGAGTGATTTTGCATGCCATTACAGCAGTTTAAGAACACTGAAGGGCCCAGCTGCAGATATCTTCCCCAATGAACTTCTTTGAGCCTCCTGATAATTAGCACACTGGGTGGTTGATGTGCTCAGGGCAGAGGCCTCAAGAATTAGATAATCTCTAGTTGATTGATCTCTGCACTAAGGTTTATACTGTAGAACACAAAAAACAGAGGAGGTGGAGGGGAGAAAGACTTGGGGAGGAGGAGCAGAACAAATTAGCCCAAAAATGGAACTAGAAACAAGTTAACAAACATATCACTAAATCCAAGTAAGTCAAATAGTCCTATGACAGAGGATTCTGTCCCCTGTAAGAGGTAGTGGGGACCAGGGCCAATTACCCCTGCTCCAGGACTAAGCCCCTTCAAGGTTCCAGGAGTTCCAAAGCAGACAGGGGCCTAGGAAATAGCAGAAGATGATGCTGGGACAAAGAAAGTTGTCCTAGGGTAATACAGCACTTAGTGTCTGGAGGGAAAATCTCCAGACTACTGTTTTGTTAAGGGTGAGAAGACTTGTAGCGTAGGGTGGGACAAGGCTCCCCTCTCCCACGCAAAAATAGCAAGTTCTCGGAAGGAGGGCAGCATGGGGGGAGGGATAGCTCAGTGGTTTGAGCATTGGCCTGCTAAACCCAGGGTTGTGAGTTCAATCCTTGAGGGGGCCATTTAGGGATTTAGGGCCATTTAGGGGGCCATTTAGGGATCGGGGCAAAAATTGGGGATTGGTCCTGATTTGAGCAGGGGGTTGGACTAGATGACCTCCTGAGGTCCCTTCCAACCCTGATATTCTATGATTCTATGATGTAATCTGCATCTTCCCTCATAATGGGACAGGCACCAGCAGAAGAAAGACAGCATAGCTGCTGGACTCTCCCAGCCTATGGCAAAGGACTGAGGTACACTGACCTGAGTCCAAGTGGTGAGAATAGCAGGAAGACTGGACCCCAGCAGACACAGCTGAGAGGAAAGCACTTTGTTATGAAGGTGTTATTTTGAGTTCTGTTTGTCTGAAACACCTGCGTGTAACGAGGTGAGGATAGTTTAAATGGGCCTCTGGGGAGAAGCTGGCTCAGGGCCAGAGCCTGCCTGAATCACAGCACAGCCCCAAAAAGGAGGGCTGTGGGGCCCTTGAACCAAAGGGTAGGGGGGCTATGGAATCCCTTAACTAAGAGCAAAGAGTCAAATCCAGAGACAACCGCAGGAGAAGACCAATGGGGATTTAATTGGGGATTGGTCCTGCTTTTGAGCAGGGGGTTGGACTAGATGACCTCCTGAGGTCCCTTCCAACCCTGATATTCTATGATTCTATGAAAGGGTCTCCACTGGCGCCCCTAGCCTTGTTGGGACTGGGAGAACTTCCTGGGAACTGAAAGGGATTGAGGAACCTGAAGCTCTTCTAGAACAAGCAGTGAGCTGGAAGCCCCAAGATGAAAGCACTGGGAAAGAGCTGGAATTTTGTTTTAAGTACTCTGCACTATGACTGAGTTATTGGGAGGTCCAGAATGGAACTGAGGATGGATTGGCTGCAGGGCCATGTTGTGCTTAGAGGGGCATGCTCTGGGATGATACCCTGCCACAAGCCTGATGACTGGATACTTTTACTTATTCCCCACATAATCTTTTTATTTATTCCACAATACAGTACACTGTCCATCATCTTATGACATTTAATTCTATAAAGCATTTTTATATAATCCAAAGTTATATAACTTGCAAAGAACGCGTCTATTGTTATTAAAAAGCATGCTTCTCAAAGCTCCTCAGCCTAGACCTAGAATCTAACCTTGCAAGTAGTAGTTTCACACTCTAGGTCTCACCACATCAATTCTCGTAACTATTTTTTTTTTTTTTTAGACTTTGCTGCAGCAGAATTTTCTTTAAAAGGTAACACAAGCTCTTTTTCCTTCCTCTTTGATGACGTACCAGATACTCCACTATTATCAACACAGTATGTATGTGCTAGGATAAGAAGAGACAGGAGGCATGACATTGTCTTTTTTTAAAATGAAACAGCAAATGGTAATATTTTTCTTTAAATTTTGTGCTCATCCAAAATTATTTAAACTTGAGTTGCTGGAATTTCAGGAGGTGAGACTGCATGAGGGAACTTCTTATACTTCACTTAATTCTATATGAACTAGAGGACACGAACACATTGACCAACAACATAATATTTCCATAACATCCTTCACACATCTCATGATGCTTTACAAGAGGGGACTATTACAAGAAACAAAGAAAAAAGCAAACATTATGCTATCATGGGTCAGATTACACCTCATTGGGTGTAACAGCTGCCTTTTGTTCAGGATAAGTTTAAAGAGCAGCTGAGTTCCTTTCAGATAGCTGAAACAATAGGAGCACCACCCAAAACACAGGTACATGTGGCCCAAGGGATTCCCCTAGTGACTGATAGAGCAAATGCTGGGGCTAGGGCATTGACTGATGGAGCGGTGTGTGAGAGAAGCAGTGGAAAAACCCCACAGAAACAACAGAGAAGGAGCAGAAACCGAAGCAAGCAGCCAGAACAAGCACTGGGAACATGGCCTTGAGAAAAAGCCTAGAGAGATTATTGGGCACAGTGCTGGCTGAAGAAGCTTGGAACAATAAGCAAAGAAACTATCCCCTATTATTTAATTCCTAATGTGTTCAGGGAAACAGGACTTTGTACATTCTTTGTAAAGAAACAGGACTGCATCAAAGAAATACTTCTCTCCATCATTATTTTCTCCTCCTAATGGATACAATGCATAAGACTTGGATTTTGACTAATCTCTCAGGCCAAAAAGGGTAACAACATTATACACTCATTTATATTCTATAGGTAAGGTTGCAAACAGCTTCCACTATAAGTCCCCTGTTTTAAGTAATTTAGAACTTTCTGAAACAGTCACCTTTTTGGTTGTAATTCTCCCTGCTGGTAAAAGTTCCCCCCTCCCACTCCTCAGGAAACTGGACAAGAAGCTTTTAGACTCAGTCACCATCTGACTATTATGGTAAAATAGTAGGGCTGTCAAGCGATTTAAAAAATCAATCACGCGATTAAAAAAATCAATTACAATTAATCGCTGTTAAACAATAATAGAATATCATTTTAAAAAATATTTTGGTTGTTTTCTAAATTTTCAAATATGTTGATTTCAATTACAACACAAAATACAAAGTGTACAGGGCTCACTTTATATTTATTTTTGATTACCAGTATTTGCACTGTAAAAAAACTAAGAGACAGTATTTTTCATTACACCTAATGCAAGAACTGTAGTGCAATCTCTTTATTGTGCAAGTTGAACTTACAAATTTAGAATTATGTACAAAAAACCTGCATTGAAAAAAAAACCAATGTAACAAGTTTGTTTACATTTGCAGGAGATAATGCTTCCCGCTTCTTGTTTACAATGTCACCTGAAAGTGAGAACAGGCGTTCTTGTGGCACTGTTGTAGCCAGCATCACAAGATATTTACATGCCTGATGTGCTAAAGATTCATATGTCCCTTCATGCTTCAACCACCATTCCAGAGGACATGTGTCCATGGTGATGATGGGTTCTGCTCGATAACAATCCAAAGCAGTGCAGACCGACACATGTTCATTTTCATCCTCTGAGTCAGATGCCAACAGCAGAAAGTTGGTTTTCTTTTTTGGTGGTTCAGGTTCTGTGATGTTCACATTGGAGTGTTGCTCTTTTAAGACTTCTGAAAGCATGCTCCAAACCTCGTTCACCTCAGATTTTGGAATGCACTTCAGATTCTTAAAGCTTGGGGTGAGTGCTGTAGCTATCTTTAGAAATCTCACCTTCTTTGCATTTTGTCAAATGCAGCAAAAGTGGTCTTAAAATGAACAACATGTTCTGAGTGATCATCCAAGACAACTAGAGCATGAAATATATGGATGAATGCAGGTAAAATAGAGCCGAAGTCATACAATTCTCCCCCAAGAAGTTCAGTCACAAATTTAATTAACACATTTTTTTTTAATGAGCATCATCAGCATGGAAGCATGTCCTCTGGAATGGTGGCTGAAGCATGAAGGGGGATACGACTGTTTAGCATATCTGGCACGTAAATACCTTGCCGGCTACAAAAGTCCCATGCGAACGGTCTTTTCTCACTTTCTGGTGACATTGTAAATAAGAAGTGGGCAGCATTATCTCCTGTACATGTAAACAAACTTGTTTGTCTTAGCGATTGGCTGAACAAGAAGTAGGACTGAGTGGACTTGTAGGCTCTAAAGTTTTGCATTGTTTTGTTTTTGAGTGCAGTTATGTAACAAAAAAAATCTACATTTGTAAGTTGCACTTTCACAATAAAGAGATTGGACTACAGTACTTGTATGAGGTGAACTGAAAAATACTGTTTCTTTTGTTTATCATTTTTACTGTGCAAATATTTGTAATAATGAACATAATAATATAGAGTGAGCAGTGTACATTTTGTATTCTGTGTTGTAATTGGACTCAATATATTTGAAAATGTAGAAAAACATCCTAACATATTTTAATAAATCTCAATTTGTATTCTATTACTGAACAATGCAATTAAAACTGCAGTTAATCTCGATTATTTTTTTATTTGTGATTAATTTTTTGAGTTAATCACGTAAGCTAACTGCAATTAATCAACAGCATTTACTATAAAATAGTATCAGTATCTGCTAAACTGTCTACACGTGTACTTCCTGCTGGAAAAAGCCACTCATTCGAGAAAGGTACAACCACACGCTCTCCTGCCTTAAACGGTCTGCCCACTCCTCCAATTACATGAAAACCCAGGGACATAACAGTGAACAGAACAGGAGGGAATAACGTTGCAGGTAAAAATACCCACAGCAGAATCTGAAATGTCACTGGTGATGGAGGTAATTATTCTGTAGGTCCACAAATACAGTTACTGAGGCCTTGTGCTTACTACAAAAAAAAATTGTGTTCTTACCACATATTAGGTACACATGGTAACTACATGAGGAAGAATGTAATTTAAAATATATTTACAGGTCTAAGTAAACCCTAGGCTCCCCTCTCTATAACAACATTGTAAATCTCTCACTAAAAACACACACACCCTTTTTCCTAGTGAAGCCATTGCCAACACTAAAATTACAACCCTCAGGAAGACTCTCTTGAATTTCTTAGGAGATGAGATACTGTACTGATTTAACCATTTCAAGCCCAGGATGGAAAGGTCTTTTTCAGACCTTTTGGATACAGTGAATTAACAGAGAAAATGCCTGTCCATTATTTGGCTGAAGACATTAGAATAGCTGTGTGAATGCCTTGCAAATGGTCCACTGAATCTACGAATTCCTGTTTTTTTTTCCTGGGGAGTGAAACAAGAAATATTCCGTGGAGCAAGAGCAAGTCAGTCTACAAATTATGGAACAAACCCAGGTCAGAGATGGAACCTCTAGCAGTTAAACCACTGTGGATTTACTTTCTAAACTCTCTGCAGGCAGAAAGTCAATGTCTTGAAGGGGACTGTATGCCCTGACATCACCTGGTTAAAGTGCGATGGAATATTTTGTATAGCAATCCAAACTACACTGTAACAGGAATACTAAAAACTTGGTTCAGATATACAGTACTACAGCCACAAGATACATCAAAGATCTTGGATCTTCTGATTGGCTAGCACAAGTACCTTTATCCCAGAGACTTTCTGAACAAGACACCTCCTGCTACATGGATGGGGTTTGAGCCTGGATTTAATAAACAATCCTTCCATCCAGGAAGACAGACAGGAGGCTTCTCATTTAGCAGTAATTCTAGAAAGAGATGAGATGCAAGGGGAATATGGTGCTACTGTTGTCGAACAATGTAAAACTAAGAATGCCCAGAGGATGGCCTGGCCCTTGTTGTGTTACATCCTGGACTGGTGCTGTATAAGCAAGTAGAGAAACACTTTACATCTTAGCTTTTCACTGGTCCTACACATTTTGTATAGCATTACTGCTGTGCACACGTTACAAACTTGTTGGCTATCACCTTCTGCTCCAGACAGGGGTTTCATTCTTTTGTGGTTTATAAAGAGATTTGAGATCTTTCAGGAGGAAAGGTGTTATATTATACCTTGCAGAATATTTGCTTTTGTTCTGCCAGTTAATACTATAATTTATTAACTTGTCAAGTTTCCAATGATCAAATTTATTCTTGTAGGGAGACATTTTCAAAGTCTTTATGCCTGAAAGAAGACATAGCACTAAGAAAACTGCCCCTACCCAGAGCAAAGGTAAATAAAGATCCTCCTGATATGAATATATGCACACAGATATGCCCTACTTTTCTTTTAGAGTACTTTGGAGCTCATTAGTTGGAGAGATGAATATGTCTTATTCTTTACACAACAACATGAAGGAACTACATGGGGACAGTGGGGTCCAAAGATGCACAATATGCAAGGCCTACACTAAAGCTGTAAATCGACCTAAGTTATGCTACTTCAGTTACGCAAGTTACATAACTGAAGTAGACGTAACTTAGGTCGACTTACAGTGAGGTCTACATCGCACTGCATTGACAGAAGATGCTCTCCCACCTACTTACCTTCTGCCTCTCGGGGAGGTGGAGTACAGATGGTGATGGGAAAGCGCTCTGCCATTGACTTAGCTTGTCTTGACCAGACCTGCTAAATCAACACCTGCTGCATCAATCGCAGCAGTGTTGATTTAGCCATAAGTATAGACAAGCCCTTACTTACACCCACTGCTGCATGGGCAGGTGTATAAACAAAAGATAGAACGCCACTAGTGGGCTCACAAACTAAAGGGATAATGCCCAGTCCCACTCATCACATATTCCTCTCCTTTAATGTAAAAGGATATTTTAAAATGTTATAAATGCATTACCATTCAATTCACAATATGCTACAAATGAAGTCTGAGAGGTGGATTATGACTTCTGCCTGGATAACAACTCATAGGCATCACAGCAGCATCTGGAACAGTGTCTATAATTTCTTGTGTAGCTCTCTCAAGAACAACTTCCTGATCTGTAGTATAGGGACCCTTGTAGGAGGGACACAAAGCTCACCGGTACTACCACAAACCACTGTCTGCAGCTGTACTGTAGGCTTGGTATTTTCAATGTGTCACCAGTATTGGAAACACATCCTGCCAAACTTGTGGTTACAAGCTGGTTTACATGTCATCCTCATGACATGTTCCATGCCACTTTTATCTGATAAAATAGAGGAACAATCTACGACAATCAATCCAGAATTCTATAAATTATTTAAGGAATCTCTTATTAATTCTTTTTCTCTTATGTAAAAACTGTGCAGTCAGGCATGACTATTTGTGGCCACTGCTCACATGGTTTATTGAATGTCCCTTTGTAGATTGAAGTTTCAGTTCCATAAACAACATCGCTAGCTTCTAATTTGTAGAAGCATATAATGTATATCTATACACCAACAGAAAATTAGTAATCTTGTGTTGGAATCTACCTCTATCCAGAGTCAATCTTTTGCTTGCATGTCTAGATAAACCTTTCCATTAATCCATTCATGGCAGGATGGTAAGAATTGATGTGACATGTTTGATACCATTTTTTCCAACAGACGGTTGGAACTTTGCAGATGTGGATGGAGTTTTACTGTTACTATCTGTTCATGAACTTCCATCCTTGAAAACAATAGTCTAAACACTAGCACCATCTGTGCTGAACTAGTGGAATTCATACAGAATACTTCAGGACATTTAGAATGGGCATCAACTGCGATCAAAAACCTATGTCCTATAAATGGTCCATGTGGATTTAAGGCCATGGGATACTTGGCCACTTCTAAGGATGCAACAGAGAATGTTTAGGCATGTCTTGTATTTGTTGACAACCTTGACAATATTTTGCCATTCCCTCTATTTGAGTATCAATCCCTGCCTACAACACAACTCCTGGACAGGACTTTCATTTTTTACAATGCCCAAATGGCCTTCATGTTGTTTATGCCTGATGTGAGCTTCACAGCAATAATTACTCTCATGCCACACATTAGGCAACCTTGACTTATACTAACTGTTGTTTTTGAGAAAAGAGAGCTGGAAGTGGTTGTGTGTGCATAAATCCATCCATTCACGGTAATGTCATACACTTTAGCCAGTACAGGATCATTTTTTACTTTCACATTGTATCATGTTATTTGTCACTGGCAAGAATTCAGTTTGTGTCCTACATATCACACTGACTGTCTGGTTCCACTTCAATATCCTTAACCACCGCCCCCAACAATGAGAGTGACAGTCCTCTGGATTCACATGTTGGTGAATATGGTTGAATTCAATTTCTTAACAGTCAGTGTTCAAGAATATTGGCTCTCTCTAATTGTGCTGCAGACATTACTGGTACTCAGAGTTACTTGGTCACTGGATCTTGTGATGAAGAGAAACTTGAAAAACCCTGAAAGGTACTTGTGAGGCTGTCTGAGCATGGACTTAGAGCAAACAAGGAAAAATGTGAATTTTTCAGAATGAAATATCATGGCCATGCCATTAATAAAGATGGCTTACATAAATCACAGGACAAAGCTGAAGCTACCATTAAGAAGTCCAACCATAAAATGTGCCACAATTATGTTTCTTTCTGGAGATGGTCAATTATTACCACAGATTCTTGCCTAACATAGCAACACTGTTACATCCTCTAAACAGTTATACGATAAACAGAAATGGTGTTGGTCCACACAGCGTACCAAGGCTTTTGATAAGACCAAGAAGTTCATAGCATCTGAAAGGGTCCTTTCACACTACAGAGACTCTAAAAGAGTAGTAAAGAGTAAGTGAGGACTCAGGTTTGGAGACCAGAGAGGTGGGTTGTTTACCCCCAAAAAATATTTGCTATGGTGAGGGGTTTGAAAAGTCTCCCTTGTACTACAACTGCTCTTCTCAGCTTATTACTGCCTAGCTGCAGGTCATAACTGAAACCAAACTGCACATCAATGAATGATTTTGACATATGACAGAAGAAGCTTTATGGAGTTGGAGTCACAACAAAGACAGCATATACCAGTTTCTATGCAAAGAGCGATTACAGATGCTTGTTACAACTATTATTGTAACCCAGTCCAGTTCTAAGATCTACAAGAAACTTAAATAGGTAAAAAGAAGGCACGCTAGGTGGCATATTTGTATCAAATAGGTTTATATTTAGAAACTGAGAAGTATTTTATGTGAATGGCAACTGTGATTTGAGTTATACTACATGTAAACCCAGATGACATAAACAAAACAACGGCTGCAATGTGCCTTCTGCCTTTTATAGAACAATTTCTACGATTTTAACATTGTGTTATTTACAGTGGGTACCACTGCGAACAAACCCTGTTCCCTCTTTATTCTGACTATAAATACAGCAAGCAGGTTTTTTTCCCCAAATTATATTTTAAAGTGGCAAACAGTCTCTATATATTTCAAATGGTTATTTAGAAGGTGCCTTTGTATGCTCAAAACTCACTACATTTTTAAAAGCAAGTGTGGTAACCAGTACAGTCACATGATAGCATCTGCCCTTCCCCCCCCCCCCCAATCAGAAAACCTTAAAATAAACCAAAACTATAAACACTAGTCATAGATATTTGAAAATCACCAAAGCACACAGCAAAAATATTCTTGATCAAAGGCTTCCATTACAGATAGCACAAGATTTTGTTTGTTTTTAGTTTATAGTACATTGTAATGATTAAAATGAGTCATAAAGGTCTATCATTGCAACAGTGGTACATCATAAGCTTTTTGGGGCAGAGACCATCTTTTCATTCCGTGTTTGTACAGTGCTTAGCACAATGGGGTCCTGCTCTATGACCAGGGCTCCTAGGTGCTACCACAGTACAAACAGAAAGAATAATAATAGTTGAGATAAGTCACAGGAGTGGAAATTATGAGATTTGACTTCTAGTTCTGGCTCAGCCACAGAGCTCTTCTGTGACTTTGAGCAAGTAACTTGTGGCCTGTGATCTGGAGTTATGTCAGTTCCAGTCAATGGGAGTTGACATAGCCTCTCACAGGACTGGGCAAAGCAGCTCTCTGTGTGTCACAGTTCACCAGCTGTAGAACGGGAACAATAACAAGTGATGCCGGGCTAAATTCATTCATGTTTACAGAAGTGCTTTAAGACCACCTAATGACAGTTACTATAGAAGTGCATAATATTATTGTTATATTGACTAGGGTGTGTGTGTGTGTGTGTGTGCATATACATATTTACACTCTCTCTCTCTCTCACACACACACACAAACGAAAACCAAAATAAAATAAATTTGCAAGCCCCTTAATTAAGAGTTAAATTGTCCACAAGCATTTTCATATTATAAGGTAATGACTCTAAAGAAGCTGTTATTTGTCTATCACATCAGTCTGCTCAAACTAAATTAATTCAGCTCCCATTAACTAATTGGTGGCAGTTCAAAGCACCACATTTCCAAGAAGATTGGTATAAGCTAATTTACTTAAATGTATATATTGGCCATGGTAAAACAGGGGGAAATAATAGTTTATTATCATGCACTATAATAGACTAGATTGGAAAATAAGCTTAAAAGCTAAAATGATGTGGTCCTCTTCTGTGATTCAAGATTGTCTCAGTGGATCAATCCTACATGTTCAGGGTCATCCGTCTGCTTACACAAAATCACCTTTAACCCTTTGTGGTTTATGCTGAGTTTTAAGTATTTTTTACTTTCCACCATAGCTTTACTAGATGGGCAATGATCAGTTAGGACAGTTTGTATTACAAGAATTTCAGCTTTAACTGAAAACATTTCCTCATAGCACCTCTTTATTGCAGCACCAATAGTGCCAAGCAGAAAATCCCTTTGAATAAATACTTTGGCGTATCACTGAACTGTAACCCACATCTTCTGAATAAAAAGAAAACGTACAAACATGACATTCAAAAGGTCCATGCACAAATAATTTCATTTTCACTATTTTCTTTAAAAAAATAATGCCACTGTGATTATAATTTCATTATAGTTCTACCGTCTCTCTCTGCCAACCTCAGTATCATCATCTGGCAATCCTTAGCAATCAAAGAGTGGTCCATAGTGAATGCAAGGACAGCTAATGGCCCAATTGTAGGTTTTTAGTATTTGTTTATTTTCTTTTGTACAAAACAAACATAAAAAGGCATCTCACGCTCTGGGTAACCCTGCCATTCCTTAAAAACGCAGATCTTGAATAATACACAGCTGCACACCTTTCCAAAACAATTTTCAAGTAAGACGAACTCCTACTCCACAATGCTTCAAAGTATGCACTTTCCTGTATAAACTTTAATCCTTCCTAAATGCCAGAGAAAATAAATAGGTCATGTTAATATTGTTTTAAACCATAATATGTTAGGGAAAATAATCCCATTTATTTTTTACACTGAAACATAATTAGACTGAATTTTTGCAAAATTATTCCAAATAATTTGTGTACTGTGGTTTATAAATCAGAATAATGAGAGGGGAGAGGTCTAGTAGTCTGAGCTAGGTCAAGAACTCCTGAATGCTAATTTTGACTCTGACACCGACATCCTCCGTGGCCTTGGGCAAGTCACTTAACCTTTGGGTCGCCATTTTCCCCATCTGCAAAGTGGATAATAATAATATACAGGTTTAGCAACCTTGCTGGAGTGTTGCAATGATTACTTGGCTAATATTTATAAATAATATTAAAAAGGAAGAGTTCTATATAAACACAATGTTTTAATAGAAGATATACACCTCCAACTATTTTTAATTAAAAATTCCATGAAATAAATGTACTTTAAAAAGGCACTGATTTTGAATTGAAGGATGACTGAATTTTGCTGCATCCTTGACTTTCCAGATTTCTGCCAACACAAATCATTAATTTGCATGAACCTACAACATGGGAAAAACCTAATTTCTGTCTGCAGTTACACAAATAAAAACTCTCTTTATAGTTGCTCCTCTTTCCTTCCTAGCCTTTTAGATCCCAGAAATAAATGTACAGGAATAGGAATAAAATTTATTTACTAACGACAGAGATCTGCATCTTCCCTTGCTTCCTTCCTCCTGTCCCCCCATGATTTTTTCATCACAATCACTATTACTGTGTACTTTTTTCTGGGAGGTGCTTGCCACACTATAATTTAATCTTCCACTCAAAAAGTAAAGACCCACTCTTTATCCCTGTTACATTCATGGCATACACACAGTTAGAAAAAACATGTATACTCTTCCTGGAAGGTTACAACTATATTTCTCAGAATCCACAAATCTAACACACAACAGTTCGGTGTCGAGTTGGCAGCCAGTATCAAGCGGAGTGCCCCAGCGGTCAGTCCTGAGGTAGGTTTTGTTCAACATCTCCATTAATGATCTGGATGATGGGATGGATTGCACCTCAGCAAATTCACGGATGACACTAAACTGTGGGGAGAGGTAGATAAGCTGGAGGGTAGGGATAGGGCCCAGAGTGACCTAGACAAAGTGGAGGATTGGGCCAAAAGAAATCTGATGACTTGTCCTGCACTTAGGATGGAAGAATCCCATGCACTGCTACAGGCTGGAGACCGACTGGCTAAGCAGCAGTTCTGCAGAAAAGGTGCTGGGGATTACAGCGGACGAGAAGTTGGATATGAGTCAACAGTGTGCCCTTGTTGCCAAGAAGGCTAACAGCATATTGGGCTGCATTAGTAGGAGCATAGGCAGCAGATGGAGGGAAGTGATTATTCCCCTCTATTTGGCACTGGTGAGACCACATCTGGAGTACTGCAGTTTTGGGTCCCCCACTACGGAAAGGATGTGGACAAACTGGAGGAAGTCCAATGGAGGGCAACGAAAATGATGTAGGGGGCTGGAGCACATGATTTATGAGGAGAGGCTGAGGGAACTGGGCTTATTTACTTTGCAGAAGAGAAGAGTGAGGGGAGATTTGATAGCAGCCTTCAACTACCTGAAGGGGGGTTCCAAAGAAGATGGAGCTCAGCTGTTCTCAGCGGTGGCAGATGACAGAACAAGAAACAATGGTCTCAAGTTGCAGTGGGGGAGGTCTCGGTTGGCTATTAGGAAACACTATTTCACTAGGAGGGTGGTGAAGCACTGGAATCGGTTACGTAGGGTGGTGGTGAAATCTCCATCCTTAGAGGTTTTTAAGGCCCGGCTTGACAAAGCCCTGGCTGGGATGATTTAGTTGGGATTGGTGCTGCTTTGAGCAGGGGATTGGATGAGATGACCTCCTGAGGTCTCTTCCAACCCTAATCTTCTATGATTCTATGAACAGCCAAATATGGGTTGCGGGGAATCCTTCCTAAGGCAAAGTGTCAAAACTCAACCCACCTTGCTCCTGACTGACTCTTTGGCAGACTCACTGCTGAAGACCCAGATTGCATGCTTCCCTGCAGAGCCCCCAACCCTGCAAGCGGGACCAGGAAATCCCTTACAATGTAGCTGACTGGAATTTAGCAAACCACTCCTTGATAAGCAAGGAGGATTACGATCCAGCTCACTGTCTCTTAGCTGTGTTGGTTCTACATGGCTAATAGTCATAAAAAGGCAGTGAAAAGTCACTTGTCACTAAAGTCATCAGTACTGGCTTTGAATAGATACAGGAAGCATCTCTGATGAGAGAGAATATGCCACTGATACAGTCACTTTTCAGAGGACAAAGCACATTAAAAACCATAATCTCACACTTACTTTTAACATAATAAAACATCATTTAAACATGACATGAAATAACAGTTTATTTAAATGGTTAAACACACAATCCTAACATTTAAAAATAAAATCTATAATTAAGTAAACTCATTTTTTTAAAATTACTAACCCCTTTAAACATTTTAAAATAATTCATGCTATTCCATCAGTTATGGCAGCTAAAGAATTTCAAATCTAGTTTAACTAACTAGGAAAAAGATGCACTTTCACATCACTTTCCCAAGCCCTAGGATTCCACAAAGTCCAGTCGCATCTGCAGCATCTACAGTGAGCAATCATATCTTGTTGTTAACCACATCCCTTTAACCTCCTCTTAAGTTTGCCCTCTAGGTAGCCCTCTAGGACTGTAACCAAAGTAGTGGTTTGTCAGTTAAAAGAGCAAGCAATAAGAGCTCAGACATAAACAATCTGGAATCAAGGCCCCAATTTCCCTTCAACAGTCGAATTTCTTTAGTTGCAAGATCAAAGGCAACTATACAGCAGGGCACAAACAAAATTTGAACACTTGTAAACAGTTAATAAGCAAATTATGTCTAATGATTACGTCTATTATACATTGTACAAAAATGAGAGGGTTCTTTATCAAAGCCATCCATAGTACATTCTGTTTTCATCACTAAAGTTCCACTTTCACATTTGACTAACTGGCTGGAGTCAGGTTTACTGAGTACATATAGAAATGGATAAAAAACTACCATCAAGAATAATATTTTAGAAAGTTTTTGTGATGGACAGAATACCAGACATTTGAAAATCATGTTAGATTAGAAAGCAAATATGATTTCTTGGTGGAGGCTATCAGTTGGTATTACTGTTAAACTGGAATATTGAGAACAAAATGTCACTGTAGCTTAAAGTAATGACTAAGAGATTAGTAATCTATTGTCTATCACCCCTGGGAAACGGAAGAGACAGTCATCAACATGCAACTCCCACAGATTTGTAAATTCCAGTGTGAAATTTACATGGCTTCCTGGTGTCAATATGACACTCAAAGAGTTGACTAAGAAATTTTCAGTAAGGTTCATAAACAAAAGTATCCAGAATTTGGTTTTGCTTTTTTTTAATTTCCATTTTAGGCCCTGTCAGTTTCGGTTTAGACCACACAAAATAGAACAGAGTGAAAACACTAACAGCTACATGAATTATTGGTTGCACCAGTTCAGCTTTACAGTAGAGAAGTTCATTTATCAAAGATAACTTAAAGCCAATGGAAACAGATCAGATGGTGTCGGTGATTTGATTAGCTTTATGCTGACTTTCATGTATAAACCTAATACAGAACTGAGTGGAGAACTTCTGACTGTTTTAAGTGCCTTTGCATCTTCCTTTCACAATGATGCCCTCGTAAAAAAGAGATCTTTGATCCTTGCCAAGATTTAGTTAAATCCCCCAATTTTTAGAAAGCTATTTCAAACGTTTGATATCTTCTCAAGAAAAACAAAAAGAACTACATGAGTTTCTATAAAATCAAGAAGCCACTTCATGAATACAACCCGCTGATTACTTTCTCTCTAAATTGACTGAAAAGTATCATTGAAATTGTCTGAGCAAAGCCTGAGATTGAGCCTGTAATAGTCAGTTACAGCAATTGGGACAAAACCACAACAGAAACCCTGCACTTAAATACTGTTAGCAAATATTACATCAACGCTGGAACAAGGGTTGCCAACATTCTTGTCACAGGAAACCGAACACCCTTGCCCCGCCCCAGCCCATTCCCTTCTCCGAGACCCTGCTCCTGCTCACTCCATCCCCCCTTCCTCTGTTGTTTGCTCCAATTCACTCACTCACTCATTTTTTCACTGGGCTGGCTCAAGGGGTTGGGGCTGAGGGCTCCGGCTGGGGGTGCGGGCTCTGGGGTGGGGCCAGAAATAAGGAGTTCAGAGTGCAGGAGGGGACTCCAGGCTGAGGCAGTGGCACATAGGAGCTGGAGGAGGAACATGCCGGCGGCTTCCCTGGAGCTGTGCAGTGCAGAGGGTAGCAGGGAGCCTGACAGCCCCATTGCGTGGGGCCGCCAACCGGACAATCAACAGCCCGGTCAGTGGTGTTGACCAGAGCCACCAGGATCCCTTTTCGACCAGCTGTTCCGGTCAAAAACCGGACACCTGGTCACCCTAACCGGAACCCAAACAGTGCTAACTGCATAGCAGTATTAGGAATTCTGCTCTTAATCATCATAGAGGAAAGAGCATTCAACTTTTTGTACTGTCTCAACCAAAGCAGCATATATGCTCCCTTCACTGCAAAGTCCTAGAGGCTGAAAATCTAAACACAAACAAAAACTTGCTTGACTTCAGCATAACACTAGTGTCACACATCAGCCACGCTAGCCACAATATATTGAAGTGGACATCCTCACCAAAAACCTGAAGACAGGGAATAAAACACTGTGAAGCCTGGGAATACCACTTAATCTTCCTCTGATAGATACCCACAAGTCTTTCTCCTTTCTATACTTGGGCAGCACTTGCCAATAGAACATTAAATTTATTGAAAAACTAATTTGAATTGAATTTCCATTCCCCCATCTCTGCCTCCCATCCTTTTAACTGCAGCTCAATCAGACCCTTCTCTCTTCCCTTTCCACTCAACGTCACTGACTTAATTGCTGTTACTGATCCTCTTCCTCATTCCCTCAGAGAACAATTGGCACATCCGTGCAGCACAGACAGCTCTGACTGCCCTTGCTTTTGCTATTTTGACCTTGAGCCAACCCTAGCCTTATTTGATTTAAAAAACAGATATTTTTGTATTCTCCATTATTCTTTTGAATAATAAATATATATACATAATCTACACAGGGACTCCACTTAAGTCTAGAGATCAGCTTGGGGAGATCCCTTTGTAGATTTGGGGCTTTGAATTACAGTATATCAATAGACAGTTTTTAAAATGTGTATTACGCACTTAAGACTACAGCAGATCCTTCAAAAATAATTGGGCCTGTCACCAAGCAGGTAATTAGCAAAGGCATATTGATATGCAGAGTAAAAAAAAAAAAAATCAATTGAAAGTAACTATATACATGTGCTGAAGTACTAATAGCCAGTAGCCAGTTTGAAATGTTGATGTTTTTTTCCTACTTCATATAGGCTAATCAGCTCCAAATCCTACGTTTTAAATAAAAACGACTTCTAGTTTTCTGACTTTAAAAAAAGAGAATGATGAGGGAATGGAAAAAATGGAGGAATAACAAAATTATACTATATATGCTTATATAACCGAGAAACGTCAAAAGCAATGTTTTATGGAAACCAGGCTGAGGAAAGGCTTCACAGAATAGGACGTTGGATACTAAGTTTAGCTTAGCGCCATTACCATGGCTGAATTTTAAACTCAGAAAAGAAAGGACTTCCAAAACAATGTGATGCAACTTTCGATACAGCAGTGTAAACAAAAGCGACTAATACCTAAATTAAAACTTTCTGGTTTTGCTTTCCTTGTTTTTAAATGAGCCCCTTAAATATTAGAAGTAATTTACATTTGAGGTTCACAAATTTGTTGAAGGAAATAATTAAGTCTTAAATGGCTGGAGATCTTTGATTTTTCTATTCTTGGAACAGAATGGTGCAAGTGAAATTGCCACAGTCTCTGTTTTGTATTATCCAAAACTGCAGTGTTGATTCAGAATAAAGAGACCAACCCCTTTCCTCAGCCACTGAGAAGATTAATGTTTCATGATGCTTAGTCTGAAGTTGGACTTTTCCTGTATATTATAATGTCAAGGCAAATTCCCGTCAACTCTCTTTTGGAACAAGTCTAATAACTTGAAGGCACACAGCACAAATAAGGGTTCTTCCCATTTCATTAAATTTCATTTTTCTATACATAGAGATCCTAATGTTAAAAACATTTACAATTGCATAAGATTAATGGAATCATAGATTTCAAGGCCAGAAGGGACCATTATGATCAAGCCTGGCTTCTATGGTCCTCAGGACTTTCTTTAATTAATTCCTGCTTCAAGTCCAATTGCCGAGGCTGAACTAGAGAATTTATTTTAGAAAATAATCCTATCTTGATTTTAAGGTGTCCAGTGAAAGAAAATCCAAAAACCCTTAGTAAGTTCTTCCAATGGTTAATTATTCTCACTGTTAAAAATTTGCACCTTATTTCCAGCCTGCATTTATCTAGCTTTACCTTCCAGCCATTGGATCTTGTTATACCTTTGTCAACTAGACTGAAGAGCCCTCTATTGTCAAATTTCTGTTCCCCACGTATGTACTTATAGCCTGTGATCAAGTCACCCTTTAAACTTCTCTTTGATATGATAAAAAGATCAAACTTCTTGAGTTTCTCACTATAAAGGCACTATAAAGATTTAAATCCTTTAATCATTCTTGTGGATCTTCACTGAACCCTCTCCAACTTTTAATATTCTTCTTGAAGTGTGAACAACAGAACTGGACACAGTATTCCAGTAGTGGTCACACCACTGTCAAATACAAAGGTAATATAAGATTCCTACTCTTTTTTAATATTCCCCCATCTACACATCCAAAGATGTATTAGCCCTTTTAGCCACGGTGTCGCATTGTGAGCTCATGTTCAGCTGTTTAAGAGGACACTATATATTCAAATTAGAATGTTGAATTCCTTAGTGAAACTGACAGGTTTCAGAGTAACAGCCACGTTAGTCTGTATTCGCAAAAAGAAAAGGAGTACTTTTTGCACCTTAGAGACTAACCAATTTATTTGAGCATAAGCTTTTGTGAGCTACAGCTCACTTCATCAGATGCATACTGTGGAAAGTGTAGAAGATCTTTTTATACACACAAAGCATGAAAAAATACCTCCCCCCACCCCACTCTCCTGCTGGTAATAGCTTATCTAAAGTGATCACTCTCCTTACAATGTGTATGATAATCAAGGTGGGCCATTTCCAGCACAAATCCAGGTTTTCTCTCCCCCTCCCCCCCAAACCCACTCTCCTGTTGGTAATAGCTTATCTAAAGTGACCACTCTCCTTACAATGTGTATGATAATCAAGGTGGGCCATTTCCAGCACAAATCCAGGGTTTAACAAGAACGTCTGGGGGGAGGGGGGGGAACAAGGGGAAATAGGTTACCTTGTCACTGACTTAGCCACTCCCAGTCTCTACTCAAGCCTAAGTTAATTGTATCCAATTTGCAAATGAATTCCAATTCAGCAGTCTCTCGCTGGAGTCTGGATTTGAAGTTTTTTTGTTGTAATATCGCAACTTTCATGTCTGTAATCGCGTGACCAGAGAGATTGAAGTGTTCTCCGACTGGTTCATGAATGTTATAATTCTTGACATCTGATTTGTGTCCATTTATTCTTTTACGTAGAGACTGTCCAGTTTGACCATCAATAACATCAGCCACACTATCAGAGGCTCGTTCACCTGCACATCCACCAATGTGATATATGCCATCATGTGCCAGCAATGCCCCTCTGCCATGTACATTGGTCAAACTGGAAAACAAGGTATTTTTTCATGCTTTGTGTGTATAAAAAGATCTTCTACACTTTCCACAGTATGCATCCGATGAAGTGAGCTGTAGCTCACGAAAGCTTATGCTCAAATAAATTGGTTAGTCTCTAAGGTGTCACAAGTCCTCCTTTTCTTAGTGAAACTATGTACCAACTCCTGTGTGACCAGGCGCTGCCAGGTCTTTGTTGGGTTTTCACTGAGTATGAAACAATTTGATGCAGAATTTTCCTCCAAAAAGGAAGGCTAGTCACCCAGCAAATCCCAGTTTCTCAATTTGACTCTCCTCAGGGCACACTGTGGCAAGTAAATACTAAAGAAGGGATTTTCAAAAACACACATCATTGAACCAACTCTGCTCCCGCTTACGTAAATTGGGGTCTTACTACAGACTTCAAGGAGAGCAGAATCAGCACATTTTAAGCATGTTTGAAAATCCTACCATAAAGTTACATGAGGGGAAGGGAAGGAGGGTATTTTAGTTTGATGCCATTGCTACACTAGCCTTGTTTCCCTCTTAAAATGTCTCACTACTGCTATCACCAATGCAGGAGGAGCTGTAGTGCAGATGAGGTGCCAGCTTTTTAATAAGTCAATGTGTCATATAGACCTGCTCAAACCTGGGTTAGATGACAGAGAAATTAAAACACTGGTAGGCTAGTCCACATTAGCCCTGGTGAGTCACACAGATGGTAGAAACAGTGACATGGGGCTGAAGTAGACAGTGACACTGTCTCACAAACAGTACAATAATGTTATAAGCATACAGCAAGTTGATTATATTTCATATATGCATACACATAATATTTTTAAAATAATTACATACTTTGACAAATGCGAGACACAAATAACTACTGTGATACAGCAGGACCAGGGAGCAGTGGGAGAGTGGTAGAGGGGAGATAATATAAGCCCTAGGCCAGGGGTCGGCAACCTTCAGCATGCGGCCCAACAGCGTAACCCGCTGGCAGGCCGCGAGACACTTTGCTGACGTTGACCGCAGCCACTGGGAGCTGTGGGGGGCCATGCCTGCGGATGGTCAATGTCAGCAAAATGTCTCATGGCCCACTAGCAGTTTACCCTGATGGGCTGCATGCCAAAGGTTGCCAACCCCTGCCCAAGGCTAATTAAGGTGTGGTTCCCTGTAGACCAGGAAAAGTTACTACAGATTAACTGGAGCACCTGTAGCTAATTAAGGCCCTGTCAGGAACCTAATTAAAAAAAACCTACTTCAGGCAGACAGGGTGGAATGAGGAAGGAGAGAGGACTGGAGTTTGGAGGTGTGATGCTGAGAATTGAAAGGCCAGAAAACCGGAGGAAGAGAGACCCTGCCCCAGCAGAGCAGGGAGACTCCCTCCCCCAGTGTCAAGGACCGAGGGTAACCCTACCCAAGGGGGAAGAGGGTAAGAAATCCACAGGGGTTGAGAGGGGCTGGGGCTCAGAGTGAGGAGCAAACCCAGACCCTTCCCCCACTTCCCTTCTTTACCACCTTCCCAGGCCACTAGCGGGGCCCTCAGTGCACCAAGAGCAGGGGCAAGGAGTGGCATCCTAGCCCCCTGCCAAGAAACGTCTGGGACCCACCATACCAATATAGGCCATTTTGTCACACTACATAGGTTGATAAAGATACATTAAAATATACTAATTCATTATCTGAAGGTTAGAAAAGAGGCAGTTAATTCATACCATTTTCCACTACAAGTATTTGAGTGTAAAGGCCAATGTATTATTTCAATGGACCACCAATTCCAATTTTGTTGAGAGAGAGACACGTGTGTGTGTATGTGCGTGCATGTGCACACGCATAAGTGTGCATGCATGATGTGTGCACATAGGTACACTCTTAGTAACCAGTGTGGTTAACCTGCTCAGGCGCTTCTTAAGGCATGTAATTCTTTTAGTGCCACCTGTCACAGTAACCCACCATTTCCTAAAAGGGCTTAGCACCGTAGTACCACACTACAAGAGGGATAGAAAAGTAGTGAGTGGAATCCTGACCCCGTTGAAGTCAGTGGGAGACTTGCCATTGACTTCAGTGGAGCCAGGATTTCACCCATAATCTATAAAGAATATAGACTACAGTACAAACTGTTCAGAGTGGATTTTTATGCTTCCTACCTATGAACAAATCTTTAAGTCAGACTGATATCAATTTTCCCCATCTCATCTGTAAAGCCTTTATTAGTACAGTGGGAAACAGGATTTTCCTTTAAACGTGTGAAGCCTCAATTGAAACCCAAATGAGATAGCACTTCTTCTCTCTAAATTTCAGTAAGTGATTTTTTTAAAAGATTGATTTGAATAATTAAATAAATCCAGACAGATGAGATTGTTAGAGGGGGAAATAAAGATTGTTTTAAGTTTCCTTGATCAGAGAGGCACAGTCATGTTATAAAAGAGGGCTCATAAAATTGATTACTCTGTTTATTAGGTCTGCAAGGAGACTAGATAAAAAGGAAATTAATTTGAATTTGTGTATGCACCAGTTGAGCTGAGCTTACTTAAATTGATTTAAGTAGACTGTAAATACAATTGATGTTTACAGAGCTTTGGCACATTTGCTAATTTATTCTGTATGCTATACAGTAACCACAACAAACCTTTAACCACACTAATATTTAAGGATACAAAGAAAAAACGCAAGGAGGAATTGTTTTATTACAATGGATACATTACATTACTTACATTCCACCCCCATTTTGTTTCTCAGTAGATAACAGATACAGCACCTCAATCCTCTACCTTTTAATCAAATATCAGGAAAATGTAAGATTTTCACATGGGGTAGAGGAAGTATTTCTCTTCCAGAAGTGAGGTCTGAATGTAATGTCAGTCTTGTGATGTTAGTCCATTTGTCCACGCCTAGCGAGTCCAAACCACAACACGGCCACTAGCTATCCCAGCTTTCTTAGTACTACGCTGTACTACTGCACTTGGGCAAGTCAGTGAAATCTTTATGAAGGAAAAGACTTACACTAAGATACTTCATTACGAAGTTCAGTGAGTTTGGACAGCTAGGTGTACAATTTCACGGGCAGATAGCAGATAACAAGTAGCTTGTTAAATATAAAAACTTTTTTTAAAGTGGCATATTTTTACAAGAACAGCTGGATGCTTGGATTGTAAAGTTCCAGAAGCAGATTTTGGGCATGTAAGTGCAGGGGAGGAATCCAAAAAGTAGTAAGTTTGTTCAGAGATAAAAATCCAATTCCGGTGTTATAATTTATTGGCTTGTATTCAATAACTGCTATCTTCAACTATCTTGTGGGGATTTTCATCTGACATTTGATTTACGGTTTTTACCTTACCTGCAATGCAACTGAAAAGAAACCAAAATATCCTCCCCCCCAATGAAATTAGTTGTATTAGTGAGATTTAGGATTAGGGCCCTACCAGATTCACAGTCCATTTTGGTCAATTTCACAGTCATAGGATTTTTTAAACTGTAAATGTCATGATTTCGGAGATTTAAATCTGAAATGTCATGATGTTGTAACTGTAGGAGTCCTGGCCCAAAACGGAGCTTTAGCGGGGATTGCAAGGTTATTGTCGGGGGCAGCCAGAGAGCAGTGAGTGCTGGCTGGGAACCCAGCTCTGAAGGCAGTGCTGCGGCCAGCAGCTGTGCAGAAGTAAGGATGGCACGGTATGATATTGCTACCCTTACGTCTGTATTGCTGTCTTCACACCTCGGCCCTCGGCCAGCAGCCTCCACACTCCAGCTGCACAGCTCTGAAAGCAGCAGCACAGAAGTAAGGGTGGCAATACTGCAACCCCCCTACAATAACCTTGTGACCACCCTGAAACCTCCTTTTGGATCAGGACCCCCAGTTTGAGAAACACTGGTCTCCCCCATGAAATCTGTATAGTGGAGGGTAAAAGTACACTATAGACCAGATTTCGTAGTCCATGATGCATTTTTCACGGCTGTGAATTTGGTAGGGCCCTACTTGAGAGACAGGAATCTATATGAATGTGTGATCTATTTGTATAGGTATTGTACATTTGTGCGCACACTCACACAGAGTATGTACTGTGACAGATCCAGACCAGTGGGGTACAGGAGTCTTGTAGAAGACAAATATACTGGCTACTGGATGAATAGTTTTCTGTTCCCTGAGTGACCAGAGCAGGGGCTGCCCTAGAGCAATCAGGAACCTGCTAGAACCAGTTAAGACAGGCAAGCTAATCAAGACACCTGGAGAAAATTAAGAACTTTCCAGAATCAATTATGGCCGGCAGGCTAATCAGGACACCTGGTTTAAAAAGGACCTCCCATCAGTGGGGGAAAGGGGGGGGCGTAAGGAGTTGGGAGTGAGAGGACGTGCTGCTGGAGGACTGAGGAGTACAAGCATTATCAGACACCAGGAGGAAGGTCCTGTGGTGAAGATAAAGAAGGTGTTGGGAGGAGGCCAGGCGGAAGTAGCCCTGGAGTTGTAGCTGTCACGCAGCTATTTCAGGGGGCACTCTAGACAGCTGCAATCCACAGGGCCCTGGGCTGGAACCCAGAGTAGAGGGCGAGCCCAGGTTCCCCTGAAACCTCCCAACTCCTGATCAGATACAGGAGGAGTTGACCTGGACTGTGGGTTCCACCAGAGGGGAGGTCTCTGGGCTGTTCCTCGACCTACATGGTGGATCAGCAGAGACTGCGGGGGTTGTTCTCTTTTTCCCCATGCTGGCCAGTGATGAGGTTATCTGAGTGAATGGCAGATTTGAGCCACGAAAGGGCCAAACTGAGGGCTGCCGTGAATTTCTGAGGCAAGCAAATCCGCTAATAAGCGCAGGACCCACCAAGGTAGAGGAGGAACTTTGTCTCCGTATGCATACTAGGACTATGTAACAGTATGTTTCGCATCATGTTCTTCCATGAAAATAGGCAGCAGAGACAGCCCAAGATTTCCTCCCATAAGCATTCATTCATAGGAAAGTATGTTCCTGTGACTTAATTCTCACATTCCTGGACTTACATGGAGATCCAGCTACTCAATCACAAGTCCTTCTTTCAAAGAATGCATATTTCAGAGCCTTACATTTAGATGACGTGCTCTCTTGCCCTCCCCTCCTCTTTCCTTGTCCCATCTCCTCAATAGATCTGTGAACCAGTTCAGTTTTCTCTTTATTTTATTAATAATAAAATATATTATGTAAAGATAGATGAATATGACTAAACAATAAATATAATCCAGGGAATAATCCAATCTGGGAAGAGAAAGGAGGAAGGAACCCAGAGCAGTCCTAATTGTAAACTAAAAAAAGACTTTAAAAATGTCAAAAGGAAAATCTAGTTTCAATTGTGGTCTTAAAAAACCTCTGATCAAAATGTTTATTTTGCCATTGTCAAACTGTGAGTGCTTGTTTTCAATTCCCATCCCAACCTCTATTTAAAAGATAAACACTGCAATGCACTTACATGACATTTTCCTTTTCTAGCTTACAGTTAGGAAGGAAAACATTTAACTAAGGCTATGTCTACATGGCCCCACAGTTTGGAATTAGGGGGCATGAATGAATGCATACTCGTGTGCTTCGCTGTTGATCCTCCCTCCTCCCCCACCTCAGTGATCACTATGAGCAAACTAAAAGATACCTATCAGAGTAGCAGCCTTGTTAGTCTGTATCTGCAAAAAGAAAAGGAGTACTTGTGGCACTTTAGAGACTAATAAATTTATTTGAGCATAAGCTTTCGTGAGCTACAGCTCACTTCATCAGATGCATCCGATGAAGTGAGCTGTAGCTCACGAAAGCTTATGCTCAAATAAATTTGTTAGTCTCTAAGGTGCTACAAGTTCTCCTTTTCTTTTTAAAAGATACCTAATTCGTGTTAATACCATCTTCTTAAACAGGCCTAAGTTAATGCAAAGGAGGTATCTTTTTGTTTCTGCTCGCAAAGTCCACATGGGGGAGTTACAGTGTATCACTTTGTGGTCCTAACTGCAGGGTTGTGTAGTCAGGTCTTAAGACATCCATAGAAAACTGTACTGGATCCACGCTAGCAGACCCTGATTCAGGATCAGGGCCTAGTAGAAAACTAAAAGGAGCTTTCTTGATTTTTTTATCTGAAATAAACTTACCAGGATTAAAACACATATTATTTCAGCCATCTTCTGGGAGCCTAGCATCTCCTTGCAGAAACCTCCAAGAGGTCATTTATTTTTTAAACTGAACTGGATTAGAAGTTCAGTATGTGTCTGTGCATGGGGTTTGGGGAAGCTGGCTTTAAGACCAGCAATTTGGGGGTATATTTATTTAGCTGAATTATAGTAACTGCAGTTTTATATCCTAACGCAGGGATTCTCAAACTTCATTGCACCACCACCTCATTCTAACAACCAGAATTACTACACGACTCCAGGAAGTGGGACCAAAGCCCGAGCCCCATCACCCTGGGCAGTGGGGCAAAGCCAAAGCCGTGGCACCAAAGCTTGAGGGCTTCAGCCTCGGGCAGTGGGGCTCAGACTGGCTTCAGCCCTGAACCCCAGCAAGTCTAACCCCAGCCCTGGAGACCCATTTTGGGGTCCCGACCCACAGTTTGGGAACCGCTGTCCTAATGTAAATATCAGGATGACGATCAATATAAAACAAAAACCCAGTGAACAAAACTTTGAAAAGCAATCATTCAGTTCTTGTTCTGAGCAATTAAACAGGATCAAATTAGGGCTAACTAGGAATCCTGGCACACCCAACATGGTACTCTCCATTCCCTTACTCCCACACCCCTCTTTTGGGCAGCAGCAGGTTTCAGAGTTGAGATACATGGTAGAATTCACACCTCTTGGAGCTACTGATGCACACAGTCTGCAGACTCAGACAGGTATTAGTTACACGAGGTTCCTGTTTTCAAGATTTTCTGCGTATCCACAGAAATGTCTACACTGAGCACTAAGCCCAGGCTCTGACTTGGGTTTGAGCCCAAGCTCCCCTCCGAGCCACACAAAAATCAGTCTGACTTGGGTCAGCAAGCACTCAGAACCCAGATCCTAGATCCTGCCATGGGGATAGGTAAGAACCTGAGTCCTGCTGTGACTCAGGTCCAAGCCCTATCATTTTGAAGTAGGGAGGTATCTGGAGTCAGAAAGTCTGTGTAGTGCAGAACGGAGGTGTTAGCATGCCTGTGAGACCTAGGTCCAGCCATTGTAAACCCAGGTTTACAATGCAGCATGGATGCTCAAGCACAGGCTTGGAAACACCAAATCCATAAACTTGGGTCCCACAGATTCAGGCTGAGTGTGAAGTGTAGACATACCCCAGTAGGGCTAACAAGCAATTTTTTTTTTAAATGAAAGCCAAGATTTTGTTATTATTCTGTGACTCCAGTATTGGGATCCTAGGCACAGGCTTCTGTACCCTATGCCTTAATTTCTTAACTGCAGAGCCTGATTATCATTTTATTAACTTTACCGTAGAGGTATTTGTTTTGCCCACGCTGCTCTCTTCTCATCAAATTTCACAACTCGCAAGTGATTGGTATGTTGAACTCTGAATCCTGATGAACCCTACAAATCAAATGGAGCGTAGAGAACAGTATTGAGAAGTCACAATGTTCAAAAATCATGAGCCATGCCCCAAACAATCATGAGCTTCATTTAAACATCATGAACTTTTAAAAAGAGTACATTTTGCGTTCTCTATATTTTCAGGTTTTTCTCAGCAACCCACTTCTAATTTTTTAATTTTTAATTAAAGCTGGAGAGATTGTCTGGTAATAACCTGATTCCAGTAGAAAGAAAAACACCATATATCTCATGATAAAAATTGTGTAAGTTATTAACAATGGAACAGTAGGGTTTCTTTTTTTTTTCCTTCCATCTCTTCAGTGCAATTCACAGGAATAAAAAAATGTTTCTCTAATGGAGACGTTCAAATTCTAACCAGCTACATTTTTGCTAGAGGTAGTTGGGTGCTAAAAGAAAACGCTGATCCATTAATACTTCATGAATAACTAGCATTCGCTAAGTTATGATTCATGGATTGCATGAGAAGTATTAATGATTATATGGAGTGTCACAGTATATATTCCTGAAATATTTGAAAATGATGAAAGTTTAAACAATGTTTATTTTTAATGTTTTAATGTTTATTTTTCCAAAAGTTCCTAGCAGCAGTTAATTATTTTCCACTCAGCAAACAGAAACAATTTAATGTGACTTATGTGAGTAACCATACATTATGAATAATGAATACTGAGTAGTCAAAGTGCATAGTTCATGAACTGTCCCATAGGCTTTAAATTATTTGTTGAAACTTGCTGACAAATACATTTTCAGAAATCAAAATCAGTTTATGAATGGTTCATTAAATAAAAAGGGACTATATTGATAATGAATATAATTACAAATGAGTAGTTTGACCATTTCTATTTCATCATGTTTATATAGACATGAATGACCACAGTGCTAAATCAAGTTGTCTCTGTGATTTTGGAAGCTTCCCCAGCTGCCAATGTGATAGCACTACTAATGTTCCAAATAAATAAAACAAACAAACCAACAACAAACCCCAGTTACCCTTTGTTTAGAAAAATCAAGATTCCTGAGTAACAGCAGCGCACTAACATGTCACATAACTTACAAAACTCAAGCACTTAAAAACAAGACAATAGTTAATTGCATGGTAAATCTTACACTGCCTATATCACATAAATCACATTTTTACCAAGTACAAAGACATGTACATTGAATTAGAACAAACAACCTTAACTCTGACTCACAATGAAATGTTTTCTTCATTAATCTCAAAACAAAGAGAAAAGCCATCTGAAAACCTACCAAAATATTTATATAACTATGATTCGATTCACACACACACGTATGTGAGAATTGAATTAGAGAGAGAGAGAGACAGAGAGAGAGAGGTGACCTTAACATAAGTCCATGCATGAACATAATTTTACCATAAATTAATGTTACATATTTTGCTATTAAACTTCATATGCAACATTCTAGCAGTATTCAAGAAACATCATTTCTAAGCAATTAACAACAAAAATATAGTATCAACTGACATAAGCACAAAATCTTTATTACTTACTATCTCTAAAAAGAACCTAGATATCAAAATTAAGGTATCGAGATAATACATTAAAATTAAACAACAATCTAGACAGGTGGCAATTTGTGAGTACTCTTTGACGTGCTAAGAATTGAGCACATCATCTTATTTTTGTTACACCACCTCCCACAAGCCCCATTCAGGCCTACTTGTTTGGCTCATCCATCTGTTATGTCTACACTTTTAGACTTCAAGCCCTTTGGAACAGATACTCTCATTTCCTATATATTTATACAGCACTTAGCACAATGTGGTCTCAACCTGGGGGGGCCTCTTGACACTACTGCCATATCTATGATAAATATTGGCCAAGATTTTCAAAAATGACAAGTGATTTGGGGGTCTTTAATTTTCAGAGCCTAACCTGAGACGCTACAAAGTGATTTGATGCTCAGCACTTGAAAATCAGGCCTCTTTTAAGATGTCTCAAGTTGGACACCCAAAATCACTAATCGCTTTTTAAAATCTTCACTAATGTGTCTGCTTGTTACATCAGCAGTGTAAAATTTATTCTCTTTCCATAACAGGTCAGATACCTACATAACTGGAACTAGAACTCTTACCCTACAGCCGCATCAGGGCCAGGATCATGAAATCCAGACTGAGAACTAGCCTCTGATACGGTTAGACATTTGTGGTGCAAGGAACCTTCTTTTAATGGATAGCTGGGTCAAATCTAGTAACAGGGCTCTCTTGGCCATACGAGAACTATGAGGCTGACATCGGTCATAAATTCCAAGATTCCAAGACCAGAGGAGACCACCACTGTGATCATCTAGTCCAACCTCCTGTATAACACAAGCCATAGAACTTCCCCCAAATCATTCCTAGAGCATAGTTTTTAGAAAAAACAAATTTTCAGTGATCAGTGATGGAGAATCCACCACAAGCCTTGGTAAATTTTTCCAAGGATTAATTGCTCTCACTGTTCATAGCTGCTAGTCTGAATTTGTCTAGATTTAACTTCTAGGCATCGCATTATATTATACCTTTCTCTGTTAGATTGAAGAGCCCATTATTAAATATTTGTTCCCCATGTAATCAAGCCACCTCTTTAACTTTGTCTTTTTTGGTCCAAATCTTTATCACCATGTTATGCACAGGATGATTTAGGGAGACAATCAGCACTGGCTCTTAAATAATATAATTAAGAAGATGTGCACCTGACTGACTGAACATTATGTGGGAAGATGAAGAGATCTTCAATGGACCATCTATCCTCACTAGTGTATGGGCAGAGACAATCCAGTAGCAGAGAGAGGAGCTCATATTGTGAGCAGGTTGAACCCCATGACATGGGCTCAGTAACTCTCAGCGAGATTTTTCTCTGTCCCTTGAAACGATCTTCTTGACTCAGACAGAAGCCTGTGGCTTTTTATTTCCCTCTTACTGGTTCAGGTAAGCCACTGGTATGGAATTTTCTGACCAAACTTGCACTGGTTCACTTGTTAAAACCCAATGGAATGCAAAAAGGGCTTTTTACAGATTTTGGCTCGAGAAAATTATGTGAAGCTTTACTAGAACTGTTTTTTCTTGAGCCATTCTATCATTAAATTGTACAGACTCATCTGCCTTTAAGGTAGGTCAATATAGATTGGGCAGACAGATTCCCTTTAACAGATTAAAAGAGTCCTGGGGCTACCGCAAAATGGAAAAGTTCAGAGGAAGATATATCAATGCAAGTTATGCTCTTGGGTAGTTCCAGTTAGTAAAAGTACAGCTTCAGATTCCAAGAAGAGAAAAGTCCAAGTGATGTTGTCATTTCCTTCCAGTCCCATGAGCGAGAAAAGGCCGAAAATGCTGGAGGTAAAATGTTGGCTGTTTCACTGGTGTGAAGATGAAGATTTTGGTTTTATGGAAAATTGGGCCACATTCCACTAGAAGTGGGGACTGTATGAACAGGACAGCCTACATCCCACAGGTGTGGGAGTGGAGGGTGCTAATCTTCTGGGTTGTAACTAGCTGGAGCAGCCAGAAGGGCATTTAACTAACAACAACAGGAAAGCTTTCTAAGGAGGCAAATTCAGTACAACTCAAACACAGCTTACAGTGAACAAATTGAACTGACAGGGCAAAGAATGTTATGAGAACCAACTGAAAATTTTCATATATACTAATGCTAGCCAATGCTGGGCAAAAAGCAAGAGGAACTCAAATTTCTCATTGATGAGAAGAAATTGGATATAATTGACATTACTGAAACCTGGTGGAATGATTCACATGATTGGCATGTTAAGGTCACAGTGTAGTAGGTAACACCTCCCTGGGGGCCCTGGGTAACAGGGTGGGTACCACTCTTGCCTCAGAGTTTGGAAAACAGTCCTCTTGTGCCACACTCAGAGCATTTGCTCCCTTGTGGGGGAGATAGGAGGGGCAGGAATTAGTCCAGAAGAAAAAGTCAGGACTAATTGGCTCCCAGAGCCAATAAGAGGCAGAATCGAGGTACTTCAGAAAGCCAAAGAGAAAAGAAAAGAATCGGTCCCATTCTTTCCTCAGAGAACTTGGGCCCCCAAGGCTCTTAGGAGGTTTCCCCAGTGAGCAATCCCTTCTTCCAGAGGCTCAGGGAGCTCTAAACTACAAACCAGTCCTTCAATGCCACTCCCAAACTGAGTAGGGAGTCTCCCTTTTAAAGCCCCGCCCCCTACAGGCTTGACAGACCTTGCAGGTCTGCCAGGTGAGCTGATTGTGCCTTCAATCCCATCTTGACTAAGGTGGGGATACACCCCACCGCACATTAGTTATAATTTATTTAGGAAGGATGGAGGGGATAAGAGAGGTAGAGGTAGCATTTTCCATTGAAAACATCGTTACTCGTTTAGATTTATCGATAACTCAGAACCACAGGATCTTGAACACATATGGATCAATGTCCTAACAAAGCTCCAGAAGGAGCATGGGTGGGGGGGTCTGTTACAGACCAGCAACTCAAACCAGAGAACAGAATCAGTTACTCCATAAGCACCTGTCTGTAATGTGTGAAAAGAATAATTGCGTAGTGAGGGACTTCAGTTGGGGAAACATATGTTGGAGGTTTCATGAAACCAGTTAAGAAAACCAAAACTTTATTGGTTTTTAAACATTATAGATGACAATTTTCTAATACAAAAAGTATTGCGCTCAATCTGAGGTAACCCTATTTTGGACCTCATTATAATGGATAAAGACTAATTTATTCACTTGCCTAGAAGCTTGTGGTTGCCTGGGGACCAGTGATTATGACCTGATCACATTCAATATGGGCACACACTGGATAATAAATACACTTGGTACTTCAAAAGGGCTAATTTCCCAAAGATGAGAGAATTTATGAGTTAAATTCACTGGGAAGAAAAATCTAGACCAAAAAATGTGAATGCAAACTGGGTTCTTTAAAAAGAATTTATAAGACAGCCAATAAGCAATGATTCAAAAAAATCAAGAAAGAGAACAACTTTGGCTAAAAGCCCAATCTGGTTCAGTGGAGTGAAGGCAGCAATTAGAAAAATAGCATATAACAACCAGAAAAAGGGGGAAATAGATATAACTCATATAAATTATAAGTTATGAAGTACAGAAAAGTAATATGGTAAACTAAGGACATCGGGAAAAAAATACATGACTGGCAGGGCTAAGGACAATAAGGAATTAAGGTAGCGGTTCCCAAACTTGTTCTGCCGCTCGTGCAGGGAAAGCCCCTGGCGGGTTGGGCAGGTTTGTTTACTTGGATACGTGCCTCGGTCCGTGCCGCTTCCAGCAGCTCCCATTGGCCTGGAGCAGCAAAACCGCGGCCACTGGGAGCCACGATTGGCTGAACCGGCCAACGCAGCAGGTAAACAAACTGGTCTGGCCCGCCAGGGGCTTTCCCCGCACAAGCGGCAGAACAAGTTTGGGAACCACTGAATTAAGGAATTTAAGTATATTATATACAAAAAATCATAACAAAGATCAATAGACCCATTGCTAAATACACATGGTAAAACTGTTAATGATGCCAGAGGCGGATTAAGGTTTCCTGGGGACCTGGGCCAGATCACTCCTTGTTCCGCCCCTTCTGCCTGTGGCCCTGCCCAACAGCTGCACCCCTTTCTGCCCCTTCCCCAGGGTCCACCCCTGTTTCACAGAGGGTCTTGGCTTGGGGACCACTGAGGAGGGGGTTCTTCCTCCATCCCACAGCTTCTGCCAGGGTTGGGCTGAGGCTGCTGGGGGGGAAGGGGTTTCTCTGTCCTGCAGCTTCTGCCAGAGATGGGGTCAGGCCGTGGCCGGGGGCTTCCCCCGTCCTGTGGCTTCTTCCAGGAATGGGTTCAGGGGTCACGGGGGGAGAGGGATTTCTCCTCCCCACACGCCTGGCACTGCTGCTGGGGAGCGGGGTCACGGCGCAGGGGTTTACTCCGCCTGGCACTTCTGCCACAGAGCAAGGTTGGGGCATGGGGACTTTTCCCACCCTGCCTGCCCGGCGGCTAGGGCTCTGGGCTTCCACCCTGGGTGGCAGATTATTTTTCCAGGGGGCCCCCTGTTGATGCAGAATCCGCCACTGATGATGCAGAAAACACATCAATAAATATTTTTGTTCTAAATTTGGAAGGAAGCAGAATGATGTACTTGTATCAAATGAGGATGATCAAACTTTCCTGTCCATTAGTAACTAAGGAGGACATTACACAACATTTATTGGGATAAACGTATTTATATCCGCAGGCTTGGATAATTTGTATCCAAGAGTTCTAAAAGGGTTGGCTGAACAGACCTCCAGCCCACTGATGTTAATTTTTTAGTAAAGCTTGGAATATCAGGATGACTGCAAAAGACTGGAACACTTCTAATGTTGTGCTAATAGTCAAAAAGGGAATGCCCCAGCTAACTATAGGCTGGTGAGCCATACAACAATCCCAGGCAAAATAGTGGAAAAAGCTGATATCAGATTCAACTGATAAAAGAATTAAAGGGTAGGAATATAATTAAGGCCTGTCAACATTGTTCTATGGAAAATATGTCTTGTCAAAGAAATCTGATTTAATTATTTGATCAGATTACAAGTTTGGTTGATACAGATAACTGTGTGATTATAATATACCTAGACTTTTGTAAAGCATTTGGCTTAGTACGGTGTGACATCCTGATTAGAAATTCCTCAGAAATTTAATTTTTCAATGAAACAAATTCCAGCAAATATTTTTATTTTGAATTGAAAATCGGCATTTTATCTTTTGTCCCTCCCCATCCCTTTCTCCTTTTTTCCCCAAAGGAAAAAAGGGAGATAAAAAGGGGAAGGAAAAAAAAGTCTCTGGACAATGGTGAAAGGAGAAAGAACAATCTGCGAAGAAAGGCATATGGAAGGAAACTTTAGAAAGTTTATAAACTAGCCATAATCACAATGTTCCCCAGAAGCTAGAGATGATGAGGCAGGAACACCATTGTTGAAAAGGAGCCAGCTGGCCCCTAATATGGAGTTGCCAGAGAGCTAGTCAGAATTCCCTGAATGTATAAACTGCTACACCTGCATATGATAGCCAATCCTTCGTTTCTGTAACAACTGTGAGCCAACATATTTTGGATGAGGAGTAGGTCTGTATGTAAAAGTCTTGATCTTCCCCTATATTGAAGTTACATAGGTCTTTTTCCCAAACAGATCTTTAAGGCCTTGATCTACATGTTCCCTCCATAGGAGTCCACCAATATAGAGAAGGAATCAAAACTTAACCAAGAATTCTGCACCAGATCATTGACAATGTGCCCTGCAGGCTCTCGTTGGCATAACCCCCAACCCTGCAGATAGATGCATGACGTCTTGGAAAGTATCATGCAAACATTTTGATACCATACCCAGCAAAATGGAAATTCTCCAGGACCCATTAAGACAGATCTCATGAAGAGAGAAAAATAATTTTGTAAGGACTCTAGCCTAATGTAAATGGACAGACAGTTCTAAATAAATGTAAGAAAATTAATACACTCTCTTTAACAGCAGATGTCTGAGAGTTGATTCCCTCCATTGTGGAGAATTTTCTGGAGCAGCTAGCTAACACAGAATCCACTTTATCAGCGATAGCTTGCTTCTTTGCTCTTTTTCCTGGCAATATTGATAATTTGGAGACGTTTATAAAAAGGAATTTCAGGAAAATGACCAACAATATTTATAGACCTTTTATCAAATGAGACTGAGGGAGTTGGAACTGTCTTAGCCTTAAATGATGGTGCAAGTGGAGACTTAACAACCAAACGCTTTCTACAAAAATGCAGGTGTGCCCATGCTGTGCTCCAGCTGTGACCAGGATTTAGGCCAGCAGAGAAAAATCTGAAAGTGGGGAGAATAGCATTCTCAAGGTAAGTCCATGTTTGGAATTACTTTGGTTTACCTGGTCGTGAGACCTTTGAGCTGCTGAATGCTGTTCCTCGCAGGCTGCTGTCGAGAGTCTGGGGGTTTGCGTTACCATTGAGATCACCACATCCGACAGTAGATAAGTCTGGAATGAGAGGCAGAGAGACCCAGTCAGACCGGGTTACATGGCCTCAGAAGAGGAGCACTTGTCAGTTTTCCTCTTGGCCTTCTCCAGTTTATCAATCATTTTTAATATCCTTTGAGATGGGAGGCTTATCTGAACCATGGGGGAATAAAGCTGTGACAGAAAAAGCTATAGAAGAGAGACACACAAAGACTCATGCTGCTCAACTGATGCACGTGTGGTTGTGAGGCAGGTTGTAGCAACTCAGGATCGCTAACAGGAGCCTCAAGACAACCTGGATCAGAACGCAAAATTCTGCCATTTCAATGGGCACTTGCACTGTTCAAGTCTGACAACAGAGTTGCAGCTGAATAAAATACAGACAATTTCCCTACTGCAAGCAGAGCTTCCCCCTATAACGGGAATTTCCAGATGGTTTAAGTTCACTTTGTGCCAAGTAAGTGGAACAAAATGAGCTTGGTAGACCAAAGCATCCATCCCTTGGTCTTCTGGGAAGGTCAGGGTGGAAATCTTTATGGAATCAAACATGAAAGGTGTGCCAGAATTTTTATATCCACAAGAGCCTTTTTCCTGCACTCTTCAAATACCAGACGTTTCTGTGCCTTCCTTTGTGTCTTTCCAGTGGAGCCTTATTTCATAGCCCCCTTCTGGAACAGCCTTCATGTGCCTAACTTACTTCTTGATGTTACCCCAGGCTACATTTCAAGCCTCATTTCTTCTGCCCACCTTATGTCTTGTGTTCTTTCTAATAAAACAATAAAATGTATCAGGATAAAATGATTTATTTAATTTCTTAATGAGTTATATTATTTTCCAAAGACTTTTGATAGCTCCTAGAATCACACATTAAATGTGTTTTTTAATGAAACATTTAATTCCTCAATCAATTTATAAAATAAAGGTATTTGCAACATCATTAGAGGTTAGCTTTCATGAATCCAGTCCTGATTTTCCACCTGTCTTGAACAACATACTCATTCTCATTAGTACAAGGTGACTGTAAAACATAATAAATTCCAAATTCTATACCCACATGCATACTGTTTTACTACACCCATTTTGCACAAGTGTAAATGATTCCACAAGGGACAAGGCCATAGGGAAATCAGGCCTTCCATGTTGTTCCAATTAACTTTGATATGAACAACAGATGAACTATTCCTGAATGGACAAAAGCAGGGCTATGATTGTCACAGAAATTTTGAATACATTTAACTGCAGAGGTGTGGGGAAAAAACGAGTCATGGAAAGGGGGCAGTAGGACAGGGTGTTGTAGAGTCAGCCCACACTGCACTCACTCCCTCAGTAGGGCCTCCTGTCCTTTGGGGCTGGACTCAGCTCCCTACTCCGGGTGCTGCAACCTAACGCACAAGATAGCAACACCACTGAGGTTAGGATGGAGGATAGAGGGAGGGACAGACGGGCCAAACCTGCATGCACCAGGTCACATCATCACTCAGTTTGGAAACATTTCACTCAGTTTGGGGTATTTCATGGACTTCCTTCAAATTCACAGTTTCTGTGACCACTGTGACAAAACTATAGCACTAACTAAAGTCAAAGCCTTTTGAGTTTGTCTAATGAATGTGTACTCCCATATATTTATAGAATAATGAGAGATTTAAGCTATTTCATGCCATCTAGCCATCTTGACAGCTTGAGGTTAAGTTGTTTTTCTTTCATTTCTTCTCTTGTGAACATTATGATCCCCTTCTACAAAACATCTCCAAAAACTGTGACTTTGTAAATATGGAAGGCGGTACCCTAAATATGTTTGGAAGACTATACTGTTATAATCCCTGTTTCCATACTTAACTGAAAAACTCATAGAATATTAAATATTAAATTTTAGCCCATATTCAATATCCTGATACTTGTGCATGCAACAAAAGACAAGTTATAATGGTGCTGGTCTAGACAACAATTAACTGATCCATGTTCTATCCCTCTGCAGGAATCATTGATTTTAACACATCCTGTAAAGCAGATAAAGGCTCCTACTATAGCTCTGATTTATTTAAATATTGTGTGACTGCATATTTAATGCTTTCCATTCTTATTATACTCATAAATTTGTCAGACTAAGGCTTCTTACAAATGTTGGTGCACTGTATCATTGCCTGCTTTTATCAATAGCTTTCTCAAAAATACTATTAGCAAAGCAACAGACCCATTTAAAGGCCATTCATCTTTTCACTTTTGCTATATAGAAACAAGTATTCATTATGATTTATATTATGATTATTATTGCTTATTAAAGGCATTAGACTTGATCCAGGTGGCTCCCCTAGCCCATGTAGTGCCTTGCAGACTTCAATGGGGATCTGTCTACAATGGGGGTCTGCTAACAGATTAACACTGTTGGCAACACATACTGATAAATGAACCAAGCTTTTGCTGGAAGAGAGGGGTTATTGCTGGAACACTTCAGCCATATTACTCACTACATTTGGGACCCAAATGTTGCCATTTCTACAAAAAGTCGGGAGGCTATTTATTTTTTTGCGTTGATGTGAAAGCGGGTGGAACAATCATAATTCAAGGGTATTAGCAGAAGGCCAGAGACCTTCATCTCTCTTTAGCTCTATAAATATTTAATGTATCCAAGTTATATTAACCCTTTTTCCTGCATCTAATTTATGGATACATGAAAAAAAAAATCAAAGTGCTAATCACAAGATAATGTTTTGGTTTTGTATTTTGATCATTGCAGTTATGAGAACAGTTATTGTCAAGTATTAACAGTAAATTGAAATTGGATATTTAGTAATGTGATATAGAAATCTTTTATGGAGAAGACGCAGTGGACTCCTGGAAGCAAAGCAAGAGACTGATCCTGCAGCATTGCTGTTAGCGGTACATTTTCATGGACATCATTACTGCAGGATCAGGCACCAAATCAAGGGATCAGAATTCAGGAAGTTAGTAGCACTGGAGTGGCAAAACACACAGCCCAGGAGGCGAGAGCATCCTGTGTTCTTGGTGCTAAGGACTCCAGCAGATTTATTTTAGCTGACAGACTGGAGGAAACTACGTACTGATAACTACTCAAGAATAGAATGATAATCTCCTCACTGGCAGAGCAAAGGAACAAAAATAGGTGGTAATGAGGGGGGTGACGGTGTTAGTGGGGGAAAGCAGAATTTTACTATACACAGTTTACTTTCTGAAAAGCAGATTTTCTCTATCAAATTTGCTGTGTGGACTAGAACCTGGGACAGATGACTTCCCACAGTGCCACTGGGAGGCCATGCAGAGCCAGAGCCAGCGAGCACTGCAGAGAATAGGTGTTGCAGGAAGTACCACCCAAGGGAGACAGAGGGACAGTACCCTGCGGCCCTCTACCGGCCAAGCACCCTATTTAACTCTGGGAGTTGCCCCAGGAAGTTGTCTGGCCAACCACACAGACTTTGGCCTGCTGTGACTCCAGACTTTATCTTGTCTCCTGATCTTCAGTTTCAAATCCCAAGCCTGACACTGACTCTTGCCTTCTGACTCCAGTCTGGTACTCTCTTTGATCTCAGACTCTGGCCTGACTCTGACCCTGATTCCAGCGTGGTACTACCTCTGACCTCTAGTCTCTGACTTTGGACTGCCTCTGACCCTGATTCTTGCTTACTGAACCTGGCTCTTGCAATTCCTCTGACTCCTGCTCAGTGACTACTATCCCTGATGTGTAGACCCAAGCCCAGCAGCGACCACTAGGCCAGACCACCAACACCCTGGTCCCTTACATGCTGTGGCAAAAAGGGTGAATGTGATGCTTGGCTGTAAAAACAGGGAAGCAATAAACAGGGAGATGATTTTACCTCTCTATACAGAATTCATGAGACCGATACTGGAATATTGCAGCCAGTTCTTCTGATTACATTTTAAAAAGGATGTTGAAAAATTGGAGAGGATGCAGAAAACAAAAGTTGTTCAAGGGCTGTAGAGAATGCCTTGCAGTGTGAAATTTAAAGAGCTCAATCTCTTTAGCTTATCAAAAAGAAGACTTACAGGTGACATGATTATAATGTATAAGTACCTTCATGGGGAGATAATACTGGGTTTAAAAGGGTCTTAAATCTCTTGGAGAAAGGCACAATAAGAACCATTGGGTGGAAGCTGAAGCCAGACATATTCAAATTAGAAATTAGGCACAAATTTGTAACAGCAAGCATGATTAATCACTTGAACAAGCTACTAAGGGAAGTGGTAGATTCTTCATCTCTTGGTGTCTTCAAATCAAGATGGGATGCCTTTCTGGAAGACATGCTTCAGTCAAACACAAGTTATTGGGCTCAATTAGGTGAAATTTAATGGCCTAGGACATAGAGGAGGTCAGACTAGATGAGCTAATGATCCCTTCTGGCCTTAAACATTATGAATCTATGAACTGCCTATGGACAGAGACTACAATCTAGTCTTGTGGTTAGGACACTGGATTGAGTAACAAGGTACGGGTTCAATTGCTGGCTCTGCCACAGACTTGTTGTGTGACCTTGGACAAGTCATTTAATCTCCATTCTCTTCTATATAGGTCCTTATACTGCACTCATCACCTTAGTATCTGGGCACCTTCCTGTAGCACATTAAGTAACATGACTAACAGCTGTCATGTGTTTGTTCTCTCATTCTCTCCAAAGGGGGAGTGTGTGCATGCAGTGGAGTGGTTTGTTTTTGAATATTTTTTATAATATACACACACCTCTGGTGCTATATGTTTAGGTTCCAGAGGCACTTTCTTTCTCTAACACGCTCTGTGACTTGGCTGTGAAATGACAGTTAATACTTCCTCTCTCTCACTCTTTGTCACTCTTCTCTAAATAGATGGTAAACTCTTTGAGGCAGGGACCATTTACTAGGGTCTTGGTCTGGTGCCTAGCACAATAGGGCCCGAGTTTCATCTGGCATCTAGCCAGCTAGTAATACAGGTCAGAGGTTCACAAACATTTTATAAAGGCAACGCACCAACTGCCTTTTGCCTTTTTTGGGGACCCACCATAATCCTTGCTCCCTGCACCCCACCCTCAACCCCACTCAGACCTCTAGCCCCCTGCTCCCCAATCTCCCTTCCTCTTCTCAGCCCAAGCCCCCTGCTCCACTCCCCCCAGCCCCCTTGCTCTAACTCCTGCAGCCCTGTCCCACTCCTGCAGCCCCAGCCAGCTCCTCTCTCCTTGTGGCTGGGCTACAAGCGCTGCCAGGCTGTGACTGTCCACTCGCCAGCTATGGCCGCTTCCTTATGACCAGCAGAAGAGAGAAATGGGGGAGGGAGGGGGGCGGAAAGAAGGGGAGAGAGGGATAGGTAGTGCCTCCAGGGCACACACAACCCATCTCAACCCTTCTTGCAACCCACTGTTTAGGGAACATTGATACAGGTAATAAAACAATCATACTTTCTATTTGCATACTAACTTACTGTGATATATATAAAAAAAACCCTCTGATTTCTGAGACCCAAAGTATCCTGGCATGTCCTTTTACAACAAAATAAAAAAAGAAATACTTCAAATGTTAGCTTTAACTGCCATATATTGCCACATAACAATAGCCTGGAAGTTTTAATTTTTTTTCTGCTTAAAAACAGACGTCAGAGAGACGGCTTTAACTCTCTTTTCTGTCATTATTACATCTTCTGCGGCGAGAATGCCAAAGAAGTTGACTGTATGTAAACAACAACACAGGAGAGCAGTTCTCATATGCCTCCGATACTCTATAATCATATGTCTGATGCTTGTGGTTTGGAATTAGACTTTGCACCATTCCTAAAAATATGAAAATCAGCCATCAGAATATGCTTGAGCATGTCTGTCAACCACCATTACTCTCAATCTTTAATTCACGTTTATAAGACAACACTGTTGTGTCATGCAAAACAACAGGAGAAAAAAGCCAAGAGATGATATCTTGGTCCCACTGAAATGTATGACAAAATTCCCACTGAGTCCAGTGACTTCAAGATTTCATCCAAGGACTCTAACCTTTTATTGGAGAGAAGGACATAGATATTCAATGGCTATACACTCTATATGTAAAACTTTGTGTGAAGACTGATTTTATTTCTCTGTTCTTTTCCCCGTGGCCTTCAGAGGCATAAAAGGCCACCCATTTGGGGGAGGGATTTTTGGAGAGGGACCGGTATCTCCGGCTTAGATCTAGCATAGCACAGGGAACACTGCACATAGTTCTCTACAACTCAAAAATCATAATTTATCTGACCATATGTAAATATATTTACTTCCACCATTCTATCTACATCCAGATCAGATACTTACATCCTGGACGTGACTGAGCAGAAATCTCTATTTGGGCCAAACTCTGACCTAGGCCTTTAATCTAGAAGTCACTGAAGTTAAATCCACTTACCCCAAGTCTGAATTTGGTCCTGTCCATATTTATTCAGAAGTGAAAGCTGAGTACATCTATCTACTGCACCTTTGCTCCTTATCTAGTCTCCCTTTAAATCCTGCATACATTCATTTCGGATCCACAGGCCAGGTTTACAAAGGTATTTAGGAGTCTAAAGTTGCAGACAGGTGCCTAATGAGATTTACAAAAGCACCTAAGCAGGTTAGGTGCCTACTCGCATTGAAAAACTAGTAAGAGTTAGGTGTCTAACCTGCTTAGGTCCTTTTGTAAATCCCATTGGGCACCTGTCTGCATCTTTAGATGCCTATATACCTTTGTAAATCTTGCCTCATGTTTCAGAACAGCGTTTAAACACAATTTTGGCACAGTTCCAACCAAACCATTTTCTTACCTGATTTGACCAGCCACCATAGACAGGGCAAACCAGATGCCAATTTTACTGGCCTAGTGTTTAAATACATTTCCCTAGCACTGTTCCTTAAACCATTATATTAGTGTGTGGGGGTGTGTGTCTAATTTATATTTTCCCCTTCTAGCAATGGATTTTATTTTATTTTTTATATATAAGTTAGGCAGGCCACTTTCAGTAGTACACAAAACCAGAGAAGCCTCACAGGAGGAATTTAACTTTCAGCCTCTAGAAAAGATGTGCCGTCTACCTAATACATGAAATGAATGTTTTGTATCCTTTCAAAGTGATAAGCAGCTTTAATATTTTCAAACAGTCCCTGAGGGGTAACCTTTAGTACTTGTACGGAAACCAGAATACATGGCAAACTGCAGGATGCCATCGTTAAATATGTCACAATCCGGCAAACTAAAACCCAAGATATCATGTCTGAAAGATGCTTTAAAAATATATGAAGCGATTCCTAAAAAGTATATAAATCAAGAAGACTAAATGTGCTGCCACCTGCAAAGCTGCTGAGAGTGATTTGGGTTTTTAATTTCTTTTTTGGATTAATATTTTACATAAAACCACACCAGCACCACTAAAATGCAGCCACTTCTGGGACACAGGCAACAACCAACTTGTTGCCAAAACCTCCACCCATACTGTGCTGGGCACGACTACTCTTACAAAAAAGGGGCAATGTTTATACCCAGGCTAGTCAAGAGCTGGGTTTTTAACATCTCAATAAAAATCTCTCCCTAGTAAACTGCATGGTGTTCATAAGAATATAAGAATGGCCATACTGGGTCAGACCAAAGGTCCATCTAGCCCAGTATCCTGTCTTCTGACAGTGGCCAATGCCAGAAGCCCCAGAGGGAATGAACAAAACAAGTAATCATCAAGTGATCAATTTCACTTTATTTTTCACTTTATTATTCATAGTTCAATTTATTTACCTGAAAAAGATGAACAGCTAGCTGAACCGTTCCTTGTTTGATGTACTAGTCATCTGTGTGTCTAGGTTCTTATACTGCCCCATCACCATAGCACCTGAGTCTCTAACTGCTAATCTACACGGATACTTAGCGTTCAGAAAGCTGGGGTGTGAATGTATAGCACAATAACTTGCTGGACAAAAAAGGTCATATGGACCCTGTTATCGCTCACTAGAAGTTCTGTAGTGTGCACTGAAAGAGCAGGTCAAACTGCACTACAGAACTTTTAGTGTGTGGTAGCAGAGTCCATATCACCAGTTAGTGTGCAGCACGCTAATATGTTATACATCCAGACCCTGGCTTGCTAAATCTCCACGTAGACAAGCCCTGAGTCATGCATCTACTGAATTTGGAAGGGTGTTTTGACCTGGTTTAGCATTGATGAGACATCTTCAAAGTCACATCCGGTGAAGAGGGCAACATAAAATAGATATAAGTCAGCTAGATAAAAACAAATTATGAAATCAACTTTGAGACAAATAATTACAATATGATTGAATAAAAGCTTTCCCTCATAAACAGGTTAACAGGAAAAACACCCTTAAAATGTTAGTCTTATTCTTGAGGACCAGAAGTGATGAATTGGTATCAAGGTCCAATCACACAGAAATAATTCAGTCTCTCTTTTCATGTATAGTTGAGAGAATTATTATTCATGTTTCAATTATACGATAGATGTAGCAGAATTCTGTTCTGCATTATTCAGCTAAGGTGTCAAAAGAGCCTTGCTGAGCTAGAGGCAGATGTATCTAATACAGAGAAAGCTTATAGCTGTAATTCCATTGCCAATAGGAAGCCTTTCTCCCTTTCACCGGAACAGCCTCTCTCAAATGCAGGAAATACCTGTTCAATTAAGAGAATCAATATCACAACAATGACATATCTTGAACCAGTTTGGGTACCCTATTGTGACCTCCTCTTACACAAGAGCCCTATAGGAGCCAAAATAGGTGTTCACCATCGGAAATCTTAATTGCAGAGTCTTTCCTAAATACTTATTCTGCTCAACGCTTTACCCATATGGAGACTCAGTAGGTCCAGCCTTCTCTTCCCTGTGCTACATCTTGATGTAGTAAATACTGTATTTGTTGCAGCACATCATAGTTTTGGAGGAAAGATAATAAACGTGTCTGGGGAGGCTTTGGCTGTCTGGGGGTAACTGAGAGAAACAGTAACATCATGATTTGTTCAGCCTGACAAGAAAATATTACAAAAAGGATTACTGGCAGCCAAGAGTTGAGGTGTGATGTTGCATACCAAAAATCAAAAACAAAACAAAACCAGTAAAACCCAGAGTGAATTTGATCTCCACTGGAGGAAGAGAGTATGTGAAAGGAAATGGAAGATGGAAATAAGGCTAATTTCAAAATATGAGACAGAAAGTCCATGAGGATTTTGAACTGCAGTTGCCTCTTGTTGATACAATTAATTTAGGATTGTGTCAACAGAAGGATATATATATATATATATATAATATATATTAGTGACAAGGTTCCTGCTCTACCTTGGTGGATCTTGCGCTTATTGGCGGATTTGCTCACCTTGGAGCTTCACGGCAGCCCTCAGCTTGGCCGTTTTTCTGAATTCACAGTCCAGGTCAACTCCTCCTGTGTCTGACCAGGAGTGGGAGGATTTGGGGGGAACCCAGGCCCGCCCTCTACTCCGGGTTCCAGCCCAGGGCCCTGTGGAATGCAGCTGTCTAGAGTGCCTCCTGGAACAGCTGTGCAACAGCTACAACTCCCCGGGCTACTTCCCCATGGCCTCCTCCCAACACCTTCTTTATCCTCACCATAGGACCTTCCTCCTGGTGTCTGATAATGCTTGTACACCTCAGTCCTCCAACAGTCCGCGTTCTCACTCTCACCTCCTAGTGCCTCTTGCTCCCAGCTCCTCACACACACACCACAAACTGAAGTGAGCTCCTTTTTAAAACCCTGGTGCCCTGATTAGCCTGCCTTAATTGATTCTAGCAGCTTCTTGATTGGCTGCAGGTGTTCTAATCAGCCTGTCTTAATTGTCTCCAGAAGGTTCCTGATTGTTCTGGAACCTTCCCTGTTACCTTACCCAGGGAAAAGGGACCTACTTAGCATGGGGCTAATATATCTGCGTTCTATTACTCTCCTATAGCCATCTGGCCCGACCCTGTCACAATATATAAAGATAGATAGCTATAGATATATAGGATACACATGATAGATAATATATATTAATATAGGATATACATGGACAATGAGTAAGGCACTTTAGACAATGGTTATATTCACATAACTCATTCGCAGCCTCAGGGTTAGTAAAATAAATGTTAATTTCTATGCTTAAAAAATCCAGCTCCGAAAACAGTTCTGTTTCCTGGTATTTACTCATGAGTAGGATCGCCAGATTTCTAATTGCTGGTAACTGTACACCTGAGGCCCTGCCCCTGCTCCCCACAAGGCCCCACCCCTTGCTCCTCTACCCCCACCACCATCGCTCACTGGATCATCTCAAGGAGCTTGCCTGTAGGTAGGAGGCAGCACCAGCTTAGCAGGGTTTGTTATGGGTTAATCACCTGGCACCTCTCACCACCGTGCAGTAACTGTACTTTTGGTTTGAGTACCATTTAGGGATGCCAGGTCCCCTTTTTGACAGAACTTTCCAGTCAAAAACCAAGCACCTGGCAACCCTAAATGGCACCTGGACAAAGAAGTCAAAACCTGGACACATGGCAACCCTATTCATGAGATTTATTTCTTAACTTATAAAATGGCCTGTTAAGAGTTACAGGCACATATACAAAAGTTAATAAAATAAAAAGAAAGAAAACAAAATGCTCATTAAAAATCTGGGGGGGGGGGGAAGAGGGACACTCCCCTTTCAGAAATATCAAACCGCATTCTCCACTGAACCCCACCTGAAGTAAAAACATGAGGAACAAGATGAACCATGCACCATTCATTAAAAAGACTGGAAGACTTGGTCCCAGTCTACACACACAAATTGCATAAATTTTATTAAATCCATTTCTAAATTGATGTAAAGGGCTGCAACCTCCTTTTGTGAACACTCTTAAATTTGTTCAAGTGTGTCTTATCAGCCATCCGTTAAAACAATTTAAGAGAGTGTACACACAAGTAGAAGAAAAGGAGGACTTGTGGCACCCTAGAGACTAACAAATTTATTTGAGCATAAGCTTTCGTGAGCTACAGCTCACTTCGTCGAATGCACCCGATGAAGTGAGCTGTAGCTCACGAAAGCTTATGCTCAAATAAATTGGTTAGTCTCTAAGGTGCCACAAGTACTCCTTTTTCTTTTGCGAATACAGACTAACACGGCTGCTACTCTGAAACCTACACACCAGTAGGTTGCACTGATTTAACAAAATCAATGTGGAAAATGGGTTAATTAAATCCACGCAATTTCTGTGCATAGATAAGCTCTGGGACTGCCACCCAGCAAGTGAAGTGAATTTGACACCTCAGAATGCTCCACCACTGAGAACTGTCTGCTTTTGATCTCCAGAAGTTTGGATGCGGGGAGGGACTTTTAGCACTCTCACCTCAGCTGCAACCAACCAGTGGGCGATACACGGTGAGAGAGTTTGCTTCCAGATGCAATTCACATTATTGACACTGATCTATAAAGCTCCATACAGTTTCTGTCTTGACTGGGAAACAAAGAGGAAGCCAGCATAGTCATCTGATAACTGATGTAATGTGCTCCCTGTAGCTAGCACTGCCAAGCAGGCAGGCAGCTGCATTCTGCACAAGCTGTGATTTCCAAGGGGTCTTAAAGGGTAACATATAGCATTCTGACAGGATTTGAATCCAGAAATTGCAAGGGCATGGATAACGGTTGCAAGATCAGGCTTTGACAGAAACAGCTGCAATAAACTTACCAGACACAGATAAGTAAGACACTTTAGGCAGTTGCTGCCACTTGGGATTCTGGGTATGGACAGTCCCTTTATAACTTTGGCATGGCTGGAGCTTAACTTGTTCTGTTTTGCTGCACGTCATTATAAACAGATTTGTATGGCCAATACCTAGTGAAGTTAAATAACATTTTCCCTCATATGTAGTTATTGTATAAAACATTACAGACTAGCAGCTTCTGAATCAGAAAATGGATCAGAAGCAAATAAAATGTCTTTTCAGATATTGATTCCTGCTCTCTATTTCATGTCAGCTTCCTAAAATCCATCCAACACAAGCACAAAAGGGTAAAGATGTTTCTGAACACACACTCGAATGGTACACACAGCTTCAAAGCTTTCAGCAACTGCCTGGATGCTGCTTCCTAGCAGTACTAAACAACTTAAATATAATTAGCTGGAAGCCCTGTGGGCTACATTTCCCCACTGGAATTTATCAGGCTGACAGATGACTGAATCATTGGTACTGTGGGTCCTATTCTATTAATATTTCCCAAGTCAAAATGTCAGCTTGCTACTACATATTTTTTTTAAAAAATTTGCATTATTTGGGGTGAGGAGAAAAAACATACAATACCATAGTCTCCCCAGCAGCACTGAATAATTATATCTGATTGACGAGCCAGCTATACACAAACGTTGGAGATGCAATACAGAAAACACTTACTTAATGCATACATACTATGGAATTATGTGATGCTAAAAATAATGCAAAAATATATAATGGTGATTAAACTATTGGAACAAAATGAAAATTCTCCAGTGGATCAAAATATTGTTCTCTTTGTTCTCTCTCCTGAAGAGAATTCTAGAATTCCACTGCTCTCAAGGAAAACTTTCCGATTATTATTTTTTCATAGAATCATAGAATATCAGGGTTGAAAGGGACCTCAGGAGATCATCTAGTCCAACCCTCTGCTTAAAGCAGGACTGATCCCCAATTAAATCATCCCAGCCAGGGCTTTGTCAAGCCTGACCTTAAAAACTTCTAAGGAAGGAGATTCTACCACCTCCCTAGGTAACGCATTCCAGTGTTTCACCACCCTCCTAGTGAAAAAGTTTTTCCTAATATCCAACCTAAACCTCCCCCACTGCAACTTGAGACCATTATTCCTTGTCCTGTCATCTTCTACCACTGAGAACAGTCTAGAACCATCCTCTTTGGAACCACCTCTCAGGTAGTTGAAAGCAGCTATCAAATCCCCCCTCATTCTTTTCTTCCACAGACTAAACAATCCCAGTTCCCTCAGCCTCTCCTCATAAGTCATGTGTTCCAGACCCCTAATCATTTTTGTTGCCCTTCGCTGGACTCTCTCCAATTTATCCACATCCTTCTTATAGTGTGGGGCCCAAAACTGGACACAGTACTCCAGATGAGGCCTCACCAATGTCGAATAGAGGGGAACGATCACGTCCCTCGATCTGCTCGCTATGCCCCTACTTATACATCCCAAAATGCCATTGGCCTTCTTGGCAATAAGGTCACACTGTTGACTCATGTCCAGCTTCTCGTCCACTGTCACCCGTAGGTCCTTTTCCGCCGAACTGCTGCCTAGCCATTTGGTCCCTAGTCTGTAGCGGTGCATTGGATTCTTCCGTCCTAAGTGCAGAACCCTGCACTTAACCTTGTTGAACCTCATCAGATTTCTTTTGGCCCAATCCTCCAATTTGTCTAGGTCCCTCTGTATCCTATCCCTACCTGCCACTGTATCTACCACTCCTCCTAGTTTAGTATCATCCGCAAATTTTCTTATGCAATTTTGAGTATAATACCCAGGAGTGAAAATCCAAGAATACTCAGACCATGAGCACAAATGCTCTTCGGGAGGGTAACAGTGTGCCACCAAAGAACTACTGGTTCTGAGAAAGCTCATGGATTTTTTGTTTGGGGCTTTTGTTTGTTTGAAAATCCACAGACAATTTCCAGATGTTTCAATCCTTGGCCAGATAGGTGCAATGGCATAAAATAGACTATTGTTTCTTTGTACTGGCCATGGCTTGATGCTGCAGTCAGATCCTCTCTGGTGGACCCCTGCACATACTTAAGTCAATGAGACTACATGGGTTACAAGTGTCTTCCTAAATGGATCAGATTGCAAGATCAGAGCCTTTGTTTGTAAAAATATAAGCTCTGCTGAATGTAGCAAAAATATTTTTAAATAAATTTATTAAAAAATAATTTTAAAACTATTTTTCCTGATTTAAAAGCAAAGCTGCTAAAGAATAATGTATTTAGATCTTGTATAATTGGGGTGTGGGAAAGAGAATGAGATGGGATAGAACAGGGAATGGGCTACACAGAGAGGGGTTGTTTAAACAATTGCTTTTCTATTAGGCCCATTACACTTTAAGTCAATAACCCAACTTGTGCTTGAAATCATCATGATCCAGCTAATGTACTAACATTGTTTTGTTTATTATTTTTTCCATGCCCCTGGCATGGAAAAATGGAGATGTTGCAATACAATGAAACAAAAAGAAATAGCTTATTACACTACTATTGGTTCAGAGTATGTTGTCTATTTTGAAGCTGAATTTCAACGCTCAGGAGTTGTTAAAAGACCCAGGTAAATGTGAACCTACAATTTTTTTTTATTGCCTTTTCCAGTAACGTATTAAAGATTATTTTTTTAAATGGGTAAAGTTTGAAAACAATCTTTGGATGTTTTAAATACTTGAATTATGGCTGTAGGTCAAGGGAAGGCACTAGACCCACAAGAGAAGCCTGTGGCTGGTATGTAGTCTGCTTCTCTCAGCAAGAAATGATATGGATCTTCACTTCAAGCTAAGCACTGGGATATACTCAAAAGCTTAGTAAGAAATTTTACATAATCTGGGTCAATGCCAGCTGAATTCCTTGGTAAACGGGGACATGGCTAGCTGAGCTAGGATGCTAATAATACGCAAAATGCACTACTTTACCCAAAACAAAACACTGGAATACGGCAAAAAGTTCAGTTTTATACCTCTCCTCACACCTCGACACTGTTCATTTTTATGTGAAAGGGAAAGTATCAATGTAGATTCAATTATAATTTTTTTTTTAAATAGTCACACAGATAAGTATCAGAGTAACAGCCGTGTTAGTCTGTATTCGCAAAAAGAAAAGGAGTACTTGTAGCACCTTAGAGACTAACCAATTTATTTGAGCATGAGCTTTCGTGAGCTACAGCTCACTTCTGAGCTGTAGCTCACGAAAGCTCATGCTCAAATAAATTGGTTAGTCTCTAAGGTGCTACAAGTACTCCTTTTCTTTTTACAGATAAGTATATATTTCAATACTTAACCAGGGAAAAAGTCATTAAATATGATTATTCAGAAGCAGTAAGTTTCAACTGATCTGGTTTGTGAATCTAAAAGGAAAAGGCAAGAAAAACCTACCTAGTCACAGAAGCAAGTTCCAAGTAATGTGTGTGCACTGCCAACCAGTAGTTTGGAATGCAGCTAACAAGTGGCGGCTATTATGACAGCACTGGATTTGGTTTTGTGCCAGGGTGTGACAAGGAATTCGCCCCCCACCCCCATATTAACAATAATAAAAACGGTCATCGGTGTTTAGCCGGTGTAATAAAGTATATTGTAGGGCATTAAATACTATGCAATTTCTTTGTGTGAATACAGTCACAGAAATCTCAGTTTCAAGTGCTTTCATGTGAAACTCTTTGTTCCAATCTCTCCCCCCAACCACTACTTAAGAGACAGTGAGATTCATTTAGACTAAATGGCATGACCCAATTTGAGATACAGCTTGAAATTTCAAAGATGAAAAAGCTGCTTCCACATACAATCATTGTTAACAAAACAGTTCATGGTTATCTGCTTAAAGATATGGAACCCTGTCTTGGGCAATACAGTCTAACACTATCTTCATTTAAACACAGTAGGAGGAATCTGAATACACTGTGTTCCCTGTGTCCTACTTCTGAATGGAATTCATTCATTTCTTCCTGAGAGCAATGAAATATCTTTCACATATATGTACATAGTTCCTAACTCAACAGATTCCGCTCCCCACACCTTTTATTTTAAACCAACAACAAAGTATAGGGCAGCTTTATCGTTAGAGCTCCACTCAAAACCCTTTAAAAAACAGAAATAAATGGAGCACAAAAGTGAGGAAAGAAGAGGAACTATCTATGCAATGAAGCCTGCTGCCTAGATCACACATCAAATTTATAGTAGCTACTGTACATACAGTTGCTAAGTAGATACATATTGCAAAATTGAAAAAGGTGTTCATAACCACAAACGAATAGACTGGTGGTACTTCAAAGCTTTTATTGGAAATGGTCTGCCTTATGCATGCAACCAGAATACTTTTTCAATAACATTTATTTCAAAACCTAACTTTTACATTGAGAGAAGAAATTTTCCCAACATCAGTGTGGGATTGAACCCTCTATGTTTATAAAAAAAGTGACATTCCTACCTATTGTAGTGACAACACAGAAAAGATGTAGCTTATTACAACAGTGTTACAGACAACCCCAATATAGGTCTAAACCTTTAACACATGTCAAACAGCAGATGCCATTCTGTGTTTCACACAGAAATGTGGGTTGAGTAACTGTTACAGCAGCTACCTAGCTAGGCTTAACCACAAATTCTTGCTAAGTTTTGAATTAACCTACTCTTTCAGCTTTTTCTTTTCTATTTTATATGCTTTTGCCTATATATTTGGAATAAAGATATGGGAGTGATAACTTAGTTAAATTAAATGCTTTTCAGTAAGTACATACCTGAGTTAAAACACACAACAATGAAAATATATGATATGTACTTGCATTTCACTAAAAAATTAGTCTTAGTTGTCTAGATATAGGAATTATGCTGAATCTCTAGCTCTGTCAAGAGTACTGAGGCTGGAGAAACTCATTACACTAAGTCTCACACCATTCTTAACAGGAATCTGCGTTTACCTGTAGCAAATGTCGGCTGCAAGAAACCTTGAGTGTTTCAAAGAGTTCAGCCTACAAAAATCACACCAATTTTATGGTCAAGAGAATTTACAGCTTCCTAGATAAATAGGAAGAAACTCTGAATTGGCTTGTAAGCTAAAGATTTTACCACTATTGAACTTTTGCTTAAAGTGGCATAAGAGTTTACAGTACCGGTGAAACTCCAGAGAAATTAGAATAGCTCCAAAATTACTACCATATATTATAGATTGGGTTTAAACTGTGACAGTCTTGTGCATGGATAAATGGCAATACTTAGGCTGCAATTATCATCTGGGCACATTAACTTTGAACTGAACTGACATTCTTTGATAATTAAGTAACTTTTTCTAAATTCTGGCCAACTGTTTGGTTGAACTGACCTGGGAAGGCCCATAATTCTACTGGCAGATATGCCTGACTGGAGATAAATAAGGATCTATATTTAAGGATCCTTACTTTTATGTTGATACCAAAATCACCTGTCTAGACTAGTAGAGAACTGGGGAAGTTTGCCTTTATAACAAGACTGGAATAAAACTTGGACATAATTGAACTGATTATCTCTTGATAATTGTGTAACTTCCGAGGTTGAGTTCAATTTAGACATTGTAAATACTATCATCTAATCACTTTATTTTGTTTTCTGTAGTTTCTTATCTGCTTTGAGTGTTATTTTGGCTAACAAAACTCAAAATTTACAATAACTCTCCAGTCTCTACTTTAGCTAAGGAACACAGATCCAAAGAACAGTGAGAAACTTAGTACAGGTATCTGGTTATTTAAATTATTTAACCCAGGTATGTTTTATAAACTGTCTTTTGAAACATTGTGATTGGATGTAGTTAAGACTGTAAAACTTGTATCAGCAACAATAGGGGGAAAACATATTAAAGTTCTATTAAAATATTGGGGCTTAATTTAAAAAAAACCAAAAGAACACCAAAGACGAAGAGCCAGGAAATTCAACATTAAAGTTACAAAAGCCAACAAACATTAGATATTACTCACCAGCAATTACACACCACACAACAAAAACACTAACTCAGGAAGCAAACTCTGCAACAAACCCCAGTGCCAACTCTGTCCGCATATCTATTCAAGTGACACCATCATAGGACTTAACCACATCAGCCACACGATCAGGGACTAGTTCACCTGCACATCTACCAATGTGATATATGTCATCATGTGCCAGCAATGCCCCTCTGCCATGTACATTGTCCAAACCGGACAGTCTCTATGCAAAAGAATAAATGGACACAAATCTGACATCGAGAATTATAACATTCAAAAACCAGTAGGAGAACACTTCAATCTCCCTGGACATTCAACAACAGACTTAACAGTGGGTGGCAATTCTTCAACAAAAAAAACATCAAAAACGGACTCCAATGAGAAACTGCAGAACTGGAATTAATTTGCAAACTGGATGCCATCAAATTAGGCCTGAATAAACACTGGAAGTGGATGGGTCACTACAAAAACTAATTTTCCCCTCCTGATACTCACACCTTCTTGCCGACTGTTTGAAATGGGCCACCTTGATTACATTCAACTCATTAGCACAACAAAAGTGATTTTTTCTCCCTTCTTGTCAACTGTTGAGAATAGCCCACTTCCACCTTAATTGACCCCCCACTTGGTAAGGCAACTCCCATCTTTTCATATGTTGTGTATTTATACCTCTCTGCTGTATTTTCCACTCCATGGATCTGATGAAGTGGGTTTTAGCTCACGAAAGCTTATGCCCAAACACATTTGTTAGTCTCTAAGGTGCCACAAGGACTCCTCGTTGTTTTTGCTGATACAGACTAACACGGCTATCACTCTGAAACCTGTCATTTGAAATTGTGGAAATGAAGAATTAAGTTATCATCAACTTCCCTTGTTGCTACTCCAGGTGAAACATGGAGATCTCCTGTGGATCACCAATTCTGTTTCTCTGTACAAATGGCAGCATTCCAGCAAAGATAGAAGTAATATGGGTATCGGAGCAGGAAAGGAAGGAATGCTTGTTGTCCTTGGTATGCTGTTCTCCTCTGCTCCTCTATGGCACTTATTTTTATGGCACTTAATTATAATACTTTGATAGACTCTCCATTATGACTCTCCATTATGCTACACCAACCTTAATTAATCTTCACAGCTCTGTTCACTAAGTATTATGCCTATTTTACAGATAGAGAAGTAAAATTCAGAAATTAAGCAATTTACCTAGACTGTCAGGATCAGGATCAGAACCTAGGTCTCCCAATTCCTACTTTACTACCTAAAAAGGCCTAGTGGATAAGGGAGAAGCAGTAGAGATGATGTATCTTGATTTTAGTATGGCTTTTGACACAGTCCTGCATGACATTCTCATAAGCAAACTGGGGAAATGTGATCTAGATTAAATTACTATTAAATGGGGGCACACCTGTTGAAAGACTGTCCTCAGAGTAGTTATCAATGGTTCACTATCAAATTGGAAAGGTATATCTAATGGGGTTGCACATGGGCCAGTCCTCGATCCGGTACTATTTATTATTTTCATTAATTGCATGCACAATGGAGTGGAGAGTACACTTCTAAACTTTGTGGATAGGACCAAGCCTGGAGGGGTTGCAAGCACTTTGGAGGCAGGATTAGAATTCAAAACACCCTTGACAAATTGAAGAATTAGTAGTCTGAATTCAGCAAGATGAAATTCAATAAAGATACAAGTAAAGTACTTTATTTAGGAAGGAAAATATCAAATGCACAACTACAATCTGGGGAATAACTACACAAAAGGATCTGGGGGTTATAGTGGATCACAAATTGAATACGAGTCAATAATGTGATGCAGGTACAGACAAGGTTAATGTCAGGCTGGGATGCATTAACAGGAGTGTTGTATGTAAGACATTGGAGGGAATTATCTGGAATTACGTGGCACTGGTGAGTCCTCAGCTGAAGTACTGTGTCCAATTCTGGATTCCACACTTTAGGAAAAATATGGACAAATTGGAGAGAGTCCAGAAGAGAACAATAATGATAAAAGGTTTAGAAAACCTGACCTATAATGAAAGCTTAAAAAACACTGGACAAGTTTAGTGTTGGGAGAAGAAGACTGAGGGGGGACCTGATAACTCTCTTCGTATATATTAAGGGCTGTTTATAAAGAGGATGGTGATCAATTGTTCTCCAAGTCCACTGAACATAGGACAAAAAGTAATTGACTTAATCTGCAGCAAGGGAGATTTAGGTTCGGTATTAGGAAAAAATTTCTAACTATAAGGCTAGCTAAGCTCTGGAACAGGCTTCCAAGGGAGCTTGTGGAATCCCCAACATTGGAGGTTTTAAAGAACTGGTTGGACAAACAACTGTCAAGGACGGTATAGGTTTACTTAGTCCTGCCTCAGAACAAGTGGGCTGGACTTGATGACTTCTCATGGTCCCCTCCCGCCCTACATTTTTATGATTCTATGGTTTATCAGACCACAGCACCCTAATGCAAGTTACTTAATCCTAAATTTTCAAAACTCTCCAGTCATTCTGGGTTCTCAACTTGATACTTAAAGCCTGATTTATGCAGGGGCTGAGCACTCACAATTACTGTTCACTTCAGCAGAAGCTGTGGGTACTCTGCAGTTCTGAAACATGGCTTTGGTGTTTCAAAGTTGGGCAACCACGCCATATCTTAGAAAATTTGGAAAGTAAAATAAGTCAGAACTGATTTTTCATGAAGAAAGGGGATCTGTCCCTGTATTTTTCTTTATTACAGGAAGTAACATCTTTATCTCATACTGGAACATTTTGGCTTTTTGTTACAAATGAGTGGCTTCCATTACATTAACACGAGATATTGGCACTGGCAGCAACCGGTCATGAATGTCAGAATGGGAATCAGACTGATAGGTTCTGTCTACACTAGGGGTGTAATACCTCAGCTCGTGTACACGTACTTGCACCAGATTTCATTGAGTTACACAAGTATAAATAGCAGTACAGTGGCACTGGTAGCAACAGTGGCTAGTACATACTGAATTCAGGGAGGTTTGTACTCAGCACAACTCAGCCAGCCACATCTCTGTGTACCCTGGGAAAGGAATCATACCCCTACTTCATAGTGTAGACATAGCCAAAGTGTCAGTGACAACTAAGAGAATAGTTGGGAGCTTTGTTTTTGTCTCTGCTTTGGTTTGTTTTTTTCATGCGGCTTTTTGGTTGAGGGTGAGATGATGCTGTTTTATTGCTCCAGCTCTTGAACTTATTTGGGCAAGTTACCAATTTAGGGGTAATTATGTTCACAGTGTTTTCTTATTAAGCCAGGTAGAGGCCTTGGAGCACAGGCATCCAAAATTAAAATTTATCATCAGGGCAGTAGTGGAAAATTTAACTGAGATCTGCATTGTATCTTGTCTAGTTTGTAAACTCACTGGGGCAGGGAGTGTCTTATTGTTGTGTGTTTGTACAGCGCCTAACACAATGGGGTCCTGGTCCAAAGCAAGGGTTCCTAGGCACTACTGCAGAATAGATAGCAGCAGCAGTAATAAATAAATAAATAAATAAATAAATAAAAATAATAATATGGATAAGCAATTCTAATGCCCCCCATAATGTCATATTTTAATGCTTTAACTTCTACAAAGAGAGGAGGTGAGGAGAAGATGCAGACTGACATTGCAGCCACCAACACATTTGAATGACGGTTGCATTCTGTCCTCAGTTCACCTTCTCATCACACCTCTGCTTATTGCAGCACATATGGTGCGTAACATTTCCCTCTGGCTGGAGACTCCCCCTAAAGGTGAACCATATGTTTTGCAATACCTAGACACACCAGGGTGAGATAAGGAAACCCCTGCAGCCCCAAGGCAAAACTGCTTTGGTTTCACTGCTTTGTGTCCCAACCTTATTTATTTTAATGAAGGATTTTGTAATTTAATTTATATGGGATAGGCCTAGATAAACAAAAATACAAATACTGGTATATAAATGGGTAATAATACGGAAAACTTTTCTATTAGCTGTCTTCAGAACATTAAAATTATATATTTATCTAGTGGAAGGTAAACAGCTTAGAATCAAAATAACATTCTCAGGATTCAAGACATTCTGTCATCACTGCCCATTTACTGCCCTCCAGGTTGCTCTCAGCTGGCAAATCTCCCATTTTCAATATCTCAAGATGAAGCAGAGCACTTCAGAACAGAGGCCAGAAACGAAGACAAAGTGCAGCGTCAGCTCTGACAACATGGATCAGGGCATAATGATTTGAAAACATATGTACTGAAGCCATGTAGCAGCCCTACACATTTCAGATACCGGTACTTTCTACAGTTATGCCGTAGATGTTGCCTGTTAGCTGGATTAATGTGTTATCACCGTTTGTGGGGGGAACACCTGCAGAGTCATAATAAGCAATAATACATCCAGATACAATCTCAATAGTCTCTGAGTAAAGACTGAGGACCCATGGATCTATTTGCAAAGGAAAAGAAGAGCCTCGATAACTTCCTAAATTGCCTGATCCTATTTAAGTATAAGGCCTATGCTCTTCTAATATCCAGGCTATGTAAACTGGACTCCTATAGAGAACACCTGTAGGCTTCAGGAAAAACACTGGTAGAGGAATGAATTGATTAAGGTGGAACTCAGACAGAACCTGAGGTAAGAATTTAGGGTGTGGAACTAAAGAGACCTTGTCCTTAAAGAACTCCATAAACAGGGGAATTTGCCATCTCCCCAACTGTAGGGGCTGATAAGATGGCTACTAAAAAAAGGCCACCTTCATAGATAAATGCAACAGAGAACAGTTTGACATTGATTCGAATAGAAGTCTCATAAAGTAACTGAGTACCAGGTGGAGATCCCAGTTCAGGGGAGGGTTCCTAATCTGTGGATAGAGATTCCCCATGCCCTTAATAAACCTAGACAATACCAGATGAACAACTATGGAGAATCCTTCCACCAGAGGATGAAAGACTGATATTGCGGCCAAATGGACCTTAACTGAAAACCCTGATTTCTTTGTATGCAACAGGTAATCCAGGATGACTACAAGTGGCACTGAATCAGGCAAAAGGGAGCGACGACAACATCAATGGAAGAATCCCTTCCATTTCTGCAGGTAAGTAACATATGTTGATATCGTTCTATTATTCAGTAATGCCTGCTGTATTTGCGCAGAGCAGGAGGATTCTAACCCTGTGAACCATTCAGGAGTCACATCCTGAGGCAGAGAACATCTAGGTTGGGATGAACCACACAACCTGCATCCTGTGACAGGAGATGAGGAACTGCAGGGAGCTTGAACAACAGTTGGACACACAGATGAGGCACGTATGAGTACCAAGCAGGTCTCAGCCAGGTCGGCACCATAAGGATAATCCTGGCCCTGTTCTCTCTGATCTTGATTGTCACCCTTAAGTATCAGTGGCATTGGAGGAAACATATTAAACAGACCTTTCTTCCAAGATGGAATAAAAGACGTCTCCCAAGGAGTGGAGGACCAGACCCCTCTTGAGCAGAAAAGAGGACACTCCCTGTTCATGGGTTGGTGAAGATCCACCTCTCGCAGTCCCCATCTTTTGAATAGACTGTGGAGAACATGGGTGCCTAGCTCCCATTTGCAATCCTGTGAGAAGTGTCTGCTGAGGACACTGACTGTGGTGTTCTGAATACCTGGGAGGTAGACTGCTGAAATTTGGATTTGATGAGCTATGCACCAATTGTATAGTTTCATCACTTCAGCACTCAGAGGGGGGATCCCGTTCCTCCCTGCTTGTTGATATAGAATATGCAGAATACATTGTCCGTCATGATGCTGATTGATTTACCCCTCATAAGGGGTAGGAAATGAAGGCAAGTGTTCCTGACAGCCCTGAGCTCCAAAAAATTGATGCAGAGACTGGTTTCTTCAGTTGTCCATCTGCCCTGAGTCGTGAGGGTATTGAGGTGGTCTCCCCATCCCAACAGTGATGCGTCTGTTGTTAAAATCACTGATGGGGCTGGATGACAGAAAGGAATGCCTGCACACAGGGTCGTTCCTAGGGAGGTAGATTTTTTAAAAATGTAATTACACATTTGCAACACTGAGAGCCCATGTCTCAGAAACTGGGTGGCTCTTGGAGGGCCTGGTGCTGGGGGACCCCAGGACCCTCCAGCATGGAGGAGGGGCTCTAAGATCTGTTTTCTCTTGGGGATTGGGAGGGGGGGGGTGGAAAAGCAGATGGTTGGAGGACCCCAGTCCTGGTGGGTGGTGGAGAGAGCTCAGCTGTGGGACCCCAGGTCCTGGTGCTGCAGGGAGGAGACCCCAAGGCTGGAGAGCTGAAAGGCAAGGAGGACCCTGAGGCACGGGGGTGATAAAGGCCCTGGAAGTGGCATTGGAGGACTCCACCCAGTGCTGGGAGGGGGAGAAAAGGCAGTGGAAGGGGGAGGTATAGGGCACTGGGGGGACAGGCAAGCGACAATGGAGACTACTGGCTGGCACTCACCTGTACTAGGGGTGAGGGGGCCCTCTGTGTTGGTGGAGGGTCCCGCTGGAAATGGGGCCGGGTTGCTCGCTGTTGCTGCTGCAGAGACTGAGCCCAAGCCTGGGGTGCTGAGGGCAAGAAATAAATGCATAGGGTGGTGAGTGTGGGGCACGGGCCCGACCCCTGCTGCTGTCGCCAGGACCCCTGCTAGCCTCCAGGCTACCCTGCCTCCCCACCCTCCTGAAGCGCAGGGCCCCCCAAAGTGCGGGGCCCAGGGCAGTTGCCCCGGTCTGCCCTATGGACAGGATGGCTCTGTCTGAACAGATGTTGAGCTGAAATCAGGAAGTGAAATCAGGAAGGCCAAATCACACCTGGAGTTGCAGCTAGCAAGAGATGTTAAGAGTAACAAGAAGGGTCTCTTCAGGTGTGTTAGCAACAAGAAGAAAGTCATGGAAAGTGTGGGCCCCTTACTGAATGAGGGAGGCAACCTTGTGACAGAGGATGTGGAAAAAGCTAATGTACTCAATCCTTTTTTTGCTTCTGTCTTCACGAACAAGGTCAGCTCCCAGACTACTGCACTGGGCAGCACAGCATGGGGAGAAGGTGACCAGCCCTCTGTGGAGAAAGAAGTGGCTGGGGACTATTTAGAAAAGCTGGACGAACACAAATCCATGGGGCCAGATGCGTTGCATCCGAGAGTGCTAAAGGAGTTGGCAGATGTGATTGCAGAGCCATTGGCCATTATCTTTCAAAACTCACGGTGATTGGGGGAGGTCCCAGATGACTGGAAAAAGACTAATGTAGTGCCCATCTTTAAAAAAGGGAAGAAGGAGGATCCTGGGAACTACAGGCCAGTCAGCCTCACCTCAGTCCCTGGAAAAATCATGGAGCAGGTCCTCAAGGAATCAATTCTGAAGCACTCAGAGGAGAGGAAAGTGATCAGGAACAGTCAGCATGGATTCACCAAGGGCAAGTCATGCCTGACTAATCTAATTGCCTTCTACGATGAGATAACTGGCTCTGTGGATGAAGGGAAAGCAGTGGACATGTTGTTCCTTGACTTTAGCAAAGCTTTTGACACGGTCTCCCACAGTATTCTTGCCAGCAAGTTAAAGAAGTATGGGCTGGATGAATGGACTATAAGGTGGATAGAAAGCTGGCTAGATTGTTGGGCTCAGCGGGTAGTGATCAATGTCTCCATGTCTAGTTGGCAGCCGGTATCAAGTGGAGTGCCCCAGGGGTTGGTCCTAGGGCCGGTTTTGTTCAATATCTTCATAAATGATCTGGATGATGGTGTGGATTGCACCCTCAGCAAGTTTGCAGATGACACTAAACTGGGAGGAGTGGTAGATACACTGGAGGGTAGGGATAGGATACAGAGGGACCTAGACAAATTGGAGGATTGGGCCAAAAGAAATCTAGTGAGGTTCAAAAAGGACAAGTGCAGAGTCCTGCACTTAGGACGGAAGAATCCAATGCACCGCTTCAGACTAGGGACCGAATGGCCCGGCAGCAGTTCTGCAGAAAAGGACCTAGGGGTTACAATGGACGAGAAGTTGGATATGAGTCAACAGTGTGCCCTTGTTGCCAAGAAGGCCAATGGCATTTTGGAATGTATAAGTATGGGCATTGCCAGCAGATCGAGGGACGTGATCGTTCCCCTCTATTCGACACTGGTGAGGCCTCATCTGGAGTACTGTGTCCAGTTTTGGGCCCCACACTATAAGAAGGATGTGGAAAAATTGGAAAGAGTCCAGCAGAGGGCAACAAAAATGATTAGGAGTCTGGAACACATGACTTATGAGGAGAGGCTGAGGGAACTGGGGATGTTTAGTCTCCGGAAGAGAAGAATGAGGGGGGATTTGATAGCTGCTTTCAACTACCTGAAAGGGGGTTCCAAAGAGAATGGCTCTAGATTGTTCTCAGTGGTAGCAGATGACAGAACAAGGAGTAATGGTCTCAAGTTGCAGTGGGGGAGATTTAGGTTGGATATTAGGAAAAACTTTTTCACTAGGAGGGTGATGAAACACTGGAATGCATTACCTAGGGAGCTGGTGGAATCTCCTTCCCTAGAAGTTTTTAAGGTCAGGCTTGACAAAGCCGTGGCTGGGATGATTTAGTCGGGGATCAGTCCTGCTTTGAGGAGGGGGTTGGACTAGATGACCTCCTGAGGTCCTTTCCAACCCTGATATTCTATGATCGTTCCACCAGTCTAAGGAGTTTCCAAACGGTAGAGGAATTGTCACCTGTCTGTCCAACGTGTCTCTGACTAGAGAACAGGTCAACCCTGTAAGCAGTGGGGACCTAGCCTTGTTGACTGTTTATAAAGGTGCAAGCAGTCATATGTCCCAGGAGTTGAAGACAGTTATTGTGGTTTGAGGGTTACCCTGAATTACCTGTACGAGACCCGACAAGATTATGAATCTGCCCAAGGGAAAGTAGTCTTTGGCTGTCAACAAGTCCAAATTTGCATCTATGAACTGTGTTCTCTGTACAGGGGTTAGTGTGAACTTGTTTACATTCAGTTGTTGACCCAACTCCTGGAACAGAACAAGGGCCGCTTCGTAAGAACAGTCCTTGAGTAGCCAGTCATTGAGAATAGGAAGACTAGGATTGCTTCTTATTACAGAGGTCAGCAGCCACTACTGTCAGGACTTTTGAGAACACCCTTGGAGTTGAGGAAAGGCTGACAGGAAGCACTCAGTATTGGAAATGCTCCTGGCTTATAGCGAAGCATATGTATGTCTTGTGTGATAGGTGTATGGTTATATGGAAATGGGCATCTTGTTGGTTGAGGGCTGAGAACCAATCTCCATTATTTAGTGAAGGAATTATAGCTGCCAGAGTCACCATCCTGAACTTATGAGACTTTACAAACTTGTTTAGAAGTCTTAGATCTAAGATTGGTCTCCACCCTCTGTCTCTCTTTGGAATAAGGATATACTTTGATTCCTTGCCCTTGCGAGGAGGAGGAACTGACTCTATTTCTCCTAATCAAAGGAAAGAGTTCACTTCTTGTCTCTAAAGAAACTCATGAGAGGAGTCCTTGAAGAAGAACAGGGAAGGGAGGGAGACAGGTAAAATGTATGGTGCAGCCTGATGTTATGATCTCTATGACCCACCTGTCTGTAGTGATCTGCCTCTAAGCACATTGGAAATTGACAAGTCAGTCTTCAAAGATGGTCTAATGGGTGCAGCTTTAAATCCACAGGTGTGGGAAGATTCAATCCCCCCAGCCAACCCATCAAAACTATTGCTTTGAAGATGGCTGGGAGGTCATGGAGGGCAGATGGGCAGCTCTCTTTCTCTGAAATCTGTCTCTCTTTCTGGGGGGTTTGCTGCTTATATGGAACCCAGAAAACTGAGCAAGACACAAGCTCTGGGCAGTCTGTGACTTACTAAACATTTTCTTATTTGTAGGTGTAGATATATGTCCAGGGATTGTAAAATGCCCCTAAACCCTTTAAAGCATGTGAGCACTCAACCCTGGTTTTTGAGAACAGTTTACAAAACCATGGAAGGAAAAGTTTTTCACGGTGTTCTGTATTTCTCTCAGAAATCCCAAGAGGTGCAGCCATGGTGCCCTATGCATAACCACTACTATAGAGACAGACCTGACAGCAGTGTCCGCGGCATCTAAGGAAGCTTGAAGAGCAATTCTGGCCACCTATTGTCCCTCTGAGATGATGGATTGGAATTCCTCCCTATGTTCTTGTGGCCACTGGTCAACAACAGCTATGAATCCGCTATAATCTGTAAAATTATATGTGGCAGTGACCACCGGATAATTTGTGATCCTGAACTGCAAGGTTGCTGATGAACAGGCCTTTCTTCCAAAGAGATCCAGTCTTTCTGGTCCATTTCATATGTCCCAGTACACTTAGAGAAATGCGGCCTACCACATTCATTTACCGCATCCACCACCAGGGAGCTAGGTGGAGGGTGGGAGAACAAAAAAAATCAGAATCCTCAGGGGAACATAATACTTCTTATCTGCACATTTACACATGAGTAGAATAGTGGCAGGTGTTTGGACCACCATATTAGCCGGATTTCGTAGCACCTCATTGATGAGTAACGCCACCCTGGAGGGTGTTGCTGACTGCAAGATATCCAGCAGTTTGTGTTGTGAATCCTTGACCTCTTTGAAAGGAACCTGAAGAGTGTCAGCTACCCTTTTTATTAGGTTTTGACATTGCTGAAACTCATCAGCCATAGATCATGGTGGAGGCATAACCACCTTGTCTGGAGATAAGGATGAAATAGGTGTTTATTGGGTGGCCTCCTTATCTACCTTAGCTTCTTGCTCCTCAAACATCTCCTTCTGGGGGATGGGGGTGGGAGACTGATTGGGGAGGGGAGGAGAGGGCTGTACAACTCTGGCCTCCCTATGCAAATTGTTGTTGATAGGCAGCCCAGGGGTCCCAGTATGACCACTGGGGGGCCCATACAGAAGTGGAGGTGGCATGCAGGGTTGGTTCCACCACCTTAATAACTGAGCCCCATCTTTCCTATAACCTTCAGAGAATGGGTTCCTGAAGGCATATGCTGGAGAACCCTGAACAAAAATAGAGGAGACTGACTGGAAGGCCCATTCACTCTCCTCCATCTAATCCAAAGGAGGAACCCCTGCAGAAAATCGTGGAGAGTCCTGCGGTACTGGAGCAAGGTAGTCGAGAGACTGGCGTCTCGGTACCGAGAGATGTTGGGTTCCCACGAGGAGCAAGGATTTCAGTTAATCTGTTATTGAGAGGTCCTTAATATAGCTGAACCCCTGTGGTATCAAATAGAGGATCGGTACAGACACAGTAACTGAGGCCATGATCACTGAAGATACCACTGATGGTGGGCATATCAAAGTAGATGTCGATGTTGCTTGCTCGGTGCCGAATGCACGGGTACCGACAGCTGGACTAAATTTGACGTTACCAGTGCCGAGCATCTATGCTTGCCCTCCTTGCGGGTAGAAGGTACCCAACGCCTTACCAGAGCTGTGTCTGCGAGAGGAGCAAACCAATCCTCTCACTACTTCACTAACGAACTATAGCTTTAACTCTACTAGCAACTATCTATAAGAACTATCTTAACCACTATGAAATATTAGAAAAGCTGAGGCACGCTTAGCCTGGACAGGCGAAAGCTCCATCTCAGGCCGAGGCAGTTGAGAAGGACACAGAGGGCAGTTTGCCTGTGCTTCCCTATACAGCCTCGGTATCCCACACAAGGAGGCACAGGGAGCGTGCGGGGGCTAAGCGGACACTGTTAACTGAAACTGTCCAATCAAGAGCTCGAGCTGTGCACGTGCATCTGAAATGCACCACCCACGGGACACTACTCGAAGAAGAAGAAGAATTATTTCTTTCCACGCTGCCATTTCCCCCTCCAGCCCATTTTTCATTGAGCACTGCAAGCCAGTAAACAAACAACAGTGAAAATGATAAACAACAAAAATGAATAAAGCAACACTCTCCTTTGCCAAGGCATTTCACACGCCAACATTGGACCTAAAGGCAGAAAAATAAATTGACTAAGTCCTTCATATCGTGGGAGAACATTGTGGATGCTTTATCCATAACACATAGTACTTATCTATCACTTTAATAATGCTCTTGTGAAAATATAGTTAGTAGTGGTATTCACAGTTTGCAGCTGGAGATATTGAGTCATATGGTATGTCCTCACTGATGAGTTAACTTGGGTGCAAGTGGCCAAACTGCAAAGCCATATCAAGTTACTGGAGCTGCATTCATTTGTGCAAGGCGTTAAGACTTCTGGGGTCACATTCCAGAGTACTTAGTGTTTCAATCAGCTGAGCTAGTCTGTGTGGTCCTAGTGAATTGTGGGATAACTTGTTTGTACTTCTGGACACAGGGGAGAGAGGGGGAATTATTATAGGAAGGTTCTGGAGAACTATCAGCATGCAAGTGGTTTAGCCTGCAAAGTGGAGAGGTAAAGCAGCATTTGGGCTTTACCCCAAACAAGAGATCTGTGTGTGTGGATGTAGGCTGTTAGGGACAACACCCACATAAGAGCCCAGGTTAACTCTGCAGTGAAGACATACCCATAGTCAGAGGCAGATTTACAATGAAAACAGTGCCTTGGCACAGGGCCAACTACATGGGGCCCCAGGGCCAAGCAGCCCAGCACTGTCCAGCACCTCTGGAACCGCTGCAAGGGCAAAAGCTGTGGGGAGAGCAGGGAGGGAGCCGTGCTGGAGGCGCGGTGTGCGCTGTGCTCTCCCAGGCGGTGAGCCAGGCTCCTGCTGGCTCTTGGGACTCTTGCTGCAGGCTGGTGCTGGCGGCCCCATGCGCTACAGCAGGCAGCCAGGTGAGGGGCCAGCTGCGGGCATGCTGTAGGGGAGGTGTGTGCGTTCCCCTGGTGGGGCGTCCGTCCGCACCTGTCCTGCTGCCCTGCTCCTCTGGATGCCGGGCGGCACAGGTACAGTCCCTGGCGCACACTGCTGCTGGTGGCCCCTGGAAAAAAGCCTGGGGAAGGGAGCAGCAGGCCAGGGGGTCTCCGCTCTCACATGCTGCTGCCGCCACAGCTCCCTTTGGCAGTGAAAAGGAGCAGCGGCAAGGCAGGGATGCATCCATCAGCCAGTCAGGTAAGGTAACCCGGAGGCCGGGACTGGGACTGCCCCAGCCCCACACACATCTGGCCCACCCCTCTGCCCTCACTCCTGCACCCACCACAACCCCAGCACTGACTCCTACACCCCCCCCATTCACTCCTAGCCTCCTGACCTCTCTGACTCCTGCACCCCCCGACACCCAGCCCCCTCTACACCCTGTGCCCTGACTCCTGCACCTTCCCATCCCCATCCCCACCCCTGCCCTGAGCACCAAACGGGAGCTCCTGCACCCCCCCATCCCCACCTGCACCCCTCGCACCAAACAGAAGCTGCCCCAGGTAAGCTCTCCACACCCCAACCCTCTGCCCCAGCCCTGAGCCCCTCCCACACCCTAACTCCTGGCCAGACCCTGCACCCCAACCCTCAGCCCGCTCCTGCAACCTAACTCCCTCCCAGACCCCACACCCCAACCCTGAGCCTCCTCCCACATCCTAACTCCTGGCCAGAGCCTGCACCCCAACGTTTTTTTTATGTTTTTTTTTTATAAAGCGCTCTTATCCAAAGCACTTTGCAAGAGTTAGCTAACGGTACAAACAATATTTGGAAAGATCATTAAGTGGTCCGCCTCAACCCTTAGCAATTTTCAAGTGGTCTGTGAAAAAAAAACAATCAAGGTACCTCTCTTTATTTTCATTTACTTCCTATAACTTATAATACAGTAGGAGGATGAAGAAAAAAAGAATGAAAAACAGGGATGGGGGAGATAAGAGAGAATGTTCTTTTTCTTGGCTGGGTCCTGAGGGGGGGCCCCAAAAATGAAGCTGAGCACAGGGCCCCACTAACTCTAAATCCACCACTGCCTGTAGTGACCTTGCCCAAAGCCACAGAGCAAGTCAATGGCAGAGCTAAGACTCACACTCAGGATGCCCTGACACCCAGAATTGTGCTCAGTTCCTTGTCAGACATTGCCTCTCATACTAGAAATATACTTCTAGGTGTTTTTGGTCTGATAACACCCTTGACCTGTCAGTTTCTTTTTAGAGCTTCCTTTTAATCTTAAAATGCATTGGTTTGGTTTGGTTTTGCTTTAGTATTTTGTAAGGCTTCTGTCTATTTTTATTTTGAAAGTGTGAATAAACTTACTTGCTCTATAGTGGCTACAAATATGGGATATTAAAGATCCCCATGTAAGATCCTACAGATAAAATACACTAGTGCAGAGCCATCTGATTGCTTTCTCTTGAACACTCTGCTATTCCTAAAGAAGAGGAAAATAAACCCTCATATACACTGCAAACTGGCAATTTTGTTCACTTATTTTGAAGCAAGTTGACATGACCATACTACGTGTGCCAAAGACAAAAAGCTGAGTTCACAAACAGAGGGGCTAAGGTGCAAACAGGATGTAATATTAGATTCACAACACATCTAAAACTGAAAATTTTGCCATATGCTTTTCTGGCTCTGGTCCTACAAACCTGTACTATAGTTTAGAAGAATCAAAACTTTTACGAGTTGATGTTATAAAACGAGAATAACCAAAAAGCGTGCTGCGTTCAGAGTTCTGAAGTGTGATCAGTGCTAGCACTCAATTTAAGTAGCTTCTAACCTCTGCTCCTACTTTCTTAATAGCATCTTGTTCATTCCTAGTTCAATTTCTATTAATACAAGTCTGGACATCAACAAATGCTAGCTAAGTACTATCTTTTGCTATTCTGACAATAAAGAAAGGTAATACAAATTTCCTGTCTTAGTAAGAGTGAATCTATCAAGAACAGAAATCACAAGAGATGCAAGATTTACAAATACATTTCAGTGTTATTGAACACAGCAAGACATATTAGTGTACTTTCCCATTAAAGATCCTACCACCCTCTGGGCCATAAATAATATAATTCTATCCCATCAGAAACTGTAGCTTTATTCATTCTACAATATAGCATCTGATAACATAGTGTAATATATTGTAATGTAATACAAAACATTATAAAAAGAATAATCTATTAAGGTTTCTGTCATATGGCTGGGTAGTTTTATTAAGAGGTTCTAGCAACATAAACCGGGGTGACTGAGTAATTTCTTTGCCACTTGAAGCTAGAGATAAAATTGTTGTAATAAATACTTTGGATGTATAAAGTTTGTTACGGAGAAGTTAAATGAAGAAAGACTTGCTTCTTCCTGTGCCTTTGCTGGTCCACTCAGCTATACAAAATGACATTACTGAAATGGACTGAACTACTTCTGGATGGGAAGGGGGGAATCTTGGTTACAAGAGAGGCACTAGTATAATTTTTCGTAAATATCACAGATTTAAAATAGACTATCCTAAAAAATTATACTGTAATAACGGGTGCCACGGGAAAATGCACTGTCTGCTGGCACTACTATTAAGGGTGGCGAGTAAGGTCCTGTTCCACTGGTGTTTTTCATGATGTGCACATCTGTCCACCAACTGTCCTACACCTATTCCTCACAATTAACATATGCAACCGTGCAGTCATCAGATGACAATGTCTTTCAATGCACTAGCAACTTAGGCCACATGCAAACCCCTGACCTGGCAGTAAAGGAATCTTTATTGTAATATCAGTCCATTGAGACATCCAATCATTCTACAAAGTTCTTCAGAGCAATAGCATACCATAGTTTCAGTGGACATTAATTTTGGTATTCATTACTTTCTGTGAGAGGTGAATGACTCAACACTGGAAATGGCTTTGCAATGGCATTCAGTCCCTGTATAATGCTTATTCACTGCATGGTGTATATACTATGATAGCATACTTACCCCACAGAACAAATTAAGCAATAAGACATGACAGCCAGTTCATTTGTAGGCAATTTACTCACCACCTGAGGCATGCCACAAAGGCGTAAAGCCAAAGGCTGAGTAACTTTAATTATTCAATAAATGCAATAATCATCACACTGAAATACACAGCTTTGAGTATCTTATTACTACCATGAGATAGAATTTATATTTACAAGAAACCAGGTCTGTGCATTTAGAGAGCATTATCATGAACATGACATTACTGACAGGCAAAAAACAAACCAAAAAAAACAATATAGTTCTGAGGCTATTTTGTAAAAAAAAAAAAAAAAAGAATAAATAAAGATTTTATCTTGCACCTTTCCTTTCCCACCCATTGCTTGTGAAACCACAAATCTGCCCACAGACTTATGGGGCAGTGTCAGTTTCTTGCAAAAAACCGTCAGTCAGTCTATTTGGAGATTTAGTGACTGACCTGCATTGTTATGTTTAATCATTTTAGGGGAGATGGTGGTTACATCTTTGTCATTCTTACCAAATACTCATTAATCAATACTGATGTGTGAAAGCAACAAAGAATTAAGTTAAAGGAGAGCTCATTCGCTTATTTTTTTTAACAGCAGCAACTCATCCTATGCTAACAAAACTGAGTGAGGACACAGATGCCTTGCAATTGGTACATTTTATTTACTTAGCTGCTTTAAGTATAATGAGAAAAACAATTACATTGGGTAATAGGTCACTGAACCTAAACAAAGTCAAAATAAAGCTCACCTCTTCAATAACAAATGTGGCAGACAGCCTTTAATTGGCATTCAGTACACTAACATTTGACTCTCCTCATAAAGCTCACGGTGACTCTTTCTGCTATGACTTGTCACCTGTCAACCCTGAATAATCCAACTGCAGGCTCTTGTCCTACTACGAATAAATTGTTACACCTGGGAACATGGGCCAGGTAAGGTAGTATGTCATTATTAAGCATTGTCTACAGTGACCTGCACGCCCTAAGTGAGTGATCCAACAGGTCCCCGCTCTCATGGGAAACACTGGTTTGTGTTAGCAGGTTTGAATACAGGAAAATCATACATACAAGATGCAAACACAAGCATGTGTAATACAACAGATTCAGCATATTAATCACAAGATTGTATGTGCTACTATAAAACACCTAGTAGAGCATTCGGTGTCTGACAAAATCAGCTTCCCCATTTAATATGGTAGTTGAAATATCAACCATTTACTCCAGGTATCAGACACTTTGCTGACTTGCTTAACCAAGCCATAGGAACCCCCTAGCCAGCTACCTGAGCTCAACTACATTCGCTCAGAGAAGCCAATGTGGCTGAAAGATAAAGGATGAACAGAGGCACTCAGCAGTAGGAGAGACTGCCGGATCTAGTGGACCGCCACACAGAGCAAGAAATTCCTGCATTCTAATCCCACTGTTCACACCAATTCATCCTGTGGCTTTTGCCAAAGACACTTAAGTGTTCTGCTGTGATGCTTCCCCATCTGTAAAATGGTATGAATATCACTTGCCTAACTCATAGGCTGGTTGAGATAGGTAGTTGTTTGTAAAGTGATAAGCTTTTTAAGAGCTAAAATTCACACAAAACCCTGAGATGCATGGGAGCACAGCAGGCTTATTTTATATTTGAGCAACACAATAACATTTCTCCCGCAACATGAGGTTGGTGGAAACCCTAAGTTGTTCCCGACTTTTTACAGTGAATGAGCTTTAAAAACAAACAAACAAACAAACCTTCTTTCAAGAACCTATCTGCACTAGGCTTCATAACTTCAAAAATGTGCAAAAAAGAGAGAGAAGCACCACTGAGCACAGTGTATGAACACATGGGCAAACCACAAAGAAACAAAACCCACATCTAGATATATGTCAGCAGCCTGGCCTCTGCCATTTTCATTATATGTTAGAATGGCATTGCACCAAGCCCAAAACGATAAGGAGAGAGTAAAGATGGATTCTCTGATGTGGCTGCCATTTTTATCTTGTGCTAAACTAAAACACATTAGCAAAAAACAAACACCATGCCAAAATACATTTGCTTTTCACAGTTTGTATTAGAAAACAGATGATTCCTACAGAATAACCATGATGTCTATACAACTGATATTCCTGTGTCAAAAAGCCAGCTACTTGTGTTCTCATTTTAAAAGGAAAAATGCTTATCCTCTATTCTCGCATTTTCAAATTCTTCATTGTGAATCGTGTTTCTTAAGGTTACACTCTGTTTACTCTAATTATAATAATATGTTAATGAAAAAATTAAATTAAAAGACGTGAATCACAACAGCTGAGAGACACACCAGGATATGTTTCATAGGGCTATCAATGCACACCTTCAGGAGCTGAACCAATTCCTGGTAACATATTTTTGGTTAGTTTTGTAATGCAACATTTTGTTTGAGTGTCTATGATTTTGCTTATATAAATGACATGAGCTAAACATGTACCTATTTCCCTTAATTTTGGATTATTCTTTTCAGAACGTTAATACGGCACTAGGGCACAAGTCCTGCAAGTAGGGTTGCCAACCCTCCAGGATTGTCCTGTAGTCTCCAGGAATTAAAGATTAATCTTTAATTAAATATTACGTCATGTGATAGAACCTCCAGGCAGATGTCCAACCAAAATTGGAACCCTACCTGCAACTGGATCCATATAGTTTTCAAAAGGACCTAAGCTCCAGGATAGTACAAACATGTTTACGCAATTCCATACTTAAATTGCACAGGTAATTACCAAGTTATATGAAAACTGGAAAATTTTGCCACATATTTACTAGTTAGATGTCCAAATGATTATTTGTATGTGCAAATATCCAATTTACATGTGAGGTGGTGGTACCTGTCTATGAAAATTAGGTGTATGATTGCATATGTAAACTTCTGCCCCTCTGAAAATCTGGCCTTGGAGCATTGCATTTCTGGGTGACCACTGCTTTGTTTATATGATTGTGGTCACTTGACTTTTTGCTAAGAACATACCCAAAGCATGCAACGATCTCTGAGGTACAACCTGACTGCTTACCTATATATTCTCAATGCACTTATACCTAAAACTATGCCTTTTAAAGAAAATACACTGAGACCCTAAGCTAGTTGACAGAATCCATTAAAATTATTATTGAACAATCCCTAAATTTTACACTTAAATGGCTACGGTTCCTTAGATTTCAATTGCTGACTCTGTAAATTCTAACTTCATTCTGGTGAAATACTTTTAAAAACCCGTAGTTGTTCCTACAGTCCCAGCCTTAGCATGGCCATTAATCAGCATCACATAAATAGAGACTGTATCATAAATCAGATTGGGTCAAGCAGGTGTAAAAGGGAATCTCAGAGTACAAGACTGATTTTTTTAATTTTTTTTTTTTGTATTTTCCTGTGTATCTGGAAGTGCATGCACATGTGTAAGGAGACAGACAGACAGAGAGAGTGAAAGTTCAATTCAAAGACTGAAACCTTTCATTTCATCGTAATGGCAACCAACAGCCACTTCTCATTCCATTATTTTCTAACTTCCAGCTCTTCACATGTTCCAGTGTCTGAGGCAAACACTCAGCATGAAAGTATTTAGCGTATTCAGGATATTCAGATAAATTAGACTAGCTTGCAGCTTTACTAAGTCTTTAACCTGTGGTCACAATAAGGGAACACCAACAAGAAAGCAATAAATAAGCATTACGTTGAATCTGCCTTGAATCAGATATGAGGGGGAGGAAGTAAGAATAAAACCTTCTGCAATAATTTGAAGCTAGTTCCTAGATTTTCTAACTTGACCATGAGATTTGAACTCTTCTATGTTTCCTTCCTTATTCTTGAGGGAATTTAGTGCTGGTAGCCAGAGGAAGATTAGCGGTTTGTGGGGTCCTGGGCCACAGCAAGTGGGAGCCCTTTCCCACTCCTTCCGCCTGGAGTCCTCCGCCCGCCTCCACGCTCCTGCCAGGGAGTGGGGTCAGACCAAAGGGGCTTGCCCTGCCCCGCCTGCCCGACGCTGCTGCCAGGGAGTGGGGTTAGGGTGCGGAGGCTTCCCCCACCCCCCAGCAGGAGCGCCGGGCAGGTGGAGCAGGTTGGGGTGTGGGGGCGCCCGTTTTTCCAGGGGCCCCGCAATTGGCCGGGGCCCCTGGGCATGGGATTAGCGCAGTGGCTAATCTGCCACTGCTGGTAGCAGATACGAGATGGACAGCCCTGGAGAATGAAGTACTCAGAATAGAAAGTACCTGAAAAGAGACTATGCAACTATCCTTACTCTGCTCTGTGAATATGTCTTTACCCTGATATATAAGGAGCATACAGATCTAAGAGGTAGGTGGATAGTTTCACTTCCTTGCCCATTAAATCCTTGTCTTTTCTATTGATGCTGCCAAGGGATGTGAATTAGTGCCAACTAAGATGGCCATTACTGAAATGTTGACATATGTCCAGTAAGAATTGAATTGAGATCACTTAGGACTTTCAAAGAGTCCAACCACTGAACCAAACAGCTAGCAGAAGGTAGCAACTTTAGGTGATTAAAAAGTAGGAATATTGACGAACTGCAGCCCTAGAGGTGAAAGGCTCTGTATTCCTTTCCAATCCCTTGAGCTGGGCAGCCTCAAAACCCCTCAGACAGAGACAAACACCTACAAGATCTCTGTCAAGCTTTCTTACAACTACAATACCCACCTGCAGAAGTAAAGAAACAGATTGATAGAGCCAGAAGAGTTCCCAGAAGTTACCTACTACAGGACAGGCCTAACAAAGAAAATAACAGAACGCCACTAGCGGTCACCTTCAGCCCCCAACTAAAACCCCTCCAACGCATTATTAAGGATCTACAACCTATCCTAAAGGATGACCCAACACTCTCACAAGTCTTGGGAGACAGGCCAGTCCTTGCCTACAGACAGCCCCGCAACCTGAAGCAAATACTCACCAACAACCACATACCACACAACAGAACCACTAACCCAGGAACTTATCCTTGCAACAAAGCCCGTTGCCAATTGTGCCCACATATCTATTCAGGGGACACCATCACAGGGCCTAATAACATCAGCCACACTATCAGAGGCTCGTTCACCTGCACATCCACCAATGTGATATATGCCATCATGTGCCAGCAATGCCCCTCTGCCATGTACATTGGTCAAACTGGACAGTCTCTACGTAAAAGAATAAATGGACACAAATCAGATGTCAAGAATTATAACATTCATAAACCAGTCGGAGAACACTTCAATCTCTCTGGTCACGCAATCACAGACATGAAGGTCGCTATCTTAAAACAAAAAAACTTCAAATCCAGACTCCAGCGAGAAACTGCTGAATTGGAATTCATTTGCAAATTGGATACTATTAATTTAGGCTTAAATAGAGACTGGGAGTGGCTAAGTCATTATGCAAGGTAGCCTGTTTCCTCTTGTTTTTTCCTACCCCCCCCCCCGATGTTCTGGTTTAACTTGGATTTAAACTTGGAGAGTGGTCAGTTTAGATGAGCTATTACCAGCAGGAGAGTGAGTTTGTGTGTGTATGGGGGTGGGGGGGATGTGAGAAAACCTGGATTTGTGCAGGAAATAGCCCGACTTGATTATGTAAAGAGTTGTCACTTTGGATGGGCTAGCACCAGCAGGAGAGTGAATTTGGGGGGGGGGGGGGGTGGAGGGTGAGAAAACCTGGATTTGTGCTGGAAATGGCCCACCTGATGATCACTTTAGATAAGCTATTACCAGCAGGACAGTGGGGTGGGAGGAGGTATTGTTTCATATTCTCTGTGTATATATAAAGTCTGCTGCAGTTTCCACGGTATGCATCTGATGAAGTGAGCTGTAGCTCACGAAAGCTCATGCTCAAATAAATTGGTTAGTCTCTAAGGTGCCACAAGTACTCCTTTTCTTTTTGCGAATACAGACTAACACGGCTGTTACTCTGAAACCTGTCTAATGATCTAATAACTTAATGATCGGATTGATACCAGTCAGCAATGTGTTCTTGGGGAACGAGGGTGCAGTATCCAGCCTGTCTGACTCATGAAACACGCCCCCTCACTCCCGCCTCTGCTTGAACCAAAAGCAATCAATCAGAGAAAAGATTTGCAGAGAGCAACGAAGGGCAGATTGGAGACACAGCTAGACCCCTGCTGACTAGGCAAAGGCAACTCCCCTAGACCCAAAGATGGGACAGGGAGACATCTCCATTGGCATACAGAATAGAGAACAGAGATTCCCATGCAAGAACCACACTGAACTCTGGGACCAGAAAAGCCGGGAAGCACTGCATCATGGGGATCTCTGCTCCAGATGTTAATGAACCTATGCCTGCACACACCCAGCTCAGCAGTTATCAGACCAATTCTAGTAATGGATCCTTGATTGATATCCAAAATACTGAAGCAGCCTAATTTCATTGTGAGCTCCCTGGAAGAAGCACCACCCATAGCCAAGAGTGATCAGCTCCTATTGTCTAGCCTAAAGAAAACCCTGGAGTCATCAGTTTACCCATAAACAAATCTAGTGTTCTCCCTTGAACCATTTTTTCCCCAGACAAAACCCCCTGCCTATGTTCAAGTAAGTATTCTGATGCTTGGATCCAAACTATGCACCAGTTCCACTGGGACTCCATTTTCTCCTGACTGATCATGCTGGGGGCTCTACCTGTCTCCAGCACTCAGGACCCTGAGCTACCACCATCACCTGGGAACCCCGACCAGTTCAAGCCTCATGGAGTGGGTGAGATCCCTCCTTCTCTCTCTCTCTCTCACTCTGTTTTCTTTTCTACCTCAGGTATTAACCTTTAATAATGTAACTGTTATGTTGGTTTAGGCTCTCCTTGTGTAGTTATTATTATTCAATAAATAACTTTTATGGTTAAGCTGGTTGCTTCTGTCTCTCTCTGAACTTTACTCTTCTGTGTTTTTAGATTCCCCATTCACTCTGCAGCAATGCTTCTTTTCCCTAAGCTAAAGATCCCTGTAGCACCCAAAATACTGTGGGGTTTGCTTATCAAGTGGGTTACTACCAGTATAAGTGTAACGTGGAAGGGGGGATAGGGACATGCTGAACCTGTGGCATATAAGGGGGCAGCTTGAAAGTGCTGCTTGACCCAGCCCACTGAGTCCCGGAACATATGAGGGGGTCAGCTTGAGAGTGCTGATTGACCTGGTCCACTCAGACTTGCTCTGTTAGTGTGTGTGTGTGTGTTCATCTGATTCTGGGCTGGAGAAACCCAGCCCTGGGGAACCTAGATCCTGCAGGATAGCTCCACTGGGAGGGGACTTGCAGAAGGGAGAAGTAGAGCTCCACATAAATACACAAGTGACACAAGCAATGCATTGATAGAATTATAGAATCCTCCCCCCTAGAAGAGTAACCCTAATAAATGAGCGTACCCCAAAATAATGGGCACATCTGGTAACAGGATAGTTACAAATCAAACTAAATCTGCTTTGACCCACGTAGAGTGTGAAATGAATGCCCCTCAGAGTACTGAGAAGCAGATAGTAGTTTAATGGGAAACATGCACTACTTGATATTTAAGGGATTCACGCATTCTTAATATTGTGCTTTCTGATGAGTTATTTAGTTGACATTCAGTGTTGCTATAACTGTATCTAGCATTTTCCCCCTCCATCTTATTTCCTGTTACATGGCAAGCTCCCTGTCTTCCAACTGTGTGTATAATTTGTATTATAATTCAATGATTTTTTTCACAAGCCAAAAAGATTTTCAGCAAGCTCCAAAACATGTGTGTCAAGCTAGCACCTTTCCCGATCTCCTTTAAAAACACCTTCCACATGCTAAGTAAAGTCCAAACTCACATTTACTATCTAACAGTAAGACAACAATTTAGCTCAAGCTTTCGCCACAGGCTTGGCTGCTGCTCAGATCCCTTCCTTGGGTCTGCTCAGGCCACACCTTAGATCTTTTCCTTAGGAAAAATACACACCTACATTATTATATTCTTGTGGGTTAACAGCGCACCTGCCTCAAGGATTTAGAACCCTCTAACCCTTTTGTAGTCGGATCGAATGGGTGTCCTGTTCCAGGCAAACAATGCCAGCCTCCTACAGTATGTTTATTTAAAAGCATATCCAAAGAACTAGAAGTGGTGGGTGCAACACTAAAACAAGTGCACCAGGAAATAATAATATGAGACTAAAGACAGAGCTCCATAAATAAATGCACAGCTCAGCTCCCAAAATAGCTTGCATGACTGAACTAACCTCTCCCTCAGGAGGGTCACAGCCCAATGGCAATGCATTTGGAATCTAAACTGAAGCCAAAAAAAGAAAAACAAAAAAAAGACTGGAAGCAGTATTTAAATGGACACATTTCAAAGCTCTGTTTCCTACCAGTATTCCAACTGTAGCATGGATAGGGAGGTATAATAATCATGCTGAATAAGAACATTAATTACGTCTTAAAAAGGGATCATCTCTGAATTCTTCCCATAAACCCAATGCACAATGAAGGGGAATAATATAGCTCCGTATGGAAACAAAGACATATTTTTTCCCCACCCCAATTTGGGATGTCGCTTACATGACAGACTGCTCTGCACATCTCTCCCCACTCCCAGACTATTTTTCCTTTTGGTATCTACCACTGCTCCAACTTATTGTGCTTCTGACTGGGAGAGCAAGCTACAGTAAACAGACCTTTCTTTAACCAACATAGAATGCTATGCTATGAATCAACAAAGACACATTGCCAGAGCTATTACTATAGTCTTCTTTGTCTCAAAGTCTCACTTGTTTGCCTCCAGTATGCACGGGACCTCAGCTGCCTTAATCCTCCATATGCCCCTCACCCCGTTACATTGCAAGATGCCAATTCTTCATGCAAAAAGGCTGTCTGTGCACGTATGGCATTTTTTATAATTATGTATCCAATCTACCAGCTGTCAAACTCTACTTGACATTTTCAGTAGTGTCTTCAGTATAATCTATATCTATTTAAGTTCTTTCACTCTCTGCTATCCTTGCTTATTTTACATTTTATGAAAGCAGTTTCACTGTATACTCCTAACATAAAGCACTGTCCCTTTTTGTAGAAATCTATAGCAGTGGTTCCCAAACTTGTTCTGCCGCTTGTGCAGGGAAAGCCCCTGGCAGGCCAGGCCAGTTTGTTACCTGCTGCGTCCACAGGTTCAGCTGATCGCGGCTCCCAGTGGCCGCAGTTCGCTGCTCCAGGCCAATGGGAGCTGCTGGAAGCGGTGGCCAGTATGTCCCTCGGCCCGCACCACTTCCAGCAGCTCCCATTGGCCTGGAGCAGCGAACTGCGGCTACTGGGAGACGTGATCGGCCAAACCTGCAGACACGGCAGGTAAACAAACCGGCTCAGCCCAGCAGGGGCTTTCCCTGAACAAGCGGCGGAACAAGTTTGGGAACCACTGATCTATAGTATCCTTGGATAAGAAATAGAAAATATGGTAGCAGTACGTTCTCAATTACATGAGGAGGATAAATTACATACCATGTATTGACCCTCTTATAGATCATATAAATGTATTGAATCTGTAATCTGGGAGGCAGAGAACTAAAACAGTTCCCCATCTCCACAGGCATTTTAGTATCATTTTGGACTAATACCCACTATAAAAGAAGACTAAGGACATGACTACACTAGCGAGCTTACAGCAGAACAACTGTACCAATGCAACTCCATCACTGTAAGATCGCACATATAGCCAGCCACTATATGCCAGCGGGAGAAAACTCTCCCGTCGACATAGTAAAACCATCTCAATGAGCAGCAGTAGCTACATCGGCAGCTATGCCAGCGGGAGAGAAAAGACAACTCTTTCTTAGTTTGAAAATCATATGGAATAAAATTGGTTAAAAAATGAATTTATTAAAGCCTGGACAGTTTTTTCAGATTTTTATCTCCAGTTACTTAATGAGTGGAGAGAGGTGTTGTCCCCCAGGTATCTTTACTGGGCCCAGTCCTATTTAACATATTTATAAACAATCTAGAAAAAGGGGTAAACAGTGAGGTGGTAAAATTTGCAGATGATCTAAAACTACTCAAGATAGTTAAGCCCCAGGCAGACTGTGAAGAGCTACAAAAGGATCTCTCAAAGAACTGGGTGATGGCAACAAAATGGCAGATGAAATTTAATGTTAATAAATGCAAAGTAATGCACATTGGAAAACATAATCCTAACTATACATATACAATGATGGGGTCTAAATTAGCTGTTTCCACTCAAGAAAGAGATCTTGGAGTCATTGTGGATAGTTCTCTGAAATCATCCACTCAATGTGCAGCGGCAGTCAAAAAAGCGAACAGAATGTTGGGAATCATCAAGGAAGGGGTAGATAATAAGACAGAAAATATCATGTTGCCTCTATATAAATCCATGGTACGCCCACAGCTTGAATACTGTGTGCAGACATGGTCGCCCCATCTCAAAAAAGATATACTGGAATTGAAAAAGGTTCAGAATAGGGCAACAAAAATAATTAGGAGTATAGAATGCCTTCCGTATGAGAAGAGATTAATAAGACTGGGACTTTTCAGCTTGGAAAAGAGGCGACTAAGAGGGGATATGATAGAGGTCTATAAAATCATGAGTGGTATAGAGAAAGTAAATAAGGAAGTGTTATTTACTCCTTCTCATAATACAAGAACAAGGGGCCACCAAATGAAATTAATAGGTAGCAGGTTTAAAACAAACACAAGAAAGTATTATTTTTCACGCAATGTACTGTCAACCTCTGGAACTCCTTGCCAGAGGGTGTTGTGAAGGTCAATATTATAACGGAGTTCAAAAGGGAGCTAGATAGATTCATGGAAGATAGGTCCATCAATGGCTATTAGCCAGGATTGGCAGGAATGGTGTTTGCCTCTGTTTGCCAGAAGGTGGGATTGGGTGGCAGGGCATGGATCACTTGATGATAACCTGTCTGTTCATTCCCTTTGGGGCACCTGCCATTGGCCACTGTCAGAGGACAGGATACTGAGCTTGATGGACCTTTGGTCTGACCCAGTATGGCCGTTCTTATGTTCTTATACTCTTAATGTGTAGTTATTTTAAATACGTATTATATTTCTTATATGTCAATAATTAATTGTAAACTGCCTGATGCTTTCAGCTACCCATGACTATACTGATCACAGTCAGCTTCTTTCCAGTACCATTTGGTGAAGGGTCTGGAACCCATTTCACTCTTGCCCCAGCAGGTACTTCATCTTATTCCACTTCCCTTGGACCATGTCAGTTTTCTTCTCTCAGGAGATGCCCAATGGTAGTTGCCCCAATTTAATAAAATTTCTATTATGAAAAATATAAACAATGTTTATTTGGCACAAGGTAGAAGATAAAAAGTAAAATGACCAAAAAAATGTGAAGCAAGATGGCTGAAACTAGTCATGATGGAAGGCATAACAAGCAAGGTTCTCAGTTTAGTTAAACAGAACACTGGTAAAATTAACACAAGATCTTACATTTTACAGAATAGCAGGAAGGCGGTGGGGGTGGGGATGCAGAAAGACAGTCTCCCCCTTTCCCTAACCAGCATAGTTCCAGTATGTCTCTCTGGAAGTCAGAACATAAATTCTCATAATGTTGTTTTTCCTCCTTTTGGAAATATGGATAAATCTCATTTGTCTTATGCAGGCTACGGAACCTATGATGGCACAGCTATGCCAGCCTACTCCCTAGTGTAGACACAGAGTATGCCAACAGAAGGAGTTTTTCTGCCGGTGTGAGATCCCGCCTCCCCAAACAACATTAGTTGTATCAATAGAAGATAGCAGTGACAACCCTGAGGTTTTTGTTAACATAGCTATGGCAGTCAGGGGTGTGTTTTTCAAATTTTAGGTGTCGACCAAGCCTCAATTGGGTTCAACTGGACTTCATGTATAAATACACTGAGCAAAAATTAACCCATACTCTTTTCCCCTTAATAGAAAATTTCCCCAGTTTTTCACCATTATTTGAGTCAATGACTCAATATACTGTAAAACAAAGTATTTCTTTCTAAACAGCTGCTGTAACAAGTGGTTCATACTGAGGTTAGCTTCTGCCCCCTTACATCCCACCATTGTTCTAGTGTTTACCAGAATACTGATTTGCATTTAATAAGAGGTTTTCTTTTCACTGCCTAACTTTGAAACTTGAATGTTAGAAATATCAACTTATTATTATCATTTTCCTTCACACCTTTTGAAAGACAATGTCTTATCACATCCTTACTACCCAGTCACAGCACTCATTTTTTACAAACATCCAATAACAGGTTCAAATAATAACTTATTGGAAACTAAATATTAACACTATTATAGAACAACAAAATCATTTAGTGGTAACCATTAAACTAACTACGGCCTTTTAAAAATCCTAACAAACAAGCATGTAAACATGTGCAACAGGTAAAAAACGAACAAAACACTACCTGTTGGCAATTTTACAACTGTCTGGTGAATGACATTAAGAGGCACTGTCTTTTCAGTGTTTGGGTTTCATTCTTTACATTCAAGGCAGGAATTAACCTCCAGCACTATGATAAAATTTGTGAGGCTTTTTGTTTTGTTTAGATTACTTGAAGGGGATTATCTCTTTCTCTATTTTATATACAAAAACAGACTGGCATGCATGCCTAGAGAGAAAAGTGCATCCTTGACTATACTGGGGGGAAACTACAAATCGGTCCCCTAAGTTAGAAAAATAAAAATAAAATGGAGGCTACGTAACTCACCAAAACATCAATTTTAAAAAAAAATCAACTTACACTGCAAGAGTGTAATTACGACTTATCAGGTTACTTCACCTGCCTACCTCTCTGTAACCAAAGAATCAAGGCTTGCTTTTCAGCAGTGGTGGAACAATTATTCATTTCAACTAGTTATTTAATTGAAAAAGTAGCAGATGTGGTACTGAACAGCCACAAGCATTTTACAGTTTTCAATCCTATAGGTTTCCTCCTTGTCTTTTCTTCCTTTTCTCCTCATTTTTGCCCCCCCCCCAACTGGAAAAGAGCGGGCAAAAGGGAGAGAGAGATCGAGCATACACAAATGGGAAAAACCAAACCCAATTTTTGTTTTGTTTTTTAAACTGAAGCAAAAACGTTATTTTATGTGAAACTAAATAGGGTTTTTTTGTTCAATTTTGTCTCAAAAATGGGACAATTTTAAAAAGAAATGAAAATTTCCCTTGAAAATTTGTGTTTTAGTAGAGAAACTAAAATTTTTACCTGTTCCATATAACATAAGCCACCTAAGAGAATTACATTTTTAATTATTCAAAATGTTAAGCTGTATCATTCTTTGAAATGTGGTTCTGCTTCAAACAATGACTTTATTAGGGATCCACATTTAATCTCAATGGCTTTCCACCAAATTTGGTCAGCTTACAAGCTACCAGCCTGCAAACTCAACAGCGGATCTGAAAGTCCAGCTGGTTTTTTTTCCTGTCATGCATCACCACTAATAATAAAGATTCTGTAGGTCAAATTCTACTCTCACCACACTTGTTGAAACTCCACTGACAATGCACAGATACACACAATGTAGCGTTGGTCCCAGGATATTAGATAGACTAGGTGGATGAGGTAATATCGTCTATTGGACCAACTTCTGTTCGTGAGAGAGAAAAGCTTTTGAACTATATGTGGCTTGAAAACTTCTCTCTCACCAATAGAAGTTGGTCCAATAAATGATATTACCTCATCCACCTTGTCTCTCTAATGCACAGATATGGCACAGCAAAATTTGGCTCTGTACTTGGAACTGAGTTAATAATTTAGTTGATTTGTGAGCCAGAACAGAATCTAGCTCATACATCACATACACACATCAAAAAGGTGTAAACACTAAATTGACAGGAAACTCACCAAATTTGATTCAGTGTACAGCGTGAACTGACCCACTATTAATCTAAATAGTTTAGGATTTCATAGTCATGAAACAGGATGTTTCTGCCAATTGCATTTTTTGTACTTCATGTTGTCCTCAAAGCTGCTTGAATCCTTGCTTGTTCACATTTTCATTATCTCTGATTTAATTTCACACAGGGATAAAGGCTGGAATTATTAGACTGCCACTATTTCCAAGTTGCCAAGAATTGCACCTGCAAGTTGGTATTCTGGCACCCTCCCATACTCTGCAATTGTCTGCTGACATAACACCCAAGTTATTTCGTGTTTACTGTACATAACCAGTGTTACCAAGGGAGGAAATTCCAAGGCCAAGGTTTAACCTACCACAGTTGCAAGAACCCGCCAAAGAAAGAACATTTTTTTAAGCAGATGTTTTACATTGAACGTGTTTCCCTGAAAAGAGTTGCAATAGTCTTGAAAAATGTTTAACTCAAAGACCTATAACCCCTTGAGAGAATTTCTGTAAGGGTAAGCCATGCAAGGCTTCACGAGAAAGCCTTTTGATCTTAAGCATCGGAAACCCCAGTTTAAAAACAACAGTCTGCTAACTGCTTCTTAACCTGCAGTGGCCACAAATGAAAACTTGGGCTGACGCTCAAAAAAAGTGCCACTGCTCAGTAGTAGAGTACCAAACTTCATGCAACATTTACAGTAGGTTTTGAGCCAAAAGAACATTTCGGAAAATCAAAATGAGCTTTTAAAATAATCAGTACATTTCCAAAAACTTTCATTTGCCTCTCTCTCAAAATGTGCAGCCTACATCATAAAACAATGGACAAAAAAGAGAGAAAGAAAAGTTGACACAGCACATCAGTATGAACGGTCAGTCTGAAATGCTGGCGATAAATACAAAATACCCCTGCATTTCTTAGGGGTAGTGAAGTAAACTGTCTCATCCATAGATCTTTATTCTGCTCTCTTTCCTTTAAAATTCAGGTTTTTTCCAAGGGCTTGTCTACACTTAAAATGCTACAGCAGCACCACTGTAGCACTTCAGTGTAGACACCACGTATGCCGATTGAAGGGGTTCTCCCTTCGGCATAGGTAATCCACTTCCCCAAGAGGTGGTAGCTAAATTGATGGAAGAATTCTTCCATCAACCTAGCCCTATCTACACCGGGGGAAGAAGAGGGGGTAGGTCGGCGTAACTACATTGCTCAGAGATGTAGACTTTTCATAACCTGCAATGACGGTACCTGGGTTGACCTAACTTCTTTGTGTGGACCAGACCCAAGACTCAGCTGTTCTGGATTCAAACAGACTTATTATTAATTAAACCATAAAAAGCCAGCTAATTTTTCCTCATGTACTTTTATGGAAAATAAATTGCATAATTAGACTATTTCCTTCCTAAAATACAATTAACAAGATCGAGAGAGGAATCCTCTCCAGTGACTGACGCTAAATTAACCCCTAACTAAACCCTATGGATTTTACTGAACTAAACATAACAGCACCCAGCAACATTACTTTACTGTCATAAATTCTGCTTTAAAATATCCTCTTCTTTAGAAAAGATTAATCTTGAATTTGAGACTGAGGTTCTCTCTTATGACCAAGTTATTTTCAGTATTCAGTTTAAAACAACTACACTAACCTATCAGAGAGAACTCCAGCCCTTTCCTTTCCCTTTTAAAGGAGATAGGCCAGATTCTCAGTTAATATAAATCAAGGTAGCCCCCTGGGAGCTATGCTGATGTATGCCTCCTGAGAATCTGGAGAGTGGGAGGGGGAGATTAGGTTCTATGGCACACTTCATAGTATATGACATATATTTGCACAAAATAGAAGAATATGCAGAAAAATATGTTTCTAAAAAAAGGCAAACAAAGCATCTGATTGATTATATCTTGTGCTTTAAATCAGATGGTTTCTTTGGGGTGTGATGGGGAGGAATGAATGCATCACAAAATGCTGGAAAGCCACCACTATCTTTCTCAAAAAATTGTTTACAAAGACAAAGGAAGGGTGAACATTGTCAACTGATATCTTCCTCCTCCCACCCTTTACACCTCTCAGACCTACATCAATATCTTAATCCTTTTGTCCTTGATAGACAGCCAATAGCACCACAGAAATGAGAGAATGTCTCCTATACAGGCACTGTCAATGAACTCAATTGGGCAGCTGTATGTGGAGGTCACCATCACAAATTCAGTCTTGGAAATAAATTAGAAAAAAAAAAGTTTCCAGATGAGAGGGTTTTTTGAGACTTGAAGTAATCCAAGTTTATTTGGGGCCAGTATTGTATCCTGCAAGTTCCCCACGTATAATTAAGGCCTTTTCCATATTAGAACTGAAGATGTTTTAGCTGCAATTACATTATAAACAACACTGTTTAAACATGATAGCAGCGAACATGCTTTCAACCTTACAATTGGTCAGAGACTTGCAAGCAGTTTGAAGCCACACCATTTTATTTATTTTGATTTCTAACACTAAAAGGCACCCATCCAAAAGCTCTGGGTGTCCTGACATTACTTTAAAATAAGTTACAAATTTCATCATACAGTAAAACGTCAATTTGCCTCATCCCTGAACAAAACCAAGCTATAATCAAACAACAACAAAGCAAACCAATCTCTCATTATGCCTCAGATCCTCCCCTGTCCTTTCTAGCCCCGACCCTCCAAAAGCCTGGAAAAACAGATGGCCCTTCCAGTGTGCTCTGAAGGTCAACAGACTCACCATGTCTCTGAATAAAGAAAAGGTATACAATTTCTTTTATAGTGTTCCCAGATTAGGGAATAGGAGAACACAAGAAAAGCAGTACAAAGAATGCTACAGCTAGAAGATATATAAGCATTTTTACTGTGTTAAATAACCGAGATACCCAAGGAAAAAAGAATAAAGCAGTGAGCTTTTATTAATGCTATGAATTACAAATAATGAGTGAAAAGGAGATTAATTTAAAATCTTACATTACGATCCATAAAATGAGGAGGTGGCTTGATAACTCAGGGGATTGGTAATGGATAAGACTGTTTATTTGTCATGGCTGTCATAATTTATGAATTCATGATTTTCCTTCTTTGTAAAATGTGCCAATGTCTTTTGCGGGCAAGTAAGTGGGCGAGTGTACAGGTGAACGATTTTCTCCTGAGTCTGTTGGCTGGGTTCTGAACTCAGTTAGAACAGTGTAAACATGGCGAGTACACTGATTACAAATTAAGCTATTCCAGATGTTCACTGGTGTACCTGAGGTCCAAATTCACCTCTGTAAATACTAATAATGTACATAAACTTATGCTGAAAAGTGACTACTAATGACGTTATGGAGTGTCTCACTGATTCCAAAGCAAATTTGTTCAATTTACAAGTAAAAACATATTCTTCCCATTTGCCAACCCTGTCAATTAAACCTGGGATCTGACAGTCAAGTGTGAAGTTTCCTTCTCCTTAATTAGCACCTATAATTTTTTTTTTTGCAGGATTTATTCTTGCCCTCAGTTGCACCTGTTAAATACCATCATCTTCATATTATACCATGAATTACACCTGTATAATCCCATTATATTCAGCAGGGTCGCAGAGCTGTAATTGAGGGCAGAATTTGGCCCAGTACTGGATTTTGGTTAAGAATTCTTTTTATGAGACAAGAGAATGAATAGAACCCAGCTCACTCTCCCACAGCAGCTAACGAGAATAAAGCGTAGGTGTTAGTCACTAAATTAAGCAGATACGCACACGGAAGAGATCTGTTGAGTAAAAAGGCACCCTTTTTACATAGTGACTCAGAGTACAACATACTTGAAAAGAACAGCTGACCGAACTGCACAATAAGTGAAAATCATACAGGGACACAAAAGTCAAGGGCAGTGGATTTTCCATTGGTTTCAAACCATGGATTAACAAGGCAGTACAGAACCACCAGGCTAATGAAAGGAAATGGCAACAAATAGTACCTATAGCTGTAAGATAACAGCCTATTTTTAAAAAAACAAAGGTTAGATAAAGCTTGACCACAATCTGTTGCCAGGGCTCTCAATCCAGAACCTTTCATAAGTAACAAAGAAACTTCATCTAAAAGAATGTCCATTCACACGCTGTTCAGCACTTAAGAATATCCTCCCTGAGCATTACTGGTAAAATTAGTGTCTGTGTTGGAGCTATGAACCACAGTGCATCTGGGTCATTCAACCCATTCAGTCTCCCCCAATCCACCAAACCCAATGTCAACTGGCGCTCCCAAGCAGTTGTGGTGAATAGCGTGTATGGTAGCTGTGGAGACAAGAGACAATCTTTCTCCTGATGAATAAGTCCTAGAGAATTTAAAAAGCATAAGGTTTTTATGTTTGTTTTTTTAAATACCATCCTATATGAGTTAGTAGAGAATTATATCCAAGTGATAGTATTAGGGCAGACATTCAAATGAGTGGTCATCACCAAGGGGGATCATGCTACAGAATTCTATTAAAAACGAATTTGTATTAAAAACAAACAAACAGAGAGGTTATCGTTCTCTATTAAATTAATGAGGTTAAGAAAAATTGCTACCTAATCCTACCATATCCTATAAGGTTTTTCCATAAGGGTCAGAATGTGCACAGAACACTGCAACTGCAGAGTCCAGTTCTGGCCAACCTGATACACCCCAGTCAGGACCACTATAGTGTAGTATGGCTAGTTTACTGTTCAGCTTTAAGAAAAATCAGATGGAAGTATACAGAAACTTGAAGATACTGGGCCAAATCCTGCTCATCTTACTCATTCAGGAAGCCGCAGCATGTAAAGTGTGTGGGATTCTGGAACATGCTAGGTGGTTTTAATAGATTTTCTGGTGTAAATCAGGAGTAATGCCATTGTTGTCAATAGAGGAACACCAGTGTACGGGAAAGCAGCATCTGGCCTAGTTTGTAATACCATCTTTGCCTTGCAAATTATTTTATTGGACTAGTTTGGTAGCGAAACATTTATTTCCTGGATTTTGAATGAAACTGAACCTAGAAAAAGATTCTCCACCAGCTTTTTCAGGCCTCAGACTGTTTGGCCACCACCACTGTCAGTGATATCGCCACACTCTGGGATAGGGTGGTGTACCTACTGGTACAGAGTTCTCAGTGGAACAAGACAGCATGGTGGTTGGCCCAGAAAATACAAGTGGCTGGTTTTTGGTTTTGATGGTGAGAGATTTGTTTTTGTTTATCAATTGCTCAGTAATGGGAAGGCAGAATATGAGAAAACTAGACAACTAAAACTGCACAATATTTTGAATACAAGCTTACCATACTGTAACATTTTTACAGTAGGTCAAAATGGGGCCTAAAACATTCACTGTCTGTCTTTAACATTTATACTGTGTTACAAAAATACCAAAGACCTCTCAGAAAGCAGCATGACCTGAAATCATTTCAATGGTTTAATGCTTTTGATTAAATAGCACATCAGTATAATAATATCATAAATGTATATTGTTAAATCAACCTTAGATTTAATTTAGGCTAGACGGATTCTATGTGCATTATGGTAACATCACAAAGTGCTTTTTTCAGTAAATATGATAAAAATGAGATCAAGATGGGAATTTTTCTTTAACAGTTATAACTATTTTTTCATCTTTCATTTTTTCATGGAATTGACAGCTGGTGTATTGACAATGAGACATTTTACTCATCTTAAAGCACATGTGGAACCCAACCCATCAATTTGTTTTTAACATACAAAAAGATATGAAGATATGAACAATAATAAATTATTTTTATTGGTATAACCGCTGTGCCTAGGAGTCCTAGCCACAGACCGGGACCCCATTGTGCTAGGCACGGTACGAACACAGCACAAAAAGCCGGTCCTGCCCCAAAGAGCATCTTACAATTTAAATACAAGACCAGAGATAAGAGAGGGTTATAGACAGATGGGGAAATGCAAGGTAACAAGAAGACAATATTGGTCAGCATGGTAGGCAATGATCTGAGTGCACTAGCGGCTTAACCACTGTTAAGTTTATTATAGGCATCACGGCAGAGGAGATTTTTAAGGAGGGATTTGAAGGAGGACAATGAAGTAGCTTTGTGCATGTTTAAGGGGGAGCTCCTCAGCTCTACTGAAAAAATGACTTCTGTGATAGACCCAGGTCAGTTGGGTACAGCAGAGTAGCAGAAAGCAGATCTACTGGCCACTGGATTAACAGTTTTCTGTTCCCTGACTGACCAGAGCAGGGGCTGCTCCTGGCTAATGAGAACACCTGACTCCAATTAACCAGCAAAGAGTCAGGTGAGGCCATTAAGCTAATGTGACCACCTGACTCTAATTAAGGCCCCCTCTGATAGTATAAAAAGGCTCACTCCAGTCAGGCAAAGAGAAGCCAGAGGAGACGAAGTGTGGCTGAATGGCTGGTTAATGAATACCCTCAAGCCTGCCTTTAGTAAGGGAGCCCTGAGATAAGGGTGAAGAAGGGAGAAGCAGGAAAACTGTGGGGAAGTGGCCCAGGGAAATGTAGAGACTCTGGCAGTAAAAGGTTGGCTGCCAACAGCTGCTACCATTAGGGTCCCTGGGCTGGAACCTGTAGTAGAGGGTGGGCCCGGGTTCCCCCCAACCCATCACTACAGAAACACCTCCTGGGAGGGGAAAACAGGCCCCTGTCAGGACAGGAGGCTAAACTGTAGGAGCAACAGAGTCTGTGGGAATTCTCTCACGAACCTCCATTGCTGGCTTATGATGAAAAGGGCTCAGTAGACTGTATCCCTGGCCCTAGAGAGAGAAGGGCTAAGCAGTAAGCCTCTGAAGCTAGCATAAACCGCCTGGAAGTGCGGGACCCATGGGGACAAGGTCAGAGCTCTGCCACACTTTGTAAACATGGCTCCTGCTTACACAACTTGTCTTAGATTCACATCAGGTGACCTTACTGACAAAGTCTTTCTACTACCTTTCACGCCTTTTACCACTGGAGTAGAAGAATTTTTCTGGAGGAAACGCATCATATTAGAGAACATATTAATTGGCATGATGTCAAACATAAGTTTGAGTCAGTATTGACGAGGACAGGTGTGTTGAAAAATGCCTACGGTTAATGAGGAACAGCTTTTTCATTTTTACCCCTAACTGTCTTTGTCTACACTAAGGGCAAAATTATGTTGAACACTGTCAGTTACAATGTTTTCTAACACCTATTAATTGCAAACTGAGTATATTTCATCTGGAAATCACCCACATGAAATATCACCCACATGGCCCACTCTGCCATTTTTCAGAGTAGAAATGAGATTTTAAATATTTGTTTTATATTTTTAAATTGTGCTAAAGTGAGTTTTCAGTAAACTTCCAAGATTCCATCTTATGAGAAAAGAACAGCACACCCTGCTTACTGGCACATTACCAAAGCTGGCCCGAGGATTTGGCCCTATCCAAACTAAGAGAGCAGGGCTCTGAACAGATTTCTGTGACAGTCTCATCTAGAGGTATGAGGCAGGGCATTGCACCTGTTTCTACTTGAAGAAGGAACGTGAGCCCCATGTAGCCAGCTCCTGTGTCCACAACACAAATTACTAGAGCTGGTTGAAATATGGTAGCTATTTCCCACAAAGATTTAAACGTGAAAATTTTAGTTTTGTTTTTAAATCTTTTTTCCTACTTCCCCTCCCACTCTCTTTTTCAATGGAAAAGAGGGAGGAGAGGTTAAAAAAACCACACACACACAAATAAAATATTTTATTCCAGCTGACAAATTTTTTTCATTTTGCTAAAAAAAAAAAATGCATTTTTAATCCCTTTAAAAGAAACCATTTTTCCATTAAAAAGTTTTTGACCACCTCTCCAAAATATATTTAGGGTTTGATTCACCAGAGTGTTTATCCTGTCTGATGCTGGTACAAGTCCACTGAGCTCCACTGACAGCAGTTTTCAAAACTCAGTCCCTAGGCTGGTATCCAGGTTGGCAGTGGCAGAAACAGCAGCACGCTTCATCCTTGGGTAAGGGAAATAGCCATATTAACGCTCTAGTACGTTCCCAGCTGATCCACAACATAGCATGGATGGAGTCACCAGAATTTTAACATAGACCTCTCCCATAACAGCTCCACTGCTGTAAGGTTCAACAGTACGTGTAATCAAAAAAGAGGGGGCCAGAGTCTTTTTCTCTGAAGCTTCCCATTACAAAATAAAAGAGGGAACACTACCTTCATTTTCAACTGATCAAGCATCATCACAGGGTGTGTAATCTGGAAGATAGTGGCAGCGCTTCCAGAAAAGATTATTGGATGACTAAATTCAAGAGGTGGTGAGGAGGAGGGGGGGAAAGCCCACATGAGGGAAGAAATGAACCCTTACACCAGTACATTGAAATAAGCTCTTAGAAACCCATGTACGTCAATGTCGCAGTATTGACATTGCCAGTAGCAACTCCAAAGACAAAATCTACTGTGATTTTTTCCCCCCAAGATTTTAAAAATGGTAAAGGATGGTTGGTCTTCTGATTAAGTTAAAGGACTAGGAGTCGGGAGTTCTGGGTTCTGTTCCTGGCTCTGATTAAAAACTTCTTCTGGGACATTGCATAAATGACAGCCCCCTCTCTGCCTCAGTTTCCCCATCAATAAAACTGGAATAAGGACCTCCTTCATGGGGATGTTTGGCATCTTAATTCATTAAAGCATTTTGAGATTCTCTGATAGAAGGTGCAAAGCACAGCAAAGCAATAGTGCAACCTGTTAACTATTTTCTTTGTGTTATCCCATTATTGTGTGAGAATGTATGAAGAACAGTTTAGAGTTTCTCAGCTTTTTGTTCAGCAAGAATTAGGAATGCTGTCTTTGACAGATCACATGTGCATTAATATGGAAAACTTCTTGGCCTAGACATACTTCATTGTACCTGTAGTATGTAGTTCTATATTGTGTCACCTCACACCTGCTTATATGATGCTACATTGTTCATGTTTGTTTCACACTGAGTAAAGTTCTTTTCAAGAAGTAAGGCACACTATATTTTTGTAAAATATTTAAGTACTATAAATGGTTGAATTCATTTATTATGCTACTAGTATTTTAGATTAAAATACAAAATTCAGAGTCTCAATCTATTATGAAAGAGAGGTTTCCAAAGAGTATTTATGACATCTCTGGAATTGCTCCGCTTCCGCCTACATTCACAACAAGCCATCCTTCAAACAGCTCAGCTGGAATCATTGTGCTGAATGGTAAATCTTAGAGGACTAAGTCATGCAGCTACCTGGAAAGAAGAAGAATCCTTCATATTGTATTTATAAATGCTAAATGGCCCGGCAAACTACTCTGAGATTTCTCATGCTCAGCTCCTCATTTTCTCTTGCATGGTCATCTGTAGGACAGCTCTGGAAAACAAGGCAGCCATTTTCTCTTAAGCTGTTACACTCAGCAAACCAGATTGAAGTGCTTGATAAGCCGCTGTTCTCTTCCGAGCCTGCAGCAATCGGAGGGGAAAAACAACCAATCAACCACAAACAGGTAGCAACCACATCCATTTTTGTTCTTGCCTGATATGACTCAGACTCCACAGATGGGGACCAGGAGGAGGAGGGGTGAGGAAAGGGAGGCCTGGATACAAACAAATCAATATGCATGTCACTCCAGCATTATGTGATTTACTGATTTTACAGTTTATCCCCATAATACCTTAGCAGTTGAGCTTCCTTTTAACACTGTGTTAGCCTCACTTTCTTGTCTTTTGAAAAAAAATGTAACACTGTATAAATCGTCCAAAAAAGGCTCTTTACAAACATAATTTAAAGAAGCCTAAAAAAAAAAGCCTGGGTAAAGGTAAGGAAGCAAAATTGTTAAGATGTGCTCTAGACACACACATATATATGTATACATGTGGGTGACATTTTCAAAAGTGCCTAGGGATTTTCAGTGCCCAACTTGACACACCTTAAAGAGGCCTGATTTTCAAAAAGTGTTGTGCAGTCTGGCTCCTTTTAGAGAGCCCAAATTGGGCATCCAAAATCACTTGTCACTTTTGAACATTTAAGTAGTGTGTGTGTGTGTGTGTTTTTACATACACCCACACTCTAGGTGGGTGAGAAGTAATAATTTAGATTGCCTAACACTTTCCTTTATAAAAATTTTACTGACCATTTTTTTAAGAGCTGTAACATCTCCCTAGTTAGCAGCAGGACCTTGAAATTTGGCAGTGGAAGACCTGGAATCAGGAAGGTATCCTTTGCAGTCCCCACAGTAAATGTTAACCACGTTGTAAACTGCTGAAAAAGACGCCATTGCCCACTCGTGTTTTGCTTACTAGAGTTTACTAGAAGCTAGCTGCTAAATTCCCTCAACATTCCATCAGCACCATGCATGTACTGCCCTGGTTTCTTTCTTTAGCGTGCAAAGCACACAAAACTGCTTCAGAAAGGACACAGACAAAATGGATCCTCCTCCTCTTCAAAATGGACCCTTGTCATCCTCCTCTCCCTGCTACTTTCCCCCTTTGGTCTAACGAAAATACACTGGGTTTGGATCCAAGAGACAGTTAGTTCAAATCTCATTTCTTCTGTTGACTGGTAATAATTCTGGGTCCTACACAACCCTCATTAATGAGCAAGGCACTGTACTCCACTGAGAGGTTACTCAAATGGGAATAAAACCCTAAGAAAATCTTGCAGCCCCTCCCCCCCATCACTTAGCCATACTACCTCTCAGAAAGAATCTGCCAAATCTATGCACGTGGCTCTTGAGTTTGCAAAATGCATACATAACTCTCTGTTTCAGAGTTATGCATTTTTCTCTAGTGGCTGGTCCTCAGAAGATAACAGTCTAATCCTACTGCCAGCTATTATGGTTAACCTTTTAGGTCAAGTTTTAGAGGTCTGATGCAGTGCTGAAGGTGTAGGGTTTCCATCCTGCTGATAGCACATGGTGGGTGGGGATGTGGTATAGCTGCACATAATAAGAATTGCTTTTTCCCTTTATCTTTATATAAAAAGACCACTTAGGAAATTAGATACAAAAATCCAAATGATGTTGTTAAGAATGTAAAGCACTCAAATGTTAGGAAATTCAAGAATTAAGTTTGCCCACACAACCTCAATTTTGCGCCCTTTTGTGTATGCATTAGCAATCTTTAATTGCATGATGATACACTGCCCTCCCATCCTAGGAGATCGTTCAATTATATCCCAACATTCCTTTATATTGGATGAAGCCTGCTAGTTTAAGGATTTCCAGTACATCTTATTTTTTTGTGCCTGAAGAACAGTTCTCTGTAGCTCAAAAGCTTGCATCTTCCACCAACAAAAGTTGGTCCAATAAACGTTATTACCTCACCCACCTTGTCTCTCTCTTTAAAATGGAAAGTCAGCGTAAAAAAAGTGGGATGTCTATATTTCAAACACAAACACACAAATTCCATCACCCATTGTAAAAGTTATTGATACATAGCTGACTGCTACCACTAGTGAATGAAGACCGTTTTCACTACTGTAACTTTGGCTTTTTTTTGGGGTAAAAACATAAGCCTTCTCTATGACACAAATATACCTGCATCATGACACTTTTGGGGGGGAATACAGGAAAGTAGAGGTCTGAGCAGTGCAAAGTATTCTCACTCCACTATAATTTAAAATATGTAAAACCACAGTTCTAGCAATCATGTCATTGCATCACATGAAGGTGGCAACAAAAACAAACAAAAAAGATGCAAATAAAATCACCCACTTGTTTTTTATTCATCCCAGTAACACGAAATGGGCCAAAAATCAAAATAGCTTGTGCATTTTGACACCATGGTCTTAATACATGAAATCCTTGTGGTATGATGCCATTTTCACAAGTGAAGACTATGGGTAAGATCCTCACCCATGATCCAGAAAAGGCTTTACACTAGGTAAAAGGTCTGGAACAGTATGAAAGGGCATTAAAAGCCTGGATATCTCCAGTGCAGAAACTGTGGCGACAGCTGTAAGACTGCCTTCCAAGGACTCCTTTGCAGGCCCGAGTATAGGGAATCTGCTGCAGACAGGATTTGGGGCACAGGGTGATGGGTGCGTCTGCAGCATGCAACACTGCAGTGATTCCAGGCAGTGCTGCACTATGTGGCAGGCTGGGGAGGACAGGCCCCCACAGCTGTCTGTTACATCAAGATCCACGGAACAGTCCAAGATGGGAAGGGCACAAAGGTGGCTTTTTAAAGCCACCATAGCCCACCTCCCTTAGCTGTAAATTCTGTACCACACCTCTGGAAGGTGCAGCTTGGAATCTCACCCAATGAAGCAATAAAGAACCACTATTCTACAATGCACCAGTTTCAAAGCTGTTATAACCACACACCGGGCAATGGTAAGTATAACAAAGACATTCCCAAGTGGGAGGGGAGAATAAGAAAGCAGCATGAAGGGGGGAAGGGCAAGGTGGATCAATACAAAACAAAACAGTTACGGGATTCTGAGCACATCTGTATTTCAGGGTATTCCACTATATCTTCTTTAGTTACTCAGTATACGCAACCATGCATTTCCCCAGGTATATGTACACACCCCCAGATCCTTTGTTATTTTATATAATGCTATAGGAGAAGTCCCATTTTACTAGCACGTTTCACGTTTACAATTCCATTTTTGATATTCAAGAAGAAAGAGGGCTGTCTGCAATTATTCTAATCTTTACCCTGCCAAAGGTAAGGGAATACTGAAGTATTACACAGAATAGGGAAAATAAGTTTACAGTAACATTTCACCGGGGGGGGGGGGGGCACATTTTACTGTTACTGCTCTGTGCTGCACCAGAGTCCATTATAACAATATTAAATTTGTAGAAACTAAATTTAAGACTGCACATTCTATTTGTCAAATTATGGAGGTTAATTGGACTACTGGCAGTTCCTGTTTGTTGCCTCTAAATTAGCATCCTTTACTTCATGTTTCATTGCTATTTCCCTCCTAGATTTTTGTTGTGGCTGTTACAGTTTATGAGGTATTATTGATCTAAGCAGCTCACACTAGGTGTTATTCATGCAAAATGATGTACTTACTTGAGGTATAAAAATAAATGTGTTGTTATCTTTGAGTGCAAGATACTGTAAAGGTGTCATCTGCTCTGACCCTTTCATCCATGAGGATCCCTTTTGCAGGATCAGAGCTATAGAGAGTTACACCCAGCATATCAGGATAGTTCACCATGGCCCTGGGGTAGCATAACCCACTAACTCAATATATAACTAAAGATAAGGCAGCATTCTCTAAATCATATTCAGAAGAGACAGGAGAAAGAGAGAAGGAAAAAAAACAGTCCTTACTCCCACACCTGCAATCTATGCAACACACAAATCAGACTGGAAGTTAAGATACAAACAAAAAATGCTTTCAGTGTTGCCGGGAAGAATGATAGGAATGCATAACAGCTGCTGGGGATACCCATGTGTAATAATAAAACTCGCACCTCATATGGCCCAACTCACCTTTGCATCAGGTTGATTTTGGGAGAGGAATTGTGCCTTTCCATAGTGCTTCTTGCTCAATGTTTAATGGGCACCTGGGCACAATTCCCCATTCTACTTCTTTGGTGACCAACCAGCAACCCAGTTTTCCCCAAACCATCTTCTAGGCCAGGAATCAGCAACCTTTGGCACGCAGCCTGTCAGGGAAATCCGCTGGTGGGCCAGGATGGTTTGTTTACGTGCAGTGTTTGCAGGTTCGGCCGATCGCAGCTCCAACTGGCCGCAGTTCGCCGTCCCAGGCCAATGGGGGCTGTGAGAAGCGGCACAGGCCGAGGGATGTGCTGACCGACATATCCCACAGCCCCCATTGGCCTGGAATGGTGAACCACAGCCAGTGGGAGCTGCAATCGGCCAAAGCTGCGGACGCTGCAGGTAAACAAACTGTCCCAGACCGCCGGCGGATTTCCCTGACAGGCCGTGTGCCAAAGGTTGCCGATCCCTGTTCTAGGCCCTGGCAAACAGCCTGCTTGACCCCCTAATTATTCCACAGAGGGAACCAGGAAATCCATGCTGGATGCTTCTGCTTTTCCTTTAAACCTTGCTCAGACTGAGATGCCCCCACTTCAGTGGGGTTTTCCCCAATACACTATATTGCATTCTAGGATATCTCAGGATCAGAGCAAGGTTTCAAGAACTAGCAGTAGTGCCACCGAGCAGGAAATTCCCAGGTTCTTCTGCAAAATACATTACCCAAATTCTGAGGAAGGGGAAAGTAGGTCTACTAACTGGCCCCTTCAAACAAACCAAACCAGACTGGCTAAAATGGAACTGTAGTCTGCCTCTCCATGCCCCCAGGGAGCTAAAAATGGAGCACACCAGCCAAGGTGCTCCTGAAGATGTTAGTGGTTTCGGTGGATAGAAAGACAAAGGTCCTCTCTTCGGAAGATACTATGAGGTAAGCGTGGAACTTGAGCCTGCTGGGAACTGTGTACAGAAGCAGGGGCTGGTCTTGGCCCAAGCTTCATCAAAGGTCACCAAAACAAAGGCTCACACAAAAATTGAAACCCACCATCTTTTTTGAGGGTTCAGATTTTGTGGTGAAAGTTCAGCACAGCTCTAGTCAGAACCTGCTATACTAGCAGGAGCTTGAGGTCTTGTAAGCAGGTGTGAGGAATCAGGAAATAAGATTGAGAAGAGATCCTTACTGGTAGTTTGTTGTAGGGTGTCTTTCCTCCGACATATTGCTGGAGCCAAAAGGTTTTTATTCAGCATAATAAATTGAATTGAGATAAATCTGCATACATTGTACTATCAACAACAGTGCAGTGAAGGAGCCAAAGTAAAGATGTAAAGTAAAGATAATTTTGTGATATCCAGGTCACAGCAGATCAGCCATTTGAGGATATGCAACGGGCAGAGAGGACAAGTGCCCCCTCTCACAATTGCAGTTATTTCAATGCAAACCTTCCCCCTCCCCCACACAGTAGAAAGAGAATTTAGTGTTCAAGAATTAATACTGACACCCCTTCCTATACTGATAATACAGCTTAGTGCTCTAAAATATTTAATTCTAGACTATTATTTGCAATTCACCATTAAGGATTAAAACAAAAACAAAAATAGGGCAGAGCAGATACGGTAATAAAAGGGTGACATTTTTAAGGTGTTTGAAAGTACATGCCCTTTGCTGAGATTTCACCAGGACAGTTTAGCTAGGGTAAAATGCAATGAGGCTTTGCAAGAAAAAAGCCTCACCATCATGAAGACTAAATATTATGGAAAATTGGGTGTACTAATTCCATGATTCAGCTGCCACAGAATCCACCCCCACTGCAGAACTGTGCTCTGAAGTCTGAGCTTGCATTTAAAAAATTGTTATCTTATGTTTGGGAAGTTTATCTTCAGTTCATATTTGGAAGAGTTAATATATGCAGTGCTGTCTTCCAGAGTCTGCAGGTTCAGAAAAAATAACTCTAAGAGAGGGATAAAGTCCCATGAACCTCATGGGATATTAATGCTGCCACTGAATATAACATCAGGATTCTGACTCAAATATTCTGAGTTAACTAAGACTGCATCTAACTGGCATATATAAACATACGTGTTTGTAAGCAAAAACAAACGTTCCACAATAATAGTACCATACAGTCTATTTCTTATGGTACATGAACAGATATAACTTGTTGGCCAAGTTCATTAGCAATGGAAACCTGGAGTTAATCAGCTTAGTTTTCACCCTGCAGTTACAGGGAATAAATAATTAAAGATTATTTTAGAAGGTGAGAAAACTTTATTTATATTTATATATTTATAAACTCTTCTTAGGTTGCCACACTAACAAAAACAAAGGCATTCAGAGAGCTGTTAAGATAATAACAACAAAATTGGGCTCTAATGATCTGTCAGATGTTGGTTAGGGTAGTTGTTTTAAGATCTGGCAAAAAAGATGGGAAAATCTCTATAGGCCACCTATCCAAAGTGTTAGATATAAGAGAAATCAGAAATGTTCATGAAAATACTCCTTAGAGTGGTAATTCACAAAGATCCTGATTCTGATAGATTCTAATGCCACAAGGAACCACTATGATCATTTCATCTGGCCTGGTATCCTTCCACTGCCTGTATAAGTAATACAGAATCAGCCCCTACATGATCATAAAATGTATTCTATACCTAATATTTAAATAGGGCACCTGAGTCTCTGTTGCTTTGTATTTTGTATAGTCATTTACAAGTGCCAAGAGTGAGTATAAAATGCTGATTCTGCAGTGTTTTAACACCACTTTATACTGGTTTTGAACAGGTATAAATGACTGTGCAACGTCGTGGAGAATCAGGCCCCAGATACGTAAGCCCAGAGCAATTCTTGAATTTGTTTTTGTTAAAATGGAAAACAGGATGTAGTGAGAAATAGAAATAGTGACCATAATCTGATTAGGTGTGTAATTAAGACTAAACTGTGAGATCAATAAAGGGAAAGATAAGGAAGTTATTTTTCAGCACAGTATGTTGAGGGGAATATAGGAAATCTGGTGGAAATTTAATGGCATAAAGTAACAGATGGCAGACACCCACATGACATGAAATATGTTTGAAGATTATTGGCTGAACAGCATGATTAAGAATATATGCTATCTAGCAAAATACTATGGGTCAAATTATGATGTACAGAGTTAGGTCTTAAAAATACTATCTTCAAATTTAGACAACACACTTTTTAAAAAAAAGAGACAAGCTCAGACAAATGGGAGAAATTTAAAAGGAAAGCAACACAAATGACTAAGCTTTGGGAAGTAAGGAAAAGGGAAATTTGAGAGAACAGAGCATGTTTTGGCTAAATAAAAGACTAAGGGGAAACACAACTGTCTACAAATATGCCACAGGGGCCAATTAGATACATTAATCAGCAAAGATGGAACAAGAAATAATGGGCTCAGTACAGAGAAGAAAATTTGGGTTATCTATTAGGAAACACGTTGTAAGAACAGTTAGACAACAGAACAAGCTACCAAGGGAAGTGATAGAAACACCATCACGTTGGGTACCTAAAGCCTGCCAGGAATGATTTAGGGATAGTTAGATCAATCCTGCCATGAAGAAAGGGGACAGATTAGATGATCCATGGTATATCTTTTCCAATCCAAATGATACTATGGTGGATACACTTCAGCAGAAACTCTTCTGGAAGCTACTCCTTCCTATACAGTTATACTACACTAGGATAAGGTCCTCACACTCAAGTGGTACATTTGCCAGGCCCAATTGGATAATACCAGGCTTGCTGTACCAGTCTTTGCTGAGCCACTTGGTGTGATCCTGTCCCCCCTATCTGCCAACAATTAATAAATCCATGTGTGGAACTCCTTAAGCCTCAGTAAAATAAAACACTTAAAAAAAAAAACCCAGAAACTTTATGCAGACTTTACCAATTCCAAAGGAGATGGGAACCGGTAATACACAGTTAAGTGGAGTAGACACAAGCCCAGGTTATCAATGTGGAATGACCATTAGCTGTTTATTTGTTTAGACTTATTTAAAATGTCTCCTCTTGTTGCACACACAACATTTATTAAGAAATCACTATACAGTTAGACTAATATTTAAATTAAAATCCTTCCCTTAAGAAAAATCCTTCAATTAAAGCTTTCCACCACTCCTTCTCTTCCACTTTGCCCTCCAACCCAGGAATAGAGAATAGCAAAACTTTGCAGTGTGACCTGAAGGTCAGCAAATTTCTAGCTCTGATACACCAACAAGGTAAATTATTTCCAAAGGAAGGGGCCTCTCATGACAAAGCCTTGCCTCAGTCCCCCACCAATGTAAACTAGGGGACTGGTAGCCTGAGCACCTCAGCTGATATCAGTTACCACTGTGTCACACAAAGTAGTCTCCGAAGTAATCAGGAACCAAACCGCTTAGGGCAGTAGGTTAAAAACAACACCTTAGATTGCAACAGAAATGAAATGGAAGCCACTATGGAGCACAGATGTCACATGCTCCCTGTAAGAAACACCCCTTAAATGAGAAGCTGCCAACTGGAGTTTCTCTGAGTGATCTTAAGGTGAAGCCCCATGGAGAAGTAATTGTCATCTCCAGATTGGATTACTGCAAAGGCAGGGATAATAACTACAGTTAGGAAACAAGTGGATGCTGGGCCATCATAAAACAGCTTGGAAACAGAAGAAGAGAAAGCCAAAATGATGCTGACTTCAAAGCAGCTTTGGAAAGGGCATTGACCTTTGACTGGCTAAGAAAGCAAGCAAGCAAGAACCCCTGTTGTACCCTATATCAGGAGAGGGGAAAGAGTTCTTGGATTTAGGCCCTGTTAATATGAAATAGGAACTGATAGTAAAGCTACCTTCTATCAGGCAGCCTGGACTGATAGTACCCACTTGTGTATTTGAAAACTTGTGCTGTGTGTTTCTCCTTGGAGCTCCACTAAATTCCCTTTGTTCATGTACAAAACATCTTGGTTTAAGGAGTCTTAAACCAAACACCCACATTCTGTCAGAGAGAGTAGAAGCTCCCTCAGTTAAGAAAGTCAGCTATGGTCAGAGATCACCCCATACTTACTCAAAGGATGGAGCAGACATCAATAGACTTCTTGGCATCCATCCATAGTACAATTTCCTACAGCTATTACACTGATGATTCAAATCTAATTTTAACAAGCAAGCAAGCCTTCTGCTGTCAGCAACCATTGTTCCAAGACAGAAGAAAAATACGTGAAACACATTTTCATGCCTTTCCACACCTATATTTTTATATTGTTTTGTATTCTTGGGGAGGGGCACAGGAAGGGGAAAAAAAGAGAATTTTTCCCCTTGTGGAGAGAAGCTAGCAATTTTAGCACTAACCAACACATAAATCGTTTTAAATTCGTCCCCCGAATCTTTGTATAAGAGGTGGTGCTGTCTAATTTCAGAATTAAATCTTTAAAGCACAATGCTGTCCTAAAATTTTCACTGAAGAAAGTACAGAGAAGCAACAGGTTGCTATGACAATGGATCAGATTCCAGAAATGTTTCCCCTATCTGAGGAATTAAGAGTCTTTTAATTAAATCATACAAAGCCAACATGTTCTTAACATCCATTAGTCAAATTTAGTTCTAAATGGGAGGCTCTCATCCAGCTTTCAAACAAACAAACAAAAACAGAACGTGCACATCTTCTCTTTCCTGTTGAGTTTGTGCACATCAGGGCAAACACAATGGGCCATGATGCTAAGCTGCAAAGAAACAATCAATCTACATGACCACACATTGTCACATGAGATGGGTTTGTCAGACATGTTTCTGAGCCCAGATACGAGACAGACCAATAGGTTCTTTTCTTTTTTGGTTTTGACCATAGAAGAGAATAGCCTATGTCTTTATGCCAACAAAAAAAGTTTATATACAGTATTTATGGACAAAATAGGAACCGAATGATCATATGGCAAAAGGCAAAGTCAAATCTATTGTATACCAACCTGATCATAAAGAACTAATAGGCATGGAGTGGTCATTAATCATCATCAGTTTTGGAGATTACTCAACAAAAATACTATACACGTGGCCTGGGATTCTGTCTATACTCAGGGATAATAAGATGAAGTGGACAAACCTTTCTGACAACATCTATATGATTAGCCAAATTTGCTCTCAGTTGCAACAAAAATCAAGTCAGCCATGTGGCACTTCCTGTTTATCTGTGGCATTTTTTAAAAAAAAGATTAAGCTAAATAGAGATGTCATTAAAACAAATGACATCCTGTGGTATTGATGCGATGAATTCCTATATTTAGAAGGCATACTGCAGTGAGGTATTTATACCTTGCCATGGCAAATGTTTACTTTTTAATGGAATCCACTGTACATTTAACTGCAAAACAGGTATAGAAAATACTACTTATGTCAACATTGCCTGGTTAATCACTCATCTAAAAAACACAACGACATTGTCCAAAGCTAAGCAATGTCCACATTTGTGAATGGAGCTGTTAAAACATGAGAAATCAAGTGCTGTGTGTCTTCTCAGATGGACCTTGAGAACATCTGAGAGGTATTTAATCTGATCTCCTTTGTAAACTTGAATAGGTTCATATTCAATAGATTCTCCATCTAAAAAACCCTCAAATTTTTTCACTCTCTCCTCCCCTCAAGCGCCAAAGGATTTTTTTTAAAAGCAGTAGCATTAATTAAATGTTGTATTAGAAGTGTCTGCAACATTACCAGACAACTTCCACAGTAAATAAAGACTGAGAGAACAATTCTGTAATTCTGGAAACAATAAAATGTAGTTTGTTCGGTTTGTATTTCCAAATTCTCTCTATAAAGAAATAGCACCAAGCATTCAAATAGTTACTCACATGGGCATATATTAAGGGGGGGGGAGAGACTCTCACCTAACGACATATTAAAATGTCATATCTGCCATGGGATGCTTCAAGAGAAACACTTGATAAATCCTGCGTTCCAAGAGGTAGCTCTGCAACATTCCCTGCCATGTTACCAAACTTGGTTCTCAACTTACATATAGTACTTACAACACCGTAGTTCTCACATATCCTGTTACCAAAATAAGCTATCGCCCCAGCTCAAGAATATATACTTATACAAATACATCTACCCTGAATCAGAGACCTTTGCATATTTTAAGGCCAGAAGGGACTATTGTAATCTGACCTCCTGCATAACACAGGCCATAGAATTCTACCCAGTGGTTCCTGCATTTAGCCCATAGCTTCTGGTTGAACAAAGTATAACTTTTAGAAAAATATCAAAACTTGATCTAAAGGCTTAAAGTGATACATCCCTAGAATAATTGTTCCAATAGTTAATTAACCTCAGTGGAAAAATTTGCCCTTCATTTCCAGTCTGAATTTGTCTAACTTCAATTTCCAGCCATGAGATCTTGTTATATCTTTGCCTTCAAGATTAAATAAACCTCTACTGTCAGAAATACTAACATAGGTATCCACAGATTGAAAGGTGATAAGGTAATTAGATTGAGCTTCATTGGTCATTCACTCAAAGACAGGTTCTCCAGAATAGTTCCTTCTTGAACTATATTCTGAATACTTTCCAATTTTTTTAAATTTAAAAAAAAAAAAAATCCCTGTTAAAGTATGGATACCACACCTGATACAGTATTCTAGCAGTAAAATCACCAGTGCTATATACACAGTCAATACTACCTCCCTACTCCTTACTCAATAGTCCCTGTTTATAGAACCAAAGATTGTATTACCTCTTTTAGCCACAGCTTTGCACTGGGAGCGTATCCACCATGACCTTGACTGTACCTTTATTATGCACAAATGACATAAAGACAAACAAAATTAGTAACGAAGGTTGGAAAAAAGCATGCTTTCAGGGCTTTTAACTAGGGCTGTCGATTAATCGCAGTTAATTCATGCGAGTAACTCAAAAAATTAATCACTTTTTAAAAAATTAATCACAGTTTTAATCACACTGTTAAACAACAGAATACCAATAGAAATTTATTGAATATTTTGGATGTTTTTCTACATTTTCATATATATTGTATTCTGTGTTGTAATTGAAATCAAAGTGTATATTATTTTTATTACAAATATTTGCACTGTAAAAACAAAAGAAACAGTATTTTTCAATTCACCTCATACAAGTATTTTTCAATTCAATAGTGCAATCTCTTTGTCATGAAATTGCAACTTACAAATGTAGATTTTTTTTGTTGTTACATAACTGCACTTAAAAACAAAACAATGTAAAACTTCAGAACCTACAAGTCCACTCAGTCCTACTTCTTGTTCAGCCAATTGCTAAGACAAACAAGTTTGTTTACATTTACAGAAGATAATGGTGCCCTCTTCTTATTTACAATGTCAAAAGAAAGTGAGAACAGACATTTGCATGGCACTATTGTAGCCGGCATTGCAAGGTATTTACGTGCGAAATATGCTAAATATTCGTATGCCACTTCATGAATGCCCAACATTCATGCTTCGGCCACCACTCCAGAGGACATGCTTCCATGCTCATGACGCTCATTAAAAAAATAATGTGTTAATTAAATTTGTGACTGCACTCCTTGGGGGAGAATTGTATGTCCCCTGCTCTGTTTTACCCACATTCTGCCATATATTTCATGTTATAGCAGTCTCGGAGGATGACCCAGCACATGTTGTTCATTTTAAGAACACTTTCACTGCAGATTTCACAAAACGCAAAGAAGGTACCAATGTGAGATTTCTAAAGATAGCTACAACACTCGACCCAAGGTTTAAGAATCTGAAGTTCCTACAAAATCTGGGAGGGTTAGTGTGGAGCATGTTTTCAGAAGTCTTAGAAGAGCAACACTCTGATGTGGAAACTACAGAACCCGAACCACCAACAAATAAAATCAACCTTCCGCTGGGTGGCATCTGACTCAGATAATGAAAGTGAACATGTGTCGGTCCGTACAGCTTTCGATTGTTATCGAGAAGAACCAGTCATCAGCATGGGCGCATGTCTCCTGTAATGGTGGTTGAAGCATGAAGGGACATAGTGCATCTGGCACATAAATATCTTGCCACACCAGCTACAACAGTGCCGTGAGAACTCCTGTTCTCACTTTCAGGTGTCATTGTAAACAAGAAGCAGGCAACATTATCTCCTGAAAATGTAAACTCGTTTGTCTGAGCAATTTCCTGAATAAGGAGTAGGACTGAGTGGACTTGCAGGCTCTAAAATTTTTACATTGTTTTATTTTTGTATGAAGATTTTTTTGTACATAATTCTACATTTGTAAGTTCAAATTTCACGTTAAAGAGATTGCACTACCGTACTTGTATTAGGTTAACTGAAAAATACTGTTTCTTCTGAGGGGTTTTCAGTGCAAATACTTGTAATCAAAAATAAATATAAAATGAGCACTGTAAACTTTGTATTCTGTGTTGTAATTAAAATCAATATATTTGAAAATGTAGAAAACATCCAAAATATTTAAATAAATGGTATTCTATTATTGTTTAATAGTGCGATTAATCATGCAGTTCATTTTTGTAATCGCTCAATTAATTTTTTATTTGCTTGACGGCCACCTTTAAACTATAATGGGGCTGAAAATACCAGGATAGAGGAATGCCATTCTGCTATTATCTTTATAATTTAGTTGGGGTTGGTCCTGCTTTGAGCAGGGGATTGGACTAGATGACCTCTTGAGGTCTCTTCCAACTCTAATCTTCTATGATAATTCATCATAACTGATGTGAAGTCGTTTGAGTTGGAGGTTGCTCCTTCAGTGTGCCTTTTGGATGACTCTCCTCATCTGCCTTCCAACTTTTTATCAGGGTTTCACAGGGCTCTGCCATTGGTCCCCTTCTCTTCTCCCTCTATCTCTGATCTCTGGGTAATCTCATCTGCAAAAACAAATTTAACTACTATTTCTACGCTAATAACTCACATATCTAGTTCTCTACCCCAGACCCATCTTCCCCTGCACAAACTAAAATTTCAGCCAGTCTCTGACATCTAGGGTGACCAGATGTCCCGATTTTACAGGGACAGTCCCGATTTTGGGGTCTTTTTCTTATATAGGCTCCTATTACCCCCCATCCCCTGTTCTGATTTTTCACATTTGCTGTCTGGTCACCTTACTGACATTTCCTCATGGCTGTCTAGGCTTTGGCTCAAGATAAACATGGCCAAAACAGAACACTTAATCTCCACCCCCATAAGCCCTCTCTCAATCATTGTGGACAACACCACCATTCTGTCATTCAGGCTCATAAAATGGCTGTCATCTTCAACTCTGACCTTTCTCTAGGTCCTCACATCCAGGTTATGTCTAAACCTTGCCAATTCTTTTTCCATAAACGTCTAAGATATGGCCTTTCTTATCCATTCACACAGCTAAGACTCTCGACCAAGCTCGCAATCTCAAATCTCGATTACTGAAACGTCATTCTCTTCGGCCTTGACAAACACAATCTTCCCTTGCTTATATACATTCAGAATACCACTCTCCTAGCCCCTCTCTTTGACCATGTTACCCCACTCCTTACATCCATCTGCTGGCTCCTCCTCCTCTGTCAAATAAAACAATCTACTTGCCTTCAAAGCCAAGACCTGTTATGGCCTAGCCCCTAATTTATCACATAACACTATCAAGATGTTGACTCACCTTTGATCGGCCAGTGATGCCAGTCTCCAATCACCCACGTAAGTTTTTAAACAAGCATCTTCATGCTTTCTCTCATGCTGCCCCTTATGCTTGGGAGAAGCTCCCCATAAATATTTATAAAACTGGCTCATTATCCTCCTTTAAAATCCTTCTTAAAACTCTCCTTTTCCATGATGCCTACAAAACATTGATAACTGTTAGACTACTGGTGTGCTGAGATCATTGCCTATCATGCTGACCAATTATTAGTCTCATTATTTCCTAGTATTATCCATTTGTCTGTAACCCATCTGTTGTCTCTTGTCTTATACTTAGATTGGAAGGTCTTTGGGGCAGGGACCATCTTTTAGTCCTGTGTTTGTACAGCGCCCAGCACTGCGGGGTCATGCTGCACGACTAGGGCCCCCAGGCACTACCACAATAAAAATAATAAACAACAGAAATATAAGCATTTAGCATATTTAATTACTGTAAAAATATTTTGCTAATATCTAGTAATAAGCTTAGGACCACTTTCAAAAAAGCTTAACATCCAGCTGCTTCCATTGTCAGCAAATGCAGCTGTGGGCTGCTGAACTCTTCTTTGAAAATCTGGTCATCAATGTTTGGGGACCAGAATATGGTCAGGCTTTTGAGAAATTCTAGCTACCCTAAAAATACCTTAAAGATAATTTCACAACCAAATCTTTAAGCATTATTAAAATGTAGCATATTATACATGACATCTTGTTTGAAAATATAAATGCTGTCTGAAGCTGAGGTTATGGGTAGGTGCCTAGGCTGGCTATCACAGAGGAGTAACATTCTGGAGCAGCCTTCCAAGGGGAGCAGTGGGTGCAAAAACCCTAACTTGTTTCAAGACTGAGCTTGGTAAGTTTATGGAGGGGATGGTATGATGAGGTTGTGTACAATGGCATGTGGCCCATCTCCTATTAGAAAGATCTCCAGAGGTCACAGATGGCACACTGGAAGAGGAGGGCTCTGAGTTACTACAGAAAATTCTTTCCCAGGTATCTGGCCGGTGGGTCTTGTCCACATGCTGAGAGTCTAATTGATCTCCATATTTGGGGTTGGGAAGGAATTTCCCCCCACGTTAGATTGGGGGCGGAGGAATTGCCTTCCTCTGCAGCATGGGGCATAGGTCACTTGCTGGTTAGTAACAGCATGTTAATAAAATCTGTAGATTATACTAAACTGGAAGTCACAAATACAAGTGAGGACAGAAAAATAATGCACAGGGATCTAGAAAGATAAAAATGTACAAAAATAAATGAGATTTGATTTTGAAAAATGAAAGGTACTACACATTTGGAACAAAAATAATTCTCGACATACTGAATAGAAGGGAGAAATTTGGCAGAGAAATAGAAGAGATTATGGACAGCAAACTATACTGGAGCTTGCAGGAGAATTTGGCAACAGAAAAAAAGCAAATTCATTTTCTGGGCGGCATACACAAAGAAATCAGATCATGGGCGAGAAAGTAATAGTCACTTTTATATTTATATATGTCTATAGTATGATCAGACCTAAAATTTTGTACCTATTATCAGAAAAACATTGGCAAGTTGGAGGCAGTTCTGTGACTGGCAACAAAATGGGAGCTAGAGGAACTATCTTATGAGGTTTCAGAGCAGCAGCCGAGTTAGTCTGTATCCGTAAAAAGAAAAGGAGGACTTGTGGCACCTTAGAGACTAACAATGCTTCCGATGAAGTGAGCTGTAGCTCACGAAAGCTTATGCTCAAATAAATGTGTTAGTCTCTAAGGTGCCACAAGTCCTCCTTTTCTTTTTATCTTATGAGAAAAGATTACAAGAGCTAAATATGTATAGTTTGGCTAAGTGACAACTAAGGGAAGGAAAAGAACATGATAACTGTTTACAAGTATCTGAGGGTACACCCACCAAGGAGGAAGAAAAATAATTTTTCATACATGAAAATGCAAGTAGGAGTAATAGAATAAAATTAAGAAATGGCAGATCTTCACTGAATATCTGGAAAGGCTTTCTGGACAGACAGGTCTACTGGCCTGTGGAATAATATCCTAACGGGAACAGGGGAGTGCCACTCCTGGACAAAATATTAGAAAGCGTACTGTAAGAAACAATCCTGCACTGGCAGAGAGGAGTGGAGTGGGTAATCTAGTAGGTATTTTCCATCCCTATTTCTACAAGATATGCATATTTTAAGCAAGTATTTACCACCACTGCCCCAAAAATACACTTCTATATATTCTGTTGAATAATTAAAATTATGTATTTTATTATTTTAATATAGTAGCTCTCGTACAGCTTTTAACATGAAGAAATGTTCTATAATTTAATTTATATGGCTTGAATGTTAACAATAGCCATCTATGTTCTAGTTTACCTCCCCTCCTTCACCTTATCATCAAAATTAATAATAAAAGGAGCAAGATATGCTTTAGAATTCAAAGCATTGCTCCCTCCCCGACTTCATAGCCTGGCTTGTTAGGATCTGTATATCCAATCTAATTATTTTGGTTCCAATTTCCAACCCTATCAATGGTGCAAGAAATCAAAATGCTAGTCTCCTGAACGCATTAGGATCTAAAAGCTAACCGCTCCGCATTTCTGAGGCACCACTGTGTGGCCCAAAGCTCCCGTCACAATACAATTTATGTTCCCTGTTCTGGATGTGACCTGAGAGGGTTTTCCCAATGTACTGATATTGAACATTTCATAGATTTCAAATATGCTGCAGCTTGTTGCAGCATTTGGCTCTGTCACACTATAGCCAATTTTAACAAGAAGCAGCAATGCTTTGTTAAAAAGGGAACTGGGTTTTTTAAGTCCCTTTCCCATCTTTTAGGTGTTGGTTTTTTTAATAGAAAAACATTTGTGATTACTTTCTGTACAGCATTTTAAAACTGACACTAAGCAGCATCACATACAGTGTCTGCAAATTAGGGGATCCCTATATTGAACGCTACCTAAATTCCTTGGGGTCTGTTTTCACTGACTAATACTCTCTCCCCCTCTCAAATTACAATCTTACTTAGATTTCTGATGCATCAACTCCTCGAAAAAATAATCGTATTCATTTCTACAGCTTTTACAAATATAATAAATGATTTGTGTTTAAGTCTGAGTCACTGTTTTATTTTTTATTACGAATATCATATGTTTGGCAAGCTGTCTGACCTTCCTTTTGATGATGAACGCTGCAACAAACAATTTGCTGTATCTTTAAAGAAATGGCCAATTCAATTACATAATGCCAGAAGCTCTCAAATCCCTCTCTGCCAAATGTCTTCCCTGTATCCTGCCACAGACAGGCCATTTGTATTCCAGCACAGTAGGACACTTGTTTTATTGAAGCGTACAGTTCTACTTAGGTACTATCAACAAAACACCATTTCAGTTTTCCAGTTCTGTGTTCCTTTTCTGCCTGCTCTAGCCATGGTTATATTAAGATTTTCAATTTTACTGACCAAAAGTGTGTACGTTGCTAATTATGTGCCTAAAATCTAGTAGCTATTGACTAGTACAACAAAATACATTAGTGACCAATTACAGTAGTTTTTGGCAGCATTGGTTACCATTTTAAAGGATTTAATCATTGCACTTAAAGTGAAGTTTGAGATTCCCTTTGAGACTACACCACTAATTGCTTCTGTTTTGCCAGTTATTGCATGAGATGGTTTGCAAAAAGGATCAGTAAAGATGCTTTCTAAATATCAGAGATTAACCAAACAAAATAAGTCAGGTCGGTAATGAGTCTTTTTTCATCCACCTAAAGAAGATGCAGAAATGTTCATTCACATCACAGAGCATCCTCCACATAACCGTCTCCCCCTTCATTTCCTCCAATACCTCTCAACATTTGGAGAGACAACAGTATAACAGTATTTGCTGTTCATGTGTACTGCACATTAACTGCATTTGCATTTCTATTGACCGTTAGTGTGAAAACTGCACCTGCTCTAAATAAAGCCATTTTTTCCTGTGTGATAGGTGAACAATATGTGGGAATTCATATGGCGATAGTATGTTTAAAAGGAATTAGGCTCTCAAAAAAAAAAAAGACAAATATTGAACTATATCATCATAATGTAGCCTCCTGCTCTCCAGGAATCATTAAAAACAAACAGTCACCCTCTAAAGGAACTTGTAATATAATGTATTCTTCTTTAAAAGCCAACATCCACCTGCAAGTCCCCTACTAGTGATCAGTTCTCATTTACAGCCTTGTAAAGTAGCAATGTCTATATATTTTAATGCTGAGGCCAAACAAGGGACTTTTCTGCCTTTCAAATTTAGTGAGATATAGTTTTCCAAACCCCAAGGAAAGGCTGTAACACTTTGCTTCAGACTGTGAAATAAAATGGAGATTTAATTTCATCAACATTTTAGGTTTGATCAGAATAAGGGATTGTACGCTGACGATCAAAAGTAGTCTTCCTAGCAACTATCTAGTTCTTCTACTTCCCTGAAAAGCAGTAATTTCAATAGATGCAACTGTTTAAATAAACTAATTTGTTTCATTTTCATGAAGTTTTGGGTTAATTAAACTTCAAATGAGTCAACCCTTATCCTGACCCCCATCCACATAAAACACCCTACGAAACAAGTTTCTTCATAATATAAAAGAGAAGAAAACCTTCTAGAAATAACTTTTAAAATGTCAGTTTCATTAAGAATTTCTGTAGATAAATTGATATAAATATAATTGTAAATACTTAATTCATCTCCATGAGAAAGAAAGAGCCCTAAGTCCCCAGATAGTGAAAGATTATCCATCATACTCATTGAACACTAGTAACACAGTATCTTAAAAAATTACTGTCGTAAACCGTTGACTGTAGTTCACAATAGTAATAATCCCTCTGAAATTAGCTGTTAAACACAGCTAAAATGCTACATGCTACAGCATCAACAGGCTTTGCTTGGTTTCATCTTTGCCTATTAGCTAAAAAAATCAGACATTAAGTTCTGTTAAATTATTTCTCAGGGACTACAGTATAATTTAATACCACACACACAAAGTTGCACGAAAGAATTTTTATGTTGTTGCAAACTAGGGGCCAGATTTTCAAAAGAGCTCAGAACACTACAGCTTTCATTCAGAACAACGTTCCCACCAGGAGCAGCTGGGTACAGCATATGTACAAAAAATATCACCCTTCATTTATTTGCCAAATAGGGAAAATCTGGCCTCAGTGCACTCACTTTCAATTTTAAAAGGAAATGCATGGGTTCACAATGATCACAAGTGAGTAGCAAATATATGAGTAGGCTGGATAAAGCACTTGATAAATCACTATAGGGAAGAATCCTGTACCAATAAGGGGATAAACTACATTACTTAACTAGAGTGCCTTCATCTTCTAATTCTGTGGTGGACTTTTTGCCTTTTGCATACAAACCAAGTACATATATGGTCTTCCTGGCCTACTGTTCCTGTGAAAAGAATCAAAACACCTACTTATCTCTGTTCCAGTGCAGGACAAATACTACTACATGTTCTTTGAAAAGCACAGAATGACAATCTTCCTTTCCACCAACAAGCTTCTTTGTCATGTAACGATTGAAACTTTTAAACTATAACTCCAGAGAGACCACCTTTGTTGCTGCCCTTAAAAATGACCAAAAAAAGTGAACAATGCAGAGGAAGAAAATAATCTTAAAATGAATGCTTGAATTTATACAGAGTCCAAGATACTAAAGGCCAGGAAATACCTTGTCAGTCATCACTATCAATAGCAACAGACTAAGTACAAAGAGAAGGACAGATGACTTAGGGTTTATAAATGAAAAATTTTGATGAGTATTATTATAAAAGTTAAAAGAAACAAGAAAACATCTCTGAACGGTCTATATCAGATTGAAAACAGAAATGTTAAACTAATTTTGATTTTAAAATATGCAAACTATTATTTAACAATATGATATTTCTCCCCTTTAAAAAACCTTACACCTGCATACTGGGAGTCTTTAGGGTAGATCCTGGATATTCATTGGTTCAGGGGTGTGCCTGGGCATATGCATTTGCAGGAACCAGCCCTTAAACAGGAACAACAAATTCACATGAAAACAACCACCGAGTTTTAAAGCTGCAAATGACAAACAATGTGAGATTACTTGAGTTACAAAACAAAAAATGACCTTAAGTGGGGGTCTTACTGTATTTCACAAAGATAAGAATAGATTCTTATGCTATGTACATGTGGGTGTGTAATGAGTTTAAAATCTTACATGGTGTTGTAGCTTATGAAACTTAGTGATTTGTTATAAGAGGTGTCATGTTTAATTCTCTCTTTATACCACAAGTGATTAAAAAGGCAAAAAAATGTATACTTGCACTATAAAGAAATAATCAGTTAATACCACTGCAAGCTAAAATATGCTTGCCTACACAGCTATCATACATTTATCAACTTTTTATTATTTTCATTCGTTGAATACAGGAATATGATTAAGCCATGGCAATGTTTTTGAATCAAACACACTGATATGTCTAGGTCAGACATGAACCGAAAGCAATGGACTTCGTAAGAGACAGTTTCTCTAAAATGTAACATAGGTAGAAATCAAGAATCTTTGCCTTACATAAACAACAATAAACCTCCTCAAACTAAAAATAACTTTTATGGCAATAATAAATTCCCAGCATGGAGAAGTGCTACAATTTTGGTATTCATTTCAGAAAACTCAGTGACCTTTGCCTCTATATTAAGAATACATACTGGGCAAGAAAGGGGGAAAAAGTGGTTGCTTATCTGCTCATTCAAACTACCCCAGTTTACATGGGATCCATTTGTATTTTAAGAAGTATCTATTGTGAACCACCTTACCCAGTAAAATGAAAAGTCTTGGGGGTGGCATAGGGGAAACATAAATTTGGTTCTTGGATTCTCACTTCCTAAGAAACTGCCAGCACCTTCAGTCCTGTTATGGAAGGGAGTACCCTTGCATTATTAATGACGACTCTTTTAATTGACTCTGCAGCAGCTTTTCCCTCAATTAACATGGCAAAGAGCAACAACGGTCTGCAACTTAGGGCTTATCTTCACATACACTGGTGCAGCTGCATCGCTGTAGCACTTCCTTGTTGTTTTTGTGGATACAGGCTACCCCCGATACTTGACACTTTAGTAAAGACACTATTACACCAATACGAGAGCTTCTTCCATTGGTGTAGTTAATCCACCTCCTCGAGAGGCGGTAGCTATGTCAACGGGAGAAGCCCTCCCATTAACAAAGCGCTGTCTACATGCAGGGTTAGGTCGTTGCTCAGGGGTGGGAATGTGAATCCAGAGTCCTCTCTCATGTGCTCTTTTCTACCTATCTCTGCTCTCTGGTGCTTGACTGTTTCTGTGCTCAAACCTTCCTCTATAAGGCCCTGATCCTACAAAGTGCCATGCAACCGGGCCCCAATCCAGCAAAGCGTGTGCTTAACTTTAAGTCAGTGATAGTTCCATTGCACTCAGCAGTTATTCTCACAAAACTAAATCAGCAAAAATAAAAGGCCAAGAACAACAGAAGATGTTTTAGCTATAATCTTTTTCTTCGCTTAACTTTATATAGGCTTTGAGGGTAGAAACAAAAAACAAGGCCTTTTATGAAGTGCCGAAGGTAATACACAAGCTCTTAAAGAAGCAAGCCCAAATATTCTTGCCCTGTTTTATTCCAAGAAACCTTGAGTCATCTGCATAGTTTCCAGGGATTAAAGCCAGTACAGTTAATATTTATTTTTCAGGCACAGAAAAGCTAAAAAAAGCTGACAGTATTTTAATTATTTAAACATTTACTTACTCAGGGGCAAATGTAGCCAAATACCCAGTCTCCCCCAGATTTTCCCTTCAGGCCAGTTTCCTATCCTTGGGTACCTGTCAATGACAAAAAAAAAGAAAGTTCATACAAGTCCTCTTCAAGAGTTCATGACTTTACCCGAATGCTCCTTGACCCAAAAGCGTCAACTAAAAGTGCTAGATATCTGGACTGATAACAGGATTCTCTCCCATCAATTTACTCGACCAGAAAAAGGCTAAATGGACTTTTCTGTGCAGGGAGACTGCTCTCACTTTGACCAGTTCTACAAATCATTCTGTCTGTAGAATCAACAGAACATCAAAGATTTTTTTCTGAGTGAAAACTAGTGTAAATTCAGGCTACTGAAAGGCAAGTTTGATGACACAGGCATCCTTTATCCTTTTTTTAAAAAGGGGGTATTAATTGAAAGTGGCACGATCAAGGTTTTATTGGCCACAGATTTAATTTACCTTAAAACTGTTATTGCCTGAAGCGGAAATCCTACAGATTCAATTACCTTTTTACATATTGTGAGAGTTTTTGTGATTTTATTTACTTAATTAAGGTAGGGCCCAATAAAAAATATTGATAATTATGACAATATGACATAACAGTTGAAATTATTATCGCTAAGCAATAACCATCATGTTACTTTGAACTATATTCAGAGCACAGGGGGCCAAATGCTGATAGCCAAGTGGAAAAAAAGAACAAAGTTCGTGTAAGTCTGAATTTCCCCTGTTAATATGGTAGAAAAAATGATACATGAAATGAAGGGGGGGAATTATTTAATTAATTTCTTATATTTATATGATAAAAGTAATTAAAGAAAATTCAAAACAGTGGCGAGTTGAATATACATCAAAAATTTTTAAAATGGTTAAATAAAATTTTAACCATATTCTCTCCAGTCTTATTTTCTTTCGCACCGTCTATCCAGGCTCTTCCAGAAGAAATATACAAAAGGCATGGCAGCATCAACCCTCAGCTCCCTCCATTCACCGATCATTAAAAGAAAGTTATTTAAGTTACAAAATCAAGCACTTAAAAGCTAGGAAGTCCCAGAGTCAAGGTTGCCTGTGCAACCAACTTGCGCACTGAATAAGGCAGGAGTCCTATGGAAAAAATAGCAGGTAAATATGTCATTAAAGAATGTATCGTAATGCAGAGGCACATCAATATAAGCCCCAATTTAAGCATTCCTAAAACAATTGTTCCTAAAAATTCTTTACTACCCGTTATAAAATGTAACTGCATCAAAAGGATACATTTTCAATTTCTTTTATTATTTATTATTATTATTAATTGTAGAATAGTTTTAGGATAAGGAGCAATCAGCAAAAGATGAGAGGAGAGTAAATTAGATTATTTTTTACCACCATTAGGGTTACAGTATTTTATATATAAATTCTAATTGCACAAAGGCCTATTGAATAAAACATGACAAATATACAACTGTCCATGGACTGGTCAAATTCTGACCCTGGTATAATATGGAGAAAAGGGGCACAAAGACGTTACTTCCACCCTAGGACCACAAGTGCTCCAGAAAGAATGAGGGAGGACTCTTCTTCCATTACCACCTGTCTTACAGTGCAGGAAGGGATCTGAAACCTAATGGTCCCCCATATCAGTGCCCTGACATGTAAGTCTATTACAGAAATTAAAGAGACAATGTGGATGAGGTAATATCTTTTATTGGACTAACTTCTGTCGCTGACAGGTACAAGCTTATGAGCCACACAGAGCTCTTCTTCAGGCTTGGGAAAAATACTCCAAACATCACAGCTAAATGAAAGGTGGAACAGATTGTTTAGTATAAGTAGATAGCACATGCTGTAAGGGACCATTCAAGGCAGAGTGGCCTGTTAACGCTACACTGCATCACAGAAATGTCAGCCATGCTGGGATCTCTAGGTCATACAACCCACTGAGCGTCTACTCAGCTCAATGTCCACCAATTCGGTAGACCCACTACCTCCATCTGGGACATCATGGAAGCAGCATGCATGCTCATTGCCCCTCTGCTAATACCCACTATGCTTTCTCAAATACCTAATGGTCATAAATGGGCAGAGTCCAGGAAGAGTTTGGTTAACATGTAAGCATTACACATAGTCATCTCATGGATCCTAAAATAACCAGGCTGTGCTTACATGGCGACACTGAAGAGAAGAACGATGGTCTAAGTAGTGTTCAATTCCCTCCTCTGCCACAGACTTCCTCTCTGACCTTGGACAGATCACCTAGTCTCTGTGCTTTGTTCCCTATCTGCAAAATGGGGATAATAGAGCTTTGCTAACCCACAGGGACTTGTATTTATCCTTGCATTAAAAGATTGTGAAGCATGAAGATACTGCAATAAATGGGGGCCATGTAAATACCATAGATAGACAGGTGCACCTCCTGGGCTCAACAGCATTGAATCCACAGAATTTGGCCCTCTGTGCATAAGCACCAGATAACGAAAATAAATGCTCCCAATTAATTTCAGCTGCTTTTTTAAATCAAAGCAAAAATGGTACCATTCAGTGACAACCAGGGCTGTTGACTTCCTACAGGCATATTAGTAATAGCAAGCTCCCACTCCTGACATTTTCTGGACCCCTGAACACAACATTGCCCTTGATTCTGTCCTTACATTTTAGATTTGAGCAAATACAGTTTCCTTCTTGAACAACGTTTCATTTGGAATTTTTGCCCTCTGCCCTGTCCCTGAGGGATGAGCCTGGATCATCTTCCCCCCACAGAGAAGGGAAGTAGCTAATAGTCCAACTTCACACGTTCTTAGGGAGAAAACAAAAAACAACCAAAGAAATGTTCCAGTCTCTTCCTGCACTGTATCTATTGTGTGTGTATTTATGGGTTGAATTTTGATCCTGAGATGATCTCACAGAAGGTGATTGGGGGGCGGGGGGTGGGGGTGGGGAGAAAGACATCAGTGTTTTCCCCTATGAAAAGTGTGTGTTTGGGAGGGAACCAAAAAGGCAGTCAAAAAAGCAACATGATTGATTGCTTTTGGGATTTTTTAAATTATATTTTTTAAACCAATCCAAGTTTTAAACATCTAGGATTGGCAATAGTGGAGTTCTCATTAACTGAGCTTGGCTTTCAACAAACCAAACCAGAACTGAGAAGTTTCATTACAAAATCAAATCCCATGAGAGCTTCATGATGAAAGTTTTGCCCACCTCTAATTCAAGTCGCACACAAAAATAACTTGGAAGAAATCTCCACTACATGCATCTTACCTTAGATCAGTGTTTCTCAAATGCGGCCATGTCATAAAAATAAAGGGAAGGGTAACCACCTTTCTGTATACAGTGCTATAAAATCCCTCCTGGCCAGAGGCAAAACCCTTTCACCTGTAAAGGGTTAAGAAGCTAAGATAACTTTGCTGGCACCTGACCAAAATGACCAATGAGGAGACAAAATACTTTCAAATAAGGAGCAGGGGGGGAAGCAAAGGGTCCGTCTGTCTGTGTGATGCTTTTGCCGGGAACAGATCAGGAATGTAGACTTAGAACTTCTGTAAAGTTAGTAAGTAATCTAGCTAGAAATGCGTTAGATTTCCTTTTGTTTAATGGCGGGTAAAATATGCTGTGCTGGAGGGAATGTATATTCCTGTTTTTGTGTCTTTTTTTAACTTAAGGTTTTGCCTAGAGGGATTATCTATGTTTTGAATCTGATTACCCTGTAAGGTATTTACCATCCTGATTTTACAGAGGTGATTCTCTTACCTTTTCTTTAATTAAAATTCTTATTTTAAGAACCTGATTGATTTTTCATTGTTCTTAAGATCCAAGGGTTTGGGTCTGTGTTCACCTGTACAAATTGGTGAGGATTTTTATCAAGCCTTCCACAGGAAAGGGGGTGTAGGGCTTGAGGGGATATTTTGGGGAAAGACGTCTCCAAGTGGGCTCTTTCCCTCTTCTTTGTTTAACATGCTTGGTGGTGGCAGCATAGGGTTCAAGGACAAGGCAAAGTTTGTACCTTGGGGAAAGTTTTTAACCTACGCTGGTAAGAATAAGCTTAGGGGGTCTTTCATGCAGGTCCCCACATCTGTACCCTAGAGTTCAGAGTGGGGAAGGAACCTTGACAGGCCACCAGGGGCTTTTCTTGTGGCTACAGCCTCCTGGGTAGTGGGGGCGGGGAGGCAAAACAGTGGCCCCTTCCCTGGGGCCACCAGCAGCAGTTGGGCCCTGCCCCCCTCTGGAGACACAAACACTGGAGGAGCAGGCAGCCAGCGAGTTTCCCACCTTCCCGAGGATGGTGGGGTCAAGCTTCAGCAGGAGGCAGGCTCCAGCTGTGGGGCTTTGGGCTCCATTCTAGGACCCAGGGTTCATCTCTGGTCCCCGTCCCCTGGAGGTAGGACTTTGGGCTCTGTCCCCAAGCTGTGCAGCAGCAGGCTCTGGCCCCAGCCCCTGGCCGGGTGTCAGTGGGCTCTGGCCCCAGGCTCACCTCCCCATTACCCCTGGCCCTTGCTGCCTTCCCCAGCCCCCCATCCATTCCCCCTATCGCCTCTGACCCTGCTGCCTCCCTACCCACCTCCCTATACAAAGCTTAATTTGTCCCCTGGTATACGGGAGCCGAGTATGTCTGCCATGAAAAGTGATATTCCTATGTTTGTTAATATCACTTTTCACAGCAGATTTAGCAGCTAGCTGGGAGGCTGTGAAAAGTGATATTAACATACAAGTATCACTTTTCACAGCAGCAGTCTTACTAGCCAGTAAGTCTTTAAAAAGCAACCCAAAAAACCCCTAAAGAAACAACAAAAAAGACAAGAATGTACAAAGCACTTATTTGTGTTTCTATTCTGTTTAGGTCCAGCAAAGGATAGAGACAACTGTATATTATTTTTAATATTGAGTCTGCAAAAAAAAAAAACCACCTCAAAACCCCCCTATGTAAATAAATGACAATGACATGAACATGTATATGTGCATATTTATTTGTTTTTTCCTAAAGTTAATTATTTTAGGAAAATTGTCAGAGTAGCTACCAGCAAGAGTTGATGGCTACACTCTGAGGCCACCAAAAATTTGTTGTGAGAAGCCCTGCCTTAGATCAATATATAGAGAGGGTACATTGCCTATTTTAAAAAGATACCTTAGGAGTGTGATGAATTTACAAGCGGTCATTGTCGCTTTATATTTGGGCCCAAAATTTAGGTTTTCAAGGGTTTTTTTTTCAAAGGTAGGTGAGGAGGGTTCAAAATGTAAGTGTTTATAAACCCTAATATAGAATAAGCAACTTCAGCTTTCTGATATCAACACCCAATGTTATTAGAGGCTTTTGTGATTAAGCACTTACAAATCTACTTCCATTACAATATACACCAGCCTCCCCACCAAATCTGCTTTTCTACCTCTATTTCTCATGGCTCACATTTTACATATTACCCCCTCTGTCCTCGCTGCTCCTCGACCACACCTGTCAATTCGTTCCCCACTTTTTTGCTTCTTCCTCTTAATTGACATCCATCCACACTTTCCTCACCTAAACACCGCACAAATTTCAGCTGATGCAGAACGCAGCTGCCTTTTTGCCTAGTGTAATCAGTACTTCTTCAGGGAATACATCACACATGTGCTCCACAGACTGCATGAGCTTCCAGTTAGCTTCAGGGTGCAATTCAAAACCTGTGTATTTCAGTCTGTAGGTCAAAGGCAGAGATGAATCTAAGGGAGGAGTCTAAATTGGTATAAATTAAAACAATTTAGATTCTCTTAGGATTTCCTTAAACTAACAGGACCTTCCAACATCACCTCTGCAATTGGCTCCCTGAATCTAATCTGATATAATTTGTGTGTTGAGGGAGCAGAAGACAGGATTGCAGCAAGAATATAAAACTGTAAGATAATGTTTGATATGCAAACAGGTCTTTTATTATTGCTACATAGAGTTTGTTGTTGGAGCATTTACTTTTTTCTGCTGTGTTTGGAACAAAGAATTATTTTTAAACAAATATTCTTTTTAAGTAGACTCCACACACCAATTTTGCTTTATGCACCAGGGATGAAATTCATCCTTGAGCACAAGCATGCCCCTCCTCACAGGGCTGAATTTGTAACTGTTATCCAAATTCAACTCACCCCAAGGTTTATTGATCCTCTGATCATATACTATATAATATGAAGTATTATGATATTCAGAATGTTGAGCAATAGGAAAAAAATTGCCAGCCAAAAATCTAAGGGACTTCGAGAAGAGATTTTCAAAGCCAGCTAAAGGATTTAGCGATACAACTCCCATTGCAAGTAGTGGGAATTACGAAACTTGGCTAAATCCCCTAGTTAACTTTGAAACTCTCAACCTCAGTCTAACAAAATTGATTTAGGAGGGTAAGCCTGCTTCTTTCATATTCTGCTACTTCAGCAATGAACTGCCATTTAATAATGCTGCACTTTGCACACATGTACAAACAACTGCTTCAACATTAAGAGAGATGTGCTGAAGGTGAACTATTATTACATCTACAGATACTTTCAATGTTAAAACCAGACCCAAAACAGCTAAGCTATCTTAAATAACAAAAACAGTCCACTGATGTTAGTCATTTTTATATTTAAATATTAAATTATAAATAATTAAAGTTTACGTATATCTGAACAAAACGGGAGTTCAACGCATACATTTAATGCTTGATATAACTGCAACCCTCCCCCCAATGTATGTACAGCATCACCAATGTACATAGTGCCTTCAGATCACTTATTTCTTTGTGCAGTAAGTTAGTGGAGAGCTATATGTTAAATACTGGGAGTGACATATAATTACAGAATATCTTTTTCACTGAGCTCCATGAATTCACAGGAGAAGAAAGTGAAATTCAGACCTATCAGCGTGACCAAAATCATCCAAAAGATAAAAGTGAGAAAACATGGCTTTAGTGTTTCAACAGCATCCATCATATATGATGTTTAGCTTTTTGTCTCAAATACATATGGCAGTATCACAAGCTTGTATTGTCTCTTTCTTCTCTGATTTAGCTTAGCTGTAACAGATGGAGAGTATAAGTGATTAAAATATGTCCCAAATATTCTGTGTCCTCCTGCTACCTCTAAGTCAAGGACCTGAACCTGCAAACCCTCACTCGCATGTGTCAGTGGGACTAGTAAGGATTTGAGGCCCAGTCCTGAAAATACTACGATCTTGTCCACACAGTGGGGTGGCACATGCTGTGAGGATGTGATCTCTAAAGCGCACTAATGTGTTGCACAATAATTAACCCGTGCAGACCCTGCTTGTTGGCACTAAAGTTTTCCTAGTGCGCTTTAACATGATACAGTTTCAAACAGCACTATGTTGAAGCTCAGCAGAAGGGTCCACCCAGACCCACTAATGCATAACACATGAGTTCACTTTAGAAATCACACCTCTGTTGAGCGCATTACCCCGCTGTATGGACAAGTCTTAAGTGGTGCTGAGCACTTGCAACCACTGCTGAACTCAGCATGACCAGGTGCTCAGCACGTGTCAGAAATTGGTGCTGTAAGCCGCAAGGATCTTAATGCTATGATTCAATTGTTTTTGCTAGTTCATGACGACTTAGTATAATCATGCATTTTGTAGGATACTGATAGGGTTGCCAACCTTCCAGGATTGTCCTGGAGTCTCCAGGAATTAAAGATTAATCTTTAATAGAAGATGTCATGTGATGAAACCTCTAGTAATATGTCCAGCCAAAACTGGCAACCCTAGCACTGATGTTGTGAAGACACTTGACAGTGGAATAAGAGTGGTTTTTTTCAGGTTAGTTTAAACCTCTTCCAAAGTGACATAAGCTAAAGCATTAACAGGCACTCATACTGGAGTAAGATTGTCCATATGGGGAGTTATACTGGTATAAATATAGCAATTTAAATTCACACTCTTCCTTGTATTGGTATCTTTCCCATGTAAACAAACAAACCCTAGAATTTCTCAGCAGCCCTTTAAACACAACTTATATATGTATACTTGCCTACAGCCAATGCATGTAACATTTCTTTGATCTGTGAACTTCACAGTTCATGGAGGAAGTGGGGGAGGCAGGGCGGTGAGAGAGAAGAGGACGCACTCGGCACCTGCTAGTTTCAGTAACCACTCATCACAGCAACACTTCATGCAGGGCAGTCCCAGAATTACATTTCCAACCATCCAAAAGTATTAAAGACAATCTGATTCCTTACATATTGGAAACAAAATCCACAACATGAAACACAAGTTACCGGTGCACTTTTGTTCAGCTTTACGGTATGTGATACGTTAGTTAAACAAGGGAGAAAAAGATTTGCCACAAAAGGGTGTGCCAACAATTTAATAAATACTTATATAGCGTTTTTCATCCTTAGGCCTCCAAAGTATACTACAAAAGAGGTAACAATAACACCCATTTTACAGTTGGGAAACTAAAGCCAAATTAACATCTCTGGCCAAAAAATTCAAAAAGGGTTACTGATTTTGGGTGACAACCATGACAAACCTTTACCTAATTTTCAAAAGTGCTCAGTAGCTACATCTCAAATTGACTTCAGCAAGAGTTGTAGGTATTGCACACCTCTGAAAAATATCAGGTTCAAGTCATGTAGCATTGAGAAAAAAACAAAAGCCATCAAAAACCACTGGCCTCTTTTTAAAATCGGACTTTTTCAAATAATTTGTGTAAGATGAAACAGCACTTAATTGGCAAAGCTGGGAATAGACGCCTGGTCTCCTAACTCATGGTCTCGTGGATTCCTCCACTAGACTTTATAAATAATTATATTTATATTACAGTAGTGCCCATGAGGCCCCAATCAGGATCCAGGCCATATAATGATAGTTGCCAAACAACACATATAAGAGACAGAGTCCTCCCTTAGTCCAATAAAAGTTGGATAAAATGTTATAAAATAATGTGTTCCCGATGTTAGAAAATACTAATTTAAGGATTTAACTTCTTTTTAATCAGGATCTCTAATGAAAGGTTGAAAGGGATTGTCTCTTTAAACCCTGTACTGTATAAAGTCTAGAAAGCTTTACGCCATCCATTACCAGCTGCTTTCCTTGTGACCTTAACCTACTAATTTAGGAACCACGTTTCTTCCTGTTGTACACTTAAACAGGAAGCAGCTTTGTCAAAACTGTGCTGTAAACAAAGCAACAAGTATATACGGTGCTGTGGTTTTTCAACGACCAGACAAGCTAATGGCAATGCTGCTCTTTTTCATTCTCCACTGCTCCAGACACCACTTCCTGCCTACCTTCTAATGACTTAATTCAATACCAAGAGTAAGTCCAGGTCTATGCTTAAAAGTTAGGTCGACCCAGCTATGTTGCTCAGGAATGTGAAAAATCCACACCCCTAAATTGTGTAGTTCAGCCAGCATAACCCCCAGAGTAGAGAGCACTAAATTGATGGAAGAATTCTTCCATCGACCTAGATACCACCACTGAGGGAGGTGGAATACCTACACGGACAGGAGGTAAACCTCATCTCATCTCATTTCCTTTCCATACTTTCCTCTTTTAACTTGGGGTCTTAGTGGATCTACTGCACTTCCTGAAAATTCACTTTCTCATAGAAATTCTGGGAGGGGAAAATGGGAGAAGAATGGAAGGGGCCATAAGACATCTATATACTAACATAATTCCTTCCTGCACTATATGTGAAGAGTATGTGTTTCTCAGTTAAATGAGGAATAGAGGGAGGGAGATGTCTTGCATAGAATAGCAAAACCCTCCAGAGCAGAAGGAATGTGGCACTGCACCTGGATCACTAAACTATCGCATTGCAACTTCTTGTATTGGAACAGCGTTTAAAGGAACTGGAGCATTTAAATAGCATTTTTCACATTCAAAGTGTTTTATTATCATTAAATAATTAACATAACATTCCTATGCAGTAGCTGGAGTTGTATTACTATCCCCATTTTACAGATGGAGAAACTGAGGCTAGGATTAGCGTGACATGATCAAGGCCACATAGTGAGAGAGTGAGATTAGAAATCGGCATTTTCTGACTCCCGATCCTATGCTTATTCCTTCAGAATGATAGAAACTTGAACTAGCTTTAAGCCACCTCTTCCACATATTTGTTCAGGGCAGTCAAAGCAGGAAATATTCACCTCAGAAATGTCTCTAGATATAGCTTCTTGCTCCACTGTCTGTCTGTAACAAAGGCACTGTTTAACTCTCCTGAACAATTTGTTTCAAAAATCACATTTTTAAACTAACCATTTGGGTTTCCATGGACTGTTTGGATATCTCCTTTTTTAAGCGTCTTGTTGAAACTAAAATAATAGGTCCCACCAAAATTCAGACTTCACAGTGAATGACTGTAAAATTGCAGAGTACATATGATAATCATGATGGATACAGTAGATGACTGATAGTCAAGCAAAAAAGCTTTGTTTATGGCTCCTACGGAACTGAAAAATGTAACATAGGCTAGTGCAATTCTAAATATATTATGCATCTATTGCCAAAATATTCTAATTAACAAAACATACTATATCAGCAGGAGACTTTGGACCATGGTTTAAAACCGAACATAGTCTAAATTTCCCTCAATATGTAGTAACTCTTAATTCCCTCAAAATGTTGTGTCTGTTTTGTATTCCTGATATCACAATCCGGAAATATTTTTTTCTTCTAAGCAATATATGGAGCCATCATTTTCTTCTGAGCTAGTATTTAAATCATGCAAGCATTCAAGCCAAACACGACACAGCTACTTCTGCTAAGAAAATAAATATCCTGATTTTTTTTATTTTATTTTTTTAATACACAAATTATTGTATACACATCCTTTAAATCTGCTGTTGAGCTCTGTTATGGTTTTCCCTCCACAAGTGAGAGGAATACTAGTAAGTCATGAGGCAACCATGATGCTGCTCTATACACGCTAGAGATGAGAGGTGGGAAAAGCCAGCCTGTTAGCAGTGCTGCAGAAAACGGAAGCAGAATGTCTGGGCAAGATATGAGCATGGCTATAGCCTTACCCTTCAGCTAACAGTACACGCACTACACCTATTACACAGATGCAGCAAGTGCCAACTTCCAGAAGAGTCCAGACACCGAAGCAGCATTTTGCCTTATGTTGTCATAATATTTCCGTCCATTACTCGGGAACTCAAGCTGGTTCTCCAATACCTGCACCTTGCATAATCAGCCTCTCAGAGCTACAATTTGGCCCTCGTACTTTCATTGATATTTTCCCTTGTCAACAATTACATTAACTGAAATTGTAGACAAGTTCTACGTACAATTTAAAATAGTTTCTGGCCAGCATTTGTACAAAAACAAACTAGATCTCGGACAGTTTGAATGCTCATCTGAAGTAAAACTGTAAATAGGTATGGTCAGACTATAAACACTCCTACAAAAATGATTACTTTGACAGTCGAGGCAAAATTATTCCATTGACTTTTGCACTTGTGATCCAGGTTGGAGTGAGAGAAAAAAGCTTTTTACACTGCAGATTACATAGGTCTCATTATAAAATAGAACTAGATTTCATGTGTCTAAATATGAAACTTTCATGCAGAGTTAATCTGATTTTCAAGAAGACTTTAGGAATGTATTTTGCCTGAATGTAAATGCACGCTTACTTAGCACATGCATCACCAACTGTTTGCATTAAAATTCCTAGTTTGCATGTACACACGACCCAACAGACATGAAAGTTAGGCATTCATTTTGTCCATTCACAAAGGCACATACATTAACTTGAAAATCAGGCCCTATACTTTAACCAAATGCGGTGTGTTTGGAGCAAAAATGAATAGGCAGGTGTTTCACAATTGACATTTTGTTGGCAGTGGTATCAAGAAGGACAAGAATTAAAGGTATTTGCAGTATACTACTCCCATTAGTCAGGGTTGATACACGATTGTGAGACAAGGTGAGGAAACTTTCATTGCCACTGCCTTGCTGTAGTTAAGCTCTGGATTAGTTTTCCAAGGGTACCAAGTTATCCTCTCTCTCAGCACTAAATTCACTTCATTTTTTTGGATGAGGGCAGTAAAGGGACTGGACATAATTTAAAAAATGGACAGCACACTTGCATAGTTTCCACATCAATAACTATAAATGTAGTGAACATGCCTTACCCATCCTCACTGACTAACTCTCACTTCACCTCTTTACATTTTAATCTTTTTTAACATTTCTAAAGCCATCAGCAGAAAAGAAAAAGACATACTCTTTCCAACAAAGGCACAAGTGCATCTTGTGATGAATATATTTTGTTAGTAAAGCAATGTGTCCACATGTGTAAGAAATAAAGTGTATGGGGATATATAAGGATGTCTCAGCAAGTGATAACTGATAATCCATTTACAAAAAACAAAATACGAAAAGGAGGCAAGAAACCAAGAATAGGGCTGTTTGAATAGCATTACAGCTAGATTTTATCTGTTTTGCTGGGGACACAGTTTCAGTGATTTTTGGCTCATATAGCAAAACCTAGATAACTGACTGTAAATTGAAATTTGTTTAGATGTTCAAAAAAAGTGCAAAACCAAAATCATCCCCTTCAGCGTACTGTCTTGGATTTTGCATCAAAGTGTAAGCTTAGATAATTCCTTGACAAAAATCAAAATTTCCCCAAAACTGGCCATGCCAAACTTCCACACATAGTAAATCTGTGTACAAAATAAAAATATGGCCATTCAGATACTGAGTAACGGCAGTGGATAATAAAATATAGGTAATACAATATATCTTTATTAGACCACCCCTGGGATCCCAGTGAACGTATTCACATGACAGGAACCATCACTACCACCAAATGCCACCAAATGGCAGTCGGCCTGGCCAAAGATTGGAACAAAACAGCATACCTCGCCCGTATAGCTAGGCCTTGCTGGTCATGGATGACTAGGCTTGGAAGAATTCAATTCTTTTTTAACATTTTGACAAATAGGTGTTTATTTTTAAGCATTTTTCTTTTTTTATTGATTTAAATTTTTCACAGTTGCAGGAAATTACAGGGAGGGAAAAAACAATTATTTAAAGTAACATTAAGATTCAAAAAGTTAAAGCTTTATGAATCTTAAAACACTAATTGTAACATCTCATCAAAATATACAAAGCAAATATCTTAAACTCAAAACTCTAATAAGTTCTCAAGCAACATTTTTCTTACTTTGCCTATCTGTATATTTCGATTATTGTGGATGGAAACATTTTTTCATCGGTTTATGAATGTATGGTCAAATCACCATTTACTGATAAAAATCTAATCCTTCCAAGCCAATGGATGAGGTACAGCGGTGGGACCAGTGTAGGGAAGCTTACACTGAACAAAATATCAGATATTTTTAATGGATACTGTCAGGTCAATTTAGATACAAAGTTTGTAGAGAGATCAACCGATTTAAAAAAAAAATCCTAATGTGAACAGTCTGTTTGGAACTAAATATTTGCTGAAGTGTTTGCCACCCAAACAAAGCAATATTTATTTAGTTTCACTCTCTGGTTCTCATGCGCTAACAAATCTATCCATTTTCATTGTCTAAATGAAAAGCAAAAACATCAGTGTGGAAGAACGAAAACTTTTTTAAAAATCTAATTTTGTTTTAATAATCTGAGGTTTTATTGGTAACAAAGGCAATTATTTTCAAATACATTTTAATCTATGTAAATTTTATTTAATATACTCTTGTAGTTGTAGCACGTTTGTCTAAATAGAGCAGTTGAGACCTCACAACATTTGTCTAGACACCATAAGTGTCTCATTCTGTATGATGAGAGTGACTTTTAAAAGGCTTTTGGAAGGGAATATGCTGAAGAATTTTTATTGCTTCAAATAGTGTTCCTATACCATTTTTCTCCAGATGGAAATCTGGATATAAAAAGAAAGAAAAAGTTTAATGCATAATTTTAAGAAGTCTTTATGCTTCTGAGAGTTTATGTCTGTTCACAGATTTCTTAATATATAGCTACTCCATTCAAGCCTGAATCCACAAACACTTCAGCAAGAGAGTAACTTTATTCACTTTGGCAGTCCTAAGTCAGTGGAACTGCTTACCTGAGCAACTGACTCAAATGCTGTGGTATTTGCAGGATCAAGCCCTTAGTTTGTGGTTAAATGAAATATACCTGACGAGACTTTGGGGAATGGTCTGATCTTTTCTGTAGCACAACACCTAACTCAAAACAAATCAGACCTGGGATTGCCAGTCCTTAATTCACAACTTCTTTCCTTGACTATTCATTATTTACATCAGGGCTTCTCTGCCTTCATGGCAAATTGCAATAGTAATGATAACTTAGATCTGCTGGATACGGAACATAAAATAAACCAAACCAACCACACCATGTCTCCTGAAATGGCTACAAATCACAGGACAGGAATCCATCATAATGTCAAACTGCCACCTTTAAAGCTTAAAAATTTCAAATGCTCAATATTTAGAGTTAAAAAAAAAAATTTTCTTCTCTCTGAAATGACACATGCACTGATTATTAATGGCGCCTCCTCTGCACAGACACTGGAAAGAAATCAAATACCATCAGTCATGGACACTGGGTCAGATCCTAGACTGATGGGGTCTATATAGGTATTCAGACAGTCGGTAAGTATCATTTTCACCCTTGCAGTCTTCTCCAGTTTTCTTCCACAATGTGTTACTTCTGCTCAAAATGGAATGGCTCATACAATAGTAAAAAAGAACATAAGGAGCCAAAGCTCAGAGCTCTGATTAGTTCTGTGATGGATTTTTGCAGTTTGTTTAACCCATTTCTCAACAGGAAGGTCTTACCTGTCCTGGTCCTAGATCTTACCCTCCTTGGGTAATCGCAATAGGAGGGGACTTAGGGAAGGAAAAATCTTTTTCATGGATTCTTTCATGGAGACACCACCGCACACACAGTGCCCTGGCTATGTGGGAAACACAGTCTATAGCCCTCTGACTGTATTTCTCTTTTTCAGCTAAGCTCTCTGAGGCCAAGGATGGGATACGGAAAAGAGAAGAGAGGCAGGGCCAAAAAACTATACTCTGAAAAGGTGGTTGGATCCGTTCAAGCAGGAGATTCACATACATTTCAAATATTTGAGCTGGTAAAAAAAAAAAAAAAAAATCCAATGAAAAATGGCATTCCAAAGGAAAGGAAATTGTTCAAGAGAAAATTCTTTTGACATTTTTCAGTGAAAAGAATATTTTAGTTTAGTTTGGAAATGTTTCATTTTGTTTTGATTCAAACACAAAATTTCATTTCAGATTTTGACTTTCTGGCTCCCCCTTCCTTTCCTCCCCCGCCCTTGAAAAAAGAGGAAGAAAGTTGGGGGAGGGAGGGGCTAAAAACTGAACAAAAACAAAAAACATTCAAAATGACAATTTCCATTCTGATTCCATTCCATTAGTTGAAAAATAAAAATCTCCCTAAAAACGTTTTGTTCTCCGTTTTGCTCTAATTTCCCCCCCCCCTCGAAAATATTCACACCATTTGTCAAACAGTCCTATTCAGAACATATGCGTTTTAATCATCAGTCATTCTGCCCTTGTTCAAGCTGCAGGGTAAGTCTGTGTCATTGTATTTGAATAAAAGAATGAGAAACACCTGACCACCATCCCCCTCCTATTACATTATTTTTGAAACTGTATTTCGACTTCTCTATGCAGAAAAATATTTGGGGTAACATTTCCCTGGGCGGGTAGAGAGTGAACATTTCTGAATATTTTTGATGGTCAGAGTTGCACAAGATTTCAGCAGTAAATCATCCAGGCCTCATCAGTCAAATTGTTCTACTGCAGATCTACTAGGCTGCTACATAAACCTGAGATTCCATCTTTTTCTGACATGGCCAAGATTTACGGAGGTCACGGTTACAAAAAGGGGGCTCTTGTGTTGACCCATTCTCTCAGCAAGTGCTAGACCCCTGCACAAAGCTGCTGACATGTGACTCAGTGAGGAAGGCTATGTCTACACTGGTACTTTCGTCGCTAAAACTTTTGTCACTCAGGGGTATGAAAAAACACCTTTCTGACCGACAAAAGTTTTAACGATGAAAAGCACTGGTGTGGACAGCGGTTTGTCTGTGGGAGCCACGCTCCCGGGAACGAAGCTACTGCCCCTCATTGGCGGTGGTTTTATTTGGTCACCGGGAGAGCACTCTCCAGGCGATAAAAAGTGGCCGCACAGTGCACCTTACAACAGCGTGGCTGCAGCTGTGTAGACATGGCCGCAGTTGCAGCTAATTAGTTATTGGGCATTGGGTCTCTAAAACTATAAAACTAAAAATTATAAAACTAAAACTATAGAGCTAGGTGGAGGTTGGTCCTGTATGGAAACTTCAAGGAAAGAAAATTAGGCTGGAGTGCTATGTTTAAGATCAGTAAAGCCAATATCTCAGGAAGGAGGTGAGAGTTTGATCATTAAGGCCTTGTCCGCACACAAAAGTTGTACTGCTTTAAACATACACCAATATAGTTAAAGCAGCACAACCCATCTTTTGTAGATGCAGCTTATACAAAATGTGCTTATACTGTTAAAACTAAGTCTCCTGTGAGAAGGAGAATCAGCTATACCAATACAACTGTTCACACTAAGTGCTGTACCAATGTAAGTATATCATTAAAAGAAAAAAAATCACATCCCTAACTGAAATAGCTACACTGATACAAAAATTGTGTGCAGATCAGACCTAAATCAGGGTTTGTGTGCTCTCACAGTAACATAAATATTACATTGGCATTGCTATTTTTAGACATCCTGTGGACAAGAGATTAAAAAGGGCAGCTGGAAATGAAGCCTGTATAAAAGCAATTTTCTTGACTGGTGGACTTAAAAAAAAAAAGAAAGGAAAAAAAAAAGCAAGCCCTCTTGTATCTATTTGACCTTTTGTTCCCTCTGATCCTTGTTGCAGGCTTGATGCAGAAATATATTTTTGTCCCATGACTTTAAGTGGAGCATTTCTAGATATCAACTGTTTTGGCAATAAATTGTACATGCCAGAAGCTCAGGGACTTTTGGAAACTGGAACACAAAATGCATACACGGGCTTTTCATTGATTCTCCCTCATTAGCAGCTCTTGCTGGATCAACTTGTTATACTGTTTCAGTACTGGAGAAGCCTACAACAGATATACATAATTAATTTCCTGCAGCTACTTCAGGTATTTCTAGGGCAGTGACTAATACTTCAGGCCAAAGTCTCCAATGCGATCTCACCCTTTGGTACCACTCAAACAATAAAAGAGGGGCATGTTCTTGCTATAACTGGCCAGCTGAGAACTCCTCTGATTTTGGGGGCAGCTGGCATAAAACCAGGGACTCTCAGATGGTATGAAATTGGTGGACTAGCTCCTGTGCCAACTGTCCCCTGCTCCAACACCTCTACAGGGTATGTCAGACAACGGAGGCGTGAATTGGCGGTAGGATACAGGTCTGCTCTGCAACTGATCTTTCACTAGCATAGGATTATTTAGAGAAAATAATATACTAGTGACATAGTTAGAGAAATCTTTAGGCTGCTCTGATTTACGCCTGGGCTGGAATCAGTGCATAGCAGGGAGCTATAAAACTAGCTTGACTCCCCCTCTATGCAGCACACATTTCTGCACTGAGCAGAGTTCAACTGCAAGAGAGAATCTGGCCCAAAAGAGGTAATGAAAATCAGACAAAACTTAAAAAGGAGAAAAAATATATATATGCTAACTATCTATAAAGTATGAATCTTATTATAAACTAGTTCAATTTTGGAGAGTCTAGACCAAACACAGTCACTAAACTTTCAAAGAAACAGAAATAAATTAAAAATATCACATCTATAGCACACATATATATCAGTTACATTTTCCTCATAAAAATCCATACAGGCCAAGTAACATTGTGTCTGTCAATTTAATCCCCATAATTTTAAAGCTCTAATTTAGTGCTTGCAAACTTATTTGCCAATTCTTGTTTCAGGGACTTTTGGTAACTTGCTCAATAGACAGGGAAACCTGTCTTCAGTGACCACTCAAGGGACCAACAAAAATATTTTCCTTTGTTGAAAAAAAAAAAAAAGAAGTGACCATAGGAAGGTCATGGCCAGTAAGTGCCACCACATGGCATTGTTCGTTTATTTTGGGAAGAAGGCTCTGTTCACAAACCACAAACAACCCCCATCCCTGCTATGACACCTTAGGGCTTGTCTACACTGGCACTTTACAGCGCTGAAACTTTCTTGCTCAGGGGTGTGAAAAAACACCCACTTGAGCGCAGCAAGTTTCAGGGCGGTAATGTGCCAGTGTGGACAGTGCACCAGCGCTGGTAGCTAGGCCCCTCGTGGAGGTGGGGGTTTTCAGAGCGCTGGGAGAGCTCTCTCCCAGCGCTCTGCCATGACTACACAAGCTCTGTTAAAGCGCTGCTGGGGAAGTGCTTTAACTTTGCCAGTGTAGAGTAGCCCTCAGATCTCCGTCCTGGTAGCAGCCGGGGCAGGCAGATGAACAGCTACCACTGTGGGGCAGAGGAAGCCTTGTCAGGGACAACACTACAACTCAGAAGGGATAAGAGGAGGGTAGGATTTAGCACTCCCGGCATCTGCAAAAAGCCTGCTTCATTAGTGAAGAGCAAGACATGCACATTGACTCCCATTCCCCACCTCAGGTATCTATTATTGTGGCAAAAGGGTGGGTGGGGTGGCTGGCAGAGGTGGCGTTCTAATAAAGATGGAGCAGAACATGAGCGCACACTGTATTAATATTTGTATTTTACATACTTTAACTGTATAAAATACAAATATGAATGATAAAGCCTATTGCATATTACAAGACTCAAGATCACTGAGTGGCTATAACTGAAAGATAAAATAAAACATTGCTTGCATAGACAGGGCTTTAATTTTAGCTCATCTGGAAGAATCTCCTGCTCACCATCTTTCAAATGGCCATGCTGGAAGGGCTCAAATACTTAAGGGAGTTCCTCCCAGAGTTTCGTTCAGATACTCTCCTAATTAAGAGTGAAAGGTAGTTGGACTGGTATTAAAAAGTTCAGATATAATCCACATTCTAAACATAAAATGTAGGTAACCCTTACCCCAGATCTGCAACAGACCATGATGCAATGGCAGAGCTTCCCACACTCAACTCGGACCAGAACAGGATAATTCTGCCAGAGTAAGATACTAGAAGTAGAATAAAATTTAAAAAATTTAAAGCACATCAGAAGCAGGAAGCCTGCCAAACAATAAGTGAGGCCACTGGATGATCAAGGTGTTAGAGGAGCACTCAAGGAAGACAAGGCCATTGAGGAGAAGCTAAATTAATTCTCTAAAGTGGTCTTCACTGCGGAGGATGTGAAGGAGCTTCCCACACTTGAACCATTCTTTTATGTGACAAATCTGATGAACTGTCCCAGACTGAAGAGTCAATAGAGGAGGTTTTTGAGCAAATTGATAAATTAAACAGTTATAAGTCACCAGGACCAGATGGTATTCACCCAAGAGTTCTGAAGGAACTCGAATATGAAATCAGAGAACTACTAACTGTGATACATAATCTGTGACTTAAATCAGCTTCTGTACCAGATGATTAATTGGACGCCAATTTTTAAAAAAGGATCCAGAGACGAACCAGCAACTACAGGTTGGTAAGCCTAGCTTCAGTTCCAAGCAAACTGGTTGAAACTATGATAAAGAACAGAATTATCAGACACACAAGTGAACATGATTTGTTGGGGAAGAGTCAACACAGCTTTTGTAAAGAGAAATCATGCCTCACCAATCTGTTACAATTCTCTGTGGGGTCAACAAACATGTGAATAAGGGTGATCCAGCAGATACAGTGTACTCAGACGTTAAGAAAGCTATTGACAAGGTCCCTCACCAGAGGCTCTTAAGTAAAGTAAGCAGTCAAGGAATAAGAGGGAAGGTCCTCTCATAGATCAGTAACTGGTTAAAAGCTAGGAAACAACAGAAATAAATGGTCAGTTTCACAATGGAGAGTGGTAAATAGTGGGGGGTCCCCCAAGGAGCTATACTTAGACCATTTCAGTTCAGTGTATACTGATGAAAAAAAGGAGTAAACAGTGAAGTGGCAAAGTCTGGAGATGATACAAAATGACTGATGAAAGTTAAATCCAAAGCTGACTGTGAAGAGTTATGAAGGGATTTCACAAAATTGGATGACAACATGGAGGATGAAATTCAATGTTGATAAATAAATAGTAATGCATGTTGGAAAATATAATCCCAACTATACATACAAAATGATGGGGTCTAAAATTAGTTGTTACCACTCAAGAAAGAGATCTTGGAGTCATTGTGGATAGTTCGCTGAAAACATCTGCTCAATGTGCAGCGGCAGTAAAAAAAAAAACCTAACAATATTAGGAACCATTAGGAAAGGGATAGATAACAACACAGTAAATATCATAACGCCATGGTATGCCCACACCTTACATACTTTGTGCAGTTCTGGTCACCCCATCTCAAAAAAGATATATTGGAAATGGAAAAGGTACAGAGAAGGGCAATAAAAGCGATTAGGGGATGGAACAACTTCCACATGAGGAGAGATTAAAAAGACTAGGACTTTTTAGCCTGGAAAAGAGATGGGGGGGGTGAGGGGAGAATGACAGAGGTCTGTAAAATCATGAATGGTGTGAAGAAAGTGAATAGGGAAGTGTTAATTACTCCTTCACATAACACAAGAACCAGGAGTCACCCAATAAAATTAATAGGCAGACGATTTACAACAGAAAAAAGGAAGTACTTCTTCACACAACACACAGCCTGTGGAACTCATTGCCAGGGGACGTTGTGAAGGCCAAAAGTATAACAGGGTTAAAAATATTACATAAATTAATGGAGGACAGATCCATCAGTGACCACGAGCCAAGATGGCCAGGGATGCAACCGCATGCTCCGGGTGTCCGTCAGCCTCTGCCTGCCAGATGCCAGGACTAGATGACAGGGGACAGATCACTTGATAATTGCCCTGATCTGTTCATTGCTTTTGAAGCATCTGGCATTGGGCACTGTTGGAAGACTGGGTACTGGGCTGGATGGACCATTGTTCTGATGCAGTACAGCCATTTTTAGATTCTTAATCATGGGGTATTTAATAATCTGTATGATCCCCACCATAATAATCTGTATGATCCTCAAACCTGCAAAACTTAATCAGTTTACCAAAGAAAAGATGTTAAAGAGTAATAAAGGATCTAGGTTTGAATCCCAAGGAACATCTTCCATTTAAACATGAGAATAAAACAAAATAGTTTTACCAAAAATGAAACAATGGAACAGATATCTGAAATCAAGGAAAGAGATGGCACACAGATATAGCTGATAGAGATAAATCTGACAGATAAATCCAAAAGAATTAGAGTTGATGATAAACCTTGGGTTTCAGCAACAACTCATATCAATGCTCAATAGGAAAAGTCAAGGACAGAGTGCCTCTGCTTTGAAAGTCCTCCATTTTATTGGTTTGTGTCACCACTTTATCACTACTTTCAAATAGCCTAACATGTTGAAATGTGGCCTTCTGATAAACTGAATCTTTGAGATCTGATATTATTTGCATTGCCTTACAGAACTTTTCTAACAAAAACAATGATAGGTTTTCCAGTGCGCTACAGAATATTGTACATACGCTACGTCCGAATAACACCTTAAATAAAACAGTCAGCAAGTGGAGCGTACGCTGCCAACACAAACTTTCTTTGTGACCCTGGATGAACAACTTAACTCCCTGTGTCTCCGTTTCCTCACACTTGAAAGGAGGATAATACTTTTCTACTTAAAGAGGTGTTGTGAGAATTCATTCATTAATGTTTACAAGATAATGTGAATTTCTGAGAGAGATTCCCTGCTGCATCTGCTCTCCTCCAAATGTGTAGAGAGCGGGGAGCAGGGCAGGCAAACCATCAGGGAGCTGGCTACAGCATCCTAATTCTCTGCCCAGCCCTGGGCAAAAATTTAAAGGAGAACACCTACACTGCTCTAAGATGTATCAACTGGCAGTGGCCACAAAGGGACCAGCCACTGTCTGAACCCATCCTGCTTCAGCCACTCCCCTTCACAAAACCCCTCCCACAGGATCTGCAGGGAGGGCAGCTTGGAAATCAGCAAAGGAGTTGCAGCCAGTCTCCATTCACGGAGACAAAGGGGAAAATCTGCTCCTCTGTGTCTGAATGTACTATAGGAGAACAACAAATCAATGAAGCAGGCAGGTTACCAACCACTTAGGCCATGTCAAAACTACAGAGCCTGTGTTGGCATAGCTAAACTGATAGAGCTCCCTAATAAAAATCTGCAAATGCCAGCAGAAGGAGTTCATCTCCCAAAACTACAGTAGCTATGCTGATAAAAGCACTCTTTTTTCAGCTTACTTGTGTCCGCACAAGTCCTGCCAGCATAGCTATGTGCGCTAGGAGTATGTGGGGGCTGGGGGGGAGCGGGGAAGAGTCACACATACCCTCCCACATCCCTGGCTGACATAGCTATGGCAGCAAAAACTTTGTAGGGTGGATCAGGCCTTTCAAAAATATGGTGCATATTCAACAAAATGTTTATTTAAAATATTAACAGTTGCATTGAATATATGTAGTCTCTGATTGGCATGAATACTAATTATTAGCTCAGTAGTTCACCAGACACCACCCACAATACAAGGGCGCAAGAACCAAGTAATACAAGTCTGATCATCTGCCCTAGAGCGCTTCATAATTATGAGAAAGTTGGAAACCAGGGGAAAGAGTTCAAGAAGTATTTACAATTAATATAGTGTATGAAGGAGAAAAAGATTTATAAAGTAGATTTATAAACCAAATAGGTTTATCTGAAATACTAATTCTCTAAGGAAAAGCTAGACACTTAGGCTAGCACACCACATAGCATAGTAAATAATCTCTCTATCACGTGGACATGCACATGTCTTTCCTGTCTTGCTCACTACAGGCCAAATCCTGTTCCCATTAAGCCAATAGCAAAATTCCCCTTGATATTGAGTCATTCCAGGGTGCAGCTTTACAAACTCATTCCCTGGATATCACTTCATTAGTATTGTGAGTTCACTGAAAATAAAATATATCTCCTTCTCTTTCCATAATTCCACTGCTTCATCTTCTTCACGTGGCATCACCTACCTAATAAATCCAGCAGTAATTAATAGGAGGAAGTGGTTAGAAAACCAACTTTAACGTATCAAAATATTTAAGAAAGCAGGAAAAAAAGCCAACAGCATTATTTTGTATACTGGAAAATGTATGTGTCGCGTAAGAGTTAACGGAATGCGAGCCTGACTTTCATTCCTTGCTTTGCTCCCCTACTGTCTCAGCTGAGTAATTTGAAGCATTGGGCCTCTGCTTATTACAATATTTAACCAATCCTGAAAGAATGAAACAACAAACAAAAAACCTACACACAACACATTCACCACAACCAGAGCAATGTGGCATGGGATTTTTATCAGAGGGCTATCTTTCAATTCAATTCTAAAAACAGTTTCTTCTACATCAAGCTGCAAATTATTTCCAGCACAATCATAACATGGTAAGATTAAGTTAAATCACATACGCAGCTGAAAGCCTGGTTTTTTTTTCTGTAGACAATCTACATCATGATTTTCTCAAAATAAAGCAGCTATCCTAATACACGTTTTTCCACTTTAATTAAAAAAAGAGAAACACTGCAAATGAAAGTCTTTAGAAATATATTTAAATATTCATGCAGCAAAGACTTGTCTTTTTTTAAAAAATCTACTTTTAGTTTTGCTCCAATCTTCTCTGGGATAAAAAAGAGAATACAGTAGCATTAGAGTGAGGAGGAATAGGAAGGGGGTTGATACATAAACCCTGAATTGTGAATCATGTGTTTGATGAAAAGAAGAGACACATTGGAGTTAAAACCTATTCTTAGGTTTTTTGTTTCTAGAAAAATTCTTAAGTGGTCAGTAAATAGAAGGTCAAAGTAAGTACAGAACAGAGGGGAAAACAAAAGAATATAACTTTGCAACTATGTTTCTTACAGAATTACTGGGTTCAACCTAGTTTATACTAAAGAAACCACTTAACACTGATGGCTATCAATTTTAACTCATAAGAAATAAAACAGCATCACTTGCTATAAAGTATGTACTTAGAACAATAAGGTGAGTAAAAACAACTGTTCAAAAATGTTATGCAAAAGCATGAGATTGCCCTTCCACTCCCTCCAGCAAAACAAAAACAAAACAAAAACCCTAAAGCATTCACAATACATTCTGTAAGAATATAAAAACTTCCTTACAAGAAGATGATCTTGATGATCCATCCAACCCAATACTCCAATGGCCACAATAGCCTATATCACACTCACAAGGTGATAAAAACAATACAACTAATGCACCTGAAACGTCATTATTAGTTGGTAGGAGATACCAGACATGCAGCCCAGTCTTTCCATCGGCTTCAGTGGCAAAAGAATTGGGCTTTTCCTGTGTGAGAGCAAGTTCCATCTCCCTCATTGATGCCTCTTCCTATCCTGCACAGAAGAAACAAACACAACTGCAGCATGTGGGAGAGTCGCTGCAGAGACTTCACATGCGGTGGGATTGTGAAGAGAGACTTCACATAACCCGGGTACCACCACAAAGCACTACTATGAGGAGACTTTCTAAGAAAGTCTTACTAGAGTGGGTATAGCAGGGGAGTTTGAGAACTACTATCAATCCGGTAGCTAGCCTCCCTCCCCTATGGTCATAATAGGGAGGTTTGGCGAGGATAAAAAAGCCTAGTGATTATTTCAGGGTTTAGGATGGCCCCTAAGTAGCCTCCCAATGTCCTGAAGGGGAGGGGGGACTAAATGATCCTAAAGGCTTGTGTGGGACTGATCCCACAACAAGCTACCTAAGGCTTTGAGGGGGAATCAATGATCTCCTTACAGTTTGCCTGGGGTTCTTTCCTCCCGCAGACCTCATGGAACGGGATGGGAGATGGTCCACCAATCATCCCAGGCTTCCTCTTGTCCCCAGTCTCAGATCTTAGGCTCTCCTCTACACAGATCTGAGGTTAGTGAGAGCCAGGGCTCCTTTCCAGTTGACATGAGGGAGGTACTATGAGGGAGATGGTGTTCTTAGTTTTTCTATGGATCTCCCAAGGTTGCAGAAGGGGAGAACCCTTTTGTGAGTTTTTTGACTGAGGGTGGGAGGAAAGTATTTTTTCCATTGACACATCTATCCAATGATCGGATTACCCTTTGAGCTCTATCTCTGCAAGTTAGAGGGTTAAGTTGTTTTCTATTTAAAAAGAAAACGTCATCCAGACCACCCTTTGACTAGTTAGGCTAAGATCACAGCAGCTGACATTCCTTGGCAATATGACTACATTAAAATGTACACACTCTTAAAATCAGACTTTAATCAATTAAATTATGGTCCTGGTCAGGAGATCTCTACTAGGGGACTCCTTTCTCAATTTATATTTTTTATTTTTACTACACTGACAAAAATAGAAGAACTTTGGGGTGGCATTTATCATCTCTAATGTGAGGGTGACTTAATTCAAGAATCTCTTCTTGGATTAACTTCAAAATTTTGTAGATAACGTCACTTGGACTGACATCGGTCCTACCAGTTAAGAAATTGGTAGTGCATTTTGATTTTAGACAAGGAACCAAAATTAGGCTAGAAATGGAAATTCAGTTGCAACCTTAACTAAGAAGTGACTGCCATTGCACCAGAATGCAGAAGAAAAAAGCTTTGTTTATGTGTTTTGTATATGCTGCTCCAGACCTGCAAAACTATTCTACCTACATCATGCAGAAAACTTTACTGCAGGAAATAAAGCTTTGAGGCAGCCATTAGAGTAAGTCTACACTTTGAGCTTATTAAAACAGGCACAGAGCTCCAGTGTCCTTGAAGGGACACTGCCCTGGTCTAATGACATCTCGCTCTAATTGAAAGGGAGATTTAAAATAAACAAAAAACACATTGTTAGAAAAATTACCAACAGAGTCAAATAATAGAGGAATTACTCTGAGGTCAAAGACCTTCTACCTGTATTTCCATAGGAAGGAAAAGTAATTTTACAATGTAGCTTTTCAGTTTTGTGAGGTTAAATTGAGGATAAAGTAATTTGGGTGATTTTAGATTTGAAGAGGAAGTTGTTTTGATGAGTTTTGTCATTTTAACCATTTCCACTGATTCAACCCAAAATCTAAATTTCAAATATAGTGAATATTTATACCTAGATCCAACCACTGAACATAATGTTTTAATTAATGTTTGAGTAATAATGAAGGGAATTTTTGCTTAACTATGTGGAGCAGACTAGATCACAAAACTGTTGAAAGCTAGACTTTGGAAAAGGGAAATGTCAGGAATATTTATATTAATACATTTCTTTAAACCTGTAGAATTGTCTTAGTACCATTGGCTGGTTTTTTTGTTTTTTCCTAAAAGAATTTCTGTTAAAACTTTCCGATAAGAAAAAATACATACTATACTTAGAGCCCTGCAAATCTGCAGATATCTGCTTTACATCCACGGACCATTTTGGGGGATCGTGAATCGGATGCAGATACAAATTTTGTATCTAGAGTCCTGCAAATCTGTGGATATCCTCTTTATATCTGCGGACCATTTTTGCGGATCAGATGTGGATACAAATTTTGTATCTGCACAGGACTCTAACTATACTGTTCCAGAGAACACTTCTCCAGGTGTTCTGGTCTGCTTAACTTAAAAAATCTAACCATCCCTTGCCCTAGCTACCTATTGAAAAAATTCTGGAAAGAACCTGATTATGAAGTCATAATTATGACTTTAGCTGACATCATCAGGCTTAGCAAGAGCCTCCACAGGTGCAGATCTCTGTTGCAGCTTCTAGTCATTACAGTTACACAAATAAATAATAAGCATACAAGGAAAACAGAGGAGGAAATGAAAGAGAAATCAACAGTACATAACCAGAGCCCAAGATGGGCAACTGGACTCCAGCAGGGGGTGGGAGCTGGCTGTTGGAGATTTTGGTCCTGTCTACTTAAGTAAAATGATACAGATACCAGTATACTTATAGAAGATGGTTAAAATGAACTACTGTACTATTTTTGATGAAAAATAGATTCCTCCATTGAAATGTTGAGGAAGGGGGCATTTTCCCTCTCTCTCTCTCCATTGAAACTGGGAGGTGAAGTTTAACTCCCAAGAGGACCACTCTTCTAGATTCACAGGGTAATGCTGAGAGTCAAGCAAGAGGAGGAGTTGGGTATTTTATTGATTCACCCTGTGTTCTAAATAGTATAGATTTTTGTTAATTTGTTTAACTCTTAATTCTTAGGGAAATGTCAAAGCTCCTTTAGACTGTAACAACTGTGATACCGTAAGATAAGAAACTATACAGTTTATAACTTCAGTGAAGGCTGAAACATGGGACTTAGTACAGTTAAAAGCTCTGTAGGTTATATTGGTGAAGTCTGTAACTTCTCTGAGGTCATCTATGTGGTTCTGCTCACTCTAGAAACAAATTTGTGAATTTCCTGATAACCGGGCCAGAGGCTTTGTGGAAGTTACAACATACTCTCTGAGAGCACAGTCCCTGACCCTGCACATGTTTACACACAACTAATCTCATTCAGTTCGATAGCATGCATTAGAGTTTGTCGGATAAGGGCCATAGAAAGTACAGCTACTAACTCCCATAAGCATGACTGATGAAACACTGGTCTCGCTAATTTTGCAAGCAAAATCAATTTGACCATATTATTATTTAGGACTGTGAACACATTAGCATCTCTCACACAGACACACATATACATTCTGGGGCAACAGTAATAGCTCCATGGATGTAAATTATACTAATTAGTTCATGTGTGTAAAGGGCTTTCAGTGTAAAAGCTTCTATATATACACACACGAAGGGCTTGTCTACACTGCTCTGCAGTGGACTACAGGAGTGTGAATAATAGTGCATACCAAAGTGCTGTGTTGTCATTCCCCCACATGGATGCTGCAGGCTCAGAATAAAGAGGGTCCTAGTTTGCGTTAATGTGGTCTTGTTTGAAGAGAACTACGTTATCGTGAACTTGGAACCTTTTCGTTTGAGCCTGGAGCATCCACATGGAGTTACCTTGGTGTGCAGTGCCATTCACACCCCTGTAGTCCAAACTGTGGAACAGTGTAGACATAGCCTACGTACTATTGTCCATAATTAAGAGCATCACTTCCTTTCCATTGTAAGACAGATCTTAGCCATCACTAAAAATATATTTCCTTTCTTCCTAAAATTTTGCATGTGTGGTCTCTAGCCACAGGGATTTTTTTTTTTCTTTTTAAATCTGGAAGTTAATTAGACAAAATATTTCATTAGGAAAAATTGGTCCATCAAAAAATGTTATAAAGCCAGTTTGGACTAGAAACTTCATGTTTGTTTTATTGAATAATCCGACTTGCAGTCTGGTGCATAGGCCTGACAGGGCCAGGTGATAGACATTCTGAAACCGACACCCAAATCACTCCTGACAGCTTCACTGGGTCCCAATGGACTTTATAACTTTTACCAATGGTCTGGCAGAGTTTATAAATTCCACTAGATGAAAGGAATTTAGTCTGGTTAGATGCAACAGCCAAACTTTTCAAAACTCCCTCGTGATTTTTGGGTGTCAAATGTGAGACTTTAAAGCACGTTGATTTTCAAGAAAAAAGTCAGGCTCCTGTAATACACAGTGTTGTTGTAGCCGTGTTGGTCCCAGGATATGAGAGAGACTAGGTGAGTGAGGGAATATCTTTTATTGGCCCAACTTCTGTTGGTCTTACAGAGTGCTAAGCTCCTGTGGAAGCTCAAAACCTTTTCTCTCTCACCAACAGAAGTTGGTCCAATAAAAAATATCACCTCACCCACCTTGTCTCTGTAGGCTCCTATAAGGTATTTCATGAGCACCATTATTACTAGTAATTTTTGAAAATTTTCGCCCTATTCCTATAAAGAATAAACTAATATAATTGAGAGAGAGTTTATCTACATTATTGAAGAGTTTGCTAGGTTGAAACCCTACTTCAATTGTGGAAGAAAAAGGAAATGCCTCATCGTTAAAAATAAAACAGAGCTGGTCACATTCAAGTCACAAAACACCAGCCATAGGTGACTGTAATATGGTAGAACCATCAAAGCAAAAATTATTAGGTCTGTTAGACTTGAGAAAATTTATATAATCATACATCCGGTAACACGCACACCCACATACACACTAAAATACAAGTCCCCAAATCCTGGGGGTTAAACTAGACCTCACTGTTTGATGACTGAGTCCTGCCCATCCAATGGAATGCCTCTCTTCCTTACACCTCCCTGACAGAAGCCCTTCCCACAAAGCACCAATAAAAGAAGAGGAAAAAGTGAATCCAAAGTTAATCTCTTGTGTGTTCAGAAGCAGATAGCACCCCTACCCACTGACACAATGCGTTTACAGATGCTAACCCCAGAGACTCCGTAAAGGGAGGCGGAATATAGAATGAAATGCAAGATGGAGAGTGCAGAAGAGTTTTAATTGATTCTTTAATAATTAACTGATCAGCTTTCCAAGTTTTAAGTCAAGAAGATCTGGAAAAAAAATCATATAAAATTAATTGAGCCCCAGATTTATTAAAACACTCAAGCATGTACAAGTCCATCTCTCAGTAACGCCAAGCCTAGAAATTCAAAAAAATCACAAGCCAGACACCAAAAGGCACTTTTTAAAAAAGATTATATTGGATTTTTTGCTCTGTGTTTTAATTTTTGAACTCCCCCTACCCATCCCCAATGTGCGTCTGGCAATTAGAGTATTGCCAGTTCTCTCAAGTTCACACAATAAGGTTACTTGCCCCTGCTGCAGGAGCTCTTGCTGGTTGCCTGATGGTGCAGAGCTTCCAGCTTCTCTCCAGCCCCTACCAGCCCCACATCTGCCCATCCTCCAGCCCATCAGTTATGCTCTTCCCAATCCCACATCTGCCCCATGCTCCTCAATGCACTGCTAGGAATTCTTCAATCCCAACCCTCAGGCCTGAGAGTGAGCAGCTGCAACAGGGTCCTCTTCTTCCCCTTCTCACATCTGGGGGAGCAGAGTCAGGGACTGAGGGGAGAGGGGCGGACTCATTTTTCACAGAAGAGGAAGAGTGAGCTGGGCTGCCTAAAGCTTCTGGGCTTTTTCTGCTCCCTCCATCCCCCTCCCGTCCTCTGACCATGGCATAAAGTGCTCCCTCTCTTCACTCTTTCCTACCTGACAACTTCTCCTGGGTCCTCATGGGATGGGGGAAGAGAGCTTCAGGCTCCTGCAGCAGCCCTGTTTCCCCAGAAGGCAAGCAAGTGGGGAAGGCAACCAATCAGAGGGGGTTTCCCATCCCCATGGTAGCACTAATATTTACATAAAGACTGGAGTGTCTCATGTCATCATGAGACTGGCTCCAGCAGGGGCCAAAAATTGCATAACTTCACAATGAAAGTTAGCAACACTGATTATCTATTCAAGTATGTCAGCATTTTCCTCAGTGCTCTCCATGGGTCTTTAAACACTTCAGTAATCTTTTCTTTGGTGGTTCAGGGGCAAGCGATCGGCTTTAGAAGAAGCTTTTTTTCCTACCTCGGGGCCTTCCTGAGGACACTTCAAACAACTTCTGAGCGATGGCTGCTGTGACACTACAGGGCCATGTGACCAGGTCACCTGGTGCTGGACTCCATCTTGGAATATCAGTGTTTTTCCACTGACTGGCGGGGGAACCAAGCTTTGAAACAAAGGGTTCCCGCCATACGTAAAAGCTATTTAAGGCAGGGAAGTGACATCATCGTGGTTCTTCACTGACTGCCCACCCAAAGAGACTCCTGGAAACACCTGAGGAACAAAGACTGAACTGGGGGAAGTGGTGGACCCAGGCTAAAGGGATTTTTAGCCTGTGAATGGAACACCTGGGGATTCAAAACTGTACGCTAGTGCAGCTTGCCCCTTAAGAATCTGCAGCCTGCTTGAATCATCACTTAGGGTGAGGATTTGCTATTCATAGCCGATCTACGTAGTACATTAAGCTTAGTTTGTGTGTTTTGTTTATTTGCCAGGTAATCTGCTTTGATCTGTTTGTGATCCCTTATAATCACTTAAAATCTGTCTTTTGTAGATAATAAACTTGTTTTTGCTTTCTCTAAAATGAGTGTGTGCGAGAGTTGTAACTCGGGGCAGAAAGCTGCTGTATATTTCTTCTCCACATTGAGGGAGGGGGCGAATTTCATGATCTTACGCTGTACAGTTCAAGATGATATAATTTGGGGTTTACACTCCGGAGGTGGGTGCGTGCCTGCGTAGCTGGGAAGTTCCTTAGCTGGAGCCTTCCCATGCAGACGCTGTGTCCAGCCCCTATATGTAACTGCAGCTGGATGTGCCCCTAGCTGTATGTGTGCTGCTGAAAGTGCAGGCTGTACACAGCAATACAGTGTAAAGGAAGCCACCGTTGGTGGGTCGGGGGGCTCAGTGGTACCCCAGTTCTGGGTGGCACCCTGGGGGGAACTCATCACAGGGCCAATAAAAATGGAAAGTAGTTTGAAAGTGTGAACTGAGATGAACCTATGCTGTAGCTACACAGTAAATACACTACCTGTGTTTTATTCCATGCACTTGAAAAGGGCTTTGATATAAACATTTTCTAGTCTGCCTCACTAAGCTTGAAAAAATATATATGTAAAAATATGTCTTTTCCATGTCAGATTCAGTAAACTGATCTAAGGTTTTCAAAGACTGTAGCAATTGGATGAAGACAAAGGATAGAGAAAATGGGGCATTTTTCACTTAAATCAGCACCTGAACAGACTCCACCAGTGATAATTCAGTTTGAGAACACAAGTATTCTTTTTAAATATTTAAACTGCAGTAGTATCCAGAAGCCTACCAAATTGGGATCTCATTGTCCTAGGTGCTGTAAAAATATAATGGCAGTCCCTGCATCAAAAAATGTACAGAATAAAGAGACAAGAAAACAGTGGGATGAGACAAACCAGTGGGCCAGAAAAGAGAGAAGACAGAGTAACACACATAACTAGAACTAAGAATATAAAAGTCCTAAACATGGCTAGAAAAAGTTAAATTGAACTACAAGCACCCCATTTTGTGCAACATCTTCCTTGACAGCAGTAGAATTCTGATTCCATGAACAACAGGAAGGGTTGTAAAGATAAAGTATCACTGCTCAGCAGCAAGAAGGAATGGAGCAGGAATAATCATAGCAGGAATACTACAGGATAAGGTAGTGGCCATTTAAAGGAAGACTGACTAACTGATGAAAGTTAGAATAGCACTGAGCAGAGAACAAATATTTAATGATATATGCAGATATGTGCTGCAGGCTGATTGTATGACTGAGGAGGTGGGAGAGGAATTCCATATAGCACTGGACCAAGTGATGTGTGAAGTACCACAAGCTGAGTACTTGATTATCACAGCAGACCTCAATGGACTTGTGGGAGAACATGGTGAGGACTACGATAATTGTCATGGAGGACAACACTTTGGAACCAGAAATTAAGTCACTGAAGATATCTTAGAGTTAGCCATAGCTTATGGCCTGCTTCTTGTCAGTTCATACTTGGTAGAGATGGAGGAGCACTTAGTTATGTACAAGAGCAAGGCCAACAGGTCCAGATCAACTATTTCCTGCCCAAAAGAAACATAATGGACTGTAAAGTGATCCTGGGAGAGCAGATAGTATAGCAACAGATTGCTTGTAATAGACTTCTAGTGTGAGGACAAAAGATGTGAGTAGGGAAGTCTGGGATTTAAGGATGATGTCCGTTGAAGGCTGGACAGTGACCAAACCAACCACAATGATATCAATGAGGTTTGAGGGGAAATATCCACTATACTACAGAAGCTTCATATGCTGCCTGTGGCCAAAAGAAAGGAAGGGAATTTCATGGGAAGGAGAGGTGGTAGTGTTCCAGCGATGTGCAGGAGGCAGTGAAGAAGGGCTAAAAGTGTAAGCAATGGCAGAAAGTACAAAAGTAGAAAGTTATGAGGAATACAAGCTGGGAGAGAAAAACAATGAAAAGAACAGTTGTGGAAGCTAAAGTTTAGACTTTCAAAGCCTTATATGCAGGATTACTAATGAAGAAAGGGGGGAAAGGACTATATAGATTAACCAAAACTAGGAAAAGAAGCACAGAGGATTTCAGAGTTGTAAAGTGTGTAATAGAAGAAAACGGAAGAGTACTGGTGGAAGGTGGTGAAATTAGGAGGTGGTAGCGGTTTTATAAGAAACTGCTTAATGAAGAGATGCAAAGAAACTACTGAGGGAAATATGCACAAGCAACAATCTCGCAAAACCTACCATCATGGTGGAGATTCAGACCAGGCTAAAGATGATGAAACAAGGGAAAGCAATGGGGCCAGAGAGTATATCAATTGAGGAATTTAACTCATTAGACTATGAGGGAGTAGTGATGACGAAGTTATTCTACTTATTTTTCCGTACTGGAAAAATGCCTGATGAGTGGAGAAAGAGCTCATTGATCCCTATCTTCAAGCATAAAGGAGATATAAAAAGAGTGCACTAATTACCAACCCATCCAGTTAATGAGTCACATAATGAAATGGCTTGAAAGAATTATCAAGAAAAAACTTTGGAAAGGACTGGAGCATCCAAGTAAGTGACAACCAATTGGGGTTTTATGCCAGGGAAGTCAACAATGGATGCAGTGTTTCTAGGCCAAATATTGCAGGAGAAGTACAGTGAGAAATACAAGGAACTGTACACAGTGTTTATGGATTTAGAGGTTTATGACACAGTTTTTACGGTGATGCAATCTGCCAGATACATATGTTTAGACTATTATGGACCTGTACAAGGGTAGCACAACAGTAGCAAGAAGCAGCTGCGGATACACTGTAAAGGTCTACATCAAATGATCAGCCCTAAGCCCATTCCTATTTGTAGTTGTAATGGACACCTTGATGCAAGAGATTAGGGGAGTGGCTACAAGGAGCATAATTTTTGCCAATGACATTATGTTGCATCGTGAAGATAAATACAAAGTAGAAAGGGACCTAGAACTATGGATGTCTGCCTTAGAAGAAAATGGCTTATGAATCAGCTGACAAGAAACGGAATACATGTAATGCTTCATTGAGAGGGTCAATGAAAGGCCCATAAAACTAGATGGCATAGAGTTTAAATTGTTGTACAGACTTTAATACCTCAGTTCAATGTTGAACTGTATGGGAATGTGGATGCAGATGTTGGAAGCCGCATGAAGACTGCTTGGTATAAATGGAAGGAGTTGATGGAAATTCTCTGTGATAAAATATGCCAAGTAAACTAAAGAGCAAAGTGAGTAAGTTCACAATTAGGCCAGCTATGACATACAGGTCAGGTTGGAATGCTGCTAATGAGGAAGGGAGAACAACTACTTCACACTGCCGAAACGAACATACTAAGATGGTCGCTAGGTAAGATGAGAGCTGATAGGCTACACAGTAAAACAGTATGAGCCATGATGCAGATAGTGTCAGGAACCAGGGCCCGCAACAGAGCTTGTCTTCAGGCACCTCATCAGTACAATTGACCTGCGGCAGTTGCCTGATTAGCCATGCAACCTGATTGTCTTCCGGGACCAGCAACAGCAGCAGCTTGCTGGCTTCTTAAAGCTCATGCCTACCACTGTGCCAGTTCTTGCATTACCTTGTTCCCACTGCTCCTGCTCTGTACCCAGCCATGCCTCTGTCCTGTCCATGCCTCAAACCTTTCCTTGCTGACACCTTCCTCGTTCCAGTTCCCAACCTCCAGTTTGGACCTCTGATTCTGGCTTCTTATTACGGACTCCACCTCGACCTCCTGGCTCTGGTATCCAGTTCCTGATTTCCGGTTTTGACCCTGGCTCTGGCGACTAACTCCAGCCACTAAACCTGCTGCCTGCTCTGGCACTAGTCTAGACCGCCCTTATCTTGGTCAGCTGACAGGCAGCACCCATCACAGAAAAGCTAAGGGAGTATTGATTGAGATGGCTGGGTTGGTCATGTGAGATATGTTGGCCAGAGAGTACAAGAACTAGTAGTCATCATGAGGCGAAGATCAAAAGGAAGACCTACAATAAGCTGATTCAAGACACTGAAGGAGGACATGAAGAAGGTTGGGATCAGCTTGGAACAAATGCTTGACAAGAATACTTAGCGACAAAGAACAAGAGTCACCAACCCAAACTAATGGGACAAGGTGACGAAGAAGAAGTAGAGTTCAGATGGCGCATACTGTACAGCATCATGAGGCCCCACCACTTTTTCTATGCACCTTACTGCTAAGAAGGGGAGGAGGAAACATTCTTTCTGAGCCCTGGTTCTTTCTCTACACCCGTTCACAGATGATAGAAAACCAAGCAGAACTCCCTACAAACTCTCCTAACACACACACCTGTGGTATTAACATAACTGATACAATATTAGTAGTAGATTGTATTGAAAAATATACCACTGCACGTGAGTAATGCATGTTTTTAAACCTCTATAACTGGATTGTCACTAAATCAGCAAAAGGCACAACTATGACTTAGAAACTATTTCAAGTTCAGGGTACCTATGACTGGGGCACTAGATTGTTAAAAGTAAAAAATCACAGTTTCTTTTCTAATTTTAAATAATGGTGCAAATTATATTAAATTCTGACTACAGTACATCATACTCTTCATTTTCAAAGACAGATTAATCCTTTTTTCTCAAAGTGTCCACAAAAAGTTCGCTCCAGGACTGAGAACAATCCCTTCAAAGTTCATTCCAACAGAATATGCAAGTGAACATGACATTTTACAATGGAAATACTTGTGCAACCAGAACTATAGGCGTCACTATATGTTCCGCCTACAGTAGCTGAGTGTTTACTGTACATAGTAATGTAGTATGCGTAGCACTTATCACAAAATGCAGTCAAGTTCAGTCCCAAACATCTTTCGTACACAGAGCCATGCATTAATTATATATGGGTAAGTTTCTAGTTTATTCATATCAGAGAGAGATCTCAGGAAGATAGACTGTGGTGGATTTCATGTTTTGTTTCGAGGAGCTTTTTTGTTTTTATTTTTTTAAAAAAAACAACTACTAAGCAAAAGAGGTGGGGCCTTATTTCAATCATTTATTACAACTAGAACTCGCTACAAAGTCATGTACCAGTGAACAGAATTCTGACCCCTTATCAAATTTAGTTCTAGTTTAAACAGGGGCAGCTCATATGGTAGCCAGTAGGCTTGCACCAGCTAACACCAAAGGTGAATCTGGACCTCTCCTGTTCTTTAGATACATATCAGCCAAATATTTATTGTAATTCAAATCACCATCAATATCTCACAAGTTCCTCTAGACCAGGGGTTCCCAAACTTGGAATAGTGAACCGCAACCACTGGGAGCTGCAAGCGACCATACCTGTGGACGCTCAGGTAAACAAAGCGTCTCGTGGCCCGCCAGGGGCTTACCGTGAACAAGGCGCGACCCAAGTTTGGGAACCCCTGCTCTAGACTTATTCACCTTATCGTTAAGAATTCTCAAGGGGGTAACAGGACTCACACTATTCTGTTATCTGTGTGCTTATATAAATACTGACTTATTTATAAGTTGCAGTCTACTCTTCAAGTACTAAAACTCTGTGAATATGTACGTATGCATATAGCAGTATTAAGGAGCGTAATTTCTGCCTCAACCCTGTCATGCATCCATTGGGGCTCTGGAAGGCTTGAGCATCAAAAGAAAGATCTAATTAAAGCGGATTCACCATTCCCAGGTACACAGTAGCAGCCAAATTTTGAAATACCACACCTCACTATATTGTGAGGGTGGAAGCAGACTGGAGATCCTTGAGAAATCTACTGTCAAGTTTACACATGAAAATTAATTGGTTTAACATGGTATGGCAAGTATTCTGACTTCTTTGGGAAAATTCAAATGAGGAATAATTAGCTAAACTGTGGGTGTGTATAAAAACAGAATTACATATTGACAGTACATATACATTTCTTATTCTTCTACCTTGTCCTTTTAATTCATTTTTTTTAATTATACAGTGTTATGTAACTGTAAACATAAGCTTTGAGAAGTATCTATCTGTATTTTGTTACTTTGATTATTTACCTACTGCACTTAACTTAAAAAAATTGTCAGTGCATGATGAATATGTAGTACTTACAGTATTGTTGATGATTGGGGCCTGAATCACTTTTTAAAATATTATAATTAAGGCTACGATTATGTCACAGAAAATGTCATGGAGGTCAATGGAAGTCATGGATTCCATGACTTCCATTAACCTCCATGACATTTTCTGCCCCGGGGCTGGAGCTCCCAGCTAGCCCCACCCCTGAAGCTCCCAGCCCCCACCTGGTGGGGGGGACCCTGCAGCTGCCCAGCCACCACAGAGGTGGAGGACCACCTGCAGCTGCCCAGCCGGCAGGCAGTGGGGACTCCCCAGGGACCCTGGAGCTGCCCAGATGCTGTTGGGCGGCCAGCGGACCCTGCAGCTACCCAGCCCCGCGGGTGGGGGGACCTGGGAGCTCCCAGCTGCCCCGGGGGTGAGGGGACCCCACTGCAGCCTAGCTCCGTGGGCAGGGTGATCCTGGAGCTCCCACACACCGCAGCAGCGGGGAAACAGGCAGCCCCAACAGCAGTTGGTGCTGAACCCACCTACCCCTTTTGCCAGGGATATTTTTAGTGAAAGTCAGGGATAGGTCATGGGCTTCCGTGAAATTTTGTTTATTGCCCATGACCCGTCCCTGACTTTTACTAAAAAATATCCATGACAAAAACGGCCTTAATTATATTATATATATTTTAATGGTGAAGAAACTTTGCCTTATGTAACTCCTGGGACTTAGGTTACTTATATGATGATATGGCCTCTTTTTTTGGTAGAAAATCATACAATCAAAAAGGTGGGCATGACCCCACAATTAATTAAAACTAAATACTCACTTCTTAATAAGTCTGGGGAGAATTTAAAAAACAACCACCTCCAAAATAATGGGAGGTCAGTTGCTAAGGGCATGGATATTCAAACGCTTAAAAAAATCAGCTGCAACACAACTTTTCTCAAACCTCAGTATTAGAGAAGCAATTTTAATGCTCCTTTCTAATTTCCAGGTGAGGATAACAAATACATCTAGATGTAATGAACTGGTGATATTCTCACATCATTGTGAATAAGAGGATGTATTTTTAAGAGCTAACAGGAAGCGCTACACGCCCCCTTGGGCATCCTTCCAATATGCTTTTACTCTCCCACATATTTTTTTTCCTTGACTTGCCCTTTCAGCTCCCCCTTGTATTATCCGCTGTAATCCTTACCAACACCACCTGTCCGATTCTCTACATAACCTACATACAAATCTCCATACGTCCACCTACTTCATCTCACACAAGAGCCTGTCGTGGTCTCTTTATATAACTTGCACTGAGCTGGGCTTATTAACTATTTGTTGTTATTGACAAATTCTGTCAGGTTAAAATAATTTTTTTTAAACTTAACATTCTTACCAGTGTAACACACAAGAATTTTGATGGTTAAAATCCTTTAATAATCGCATTTACTATCCACTGTACATGCTATTTATCATAATAGATAACAATCATAGGCTTCTGCATTTCACTTCTGTTTATATCAGTTTCTAGTGAATTTCACTTTTAGGCTCTCATGCCTTAACAAATTCTACAATATTTGGGTTATAAATACTGTTAGCAAATCCTTGTTTAAAGAACCCGTATTCAGTGGAATTTTGAGAGACCACGGAAAAATTTTGAGTGGTCTTCGGTTTTGTAAATGCTTGTTTAAGGAAAAACCTAAATTTTAGGCAAAATTAGACCTGACAGCATCCCAAGTTACATATTTAAGAGTAGGAGACTGTATCAGTTTCCCCATATGTAAAACTGGATAACTATATTCATCTACTTCATAGAAGAATTGTAAGGCCTGCTAATATGAAATTCATGAAGTGTTTTTATATGCATAAAAATTAGCAAGGCATGGCACGGCACAATTAGGAACAGAGCTAAGGGACTCCATTATTCAATCAGGTAGGATTAACACCAGGAGTTCTGGGCTTCCAGCTATGCACTCATTTTCCTAGGCTAAGTGCCTCTTGCAGAGGCAGCACCATTATCTCTGCCTCTTAGTTCATACATCCTAAAAATCCACGTAGTGCACACTTCGTCCATCCCAACATTCAAACCCATGCCTAAGCAGAAAAGATCAACAACAAAGTCTATTGTGTATGTCTGTCCCACTCGCCCCAATGTTTTAAAGTCTATATGAGCAAAGATTCGTAATAGAAAATCCTACCATACATGCAAGGAAAATATTTTAAACACTCAAAATTTCTGAACCCATTTGCTCCCCTTTTAGCTTGTTCTTTATATCTGTGCCCTGCAATATAAGGCAAATTTGATCGAAAACACTTCAGGTGTGTGAGTGTGAGAGTAACACCCTGATTGAACATAAGGGAGAAGGGTTTGTTTCAAAAATGTTTTTTAAAACTGAAGAAATAAAAAGCAGCACACCATTTAAAAAGTTCATTTCTGGTTATGGATTATGTACACATGGGCAATTTCAGCCCCAAAACTATTTTTCAACCTTAACTATAATGGTTGCTACTGCAATAACCACCTCATCCAGTATGAATGTTTGATCTTCCTTCTCTACTGTATACACTTTATCAAAGAAATAAAGCTTCAAAGGGATTCAACTTTGGGGTGCAGAATAACTCATTCATCTTGTGTGCTGGCAAACACAAAAACTAAAAAGGAGGAGGGGAAAAAAACAAATATTGAGCAGCTACCCTACCAGATGGATGTTAGGTCAAATATCCATTTCATTCTAGAAGAGCTCATGTTGACATTTTGTTCATGTGAGGGTTTGGTTTGTTTGTGTTGCACATATTGCGGGCATTTTTTGCAACACGCCCATAAAAGAGCAATAGAAGATTAGACTAACGTCCATTTACCAAATCTTCCAGTAAGAAAGTCTGACCAACGCTTAAAACACACACACTGAAAGAAGTAGCTTCATCTTGAACTTCTTGGGAGCAGCTGGGTTCTCATTCCCCCTCCCCCAACACAGGAAACAGACCTAGAAACAAAAATAAAACAGGAATGCTCCCGTGCAAGCTTATGTTGTTGGCTGTTTAAACAGCCACTCCTCCTGTGCCAAAAAAATGAAACCCTAGGAGGATTTAACACTTCAAAGAGAATTGGGGAGACTGCTTTAAACAGAAAATCTGTCTCTGGTAAGAAAATTCTTTCATTTTGTAAACAAGCAAGAAAAATGTTATCATGTGTGCATGTCAAGACAGATTTCATTTATATCTCTACACCTACTAAACACACTTACTGCATATTATATTTTAACCTATTTATACCTACACTGCTTCTATAGTGAGACTTATGTTATCCTAAATCAGAAGACATTAAATGACAAGAGTTGATTCTCCTAAGATCTTCAGAAATGATCCATTAAAATCTGGAGTTAATACTGCAGTTTAGTGGTTGACAAAAAATTCTCTCTATAAGCAATGATATAATAATTATATGCTAAAGGGGAACTCAAATAACATCTTGCCAAAGGAATGTGTGGCCACATACACTGCACACAGTATTCTCAACTACAAATTATAGCTATGTTTTCACTTGCTTTATTAGGAACTTGGCCCTTATTCATAAACATTTCATTTTCTGGAAAAGGGTGGAGAATGGGAGGGGAAGGAAAGGGGACGTTGTAACAGCCAAGTTCTCTATTTGTTCTAAAGAATCTTTTCTGCTTTGGGCGAGGACAAAACCATATGAATGGCTTGCTCTGCTTAGCTCAGCCAAGAAACCCAGCTCATGTTTTCAACGCTTATTAAATACCTTATAGACTAATGGAAACTTTACAGACTGCATTTTCCCTCTCAAAACTAAAATGTCAACACAGATGAGATCAAGATCTCGATATGGGGAGAAAGAAAAATGTTATCTTTTTGAAATCTGCAGCTTAAAGAGCATGAGGGGGATGGATGAATACTGATGAGAGGTGAAGGAAGAGAGGAAAATAACCTTTGGGCTTGTCTACACTTAAAAGGCTGCAGCTGCGCAGCTCTCGTGCTTCAGTGAAGACACTTCCTAGGCCGAAGGGAGGGGTTCTCCTCTTTGCACCGGTAATCCGCCTCCCCGACAGGCGGTTTTGAGCTCAATGGGAGAATTCTCCTGACAACATAGCGTTGTCAACATAGCGTGGGTTAGGTTGGTTTAACAGCATCATCGAGGGGTGTGGATTTTTCACATCCCTGAGTGACATAGTTATACTGACCTAATTTACAAGTATACACCAGGCCTTATGTATATGGGAGGAGTGTCTGTGTCCCTCCCTCAGTGCAGCAACCCAAGCCAATTGTGCTTAACATTTGATAAAATAGTGTCATGGGCCCGCCTCATTCTGTTAATGTTGTTTCTTTAGTGGCAGGACATGGAAAACAGATGGAAAAAATCACAAATAGGTTGATGTGACTGTAACAATTATGGTTATTTTTTTCCCTCCCAACTCATACCTACTCAAGACGGTCAATGCTATTCCTCTACAACAAATAGCCCCAACTTGGGGGCGGGGGGGAGGGAGTGGTTTTGTTTGTTTGTTTAATTCTTTGATCTTTTATTTCTACTCTGAGATTTCAGTGGGATGCAACAATTATGCCCTCAGCACCTGTTAATAATTCTTCAGGGAAAGTGGAGAGAAGGAGGAGGAGAGAAGAGAAGCAGGCAAAAGAAAGTTTGTGAGTTTAAATCACTTAATCCATGGATATGGATGACGTTTCATCCAAACTTGTATCCAGGGTCATCAACCGAAAGCACTGTGCCTCTCTACAATGCCTAACAAGAGGAAAGTACCTGCAGTAGGCGTACACTTGGGAAAGGATCCTAAAGGAATTGCTTTTCCAATTAAGGAAGTTGCATTCCCAAACACAGTTGATTAAATCTGAGAGCACAGTGTAGAGACATACTTGAAGTAGGTACTGGTCTCACTCTGGGTGTGGGATCGAAGGAAGAACACCAACAGAGGGGACAATTTTAACCCCCAATATCCATTTGTCTCCCAAGGTTTGTTCCATTCCCCAAACTAATTATGACCTTTGGCTCAAGAACAGTTGTGCCATGTTTTTCATTTTCTATATTCACTTGCAACCTTTGCCACTTGCCGTAAAGCCTGGAAAATATTTTACATAAGGCACTGCTCTGTATCAATGGATACAAATCAATTATTTAAAATAAAAACATTTAAACATCAGATATTTAAAATTAAATTTGAAATTGATAACCTAGGTTAAGACTTAAGCTTATTATAATATATTAAAATCATTTAAATTAAACACAAAATATAATAATATTAAGCGGTATATATTTGCTGCTGAAGATTTAAACAAAGTCAAACCACTGAACAGGTGGAAGTGACTGGCTGATAACCTGTATCAGAGTTTGCTGAACTGCTAAACTAGCTTTTGACAGCAGAAGCCTGTTCTGCAAGTGTAGAGAGAATATTTTCTTCATTTCAGTTTATTCAGATAAGTCAGTTCAATAACTATTTCATTCAAAGTTAAGGAACCAATTGGAATTTGAAAAAGCAGAAAAGCTTTTTTTCTTCTTCCATTCTATAAATTAAAATGAGACATGAGGTTGAGATCTACTAGTTCTAAAATCTTGAAGGACTTGGTGAACAGAAACAATCAGTTCAATTCACCAACTACAAATAACACTTCCTTTAAAATATGTTAGTTTTAAATGCAAAAAACATATTTTGATGAACTTGATAAACCTGTTTTCCTTATGTATCCAGGAGATTTAAAGATAGTTTTATTTAATTAAAAATATAAATGTTTTGTATATTTTAATTGAATTTGAATTTCCATGTGAATGGAGCTTGACACAAATCATAAGTAAAAATTAATTTGATACATAAATGCCCCATTCACCATTTTCTACAATAAAGTAAAAATTAAGAATATGCGTAAACATAGGTTAAGCTATATAACTGCTTAAATAAATGTGTATAGATATAATTTATCTTACTGGTTAGCAAAAGCAACCACCAAATGTAGTGTAAAGGCTATAGCTAGTTGCCAATCCACATGTTTTAAAAAGTTACCAACCAGGGAGAATCAACCTTTCTTAGCGAAACAACTAAAAAGTACAAATACATAACATTGTTAAAATTGACTATTTAAGGTTGTCTGCTTGCTGATTTAAATCATGTTTAAAATCAGCTGTTTAAAATCACTGATTTGAAATCAATCCACCTTTCTCCTGATACTGCAAATGGAAAGGAAATAGCTGTTCCACGTTAGTTGCTAAATTGAGCACTGTATCCTCTTCTGACAAATCTTTTTCCCCTGGTCCTGGTTAAAGAGTTATGTTTTCTCCCCATATCAACTCCTAAAAAAAGAATAATCACTGCTCATAAAAGACTCCTACTTACTGGAAAAGATTTACAGTAAGAATGCAACTCTAGTTAAACCACTTCATGCTGTCTGACTCTCAGTCAATAGTACAGATAAATATACCATGTCCTAAGCACAAGTCAACAGAGTGAAAAAAACAGAACCCATCACTGACCAGTATTGATCTGCATTAGTAAGGTTAAGGGTTAACACTAGGATAGGCTGTGTACTGTTCCAGCTGGGCCATCACAGAACTTTTCTAGCAGTATTATCACTAAAGTAGTAGCAATTGTCACGAGGTACAAGGTTTCTTGTGTCTATAAAAACTTTGAATTTCCTGCAAAGAACAGAAATTGGAAAATGGCTTTACTGTTGCATCCCAATGCTAAAAGCAGCAGACACAGGTCCCCAGAATTTCCAATCCAAAAGGAACTCCTGTTTTCTTAATTCCAGAAAACAATTACATGGCAATAGGTATACTTTCAACTTGATCTGTGAGGCAGTAAACAGTACAACCTACAGTATAATTAACAGAAGTTTTTGGGCTAAAGCCCCATAATACACACACTTTGGCCATAATTTAATCCTGCCCTCTATCCCACGTAGCATAGAGCCTTGAAGTGAATCTTTGCATTCCCAAATGCTCTTTCTGTCTTCCTACTTATTTTCCTCTGAACAGCCCTATATGCCAACTCTCCAGTAGTGGCAGAATTGGGAAATGCGGTCCCCAAATACAAGTGCAGAGGACAGGCACTACCATTTGCAGAACTGCAAGGAATAGAGTCAACATCCCTGATATAGTATATGGGAAACATACCTCAATTACTACTTGGAAAGGCTGTATATATTCATCAGGCTCATGAGGTATAGGCATTTGTACAAATGTATTTTCTAATGCTTCTGAGGCCATGTAAACGAAACAAACAAAATCAAAGAATACAACATAAGCCTGTATTTTTATCATGAGCTATGAACTAAGAAAATCCTTAAGTGATTTATATAGGTCACCAAAACCTCAATATGAAAGTATGGCCTTCTACATAGTTTTAATAATAATAGGAGAAACTCCCAATATAAGTTTTGCATAAAGTAAATGAAGTAAGAAGTGCTAATGATTGACACAGCTAATCTTTCTAGTCATCTGAAACAGTAAATAAAGGTAACTTGGAAGACATTTCATTTCAGCACGTAATGGATTATTTTTAAAACATTTGGAGTTGTATGACTTTTCTGTAATGATATACTATTGCAAGTACACTATATCATTAGCTTTCAAAACATCACATTGCAAACATAGGGTTTTTTAAAGCTTGCAGCTTTAAGCTGTTTCATATCCTGTATTATATAAGCTAATTAACATCCCCATCTATTATATAAGCTAATTCTCATGTATCTAAATATGCTTTTATGCATCTAAAATGGAAGTAACAATTGCTGAAGTGCTATTAATATCAGCTTTAAAAAAAATTTTAAAAAGCTTTTTTTTGTTTTTTTTACATTGCACTTGATTTTTCAGGAGTTTGGCCTGAATTTCTGGAAAGGAACATCACTTCAGGTTGCTGAAGACAATTTTTTTTAAAAAATACATGTTATTCCTTGCAATGTACTGCATTATGAAATCAGATGAAGTTGTATGTAAAACAATATTTTTCTAAGTGCAGAGCATCCATAAATCTAATTGTTTTCCTAAATAAAAAAAAAAACCAATAGGGAATGTGATGCATTTATGTTAAGAGAGATAACTTTAAGTAAATTTCATTTGTTATGTGTGTATTGGGGTAGCTGCTTCATGGATTTCTTTCCTACTTTTGATAAAGGCATAAACATCTACTGTGTAAAAAGCAGTTCCAAAATCAGGGGCCATAATTGTGCCACGGGTTTTTTAAGTGAAATTCCCTATTCTTTTGTACAGAATTTCCCTTAAACATTCATGGCACTCAGAGTTTATGAACAGAAGATAATCCATTTAAAATTGTCTCGTGGAGGAGAAGGGTAGGGAGACCGGCTCAAGAGACAGTCAGTTTGCTGACTGCGCTGTTACTTTCTCATCTATGTGTATTTCACAATTAGTTTCAAAGCATATTGGAAAGGAAATCAACTCATTCATTCCCTTTTCTAACTGGCCATCTGCACTTAAGTCAGTGAGTCTAGTCTCTACCAGACTGCAGTCCACATAAAAACACACAAAACAATAAAAACAAAACACATTTACATGCCAACTCCAGCACAATCTAAGAATTGATTGGCATCTTTGCCCTAGGGAAGTTTCTGGACTGACCTACCATTAGCCCTCACCCTAGAAACCAGGGCTTCTACTGGTGAAGATTAAAACCATTCAGCAAAGGTCACCCTGCAGCTGTCTATCCCATGCATGTCTGGTGCACACACAAAAAACTTCAGTTTCTAGTTTCTCTCATCCTTTTAATCGTCTTAAGTACAAACAGCCAAAGTTAAGAGCTATTAGATAAAAAGGGCTACACTAGAACTTTTGTCATCACATAGCAGACCTAGGGACTTCAGGTTTCCATTTCTGTAACCATTTGGGACATTTCACGCTGGAAACAATATAGTTTTTTATATCCAATTCCTCACTGAAAGGTAAAATATTAGGCTCTCAAGAGTACATCTTGGACTATTTATTAGCTCCTTCAGCCAGTTAACTATATAGAGGTTATGTGAATGACTAGGTGCTACTCAAATGGATAGAACTGACAAGTTGTACAGAACACAGTTGCTGATACTGTATCATTCAGTCCTATTTATGACCTTTGGTACACATTTTAAAGAAGACTAAAAATAAAAATGAACTCATGCTTTATAACTCAGTGCTTTATAATTCAGCACAATTCCAATTGGTTACTTCAACTGGATGCCATATTTTTCTCCCTCACCCCCAATACAGATTTCTCTCAAAATATGGACATTTTAGCTGTATGACCTGTGATGAGCTATATAACTGACTAGGATGACATGAAGGAGAGAAGACCATCTACAGCAAAGTGAAATGCGTGGGGAGAGGGATTCCATCCTGTGACAGGTTAGAGTAAAGAATGTCCAATAAACACTGGTCTGCATCAGGAGACAGATTTGCGCCCCTCTTTGTTTGCAATTGTCATGGACGTGATAAGTGAGAACATACAAAGGGAGCCACCGTGGAACATGCTGTTTGCTGATGACTTAGAGATATATTCAGAGGATTGTGAGACCCAGCAAGCCATCTTTGAACAGTGGCAACATAGTTTTGAGCACGCTGGACTTGGAGTGAATGTTGGTAAGACCAAGGCTATGATAACTGAGGGAGGAGGACTCACCACAAAGCAGGGGTGGCCAACCTCTGGCTCTGGAGCCGCATTCGGCTCTTTACAGGTTAATCTGCCGTTCCTTGCATAGGTGCTGACTCCGGGGATGGAGCTACAAACATTAACTTTCCAATGTGCCAGGGGGTGCTCACTGCTCAACCCCCTGCTCTGCCCCAGGCCCGGCCCTGCCCCCACTCCACCCCTTCCCCTGAGCCTGCCATGCATTCACTGCTCCCGCCCCAAGCCTTCTGCGTATGCAAAACAGCTGGTTGTGGCAGATGCTGACTGACAGGGCTGCTGGCAGGTAGGAGGCACTGGAGTTGGGGGGAGCTGACGGGGAGCTGCTGACTTATTACTGTGGCTCTTTGGCAGTGTACATTGGCAAATATTGGCTCCTTCTCAGGCTCAGGTTGGCCACCCCTGGCATAAAGGAGGTCACAGATGGAAAGGTTAGAAGAGTGAAAGAATTTAAAGACCTAGGATTAATGGCTGCTGCTGATGGTAGGACACCGGGAATCCTACTAAAGCTGTGTGTGGTGCAAATGATGGCAGCTGACCTCTGTTCTCTGAGACACAAAGAAGCCAATAAAGTGAAAAGATAGAGAGTATAAAACTGTAATGCAACCCATCCTAATGTACAGAACAGAGACTTGGCCACCCATAAGAAAGGAGACCAGTATGCTCGCCACCACAGAACTGAAGATGTTGAGATGGTCAAATGGTTGGATGCTTCATATTAGGAAACCAAACCAGGCTTTATGGGGCCAAATGTGAGCTGCACCACTTGAAGATAAGCTGAGGGAGGCTAGGCTACATTGGTATGGGCATATGCAGCGGAGACCAGAGCCCTCTATCGATAGGATGGCTCTTGCAATGATTGTGGATGGAAAATGACCACGGGGGAGACCAAGACTTGATACATGGACCAGATATCAGTGGACCTCAGAGAGACCAATCTGCATGACAGCCTGGCATATGATCACAAGTTTTGAAACAAGGCCCCACATAGGCAGCAGTAAGAAAGATGACAACGACGCAGCACCAGAGCACACAACAATTAAATGCCTACCTCTGACAGTCTTTCATTTCTGCCATTATCATAATCAAAAGAAGAAAGTACATTCTATTGCACATTAAGCTTTCAGCTGCAAGTTTTTTTTCCCCCTCACCATTTTAAAAAGACACTGTCAGCCTGAAAGCTACTCACTTTTAAATAAGCAAGTTAAAAGTAGTTTCAGCTACTACTACTTCAGCTCCCTTCTGCCAACTGTCATGGTTTTACAATTGTATCTTATACTTTTATAAAAAAAAATTCTTCCTGTTGCTCTGTGAAATAGTCAAACAGGAAGGGGGGATGGAGCCACCAAGGAAAACAATTAATCTGACTGTACACACAGGTCTGCTATTAGCAAATTTATCTCCAATTGCCAAAGATGGGACACTAGAGGAGGAGGGCTCTGCATTACAACAGAGAATTCTTACCCAGGCGTCTAGCAGGTGGTTCTCACCCACATACTCAGGATCTAAATGATCGCCATATTTAGAGTTGGAAAGGAATTCTCCCCACCCCCAGTAAGATTGGTAGAGACCCTGGGGGAGGGGGGTTGCCGTCCTCTGCAATGTAGGCAAGGTCACTTGCTGGTTTGTACTAGAGTAAATGGTGGAATCTATGTAACTTGAAGTCTTTAAATCATGATTTGAGGATTTCAGAAATTCAGCCAGAGGTTAGGGGTCTATTGCTGGAGTGGGTGGGTGAGGTTCTGTGGCCTACAGTGTGCAGGAAGCCAGACTAGATGATCATGATGGTTCCCTCTGACCTTAAAGTCTATGAGTCCCTGAAATCCATAGACCAAAGAGAACTATGTCTATTTCTACTCTCTCATAGTAATCTTAGATATTACTTGTAAACACATTTTTAGCTGTATGGGGACTCTGAGTTTGCTGCTATCCCTTTAAATACTTTTTTTCTTTTTCTAATAAACACAAAAAGTTCACATTCTTTTAACTTCTAATTGTGGTGGTATCTCCAGCTGTGTGCATGTTACTCACGGTACATACCATTGGCAGTGGCGAGGAGGAGCAGTGCTGGCCACCCCACAGCCCACTCAGGTTTGGCCCCTCCATTGTGATGGAGGGTTTGTAGGAACAACAGCTCCTCCTCGCTGCTGCTTAGGGGTCAGGGTTCCTGCACCAAAGCCCTGCCCAGCCTCACTCCTCTTCAAGCAGCCCTCATCCCCTCTCAGGGATGAGGAGTGTCACTTCACCTGGGTGGGTCAAGCTGCAAGACCGCAGGCTGAGCATGGTCTGGACTTGGTGGGTGAGGCGCTGCCCTGAGGATGGCTCCGCAGGGACTGACAGTATGTACCATGGGAAAATATTCTGGGGGGTGGGACCCCTGATTAATAGTACCTTTGTTATTGCAGCAGCCTTCTAGGCATTTAGAGGGCTTAATTGCAATAAACTTAAGGTACATAAATGAAACCTATTAAGGTCTTCTTAGTCAATAAAACCTAATTGCATCAGACAATAGCAGTGAACCGGGGATAACCTTTGCTTAGGAATTGTAGAAGAGGAGGTCACAATGTGATGTCCCAACCATTCAGTAAATGTTGAAATCACTTAGGAAGTGTAATAGCTTAACAGCCCCTCCTCTTTTCTTTCTCCTCCCCCAGAACACACACACCTGGGTTCTTGCCTCAGAAACAGGAAGCAATTTGACAATATTTTGACAGCCATGTGATGGTGTAGCCAAAGTTTGGCCTTGATGCCTATTACTGTTGCTATTAACCTTTTCACTGGCTTCCCAAAACATCCCCAGACAGACTGATTTGGCCACAGTAAACACACTCACAAAAGTTTCTCCTCCACACCCCACATACAAACAAAGGCGTGACATACCACTCAGGCAGACATACCACTTCTGCACTAAAATATGCTTTCTCCATATTATAGAAGATTTGCATGAACACACATCTATTTTTAAAGGCTGGGTGGCATGAAGTCCCCATCAACACTACAAAATGTGCTGTGTATCAAAATAGTTGTTTTGGGTTTGTTATTTTTTAAACGGTTTCACTTAAGACAGTTTTGCCACACATACGTACACCGCATAATTCTATTGAAAGATTTTGGAAAACATTTCAAGACTAGATATATCTGTTTTGAGAACAGTTTTCAAAAAATTATCATGTTCCAGCCACATGTGGCAAAGGATATGAAGAATTTTAAGAACTTGGTAATAGTATATTTTGTAGCATAAGATGGGGTCTAAAAATGAAAGCGATCTATTTGAAGATTCATTTGAGTTATGTTATTTGTATTACTGTCTTTTTAATATGCCCTGTGCATAGGCCCAAGTAGAGTCTCCCCAATATCAGTCCTTAAAGACATTGGTATTTTGCTTCTATTCTGAAGACAGACTGTCTAAGCCAGTGGTTCTTAACCTTTACCGCAGCCTGCACCCCTTTGGTTCTCAAAATATGTTCTCGCTCCCCTTATCAAAAATCATTGAAGTAGGTTAGTTCTTTAAACTATCTTTAATATATCTTTAAAATAGATATATTTTTGTTTGTATATTACAGTAATTGTTTAAAAAATGTATAATGTTAATAAATACATAGGTTTGATTAAACAAAGTAGTTGTACTTACATGTCTGTGCTTAATTTGTGTTTTCAATGATTTACCTTCTAAAAAAAAATCTGGCATGTCTCGCACTCCCAGGGGATGCGTTCACCCCAGGTTAAGAACCACTGGTCCAAGCTAAGGACACTTAAATGCTACCCTGACTGTAATGTTTGCGCTGCCTGTTCCTTGCTATTAGCTGTGGCATGGATGTTAGTGGAAATCGGAATTCAAGGAGAGAGGGAGGGAGAGGGATGAACTGATGCATAATTTCATACTTTAAGTATAATTTTATACTGGTCTTTCTTGTGCACAACTGACAAAGCTACTGACTCTCTCCCATGTGATATTTCCATAGCCCATTTACACAAAAGGAGCACTCGGTGACCTCCCCTCCTCCACACACAGACAGACATTGCAGACTACAGCCAAATTTATCTTTCACACAAGCTTCTTTTCTAGAAAGATTAAGAGGCGTATGTCATGATAAAATATGCAATTTATTCCTGACTAGAGTCAATGGTACTGAAGGTCCAGCAACAATTTTTCCCTGTCCCCATTTAAAGCGTTTAATAACTGATTTTTCCTATTTGAAAGTATCTGAGAGAGATATGATGATGTTGATGTTATTATAAAATACCTATATCCTGTGTAAAGGCCCCAGCCACTAAACTGTGAAAGATTATAGCTAGCAATTAAGGCCCTGATCCCGAAAACACATTTAACTTCACGTGCCTGGGTAATATTATTGAATTCCATTGGACTTACGCTTGTGCATAAAGGTAAGCATATCCATAAGTGTTTACAGGATGCTGCTCTAAAGTATATGGTGTACTCCTATAATAAGATACATCCTTATAATAATCTAAAAACAGATAAAGTATAACAAATACATACTTTTTTGTGGGGAGGAGAGGGAAATCAAGACAGAAGCTTAGTAAACCAAGCTTTCTAATATTTAACTCAAATGCATTCACCAGTGTACAACTAACAATGCTCTGCTTCAATACTTAAAAACATAAGAGGATATACACAATGAATATGTGGTGGTTTTGTTTGTTGTTTGGGTTTTGGGGCGTTGGTTTGTTTTTTGTTTTTGGTTAATATTTATTAAAATAATTAAAAGGGTGGGAAACCAGCCCTGGTGAAGATAAATGTGTCCATCCCTTGATCTAAGCACAGCCATTCTCCATAGCACACAGCATCCTATTTACCTTCCCTCAGACACAACAGTAACTGTATCAGAGCAACTGTTAATAGCAAATGTTCTCAACTTCATTAATAGGTATGTTTTTCATGCTGAGTTCACTTTGCATCCTATCCATATCAAGCTGACAATTTATGATCAATTCTCAATGCAAGCACCTATGTTCTGAGCTAACCTTCAGTGCACATTAACAAATTGGTCATCTGTTTAATTTTAGTTTAGAACAGAGTTTTGTTATGAAGATGTGTCACTCCACAAATTATTTGTAGCAGTTTACTAACACTTATAGCACCAATTTCCTCTTTTAAAAAAAGATCACATCACAATTAAATCCTTAAAATGGTCACTCCATTATGTGGCCATAGTAAAACTGGTAACAGGCCCTTCAAGCTAGTGGGAAAGGCCTAGAGATACTTAACACACTATCTAGGTACAAAACTGTTTTCAGATTGCCGTCGACAGAACACATTCTGAGAAGGATTAACATAGCCAAAAGCTGGCATGTAAGCCTTTATTTTCTACAAAACACCATTGCATTATCATTATCCCTCACTGCTTTGAAGGTATATTACATAAAACGGGTACATGATCTTCAGTTTCAGAAACCTTTACAATTTAGTTCATACCAGCCTGATGTGGCAAATATTAACATTTCACTAAACATTACTCTTCACAGGAAGCATACTGGCTCAGAATAAAACTTGACATTGCCATGTGTTCAGGTTAGAGTTCTGTGAAACCCCTGTCTTAAGCAACAATGCAAACGACTGACAAAAATCTGTCTATCTTATAAGGGGAAACAGAACTGTATTAGTTTAGTTTGGGGTTACTTTGTGGTGGAAAGATCTCGTAAAACAGGAGTTTGCCTAACAGCAATGGGACAATTATACAGAATTTGCAGTGTTTAACTTTCTACTCTTGTTGGTCTGGGTGTGTGGGGGCATGGCATGAAGGGACATGGGACTGAAACATGCATAGCCATAAAATGTACATTACAATGGTTTGGGTAAAAAAAAAAAAAATTAATTTTCGATGCTAAAATGCCCTCTTTCTTTACTGTAGGTTGTAAGCTCATTAGAGCAGAGATCATCTTTTTTTTCTGTGTTTGTACAGCACCTAGCGTATTGGCGATCTGATGCATGGCTCCTAGCTGCTACCGTAATATAAATTAGATTTTTAATAAATTAGTATCTTTATTTTTATACAATTAAGTCAAAACCCTGGCTTTTAGGTCTAGTATGTAAATTTGTTATATTTTGGTCTGCTGACTTATCGCTAGAAAGAAATTTCAATATTTAAAGTTTTAAACATGGTACAATTAAGTTAAAGCAATGTAAGCTGTGAATTGAGATTTTGGACATACATGTAAACAGTCCAGTCTCATACACATACTTTCCTAAACAAAAGGAATAAAGAAATAAGGAGAGAGCCCAAGCTCCAGTCTTATAGGACAGAAGGTGCAGAATAAAGTCCTCTCCAAGCACCAACCCTTCATCACATTCTCTTTTCCTCTATTAAATTCTCTTTACTAGCATTCTCTTTAAAAGCATTCACTGAACCAAGGTTTTCTTTCAAGACAACAGCCCATAAAATTCCTAACCAAAGTACTGTTTGGGTTTTTTTGGAACAGAACATTAATTTATATAGCCAAAGTGTGATGCCACTATGTTTTCATAGTTTATGTTTAAACTATGTTTAATACTTCAGAACTGCAAATTCTTATCATTCAAATTTGTTTAATTCTGGCATACACAAAATATTTTCTTGCAGTCAGTTACTTTCGCTTGTATTTTATTTTGTTTGTTTTTAATTACAAAAAGGTTCCTAGGCCCTACAAGAATACAAATACTAACAAATGCAAAACATTTCAAGATCCTCATAAAGGAAATCTTTGTAACAACTAGTAAACCAAAGGAACACCACAACAGTAGTGCACTTTACTGAAGCTTCAGCAAACGATACTAAACAAAAACACACATTAACACAGTCATATTGCTTGTTTTCACTAAAGGGCCTGATTGCTTCAAGCTGATCCACTAGCGGTCCTCTTCACCTACACATAATTGGACGGCGTGCAGAGAGCAGCTTGCATGGTTAGGAGCAAATTTTGCATCCAATTTTACAATTTTTTTAACCATACCTTTCAATGATTATCATGGGGGAGGGGGTGGGAAGGGGAGTTTGCTTTTGTTTTCATTTTGTTGTTTTGCTTTTGTTTTCTGACTTTATTTAACTGGCCAAAGCAATATGGAACTGAAATTATCTGGCTAGTTTTCAAATGTATTTGCCTGATGTTGGGCTCCTAACAAAGAGTGATTTTGAGTGCCCAGCACCCATTCATTTCGATTGGCGTTGTGAGTGCTCAGTGCTTCTGAAAATAGCCAGGCTACTTAGACACCTACACTTGAAAATGTTGGCCTTTAGGTTTAAAGCTTTCATATCATAATAAATACATGAGCTAGGGACACAAATTATTAGCATCATATCCGGCCAATGCACAAATTGTCCTATTGTCATAAAAGAAGAGCAATAATGAGGCGCAAGTAACCTTACCCTTTAATTACGTTTACGCTAAGGGGAAAAACCTGATCCTGTCTGACAGCAGCACAAAATAACCTTTGACTCCAACCTCTGTCTTTAGATTCAGGTCACTACATGACAGGGTAATACTCCGTTCCTAGAGATGAAATGAAGACAAATACCACCATGTGTTTATCCAAGTTGCTGGTGGTCTGGCTGATACAGCCACATACTTTTGAGAACTTGGTCAAATGCCTCTAACTGCTGGTTAAATGGAAGTCATAACAACGGGGCAGGTTCCAAGTAATTAACTTCCTTTAGAGAAACTGTAAGGCCTGAATTATGTCTCACATCACACGTATTAGGAGAAGTCTTAAGGGAACAGCTGTGAACCCAAGGGGATGGTCTAAATTCTTGTGCATAATTTTATGTTAATATTTCTGGAGGACAACAAATTCCTTCTAGAAAGCAGAAATACTAGCAAATTGAGATATGTCCTTTCAGGGGGACAGAACATGTTGCTGAAGCAACAAAGTGGCATTACTATTTAATTGAAAAAGTTTAACACCAATAATAGTATACATAGCCCATAGCTTTAAAAGATCTGAATAAGTGACATCAGACAAGGAAACAGGTATGTATAAAATGTTTATAATAAATAATATACAGAAGCTCCATTCAATACATTATACAGACCCTGAAAGCATTCACACTCCTAGTGCTGCATGCAGAAAATTCCTCCCAGGCTGCAGAATAAAATAAATAGGCCACTACGGCTTTATACATTTGATTCTACATAGGACATCAGAATTCTGAATTCCAAGTGCTTGAAAATATATTAATCTGATGAAAAGACTGCATAATGGATTAAAAACACACCCCCAAAAAGTACACATGTACACATACATCAAGAACAATTTGGCATCAGCGATTTGAACTAAATGGTTATCATGCTGAAAAGAGAAAATCTAATTTGCAACAATATTTTGGCCACGTGGCTTTCTTTCAGGAATAATCTGGTATGAAGAAAAGACTCAAATGTGGCTATCTCCTTTTATAGGCAATTCCTGAAGAAGGTATCCTAGTTAGAGCATTGCTAATAACTCTATGCTAGTCTATTTTCCATGTGAATTTAACCTTTTTGTCATGTGTACATGCAGAAAAAGATATGGTTTATTACATTTCAGTCTAAGTGATTAACAGATTATTATTTATTTGTACTGGAGTGGTGCCCAAATGCCCCAAATCTACAAGATTGATAGTCAAAAGGAAAATATTTGGGGCCTCAAAGAGACCAGGACCATTGCTGATTGGAATGCGTAAACACCAGGGGCCTGTTTCTCACATATGTAGCACATACACTATTTAATGTTAATGGCAGTTACCCAGGGGATATGGGTAACACTTACCATGCAGGGGAAGAACAGGGACTTTAGAAACTAAAAATACCAACCCCTAAAAATTTCAAGATGCAGGCCCATGGGGTTATGGAAATGAGATGGCTACAGCACTGAATTATAGAAATGTAGGATTGGAAGGGACCTGGAGAGGTCATCTAGTCCATTCCTCCTCCTCTCCCCGTCCCAACCCTCACTTCCCCGGAATCCACCCTTGCAGAAGCAGATACCTAGATTATCCCTGAGAGGTGTTTTTCTAACCTGGTGCTAAAAACCTCCAATGACAGGGGTACCACAAACTTCTCTTGGTAACATATTGCAATACACAGTTACCCTTATAATTAGAACATTTTTCGTAATATCCAACCTAAATCTCTCTTGCTGCAGATTAAGCCAACTATTTCTTATCCTGCCTTCAGTGGGCATGGGGAACAACTGATCACCATCCTTGATATAACAAGCACTTAACATACTTGAAGACTGTTATCAGGTCCCACCTCAGTTTTCTTTTCTCAAGACTCAACATGTCCAGTTTTTTTAACCTTTCCTCATAGGTCAGATTTTCTAAACCTTTGATCATGTTTTTTGCTGTCCTCTGGACTCCCTCCAATTTAGAAGGCTTGAGCCTAAACTGATATTAGAGCTGGTATAGAGGCAAAAGAGGACCACTTGAGTAGGTTGGTGAAGTGACTGTCCTCCTGATAGCACAGGATAAAGGATTCCAAATGATCATCTCTACATTATTTTCTAAAAAAAGAAAAGGAGGACTTGTGGCACCTTAGAGACTAATCAATTTATTTGAGCATAAGCTTTCGTGAGCTACAGCTCACTTCATCAGATGCATTCAGTGGAAAATACAGTGGGGAGATTTATATACATACAGAACATGAAACAATGGGTGTTACCATACACACTGTAACCAGAGTAATCATATAAGGTGAGCTATTACCAGCAGGAGAGCGGGGAGGGGCGGGGGGGGGAACCTTTTGTAGTGATAATCAAGGTGGGCCATTTCCAGCAGTTGACAAGAAAGTCTGAGGAACAGTGGGGGGTGGGGATGGGGAATAAACATAGGGAAATAGCTTTACTTTGTGTAATGACCCATCCACTCCCAGTCTTTATTCAAGCCTAAGTTAATTGTATCCAGTTTGCAAATTAATTCCAGTTCAGCAGTCTCTCATTGGAGTCTGTTTTTGAAGCTTTTTTGTTGAAGAATTGCCACTTTTCGATCTGTAATCGAGTGACCAAAGAGATTGAAGTGTTCTCCGACTGGTTTTTGAATGTTATAATTATTGACGTCTGATTTTGTGTCCATTTATTCTTTTACGTAGAGACTGTCCAGTTTGACCAATGCACATGGCAGAGGGGCATTGCTGGCACATGATGGCATATATCACATTGGTAGATGTGCAGGTGAACGAGCCTCTGATAGCGTGGCTGATGTGATTAGGCCCTATGATGGTGATGGCTAGTGGCGTTCTGTTATTTTCTTTGTTGGGCCTGTCCTGTAGTAGGTGATTTCTGGGTACTCTTCTGGCTCTGTCAATCTGTTACATTGCCATTGTTACAGCCAAGCTCTACAATACAACCGCATTTGCTCCAACCCCTCAGACAGAGACAAACACCTACAAGATCTCTATCAAGCATTTTTACAACTACAATACCCACCTGCTGAAGTGAAGAAACAGATTGACAGAGCCAGAAGAGTACCCAGAAGTCACCTACTACAGGACAGGCCCAACAAAGAAAATAACAGAACGCCACTAGCCATCACCTTCAGCCCCCAACTAAAACCTCTCCAACTCATCATCAAGGATCTACAACCTATCCAGAAGGACGACCCATCACTCTCACAGATCTTGGGAGACAGGCCAGTCCTTGCTTACAGACAGCCCCCCAACCTGAAGCAAATACTCACCAGCAACCACACAACAGAACCACTCACCCAGGAACCTAACCTTGCAACAAAGCCCGTTGCCAACTGTGTCCACATATCTATTCAGGGGACACCATCATAGGGCCTAATCACATCAGCCACACTATCAGAGGCTCGTTCACCTGCACATCTACTAATGTGATATATGCCATCATGTGCCAGCAATGTCCTTCCTATAGAAGCAAGATGTGCAGGATTTATATATTACTGCATGCAAATGGGATGGTTGATATGTGGCCTAGGTATAGTATATAATATTCATAACCCTAAACAATATGGCTGGCACCAGACGGTCCACTAGAAGAGTGCAGCTACTTCTATATTAGGTCATGGTTCGCAGAACAGTGTGTAGATCATACAGCATGTAAACTGCAGGAGGACAATGATGGTAGGATCTTGACAGTGACTGCAAGAGTAGTGATGTATTCTGAGTGGCTATTAGGGTTTCTTTCTCAGCCTATTGGTGTTGGTTGGACATGAGTTAGTGGCAGAAGAATTAAGGTGGATGGTCTGATCTTAGGTAAAAATAGTTTTAGTAACTTTTGCATTCTAATTTGGTTTTTTTTTTAAATAAACTTAAATTCTCTTAAGGAAGATTTTTATCCCTGAATGTTCTCAGTGGACATTTACTGTGAAATATTAAGCCTGTACAAGGTCAGTCATGGCAAACTTGCTGTTTGTATAAACTTTAAATACGGGGGGCACAGATCTTGTGTTGTCTACTGTACAAATCTCAAAGTACATTGTTGGCACTCAAATAAATAAGAACAGCCTGCAAAACAGTGAATGGAGATTATATATGAACCTCCTGCTCCCTTCATGAAAGGGAGCTTATGCAAGGGGGGAGCAAAAACACCTACTTTTCTATGTCCCATAACTCAGAAAACAGCTTGCCTGATTAACCGCTAACAGTCAAAATAAAAGTCTTCTCCAGCTCATGATAAAGGACATGAATTTTCAGGACAAAAGAAACTGTTTTTGTTAGATACAAGGGAAGAACAGACAGTAGGGTTGGCATAGACACTTCTACAGTCTTAATTATTGTTTAGTTACTTAACCATGGCTCCATAATACACAGTATGTAAATACACCTGCAAGAACATCCATGTGGGAAAAGGGGATATGTACAAAAAATGGAGACTTGGCTAAGATTTCTATTTTTAGTTTTTCTTTTCATTTACAAAGTAAGAAAGGAAAATCATTAAGATGTATATGTAATCACACATTTCCAGTGAAGCCTACCACCTGAGACCAGAAGAGGTTGTGATATATACATATCTAGAGGAGATGAGTTTTTCAAGCAATAGCTGAAAACTGAAATGAAACATTAAGAATAGAGGGTTTATAGAATTAAAGCAAGAAATCAGGAATCTTTAGCTAGTTAATAAATAGAAAAGTGTTCACATAATCAACCGAGAATCTGTACCACAAACCCTTGGTCACATGGACCTTGAACCTGTAAAGATTTCTATGCATGAAACCAATGGAACCATTCACATCTACAGAATGAAAAATACCCACAAATTTTTGCAGGCCTGGGGCCATTGCTACAATGGGATCACTTGCATACGTCAGAACTACCTGATTGATGAGGGTTTGCAGGATTGGAACACAAATTCACACTTTATGTATTGGGTTCTCTTTCATTTGGTATCAGTCACACCTTGGGGAAGTGGCAGGAAAAAAAAAAAAGACTGCGAAGCAGAGAAGAAGCCTGCTAAACTTCGACCTCCATTGGGTCATGATAGAGAGCCAGTAGCTGTTTCGCACCAGTGTCCTAGCAGAGGGAAGGAAGGCGGTCTCTTAGCCAAGGAAAGCATTAAGATGTCATCTTGATGGAGTTCAACAAAATAAAGCAACAGGAGCTATTAAAAACCCCATAAAGGAGATAGAAATGGTTTTATTTATTTTTGCCATCTTTCTAAAATAGTTTACAACTTGGCAGGGGAGGATGTAGAGTGTGTTTGCATATAAAATGTTACATTTTTAATAAACTGGCAGTAACAATTAACATTTTTTGTTTCCAATCTTAAAAACCCTTTACAAACATTAACTAATCCTCCTAGCACTTCTGTGAGGCAGATTAAGTCATTTAAAGTCCACTATAAATTATCAAATTGTGAAAGTGAGTGCCCTAACTACTGTCTTGCAAAGATTATTTGGAACACTTTATTTTTTTTTTTAAATTATTATCTCATCAGAAATTCAACACACACAAAAATGCAGCTGTGTTGTGGTGCCTGGTAAAAACAAAAAGAGAAGTTTTAAAAAAACACCTTAATCTAAAAGAAAAAGAAAAAGTCAAAGACAAGCCACCAGCTTAAAAACTTGGAAGCATATAAAGTGAACTAGTTGTGAAAATCACAAAGAATTTGGTGTGATTGAATAGGCCCATGTTTCGAGCAGTTTAATCAACAAACGGCTTTCTTATTCGTCTATGGGCCAGGGATAGCTCAGTGGTTTGAGCATTGGCCTGCTAAACCCAGGGTTGTGAGTTCAATCCTTAAGGGGGCCATTTAGGGATATGGGGCAAAAATTGGGGATTGGTCCTGCTTTGAGCAGGGGATTGGACTAGAATCATAGAATCATAGAATATCAGGGTTGGAAGGGACCCCTGAAGGTCATCTAGTCCAACCCCCTGCTCGAAGCAGGACCAATTCCCAGTTAAATCATCCCAGCCAGGGCTTTGTCAAGCCTGACCTTAAAAACCTCTAAGGAAGGAGATTCTACCACCTCCCTAGGTAACGCATTCCAGTGTTTCACCACCCTCTTAGTGAAAAAGTTTTTCCTAATATCCAATCTAAACCTCCCCCACTGCAACTTGAGACCATTACTCCTCGTTCTGTCATCTGCTACCTTTGAGAACAGTCTAGAGCCATCCTCTTTGGAACCCCCTTTCAGGTAGTTGAAAGCAGCTATCAAATCCCCCCTCATTCTTCTCTTCTGCAGGCTAAACAATCCCAGCTCCCTCAGCCTCTCCTCATAACTCATGTGTTCCAGACCCCTAATCATTTTTGTTGCCCTTCGCTGGACTCGCTCCAATTTATCCACATCCTTCTTGAAGTGTGGGGCCCAAAACTGGACACAGTACTCCAGATGAGGCCTCACCAATGTCGAATAGAGGGGAACGATCACGTCCCTCGATCTGCTCGCTATGCCCCTACTTATACATCCCAAAATGCTATTGGCCTTCTTGGCAACAAGGGCACACTGCTGACTCATATCCAGCTTCTCGTCCACTGTCACCCCTAGGTCCTTTTCCGCAGAACTGTTGCCTAGCTATTCGGTCCCTAGTCTGTAGCGGTGCATTGGATTCTTCCGTCCTAAGTGCAGGACCCTGCACTTATCCTTATTGAACCTCATCAGATTTCTTTTGGCCCAATCCTCCAATTTGTCAAGGTCCTTCTGTATCCTATCCCTCCCCTCCAGCGTATCTACCACTCCTCCCAGTTTAGTATCATCCGCAAATTTGCTGAGAGTGCAATCCACACCATCCTCCAGATCATTTATGAAGATATTGAACAAAACCGGCCCCAGGACCGACCCTTGGGGCACTCCACTTGATACCGGCTGCCAACTAGACATGGACCCATTGATCACTACCCGTTGAGCCCAACAATCTAGCCAGCTTTCTACCCACCTTATAGTGCATTCATCCAGCCCATACTTCCTTAACTTGCTGACAAGAATACTGTGGGAGACCGTGTCAAAAGCTTTGCTAAAGTCAAGAAACAATACATCCACTGCTTTCCCTTCATCCACAGAACCAGTAATCTCATCATAAAAGGCGATTAGATTAGTCAGGCATGACCTTCCCTTGGTGAATCCATGCTGGATGACCTCCTGAGGTCCCTTCCAACCCTGATATTCTATGATCTATTTCATGTGTGCACATGGGCAGGGGCAGAAGGGGTTAAGCGATGTTTGTTATTGTCAAAGGTACCAGACAGATATCCTTGGAAAGTAATCTTTACAACGTGGGTACAGCATAGGCACCGTCTGAGCTAGGCTTCTCTACCCTACCCTTGGTCAGTGATTTTCATCTGTAGTTATGAAAGAGAACCAACCAGGTGAGAGGATAATTCAGCTTCTGTACCTATTCAGATCTTGGCCTCTACTGAGACTGCCAGCAAGAGTGTTAATCATGATGGGGGGCTCTGTCCACTAGAACTGGATTGAAACCAACTGTGTACATGCTCTGTCCACTAGAATTGGATTGAAACCAACTGGTGTATGCCTGTAAACCAACTTATAACTGCTGAAATTTGTTTTTAATCAAATCTTTAATTCATACTGGCTTCCACTGAGTCTATATTTTTACTTCATGTTACAAAAAGAAAGAAATAAACCTGTGTGTGTACATTTCACTGTACACTATAAAGGTTAGTACTTTTGGCAGGACTGTTTGAATCATTCTGCTGTAGGTGACTGGAATGTGTTGAAATCTGTATAAACTCAGTGCACTTTTTCAAGCATAAACCTTATGTAATAAAAATTGCACATGTGCTAATCATGATAATATGATAGTGTCCTTTCATCAGTGCTATCATACCTCATGATTATTCATTTTTGAAGTATTAAGTTGTAAATGGTTGGCTTTTACTATTAAACTACACAGACTACTCTCCAGAGTGCCTCTTCTCTGGTCTAGGATTAATGAATAGCTGATAATGCTGTGTTGCAAAATACAGCAGAAGCCAAAGTTAAGTGTCCAGTGTAGTATGCTGAGTTCCAAAAAGGAGCATAAGAAAATGTGTTATTCTGCAGTATGACAAAGAGAATCTCCCACTAAACGCAAACCCTCTTCCTGTTTGTTTTCTTAAAGAAAACTTTAAATGGTATTTTCTAAATGTCATTTAACTGCTTGAAATGACTTTGCAGCTTCATTGAATTAATGTATCTGCCAGTGTGGGAAGTTGTGCTTCACTAAAAAGACAGAACTCAAAGTTCAATGTTACCATATTTTCCAACAGAAGAAATTTCTGTGTGTAAAATCACATGTTACAAAACATATTTGAAGCCTTGTAGGATGTGAAGACAAGGTACATTACAACTAAAAGCAGGAGACAGAGAATGAAATGTAGGTCAGAAAATGAAATCTAATTTCGATTAATACTACTCTGGCTATTAGTAAAGAATGCTGCTTAAAAACAAACAAACAAGCAAACAAACAAACCACATCATTCTACCCTCTGATGGAAGATGAAAAAGATAACCACACATTAACATAGTAAAACTCATAACCTGATGAGACTTAATGATTTTGACAAGTACACATCTACTTACTGTACACTATTAGTACTACTAATCTATTCATAAGCAGGCCATTGGTCTTATCAATTAACAAATCTAGTGCACCTTGTACTTTTTGATAATAAATTACTGTAGTTAGCTTCAACACCCAAGTGAATATATATTTATGCAATGCACCTTCAAAAGGCATTCAGAATAACTATTCCTCTTCCATTATAGGATACTTTACTAGATAGACACACTTTAAATTATGTGAATGCCATACTTCTTTGAAATAAGATGGCGTTATATCCTAAAAACTGCACACTACTTAGCCATTATTAAGACATTCTAAATACTTACATCCCAGTCTCAATTTCAATAGGACAAACCAGACATATTGATTGTTTAACCATATTACTTAACCTGCTCTACTTGCAATACTGACATTGTGATGCACCCTTCTATTGAGACCTGTGCGAAGTCAACAGAAAATAAAGATCATCTGAGTCTATCATGCTCCTAAAACCAAATCTCTTACCCAGCCTGTGTTATTTTGGCAACATAATTAATCTAAACAAGGGAACGGGGGGGAGGAGGGGGGGGAAAGTAAGGTACCCACAGCCATATATTCCTCTATCTTCAGCAAATAGAGGCATCACCAAATACTAATGCAATGCAATATTTATTAAGGCCATGACATTGCTGAAACCAAGGTCAAAGCAGATACATGAGTGAAAAGTAATATGAAGGACAAAATGATCTCTGGGCTGTCTTACATATATGTAGGCATGGCATAATTAGATTTTGTGTGTATAATTTTTAGGGCTGTCGATTAATCACAGTTAACTCATGCGATTAACTAAAATAAATTAACTGCGATTAAAAAAATTAATCGTGATTAATTGCACTGTTAAACAATAGAATACCAATTGAAATTGTTTTTTAATATTTTGGATTTTTTTTCTACATTTTCAAATATATTGATTTCTATTACAACACAGAATACAAAGTGTACAGTGCTCACTTTCTATTATTATTTTTATTACAAATATTTGCACTGTAAAAATGATAAAAGAAATAGTATTTTTCAATTCACCTCATACAAGTACTGTAGTGCAATCTCTTTTCATGAAAGTGTAACTTACAAATGTAGATTTTTTTTTGTTACATAACTGCACTCAAGCAGTGGCCATCACATCCTTCAGCCCACACTGCTTCCCACAGCCCCCATTGTCCTGGAACGGCAAAACACGGCCAGTGGGAGCTGCGATGGGCCAAACCTGCTGACGCTGCAAGTAAACAAACCATCATGGCCCACCAGCGGATTTCCCTGACGGGCTGCGTGCCAAAGGTTGCCAATCCCTGCTTTAAAGCCTACAAGTCCACTCAGTCCTACTTCTTGTTCAGCCAATTGCTAACACAAACAAGTTGTTTACATTTATGGGAGATATTGTAAATCAGAAGCAGTGAGCAGTGTCACCTGAAAGTGAGAATAGGCATTCACATGGCACTTTTGTAGCTGGCGTTGCAAGGTATTTATGTGCCAGGTATGCTAAACGTTCATATGCCCCTTCATGCTTTGGCCACCATTCCAGAGGACAGGCTTCCATGCCGATGATGCTCATTAAAAAAATAAATACATCAATTAAATTTGTGACTGAACTCCTTGGGGAAGAATTGTATGTCTCCTATTCTGTTTTACTTGCATTCTGCCATATATTTCATGTTATAGCTGTCTCGGATGATGACCCAGCACATGTTCATTTTAAGAACACTTTCACAGCAGATTTGACAAAACGCAAAGAAAGTACCAATGTAAGATTTCTAAAGATAGCTACAGCACTCGACCCACAGTTTAAGAATCTAAAGTGCCTTCCAAAATCTGAGCGGGATGAGGTGTGGAGAATGCTTTCAGAATTAGCACATAAATATCTTGCGATACCAGCTACAATAGTGTCATGCGAATGCATGTTCTCACTTTCAGGTGACACTGTAAACAAGACATGGGCAGCATTATCTCCTGCAAATTGTAACCAAACTTGTTTGTCTGAGCGACTGGCTGAAATAGGACTCAGTGGACTTGCCGGTTCTAAAGTTTTACATGGTTTTATTTTGAATGCAGTTATTTTTTGTACATAATTCTACATTTGTAAGTTCAACTTTCATTATAAGGAGATTGCACTACACCAGAGGTGGGCAAACTATGGCCTGCGGGACCGCCCTGCCCAGCCCCTGAGCTCCCGGCCTGGGAAGCTCCTCTCCGGCCCCTCCTCCACTGTCCCACTTCCCTCGCAGCCACGCCGCTGCACGGGCAGAGCAGCTTGCGCCCGCCCACCTCCCAGGCTTTCCAGTGAGCCTGTCCTGCCAATCTGAGTGGCATGGTAAGGGGGCGGGGGAAAGGGGGGTTGGATCAGCGGCAGGAGGTCCCAGGGGGCAGTCAGGGGACAGGGGGTGGTTGGATGGGATGGAGGTTCGGGAGGGGGGTGAGGGCGGTCAGGAGACAGGGAGCAGTAGGGGTTGGATAGGGGGTGGGGACCCAGGGGGGTGGTTAGGGACTGGGGGGATCCAGGGAGGGGGCGGTCAGGGGACAAGGAGCAGGGGGGTTGGATGGTTCTGAGGGGGGCCATCAGGGGGCAGGGGCCAGGCTGTTTGCGGAGGCAAAGCCTTCCCTACCCAGCCCTGCATACCATTTTGCAGCCCCGATGTGGCCCTCTGGCCAAAAAGTTTCCCCACCCCTGCTCTACACTATGTGTATTAGGTACATTGGAATACTATTTCTATTGTTCCTTTTTTACAGTGCAAATATTTGTAATCAAAATAGCTACAAAGTGAGCACTGTACACTTTGTATTCTGTAAATTAATATATTTGAAAATGTAGAAAGCATCCAAAAATATTTCAATAAATGGTATTCTACTATTATTTAACAGTGCGAATAATCGCACGATTAATTTTTTAAATCACTTTATAGTCCTAATCATTTTGTATATGGATAGTATCAATGTTTATTTTAAATATTTTTAGATGTTTATCAATTTAAATTTTCACGGTTATCATAAATCACAGGGGAGTCAGACAATAATTATTTAATGACAGTAGTCATTGAGATTCAAAAAGATGAAGTTTCATAGCCATTAAACATGAATTGGCAACATTACGATGTCAAAATATACAAAGTTAAGTATAAACTCTAATAAGTTCTCAGGAAAAGTAAAAACAACTTATCCGTAAATTTCTACCATCATCTGTGGAAATATTTTTTCATCTCTGTGTGTGTACAGTGAAATCTATATTTACCAACAAAAATCTAATCCTTCCAAGCCAACATATAAGTTTAGACCTGAAACTATAAGAGCCAAGACAAACAGCTTGAAAAATCAGGTTTCACACAGCTGTGTAACTACCATGTTTTAATAGGTACAACTTTGAAATCTCTGTTAAGGTACGTTCTGTTTGATATGAGAGAAGGTGAAGGGAAATATTATCCTTTCCTATGAAAACAGATATCCTTCTTTACTTCCACATAGGTACAGTGCAAGTGGGACTCCTAGCATTCTTAACACTGAATATAAATTACATACATCAATTTTAAATGAAATCCCACAATATTAACTTTCAGATTGCCACAAATACCCTACAATGCTGACTCATCTACCAAAGGGGAGAAGAATGCCCCAAAGCCACATTTTCACCTTCAGATATTTCTCTCAGATTTACTCAAGTTAAAATTATGTATATTCAGAAGAGGCTGTTCTTCCTAGGCAGGGCTGTAGCTCCAGTGTTTTTGTTTAATTTCAACCAACTTGTCCAAGTAGGCCATGTGGTAAAAACCTATAAATGGTACCCAAGGGCTCTGTGTTCCTGCTGCAAAGAGGTCAGCTATTTCCTTCTAACTAAAAATAGTCAAGAGGTGGGGGGAAGGAGGGGAGCTTAATTTAGCACCTGAAAAGCAGTTTACAAAATAATTTTCATCATGAGGCAAGATGGAAGTAATGAAAAAAAAAAAAAAAAAACTGAGCCTGCTCATGAGAGTTACAAATTCTTTGTGATTTTACAAGGTTGGCTGGAGTATAACCAGCCAGTATTAAAACAGTACTACAAATTAAAATAATAAAAAATAATGAAAACTCAAGGCAGGCAAAATGCACAGCAGAGATGCAGGGAAATCTACTCCTTCCCCAGACTGAATGGACTTACTTATCATAAAACCACCATAGAGTGCCACAGTTTAACATCACACCCACAAAGAGATGTAGAGATAATGGGTTACAACGGATAGAGCACTGCACAGAGAGTCAGGAGCTCCGGCTGGGTTCTCTTCCGACTCTGCCGCTGACCTCTGACCGCTGACTTACTTGGGTAAGTGACTTCACCCCTCTCTGTTTTCCCCATCCACCCTTTATCTGTCTTGTCTATTTTGATTATAAACTCTTCAAGGTGGAAACTAACTCTTAGTATGTGTTCAGTTGGGGCCAAACAAACATACATGCAAAATCATCTAGAGTGTAAATTCTATCACCCGATTTGAAAACAGTAGGAAATAACAGAAAATGTTAAAAGTGCGCGGACCCAAGGACCAAGCAGTACCATACAGAATTGCTGGGTCAATTTTCCCCGTCTGGTGCCTCGCTCCCCAGAAGGCCAGAGCTCAGAATACTGCTGAGTGTTCCTGCATACCTCAATACTGACCAAACTGGACCATTAAGAAACAATATTATTTAACTCCAAAGGATGTCTCATTCAGTCCTTTTCAACTTCAAGGATGTGGGCCTTTGAGAATTGCTGCAATCTAAGGAGCCACGGCTCTTCCAAAGAGGCAGGTCATATTATGACCCTTTGAAGGACTGGTCTGGTTCTGGCCCTGTAACTACAGAGATGGGGAAAAACTCCTTTATAAATAAGTGAGAGAATGGAAAACAGGAAAAACTGGCAGAGAGGACATCTCAGGGCTCTGAAAGAGAGAAAAGTTCTTCTCCGTCATCCTCAAAACTAAAAGTATAAAAAACCTAGCCTTATAAAAGGCTTCAGAGGGATTTATGATCCATGCAATGGAAGAGCAAGAAGGTGAAGTCCCAATATCATTATGATAAATGTAGGATATATAAGTAACTTTCTTGGGGGAGGGGGAAATGGATACAGAAGACAACTTACTGTCAGAGATTTCTTCTCCTAAGGGCACTTGGACTATTGTTCAGCTGCCAATGTTTATATGCATGTATAATTATTATCCTCTTTAGTACTAAAAAAGACTTTTTAATCTTAAAAATGGCCCATTTGTTCTTTAGCCCTCTGAAACACTTACATTGAGATACAGTAGCTCTGCCAGTTTTACTATTACTGCATGTAGCCCAAGAAAGGTTTAATACATTTTTAATATGTGAGAGTCTATTTCTCAGTCCACCCCACCCCCACTGCCAGATCTACATGGGAAGGGTTCCCTATTTGAATATGACTGTATTTGTGATGTTGCAATTATTAACTGTCATTTACCAAAAAAAAAAAAAAAAAAAAAAATTAAGAAATCTGAAATGGTGCTCTTGCTCCAATCCTGTTTGATATCACAGAAAAAGGAATTATTTAATTTGAAAACTGAGAGATGTCTCCAGGTTTGGTAACACTTTGTCCATATAGTTCTAGGCCAACCAAGAGGCCTAAATCCACCATGTGCTATAATGTGGTAAGCAAGGTTTACTGCAGTTAATCTTGTATATGCTGTGTGAGCAGTCTCAGTTAAAGGTTCACTAATAAATGGGTCAAGGAAGAAAGGTGTGACATTACAAGCCTTCTTGTGTAATATGCTAACTCATTTTCTTTTCATTTCATGTGGCCCTACAAAATAGATTGCTTCTCCCCCTGCCTCCTACTTTAAACGTGAATTGTATGTAAGGGGGGGAAAAACATACCAATAATACAAAATCCTCAGGCAGGAAGGTGAAAGATCTTTTAAGACAACATGAAGAGGCCAGACTTTGCAAGAAAATTGTATCTACTATAAGTCCAACTTTTAGGGTGTGGTTGTGTGTGCAATATGCCTATTTGAGATTTGAAGAACATGTAATTAAATAGGCCAAGGGTCATTAGCATGACATACTGCAATGCTGCTTGACCTCACACCCGTTTAAAACAAAATAAACTGCTGAGATTAAAACAGCAACACAAAATAGGGAACAGAATCATGAAAGGATTATAGTTGGGAGGAACATGCCCACTATCCTGTGCTGCTAAGTATCTATGCTGGGCACACTAACTTAGTCGAACTGTCCTGTTGTCCTAATGTGTTAATGATAAATGATCAAGCACGTATTATTTTTGCCTCAATATATATGCAACAGGTCTGCAATTTTATTTTCTTGCAAACACTGCAGTAGTACTCTGCTTGTAAGAACAGTCACACTGAATATTTTCCCCATAACACCAGCTCTTGTCCATCACTTTGTTAAAGGACTGCTTTTCAGTTAATAACAGTAGTACAAATCATAGACAAAAATTAATTTGTTTACCTACTTGGAGCTAAACTTCGATTTACCAGAGAGTGATCAACTCCTGTGCCTGCTGATTCAAACACTAGATGAATGGGATTCCCCTCCCCCACCCTGGGTTGTGCAAACTCCACAGTCCCTACAGTGTGAATACCTTTTATTTTGTTAGTGAAATACTAAGGGGAAATGTGAGTATCTTAAGGCTAAGTTATCATTTCAAAAACTCCCCTCCAAACTCACTAACCCTTCCCCTCACAAATCAAAAAACAAACCTCCAAACAAACAAGTCTCCTTTCCCTCATTCAGAGGAACACTTCTAAAGCCACCACATTGTGTTACCACTCTCTGCCTTAACCAGGGTTTAGAAACTCCAGCAGAATTAACATTCATAATAAACCTTCCAACGATGCAAGACTTTTTCGCCTTTTCCAGTGACTTTAGGGTAAAACACACACAATCGTGACACACTTGAGAGAAACACACACAGCAAAATGTGGGAAATCCTAAAAGAAACAGTCATAAATCCAGCAGAATCAGATACAAAAGAAACAAATAAGAAGAAGAGGGGAACACGAGGAAATTGATTCCATGCACTGAAAAATATGGCAAAGGCAAGCCGTTTTAATCACTAAACTGCATGTCACAGACGCACACAAAAAGGTCCAAATGATGAATAATCAGTCCTCCAAACTCACCTCACTCAACGTGTATTAAAGGCACAGCTTTCACTTCTGGAAGCAGCAGAGAAAAGCCTCAACTTCTGCAAGAAACACACACAGAGACTTTTTCACTTGCAGTACATGGTGTAACTCTTCTTTTCCTAGGTCCCAGCAAGCGTTAAAGGAGACTGTAAATCCCACCACCACACACACACACACTCCTCCTCCTCCACACAGCAAAATCAAAAGGAAGTCCCAGAGAGTGGGAAGAGGAAAATGGAAAGTTTTTGGTGCGGAATGGCGGTCAGGAGGTGCTGCTGCTCACTACTTCATTAGCAGAGTTAATGTGTTTGGTGTGAGTGTGTGTCTAAGGCTTCCAGAGACAAGCAGCAGCAGCAGGAGGAGGACTGAGAGAAAGACACACAGAGATAGTCAGTGACCTGGAGGGGGGGGAACCAACCAGCCACATTGACCTGAACTAGGGGAAGATAGACACACACACACCCTCTCAATACTTCTCCCTTCCTCCAAAATCAGCCCACTCCCCACAGTCCCCCAGAAAACTTCAAACAACAAAAGCACGCCTACCCAAAAAATGCTTTGTTTTTTCTTCCAAGTACCTAAGGTAACTTGTTTAATCACTTAAGGCTTATTTTTGTCATTATTTTGAATCCCAGGGATTTTTTTTATCAACCCTACCCCATCTACTAGAAAAACGAAATATTAACCCTGTGGACTCAGCAATAAAAAATGTCAAAGATGCACGAACACTCCTCTGGCGCCCCCTCCCCCCGCACACACACACACACACAGTTGGTCTGTGATAGTGTGTACATAGATATGAGTATATACTATATTCCCATGAAGGTCTGGGGATACCTAGTTTACATTAATTGTATTAAATTCTGTATTAGTGTAACACTATTATTATTTTGCAAGTTTCAGACTGCTGGAAGTGTCTTCGGATTTCAAATCTGAAAATATTCACAAAAATCAGTTTTGAAAAAGTCAATGTAAAATAAATCTAATTTACATTTCCACAATCCTCCCAGGAAGTAGATCGGGTAATAATGTATAGTTATTGAACACCAAACCATTAATGTGTTAACCCAATTGGAAAAATACTCCAGAACCATCTTCTATTTTTCTACCTATTCCTTTTTTTTTTAAGTGTTTTCCTCTATAATATGCCAGACAGCAAGAGCCTAATTCTCAGTAATTTGAAACATAACAATCTGATCAAAAGACAATGGATGTTTTTCAAATTTGAAAATAGCTGGGAGTTCCACAATCAAAAGAGTACATAAGCAAAAATAAATTCTTATATATCTTATGTTAAAACATGAGTGATGTAAAACTAATGTTTCTATAGCACATTAAATATGGACTTACACAGTCTCCATAATTGTGAATCAGCAGAATGGATTTTATTATATATCAGTTGAAATTCAACACCCCCAAAAATGTTGTTGTTCTTTTGCCTTGAACATGCCCTTCTTATTTTTCTCTGGATTTGTACAGCATGATACTGAGATATTACATTCAATCGAGAAAAGAAGGGAGCAATACAAAAACCAATGCAAGTAAATGATGCAACATTGCCCTGGTTACATGTGCTTCCCTTCCCCCAACCTCTTACTGGTGAGAGTGCTGTGTTTTTTCCGCCTGTAGAGTCACACCGTGGTTGATTGATTCTCCTTTCGCCTTGCTCAGTCATTCAGCTTTGGAAAGTAAATAACAAGTTGACATCATTACAGCTCTCTGCATTACTGTGACACATTCCTCTACTACCACACACTGTCTATTAGCTGCGCAGGAAAACCCACTCTTTTCAAGCTGGGATTCCAGTGTTGGGTTGCTTGCTCTGGCACAGCATAGAACTTTGTAAATAGTCTACTGCTATGTTTGAAACATAACATGCTTAACCAGTGTCAATATTTTAAATTATAAAACGGTTTATATAGATATACAGATATTCAAAACCAGTTTTCTGACTCCCTGTCAGTAATGCAAGGTCAGTGTCAATAATATCCAGTCAATGCCCTGGCCCTGGCCTATAGCCTTATTTTACTCTTATGAAACAAATTGTCCATAATCAGACTATAAGGCCTGCTGCAAGTATACATGATTTATTGCACTTTTCTGGTGGTTAAATTGTGTCAATGTTTTGATCTGGTACCTTATCCCACACAATATGAAAATCACGCAAATGCATTGCCTCATGGAGTGTCTGTTTACATACACTAATCCCTTTGGTGGTGATGTTTATTTTACACTGTAATTCATATTTTTTCAAGTGGCCAGTCTTCTTGTTCTTTTGACTTATTTTTACATTACAGAGGTTGTTATGCTAGTTATATTTTCAGTTCCTGTTGCAGATTTAAATAAATCCTCTATGTGCTGTCATTGAGAATTCTCATGGTAAAGGATTATGATGTTGTGAACAGAAGCTGCATGGAGATCATCGCCATGCACATTAAAACATGATACTGAAATGGCAAAAAAAACCCAAAAGCACACACACCAACAAATTCTGAAACATTATAGCCTAAATTTAATGCAAGTCATATTCAGCATCTAGATATATGATGCAAAATCATTATTATTAACAGAGTCGGATTAGCAAAAGTCTTCCTATTTTAATGAGTCCCTGTTTGGGTTTTTTGTTGTTTGTTTTCTTAAGAAAAGTTACACCAGTGAAACTCTTGATACCAGTGTAGTTTTGGTCCTATCAAAGCTAATCTATTGAGACTAAATGTAAATCAACCATTCAAAACATAAACCCCAATGTATCAGATGTCGAGGCAACCTCCTGCATACATTCCAACAGTGGGAAATTTATGGCTGTAAAGAAGGTGAATAATGTCACGAGGGAATATTGCAGCACAGGAGGATTTCCTTGGTAGAACAGAGCCAGTTTAGTGGCTGTACTCAATTTTACCTCTAGCACATGGGTGTGGGGAATGGCCAGAAACGAGAGAGCAAGGGTGAAGGCTGGAGTGTCCCAGCTAATCCTAGCTGCTAACATGGTTCATTTGGACCTTATCCTAAGTTATTGTTTCAGCAGCGGAGTCTATATAGAGCAGTTTCAGGGCCGCTCTAACTTACACTGGGGACCAGCAGGCCAGCAGTCAGCCCCTGAATACCTGGGGCTGGACACCTGGGAAGAGAAGACCCTGTCACGGGTACTAGCCTGATTCTATTGGCCGAGCATGTAGCCGGAAATGAGAGAATACTGTTCCTCCTGCCCACCAGGCCAGCTGTCTGGTGACAAAGGGACTCCCGAGGACCCGTCGAGCCCTCTGCCATGGATTGAGACACCCTTTGAAAGAATGGGGTTAGACATCATCGGGCCCCTGGAAAGGACCACTTAGGGATACCAGTATATATTAGTAATTGTCAACTATGCAACCATGTACCTGGAGACTTTTCCACGTCACTCAGCAAAAACCACAGCAGTAGCACCAGAGCTCCTGAAGCTCTTCTGATGTGTGAAATTTCCCAAAGAAATACTACTGGATCAAGAGACTTACTTCATCTCCAGGTGATGCACAAATTATGCACACTTCTGAAGGTCAATGTCCCTGAAAACCTTGGCATACGCCCCACAGCCAGCCAGCCTCATGGAGCGATTTAATAAAACTGTGAAGGGAATTTTTTTTTTTTTTTAGTTACAACCATCAGCACTGGGATCAGCTACTCCTTCTGATCCTGTTTGCCATAGGGGATGTCCTTCAGGCCTCTATGGGGTTATCTCCTTTTGAGTTACTTTACGGCTGCCAAACATGGGGAATTTTGGACTTGCTGCAAAAAGCCTGGGAGGAACAAGATGTAGGTGTCTTAAGTGTGACCCAGCATATCTTTCAACTAAGGGAACAACTCAGGGACATAGGGGTGTTTACAAAAGAAAACTTAATAAAGGCCTAACTTGGGAGCAAAACTATAATCATGGGGCATGACTATGGACCTTTTACCTGGGTGAGAATTCCTTGGCTGAGTCAAGTTAATGGCTCGATGGCAGAGTCCATATGAAGTTGCTAGGAAAGTAGGGCTGGTAGACAATGACATAAGAGGCTAGGCAGAAGGAAAGAAACCAAAATTTACCACTGAATCTTCTTAAACCTTGGCAGACATGAGATGCCCTGCTGAGCTCCCTTCCCTATGGTGCTTGAATTAGGACCCAAGTACCCACAGGGACTTACCCCTGTACAGAAGAAGCAACTCCTCCAATTGACTGAGGACTTTGCTACTGTATTTCCCCCCTGTCCACAAAGAACACAGTTAACCCAACACCACAAAGCAATCCCCTTGGCCAACAGGTAGGGAAAACCCTTCGCCCCTACCAGGGAGGATGTGGGACACAGTCCGAGAAGAAATCTGAGCAATGATGGAGATGGGAAGGGGGGTAAATAAGGATTCCAGAAGTAAATGGAGGTGCCCATATTTATGCTTCCTAAACCAGACTGTTTGGTTTTGCATTGATTTCAGGAAAAATAATGCCATCTTGAAATTCAGTGCCTATTCAGTGCCAAGTGTAGATGAGTTACTAGAGCAGCTGGGACCGGCAAAGTACCTGATCCGACAAAGGGTTATTGATCTGACAAAGGGTTACTGGAAAATCCCTTTACTCCCATCCTTACAAGAGAACTGCTTTCTCAACCCCGCTCAGCATTTCCAATGTGAGACCATGCCATTTGGACTCCATGGAGCTGCAGCAACTCCCAGGCAGCTTATGAATAAGATCCTCAGTATGCTGCTGCATACATAGATAAAACTGTTTACAGCCCTACTTCAGGAGACCACCTGCAGCACTTAAGAGCACTTCAAGATGCAGGCCTCCCAGCCACAGCTTGTGAAATGTAGACTAGCCATGAAAGAGGCAGTCTGTTTAGGATATTGTGTGGGGGCAACCTACTGAAACCAGTAACTGATAGAGTACAAGCCCTAGCAGCATGCCTGATTCCCCAGAAGAAAAGGCAAGTGAGGCAGTTTCTAGGCCTCACAGGGTATTACTGGAAGTTTATCCCTGGTTTTCCCTCAGTCACGCCACCTCCAACCCCCACTCTCGACACCACACACACACCTTTACAGACCTCATAAAAGGTATTAACTCAAAGAAGATCTGATGGGATGGGAACTGCAAAGAAGTTTTTAATGACCTGAAAGCAGGACAGCTGGGCACCTATGTTCTTCAGCCCCGACTTTTTCTGGGAATTCATACTACACAAAGACTCCTCAGACTTTGTTCTTGGCACCTGGCTCTCACAGGACTTTCAGGGGCAAGAACATCTGATTCTACACCTGAGTAGGAAGCTATTCCTTACAGAGAAGGCCTACTTCATTATTGAAAAGGAGGTACTAATGGTTAGGTAGGCTGTGGATTCTCTCTGGCGTCACCTGCTGGAAAGCCCCTTCTCCCTGATCAAGGATCAGGCTCCTCTACTCTGGTTTCATACCATGAAAGACTCAAACCCATGTATTTTGCGGTGGTACCTCATGCTACAGCCCTATAGCTTCAGGGTGCACAACCAGGCAGGAAAGGACCAAGCTCACACGGTTTTTGCCCCTTCCCCAGGAAATCTGAGAGCCAGGTGATCCCACCCCATACCCTCATCCTATTAAAGAGGAAACTAATGAGCTCTCCTGGGCCTAGCCAGCACTAACCAGATACAACTGCAGGGCTTGCTCTGCCTGTAGAGAGGAAGCTTTAAAAAAAAAAAAAAAGGGAAAGCCTGGCCCAAGAAGGGATGGTAATAAGGGGAAGACTGCTGTGCCTAAAACAGCTGGTTACAAAAGTAGACCAGCGAAGAACAAGACTGCCTGGGCCAGGAACAGAACTGGTCTTACAAAAAGGGGAGGTATCTAAGGAGAGACTCTAACCCTGATCAGGACACTAAAAAGCCTACAGACAAGCTGGGTCCCAAATGGGTGACTGAAGTGGCTGCCCAAAAGACTGAGCACTTGTTTTCTCTTTCTTTACTTGATCCTCCCTGTCCGCAGGGAGGGAGAAAGTACCTGGTTTGCTTGAAGACACTCTGGTATACCCTGACCGGGGGACGGACTCCATGTGTGCCAGAGAAGGGAAGTTACCCAAACTGTGCTCTCGTTGAGATGTAGATCCTCCCTCAAACAAGTGGTCTCCAAAAGTATTGTATGTCCACTGTTCATATCCTCTTCTCTGCTTACTCCTCATCTTCGCTTTTGTTTGCAATGTCCGGTATAGTTGAGACTAAATCCTTTATACTGGTTTTGTGCTGTTCCTCTCTGCCAAATGCAGCTTGCAGTAAGCAGACACAATTCTCGGTGGACCCGTTCTAGCCACGTTATACTTGGCACAAGAACTGAGATGTTGGCGTGGAAAGTCCATGGGCTGTCACGTGAGAGCTGCAACACTGTCTGGTGATACTTGCACTGCACCGGCGGTTGTCTTTACGGCCCTGGTTTGTGGATCTCTTTCAATTCAGCAGAGGTTCCCTTCTGCAAGCATGAAGCGTGGATACTGCTTGACTTGCCAAGGCTCCATTACTTTCCCATTTACAGAGGCCCATTGGTCATACGCACTACTCCATGAAGGGTCACTCCTCTGTCTCTGCACAAGACTCCCACCCTGCAGGAGAGCTTCCAGGTCCAGGTTGAGTCTCTCTTCCTTTCCTGTGGAGGAGGATAACCAAGTTGCTCATAATGTTCTCTCCTCAGGGTCTTCCAAAACCAGGCTTTGGGGTTCATTCGCAACAATGGACCTGGACCCCATTCACTGTGTGGGCCTGTTTGTTACTGTCTTGTCAAAAAAGACAATTTGCCAGTCCTGGCCTATGATTATGGCGTAGGCCAATTTCTCAGCCAGAGCTACAGTTATCACTTTGGTACGTGTCTCCATGGTCAATGGCAAATGTTGCCTGGGGTATGTTTTCATATAACCATTTATGCACTGTAGGTGAATTGACCTTTTAGGAGCATCCTTGTCTCCTACTAAGGAGGTTTGGCCCCCTCCGACTACAGCCAGGGCAAAAGGGTCATTGAACTCTCTTCTTTTGGCCCCTCACTGGCCAGCTTGATTCGTGGGGAGCCCTTTTCCAGGCATGAGTTTCTGCAGTCCAGCCCTCTGTGTACTTGCAGTCCCTAAGAGAACATTCTTTCTTCATATGTCCTGTCTTCCATCAGAAGTAGCAAATCACCGGGATGGCATTGATGGCAACTTTCCTACCTGGGGATGAACCTGGTTCTTAAATAGTGTCTGGACCCTGTTTTGCAGGTCCTAATTTGGTTGCTTGCACTGCCTGGTTGTCCCACTGGCAGTGTTGTTTCCAAGCCTGACAGCCCCACTTATCCCACCTGCATTTATCACAATCTAGCACCTAGTCTGATTCTCATGGAGGACAACCACAGAGGTGGACCCCTCAGAATGAGTGTTGCCAGTTTGAGGTCATCCATCTTTTCAGATCTGCCCTGCATGGCATTGAGACCCTAGGGAATCCTGAATCTAGTGACCCTTCAGCCTCTAGAAAGCTCTAGATTAACCACAATGCATCTGACAAGGTCCCCAGGCAGTGCAGTAGTATCCACTGTCTGTCTTTTGTGGTAAGATCCTTCTAAATCGTTCAGTCACAATCAACTTGGCCACCTGGGACAGACTGTTCTTTCATGTGGAGCCACTTCCAGCAGTGTTCCTTCAAATGGTGCCCTACTAACCAGGGTCTGGTTCCTGTGAGATAGATTTTGGATCTGAAACATTGGTGGGGGGTTTCTTCAGAAATGTCCAAGCAGTCCAAAATGGTGGACTTTACTTGTTTGTAGTCCCTAGCCTGCTCCAAGTCCAAGTTACAGGAGGACATCTGTTCCAGACCCATCAAGTATGGAGCCCAAAATCCAAGCCCATAGGACCACCACAGTGCTAGTGCTACCCTCTCAAAGGTAATTTAAAAAAAACTTAGGCTCATTGTCCAGTCCCATCTTTGTTAGCATCCCAAGTTTTGGTGAAGGACGCACTTCAGAGGAAGCTTGTCGTGCTGGGAGTCCTGGGAAGCATAGGGTGGCACTTTCTTTTGTATCATTTCCTGGTAGAGCTCCTGCTCTTGGCTCATCAGCTCCCTCAGCAGCTGTTGCATCACCTGGACTTGGTGCTATGTAGCAACCACTTGCTGATGCTGCATCTCAGCTCACCATTTACACCTCTGCTCAGGTTCCATTGTGCTCAGAACTACTGAACTCCATCTCCCTCTGTGGCTTTTTTGTTTGACTGTTTTTCTTTTCTTACACACTTGTGTCAGGTATACACGACCCACATTCTTCACCACTTGTGATGGGTAGGAGCTCTCTGAGTCCCCACCAGGCTCACAGAGGGCTTCTCCAGCTCTAGGTAAACCGGAGTCTCTCCAAATAAACCAGGTTCTTTCCCACTCCCAGAGGAGAGGGAGGATCAAGTAAAGAAAGAAAGGAAAATAAAGTGCTTGGTCTCTTGGTCACCCCTGTGGGGCCCAGCTGGTCTGTAGGCTTTTTAGGGTGAAAGTCAATTCTTAGACACCTCCTTTTTGTAACACCCATTTTGTACCGGCTTCAAGCAGTCTCAGGAGGGCAAGGTTCACTATCTCCCTCTTTGATGATCTAGTCCTGTAACCAGCTGTCCAAGGCGTGCCCCTCACTCCACCGCATAAATATTTGCACAGGGCCTTTTGGGTAACTAGGAGAGTTGTGCTCCAATTTTCAGAAAACAACCCAATTTTCAAAGTCTTATTGCTGGAGATTCTCAGAAGTGCTGAGCACCTGCAACTCCAAAGGAAGGCAATGGGAATGGCGAGTGCTCAGTACTGCTGAAAGTCAGACCCAAGGTGTCACCCAAAGCCAAAGCAAAGCAATCAATGCTTTGGAAAAGGTTGGGACTCATTTTGTACAAAAAAGGGGCTCTAAACAAGTCCTTCATTACCCTCATGTGTTGTTTATATGCTAAGGGCTTCAAGCTATAGCCTCCCCCACACCATATTTTCCTGTATTCTCTCTCTCTCCAAAGGAAATGAAATTGCTTTGCATAAATGCTATGAGTAATTTTTAAATAAATTCTATTATTTAAAAAAAAAATCCTGGTGTTTTCCCTCACAAAAACACGTCAAAAACATGTGTTTAACAGAATGAACACAATACATTTAACGTAACAGGGAAAAATAAAATCAAGCCAAAGCCTAAGTAATTTGGCCATAGTTCATATCCCCATAACTGTTTGGATATAGCTATGAAAATACATATAACTCTGATCTTGTGATGCGAAGAAAGTCTATATTCTGAAGCCAGGACATATTAGGTCGGGGTGGGCAAATATTTTGGCCTAAGAGCCACATCGGGTTTCCGAAATTGTGTGCAGGGCCAGTTAGGGGCGGCTGTGTCTCCCCAAACAGCCAGGCATGGCCCAGCCCCTGCCCCCTATCCAATGCCCCCCAATTTCTCACCCTCTGATGGCCCCCTCTGGGACTCCTTCCCCATCTAACCTGCCCTGTTCCCTGTCCCCTGATGGCCCCCCTGCCCTATCAACACCCCTGTCCCCTGACTGCCCCCAACCCCCTGCCCCTGAATGCCCCCCGCTGCCCCATCCAACCCCTCCTCTCATTCCTGACTGCCCCCCCCAGGACCCCTCCTCTCATTCCTGACTGCCCCCCCAGGACCCCTCCCCCATCCAACCACCCCTTCTCCCTGACCGCCCCCAGTAACCCTGCCCCTAACTGCCCCCTGCCGTCCCATCCAACCCCCCCACCTCCTTCCTGACTGTCCCCCCAGGACCCCATCCCCATTCAACCCCCCTGTTCCCCACCCTCTGACCGCCCCGACCCCTATCCACACCCCCGCCAACTGACCACCACCCCGCACTCCCCTCACCTCTATCCAACCCCACCTGCTCCCTGCCCCCTGACCGCGCTGCTTGGAGCACCAGTGGCTGGCAGTGCTACACCCACACCGCCCAGAGCACCAGGACAGGCAGCCGCGCCACACGGCTGGAGCCAGCCACGCCACCGTGCAGCACAGAGCACCGGGTCAGGCCGCAGCTCTGCATCTGTGCTGCCGGCAAGAGCTCACAGCCCAGAACATTGCACCAGCGGCGCAATGAGCTGAGGCTGCGGTGGAGGGGGAACAGCAGTGGAGAGGCCGGGGGCTAGCCTCCTGGGTCAGGAGCTCAGGGGTCGGGCAGGACAGTCCCGCAGGCTGGATGTGGCCCACGGGCTGTAGTTTGCCCACCTCTATATTAGGTCCTGATCCTTGTAACACTTATGTATATACTTAACTTTCCTACCGTGAATAGTCCCATTGACTTCAACGAGACTACTTGATAATGTCAAGGATATGCATTAGCATTTGTAGGACTGGGGCCTTATTTTACTTTTTTATAGGGCCAGATTATACACACCTTGCGCATACCTGTTTGTAGTTAATCGCAGGTGTATTCCTATTAACTTCAATGGGACAACTCATGTGAGTAACTGCTCACTAATGTGAATAACGGCTTTTCACATAGCCCTTCATTAACTGTAGGAGTTTTAATTTAAAAAGAAAACTCTGACTGTGAAACTTCTAGGAACTGAGGGCACCCCTGGCTCTTCTCAGCTAGTTTTGGATTAGATTGAGGTACCCTTACTTAACCCAGGAAGAGCTTATGCAAGTAGTCCCATGGTAGTCAATGGCACTACTCACTTGCGTTAGTGCTCAAAGTGAAGATGGCAGCTCTACAATCTCTTCCTTTTTTCATTATGATCTCTAATTATGAAATAGGAGGGGGGAACTACAGTCCTTGAAGTCAATGTTTCGGTTGCATAAGGAAGGCAGGATAAGGCCTCCTTATTATCTTCAAGGCTGTCATTTCATGTCTGAGTTAAATGTGTATATACCAAAGTTTGCTCCCTATTACTCATAAGATGTGGATTCTGCCCTGGTATTTTGCTCATCCAGATTTTAAAATGTGAAGATCTGTTTTAGCTTTTAGTGGGAGTTTTGATGCTTTTACATTTTAAATGAGGTTACAAACAGAGGTGCATGCTATAATCTTGCTTTCCTTGAATACTGTGTGCAGATGTGGTTGCCCTATCTCAAAAAAGATATATTGGACTTGGAAAAGGTTCAGAAAAGGGCAACAAAAATGATTAGGGGTATGGAACGGCTGCCATATGAGGAGAGATTAATAAAACTGGGACTTTTCAGCTTGGAAAAGAGACGACTAAGGGTGGATATGATAGAGGTCTATAAAATCATGACTGGTGTGGAGAAAGTAAATAAGGAAGTGTTATTTACTCCTTCTCATAACACAAGAACTAGGGGTCACCAAATGAAATTAATAGGCAGCAGGTTTAAAACAAACAAAATGAAGGTTTTTTTCACACAACGCACAGTCAACCTGTGGAACTCCTTGCCAGAGGATGTTGTGAAAGCCAAGACTATAACAGGGTTCAAAAAAGAACTAGATAAGTTCATGGAGGATAGGTCCATCAATGGCTATTAGCCAGGATGGGTGACGGATGGTGTCCTAGCCTCTATTTGCCAGAAGCTGGGAATGGGCGACAGCGGATGGCTCACTTGCTGATTACCTGTTCTGTTAATTCCCTCAGGGGCACCTGGCATTGGCCACTGTAGAAGACAGGATACTGGGCTAGATGGACCTTTGGTCTGACCCAGTATGACCATTCTTATGTTAGGTTCCTTTACCGTTACAGTAAAACCTCAGAGTTATGGACACCTCAGGAAATGTTCATAACTCTGAACAAGACGTTATGGTTGTTCTTTCAAAAGTTTACAGTTGAACATTGATTTAATGCAGCTTTGAAACTTTACTATGCAGAAGAAAATGCTGTTTTTACCCATCTTAATTTAAATGAAACAAGCATGGAAACAGCTTCCTTATCTTGAATTTTTTTAAAACAACTTTCCCTTTATTGTACTGTACCAGTGGCGTAGTTAGGGCAGGAAAACTGGGCAGGCTCCAGCTTTCGGGTGGGCGGGCAATGATGGGAGGAGGCAGGAGGGATGGGGGGTCCTGAGGAGTGGGGGCAGGAAGGGGAGGGGGCGAAGGAGGGATCCTGTGCCGTGGGGAGGGAGCGATGTGGTAGCCCGCCTCACCCCATACACCTTACCACTCAGCAGGCACACAGGCTGCACCGTGCAAACAAGGGGTGGAAGGGGGCCCCGCCGGGGCTTGAGCTCCACCCGCCACTCCCAACCCTGGCTCGGCATCCGTCAGCCCGGCCACGTTCCCCTCCTGCCGGCGCTGTTCGCTGCTGCCCCAGTCTCTGGCCCCGGCACTAGCCCCACCTGGACCCGCACGTGCTGGGGTTGAACACTGGGGCAGCAGTGCACGGTGCTGGCAGGAGGGGAATGCGGCCAGGCTGATGGACCCTGATCTGGGGTCGAGAGTCCCAGCCTTTGGATTCAGGGAGCTCTGGCCTCGATTTGGGTGGGCCTGGTTGCTAAGTGGATGGGCCATGACTCACCCATGCCCACCCATGGCTAAGCCCTTGTACTATACTTGCTTTTTTTTTTTTTTTTAAATCTCTGCTGCTGCCTGATTGCGTACTTCCAGCTCCAAATGAGGTGTGTGGTTGACTGGTCAATTTGGAACTCTGGTATTCGTAACTCTGAGGTTCTAATCAATGTACAGGTCCCATATTGACTAATTCTCCCCAACTGAATGCGAAAATCTCATACTTACATGATTTAGGAAAATACTCCTGTGTAATATAATATATGCACATGTATATATTTATTTTTTAATTAAGGTCAAATAGATCATATTCTTTCATGTATATAATGCTACATCACCCACTTCCCTGCTCTATGTAGCTAGCTCCTGCACAGGCAGCTTGGATCCTATGGGCCCCTTTGGATCCTTACCTGGTACAGTGGTCTCTAGGTTGCTTTAGTATACTTCCAGAGTCATTTTGGCCCCAGGCAGTCCAGGATTGGGGGAAGGGGGGGCGGAACAGAGAGGTTGCCACCTCTTTCCCTTCCTTCCTCCAACCTTGCTCTATGTGGACTCAGCTGTGTTAATATTCAGCACAGCAGAGGATACCTGGCCCACTTCCTTTTCCCCAGTGTAATATATTTCCCTTAAAACAGAGTATCTCTAACTAGGGACCAAGTGAGAAACCTGAAGAGCCATGGAAATAGAAGTACTATTTCGAGGACATCATTCTGCTTCCCATGCAGAAGCCCCTCCATGTGTGCTCCACAGGGGTATGAGTTTATGGCTAAGGATGTCTGTCTCCCCTAATCTCTCACATTTTGTAGGTATGTTAATTCTCACCCTCTGAAAAGTTATCCTCTTGTCTCCCTTCTTGTTGTGAAGCTCCCCCACCATACATTCCTTTCCAAAGGGGTATTCTAAGGGAAGCAACCAGCTGGAGTGGCCCTAATAGCACTGGTCCAGGAGCTGGACATGACCAATGTTCCCTCTAAGCGGCATGCGCGTGTGTGCGCGCACACAGATCCTAAACCCCAAGCACACAGCGAAACACCGCACGCACAAAAATTTGCACAGAAGAAATTTTTTGCGCACACGGCCTATGAAAAATTTGCACAGAAGAAATTTTTTGCGCACACAACCTGTCAAAAATTAGAGGGAACATTGGACATGACTAAAATGAGCCCGCAGCGAGCACCCACAGATCCAGGAATCCACCAATATTGGGGGATAAGGGTTTCAAACCTCCTGATGATTCCTAGGTGGTACAAACTCTGTATGTTTCAGGGGATCCAGTGGGAAAAAAATCTGTCAGGAGACCCTCAGAGTTGTAAGTCCCTTACATAGGAACAGCACGTGTAAATGATATAGTGACCTGGAAGGTTTCTTATAAGCCAGCATCTGTCACCATAGGCCCCAGTTCTGTTGCCATTACCCTGTTGAATAATAGCTTGAGCCCAGATCCCCAGTGGTATTTAGGTGCCTAGTTGCCAATACATTTGAGGATCTGGGCCTTACTCTATGACAAGTCCCATTAAAGACAATGGGATTGCTCATGGTGAAAGGTGTTTCTCAGCATGAGTAAGGGTGGCAAAAGTGGGCCCATAGCGATATGGTTATATGGCCTTTTCCCTTGCGTCACATGCAGAATTTATAGTTCAAGACTTGCATGATGGATATTTGATATCTTGTCCAAACATACATGCATACAAATGAAGTTCTCTGAACTCTGCAAATGATAGGAGTTACAAGTAGATGTCTGGCATAGAAATCAGCGTATTTTAGACATTATTTACTATTATTTGTATTACCAGAGCACCTAGGAGCCCTAGTTATGGACCCCATTGCGCTCGGTCCTGTACAGACACAGAACTGATGCAAACTTTCATGAAGGCTTAATATTGGCACCAGTGATTAATAGTGCTGATTCCTACACAAAATACTTTTACAAATTGCTGAAGATTTTTTTCCCATTGTGTAACAGAGATATAAAGACATTAATTTTCCACAGTTCTCCTCCTGTTGCAAAATTCCACCTCAACATCAAATCCATAAAGATCATCCTACCTTAGGTTTCCAATCTTAACTCTACTTCTTTCAAAGACTCATCAGGACAACCATCTCTCCAGAAAAATTGTACTGGAAGGAACAATTTCAGAGCCAGCTAGTGATGTTCTTCAATCATGTGGGCAGCCTCATAGTTGAGCATCATGAACAACTCCGTACTCTTCGGGAAGGCCTTCCTCAGCCTTCCAAGCTCTACACAGCACAAGGAGACACATGCTAGGAGTAGAAACTGAGCCCAAGTCTTCTGCATAGCAACAAGAAGCACTATTCTTAGGCCAGTGGGTCTGTCCTGCTTTGCAGTTTATACATTTTAAACTTCACATAGGTGTAGTCGATGAGCCAAATTCTAGTCTCAACAGCACCTGTGCATCTCCCTTGATGTCAATAAGGAGATTGTGAGAAGAGATTCACCTCATTTTATGGTCAGTCATATATATGTACAGTATTAGCAAATATTTAAATATTTGCTAATACTATTCATATGGTACTTTCTTAATACTATGCTACCATTAATTATGTTTAAAGATGTGTCTTACTTTAAATAGACAGGTTCAGGGTCAAGGAAATTAATTAAATAGTTCTGGTTACAAATGAAGACATTTTAAGTACCAGTCCTGTTTCGATTTAAATCCATAGAAGTTTTGACCTAAATAGGAACAGAATAGGACCCTTGAACTAAGTAAAATCCAACTGTCAGAAAAAATGAATATACATTACACAGCAGGGATTTTACCTCTTTATGTATGCTTGATTGTATTACAGACCTTTTTGCTAAACAGTATAATTAGTAATTGGCAGGGGTGGGTGGTGGAGGGGAAACTAGCTTCAGTAACCCAGTTTAAATCTTCTGTAGAACAAAAGTGATTCCCTAATTCTCCACTGTCCCTGGATTTTACTTTAGCATTCTCTGTGTCCTCCTTTTAGCTGTCAGTGTTAATCAATGAAATGGGAGTATGAAAGGAGAGATTTTCAGATTTGAGAGTAAAATAGTGTTTTTTCATATATATAAAGAAGGAGAATCCTATGCATGTGAAATTGGGGATTGTTTTGAATGATATCTAAAAAGGTGAAAACCTGGTGCATACAGCACGTTAACACCCTCCTACCCCCCAGGATTTCTCTTTTTAATCAAGTTCCATGATGCTGGTCTTCTGATACTCATTTTTGAAGGTTTGATTTAATTTATATATTTGAAACAAAAGTGAAGGAAGATAATAGGAGATAAGGGAATTCCCATGTGCCTCTTAGCCATCATGTTCCTCGAATGCCTCCCCAATGTGTCTCCTAGTTTAACCATACAGAACCTTCCAAAACAACAAGACTTGTTAGTTTGAAGCCAAAATCATCACTACTTCTGCGTTATGTCATGACAAATTTGTGATTGGCAGTATGTTCACAAGCTGCAGTTTCTTAAGAGTCCCCTATGCAATTTGTTCTGTATAAATGTGTTTTGTTTTAATACTGAAGAGGAGTAATATTAAAGAGATGCATGTGATTCCATGATTTTTTGCTTATGATGTTCTACACTAAATACAGCGTTCAAGTGAAAGTGTTAACTGTGAGTCTCTGCAAATGGCAGAAGTTTCATTTAAATTGAATTATAATTAAACACTCTCTATTTAAGGACACAAAGGAGGCATTTTTAGATTTATGAATGATCCCATTTTAAATGATGTGGGTCATTTTAAATGGAATTCCTGATTTTAAAGTTATTATATTTAGATCAGATAAGATCCTTAAAACAGGATTAGTGCTCCAGTTCATTCAGAGACCGTTTTTTTCTTTTTTTTTTTTTTAATGTGGGCTGTAAACCTCTAATTCTGGCTTTGATACATTACATTTCTTTAACTCGGTCAGACAGGAAGACTGAAAAAAGCACAACCAAGATATGAGGAAAGTTCAGAGTAGACAGAAATATGCCAAAAATGAAACTGAAATCAGGTGTAGTTATTTGGAATGTGACCTTTATAATATATACATTGTTTAAGTCTGGAAAATAGAACTGGATGCGAAATCACAAACATTCATTTGAAAAATGTTGGTTACCATATAAGCTGAAAATTCAAAATATTTAGACCAGGTGTAACATAAAACATGCCTCAACTTCCTCTCCATAACCAGTCAAACAGAAAAGACTCAAACTAACAAGAATGCAGCCGGTATTTTTAAAATGTTGCCTATTATGTGTTGGGTGTTTATCTACTCACATCCTATTAAACGTTAGAAACCTCTCTCATAAGGGGCCCGATACTGGCAAAACTGCCCGTTTAAATAAAAACACTGAAACATAATATTTAATATATGCATTATTTATGTAATGGTTAAAATACATTCCTCATACCTATGTTCAGCGCTACACTCTCTAATAAGCATATGAAGAGTTAGGCTCAAAACTTGGGCCTGATCATGTTCTTGTTGAAATGGAGGGCAAAACTTCTATTGCCTTTAATGGGCGTGAGATCAGGCACAAGATTTACAAATGTCACAGCAACTTAACAATAATGGTCTATATCCTACTGGTGAGTGTTTATTTCTGTGATAGCACTAGCAACCAGTAGCTCAATAGATCTTTTACTCTATTCTTAAACCTAGCTGCCAGCTGGAACCATTAGGAGCCATTTGAATATTTTCAATTGGAATTTCCAATAGTTCACACTACTCACTGAAGCGGATACAAGTTGTGAGATCAATGCTGTATTTAGCTATGTTGCTGTTATGTTTTTCTTTTCTGTGTGAAACACCTTTATATTTCTAAGGAACCTGCTGTCTGCAGAGACAAGCAGCAATTGTGCTCCTTGCTGACTGTTGCAGACATACACTGTGTGCTTTTCCATTGATACTTTATTTTAGAGTGAGACAAGAACAAACAAACACCTAAAGGCCATTCTGACTGAAAAGATCTTAGTATACTGAAAAACTTGATATCATCAGTAAATGTTGCTTTTTGCAACATTGTTAAGGAAGATGGTTAGAAAAAATATGTACTATTGAAAAGTGCTTCTTGTTCAAGCAAATTTAGGGCCCAATCCTATAGCTTTTAATCATACAGTAGAATCTCAGAGTTATAAACACCAGGAGTTATGAACTGACCAGTCAACCACACACCGCATTTGGAACCGGAAGTACGCAATCAGGCAGCAGCAGAGACTAAACAAAAAACCGCAAATACAGTGCTGTGTTAAATGTAAACTACGAAAAAAATAAAGGGAAAGCAGCATTTTTCTTCTTCATAGTAAAGTTTCAATGGGTATGTCTACACTACGGAATAAGGTTGTATTTATAGAAGTCGGTTTTTTAGAAATCGGTTTTATATATTCGAGTGTGTGTGTCCCCACAGAAAATGCTCTAAGTGCATTAAGTGCATTAACTCGGCGGAGTGCTTCCACCGTACCGAGGCAAGTATCGACTTCCGGAGTGTTGCACTGTGGGTAGCTATCCCACAGTTCCCGCAGTCTCTGCTCCCCATTGGAATTCTGGGCTGAGATCCCAATGCCTGACGGGGCTAAAACATTGTCGCGGGTGGTTCTGGGTACATATCGTCAGGCTCCCGTTCCCTCCCTCCCTCCGTGAAAGCAAGGGCAGACAATCATTTTGCGCCTTTTTTCCTGAGTTACCTGTGCAGACGCCACACCACGGCAAGCATGGAGCCCGCTCAGGTAACCATCACCGTATGTCTCCTGGGTGCTGGCAGACGCGGTACTGCATTGCTACACAGTAGCAGCAACCCATTGCCTTCTGGCAGCAGATGGTGCAATAGGACTGGTAGCCATCATCGTCATGTCCAAGGTGCTCCTGGCCGCGTCGGCCAGGAGTGCCTGGGCAGACATGCGCGCAGGGACTAAATTTGGAGTGACTTGACCAGATCATTCTCTTTAGTCCTGTAGTCAGTCCAATTGAACCATCTTATGGTGAGCAGGCAGGTGATATGGATTGCTAGCAGTCCTATTGCATCATCTTCTGCCGGGCAGCCATGAGATGTGGATGGCATGCAGTCCTTCTGCACCTTCTGCTGCCAGCCAAAGATGTAAAAGATAGATGGAGTGGATCAAAACAAGAAATAGACCAGATTTGTTTTGAACTCATCTGCTTCCCCCCCCCCCATCTAGGGGACTCATTCCTCTAGGTCACACTGCAGTCACTCACAGAGAAGGTGCAGTGAGGTAAATCTAGCCATGTATCAATCAGAGGCCAGACTAACCTCCTTGTTCCAATAAGAACAATAACTTAGGTGCACCATTTCTTATTGGAACCCTCCGTGAAGTCCTGCCTGAAATACTCCTTGATGTAAAGACACCCCCTTTGTTGATTTTAGCTCCCTGAAGCCAACCCTGTAAGCCGTGTCATCAGTCGCCCCTCCCTCCGTCAGAGCAATGGCAGACAATCGTTCCGCGCTTTTTTTCTGTGCGGACGCCAAACCAAGGCAAGCATGGAGGCCGCTCAGCTCACTTTGGCAATTAGGAGCACATTAAACACCACATGCATTATCCAGCAGTATATGCAGCACCAGAACCTGGCAGAGCGAAACCGGGCAAGGAGGCGACGTCAGCGCGGTCACGTGAGTGATCAGGACATGGACACAGATTTCTCTGAAAGCATAGGCCCTGCCAATGCATGCATCATGGTGCTAATGGGGCAGGTTCATGCTGTGGAATGCCGATTCTGGGCTTGGGAAACAAGCACAGACTGGTGGGACCGCATAGTGTTGCAGGTCTGGGACAATTCCCAGTGGCTGTGAAACTTTTGCATGCGTAAGGGCACTTTCATGGAACTTTGTGACTTGCTTTCCCCTGCCCTGAAGCGCATGAATACCAAGATGAGAGCAGCTCTCACAGTTGAGAAGCGATTGGCGATAGCCCTGTGGAAGCTTGCAACGCCAGACAGCAACCGGTCAGTTGGGAATCAATTTGGAGTGGGCAAATCTACTGTTGGGGCTGCTGTGATGCAAGTAGCCAACGCAATCAAAGATCTGCTGATATCAAGGGTAGTGACCCTGGGAAATGCGCAGGTCATAGTGGATGGCTTTGCTGCAATGGGATTCCCTAACTGTGGTGGGGCCATAGATGGAACCCATATCCCTATCTTGGCACCAGAGCACCAAGCCGGCGAGTACATAAACCGCAAGGGGTACTTTTCAATAGTGCTGCAAGCTCTGGTGGATCACAACGGACGTTTCACCAACATCAACATGGGATGGCCGGGAAAGGTACATGACGCTCGCATCTTCAGGAACTCTGGTCTGTTTCAAAAGCTGCAGAAAGGGACTTTATTCCCAGACCAGAAAATAACTGTTGGGGACGTTGACATGCCTATAGTTATCCTTGGGGAGCCAGCCTACCCCTTAATGCCATGGCTCATGAATCCATACACAGGCAGCCTGGACGGTAGTCAGGAGCTGTTCAGCTACAGGCTGAGCAAGTGCAGAATGGTGGTAGAATGTACATTTGGACGTTTAAAGGCACGCTGGCGCAGTTTACTGACTCGCTTAGACCTCAGCAAAACCAATATTCCCACTGTTATTACTGCTTGCTGTGTGCTCCACAATATCTGTGAGAGTAAGGGGGGGAAGTTTATGGCAGGGTGGGAGGTTGAGGCAAATCGCCTGGCTACTGGTTACGCGCAGCCAGACACCAGGGCGGTTAGAAGAGCACAGGAGGGCGCGGTACGCATCAGAGAAGCTTTGAAAATCAGTTTCATGACTGGCCAGGCTATGGTGTGAAAGTTCTGTTTGTTTCTCCTTGATGAAACCCCCCGCCCCTTGGTTCGCTCTACTTCCCTGCAAGCTAACCACCCTCCCCTCCTCCCTTTAATCATTGTTTGCAGAGGCAATAAAGTCATTGTTGCTTCATATTCATGCATTCTTTATTCATTCATCACACAAATAGGGGGATGACTACCAAAGTAGCCCAGGAGGGGTGGTGGAGGAGGGAAGGAAAATGCCACACAGACTTTAAAAGTTTACAACTTTAAAATTTATTGAATGCCAGCCTTCTGTTTTTTGGGCAATCCTCTGTGGCAGAGTGGCTGGTTGGCCGGTGGCACTCCCACCGTGTTCTTGGGCGTCTGGGTGTGGAGGCTATGGAACTTGGGAGGAGGGCGGTTGGTTACACAGAGGCTGTAGTGGCAGTCTGTGCTCCAGCTGCCTTTGCTGCAGCTCAACCATACACGGGAGCATACTGGTTTGGTCCTCCAGCAGCCTCAGCATTGAATCCTGCCTCCTCTCATCACGCTGCCGCCACATTTGAGCTTCAGCCCTGTCTTCAGCCCGCCACTTACTCTCTTCAGCCCGCCACCTCTCCTTCCGGTCATTTTGTGCTTTCCTGCACTCTGACATTATTTGCCTCCTTGCATTCGTCTGTGCTCTGTCAGTGTGGGAGGACAGCATGAGCTCAGAGAACATTTCATCATGAGTGCGTTTTTTTTTCTTTCTAATCTTCACTAGCCTCTGGGAAGGAGAAGATCCTATAATCATTGAAACACATGCAGGTGGTGGAGAAAAAAAAAAGGGACAGCAGTATTTAAAAAGACACATTTTATAAAACAGTGGCTACAGTCTTTCAGGGTAAACCTTGCTGTTAACATTACATACATAGCACATGTGCTTTTGTTACAAGGTCGCATTTTGCCTCCCCCCACCGCGTGGCTACCCCCTCAACCCTCCCCGCTTCCTGTGGCTAACAGCGTAGAACATTTCTGTTCAGCCGCAGGCAAACAGCTCAGCAGGAACGGGCTCCTCTGAATGTCCCCTGAAGGAAAGCACCCTATTTCAACCAGGAGACCACGAATGATATCTCACTCTCCTGAGGATAACACAGAGAGATAAAGAACAGATGTTGTTTGAACGCCAGCAAACATACACTGCAATGCTTTGTTGTACAATGATTCCCGAGTACGTGTTACTGGCCTGGAGTGGTAAAGTGTCCTACCATGGAGGACGCAATAAGGCTGCCCTCCCCAGAAACCTTTTGCAAAGGCTTTGGGAGTACATCCAGGAGAGCTGCGAAAGCCAGGGCAAATTAATCCTTTCACATGCTTGCTTTTAAACCATGTATAGTATTTTAAAAGGTACACTCACCGGAGGTCCCTTCTCTGCCTGCTGGGTCCAGGAGGCAGCCTTGGGTGGGTTCGGGGGGTACTGGCTCCAGGTCCAGGGTGAGAAACAGTTCCTGGCTGTCGGGAAAACCGGTTTCTCTGCTTGCTTGCTGTGAGCTATCTACAACCTCATCATCATCATCTTCATCCCCAAAACCTGCTTCCGTGTTGCCTCCATCTCCATTGAAGGAGTCAAACAACACGGCTGGGGTAGTGGTGGCTGAACCCCCTAAAATGGCATGCCGCTCATCATAGAAGCAGCATGTTTGGGGCTCTGACCCGGAGCGGCCGTTCGCCCCTCTGGTTTTCTGGTAGGCTTGCCTCAGCTCCTTAAGTTTCACACGGCACTGCTTCGGATCCCTGTTATGGCCTCCGTCCTTCATGCCCTGGGAGATTTTCACAAAGGTTTTGGCATTTCGAAAACTGGAACGGAGTTCTGATAGCACGGATTCCTCTCCCCATACAGCGATCAGATCCCGTACCTCCCGTTCAGTCCATGCTGGAGCTCTTTTGAAATTCTGGGACTCCACCATGGTCACCTCTGCTGATGAGCTCTGCATGGTCACCTGCAGCTTGCTACGCTGGCTAAACAGGAAATGAGATTCAAAAGTTCGCAGTTCTTTTCCTGTCTACCTGACCAGTGCATCTGAGTTGAGAGGGCTGTCCAGAGCGGTCACAATGGAGCACTCTGGGATAGCTCCCGGAGGCCAATACTGTCGAATTGTGTCCACAGTACCCCAAATTCGACCCGGCAAGGCCGATTTAAGCGCTAATCCACTTGTCAGGGATGGAGTATGGAAATTGATTTTAAGAGCCCTTAAAGTCGAAATAAAGGGCTTCATCGTGTGGACGGGTGCAGGTTTACATCGATTTAATGCTGCTAAATTCGACCTAAAGTCCTAGTGTAGACCAGGGCAATGTAGCATTAGTTCAATATTCAGTAGTAAACTTTTGAAAGAACCACCATAACGTTTTGTTCAGAGTTATGAACAACCTCCATTCCCGAGGTTTTCATAACTCTGAGGTTCTACTGCAGGGATCAGCAACCTTTGGCACGTGGTCCACCTGGGTAAGCCCACTGGCAGGCTGGGCTGGTTTGTTTACCTGCTGCGTCAGGAGGTTCAGCTGACTGCAGCTCCCACTGGCCGTGATTCGCTGTCCCAGGCCAATGGGGGCTGCGGGAAGCGGCAGCCAGCACATCACTCGGCTCACGCTGCTTCCCGCAGCCCCCATTGGCCTGGAGTGGCAAACCGCAGCCAATGGGAGCCATGATCAGCCAAACCTGCAGACGCGGCAGGTAAACAAACTGGGCCGGCCCAACAGGGGGCTTACCCCGGTGGGCCACATGCCAAAGATTGCCAATTCCTGTTCTACTGTATGGAGAATCCAGTTGATGTCAATGTGACTAATGTGCAGGCAGGACTGGTCCTCTATTGTATCTTAATACTTCAAACAGAAATACTCTTATTGTTTCAGTTGCATTGCAGCATTTGTATTGTTTAGCTTTATGCAGTCTCAGGCCATTGTATACATCCATAAAGTGCTCTTTACATTTTGGTACTAGTCAAGCCTTGAGGTTTGGAATTAATCTGAGTGCAGTCCCAGACCTAACCTGAAACTAGGAAACAGAGCAACAACCATTTCCTTATGTGTCCTCTAATGCTCATTTGGAGGGAAGCAATGTAAGCTTACTCAGTGTCATGTCCCAAAATGCTGAAGTAATGTGAAGAAGTTTACCTCTAGTTTTAACTTTTTTTAAGAAAAAGTGCGTGTTCAGATTGTAATAAACTAATTTTACTTTTAACAAAATTTGAAACCTTAAATTTACACTCAGTATGATCTGGGACCTGTAATTACAAATATCATCTCATGCACTCATGGGGATCTCCTTGCAGAAGTCCTCTCTCAGACTACACAGCGGGGCCCACCTCCATGCCTGGCAGATCCACAGGCAACTATGAGAAAGGAGGGAGGTTCATGGAGGTTAGGACCAACTGTGAGGAAGTCCTGCATTACTGCACATGATTAACAACAAAGTCTCTATTTGTACATATTATTTCATCATCAAGCACAACAGAGAGACTTTGCACTTGTACAGCACCTTTATACAAGGATCTCAAAAGCAGTTTACAAACATTAGTTAACAAATTACTGTAACAATGATGGGAAATAAAGTAGCAGCATGCTTATTTTTCAAAGAGGTAAATCAAGGCATCTAAGGGCCTGTCCACGCTCAAAAATTTTGACACTTTAATTCTAGTGGGATAAAGGACAAAACCCTCCCAGTGTTGATGCAGTTATACCAGTATAGCTTACTCTGATTCAGAAAGCAAAATAAGCTATAACAGTAAAATTGCATCCACAGACAAAACCAACATGCCTCTAATCAACACAGTAAGTTTTTCTAGTTTAAACCAAGCCTAAGCGACTTATTCAGAGCTACATATCAAGTCAGTGACATCCAGAAGTAGAACCAATACATCTGAGTTTCCAATCTTGGTCTCTAACCACTAGACAATGCCCTTCCTCTCCCAACAGGTTTTTCAAAATGGAGTGAGCAGACCCAGGGCAGGATACTCAAGTGGTGTAAATTGGCAGAGCTCCATTAAAGCCAATCGGGTTCTGTCAATTTTTGCCAGCTGAGCATCTGGCCCCTAGTTTCTTTCTGAAGATGAATGGGTGAAGCAGAATGTTTCAAGTGCTTTTTTTTTTTTTAAAGGCAGTCATGCTTTAAGATTACCATACACTAGGGCTGTGTTGCCCATCGACTGGTCCATGGACTGGCACTGGTCCTCGAGGTCTCCCTGTCACAGTTTAGGAAGGCAGCAAGCTGATTGCTGATATCAAAAAAGTTGAAAAACACTGCTCCAGGGGAGAGTAAAAAGATTATGACTGCCTGGAAAACAAGATTTCTGTTTCATAAAAATTGTGATGGTTTGACATTTGTTTCTATTCTGAAGCAGAACAAAAATCAAGAGCTACTGAAATGAAGGAGAGAGAAACTAGCCCAGAATAGCCAACTGTCCAGTGTCTAGAACACTCACCCGGGCTGTGGAGAGCCAGGTACAAGTCCCTGCTCTGAATCAAGCAGTGCATCCTAGATGAGTGTCCTAACCATCAGGCTATTGCTCTGAGGTGGATCTTTCTTTCTTCTGATCAGGAATTCCATCCCAGACCTCAGAAACCTTCCTGAGGAAAGTTTCATAGGAACTCCTGGGTTTTCACACACACACACAAAAATCCGTTTCAACAAAGGGCTTTTTCCAAAAAAACCAAAAAAAAAGTAGAGTAAAAAAGTTCTTGAGGCACTCTAAAAAAACCACAGTGAATGAGATACAGATCTGGGAAGGGAAGTTAGATATAGCAGTTGTCTTCCGAGGGAATCCTGGTAGGTAATCTCATTTGCATTTTCTTCAACTTGAATTTTGTATTTCTTGCAGTGAACATGACTATTGTGTATGAATGGCAGAGGTCATTTGTTCCTAAAATGGCTTGCTAATATTTGGGAAGTGCTGCCAATGAAAAACAGAGTTACTTAGAAAATGCTTATGATAAGTATCTCTAAAATTAGCACCCTCTCATAGAGTACATTCCCATAAGCCATCAAGAAAACAGCGAGCTACTTTGGGTTCATTTTACTTGTACCTGACAAAATTTAAACTGCTTTGAACCATATCAATGAGTAGCACACAATATAGTTAATAAGTGACGTGAAAGTTATTTTGGGAATTTGCTTGTGCTAGTGAAGGGTTCCCCCTCCCCACTTACATTTCCAGATTAAATACAGTGAAAAGATCTCACCGATCATCCTCTCACTAGCACTGGTTTTGCAAAAACTATGTGCAACTATACTTTGTAATAAAGTATAGACTTAAAAAATACCCTTGGAAAACTCTTAACTATGGAAATGCCCCCAATAGCTGTTAAGTCTTAGGGTGAAGTTCTGGTTTCATTAAAGTCAGTGGCAAAACTCCCATTAACTTCAACACAGTGGGCATTTCACCCATAATGTTGCTTTCGATTTTTGTTTGTTTTAAGTAATAAGAGGTCTGTGCACTTTGTGAATGAACAAGATTCCATTCTACCTAGGAGATCAATTAAAATAATAGAATAGTTTAATGGATGAGGTTACTAAAGCTCTATCATTAGAGTTGTTCAAGAGTACATTGTCTAAAATGTGCAGGGACAGATTTTTCTCTCAAATGCTTGCACACATGTAACAGTTGTCAGTAATGTCTCTCCCCCTTATATTGGTTTCACACTTGTGGAAATACGTTGATTTCAGCAGAATTATTGTTAATTTACACCAGTGTAAGAGATACCAGAATCAGACCCAATAAGTAAGATAATGGGAAACTGTCCTATTCGTGTGGAAGACTAGTGCTGATACATTAACAGTGGGTTCCCGCTGGGATAACTAGGCCTAGCTGCCTGCCTGAATTTATTATTTGATTAAATTCTGATGTGTTCCCTTTCAGTCTGTGCCTGCATATGCACAGATCAGATGTAGCAATGCTTTGGATATGGCTACACAGTAATAACAATGAGAGCCAATTTGAGGACCAGGCCAAGACCTCAACTCAGCTGCTCTGGCATGTGTCCGATGGTGCATTTATCTTCCCGCCCAGATTCTGCCTTTTTTTAAAAAATCACTTTATTTATACTTTAACAACTCATAGACTAAAAACATCCCATAAACATGTATGTTGTGACAATCATTTTTCAAACAAATTAATTCAGTGTATACAATCTAAAGAAAGAGACATCATCAGAAATATGCTCTTTACTTATTGTGGAGACGATCACCCTCTCAAGCAACAGCAACATGGAAAAAAATCCTCTCTCTTGGGAGCTTTTCTATAAGAGCTCAGATCATAGCTCATCCTCTGTTTCTAATAAAACTCTTCTATCACTGTAGGAAGCATCTATACTTCAGTACTACAGCACATAGCTGTAAAACCATAGCTGTGCTGCTGTAGTGTCCAGAGAGTAAACACAACCTTAATCTCCAGACAGGAGCACCGGAAGCTCCCTAGAAGTGGGGGGCCCAGCAGCAACCAAACTGTGGCCCCACCCTTGCACCACCTCTTCCTTTGACACCCCACCCTCACATCCCCTCTCCCCCACCCGGAGGCCTCGCCCCTGCTCGCTTCGCTCCTCTCCACCCTCTCTCCCCATTGGGAGGGCAGAGCCCTCTCACTTTTAAAAGTGATGGGGCCATGGCCCCCTGGCCCTCCCCACTCCATTCCGGAAGCCCTGTCTTCAGGTACCCACTTGAGTAACTCACCAAATAGCAGCATACGCTCAGGTAATAGTGTAATACAATAGCACCTTATCCATGGTGTAAAGTCACTTATCTTTTGCTCATGTGCATTAACTTTGTAATTATTTCAGCTGCTAGTGCTGTGGTACACCAAACCTCTAAGGTACCAGTAGTACACCTGGGGTCCCATGACTCAGAAGCAAGTGCTGAAGTGCTTCAGCTGCTTGGCCACATAGGCTCTAGCCCTGGTGGGTCCCAATGACCATTCAGAGGTATGGCTAATGTGAAGAGGTATTTTGGTATTTAGTAATGACAAGATAGGGAAAGGTTGCAAATACTGTAGGTACAATGGCTTACACAGTTACAGCTTTGTAGCAGTTCTTATTTGGGCCCTCGGGGAACAGTCCACTGGAGGGTTAGGGCTCTTCAGGACCAGCGCGTGGGGCATCCTCTCCAGTCCAGTCCTCGATTAAAAGCAAATAGGAGCTTGCAGATTTACAGGCCAGCATCAGTAAGTAGTGTGTTTTGTTGGGGCCCCCTCTGCCCTGGTTCCCTGCCCAGACTCTGCTCCTTCCCAAGTTCCACACAGACCTGAACCTGACTGCAACGTCTGACAATCATACCCTGTAACACATGTAGTTCTCCGGCTCCTGTTGCAGACTGCTCTCCACATGGCTCCCAATCTCTGGAGGTTTTCCTTTGCATTCAGCTTCCCTAATGCTTCTGGCTTGTCATATAGTTGCTGCTTCCCCAAGCATGAGGTTAATTCCTAGGTCAGGGTCTTCCACAGAGTTTTGGTCCGCTTCCCCTACTGGTCAGGGGAAGGGAATGTGCCTGCCTGTCCACCCCAGAGGGTCATAGATCAGTGGGAAGGGGGCTCATGGGAGTGGTAGTTTCCTGCTTAGTGGATTCATCATGAACTTTTTAGTCTTCTACTATGGAAAAAGTGAATTTTTGTTTGTTAACAATCAATTATTATACCTGCACCCATTATTTAAAATACATTTATGGGTGAGGTAGTATATAACAGGACAAAAATTTCACATAATTATAAACCTCTACCCATTCAAAGTAATATTATATTTTCTTAAAGTGAAGGCAATAACTACAGTCAAAAAGCTGGAAGACAGTTTTAGTCAGAGCAGAAACATCAACTTATCTTCTCCATCAGTGTTCTCTTCTCCTGATCTCATTTAGATTTCAGAAACCTTATGGCCCAATCAAAATCTGTAAATATATATGGTTTCCTTTAAAATTACTTTCATTTGTGCTGTGGAAAAAAAAGGACAGCTACCTCTGCCCCTATTTTAATAAAACCAATTCTTAGTAATTGAAATCTCACCTGCACTTTCTTTTGATCCTGCTGTGGCTGCTGGTTGTATTTGCTGTTGAATAATGCAATTGATCTCTGGGTCCCGCCTGTCTGCCCCTGATCCTCCTTTTGAGTACCAAGCTGACCGAACATGCTAGCACTCGGTTTACTAGCATTTTCATTTTTTGATTAGGTACATGATCCAATGAGTACTGAAGTCAATGGGAGTCTTTCCATTGATTTCAATGGGAGCAGGACCAAACCTTGGTAAGCTATGAGGGGAAGACAATTAATCACACTTCATTAGTCCCTTGCTCCATGAGTAGTCCCAGTGGCACTCAAGTCCAATTGGGTGTTAAGCAAATACTACCCTAGATAGAAAGTTGACTTTCAGCCCTGAGTAAAAAGCAACATGTGACTGCTCCGCTCCAGGAGGACCTCCTGAAAGGGATTGTGACTCAGACACCCATCTGCAGCATAGTTCCTCCATGGCAACTGTTTTGCCTACAAGAGAGAGAAGGATGCTCTCTTGGCCCATAACAAGATACTGCAGTACTCCCCTTCAACTTGCAACCAGTTAGCTCTGCTGGCTGATATATAGCAAAGCATAGCCATAGCTTTGAAGGGGCGAGGGATAGCTCAGTGGTTTGAGCATTGGCCTGCAAAATCCAGGGTTGTGAGTTCAAAGGAGGCCATTTAGGGATCTAGGGCAAAAATTGGAGATTGGTCCTGCTTTGAGCAGGGGGTTGGACTAGATGACCTCCTGAGGTCCCTTCCAACCCTGATATTCTATGATTCTAAATAATCCCAATCCTTCCTAGCCTCATCCCATCCCTTTCCTGACTCCTAATGTGTGAGTATCAGACACTCAGCCCCTTGCCCCCCACGTGGATTCATGGGTAGGTCCTGCATACAGGAGTGGGAAAGTCTTACACCCCGTAGTCCTCTGTGATGTCACAGTCTTATAAAATAGGCAATATTAGAATTAGCAGAAGATATTTCAGTTTAGATGTATGTATTATATTTGTGTGACCCAAAAGAAGCCTTTCCAGCATTAGCACATTTAGTATGAGATACAGGAGCTACAGATTCCATATGAAAGTGAATAGATACGTAACACCAGAACAGCATGTCAGCAGTGTTGCTGACCTGGACTATGGTAACGATTGTACCCTCCTTTTGGAAATGCTTTCAGCAACTTTCAGAGGGTGTGAATTTAAAAAGTGCTTATTTGGGTTGGTTGGGGGTGGGGGGAGGTTGCATCAAGAAAAAGTGTGAGTGAGATCAAGCCAAATCTTACTCAATTCATTAGATGTAAGCAAGGACACTCCTGAAGCTGTGTAAAACAAGGTACTGTTTTTAATGATGACCTGCAAAAGAAAGAAAGCTCCCTTTTGCTTCTATTTGATTTATAACAAACAGTGAAAGGTTTCTGTTTCACAGGGAACAGGACTTGCTGTTTGTTTTTTTAACATTAGAAATATTGGTCATGTCTACCCTGCCTCTGATGGAATTCTCTATGGACAAAGGAAGAGCAGGTAGGATTATGACCTCAGAGGAATCTGCAAATGAACCCTGATTAACTGAGAGGAAGAGGGAGTTTTATTCCGAGTGGGTGGTTTTAATTCTGTTAACGCCTGGTTAATTCAAGTGCTGAGAAACATTCATGAGAAAATATGGCACTCCCCTGCTCCTCCAGGGCAGAAAAAGTTCAAAGTGAACACCCGAGACTTCCAAGGAGGTAGGTCTCCAGCAGAAGCAGGGAAGGCCAGTTTTAGGCTATGTCTACACCACCATTTATGTCGGTATAACGTATGTTATTCAGGGGTGTGAATAAACTACCCCCAGAGCGATGTAAGTTATACTGACCTAAGTGTCGGTCTGGACAGTAGGTACCGCTGCTTGTTGGGGGTGGGTGAATTATGTTGAAAGGAGAGCTCTCTCCCATCAACATGGAGCAGCTACACTAGAGATCTTACAGTGGCGCAGCTGCATTGGTACAGGTGTGCCACTGTAAGCTGTCTAGGGTAGCCATAGCCTTGGCATTCCTGATAGCTTTCAGGTAAAAAACAAACAAAACACCTTTTATAAAACCTGTTAAGCCTCTTTATACATTATTAAGAAACAGAAAAGCTGCACACCTAGGTTTTGTTTTTTAAACATCTTTATTTGTATCTTTGAACGAATGCTGTGTGGAGTGGGGCCATTAACCCCCCTCTATTCTACCCTTTCCAACCCATTTTGGGGCACTGTGCACTCCCATGAGCCTTACCAAATGAGATCAAGAATAAGGTCACAATCTCATTTCCTGTCTTCAATGCCAGAATTCATTTTTTTTAAACAGTGAGATAGCTGCAGGTGCATTAGTTATCTTGCTATAAAATCCTAATGGAGACAAGGCTTGGCTAGTTTTTAGCATGATGTAACTAGGCAAGGTCAACACTATATCTCCCCCACCCACAGTGAACTTCACCTAGCTACATGGTGATAAAACCTGTGGCACCTTGCCTTCACAGATAGATAGGTAGCATGCATTATTAGTTTAACACACTTTTTTTTTTTTCTTTTCTTTTCTTTTTTTTGGCAGTTGGCAGAACCTGTGGCTGATCTTTTTAGGTGGGCTAAACAAGGAAGTAGACCCTCCCCTCCTTCATGGTAGCTGCAACATTGTTCTAGCGAACCCATTGGCTGGATTCGAGATTTTTTTAAATTATGGCCAGATCCTCAACAAGTATAAATCAATGGAGATCCATTGAAGTCAGTAGTGTAACTTACACTTACTTACATCTGCCCCCTCCCCCTTTAATTTCTGCCTTTGCAAAATTGCATCACTGCATCTTCTCTAGTTTTCTATGCAAACACAGTAAAAGGAAAGAGTTTTAAAGTAGCTAAAAGATTTCAATATTTTCAATGGAGCTGAAAGAAAGCCTGAAAATTTGGGATTATGGAGTGATTGTTTCAACACCGAAGAACTACTTGGGCTCAGTTCGAGCCTCTTAATTTCAAACAGGAAAATCTGTTTTTCTTCATGAGTATTTTACCTTCATTTAGCCTGTTCTTTGGTCATCTTAGCCAACACCAAGCTACATCACAACAGAAAATACCTTTAAATAATTCATAATACTCTGTTAGTGGCAAAAGTACTGTTGCCAAAGTCCTGAATCGGCTCTCAGAAATATCATCGAGAAACCTACATAAAAACAAGCTTGAATAACAGAGAAAGGAAATATCATTGATATTCAAGTTTGCTTTTTTTTTTAAATGTGAAGCAATTAAAAAGCGGAGCTGTAACTGTGGTTCAGCTCACCCTGCTCTAATCTAAAGAGCTGACAATGATAATTATTGTTCATAAATGGATTTGTGTGGGAGATTCATTCCCAGCTTGTCTTGAAGAAATTTTTTTTTGTTTTGATTCCTTTTCAAAATTAACTAAATATATACATTTCTGGGTTAACAAAGAATGCTACTCATCATAGCAGATATTAAGTAGGGGCTCAGTTCAACACCTATTGAAGTAAATGTGAATCACTCCACTTACTTCAATGGAATATGGGTCAGGTCCCCACAGTCAATATCCCTACATTTTATGGGATGTACTAAAGGCCTGATCCAAAGCGCTGGAAGTCAATGGAAGCCTTTCCCATTTATTTAACTGAGCTTTCAGTCACACCCTAATACAGTGGTCACATCCCCTCTTGCCCCCATCCACACCCCCCTCCCCGGAGCTGTAAGGTTTCTAGTGTAGACATAGCCTAAGACTGTAAATTCTTTGGGGCAGGGACTGTCTTTTTGTTCTGTGTTTGTACAGCGCCTAGCACAATGGGGTCCTGGTCCATGATTGGGGCTTCTAGGCACTATGGTGATTCAGGAATTTAATAATAAAAGCATGTGCACTAATTTGAAACAAGCTTGTTACAAAGGCTCACATTCAGCAAAGTACTGAAGCAGGTACATAACTTGAAGTCTGAGAATAGTCCTACTGAACAAAATGGGACTAGCCACTTGCTTAGGGACTTTACTGAATAGGGCCAAAATGCAGAATTGTCTGAGGAAACAGGGAAGAAATAGAGGCTGAACCCTTTAGACATATTTAGGGTCAGATCTTCATCCTCAGCTATCACCCTTTGTTTTGTGCCGTGGCCAAAGCTGGGGCTAGCCCATTGGGGGACCTATGCAGGAATATTCCCCCCCATACTAAAACAGGCAAATTCTTATAATAAAAGGGAAATAGGGGCCCCCCCTTGACCTCCTCATGGCCCTAAGCAATTGCTTAGTCTGCCTTAGGCCTAGCCCCGACTGTGGCACATAGCGACCATAAAACTGATTCAGCAGGGGAAATCCCTAGCTGTTGTAGAACCAGCATAGCCAGTTGTATGCAAACTCCTCCTGACCCACATTGGTGTAGTGCAGGAAGTAGGAAGGCCAGAGTGAGCTAAACTCTAGCAATCCCTGGCTGTATAACATTGATGGGAAACTGAGGTGCTTCCTTAGCAGAAGACAAGGCTTTAACCTGAGATTGCAGCCTCAGCCTGGTGATATTAATGTTAAGATTTTGCATCATGTTTTGTGCCTCCACAATGCTTTTGTCCCTCAAGGAATTATGGGAAATACCTGTCTTAGGATTTCAAACTTGACCTCAACATATAGAAGAAATGCTTTGTGTTTCCACTGAACAAACAACAAAAATGAAGATGCCAACAAAAAACATATAGTAAATACATAGTTTAGTCCTAGATAAAGAGTACTGTTTGTTATCCAGTGTTTTACTTTTGTTCAGGATCGTGCTAGGGAACTAACACCAGGTGACACAGAGTATAAAGATCAAAGCATTAGTGTCTAAATCTGTTTTCCCTTTCCTTTAAAGCCAAAGGCCTAGAACACTATTCTTGTAAGGTCCTGGTAAAAATGGGCTTCTAAATGGTCATCCAAGCCTACTTTTCCTTTAGTAAACTGACCTGGCTAATGTAATGACATTTGATGTTTGTACACACTTTGGCTTGCCTTGTGTTAAAGTAGCGTCCACAGCTCAAACGAATCCATGAACTGTTTACTGGAGAGTGCCAAGCTTACTACATCTGCAGTTTCTTTTCCAGCATTTGAACTGTGTTCCACCTTTACGTTTCAGTGAAGTGGACAGAAAAGGTGTTTCACAAACTCTGGATAAGACATTAAGCCAAGATTATCAAAACTGACTAGTGATTTTTAGTGGCCTCAGTTTTTGGATGCTCAACTTGAGATACCTTAAAAGGGCCTGATTTTCAGAGGGCAGGTGCTCAGAAATTCCTGAAAATCCTTTATGGTGAAAATCCTTTTAGGACGTCTCAAGTCGAGAAGTCAAAAACTGAGACATCCAAAATCATCGGCAATATTTGAAAATTTTGGCCTTAATGACTTTGTTACATGAAGGGGGGAGGAGGGAATGTAGCTCCTATTGATGGACACCCAGCCAGCCAGCTAGCTGTAAAATCCCTCTTGGTCTGTTCTCTGCTTGCTTTACCTGTAAAGGGTTAACAAGCCCACAGGTAAAAGAAAAGGAGTGGGCACCTGACCAAAAGAGCCAATGGGAAGGCTAGAACTTTTTAAAATTGGGAAAGAAACTTTCCCTTTGTTGTTGTTCTCTGGGCTGCAGGAACACGGAGCAGTAATGCTGTAACCAGCTTTAAACCAGGAATGATTATAGATTATCAATTCATACTTCAAACCTACTTATCTTGAGCCTCAGATATGTACGTAAAATTAGGGAATGACTAAAAAGACGCGATTAGGGTTATATTTCTTATTGGTTTGTGGACTCCTATGTGCTAACACTAAATGCTTTTCTTTGCTTGTAACCTTTAAGCTGAACCCCCCCCCCCCCCCCCAAGAAAGCTATTTTGGGTGCTTATTTTTTGGAACTGCTCTTTAAAAATCTAACAAAAGCCTAAGTTCCAGATGTATTTTCTTCCTTTTTGTTTTGATAAAATTTACCTTTTTTAAGAACAGGACTGGATTTTTGGTTTCCTAAGAGGTTTGTGCATATGTTGTTTGATTAGCTTTGTTTTCTTTCTCAGCTCTTCCCTGGAAGGGGGTGGGGGATGAAAGGGCTTGAGGGTACCTCACAGGGAGGAATTCCCAAGTGCTCCTTCCTGGGTTCAAAAGAGGTTTTTTGCATTTGGGTGGTGGCAGTGTTTACCAAGCCAAGGTTAGAGAAAAGCTGTAACCTTGGGAGTATAATACAAGCCTGAAGTGGCCAGTATTAAATTTTAGAATCCTTGTGGGCCCCCACCTTCTGCATTCAGAATGACAGAGTGGGGAATCAGCCTTGACAAGGCCTATCAACAGATATCAGTCCATTTCTGCCTTCAGTTACCTGCGTAGGAATCTCAGGAATCCTCCTGGTAAATTGCTTAATACCCATATAACTCAGGCTATGCCACTGTAGCATAGTAGAGATGGTGTTTTTCCGTCACTGTAGTTAATCCACTTCTCTGAGAGGCAGTAGCTAGATTGACAGAAGAATTCTTCCACCAATCTAATAGCATCTACACCAGGGATTAGGTTGGGTTAACTACATTGCTCAGAGGTGTGACTTTTTCCACACACTCCTGAACAATGTAGTGAGGTCCACCTAAATTTTAAGTATTGACCAGGCCTAAGGACTATACCTCTCAAGTTTACCTTGTTTTGAGGGACTTTATTTTAGTCCAAAGTTACCTGTGTTCTACACAAGTTTGGTGTCCTCTCATTTTTATTGTTGAAAATGATTTCCATCAGAAATAGAAATGATGCCATTGAAGTTATGGAAAGAGTTATTTACTCTAAAGGAATAAATCCCACCACATTTTAGTTTTCCTGTATTATTAATTTTATTGGGTTCCTCAGTTTGGGCTTTTGTCACATATTTGGATCTTGGGAGACTGAGAAGAATGCTATAAAAATACTCCCTTGGGTTATTTTAAACAGCAATCAGCCTTTCTTCTAGATTAAGGAGATGGTAAAAGATAGCATGTATGAGCATGTAGCAGAAGTTAGTTATAAGGAACGATCTGGATATTATGCCATTTAACTGTTATAGCTAGAATGGTCATTGTACATGAGTTGAGTCAGCATGGCAGACATCGGTTAACGGTACATCATTCTAAATTATTTTTCAATGTCATGCTTTAATACTTTCACATATGGTTTAAATAACAGGATAATAAAAGTGTAACGTCAATTTGATGCTTTATTGGAATGTGCAGCCAATTGTTCTGGGCCAAACCCTGCAATACTTGCTCAGGTCATAGAATCATAGGACTGGAAGGGACCTTGAGAGAGCACCTAGTCCAGTTCCCTGCAGTCATGGAAGGACTACGTATTATCTAGACCAGTGGTTCTCTACCAGTGGTCCGGGGCCTCCTTTGGGGCCTCAAGCAGGTTCTAATTCTGTTCTTGTTGAATTTAACAGGAAATCTTCCACTGACTCCATTGGAGCATAACTGCATCTTCAGCCCTTTCTTTGGCAAAGCAAAGTGCTTGCTGAAGTTATCTGGGCATTAGGCTGACTGAAAAAGGAAGACTGCCTGAGTCAGTACTGTGGGATTTGTTCCTGGAAGTGTGAAGAAGAAAGTTAAAAATGAGATTTAAAACAAGAAGTACTGTGTGAGAGCTCTATATGTCACTACTATTCTTAGCTACTTTACATTATAGTAAGCAATTAAAATCCCCACAATAATTCAGTATAGCAGAAATAAATTAAAATGACCCTCAAAGTCTACAAGTTACTAACCTCTCATGAAAATATAGCTTAAAGATATGGTTAAAAAGGTAAGTTTATCACAGTATAGAGTTACCTGCATGGAGAAATATTTCCTATAGTAGAGGGCTCTTTAATCTAGCAGATAAATGCATAACAAAATCCAGTGACTGGAAGCTGAAGCTAAACAAATTCAACTTATTCAGAAATAAGGTGCACATTTTTTATAGCGAGGGTGGTTAGCTATTGAGGGGTTCTCAAACTTCATTGAACCATGACCACCTTCTGACACCAAATATTACTACATGACCCAGAAGGGAGGACCAAAGCCCGAGCCCACCCAAGTCCAGCTGCCCTGGACTGGGGGCCGAAGCCAAAGCCCAAGCCCCACTGTCCTGGGCAGGAGGGCCAAAGCCCATGGGCTTCAGCCCCAGGTGGGAGGCCTGCAATCTGAGCCATGCCACCCAGGGCTGAAGCCCTTGGGCTTCAGTCCCAGGCCTCAGTAAGTCTAACACCAGCCCTGGCGACCCCATTAAAATGGGGTCGTGACCCACTTTAGGGTCGCAACCCAGTTTGAGAACTGCTGAGCTATTGGAACAATTTACTTAGGGGTGCAGTAGATTCTTCAGCACTTCGAGTCTTTAATCAAGACTGGATATTTTTTCTAATGGATATGCTCTAGTTCAAACAGATGATAGGCTTGCTGCAGATATTACAGAGTGAGGTTCTTTGGACTATGTTACACATGAGGTCAGACTAGATGAACATAATGGTATCTTCTGGCCTTACAAAAAAAAGAAAAACAAAAGAAAAAAAATCGATGAAAAAATTAACGATGCATGACTGTGAACTAGCACTCCCAGTACTGGCAAGCATGTGGACTATGCCCAGAAACTATGTTGAGCCACAGCTGAAACAATCCTCCAAACCTTGCAGCTTAAGTACCTTTCTGTAGCAAAGGGAAGTTCTATGTTGTGCTCAGCAAATACATTCATGATGAGGGTAGGTTTTTTTTGCTATTGCTGGTTCAGCTACATGTTCTGGTTTTTTTCAAGCCAGTCAGTAAATTTGACTTCAGTCATCAAGGCATTTCTGTTGCTTCTGTAGGTAGGTGTAAACCCCACAATATATTTACAAGTAAAAAATTTTTAGATTTGGGTACCCAATCTTGAGGTCCCTAAACAACATATTTAGGGACCTAGAAAGAGTCCCCATTTTCAGATGTGCTAAAAAGCCCCAGATACCTCTGAAGTCAATAGAAGATATAAGCTTTCACTGCTTCTGGAAATCAGGACAGTTTATTTCTGTGACTAAGTCTGGATTCAGGTGCCTAACCTTAGGCACCCAAGTTTTAAAACGTTTGCCTTAGTAGGTAATGCAGGCAGATTTTAGCTTATCAAAAAATATCTTGTAGCATCCTTTATAAGTTTAAAGTTAAATTATACTGTTAAACTATCATTTGATATTTGCATTCTGTGACTGGTAGGTCTTCCAAGAAGTGCAGACAAATTAGTTTATATATGTCATCCAGTGCATAAAGAGCCTTACTATAGTAATTAAAGATGGTCAACACCTTTCAGATAATTGACCAGGCAGGACATAGCCCCAGAATGGAGAGCCCTTCATGAAAGCAGAAGATTAATTTAAAATCTGGAGTTTTTAATACATTTACAAAAAGTCTTGCTAGTTTAAAAGTCCAATCAATAAAACTCTCACCCCTTCAACATCCTTAGAGCTAGAGGTGTATTTAGGGAAATCAATCATATAAAGATTTGAGTACTGGCTGCTGCCTAGCACAGGAGAAGATTTGGACAATGCTTTGGAAAAGGAGAGTGTTGTGGAAAATATTACAATGTTGTGGAAGAAGCAATAGTTTATTAAACATACGGCCTGCACAAATGAAATCATGTGCGGTCTGGCAAATGTTTTCTTTAAAAAACTACACATCCCACTCATCCAAAAAATATGTTAGAGGAATCTAGAGCTAGCTGAGGACCAGCAGCTGTAGGTGCCCTGCTGAGCACAGCAGTCACGGAGAGTTACTGCAAAGCTGCTTTCAGTGACTTTCTAATGAAAACTAGAGCCCTCTTCATCTACAAGTAGAATAATACTGATGATAAATATGCCATCTTCAGAGAACTGCCATGTTCCTTATTGGATTTATTTTAGCATGAGTTTGTGCCAAGCTTGTTTATCAGCTACAATTGTCACTGCTATCGGAAGAACAAAAATAATGTTCTTTAACTGCAGGTAGTTATGTGATCAATGTTTGGCCACACCGGGTTGTCTCAGGGTAATGAGCCAGAGCTGCACATATGTACACATGCCACAGCGGTCAGCGGACCACATACATGCAGCGTTGGGAGTAGAATTCATGACCTGCAATTCTACAGTGAAAACAAAAACTAAAGCGGTTTTCTAAAGGCTGCTGACTCAGTTAGTGCCTTGAGTACCTTCTGTGACAAATCTGTAGTCCTGTATGGGCATAGTAGCGTCACTATTGATGAAGGCTAGTGGAAATTCCTCTTTAGTTCAACTAGTATCAACATTTTAGTATGTTAAAGTGCTCCACTCAAATTCCATATTAGACAAATGGTGGTTACCGTGAATTAGACTTGTTGAATAACTGAAAATGTTTTGCACCAAACTTTCTCCTATTGTTATTGACATTATTTTCCCTGAAATTATTGATATTCATCTTTAAAAAAATGGTCAGAAAAATATTCTGATGATCTCGAAGAATCTTTACCTGAGTTTTGTGTATGTCTTCAGGAAGTGTAAGTAAAACTGCAGAGTATGCCACATACACACTGTGCTGGAACAGCTTGGTGTGTTTGCGCAATAGATTTTGACCACTTCATTAAACCGGTAGGAATTATGTGATGAACTTGCTGATGAATGATATACCTTGGAGAGGCTAATCTTCAGAGCTAGACTACTCAGGGTGTCTGTCTCTCTCAGCAACTTTCTAAGCTGTCTTCCCCCCAAGAGCTGTTGATTGTGGTGAGAGGTTGAGATGTGATCTGGAGGAAATGAATGAAGACAGAAGGGGATTCTGAAGAGAAACAACGGCTCTCTAAAGCCACAATGGGCTTTATATGCACCTGAAGCCAGCAGACATTGATAGGGCTATATATAGCGTTCCCCAAAACATATGCCAATAAGTAAGACCAGACTACCTGTCTGAAAGCATAGTCTTCTCATTTTGATGACAAAAAGCCATCCAGATTTCTTTCTGATCCCTCAAAAAGTTGGAAAACAAATTTTTTTGTCTTAAAAAACCCTTTCAGACAGACACCACCCACATTCTTTATTTCTGCCTAATAAAAACGATTGTTTCAAAGCCGCACAGAGAAAGGCTGTGCCTGTTATTTCAGCCAAATTACTTGGTCAGACTTAACAAATGCCATACCTCTTTTGCGAGTCTCAGATTTATGCCAGGGATGGAGACTTTGGAAAGGAAATATAAAAAGGCTCTTTGGATGTCTGTCGGCATTTGTTGGTGATGCCAGGTTAGTGCCAGCATTGTCGAGGAGTCTAACATAACAATGTAATACTTTACAGGTGACCTTGAAAATAGTTTGTACCAGGGTGAAGCCAAAAGAGTGAAATCTCGTGGTCCTTTCTAGACTTCATTTGCCCTCTGTGATAGTGAATGATTAAAAGAGATATTAAAATAATCTCCAGATGGCTTTTGTAAAAGTGAAGACAGAAATTGCAGCATCCAAGTCACCTGTTTCTTGAGCAAACTAATAGCATTATCATTCAGTATCTATTTATACGTGGCTTTGGATTTAGTAATGCTTAAATAATGTCACAGTGGGATCCTGCAGTTGATAGCATTTGTTTGTCTGCATCCTAAACAAGGTTACCTTGTGGTCCTTCTAACCCATACTGTGGTAGAGGAGGTGCATAAGAGGCAGTGGCTGCAGGCATTTTGCCTGTGCTGGAGAGGTAGGCAAAGTGTCTCCAGCACGCTGGGGAAATGCATGCAGCAGCAACTGCTACACAGCCCGTACACAGATGCTGCAACATGGACTCCCTCAAGCGCCAGCTCTGCTCATCACATAACCCCAGTGTGGAGTGTTGGTGTAGAGCCCTGGCCTACCCCCTTTGTCTAGTACCAATGGGACTACTCTGCTGGTACATACTACAGTACTCAACATGAATAAGGGTTGTGGAATCTGACCTCAGAGAAGGGGGATATTTAAAGAAATGTCATCTTTCCAAAACAAATGCATCCTTCAAGTATAAGGCCCACCAAGGATGAACCCAGAGGGTGAAGCTTGTTGTGATCCTGGATGCACTGCTGCACTCTGCCTTGTCACTTTCAGCACTCTCCCTGCTTACTGAGCTAGAAGTACAGTGGCATTGGTGTAGGGGTATGATACTTGCTTTGGGTGCCAGAATTTTCAGAATTGATCACAGAAATAGAAAACTTTTCTATACCTTTACTTTTGAGTTATTTAAAACTAGACTGGACAAAATATTTAAGAAGATAGTTCAATCAACAATCCTGCACTGATAGTGGGATGGATTAGATGATTTATTAAGTTGCTTTCCATCACTAAATTTCTATAATTTTGTAAAAAATTGACAGGCAGAGAATAGAGGAAACTTAACATATGTATGTAAATCCAGGGTCACAGCAAATCTAGTGCTTTGTGTTTATTGCCAATTAATTCATTCAGCTGAAATTTTAACAGTGTTGCAGTCCATTTCCTAGGACTCATTTCCCCACCCTCATTCCTGAGTAACAGAGAGACATTCAAAAAGACATTATTTTTAAAGGCAGGTTATCACTGTCATTGGTTTGTCCTCTGTTCATATGGTAATAACCCTCCCCTCATAGGAAAGAGAATATCTAGATATAACTATGATTTATAATTTCCTCTGATATTTCCTGATGGAGGTTATACATTGTGCAAAGGACTAGCATACAAGATACTGTATCATCTCTCTCTCATCCTATTTTGTATCTTTTTTTCCTGCTTTCCCTGTGTTGCGATTTCCTATGTAGCAGCTGTGAATTTGTGCCACCTTTTGCTATTACCTAGAGCAAAAGAAGCACTTTTATATATTAAAAGAAAAGGAAAAAAAGAAGAACCCATCATACTTCAGGTGTTAAGTGAGGGAAATAACATGCAACTAGGAGAAGAGGGATATATATATATATGAGAGAGAGAGAGAGAGAGGTGGATAGATAGATATTACATGTACAGTCTAATATATGCATCCGATGAAGTGAGCTGTAGCTGACGAAAGCTTATGCTCAAATAAATTGGTTAGTCTCTAAGGTGCCACAAGTACTCCTTTTCTTTTAGTCTAATATATAACATTTTATTTGAGCCCTTACAATTACAAAAAGTCCTCAGAAGAGTTTACAATTTAAATTTCAGACATGAAACAACCAAGAACTTCTCATTAAGAAATCTTATTGTGTTTAGTCAGGAAGGTGAGGAGTTGAGTTAGCCGGTTGCATCACAACTGGGCAGCATTGCCAGAGATAAATGTTTTAACTACAGTGGCAGAAGTAACAAGGCATACAAATGAGAAGACAGTTTTACAGAGCAGGAGCTGCATCCTATAAAAATGGCTGACATGATTACAGAGCCATTTGAGGGAAAAACTGTGTTCACAAATGTTAGTCTCTCAGACATCTGAAGCACCTCTCCTGTTTAGGAGGAGTGGCTTTATTATAAAATAAATGTCAAAGATTTACGTTGTATTGTCCAGCCTATAAACAGAGTGGCTATCTGACACACACAGTTGGTGATAGTATACTGCCAAGCTACAAAAGTAAAGAGTAAAATTTACTGGCCAAACCCAACAGTGGGGTGGGTGTGCCCATGCAAACGAGATCAGCCCCTGAAGTCCTTTTCCACAACTCACCACCAGATGTCAGGGTAGAGCTCATTCTGACTTTTCTTACACACATAATCCCACTCTATGTCACGGGGACATCACAACAAGCATCTCTTTGTAGGAGCAGGATTGTATAATTGTACTAGAAGGAATGAAGGTATCAGTGTATGTTTTGATTTCATTCTAATAGCCACCCCATTTTGAATAGCACAAAGGAATGACCCTCTGGAACTATGAGAGATTCTGTTTCCCATGCATCACAAATTAGGCCCTTTTAGTTTTTGTTTTAAGGTTTAGTTAGTAAGACATAGGATCTTATATCGTGTGTATGTAAAGTAGATTAGAGGAATGTTGAAGACCTGGGCCCCAATGTGAATTGTTTTGGTTATAAGATGTAGTAAGCCTTAATTTACAACGAAGATTTAATTTACAATGTCTTTTCTCTTGATATAAAATACTGCTGTATTCTTAAAGGTCTCTGTGAAAGACTGTTTGTGTGAAAGAGGAATGTATGCATCAGGAAAAGATAAGGTGTGAAGGCCATTGTTAGACAGTCAAGGAAGGGGTAGTGAAGAGACTTAACACCAGAGAACCATCAATGCACATCCATAATGAAGGAAGGGCAGACTGAGGACCCTGATGTGGATGCTGGCAGCCCTAAAGACAAGATAATTGATTAAATCAAAACCAGGACAGGATGACCCTCTCAGAGGTGTTTTGGAATGTTAACATCAAAAGATAACACCAATTAAGGAGTAACTGGTCACAAACTGACACAGCAAAATCCATAGACTTCAACAGAAGAAAAAAAGACTATAAGAACAGGGTGCTTGGCCATGGGACTTTGGGTTCATCTTGCCATACTCCAAGAGCATCGAATCGCAACTGACAGAACCCGGCTCCCCTCTGCGACCAATCTGGCTGGCCACTAGATTGATCCAGACTCTGGACTGCTAATTATAAACATCAACTGGAGGGACTGTGTGCATGGTGTGTGTGTGTGTGTGTGTGTGTGAGAAAGATTGAAAAGCATATGCTAACTGTTGTATTCTCAATAAATGCGGCATGCTGCCTTCTCCCCTATAAAGATCCCATGTGCTTCTTATAAGTATAACATCTGGAATGTAAGGGCAGTTCAGTCTGTTCCTCACAAGTCCCAGGCCTCCTGCCCAGGCCCTGGCTGTGATGCAGGGATGCTGTGTGTTGGACACTTGCTCTGGCAGGGGCCACACACTCTCAGGTTCTAGGTAGCAGGACCCTTCTTCCCAGCATGGCCCCCCAAGTCTGGCCTACAAGGCTTCTTGGCTGGGGGCATCTCCCTGCACTGGGCCTGCTGCCCAGGGTCCCCCCTCACTTTTCCCAGCTGCTCACTGCACCAAGCTCCGGACTGCTCCAGCCCCAGCTCCACTCCTCTGCCTCAGCGCCGCTGCTGCTCCTCTGCCTCCAGCTCCCTGGGCTACTTCTCTGGTCCCTGTGGCTCTGGTTACTGCAGCTTTCCCCATAGGCACCGACTTCCCCTCTTTTCCATGGGTGCTTGACCCCCCACCTCTGCCCTTGCCCCCACTCCACCCCTTCCATGAGACCCTGCCCCCATTCCAACCCCTTCCCCAAAGTCCCCGCCCCATCTCCACCACCTCCCTGCCCCTATTCCAACTCCTTCCCCAAATTCCCCCCCCAACCCCGCCTCTTCCCCGCCTCCTCCTGGAGCTTACTACACTGCCAATCAGTTGTTCGGCAGCAGCCAGGCAGGAAACACTGGGAGGTAGGCGGAGGAGCGGGGACGCGGTGTGCTCAAGGGGGTGGGGGTGGGGAGAGAAGCAGGAGGTGGGGTGAGGGGAGCTTGTGTGCAGGTGGGTGCAAAGCACCCACTAATTTTCCCCCTGTGGGTGCTCCTGCCCTGGAGCACCCATGGAGTTGGCACCTATGGCTCTCCCCACAGGACAGGTCTGCTCTGTGAGCTGCTTCTGAGACTCCACTCCCAGCATCAACCTGCTCCCTGGGCTGCTTTTCTGGTCCCTCTGGATCTGGCACAGCTCTGCTCCCCACCTCACCTTGGGCTCCTGATTTTTCCTTAGCTCGGCCCCACTCTGTCTGACCCAGGCAATTCCAGCTCACCCAGAGGATGAGACCCCCTGGCCTCCTGACTCCCGCCCTGTCAGTCAGGCTGACCTGGAGCATTGGCCTCTCCCCATTGTTCCTGGGGACTGTCAGTCTCAGGGTCCTGATTTCCCATTGACCCTTCCCCTTACTTTTGGTACTGGGAGCTAGCAACTAAAACACCCCAACTGAGTTTTAGCTGTAAAGCTGGCTACCATGTGCCTAACTGAATGGAGATACTAAGTGCTGCCTGCCTACCCCTTAAGGCATAGGGGTGGAGTCAGCTATCCTTTTATGAAGATAAAAAAGGCCACTGAAATGGTCTAACTAAAATCGAGCATGGCCTATTGTGGGATCAGGGAGTGTGGGAGATTTCCATTAGTTTGGTTTCAAAACTTATTAGATTCGTCCCTCAGGTGAATGTCAGACCTATTTCCTTGTCCTTAGGTAATACAACCACTGACTTGGTTTCCCTGCCCAGCTGTTCTTCTCCATCTCAGGTGATATGATCCAGGTTTTCTTTATTTTTAAGAAATAAAATTATTTTCAGCAGACAACTCTTGGCCTATGTTTCAGCCTTTTGCTATTTGAAACATCTGAGAGATTGTTTCCATTATAAATTGCTAGCAGTTCCAGCACTTAAAGAGTAGTGATATAAAGATACGTCAAAAATTCTTTGAAATCTCTGAATTACTATCCCGTCTGCATCTATAAGATAGCTGGGAAAATATGTACAATCCTTGCACTTCTTCCAAGTGAAAAAATATTTATTTTTGTCAGCTACCTGAATTTCCTTTTCAGAATTTTGCAGTATTACAGTGCTTGGGATGTTGTTGCTATTGAGGTGGTTCAGTACTGTTGACTATATTTACAGTAGGTAAGTGTTCATTTTTCTTGCTTCCTCCCATCTACTGTGTGGTTGTTGGACATTGCTTTCATTATGCTCCAGATGTAATGAGATTCTAACACTGCTCCCCCCCCCACCCTTTTTTTTTTTTTTTTTTGGTTCTGCTTCTTCATAACTGGAGTGAGGGTTCCCCCCTGCTTTTTTGGCTTTTGCTTCAACATAGGGATAATTACCATGTGGTCTCCATTTGTCTGTACATTCAAGACCCCACACTAGATCAAAAACAAATCCAGTCGCCTAAAACAGCATTTCCCCGCAAAAGGCATTGATGCATATCTGGCAACTTTTCAATGCCAAATGAGTCATCAAAACATACAGATTGTAAGAATCCTTTTTCGCCTAATCCAATAATGGGTAGGCAGAGGATATAACTTCATCTTCAATATGCTTGCAGAATATATAGGAAAACAAAAGAAAGACATGATTGCAAGGCAGACAAGAACATGCTCTTGTGGAGACAGAAAATGAGAAAAACTATTTGAATCAGGCTGGGCTGAGATTTGAATTGCAGCAAGCTATTTGCCAGAGATTCAACCGCTGGGGAGCAAGTTTATTCCTTCCTCAAACATACATTCACACTCATATCCTCTCATATATTCTGGTGTATGAGTCCCTGTAACAGGGTCAGTACCACCTCTTGTGTGTGCCCCCTTTTCTCTGGCCAATAGTGCCTGCAAACACAGTTTTTCATGGGGGGGCCACACCCACCTGTCATAGATAGCCCTCTTTGGTTGGGCGTGAGTCTGCTTTTGGTTTTAGTTCTTATATTGGGGTGGCACTCACCTCTCACTAGCAACCCTCTGGCTGATGGTTCTCTTAGCAGTCTGTGGCAGCTCAGCCCCCTGGCTGAGCCACACATGCTGTCCCCCCTTCCAGGGTATACAGTCCAGAGTTCTTATCACAGCCCTGGTATGGGGCCAGAGCTCTTAGGCTTCTTCCCAGAGGCACTGCCTTCTTCAGACACCTAGCTGGGGCCATCTTGGTACCCTCAACTAGTCTCCTTTTCAGCAGTCCCCTCCCCCATGGCTCTGTCTGCTATCAGACCAGCAGAGTCCATCTTGGTACCCTTGTCTGCCCACATTAACCTTTCAATGGCTCTGCTGCTATGCTATGCTATTCTATCCAGCCAACCAGTCTTTGGCAGCCTTTGCTGGGCTCAGATCTGTCTGGTGAGTTCTCTGCAGTGAGCAATCTACAAGCCTGCTGTTCATCTAGCCATCCAGGCACCTAGCCCTTCCCCATCAAGCTCCACACAGCAACTGAAGACTCTGCTCTACTGCTTGCCTTTTATCTGGCCTTTGTGGCCCCTTATTGGTCACTCCATCAGCCCCTCTGATTGGCCATTCTTCTGCAGCCTCTCTAGGCTGCCTGGAGGACTTCTCGCTGCTCTATTCTCAGACAGGGTGATGCAGGGCTGTGAGGCCTCCAACAAGGCGCCTCCAGATGTAGTCCACCCTGCCACAGTCCCACATTAGGCTTGTGATAAAAGAACAAATTTATGAAATCTACTGATAATCAAAAGCTGATTCTCAGACTACAGATGAAAAGCAAAGTTTATAAAAAAAACTCTCAAAAATTCCACCAGAAAGTCAGTGAGGAAATTCAATCTGTTCCTAACACAAAAGTCAGGGAAGCTGCTGTTACCACAAGGTGATATTCAGGACAAAAATTATGGAGTCATAATGTGGCTCTAAACACACGTTAAAAAAAAAAGTACGAAAATCGAGTCTTGAGATTCAGAGAGGAAAAATGCATGTGAAACATGAGCCCAAAGGGCATAAGTTCCTTTTTATTAATTTGGGTACCATAGATTGAAAAAGGCAAAGAACTTCTTCTTTAGCTCCCAACTGGTGCTATGGCTACACTACGGTTTATGTTGGTACAACTTATGTCGCTCAGGGGTGTGAATAAGCCACCCTCCCTGAGTGACATAAATTACACCAACTGAAGCAGCAGTGTGGACAGCGTTAGGTTGGTGGAAGAGCTTTTCCCGCTGACAGAACTACTGCTGCTCATTGGGGGTGGATTAAATAGACATGAGAGCTCTATCCATGGGAGATGCAGTGCCTATTGTCTGAGATGATTGTCAATATCTCCTGGAGGTAGGGGGTGTGCATAGGTGCTGGAACTAGTGGTGCTGGGGGTGCTCCTGCACAAGATGGCTTGAAGTGGTTTCCATCATATACAGGGTTTATAGTTTGGTTCAATGGCTGTCAGCACCCCCACTATACAAATTGTTCCAGCACCTGTGGTAGGGTGCCAGTTTGTGTTAAAGGAGAGATGGCTAGACTCTAGCAGAAGAAACAGCCCATTATCATAGACAATCCTCCTAATTAGCTCCCAGTCATGCATCTCCCAGTTTTGGGTATAATTATCAAGAAAGTTGTGATGAAACAGCTCCATCAGGATTTTCATGTCTCTGACCCTGGGTTTTAGGCTCAAGTAGAACACAAAAACTGCTTTGGCTATTGTGAGGGATATTCTCCTCCTGGTCATGGAGGAGATTAAGAACCAGGTGTCCAGGCAGCTTTTCTGACATCTATCCAATGCCTTCTACACCACTGGTGATAAGGTCTTGTTGACATGCCTGCTGACACTATCTACGCTCATTTCTTTCTAAGAGATCCACAGATTTACTCATGCTGGGTTTCCCCAGTGGTCTATTTTATTGATCCGCTTGCTCAAGTGAGTATGGGCCAGGAGAAGTGTTCATAAGGAAGCATGGGTAAGAGGGTCTTTAGCATGCAATGACACATGGATTTATAATTAACTCTTTAGCTTTAGCCATGTCAGTAGAACAATGTACTAAAATCTAATAAAGATTGGAGAATAAGGTAAGGCTAACTGGGTGACTGTGGACTTGATCTTCAGATGGGGTCAATTGGTATAACTCCATTGAAGTCAACTGGCAATTTACATAAACGGAGGTTCTGGCCATGTGTTTTTAATATATATAATGTGCTTAGAGTATGGGATAGTAGTGAATCATGAACTGAACACAAGTGCTAAGTAGTGTTAAAAGAATCAGGAGTACAGAAAGTATCTGTCTCACACCCACCATTGCCTTTTTTCTTGATTTCTCATTTCCCCATGATAAACAACTCCCCCCCCCCCCCCCGCCACGACCTCTGGATACATATATGTTTGCAATTTATATATTTTCTACTTTAATTTTTAGCTTTATCTAGGAGATTTCCTTGGTTTGTTTTTTAAAAGAATGTTCAGTTTTCCCTATAGTTGGACCCTGTAATCCATGTTTTTTGCTTCAGCGGGTGGACCGGCTTTTCATGTTCTCCCTTGTTGTATAAAAACTATCAAAACTGCCACTGTTAATTCACAGTTTGAAAAATCAACAGACAAAAGGAGCTCTCTGTAACCCATGCACTTGGAATGCGAGGTGAGAATGGTAGCTTTTTGCAGCCTGCACATGCCAGGTGGCATTCCTCTGCTACAATGCAAGTTAGAAAAATTTGTTGTAAATGTCATATGTTTGATACATTATTATGGCAAGTGTTTGAAAGGGATGATCTTGTTTTATGTTGATTGCATGTTTCATTTTTAGATTTAACTAATATTTTGAATGATTTGGACATTTATCAACAATGCAACAACAGCAGCTTCAGCTTGCTGCAGAATTTTCCACTGGTGTCCTACACATATTAGGAGAATTTTGGTCCAAAATGCTGCCAAACAGAGTTGTAACAGGAATACAGAAAAACAAAAAGGCATCTTTCATCTTAAACCAGTAAGGTAGAAAAGGAAGAGATTAAAAGTCCATTTACCTTTTATATTGTAAATGCATTACAGTTACTAGTTCCCTACTAAAAAAAAGATTTAACAATTCAACTTTGCGAGAATTTTATATTGCTCAGCTGTCACTTAGGGCTAGACTGGCAAGTTTCAGCGCAGTAAAGCAGCTTTTTGCGTTCAAACTGCAGACGTGTAAGTTTGACTGCTCACTGCCAAGCCACTTTGTGTGCAAAAACTCCTCAGTTGCAGCGCTGCAAAAAACCGACCTTGACGAGAGTCGTAAGGCTATTTGCACAGAGGCTCCAGCGCTCAATTGCTAGTGTAGACACTTGATAGATTTCTGCACTGTAACTGGCCTCCGGAGCTATCCCATAATGCCTCAAATGACCGCTCTGCTCATTGTTTTGAACTTGGCTGCCCTGGAGACATGCGCTCCATCCCCTTCAAAGCACCGTTTCTGACAGCCATTGAGTGCTGTGCTGATCTGCTCCAGGACACAAAGCAAACTATTAATGTGGAATGCTTGTGCTGTTGAACACAGAGGCAGCTCTCTCTCTCTCTCTGTGAGCCCAGGGAGGGAAGCGGGGGTTGATGTAGGGGTTTTCCCCTCCCCCTGCCTCAGGATTGGTTGCTTCCTGCCACTATCTGAACTTACAAGACAGCATGCTGACACACTCTCTGTCCCCCAAAACACACTGTCTCTCTTCCCCCATCCATACACACACGCACTCCCCCCAAACTTCAGTTGGAAAGCAGCTGGCAATGTAGTAGGATGCCCATGGAACAATGGGATTGGGAAACCTGCATCATGTGATGCTGTGCCTGCCCCATGAGGGATCGCAAACCCTTCCCAAAGCACCCTGTGGCCAGTTGCACAGTGGGATAGCTACCCACAATACACTGTTGTCTTTGCCGTTGCAAGAGCTGCTAACGTGGATGTGCTCCAGCATCACAGAGAGCACAGTGTGGACACGCAACAGCGGTTTAATTCCAGCATTTCAATAAAAGTGCTATAACTTGTGGTGCAGAAACTTGCCAGTGTAGACATAGCCTTAGAGGGTGCTCACAATCCATTACATATAGAAATCTATCTAGATTCCAAAAACCCTAAAAGTTATTTCAAAGTTAAGGCCCTGAGCCTGCAAATATTTGCACATAAGCTTAATTTTACTTACATGATTCTACCCTTAGTGAAGTTCTGTTGGTTTGAACCTATAGCTTTGCACTAGGAAATTGAAAATGTACTTTTTAGCTAGGATTCCCCCTTATCTGCTATCAAAAACAACTATGTGTTAAGATAGACCAGATAAAACTATTTTCTATACTGTTTTAACAGGCATCTTTGAGAATTGGTGGAAACAAAGAGCCAAGATATAGGGCCAAATCCTGGTCCCTTTTAAGACAATGCCAAAACTCTCTGTGACATCAGTGGGACCAGGATTATCCCCATATCGCATCTATCTCATCAGTACCTCTTACTTTATTTCCTTCAGATTCCTCGGATAAGTACTATCCGGTCCTGGTTATTTAACGCCCTTGAATATCTCTACTTGCTTCCCAATTTTCTCTTTAGAGACCTCAGTTTCTATCAAGGCCACATTCTGATTACCTTTTAAAGATGGCTTTAAAGTTTCCTTGTTGTCTTCTACATCACAGAGGAGGCAAATGTGTAGTACTGAATCTGCTAGCTTGCCAAACCTTTTAACCTTCAGGTCATGCTGCAAGGCCTATCTGTTTTCCCAAATCTCTTTTTTTTCAACTTCTCTGGGCTGAAACAGTCTCCAAGGGATGGTCTGGTAGCTTGGGTGGCCAGACAGCAAATGTGAAAAATCGGGACGGGGGTGGGGATGGGGGCTAATAGGAGCCTATATAAGAAAAAGACACAAAAATCGGGACCGTCCCTATAAAATTGGGACATTTGGTCACCCTACTGGTAGCCCAGCATAGCTGGAGTGCAGTGGAGTCACCTATTCATGCCCATAGGGCCATCTCCAGCAGGCGCTCTATTGGTGGATAAGGTGGTCTGGGGGCATTCCACCAGCCCAGTGTCAGTGGGGAATCTCTATTATTCTGGGGAATTTCCTGCTGGGGAGATCTGTCTGTCTTCTAACCTCTTTACAGCACAGAAGCAGAGTAAAGGATCTGAAATCGAGCCCAGAACTAGGATTACTGTCTTTATTATCTTCAATTTTTATCAGTCTACTCCACTTGTAGTTGCTATTAAAGTGATTTGCAAAACTTTCTTTACAGACAATTTATTCTCTTCTTCTTCCTTCCTCCCCCTCCAGTCTTCACATTTAGCTATTAAGTTTTGTTTTCTCAGCATTTGGTAAAGCTTGTGATGTTTAGATCCCCTCTGGGTTAATATACTTTTATTTCCTCTATTTTTCTGGTCCACTTCATGCGTTTATAGTATATTTAACCTCCCCCCAGTGACCTTATTACTTTCTTTTGCATGATTTTTAAAAACATTCTTCTCTATTTACTTCTCTTTTGATCTTATTTTATCTGTTTCAGTGCTCAATATTATTTCCTCTTTGTCTGCTAATTTTAGCAGCTTCTTCCTTCCTTCTTTCTGCTTCAAAATAAAGTGCTTCATATTCTATAATCACTATTTTTATCTTTGTCTGTAGTAGGTAAAGCTCTCTGGCATAGCTTGGTCTGTTCTTTCAGCTAGAGTACTGACACCCCTTCTGTTCATGCGTAATCTATCCCCACCCTCCATATGGTTCTTCAAAGAGCTACAGCACCATTGGAGAGTCAGGGGATTCTGGGAAAAGCTATCAACAGAGGCGAAAGAATGTCACTCCTTGAGAGCTACTGGGTGGACTAAAGAAGCTTTGTTGCAGCTCACTTCACTTAACGCCCAAGACTCCAGACTTCACTACAGCTTTTTGAATCTCTTTTCACTTGTTTCAAGTCACTTGATTTTTATTGTCACCAGGTTGATTTTACACTACTGCATTGTCTCACCATGCTACCTGCCTTTCTCCTCCAACTCTTTGTCTCTTCCATTTCCCCTCTCGCATCCATCTCCCTGTCCCATCAATCTCCCTGAAAAAGTTCTACATTTAGAAATGTAGTTGAACCTTCAAGGCATGGTCATAACAAATCTGAGTAACCACTCAATCTCATCCTTCTCCTTCTCCTTCCCTGCCTCATCCTTCCAATTTGTTACACTAGTTATGTCTATAATTAGCCTGTACACTCTGTGGAGAATTATCTATGAAGTGCCTCGTACATTTCTGGATTCTCTATAATTAACAAATAATAGTCACTGAGGACAGGATTAACTGTTTAATCTTGCTGTTTTCCACCCTTCCTGGACGACTACACCATCTTATTTTTCCTCTGTTATCAGTAGGCCATGTGCCTTCTATAGTATACAAAGCAGAGACTCTCCTGCTTTGTGTGTGTTTAGTCTCCAAGTGGTAAAAGACACAGATTGCCTCAGTGATTAATGTTTCATTCTCCTCTGCCATTTTACAGCCTTGCTTTCCCAATTCTACACTAGCCAACAACCCCACCCCTGCCTGCACACATGTATTATGGACATATAGAGAGGGAAGCCAGAAGCCCCACCTGACACAGTCTGGAAATCACAGATTCCCACTCTGTTTTAGTCGACAATATCTTCGACCTTTAAGTTGTACAAACAAAAACATCAAAGAAGAAGAGGTAAGGAATCTTGATATAAAGACAGCAAATTAGACCATAATGCTTCACCCCATACTTTCCATGCAGTCAGAGTCATCTATAGTGCAATGGAAGTCAGTGGTCTAACAGATTAGAAGAACACAAATACATTTTACCCAGAGTATTCCAATTCCACAAAAAATAAAATAAAATAAAATAAAATACTCTGAGAATTTGAGCAAAGAAGTACATTTCCCTGACTGTCAGACATATTAAATCCCACTTTATTTCTTTTATAATGATCATCTGTTGTAATTGTTAAAGTTAATGATTTATGCAGCTCTTGAAAATAAAACCCAGGAATGTTAATACCCAGAAAATGTATTAAAATTTCTCATCTTTGTTTTCAAAACCAGCATAAATCATTATCTTTAAATATATGGCTATGTAATGCTTTTAGGGCTAACCCCATAGAAACCAATGTCAGCACTAAGTAGAGCGTTTGTTAAATTCAGTAGAATACAAACAATATAGCTAGTTAGAACATGTAGAATATAGCTACGCCAGTATAAATTTCAAGTGCAGACCAGGCCTAAGTGTGTTCTGATACTCTCAACAGAATTTAGGGTGTTTGTTTTCCACAGAGATCAACCTTAGATACAAGCAATTCCACTACTGTCTCACGTCCAGTCCCACTCCTACTGAAATTAAAGGGAGTTTTGACATTGACTTAAATTGTTTGCAAAGAACTTTGGATCCTTTAAGTTGAAAAGTATTATATAAATGTAAGATATTCTTAGCTCTATAATCTAGTCATACTTTACATCTCTGAACTGCCTCACAAAGAGGAGACTGACTAAAAGATCAGGATTAATTTAAATGCCAGAATAGTATACTAAATAATAACGCTGTGCAGTGATACAGATCTCTTCAGCTGTGTGCCTCAGAGCACTCTACGGACACCAACATCAGCTTTACAGAGATGCTGGGAGGTAGTGCAGTGGGACAGACTAGATGTTGAATTCCTAGGAGACCTTCTAGATTATTGGTACAGTCCTAAGAGGTCTATAGGCTATAAAACTAGATTGGTAAGGGTTAAATGACTGATGAATTGATGCAGTTGGGGCTCATTTAAGTTGCAGGTCTCTGCTGTCAGATATAAAAATGAAGAAGACTGAAAGGTGTGGCTGGTGATGGGGTATGTGGTGGTTCTCAGGGCACCCAGGACTCTGACTTACCTTGTTATCCCCTGCCTCCAGCGAGAGGGATTCTTATCCATGGTAGCTGCGTGTTGGCTCCCTAACACCACTAGCCTTTCAGTTACTCAAGCACTCTCCTCTGGCCCTGCCAGTCCTGCCTTCACCTTGTAGATTAACCATAGGTGCAGCCCAATCCCCGAGTTCCTTTGAATTGTTCAGCTGTGATGTTGTTTGCAATTGTCTTTAATGGTTTTCCATCGATAGTCTTGAGATTGAGCAAGGTTAGACCATTGAGCCTTGCATTGCATCACTGACTAACCAGGAAGGGATGACAACTCCTTCCAGGTTGAGTGAACCGTCACAGAGACGTATTATCCCCTGGTGACTAACTTTTACATTAAGACTACACAGCATACTTTCAATATAGTTCCATTATTCCTTAAATACTACCCATGCATACATTTCATAATGGTTATGAGTCTTGATAAGTTACAAGCTTTATGTATATACCTTACATTACCTCTTACGGATAAATATCCTGCAAGACGTGTTTGGTGTAGTGAGTTTGTCAGGCCTGAAACAAGAGTTCGCAAAAAACAGGGGACCCTTTGACAAAAGGCCTGTATGTCATAGGGGAGTACTGGTTTTAAACTGGAAGGTCCAGTTTTTTACTTTGGAGAGCTCTATTTTGCTTTTTTTTTTTTTCTTTTTGCTTGAACCCCAAAGGAGGAAATGTGGTTGTTGTTTTTTTTTTTCTGCTTGTACCCCAAAGAACAGAAGGGAGGGCCGTCTTTAAAAACAAACAATTATCCCAAGATGAAATAGGGGAAAGGGGAAAAAGACAACTTTATTGTGTTTGCTTCTTTGTTTACTTGGGTAGCTGCCCTTGCAGTGGGTCAGAGGCAGCCCAGCCGCTGCCAGGTAATTAAATATCCTTACACTGGTTTTAGAGAATTGTAAACAGAGACACCAACAGGTGAAATGATTTGCTCAAGTGTACACAGTAATGCCCAGATCCTCAAAGATATGTAGGCTCCTAACGTCCATTGATTTAAGTGGAAATTAGGAGTCTAAATACCTTTGAGGATATGAGCCTAGATCAATAACAGAGTTGGGAAGAGAACCCAGCAGTCTTAACTCCCATTCCCCTGCAAGTCAAAAAATGAAAAAAAAAAAAATCTCCTCCGTCCTTTATTGTTATTAATTATTTGCACTGTGGTAGTGCCTTGAAGCTCTAGTCATGGGTCAGGACCCCATTGTTCTAGGCTCTCTGCAAACACAGAACAAAAACACAGTCCCTGTCCCAAATTGCTTACAGTCTATATGATTAGGAACACTTGCAAAACACACTTGTACTGGGTAGCGGGAATAATTGTTGTTATGGATTTAATTTTGGTTTCTGGTGACCAGATTTGCAACTAGATTATATTAATGCTCTCCTTGGTTTGTAAATCTAGATTTTAGTTTTAAAAAAAGTGATTTTTTCCAAGTTTTCACAGCTCTTATTTCAGATGTCAGGAAATTTCTCTATTCTCCCCCGCCCCCATTTTTTAATTCCATGGTAAATATTAGGTTACATCTGAAAATCCAAGTGTTCATTTTGACTCTCACCTTCTGTGATTCCCTTGTGTGTGCCCCCACCCCTCATTCAGACTCTCTATTTGGGGACAAAAACATAAGTGCTATTATGAGTGATGTGTTATCCTTAGGAGTTTGGCTCAGTTGGTAAGTGCTATTTCCGCAGGATGAGGCAGTCTTACACAAGAACAAAACACAGTGCTGCACTGTTGGAGCTGCCTTCTTCCAAATGAAATGTTAAAGTGAGATCTCGGCAGGAATTAAAGATCCTTGTGGAACTTTTTGAAAAGAGTGGAGGATAAACCTGATGTTCTTGCCAATATGCCCTCCCTTTCCATAAAACAAGCTGTAGGCTTAAAGTTCCAAAGGGGATTCAATATAGCCTTCTTTTGTATGCTTGAAAATCTCTTTTGTACCTAGTTTTTGCACACTCTCACTTACACAGTGTATTATTTGTGTGTGTATTCAGAAACCCCTTTCGTACTTGAGCTGTGTGCTTAGATGGGTTTTTGATTGTGTACATTCTATAATATACAAATGAAAAGCTATAAATAGTTTGCAGGTAAGTGATTTCTGCACAAATTATATACTCACAAATAACTTAATTTTGAAAATTTGGCCTCTAATGTCCAAGTCTATACAAGTGCTATTTGTGGTGGGGTTCTTATTACATCCCAGAAAGCCTACGTTAAAAGAACATTACAGTTACAAAGTCAAGCATGCAAAAATTAGAAAATGACTGAATTAAGATGGCCTGTGCAGCTTTAATTTGGTCCCTTTGTGCATACACATTGTGAGACAGTCTTTAATTATGATCAAATTCTATTTTTTCTAAGGGACCCCTGCCTCATTCAGAGCACAGGACAGACATTGATCGCTGAATGGGGAGCTATTTAATGTGTTTTTATCCTCACCATACTGTGTCACCCCATTCATTGTGTATTCTGCACCATCCTGCATGGAATACAGAATTATTAATTTAATCATGGGCTTTTCTCTGCTGCTCGTATCATAGTGTCTTACTGCTTTACAAACATTAATGAATTTATCTTCACAACACCCAGGTAAGCTGAGATGGATTTATTATCCCTGTTTTATCCATGGGGAACTGGGGCACGGAGATTAAACTCAGAAGTGTCAACTAATTTTGGGTGCCCAATTTGAGAAGTCTACGATCTGATTTTTAGCATTTTATAGCACTTTATATATTCAAGCACAGCCCCCACTGATGTCAGTTGCACAGCTGTGAGTACTCAGCGCTTCTGAAAATTATACCCCAGATGTCTCAAGTTGGGTATCCAGAAAAAGGGAAATACACAATGGCCACCTGTGAAATTTTTGGTATATGTGACTTGCCCAGTGTCACATAGGAACTCTGTGGCAGAGACAGGGATAAAATCTAATTCTCCAGGGTAGCAATTAACTGTCTTTACCACAAGACCGTGCTTTCTCCTCTGTAGTCCTTTGCCTCGTTCATTACACACTTTTGTAGAGTGGGCTCTGCCAGGGGTTCTCTGGTCAGCGTCCCCCTCTGGATCCCTCGTTATTACCCTTTAACCCCACTCCCATCCCTGCTTTTTCATCTGTTGTCCCCTGTCATTGCTTGCCCCACCCCTCACCCTTCATCTCCTCCCCTCCCCTGACTTTGTTCCTCTCCTCTCTACTTTTGAGTCAGGCAACCCCCTTCTTTTCCTTCACACTGTTGGGTGGCACTTGAAAGCACAGGAGACGCTGTCTCCCAGCACTCATTTACAGTGTCGGTCATCACAGCAGCCACTGGCAGCTGGATGAGTATTGTTGGGCAAGTCCTTCTCCACCCCTGCAGGCCTGGGCTAAAGCATACCCAACGCTCTGTGGAGATGGTGCATGCACAGTCTGGTCATACATAGGAACTGTAATGGGATGGAATCATTCCCAGTACAGACAAAATCTCTGGAAAATTTAGCTGCCAAACTGTAAAAAGAGTCTCTTCTGAACATGCGTGGGGTGTGATTTTTCCAGAGGTTTATAACCTCGTGACAGCGGCAAAAAGGACCAGATTCAATTTTCTTAGGGCTTCCTTAAAGATTTAACTAACACTGGCTTGAGTCTCCACTCAGAAACCTGGAAAACTATATCTTCAACCCAGGGTACCCCGATGGGCAATACTTCCTGACTCACAAATGCTAAGCCCAGAGGCTTATGACAATGAGAACTTGATTAAGTGGGGGGAAAGGAAAGGACAATAAAACAAACTTGGGAAAACCAGCAATTAATAAATCCACCAATTCTATGATGTAAGATGCTCACCCCTCCCCTCAGTGGGCCCGTTACTCACAGTTAGCTGTCCTGGGTTGGAGAAGTCCAAGGACGCAGGCAGGCCAGTGCTGCTTGGGAAGCTTTGGGGCCCTCTACCAGCTGACCCAGCTGGGGAGATTTCAGCTTTAATTGATGGGTAGGGAGGTTAACCTCACCACAGTCCCTTAAGTACACTGCTGGGGCTTCAACCTGAGCTACATCAGCTCTGTTCCAGTCACCACTGCTCTACACTGTCCATTGCCTTAAAGTGGCTGCTCTGTGCCAGCCATTACCCCAAAGCTACCACTCTACACTGTCCATTGCCTCAAAGCCATTCTCCGATCTGTACTATCCACGGTTCTACAGCACTCTCAGCTCCTCTCTTTAGAGAGGAATCAGAAATATGTAAGACCCTTTACAGAGTTCTCATCACCACAAAAGCACTCCCAGCCAAAAGCAGCTCCCTAGCCCAACTATGCCTGACATCATTCTTGGTCAGGATGACACCAGGCACACTTGATGTCAGTGTCTTGTCCTGGTACTTCCCAAGAAGGCGTCTGGCACGTCATTTTCCCCAAATGCAAAATTTAACCAAAATGTCCCAAACTGTCACATCAAACTGAAATGCAAATGAGGCCTGGCCCATTCAGTCGATTCCCTTTGCTCTCCAACAGACGCCAGCAGAGAGTTTCCTCCCCAGTGAAGCTCCTGCCCACCTGCAGTTTTTACGCTGCTCTAGGCTGCTTTTTTCCCATTTTACCAACAGGTGACAATAAAGAGCTCTTTAGTCTGTCTGAGGCTTCAGGGCGCAGGGCTTACGCAAGTCATTGCCCCAAAGCATGGAGGTGCTGGAGCTTCTCAATGAAACAGTTGTAAGAATGTTTTTTTACCATGGACAACACAATACATTTTGCCTAATTTCATTGTCAGAAATGGCTGAGGGCTTTAGCTGAAACTTTCTAAATGATTCAGAGGCAGATACCCAGTGTGGAAAATTTCAGCCCAAAAAATTAATACTTGGCAAAGTTATTAGCAACTGAAAACAGAGTCTTACAAAGGGACGCGTAGGGCAATGTTAACTACAGGTGGCACTATATGCTCTGCCTATAAGTAAGGCAGAACTAAATTATTTTTATTTAAACATTACATAACACAGCAGTGAGAGCCTGTTGTAAGCTGCAGCTGGCTACACTTTTCTGTTTGCTGCAGTCCAGAACCCTTCCTTCCAAAATGAAAGATGATCTTTGATCCCTGCAGCCACACTCACGTTCTTAAACCGTAATGACACACATTTGCTTAGCACATGCCAGGCCCTGGTTAGTGACAACTTTTAGGCACTCAGACCACATGGACATGGTGTAAGAACCTATAGATTAGTGTTACTGCCCTGTCATTACCCCACTTGCTTTATACAATGCTTTGGCATACTGCATTTTACATATGAAGAGCACTTCTTAAAAACAAAATGTATTCTTATTCTGTTTTGTTAGCATTCATGCTAATGCATGCTCAGTGGCTCTAGTAACAAGGTTCTCATATGGGAAGTAGGCAGATGCAGGAAATTTGCTCTCCCCATGAATCAAACAGAGCCAGCATTAATGATTCAGCACAGGGAAAAAAAGAAATGTTTAACACTCAACACTAGAGGAGAGTGAAAACAGAACACACTTTGAAGAATTTCCTTATTGCTACATAGTCCTGCACAGGAGAGGAGCTACAGTCAGACTCAGAATGTTCTGAAGTTTCTCCATTTGTTTAATCTTTGGTTCTTGGCACTGCTGTGATTGACACAATACAAAAAAGTAAAGGCCCAAACAAGGCAAAGGAGGAAAAAAATGTCCTTGGGAAAATGTGAGACACAGTAAATCAAACTAAAACGTAGGCCAGCACAAAGGCTGGTGCAAAGATTGCACTGTTTAGCTCTGTAAGCAGGGAACCAGAGATGGTTTTCCTTCTCACAACTGAATGCAGTTGTTGGGGTTAAGGATGTGAGTTAAGGAAGGATTTTCCGAAAATCAAACAGATGCAGGGCTAGTGGAAAGTAGGGAAAAGCTTATGAGACCTAAATAATGTTTTGCCCAAATTAAGCATTTTCCCCAAAAGTGTTTAAAAAGCAATAAAAAGCAAAACAGAAAAATGATATGCTCTCTAAAATATCTGAAAAACATGATTTTTGAAAAAAACTCTATACCTTTACAGCTACATATATTAGACATCCAAAACTGCATGAGAAAATTCATACATGCTCAGATTTATATTTTTAATTATTTTTTATCAAAAATATTTGTCAGAACAGAACCCGAATGTTAAAAAAATCTCATTAAAAGGAAAAAGTAGCATAGCCTTAAACAGAAAATGTGCCATCAGAATAACCAGCTCATTAGTGTAACTATAGCTACTTACACCTGGTGACTTGGTGGCACAACTCAACTGTCTTTCCTTCTAAACCTGACCCTCTGGGAAAGGATGTATAACAGCAAAGTAGGATCACAGGGATTCAGAAACCCTTGTCTCAGTTTCTTGATAGTGGAGAACAGCTTCCTTTGTTTCCCCTAGTGGAATGACAACCTATTCGGACATTTTGGGTACATCTAAACAGGGATAAAAGCCCCATGGCTGGCCTGAGTTAGATGACTCAGACTCTTTGGGCATGGGCTGCAGAGCTAAAAATTGGCATGTAGACATGAGGGTTGGAGTCTGAGTTCTGGGACTCTCCCCGACTTGGGATCCCAGAACTCAGGCTCCAGTCCGAGCTCAAAAATCTACCCAGCAGGTTTTCAGCTCCAAAGCATGACCCTGTGTCAGCTGACCGAGGCCAGCTGAAGGTTTTTAATCCCTGTATAGACATATCCATAGTGAACCCATGCTAGGTAGCTCCCACGCTGTATAGAGAGGACTAGCTCAGCATTTCTCAAATGCACCCACCGTGGCTGCATGGGGCCACCAGGGGGTTTTCCTGTGGCCACGACAGCCTCCTGGGCAGAGATGGGGGAGGAGGCAAAGCAGCAGCCCCTCCCTGCAGCGCCCAGGGGCTCCAGGGGCAGGCTTCAGCCCTCCCCCACAACCCATCTTCAGCTGTGGTACTCCAGGGGTGGATCAGCCCCCTTCTCTTGGTTCAGCCAGAGGCTCAGCTGGCAAGCTTCACCCTCCCCCCATTCAGCTTCAGCCGGAGGCTCCAACAGTGGGCTTGAGCCCTGCCCCTGGCCTCAGCCACATGGCTCTGGGGGCGGGCTTCAGCCTCCCCCACCTAGCTTCGGCCATGGTGCTCCAGGGGCAGGCTTAACTCCCTTCTCCCCCTTCAGCCTTGGGGCTCTGGCGGTGGGCTCTGTGCTTCAGGGCCCCTTTGCCCCCCAGCTTCAGCTGCGGGACTCTGGGGGTTGGCTTCAGCTCCGCCTCCCTTGGCTCAGCTAAAACCTCTGGCTCTGGGCTTCAGCCCAGGTTGGCGGAGCCTCAGCAGTGCTGGCCTTACCCAGTGCTATGGTCAAGAGGCAAGGAGCGGGGTGAGCCTGGGGTGCCAGGCTGCAGAATAGAGCTCAAGGCAATGGGGAGGAGGGGGAGGAAGCAGCAGCACCCAGGGGAGTGATGGGGGGCCCAAGAGGGTGATGGGGGCCCCAGGGGGATCTGTCAGGGGCCCAGGGGGAGGCAGCGAAGGTCAGAAGTAATGGGTTGGGGGTCGGGGGAGGCAGCGGGGGCCAGGATAGTCCAGAATGGGGAAGGTGGAAAGTTCTATGTTGTGTCATCAAGGTGCCCAGCATAGACTCTCATTGATGGTGTCTGGTTCTCTGTAGGCAGCAGGCTAGTTTATATTTCTGATGTCACGAATCAGAGATCAAGGTTCTAATTTTAGACTTATCAAAGTTAATGGCAACAATCCTATCAACTTTAGTGGGCCTGGGACTTGTTCCCATTCCCTAAATAAAATAATAATAATAATAATAATAATAATAATAATAATAATTTTAAAAATCCCACAATAAAAAAAAAGTCAGTCAATCCTTTGAATCACTTGATAAGTCTTGGTTCACTGGCAGAAATAATGTTGGCTTTAGCTAAAGGCAATCATCTTACTAATGATTATTTTTGCTACTGCATTGTCCCAATTAAATTTAGGCAACACATTTAGGTATTATAAAGACACTGCAACAGATAAAATATATAGGGGAGGAATGTTCAAAAACATATACCAAAACTATTATTTTACCAGAAAACTGAAACACTTTGAAATAAATGTCCATGGAGTTTTTTGATTTGTCAAAAGTTTATGTAAAATGGGAGCATTTTAGCTTGGCTTGTATCCAGTATATTTTAAAATATTAGCAAGACTGGTTTGTATTTTATTTAGCCCATTATACATTTTTGTTCTTGCCACATACTTCTGACTTTGACACCTTACAATTTTAAATTATTATTATACAATATCAGCATACAGGATATAAAGTATATGAAAGCCAGAGTGCCAAATGTTAATCTTAGATACACTGGAGTAACTACCAAATTTACTTTGGATTTACATCAGTGTGACAGATCAGAATTTGGTCCAGTGTCCGTATAGCTGTTGGGAGCCTTTTTTCATAATATAATCACTGAAGGGTCAATAGATTGTAAAATTCATATTTTTCACTTCCAGACTGGAAATATTCAAATGAATAATAATTCTATTGGAACACTAAACCTTATTAGGGTGGTCCAGAGCACTAGTTATATCCTTTATTCAGTCAATTCATAGAGTGACCCTGACTTTTTTATGGCTGAACTGTAAACCCAGCTAGGGATTTGAACACATGATGATGACTTTCCAAGTTGCCTATGTGTTGATCTGGATGGGCTCATTTGGGTGCTAGATCCATAAATGGGACTTGAGTGTTGCTACCCTAATCCTAACTTTAGGTGCCTTGGTGCCTAATTGAATCCATGGCTTCAAGATAGGTACCCCAGCTGCCTAGAAGGGAGAATTAGGCACCTAAGTCAGCAAAATGAGTGGGGAATTGCCTAAACTAGTCAACAGGAAATGCCAAGGAGAGGGGTGTGGCCTAAGTGTTTGTATCTAAGTTGGAGGGAGGTGCCTATCTCTGCTTGGGATTCATAGTCATGAACCATCTCCTGGAGTTAGTTGCCTATGCTCTTTAGTACAAAAAACTAAGGAGGTGGTGTGGGTAACTTTATACCTTCTAGCCCAATGGTTAGAGCACTCACCCACAATATGAAATACCTAGGTTCAGTTCCAACCTCCTGCCTAGTTTGGAAGAGCAAAGCAGAGACTGGAACCCAAATCCCAACTCAGTGTGTATGGGATATTCTGGGATGGATCGCTCTTGATCTCTCCTGTTGAAATTATTCCACTTTTTATAAATAAGTGTTTGAGTAGGGACTTGAACACTGATCATCCATACCCCATGTAGGGTCTGTAACTACTGGGCTATAGAGTCACTCATGCCTGCTTTGGCCCACACATATCCCAAATTCCGGGCAGGACTGAACTCACAGTTAGCCCATGCCACCATGGCTACACTGCTATTTTTAGCACACAGGGTCAATTAAAGCTAGCTTGGATATGTCTACACATATGGCAATCACACATTCCAATTGCAGCATAGACATACCCTAAGATAATTTACCAGGATAATGAGCAACATTTCCCCACCTGAAATTGTCTGACCTGCCCCCTATAATCTAGAGGGATTATGGCCAAGGTATATGTCTGGGAATCCCCAGGAACAGAGATGAACCCAACAGGTAAAGCCGTCTGTAATAGTTCATATTTTATTAATCCCTTCTGTGTTAATGTGGGCACACCCTGAAACTGCTTAGTCTAGATACTGTTACCCTTTCCATTCAGGGAAAAGTGCAATCCCTAGGAGCTCCAGACCCTGTGACCTCAGCAAGACCATATATCCCTCCTTAGTTATGTTCCCCGTAGTGGTAGAATTTTGTTATGTGCCTGTGCTGATCATAAGAAAAAGAGACAATAGGAGCAGATGGCAGATCCATCCTTATTCTGAGAGAGCATCCTTTTCTTTTTAGCTATCCATTGTAGGCCATAAATCATTTTGTTTCTCTTTGTCCCACACACTTCTGTTTTAGATTGAACCTGCATTAAGGGCATGTCCTCAGGTCACCTTTAGCACTCTCAAATCATGGGCCCAGCTGAGGGTGGTTTGGCCTTTAAGGTCTTAAGGCTGCTTTAAGTTGTGTCCAACTACTTTTGGCCCCGGGAGCCATTCCAGAAGCTAGGGAATGCTGGAGCACAGCAATTAGACCAGCTCTGTATCATCAGGGGATTCCCAGACAGCTGGTTAAGCCATCTCTCTGACTAGTTTGCACCACCAAAGCAGTGCAAATCACCCAAGGATGCTGAGGCAGAGGTAAGAACGTGACTCCTTCACTGGCAAATGTCCAGCACATATTTGCACATACATTCTCAATATGCAATTTTGTTTTCCTTATCTCTGTATTATATCTTTTTTTCACAGAGGCCCAGTCACATCACATTTGAAGTTACAAATCTTCTGTGAAAATATGGCAGTTTCCAGCAATATCCTGGACAAACCTTATTGAATTAAGTTTAAGTAACTCAGGTTCTCACTGTATTAAAAATGCAAATGGTTATGTATTATTGTGGAATTGCATGAATGTCTCTAGTGAGGAGACGTGACCAACGTAAACACTGGGAAGTGTTATGAGCTTCATGCAACAATTCAGCCTTTTGATGCTTCACCCTGAAGATGACATCTTTGTCTGCAGATCACCTGTTACATGAAGATTAGATCAGAGATGCAGACTGTATAAAGGAAGGACTCACAGATTCATGGGTGGGCTTGTTTTGAGCTAACAGCTCTTACGAACTTGTGATCACAGAAAAAACCCTTGGCAGGGTTTGAAGGAGTGGTCACTGGCCAGAGCCCTTGTTGGAGTTGGGTGATCTCTGGTAAAGTTATTAGCATGTATATAGGGTTTTTAAAAATTGTTTTAATATGCTTTCTCGGTAATGTTTTCCCCTTAAGAATAAATGGGCTTGCTTAGAAAGAGCTGTGTGGTATCCTACACTGTTGACAAGTATGTTGTTTATAGCCTCTGAGGAGAAAAGCAAAGCATGCCTGCTTAGGCAGTTGGGAATTCACAATGTAGGCAGGGAACTGTGCAGCCTGAAAATACCCTGGCAGGGAGGGAGAGAGATGAGGATCTCTGCCCAAGAGAGGTGATGGAGTCGGAAGCCTGAGAGGGGGTGCCCATGGTGACCATAGAGGGGAAATATTGGTGCAGGTGCCTAAACTGTGACACTCTCCCCCAGAACAGCTGAGTTATTTGAGCACAGAGGGAAAAAATAATTGTCCTTATAAACAATAATTTATGAAATACCCACTACGTCAAAAGTCGCTGAATAGATTTTGTTCAAACTTTCTGCAAAAGGTCATCCATCAGCTGACACCACGCCTGAGGAATTTCACCCCCAAAGGAGAGGTGTTTTATAGAGTACATGATTAATGTCTCCAGGGAGGGATTTTAGATGCAGATGCCATCTCAGTCTTGGCTGGAGTGCTGCTTCAGTGTTACAGAAAAGATTGCATTATGGTGGCTGGGTTGGTGACAGGATAAGCTGTGAAGCTTATTTGTGACAGCGTAAAAAAATTCTGTTGATAATCAGCTCTTTTTTTTTAAAAAAAACACCTCTGGTCTGCTTGGCACTCTCCCAAATTACTAAACTGATAGGTTTCAGAGTAGCAGCCGTGTTAGTCTGTATCCGCAAAAAGAAAAGGAGTACTTGTGGCACCTTAGAGACTAACCAATTTATTTGAGCATAAGCTTTCATGAGCTACAGCTCACTTCATCCGAGCTCACAAAAGCTTATGCTCAAATAAATTTGTTAGTCTCTAAGGTGCCAAAAGTACTCCTTTTTTTTAGACTGATAGACATTTCTATTTAATAATCACACTTTGAAACTTAAGAAGTATCCCCTCTTCAGCTTTGTTAACAGGGAATCATTTAACACTGAACAAATAAAATATATATGCTCAATTGTTTGTATAGAAATAAACACTCTGGGCATCCCCTGCTGTTTAATGAACATGCACTGGGTTAACTAAGAGAGCTGCTGCCACTGACATCTTTGATTATTTGCTAGTGGCAGATGAAAGCTTAAAACTTGCTTGTTCCTATGACAATAAATATGAGTTCACCTTTTGGTCTCCCACCCCAACCCTCCTGTTTCCCTAGTCAAAGTTGGCCCAGCTGGCAAAGGCTTTCAGACTCAGGCTAACAAGTAAGCCCAGTACGGTCTCTCTTCAGAGTTTGCTTATTCTTTCTGGGAAAAAGTCTGTAAACAAAACCTTTAGGCTTCTGTCTACTAAACAATGCTTGGGAATATTTCCAGGCCACAATTTTAAGAAGTGGCTCCATTGACATCAGTTGGATCTGTGAATGCTCAACACAGACTAACATGGCTGCTACTCTGAAACATTTTTTGAGAATCAGGCCACTTATTTATGTACCTAAATATGGTCTGAGGAACCTAATCCTATTGGGATCCAGTTTTAAAAATGTTAATCTGTGTATCTTGCAAGCATACCCCAGCCATTTGAATGAAATATTTCCTGTACCCCATCCAGATGTCGTAGGGTGTATTTCAATGCAAGAATTAGCTTCCTGAAGCTGACACACCAATTTTTGCTCAGGACGTTGGGTAAGATCTTGCTAAACTCATTTATCTAGGTCTGACTTCCAACTCCCATGCTTCCTCCTCTAAAGCCATGATTCCTTTGCCTCTGCTGTGGTGACTCTTGGAAACCTGCTGGTTTATCTACCCTTGTTATGAAGAGTGTCCTCTTGTCCTAGGAGCAGGCACAAACATTTCACTGCTTTTCCCTTATGACTCTTTTTTCCAAAGACGATTGCACTCAACACAGACTCCCCTCATTCTCATGAGAGAAAACTAGATGAGAGTACCATAGCCAATGCTTTTAGCTAGATAAGATTGTAACAGGATGGCTTGCCCGGTAAGGGCTGGAGGGCCTGGGGCTAACCAATTCTGGTCACTGAAAGAGCCACATCTGCTAGGAATCAGGTGATTGCCCTATAAAGAGCAGCAGGCAGCTGCCGTTAGTGGGGATTTTTAGAATGGGTTATATTTCAGCAGAGTCTAGTCATTTGGGACTAAGACTCTAGCTAGGAATGGCTGGGGGTAGCCTGCTAAAGCAGGAGAGACCCTGAGCAAGTGGAAGAAAGACAGCAAAAGGTCTCCTGGCAGGGATGCCTGGGAATAGGAAGGGAAAATATTTGGCTGACTTTACCTTGGCACTTTGAGTTTTATTTTGAGTTTATTTTCTGTGAATAAACCCAGACTCCAAGGAGGGGTATGTTGCCATGGGAAAAAGTGTGTGGAATCTGTAAGCGGCCCTGAAAGGGGGAAACAGAGGCTGGGGATTGTTAAGTGACCTCCGGCCATCGGGGATGCTAAGAAGGCAGCTGACCCTGTTACAGAGACATAGAAAGAAAAAATGACAATGTGACATCTCCTCATACAAGTGAGTGTTTCTCCTAAGGGGAGGAAAGGCTAGCTCCTCTCTTCAACATTCATAGAGGGAGAAAAAATGATGCTCCACTCCCCCATCTTCAATAGCCTTTCTATCAGGCACCTTGAAAATCAAAATATTTCTCACTAATCAGGAAGGCCTTGAGACCTTTGCTTTGGTCCTGAAAGCCTTTTAATCCTCCTTCCCTATTATTGAGGCTTACACCAGAAAAAGGAAATTACTAGACCCCCAAAACTGTGGAATAGCATTTTAAATTAATGTTTCATTTTGGTATGCTTTTATACTCACTCTCCTGCAGCCCATTTAACCTTAGTGCCTTCTCTTAACCCTCTGCATGAACACTATATTCACCAAGTGACTGAGAAGTCAAGAACCTTTCTTCAGGGTCTACTGCAAGGCCCCTGCACAACAATTTGTTTGAGGTTATAAAAGACACTCTTCACTCATACTCTAAATCAGAAGGAGATCCCAGGAAACCAACTTGCTCATGAACCTAAGTGTCTAATTCAGATGGCAGCATGGCATTGCTAATGGATATATTAAAATGCACAGTAAGTTTATTCATAGAAATTCAAGTACATACCTGTGTAAGTTGCGGAAAAGTGGCCATTTTAAAAAGACTTTCTATTCTTATATCTGAGCAACAGTTAATAAATAGAGTATGATGTCAAGCTATCAAACAACCCCAAGGGCATAAGTGGTTACAAATATCCTAAGAGACTCTTTAAGTAGGGTATCCTGGAAGGCAAGGAGTGAAATGGACACAGGGCAGGCAGGGCAGATTGTCCCACATCATTCACCAGAAACCTCTGGAGCTTACTAAGAAGCAACAATTACTTGCTCCAAAATCATGGGAGTCCAATTCATAACTCCTTTCTTGGAAAAATGGAGTATGAGAGGCTTCAGGTTAAGGAGGGGGTGGGGGTCCTCAAAAGGCAGTCACATAATTTGAGGAAAACCTGGGAGAAAATAAAATTATAATGGATAGACAGGGCTTGTCTACACCTACAGTGCTCCAGTGGTGCCACTGCAGGGCTTCGTGAAGATGCTACGTACATCGACAGGTGAGCTTCTCATGTCTGCCTAGTTAATCCATCTCCCCAAGAGGTGGTAACTATGTCAACATGAGAAACCCCATAGCACTGTCTATGCTGGGCGTTAGGTTGGTAGAACTACATCGCTCAGGCGTGTGGATCTTCCACACCCCTGCGTGACACAGTTATACTGACAGGAGTTGGTTGTGCAGAGCAAGCCTCAGAAACTTTTCTCAGCTATAGAAATTTTTTTCTAGGTTTCTACTCTAATTACCATCATGTCTGAGCCCTTGTGAGAGCAAAGGACTCACATAGAGACATAAACCTTAAAAATTCAGACCCTGTCCATGCTCAGTCTCCACGGTAAAAATATATGTTTAAAATATAACATGTATGGTTTTGTTTTTCCTCCTGCTATCTGAGACTTGCTCATCTCTCTACCTTTAACCACCTTAGTCTTAATCTACCTGTGTTGCAATGAGGGAACTGACCAAGAAAAGCCAATGTCTGCTTTGCATTGGCCATCCAGAGGATTTAAATTTAATGAAGTTACTTTAATTCAGATTTAAAACAGTTGTGTGGAGATGTGCCAGAGTAGGCTAATAATGTGGTTCAGAATGTTCGGATGAAGTCATATTTTCTTTTATTTTAATATCACCTTTCAATCAGCTGTTAAAATACTTTTTTGTCCTTTATCCATTAGATAATTAAATGTTTGGCAAGAAAGTATATTTATGACAGAGAGCAGTGTCTGGAGAAAGTCTTTAATATTTACTCACATTTCTGAATCTCCTCAGAATGTACAAAACCCTATAGTGATTATCTTAATAGCTCACTTTCATTTCAGGGACTCCTGGATGCTCTGAATACTCAGCATTCTGTGTCCTTTTAGGTTCTGTCATTTATCCTGAAGCACATCTCCCAGATTACAGCCACTGAGTCAGGACAAGCCCAGTCAGCTTAAGTGCTTTCCATCATTATGAAAATTTCAGAGGCATAATTTTTATGCTATGAGGTCCCTGGTGGTAATCAACACTCCGTCATTCCATATTTAACTATATTCTTCTTAACCTCTTCCTTGCTGCAAGATTGTGTTTGTATCTTAGTATAATGTCCATTCTAAAGGACAGATATTGATGACTTATATTATATAGAACCATTCATCCCAAAATACTCTACATGTGTGTGTAAATTCCGCACCATTGAAATACAGCCATTTCTAAACTGAAACACTGCAATTGTTTAACAATGCACATCTACACTAATGTTTAGGAGAGTAAAGAACAATAGCATATCTAACTAAAAACCTTTAGGGTAAACAAGTAGACCGAAAATAATAGCTGATGTGGTATTTGGTCAAAATATTGAAGATGATAATCTCTGCTATTATGAAAAGTGCTGTAGTATTTCTAATGAGCACAAGTGGTCAGTACTTGAGTTCCTTTAATCTTACTGAAAGATCTTTAGTACCATTCTGGGGCAGCACTGGGGTGAAGTTCCATTTACTGAATTACAGGCACCATTCTCATAGACTTTAAGGTCAGAAGGGACCATTGTGATCATATAGTCTGACCTTCTGCACATTGCAGGCTACAGAACCTCATTCACTCCTGAAATAGACCTCTAACCTCTAGCTGAGTTACTGAAGTCCTCAAACCATGGTTTAAAGACTTCAAGTTCCAGAAAATTCACCATTTACACTAGTTTAAACCTGCAAGAGATCTGTGCCCCATGCTGCAAAGGAAGGTGAAAAAACCTGTGTCTCAGCCAATCTGACCTGGGGGAAAATTCGTTCCCTCTCCAAATATGGTGATCAGTTAGACCCTGAACATGTGGGCAAGACCCAGCAGCCAGACACCTGGGAAAGAATTCTCTGTAGTGACTCAGAGCTCTCCGTATCTAGTGTTCTGTCTCCAGCCTTTGGGGATTTTTGCTACTGGCAGTTGCCAATGGGCCACATGCCATCGTAGAGAGTCCCATCATACCATCACCTCCATAAACTTATCAAGTCAGTCTTGAAGCCAGTTAGGTTTTTTACCCCCCCTGCTTTCCTTGGACAGCTGTTCCAGAACTTCACTCCTCTGATGGTTAGAAAACTTTGTCTAATTTCAAGCCTAACCTTGTTGATGGCTAGTTTATAGTCATTTGTTCTTGTGTCCACGTTGGTGCTTAACTTATATAACTCTTCATCTTCTCTGGTATTTATCCCTCTGATGTATTTTATAGAGAGCAATCATATCTCCTCTCAGCCTTCTTTTGGTTAGGTTAAACAAGTCAGGGTCTTTGAGTCTCCTCTCATAAAGTAGGTTTTCCATTCCTTGGATCATCCTGGTAGCCCTTCTCTGCACCTGTTCCAGTTTGAATTCATCTTTCTAAAACATGGGATACCAGAACTGCACACAGCATTCCAGGTGAGGTCTCACCAGTGCCTTGTATAATGGTACTAACACTTCCCTGTTTCCACTGGAAATACTTTGCCTGATGCCTTCGAGGAGTGCATTATACTTTTTCATGGCTGCATCACATTGACAGCTCATAGTCCTCTTGTGATCAACCAGTACACCCAGGTGTTTCTCCTCCTCTGTCATTTTCAACAGATAAATCTACAGTTTATAGCAAAAATCCTTGTTGTTAGTCCCTAAATGCATGCCCTTGCACTTTGCATGATTAAATTTCATCCCATTTCTATTACTCCAGTTTACAAGGTCATCCAAATCTTCTTGTATGTTATTTCGGTCTTCCTCTGTATTGGCTATACATCCCAACTTTATGTAATCCATAAATTTTATTAGCACGCTCTCACTTTTTATGCCAAGGTTAGCAATAAAAATGTTAAATACGATTGGTCCCAAGATCGCTCCCTGAGGAACTCCACTAGTTACCTCCCTCCAGCCTGACAGTTCACCTTTCAGTATGACCCATTGTATTCACCCCTTAAACCAGTTCCTTATCCACCTTTCAGTTCTAATATTAATCCACATCTTCTGCAATTTAACTAATAATTTCCCATATGGAACTGTATCAAATACCTTACTGAAATCCAAGCAGATTAGCTCTACTGCATTTCCTTTGTCTAAAAAAAATAAGTTATCTTCTCAAAGAAGGAGATCAGGCTACTCTGGCATGGTCTACCTTTTATAAAACCATGGTGTATTTTATCTCAATTACCATTCACCTCTATGTCCTTAACTACTCTCTCTTTTAAAATTTGTCCCATTCTGGGGTAAAGGACCATTTACTGAATTACCAGCACCACTGCTCACCTGGATTTTCTTTTGGTAGCTCTCATTCATATGGGAGATACAGAATGACCTGTTTAGACTGTGAAATCTGAGGTAAGACACATGGTCCTATATGGCTGCTATATGTGTTACTGTCAGAGATGGCTGGGAATTTTCCATTTTGACAGGAAATGCAATATGGATAACATTTAAATGTTGTCAAAAGGTTTTGATTTTTCAAAATATTTTGGTTTGGGTTGCTTCAACCCAATTGGAATATTTTGGTTTGTTGAACTGACATGAAACATTTCCGTTCAGATCAGTTTAACATTGAAGTTAATTTCCCTATCAGGCCCATTGTCTCATGGAAGTTGTAGTTCTGGTCCCCATTCTCCCCTACTGGCTGACTTCCTGGCTGAACAACATCTCTTATGATGCAGTGTGGACTTCCCTCTGACCAAACTTCATGGTGCATTGTGGGAATCACATGACTGCAGATATGGCATTTTGGGATGTATAAGTAGGGGCATAGCGAGCAGATCGAGGGACGTGATCGTTCCCCTCTATTCGACATTGGTGAGGCCTCAACTGGAGTACTGTGTCCAGTTTTGGGCCCCACACTACAAGAAGGCTGTGGATAAATTGGAGAGAGTCCAGCGAAGGGCAACAAAAATGATTAGGGGTCTAGAACACATGACTTATGAGGAGAGGCTGAGGGAGCTGGGATTGTTTAGTCTGCAGAAGAGAAGAATGAGGGGGGATTTGATAGCTGCTTTCAACTACCTGAAAGGGGGTTCCAAAGAGGATGGCTCTAGACTGTTCTCAAAGGTAGCAGATGATAGAACGAGGAGTAATGGTCTCAAGTTGCAGTGGGGGAGGTTTAGATTAGATATTAGGAAAAACTTTTTCACTATGAGGGTGGTGAAACACTGGAATGCGTTACCTAGGGAGGTGGTAGAATCTCCTTCCTTAGAGGTTTTTAAGGTCAGGCTTGACAAAGCCCTGGCTGGGATGATTTAACTGGGAATTGGTCCTGCTTCGAGCAGGGTGTTGGATTAGATGACCTTCTGGGGTCCCTTCCAACCCTGATATTCTATGATTCTATGATTCTATCTCTTCATAGATATAGTCCAGGCAGGGAGCTCAGTCCAGGTGCTACTACTCCAATGAAACACCATGGCACCATATGAAAATGTAGACTAGCTCCTTTCCTGGATGTACTTGGTACAAACTGGAGCAGCTCCTTTCCTGGAAAAAGCTCAGGCCTGCTTCACCCTTAATAATGTTTGTGTCCCTTTTTATGAAGAGGGAATTTATTTTGGAGAGACCTTTGGGCATATATTAAGAGAACTCAATTCCCATTTGAAATGTTGACAATGTTTTATTATATTTTCTCTGTGTTGCTACAATAGAACATATCATGAAAATTGAATGTGCAGGTTATAATTCACATTATTTAGATGAGTTGTCTTTGTGTTGCTTTAATGTTTCAATCTGTTTTGAAATGAATCTAACCATCAATTGTTTTATGCTGTGTCCATTTTCTTTGTATTATTTGGACCAAATTGATTGGTGTTCCTGGCTGGAGCCAGATTAAGGGTTGCAAGGAGACATTTTTTTTATTTATATTTTCCAACTTGAGGTCTCTGTTACACTGAAGGTTTGTGTGTAGGATCATGTAACTTTTGTCTTAATTGATTAAATGGGTTGTTTGGAGTACCACCATAGAATTGGGCTAATTAAATATTGTTCAAATTCACCACTGGGGAGTTAAGCAGCCACTGAACCACAAACAAAAGTACTGCAGCTCAGAAGCTATGTAATTAGAAGTTTAGGAGAATAAATACCCCTTCCTTTCTTAGAGGAATGGGGTAATCAACTCCTAGCATTTTATCGACACATGGGAATGACAATGTAACCAACTGGAGCTGTCTAAGGAAAGCTTTTGTTGCAAAATAGACATGTTTTTCAAAGAAGTAGGTGAACTCTGGTAGAAATGACACTTTTATCTCATTGACTCTGTCAGTGAGAGACTTTTGAAGGGGTGTCCATTTAGGGCTCCTTGCTGTTTAAGACGTTCTAGTCATTTCAATTGTACTCATATAGCCCCTATCATCATAACATCTGAGCACCTCAAAACCTTTACTGAATTAATCCTCACAACACCTTGGTAAGGCAGGGCAGTGCAATTATCTCCACTTTTCAGATGGGGAACTGAGACACAGAGCTACTAAAGAATATTGTGGCACACAATAGCTTAGTCTCCTGTGGGTTGTAATACTTTGGTCTAATTTCAGTTTGTGATAGGTTTCTTGGGGTGCAACCTAAATGGTGGGACTGCTGAGCCCTCTGTCCCACCAACCTGGGATCCCTCTCACACTGTGATGCTATTGCTTAGCCACAAACCTCTGTCAGGTACTGTACTTACACAAAAAGAAAAGGAGTACTTGTGGCACCTTAGAGACTAACCAATTTATTTGAGCATGAGCTTTCGTGAGCCACAGCTCACTTCATCAGATGTGTACCGTGGAAACTGCAGCAGACTTTATATACACACAGAGAATATGAAACAATACCTCCTCCCACCCCACTGTCCTGCTGGTAATAGCTTATCTAAAGTGATCAACAGGTGGGCCATTTCCAGCACAAATCCAGGTTTTCTCACCCTCCACCCCCCCACACAAATTCACTCTCCTGCTGGTGCTAGCCCATCCAAAGTGACAACTCTTTACATAATCAAGTCGGGCTATTTCCTGCATAGATCCAGGTTTTCTCACTTCCCCCCCACCCCCATACACACACAAACTCACTCTCCTGCTGGTAATAGCTCATCTAAACTGACCACTCTCCAAGTTTAAATCCAAGTTAAACCAGAATATCTGGGGGGGGGGGGGGTAGGAAAAAACAAGAGGAAACAGGCTACCTTGCATAATGACTTAGCCACTCCCAGTCTCTATTTAAGCCTAAATTAATAGTATCCAATTTGCAAATGAATTCCAATTCAGCAGTTTCTCGCTGGAGTCTGGATTTGAAGTTTTTTTGTTTTAAGATAGCGACCTTCATGTCTGTGATTGCGTGACCAGAGAGATTGAAGTGTTCTCCGACTGGTTTATGAATGTTATAATTCTTGACATCTGATTTGTGTCCATTTATTCTTTTACGTAGAGACTGTCCAGTTTGACCAATGTACATGGCAGAGGGGCATTGCTGGCACATGATGGCATATATCACATTGGTGGATGTGCAGGTGAACGAGCCTCTGATAGTGTGGCTGATGTTATTAGGCCCTGTGATGGTGTCCCCTGAATAGATATGTGGGCACAATTGGCAACGGGCTTTGTTGCAAGGATAAGTTCCTGGGTTAGTGGTTCTGTTGTGTGGTATGTGGTTGTTGGTGAGTATTTGCTTCAGGTTGCGGGGCTGTCTGTAGGCAAGGACTGGCCTGTCTCCCAAGACTTGTGAGAGTGTTGGGTCATCCTTTAGGATAGGTTGTAGATCCTTAATAATGCGTTGGAGGGGTTTTAGTTGGGGGCTGAAGGTGACCGCTAGTGGCATTCTGTTATTTTCTTTGTTAGGCCTGTCCTGTAGTAGGTAACTTCTGGGAACTCTTCTGGCTCTATCAATCTGTTTCTTTACTTCTGCAGGTGGGTATTGTAGTTGTAAGAAAGCTTGACAGAGATCTTGTAGGTGTTTGTCTCTGTCTGAGGGGTTGGAGCAAATGCGGTTGTATCGCAGAGCTTGGCTGTAGACGATGGATCGTGTGGTGTGGTCAGGGTGAAAGCTGGAGGCATGCAGGTAGGAATAGCGGTCAGTAGGTTTCCGGTATAGGGTGGTGTTTATGTGGCCATTGTTTATTAGCACTGTAGTGTCCAGGAAGTGGATCTCTTGTGTGGACTGGACCAGGCTGAGGTTGGTGGTGGGATGGAAATTGTTGAAATCATGGTGGAATTCCTCAAGGGCTTCTTTTCCATGGGTCCAGATGATGGGTCCAGAAGAGTTCCCAGAAGTTACCTACTACAGGACAGGCCTAACAAAGAAAATAACAGAATGCCACTAGCGGTCACCTTCAGCCCCCAACTAAAACCCCTCCAACGCATTATTAAGGATCTACAACCTATCCTAAAGGATGACCCAACACTCTCACAAGTCTTGGGAGACAGGCCAGTCCTTGCCTACAGACAGCCCCGCAACCTGAAGCAAATACTCACCAACAACCACATACCACACAACAGAACCACTAACCCAGGAACTTATCCTTGCAACAAAGCCCGTTGCCAATTGTGCCCACATATCTATTCAGGGGACACCATCACAGGGCCTAATAACATCAGCCACACTATCAGAGGCTCGTTCACCTGCACATCCACCAATGTGATATATGCCATCATGTGCCAGCAATGCCCCTCTGCCATGTACATTGGTCAAACTGGACAGTCTCTACGTAAAAGAATAAATGGACACAAATCAGATGTCAAGAATTATAACATTCATAAACCAGTCGGAGAACACTTCAATCTCTCTGGTCACGCAATCACAGACATGAAGGTCGCTATCTTAAAACAAAAAAACTTCAAATCCAGACTCCAGCGAGAAACTGCTGAATTGGAATTCATTTGCAAATTGGATACTATTAATTTAGGCTTAAATAGAGACTGGGAGTGGCTAAGTCATTATGCAAGGTAGCCTGTTTCCTCTTGTTTTTTCCTACCCCCCCCCCCCCCCCCCCAGATATTCTGGTTTAACTTGGATTTAAACTTGGAGAGTGGTCAGTTTAGATGAGCTATTACCAGCAGGAGAGTGAGTTTGTGTGTGTATGGGGGTGGGGGGGAAGTGAGAAAACCTGGATCTATGCAGGAAATAGCCCGACTTGATTATGTAAAGAGTTGTCACTTTGGATGGGCTAGCACCAGCAGGAGAGTGAATTTGTGTGGGGGGGTGGAGGGTGAGAAAACCTGGATTTGTGCTGGAAATGGCCCACCTGTTGATCACTTTAGATAAGCTATTACCAGCAGGACAGTGGGGTGGGAGGAGGTATTGTTTCATATTCTCTGTGTGTATATAAAGTCTGCTGCAGTTTCCACGGTACACATCTGATGAAGTGAGCTGTGGCTCACGAAAGCTCATGCTCAAATAAATTGGTTAGTCTCTAAGGTGCCACAAGTACTCCTTTTCTTTTTGCGAATACAGACTAACACGGCTGTTCCTCTGAAACCTGTACTTACACAGACATCTATAGACAGGGACACAGCCAACTGAGTTACATGAATGCTTCCCCAACCACTCATGAATCAACAAAAGAGAGGCTCCAGCCAATTCCCCCCAGCTCACCAGCCTTACACCCAAGAACTGTACCTTCTTGCACTAGTCAGAAGCCTGACCAGTGTAAGTTCATTAAGGTCACCATTTCTACAAAGTGGACGTGCAGCAGCCTTTGAAACCTAAGCAGATTTCCCAAGCACTTCAACCAAAACACACAGTTTTAGGTAAAATATAAAACAGATGTATTAACTACAGCAAGATAGATTTTAAGTGATTATAAGTAGTGAGCACAGAGATCAAAGTGGGTTACCTAAGAAATAAAACAAATTTGCAGTTTTAGTTCTATAAACTAAACAGGATTTGAATCAAGCGGTGTCTCACCCTGATAGATGGTATAAACAGGTCACAGATCTTCAATACACAGGCTGGGACTCTCCTCCAGCCCAGGATCACCTCCCCAGTTCAAAATCTTTGCCTTCCAAACATGTTTCCAGGTGTTGAGTTGTGGGGGGAGTGAGGCCAAGGGATGATGTCACTTCCCCTCTTTTATGGTTTCTTCCAGCTTGCTAGAAAGATCTTTGCTTGTGACATGGGGGGTCCGCCCCCATTGGTCAAGCCTTCTCATCTGAGAAGTTTCCATTGTATACAGTTTCTGGGATAGTGGATTCTCTTTAATGGGCCATCAGCACATCTGGCTGCTCCACTGTTGGACCTGAAAGGCTGGTTGCGAGTGTTCCCAACCTCACAACTTATTTCAGTAACACACACATAGCAAAACTTCATAATTTTACATACAATGATAGCACTTACAATCCAACAGGATATTAATGTTCTACAGATCAAGACTTTTAAAATGATACCTGACAAGGCATACTTTGTACAACACATATCATAATTGTATGACAGTGGTGAATATGGGGGGTTCCAGGGTGTTGCTTTGAGGCACAGAGTGCCACACAGTTGTTGGGTTTAGTGTATGGGTGTTGGGTGGTGTTGGTACCCTGTGAAATAAAGGAGGTCAGACTAGATGATGTGGTGATCCCTTTTGGCCTTAAACTCTATGACTTGCCCAAGGAGTCAACAGCAGAGAATTATACCGGGGTCTCCTGAGTTCCAACCTAGCACCCTAAGCAAGCTGGGAACATTTAATCTCCACTCCTGGAACCTGGTACTGGGGGCTGTATGGGATGGGGAACTGCTAAAGCCCAGTGTCCCTAACTGGGTTCCTCATAGTTCCAACGATGCAGGACTGAGTAGTCCCCACTTTGCCTGCCCCTCTCCCCTGCTATTACCACACCCTGTTTGTAGTGGATGTGGCTGAACATTTTTAAATGAAAACAGTAAAAGGTCACTTTGTCATAACTACCTCAAGGCTTTCAGGGATCAGTGTTATGGCTACAGCACTGGGAACACCTGAGAAAGAGAGAGAGCATCTTGCAGTGACTATTCTTAGGGTGAAAAGCACAGAAGAACAGACTCCTAAATGACAATAAAAACAAACTCATATGATATAAATTATGGCCTTTCAACAAAGGAAGATCTCATGGTACCATAACGCCCCTTGGGGTTTAGAGACAAAGACCCCTTTCAAACCTTGTCCTGAGGAAGTGCTGGCTGTTCCAAGGGAGAGTGACAGGATGTGTGTGTCTGGAGCTCCAGACAAGAGGGCCTACAGTGAACAGACTCGCACGTACTGAAGCAGCCAAGAACCAGCCCAAAATCTGGGAGGGACAGAGTGGCTGTCCAGGGACACCCTGGGACATGAATCAGGAGGAGCACTGTGCCAGGGAGAAATTATCCAAAAAGGACAAACTAGAGCTGGACCCAGTATCACTGTCGCCCAGAGCTGTATGGGGCCATGAGTACTGGGGCTTGTAACCTTGGATTGGGAATAAGGAGTAGGTAGGTATCCCTCTGTAAATAAATATTTCCCTTTACTACGTTCATTGTACTAATCCAGTGTGTGGGTCTGTGTGTGTGTGTTTATGTGTTTACTCTGGGAGGTCTGGAACAGGTGCCCTGGGTGGAAGGGAGTTTCCCTGCTGCATTTCTGCATGCACCTTTTCTTGGCTGGAGCTGGCTGCAGAGTGAACTCCAGATTGGGCTATGATGGTGCTATAGTCACAGTACTTTTTAAATTATCAATAAAAAACATTCAGGAACCACTGTGAATACAGACATTAAAATAAGAATTTATTTTTTACGTGTTTTAAAAAAATCCTCATGAGCTCATTCTTCAAAAATTTGTGTTCAGATCAATCCAGATATTACTACTCCCATAAATACAGAGCTGGCTAAAAATTGTGTCAGATGCAGACTAAGGAGAGGCTGAAAAAACAGTAAGGACAAGTGATTGATGGAAGAGAACAGATACTGTTTATTTTAGTGAAATTACATTCAGGTTCAGACTTGTGACTTCATCAGTCAATCTGCGTTGCTGTGAATTTTTGAAAACATATTTGAACACACTAAAATTCTGCCCTGAACAAAATATTATAAATAATAATTGTTATTAAAGAGAACTTTCCATCTCTTCTTATTCAAAATAATTTTAAAAAACCACTGCTAGGCTAAGCATGCGACTACAAGCCAAATTCTGATCTCAGTCCAGTGTAAATTTGGAGTAAATGACTTCAGGGGAAATACTACAGACCTACTTTGTTGTAACTGATATCAGAACCTGGCTTATGGTTTAAACTCTTTGACAATGGTCTCTTTCCAGTAGATTGGCAGTTCCTGTAATCACAGAATCCAGCCATGCCTGGCAACCCTACCTTGGCTGATTTTTCCCCTTATATGTTCAGCCCATTATAAAAAGTTACTATATGCAAACAGACAATCTAGTTAATGCTTAGTCTAGTAGCCGAAGGAAGAATTTCCCATGTGTATTTTACTTTTAAAAACATCTGTCTGCCCTTGAATTAGTTTGTTCTTTGAACAGCAATCACTCTCTTATCTGGAGAATCTCTGACACACCCTTCATTTCTAACAGTGCATCCTGAATCCAGCAGAGATTTCTTAATGTATAGAATAGATGCTAATTTGTTTTTACCCATTTATTACATCTGGAGCATTCCTCAAGAGCCCGTGGACATTTCCCGTTTTGCTGAGTCAAAGTAATAGCAGGGAGTTGCAAAAGCAATGCAAGTAATCTGAGCTGTTCTGAGGCAAGAGTGAAGGCCTGTCAGCGGTAAGCAAGAGCTTCCTCCCTCCTTGTTCAAGTGTGAATTTTGACCTCTCTGCTGTTGCCAGCTCCTTTTGGGGGCAGGGTGAAGGTGGAAAGAGTGAGAGGTGACTTAAGTACATAAGAATGGCCATACGGGACAGACCATTGGTCTGTCTAGCCCAGAATCCTGTCTTCTGACAATGGTCGGAGCCAGATGCTTCAGAGGGAATGAAAAGAACAGGGCTATTATCGAGTCAGTCATCCCCTATCATCCAGTCCTAGCTTTTGGCAGTCAGAGATTTAAGGACACGCGAAGCATAGGGTTGACTCCCTGAACATCTTGGCTCATAGCTATTAATCTGTCCTCAATGATCTTATCTAATTATTTTTTGAACCCAGTTATACTTTTGGCCTTCACAACAACCCCTGGAAATGGGTTCCACAGGTTGACTGTGCATTGTGTGAAGAAGTATTTCCTTGTTTTTGTTTTAAGCCTGCTGCCTATTCATTCCAGTGGCTGACTTCTGGTTCGTGTGTTATGTGAAGGGATAAATAACACTTCCTTATTCACTTTCTCCCACCATTTGTGGTTTTATAGACTTCTACCATATCCATCCTTAGTCGTCTCTTTTCTAAGACACATAGTCCCATCTTTTTAATTTCTCCTCATATGGAAGCTGTTTCATACCCCTAATCATTTTTGTTGCCCACCTCTGTACTTTTTTCAATTCTAAAAAATCTTTTTTGAGATTGGGCAATCAGAACTGCATGCAGTATTCAAGGTGTGGGCCTACCATGGATTTATAAAGTGGCATTATGATATTTTCTGTCTTATTATCTATCTCTTTCCTAATGGTTCCTAACATTCTGTTAGCCTTTTTGACTGCCACTGCACATTGAGCAGAGAAATATCAATAATGACTCTAAGACCTCTATTTGGTGGTTGGTGGTGGTGATAGCTAATTTAGAACCCATTGTTTTGCATGTGTAGTTGGGATTATGTTTTCCAATGTGCATTACTTTGAAATTATCAGCATTGAATTTCATCTGCCATTTTGATGCCCAGTCACCCAGTTTTGGGAAATACCTTTGTAACTCTTTGTAATCAGCCTTGGACTTAACTTTCATGACTAATTTTGTATCGTCTGCACACTTTGCCACCTCACTCTTTACCCCTTTTTCTACATAATTTATGAATGTGTTGAACAGCACTGGTCCCAGTATAGATCCTTGGGGACCCCTGCAATTTACCTCTCTCCATTTTGAAAACTAACCATTTATTCCTACCATTTGTTTCCTATCTTTACTGATCCATGAGAGGACCTTCCTTCTTATCCCATGACTGCGTACTTAAGGTGCCACAAGTACTCCTTTTCTACTTTCCTTTAGAGCCTTTGGTGTGGGATCTTGTGTGACTGTAGTAATGTAATACACATGATCGATATAAAGAGATTAAGAAATAGTTTATCATTGCAATATATTTACTGTTGAATTCAATTGTGAAAAATTGCTTGGTTTCATTTTCTGTTATATTTGTGTGAAATCTACATATTTTCTTCATTTTCCTAGAATTTAATTTTTTTTACCAGTTTTTAAAAATGCCATTAAAAAAATAACTACATAGTATAGAACAAACTTTACATTATATGACTTCTAGAATTGGTATCTGGGTAAACAAATGAAAACTACCACAAAATCCCAACAATGCTAATGAACTCTAAAGAAACTAGGATAAGCTTGCATAGGCAGAGTCTAGTACCAACCACAGCAAGGGCAAGGTTAGGAATGGATGTGGTGGGGATTCTCTTATTCAAGGTAAAATTGGCACCTAATGGGAACAAGGAACCATTTTAAATACTCAAGAAATTGCTGTCAAGACTGACAGACTTAAACTTTTGCCTAGGGTGGGATTTTCAAAAGTGCTTAGCGTTGGCCTAACTCTGTTGAAAGGAGTTTTCCTGCTGGCTTCAGCGGGAACTGAATGCTTTTGAAAATCCCACCCTAAAATCACCATTGTTTATACTATCCCTCATGCCTAGACTAAAGATTCCAAGATGGATAATATTCAAGTTACTTTGTTGGGATACCCTACAGTAATAATCAGAACACAATGAAGGTGTTTTTAGGACTGGTCTACACAAGCTTTTCAGACATTGTCTCATCTATAGATGGTTTTAATTTAGTTACAAATAAAACCCTGTGTGTGGGGCCAACCAGGTTGAAATTCTAGCTTAGAACATGGTTTTTGAACTCTGACAGAAGAAGTTTTATCTGGAACTGAGTTTAAACTATGGTGCTCATGAGACATATCATCTCTTCTCTCTACCTCTCTGGGCCAGTTTCAGCCTGACAGTGACACTCAAACGAGAATGTGTGTAGTGGAGGGACGAGGCCCAAGGAACCGTCCACAGACCATGTAAGGGCCAGGCAAATATGCAGCCTGTGGATTGAGTGGACTGCTCCCTCCCAAGTTTCCTGGGGCATCTGGTTCTCCAACAGAAGAGAGGGGAGGCAGACAATAGGAGAAGGTATACCTCCATCCACTCTATGCACTGGCCTGCAAAACTGTCCAACTACATGGAGTGGAGGGGTAGTAATCTGGACCCCATTAAGTGTTGTAGCAGTGGGCACACTGCATCTTAGTACCTGGGAATTCCAAAAGGCATTTTGCCTTCCTGAAGCAGAATGCTGCCAGATGCAGCTCCACCTCACCTAGAGAAGAACAGCTCCTCACTTCATCCAGCCCAGGACTGTGCGTACCAGATCCAATCAAGTCATGCTTGTGACTTGTCAGCAGACTGATACCGAAGGGATAAGAAGTCTTTTCTCTGAAACAACAGGAGGGAAGTATATTTCATTATCTGCCTGCATTTAAGAATGGCAAAAAGCAGAGGAATAATATGACATGAGCACCTATGCAAACCATCCCTGGTGGGTCTAATTTTCTAATCTTCACAGCATCCCTTTATACAGGCTCAGACCTAAAAAACCCAGCCCAGCAGTAGGCCACAATGGTTCTTCAAGTAGCCACTGGCGTAAAAGCATGCACTGTACATTTAAGTAGAATCTTACCAAAATTTGCATTAATATAAAGCTTCCATTTTCACTCATTAAAAAAATGCACATACATTTTGATTCTGGCAGTGTGAAATTTTTTGCACACCTGTGTCCACAAGTTTCACATTCAATCTCTCTCCCTAGCTGCTTCTTTCTTATCTTCTATAACACAAGGCAGTCAGAGAGCTTTTGCCAGAAGAATAAAAGAAGAAATGTATTTTTCTTAAAGGAAGAGCCCAAAAGTAAAAACACAAACACCTCCTTTTCTCCTCCCCACCATTGAAAGAAACAGTAAAACTTTAATTATATGTTTTAGTAGTATAGGTCAGTATGTAGGTGAAAGTACATAGACCTGCTAGTACTGTAGAGTCAAACTATGAGCACAGTTAAGTACTAATTTCAACCTTAAGAAAAATGAGTGGTATAATTCTGATAGTTTTGCCATAAGGAGTGGAGGGTATGAAAAAACGGTAAAGATAGATTTCAATTTCTCCTTGAGCAAACTTCAGAAATTCTGTCTGATTTGAATCTGTGACTGACTCATACAAGGCAAAGCTGCAGCTCCTGTCCATATTGATATCATGAGTTTTGTATTCTAGTATGCGCAGGTCCAAGAAGGGAGAAAACTCCCTTCTTGAAAGTATCTGATTCATGAAGAAGAGCTCAGTGTAATCTCAAAAGCTTGTCTCTTTCACAACAGAAGTTGGTCCGGTAGAAGATGTTTCCTCACCCACTTTGTTTCATTGGACAGAGGTAATTCAGGCCAAATTCTCACCTCAGGTTTTTTGCATAGCTTCGAAAAATCCACTCATGCTATTCTACATGTGTGCAAATATCTAAAACCTTAGTGCCTTTTTGGCTTACATATTAAAGCTCTGAGAATTAGGGGTGAAACCAAATAAGTTGAATAGTATCAAGTTTAATGATTAATCACTGCTTAAAGTAACAAACTGACTGTTACTTGTTTATCTAATTCACACCATCTGCCTTTCTATTCTAATGTTACAGCATACTGCTTTAGTAAATAAATTAATTCCACAATCATGAGAAAACATACATGGAATTTGCTTTACTTCAAGACAGAATGTAACTTGGTAGGTGACCCAAATGAGTGAGCAGCAGAACTATGGGGAACTTCAGCAAAATTACTGGAAAGCTACCATATTCAGTGCAACAGTAATTAGGCAAGAGCTGGCAGGAGGTAATGGTTCTGCACTTTTAAATAAAACTTGATATTGATTAAAATGCCTTGGCTAGTGATTAACTTTCTTTGCCTAATATTCATTATTGTTCCAACAGCCTTGACATGAGAACTGGCAGAACTTTGAAAAAGCTCCCATAGAAACAGTGGAGAGTCCTAAAGCTAACTGCCACTTTTTGCACCTAAATCCCAGAATCTGGCTCCATTGGGGTACACAAATCCCTGCTCAACTGCCACCGAATCCTGTACACTCTTGGTGCCTAAGTTTGTGCAGTAAGAGTTGCTTAGGTGCCTATGTTTCTGCCTCTGGGCATGTGTGTTGCTGTCTTTTTCTAGGCATCTAGATGCCTGAGCCCCAGTGCGATACATGCACCTGGGGAAGACAGGCATTCCTTTAACTCACCTATGGGGCCTAGTCTGTTAGGTATGCTCTGAGATCAGGTTTACAAGCACCTCCCTCGTAACTTTTACCCAAGTTCTTAGGACACTTAGCTGGGATGTGGGAGAACCCCCGCTTCCCATTCAAGTCCTCCCTCAGTTTGAGGGGGAGGAGGAGTTTGAAAAGCGATCTGCATTCTCAGGAAAGTACATTAGCCACTGAACTATGGGATATTCTAATACGGGCCTTCCTCAGTCTTTTAGTTATTGCAGCCTTCAGATTTTGCAGTTCTGTCCAATATTCTCTTAACAGCTAGCAGGAGATGCTGTCATTATTTTGGGGATCTTGATACTCTAATCTAAAAAAAAAAAAGCTCACGTAGATGCACGAGGATGAGCCCTGGTCTACGCTATGAGTTTAGGTCAAATTTAGTAGCGGTGGATCAATTTAACCCTGCACCCATCCACACAACGAAGCCATTTACTTTGACTTAAAGGGCTCTTAAAATCTATTTCTGTACTCCTCCCCCAACGAGAGGATTAGCGCTGAAATCGACCTTGCCGGGTCAAATTTGGGGTTGTGTGGTTGCAATTTGACGATATTGGCCTCTGGGAGCTATCCCACAGTGCTCCATTGTGACTGCTCTGGACAGCGCTCTCAACTCAGATGCACTGGCCAGGTAGACAGGAAAAGGCCCGCAAACTTTTGAATCTCATTTCCTGTTTGGCCAGCGTGGCAAGCTGCTGGTGAGTGCAGATCTCATCAGCAGAGGTGACCACGATGGAGTCCCAGAATTGCAAAAGAGCTCCAGCATGGACCGAATGGGAGGTACGGGATCTGATCGCTGTATGGGGAGACAAAAAGACAAAATACCCAAACATTTGAAAAAATCTCCAAGGGCATGAAGGACAGAGGCTATAACAGAGACCCGCAGCAGTGCCGTGTGAAACTTAAGGAGCTCAGGCAAGCCTACCAAAAAACCAGAGAGGCAAACAGTCACTCGGAGTCAAAGCCCCAGACATGCTGCTTCTATGATGAGCTGCATGCCATTCTAGGGGGTGCAGCCACCACTACCCCACCTCATGCTTTGACTCCATCAATGGATTATGATGCAACAGGGATGCGCATTTTGGGGACGAGGAAGGTGAGGAGGAGGAGGTTGAAGATAGCGCACAGCAAGCAAGCAGAGAAACTGTTTTCCCCGAGAGCCAGGAACTGTTTCTCACCCTGGACCTGGAGCCAGTACCCCCTGAACCCACTTGAGGGCTCCCGGACCTGCCAGGTGGAGAAGGAACCTCTGGTGAGTGTACCTTTGTAAATATAATACATGGTTTAAAAGCAAGTGTGTTTAATGATTAATTTGCGGCCAGTACAGCTACTGGAAAAGTCTGTTAATGTGTCTGGGGATGGAGCAGAAATCCGCCAGGGACATCTCCATAAAGCTCTCCTGGATGTACTCCCAAAGCCTTTGCAAAAGGTTTCTGAGGAGGGCAGCCTTATTCCATCCTCCATGGTAGGAGACTTTACCACGCCAGGCCAGTAGCACGTAGTCTGGAGTCATTGCATAACAAAGCATGGCAGCATATGGTCCTGGTGTTTGCTGGCATTCAAGCAACATCCATTCTTTATCTCTCTGTGTTATTCTCAGGAGAGTGATATCATTTATGGTCACCTGGTTGAAATAGGGTAATTTTATTAAGGGGACATTCAGAGGTGCCCGTTCCTACTGGGCTGTTTGCCTGTGGCTGAACAGAAATCTTCCCCGCTGTTTGCCACATGGTGAGGGGAAGGGTGAAGGTGATCATTCCAGAGAATTGGGTGTGTGTGTGGGGGTTTAGTTGGGTTTGTGCTGCAGGTTAACCTGAAAACCGCAGCCCCTCCTTTTAATTGCCAACCCATTTTAAATGGCCAACCCAACGGGTGCTTGGTATGGGAAATGAGGGCGCGGCTGTTTGAAACCATTCCCACATGTTATGAAGGTTAAAGAAGCCAAAAGACTGTGGCTTACCATGGCTGCCTGCAAGCCAAATTCTGTTGCCCGCAGGCCCTGCATGTGTGATCTCTCACACCAAACCGGCAGACCTTCAATATAAGAGGCAAAATGTGACCTTGTACCAAATGCACATGTGCTATGTAATGTTAACAGCAAGGTTCACCCTGAAAGAGTCTACCCATTGTTCTCTAAAATGTGTCTTTTTAACTACTACTCTCCCTTTTTTTTTCCTCCCACAGCTGCAAATGTTTCAACGCTCACACTATCATCTCCTTCCCAGAGGCTAGCGAAGATTAGAAGGTGAAAAAAATGCACCAGCGATGAAATGTTTTCTGAGCTCATGCAGTCCTCCCACACTGAAAGAACCCAGCAGAATGGATGGAGGCAGACAATGGTAGAGTCCAGGAAAGCACAATATGAATGCGAGCACAGGTGGTGGGTTGAAGATAATAAGAGGCAGGTTGAAGATGATAAGTGGCGTCAGCTTGCTGACAGAAGGCAGGATGCAATGCTGAGGCTACTGGAGGATCAACCTGATATGCTCCGGCATATGCTTGAGGTGCAGGAAAGGCAGCATGAGCACACACTGCTGCTACAGCCCCTGTGTAACCAACCGCCCTCCTCCCCAAGTTCCATAGCCTCCTCACCCAGATGCCCAAGAACGCAGTGGGGGGGCCTCCGGGCACCCAATCACTCCACCCCAGAGCAACAGAAAGCTGGCATTCAATAAGTTTTAAAGTGCAAGTGTGGTCTTGTCCTTCCCTCCTCCTCCACCCCTCCCAGGTTACCTTGGTAGTCATCCCCCTATTTGTGTGATGAATGAATAAAGAATGCATGAATGTGAAGCAACAATGACTTTATTGCCTCTGCAAGCGGTGATCGAAGGGAGGAGGGGAGGGTGGTTAGCTTACAGGGAAGTAGAGTGAACCAACGGGTGGGGGTTTTCATCAAGGAGAAACAAACAGAACTTTCACACCGTAGCCTGGCCAGTCATGAAACTGGTTTTCAAAGCTTCTCTGATGCGTACCATGCCCTCCTGTACTCTTCTAACCGCCCTGGTGTGTGGCTGCGTGTAATCAGCGGCCAGGTGATTTGCCTCAACCTCCCACCACGCCATAAACGTCTCCCCTTACTCTCACAGATATTGTGGACCACACAGCAAGCAGTAATAACAGTGGGAATACTGGTTTCGCTGAGGTCTAACCGAGTCAGTAAACTACGCCAGTGCGCTTTTAAATGTCCAAATGCACATCCTACCACCATTCTGCACTTGCTCAGCCTATAGTTGAACAGTTCCTGACTACAGTCCAGGGTTCCTATGTATGGCTTCATGAGCCATGGCATTAAGGGGTAGGCTGGGTCCCCAAGGATAACTATAGGCATTTCAACATCCCCAAAGGTTATTTTCTGGTCTTGGAGGACAGTCCCTGGCTCAGCTGTTGAAAGAGACCAGAGTTCCTGAAGATGCGAGAGTCATGTACCTTTCCCAGCCATCCCACACTGATGTTGGTGAAATGTCCCTTGTGATGCACCAGTGCTTGCAGCACCACTGAAAAGTTTCCCTTTCGGTTTATGTACTCGCTGCCTTGGTGCTCTGGTGCCAAGATAGGGATATGGGTTCTGTCTATCGCCCCACCACAGTTAGGGAATCCCATTGCAGCAAAGCCATCCACTATGACATGCACATTTCCCAGAGTCACTACCCTTGGTAGCTCAGTGATTGCATTGCTACTTGGATCACAGCAGCCCCCACAATAGATTTGCCCACTCCAAATTGATTACCGACTGACTGGTAGCTGTCTAGCCTTGCAACCTTCCACAGGGCTATCACCACTCGCTTGTGAACTGTGAGGGCTGCTCTCATCTTGGTATTCTGGCGCTTCAGAGCAGGGGAAAGCAAGTCACAACTTTCCATGAAAGTGCCCTTACTTATGCGAAAGTTTTGCAGCCATTGGGAATCGTCCAAGACCCGCAACACTATGCGGTCCCACCAGTCTGTGCTTGTTTCCTGGGCTCAGAATCAGCGTTCCATGGCATGAACCTGCCCCATTACCACCATGATGTCTCTTCTTTGAGAGAAGTCTGTGTCACTCTCCTCACCGCGCTGCCGTCACCTGCTTGCCCGCTTTTGCAGGTTTTGGTTCTGCAGATACTGCTGGATAATGTGTGTGGTGTTTAGAATGGTCATAACTGCCGTGGTGATCTGAGCGGGCTCCATGCTTTGGCGTCTGCAGGAGAGCAGAAGCGGCAGGTGGATGATGATGCTGATAGCAATATGGCGCCAGCACGAAACGATCGTTGGCCATTGCTTTCACAGAGGAAGGGGTCAGCTGGCAGCAGACAGTGCAGTATGACTGCTATCATTGTCTCCTGGGTGCTCGCGGTGCTGCTGGCTGCGAGAGCAGCCTGAGGCAGAATGGCCCCCTCAGGGATTGAACTCACAACCCTGGGTTTAGCAGGCCAATGCTCAAACTACTGAACTATCCCTCTGCCAATATTTCAGGGAGGACTGAATCTCCATTAGACAAAACTTAAAAAAGAGAAAGACCTGAGTCACTCCTGTTTATGTCCAGGCTCCCCTGACAGACCTCACTGAGATCTGCCAGGAGCATGCATGTCTGCCCAGCCACCGCGACCGACCTCACCGAGGCCAGTCAAGAGCACCCAGGAGATGACGAGGACGGCTACCAGTCGTAATGCACCATCTGCTGCCACAAGGCAATGAGCTCCTGCTGTGTAGCAATGCAGTCCCGCATCTGCCAGCACCCAGGAAACATACGGTGACGATGAACTGAGTGGGCTCCATGCTTGCCATGCTTGGTATGGCGTCTGCATGGGTAACCCAGGAAAAAAGGCGCAAAACAATTGTCTGCCGTTGCTTTCACGGGGGGGGGGGGACCTGACGACATGTACTCAGACCCACCTGCGACAATGTTTTTGCCCCATTAGGCATTGGGATTTCAACCCAGAATTCCAGTGGGAGGCGGAGACTTCAGGAACTGTGGGATAGCTACCCACAGTGCAGTGCACTGAAAATCAGTGCTAGCATCGGTACTGTGGACGCACTTCGCTGACTTAACGGTCTTAATGGTCTTAAGTGGGGGGGGGGGACACAATCGACTGTATAAAATTGATTTCTAAAAAATCGACTTCTATAAATTCGACCTAATTTTGTAGTGTAGACATAGCCTTAGTTTTAGAAATGTCTAATACTCAGTAATGCTGATGATATAACTCCCTGCACTGCTGTCTTATCAAGCTTTGTGATCTGAGGAAATAATTTAAAATAGATAGCAGGCATGTCAGTCAGAGCTCAGAAAGTCTTCTCTTCTCTTCTGTGTACCCCCGGTTTAGCAACGTTTTGGCATCTCTTCTTTGTACCCCCAGTTAAGGGACATTTTGACGTTTCTGATGGAGACAAGGAGCTTAATTCTGCCTTCAGTTACATTAGTATTAATCCAGATAATTGTACTGGAGTCAGTAGAGTTAATCTAGCTTTAAGAAGGTTTTAAAAAGGCTTAAGTGGGAGCTGAATTTGGCCCAAGGTCCGCAGAGTGAGGATCCTTAAAAATGTGGGGCTGTTTGTGAAACCAATAAAATAAAAAATAAAGTTCTGGATTTGAGAGGAACAGTGTTGTTGTGGGCCTAAGGGCTTGTCTATATGAGAAGGTAGCGTGCAGCAAACTGGGTATATGCCTAGAGCACTCCAGTGTGCTGCCCACTAACTAACTGTCTATGTGGTCCCTGCTGCCGCATAGTCCACGTGAAGCTTTCACTGTGCAGCAGTAGGGTCTACATGGACAGCTAGTGGGGCAGCCCACTGACGCGCTCTAGATTTACACCCCAGCTTGCCACGCATGAACTCATAGTATAGACTTGCCCTGAGACTCTGAGGCCTTGTCTACACGACAGTTCTTTCCCCTAAAATTTCTAACTATTGTTAACATACACTGGTGTAGCTTCACCAGTGCTAGTGTAGACAATACTCTGGTGGCCACTGATGTTTTTACCATCATGTAATCTAGACCTGAGTCTTGTCTACGCTTAAAAAGGTTTAGTGGTATAGCTATACATGTGGAGGTATACCAGCAAACCCACCAAGCAGAGAACCAACTCATACTGGCAAATGAGTTCTTTTGCCAGTATAGCCTAAACCCAGTTCCCCAAAAGGAGTAAGCAATACCGGCAAAAGGACTATATGGCTGGTATAACTATCTACACTAAGGCTTTTGCCAGCATAACTATGCCGGTTACCGGTGTGATTTTTTTTTTCCACACTCCTAACTGCCAGAGCTATGTCAGTAAAACTTTTTAGTGCTCTGAGCAAATTGAGATGGCACAGCAATAAAAACACTGAGAGTGCCAACAACTTGTTTTTCACTGGCATGCCCAGAGTTGTTATCACTGGCACAGCTGCATCAGTGTTAGCATTGGGGGGGGGACGGGGACATTTCAGGGTAAAAAGACTAGTGTAGACTAGACATGGTTAGAAACTGCCAAATGTTTTTCACAGGAAATTTCAAAAATGTTTTTCCAAAGCCTCCCATAAAATTACAGTATTCTGGATTTTCAATGAAAAACCAAAATCAAAATCTAGAAAATATTCAGTTTTAAAAAACGAAGTGAGCTGTAGCTCACGAAAGCTTATGCTCAAATAAATTGGTTAGTCTTTAAGGTGCCACAAGTACTCCTTTTCTTTTTGCGAATACAGACTAACACGGCTGTTACTCTGAAATCTGAAAAATCAATTTTTTTCCTGCCTTTCATTGAGAAACAGGAAAAATCTGAGTGAAACAAAAATGTGCTGTGAAAATTTTCATTAAAAAACGAAGTCTAGTTTCTGTAAACAAAAAAACAAACAAAAAGTTTTGATAGAAATTTTTCAATCAGCTCTAGTGTATACATGGCCTGATAGCTTGAAGAGACTTTTCTCTTTACGGTGATCTTCATTTGTCAGCTTGCACTACAGTGGCAATTGGAACAGTTCAGCATCAACAAAATAAATGTATATAGAATCCTCCATAAGAAAGTTGCAGGAAAGAGTGCAATTAACTACTACACTATTATTATTTAAAACAGCATAGATAGGCCTAAATCTGCTGCCACATACATCTGTGTAAACCAGCCATAACTCCATTGACGTTGATGTAGGCACATTGGTGTGAGAAGAGAATCAGATCCATAATTCTTCAGTCTGATTTTAAATCTCAAGAGGACTAGGCATTCCCAATAGCAACAGGAAATGAATTCTATAATGAGGCTAAAATCGTTACTGTAAATGCCAAAAAAAAAAAAAAAAAAAAAAAAAAAGCCCAAAGAAGGTATGCTGTGTTGAGGATCCCTTTATTAATTAATTTATTTTTAATGTTATTACTTCTTCCAGCTAAACTGTTAAGAAGAGCACAAGTATTCCCTGTGCCACTCCAAATAAATTTAGAACTGTCCTCAGCTCCCATAAAGTCAGCATGTGCAATCCTGAGGGAGGTGGAAATTCCCATAAAAGGATCATTCTAAATCCCCAGGATAAGTTTATTTGGCATGCTATTCAAGCAAAAGAAGCATTTCAATTGTTTTCCTTGACCTTTTAACCCACTCTTCTATCTAAACTGAGGTCAAAGGACAAGAATTAGCTTCTATTTTAACATCCCCTCCCCCTCCCTTCCACAACATTTTCTACTTCAAGCCCAGAACATACCAAACAGAAAAAGGAAAGAGTTTAACTGATGCAGTGAGAAACAGATGTCTGTACAGCGTACAATGAGAGGGCTGGGGGAGGGGAGAAAGAGGAAGTGGGAGAAAGGTGCCTTAAAGCTAGTATAATGACAGGTTTCAGAGTAGCAGCCGTGTTAGTCTGTATCTGCAAAAAGAAAAGGAGTACTTGTATTTTATATTATATTACTTATATTACTTGTATCACAAGTAAGTTGTAGCTCACGAAAACTTATGCTCAAATAAATTTGTTAGTCAATAAGGTGCCACAAGTCCTCCTTTTCTTAAACCTAGTATTTACTTAATTGATCATTAAGCCTGGAATAGAAAAGAAAAATCGAAGAAAATGTTCTTGTTGGCAAAGAAAGTAACAGGGATTAGAGTACTTTATGTAGTGATATTGATATAAAAGTATTTTTCTCTGCTATTTTCAAAAGGTCAAATCCTGCAATACACAGGGTGATTGTGTCTGTCTCTGTGCTGCTATATAAGAGGCGGGGGTGGGAAAGAGTGCAAGGGAGATTTCTCCAATCTTGCATTACTATATAGGGCCCAGACACAATCCCAGGCCTTGTTTACATTTTGAATTTGGCCCAGTTTCAGCCATCAACCTAGCTGCAAACCTGTAGTGAAGACAAGGAAAATCTACTTGAAACTGGGGTAAGCCCCACTAATACAAATCACAGCTTTCCTTCTCTACAGTAGGCTGATGGCTGAAATCAGGGCTAATTGCATGTACAGACAAGGCCGAAGTCTTTGCGTCTGACTGGGATGTAACCCCATGCATGTAACCCTGATCAGAGCTTAATCGATATGGTGGATAAAACGGAAGTGGAAGCCGCAGCAGCCTGGGGCCCATGTTGCCAACATTAAGCTGAGCTAGTGGGACATTTATGAAAATTTCCCAGCTGTAGACAGGACCAGAGCGTGCAAGGATTGCTCCAGGCCTGTGCTGATTACAGTGCAAGCTTTCCCAAAGGAGCCGGGAGAGAGTCAGGGCTACAGTACCAAAGTGGTGGTCACTCCTTCCCATGCTTTCCCAGAGTTCTTCAAGGCATTGTAAACATTACAGAAGGGTACAGAGTGCTTCTGACAGGTCCCATTGGGGAAGTGCATGTACTGATTCCCAATTCTAGAGGTTCTGCCTTAACTTCCCATTCACTTCAGTGCGAGCGTTGACTAGGTAAGGACTTCAGGAGCTGGCCCTGCATTTGGCTCTGCGGACTTGTCATGTGCTAAGGTCACAACAACAAGGGCACTTAAATGCACATTTGTAAGGACAAGGTGGGTGAGGTAACAGCGTTGATGGGGACCCACAAGGCTAGAGCTACACAGCATACAATATTTGTAAGAACATCAGTCAGAACTACTCAGCCCTGAACGTGTTGTTTTTTTTAAAGCAAGATTCTCTCTGCCTCTGAAGCAGCATTCCCCAAAGGCCAGCTACTGTAAATCTCAGACATATGAGGTGCCCTGCTGCAAAAGTGCATTGCTAAGACTCTGAATTTGCTGGTTCCTTGCTTGCAGTTTTAATTGCAGGTCTTCTTAGGTTAGACATGTATCACCAGGAGGATCACATTAAAGAGAGCAGAGGATTAAATCCTCCTCCAGTCAAGAAAGATATTTGCTTGCAAGCAGCAGAGAGTGCCCGGCTTTTCGAGAGTTGCTGGTAATTCCTCCCCTGCTCTGGGAGCTGACGTTGACCTCTTAACAAAGAACAGGTTCAATCTGCTTCCCCTCCTCCACCCCAGGAGACTGATGAGGGTCACATGACCTTTCTAGACAGCACAGAATTTGGATGGTAATATGTGATGGTGGGGGAGGGGAGTAGGCAGCTCACACACTGCCCTGCTGTACTGAAAGCTTAGTGGGGGAAGGGACCAGACCCAGCTTCATTCCACAGATTCATTAAGATGCAAATGCCAAATATGTTTACCAGACTGTATAAATTTACAGTTTCCTTTTCAGCTCGCTCAGGCAGACAATGTTAAAACACATTAGGTTTTCTGACTGCAAATCAAACAGGGGCTATCTCTGCTGAGGCCTAATTAAGGGATTATAGACAAACGTTGGGAGGGAAAAAAGATTTAAAAGGAGAAAAAAAGAGAGAGAGAGAGAGAGAGAGAGATCTCCACTCCTAAGAATCCTTCCTGGAATACAGATTATTTGAAAAATAAAAAAAGATGTGGAGAAATAACCAATGTTTAAGGGTTTTTAAAATAAACCTGGATTTATTCACCACCTAATATTTATCCATGGATAATAAGATAGAAGATAGAAGATAGATAAGATAGAACTATTTCCCCCCCTCTCCCCCAGAAGTGTATTCACCCTGCACTACTGTTAAGGTGTCATCACTACTATAAATGTTTATGAGCCCCGGTTTCAGGGTGCCATGACGTGATCATGAAAACTCACTCTGAAGTACAAATTTACATCTAAAGTAGCAGCTTGGAGGTATCCAGGCAGCCCCTTTCACTCACAACCCCAAATAGGTTTCAGAGTAACAGCCGTGTTAGTCTGTATTCGCAAAAAGAAAAGGAGTACTTGTGGCACCTTAGAGACTAACCAATTTATTTGAGCATGAGCTTTCGTGAGCTACATCGGATGCACTTCATCCGATGAAGTGAGCTGTAGCTCACGAAAGCTCATGCTCAAATAAATTGGTTAGTCTCTAAGGTGCCACAAGTACTCCTTTTCTTTTTGCGAACCCCAAATAGGAAACAACATTGATTCTTCTAGCCAATTATTTAGTTGTTTAAGACTTTAAAATGCTATTTTGTGCTCATATGATTTCAAAATATCTCTGACATTTAAAAACAAAAAGGCAAAGGGTGAGTCCATATTCTGCTTCAATCATTTAAAGCCAAGTTCATAGAATCATAGAATATCAGGGTTGGAAGGGACCCCTGAAGGTCATCTAGTCCAACCCCCTGCTCGAAGCAGGACCAATTCCCAGTTAAATCATCCCAGCCAGGGCTTTGTCAAGCCTGACCTTAAAAACCTCTAAGGAAGGAGATTCTACCACCTCCCTAGGTAACGCATTCCAGTGTTTCACCACCCTCTTAGTGAAAAAGTTTTTCCTAATATCCAATCTAAACCTCCCCCACTGCAACTTGAGACCATTACTCCTCGTTCTGTCATCTGCTACCATTGAGAACAGTCTAGAGCCATCCTCTTTGGAACCCCCTTTCAGGTAGTTGAAAGCAGCTGTTAAATCCCCCCTCATTCTTCTCTCCTGCAGACTAAACAATCCCAGTTCCCTCAGCCTCTCCTCATAAGTCATGTGTTCCAGTCCCCTAATCACTTTTGTTGCCCTCCGCTGGACGCTTTCCAATTTTTGCACACCCTTCTTGTAGTGTGGGGTCCAAAATTGGACACAGTACTCCAGATGAGGTCTCACCAATGCCCAATAGAGGGGAACGATCACGTCCCTCAATCTGCTGGCAATGCCCCTACATATACATCCCAAAATGCGATTGGACTTCTTGGCAACAAGGGCACACTGTTGACTCATATCCAGCTTCTCGTCCACTGTAACCCCTAGGTCCTTTTCTGCAGAACTGCTGCCTAGCCATGCGGTCCCTAGTCTGTAGCGGTGCATGGGGTTCTTCCATCCTAAGTGCAGGACTCTGCACTTGTCCTTGTTGAACCTCATCAGATTTCTTTTGGCCCAATCCTCTAATTTTTCTAGGTCCCTCTGTATCCTATCCCTACCCTCCAGCGTATCTACGTCTCCTCCCAGTTTAGTGTCATCTGCAAACTCGCTGAGGGTGCAATCCACACCATCCTCCAGATCATTTATGAAGATATTCAACAAAACCGGCCCGAGGTCCAATCCCTGGGGCACTCCACTTGATACCGGCTGCCAACTAGACATGGAGACATTGATCACTACCCGTTGAGCCCGACAACCTAGCCAACTTTCTATCCACCTTATAGTACATTCATCTAGCCCATACTTCTTTAACTTGCTCTCAAGAATACTGTGGAGACTGTGTCAAAAGCTTTGCTAAAGTCAAGGAAGAACTTGTCGACTGCTTTCCCCTCATCCACAGAGCCAATTATCTCATCATAGAAGGCAATTAGATTAGTCAGGCATGACTTGCCCTTGGTGAATCCATGCTGACTATTCCTGATCACTTTCCTCTCCTCTAAGTGCTTCAGAATTGATTCCTTGAGGACCTGCTCCATGATTTTTCCAGGTACTGAGGTGAGGTTGACTGGCCTGTAGTTCTCCAGATCCTCCTTCTTCCCTTTTTTAAAGATGGGCACTACATTAGCCTTTTTCCAGGCATCCGGGACCTCCCCCGATCACCATGAGTTTTCAAAGATAATGGCCAATGGCTATGCAATCACATCCGCCAACTCCTTTAGCACTCTCGGATGCAGCGCATCTGGTCCCATGGACTTGTGCTCGTCCAGCTTTTCTAAATAGTCCCGAACCACTTCTTTCTCCACAGAGGGCTGGTCACCTCCTCCCCATGCTGTGCTGCCCAGTACAGTAGTCTGGGAGCTTACCTTGTTCGTGAAGACAGAGGCAAAAAAAACCATTGAATACATTAGCTTTTTCCACATCCTCTGTCACTAGGTTAATCAAGTGGGGTCTCCTCCAGCATACCTTACTTAGAGAAATCTTCCATCCTAGAAAGAGTTAGAGGTGAGTCGCATCATATGCGCATTTAACTTACACAAATTCAACTATATGCAGTCTGCAAAAAAAAAAAAAGAAAAATAACAAGATACCTGTAAATAGTGTGGGCGATTCTGCCCACCATTCCTCTCAATGAGCTTATGCCCCGGAGTGAGCGTGAGATGGGAGACGTGAATCTGCTGTTCGTTCAGTCGGTCTCAGTTCCTGTGTGCCTCTCACAGTATAAGCATGTTGCTTCACTGAGTGTGATTCTAGTGTTTAAAGTTACGTATTTTTCATACAACATGGCCCCTAAACGCAAGCCAACTACTTCATCTGGTGCTCAACCGAAGAAACTGATCTGTTCCAACGCTGGAGGAAAAAATGACTGTGTTGGACTTTTTGAGAGATGGTATGTCGGTCTCCAACTTGGCGTGTAAGTATGGCCGCAACAAATCTAGCATCTGTGCCATCAAGATTCGAGAGAGAGAAATTCATCAAACTGTGGCATCAAGTGCTCCAATAACTGCTAAGGTGACGAGCCAGGTGCATGATAAGACTTTAGTGAAGACTGAAAAGGCATTAAACTTATGGCTGGAAGACACGAACCATAAACGTGTGCCTATCGATGGCAACACGTTGCGAGAAAAGGCTCTTAGCCTCTACGTGCTGTTCAAACCTCCCACCGAAGAGGGACAGCCTTCTGATGAGAAGGAATTCAAAGCCAGCCAAGGTTGGCTTAACAGTTTTAGGAACTGCTTCAACCTCAAAAACATGCAGACTACTGGTGAAGCTGCATCTGAAAATTAAGAGGCAGCAAAAGCCTACCCCGAACAATTAAAGGAAATCAAAGAAGAAAAGGGCTATCTTCCGGAACAAGTTTTTAATGCTGACGAGACTGGGCTCTTCTGGAAAAAAATGTCCAACTGCACTTACATTTCGAAATCAGAAAGACAAGCCCCTGGCTTCACAGCTAAAGACCATGTGACCATATTGTTTTGTGGCAATGTAGCTGGGCATTTAATAAAGCTGGGCTTGCTCTACAGGGCTGCAAATCCCCGTTCCCTAAAAGGCAAGAACAAAAATCTCCTGCCTGTGTTCTGGCAATCAAATAAAAAGGCTTGGGTGATGGCAGAATTATTTCTGGATTGGTTCCACAAGTGTTTCATTCTGGAGGTCAAGCGGTACCTCGAAGAGAAAGGACTTGACTTTAAAGTGTTGCTGATCATAGACAGTGCTCCTGGCCACCCTGAGGCTCTCAGGTTTGCACATAACAACATTGAAGTCATCTTTCTCCCCACCAATACCACCTCCATCCTGCAACCTCTCGACCAAGGCATGATTCGCTGTTTCAAGGCCACGTACAAGAGACTTACATTCTCACGGATACATAGCACTATGGATGCTGATCCCAATCTTAATGTGATGGAGTGTTGGAAGTCCTTCAACATTGCTGATTGCATCACTTATATTAAACAGGCAACAGATGCAATCAAGCCTGAAACAGTCAATGCATGTTGGCGAAACCTATGGAAAGAATGTGTGAATGATTTTATGGGTTTCCCGACCACTGAGAAAGAAGAGAAATGCATTGTTCAGTTGGCCAGGCAAGTGGGCGGTAATGGCTTCGTTGACATCCTTGAGGAAGAAATTGAAGAATTAATTGAGAGCCATAGAGAAACATTAACTAACGAAGAGTTAGAGGAATTGATAAAATCGTCGACAGACGATGAAGATGATGACGACGAACAGGAAGAGCCAGCAAGTTGGAATCTTCATAAATTTGCTGAAGTGTTCCAAGCAGCGAAACACTTGAATGATTTAATTTCCGAATACAGTTCCCCTATGGAACAAAGTCTCAAAATCACACGTAGTATTACGGACCATTTGAGACCATATCAAGAAATGTTTGAGCTGCTCAAGAGACAACAGTGACAGTTGCCGATCATCATGTTTTTCAAGGAAAAACAACCAGCAGCAGATAAGCCTACGCAATCAACTTCTCGAGCTGAACCAGAGCCAACCACTTCATCTACGACTCGCTCTCTGTTACCCAAGCTCTCAGTCACCTCCGTCTCCTGGAGCGACATCAAGCCCTGACGACCCCCTGTAATTACCCCCCTGTAATTAAAAATACAGTACTTTAAAATTATATTTTGCATATGTACTCTTTATTATATACTGTACATTACTGTATACATTATACATTTATACATATTACTGTACAGGGTTGTATACACAAAACCATGTACAGAATACTGTACTTTATGGGCAATTTAAGGGATTTTCAAGGGTAATTTTGACTATATGCTATTTTCGCCTTACTTGCTGACTTTAGAACCTAACCGCCACGTAAGATGCGACTCCACTGTATATTTAGCGCTATTAAGTTTGTGAACTAGGTCAACAAAAGGTAACAGGCCAAATTCAGCAGTGACATAAATTGGCATTTAAGTTACACATTAAGTTTAAATTGAGCAGAAAAGCAGCATAAACTGGTGTAAATGGTAAAGTATTTTATTTTGTGCCAGTATGGCATTCAATGGATGTACAAAATGAGCATACCATACACTGGTTTGATATTCTGTACCCACCAAACTTAGCCCCTGGTATACATAGATGCAACTACAATTGAAGGGAATACAAGTTGTATCTCATAGACTCATACACTTTAAGGCCAGAAGGGACCATCACGATCTACTGACTCCAGGTCTAGAATTTGGCCAAGTACTGTTGGGGATGGCACAGCATCTGCATAAGTACCTAGATGGCTTCTTTATCTTACACCATCCTTTACTTGCTTTTCCTACTATTCCTCTCTGATCACCTCAGGGCCAAATTCTCTCTGGTGTCAATCAATGCAGTTCCTTTGAAGTTCATGGAGCTGCATCAATGTACATCAGCAGAGAAACTGGTGCTCCAGGTCTAAGAGATTTATTTTCCACATCCACCAAATGCCAAATAGTATACTTCTGTGGTGTGACGTTATACACTGTTTAATTCACACACAATTTGGCCAGGACCTTCCATGGGATTTGCACCCATTTACTACAAGCTATATTTGGGAGAACTTAGTCCAGTATTTTTATTTTAATTTATTGTACATTTAAGTGAATTTGAGGGTACACAAAAGGTGACAGGATGACATTATTGGGAAATAAAGTCCTCTTTTTATTCACCCATATGCAGAGGATAGCACAGGCCCACTAAGTTCTCCATGACATGAGAGCCCTGTGATATATAAGCACAGAATATGAGTTAAAGAATTGTCAGCCTGAATTTATGTGATATTGTTGGATTGTGTCCCATTACTTAAACCAAGTTTTCCATGGTAATTTCCCTTCTTTTTTTTTTTTCTTCCCACCTCTTAACTGGAGTTTAGAATCTTCTGGGAACCATGGAGAGTCTACCACATAAAAATACATATTTATGTACACAAATACAGGCAAAGTATTGACCCAATGGCTGTGCCTATCATATAAAGACATACTTTAATCAGAGCATTTTTACAGTACCTCTTATTTATATGATAGATGGTAGGTGCACCAGGAGAGCTATTACAGCCAATTGTACAAATATGTATTTACAATGTTTTAAAAACACATGCAAGCATAGAGAATTAAAATGAGGCTACAGCATATGGTTATTTCACTGTGAAACATGACTATCTTAACCATTAACAAGAAATAATTAAGGGCCAGGGTGAGTAAAAATCCTGCTCAGCTTCTGCAGCATCCAAGCCCACTCAAGAACGAGAAAACAAACTCAATTTGAGAGGGTGCTTGCTTAACCTGGCACAGCAGTGTGAGCTTTTACTGGGGCCGGTTTTGTTCAATATCTTCATAAATGATCTGGAGGATGGTGTGGATTGCACTCTCAGCAAATTTGCGGATGATACTAAACTGGGAGGAGTGGTAGATACGCTGGAGGGGAGGGATAGGATACAGAAGGACCTAGACAAATTGGAGGATTGGGCCAAAAGAAATCTGATGAGGTTCAATAAGGATAAGTGCAGGGTCCTGCACTTAGGACGGAAGAATCCAATGCACCACTACAGACTAGGGACCGAATGGCTAGGCAGCAGTTCTGCGGAAAAGGACCTAGGGGTGACAGTGGACGAGAAGCTGGATATGAGTCAGCAGCGTGCCCTTGTTGCCAAGAAGGCCAATGGCATTTTGGGATGTATAAGTAGGGGCATAGCGAGCAGATCGAGGGACGTGATCGTTCCCCTCTATTCGACATTGGTGGGGCCTCATCTGGAGTACTGTGTCCAGTTTTGGGCCCCACACTACAAGAAGGATGTGGATAAATTGGAGAGAGTCCAGCGAAGGGCAACAAAAATGATTAGGGGTCTAGAACACATGAGTTATGAGGAGAGGCTGAGGGAGCTGGGATTGTTTAGCCTGCAGAAGAGAAGAATGAGGGGGAATTTGATAGCTGCTTTCAACTACCTGAAAGGGGGTTCCAAAGAGGATGGCTCTAGACTGTTCTCAATGGTAGCAGATGACAGAACGAGGAGTAATGGTCTCAAGTTGCAGTGGGGGAGGTTTAGATTGGATATTAGGAAAAACTTTTTCACTAAGAGGGTGGTGAAACACTGGAATGCGTTACCTAGGGAGGTGGTAGAATCTCCTTCCTTAGAGGTTTTTAAGGTCAGGCTTGACAAAGCCCTGGCTGGGATGATTTAACTGTTTTGAACAGGGGGTTGGACTAGATGACCTCCTGAGGTCCCTTCCAACCCTGATATTCTATGATTCTATGATTGATGCAATAACAATTGGAAAACTTGAAAGATCGTAACAGAATCTAACCCTTAAGGTGGCCAGATGCCTGGTTTTCGACTGGAAAGTCTGGCCCAAAAGGCGACGTGATGGTGTCTGGTCAGATCAACTGACCGGACATCCAAAGTTCAGTTACTAGAGGCGAGGAGGCGCCAGGTCATCACCCACTCCAGCCCCTACTCAGCCGGGGCCATCTCCTATCTTCGTCAGGCGGCTGCAGCTCCAAGCCCCGGCTCTGCAGGTGAATCCCTCCAGACCCAGGGATGGGGCTGGTGGTGGGAAGGGAAAAGCAGCGAGTGACAGGAGGTAGGGGGGAAAAGGAGTGGATGGGGGTCAGGGCCTCGGGGGAAGAGGCAGGGCAGGGGTGAAGCCTCGGGAGGAAGAGGCCGGGCAGGAGACCATCCGACATTCCTGCTGGAGGGTCTGTTTTCTAAATAGTACCCGGTTGGCAACCTTGGTTAAAAATTCTTATAAACCATATTTTCTGGAAAGTAAGAGCTATTAATATATATTTTGAAGATTTTTATTTGTACAGTCTGTTTGATCTCTTGCTGCTTCAGCCACTTTACTCAGTCTGACATCTGAAAAAAAAAACCCCATTGTAAAATGGGCACATTGGCAGGAAAATAAGACCTAATAATGGAGCAGATGCAAATGAAAAGCCTGCTTACAGTTTGTTGAGTATCCATCAGAAACACTGGACACATTACAAACACCACTAATGCTCACATTTGTAATGCAAGTAATAAAGTAAAATAAAATAATAATAATAAAAAGCCATTGAAAACTCCTTGTGTATCCAGACTGAGTGCAATTATTCTATGCCACATAACTGAGTTTTAGTATTCAGTTGAACTCACTAATGCATGTACAATTTTTGTAACTAAGCTAAAAAAATAACCCTCAGTTCCAATACAGTTACTGTATAATAGAATGATGCTAATGCATCACAACAACTGAGATCTAAAAGGAAATTAACTTGAAGAAAGATTACAGTGGAAAAGGTTCTCTCTCTCTCTCTCTTTGGTGAAATAAAGTTTCTTTCAGAAAATTATCAAGAAGGGTTTAAAAAAGTGCATAATTGCAGCTGCCATTAAACTGATCAGATTTTTCTTTGTGTGTGCATGTCTGCCTTCTTCACTCATGTTCTAGAGAACTTTCACACCACGCTACAATTGATAAAGGGATTAGCTCTCTTACTGAAAATCCCTGACCCTGACAGTCAAACTGAAACCTTCTCCTAACTAGTCATCACAGTCTTTTGAAGCATATCTTTCTGTTTTGTTTTTGTTATTAATTTTATTTAGTAGCAAGAAAATATATATAGTCCTTTGGATTCACTAGCGTTGGTGCAGTGAGATGCATTGTGCCCGAGGAGGCATATGACTGTGACTCTTCTTTTGAGGTTTTGCTAGAATGGGGTGGGGATGCATACTCAGCTTAAGACCAGACGCTGTAGCATCCTCGCCAGTTGACATTTGTAGGGGGATGTGCGGAATCAGCAAATTCTCTGGCTACCCTGCTCACACATCCTTCCCAACTCGTACTACCGAGTTTGGGGGCTGTCCTGGCTTCATCCCTCCAGTGCAAAGAAAGCTGGGACTTCATGTCACTTCCAGCTTCCTCTGGCATACATTCCACAGCTGACATAAACCAACGAAAATCCAGGGTGTATGTGGGATCCAGCCATCAATGTGATCAATATATATTATACAGTATAACCTGACTTCTAGCTTTATTTATAACTACTGTACTATGAAAACACTTTAAGGGCAAAACTATGACTCTCTGTTTACAACTAAAATTAAATTCTGCTCATTTTCTTTTGAAAGCTAGGAAAATTGTTGACCTACTTTTTAGGTGGCAAGAAAAAGAGACACAGAGACAGCAAGCTGTTTTGTAATATATGATAAAAATGATCTTTCTTCACAAGGTCATAAACAGTTATTTGTATTCAAATGGTTTTGGCCTCCCCTACTTGAGTGTCTCCTTTGATTTCTAAGATGTTGCTTTTGGAAGTGAATGGCCACAGATTGAGGGGGTACATGTGTTCTAATTCCTTTAAAGAAAAGCTTAGCATGTGTGTTTTTCTGCATCTTTGAAGGCTGATTTGTTGTTGTTGTTGTTGCAGACTCATATTTTGAGGGGATCAGGCAAAGGCTTGGTTATGTGATCCTTCAGCCCTCGAGCCAAGATGAATGTAACAGTAAAGCATTTATGAGACCTATGGGTGTGCTCAAATAAGCAGGTTTTCAGACTCAATTAAATGATGACTTGCTGTGCAGGAGAGGGAGGCAGAGGATCAGAGCTGAGCCTGAGTCCCTCAGCTGCTGATATAGCCAGGGTGGGGTCCCTGCCAAAGAGAGACAGCAGTTTGTCATTTAATGCCTTCCACTTCAGTTTTACCTAATCAATGGAAAACTGAGGCTGGAGCACAAAAGCTACTCTCTCCAATTGCCCTCTGGGTTATTTAATACTGTGCAGAGCTTCAGCTTCTTAACTGACAATTTCATCACCTTTCCTTATCTCACTCCCACATCCCCCCTTAGTTACCTAAGAAAAACACAAAGAAAATATACATGTAAGCGGGGGAATAGTCCCACTATTGTGAGGAACTTTCCTGGCTCCTGCACTACCCTGGTGAAGTGGGCTAGCGAAAGGATCTGAGTCCTCGCTCCCACTTCCTTTACCCAGTGGCCTCCCTGCCCTTGAGGACTCCTTCTCCCATATGGCTCCCTTCAGAGTCTTTATCTTTCAGGATGAAGATGCATTTCCCTGGCAGTGTCTGGCCCATGTAGTCTATGTCTGCTTCGAGGCATCCCACCACTGGGATTGCCAGTCCATTAACTGCTGTTAGACGTACAAACTGTGTGCTGTGCATGGTCAGCTCCTCGTCTTTCAAATATTTTTGAAAATGCGACTCAGTAATGGTGGTGACTTCTGAGCCAGTATCTAACAAACATCTGGTCTTCACCGCTGCTATATATAATTCAGCAGTTAGACAGTTTCCAAATGCTCGCTTACAGAAGTCACTAGATATGCTGACACTGCCCACATTCCTTTCAACACTGTATGCAGAGTGATTTTCCACCAAGGAGAAAAGGAGTACTAGTGGCACCTTAGAGACTAACCAATTTATTTGAGCATAAGCTTTCGTGAGCTACAGCTCACTTCATCGGATGTAGCTCACGAAAGCTTATACTCAAATAAATTGGTTAGCCTCTAAGGTGCCACTAGTACTCCTTTTCTTTTTGCGAATACAGACTAACAAGGCTGCTACTCTGAAACCTTTCCACCAAGGAGAGGCCTAGGAATCCTTCTGCCACTGCTTGGCCTTGTACTGTAGATGGACCACTTGCTCCTGGTGCCTCATTGGTTTTCAGTGGGTGGGACTCTGTTCTCCTTCTCAATGGACATTCCTGGCTAGTATGCCCTGGCTTTTCACAAGTGTAACAGATGTACCTTCCCAGCTCATCCTTTAGTGGGGCTCTTCGGGATTCCGGTGCCCTTGGATACTTTGACATACTAATGGGATTTTTTTCTTTCATTAACTCAGTCATCACTTTTATCATCTCCTCCTGTTGGACAGCCAGTTTTTGGACAGCCTTACTTAAACTTTCCAGTGTTAACTGTGTTTGGGGCCTTTCTCCAGCAGCTGTATTCACTAGGTCCCCACTTTGTGTACGGGGGTTAGGCTTGGCTGTCTCTGTCACAGGAACTTCCTCTTCTTCTAACCACATAATGGCAGCCTGCATGAGTTCATGAAACTTCTTATTGGGCTCTTCCTTAAACCTCCTTTTTATTTCGCAGTGGAGGGAATCATCCTGAAGCCCCAGCACTAACTGCTCCTTCAGAACCGTATCTGGGTCTGGAACTCGTTGAGGGTCTCGCCGCTCCACTTTGCTCATCCTCTCCTGGAGGTCATATGCATATTCCTGGATAGTTTCACCGGGCTCCTGCTTTCGCTCAAAGAACTCCTTTAGTCGGGTTCCAATAGGTACCTTATCTCCATACACTTCCAGGAGGAGTTCAAATACCTTTTCCACATCTTTTTGTCTGCCACTGCCATGAATTTTACTGTGGCCTCGGCCTGGCCCTTGAGGTGCTCCTCTACGAAGTCTACACAATTTTCTTCAGGTACTCTTAGCACACGCAGAGCCGCCTTCACAGATTTGACCCACTCCTCTACCATAATGTCTCCTGGTCTAGTCGGGAAGCCACCAAACTCCGTGACCTTCCGCTCCCATGGGACATCAATAGTAGGGGGTTTCTTAGCTTCTGCTGCCTGTTGGTCTATTACCTCCTTAGCCAGTGATAAGGCTTCTCTCTGTTCTGTTCTAGCTTGTTGTAATGCCTCAGCTTGATCTGACAATCTGCGCTGAAGTTCAGAAAACTGGGCCCGTAGTTCCTCAGTTCCAGCCATGGCAGGGTTCTTGACTAGGCCTGGACAGTGCTACCAGAACTCAACCAGTAAACCAATGGGGTGGACCCTGTGGATAGGATCCTGTTCGTGCTGCCAATTATGTAAGCGGGGGAATAGTCCCGCTATTGTGGGGAACTTTCCTGGCTTCTGTAGTAACCCGGTGAAGTGGGCTAGCGAAAGGATCTGAGTCCTCGCTCCCACTTCCTTTACCCAGTGGCCTCCGTGCCCTTGAGGACTCCCCTTCCACTTTCATGTCTGGCGGAGTCCTCATAACCCCAACAAGGCTGGGCCCAGGATTCCTGGGGGGCTTGACCCCCAACCCTGCTGTGGTCACCTAGGACAGGGGCTAGGGTGTCCCCACTCTGGGGTACTCTCTCTGCACTAGGTACTTCTCTGACCCACTGACCATTACATACAAGTTAAAGCAAATGCAAGTTATATATCCTACTGTACTGGTGCTGTTATTTAATCAACAATTAATTTTAAAAAGAATAAGGAAAAATGGGAAAGGTTAAAGGAAACACATCAACCTACACTTGCTCTGGTAGGACCCCTCTACCCAGTGTCACCCCCGCCCTGTCGGGGTTACAGTTCAAGCCTGGCCTGCAGAGCCTCTTGGCTGAGGCGTCTCCCTGTGCTGGGCCCGATGCCCAGGGTCCCCCTCGCTCTCCCCAGCTGCTCACCACACCCAGCTCTGGACTGCTCCAGCCCCAGCTCCACCACTCGGTCTCAGCACTGCTGCTGCTGCTGCTGCTCTGTCTCCAGCTCCCTGGGCTGCTTCCTTGGCCCCCTCTGCCTCTGGTTGCTACAGCTCTGCTCCCAGGACAGGTCTGCTCTGCAGGCTTCTGTGACTGTTCCCAGCACTGACCTGCTTTCTGGGCTGCTTTCCTGGCCCCTCTGGCTCTGGTTGCTGCAGCTCTGCTCCCAGGGCAAGTCTGCTCTCTCTGGACTGTGCCTCTGGCTTTGGGGCTGCAGCTCTGCTCGCAGGACAGGGTCTGCTCTCTCTGGGCTGCTTTTCTGGTCCCTCTGGATCTGGCATAGCTCTGCTCCCCAGCTCAACTTGGGGCCCTGCTTTCTCCTTAGCTCAGCCCCACTCTGTCTGACCCAGGCAAATCCAGCTCACACGGAGGACGGGACCTCTCTGGCCTCCTGACTCCCTGATTAGCCTGCTCGCCCTGTCATTCAAGCTGACCTGGAGCATTGGCCTCTCCCCATTGTTCCTGGGGGCTGTCAGTCTCAGGGTCCTGATTCCCCATCGACCCTTCCCCCTTTTTAGTACTGGGAGCTAGCAACTAAAACACCCCCACTGAATGTTAGTAAGGGGGCAACAGTCCCCTTACATACACATGAAAAATAATTTAACTAAATGGCCCTCAACCCAGGGGGCTGAAATGTTCAAAACAGACGAGCAAGATTATGCAGCTATGCAATAGGAATACCATAGCAGGGGCTCTAGGGAATTACATCAGCTTTTTTTTTTTAAGGAGGACGAAAAATCCTGACGAGGGTTACGAGCTGTCTGGGTCTAATCTGCATGGTCCTCACTGATGTCAAAGCATCCTGAATGAAATAACAGGGGGAATGTACAGGGCTGTTGTAACCCACTGTTTTGGTGCTGAGAAAATCCCAGGCACATACTTTCATATTAAACCCTATAGAACTGAAAGGAAGATTTGAAGCACAGTTTCTTTCTAAATAATCCTGTTTAAATGTAATCTATTTCACCTTCATGCCCTCTTTGTCTGTCTCTCTCACTCATGACTTGGCAATGCTTTTCATGTCTCTTTGTATGCCTCCCTCCTCCAGTGCTCTGAGATACCTTATTCTCCTGCAAATCCCTCCTCAGAATCTACTTCTTCTGCCTGCCTGCCCTCACTAATCTCTACTTGGTTGCTGCTCTTTGCCACTTTTCTCCTTAGACCACAAAATAGAATAGCATTTCAGGAGGAAAAAATACCAAACTCCCCTCCCCTCAAGATGTTCAACATTACAAGATAATGCAGCTGATTGCAAATCAAATTAAGAACCACATTGAGTCAACTCTGGGAGCAGATATGTCTTGGAAGGGGTTGGGACCATGCTTCCCAGGGACTGACAGAATGAAGGGTCAATCTGCCCAGTCCCCAGCGAGACTTCAGGGAGGAACTGTACCTCAGTAAGGCTCAATCTCTCTTGGTTCTTTGCTTGATGTAGCCACAGTCTAGTCCAAAGAACAAAATAACTTTTTCACCTCTCCCATCCTGCACTGACAACACCTTGCTTCCCTTTGTGTGGCTGATGTTGTCATTTGTTTTCACACCAATTGGAGTGCAAGCACTTCAGGGTGGGGGGGCTCTTGTTTGACTTTATACCTATATAGCACCGTCCACACATAGGGCTCTAAATAATAATCATAACTAAGACTACGATTTAGTCATGGGTATTTTTAGTAAAAGTCATGGACATGTCACAGGCAATAAACAAAAATTCATGGCCCGTGACCTGTCCATGACCATTACTATAAATACCCCTAACTTAATCTTAGCCGGGGAGTCCCGAGGGGGCTGCTGCTCTGGAGTGCCTTGGGGCGCTGCTGCTTTGTGGGGCCTGACGCCAGCCTCACTGTCCACTGCTCGGACCATCTGCGTGGCCAGTGGCACTAGTCACTGCTTGGGTGCCCCCTGCTCTGACCATCCCCAGGGCTGCTGCCCAGGTGGTCCCTGGGGCCAACTGCCAAGAGCCACTGAGCAGCGGGTGCTCTGGCCACCCCCTGGGCCATTCACTGGCCACTGCTCGGGCGGTCCCCAGGGCCAGCTGTCCGGGGCCGCATGGGTAGTAGCTGGTGCTGCTGGCCCCGAGTCCGCTCCAGCAGCGGCCAGCGTGGCTGTCCCTGGGGCTGCCTAAGCAGTGACTGAGAAGCATGACTTCCGTGACCTCCGTGACAGACATGCAGCCTTCATCATAACAGTAACCAATGTGATGGTTCTGACATGCACACAAAGTAAAGTAACTGAGAAGGAAATTGGTAAGCAGCCAACAGCAGAACCACATTGATCTGGAGAGAAATTTTAATTAAGCCCTAGAAAAGAGGTTGATTTTACAAAAATGGAAATTGGCAAATAATTTATATCTTGGAAGATGGCAGAGCGAACAAATCTAAAAAGTCACTTTCAGTTGTATCTTAATGAAAAAAGTTGGTCATAAAGAGAAAAATAAGGTCTTTAATCTTAGAGTATGTCTTCAACGGAGCTGAAAGATGTAAATTCCAGGTCCAGGAGGCATATCCATGCTGGCTCTAATCAAGTTAGCGTGCTAAAAATAGAAGTGTGGCCACAGCAGCATGAGTGATGGGAGAGGCTAGCCATCCTGAATACATGCCTATAGTCTCAGATGGGACAGCAATCAGGGCAGCTAGCCCCTCCCGCTTCCATGTTCTATTTTAGTGCAATAGCTTGATCAGAGATGGTGTCCTCACAGTGGAATTTATAGAGCTGGAGGCAGTGCAGACATACCCTTAGTTATATTTTGAGCTTGATCCTGTGAGCGTTCAGAGCTTACTCGTCTCATTGACTAGCTTTGTGAGTGGAGGGCTGGCAGAATCAGACCATGTGTGGTGAATGATTAATCCTACAGTAGTGTGATAGTTGTGTACTTTGTGGTAATAGTGTAATAACTTAATACTTCACATGGATATAGCTTTTCAGTAGATCAGTAGATCTCAAGGGCCCAGATTCTCAAAGGGATTTAAGTGCCTAACTCCCTTCCACCCTATTTCCCTTTCCCCTCCCTGAAAAACAATACATTCATCTTTTAAAGCAGAAAGTATTTTTAATTATTAGTATTTGTATTGTGGTAGTGCAGAGGCTCCTTATGTTATATAATAAAATCTAGCTCTTATATGGCATATTTCCTCAGTCAGTATCATTATCTCCATTTTTCAAATAGGGAAACTGAGGCACAGGGTGTGACTTGCCTAAGGTCATCCAAAGGGCCACTGGCAGAATTGGAAATAGATCCCCAGCTCTAAGATTCTGATCTGTACCAGAATTCAAAACCTGAAATTGATAGGGGGCTCCAAAGATATTTTTAAGCCACTCTTGCACCCAACCCACCCTGCACTGCGCCAGGGACTGGAGAAACCTCTCACATAATTTAGACAGCTGTGGGGGCCTAAGTAGCCTCCCTCAGTAAGGTTGAGGCTTTGCCCCTGACACAACCCACCTACCCCCAGCCCTGTTCCTGGACCTTCCCTATGCCCCTAATTGCTAGGGGATTCTCAGAAGGCAGCCTTACAACTGTCCTCCAAAATGCCTGCATCATTGGAATCCTCCCCCAGCCACAACAAGGGCTTTTAGAGTCCTTTAATACTTCTCAAGATTTTTTATCTGACATAAAAAGACCTGAGGAATAGGGCTGCCAGCCGTCCAGTTTTCAACCACAACGCCCAGTCGTAAAGGGACCTGGCGGCTCCGATCGGCACCACCAACCGGGCCATTAAAAGTCTGCTCAGCGGAAGTGGGAGCCCGGGGTTAAGGCAGGCTCCTTGCCTGTCCTGGCTCCATGCAGCTCCCGGAAGCAGCTACCAGGTTCTTGTGGCCCCTAGGCGCATAGGCGGCCAAGGAGGCTCCGCGAGAAGCTCCCTTCCCAAGAGCCAGCTCCGCAGCTCCCATTGGTCAGGAACTGCAACCAATGGGAGCTGCTGGGGCGGTGCCTGCAGGTGCAAGGGCAGCATGCCGAGCCTCTCTGGCTGCCCATGTGCCTAGGGGCTGCTGGGACGTGGCGGCCACTTCCTGGGAGCTGTGGTAAGTACAGCCGGGACCCCATCCCCCAACCTCCTGCCCCATCCCGAGCCCCTTCCTGCACCCCAAATCCCTCATCCCCAGCCCTGCCCCAGAGCTCAAACTCCCAGCCAGAGCACTTACCCTCCTCTCACACCCCAACCCCCATCCCAGCTTGGTGAAAATGAGTGAGGGTGGGGTAAAGCGAGTGATGGAGGGAGGGGAGATGGAATGAGGGGGGGTGGGGCCCCAGAGAAGGGGTGGGACAGGGCTGCAGGGGAGGGGCAGGGCAGAGGGTGGGGCAGGGGTGTTTGGTTTTGAGTGAATAGAAAGCTGGCAACCCTACTGAGGAATGGAGAGAGGATGTAGTTGAGAGTCCCTTTTTTGAAGGCCTTATAATTTAATTACTGGCAATCACAAATTAAGCATTTATTTATCTTTATTTTTTCCATGCATGGGGTAAACTGCCGTAACAATTTATTTAGTAATGTCACTATGTCAGTAGTTATCTGTGTGTCACTGCCCATAGGTGGGTCAGCATGCAATGCAGGGGAGGGGAGGGGAAAAAGCAGCAAAAGAGAAAAAAGGGTAAGAATTGGCATAAAAGGAAGCACTTATACCCAATGTGAAGGGCCAAATTCTGCTTTCAGATACACTATTGCAAAAAAGCAGAGATTCATAAATATTAATCCAAATAATTTGAAATATCACGAAAGACTTTCACTCTCAACTAGCTAGGCATGGGCAGTTCCAGCCTCCACAACTGGAACTACCTGCCCCCCCCCCCACACACACACAGTTGCACTGTGGGCATCATTACTACAATCAGGAGCTGTTGGACAATTTTTAACTTTGGTTTTGTAATGGAAAGTTCCTTCCCAGATGACTGTGGTCCAGACAGGCTCTTCCCTATTCACTCCTCCCATGGCCCTGCCTTACTTTTTCCTTCTCAGACAATAGTAGGGAAGGTGAGTACCCCTTCAAGAGATTATGCCAACAAAACTATATTAGATTAGATTAGCTGTTATCACCATCCTTCCATGTGTGGGCCTGAATTTTTCTATCCAGGCAAGAGAGTAGCCCCATACTGTGACCTCAACTTGTGGTTTCCTGCACTGGGGATGAGGCCTTCAGACCTTCTAGCTGGTCAAAATATTTCCATTCCGTGTGGCATAAACTTTGTTTTTCCACATCGAACATGCAAGACACTTAACAAAAAACATAAAAGGTTCTGGTGGCTAATGCAAAGGAATTAGTATTCTCCATCTGTGTTTGAAATCCTCCTAAAAAGTCACACTATTCATAATGTAATCTTTCCTGTCAGCTTTCTCGAGCTGGTTGTTTTTAAGAAAGCTTCATCTTTCAACTGCTGGTTGCTACCTTAGATGATTAAAGAGGGGATTTCCTCTGTACATCTAGGTCTGTGAATGTCATTCTTTTTTCTACCTATTTTAAATGTTTGGTCAGACCAGCAATTTGTGTATTGTCTTAGAAGAGAGATAGAAAGAGGTTTTGTTTTTTTTATTTTAGTCAATAGATTCATTTTCTAATGTAGAATGAGTTTTGAATAAAATGCTGAGCTAAACTGCACAGAAAGAACATACCTGGGTCTAAGCAGCTAATCAGAACTACCAGTACATACCAGACACAGCAAAGATTACTAAATGCTACTTTTGTGGCACATCTGTGTTCTTCCACATATCTGAAAGTCAGGAAATAAGATAGGAGCCAGAAAGTTTTACAGAAATATTACCCTGTTTATATTTTATTATGGTCATAATGATGTAATTCAATATAACTTTAATCACAGTAATAGCCAGTATAATAAAACAAAGCACATGACAGAGTTGAGATATTGCTTCAACTCCCCTATTAATAACTCTGGAAGCCCCATGGAGCCTTATGTTTAGCTGATAGACTATAAGAATAGCAGAATTGTGCAGAAGGTCTAACACAAACTATGTTTAGTAACTCTTGCAGTCTTTGGTTTTTCTCCTCATCATCTAGATTTCCTGCCGGCATTGTTTCTTATTTTCCCGCTGACAGCCCAAGTGTAGCCAGTTGCACTTTAAGTTAAAGTACCATATATAAATGTCATAATTAGTCATGCAACGACCACCACCACAAACAGCAATGTGCTTAAATGAAGAATGAAGAAGCATTTTGGCAAAAAGAAGTAACAAATGTCTAGCATAACTATGATAACTGTTATAACATACATATTCCATCAAAAAACCATAAAAGAACATTCAACCATGTTAAACTGCACTCAGATCTCGCCCCTTCCCCATGTCATTACAGTTAACATAGAACCCATCATGGATTTTGTACGTTTACCTTGCAGTTGTTTACACTGAATTTGATCTGCCAATGTATCTGTTCCCCAGTTGCCTAGATTAGTTGTGCTTGCTTGAAAAGCCATATCATAGTCAAAGAGGGCTGGAGTTTGCCTTGCTTTCTGTCATCTTTTACATCATCCTGAGGGCCTCCTGTGAGATTTCTGTCTTTTTAAAGATAAAGGATTTAGGTTTTAATTAAAGCCTTTTTCCAACTGGAGCTGAGGAACTGAGCTCATGTAATCAATGGATTCTCCCCCTTTCCTGAATGGAGAGCAGTAATGGGTTATCTGATTTAGGTTGTGTAGTACTACCAGATATATCCCAAAACTAGGCCCTCTGAACACTTTAGAGTTTTGGAGGGAGAGGTGAAGCATCCCATTCAAATATCTCAACCCAAACTACATTGATATGGTAGGATTGGGGCCTGAGTTCCATGCAGCTAGGCTAGTATTGGCTCTAATGGTGATCCATCTGGTCAGAGCTCCTGTAGGATGGATTGGACTGTTCTCATGCTGTCTATCCTCACTGAAGAAAAAGCCTGTACAACTTTAAGCAGATATCAAAAAATGTAATTTTAAAAAGCTACCCATTGTCCTTACTAGAGTACTTTTGTGGGGAAAAAAGGAACTATTTGATAACTAGCCTGTAGTGGTTTCACAACCCAGTCCTTGTAATATCATCATCATTTCCATGTTTCTGTCAGGCTAAACATTTCAGTTTTCCTTTGCCTAAAATTTCTGAATTCCTCCTACCCCCAATCATAGCACACAAACAACCACTCCCCCTCAAAAAATCCCTCTCCCAAAACCTGAGGTTTCATGCTTTTGTGAAAGTGTCAAAAAGATTTTATTATTTTTATTCTCTGAAATTTCTCTTTCAGATCTAATTGTGTGATTATTGCCACCAACAAAGGATTGTGGCAGCGTGAAAAGAATGAAGCAAGAGCGGGAGAGAAAGAAGAGGAGGTGGCTGATTATCAGTGTGAATACACACATACATCAGCAGTCAGCAGCTATGAGAAAAGAAAAATAGAAAGAGCACACGGCTATGTTTTTAACATTTCCTTATGCATAATGAAGCTCTTAAAGAATTAACCTATTTGGCAATTTTGGGCCACAAAAATCTTTTTGTTACACTTGTAGAAAATTTGTATTTTGAATGGAGTAAACTTTTATGCATAGTGCTGATATTAATAGGTAGATTAGATAAGGATGGTTTTTAATGTACATTTGTACAGCACTCAGCATGATGGGATGCCATAGGGCATGCCTAACCTACCCTGTATTACCCCTTGATGAGTTAGTGGAGTGTTGTACAAGCTTCCTGCCCAGGAAGCCAAAAATTTCACTTCAGGTAATCTTGACACTTGACTCAATAATACCCTCATTTGGGTATGTTTGTTACAAACCCACATACAAAAGGGGCCATAACAAAGAATTCCCAAATAAGCAAAAGGTGCTTCTAGCTTTCAGGGTTCCTCTGAAGCCTGCCCTCTAAGCCATTCCCAGGCCCCTCAGGGTTCTCGCTCAGTCTTTGTGTCTCTCCTTATGGCAGAGTCCCAGCTCTCCTCCTGGAGCTTGGAGAGTTCAAACAATTATTGTCCCTTTCCTTGCCAGGAGTCCTCAGCTCTCTTCCTGGAGCTGGGTTGAAATTTATCTCCTTCAGCTGGTCCCATTTAGGCCTCAGATTCAGAGGGTTTGGCAGCCCTCTTCTGAGGGTGCCTGTTAACTCAGAGCCCTGGAAGAGTCTTCTTATTCCCTTTAGTATCTGCAGATAGCTACTCTACTGTGAACACGGAGGCAATCATTTATGGTGGCCCCTTCTCCCATCTCATTCCTCATTGGCTGGTTGAGACAGGAGCCCTGCCTCACCCTGTCTGCAAGGCTCCAGGTTGCAGATCCTTAAAGATACCAATACCGGGATTCCTTCTAAATACTACTTCCTTCTAAATACTACTTGTTCTTGGGACCTTTTTCCTCTCTCCACATATCTTCTCAGGCTTTGTGTATCAGAGCACCCCAGATTCTTAAAGGGCCATGCCGTGTGATGGGGAGGACTGACCAGTAGGTTGTATTGCCCTTAAGGGGAAGAGTACCCCATCACAGGGGGGTTGGTCCTGATTGGGTTCAGGGGGCACTACTCTAATGCAAATTATAAATAGACTAACTTTATATTGAAATGGATTAGATTTGTCACTTTTCTTCTGGATTGTCTCCATCATATAACAAGGAATTCTAGAGGGTTATTGTCTTCCTATAGCCTACTGTACTGGTGCTGTATTTTCTTACAACACGATCTCTGATTCTTCAGCTTACTCTCATACACTAGCATATGCAAAGACCTGGTACAAAATAGCAGGTGATAAGGAAGATGCAGGCTATGGCTATGCTAGACTTCTCCCCTTAAAGTTCCCTGCCATTGCTACTAGTGATGCAGCTTCACCAATGGCAGTGAAGCGGCCGGTGTAGGCCAGCCATTTGGCATTTTTATCACTGTGTGGTCTAGACAGGCAGCCTGTCTGTGTTGGTACACACATCACTGGTACCACAGGTGTAATATCACGGGTGGTAACAATGGTGAAAACATTTTAAAAGAAAGCTGGTGTGGCATAGTCTCAGTTGTATACAACTGCGGTGTACAACCTTTTCAGTTTGGGGGAGGAGGGCGGGTAAACATATTTCCAAAGGATCAAGGCTCCACAATCCACCCGTTGGGACAGATTCTCTGCCCTGTTCTGCACTTTTGCACTGCTTGGGTGCTTCAATGGAAGAGGAAGCCAACCACAAATCTCCTACTGATGATTCCTCCTGTATGGGGTAGTCCTTGGTGGGTGTGTAGCCAGAATAGTCAGCAGAAGGAATGTTGGTGGCAAAGAGGGGGAATAGATGGAACATGGTCCTCCTTTCCCCCCTTCTCCTTGTCTGCCATGGATGACTGTGGCCCGGGAGAGAGCCGTTCTTTGATAGGTGTCCCCTGGGCTCATTCAAATCTAGTCAAGCGCCTATCCTACTTTTCCTGGGGCTCCCACCTCCGGGCAATGAAACAGGCAATAGAGCAGCCACAGCTACCATCTCCTCCTTGGGATGCCACAGGTGACCACTAAGGGGGGTGCTGTAGCAGGAACATGACAGCAAGCCATCAGAGCTGCTTCTGAGATTTGCATTATGTTGTCTACAATTGTGCTAGCTGCAAATATGATCGTAGCCGTATTGGTTAATTATCAAGCTGTAAAAAAGACCTATCAGAGAAGTGGTGTTTGTCTATTGTGAGGAAGCCAAGAAAGGACAACTAGCAACCATGATAAATATTTTGCCCAGTTAATGCTGGTAACTATAGTTGAAACAGTTGTAGTTCTTTGTAGCCAGCTTAGGGTTCATTGGGTTTGGTGTCTTCTGCTAACCTGGAGAACTCCATAATAACAGTAGAGAGCTTTTCTACATAGCTTTTCATCAGTAGATCTCAAAGTACTTTACAAAAGAGGTCAGTATAATAATTCCTGTTTTACAGATGGGGAAACTGAGGTACAGAGAGGTGAAGTGAGTTGCCCAAGTCACCCACCAAAGCAGTGGCAGAGTCTGAAACTGAAATCAATTCTTCCAAGTCCCTGTCTGATATCTTATTCACTATGCCACGATGTCTCCCAGAAAAAATAGTGTTTGTTTACTGTGAGTGAGGCCAGAATGAGCTGCCCTTATTCCAGTGGATCTCTAATATATTACTTTATGCTTTGAGTTGCAAGGTTTTACCAAATATACAGTATGTATAAATATATATATTTGTGTATTTTTGTAGCCATATATTGCAAACATCTGATCATTGCAGCAGTATTAATAAAAACATAATTAAAATATTAGGCCAAATTGTGCCCTCAGATGTGTGTGCAGAGCTCTTATTGGGAGTCAATGTGAGTTGTGTGTATCTCAGGGTAGAATCTGGCCTACTGTATTTAAAAATATTATATACACTTAATATTGTTTTGTTAGCCTTTACTTCCCTCTCCTTTCTAGTTTGTCACACTTAGAAACAAAACAAGTGACTATATGGTGCTGCAGTGGAAAGATATGACGATATTTTTTAATATGCAACCCCCTATGCAACAATGAGAACGCTACAGTCCAATACTCTACTGAATAGAGACATGACAGACAGGAGGCATATTATCATGGCAACAGAAAACATGTACACTATGCAAAATACAGTGCAAAATAATGGACACAAAGAATTCTCTGTTTTATTTCTTCCCAGTCATGGCTGAACTTCACTCCTCCTGACTACTGAACTTTCTAACCCTTGTCCTTTCTACTGTCACTCATTCTTTAACTCAAGTTAAAGAACCTCTTAGTTCTTTAACTTTCTTCCATAACTAATGTCTTCTCTTTCCTTATTGCATAATTGCCAGCACTCTTCCCAAGCACCATTGACATGCTCTTTCCACATATCTTTCATTGCCTGGTGAGGCTGGAGAAAATATTGCAGGGGGGAAGAGGAGCACACTACCACTGATTTGTTTAGGTCCTGCCCAACGTTCAAAGGCTTTGGGTTTTTAGATGCTCCCTGCTGCAAATGGAGCAATTTCTTGGCATATTCCCTCCTTTATTAATAGTATCAAGGAGGCTGGGATGGTGCCTCCTGTAATGCCAGAGGTCCATTGCAAAGGCAGCAGTTGAAATATATTATGCTTACTATTTCTTGGCATCTCCTGGACCACTTTCCTATTCCATTCCATCATTAAATATGTGCCATTAGGGAAGTCTGTTACTATGACATATGGCAGCATTCCTAGCTGTTTGAGCTGATTATAGAAGTCAGATTTTGGAGGTGCTGAAAGTACTGTTCTTCATTTCTACTCAGTGGTTATAAATATTATAGCTAAATAGCTTGTCAGACTGAGTACAGTTCTGCTGCACATCCTCCACACAGCTGTACTGTGGAGTAGAGCAATTTTGCAATCAAAAACAGTTTATGTAGAGCAGAGGTCAGAGCTGTAAGCAAATCCACAATGTAACAGGGATCTACTTATCACTGGGTGTCATGAATTATTTTATACTCCTTCTTGGAGATTGGTGCAATGTATTGTTGAACAGTACAGCATATCTAAACAAAATGGCCTTAGTTGGCAACCATTTATTCCAGGTCAGAAGGGAAACAATAAGAAGATGCTAGGAAGGAGGGGAGATGTCCCTCCATACACAAATGAAACCCTGTGGGACATGATTTAGAACAAGTTAATTATATGAAGTTTCTGGGCCAGCTCCTCAGAGGGGGGAGCAGAGGGGAGGGCAGGGGGGAAATCAGTCTAGCTTCAGGTTTCAGAGTAGCAGCTGTGTTAGTCTGTATTCGCAAAAAGAAAAGGAGGACTTGTAGCACCTTAGAGACTAACAGATTTATTTGAGCATAAGCTTTCGTGAGCTGCATCCGATGAAGTGAGCTGTAGCTCATGAAAGCTTATGCTCAAATAAATCTGTTAGTCTCTAAGGTGCCACAAGTACTCCTTTTCTTTTAGTCTAGCTTCAGTGATTTCAGTAGAATACTGCTGATTTACACCAGCTGAGGATCTGATCTCCTATCAGAGATGAACTTGAACTAAAACCTCAGATCCAAAACCCTCCTATTTTTGGGTGAGTTCAAAATTCAGCGATCTAGAACAGAATTTGATAATTAGCTACTAATGGGCTAAATCATAATATCAGAACTGAACAATCCTGGTTTTGGGGTGTTCAGAATCTAGATCTGAATATTGTGGCTTCACACCTGCCTTAGGCCAAGTCTGCACTAAAAAATTAGGTCGAAGGAAGCCTGTTAATGTATGTGTCTACACTACTGGGTCCTTTACACCCATCTAAGTCGCCTCTAATGACGACTTCTGTAATCCACCTCTGCGAGAGGCGCGGTGCTTAATTCGATTTTCATGGGTCAACTGTGAGGTAATGCAGATGTCGCATTGTGTAATTTGACTAAATTGGCCTCCAGGTGGTGTCCCACAATGCTCATCTGTGACTGCTCTGGAGATCATTCTCAATTCGCTGCACTGCAGCCAGGTACACAGGAAAAAGCCCATGCTAAAGCCCCAGGAATTTATGATTTCCCATTTCCTGTTTGATCAGCACTGGGAGCATGCCAGCTTGACCACAGCTGATCATGGAGACTACATGCCCAAAATGCGCTCCAGCCTGGTCTGCACAGGAGATGGTGGATCTCATCGCTGTGTGGGGAGAAGAGTCTGTGCAGACAGCGCTCCGATCCAGCAGAAGAAACGCTGACATCTATGCAAAGAGCACTCGTGGAATGGGGGAGAAGGGCTACACGAGGGACACACAGCAGTGCCGTGTGAAAATAAAAGAACTTCGCCAAGCGTACCAGAAGGCAAGGGACGAAAACAGTCGTTCTGGTGCTGAACCCCACACATGCCAGTTCTACAACAAGCTGCATGTGATTCTTGGGGCACCAGCACCCCCACAAGCAACGTGGACACCTCACAGGTGTGTGAGTCTAGGGACAACAAGGAGGATGATATAGTGGGTGAAGAAGAGGAGGAGGAGGAGAATGGGAGACAGGCGAGTGGTGGATCCATTCTCCCCGAGAGCCAGGAAATATTTTTAACCTTGGTGCCCTGTGGGTCACAGGACATCATGATGGCCGACCGTGATGCTGGGGAAGGCACCTCTGGTGAGTATACAGTTAGAATCAAAGCCCAGTTAAACTTTAGTGGGCACGCACGTTTCGTGATATTGCATGTTTACTGGGAAGAAAAAGTGAGGTGCTGTGGCTCTCTGCTTACAAGAGGCCACTCCAGCTACGCAGAGGCTGGCCCCCGGAAAAGAATGATTAAGTGGACTGGGTTAGCTCAGGAATTCTCCATGGATTTCTCTAGGAAATTTTCATGGAGGTACTCTGCAATCCTTTGGAGAAGGTTTCTGGGCAGGGCAGTGTTATTTCTTTCACCATGGTAGGACACTTTCCCACGCAACTCCTGAATTAATTCTGCTGGCATCATTGAGGTACACAGCATAGCAGTATAAGGACTGGGTCTATACCCAGACACTTGCAGCATCTCCTTTCTTTCTGGCTCTGTTACCCTCAGGAAACTGATATCACATAGGGTCGGGTAGGGGAAACAGGGGAAGTTCTCATTAAAAGTGCTCTTAAAAGGAAAAAAAGGGCATGTAGACCCACCCCACCCCTGACATTCCAGATCGACAAACCACGTGGCTGCTAATGTGCTCAGCATGGGTCGGCAAGTAGTTTAAAGTGGCTGATAGGGGACAGGATTCCCACATGTGAGATTCCGCAATTTGGGAGTGGAAATGTTCCCACCTGCCCCCCCCCCCCCGTTTGTAAACAGCTTCCCGGGGAGCTATGGGGAAGGGCCATTGTTCAACTAGTTCCCTCTGCCTCCGACTTGAGCCTGCCATAAACGTCATTGAAAGTGTGGTCACCAATGACCTGCGGGGGGCCTACTCACCATGGCTGGAGCAGCAAAACAGCACAGTGAACGGTTACAGATTCTGATTATGTTATGGCTTGCACCCAATGTAATACGTTTTTTTTTTTAAATGAAAACGGCCTTGCTATGGAAACATTTTATTCAGGTACAATGGCTCTTTTATTTTTTCTCATGACTAACAGCTGGAAATGTGTCCTTCAGCGTGTCATCAACACCTGAAAGCAGACTTTTGCTGATTAGAAGGAAGAGAAAGAGAACGCGGGTGGATACGTTCACCGAGATAATGAACGCCTACGGGACAACTGACGCAAGGCTGAGAGTGTGGAGGATTTCACTGTCCAAGAAGTTAGACATGGACATGGAGAGCAGGAAAGCTTCCAAAGAGCAAGAGCGTGTGGTGCAGGATGAGATGCTTCGGATTTTGAGGGATCAAGCAGACATGTTGAGGCATCTGGCTGAACTGCAGGAACAGAAGCAGGAAGGTAGAGTCCCTCGGCAGATCCTGGTGGACAGCCAGCCATCATCGCCTGGCGCAGAATCACCGTCCCCCAAGCGTTCTATGAGGCATGGGCGAAAAGTCCGTTATCCCTTTCACTTAACTCAGGGGGAAGGTACAAGGAACAGAAGGCGCCCATTCACAGATCTTTGATGGTCTGGAATATGGTGTTATGTTGCGCAGCTGAAAATGTTTCTCCCCTTCCAAGTTTACAAGCTCTTTTCCCCAAGGTTCCCTTTTCTTTCTGTTCTCCCTCTTTACTTATGTTTGTTAAATAAGTAAATGGATTCAAGAAATAAATGTTCTTTCTTGAGAAGAAGCTGTGGGCTTGGGCCAGTGGTTGGATTTGCAGGGACAATGATACAAGCCAGGTGAAGATCTGGGAAAGCACAATGCAGACAAGCAGCTCACATTACTGTGACTCATTATTGAAATGGCTTTTCAAATCCTCATGGTTACGCAGAGCCCTTTGCTGTGCTCTTCTTATAGCCCTGGTGTCTGGCTGCTCAAAAATGGCTGCCACGTGATCTGTCTCAACTGCCCACCCCTGCAGAAAATTTCCCCCCTGTATTTCAGATATTATGGAGCACACAGCAGGCAGCTATAACCATGGGGATGTTCTCTTCACTAAGATCCAACCTTGCTAGTAAACTTCTCCAGCGCCCTTTCAAATGACCAAAGGCACATTCAACCACCATTCTGCACTTGCTGAGCCTATAGTTGAACTGTTCCTTACTGCTGTCCAGACGGCCAGTGTATGGCTTCATGAGCCATGGGAGAAAGAGGTAGGCTGGTCCCCCAGGATAACTATAGGCATCTCAACATCGTCAATGTTCATTTTGAGGTCTGGAAAGAAAGTCCCAGATTGCAGCTTTTTGAATGGACCCGAGTTCCTAAAGATGCGCGTGTCATGAATCTTTCCAGAGAATCACGTTGATGTCAGTGAAATGCCCCCTGTGATCCACCAGCGCTTGCAACACCATTGAAAAGTATCCCTTTCTGTTTATGTATCCTTTGGCAAGGTGGTCTGGTACCAAGATGGGGATATGGGTGCCATCTATCGCCCCACTGCAATTAGGAAACCCCATCGTGGCAAAACCATCCACTATGTCCTGCACATTTCCCAGACTCACTACCCTTCGTAGCAGAAGTTGATTAATGGCCCTGCACACTTGGAGCACAGCAGCTCCCACGGTTGATTTACTTACTCCAAATTGATTCCCCACTGACTGGTAACTGTCTGGCATTGCAAGCTTCCAAATAGCGATCGCCACTCACTTCTCCACTGTCAGAGCAGCTCTCATTTTTGTGTTGCTGAACTGCAGGGTAGGGGAAAGCTCTGCACAAAGTTCCTGGAAGGTGGCCTTCTGCATTTGAAAGTTCTGCTGCCACTGCTCATCATCCCATACCTGCAAAACAATGCGGTCCCACCAGTCGGTACTTGTTTCACCGGACAAGAAATGGTGCGCAACAGAATGCAGGTGCTCTGTGACTGCCAGCAGTAACTGTGAATTGTTTTTTTCAATGGTTTGCAGCAGGGCTGCTTGCAGTTCCGTGCGGTGGACCCTACTTCGGCTCTGGAAATACTGCAGGAGAAGGTGTGAGGTGTTTGAGATGCTCACAGCAAGAGTGCACAACTGAGCAGACTCCATGCTTCTGGGGTTATGGCGTACATGCGGCAGTTTTAAGGTGCAAAAACCACTGGGTTGTTTGCCATTGAGCACAGTGCATCAGGGGATGCCGATGCAATGATGTTCCTATACTCCCCTGTGACAATGTTTTGGTCCCATGAGACATTGCACAAACTTCCCAAAACATACTGTGGCAAGTTGCACTTTGGGATAGCTACCCACGATGCACTGCTTTATGCATTGATGCAGACGGTGCTAGTGAGAACACACTCCATCGAGACAATGAGCATACTGTGGCCACGCACAATCAACTTAAATAATTCAGAGGCTCGAGGTTGAATTAGATAAAGTCAACTTAATTTTGCAGTGTACACAAGTCCTTAGTTTCCTATTTCTTAGCAGACGGCTTAGTAGGGAATGCCCTAAATCTGAAGGTCACTAGCATTTGGCCTCATGCTTTTGTTTCGCCGCTGTCTCTAACTCCATCATCCTAATTCACAAGGAAAGAGCTGGGGGTAAGGTGAAAATGGAGGGCACTCAGATATATGATCGCAAAGTACTAGAATGGGCTTCACATTCCATACACTTTATTTTTTTTCTTCCAGTGGTTTTAGACTTGGTTGGCTAGAAGAGGTCAGTGAATTTTATACCTTCTTTAAACATTTGTGCCTTAGATGTGCATCTCCTACTTTACTGTGCTGACTCCTCAAGTCCTCTTCCAGGGCTTCTAAGTGATCATAGCACTGAGCTTGCATTCCAGAGTTGGAAATTTCATCTTAGTAACAGCATCAAGGACTCGTTTAAATTACAGCAGTAAACCATGGTAGCCACAAGCATGTAATGAAACAGTTGTCAGACATAGTCCTGCTGAACATGGATTGCTGTATCCATACTGCTGATCCCTGCTAAATAGAACTATTCTGAAATGGTGCAGTGTCTCCTCACCAAATGTGGTTCAGAACTGTGTCTGGTGTAGACAGTCTGGATATAGGAGCAGCGAAAACACAAACCACCACCTGGGTTTCCAGAGATGGGGCACAGAGGTGGCTCTTCTCTTCTGCTTAGGGACAGAATTAATTTTTCTGCCCAGATGGACATGGGCATGGGCACTAATGTAACAATGGCTCTCCCTATCCTAAATAGGGAGCAGCTGAGTTACATGAAAAGGATTCTTCCAGAATCATACTATGGCTTGATTATAGATTTATAATAGTAGTTCTCAAACTGTGGGTTCGGGACCCCAAAGTGGGTTGTGACCCTGTTTTAATGCAGTCGCCAAGACTGGCTTAGACTTGCTAGGTTCCAGGGCCAAAGCTCAAGCCCAGACCCCACTGCCTGGGGCTGAAGCTGAAGCCCAAGCCCCACCACCTGGGGCTGAAGCCGAAGCCCGAGGTCTTCAGCCCTGGGTGGCAGGGCTCAGGTTACAGGCCCCCTGCCTGGGGCTGAAGCCCTTGGGCTTTGGCTTTTGCTCCACCACCCCATCCAGGACAGTGGGGCTCGGGCTTTGGCTTTGGCCTCCTCACCCTGGGCAGCTGGGCTCGGGCGGGCTCAGGCTTCAGTCCCCCTTCCTGGGGTCGTGTAGTAATTAATATTTGTTGTCAGAAGGGGTCGCGGTGCAATGATGTTTGAGAACCACTTACACATGGTCATTATGTGATTTGGAAACAAGTTATGTGTAGCCAATACTAAGTCATCATAGCTTTTCCCTCTAACCTGATCCCTGCACTGGAGCTTAGGATGGAGTAGCATAAAAAGCAGCTATGTCATTTCTATACCTCTGGAGTATTTCCTCAGGCAAATCCTAGTTTTGTGGCTGCTTTGTGCCACCAGAGCAGTGCAGAGCAGCTGGATCAGACCAGAGCATCTGGCCTTTGTATTTGCCAGGGCTCTTACCAGAAGTAGATATCATAATAGTTAAAAATCCAGTGGTTGTCTGGGACCCTGTCTCTATGCTAGCACTCCCATCACTGCTACCACTGGTTGTACTGCAGAGAGTCTTCTCCTGCAAACCCAGCTGGGAGGTTACTCATAACTATCTGAGATAATATGGGAGGTTATTTTAGCAGTAAAACATAATGAAACAGTAGCAAATATCACTTCATATCCTCATCTGGCGTGGATCAGTGTAGCTCCACTGGCTACAATGAAGCCGTACCAATTTACATAAGCTGAGGATGTAGCCCTCTGAGGGTAATGTATGGCTCTTGTACCGTTCACTGTAAAGTGCAGCTGACCATCAAAACAGAACTGCTTATATTCAGAAATACTCTAGCTTTCCCTAGGCTATTTCTTAGCTACCTTTGTTTAGATGGTCTCTGCCTTTTTTCTTCCTCATTCCTAACTGTGACGTGGAAACCCTGTGCTTAGGCATTTCTCACAAACAAACACCCTCTGCCACTTCCAAGTGTTGAATGTTGATTTACTGTTCATGTGTGAACAAATAAATTCCCCAGAAATCTGTTTGTTTCAAGCAGAGTGCACACAGCTTGTCTCTGCACTTGTGTGGTGTGCAGATGAGGTCATCCGCATTACAGAGCCAGCCATGTCTGTAGGCCTGCTGCCGAAAACCTCCAGACAGCCTGGAACAGGAAGTATGCATGGAAGATTGAACAAGGTGTTTTTGATTATGATAAAATTCTGATTATTGCAAGCCATGGGGATTTGTAATGTGTTCTTGGACAACAGTGACATAGCCAGCTCATGAGACTTCATATACACAACAAACCAAAATTTCTAAAACGAGGGGAAACATCGCATTCATTTAACTTTCAGTGTAAAGCCAGTGCACCTTCACAGGCATGCTTGCTGTTTGTAAATAGATTCCCCGCCTTTGGGTGCTTCATATTCTGCAGTAGTGCTTTCAAACCACTTCCTCACCTGCCACAAGAGAAACTGTGCAGGAATATGAATATACTTACTTGTGTATAGACTGCACTGCAAAGAAAAATATACCAAAGCAAGCAATTCTTATATCTTTTACACATCAGAAAAATGCATGTGAAAAACACTGATCGTGCAGATAATGTTGATATTAATCCTACATTAAACCACCCCTCAAAAAAGCAGAATAGCTTTTATAATATGCCCTGACTTCAGACCCATTACAGTTGAGAGGACAGAGGTTTGTTATATGGGGGCTGTATTACAGATGGAACTGAGTTTGATTTGGCTGGATATTAGTAAAGCCTGGACCAGTAACTGTGAAGTCTGGGACCCTTGCTGGGTAAAGGGTTATTTCAGGCACAGCCAGCCTGCCTCTCCATCATGCAGAACAGTAAATTATTGCTGCATCATGCTGAATGAGAAGCAGCTTACAGAACATCCTGCTTCTTTACATTTTAAATAGCTACTAAGCTTATTATTACACAAATTGTAGTGTATACTCTGTAAGGGAAACTGGTAGCTCCCCCTTTAAACTAAGTTTTTCAGTTCCTGTTGCAAGTGTGAAACAGGGATGAATAATTCTACTGGGGCACACGTAGAATTAACCCCTTTCCCTGCCTCCTGCACACCTGACCTGTTCCCTCCATGCTTAAAAACAACAGCCTTATTCCCAAGGCTGCATGGCCTTGCTTTTCAGAGAGCAGGGAGGCTGAAACCCAGAAGTGGACAAGTCTGTCAGATTCATTTTCCTCTCAGCTGTGTGGCTGTGTTTTGTTTTGTTTTCCAGAGCCTGAAGGAAGTGGAGTGGCCACACTTCCTTGCATCTGAGACCTGCTGCCAGTCATACAAGCTTGGGAATTCATTTGCTACCTCAGGAATGTGCAGCATTTCAGTTTCCAGAAAAGTAGCAAACATCTGTGTATGCCCAGTACTTTATTGGAAAGTGAAAAGTATGTATGTTGCTGAGTCTCAAGCTATTCAGGAAAAGTAATCAGCTGTTTCTGTGCCTTCAAAGCCAGATGAGGGGGAAAAATGTCAAGTGCCTGGCTAGTCCCTGGATATCTTATTTGAGTCAGCCAATAAAATATTGTTCCCTCAGTTTTTTTGTTTGCTTTCTAATTGAAATGAGCTATTTTTAAAAATTAAGTTATATTGTATCTACATTGCACTGTGGCTGTGTGTCTTGTGTGTGTGGAGCTATGTTTTTATGATTAGGTTTGTTGATCGTTATCATTTGTCCCTTTTCATACCTAGTCATTTGAACTCCTCCCAGCGTGAAATAGGGTGCAACAGGCCAAAGGAGGAAGTGAGTAACTTAATAACTCAGTTGCTGGTTGCAATGGAGAAGAAAAGGGGAAATCATCCATTTTTGTCTGTTCGGTGATAGTGACGAGAGGCCAGTTTTAATTTTCAGCTTCAGGTTAGCTGTAATGATGATTTAAGTGCACATCCAGGGCTTCTTTGCGGGCTGGAAGAAATGCAACTTCACTTTTCCACTCCATATTTTTGGTAGCCCTATGCTGCCAACAATATGATTTTCCTAGTTTGCACCAGGCTGTGCCACTTTGGATTTTGGTGCCATGTGGTAGCACTATGTCAGAAATCAATGCCAATAGCTAGAGCAACTGTGGCAATCGATGAATGCCTGGGTTCAGGATCCTATGGGACTGCTTACACTCTCCAAGCCAATAGCTGCTAGGAGTGCTGAGGAATGGCAATCTTGGTCTCTGATGTTCTGTACATATTGCTACAAACCAGGTGTCTCTTTATTTCTGCAATATTACAGGCAGAGAAGAGACTGAACCAGACAGCCATCACTGAACACCTCTGAAATTTGGAAGTGAGGGGGAAGAGATCTGGAGTTTGCAAGTGAATCCTCTTTCTACAACTGGCCAAACCAAACCAATGCCCCATATTTCAACACCCCAAGATCAGAAATCCAGACTTGGATTCACATTGTTTTGGGGCTGAGGCTGCTTATAATTACAGTACTGGAAATATTTCAAGGATATGGGCCCATTTGCAACTGTAACAAGAAACAACACAGCTTTGATGCACCCCTAAAAAAACTGTATGCCCTGGGAAGACATAGATATTCAAATATTTGTTTTCTTTGCAACAAATGCATTACAGTATGTGAGTTAATAACTTTCAATTATTTTTGCCTATTTGAGTTTATTTTGGAATGCCTAAGGCCTTTTGGGTATAGAAATAATATAAACCTTTTTCATGCTGGATTCTTGGAAATGTTCCAACTACTGTATAAGGCATTTTATATATAAGCAGAGAAGCATTTCAATTGTAAAGTGCTCCTAGTGAGTCATGCAGACCACATTCCTGAGTTGTGGTGGAGGTGAATAACTGGTCTTAATGGGACACATATGTGCCTACATTTGCAGCTGCATTTACCATGATTATACATGTATTTACCACAGTTGTGCATGGAGTTATGGTATCTGCACATGCAGTCAAGGTAAATGTTTATATAAACATAGACATACAAATATGCTGCAATTTGAGCATGTAAGTGGATCTCTAGCCCCTGAAACAATGGCTTAATATGTCCAGTGCATTATCTCTATCCACTAAAGGCCCACTTCTGCAACCCTGACTCATGCTATTAAGAAAGTACTCAGGCAAGTAGGCCTATTGCATGCAGTAGAACTACTAATCTATCTAAATACTCATATAGCTTCCACCGCATTACTGCCTAAGTGCATGGGAAAGAACTAATCAATGTGAGCACAGAAATAGGGCCTACCTCTATTCTCCTGTTAAAGAAATCAGTTCCATTATTCTGAAATCACTCCTGTTGATAAATTCATGTTGACTTCCATTTATCATCACCTTGTGTTAGCAGCCGGGTGCTTGCAAATTGACAGTCTCATTAACAGTTTACCAGTTGTAAGGTGGGTGATGTGATATCTTTTATTGGACCAATTTCTGTGGGGGAGAGAGTCAAGCTTTCCAACCTTTCGCAGAGCTCGGTGTAAGGGGGAAAGCTTGTCTCTCATGCCAACAGAAGTTGGTCCAGTAAAAGATATTACCTCATCCACCTTGTCTCTCTAATATCCTGGGACTAACGTGGCTACAGCAACACTGCATACCAGCTATTAAGTCACATTTACTAAGCTTCAATTCCTTAATTCTCCTTCCCCTCTCCTCCTCTACCATATATTGAAGAAAGCAGGTATATTGGTTCTTTTTAAATCTGTAAAATGCAACACTTTTGGTGTAACTCAATGACCTGTGATATTCAAAAGACTTTTAAGTCTGATGGAAAAAATGTCTGGGACTGTTCTGGTGGAACTTAGAGGTGTTTGCAATGGAATTTAGATAGAAAAGTAGCAGAAATCACTTACTGATTATGCACTGTGCAATAGGACATAACGGCAGGTCCTGTACGAGAAAGCAGGAGAACAAGTCTTAGAGAAGGAGAAATGGAAATGAGAATCTGACACATATGCTCAATCATGAACTCAAAAGCTTATTAAATAAAATCAGGCAAACAAAGTGAATCTACCTTGGTTGGCATTGATTTTCATCGGCCAGCACTTATGTAGCAAGTACCTCAAGGACTTGCTGACCTTGGCAGAAGCACAGAGGTAATGTTTGCATAAGGATGAACTGTTTTTAGAGAGGCAACCACAGTTACTCACATGTGTCCTCAGACACTGTACAGAAAATATTTGGCGTCTCCTGAATTACTTGAGCCTTCACATAGCTGAAACGGCAGGCTGGATGAGGCTCCCCTCTCGAAGATAAACTAGGTCTCCCCTATGTGGTAAAGGATTCAGAATGCCAGCAGTGACCACTTCATAATATCCTACTGAAACTGCACCTCAGAAAAGAAAATGTTTATTGCAAGTATTGCTCAAACAAAGAATGGGTTTTGGATGATATTCAAACTTGGAGAGTAAATGTGCAGAGACTGATTAATGTTCTGACACTGGAGAGCATTAAATGGCCCTCTGAATTAATAGTTTCTTTGAGCTGAGACTGTTTATTGCTTAGGGGGAAAAAACTTTGTATATATCAGCGGCAGGGGACTCCACTATAAAGTTTTGAGTTCTGTTGGTTTCTTTTTTTGTTGGAGTGCTTGTTTTTGATGGAGACTGTTCCTGTCTGAACTGACTCATCTGAAAATTGAATTGTGACTTTGTTTTGTCCCTTGGAGGTTTGTTGTGAAAGTACAACTTTCCTTTGCAAAAAGAAAGTGTGGTGAGATAGGGACATGCAATCAGGTTCTTCTAAGAATTCTTTTGGTGGATTTAATTATAATTTTTTTTAAGGAACTACACAATAAGATAGAGTCTCTATGTATACAAACTGCTAAATTTATTATTAATTATTAATCATTATTACTATTATTATTATTATTTTAACAAATTATTTTGAGTTGATTAATTTTGGATGAATGTCCAGTTGCTGGTGGCTTCTATATTGTTTAGACTCTTGTTTTTCAAAAAATATTTTGGGGATTATTTTCCCCAGGATATGATAAATTCATTGTGTGTATGGTGTACAAATGGGCCTTTTTCTTTCAGTATATTTGTCTTCTCTTCCTGTTGTTCTTCCCCCAACTCTTGGACTAATTTAGAATGACCAATCCCAAGATTTTCGTTGATGTGGATCCTGGTCACTTGGGATATCCGAGTGCCTTTTGTTGTGTGGCTGCTCCTGTGAGCCCCACCCACCCTAAAAGGGATGCATTCATAAAGATCATCCTGTCTGGTGAGGGGGAAAGAAATGGAGAGGGGATTCCTCCATCATAGTAGAGGTGATGTTACTTTGGAAGGCACACTTACTATGGCATTCATGGACTGTTTGTTTGGTGTGTATAGTGTTTGAAGCCACGCTTGCAGGCAACAAAGATGGAGTCTGGTGAATGGCGTGACACAAGTGCATGAAGCCATATGTCCCAAGACAGAGAGAGAAATTTTTCTGATGGGCGTTCAAGGGTTGCTCATGATCTTATCTATGAGGTTGTTCATCATTTGGAATCTGATCCTTGGCAGATAAGCCCTTGCCATGACTGAATGTAGAGCCACTCTGATGAAGTCTAAAGTCTGTGTTATGGCATTTCCAGAGCCCACACTAAGGTTAAAGGAGCAGTATTGGCCAAAAAGGCCCTGTTCCTCAGCAGCTGCCAGGCATGCTCCTGGAGGACCTACTTAAAAGGGCGCTCTGGCAATCAGACATGCAGGGGAGTATAGAGGATAGATTGGCTGTAAGAAGGCAGCTAGGCTGCAGCTTCTGAGGCAGAGCAATCTACAGGAGAAGGACTGGGACTGTGAGTAAGACACAGCCAGGATCACCCTTCCCCCTGACTAAGGGTGGGGGACAACTGGACTCTGAGGGTGACCTGGGAAGCATTCTGCCCCCACCAGCTGAAGCCCCAAACTATGAAGTCTCTGCAAGAAGGCTGGGGTCATGTCCCAAATTGAAGGGAAATCAGGGAAGGTAGGAAGCAAGCCAGGGGATCTACAGTGGCAGCTAGAAGGGACTGAGCCACCTATTGCCTCTATCCCCTGGGCCCTGAGCTGGGACCTGGTAGAGAGGGAGGGCCCAGGTTACCCTATCATTCCCTCTTCCCTGGGCCTCCTGAGAGATCCTGGAGGACTCTGTGGAGGCAACAAACTGTTGCTTGGCCAGAAAGCCCCCGGACTGCCAAAAGACCTATCTCTAGGCTGTGACCTGATCACTATGCCTGATGGGCCCTGAGTGATGCCTGCTACAGTCCGTGTTGGAGCGACTTTTCCAAATTTACACTGATTCTTAGGGGACACAGGGATTGGAGCATTGACAAATATGATTCATGGGCTTCTTGATGTCACCTAAAATGAGAAGCCAATCAAGATATGGAAATACAGTGAAGCCACGATGTCTGATATGGGCTGCTACCTTGGTAAAGACCCTGGGGGTGGTAACAACACCAAGTGAAAGCAATCTGTATTGAAAATTGTTCGGGTCCTCCATGAATCTGAGAAAGCATCTGTGAGCAGGATGAAAGTCCATGTGAAAATATGCATCCTTTCATGGGTGGTGGGTGGATCTCCCCTGTGGGAAGGCTAGCCCCCAGCTCTGCTCCTTTTGCCCGTGCCCCTCCCCCTGGGCCAGAGCCCCATGCCTGCTGCCCCTCCCACAGCCGAAGTCCCAAAACCCCCTGCCCCCCCATGGCCGAGCAATGAGCTCCCACCCATCCAGAGGAGCCCCGAGTGGCCCGCCTCAGCTGGAGGAGCCTCAGGATGGCCAGAGGCCTGGGTGCTGAGGCCACCCCCCGCCACTTGCCCTGAAGAGCCCCAGGCCAGCAGCAGCCGTACCTTGCCTCCTCTTCACTCCCCTCCCCAGACCCGAAGCCACCCAGAAAAGCAGCAGCATGACACCATCTCTTCCTGCGCTTTTGATGTGCTCTGTGTAGGTTCTGGGGCAACTGAGGAGGCGGTATCTGCTACTCAGCTTCCTGGGTTCATCAGTAATCTCTCTGCAGTCCAGGGAGATTACCGATGAACCCAAAGAACTGAATAGCACATACTGCCTCCTCAGCCACCCCGGAACCTACATGGGGCGTAATAAAGCAAAAACTTTCCCCGTCAAGCCAGCAACCAGGTGTCTGGCAGCACCGGCAGAGCCTCCCCTGGCCTATTATACCCACTGCCCACACATTCTTTGTATCAAAAGCTGTAAAACACATTCATTTTTCCGGAGGCTGGATTATAGATGCCTGTGTGACCATGTGAAATTTCAGCTTTTGAATAAAGCAGTTGAGGTGGTGGAGATCCAGGATGGGAGTCCAGCTGCTCTTTCTTTTGGGTACTAGGAAGTAAGTTGAGTAAAACCCTTTCCTTGGTGCTGAAGAGGTACCCACACTATTGTTCCTCACTGCAAGGAGTCTACTTCTTGTTTGAGAATCTCCTTGTGAGAATGACTCCTGAAAAGGGATGAGGATGGAGGGTTTTGTAGGAAGCAAGGAGGTAAATTCTATTGCATAAATGGAATGGATTATGTTTAGTACCCACTTGTCCAGATGTGAAAAAAAGAGTGCTAGCCAGCCCCCAAAGTGTGTGTAACACATTCCAGTGTTTCACCACCCTCCTGGTGAAAAAGTTTTTCCTAATATCCAACCTAAACCTCCTCCACTGCAACTTGAGACCATTACTCCTTGTCCTGTCCTCTTCTACCACTGAGAATAGTCTAGAACCATCCTCTCTGGAACCACCTCTCAGGTAGTTGAAAGCAGCTATCAAATCCCCCCTCATTCTTCTCTTCTGCAGACTAAACAATCCCAGTTCCCTCAGCCTCTCCTCATAAGTCATGTGTTCCAGACCCCTAATCATTTTTGTTGCCCTTCGCTGGACTCTCTCCAATTTATCTACATCCTTCTTGTAGTGTGGGGCCCAAAACTGGACACAGTACTCCAGATGAGGCCTCACCAATGTCGAATAGAGGGGAACGATCATGTCCCTAGATCTGTTCGCTATGCCCCTACTTATACATCCCAAAATGCCATTGGCCTTCTTGGCAACAAGGGCACACTGCTGATTCATATCCAGCTTCTCGTCCACTGTCACCCCTAGGTCCTTTTCCGCAGAACTGCTGCCTAGCCATTCGGTCCCTAGTCTGTAGCTGTGCATTGGGTTCTTCCGTCTTAAGTGCAGGACCCTGCACTTATCCTTATTGAACCTCATCAGATTTCTTTTGGCCCAATCCTCCAATTTGTCTAGGTCCCTCTGTATCCTATCCCTACCCTCCAGAGTATCTACCACTCCTCCCAGTTTAGTATCATCCGCAAATTTGCTGAGAGTGCAATCCACACCATCCTCCAGATCATTTATGAAGATATTGAACAAAACCAGCCCCAGGACCGACCCCTAGGGCACTCCACTTGACACCAGCTGCCAACTAGACATGGAGCCATTGATCACTACCCGTTGAGCCCGACAATCTAGCCAACTTTCTACCCACCTTATAGTGCATTCATCCAGCCCATACTTCTTTAACTTGCTGACAAGAATACTGTGGGAGACCGTGTCAAAAGCTTTGCTAAAGTCAAGAAACAATACATCCACTGCTTTCCCTTCATCCACAGAACCAGTAATCTCATCATAGAAGGCGATTAGATTAGTCAGGCATGACCTTCCCTTGGTGAATCCATGCTGACTGTTCACTTTCACTTTCCTCTTATGTAAGTGCTTCAGAATTGATTCCTTGAGGACCTGCTCCATGATTTTTCCGGGGACTGAGGTGAGGCTGACTGGCCTGTAGTTCCCAGGATCCTCCTTCTTCCCTTTTTTAGCCTTTTTCCAGTCACCTGGGACTTCCCCCGTTCGCCACGAGTTTTCAAAGATAATGGCCAATGGCTCTGCAATCACAGCCGCCAATTCCTTTAGCACTCTCGTATGCAACTCGTCTGGCCCCATGGACTTGTGCACGTCCAGCTTTTCTACATAGTCCCTAACCACCTCTTTCTCCAAAGAGGGCTGGCCATCTACTCCCCATGTTGTGATGCCCAGTGCAGCAGTCTGGGATGATGAGATGATGAGGACAATCTCATTGATACCAGTGGAACCACCAGATCCGGCTCATGCTTTTCTCTTCCATGGGGTCAGGAGGAAGTTCTAGCTTTCCTCTTGAAGAGCAAGCACGGACTGACCTCATAGCAGATCATGTCAACTCCACAGAATAACATTGGTCCCATGGCCCCCTGCATGGCTAGTAAGATGGGTCACAAGGTGGCTATGGAGACACCATGGCATGGGGTTCCAAAGCAGATAATGGGGGATGGAGGTTGGTTCCAGACTTCTCTGGGTCCCCTGTGTGGGAAGGTTTGCCTCAGAGGTGGAGACGTCATTTCATTGGGTAGTTAAGAGTATCCCAAGAAAGAAAATGCCTATTCTGGATCCATTGGCGGTACCAGTAGTTCCACTGCAGAGAAACCAAGGCTAGAAAATGCAATAGGAGACAGCTTCCTTCCATAGATTGCATCTCTTGGTGGAGTCAGGACCTCTCTTGTAAGGGAAGGATCTGATGGAGATGGAGATTGGGGATCTGGGAGAGCAAAAATGTCTGTGGATGGAGCATAAGACTCTACTCTCTCTGGAGTGTGGTGGGTCTTGTCTGCCCCAACTGAAGGGACCACATAGGTGCTGACTCTGTGGGTGCTCCAGGGCTGGAGCACCCATGGGGAAAAAATGGTGGGTACTGAGCACCCACCGTCAACCCCCCCATAGCTCTCCCCTCTCCCCCAGCACCTCCTGCCCTCTGGCAGTCCCCACGGATCAGCACCTCTCTCCCAGGGGTGGCTCTACCAATTTTGCAGCCCCAAGCAGTCGCTGCCGAATTGCTGCCACCACAACAGCGGCGGAGCTGCTGCCGAATTGCTGCCGCCCCCGGAAGAGCAGCGGAGCTGCTGCCCAAAAGCCGCTGCAGCGGGAAGAGCGGCGGAGCTGCTGCTGAATCGCCTCCGTGGGACGCGGACTGCCGCCCCATTCTGAATGCCACCCCAAGCACCTGCTTGGAAAGCTGGTGCCTGGAGCCGGCCCTGCTCCCTCCCCTCCCATCTGCTATGATCAGCTGTTTCGCGACATGCAGGAGGCTCTGGCGGGGAGGAGGGAAGAGCGAGGATCTGGTGTGCTCGGGGAAGGGGGCAGAATGGGGCAGGAAGAGTCGGGGTGGGGGTGGAGCGGGGGTGGGAAGAGGTAGGGCAGGGATGGGGCTTTGGGGGAAGGGGTAGAGTGGGGGTGGGGCCTGGGCACAACTGTGGGTCGAGCACCCCCCCCCCGGAACTTTGGAAAGTCAGTGCCTGTGAGGGACCAGAGCATTTACTGTTTGTGTTGCAATTTGGCAGGGCACAGCTGGTACTGTCAGTGGCAGAGAATCTTGATTGTCTTTTGTCGGTGCTGTCGGTTCTTGAGTTTAGGCTTCATTGGTGCTGGAGGTATCGCTGCTAACGGAAGGTGGTCTGGTTCCGACACTGCTTTCAAGAAGTCTCCAACTCAGTTTGCATGCAGCATATGTGACCCACAGTGGAACACACAGGGGCAAGCACTCGATGAATAGCTATCTCTTCAACATTTATGCAGGGAGAGCATGGAAAGGGATGTGCCACCCTCATGGCATGCTTTACCCTGCAAAAGACCCCCGCTGGCTTTTTTCAGCTCTGTGGTTTTGAAATGGGCAAAACAGGACTATGTAGGCTAACAGATGTCTGCCTGATGTTCTTCTAGACCGTGGGGAAAACAGTGAAGTTATTGCAGAGACTGCAGTAAGTTTTGCTGTTTCTCTCCTCCAGACAGTGGAAAATTGGGCCTAGTGAATATTTAGCAAACCTTATTTTTGCTTGCATAATACAGCAAACATTACTAATTGTCACCACATTATCCAGATCTTTTAAAACCCAGCCACATTACTGAGGCTGACAAAGTAGTTTACTTGCTTTGTGAAAAACAATTTCCCTTTAATTATTCTAAACACCTGCTATACATTTCATTGAGTGATCCCTTATTTCCTATTTTGTCACAATGGAAAATGGAAAAATGGATCAAGCTGCTGTATCCTGTGCAATTATGAATAAGTCAGTCAAGTTCCCTCTAACTCTTCTCCTTTCCAATCTGAATATTTCCAGTTTTTGAACTCTCTCTCTCTCTATATGCCCCTCTATACCACTGTCTAGCTTCATTTCCCTTGTTACTTATACTGCAACAACAGTGTACGTACTACCTGCTTTATAAACAAAAGACACAGCTTGCCATGAAGAATGTATTGTTTACATTTGAGGCAAGAAGCAGTGAAAACAACAAACAGTGGAATAGGAAGAGGGAAAGGAAGAGGATTGCAAAAGAAAGGAAAGAAAAGGTACTAAGGTTTATTATGTGTTAAAAGAGATGCCTGTATACATGTAAATGTTATTTAATAGATTAAGTGCCAGTAGATGGTGCACAAGAATATGTAGCAGTGTTCCTGGATTTTGCAGGATCAATAAAACTTCTTGTGTGCACTGCTAATGGCTTCTATAATGGAACAGCTAACGTGTGCTTTTTGGAGGCTCTTTTCTGTTCTTTTTCAGTGTTAGCTGCATTTTCCTTAAGGGGAGATGACCAAACTGGGCACTGCACTAAATCGATTGTGGGAGGGATTGGAGGAGGACAGGAGAGTAACACCATGGTTTTCTGTTCTATTTTTAATGCATCCAAGCACTCTCGTTGTTTTTATAACTGTTGCTGCAAACTGGAAAGATACCTAAAATGAAGTACCGACAATAGCCACCCTTTCCCTTAGCATCTCTGCTTGAAAAACACCCAGATGCAACATTTAGTGTGATATAGTAAACCTCCTTCCCCTCTGCCTCATTTGATGAAATTTCAAAATTTCCAAACAACTTTCAGGAGGTTACCACAAATTTAGAGTCTATCTGTGTATATGAGTCATATTGGGGGGGGAAATCTATGGTAGCACAAAGTGGATGGAGACTGGCTGCAGATGCCCTGATGAGGATTTCCCTGGTATGAGGCCAGGAACCCCCAGAAGACATACAGTTGATGCAGGGAATATGTCAGGAAGGGGAGAAGGAGTTGCCAGAGAACAGTGTGCTTCAGCTATCCCAAGATGGTGTATAGTCCTTGAAGCACCATGGCCAGATGAGAGCAATTTCCAGGGTGCTTTAACCTGCCCAGTTAATCAAGACACTGTAACTGGTTTGCAGCGATGACAACACATGTCCTTCTGCTATACCAAGTGGAAATCTGGCCCTAATCTTTCTATGTTTGGTACTCATCTAGCCTCCATCTTCATGGTATCTGAGAGCCTCATAATCTTTAGTGGATTTATCTTTGCAATATCCCTGTGAGGTGGGGAAGTGCTATTATCCCTATATTACATGCAGGAAACAGAGGCACAGAGAGATTAAGTGACTTACCCAAGGTCACACAAGCAGGAGAGAACTGAACCTGGGTCTCCCAAGTCCCACACTAACACCCTAACCAAAAGACCATCCTCCTCTTCTAAGGCTGTTTTTCCCAATACATAGAATCAAACACTTTTCCAAGATGGATTTGTATCTGCCATTGCATGAAATGCATTTAAATCCATTTGGAGTTGTACACAGTCCTCTATAGCTTTTGTAGCTAAGTGAAACAATTTAGACTCCTCAGCAGATGGGACTGCAGGGATGTGACCAAAAACGTTCACATTTTATGAAAATTCTCAAACAGCATAATGCAAAATGTTACTGGCCAGACTTTGAAATGTATATGTTTAACTGAACAAGAAAACCCCCAAACAGAGCTGAGTATTCAGAAGAAAAATGGATGCACGTAGGATTTTGCTATTCTTTTTCATTTATGGATATTTATAGTCAGTGCTCCTCTGAGGAGTTATGAACAACATGGATGGAGGAAGAGAACCCCTCCTGTCATTCCAGCTATAGAAACAGCTAAGGAACCTAAGAGGAAGAGATAACGATCTTGTCAGTAATTCTGTCATTGCTTACTCTCCCATCCTCCGGCAATGTCATTGGACCCTTTTGCATACTGTATAGTCAGAGGATAGAAGGGGATTTTTTTCTCCTAACCCCCTCTGCAGATGACATGGAGACTTAGTGGTCTAATACTAAAATGGGGGCTTAACTCTAGCACTGACATGGCTTTACCTTGAAAATACGGTGTTTCTACCTTCCACAAGCGATACTGTAAAGCGTCACACACCACTTTCAATCCAAAATTAAAAGCTCCAGCGATATGCTTAACTGTGCCAGCAAAGCTGCTGCATCTTCTTGATAATCTTATCACGAAAGGCAAAAAATCTGATCTATAAAATATGCACAGCACAAACCGCTGCAATTTCAAATGACAGCTGTCTGAGTATTGACCCATGGATCATTTCGGGTTATCTGCTTTTATAGGGACACATGAGCCACTACCAGTCTACCACAATTTGGTTCAGATATCGGAAGTGCAAGCTGAGAGAAATGCATCCTCTAAAACTGCTGACATGCTGCCTCAGTGATAACTAAATTCTAAAAAATGTCATGTTAGCTTGCTGTGATGTGGTGAAAAGTTACAATATATATTACAAAAAAAAAGAGCGAACATTTTCCTGTGCTGCTGTATATACCGTATCAGTCTGGACAATTCAGACCCGGTATGAAGCAAGTCTGAGTCATTGGTGCTGTAGTTCACACATCAACATTTTGAAAGCTGAAAGGGGATCTCAACGGTTATAGAAAAGGAGTACTTGTGTCACCTTAGAGGCTAACCAATTTATTTGAGCATGAGCTTTCGTGAGCTACAACTCACTTCATCGGATGCATACCGTGGATACTGCAGCAGACTTTATATACACACAGAGAGCAGTATCCACTGAATGCATCCGATGAAGTGAGCTGTAGCTCACAAAAGCTCATGCTCAAATAAATTGGTTAGTCTCTAAGGTGCCACAAGTCCTCCTTTTCTTTTTGCGAATACAGACTAATACGGCTGTTACTCTGAAACCTGTCAACGGTTATAATTATGAATATTTATTTGATCACATATATTCCAGGAGACAATAGATCAGAGGTAATCAATTATTTTTGTCAAGATCCAAATTTCTTGGTCAAGGTATAGTCAGGGTCCAGACTCCAGGAAAATAATACCAACCCCCCTAATAATGATAATAATAAGTACTGTAAATAAAAAGATTTTGCAGTCCGTTCAAAAGTACCTGGCTGTCTAGATTTGGCCGCCGGTTCACCTGTTCACTGTCCCTGCAGTAGATGAATTAAATACAAAAGAAGAGACTAACTGTAAGTACAAGTATTTAAACTGACAGTTTTCAAATAGTGCAAGATAAGGATTAAGTAGAAGCTTTCTTTTGAATTTCCAGGATCATGCCTGTCTGAGGGAGTGATCCAAACATTTTGGTGAATTTGTTTTCAAATTCCTTGTTTTTATATGTACAGGCCTTGTTTACATTTGGAAGTAGCACTGTTTCAGCAGTAATCAGCTAGCTGAACTGGTGCTAAACCACAATTAAGCTGTAAGTGTAGATAATGAAAACCATGGTCAGCCTTGGTTCAGTGGACTGGGGTTAACCCTGGTTAGCTGAACCAGGACTGACAATGTTTTGCCCTTGTCTACATTTACAGCTAAACTGTGACCAGTATCAGTTCAACTAATCTAATTGCTGCAAAGGTGCTCTTTCCAAGTGCAGACAAGGCCACAACATATATTAATGACTTGAAAAACTCCATTCTGGTCTCCTGGGGAATACTGAATAGAATTTGTTCATATAAGCATTTCCAAGCCTTTCATAATAACAGATCCTGATCTTGTGCTGCAGAGCAGCCAGCCCTGTAAGCATGGGCAGCGCCTGAACCACCGGCGTGGGGAGGCTAGCCCCCAGTCCTGACCCTTCCGCCTGAGGCCCCACCCCTTCTGCCCCAAGCCAGAGCCCCCCCCCCCCCCCCCCGACCACAGTCACCAGCCCAGTCCCGCCCTAGGCTAGCCCCTCAGCTCCAGAGCTCCCGGAAGGCGGGCGGCATGCGGCCCCAGCCTCCCCAGCTCTGGAGCAGGGGAGGGTGGCTGGTGCATGGCCTCAGCCTCTCCAGACCCAGCCACAGCACTGGGGGGCTGGAGCGGCTGCACACAGGGAGCAGTGGTAAGCAAGGGGTGGGGCCCTGCCTTGCTGTTTGGGGAGGCACAGCCTCCCCCAGCCTGTGTGACCTGCTGCCCATGCAGGGAAGATCTCACCAACTTCTGTTGCTTAACCCCTACTGCTGGTGTAAGGGGCACAGCCTGAACTTCCTTACACACTGGCATACAACTAACTCCTGAATCAGAAAGCACAAAGCTTGCCATCTCCATTGAGAGCTGTGTTCGGTGCTCCTCAGCCATAACCAAAAAGAAAAGGAGGACTTGTGGCACCTTAGGGACTAACCAATTTATTTGAGCATGAGCTTTCGTGAGCTACAGCTCACTTCATCGGATGCATACCGTGGAAACTGCAGAAGACATTATATACACACAGGGACCATGAAACAATACTTCCTCCCACCCCACTGTCCTGCTGGTAATAGCTTATCTAAAGTGATCATCAAGTTGGGCCATTTCCAGCACAAATCCAGGTTTTCTCACCCTCCCAACCCCCATACACACACAAACTCACTCTCCTGCTGGTAATAGCCCATCCAAAGTGACCACTCTCTTCACAATGTGTATGATAATCAAGGTGGGCCATTTCCTGCACAAATCCAGGTTCTCTCACCCCCTCACCCCCCTCCAAAAACCACACACACAAACTCACTCTCCTGCTGGTAATAGCCCATCCAAAGTGACCACTCTCTTCACAATGTGTATGATAATCAAGGTGGGCCATTTCCTGCACAAATCCAGGTTCTCTCACTCCCTCACCCCCCTCCAAAAACCACACAAACAAACTCACTCTCCTGCTGGTAATAGCTTATCCAAAGTGACCACTCTCCCTACAATGTGCATGATAATCAAGGTGGGCCATTTCCAGCACAAATCCAGGTTTTCTCACCTCCTCACCCCCATACACACACAAACTCACTCTCCTGCTGGTAATAGCTCATCCAAAGTGACCACTCTCCCTACAGCCATAACCAAGGATCTAAGCCAGTAGTAGGTAACCTATGGCATGTGTGCCGCAGGCATGCGAGCTGATTTTCAGTGGCACTCACACTGCCCAGGTCCTGGCCACCGGCCCAGGGGGCTCTGCATTTTAATTTAATTTTAAATGAAGTTTCTTAAACATTTTAAAAACCTTACTTACTTTACTATAAACTATAGTGTAGTTATATATTGTAGACTTATAGAAAGAGACCTTCTAAAAACATTAAAATGTATTACTGGCACGTGAAACCTTAAATTACAGTGAATAAATGAAGACTTGGCACACCACTTCCGAAAGGTTGCCGACCCCTGATCTAACAGCACCTCTGTGTGTAATTTCAGCTCACACAAATAATATCGAAATAGCTAATATACTTGTTCAGATTTACTGTTGAGTTCTAATCCCTGAAAACTGGGGTTTATAACGGAAGCAATGACAAAGCCATAACTAGCCCCTCACATGATTCTGCTACAATTCTGACCTCTTGCTCTAGAGCTATCTTACATTTTAATGGCAGTGCTAAAGATGTATGTCAGGCACTGTGACAACAGGAAGAATTCTGGCAGCTTTACTGTGTCATTTTGCTGAAAATACACTGGAGCTGCTTCTGGAATACATTTACATGAGACCAAAGAGGAATTAAATAGAGATGAAAGCAAAGAGTAGCTTGTGATGAGAATCACTGTGGGAACTGCACAGAAGATTTAACTGTATATATCCCTTCTGTTATTTTTCCTTCTGAGTGATCTGCAGATGCCACTGGTGATGAGTTAGATGAGGTGGGTGAGGTAATATCTTTTACCGGATCAACTTCTGTTGGTGAGAAGACACAAGCTTTTGAGCTTCCACAGAGCTCCCCCTCCCACCTCACAGGGTCCTAGAGCCTGGGCTCCAGCTTGAGCCCAAAAGTCTATACTGCAATTAAACAGCCCCTTAGCCTGAGCCCCGAGAGCCCATGTCAGCTGCATGGGCCAGCTGTGGGGTTTTAATGGCCATGTAGACATACCCAGAGTGTCACAGCTAAATAAAAGATGGAGGAGATTGTTTAGCATAAGTAGTTAACATATATTTCAAGAGACCATTCAAGGTGAAATGGCCTGTTAACACCCCTTCAGTTTTAGAGTGAAAGGAAGGGAAGGGGGTTGTTAGTGGGTTATAGATTGTTGTAATAAGCCATAAATCCAGTGTCAGTCCATGATTTTTAGTGTCTAGCAAAGTTATGAATTTAAGCTCTCAGGCTGGCCTTTGAAAGCTGAGAGAACCTAGTTCAATACAAGGAGTACTTGTGGCACCTTAGAGACGAACAAATTTATTTGAGCATAAGCTTTCGTGAGCTACAGCTCAGTACTCCTTTTCTTTTTGCGAATACAGACTAACACGGCTGCTAATCTGAAACCTAGTTCAATACAGAAATAAAGTCCCATCTGATCACACACCCTTAGTTGTCCCCTACCACCCCACACTGGAACCCATAATGGGTATCAACAAGCAACTACAACTATACTCGAGGGGGACCCCATTCTGAAATAAATTTCCTGAACCCCCTCTTCTGCCCTTTAAAGCCTCCCAGCCTCTCCAAGCTCATCATCAGAAGCAAGCTCCCTACAGACCAGGACACACAACTCAAAGCAGCACCAGACTCTGCCAGAACGACAGATGCAAACCTGCAGACATATCTCCACTGTTACAATGAGCAACAACTCCTACAACACACCTTTCGAGATCCATGGGTCCTACATATGCCTTTCATAACATGTGGTGTACCTCAACCAGTGCACTAACTGCCCCAATAGCAACTATGTGGGTGAAACCAGACAATCACTACGCTCTAGTGAGAATGAACTTAGACAGGAAAAGGATAAAAGACAAAAACACCTCCTCACCTGTGGGTGAACACTTTTCACAAAGCGATCACTCTATCTGTGACCTATCAGTCCTCATCCTCAATGGAATCTGCACAACGCTTTCAAAAGACGAGCCTGAGAACTTAAATTCACAACTTTGCTAGACCCTAAAAATCATGGAGTGAATAGAGACACTGGATTTATGGCTTATTACAACAATCTATAACCCACTAACAATGCCCCTAGCTGCCTTCCTACCCCCTTACTTACCTCTCCCCCATAACTGGAGAGGCGTTAACAGGCCACATCACCTTGAATGGTCCCTTGAAATATGTGTTAACTACTTATGCTAAACAATCTGTTCCACCTTGTATTTAGTCCTGGCATGCTGAGTATGTTCCCCAGACCTGAAGAAGAGTTCTGTGTGAGCTCAAAAGCTTCTCTCTCTCTCCCACCAACAGAAGTTGGTCCAATAAAAGATATTACCTCGCCCACCTTGTCTCTCTCATATCATGAGACCTACCCCGCTACAACAGCTCTGCATACAACTGGTGATGAGTTGCATGAAACCGGCATTTCATTCTCAGGAGCAGAAAGAAGAGTATTTAATTCCTTGCTGGCTTGAGAGGGAGACATCCAAATGCCAATGGCTTAGCTACTGATGGTGAAACTGGGCCAGTTAATACAGTATAGCTGTGTAACCAATAGTTCAGAAGACTGATACCTGATGATTAAATCTTCCTTCAAATTCAAGCCCTCATAACAGCAATTATAATTTAACAAAAAAATGGCACTTAACTGTCACTTTTACTATTTTTTCCCCATGTAAATTTAATTCTTGTGAAATGGACCACATTAATGGCTGTGGAGATCTCTAGCCAGAGGCAGACTAGGAAAAAAACACCCTATTTTCTAGAAGCCTATGGGGCAAGTAGAAGTGCTATCTAGAAAAGTAAAAGCATTGACTTTCCTGCCTGATGATAAGGACACATTTGTATTAAGAACTATTTACACACAGACTTGGCTGATTTAAATTATTTTTGCAGGACTCTAAAATCAGCAGACCAAAAATCTTGGCTCAAACTATATTAACACCCACAGAACGAAAGACTGTGTAGAGGCAATTGCAAAGTCTCTTAAAGAAATTATTCAGAAATGTACAGACATCAAGGCTTATTGCTGTGTTTATTTATTGATGGATCCCCTGACAGATCTGTAGCTGACAGGAATTGATGTACATCAGATTCAGGCAGGGAAACCTGGTAGTGTTTGCTGATGTCGCTATCTTGGCATCTGAGATAACTGATGGTATTCAGACAAAGAATGAAAAACAATTAGGAGTTATGAAGGATCAAAGCAGAAGCACTCAAATTGAAGAGGAGAGGCTTGCTATTCAATAGTATAGCAGTGCACATGGGTTGTTTGAGGGGGTGCAGGTCAGCTACTGTTGTGCACTGGCTCAGCCACAACCTTGAGTCTGCAATTTTGGATCTCAAAAAAAAAAAAAAAAAAAAAATTAAGAATTTGAATTTACTTGGAAACGTTTAAGTACTAAAAAGCAATCGTAACTTTACATTCTTACTGATACTTCGAGGCAACTGAAGACTACTTCTGAAAGCATCCACCATGCTGATAGGTTTCAGAGTAGCAGCCGAGTTACTCTGTATCCGCAAAAAGAAAAGGAGTACTTGTGGCACCTTAGAGACTAACAAATTTATTTGAGCATAAGCTTTCGTGAGTTACAGCTCACTTCAGCGGATGTATTCAGTGGAAAATACAGTGGGGAGATTTATATACACAGAGAACATGGAACAATGGGTGTTACCATACACACTGTAACGAGAGTGATCAGGTAAGGTGAGCTATTACCTTACCTGAGAGCAGGAGAGCGGGGGGAGGGGGGAACTTTTGCAGTGATAATCAAGGTGGGCCATTTCTAGTAGTTTACAAGAACGTCTGAGGAACCACGGGGGGGGGGGGGGAATAAACATGGGGAAATAGTTTTACTTTGTGTAATGACCCATCCACTCCCAGTCTTTATTCAAGCCTAAGTTAATTGTATCCAGTTTGCAAATTAATTCCAATTCAGTAGTCTCTCCTTGGAGTCTGTTTTTGAAGTTTTTTTGTTGAAGAATTGCCACTTTTAGGTCTTGTAATCGAGTGACCAAAGAGATTGAAGTGTTCTCTGGCTGGCTTTTGAATGTCATAATTCTTGACATCTGATTTGTGTCCATTTATTCTTTTACGGAGAGACTGTCCAGTTTGGCCAATGTACATGGCAGAGGGGCATTCTGGCACATGATGGAATATATCACATTGGTAGATAGAAAAGGAGTACTTGTGGCACCTTAGAGACTAACCAATTTATTTGAGCATAAGCTTTCATGAGCATCCGATGAAGTGAGCTGTAGCTCACGAAAGCTTATGCTCAAATAAATTGGTTAGTCTCTAAGGTGCCACAAGTACTCCTTTTCTTTTTGCAAATACAGACTAACACGGCTGTTACTCTGAAACCTCACATTGGTAGATGTGCAGGTGAACGAGCCTCTGATAGTGTGGCTGATGTGATTAGGCCCTATGATGGTGTCTCCTGAATAGATATGTGAACACAGTTGGCAACGGGCTTTGTTGCAAGGATAGGTTCCTGGGTTAGTGGTTCTGTTGTGTGGTGTGTGGTTGCTGGAGAGTATTTGCTTCAGGTTGGGGGGCTGTCTGTAAGCAAGGACTGGCCTCTCTCCCAAGATCTGTGAGAGTGATGGGTCATCCTTCAGGATAGGTTGTAGATCCTTGATGATGCGTTGGAGAGGTTTTAGTTGGGGGCTGAAGGTGATGGCTAGTGGCATTCTGTTATTTTCTTTGTTGGGCCTGTCCTGTAGTAGGTGACTTCTGGGTACTCTTCTGGCTCTGTCAATCTGTTTCTTCACTTCAGCAGGTGGGTATTGTAGTTGTAAGAACGCTTGATAGAGATCTTGTAGGTGTTTGTCTCTGTCTGAGGGCTTGGAGCAAATGCGGTTGTATCATAGAGCTTGGCTGTAGACAATGGATCGTGTGGTGTGGTCTGGATGAAAGCTGGAGGCATGTAGGTAGGCATAGCGGTCAGTAGGTTTCCAGTATAGGGTGGTGTTTATGTGACCATCACTTATTAGCACCGTAGTGTCCAGGAAGTGGCTCTCTTGTGTGGACTGGTCCAGGCTGAGGTTGATGGTGGGATGGAAATTGTTGAAATCATGGTGGAATTCCTCAAGGGCTTCTATTCCATGGGTCCAGATGATGAAGATGTCATCAATGTAGCACAAGTAGAGTAGGGGCATTAGGGAACAAGAGCTGAGGAAGCGTTGTTCTAAGTCAGCCATAAAAATGTTGGCATACTGTAGGGCCATGCGGGTACGGATGGCAGTGCCGCTGATTTGAAGGTATACATTGTCCCCAAAGTGAAATAGTTATGGGTGAGGACAAAGTCACAAAGTTCAGCCACCGGGTTTGCCATGACATTATCGGGGATACTGTTCCTGATGGCTTGTAGTTCATCTTTGTGTGGAATGTTGGTGTAGAGGGCTTCTACATCCATAGTAGCCAGGATGGTGTTATCAGGAAGATCACCGATGGATTGTAGTTTCCTCAGGAAGTCAGTGGTGTCTCGAAGATAGCTGGGAGTGCTGGTAGCGTAGGGCCTGAGGAGGGAGTCTACATAGCCAGACAATCCTGCTGTCAGGGTGCCAATGCCTGAGATGATGGGGCATCCAGGATTTCCAGGTTTATGGATCTTGGGTAGCAGATAGAATACCCCTGGTTGGGGCTCCAGGGGTGTGTCTGTGCGGATTTGTTCTTGTGCTTTTTCAGGGAGTTTCTTGAGCAAATGCTGTAGTTTCTTTTGGTAACCCTCAGTGGAATTAGAGGGTAATGGCTTGTAGAAAGTGGTGTTGGACAGCTGCCTAGTAGCCTCTTGTTCATATTCCGACCTATTCATGATGACAACAGCACCTCCTTTGTCAGCCTTTTTGATTATGATGTCAGAGTTGTTTCTGAGGCTGTGGATGGCACTGTGTTCTGCACAGCTGAGGTTATGGGGCAAGTGTTGCTGCTTTTCCACAATTTCAGCCCATGCACGTCGGTGGAAGCACTCTATGTAGAAGTCCAGTCTGTTGTTTCGACCTTCAGGAGGAGTCAACCCAGAATCCTTCTTTATGTAGTCTTGGTAGAAAGGTCTCTGTGGGTTAGTATGTTGTTCAGAGGTGTGTTGGAAATATTCCTTGAGTCGGAGACGTCGAAAATAGGATTCTAGGTCACCACAGAACTGTATCATGTTCGTGGGGCTGGAGGCTCAGAAGGAGAGGCCCCGAGATAGGACAGATTCTTCTGCTGGGCTAAGAGTATAGTCGGATAGATTAACAATATTGCTGGGTGGGTTAAGGGAACCACTGTTGTGGCCCCTTGTGGCATGTAGTAGTTTAGATAGTTTAGTGTCCTTTTTCTTTTGTAGAGAAGCAAAGTGTGTGTTGTAAATGGCTTGCCTAGTTTTTGTAAAGTCCAGCCATGAGGAAGTTTGTGTGGAAGGTTGGTGTTTTATGAGAGTATCCAGTTTGAGAGCTCATTCTTAAGCCCTGTTTGCTGTAGAGGATGTTGATCAGGTGGTTCTGCAGTTTCTTTGAGAGTGTGTGGCACAAGCTGTCAGCATAGTCTGTGTGGAATGTAGATTGTAATGGATTTTTTACCTTCAGTCCTTTTGGTATGATGTCCATCTGTTTGCATTTGGAAAGGAAGATGATGTCTGTCTGTATCTGTATGAGTTTTTTCATGAAGTTGAAAAACAAAGAAACTTCAAAAACAACGAAAGACTGCTGAATTGGAATTAATTTGCAAACTGGATATAATTAACTTAGGCTTGAATAAAGACTGGAAGTGGATGGGTCATTACACAAAGTAAAACTATTCCCTCCCTCCCCCCCCCCCCCCCGCGGTTCCTCAGATGTTCTTGTCAACTGCTGGAAATGGCCCACCTTGATTATCAGTGTGTATGATAACACCTATTGTTTCATGTTCTCTTTATATATAAATCTCCCCACTGTGTTTTCCACTGAATGCATCCGATGAAGTGAGCTGTAGCTCACGAAAGCTTATGCTCAAATAAATTTGTTAGTCTCTAAGGTGCCACAAGTCCTCCTTTTCTTTTTTCTTGTTGATAGGGTTGCTGTTCAGGCCACTTCACTGAAGGCAATAGTCAGAAATCATCATTTTGTTGTCAGCCATTTGTACATAGTGCAGAGAACCAGGTGGAGCTGATATAGCCCGACATGGGGCATTCTTAAAGAGTTCAGGACAGGCAAATGTTGTGGGCACTTAACAGATTTTTCAAGGAGAGGATCTCTTTTTGTCTGAGGCATAGCAACAGCTAGACATTGCTGTGGTAGAACTCAAAGCAATTAAATACAATCCTGGCCATTATACCCAAAAAGATGGCAGATTTGAAGAGAATAAACACTTCGATAGGCAAGTCTACACTACTTCTCTACATTGGTGCAGTTGCACCGCTGCAGCTGAGCCGCTGTAGTGCGTCTGGTGAAGATGTGCTGTGCCAATGGGAGAATGCTCTCCCATCGGCATAATTACTTCACCTCCACCACAGATGGAAGCTATGTCAGCGGGAGACGCTCTCCGGCCTACATAGTGTGGTGTGGACGCTGCTTTAAGTCGATGTAACTTACGTCGCTCGGGGGGGTGTTGTTTTCACACGCATAAGTGACATAATTTACATAGACTTAAGTGGCAGTGCAGGCCAGCCCTGAGTCTTTAAAGGCAAAGCTGCAGAAAATATATGCTCTAAGTTGCCATTTAATGTTTGGATGTCAGAATTATTAGGCTACTTCAACCATCATTCACATGGCACCGGTGCTTTGACTCACAATAGCCTAGTGATAAATAAGAATTGCCCCACTACGGCAATGTAAAAATTGACAATATGCTTGACCACTTTGCACTAGTATTAAGTGAGGAGGTAAAGGACAGTGCTCTGAATCCATATTTATTTCTCATGTAGGTATTTATAGATTGTGACCAAGTCACCCCATAACCATCTCTTTGTTATGCTAAATAGGTTAAGCTCCCTGTGACTATCACTACAAGCCATGTTATTTAATCATTCTTGTGGCTCTTCTCTGAACCCTCTCCAATTTATCAGCATCCTTCTTGAATTGAGGGCACCAGAACCGGACACAGTATTCCAGCAGTGGTCACACCACTGCCCAATACAGAAGTGAAATAACCTCTCTACTACACTGTTTATGCATCCAAGGATTACATTAGCCCTTTTAGCTACAATATTGCACTGGGAGCTCATATCAGCTAATTATCCACCCCTGCCCCCTTTCCCAAATCTTTTTCAGAATCACTGCTTCCCAGGATAGAGTCCCTCATCCTGTAAGTATGGCCCACATTCTTTGTTTCTAGATATAAACATTAATATTTAGCTTCATTAAAACTCATATTATTTGCTTGTGACCAGGTTACCAAGTGTTCCAGATAACTGTGTATATTAGTAACCTTTCCTCTTCATTTTTTTACTACTTCTCCAATTTTTGTGTCATTTGCAGACTGTATCAGTGGTGATTTTATGTTTTCTCCCAGACCATTGATAAAAATGTTAACTAGCATAGGGCAAGAACCAATGCCTGTGGAACCCCACTAGAAGCTCAACCACTCAATGATGATTCCCCATTTACAATTACATTCTGAGACCTATTAGTTAGCCAGCTTTTAATCCATTTAATGAGTGACATGTTAATTTTATATTTTAATCAAAATACTGTGCAGCACCAAGCTAAACACCTTTCAGAAGTGTAAGTATCTTATATCAACACTATTACTGTTATCAGCCAAACTTGTAATCTCATTAAAAAATATCAAGTTAGTTTGACAGGAGCTGTTTTTCATGAACTCATGTTGATTTGAAATAATTACATTACCCTCCTTTAATTCTTTATTTATCAAATCCCATATCAGCCACTCCATTATTTTGCCTGGGTTCGACGTCAGCCTATAATCACCCAGTCATATCATTTACCCTTTTTAAAATATTGTCACAACATAAGCTTTCTTCCAGTCTTCTGGAACTTCCCTAGTATTCCAAGATTTATTGAAAAGCAACATTAACATTAACAGTATAGATAGCTCCTCAGCCAGCTCTTTTAAAACTCTTGTGCAAGTTATCTGAATATACTGATTTAAAAATGTCTAACTTTAATAGCTACTGTTTAACATCCTCCAGTGATACTGGTATAATAAAAAAGAGTTTTATCATCCTCCTCTGATGATCATCTGTTTTCTTTCCCAAATACAGAACAGAAATATTTATTGAACACTTCTGCCTTTTCTGCATTATGATTGATAAGTCAACCATTTTCATCTCGTGATGTACCAATACCATTGTTAGGATTCCTTCTGTTTCTAATATATTTAAAAACTCCTTGTTGTCCTTAACTTGATTGGCCATAGATATCTCCTTGCCCCATTGAAATCAAGGGGAGTTTTGTCACTGACGTCAACTGGGACCAGGATTTCACCCTGTGTGAGGGAAACCTTCCTGTTTTTTCTGAGCCCTTTAGGTTAACTATGGAAGAATCCAGTGTGGTCCAAAGTTCTTATTACCCAAAGCATCCTAATGAATAGGATGCTATGCTGGGGGAACTCATTTCTGCTGTTGCTGTCACTTCACAGCCAAGACTTAAAAATAACTGAATTGATAATATGAATGTATACATTTTTGATTTTTTCCCCCTGTGAGTTCTGTCTCCTTACATTTTGAACTGAATTAGCTTCCATTGATATTATTGCCTTTATTTGTATGAGGCATTTTGCTGCACAAATCACTAGCAATTATTTCACGTTTGCTTTGATCACATATCTTGCTAGGCAGTTTAACTACCATGTATTTTCAAATGTGGTTTGCTTTAAGAGAGAATGAAAGATCTTCAAAATCCTTAACAAAATGCCATGAAGCCAATTTACTGTTTGAAGCTTATGAGCTGGTGTTGCTATTCTAAATATAAATGTTCTATAATATTAGATGCTTTTAGTATTTTCAGGTAAAGATTATTTGCTAATAAATTAGGTACAATCATGGGCAATATGATATTGTCTAGATTAAGGATTTGGTAACAGGGTATGGAGCTTTTCGCCTCTAAGTCTTTTAAATCTGGGCCTTGATCAGAATTTATAGTTATCCAAAGTCCATCATCTAAAGGCTTTTGGTGGTCCATTTGAAGGTCTCAGTTCCAAATGTCTATTTGTTTATATCACAAAAGAAATAGGACACCTCCTTCCCCCCACAAGTTTTCTAGTTGCTACGCTTGGTTTTTTTAAATCTCAGCTGTGAAGTGACAAGAACAGCAGAAATGAATTCTCCCAGCACAGCATAATATTCATTAGGATGCTTTGGGCAATAAGAACTTTGGACCATGCTGGACTCTTGACTTCAGCTCTACCACCTGAATTGCTGTGGTTCCTGGCTCTGGCTCCAGCTCCAACCTCTGGCTCCTGGCTCTTAACTTTGGCTCTTACCCCTGCTCTCGTTCCTTGCTCCTGCTCCAACCCCTATCTTTGGTTTCCTGGCTCCTAGCTCTGGTTTTGACTTCTGCCTCTGGTTCCTGAACCCTGAATCCAGGTCCGACCCTTGGCTTCCACTCTGGTTCCTGGCCATCCTCAGCCTGGTTCTACCCATTGTGTCAGGCTCCTGGCAGTCTGAACTATCTGCAAAACCTTGTCCAGCTGTTAGGATGGACCCCACTACAGCCAAACAGCTGTGCATATCTCTCTATCAGTGTTATAGAGGGTGAACAATTTATGAGCTTAATCCGTATAAGCTTTATACAGGGTAAAATGGATTTATTTGGGGTTTGGACCCCACTGGGAGTTGGGCATCTGTGTGTCAAAGACAGGAACACTTCTTAAGTTGCTTTCAGTTAGTCTGCAGCTTTGGGGCATGTGGTTCAGATCCTGGGTCTGTGTTGGAGCAGACTGGCGTGTCTGGCTCAGCAAGACAGGGTGCTGGAGTCCCAAGTTGGCAGGGAAAGCAGGGGCAGGAGTCTTGGCACATCAGTTGGCAGTCCCAAGGGGGTTTCTGTGATCAAACCATCACACCCACCACCCAGACCTATCCACCGCCAGAGGATTCAGTGGTGCAAGTTCAGTGGTGACTGGGGCAAGTATTGTGGTTTTCTCAATGAGTGCCTCCTCCTGTTTCTGCTGCACTCACAGATATTTCCCACCAACAAGACTAGGATAAGGCTTATCATCAGCTTGCTGACAGGCGAAATGTTGGCCCTGGTCTCCTGACTCCTTGAAAAATCCAGCCTTCTCTTGAACCAGTTTAAAATATTTGTCTAAGCCATGGTGATCCATGCTGTGTACACATGGCCGAGGCCAGGGCCCAGAGTCTAAGGGATGTTGGTCGGCTGCTAACTATGCTGCTGACTTCTGGCACCTAGTGGCAGACATGGAATGGAATGAGGCTACTCAGTACCATCATTTCTGGTATAGCCTTAATGACGACATTAAGGACAAGCTGTCTTGGGTACAGCCTCTGGCCAGCCTGGATGCTTTTATCAATCTGTGCATCAGAACTGACAATCTCCTATACAAATACTGCCAGGAAAGGAGGATGACACTCAAATCTCCACCAGTTTTGATGGTTCTGCCCTGTCAGTCTCCTGTGCCCATCCTGCAGCCCGAACCAATGCATCTAAATACAGCCTGGACCCACCTCTTCAAAGGGGAAAAAGCTTGATGATGGGTAAGGGAATCTCAGTTTTGTGGACAAGTTGGGCACTTTGCTCTGTCCCTCCCATGGAATGCCTGACTCACACCTTGGTCAAGAAATGCCACACCACAGCCCCGATAGAGGGGTCTGGGCTATGCCAGTTCCCTTCCCCTCATTTTAGCTCTTGCAATGCCTAGCTGGCAACCTATACTTCTCCAGCTTCCACTTTGTCTGAAGCACCCTGCCATGCAGAAGATCAGATGTGAAGTGCTGATCAATTCTGGTGCCTCCGGTAACTTCATGGACCTAAAGTTAGCCTGGGCACATGGATCCTGACACAGCACAAGGCTGTCCCTGACCTTGTGGAGTCTGTTGACAGATCCCCCCTCTCATTGGGCCCAGTCACACAAGAGACGTTGCAAAACTCTGCAGTTCCACCTGGTTTGCTCCCTGCATTTCCCAGTTATTCTTGGCAATTCCTGGCTCATTATGCACAATTTGCGTACTCGCCTCGGGGGCGGGCATCGTCCATTTTTGCTTGCCATTTTGCTGGCAGGCTTGTCTCCCCAAACCCAATTCTGTGCCAGAGGCTATCCATAGTTTAAACCTGATAAACCTGGCACCCTTGGGGATCCCAGAACAGAGGGGATCAGGTCAGCAGAACCTCCATCAGTGCCTGCATTTTCCACAGTAGCTCCAGCAAAGTACGGGACTCTGGCAAATGTATTCAATAGGAAGAAGGCTGATGTACTACAATTGCCCCATTGACTTCCAGCCAGGAGCCGAGGTTACTTTTGGGTGCATTTATTCTCTCTCAGAGCCTGAGCTGCAGCTGAGCTGAGAATAAATCCAAGAGAATCTGGAAGAGGGGTTCATATGCCCATCCATGTCCCCAATAGGAGCTCTGGTTTTCTTTGTGGCCAAAAGGATGGTTCCCTGCACCCCTGCATAGGGCTATCAATCCTTGAATCAGGTAAACATCCAGAATTGATACTCTCTACTGGTCATCAGTGAGCTCTCCAAGACACTTCTCTCTGCTAAGATCTTTACCACAGTTCCTCCATGGAATTTATAACCTGATCCATATTCAGGAAGGGGATGAATGGAAGATTACCTTGTGCTCCCAATATGGGCACTCTGAGTACTTGATAATGCTCTTCAGACTGTGAAATGCCTCTGCAATGTTCCAACATTTCATCAGTAATATTTTTAGAGACATGTTACATCAGTTCATTGTGATCTACATGGATGATAGCCTCATGTTTTTCAAAAAACTGGTCCTCCATGATCAATATGTGTACCATGTTTTGGAAAAATTCCACCAGAACCACCTTTATGCTAAGTTAGAGAGCACAATCAATTTCTATGGGTACATTATTTCCCCTTCAGGGCTGACTATGGATCCATATATGGTATCTGCTATCACTGAGTGGGCCATTCTGAGGGACATGATTCCTCAGTTTTGCCAACTTTTACTGGCATTTTATCAAGGCTTTTTTTCCCCTACTGGTAGCCCCAGTGATGGCACTCCTCTGGAAGGGAGTCCAATTTGGCTGATCTCCTGAGGCTCAATATGCCTTTGACCAGTTAAAGAGAGCCTTCATCACAGCTCCCATCCTCATCCATCCAGACACTATCAAGCCATTCACTGTAGAGACTGATGCATCACTTTCTGGCATTAGAGCTGTACTGTCGCAACTAATGGAGCCACATAATCAACTTCACCTATGTGCCTTTTATTCTTGAAAGTTAACCCCAGCAGAAAGGAATTATGACATTTGGGATAAGGAGCTACTGGTGACTGAGGCAGCGTTGGATGAGTGGTGCCAACTAGTTGGCAGCCGGTATCAAGGGGAGTGCCCCAAGGGTCGCTCCTGGGGCCGGTTTTGTTCAATATCTTCACTAATAATCTGGAGGGTGGCGTGGATTGCACCCTCAGCAAGTTTGCAGATGACACTAAACTGGGAGGAGAGCTAGATACGCTGGAGGGCAGGGATAGGATACAGAGGGACCTAGACAAATTAGAGGATTGGGCCAAAAGAAATCTGATGAGGTTCAACAAGGACAAGTGCAGAGTGCTGCACTTAGGATGGAAGAATCCGATGCACTGCTACAGACTAGGGACCGAATGGCTAGGCAGCAGTTCTGCAGAAAAGGACCTAGGGGTTACAGTGGACAAGAAGCTGGATATGAGTCAACAGCGTGCCTTTGTTGCCAAGAAGGCCAATGGCATTTTGGGATGTATAAGTAGGGGCATTGCCAGCAGATTGAGGGACATGATCATTCCCCTCTATTCGACACTGGTGAGGCCTCATCTGGAGTACTGTGTCCAGTTTTGGGCCCCACGCTACAAGAAGGATGTAGATAAATTGGAGAGAGTCCAGCGAAGGGCAACAAAAATGATTAGGGGTCTGGAACACATGACTTATGAGGAGAGGCTGAGGGAACTGGGATTGTTTAGTCTGTGGAAGAAAAGAATGAGGGGGGATTTGATAGCTGCTTTCAACTACCTGAAAGGGGGTTCCAAAGAGGATGGATCTAAACTGTTTTCAGTGGTAGCAGATGACAGAACGAGGAGTAATGGTCTCAAGTTGCAGTGGGGGAGGTTTAGGTTGGATATTAGGAAAAACTTTTTCACTGGGAGGGTGGTGAAACACTGAAATGCGTTACCTAGGGAGGTGGTGGAATCTCCTTCCTTATAAGTTTTTAAAGTGAGGCTTGACAAAGCCCTGGCTGGGATGCTTTAGTTGGGGATTGGTCCTGCTTTGAGCAGGGGGTTGGACTAGATGACCTCCTGAGGTCCCTTCCAACCCTGATATTCTATGATTCTATGATTCTAACTCTTGGAAGGAGCCCGGTTCCCAATTCTGGTCCTTACAGATCACAAGAACTTAGAATATCTCTGCATGCCCCAAAACTTAAAACAACATCAGGTACACTGGGCATTATTTTTCTCCCAATTCGAGTTCGTCATGACTTACTGTCTGGGTACTTAAAACAGAAAAGCAGATGCCTTATCCCACAAGGATGAGTACATCAAATCCTGCACAGAACCTCTTTCAACTGTCCTTAATATACCTTATTTTCTCAATGGAATGGTGGACAAGAATCCAGTATCCACCATTCAGTCCCTGCTGCCTCATGTCTCATTCGCTACATGGATCTGCAAGGCCTTGGACAATGCAGATACCCAGCCTGGTTCAATTGTGGGATAGGATCCTCTATCATGGGGAATACATTTATGTCCCAAATGATCTGCTACAGCTGGAAGTTCTGAAACTTTTCCATGATTAAAACATGGAACTTGGTTTCACTGAGCTTCTGGTGGTTGGGTAGGCATCCTTTCATCAAGAAATATGGTAGACTTTGTGACCTTTGCTCCAGAACCAAAGACCATGTGTGATGCTACTCAGTGTCCTCCAGCCCTTGCTTTCCCCATCCCAGCTTTGGTCCACTGTGTCTCTGGACTTCATTGTGGATTTGCCTTGTTCCCAAAGTTGCACCACAATGGTAGTTATGGTTGATCTTTTGACCAAAATGGCACATTTTCTCCCTTTCATCCCTATTGCTCTGGTGACATCCTATATTTTTAGAACAGATCTTCTGGCTCCATGGATATCCAAACAGAACTGTGTCAGATTGAGACTTACAATTTATTCCCACTTCTGGTGTGAATTTGTTAAGCTCCTAGTTGCAGACAGAGTGGATAGATCAGATCCTGGAGCAATACTTCCATTGCTTTCTGAAATATCTTCAGGACAACTGGGGTCTCCTTGCAGCTTTATGAAGAATTTGCCTACAATAGTTTGGTCCATGCCTCTCCTCAGCAGAGCCTGCTTTGTGCCAATTATGATTTCCATCTAGTGTTTCCTAGGTCCCTGCAGTGGTTACCTACCTGTACCATGTAAAGCAAGAACTCATGGTACATCTGGAAGCTGCCAAAGAGGCCTAAAAGTGCTATGCTAATCATGGCCACCAGTCTGTACCCTTACCATGGGGGACAAGGTCTCGTTGTAAACCAGAAACCTCAGGTCAAGGCAAACATTAGCCAAGTTAGACCACCCATATATAGGTCCATTCAAGATAATTGAGCAAATCAATCTAGTGACATTCACACTGCTGTTATTGAAGTCAATTAAGACCCACCCGGTATTCCACATCTATCTCCTAAAACCTTATGTGGAAAACCTACTCCCCAATCAGTCCAACCCACCGCTGCCACCCATAATGGTCCAAGGGCAAGAGGAATACCTAATTTGACAGACTCTAGACTCGAAATGAGTGTGTAGTAAGTTTCATTACCTAATAAGTTGGGAAAGCTATGGTCCTGATGACCAGTCATGGGAGCCAACAGAGAATGTCCATGCACCAGATCTACTCTGGGACTTCCACTGAGCTCATCCCAAGAAGGCTGGGATGAGTGCTCCAGAAGGTGGCCCTGAGAGAGGGATACTCTTAGAAAGGAGCACCTTCAGCTGACCCTGAGGATTAATCAGGCCAGCCTCCAGGTTGATTAATGAGCTCAGAGGGGTTATGGTAGGATTACGTGATTGGCTGGCCTGCCTGATTGGCTGAAGTGATCAAGCAGGTCTACTTTTAAGCTCAGCAGCAGCAACCCGCCACTGATTGCTCAATACTTCTGCCTGCAGCTGTGATTGCTTTTGTTCCTGCCTTGTTCCGGTCCAACTCCAGTCCTGCCCCTGCCTTTTTCCTGTCCTGCTTCAGCCCTGCCTTCCCTTCCTAGTTTCTGGCCCTGCATCTGCCCCCTGCATCTGCCCCCTGGCTCTTGACTTTGGCTTCATGCCCTGGCTTTGGTTGGTGGCTCCTAACTCCTGTTCTGACCCTTGGCCCCTGGCTCCAGTTCCTGCCCAGTTCTCACCATTGAGATGGACAGCTGTTGCTTGCCTCTGACACGCAGGAAAGATGTGCAGGGAGGCTGGCAGTGCTGCTGCCTGTACTGTACCTGCCTTGGGGATAAATAAAGAAAACACGTTTCCAGAACTATCTATGTGACACTTTTAATGTACTCTATTTTACTTTTCTTAAAACAACAACAACAAGAACAACTAGCTCATCAACTATCTACTGGCAAGACAAATCTGAGGGATCATATATAAACTATGCCAAATTCAGTGGCACGATTGAAATTCAGAAACATATTTCAAAAAGATTTCTAATAATTATTTTAGGCAAAGTGTATACATGTGTAGCATATCTAGGGCCAATGTTTATCTTTAGTTACATCTGTCCAATCCCATTGAAGTCAATGAGGTTGGATGACTCTAATTGAGAGCAGAATTTGGCTCTTGAAATGTGTGTTTGTCTGCTCAAATGACTTATTGCACTGGTTTAGATTTTAGATTTTGGCAAAAAACCCACAACTGCTGTCAGGAAAGAGGCTGATGTGCATCTTATAGAGATTTAACAATTGCTACAATGTCTTTAGTATTTAATTCAAAACAGATACAGAATGAAACCTTTGCTAACAATAAGCTTTAAGACCATTCCAAGCTATCAAAAAACTCAAAGATCACAGTTTATGCATCTCTGATATTGCGTACATTAATCAATGCAATGTGTAAGTGACAATATTTGGTAAACTGCATCTTCCACTAGCCAACATTGAGCTACTGGAGAGGGATCAGTCGGTACCTCTTTTCAGCCCCAATAGCTGTGAGCATTGTCCAAAGAGATCTGTGGTGAACCTGAAGGATTTTTTTTAGACATTTCTGTTTCCTTTCCTCATGGTTAACCTACCTACTTGTTTGATAAGGATATAATTATAAGTCGTCCCCCCCCCACCTGCCCTGAGCAATGAAGAGATGTGACAATCTGAAAGTCGTGGAAAACAAAACAATTAGAGCAACAAAAAACAAATAAAGAGCACAACGCTAAGTCAAGGATGTAGAAGTGCATCTTTCAAATGCTCTGGCTGGACTTTTCAGAAGGGCTCAGCAGCCAGAACAGCAGGACACATAGTACTCAAGCTTTTTGAAAAATCTGGTCCTTATTTCAGTGCCTAAATGGGAGCTGAATTCTTCTGAGAATCTGGCCCCAACTCTGGGATCTGGTACCAGATAGACCCACCTCTGAAGAAGAGGCAAGTTGAGGGGTGTCTATCAGATGGTCCCTTTATGAAAGTTACAATGTGCATGAATTCCATGAGTGGCCAAACAGTGGGATGCATTCTCTGCTGTACCTACCTTGGTGCAGTATTAGCAAAAGGCAAACATTGAAATAAACCAGCAAAAATGATCAGAAATAAAAAGCGAATACCATACTAAACTTTGTATTAAACATTATTGTGTAAGATTTGGTGGGAAAACAGCACCCTTGCACCTAGAAGTTTTTCTTTTTGACTCAGACATCATAAACAGCACTAGGCTTCTTCAGAAAAAACATGCCCCTTGTCTTGCTTGATCTCTTCTGTTGTCTTTCTTAGAAATCAAGAAGCTCCATGAGAAAGGAAACATTAAAAAAGCATGTGACATAACTGTGTGCAGATACAGATTTTCAGAAGAGCTAATGACAGCTGAAGGAAGACATGAATTTGCCTCATTTCTGGCATTTATGCATCCCTGAAGCTATATTTTAAAGCTGTGGATGCTAGTTTCATGCTCTCAGAACTCACAGGAAGGTATGGCTTTGATTGACCTCATGGACCTCTGTGAACTGGAAAAATGGAAGCTGACTTTCCAGCTGACCGTGAAGCATTTATTGAAATCAGAATAGGATAATTTAGTTTGCTGTGGAGAAATCTGTAGAAACTTCTCCCTGCATGCTCCCTTGAGACTACACAGAGCCACAGGAAAAAATGAAGTGGCAAAGCAAGGAACACAGAAAAGAAAATGCAGTAGCTGCAATTAAATAGACAACATTGACTTCGATGTGCGTGTGTATATACTCAGAATATCCTCTACTTAGCTTAGAAATAACTGTGGGCAACTCTAGGTAGTGTTTTTTTTGTTTTTTTTTAATGAAACCATCATGGGCACATGTAACACTGATGTATATTGGGACTAATTCCAGTCTAGTCTATGAAATTACAATGGTAAAAGTCTGGTGTCAATCAATGGAAAATTGGGCCCTGTGGATGCTAAAAGTACAGTTAAAAGTAGCACATCGATTAGTTACAATCAGTCAGAACAGACAGAGCAGTAAAAGCCACAGAAAGGAATCTGTGCTTCATATGTATTCCTTTCAAACACAAGATGGTGTTATGGTGGCACTTTGCTGCAGCAATGTTTGCTGCATATTGCAACATAAAATTACTGATTATTAAATGGCAAAGAACTTTGCGAGTTAAGTTGCTGGGGTGATAGTTTGTGCCATTCCAGAATGATGAGTTTAGCAAAACTCAAGCTTGTGGAAACCAGGAAGTACGGAGTTAAGATACACACCCACGATCTGGAAGGGAATGAGCTATCACCTGACAACTTTAACTGTGCACTAACAACATTCTTTGTCATTTAATTTCCTTGCTTTTTAAACAAAAATATTTTTCTTTTTTTTATGTAGGGGTTAGTAGCCATTTAGGCAGTTGTAATTCTCAACTGGTTTTACAGTTAATATCCTACTGTGACTAGGAAATGATCAAAAGCCCTAGGTTTTATTCAGTGCTTTTTATCAGTAAGTCTTAAAGAACTTTACATCATTATCCCCATTTTACAAATCAGAAACTGAGGCACAGAGAGGTGAAAGTGACTTGTTCAAGGTCACCAAGTAGGCCAGTGGAAGAACTAGGAATAGTATCAGTCCAGTGAGCTTTCCACTAGGCCATATGGTTGATAACATGGATTCCTAAGAACTCCTCCTCTCTCCTGCTCAGATGTCTTCAGATACGCATGCTCCACTTCTGTTGGTTCCAATAAGAGATGAGTGTGCAGACTAGGGGGCAGTCAATTTGATCTAGACTTTGGAGAATTATCTCCAAGCAATTTGGAATTTGATCTCATGAAGTTCATGATCATACTGAATATTCCTATTTTTGTTTTGAATAAAATTTTCTTTTTGGATACAGATGTGAATAAACTGGTTTACATTGGAATGAACACACTAGCAAATCTATACATTATTATTTTTTGCTTGAAAGACAAGATAGTGTGGGAGAATAAAATCTGGGTTCCTAATTTTATATGTCTAGAGTAAGAGCTAGGGGTGTGATTCCCAGCTTGCATAGAGAAAAGGAGTACTTGTGGCACCTTAGAGACTAACCAATTTATTTGAGCATAAGCTTTTGTGAGCTACAGCTCACTTCAGCTCACGAAAGCTTATGCTCAAATAAATTGGTTAGTCTCTAAGGTGCCACAAGTCCTCCTTTTCGTTTTGCAAATACAGACTAACACGGCTGTTACTCTGAAGCTTGCATAGAGATACTCATTGTAGCTACCATCTGAGCTGGCACGTTATAAACAGTAGTATAGCAGGGGTAGCATGGACAGTGGCAGTGGTGGCACAGGACTAGCCGTGTGGAGTACAAACCCACCTGACCCCCCTGGGGGCATACTAGTCTGTGTTGCTGCTGCCTGTGCCACTCTGGCTACACTACCATTTTTACACGCTAGCTTGATGAGAGCTAATGTGACTCTCTCTACACGAGCTGGGAATCACACCCCAGCTCATAGTCTAGACATAGTTCTGACACAGAGGCCCATTTGTGGTTCACTAATCTGTGTCAGCAACTTTTATGGTGCCTCACATACTCACTACACTTAACAGAGTGTTGTCATGATATATACCCAAAAGATGGCATGTAACGTATCGTTGGACAACTCACTGATCATTAATATTCTTGTGTGAGGTATGTACGGGGTGTGTACAAAGAGTTACGGAATGTGCTAGAATTATGTTCTCAAAATGTGTTTGACAAGCAATGCATAAGCCCAGTCTGCCCTAGACAAAGGAATGTGTATTGGGTTGTCTGACAAGCCTGGTCCTCAGGCAGAGACAATGAAGGCACATTTACATAAAAAATAAACAAAGCCATCAACCTAGTGGGTGGGGGAAATTGCCTTTGGACTGAACCTCAAATGATAAGTAATTAAATCAAGCAATTGTATACAAGTTACTGTATTATAAAAGTGTATCAAGTAAGATCTTTAATGAAAGCTAATGATACAATGGTGATTAATATTATTGTAAAATGCATGTATTAACATTATATGAGGAATTATAAATACTCACTGATATTATGCTTTGAAGTCTGTGGTTAAACAAAGGGAGAAACAGGTTTTCTTTCAGACAGGAGGGAATTTTCTTGTGTCCAAGAAAATTAAGCAAGGTGTGACCAAACACAATGGAAGCCTCATTTACATATGAATCAGCATGGGGAAGGAAGTCCACAAGCAGAAAAGAAAAGCATGAGGTAATCGTGAGTCGGGGGAACAAAAGAGTGAGTTTGAGAAGATATAAGAAGAGAGAAGAAGCCATCTTGACATCTATCATTGGACAGACACAAGGGGCCAGAGCTCTCACAAGCTGAGAAAAATGGGTCCTTCAACCAAGGTGGTTGAAGTTTCTGGAAACTTAACATAAGTGAGAAATCTGCTTATGCAAAGATCTTTCACCTAGGAAGACAAGGAAAATAGGCACCTTGTCCTTCTGGGGAAGGTCCTGACTGAGACAAAGTCAGCCATGGCTGGAAAGAAAAAGACTGGTAAGAAATCTACCTTGAACAAAGGCTGCAGTTTACTGAGTTAAGTCTGAGCCCCTAGGAAGTATATTTTATTTGTATTTGCTTGTAAGCATTCTGTCTTTATCCCTTGCACTTGAACTCACTTAAAACCTCTGGCTTTTTGATTAAATAAACTTGTTTTTCTTTTATTCTAACTCAACCCAGTGCCATATTTGACATGAAGTGATTATTAACTCCAGTTAAAGTAACAAATTGCTGTACTTTTGTCTCTTTAAAGGAGAAACAGATATCATTACGCCTCTAAATGTTCCAGGAGAGGACTGGGCATTTCAGAACAGATGTTTTTGCGGAAATTCAGGACTGGGGGTGTATTGGGGTGGCCAGCCAAGTAGTAACCAAGACTAGTGGAGACCCGGGTGGGGCTGTTGTGGTGACAGGCTATTGGGGTCAGAGTGCTGAACCAGGGCTGCACAACACACAGATTTTCATGGAACTGCATGTTTGTTTGGTGGCTATTGGTATCCGGGCTGTGAACCACAGCAGTAGGGCATTTAAGGCTCACAGGGTTACAAAGGAGAGGGTGACACAACCTCTCACAGGTCTGGGTGGTGCCCAAACTAACAGAATATTTTATAAGCTCCCATCCTTTTCTCTTAATTAAGTTAGTTTCAAAATTCTCATAGACTTCACTAGGAGCAAGATTGAACCCCAAAATATATATTGTGAAAAACTCTCTCTTTAAATTTGATCTGACTTGCTATACATTGTGTCTGGTATCACCTAACAGACATTGAAATGTACCCTGTGATTTCCCTTCCTCCATCCTTTCCTCTCAAAATCAAATGAAATATTTGAAACAGAAATCTAATTCTAAAATTCATATGTCTGGATTATCTTTTCCCATATGACATATTGTACAGCTCCATGTGCACCGACAACACAACACAAGCCACAAATAACAGTAGTAAAAAGGAGTCAAGTAGCTTAGAAATATATGCCAGGAGAGGGAAGATTTCTTTTCTAAAATATCTTACCTTTGTAAGTGACGTTTAAAATACAAATGACTGACTTTTCTCTTTTTTTAACCTGAAACTCAATATATTTACCAATGGTTGGCAGACAAAAGTACTATAACTCTAATGGTATTGTGGATTGCACTGAACCTCAGTGATATTCTAAATAGAGCTCACAGGGATTTTTTAAAACTCATTTTTGGCAGGAGCCTCCATGTCATCTTTGTTTGTCTTCTCCGTTGTATCCAAAGAACTCAGGTGACAATGTTATTATTGAGCTTCACACAAACTAAGGCATATGAGACTGATATATTCCTTCACATGAAGGGCGTAGTCACATCCAGTGAGTTTAGCAGATGCCTTCTGGCTCCTCATGATGCAGTCAGCAACCATGAGGCAAAACCAGACATTTTTCCAAGACAGAAAGCAGTAAAGGTCTACACGAAACGTTTTTTCTGGTTTTCCACGGCGGAATTTCGGTGCTGATTCTAAGAAATTCAGCAAATCCAGTAGACAGAGAGGAATGGGGGAGAACAAATGGAAAATGGGCGGAGTTAATATTCATGCAAAAATACATAACTCAATGAAATAAAAAAGGAAATAAAGTCTTGCAATTTTAAAAAATCCAACCTTGATATTTAAGCCGTTGTATATTGATGTTATACATTTAATCCGTATATAGGAGCTTAATATTAAATCAAAAATAGTACAATGGGGACAGAGCCAGAGAGAAATCAGGCTATGTGGCACAATCCCCTGGGCTCTGTCAAGTAGCTGGGCAGAGATTAATTCTGCTCCTTGCAACATGAATATGTACACGGTGCCAGCACCCTGCTCAAAGAGGGTGTTTTAGGAGGCCCAGATGGAGGAGTTAGTTGCAGCACAACTTCTGACTTTGTCATTCTACGAGAGGGGGAGGAGTAGGCCAGGCAACACTGCAGAATGGCAGACACTGCTATTTTTTCTCTCTTTCTAACACACCGTTCACTCTAGTCTCTGTGCACCAAGTCTGCTGGATCTTTTGTCTCCCTGCTCTGGGATTTGTACAAGGGAGGTTGATAAATACACCTTATATTCAAATGACGTTGAATAAATATGGAAGAAAATGTAGTAGGAGAAATAAATGGAAGAGATGGAACCTAAGATTACAGTTCCAGGTGGCCTTCCAGAGCAATATTGCTTCGGTGTTTCTGTACATAGTCTCCTTAAATTGACTTTCTTTCTCTTTCACTCTAACAAATGGAAAAGAAACCTAATGATCCAAAGTATTTTGCTCCTTATTGTGAAATACAGAGGGTTTTTTTTCCTGAAAGAGTACTTCAAATTCAAACTGCTAACCCACAACAAAACCCATATCCCAGTGACAAAGCATCCTTAGCTCAGCACAGAACCCAAGAGAAAAAGTGCCGTAGAAATTTTTGGTGTAAAAGAAGGACTGTATTATGAAAAGAATCACAGAATTTGGTTTCTACTCTGTGGCTAGAATTCCTCCCCCTCCCTTAGTAAGCATTCAGTTTTATTGTACAGCTGCACCTATTTACATGGTTTCTTGGAACTGTTAAAAATTCTTTGCCTAGATTAATAGGTTGGCCTGTGTATAGTGGCTTGGCCTTTCCTAACATTTTCTCCCTGAAACAAACCCAGCTCCTATTAGTATATGAAATGCCCAGGGCAGAATTCAATCTGTGTTTTGTAGTCTCACCAACACATCAGCATTTCTCCCCTTCCCACCAGCTGAAAGCTGTTGATCTGAACATAAACAGGTGATAAATCACTGCATTGTTTTCTCAGTTACAGGTAATTAGTCTTGTTCTTTTTGATGCAAGAATGCTAGCAATAGCATCCTCCATGAATGCTTCATTATACAGCAGTAAGCCTGCTTCTAGATGAAGAAATATCATTTACATGCAATTTGGTTTCAAGAACTGTGTATGGGGGAGCAAGGAGGAAAAAGAAACAGGATGTTTTTCAAATCCCTATTTTTAAAATGTCAGCTATAACAAGGTTTATAGCAACTTTAGATATCAAAGGGGCATTGGCGAAGGGCACCTGATTTTGGGATGTGTACTCTTCAAAGCTACAGCAAGAAGCTGGCAGGGGAAAGGAAGAACTGGGTAAGGTTCTAGGCAGGGCCATCCCTAGCCATTTTGGTGCCCGTGGGTGTGTGTGTGTGTGTGTGTGTGTGCGTGTGGCCCCAGGCCGCCACGGGGGGGCAGGAGCAGGCTTGGATGGTACGGGGGAAACAGCCCCCAAGCATGAGCCAGTGGAGCAAAGTGGGTTGGGGCCAGATCACTCAACTTCCTGCTGCCCAGTGATTGCAGGGCAGGCTGAACCCCTCACTCCCGGGGCGGCAGGAAGTGGAGTGACCCGGCCCCAGCCTGCTCTGCTCTGTTCCCCTGGCTCCCAGCCTTGGGACTATGTGGGGCAGAGGGAACTGCCTCCAAGGCACTCACTGGCGGCGTGGCAGGAAGCAGGCAGTGTGGAGCGGGCTAGGGCCAGGTCACTTCACTTCCTGGCGCCCGGTGATTGCAGGGCGGTCCCGACCCCTGCTGCAGTCCTCAGGGGAAGGTGTGGAGTGGCAGCGGGGCTGGGGCGGGAAGAGGCAGGTCTGGGGCGGAGCAGGAGTGGGAGCTTTGGGGAAGGGGTGGAGTGGGGGGTGGGGCTGGGGCGGAGCAGGGGCTGGAGCAGGGCACCAGGAAATTTGGTGCCCCAAATTTTCTGATGCCCTACACAGCTGCGTACTTTGCATATGGGTAAGGAAGGCCTTGGTTCTAGGCAGAAGCTCTGCTCTGAAGCAAAGACAGGGTCAAAGTATTTTCTTTATTGTAAAGAAGTTCCTTGTTCTGTGTTACAAGAGAGTAATACTTTCTCTGACTGTTTTTCCATGATCACATAAGTGTTTTTTAAATAACTGTTCAGTATTGCCAACCCCAACCATTCAAAAATAACGAGTTAGGCCCCTCCAAAATCATACAATTGGCTTAAAAATCATAAGATTACTATAAGGATCTGTGGGACTAGAACCCATGCCTGCAACAGCTGATCTTCCTACGTTGCCACCAGGAGCTCATGCAGCGCTACCTTCAAGGAACACTGGAGATTAGGAGCTGCAGGAAGTACCGCCCAAAGGGTCCAGAGTGACAGCACCCTGCAGCCTTCTGAGTGGCCCGTGCTCCCTCTTTAACCCTGGAGGGTACCCCAGGAAGTTGTCTGGGCAACCACACGGACTTTTGGCCTGCTGTGTCTCCAGACATCACTTTGCTTTCTGATCTCCTGTCTCCAACCTCAGCTTAACTCTGAACCTGACTCTTGCTTATTGATTCTGGCTTTAATGATGACTCTGATCCCAGCTTGTTGACTACCACCATGTGGGCATACTTGCTATCCTGTGGAGACCAGCCTAGCTGTGACCACTAGGCAAGACTGCTTATACTCTAGTTCAGTGGTCACCAACTGGTCGATCGCAATCAACTGGTCAATCCCAGAGGATCTCCCAGTCGATCGCAATCTCCGGTGGTGCAGTGGGGCTGCCAATACGGCAGGCTCTGTGCCAGCCCCTGCCCCACGCCGCTCCCGTAAGTGGCCAGCGTGGCCCTGGGGTCGGGGTATCCCTCTATGAGCTGCTCCTGCCTGCAAGCACCACCCCCGCAGCTCCCATTGGCTAGGAACAGGGTGCTGCAGCCAATGGGAGCTGCGGGGAAGGTGTTTACAGAGAGGGACAGCATGTGGCGCCACAAGGCCCCACCCAGGGGCTTCAGGGGCACATTGGCCCCTTTTGGGAGCGGCGTGGGGCTGGGGCAGGCAGGGAGCCTGCTTTAGCCTTGCTGTGCTGCTGACCAGGAGCCACCCAAGGTAAGTGCTGCCCGACGCACCACAGCCCCCTCCCAGACCCAGAAACCCATACCCTCTCCTACACTCTGAACCCCTCCTGCATCCCAGCTCTGAGCCCCTTCTCAGAACCAGCACCCCAACCCCCCTCCTGCACCCCAAACCCCTGCCCCAGCCCTGATCTTCTTCTCAGAACCAGCAACCCATACCCCCTCCTGCACTCCAAACCCTAGCCCCGAGCCCCCTCCCAGAGCCAGCATCCTGTACCTCTCCTGCATCCCAACACTCTGCCCCAGCCCAGAGCCCCCTCCAGCACCCAAACTCCCTCCCAGAGCTTGCACCCCAACCGCCTACCCCAGGCTCAGCCCAGAGCCACCTCCCACACTGCAAACCCCTCGGCCCCAGCCCAGAGCCTGCACCCCCTCCCAAACCCCAACCCCAGCCCGGTGAAAGTGAGTGAGGGTGGGGAAGAATGAGCAATGGGGGGGCATGGAGTGAGCAGGGGGGGATTTGGGGAAGGGGTGGAGCCTTGGGGAAGGGGCAGGGGAGATCCTGTATTGCCCTTAAATTCAAAAAGTGATCCTTACAGTTTGCCCAGATCCACTTTTGACTCCCTCTGCAGAAGCCCCTTTCCTGGGATATGGAAGGGATGGATCTACCACCATCCACCATTTACGAAACTGACCTTCCTGGGGTACCAGATCTTCAGGAGTGAGTCACTTAACTCTAAACTGAGAACCATGTGCTGTGGTCCCAAGTGGTACAACTCCTAGCAGAAAGTCAGACACTCTGCAAGCAGCTAGCATGGTTCCAGGAAGCGAAGTCCACACTCCAGGCTTGGGCTGGGGTACTGCCGCTGTACCACTACCCAAATGTTTTGACAGGAACCACGACAAGTTCAGGGAGTTCCTAAACCCATGTCATCTCCTTTTCCTGCTCCACCCTCAAATGTATCCCACCAACGAGGTCAGGGTGGGACTAGTGATTAGTTTGCTAGATGGAGAAGCGCTGGATTGGGCCTCTCCATTGCTGGAGCAGGACAGCCTGGTGTTAATGGACTGGAATGCGTTCCTGTGAATGTTTTCCACAAATTTTGATGACCCCTTATCAGGGGAAGCCTCACTACAAAGGCTCCAGCCAGGGTGAGGGCCAGCTGTCTCATACACTACCCAGTTCTGGCGACTCGTGGATGACATTGCGTGGAACAAGGTGGCCCGACTGCACCAATTTCAGAGTGGACTTAGTGAGGAGGTAAAAGATGAGCTAGCCCACATTGAGACGCTGACCAGCTCAGATACTTTTATTGACTTCTCTCTCCATGTCAACAACTGGCTGTGCGAACAAAAGGAAGAGAGGAAGGGAATCATGTTGCTGCCTCAGCAGCACTCCATGCTGAAAACCCCAGGGCCCAACTATGAACCAATGCAGACTGACCGGGTCTGTCAGTGCTTGACCCTGGAAAAAAAGGAATAGAGATGATGCAATAACTTATACTTTTATTGTGGAGCACGAGGACATGCCCTCGCCTCTTGCCCTTCGTGGATCTTGACCAGCAGGGAACTGGGAAACAAGTGAGCCAAGGCTATATCGAGGGGGCCAGCCTTGGCATCATCAGGGCACTGTGCTCTGAAACTGTGCCCCCAGCCCCAGCCCCAGCCCTCAAGGGAAACCCAATCCAGGACATATGTGCTTAAATATTTGACTACCTGATCAGAAGGATGTTTGGAGGATATCATCTGTACTTTTAAAAGACACATTGTGGAAGAAAGATTATTATTATTATTTATTATTATTTTTTTAGCAAGGCTTTGTCAACACTACAAATGCTCTGCCGATACAGCTATACCACAAGTGTATTGACCGTAGGAGTTTTTCTGTCAGTATAGTAACACCATTTCTCTGAATGATATTAACTATGCTGACAGAAGCACTGTGCTGTCAACATAGCTGCTTCTACACTGGGATTTTGCTGGCATAGATATGTCCGCTGGTGTGCGTGTTTTTTTCACAACCCTGACTGACATAGTTATGCCAACAAAAGTTTGTACTATAGACCTGGCTGGAGCATGCTTTCCAAATGTAAGCAGTGTTCAGAAACAAAAAGCAGAGAGAGACCGTCATCCTGCAAACAATGACGCATGCCCTTAACTATAAACACATGAGTAGTCCCAAAATTCGGTACGTGCATAAATCTTTGTAGGATTGGGATCTTAGTTTATGGAGAGCTGTCTTTGCCATCCTCATTGTTGATTGATAGAATTCTGATTAGGGAAAGGCTAACCATTTAGAAACAGTGGGAAAAATTTGCAGAGGATGTAAGTCAGGAAAGAATTTGGCCCTGTGTTTAGATCTGTCAGATTAAAATTTGTCTGAGAACTGCATTACTTTTCTGTTTCTGAGGTTTATTTTAGCAGCTTACAAATGTGACTGTTTATGACACTGGCAACATTTTGAACTGGTAAAATCATTGCAACAGAAATTATTTTTATAATTTACAATAGTTCACTTTCAGATGGAGTAAATCAAGAAGAAACAGTAAAATTATAGCTTTACTTTGAATACATAAATAAAAAATCTATATTCTTCTTTGTGCCAAACTCCAAGAGCTGAATTTGAGCCCAAGCAACCCTTCACCAGCAATCAGTTGTGAACAGTTCTCAGATGAGTCTGAAATGACCCCAATCCTATTTCCTTTTACTTGGGTATAACCATTTGGCCTAATGGATTAAAGGATTCTTGTTTCCTAACTGGTTTGACCTTCACATATCATGTGTATTTCTTGAGCTTCTTGCACCAAAGTCAAGCAAAATGTCAAACTCTATTAAAAAATGTCCTGATGAGAAACAAATGATGCATCTTAGTTAAGTTAATTGAGGAAAATAAAATTATTGCTTTGCTGAAGAAAATTGGTATGGCAGGAATAACACTAACAAGTATTCAATGACGTATGGGAAAAAGAGACCCTGCCTGACCAGTGGAAATATGGAACCATTGTCAGTATACCCAAAATGGGTGATGTTGCTGCCCATAGCTGCTGACTTCCTCAGTTTCTGGGGGATGCTTGACCCCCGTGCCACTGCAGGCCCTGCCCCCACTCCACCCCTTCCCAAGCCCCCACTCCCGCCCTGCCTTTTCCGGCCCCTGCCCCTCCCCCACCTCTTCCTGTCCCTGCTCCTCCTCCTCCCCTCCAGTGCCTCCTGAACACTGCTGAACAGCTGACTGCAGTTGGGGGAGGCACTGTGTGTGTGGGGGGCGGGAGGGAGGAGCTGATCTGTGGGGCTGCCAGTGGGTGCTGAACACCCACTATTTTTTTCCTGTGGGTGCTCCAGCCCCAGAGCACCCATGGAGTAGGCACCTATGTTATTGACTGTAACAGTTGGAGAGGAGTTACATTATTCTCTGTTGTAGGGAAAGCCTTCTGCAGTGTGATATACTACACAGGCTGAAATGGGCAGTAGATGCTAAGCTTAGATGAGAACATTCTTACTTCAGGTTCAATAGATCTTGTGTACATCAAATATTCACTCTAAGGACCATAAGAGAAGAATGTATAGAATGGTAAGCTCCCCTCATCATCAGTTACATTGATTTTCAAAAGGCATTTGTCAGCCTGCACAGACATACATTGTGGAATATTTTCAGTCCTACAGCATCCCAGGTAAAGTTGTCAACATCATCACGGCCACATACAGAGATATGAAGTGATGTATAAGGGTGAACACCCAGACAAAAGAGTAGTTCATTTTGGACACTGATGTGAAACAAGGCTGCATTTTATTTCCAGTGTTTGGCATTGCCATAGACTGGCTATTGAAGAAGTTTACTAGCAACACAAACATCGGTATAGTACGGGTAGACGGCAAATGCCCAAAAGATGTAGGCCTGGTGTACACCCAAAAATTAGATCAACCTAGCTACATCTCTCATGGATGTGAAAAATTCCACACCGTGTGTGACATAGTTGGGTTGACCTAACCCTGGTTGTAGATGCAGCTAGATCAATGGAAGAATTCTTCCATTAAACTAGTTAAACTACTATCTCTCAGAGACATGGATTTACTACATCAACAGAAAACCCTCTTTTGTTAATGTAGGAAGCGTCTACACTACACTACACTGCAGCACTGCACTGTAGTGTAGACGTGGTGTTAGACTTTGTTGATGATATTATGCTACTGAGCATAGTTACAAGCAAAGACAGACTAGTTGACAAAAATAGCAGGTCAAGCAGGGCTCAAAATTAGTTATGCTAAAACAAACAGCCTTGAAAATCAGATGTCAAGCAGTAAAATCACATTGGAAGGCAAAAATATCCAGAAAGTAGAATGGTTCAGCTACCTGGGGAGCATCATATTAGCCAATGGAGACCTCAAGAAGGAAGTACCATCAGGGATAGGAATCCCTGCATTTACTAAACTGAACAACGGGTGGAAGTCGAAGATATATAGCACCAGAACAAAACTGCAAATTTCCAATTCAAAGATTAATCTTTATGCTGTGAGAGCGGCAGATCTACTGAAATGTTAGACACAAAACTAGATGCCTTGGAAAATAAGTGCCTGTGAATGATTCTGGGCATTGGTTGGAAAAAACTTTATCACCAACAAAGAGATCCGAGAAATCACCTACCAGCAGCTCGTTTCCAGCAGAATCGAAATAAGCTCTGGACACATTTGGTGCAGGTACTTTGGATGCCAACACAGAGTCCCACATGACGCTGTCAAGTGGACACCAATGGAGTTACCCAAGAGAAACCTTAAAAACTCCTAGCAGGGACAGCAGAACAGTTAATCCCACTATGATGGAGCAGATGGAAGCAGCAGCAGTTATGATAGAGAGAGGTGGAAGACTGGTTTCTGCCCTTTGCACCAACATTGGAAAAAAAACCCTAACAAAGCGACATTTTAAAATAGTGTAATACATTAATAATGGCACATTTACAAAGAAATGGTTGCATTACTAAAAAAGGAACCCAAGAATTTAATCAAGCCACTGGGTGAAAGTGAAATAAAAAATTCTTTATCTGTCTTTAAATTATAAGAAGTAGATCTGCCTTTGTAAGTCAGCTACCTTGCTGAGCAGAGGAGTTAAATTACTGGAAACTCACTTAAAGGCAATCACAACTTTCATTGAATTTTGTCCATAAGGAACTGGAAGTTGGAATTAGCAGCTCTTTGCTGAGCTATGTGTGGACTAGAAGCACAAAACTCTCAAGTTGCAAAGTATTATTATTTTTATTTAACATTTTAACATTTATATTGCAGTAGTGCCTACAACACACAACCATTGGGCTAAGCACCCCGATGTGCTAGTTGTCCAAATATACTGTAAATGATCGTCCCTGCTTCAAAGAGTTTGTGGTCTAAAAAAATTAATAGTATAAACTTAATTAAAATAGTGTATAACTTTTACCCCTTTAAAGCATTTATTAGTACTGGCCGATCTTGAGCAATGATTAAACTCCTCTCATATTATCATTTCAAACTACCTTCCTGTCAGGGCCAGCCCTAGACCGAGTAGCATCTTTGGTGCCCCACTCCCATTTGTTAAACTTTTGAATACCTTATTTTTTATTGCAGTGGTAGTTCATTTCATGACTTCGATGCACGATTTGCATGCATGATTTATCCCTGTCATATAAGACGATAAATTTGCATGCTAGGATTTGTAAATTTGCAAGCCTGGCGCCCCCCAAGTCTAGCATCCCAAGCAGTTGCCTGCCCCTAAATCTGGCCCGGCTTCCTTGGAAAACATTTCTGCTTATCCGTGCAAGTTTATTTTATTCATTGTCTCTCTTTTTGGTACTATTAACTTTGTGTCTGGGAATCTTGCTCATGGTGTTCATTTGGGGATATTTCTGCTCAAACTGAAGTTGTACACATGGCAATAGGAGTTGCTGTGTGTTGGTTGTGAGAAGCAATGTACTTATTCTGTAACACAGACCAAACCTAAAGAGTGGTGTGATTTGTAATAGAACACTATTATGCTGTTAAGTATATATTTTGTCTTTCGTGTGCTCTCTAATCTCTTCTAAAAATATAAGACATTTTTAAAAAGACTGTGAAATGATTTCTCTGTTGGCCTGAAAGCAGATATAACCTTGACATTATGACTACATTGCTTAGTTCTTATGCATTGTCCCCTGATTTACTGTATCTGGGACTTGCAAACAGAGATAATGGTGGACAAGAGATGTGATGATGACAGTACATTCTAAATGGTTGGGAGCCTCTCTGGGGGAACATTACAAAGTCCAGGGTGAAAAAAGAAGAGAAGAAAATTCCCTCAAAGCTTCAGTTTGAACATAAAATCAGCCTCTCTGATTAGGGGTTTAAAGAGTTAATCTAAACAGACACCAATTTGGCAAAAGTTTCTGGCTGGATTCCATCTATTACAAGCAGTAAACTCAAACACACAGAACAGAAGTACTGCCTATGCAAAATAACTCCCATGCTTTCCTGCCTTAGCTTATGGTCAGCACAACCCAATTAATTGTCTGCCTGTATCTTTCCCCTTCTCTGTGCATAAAACAACCTTATTTTAAGGTGTTGAGCCCAAATAGGCTCAACTGCACCTAATCACCTCCCAGCTGGGAGTGTTTCCCTGAGCTGCCTCTGATCCCTGCTGGGAATTTATCCCTGAAACCATAGCTTTCCCTAGGAGTGCTCAACCCCTGCTCCGCCCTGAGGCCCTGCCCCCACTCCTCCCCTTCCCTCAAGGCCCTGCCTGTCTCCCTCCCGCAAAGCCCCACCCTCACTCCGCCTCTTCCCGCCCCTAGTCTGCCCCCTTCCTGAGTCTCCCACCTGTCTGCTGCTGGTAACTCTCCACCCTTCCCCACGCCCTTCCCTGAGCTGCCAAATAGCTGTTTGGCTGCACCGCTGATCAGGTGCTTGGAGGTGTCCCTGATCAGCTATTTGGCGGTGCCCTGGATTAGCTAATCGAGGTGCTGCCAAACAGTTGATCAGCAGTGCCGCCAAACATCTGTGGCTGATGGGTGCTGAGTGACCACGGAGTCGGCCCCTATGCCTGAAACACAAGACTGCTGTTTGGTTTAGGGTGGGAGGAGGAGAAAGGGGGAGAACACCTCCTTGACACAACTAGGATGGGATGCAGCAGGATTTTGGGGTTCCTCTTCAGGGGGCATCAAAAATCCAGTGAAGCCTGTTTCAGAGAGAAATACTGTGGCCTACTTTCAGAGGCTAATATACTAGTAGTCAGTGTTTCCATTCTCCTTGTAGCTCTTTGCTAAAATGCTGATGTTAGCAGCCATCTAGTGTTTCTCACATAGCAGATAGAAGGCTACAGTAACTCTGCAAGGTAGGTTTTGTTGAAAGTATTTAAACAGGTGGGAGCCTGGCCTTACTTTTTATAAGATTTGGAGCCCACCATAGAACTCCAGCAGAATCAGTGTGACATCTGACTCCAGCCTTGTATTAAGATGGAACTACATGAAGGCACTGTTTGAAACTTGCCAGGGTAACCAGGAAGATATGAGTACAAGTTGTTTTTTGTCATTTGCTTTAAACAATACATTTTAGCAACAAATGTAGTTTATTGCTTGGTCCTTTAATCATACAAGGGGGTAAAAGTTGCCCTGCTCTGTGGGGAGCTGGAGATTGGTTTGGCACCTAATATAAATGCAACCTCAGGGCTGCTCTAATTTACATTGGTATGTAACAGCAGCCCCCTGAGATATGCTCCTGGCACACTATGATGGGGAGAGTTGAGAAGGAATGAAAAAGAACCAACTGCAATAGCTCTGTGCCAGCTGAGATCCCCTACCATTGACTCTAGGACCCCTTTGCGCTGTCATAGCACAAAAGGGCCATAGGAGTCCTATGATAGGACAGCAATGAAAGAGGCCCACAGATCTCTAATAACTGATACCTGTACCTATTTCAAATCATTCTGTCTTGGAAAGTCAGGTTTGCAGCCCTGATGCCTTGTTCTTTTACATAGTCATTCCCAGTCATTGAAAACCTGAAAATTCAGTAATTGCAAGGACAATTGTGCAGGGGGATTCTACTTAATTAACTAAAAAGAAAAGGAGTACTTGTGGCACCTTAGAGACTAACCAATTTATTTGAGCATAAGCTTTCGTGAGCTATAGCTCACTTCATTGGATGCAAACTGTGGAAAGTGTAGAAGATCTTTTTATACACACAAAGCATGAAAAAATACCTCCCCCACCCCACTCTTCTGCTGGTAATAGCTTATCTAAAGTGATCACTCTCTTTACAATGTGTATGATAATCAAGTTGGGCCATTTCCAGCACAAATCCAGGTTTTCTCCCCCCCACCCACCCACACACAAACCCACTCTCCTGTTGGTAATAGCTTATCTAAAGTGATCACTCACTTTCCACAGTATGCATCCGATGAAGTGAGCTGTAGCTCACGAAAGCTTATGCTCAAATAAATTGGTTAGTCTCTAAGGTGCCACAAGTACTCCTTTTCTTTTTGCGAATACAGACTAACACGGCTGTTACTCTGAAACTTAATTAACTGTTCCCCCCCCAGTAAGTCGGCAGAACCATCATTGAGTCATATATCACCGTATTGGAAGCTATTATTTCCGAACTATGTTGGTTTATTTGAGATGTGTCAGGGTTAGCAAGAGAAATTGGAAGAATGGCGGCAAGTCTGAGTCTAATTTTAATTTTCTCTTCCTTTTTATTTATTTATTTATGGTTCTAAATGGCATCAAACAAAAAAACCTGTCATCCATCAAAAGAAATTAAATTATGGTGCCAACCTCTGTTTATTATTATTGGTCTTTAATATATTATTATTTCTGGGTCTTAAGCAGCAATTTTCAGTTTCTGGAGTATATTGCCGTAATCTACAGATTTTGTACAAACACAACGTGACAAGTTATAGAGTTTACATATTTTGAAAAAAAAAGAGTTATACGCTAGCATCTTTCTTTTAGTTTGGCATGGGCTTCTAAAATGCCTTTGGTTCTAAAATGGCTTTACATAAGATTTGGAATCTATCTGAGGACGGACTTGGTTCCAATCTAATTTGCATCTCTCCACTTCTAGGTAAGGACTGAGGTCGTTAGCAGGGATGTTGAAAGGAACTGGCTTGTAAATAAACACAAAACGTTATATTTTCCCCTTGCTCACAGGCAGTGAACCTTGAATGTAAACAAGTATTCCACAAAAAAATAAACTTAAATAACAAGGAACAAGGAACTCTAGCTGTTATAGACGTATTTATCGGACAGCCGTGCTTTTGCCAAAGATAGCAAACCTGGTGAATGCTCCCAAGTCACTCTTACCTGGACCTCATAAACCAACTGGTCCTCTACATAATAGTGTAGACTAGATGCCAGCATATTTGTGTAAGCTATTGAGTACAGCAGTTAACCACAATGGCCACTCGTATAACAGATGTCTGTTTACAGCACAGGTATAGTCTATCTGGTTTAGTTTGAAAATTGTGTCCTCTCAATTATATTTCCTCTTCATCATCCTCTCCTGTTAGTGAATACGTGTATCTGTGCTAATGTATGGCATGCATGTCTGGCCACATTCTTGAACCTCCACAGACTGCATCTCTCTCCTTACTAACAGTTTATGTTCTCAGTTAGGTTCAAAGTAGCTGTCTGGATAAAGGGGACAATGACCTATCTGGGAAGAGGAATAGCTAGGAGGTTGAGGTTGTAGTGGCCTCTAGTGGAAATTCCTATGTCATCACCATTGCCAGACAACAGGATTGGTTCTCAACATGAAAGAATCTCACTATCGTTGTGAACGTTCTGTATAATGAATGGAAAACGGCAGAGAATTTTTAAAGGGATAAAAAGCTCCTGTGATACTTTTAAGTTTTTAGTTTGCATTCCTGAAAATTCACTTTTCAGTCTTCAGAGTAACAGCCGTGTTAGTCTGTATTCGCAAAAAGAAAAGGAGTACTTGTGGCACCTTAGAGACTAACCAATTTATTTGAGCATAAGCTTTCGTGAGCTACAGCTCACTTCATTGGATGCATACTGTGGAAACTGCAGAAGACATTATATACACAGAGACCATGAAACAATACTTGTGTGTGTAGTTTTTGGAAGGGGGGGGGGTGAGAAAACCTGGATTTGTGCTGGAAATGGCCCACCTTGATTATCATACACATTGTAAAGGGAGTGGTCACTTTGGATGGGCTATTACCAGCAGGAGAGTGAGTTTGTGTGTGGGGGTGGACGGAGGGTGAGAAAACCAGGATTTGTGCTGAAAATGGCCCAACTTGATTATCATACACATTGTAAGGAGAGTGATCACTTTAGATAAGCTATTACCAGCAGGAGAGTGGGGTGGGAGGAGGTATTGTTTCATGGTCTCTGTGTATATAATGTCTTCTGCAGTTTCCACAGTATGCATCCGATGAAGTGAGCTGTAGCTCACGAAAGCTTATGCTCAAATAAATTGGTTAGTCTCTAAGGTGCCACAAGTACTCCTTTTCTTTTCACTTTTCAGTCTGATTTTCTAAATGACATCTCCATTAGCTAAATTTGAGTGATAATAGGTGGTATAAAATTTTACCTAGAAAATGCAAAACAGCCCAACTGTATTGGGTTTCAATATGCACCTGGCTTTCATAAATGGATTTTAAGATACTTTACAAACATTAATTAATGAAGCTCAACAGCACCTCTGTAAAGTAGATACAGAAAGTATTAGTAAGACCCAGGAAAACAAATCTACCCTTAACAATATTACCATTCAGTCCCTAAATAGAATCAGCCCTTTCAAGTAATATGATGCTTATTTTTTGTCCTAAGCACTTGCCTTCTATTCTTCCTTGGAGGATGCAGGTGACTTAGTCCTGCTGATGGAGAAGTGTCCAAAGGTCTGGAAAACCATGTAATTTTAAAAGAAAGGTTGTGTGATTTGTTGCTCACTGAGTGCATGTAGGGAGGAAGCAGTTGTTTTTCTTGTTATTTTAAACTCTCCTCTCTGGTGGCTGGAATTACAAGCTGAAGGAAGTTCCTTAGCTCAGTAGTGATAATCTCCTACAGGCAATTCCAACTAATTAGGGGAGAAATGTCTTAATTTACAGGGGAAAAGATGATTATCTTGAGAATATTTAATTGGTGCTATGAAAAATACATTTATTATTATGGGTACCTTTAAACATTAATTATTTCACTTAAAATATTTGTCTTTTCTGGGATACAGCATACTTCACAACGTAATTAAAACACATAGCACGTAGCATGTTGAAAGTCATTGAAATGCTGGTTGCAAGCCAAGGTATGGAATAGAAAAGAAGCAGAAAAGATAGTTTTTGTAAATGAGCAAAAAAATCTGTTAATTTATTTCCCCCTTGGGGTATGAAATATTAGTCACTGGGCAAAACACTTTCTCAGATGTGAACTGTGCAAAGTTCTTGATGATCCCTAAAGTCATTTTGTAGTCTATGGAGGGTTTGAAAAGATTTCTTATGAGAAATAAATTAAGTTTTATTAAAAGAAAAAAAATTGAGAAGAGCAGTTCAAACTTTCCAGCAGCTTTAATCCAGGCATCTGTATTTTTAAAATGTATCATTGTTCTACTTTTCTCATTCCCAATCCAGCAAGAAGCCCTTATTACACAGATGTTGCCCTAAATAATATGTTGGAGTTCTTCCTGTTGATTATATCACTTTGGAGCTTCATATTAAGAGGCATAGTTCAACTGTGACCAGTCAGAGCCTGTAAGATTCCTCTTTTGAGGAAGAGCCTGATTTAATGCCCATCTAAATAAAAGAAAAAATTCTGATTAACTTCATTAGACACTAGATCAGATTCTATATGCCTAGTAAAGCATCTGGTACAGTTTCTAAAATTGAAATTGAAATTGAAAAATAGACTCAAATTGGTTTGGTTGCTAACTCAGTCATATAAAGCAGATGCCCACTAAAACACTAAACAAACAGTGCAGATAAGCGCCAGTGTTTAGGGCTGAGAATAGGGGTAGCACAGTGATCGCTATTAGGAGCCATCTTATTTATATCCTCTCTAATGCAGTTTGCAGATTATACCTAGTTGAGAAGAATCACAAACACCAGTGAGAACAACTGCTATATATAGGGCCTAAAGAAACACAGAAACATAGCCAGAAAATAGACCAAGATTCATCTTGAAAAAAAGAAAATACATGTATCGGGGGGAAAGTAATCTGAACCATGTTTACTCCGTGAGAGGGAACAAGCTGGGGTGCTGACTGGGACAGACCTAGAGGTGATAGTGGATAGCAAATTAGACATGACTTTGGGTGTCATGTGATATGGCTGCTGTGTGACAGGACAGTAACAGAGGAAGATGTAGTTCTGGGCTGCATATGCATAGGTATATCACAGAGAGGTAAGACTCCCTCTCTCTATGTAACAATACCTGGGACATTTCATGAAGTTCGGTACATCTTATTACCAGAAAGACACTGACAAACTGGATGATAGGGAGGGCCACAGAAAAACAAAAAAAATTCATTAGGAGATGGGCAGAAGGGGGCAGGGTCTAGAACATTTGATTTATGTGGAAAGATGAATATAAAAAATTGGTTATGTCACAACTAAATGGGGTCCATAATAATAGTCTAGATCTAAAGGGTTTAAATGCCAAGGAGGGAGATGTGATTAAAAGTAATGGCATGAAAGTAAGGAAAGAAAAAGTTAGGTCAAATACCATGACTAGAAACTTGAGTTGAACAGACTGCACAATAGTGGGGAAAGGGGAAATTTTGACCAAAGACACCAGAGCAAACCTTCACTCTTACATATTTTTAATGTTCACCAAACAGACAGGATCTGCTTTTTAATGCCTCATGTGAATGATACGTACAGATGGTGTTTTTTCATGCATTTGAAAGATGAATTTTCTGCATTTTGATTATGTTGTCATTAGCAATAGCCTTACTCAGTAATTAAGAAGCTAGCATGTGTGTGAGAAAGATATATTGAGGAAGAAGGATGTTATCTCCTTTGTTTCCATAGGGATATAATTAAATTCAACTAAAAAAAATTATAAACAGTAGAAAAAATTAAAATAGCAACTATGCTAACTGGAAATGGTTTATTGTTCATTGAAAAACAGCTGATCTTCATCAGAAGAGACCATAATATCTGCCAATGCACTTGCTGGCCAAGAAAGAAAAGGATTTTCCCTGTAATAAATCCTACGTCTTTGTAACTTTGAATTAATACTGGGTTTAGCAAATTTGTTTCATCCTTCGGTAACTTTTCCAAGCAGGGAAGGAAAGCCAAATACCATGAACCTGGCTGTGTAGCACTGAAGGAGGAAGGAGAGAAAGGATGTGCTGGGAATACTGCTCTAAGGAAAGCAATGCTGTTTCAGGAACATAGTGTTCCAACTAAGTGCAAGGGACTGTTGGGCCCTTATTAAAACTTAGTGTGGGTTTTTGGTTGGCCATGTCCCAGTACTAAAAGAAAGGGGAAGGGTTGATGGAAAACCCTAAGACTGACAATGGGGAGAGACCAACACTCCAGGTCAGCCTGATTGACAGGGCAGGCAGGCTAATGAGGGAGTCAGGAGGCCACCCTATGAGCTGGAGCTGCCTGGGCCAGAGACAGGCTGAGCTAAGGAGAGAGTGGAGTCTCAGCTGAGCTGGGGAGCAGAGCCACGCCGGCCAGAGGGTCCAGATTCAAGGAGCTGTACTGGAGGCAGAGCAGCGGCAAGCAGAGGGGCCAGAGGAGTAGCCCAGAGAACCGTGCTGGGAGCAGAGCTGCAGCAACCAGAACCAGACGGGCCAGAGAAGCAGCTCAGGGAGCTGCGCTGGAAGCAAAGCAGCAGCAGCAGCTCTGAGGCAGGGTGGAGCTGAGGCTGCAGATGGGGCTGGATGTGGCAGAGGGCCCATCCAAGGGAAGAGGTCTTGCAGGCCAGACTTCGAGGGGGATCATAACCCCGACCGGGTGTGTATGTAGGGGGTGCTGCTGGGAATAAGGTTCCTGCCACCTAGAGTGTGTGGCCACACAGATCTCTGCCATGTGAGCTAATGGAGTAACTGACAGCAGTAGTAGATTGTCATCCTCTATACGGAGCAGGACCGGAATGGGGATGAGATACACACGTTGCTGGTTATTTTCACAGATTTTTTTTCTGATAGAGGAATGGTGAGATTCTGGAATGTTGGGTTCCATTCCAGGCTCTTGAGGGGAGTCTGTTCTAGTGGGCCTATCCCTGCCCCCCAACTTTGACGTCTTCTGTTCTATTCCCTCCAACCTGTCCCAGTCCTGTCTCTTTCTCACCTCTGACTCCTTGCCCAGTCTACTTGCCCAGACAGTCACAGTTCTTGTCCTACACCTCAGTTCCTTTTCAGATCTGCTTCCCCTGCCCCCATGCCCATTCCCTTCCACACTGGTTGGTAGTCCCAGTCTCTTCCCCCCCCCCCCCGCTCCTTGTATGATCTCAGAGTCTCCCCACCTCTCCCAATTTTCCTTACCAGCTCCCAGCATTCTTGTCCAGTCAAGTTCCAGCTTCCCCCTGGCTCCCAGTCTCCTTGCCCAATGAGTCCCAGTCTCCCTGACTACTTAGAATCATAGAATATCAGGGTTGGAAGGGACCCCAGAAGGTCATCTAGTCCAACCCCCTGCTCGAAGCAGGACCAATTCCCAGTTAAATCATCCCAGCCAGGGCTTTGTCAAGCCTGACCTTAAAAACCTCTAAGGAAGGAGATTCTACCACCTCCCTAGGTAACGCATTCCAGTGTTTCACCACCCTCTTAGTGAAAAAGTTTTTCCTAATATCCAATCTAAACCTCCCCCACTGCAACTTGAGACCATTACTCCTCGTTCTGTCATCTGCTACCATTGAGAACAGTCTAGAGCCATCCTCTTTGGAACCCCCTTTCAGGTAGTTGAAAGCAGCTATCAAATCCCCCCTCATTCTTCTCTTCTGCAGGCTAAACAATCCCAGCTCCCTCAGCCTCTCCTCATAACTCATGTGTTCCAGACCCCTAATCATTTTTGTTGCCCTTCGCTGGAGTGTCTCCAATTTATCCACATCCTTCTTGAAGTGTGGGGCCCAAAACTGGACACAGTACTCCAGATGAGGCCTCACCAATGTCGAATAGAGGGGAACGATCACGTCCCTCGATCTGCTCGCTATGCCCCTACTTATACAGCCCAAAATGCCATTGGCCTTCTTGGCAACAAGGGCACACTGCTGACTCATATCCAGCTTCTCGTCCACTGTCACCCCTAGGTCCTTTTCCGCAGAACTGCTGCCTAGCCATTCGGTCCCTAGTCTGTAGCTGTGCATTGGGTTCTTCCGTCCTAAGTGCAGGACCCTGCACTTATCCTTATTGAACCTCATCTACTTCTCCCTATTGATTCCTTTCTGTCCTTTTTAGGTTGGATTTTTGTCCCCCTCTGAAATCAGTTCAGATGTTTTTCTCCTCCTCGCTGCCTGGGTGCCAGCAGGGGTCACTGAGAGAGACAGGTTCACTGCTTTCAGATCTAGTGTCTGGTCCTACCACTGAGCAGTTGTGGGCCGCAGCTACAGGGAAAGTCTGGCTTCACCCTTAAAGCCCTGTTCTGTGGGGATGGTGAATGTGCAGTCTGGTCACACATTCAAGCTGTGTGTGACTTGGGATAGTCAATCCATGGAAATTTCCCTAAGGATTACATAAAAGCTGATTAATATCCTCCATTATTTGGGCCAATATAAATACAGTATATATTAAACACACAAAACTATGCTAAAATAACATTATTAAAGTTGCCAAGTCAAACAATCAAAAGATAGAAAAGGCCAGTATTAAGGTTGTCTGTGCAACTTTAATTCACCCTCCTTATGCATTATGAGAAATATTTAATTACCTGATCATTACAATTTTTTCCACAGCTCCCAGTCTCCTTGCCAAGCCAGTCCCACTCTGTCCCCCAAACCTCTAGTCACAGATACCCTTCCCCCTTCCAGTCCCAGTTTCACCAGACGCCTTGACCCAATCTACGCCTTTCCCTCTACCCTGCTCTGGCTTTTCTCACCTCTTAATTCAGATCAGAGGGCTTTCTCCTTTCTGCTGCCTGGGTGAGAACATTGAACTGTTTTGGCTGAAATTTTCCAAAAAGAATCAAACTGAGGCAGAGGCTCAGTACATTTCAGCTCATATGGTTCAAGTTTGGAAAAGGTATAAGCAACTGCAAAAACATCTTATCATTGGAAGTTTTGGGTGACCTTAATAATAGGTAGTATAGAGAGAGGACAAAAGAGGCTAGGACCAGTGGAGAGGAGCACAGAGGACAAGGATAGTATGAATGTAGGTGAATAACTTACGAGGGAGACGAAGAAATGGTTCAGGTCAAGATACCTACACAAATCAGATTTAAGGGGGAAAAATCATAGACATAGAAACTAGAGATGATAAGAGATCAGTTAGATTGTTTTGTTCATCCATGAGCCAGTGTAGGGTTTGTCTCTTTCTATACAATGTTAGCAACCTCTGAGCTGCTCATACAAAACTCATCCCCTCACTGTTCTCACTGCTAAAACAAGTGTCCATGTCTTGGTCATCTCTCACAGGATTACTGTAATTTTCCCTCTATCTTCACTGCTTTTTTAAAATTTACCCTACCTTCATTCTGTCCAGAATGCTGCTGCCAAAGACCTCTTTACTTCCTGTTCTAGCCTTTTCATTTATTTCAGTTCACTGAATCCCAGTAATTACTTTCAACCTCTTTTTGCATAACTTCAAGCACTTTGACCTTACCTAGGAGGATGAACATAATTTTGTTTTCCCTACTCCTCTGCTGTAATTAACTAATTTTCATTCCCCTTTATTCATCCTCCTATTTTCTATGCTCTTCCCAGTTCTTTCACCCGGTTTCTCCCTTCATCTCCTTCTCTAGCTCCATGTTCATGCCTTCTTTCATTGTGCTCCCTCTGTCTGAAACTATCTTCTTCTCATGGGCGGTGGGTATCGTAGGCCATGGGAGGCTAAGCCTCTGCTAACCCAGGCCTGTGGCCCTGCCCATGCTCTGCCCCACCCTTGCTCCCCTTCTCCCCTGAAGCTGGCAGGGGCTCTGCTCCAGCTGGTGGCCCGGTGGTTGGGCCAGTGGTCAGGCTGGCTGGTGTGGCAGTGTGGGCCAGCTGGCACAGCTAGGGCTCCTCTGGGCATGAAGGGGGGTCCCTCAGGCTCCTCCAGCCTGAGGGCTCCAGGGGGCAGGGCCTTGGGGTTCCAGTGTGCGGGGTCAGGGAATAGCCTCCCCGAAGTGGGGGTTCACCCACTGCCCATGCTGCCTCTTCTCCTCTGGAGGCTTCATCGCTCTTTCTTCATATATTTCTTTCCTTCTTATCATTAATAATTCTCTTCCTGTTCCTAGGCTGCTATCCCTTGTCTCCTTTTGTGTTTGTCTGCCTTGTGTTATTTAGACTGTAAACTCTTTTGAGCAGAGACTATATTTTTTATGCTTTAAAATACAATTGTAAATCTGCTTTATGAATGTAAAGTACCAGGTAATTTAAAAATATTCATTGCACTTTTAAATAACTGCCCTCAAAATGCTAACAACACTCGCTGCTCTGTATTAAGACAATGGCTATAATCAATTCTCATGCTTCAGAGCTGGCTGATTGTCTGTAGGGATCAGGAAGAACTTTTTTTCCCTTGAAGCACAGTTGGCCACATGTATTCATGTATTCTGGATTTTGTTTCCGCCTTCCTCTCAAGCACCAGAGATTGGCCACAGTTTAGAGACAGGACATCAGACAGGGTGGACCTGTGCTCTGAAGTGGCACAGAAAATCCTCTTAGATGCTTGGCTGGTGTGTTTTATTCACTACTCACCATCAAACTGGAATCGGGAAGGAATTTTCCCCTAGATCAGATTGATGGAGATCTTGGATTTTTTTCCCCCACCGCCACCTTCCTTTGCAGCATGGGACATGAATTGCTTGCCAGGATCACTTAGCATAGTTCACCGAAACAATTCTGTGCCATTGCAGGGGCCTCAAGCACTGGCAGACCCTTGGTCTCTTTTGTTCTCTGCCTATGGCATACAACAGTTTAGTCTCCTGAGGACTGAAATGCTTTGGTCTAACTATGGGCGGCGGGTGAACGCACTATTGGGGGAGAATAGCCCCTGTCCCCTCCCCCTTTGCCTGAGCCCTGCCCCTGCTATCCCCCTCCCCTGCTGGAGCCACCGCCCCTCCCCCCCGCACGTCCCCAGATCCAGCGTGTTGAGTGGGCAGCATGGCTGGAGTGCCCCCAGCCCCGGAGCTCCCCCAGCCCCAGTGGCGTGGTCCCAGCACCCCCAGGGCCAGATGGATGGGTGGCGCAGCGTGGCCTCAGCCCCAGCGCCCCCAGCCCCGGGCCTTGTGTGCACCAGCCCCAGCCTGCCTGCCCGAGCCTCTCAGCCACAGAAGAGTGCTGGCAGGACAGGAACTGAAACAGGCAGGAGGGTGTCTGGGGGTGGAGTGTGGGCAGGGCCATACAAAGCTGTTTGGGGAGGCGAGGCACAGCCCTCCCCTGCCTATGCTACCCACCGCCCATGGGTCTCACTAAAGTCATTAGGCTTACTAGAGGGTTATCTGGGTGAAATTTAATGGCTTGTAGTATACAGGAGGTCAGACTAGAAAATGTAATGGTCCTTTCTGGTCCTAATCGCTATGAAATTAAATCACAGAATTAATGCCTCAAAAATTGTGGATTATGTTAAGAATTATACACGCTCGTTCTCCATATTTTAGGACAAGGTTTTGCATAATGCCTCTGCTCTGGAAGTTACTGAGTTAACGGAGATTCCCTTTTTGCTGTATTTTACTAACTGCAACCATTTGTGTTGCGGATACCACGCTCTGGAGGAAAGAACAGGCGTCTCTCCACTCTGTTCTGTTCTCCGTTTTATTCAGTGCTGATTTTCCAGCAACATGCTCCGGGGGTGAGGAGGGGGAAAGATCATGTCAGTCTCCATATTGGCAGGCTGTCGCGGGACACCATGAGCTGCGCGAAAGCGTCAGCGGAGTGGTGGAAGTTCCCAGCATTTTTCCCACAGAAGGGCTGCCGGGTGGGCCTGCGAGCAGCATTCCCCCCACCACAGCAACGCGCGATACACTTTGGTTCTTCCTTTGAACGGTCTCAGGTTACTGAGCTTTTCGAGAGCCTCCTTTGAGGCTGACCTTCCACCGTTGGGGGTGCCGATGGAGGCGGTGGTGGGGAAAGCAGGCATCATGCCTTACAGAACTGTCTCACTGCTTTCCCTCGCTGAGGAAATCAATGCTATTTTTAAAGCAAACCGCACTCCCAGCAGAGAGAGTTCCGCACGAATTTTTTTCTAAGCGTTGCCGCAGCAACACAGATACCCCTCCCCCCCCCTCAAGTTCCCTAAAACCTGCTTCACGAGTTGTCTTTGGAAAAAATGCTGAACTAATAAAAGTCAGGTTTCAGAGTAGCCGCCGTGTTAGTCTGTATCCGCAAAAAGAACAGGAGGACTTGTGGCACCTTAGAGACTAACACATTTATTTGAGCATCAGCTTTCATGAGCTCCAGCTCACCTCATCGGATTCGATGACGTGAGCTGTAGCTCACGAAAGCTGATGCTCAAATAAATGTGTTAGTCTCTGAGGTGCCACAAGTCCTCCTGTTCTTTTTTTGATAAAAGTCAGTGCACCATTATCTTCTAGATTGTTAACATTGTAAGACCAGCCCCTATGGCAGCTGCAAAGAGCACAGATTTTAGGAATCCGATGTTTAGAAAAGGCTGAGAATGGTCAGTTGAATTCAGTTCCACACAAACAGCCGTCTCCTTTTTGGCGTTTGAGAGCCAGTGGTGCGCTGCAGCAGTCAGTGTGAAGGCTGCTGTGTTGCATTCTCCCTAGAGAGGACAGGGTCAGGCAGGGATGCATGGAGAATACAAAAGCACAAAAGCACAGCTATTACAGCACTGAAAATGTTGTAAGTGCCCTCCCCAATGCTACCCTCCAGCTGTTAGTAGAGGTGCAGGGAGACCTGACCATGCCTCTGACCACAGTTGCCAACTTTCACGCGGTAAATAAGCACCCCAACTTTCACAAAAAGCCAAAAATCAAGCTAATCCCATTTCAAAACAAGGCCAAAACAAGCCAATCCCTAAAAACGCCAACACTCTATGTGACTAGATCCCCCCGGCATGCAGCCTGGGACTGTGGTGGGCCTGCCGTGCACCCCTGACTCTCTCCCCCTCTTGCCCCTGCTTGCCCCTTGTGCTGAGCCAATCAAAAAAAAAGAAGCAATAAGCTACAACAAGCTACAAACAAAACAAGCAACAAGCTACAAGCCAAAAACTAGCTAACAAGCAACTCACAGGCCAATTAAGCAAAAAAAAAAAAGCCCAATTTCTGCATTTTTTTCATGGGTTTGCATGTCTGCCTCTGACCTGACCTGCCTGGTAATATCTTGGAATCCTCAATACATTCCAAATACACTTTGAAATGTGGAGTAACTCTGGCCTAGCAAAGCATTCCCACCCATATCTTATGCGCGGAGAGTACAAGCAGTCTCAGGCTATGTATCAGAGGGCACTTAGGGGTGGAGGTAGAGCTCCCTTCATCCTTTTCTTCCACACCTGTGCAAGATCAGTTACAATTTAGTCCAACATGTTTTGAAACCAGATTCATTACACAGTCATTATTCTGTGGCAAGTGGAGGGGGACACTATTAAAGAGCATTGCAGAGAAATGCTGCCAGGTCTCCATGTGGTACATACAGGTGAAATTAATAAGGTCTAGGTATTTGGCTGGTTGGAAAATGAAAAACTAGTTTCACAACAGATTTTGAAGCTGTTCATTTCAAAAGGTTTGATGCTGACCCACTTCCAAAAATGGTCACAATTTTTAAAAATTGAAAACATCATAACGGATATCAGTATTGTTTGTTTCTGAAATACTGGGTGCTACGGTGTGGGAGCACTGGAAAGGAGAGGAGGCGGGAGTACAGAATAAACCAGAATTGCATCTTGCCAGCTGACGTGCAGGGGTTTAGCAGCAGCACTTGTGCTGCTGCCCAGTTTTAGGGAGGAACTGCCACCATGGACTGCTTGTGCAGAACAGAACAGTGGGTTGTAATGTGCAATAAGTGGCCAGGACTATTCTGAATCCCAAGCCTCACTGGGCCTCTCGGACCATCCCTTTGTTGAAAGTATTTTGCTAAGGATTTTCCTCATGTTTTCCTTGGACATGATGCTCGCTCTTACCAAGGGATCACACCACTGTGAATATAGAGAAAGGTGGATGCCCTTCCTCTATATTCACAGTGGTGTGATCCCTTGGTTGTCTCATGAAAGCAACAATTTTAATCCATGCTGAAGCTTGATGAAGCCTGTGGTTATATCTATTTTTGAGCCATACAAGCTGTAAATAAAAAAATAGCTCAGTCTTGAAAAAAGCTCAGAGGAGAAATATTTGCTGTCTTCAGCAACAAAAAAACCGCACAAAACAAATCACCTCTCCAGAAAACTCAGCAAATAGAATAAACTCTTCCCCACTAGGGTCATCCTTTCTGCCTAGCTCCCAGCCCCGGTACATGAACATCCTAGGAGGGGAAAAGGTGATTCTCTTCTGTCTGGTGATAAATAGAACATTTAGTAGTGGACAAATTGGGGAATACTGAATCTCCGGGGACCTTATCAAATGTGAATCAAGTCACTGAGTGTGGGATAAAATGCCAATTTGTGTGTGGCCTTTCCATGCCAACTAGCATTTTCTCTTTTGTGTAATGGATTGTGAGTGGCTTTATGTAGCTGATACACTGAACACTACATTTAAAAAACATGTCACAAATTCTATTCTTTGTGGAATTGAATAGGAGTATGTGATGGGGTTTACAGACTAAAGGAGTGATGGAGCAGTACTGGGCCGAGAAGGTCCCACTCCTCAGCAGCTACAGAGCATGCTCCAAATGGAGAAGATACTTGAAATGGGACTCTGGCCCTCAAACAAGGGGAAAACGAAGGAGAGGCTGTCTGCAGTAAGGAAGCCAATTAGTACCTTTTGAGACAGAGGAATTCACAAGGGAAGGGACTAGAGTGTGGGTAAGACCCAATTGGGCAACCAGGGGCCTGACCCCTTTTTCCCTCCCCTTGTCCCTGACAAGGGGCAATCATTGGATATTGAGATGGGAGCTGAGGAGCCCCTACTGACCATCTGAATCACTGAGACTGTTTGAGCAACTCTTTGCAGGGTGGGAAGCAGAGTGCAGTGACTGTGCCCCAAACTGAGAAAAGCACAAGGGAGGTAGGAAGTGGCCCAGGGGAGGCTGGTCTGGGGTATCAGCTAGAGGGGACTGAAACACTCTTCATCCCTTCCCCCTTGGGCCCTGGGCTGGGCCAGTGGAGAAGGAGGGCCTAGGTCCCCACTACCCTCCGCCCCTTGTCTAGCCAGGGAACCCAGATAAGGACAGACTGTAACTTGCCTGCCAGACCCCAGATTGCCCAACAAGGCCCTCTGGACTTTTGGGACTGTTGAACCTTGGCCTTCCCACTAGGCATGCTGGCCCATAAGTGAACCCTGCTACAGGGTAGAACTGATAAGTTTCTAGGGAAAGTATCCTAAAGATCCATGGCATTTTACGGAATTATGGCTCTAGTCCTACAACTGGAACTGCATGGACAGACCTTTGTGCCCATGCCAAGTCCCATTGACTTTGGTAGGAGTCTGCAGGGCTGAAAGGATCCACTAGCAAGGATCTGATTGCAGGGTCAGGGTTTACATGTCCATTGTAGAATTCTGTCTGTTCAATTCTATAACAGATATTCTCTATTAAATTATGTGGTGCTTTTCCATAAGGGGAATAAATTCAATAGATTTATTGTTTCCTTATAGCTTTCTACCATCATTGTGGCTCAGTTAATGTTACAAAAAAAAAAAAAGGGGTATAATGTGGGATAACGGATTTTAGGTGGAAAATAAATATCCCCCTCCCCCGCTCCCCAACCTCCTGGAATAGCACTGTATTACAATAATTTTCCCCTGGGGGTTTTACTGCAGATTGTAAAAATAATTACTTTTTTTACTGCATGCATAACATTTGAGAGGAATAAAAACTATTATTTAACCAGAGCAGATTAACAGTCTGGGCTGGGGATGGGGAGAGGATGAATGTTGTATTACTTTCAGCAGTTCTGAATGACAAGCATGAAAAAATATTTAAAACATTTTTAAAGACATTGTCATGCCCTAAATAAGACACATCTTCCTAGTTCTTTTAAATTCTAAATTAACTAGTTTATACATGGCCCACCTGTCCTCTAAGAAAAGTAAGTCCCTGAAGAAATCCTTCCAGTTTTCACTCTGACTTTCTCATCATGAGAGAATGTCATGAAATAATATCTTCATTAGGAGGTGGGTACTTATTTGTCTTATTCTGAAAATATTTTACATCTAAGGTACCAATTTTGCAATGGTCTCTGGGGTTTGCAGAGCCACAAGGGTGCAGAGCCCATCACAGGATCAGGGCCCCAAAAGGGAAAATAATGGTCATTAGTAAGACTTGAAAAAAATTGAACATTTTTTGAAGTGTTTTCCTTTTTCAGGTTTCTAAACGGATAGCTCTCATTTTTTTGTGATTTTTTTTAAAATTGCAATGTTATTTTGTTTTGTTTATGGATTTTTTTTAAAGTAGTTTTTCAGTGATTTTCATGAAAAAAAGTTTTTGGATAAAAAAGCTCTTCATTTGAAAAGTGTTGACGAGATGCATATATCTTATTTATTTAGCAGTAACAATGTGTTTGGTTTCAGAGTAGCAGCTGTGTTAGTCTGTATCCGCAAAAAGAACAGGAGTCTCTAAGGTGCCACAAGTACTCACAAATGTATTTGAGCACAAGCTTTCGTGAGCTACAGCTCACTTTATCGGATGCATGCCGTGGAAAATACAGTGGGGAGATTTTATGTACACAGAGAACATGAAACAATGGGGTGCTGCACCAGACATAGAACACACCAGGTGAAATATTTTCCCACAAAGTCAATGGTAAAAAAGTCCTATTGACTTCAATAGGGCCACAATCTCTGTCCCAGGAGCTTACAATCTAAACAGAACAGAGGTTTTCCATTGGAGGACCATTCAAATTAATGGAACATTTGTATAGTATAATAGTATACTTTGCACTATTACAGTGCCTCCAGCTAAGGATCCCAAAGTGCTTTTACAAACAATTCTTCTCCATCAACCCCATGTGGACTTACTGGCTAAGGTAGCTTTGTCCAACCACACTGAAGGGACACCTTTCATGAATGTACCATTCAAATAGGTTAAATTATACTATAAAAACAAACTTATGTCAGACCTCAGAAATAATGTTGGCTAACACAGCTATGGTTGCCACTAACGAGAGTATTTCTGACAGAACAAGTTCATGTATCGCAGAGTCACAAAGATGTTATGTGGAAACATTGCATCAACAAGTTACACTGAAATGTCAGTATACAGCATCAAAGGAGAAGTATATTGTTATATACTAGTAGTTTCTGACTCTGACTCTTGACTTTCATAAGTGAAATGTACTAATTTCTACACTCTTTGGTACGTGGGGCTTTCCAGAGCTTTAAAATGTGCAGCTCAACTTTCTGAAGTGATTCTTAGCAGATACCTGCAGGAGAAGCTAAAGCAAGAAGTATGGCAGGTGGTCTGTGTGGTCCCTGGCCTATTATAATGTTTCTTTAGTCCCCTCATCATGATGCCCTGTTGGAGATAGTTTCCTGTACTGTGATATCATCCCCAAACTTCTTTACACATAAATAAAGACAACTGTGTGTATTTACAGCACAGTATCCATTACAATAGCAGTCACTCAGTAACAATCGCAATAGACATGGCTACTTCACTGACAAACTCGTTTTCATTATTTTCATTCCAAGGCCCTTATCCTGCAAACACTTATTGCACATGCACAGCTATTCACCTGAATAATCACACTGACTTCAATAGGGATTACTCACATGCATAAAGTTAAGAATGTGAACAAAGTGGTTACATGACTGCAGCCTAAAATTGTACGTCTGTGATGGGAAAATGAGCAGTAACACTGTAAGCTACACATTCAAATACAAAAACATGAATGCAAAATACAATATTCATTACTACAGGTGCTTCAACTTTAGCAGTTCCGGACTCTTCCATTTCCACACTGCAACCTCATTATTGCATGAAGGGCCTGATCCTGCTTCATTGATATCTGTGGAAACAGTCCCATTGACTGCAATGAGTCTTCAGTTCCTAACTGAATTACCCTGTATATAAATTATATTTACAGCTGCACATATACAATTTTGCAAGCAGATTTCAGTGGTACAGTGATTAGATAAGTTTGAAGGAGATCTTGAGGAGAAAACCCAGCACTTAAGAAGTAATATGTATAGACACGGAACCAAACCAGCAAACTGAACTGTGTAGCTCACCTGAGTATCAGCTCACCCTGATGTTCCTAGAAGGCTCTGCTCCATTGCTGTCTCCCCCGGTTCTCTCATATTAACTGGTAACGAAGGCAGGCATAGCCTGGAAAGACTGCTTTTTCCACAACAGACTAGTCTTTAAAGGATAGTTTGACCTCTCTTTTTAATGACTTTCTACCTCAAAGATTCTAACTTTTTCAAACTAAGGATGTAACATTGATTTTTCTATTCCTTTGTAACTCAACAGGGGTGTTATTCTGATAACAAGTAGACAGGAGATGGCCTGTCACACGAATCTCCCACTCTTTCTGCATATTGCATGGAGGTAAAGCAAGAACCTCTGAAAGCACTGAAGTTATATGATGTTGTAGTTAACGTAGTTTATGGAACACATACATTCTCTCTCAGATCAATTGTTATAAGGAATACATGTCACAAGAAAACAGACAGACATCACACATTTTCTCTGCAGACACCTGTAAAATACTACGATCTTTGCAGATTGAGATGCACCCTTTGGCTCATACTGGAGCTGGAAAGCCAAGCTATAACAAATATTGGTTCAATTGTTTGATAATTGATTATATTTTTCATTGAATTAATTCTGAGGATGCACAAAAAACTGTCCATCCTTCATGAACTCCAGACCAGACCCCAACAATTGCCATGTGCCAAAGTACAGTTTTGCTTATTCAGGCTAAAACTATTGCTATAACGTATATAATTCCCTTTCTAGTGGTTACATTACTAAAAATCAAAAAGCCCTGAGACTTGAAAAGATGAGGAATAGAGAATCTAAATGATCTAACACAAAGGAAATACCTCCCATTGCCATATAATGTGATGCTCCTCCCTAGTTCAACATTTCTCCTTAAAGACACAAATGTATTTCAAAGTGGGTCTGTAATAATGATCAGGATAAAGCTCAACTGGAAAAGAGGTGTAAGAAGATACATACATACATACATGAGGTGTAAGAAGATATAGAAGGCTGGATGCTACTTTAATGGAGCTACATGGAGCCACCAGGTGAGGATTTGGTCCAACATCTTTTCAATCTGTCTAATTCCCAAGTATGGATGATTATGTAACACACTTTTATGAGGCTTTTAATGATAAATTATGGTTGCTGAGTAATCTTTCAAAATAGTGTTTGTATTTGTTTGAAAGCACTTGCAACTCCCTCAAGCGACTTCCCATATTAGTGAATAAAATACTTACTGAATTCATACAGGGATGGTAAGTAGCAAATAAAGTAAGGAGACCATTATACCTCACCTACTTGGTCCAAATGCCCATTTGATTTGAAGTTTTAAGTAATAGAGTTGGGTATACATACTGCATTGCAAAAACTGCATGGTTGTCCAGTGTCTTCCATAATAAATTACCATAATAGACAACACTCCCAGAATTAATGTAGCACTTTCCCCCATACATCTTAAAGCACTTCACAAAAGTGAAAGAGCATCATTATTTCCATTTACAGGTGGGTTTAAATGACCTGTCCCAGGTCACACAGTGAGTCAGTCATAAAAGCTTAAACAGAATTAAGGGCTTGAGATCAGACCAGTTTAATTTATTTCTAGGAGGAGATAGAGTCCTTTCTCTCTGGCTGGAGTCATCTGGACTGTTAGAGGGTCCAGCAGCCCCTCTGCTGAGCCATACTTTTGCTCTTAAGATCTTCTGTTGCTCTGCCTGCATAGAATGCCTTTGAGGCCTCAGCAAGCAGGAGATCTGAATGAGCCTGGAGCTTCTGAGGTGCGTGACTGGGCTGTCGCTAAAGGAGAGTAAAAAAAAGTATGTTAATGAGCAGCAATGGGACCCTGCAGAAAGGTTGTTAGGCCTGCTTGGAGGCTAGGAGGAAAGAAATTAACTAAGGATCCTGTTATGTTTATGGGGTTGCTTGCATCTCTGTCCCCTTTCTGACTCCTCTGGGTACGTCTACACGGCAATTAGACACCTATGGCTGGCCTGTACCAGCTGACTCGGGCTGGCAGAGCTGAGGATAAAGGGCTGTTTAATTGCTGTGTAGACGTTCAGGCTTGGGCGGCTGCCTGAGTTCTGGGACTCTCCCACCCCTCAGGGTTTTAGCTCCTGGGCTCCAGCCTGAGCCCAGACATTTACACTGCAATTAAACAGCTCCGTAGCCACATAAGCCTGAGTCAGCTGGCATGGGCCATCCGTGGGTTTTTAATTGGAGTGCACCCCTCAGGTGTTAGGCCTCTGTCTAGAGTGGAATTTCACAGTTCTCTCACTGGGATCTGGGTACAACCCACGGACTAGGTACTGTTTATTACTGACAGGATGCCTGTGTCTCTTCCCTTGGGCAGTTTGTGACCATGCAGTACCATGAGAGGCAGCACTCCTCAAACAAGTAAGTTAATCTAGTAACTAGACCACGGCTTTAGAGAATATGATTTCAGAAGGACAGAGTACACACATATCGAGACTAATCTAATCTGACACTTACGACAAGCTAAGTTGGGCCATGTCTATCTGTACAGTAGTGCAGTTGTACTGAGACACCTGCACCGCTGCAGCGCGTCCGGTGAAGATGCTCTGTTCTGACAGGAGAGAGCTCTCCTCCTGGCATAAAAAAACCCCACTTCTGCAAGTGGCAGTAGCTATGTCCGTGGGAGAAGCTCTCAGTGCTGTGTGTATGAGCGCTTATGTTGGTGTAACTTCTGTCACACTGAGGAGTGGAATATTCACACCCCTGAGTGACATATGTTTTGCTGCCCTAGGCTGTAGTGTAGACATAGCCTGAGGTGGGCTTCCCTCTTGAATTACAGGGCTAGAACAGACCCAACTTACATTCTTCCACCAAGCACTGTGTAGAGTCAGTTTTCCTTCCAGAGAATGTATTCCCTGTCTCCTTCCCCTCCCTTCAGGGAAACTTCTTTTACTCAAAGCCCACCCCGCTGTGTAAGCCTGAGTCCAGTTACCACATATCTCAATGGCTTTTGTTACAGAGCCTAGATCTGAAGTCTGCCTTCTGCCTCAGACTGTTTTTTCCCCCGGTTGATCTGGGGGCATAATGTAGTAAAAATCTCATTGCATGGGCAAGTGTGCTTACATAAACAAACAAAAACATTGATCTTTGGTAATCCCTGGTAAATAAGCCTTGACATACAGGATTGAAAACATTTATTCATCAAAGTCATCATAAGCATCATCTCTGTCTAGGGCATCACTGCTACACATGTTATCACACTTATCCTCATCTGTGACCCACTTGCATATCACTGTATAAGGCAGGCTGTTAGCCAAACATTTTCAGGGTGGTGAGCAACTGGTCTTTGCACACGAACATTTGATTATCTGAAGGATTGATTTGGGAGCACATGGTATTTCACACATAACTGGGTGTGATCAATCCATCCTCCAAGACCCATCCATGCCCAATAGGGGAGGACAGTTTTGGATGCACTTGATCATCCCAGGGCCATTCTATTGTTTGATAATTTGCCCTATTGATAGCAGATATAAATGCACACCTTGTCAATGGCAATTTTTTCCATTTGTCTGCTTCTTGGAAAACATCCGCCAGCGTAGATAATGTCATAATGTTGGTCTTCAAATGATGTTCATATCCTGTGATTTATGAACTCATCAGTGACTGTCTCAGCCGTTCTGAGCACCTTCAGAGCAGGGAGATAGTATGATTGGCAGGAGGCATACACAGGTCATTTGGTTTGGCACCTTGTGTAGTGCTGAGTTAAAGGCTGACCATGCTGGAATATACTTTTCTCCTGAAATGGTATGGTATGGTAAGCCCTAGGTGTCCCGATCATTTGAGGTACATCTTCTATCTATTCAGCTGAAGCTGTATTCAGTGATGTTTTGCTTGTGGAGTGCATCTCACTTTTGCACAATGACCAAGTGAGGTCAAGTTAGTGCACATAGAAAACTCTATAGTTGATTTAACTGCTGCTTCACTGAAAACTGGATGACTTCTTGGCTTCACAATTTTTGGAACTTGGTAGGAAATTGAGTGTGTCATGGGGGCAGAAAACCCCTTCAAGGAATGGCTCTTTGCTGGTCCAGACAGCATCTGAGGCTGGGACGTGTCCCCATTAATACACTTCTGATAGCAGACCATAGCAGAGGCATGAAGGGTACCTGTGCCATTTGCTGTATCTTCAAGGAAGTCTAAGTTATCGGCAGGACCTTTGAGGAGGTCTGGGGGAATCTACAACCCTTCATTCAGTTCCGTGCAGTGAAGAAGCTAATTTGTAATTGCAATCTCCACATGGAGTACTTTGTTGTAGTCAATGGAGGAGACAATGCTGTGCATAAACTGCATGAGGAATTTGCTATGGGTTTTGGAATGAATTGTTAAACCAACAGCCACCAGTAGTGGTAGATTACGCATATGCTGCATAGTTGTTGTATATGTTTTGGAAACCTGTCTTTCACTCAAGCACTCATAAAATCATGGGACTGAAAAGGAGCTCAAGAAGTCATCTTGTCCAGCCCCCCGGCACTCATACATCGGGCTTTATGATAAAATGGCAGCCTTGTGCTTCACTTGCTTGCTGTTATAGGTGCTGGTGCTGAAGTCACTGCGACCACTGATGCCCCACGTAAAGTCGTAGTACAGGTCACACAGTATTTTTTTTTCCAGATTTGGCATCGGCTATGGAACCCTGAAACTCACATGTACTGCTGGTCAAAATGCTTTTCTGTAAAAATTTAGCAGCTGAAGAGTGTTCATCTTATGGTTGACATTAGGTTTTCTTCCACTTCTGATAGTGCCACATCTTTTGTAGCTTTTAAGGATATGTGTTGTGATTCATTTCTGCAGATAGGATGACTAAAAACTACACCTGATCTGACAGCTCATCTGCAATAAGTACTTTAAGAGCCCTTCTGCTAAGCATTTGTTCCTCTTCAATCCTATTCAAAGCATTTATTTCTCTGTATTTAGCCTCTGTATTGGTCATTGCCCCCACTTGCCCAATCATTAGAACTTCTTTAAGGCAATTTACAAATTCCAGCTGAGTGGCAGAATTTGCAGTAGTAAAATCAATATTGTTTCTGTTGCTTTTACCTTTTGACACATTACATACATTCTTGGTCTAGCACCCAGTGTGATATGCAATGTTGTATACAGTCCTTTGGGTAAATGCACCCCCTTTACTTTACTTTCCATGCACCAATCTCACATGCTTCACACAGTTTCTCACCTGTCTCACATGTTGACACTGTGCTTAATGGATGCCTTTGGGGTTCCAGCTTATGGCAGAAGAAGCAGGTGATTTTCTCAAAAAACATGCCATGAAACCTAGTATAAGGATAATCTTGCCCAAAGCTGACACTTGTTCCAGCATCTTCAGATTTGTCCTGGTGCTCAATGTACTTCCTCTTCAACTTTGCCAGATTCAGCTTATGAGTGCACTTCTTACAGCATGTAAGATGCCACCAAGCATTGTGTTAAACTAGGTCCTCTGCAGTGTTGTTCTCCAAAGATTAAGCTACTAGTCAGGACTCTTTGTCTCCCCGTGGTGCCTAACTATGATCAAGGCCAAACTAAAAATAAGGATTGTATGATAAATTAATTTGGGATTGTAATTCATTATGTTATGCAACTATGTGCATACTGTTTGTAGAAAGATGCCAGTAATTTCTGACTGTATGCTGATGTCTGAACTTGTGCCTCGTTACCAATGTTTTGGCATAAGAAACAAAGCTGATAATCAGTACCTCTGAATGTTTTTTTCCCCCCAATGATGACAAATCAACCTGAAGCACTCCTTCCATTTATAGTAATCTGTAACATTAAAAAAATTAATCAGGTATCCTGTTCTGAGTATTAAATGATAACACAGTACTGGCAGTTGCGGGCACATGTGTGTTAAAATATCATTTAAAATGCGGATTTTTAAAAATTCTCAACTACATATCTACATAATTGTCCAAGGTTTGTCATGTTTGGTGCCATTGTGTTAGTTGGAGAAAGGGCTCAAACCATTTCCAACAACACTGCATTATCAAACTAGAGGGAGGACCTGGAGGTGGGATGGAGTGGGAGTGGAAGGCAGCGAGTCACCTTTGCCAGGCCATAGAGGATGACACTATTGAAATCATGATTCTGTAGATTTTTATGAATCAAATGACACCTCCCTTACCTTTCTAGCATTAACTTGCCCACGGAATTACACACGTTCCCAGACTAAGTTGGCCAGCCAGGCCATCTCAGATAATGCTTCTGTAATGACTATTCAGTTGTTTGCTAGACCCATTCAGCCTTAATGTCTTGCAGTCACAGGTCTCATGGGAGAGTGAGTTGAAATGATCTTCTCCCTCTGACATTCCAACACACCACATGAGGAATTCTATGCATAATGCATTTTGGGGTCCTGATCAGTGTTCATTACCAAGCACCCCACATCCATCACAAACCCAAATCAAGAAAGTACGTAAGCACATGCCTAACTTTAAGTATATGAGTAGCCCACTGAAGTCCTCAGGGCCGATGGGGTAGGTCTTCACTAAAGCTGGGTGAAGAACAGATTTTTAGTTTCACTGGCAGTATAAAAAAGGTATAAAAAAAGAAAAGGGGGAAAAAAACAGTGTTGAACTGAATCCAAAAATTAAAAAAAAAAAAAATGTCAGTGACTTAAAAAAATCTGTTTCAGGTTGAATGAAACATGTCCTTCAACCCAATTTTTTTTTTAGGTAAAAAATTTTAAAAGGCTAGATTCACAAAATGGCCAGAGGAGGAGATGTCTGGTGGTTGATCTCCTTTTAACTTTTAGCCCAATGGTTAGAGAGTACTCACCTGGGATGCTGGAAATTCAGGATCAACCCCCCTCTCCCTGCTGGAGAGATTTTAAGTAGGGTCTTCCCCTTAGATGAATACCCAAACCAACTGTGGGACTATTAACTGTGGGGTGAAGGGGAGGGCTCTCTCAATCTCTCCTGTTGAAGCTGTCCTACTTTTTATAATTAAGGTTCTGTGAAAAATTGCTGAAATCATTCTATTAGCACTGTCAATGACAATGACAGCACTGTCATTTTCCCAATATTCTTTAAAAATTTAAATGAAATGAAAAGGAGACCAGGGTCACATGATCTTGTCGCCTTCCTTCCATCTGCAATTTTAGGTTGGGTCTGCATTTGCACCATTTAAGTGGGAGAAAGAGGCACAGTAACCAGCGCCACCATCACCTGGAACACAAGCAGCCTTGGCGGGGAGGTGGAAGCGGGCCTCTGTGCATGCTGATCCACTGCTGCTGCTTGGAAGAAAGCCACTGTGGCATCAGCAGGAAGGCGGAAGCAGGCAACCGCATGCACCAGTCTTATGCCTGCTGTGGATCGTAGCGGGCAGCAGCGCCCTGTTAGAGCAGGAGTTTGCGGGGGGACTTGGTGACTGGTTTGATGCGAAGGAATGCAGCAGTGACCTTGCAGTGACAGCATTCCAGGCATATTCTGTGAAATTCGATGGTTAACCCAGGACAATGTTTGAATTTTTCTTAAAAAAAAAAAAAAAAAGTCTGAATTTCACAAGGTCTTATTTGTAACCACTTAAACATTCGTGGGAGCTGTGATGTGAATGTGGGTCTTTTATATCCCAAATGGGTGCCATATTCACCAGGCTATAGAGCCATTCTCACTGTCTCTCTGGAGAAATTACTATTCAAGTATTTTACACACAAAGGACTAGCTTTAATAGGAGAGCTGGAGAGAGACCTGCCCCAGAATAGCCTATAACATAGGATGTGGGAGAACGAGGTTCAAACCTCAGCTGTGGAGCAGGGATTTGAACTCAGGTTTTTCTTGCTTCCTAGCAGAGTGCCCTAACCACAAGGCTGGAATTGAGCACTACCACCTCCTCTTCCTCCAGCTATTCTGTCAAAAAAATGTTTCTGGCCAAAACTATTTGGCAAATTTGCATCAAATTTGCAAATAGTTTTAGCTCAACCAAAACTGCATTCTTTGGCGAATAAACTGTTCACCTGAAAATTTTCACCCACTCTAGTACTCACTGCAGAGTAAACTAGGGTTCTTGAGTGTAGCCCCTAAATTTCTTCCCATCCTTACATAAAGCCCTCTGACCCAAAGTTCATGATTCTCTCGACCCAGGCTTGGGCTGTTTTGTAGTTAAGATGTAGGCTAAAAATCACACAAATCCTGATAATCCTCCAGTGCCTTCCCATAATTCCTCCGTGGGCACAGAGGGACAGACAAGTTCTCCCACAATTCACTGGGGAAGAAGAACAGCTCAGCTTACTGCTTACATGGGATATGCTCACAGACTAGGATATGTATAGGATATGCTCACAGAAATCTGACCCACACCAGGGTGAATGCAGCACCAGTGAGGACATAATAATTTGGGTAGGGCTTTTGCCATGTGGCTGCCCACACGTGGGGTAGTCTAACCCATGTGCTTAGATCCAGGTGCTGATCACTTTCAAGTTAACTCTGCAGTGAAGACATACCCTGTAAGTGACATGACTCTAAGTAAAGCCTGAGACTGATGCTAATTGATATGGAGGATGAGAGATGAATCAGGCCAATCCCTCCTTTACTGAGTTCTGTTTCTTCAAAAAACAAGATTTGTGATCACCACTTATATACTTCCTATCACATAAAGGTCTAATAAAACTCTCTGAACATGAAGTTCTGTTTGCTAGTTAAACTGCATCAACCCGCTTGAGTTGGTAGGGTGCGGGAAGTGGGATGTAATCAATTTGGATGTTAAAAATAAATAAATAGCACTACAAATAGATGGTTTTGTTAAGAATATTCCTGGCACTTATGGTGTTTTTTTTTTGAGCATTGGGAAGAGAAGAGGGGAGAAGAGGGAGAGTGTGACTAAGAAACCTACATTTTTCATGGTCATTGGTAAATCTAAAATACAGGCACTTTCATGGTGATTTGCCTGTTTAATCAACTACACAGTTAATTAGGGCTCAGCAGTGAAAGTTGTAAGGGAATACCAATTAATAAGACAAGACAAGACAGAATCAGAGTCAATGACAAGACACAACAATGAAATGATTATTGTTTTCATGCCTGAAGCTTGGCCTTATAGCCTTCCAGGTTTTTTTTCTTGCCTGAAATACAGGCTCCAATCCCAAAGCCTGAACACTATGTTCTGTTTCATAGAGCATCCTGTGTCTGCAGATTCTTTTTGGTAAATCTTTCAGAAGTGGGAGGGGGAGGGAACATATTTTATTTTATAATGCTCTGGGAAGGTTTTCAATCAGTTTCTTTTTTTCCTCCTGATGAGTCACTTATACAATGTGGCTGTTTAAGAAGCAACTATAATAAATAGCACAGAGCTAGGATAGACTCGAACGGTGTGGAAATAGAGTGGTGTTCACCCTGTGCATCAGTTGTCACTGTTTTTAAATGCAAGACCCAAGTTCAAACCCCTAGGGACCTTTGTTCGATGGTTGATTATATCATCACAAAATCTAGTGCAAAGAAAGGAGCTGAGTTCTTTATGCTACTGTAGTTGCTAGTGATTGCAAGTGACATCAGCTATACCAGAGGAGACAAAATGTTGATGGGCCAACTGAACTGGAACTGCAGTCTTGACTGGCAAGTAAGGAGGAAATGATTATCAACAGTATGTTTTCAACTCTGTAACCTTAATGGAGACAAGGCGTCAAAAGTCAAGGCATTTTTACTACTTTCTGAAAAGAGTGAGGTGTGCAAATTGCTGATAGACCAAAACAACCAACAAGAACCTCATATTCTTAGGGTATGTCTACATTAAGAGCATGACAGTAGCACAGCTACAGCTACGGGGCTGTAGTGTAGACACTTACTCCAGTGATGGAAGAGGTTTTTCCATCATTGTAGTAAACCCACCACCTCAAGAGGGGTAGCTAAGTCAAGGGAAGAATTCTTCTGTCACCCTAGCTGCACCTAATGTGGGGGCTAAGTCAACCTAACTACGTTGCACAGGATGTGAAATTTTTCACAGCTCTGAGCAATGTAGCTAGGCAACCTAAGCTTTAATTGTAGACCGGGTCTCCGTGTCAAAGTTCAAACAACTTGAGATGGATTTGCTGAAGTCACCAAGTGGTGATAGTTCTGAAGCAAATGTTATATGACATTCAGAAATGGAAAAGAGGACTGCAAAGGTATAACAAAACAGCATGTGTGTGTGTACTAGCCAGTGGGCTGAGAAACCAGAAACAGCCAGAGCCTTAGCATTGCTACACACAGCAGGAGAGGAAGCACTAAAGATTGTAGTTCTATCCAGTGGGATCAGGAAGGTGAAGAGTTAAAAAGTGACCAAAAATTGAAATGCAGCAATTTCAGTTCCATGAAATATCCGACATGGGAGAGGCAGAAGTTCTCTAGCCGAAATAGTAAGGGTGAAACAACTGATCACCATGCAGCTGTGCTAAGAAGCAAATCAGCCTCCTGAGGGCTTGAGCAACTCAGACAGTTTAATTAGAGGCAGAATTGTTGGAGGCACAGCCAATAAAAAAGTAAGAGCAAGGCTATCTGGAGGACCTAATTTAACTTTAGCGCAAGCAAATGACTACAGTAAAACTGAAGTACTAAAGCATTTGTTAAGGCTCCCAGCAACAGTCAGTGCGCTGCACTGTAAAGGAGCATTCACCAAGTTGTACAAACCAGAAAAGTCTGCACATAATGCAAGCATCTGTGGTGGATGTGGCAACAGCCCTATGGAAAAAAAAAACACGTTGTTTGCATGTAGTTACATGAAGAACATGCTGCAAACTTAATCATTTTTTTAAAGTGTGCCATTTTACCAGTCTGTCTACACTGCATGCTTCTTTCAGTGGTGTGTAGAGTTCATACCTGCGTAGCCCCTTCAGCCTGGGTATAAATAGCCATGTAGCTGGCTTGGGCAAGGAGAGTAGAGAGATGCCTGCAGGGCTGGGTATGTATGCATACTGCACATCACTGATGCTGACTTTCTTTCTGGGTGAGTGCTCCACCCCTGAGGCCCCACCACCACTCTGCCCCCAAAGCCCCACCCTTGCTCCACCTCTTCCTGCCTCCTCCCCTGAGGCCCTGCCCCCGTCCTGCCTCTTCCCACCTGCCCAGCATGCACCTCCCTTGCTCCACCTCTTCCCGCCCCCTCCCTCCAGCGCCTGCTGCCAAACAGCTGATCAGCAGGTGGCTGGTTTGTGCTGAGCACCCACTATTTTTGCCCCGGAGCACCCATGGAGCCAGTGCCTCTGCTGCACATGCTCTCGACTCACCCAAGCTGTACCTCCCCGTCTGTCCTGCTATTTTGAGTGTCCCAATGCTTCCCACTGCTGGACCCTTTCTCCTCTCCAGTAAAAGACTCCCCCAGTGGGAAAGGTTTGGGCAGCTCTCCACTGCAAAGCTCTTCCCCCACCATGGGGAAAGGCTCTGGCAGTGGAAGGGTGCAGTGGGGGAAATGGCTCCATCGTCTGCACACTGCTGGAGCTTTCCCCTTCTGTGGGGAAAGACTCTGGAAGGGGGGGAGGTGAAAGGCTCTTCCAGCTCCCCATTGCTGAAGTCCTTCCCTGTCATTGGAAAGACTCCAGCGTTGGGGAAAGGCTCTGGCGGGGGGTAGTCAGAAGGGAAAGGCTCAGCCTTGCTTCCCTGCTCTCCCTCTGCCAGAGCCTTTTCACTGACCTGTGAAGCTACACACCACAGTGTCGACATGGCATGCTTTTCACTGCAGGGTGTAACTATATGTACAACTACACGCTGTCACCAGTGGTGTGTAGTGTAGACATAGTGAAGGGTAAAAAGGGCTGTATCGTGCTTAGTACAATGGTGCCCTACCTTGAGGCATCACCACACCATAATAATGGAATAATAATAATTTGGTGTCACTGGTAAGAGAAGAATGACTACAAAGGCTGCTAGACTCCCAGTAAACCAGACACCTGAGAGTCTTTCCCTCCCAGTCAGGAAGGAACGCAGCTATTTTTAAATTTGGGGTTCATGAGCATAGCCAAATAAAATGCTGGTTCTTGTGCAAAAGGGCACAGGCAAAGATTTAAAATGTTATCCTCAAATTCCCTGCATCTGTCCTCTCCTTGACATGACACATTAAAAGATTATTATAAATTTAGTTTGTTCAGTTGGGGAATGGAAACAATACCACATAAATTGCATCACCAATTACATATAACAAATAAGGATAATCAATAAAGAATCAGTATTAAATCATTAGTAAAGCAGACAGATAATCATAGCACTCAATTCACAGACTATCTAGAGGCTGCCATTTGTTCACACAAATGATTCAATGAACAATAATGAATAAAGAACAGATTTTTAAAGCTATCACTGTTCGTGGGCTATTCATGAACAGGAAAAAATGGCTACATTTGTCATTAATAATTCAATCAGATCCAGTTGGAAGGGTCTCCTAGAAAGGCATGTCAATTACAGTTTCCAGAAATCAGAAACTACAACCGTAGCTTAAGCTGCCATAAACACAATTATTTGGGAAAGCAGCACTGGCCTGGCAACAGAAAGGGCAATATTAGTTTGTAGAGTCTGAGATCCAAATAATCACTCATTGCCAGGATTCAACAGGTGTACAATTTATTATACTTAAGAGGTTGAAGGCACACGGTGAAAGTTGAAGATAATTCACATGAACATTCCTCTCAAGGGATATTAACATTATTTTTGCCCCAACGCCTAGAGTGCATAAAAAGAGTAGTCAGTCATATCTACATGGATCCTAAAAATCCCACCATATAAAACACCAGGACAACTTCTCATAGTTTTAAGGCAAATTATTAAGAAACAATTTGACTGCGTCTAATGAGAGTGCAGTTGAATTTAACAGACCTTACTGATTAGGTTGACAGTATAGTGACAGTGAAGAATCCTAATAAAATGTCACTCTACGCGAATCTAAAGGGCCAGATTCTACTATCAGTTTATGCTAGTGCATAATCATTGAATTCAATGGGATTGCATCGATGTAACGGAGAAGAGAATTTGGGTTTAAGAATTTAAACAGTAATTTGAAGCAAAGAGTATCCCATGAGCACTACTGAGATGTTGCTTCCATATTTCCTAAATCAATACAGTTCATGAATATAGATGCCAGTCATGGTTCTTAGCAAGTGCCAAAGTGCTGTTTTGTATATGTTTACCACCTTGTATGGAAGTTATATGCTTAAAAACTACCATTTGGCATTGCATCATCACCAGAAATATATCAGATTATGTCAGAATTGCTGGGTGTCTGGATGAGGCAGGTGCAAGTGCAGATGCAGGCTAGAGTGGGGGCTGGCTAGCATGGAAGGGAGCATGAGCAATCTGTCAGAACTACTAGGTAACAGAAGTGTTCCTAGCCAGATAGTGACATTGACCAGACAGGAGAGACTGTTTCCCTTAGGTGCTTATATACCTGCTTTGGGATCACCGGTGGATTGGCTGAACCCTGGTTGCATGGTCTGGGGCCTATCACAAGTCCTGCAGGTAATTGCCTCTGATGATGGATCACACTCTGGCTCATGGATGACTCATCAGGCTCAAGTGGGCTCAGGTTCAGTAATAACGCAGGAATGACGCATTAGAGATTATGACTCAGATTACTTCTGATAATTTAGAGGGAGTAGAAATCATTGTGGAATACCTGCAAATATGGACAGTAAGTGACGACGCACAGAATGAAAGGCTATGCAAAAATGTACTGGGAACACAAGAAATAAAACTGAATAAAGCATAGTGAAAAGCTGACCTAAAGGAAGACTCCTTTGAAAGCTATAAAGAAGGGGTGAGATTCTGTGCTCTGCCTCTAAGACGTGCAGCACAGAATTCACAGCCCAGGTAGGAGAAGGGCTATGGTTGTTTTAAGGCACAGTTATGCCCTCCCAATCCGGGGCTGCTCTGGGCTCTGGAGAGACCCTGGCATAATTTAGACAGTTCTGGGAACTGCCTAAGTTACAGCAGCCTCCCTGGGCTGCCTTATAGGCCACAGAACTGCATTGCTGTTCTGTGCATTGCTGTATACTTTGGCCCCACCCCATATGGCTTCCTTGCTTATAGCAGGGCTTGTGAAGGGAGTCAGACTCAAATGTTTCTTCTTTTTTCTCTGCATTCTGTCAACATGCTCAGCTGGCTTTTTTTTTCTGCTTTTTGTGTTTTTTCTTATATGGTTTCTTTTGCTTTGCCTCGGAGTCTTCTTCACCAAGCCCAATAATAAGCCCAGAGTGGTGTTAAGAAGCCATAAAGGCCCCAGTTCCCACTAGGGGAGGATTTTCTTGGCACAGACTCTGTGGAGACTGCCATAAAGCTACCCGCCAAAGGCCCTTCCCATGTGAATTTTTGAGATGGGAACATTACAAGAAAATAGAGAACTTCAAATTTTCACAATCACATATCTTCATACATTTGTTCTAACTCTGTCACAGACAAGAATACTATTAAAAATGCTTCTTGTTATTGGGGTAAACTGGAAAAACAAGTTTCCAGGAATTTGTAAACAGCAGTGAGTACAAGTACACATGGTCTAGAAGCAGACTGAAAGTCACTGATTTCTGTGCTAACAAGTTCTATTCTACACTGTGTTCCTGTCGACTAATAAACCTTCTGTTTTACTGGGGGGGAGGGGGAAGTTACAGTAGCACACCAACCCACTAGCATATGCTTCAAAAGTATTAACAAGGTCATGACTGAACCATGGCAAGAGCGAAAAAAAAATATGATTGTCTGGTTGATAAATTCTGCCAATATATTTATGGCCAAGAAAGAGCTGACGTGGAAATAGATCATAGACTTCCATAAAGGGTTTCACTAGGGTTGCTGAGGTTATAAAGAATGCTTCAGAGACTGCAGTAATAAACCCGGAATTGTTGGCTTGGAGAGGAACTAATGTTTTTAGCAATTATATTATCAAGACCTGTTTTGCCTAACACCGCTTCTGTACAGGATGACACTGATACAGACTGTGAGCTTAATGTGACAAAGATTCTATCCCTGCCTATCAAAACACACAACAAACTTAGGCATGAAACTCTTTCCCACATGGTCTTGCAATAGCTGAAAGAAATGGTTGTACATGTTTGGCTGAAATCAAGCTTTCTGAAATCAGATTTTCTGACTAGTGCGACTTCCTTTTGGATTTGCCTTGATGAAATAATTATGTACATCAGTGCAGTCATGAAACTAGAAATGAAGACTTCCAGTTGTATAGATATTCCCGGGGAAAAATGAATAGGGAGTTAGGTGAAGATGAAACAAAATGAAGGTTCTAATTCACCTGCAATGCTTTTGATTACTGTTGGCTGGAAAATAGAAATCCCTCCCTGCAATTTTTTTTTTGGGGTGCATTTTTCACTGGAAGGGATTTCCAGAAAAATTCCATATTGGGAAAACCAAAATGGAATTTTTCAGCTTTCTGGCTGCCTACCTGGGAGACTTGTCAATTTTGCTTTCTCAGCCTCCCTGCCTTGCCTTGGGTCTCTGCACCTCTGGCAGCCAGGCTGTGGAGGGAGGTGGGGAGGCTGAACACCCTAGCTTTTTTCCTCTTCAGCAGCGATAGCTGGTAAGAAGACAGAGTTGGAGAGGCAGAGAACTGGAGTGCTCAGTCTTGGCCTGCGGGGGTGACAGGGAGACTGAAAAGGGAGAAAGTGAAATTGACAAGAGCCTTCCAGGTGGGCAGCCATCATTTTGATTCCCCCAATGGAAAATATAATTTTTTCTTCTTTTGGCAAAAGAGCAATTTTTCTGTGGAAAATTTCATTTTTGCCAAAAGGGCATTTTCCATTGAAAATCATTCCAGTTCCTCAACAGCTCTACATTTGCTATCCTTTTCCCTTGAAAGAGCACCTGACAGCTGTGCCACGTGGACACACATTCGGTTTGTTTTCATAATCTGAAGAACAAGTTTTGCTGGGGTTGTGGGGAGGGAGGAGCAGTGGCAAAAGCTTGGAAAACTGAACTGGTGAATAGTGTTCTTTTAAAAAAATGAAATAAATAAGTGGAAATATTAGTTTGCGTTACAGGATCATCTTTTGGAACAGCCCAGCTGGGACAGCCCAGCTGGGTACAGGTTGGTGGCAGAAGTGAATACCTGGAATGTGAGCCTGAATATTCTTAGACCATTCTGGAATCGAATATAATGCCATTGTAAATGAATAGGGGAGTTGGACAGTAAACTCTCCAGGGACTAAAACAAGTTATATTAGACCTTGGCATTGTAGAATAGCTTTTTACATAAAGCGCTCAAAGCACTTCGAGAACACAAATTAATTCTCAACAAACCACTGTAATATAAGTTCTATTAACTCTATTTTACAGATATGGAAACAGTTAAAGAGGGTAAGGGCTCAGTTTTTCCTGTCTGTCTCCATAAATATGCTAGCCTGAGGAGAAGGGAAAGGAAGACCTTTACCTTAAGCACACCTATGCAGGATTGCAGCCATAATCCTTGCCTTAGCCCAGGGAGTGTAAGAGATGGACCAGCTAGTACAGCCTGTATCATTCACCAGCTCCAGGGCTGAGATTGGCATGGGAAGTTATATCAGGATCTGCTCTGCCTTGTGTTGCCTTGCTCTGTGTTCAGGAGACGTTATACTGCTGACATTGCTTCTCAAATTGTGAAGCTCTTCCTCTTCCAACCCTCTAACATGGCTCAGACTCACAGGAACCCTAATTGAGCTGCCCAAGGTCCCTCAGTGGGTCAGTGGAAAAGCTGGAAAAAGAACTCTGCTTTTTGACTCCCAAACGACTAAACCAACATCAAATAGAGTACATTTTACTTCATTTGCAGTGGAAAGGGAGCATGACAGGTTCCTTTGCAGATTATAGAAACACAATTTTAAAGATTGGTTTCTCTAGCAACAAGAATGAGGAGAAGATTCATGAGTTTCTCCCACCTACTCATCTTTTATGCAGTGAAGCAGATGGTTTGGATAATGCAGGTATTAGAGATGCTAATTTACTGAGCGTGGAAAGAAATATAAATACTGAAGTTTATGTGCTCTGCAGCATTCAATATCACAGTATAACAATAACTTCACATTCATGCTTCTCCAAAGTTCTGGAAGTCTGTATTGATACTCATAATACTTATACAGTGGTGAAAAAACCCCTAAACACTATATTAATGCAGAGTTAAGATTGCTTGGCAGTATGTCATCCCCTTACAGAACAGTGAATTGAGAAAAAAAACCCCTCAAGCTTCTGAAAACCAAGAAATAAACTGTTAAGGATGCCCATGCAACTTCAACTCTGCCTTCTCTCTCTCTCTCACACACACACACACACACACACACACTAAGATCCAGCAGGAGGTGAGAGGCAGACCAGTTGAAAGTCTCTGGGTAAAGCTAAGAGGGGTAAAAAATAGGGGTGACATCACAGTAGGAGTCTACTATAGGACAAAAAGAACAGGAGTACTTGTGGCACCTTAGAGACTAACAAATTTATTAGAGCATAAGCTTTCGTGGGCTACAGCCCACTTCATCGGATGCATAGAATGGAACGTATAGTAAGAAGAAATATATATACATACAGATAAGTTGGAAGTTGCCATACAAACTGTGAGAGGCTAATTAGTTAAGATGAGCTATTATCAGCAGGAGAAAAATTTTTTTGTAGTGATAATCAAGATGGCTCATTTAGACAGTGGACAAGAAGGTGTGAGGATACTTAACTTTAGGGAAATAGATTCAATAGATAGTCAAGCATGCTCAGTGTAAATATAGGATAAAGGTTACAGACCATAATACTAAACAGACCATAATATTCAAAAATGGTAAACAACAGTGACTCAGCAGTTATGTTCCAACAGTTGTGATTGGAGAACAAGAGAAGGATTAAGAAAGAAGTAGCCAATAGCATAACTGGAATGATTGGAATGCTCAGAATGGGTGTGATGGCTGGCAAAACTATAAAAGGGAGTGCGCCAGAAGGGATTTTTAGGTCATTAGAGAAAGAGAAGTCAAGGGCAAGAGGAGGAAAAGGAGGAGCATTTAGAAAAAGGAGAAATCAGAAGCAACAGCAGAAGAAGAAGCCACAAGGTGAGCAGCAGCAGTACGAGCTGCTGGGGCAGAGCAGAAAGGACCATGACAGAGCAGAGACTGAGAAGCCAGCAGAGAAAGTAAGATTGCTGATAGATTGTTATAAGCTGGTGTGTACACATGTGTATGTCTGAGTTAATAAAGGTGTGTCTATGTATGTATGTGTTTATATTAATTGACATGTATAGAGTTTAAATTACAAGCAACTGACACCGCATGCAGAACACAGCCATTTAGTATTGCTCTAACTGTATGTTATTGCGGTTCCGGTGCTTTTAGCCTGTACCCAAGGGTTGTGTTAATAAAAGGGATTTATATTTCAATTATTACATCAGAAATTACTATTTACATCAAAATAAAGAAGTGCCTTGTTTTTGAAAAATATTGGCTGGGTGTCAACCATTTCTATTGGAGGGCTGTATCCCTGACCTCTCAGGGTCTGTTTAACCCAAGATTCCTTACCAACCCTGGGAACCCATACCTGACAGAAACAGATTAGCAGACAGGTGGGCTGTCTTAGAGAGGACCCTTGGCAAACCTGGGAGGGGGCAACAAGTGAGCTATTCTGAGGGTACCATAAATCTGTTTTTGGGGTAACAATAGGAAGATTAGTAAGAGGTCAATATGGCTGCAACAGGAGCTTTTTAATGACCTGAAAAAATCCAAAAGAAATCCTACACAAAGTGAAAATATGGACTAATTGCTAAGGTGGAGTACAAAAGAATAGCACAAGCAGGGAGGGACAAAATAAGAAAGGCTACGGCACAAAACATAAAGCAAGGAACATAAAAGGCAATAAGAAGAGATTCTATAAATACATGAGGAGAAAGAGAAAGAGGAAGGAAAGTGTAGATCCTCTACCTAGTGGGGAAGGAGAGCTAATAACTGACTACATCAAGAAGACTGAAGTTTTTAATGCCTATTTTACTTCAGTTTTCACTAAAAAAGTTAATAGTGACCAAATACTCAACACAATTAATATGAACAAGAGGAAAGAAATGCAAGCCAAAATCGGGAAATAACAGGTTAAAGAATATTTAGATAAATTAGATGCATTCAAGTCAGCAGGATTTGATTAAATTCATCCAAGGTACTTAAGGAATTACCTAAACCAATCTTGAAACTGTTAGCAGTTATCTTTGAGAACACATGGAGGATGGGTGAGGTTCCAAAGGACTGGAGAAAGGCAAACATAGTTCCTATCTTTAAAAAGGGGAACAAAGAGAACCCAGAGAATTATAGATTAATCACCTTAGCTTTGATACCTGGAAAGATACTGCAAGTTATTATTGAACAATCAATTTGTAAGCACCTTGGAGATAATAGGGTTATAAGGAGTAGCCAATGTGGATTTGTTGAAATCAAATTATGTCAAACCAATCTAATTTCCTTCTTTGACTGGGTTACTAGTAAGGTAGATCAGGGTGGGGAAAGGAGTAGACATGATCTATCTTGGTTTTTGTAAGGTTTTTGACATAGCCCCACACAACATTCTCATAAATAAACTATGGAAATGTGATCTAGATGAAATTACTTGAAGGTGGGTGCACAACTGGTTGAAAGACCATACTCAAGGAATAGTTATCAATGGCTTACTATCAAACGGGGAGGATGTATCTAGTGGGATCAGTCAGAACTATTCAATATTTTAATTAATGACTTCGATAATGGAATGGAGAGTATGCTTATAATTTGTGGATGACACCAAGCTAGGAGATGGGTTGCAAGCACTTTGGAGGATAGGATTAGAATGCAAAATGACCTAGACAAATTGGAGAATGGGTCTGAAGTCAACAAGATGAAATTCAGTGGAGACAAGTGCTAAGTACTTCACTTAGGAAAGAAAAATCAAATGCAGAACTACAAAATGAGGAATACATGGCCAAGTGGTAGTAGTGCTGAAAAGAATCTGGGAGTTATAGTAGATTACAAATTGAATATGAGTCAACAGTGTGATGCAGCTGTGAGAAAAGCTAGCATCATTCTGGGTTGTATTAAGAGAAGTGTTGTATGTAAGACAGGAGGTAATTGTCCTGCTCTACTCAGCACTTGTGAGACCTCTGCTGGAATGCTGTGTCCAATTTTGGGTGCCACACTTTATGAAAGATGTGGACAAATTAAAGGTTGTTATAAAGAGGATGGTGATCAGTTGTTCTCCTTGCCCACTGAAGGTATGACAAAAGTAATAGGCTTAATCTACGGAAAGCTCTTGAATAGGCTTCCAAAGGAGGTTGTGAGAATCCCCATCATTAGAGGTTTTTAAGAACAGGTTGGACAAACACCTGCCAGGGTTGCTCTAGGTTTATCTAATCCTGGCTCAGTGTAGGGGGTCTGGACTCAATGACCTCTTGAGGTCCCTTCCAGCAATACATTTCTATGATTCTGTACATTTACTTTGCCAATCCCACAGTTACTGAAATGTACAAGCTCTTCATCTCCTTTTACAACCCATTCACTTCATGTCACCTTCCCTCTACCCTCTTCAGGAATGCAGCCACTCACACTGGCCCTTGGCACTGTAAAATTCAAGATGTTCCAGATCCTGGCATACACTAATATACTTAGCCAACTCCCCAGAAAGAATACCACATGAATGATAAAATGTTACTGAAAAGTGGTTGCAAATACATCTGCCACTGGCGATTTTTGTGATTCTGTGACCTTATACTCAGGTATATTTAATTTTTTCCTCTTCCCTGTCACTGTGTGAAAGACTCACAAACACAATTAATTAACTATACAGGGGAAGCAGCATAACTCACTATGCACACAGTCTTGTAAAATGCACAAGGTAACCAGATTAGAATAAATGGGAACATTTTCATTTATATTATATTAATCTTAATGTATGTCTATATCTATGGCGGCATGTAGACTTACAGACACGGCATGCCCGGCTAGCATGGGTTTAAATAGCAGCATAGACAGTGAGGCACAGCTTAGGTGAATAGAGTAGAGTGTCCTACAGACCTGAATCCTAGTGTTTATATACCCAAGCAGTGCCTCCCACATCTACACTACTCATTTTTAGCAGTGTAGCATCCCACTGTTTCCCTGCTGCCAGAGCCTTTCCCCACCTCATTGAAAGGCTTTGACAACAAGGAAAGGCTCTGGCATTGTGGAGGCAGTGGAGAAAGGCTCCAGAAGCAGGGAAAGGCTCTATCCTGTCCCCACTCCTGGACTCTTTCACTTCTGCTGATGCCTTTTGCTGGCACCTGTAGGTACACACCGCAATGACAAGCATGGACCCAGACTGCTTTCACAGTTGCAGGTCTCTGCACTTGTAGTGCCTGTACTATACTCTGGTGTAGACAAGTCATTAAGTATTAAAATTTACTGTACTAAATACAACATGTTCAGACAGAATGTGATTTTTAAATGGACAATAACCCTTTAATCACTGTCATCATCAGTAGAAGTTAAGATCAGACCTGACCCTGTTTTTTAGATTAATGGTTTATTATATGTAATGTTTACATTCCTGCAAACCTATCCCCCAAAGAAGGATGGATACGAAAAGGATGGGAGGAGAGAACTCAACAGGAAACGTCAGTGATTTCGTTTGTTGTTTGGCACACATTCTGTTAAACGTGAGTTATGTTTTATGGTCATGAGGCTACTTGCCAGACAGTGCCTCTTTTGCCAGAGTACTTAAGTGTCTGATTCTGCACATTGCTAAGCATTCTCAACTCCCATCAACTGTAATGGGAGACAGAGGTGCTCACATTTGGCAGGAGGTAATCAGAATCTCACAGGATCCTGACCTTATGTGATCTTCCCTTGGAGAAGCAAAAAGACTCGCATTACTCCAATAATAAGTGGTCATAAAAAATATCTGATTGCATAAATATGGAAAATGCCCAGCTCAGAGATGTCACATTGCCTAGAGTAATTGATGCCTTCACATTCTAAGCTGTCCCTATGCATCTAACCAGAAACATGTTATTACCCCTCACCAGTTATATTTATAACCTGAGCCTCATTTTCAAATGTGAACACACAAGTTATTGAAGGTGCTTGTATCCTTCATGAAAAAAAGAACCAACAGATCACTTGAAAATCAGCAAAATAAATAGATTCAGGGATATTTCAGCTTTCACCTCTGCCAGCCAGGAAAACAATTTTCGTGATTTATAACAAACTGCAAAGCAGAATGAGAGTGCACTTACACTGATGTTTCAGGAATCTCTGCAAATAGGAATGTTTTCATGCAAATGCTAAGTGACAAATAATAGAAACATCTCTGCCTTTAAAATTTCCAACAACTTTATAAATAGTTATTTTCATCTCTTTGTGTTAGGAACTGAATTGTTCAATTCACTTTCCAGTACCAAATAAGAATAATAAAAAACCTTATGATCAATAAAATATTGTCTAACTTGTGGAAATATTCAGACACAGTTAGGTGTCACAGCATGTTCCCATTAATCATAGTTGTTGCTCTAGGTTTCTAAGCAAGGCACAGTCTGTAATTTCCTTCTGATTTTACATATTATTTATTGCAGGTAGGATGTTGAAACTGTGTGAAGGAGATGAGAGGATCAAGCCCATACATTAGGCTAGATTGCACACTGTACAGCTTATACCTGGTGAGCTTTTCTGAAGTCGAGTTCCTTCTAAGTGATCAATTCATTTTCTTCTAGTTACAGTAGTGAGACCCAAGATTGAAGACAAACTATTTTAAAGCTGCTCTTAACAGCAACTTCTGTAGAAAAAATGTTGCTGAAATAATATGGATGAGGATTCTTGGATTGCTTTCTGGAGATTCTTAACAAGCGATGGACGGCTATTTCTTTTCCCATGAATAAAAAATAATGCATAAGAGAATGTGATTTCTTTGCTTTGCAGATGTTCTCTAGATACCTGTACAACATGCCTAAAGGGTCTTTCTACAAATGGGAATCACAACAGCCTGATTCACATACTTGTACAAGTTCTTTACATCTTCCTAATAGAGTATTTTTTAGATATATTAAACCTCAAGAGGGAGGGAGGATATAAATACATGTTATATATGTCTGAAATGGAAAGAAGATCATGTACACATATAGAATGGCTGCAGAAAAACCAAGATAGGTTCTAATAATATTTCTGCACATAGTAAGGAGAAGAGCTAATAATAGTTTCCCACCTTATTTTCAGCAGAATGACATACAGCTAGTAAAGTCTGGGAAAGATATTTTTGGTTGATTGTTCAAGTGGCAGTGTATCTGCTCTGTATAACCACCTTGTAAAATATTTATACAGAGAATTGATTACTAATTTTGTGTCTGAGATTACTATGGAAAAGTTCACAAATGATAGATAAGGGATTGTTCTGCTTGATGTATCAGGGAGACTATAACCTTTCCCAGACCTATACATTGGTTTCCAAATTTAAAACAGTCTCCTTACACAATAACTCTTACTGCTGGGATACCATCCTGTTAAGTGAAGGTTGTGAATGCCTTGACAAAATCAGTATGCAATGTAGTTGTAGCTGGGTCACTCCTAGGATATTAGAGAGGCAAGGTGGGTGAAGTAATATCTTTTATTGGACCAACTTCTGTTGGTGAACAGACAAGCTTTTGAGATCTGCAGAAGAGCTGTGTGTGGCTCAAAAGCTTGCCCCTCTCACTGACAGAAGGTGGTACAATAAAAGATATTACTTCACCTACCTTGTTCCTCAACAAAAGTTGACAGTTTTAGTGCTTAGAGCAAAATGTCTTTTGTTTATTGACATGTCAACATTTTCAAAGGTGGCCTCTGATTTTCAATTTCTCTGATTTTTATATCCAAATTGAGACATATTAGACTAGGTTTTCCAGATGTGCTGAGCAACCTCGGCTCCGATTATCTTTAAGTGGAATTATAAGCAGAACACATCCAAAAAACAACATTCTGTTTGGACACTCAAAAATGGAGACACCCAAAATGTGATTTCACATTGCAAAATTTTGACCTATGGGGCCTTGTGGATAAGACTCTACAGTGGGAGTCTGGAGATCTCATTTCTCTTTCTGGTTCTACCTACTGTGTGACGTTGAACAAGTCACTTTATTCTCCCACCCATTGTCTGTTTTGTCTACTTACTTAGGCCTTGTCTTTTATTCTTAACTCAAGTTAACCAACTTGAGATAAAGTCCTAATGAAGACAAGGCAGTTTGTAGTTTTCATATGAATTAGTGAGTCAAGTTAAGACCCAGGCTCAACCATGGTTTTTAAACTCGATCTACAAACTTGTCTGAAAATTGCAAACAGCCTTGTCTTCACTAGGGTTTTATCATGAGTGAGTTAACTTAAGTTATCAAACTCATGTTAAAAATACATGTTCTTTTCCCTAGAGAAGACACAGCCTTAAGCTATCAGTTTTCCAGGACCGCAACTGTCTCCTATTATGTATTATACAGTGCCTAATACCAAGAGGGTTTATCTCATCTGGGACCTTTTGGTGCTACTGCAATACAAGCAGTATGTCCAAAGTTACAGAGGACTTCTGAGTCAGAGCTGGAGCAAAACCCAGATCTCTTTACTCCAGTCCATTAACCACAAGACCATACTCTCCATGTAGTAATGAGATCAAAGGACAACATTTTCAAACCTGGTTGCCTAAAACTTTGCCTCCTTAATCCATTCTTACGTATTTAAGATGGAATTATGCTCCTAAATCACTTAGATCATTTTGAAAATTCTACCCTGGATGCATAAGCATGTATTCAGGAAGCTAATTTTTAGGCACCCACATCTAAATATTCTGGCCAAAAGATCCATGAGAGTGTATTATGCAATGAGTTGTAACCTGAGAGGATATCTCATAAAAGATATTTACTACCTATTCTTTTATACACACCTGCTAATGATACAACGAAACTTCAATGCCCCCCTTCTCCATTTTAAATTCCTGTGATTTATTTTTTAATTTAAAAAGTTTCTTATAAAAGCCATTAGTAAAAATGGTCCCGTGAAGTAGAGAAAAGAATTGGAGCTTCAGAATTCAACCTTCTGCAATTTGTACAGTTAGTCATTATGAAATGTATCTGAGTAACTGTGCAAAGTGCATTTTTCAGCTTCAGATATCTGGGCATGTAATTGGATTCACAAAAGAGGGGATGGGAATGGAGGGATAGTAAAACTGACATAATGAAATTACTACAAAGAGCTACACTGATACAAGTATCCTTTTTGCTCATCCAGTCCCCTGAAGAGAATGAATTTAGAATCTTGCATTGTTGGGTTGTACAACTCTACAGCTAGAATGTGTCAGTTTTGACCTGGAAACATTAAACAATAAAACTATGTGGGTTGAACAAAATGTATGTTTCTGCAGACCAAAAATAGCACTACTGATTAGGCTGGTTTTAAAATGTTTCATTTAGCCTTGGGATGTGTTTTGCATTCTAATGTAATACCACTAGGCCTTTAAAAATGCTTCAGCTTTGAAATTTGCTACAGATCAATAAACACAAAATTTGGGGAGAGGGGTGTCAGCCTTAACCTTTTTATCAAAGATACCATGGATGAAATCCTGGCCTTATTGATGTCAGTGGGAGTTTTGCCATTGACTTTTATGGAGACAGGATTTCATACCTAGCCTTTTCACTTGTTTGTTAGTTGCAAAACAGGATACTTGCCAACTCTCCAGGGATTTTCTCAGAACCTCCCTTTTGGTGCTTGTAGCCCATATTTCTATCCATTTTCACATGATTTCCAGGAACACTGGTCTCTGCACTAAAAAACCCAAATAAAATCTCTTTAGATGCAGCAATTTAATATATATATATATATATATATATATATATATGTGTTTTTATAAAATGTTTAAACTCTAATGTATCTTTATAGATGCAGGAGAAAATGCAGGGTGCAAGAGAAAATGCTCTCTTCAGAAAATTTTTATACAGATCCACAACTTTTCAAACCAACTGAGATCTATTGCTTGTATGTGTCGTATTTTTGACAAAGTAATATCTACAGAACTGGATATTGGCATGATACACGATGGAACAATGTGTCAGCAGGCAAGTATGAGGAAATGTCTATAGAGACATAACATTGTTCCAAAACAAAACAAACAACAGCCTGCATTTTTAATGTATTTTAAAATTTACTCAGAATAGCTTAGTCCCATGGATTCTTCAGAGTGTTACTATGTGAGTGAACTGAGTTTAGGTGCATGATATCTGTTACTCACAAGATCAAAGAAGCTCACTAGGATGGATGCTTGAGCTTTAGGGTAGGATGGATGTAGGAAAGAGGCTGACTCCTGTTGATCAGTAGAAGAGTCCTAATGGTTTGGGTGTAACGGCGAATGATACAGCCTTGCCCAGGGTAGCTATGTAACATCATTCATGTTAAAAATCACTCATTTAAACTTGCTGCATATTTAGTTCTACTGAAAATAGATCAATTTTGCATTTGAAATGTCATATCACCATAGCATCTGCTTTACACTTTAAGTATAGACTCATAGAAGATTAGGGTTGGAAGAGACTGCAGGAGGTCATGTAGTTCAAGCCCCTGCTCAAAGCAGAACCAGCCCCAACTAAATCATCCCAGCCAAGGCTTTGTCAAGCCAGGCCTTAAAAACCTCTAAGGATGGAGATCTCACCACCTCCCTAGGTAACCCATTCCAGTGCTTCACCACCCTCCTAGTGAAATAGTTTTTTTCCTAATATCCAACCTAAACCTCCCACACTGCAACTTGAGACCATTGCTCCTTGTCCTCTTATCTACCACCACTGAGAACAGCCTAGTTCCATCCTCTTTGGAACCCCCCTTCAAGTAGTTGAAGGTAGTTCTCTTCTGCAGACTAAATAAGCCCAGTTCCCTCAGCCTCTCCTCATAAGTCATGTGCCTCAGCCTCCTAATCATTTTCATAGCTCTCCGCTGGACTTTCTCCAATTTGTCCATATCCTTTCGGTAGTGGGGGCCCCAAAAGTGGTCTCAATACTCCAGATATGGCCTTACCAGTGCCAAATAGAGGGGAATAATCACTTCCCTGGATCTGCTGGCAATGATCCTACTAATGCAGCCCAATATGCCATTAGCCTTCTTGGCAACAAGGGCACACTGTTGACTTATATCCAGCTTCTCATCCACTGTAATCCCCAGGTCCTTTTCTTCAGAACTGCCACTTAGCCAGTTGGTTCCCAGCCTGTAGCAGTGCATGGCATTCTTCCATCCTAAGTGAAGGACTCTGCACTTGTCCTTGTTGAATCTCATCAGATTTCTTTTGGCCCAATCCTCCAATTTGTCTAGGTCACTCGGGACCCTATCCCTACCTTCCAGCATATCTACCTCTCCCCCACAGTTTAGTGTCATCCGTAAACTTGCTGAGGGTGCAATTCATCCCATCATCCAGATCATTAATGAGGATGTTGAATAAAACTGGACCTAGGACCGACCCCTAGGGCACTCCGCTTGATATCGGCTGCCAACTAGACATCGAGCTGTTGATCACTATCCATTGAGCCCAACGATTTAGCCAGCTTTCTATCCACCTTATAGTCCATTCATCCAATCCATACTTCTTTAACTTGCTGGCAAGAATACTGTGGGAGACCATATCAAAAGCTTTGCTAATGTCAAGGTACATCACGTCCACTGCTTTCCCCATATCCACAGAGCCAGTTATCTCATCATAGAAGGCAATCAGGTTGATCAGGCCTGACTTGCCCTTTGTTAATCCATGTTGACTGTTCCTAATCACCTTCCTCTTCTCCAAGTGCTTCAAAATGGATTTCTTGAGGACCTGCTCCATGATTTTTCTGGGGACTGAGGTGAGGCTGACTTGTCTGTAGTTCTTTGCATTCTCCTTCTTCCCTTCTTTAAAGATGGGCACTACATTTGCCTTTTTCCAATCGTCCAGGACCTCCGATCGCCACCAGTTTTCAAAGATAACGGCCAATGGCTCTGCATTCACACCAGCCAACTCCCTCAGCACCCTCGGATGCATTTCATCTGGCCCCATGGACTTGTGCATGTTCAGCTTTTCTAAATAGTCCTTAACCTGTTCTTCACCACTGAGGGCTGCTCACCTCCTCCCCAGTGCAGCAGTCTGGGAGCTGACCTTGTTAGTGAAGACCGAGGCAAAAAAAGCATTGAGTACATTAGCTTTTTCCACATCCTCTGTCACTAGGTTGCCTCCCTCATTCAGTAAGGGTCCCACACTTTCCCTGACCTTCCTCTTGTTGCTAACATACCGGTAGAAACACTTCTTGCTACCCTTCACATCCCTTGCTAGCTGCAACTCCAATTGTGCTTCTAATATAATTAGAAATGTTAAATCTAACCTCGTTAGGATGGATATGGCTGGCAATGGATCAATTGTCTGGGTTACTGAGGCACATGAAAGTGTATCGGTTGCTCATCTGGCCCTACTGTGCTTGTTGGCATTCTCACCGGTGCCTTGGACTGTAATGGGTACATCCCATCTTTTACTTACAAACTAAAAGTTGCCCCCTTTCAACCAGCTGCATGCAGTCATTTTTATAATGTAAATGTGCGTTCTGTAGTCTCTTCGCTGACTTCAAATCTGTGATACACAGAAATTTAAATAAAACCAATAAAATGCTGATTTAACCAGATCTTACAGTTTAAATGTATTTTTCATGATAGCACTATTTTTTTGGCACTCTGCTCAGACTGTTTTTCATGTCTCAGCGTCACCCTCTACTAAATCATGACATGCTGCATCTTACTACTTATGACATCTTTTGTGGGAGCAGCAAATCCTTGTGACCCCAGTGGCACCCCATTGGTACTCTGATTTAGTCTGATTTTTCCCTATGCTTTTTCCAGGAAAAAAAAGTTAGGGTGGAGTAATTCCTTTAACACTGCATTTCTCACATTTTTAGCTTTTAACCACAGCCCTGCATGTATTTTGAACTTAGCCCTGTTTGTTTAGATTTATAACTCTATGGGAATGTGTAATTTTGAAATCATTCATATTGTGGCATTTATCCCAGAACACTTATCCTCTGCCCACAAGAATCCATATACAGTAGTGGACTATCTTGAAGGGTCACTACTCCTCGAAGTTACAGGACAGACTTAGATACCGAATATTGGTTCTCCCACACATTCTATGCTTTTGCTGCGGAGAGAGTGTGTGTGTGTGTGTGTAAGAGGGTAGTTAAAGAGCCAAATCCCCAGTTGCTGTAAATCAACACAGTTCCATTGATTTCAAAGGAGCTACATTGATTTACACAAGCTTAGAATCTGGCTCAATGAACTTTGTTTGTAACAAATGCAACTGATATATGGATGTATTTTTGGAGGATTACTGGTAGAGTTACTGTGCTCTACAATGAATCTCTTTTTGTGGGGGAAGACAAGGGATTTTCTAAAATTGCCTCTCTCGGGTACTAAATTACTAGAAAGTAAGACGATTAAGTGAATTGTTCAGATTGCACTTGATAGATGGTACAATTACAGTAACCCAAGAGCCATCTCTATATAAAACTGGCTATAAAACCAATATTTGATTAAATATTTTCAAGACTGCATCCACAAACTTCAGACTTCTTGCAGCCCTTGAAAAGTTTCTATCAGAAGTATTGGAATCTGGCTGAAAAAGATGGAAATAATAGAAAGCTCGTTCCCCACCCAGCACATAGCAGACTAGAAGTACTAAAGGGGCAGAATTAAAGTGTTTTAGGGAGTTAATGAGAATCTGCATAAAATTTCAACAGATATAAATTCTTGGAATTTTATGCACTAAGGCATATTGTTATGTTACATAAATTAATCATGATGAGTTATGCTGTGTGACATCAAGACAGCATAAAATCTAATTCAGCAGTATACCTTATGGCTCACCATCACAACACAGCTAAATATATCAACTGTCTACAAGTATCAAGGCCAAGTCATGGGCAGCTTGCCTAGTGGCTACACCCAAGGCCAAATGTCAGGAATCTGCATCATTTGTCAGTTCACGATCATGAACCAGAAGTAGAAACAAGGCCAAGTCAGAAACCAGGTATCAAAGCCAGGAGACAAAGGCAGGGCTCAGGAATCACAATCAGAGCAAGAAAACAGGGCCTTTAGCAGCAACTGGCTAAGGTTCTGCCCAGTTGCACAAACAAACTTCCTGCAGCCTCCAAAGATTTAAACAGGATTTACGGGCCAATAGAATCAGGAATGTCCTGTCAATCAGGGCCTCGTATGAGTGGCACATCCTCTGTGTGTGTGTGTGGGGCAGGGCGGGTTCCCCTAGGGCTCATGACTCCCTGACTATAACTGCTGCTAAAGCAGTATGGTGGTGTCATGGATGTGATTGCTACCCAAGGACTCTGCAAGTCCAGGTTCTAGACCCCCCCTGTGCCTTATAACAAGTGTCTGACACGTGTGTTACTGAGAAAGGAAAAGAATTGTTTTAGGTGGTAAAAGAGAGCATGACTAGGACTAACATGTCTACAGCAGGGGCTTTGGTAGAGTTTGCAATCATAAGGCATTTAGTTCCTGACAGCAAACTATTGGGGAGGGGCTTTTCTTACATGAGTCTCTGCACCAAGCTGTGTTTGGGGTCAGAGCTGACTGGCAGCCCCACAGCAGTTGTGAAGATAAAAAAGTTTTTAAGGCAGGCAAGCAGAGTGGCTACTAGAGAGGCAGAAGGATTCCAGAGAGTAGCTTCTGCCAACAAACTGATGAGAAGTCAATCCTTCAGAGAGAGAAAACAGAATAGGAGGTTAGAAAGTCCACAGATGTAAGAAGCAACTCAGGGAACAGCAAGGAACTTGAGACCTTGAGACAGGGTTAACTCTGGCTGCTTTGAACCAGGGCCCTGAGCTGGAACCCAGTGGCATGGGGGGACCTGGTTTCCTTTACCTTTTTCCCAGACTAAGAAGGGAAAGAGAAAATGATCAAAGACTATAAGTAATATACAGAGGCCAGAGGAGAGATTCTGAGATGGTTGGACTTTGAGTTCCTTATTTTTGGACTCTTCTGTGCCTGTGAAAAGGGACAGACAGAGCAGGGGCTTAGACAATGACAGATTGTCTTGATTCCAGAAGTGCTGGAAGACATGTTGGACTGAATGGACCACTAGGGTACTATGCCCAGACACAGAAAGGTGCTTTAGAGGTGAGCGTATGTTCCTACACCATGTGAAAGTGACATATCCCCTTACTCCCTGAGAGGACCCCTATAACGTAATCCATAACTATCTGTTGCCAGACTCACCTGGACAACTCACCCCAGTGCTCAGACTGCCCATAAAGAGAGCTCAACCCTACTTCTACTCTCCCAGCAGAGAAGCTCAGCCTAAGCCTCATCTGTTCCTGCACTTCAGGTCAATGCATACTTTATAAAGCATGAGTGTGCTTCCTAATACACTTGGAGTGAAATCATGGCTCCATTAAAGTCAATGGGAGCTGTCCCATTGACTTCAAAGGGGCCAGGATTTCTCCAGTTAAGCTCTAAGTATTTGAGAATATAATTTAATAAGTAATGTACTCCACTCCAAAAACTCACCAACAGTACCAGTGTTAACCTGGGACAATTGTAATGAGGCAAAGTGGCCTCGTTCCAGCACAGAGGGGGTTAACTCACCTTGTTGGGCTCAGCTAATCCTGCCAGAAACCGGTAGGTAGTAGTCCAGGGAAATGAATCATTGACTTGGCTATGTTGCTGGGAGGCAAGGTAGCAACCCCACGCTTCTCCATGATGGGACCACCTGTTGCTTCTAGTACCATGGGCTGGGACCCAATGGAGCAGGGTGGGCCCAGGTCCCCTTCCCCCTCCCTGCACTTGGGGCTGGATGAGCACCAACCCCTGTGCCCGAACGCCTGAGCCTCTGGCTGTTTATTTGCTCAGCCCTCAGGCAGGGGGCCTGAGCCACAGATAGCTTGAGTATTTAATCCAGAAGGCCTGAGCCACTTACTGTTTGTCTCCTCCACCCTCATCTAGGAGGTCTGAGCTAATACTTGTTCAGTGGCTCGGCTGCATGACAGGATGCCTGATTGACCAACCTGGCATAAGCACTGATTCCCTACTACCTCCAAAGGGGGACCCTCCTGACCCTGAGACCCAGAAACCTTACACAGCACATTAAAACAAACTGGGAGATTCTTATTCCAAAATTAATAAGTAGTTTAGGAAGTCATTCTAAAAGGGAAAAAAACCCATATCTCCCAAATACCTTTTCCAGTTCCTCTCTAGCTTCCCAGGAGATGTTTACCTCAAATTAATTTCACCCATTTAAAGTTCCAAGCACATCAGTTTTGGTCTGGCAAAGTTAGAGATGTGGTAAAAATTAGGGTCATAATGGAAGACTTACCTCAACCCTAACTGTGGGAGAAGCTTTCCCCAATGAATCTGGGATACATGTTGAAATGTCTCTCCAAACCAGCAAAGGCCCAGAGATCATTACTATTTCCATGATTATTTTAAGAAATTTTTAGCTCTAGATGTTAGAAATAAAATAGCCTCAGACTAAAAGAATCAACAACAAGACACGCCTGCCTCAGTTCTCATTGTGGGATTCAGAAAGGCCAGTTTACCAGCAAAACATCTGCTGCATCAAGTGTGGTTGACAAGATCAGCAATGTTTAGGAGGTTTTAAATGGTGTGTAGCGAGGTTCTTCTAGGGATTTGCAAATCTGGCATCTCTGTCCAGTATAAACCAAACACTGTTATTATTTTTACTTTCCCTGTTTTTTCTGGCATTTCCTCGAAGCCCTGATTTAGCATCCCTGATTCAGACTGCTGAACTCAACTGACCTTGGAAAGGTCAGGTTATTGTTTACACAAGACAGGGTGGAATTGTATATACAAGCCAAGATGATTTACAGAAAACAAAATCTTCTTTCAGCATAGAACAAGATGTATGTTTTGATGATTTGAGTCATTCCTTGACTAAACTGGCCCAGTCACAAATTAAGCAGTCTTACCATCATTCTCAAAAATGTTTTGAGAGTTCTTAGTTTATCATGACTTAGTATGCAAACCACTCAGTCCGCACAGAACCCAGAGAACTCACTAGCACCTCAGCATCGCCCCTGCTCCATTACTAATCTATTAAAGTATGCCTTGCCCTATTTGGTGTTGTAAACCTCTACCCCCTCGCCAACCCCAAAAGAAGATGAAACCTGCAGGTGGCTGTTTTACTTTTGTAAACCAACCTTAGGCAGTAAATATTCAGCATGGTGCAGACTGATTTAGAAATCAGACTCCTTTTAATGAAGTTATTTAATTAAATCCCTAGGCAGTAAATTGAAAATGCCTCCCTAGGTTTTTTTGATGCAACATGTAAGTCTCAGACACTAGGGGACACATTTTCTGGGAATTGCAAGTTACATTATGTGGGTACCCAATTTGCCATGAATGACTTTAAGCTTTGGTTGCCTTTCTTGGGTCATATTTATGGCTGTCGATTAATTGCAGTTAACTCAAAAGATTAACTAAAAAAAGTTAATCACAATTTTAAAAATTAATCGTGATTAATCACAGTTTTAATCACACTGTTAAACAATAGACTACCAATTGAAATTTATTAAATATTTTGGATGTTTTTCTACATTTTCATATATATTGTATTCTGTGTTGTAACTGAAATCAAAGTGTTTATTATTTTTTATTATAAATATTTGCATTGTAAAAATGATAAAAGAAATAGTGTTTTCAATTCACTTTATACAAGTACTGTAGTGCAATCTCTTTGTCGTGAAGGTGCAACTTACAACTGTAGATTTTTGTTGTTGTTACATAACTACACTCAAAACCAAAACAATGTAAAACTTCAAAACCTACAAGTCCACTGAGTCCTATTTTTTGTTCAGCCAATCACTCAGACCAACACATTTGTTTATGTTTACAGGAGATAATGTTGCCCGCTTCTTATTTACATTTCTTATCTGTCACTAGAAAGTGAGAATGGGCTTTTGTATGACACTTTTTGTAGCCGGCATTGCAAGGTATTTACGTATGCCAGGTATGCTAAACATTTGTATGCCGCTTCATGCTTCGGCCACCATTCCAGGGGACATGCTTCCATGCTGTTAAAAAAAAGTGTTAATTAAATTTGTGACTGAACTCCTTGGGGGAGAATTGTATGTCTCCGGCTCTATTTTACCCGCATTCTGCCATGTATTTCATGGTATAGCAGGGATCGGCAACCTTTGACATGCGGCCATCAGGGAAATCCGCTGGCGGGCCGGGACACAGGTTCAGCTGATTGCAGCTCCCACTGGCCGCGGTTCAACATTCCAGAAAAATGGGGGCTGCAGGAAGCAGCGCAGGCCGAGGGATGTGGTGGCTGCCACTTCCCGAAGCTCCCATTGGCTTGGAACAGCGAACCGTGGCCAGCGGGAGCAGCGATCGGCTGAACCTGCAGACACTGCAGGTGAACAAACTGTCCCTGCCCGCCAGCGGATTTCCCTGATGGGCCACATGTCAAAGGTTGCTGATCCCTGTGTTACAGCAATCTCAGATGATGACCCAGCACATGTTGTTCATTTTAAGAACATTTTGGTGCAGATTTGACAAAATGCAAAGAAGGTTCCGATGTGAGATTTCTAAAGATAGCTACAGCACTCAACCCAAGGTTTAAGAATCTGAAGTTCCTTTCAAAATCTGAGAGGGATGAGGTGTGGAGCATGCTTTCAGAAGTCTTAAAAGAGCAATTCTCTGATGCGGAAACTACAGAACCCGAACCACCAAAAAAGAAAATCAACCTTCTGCTAGTGGCATCTGACTCAGATAAGGAAAATGAACATGTGTTGGTCTGCTCTGCTTTGGATTATTATTGAGCAGAACCCGTTATCTGCATGGACATGTGTCCCCTGGATTGGTGATTGAAGTATGAAGGGACATATGAATTTTTAGCGCATCTGGCATGGTAAATATCTTGCGATGCCGGCTACAACAGTGCCATGAGAACGTCTGTTCTCACTTTCAAGTAACATTCTGAACAAGAAGTGGGAACAATTATCTCCTGCAAATGTAAACAAACTTGCTGAGCAATTTGCTGAACAAGGAGTAGGATTGAGTGGACTTGCAGGCTCTAAAATTTTACATTGTTTTATTTTTGAATGCAGTTTTTTTGTACATAATTCTACATTTGTAAGTTCAACTTTCATGATAAAGAGATTGCACTACAGTACTTGTATTAGGTAAATTGAAAAATACTATTTCTTTTGTTTTTTTACAGGGCAAATACTTGTAATAAAAATAAATATAAAGTGAGCACTGTACACTTTGTATTCTGTATTGTAATTGAAATAAGTATATTTGAAAATGTAGAAAGCATCCAAAAATATTAAAATAAATGGTATTCTATTATTTTTAACAGTGTGATTAATAGCACGATTAATTGTGAATAATTTTTTAAATTGCATGATTAATTGTGATTAATGTTTTTAATCGCTTGATAGTCCTAGTCATATTGATATCAGACAGAGAAGGAAAGACTGATGTAGAGATGGATTTGGTCAGATATATCTGATACATATGGTATCCTTCAAACAATTCGTATACACATACCTAATTACTGCGTTCTGTATTGTTTTCTGTTGTTGCAAAAAAGAAAAGAACTGCTGCCAGTCTATAATATTTAGCCAACTTTTGTGGTTAAGGCTGTAGTATTTTAGAACACCTAATGTTTAGATGCACTCTATTTTCTGTCTCTTATAGGAAAAGACCTTTAGATGAGATAGGTGCAATAAAGAGTGTTCAGAGAGATTTTCATTTGAAATGGTTTTAGAGAAGCTAACAAGAGAAGTATTCAACGCAGAACTAATCACAATAGATGGTTGTGCAATTTTCATACCCAACATTCTGTTCATACCAATGGGCACCCATCACGTTTCAAGACTGATGTGCTAGAAAATTTGGATTTGCTAATATCTAGTTTATTCCCTGATTAAGAAATTTCCCTCCCTCACAGTGAAATAGCACTTTCTCTCAGTCATACTGTAATAGCAGAAGAGACTAAATTAAGTGACAATAAACCTTTTCAAAATAAACAGTGTTAAGGAAATTACCAATTAATTTAGTTAGTAGCTTTCAAGCAAATTACTTCCTGAATTTCTTAGAACAGTTTGTGAAAAGAACATCGAGTGCAATGTTATTAAATATACATAAAGTAATTGTATAATAATCCCTTACATTTATGTTGCACATGATCCTAAAGAGCTTTACCAATTTACACTGAAATACAAACTATGTGCAAGGATCCTCTCATTAGCCACTTCTGGAGTGGAATAGAGTAACATTTTGCACAAAAGGTGAGAGAGGTAATATCTTTTATTGGACCAACTTCTGTTGGTGTAATACAAGCTTTCGAGCTACAGAGTGCTCTTCTTCAGGTCTGGGAAGGGTACTTAGTATCACAACTAAATACAAGCTGGAACAGATTGTTTAGCATGTTTAAAGAAGCTGGTCTAATAAAAGATATTACCTTGCTCACCTTGTCCTCTAATATCCTGGGACCAACACGTCTACAACACTGCAAACAATTTCCAGGCAGAACATCTGCCAGTTCTAAGGGGACTTTGATCAGTCCCCTAGGACAGGAAGAATAGTATCCAGTGGGAAGGGTGTGGAGAGTTTATATAGGCAGAATGTAATTACTTGACTTGATTAGGGAAGAATTCTGGTTCACTGAAGTGAATAGGAACTTTGTCACTGACTGCAGTGGGGCCAGGATTTCATGCATAATTTGCCTAGGAATCCAGGGTTGATATTTTTATTTAGTTTAAAAGTGCCATTGGATTTTTAATGACAGCAAGTCGAAAGGGCTTCAATTTTATAATACAAAAAATGAGTACATCCATCTTGGGGGGCTCTATTAAGGCTACAGAAATGTTTGCATTCTGCACTTGGCCAATAGGTAGGTGCTGAAATGATGGGAGATGTTAAAGTCTAGGGAATGTTGTTTTATGCAATAGGTGTAGAATATTGCACCACTCTTCAGAGACGGGCAATATTAGGGTTGCCACCTGGAGGAGGACCTCTCTCTATTGCTTCTGGGTACAGAAACCTCTGGCTAAGATTTTTTTAAAATGGGGGTGTAAAGTCTCCTAAGTCCATATTTAGGCCCTGATTCAACAAAGTACTTAAATATGTGTCTAACATTCAGCATGTGAGCATTTCCATTGGCTTCAGTGGAACTACTCCTGTGCTTAAATATAAGCGTGTGCGTAAATGTCTTGCTTCATTGGAGACTTAGCTGTTATAAATGTGTTGTCATTTTCAGAAGTAGGGAGCACCCAGCAGCTCTCACTGAAGTCAAAGAAGAAACAAATAAAATCGGAGTGGGAAGGAGAACTTTGGAGGATGCCTGCTCCCATTGTGGAAATGGAATTGAAACATGCACTGGTTAAAGTATAAAATAAAAGGTTAACCATAAAAATTAAACCCAGACTTTTATCCTCTATAAATATTTGTATGTATTTTAACACTTAGAATTGTGGGAGAGAATAAATTCAGCACAAGATGGACCATCAGGAGAACCAAATTAAGCCATATCTTTCACTTCAGTTCATTTTCCTGCCTTATTCCCTCCCCCATAGAGTCCTAGTAATCTTCTTCAGAGCCTCAAATCCTCCTCATTTAAGGTAGCATGCCACCTTCTTATGATAAAGAAATGGAGGGCTGGAGGAGACTCATGCCAGAGTCTGTCAATGCCACTCCTTCCTGAATCTTAGCAGTCATTGTTAAATGCTGTCAGGAATCTCCTCTTTAGGGCTTAGCATGCTGACTGTAATATTTCTTACCAGCTCTGGGAGTGAGCCCCAAGGATAAGGTATTAAAACTCGGTTTCCAAATTTGTCTCTTTCTCCTTCCTTCTTTTACAAGAGAACATGCATTTGATATTATCTATTGTCCATCCTAATTAGGCAAGGCATAGAAAAGAATACGCTCAGTGGAGATGTGCAGCAGTAGACGGCAGGAAGTCCTGTAGAAAGCCTTTGAGTCTCTTTGCAGTTTGTGCTGTGGAAAAGGCACAATATATATTTTTCTGTAGAAATGTTTAAATGTCATTATTAGCTATCACCTTTTGAACCTCACTTATTCTTCGGCATCAAAGTATTTTCTCTGACAGCATGTTTAGCTCTAAGAAGCTGTGCATGAAATCTCTTTATGTTGCATTGAAAGTAATTATCAGGCATATAATGAATTCTCCTTTATGTCTCCAAGCAGATGGGTTCCTATTATCAGGGTCTCAGAACAAACTGATTGTGTTAAGGTGTTGTGTCATATCTAATTCCAGGAGCCACAGGGGAAAATAACCTCATTTATTAATGAATCTCTCATACTTTTCCAAATCATTATCTCACACTTATTTCCTGTAATGGAACTGATTTTTTTTTCATTTTCACTAGCATGAAGGGGGAGATCACACAGTACAGAAAGGTGGTTTGCAATCACATTAACATAAAATGAATTTGTGTTTGCTTTGTGATCTGCTCTGGAAGAGTGCGGTCTGGGGAAACGAAGGATTTCAAACATTTGAATGACCACACAGATTTATTTGTCTACACCTTTAACATAAAAAGTGTACATTTATATAGGATCTGTGAACGACATGGTCCAAATTTATCCCTGGTGTAAGTCAACTGAATTCAATGGAATTACACTACTGAGTTTAGCCCAATGGGTTTCCCAGGGGGAAGATTCAGGTAATTTTATATCAATCATCTTAGCACCAACTGATTTGAGGGTAGACTGATACCCACATTATTGCATATTGACAGGAAGGAGGGTCTGCTAAATTTACTGTGCTTCTCATCCCTGTCAGCTTTTCAGAACGGTATCCCAAACAGCATTTCTAAGACTTTGCCAGTATTAGAAAATAGCATCACTTTAGACTAAATAATTTAAAAATTAATCTAGTTGAACTGGTGCAAACCCCGAATGCAGAAATACTTGAATTGGCTAAATTTACTTAAGCAAGGTTTAACCTCATTTAAGTGCATCTCTATCAGGGTTTGCACCAGTTTAAGTGATAGATTTTTATATCCATTTAATTAAAATGATGCAACTTTCTTGTGTGGACAAGGCCTGTTTGTTTGTTTTTTTCTCCCCCTAAAGTTGACACAGATCTTAACAAACCTGAGGCAGCTTAAAAAATAAAGAGCTTGCTCACAATAAATTCCTTTTAATTTATCTAGCTCTAATTTTAAAGATCATTTGTGTGATTGACTTGCTGGTGGTCTGATTGCTCAAAAACAGGAACCTAAAGGTAGGTCTTTAGATTTGTACTTTAGGGAGCTAAATAAGCCGTCAGGTTTTCAAATCAACTGAGCACCCATTGAGTATATTTACGCTGCAAAAAAACAAACACACACACAGCAGTACCTCTCAGAGCCTAGCTCAACTGACTCAGGCTTGTGCCATGGGGTTAAAAATAGCGCGCTAGACATTCAAGCTGAGACTGGAACCTGGGCTCTGAAACCTGGCAGAGGTGGGTGGGAGGGGATTAATATAAAAGCCTGGGTTCCAGCCCACTGTATAGCACCCTACACTGCTGTAGCTGCCACCGGTCTCTTTTTGCAGCATCGACATACCCAGTAACTCCCCGCTGACCTCAGTAGAAGACGCTGATGCTCAGGTCTTTTGAAAACTGACCACTTCTTTAGATGCCTTAATGTGGAGCCTGTCTTATGATTATTTCTGAAAATCTTGAATTCAAGGCTCATTCTTTGTGTAGTTTCTGCATTCTGTATAGTTTATAATTCCGTTGGAACCGTATGATCACCTCTTCATTGTGAACTGTCATCTACTAAAAAAATACAAGCTCTAAAAATAATTTTTTCCAAGCTTCATCTTATACATAGAAGCTAAACAATACACCGTTCCGAAAGCTGTGTATTTTTGTAACCCTATTCTCAGCTGCAGTCATCACTTTGCTGGCAACCATCTCTGTCAACCTGTTTCTTCCTTCCCATTCTCCTCAGATGAAATGAAAATAAATGGACAGAAATAACTTATTCAGGGAAAGTGAAAAAAGAAAGTTAATAGAGCAGTGGGACTTGCCCTGGAAGCTTGTGTGTATTTTTGAATGTTAAATCTTACTTGTATTCACAATAAATAAACCTATTTCTTTAAAATCAAAGCAGCAATGCAACCACCACATTTTTACTTACAAAAGGAAAAAAGCTATAGAAATCCTAACAGGCCCAACATCATGTGGCCACTTCATTACAAAATGGCATTTCTTGTTGGGAACACATGATACCAGTGTTCTATGATCTTCATTGCCTAACTGATGGCTTGTGGGTGGACTTTTACAGGGTTTGATTTTGCCATGTAAAATCTAAATTTGGTTTGGGACTTGCCTACATGAAAGACTGCCTCAAGCCCACAGTCCACGAACATTCAGACATGGATCCAAACTTCTTTCTGGTCTCTATCTATATAAACAAATAAGCCCACCACATCTGAACATACTGGAACTCATGGATGATAGGAATCGTTAAGGCATTTGCTGATATCTTGTGGGCAATGGTCATGAAATACCTCAAACTTTTTGACCTCTGAGATTTCAGTGTGCATCTTGACAAGGCCACAGATGGAAAAGCCCAAAAGCTTATCTCCTCAGCTGCCTCCCTAGGATATTCACAGGTCACCTCTGGTCCAATACATGCAGCCAGACCCATCCTGGTCCTGATCTTTGGCCTAGGTCAAGATTGAGGACCTTCACTTCACTAGGCAGTGGTCAGAAACCTTCCAGCTCCCACACAAAAAGACCTCTACCCCTGATTCACCCATGAAACTCAGGTGCCAATAAATTTCAAAATCTGCTCAAGCACACCGCACCCACAGGACAAGGTGTTACCAGATGTGCCTGTTACTTTGGGGTATGCTCATTTATTAGGGTTACTCCTCATGGGGGGGGGGAAGGGATTCTGTAATTCTATTAATGTACTGCTTATGTCACTTGTGTGTTCATATGGAGCTCTACTTCTTCCTTCTGCAAGTCCCCTCCCAATGGAGCTATACCGCAGGACCTAGGTTCCCCAGGACTGGGTTCCTCTAGCCCTAGAACCAGATGAACATGTGCACGCACACACACACACACACACACACACACACACACACACACACCCAGAGTAAGTCTGAGTGGATTGGGTCAATCAGCACTTTTAAGCTGTCACCCTTATGTACCCCTGGTCTCAATAGGCTGGGCCAAGCAGCACTTTCAGCTGCCTTCCCTTATATGCCACAGGTTTAACACGTCCCTAACCCCACTTTCACGTCACAATTGTACTGGTAGTAACCCACTGGATGAGCAAACCCCACAGTATTTTTGGGTACTACAGGGATCTTTAGCTTAGGGAAAAGAAGCATTGCTGCAGAGTGAATGGGGAATCTAAAAACACAGAAGAGTAAAGTTCAGAGAGAGACAGAAGCAACCAGCTTAACCATAAAAGTTATTTATTGAATAATAATAACTACACAAGGAGAGCCTAAACCAACATAACAGTTACATTATTAAAGGTTAATACCTGAGGTAGAAAAGAAAACAGAGTGAGAGAGAGAGAGAGAGAGAGGGAGGGATCTCACCCACTCCATGAGGCTTGAACTGGTCGGGGTTCCCAGGCGATGGTGGTAGCTCAGGGTCCTGAGTGCTGGAGACAGGCAGAGCCCCCAGCATGATCAGTCAGGAGATGGAGTGCTAGTGGAACTGATGCAAAATTTGGATCCATGTAGCCGGAACACTGACTGGAGGGTGAGTAGGGATTTTTGTAGAGAAAATACAATGGTTCAAGGGAGAACGCTAGATTTGTTTATAGGTAAACTGATGATTCAAGGGTTTTCTTTAGGCTAGACCAGTGGTTCCCAAACTTGTTCCTCCGCTTGTGCAGGGAAAGCACTGGGCCGAGGGACATACCGGCCACCACTTTCAACAGCTCCCATTGGCCTGGAGCAGCAAACCGCGGCCACTGGGAGCCGCAATCAGCCGAACCTGCAGACGCGGCAGGTAAACAAACTGACCCGGCCCGCCAGGGGCTTTCCCTGCACAAGCGGCGGAACAAGTTTGGGAACCACTGGGCTAGACAATAGGAGCTGATCACTCTTGGCTATGGGTGGTGTTTTCTTCCAGGGAGCTCACAATGCAACTAGGCTGCTTCAGTATTTTGGATATCAATCAAGGATTTATCACTAGAATTGATCTGATAATTGCTAAGCTGGGTGTGTGCAGGTGTAGGTTCATTAACATCTGGAATAGAGAGCCCCCATGATGCCATGCTTCCCTGCTTTTCTGGTCCCAGAGTTCAGTGTGGTTCTCTGTTCTCCATTCTGTATGCAAATTGAGATGTCTCCCTGTCCCATCTTTCATGCAGATGAGGCTAGGGGAGTTGTCTCTGTTTTCCATTCTGTATGCTACTGGAGATGTCTTCATCTTGTCACCCTTGTCAGGAGGGGTCTAGGTGTGTCTCCCATCTGCCGTTCATTGCTCTCTGCAAGTCTTTTTTCTGATGGGTTTTGGTGTAAGCAGAGGCTGTGTGGGGGTGTCTTTCATGAGTCGGACAGGCTAGATACTGAGCTCTGGTTCCCCAAGAACACAGATCTGACTGGTATCAGAAGCATCAAGGAGCTGGTCAATCATTTCCATTCTATATTGGTGCTGAGATGGCCTCCTTCTCCCCATTGGCCACACATAACACCTTGGTTTGCTAGCTTCCTGCTGCACCAGATTGGAGAGGTGCAGAAACTCAAGTACTCTTTGCAGAGAACAAAGGCCGATACAGACTGAGGAAACACAATAAATTCCTCAAAGTCTATGCTAAGGCTATTTTACACTTCAAGAGACCCTTCTTATCAGCCTCTATTGAGGCTTCAAAATTCCATCCCAAAGAGCTATCCAGAAATCGAGTGCCTTTATCCTGCACCAGTACCCATCATGAAGAACTGTGAAGGCCTATTGTACTACTTCACATTTGGGAAGGCTTTCCAAATAACTTCAGTCCACCCTGCCTGCCTTCACCAACCAATAGCCCTCCTGCATTGCCAAAGTTCAACACATCCACTCATCAGGAAGTTTGACATCCTAAAGGAATCTCAACCCAAGATTTACAAATCCAACCTGTGCCCTTCCTTGCTTATGAGAGAGAATCATGAGCAACTGATGCCACTCCTGACCAAAATAGCAAATGCTTCATTAACAACTTAAATAGAGATAAACTTAGTATTATACACCATTATGCACCACTTAGTAAACTAGTCAGATGACATGGACTCAAGTGCCAACAATATGCAAATGACACAGCTCTACCTATTCTTCACCACATCTGACCACACCACTACCACAAAGATGGTCTAGGGCTTGGACCAGATCAGCTCATGGATGATGCTGAACCTGAACAAAACAGAGATGATGCTGGTAGACAGAGGAAAAGCTTGGAGCTTTGGTGCAACTTCCATTGGCTGAAGCGATGTACCCATAATTGGTCAATTCTACCTGTCCAGGAATACTCCTGGATTCCTTGCTGATGCTGACATCAGTGCTTTCTATAATCAGTGGTTGGCTAGGATACTCCCTCCCATCCTAATGAATAATGACTTGGCCTCGTTATTCACACCTTTGTCACCTGTCATCTGGACTACCACAATGATGTGTGTATGAAATCTTCAGTGTTTAGGAAACTTCAACTAGAACAGAACACTACAATGTTTCTCCTCGGGAACACAGGCTATGGCGAGCACATTAAATCTGTTCTTTGCTCCCTACACTGGCTTCCTATAGAATTGCAAATAAAGTTCAATATCTTGGTCCTTATCTTCAAGGTGCTCCATGTCCTGGGTCCAGGCTATCTCAAAGAACATCTAAAACTCCAGGATGAAGACTGTGGTCAACGTCATTTGTCTGGCACAATGGAACTTTCGATACTAAAAATAAAGCACTTCTGTGTGGGAGACAGAATTTTCTTGGAGGATTTAAGGACCATCAGAAACCTCACTGCCTTGTGCTCCAAGTGCACTGTCATCTCCGTGTCTTTTCTAACTTGAATACATAGCCATGGTTGCATGTATATAAATAAAATAAAAACAAAAACAAAAAAAAAATCCTACCAAAATACTGCACGTTTTCCCCCACTGGGAGGAGATGAGAACAAAATAACATGTGACAGATGTTAATCACGTCACTTCATGTACTACTGGAAGGTGCTTAGATTTTACAGTGATAGGTATGGTATAAGACACAGACACACACACTCCTATTTTATGTAGGGTGTGTGTGTTTGTTCCCAGATGGATTTTATGGGTTGGACCCCATGTCTCCAAGAACTGAAGCATTATTCTAGCTACAGAACTAGTTTATGTATACATGCAGTGATTCCTAAATGAAAATATAATTTAGGACAAATTTTTAAAGGGAAGCTATAAGAAAGCTATATGATGGAACTAGCCAGTATTCAAAGCTTCTTCTCTCATGGTTACTATGATGATGACAAAAGCTTTCACGTGTGCTCTAATGCCTCCATGACTTGCACCAGGAATTTGAAATTTTAACTGGCGATACTCCTGGAGTCAGAGAGGTGCTTTTTTTTTTTTTTTTGCCCTCAAGAAAGTCTGCTCAGATTTTGCTTAGCTATAAACCATTATAAGTCACCATTCTAGTCTTCTTGCACAACTTGATACAGGACTACTGATAAATTCTCTGAATATTTTGTCTGTATTGAGCATGCTTCAGATCCACTGAACACCCTTTACAGTTCCAATCAGAAAGCACTGCCATCAGCATCTCCAGTCTGAAGCAGCCACACAGAAAAATACTGAGTAGTAGGGTGCTCTAGAAAAAGTGGAATGTGACTGTGTCATTAAAGACGGTATCAAAATGTATATCCACACGGGGACAGAACTAAAGTTGCACAGTGTTACCTTCATTCTGGAGTTTCCTGACATGTGAGTACTTGACCTTGCAACCTTAATAACATTTCTTTTAACACAGGTTGTGTGTGCATGGTGAAATCCTGGCCCTACTGAAGTCAATGGGAGTTTTGCCATTGATTTCAGTGGAGCCAGGATTACACACACAGATAATAAAATGTAGAAGACTGTACTAACTTGTATTTATCATATACCTTTGACTTTCCTATCTGAAATCCTCCCACCAATTGATCTTGGCCAAGATCTTACATGCCAACTTCTTACATGCCAAACTTTTGAGTAGTTTTAAAGCAGTCTCCATTTAAAATATATATAGTTTTTGTTTCTCAACTACCCCTTCCATGTATGGAATTTCCCACCAAAATGACACTGGCCCCGGGCTGGCAATTGACAATATATTTAAGGTCCAGAATCTTTTTGCCCATCAGAGCATGAAGGCAGATTTTTATCATCAGAAGTCCAGCTCATTTTAGAGGTTCCCCAAACTTACTAGTTATACTTTCTCCCTCGAAAGATCTATTCATTTCAAAATATGGCATTAATGAAGTGGTGATCTGAACTTATAGGGAATTCATTCTCACTTTTCCATCTCAAAAGCATGCTAACCAACTTTGCTCAAATTTTAACCCTTAGGCTGAGACCAACTGTGGAAAATTTCAGCATAAACAGAGAAAGTCAGGAGTGCCTGAAAAATGATTTTTACAATGCAAACTGTGCTTAACTCAGCCATTGTTAACCTAAGAAGGCATGGCTTAGTTCAGTCCAGCTCTAGATGAGTTCAGCAAAGCAAGCCAGTTTTGAACTTTCTATAGTCTGGTATCCATGCACAAAGTTCCATTCACAAAATTTCATACCAGGGGACATTTTACTTTCTTTACTTACACAAGTAACATAATGTTACTCAAAACTTTAAAAAAAATAATCTCTGGGTTGAAACAAAACATGAAAAATCCCTGCACAAAAGAAATTTTGTTTGAGAAAGGCATAAGCAATTTTAAATGTGGGGCTTAGAACAAAAATTTAGCAATCACTGTGTCAAGCTGTCTGGGTGGCTCATGAGCAAGAGTGCCAACCTCAGGGCAGACTGTCAAAAGCAGGGCAGACACCCCAGACTGGTTGTGTGTTCTATAATTAGATTTGACCAACCCAGTAATAAATGTGAACTCCTGGGTCACTGTAACAGACTTATGCTGCAGCTCAAGAAAGCTTATGCTCAAATAAATTTGTTAGTCTCTAAGGTGCCACAAGTACTCCTAGTCTTACCATAGAGTCTCAAACAGTCCCCTTGGGCACTCCAATCTATCTTGCCACCCAGGCAAGTGATAAATGGTTACTTACATCAAAAATCACAAGATAGGTTGCTCCCAATCTGAAGAGACCAGTCACTTACCCCAGATCATTTTGTACCTTAGATCTCACAACAAAGACAATCCTGGTCACCAGTTCTATAGTAAACTAATTAAGGATTTGTTAACTAGGAAAAAGAAATGAAAAAATTATTTGTAGGTTAAAGCCCACAACATATATACACAAATGAGTTCAGTCTATGGTTTCAAAAGGTGACAAAGATGTAATAATCTGTCAGCAGTGAATATCTTTTTAGGGCTGACCCAGGTTGACCCTGGGGAAGTTTCTTAGCTTCAGCTGTTGTAAGCAATCGAACAGCAAACAAATGAAAAATCTTCATGTCAGCTACCTTTATTTCCCTCTTCCAGAATTCAAGATGATGGAATGAGCCTCCTTGCTCATAGCACCTTCATTGGTGTTAGAGGGCCATTAACTCAGCCATTGTATTGTGATATTCTACAATGGCCCATTTAGTCTTGATAGTTCTTCTGGATGGGTGTGGGAACCACTTTTCCTGCCTGGGTTCACAAGTTCAGAGCAGGCATTTTTTATAGTTATAAAGCAAAACTTACATATTACCTTATAGCATGGGATGCAGACATTACAAGTAAGATGAATTCAGGCAACAACTGCCAAGCATTTTATAGAGTCTAAACACATTCTTACAAGTTCAACCTCTATCTTGAACAATATTAACATATAGGTGAGCTGGTCTGGTTTCCGGCTATGAATTTGTCAGTGTTCAGCTGATGCCTACAGACTTGGCAAGAGCTGACTCCTGGTTTGCCAGTCTCTAAGGTGCCACAAGTACTCCTTTTCTTTTTGCGAATACAGACTAACACAGCTGTTACTCTGAAACAGTGTCACACACTGTCTCACCCCTTAGAATACACAATAGGTCAAACCAAGAGAGATTTTGAGAATCTGCAATTGCCATTGATTTTGGTGGAAGCTGCAGTTGCTCAGCAGCTCTCATTATTATTATTAGTTATTAGTCTTACAATAGGGGCTAGAGGCCCTGATTCCAGATGGACTCCTTATGCTGGATACTGTACAAGCACATGGCATGGTAAGAGTCTGTCCTTGCCCTGAAGAGTAGAAGAAAGGAAATAACATTATCTCCATTTGCCAGATAGGGAATTGAAGCACCCAGAGATCACATGACTCAGGGTTTGGGCTAATATGTACACTCAGAACAGCACGAATGATGAGCAGTTATATCGGTTACACGGCATGCATTGGTTGTGGCAAGAAAGTGGCAGTCAGCCCTCCTAATAGAACAGGTGTTTAGCCACTTGCCATGTTATTTCAGAATAAGACAATAGACGCATGTATTGCAACATGTGATTATACTGCATACACACAGCACCCAGCTGGATTTGTGATCTGATTCTGCCTTTCACCCTGCTCGCTTTATACAAATACATGCACACACAACCAGCTCCCTCTGAATATTACACACAAGTGCTAAAAAAATGAAACAATTTTGTTTCTGTTTCCATTCATTGTGGACGCTTTTGCCTTCAGTCCAATTTTATTCACTGTGATTGGTTTGGATCAAATATTTAACATAAAAGAATCTACCACCTGTGCTCTATTCTCTGGGCTAAAAATAACCCCATTACTGGGGGAAGAAGTTCTGAGAGTTTCTGCATAGTTATTGCTGCAAGGGAAATCCCTTCTGTGGAATCTTGTGTTCCGCACATCTGTTCCACTTTTCTCTGGCATTCAGAGAAGATAACATCGTAAGATGGCAGGAAGGCTTAAAAGTATGTGCAGCAGTGAAAATGCACCGCTTGCATAATTATTTCAAGATCATTCAGGAAGGGTTAAGAGGATAGCACAATTGTGTGCATTTGGACCCCATGTCATTAAAGTATTTAAGTACATGCTGGGGAGAAGCCACTGGCTGGGGGAAGCCTGGTACTGCAACTTCGTTGCAGCCTTGCTCCCAAGGAACGACTATTCCAGGACTGGAGATCTAGAGCTGGTGTGTGGACATGGAGCTTCCACACAGAAGGATCCCAGGGGGATCAGCACAAGGCCAGAAGCTGTTCCCCATTGCAATTCTCTTCCAAATGGGGAACTGGCACATCCCTTCTTCCCTTCCTCCCACCACATATAACCACACCCCTTCCTGCCATAGAATGACTGGGGAGAAAACTCTGAGGAAAACCTTTCAGAGATTTCCTCCCTTTCTTCCTCTCTGTTTTCTCCATCAACATTAATGCACTGGAGTGGGAGGAAGGGAATGTTTGCTGAAAAAAACCAATTTATTTACCAAAAATTACTTTACCGGTTTTTCCACCGGTATGGCTCCATTTCATAGGTATAAAATGGTTTGAGCTCAGTGGAGAATCAGGCACCTAGGCTTTCTGCTTAAAAATAAAATTCACACATAGCATGCATATGCATTAGAAGAGCTGGCCGATGAACTCTCTGGAGCACTGATCTTGATTTTCAATAAGTCTTGGAACCCTGGGGAAGTTCCAGAAGACTGAAAGAAAGCTAATGTGCCAGTATTTTAAAAGGGTAAATGGGATGGCTTGAGTATTTATAGGCCTGTCAGCCTGACATATAAAATAGGAACAACTTCCTATGGGTTATGATGGATTCTCTCTCACTGGATATCTTAAAATCAAGATTAGGTGTTTTTCTACTATAGTTCAAACAGGAATTAATTCAGAGAAGTTCTATCACCTGTATTATGCAGAAGGTTATCTTAGATGATTACAATACCCGCTGTTCAGTTGAAATATATTTTTGCTTTCTCTGTGTCTACAGCCTTCCATTAAAGTATTTAGTTTCCTTGTGATTAGGGAAATAAAAATACATGCACTTTTAACAGTTATGGAACAGTGCTACTTTTTTAGTTGCTTATTTAGTGTTCTCTAATGACAGCCATTTCTTCAGCACGTCAGATTAGATAATGTGGGTAACGCTTATTGATTTTTCCATTTTTCTCCTATGAGGTTCTTCTTACTTACAGTGGTGACTCATTAAATGAGCATAGCGGAGCCATTTGCAGTGTAGGATTCCAGGGTATTCTTTCCCCTTTCCTTTGGAGAATTGTTCTTTAGGCAATAAGAAAAGGAGTACTTGTGGCATCTTAGAGACTAACAAATTTATTTGAGGATAAGCTTTCATGAGCTTGCATCCTACGAAGTGAGCTGTAGCTCACGAAAGCTTATGCTCAAATAAATTTGTTAGTCTCTAAGGTGCCCCAAGTACTCTTTTTCTTTTTGCGAATACAGACTAACATGGTTGCTACTTTAAAACCTGTCTTTAGGTAATGTTATCAATGGTTTTAAATGGCCTTTAAATCATAGTTGATACACTACATGGCTCCAAATATATTTCACACACTTTGTTCCATTGACTGGTATTCTGTAATATAAGTAGTTTTTCTATGGAATGCTGAGCTTGCAGCTGAAAGTTAAAAATTAAAACACCCTTGCATTCTAATTATTGTTAATAAGCCTATTTTTAAAAGCATTGCCAGTCCCATATTTTCCCCCTGCTTGCACCAGCAGTTACCTTGCTAAGTCTTATTGCCACTCGAGTGTGTCTTTGTATCTGATTTGGTTGTGCCCCTTAACTTTCAAACCTGCCAATGTGTGACAAAAGTAGGCAAAATATGACAAATAACCAAAATATGGAATATTTTGTTTCTGTGATGTGTTTCCACTGTGTCATAATTGACAGTTTATATTTTTTTAAACCATTAAACCCATGTTAAGGATGTTTTCTCGCTGTGTAAACTAAATCAGATTTTTAATAAAAGAAAACTAGAAAAATACAGATTTCATAATGTCCAACACTGGGACCTCTATTTGGGTCATCAGGAGAGCAGGACAGGGAAAGGTTTTCTTGTCACATGAAACTTTTCAAGAGTCAATTTTTTTCCCCATTCTGCATTGGGCTGAATGCAAGACCTGAAATTTTTCATGAAAAATGAGAGACAGAGAGATCCCAACCCTGTCCCCAGAAATGCCAATAGCAGGGTGGTGAGGGTACTCAGTTGGAATGTGGGAGTATGCTCACCCTCTCACACGAGGAAAGCAGCCTTCCACCAGGAGGAGCCTATACACCCTTCTACATATTATCTCTCATCTGTCCTCCCTGTCTCTCATGAGAAGAGGTTTTTTTTGAAGGTCACAGGCAGCCCTTAATTGGACTCAGGTGTCCCTAGTTGGCCTGAGGTAACCTCTTTTCAGCTCACGGGGTAAAGGGCCTTTACCATTCTAGGGCTAATCTCCCTGCCTTCCACCGCTCTCTGGTAGCTGTCTGGTCTGACTTTGTCACAGAAGAATATAAACAACTGAAAACAGGAATTGGAAGTGCTAGGCAATGTTAATATGGGGTCATCAACAACATCCAAATATTATCATGGGGCCCTCTTTCTCATATTGATTAGGGTTGCCAACATTTCCGGTTTTGCCAGGAGTCTCCTGGAATCAGGCCCTATCTCCTGGAAGCTACTGACACCAAACCAGGAGATTTTAGGTGCTAAAAGTCTGGCAGCGCAGTGGGGCTAAAGCAGTCTCCCTGCCTGCCCTGGCCCTGTACTGCTCCCAGAAGTGGCCAGCATGTACCTGTGGCCCCTGGAGCTGGGGGGCAGGGGGGTCTCTGCACGCTGCCCTCTCCTCAAGCGCTGACTCTGCAGCTCCTGTTGTCTGGGAGACCCCGGCCCCCCAGCCTAGGAGCCACTGCTAGAGGGGTGTGCTGGTCACTTTTGGGAGCCTCCTGAGGTAACTGCCACCCCCCTCACCCCCTCCCACACTCCAATCCCCTGCCCCAACCCAGAGCCAGCACCTCACACCCAAACTCCCTCCCAGAGCCTGAACTCCACACCCCATCCCACACACAAACTCCCTCTCAGAGCCCACACCCCCTCCTGCACCCCAACCCCCTGCCCCATCCCTGAGCCCTCTCCTGCACCCCAACCCCTGCCTCAGGCTTAGCCAGAGCCTCCTCCCATACTCCAAACTCCTCAGCCCCACCCCCCAGCCCAAAGCCTGCACCCCCTCCTGCACCTCAACCCCCTGCCCCACCCGGTGAAAGTGAGTGAGGGTGGGGGAGAGCGAGTGATGGAGGGAGGGGGCTGGAGTGAGTGGGGGGTGGAGCCTCAGAGAAGGGGCAGGGCAGGGGGTGGGGCAGTGGTGTTTGGGTTTGTGTGTTAGACAGTTGGCAACCCTAATATTGATTAGTTCCTTATTGTGAAAGTAGCTCCATTGAAATCACTGGGACTACTTGGGCAGTAAGGTAGTACTCACAGGAAGGGTGGTAGTATTGAGCCAAGGAATGGTTTCATTTCTATGCATTGTATAGTACTAAGTATGCTGTCAGCAATAACATAACAAGAGTCAGGTGATGATTTCACTGGTAAGTTTTATGAAAATACAATTCTTCACTTAGAAAAATGAATAGTTACAAGTGGAATGTCTTTGAATAGGGGAACAAAGAGCATAATTCAGATAACATCAACAAAATATTGTTGGCGGTAGTTCCTGTAGTCGGATCACTTTTCCAACAGAAGTGTTCATCTGAAAATAAGTCTAATATGGCCTTGAACAATATTCATATGGGTTATATGATGCTAAGGTAACTCCTTGCTTTTTCATTAACCAAGTGCTCTCCCTGGTCTCCCTTCAGCATACAATCACACCAACATCTGTGTGTTCATAAACATGATCTTTTAACACATTTGCTCAGTAAGGCGTAACATTAAGTAAACTTGAACAAAGAATGCATAAAGAAGCATCAACTACATCCAACAGGCAATTAAACAAGGTCCCAGTGAAATGAAGTGGATTCAGTGTTTGAAGATTGGGATGAAATGAAATAATGAAGCTAGAAAAAAAGTCTCTTTTTTAAAAATTTGGCAACAATTATGTAGGTTGTCATGTGGGTGGAATATTTCAAATTGAATTGAAAAATGTATGTGTGAGTGTCTCTCATGTCAAAATGAAGGTGAAATTCACACTCCTTGGTGATGTCCTGTATCAACACCGCTGCCATTGTTATACTTCTGCATTCTCTGAGAGTAAACTGTCCTTGATACTGCATGATTATTTGTTGCAATTTATCAGAGGAAGCTATAGAATGAACTAGAAAAACTTCCTTTTTTATTTTGTCTAACCATGTTTCAGAATAATGCATAATGCAAATTCTAAAGGTGGATCTTTCCACTCATCAGAAAGGTCTAAAATGAATACATAAAAGAAAACTAAATCCCTATGACCATATTGAATTCTTGTTCTTCAACACATCTTCCATAATCCTTGCCACATACCAGTAAGTATCCTTATATTTTCAGCATCCTAAGAAGGCAACTGTTGTGCATGGCATGAACTCCTTGAGCTGTGTAGAAGATAGATGCACAGAAGTCAAAAGGATCTCATTACAACCAGTTCCTAAGAGAGATACTTTATGAGAGAGAGACTGCAGTTTTCTTCTTCTCAAAAACATCAGAATTGTAATTAGTTTCATTTCCATGCTCAGCAGCTAGTATTTGATCTCTGATGAAACCTCTGGTTATTATTTATCATGCTGGGTTAAAGCAAATTGCTTGGATTTTATTCTAAATTTACATGTACTTGGGGTAACATATAATTGAGTGAAAAGTCTGGAAGGGAATATTTATTATCTTTAAGTAGAACCTAATTAAGAACAAAAGTTCTTGTCAAGATAGTCACCAGGGGCCTATCAAAACTATTCATGATCCTCTTTAGAAAATACAAATAAGTTAGAGATGGCGGCAACAAAACAAAAACAAATGTATTACATGTTGACACATTATTGAGCCCCTTTGTCTGCTTTAAGACAGAAACTGATAAGAAAGAAAGGAACTAGAGCCATGATAATGGGCACATTGGACTTGTCATGTCAGACCACTGATCCAGCCAATCGAGCATTCTGCTTCGCTGGCAATGGCCAGTTCTATGGAAGGTTATTCCTCCTGCCTGGATTAGTACATCTAGCTCATGGTGAAATGCATTACTGAGATAAAAGTAATTCCTGAATCCCTACCTCTGCAGGCAGTTTACAACCTGAAACAAGAGATTTCATTATCCTCACCTTAACCTTCCTAATGCAGACAATCTTCAGGTCCAGCCAAACTCTGAATGGTGCAGCACCCAAAGCAGCGGGAAGAACAAAAGTGACTTCCTGCCATTTTTGTGTTTCCCTGAACCAGGTAGCTGGCTTGGCCCACAGCCTAAGTTAGCCTGCCCTGGGGCAAGTGTATGGGACTTCTACCTACAACAGTCCCAAGGAGCCATTTACACTGGCTCTATGCCTCTTAGATTAGAGAAGCAGTGCAAATAGACTCAGTGAGGGTAAGTGTAACGCCAACAGACCCCGGTCACTGTGGGCCGGAATCAACCCTAGTACCTCCAGAGCTTAATGCATAGGGTGACCAGATGTCCCTATTTTATAGGGACAGTCCCGATATTTGGGGCTTTGTCTTATACAGGTGCCTATTACCCCCCACCCCATGTCCCGATTTTTCACATTCGCTATCTGGTCACCCTATTAGTGCATGAGCCTCTACTGCATGAGCTAAAAGACACATCTCACTTAGCTAAGGCTGTAGCAGACTCAAAAATCTCTAGCTGTCACTAGAGAGGGATAGAGGGCACAGGTTACACAAGGATCTGGGCCAATGTTCTGGGCAGGGCAAGGGAAATTCATTTTGCCTGACTTCAGAGTCATTTGAACACTGCAAGTTTAAACTCAAGGACTCCAATCCAGAAAACATACACATGAATAGCTTTAGGAGTAGTCTCACTGAGTTCAAAGGGACCAGATAAATAGTGTTTGCTGAATTATTGTATGTCAACAGTTGACCTGGGACTCTATGGGACAACTCACATGAATAAAATAACTTACATTTGAAAGTGTTTTCAGGAGTGGGGCCTTAGTAGGTTAAAGGTGTGCTAAGCAGAAATAGTGAAAAAGTAGCTGAGAGATATAGGTAGGCCATTAATGTTGTGTATAATTAGTAAACACTTGTTATTTGAACCCACTGTGCCCATGTGGTTCTTTCACATTACATTTGTTGTGTTAAGAGCAAAAGACACAATGGGAACAGAAACAGGCACAATGAGAAGAAAAAATAATACAAACAGTGGAAAGAAAGACCACAAAAGGGGAGAGGAAATTCTACTGTAAAAAAGACATTCGGCCTATAGAGCATGTACAGTACTCCCCATCCACTGTGGGTTGGTTTTCTATTAATTTATAGCATATGCTTCCCATTGACTCAAGAAAGCATTTTTTTAAAAAGTTGAATCACACTGGAAAAAAACAAATAATTTATTGACAATGAGGTGTCAACTTAAGGTAGTTTTTGGAGTTTGCAGGGTCACAAAAACTTTATGAAGATCTCAAACCCATAAACTCTATGAGGTTCACCAACCCCTAGGTTCTGAATCCTTATAGTTTACTTTAAGATTTTTTAAATTAATCTATACAGATATCCAACAAATGAGAATACAGATTCCTCCTTTCAGTCTGTGAATAAAAAGCAAATTAATGACACATTCTAGCCAATAAGAACTCAGACTGTAATCACACAAAGTCAATATTTATCAGCAGGTTTCTCCCAGTTACTACAATTATTTCCTAATACAGCTAAACTAGTCCACACTTTACTTAACTGCATACATTATAATCCACACAAGTTGGTGGTTTCTTCCCATAATTCAGGAAAGCTAAGGTTTATGCCCACTTTGTCCCAAGGGTGGAATTACAGCCCTGAGAGCATAAGAGATGTTTGTACCAACACCCTCTTTTAAAGAAGTGCAGATGTAAGTATTGCTTAAGTAGGAATCTTTCCTTTGGAGGATACCAGGAAATGTGCTGAATCAATGCATTTCCTAGATGCCTTGGTCATGCCTTTTCTCTGGCCAGTACTGTCCACTTTTGGGGGCCATATTAGCTGTCTGCAGGCTCCTTAGAAAAGGGAGAGATTATTTTTCACTCCTGTTATATTCTGTACATGTCCATATTTTGCCCTTCTCACTGTAGTATCTGAGAGCCAACATGATTAACATCTCTCGCATGTGGTTCATCCTTTCTGCAGTGGTGGAATTGTGCGTACAGTGGAGTGCTTTGTTTCGGTAGAGTTTTTGTTTTGTTTTGTTTTAATATACACACTGCTATATGTTTGTGTTAGAGAAGGCAAGGTAGAAAAAGTGCACACTGTATTTGTAGCACAAGGTGAAGTTTGTGATGGTCTCCATTTCCTCTGGAAGTTCATTCCAGTGTCTTGGACCAATCCTCAAGAAAGCTCTGTCTCTGCAGATAGCCTAATGGTGGGAAGTACCATTGTACCTTTGGAATGGAGTTTTCAGCCAGGGTCTTTTCCACCAGAGATTAGATTTTTTTTTTACATATGCTGAGCCCAGATCATTGAGCACCTGAAAGATAAGAACTGAGACCTTGAACTTAAAACCAACCAAATCTCCCTCTGGGCAGGCTTTCTGCTATTAGGGTTCTAATATAGTTTACACTGAGGGCTTGTCTTCACTACCGGGGAGATTGACGCTGCTGCAATCAATGCTGTGGATGTCGATTTAGTGGGTCTAGTGAAGACTTGCTAAAATGATGGCAGAGCAAGGAAGGACAGAACAGGTCATGCTGGTGGGGGAGTGGCACTATATGTGAAAGAAAGTGTAGAATCAAATGAAGTAAAAATCTTAAATGAACTAAACTGTACTATAGAATCATTATGGATAGTAATTCCTTGCTTGAAAAACAGACCACTGACCAGGATGGTGTTAGTGACTGTGAAATGCTCAGGGAGATTAGAGAGGCTATTAAAATAAAAAACTCAATAATAATAATGGGGGATTTCAACTATCCCCATATTGACTGGGTACATATCACCTCAGGAAGGGATGCTGAGATAAAGTTTCTTGACATCTTAAATAACTGCTTCTTGGAGCAGCTAGTCCTGGAACCCACAAGAGGAGAGGCAATTCTTGATTTAATCCTAAGTAGAGCACAGGATCAGGTCCAAGAGGTGAATATAGCTGGACCACTTGGTAATAGTGACCATAATATAATTAAATTTAACATCCCTGTCCCCCCCCCCTTTTTTTTTATCCTTTTGTCCTGTGGGTATGATAAATGCATTGTAAAAGGAGATGAAGAGCTTGTACAGTGCAGTAACTGTGGTTGGCAGAGTAAAGATGTATGTGTTAACAGGATGTACTGGGGCATTGCTGAAAAAGGGCAGAGTTAACATTGCCTGGGCATGTCCTGGTTTTCAGATGTTTGAGTTTTGCTCAACTCAGTGTTCTGCAAGGGGATGACATACCAAGCAACTTTAACTCTGCATTAAGGTAGTTTTTTGCCATTGAATTATACAGAAAGTTGTTTTGAAGCATCAACTCTCTATGCAACCTTTAACTATAGTTAACTCAGGAGCTTTGTACTAATGGGGCATAGTTAGTAGATATCATTGCAAGTTATTTTCACCTACTCTCATATCCTTTTATGAACCCCTCATGTACTAACAAGGCAACAAACATCTTTTACTGTTATTCAACCTATCACAATGCTGTAGTGGAAAGAGACTGGCGGCATCTTGGGGAGAGTTCCTGGCACTTTCAGGGGCACTTAGAAGGGAAGTGTTCTGCCTTTCTAAATAACAATCATAGGTTAAAAAAATGTCCACAATATCAAAATAACAGAAAACATCCTTTGTGGCATCATTGTGCTACGCTTCCTGTCTGGGAGATGTTTTTTTGGATGGACATGCTGTCTCACTCACTCCCTTCATGCCCCCTCCCCCATTCAAAATATAATGAATTTCCTAAGCAGAAATGCAAAGGGAAGTTACTTTATTTCTGATTTAAGACACAGTGAATGTCATATTAAGGTAATAACAAGGAAGCTGCTAATTAGCATGTACATTGCTTTTGTAAATTTCTAATTGCAATGTAATGTCCCTGTGGACAGATTACATCCTCTGGCTTTCCTTGGGCCTGCATATTTTTTCTTAATTGTATTACATAAACAATATGTAATGTACCACAAAGTCATTTCATATAGATCTTGTCATGGAGTGTGTGGGAGTCAGGGCCCTGCACCCCCCAACTTCCTGCAATTCACCATGACTCTCAGCCAGCCAGTAAAACAGAAGGTTTATAAGATGACTGGAACACAGTCTAAAACAGAGCTTATAGGTACAGAAAAAAGGACCCCTCAGTCAGGTACCTTTTGTGGGGTAGGGAGCCCAGACCCTACCCAGGTTCTGCGCCTCCCCCTGTCTCCCCAGCCAGCTCCAAACTGAAACTCCTTCCCACTGCCTCCCCCAGCCACACACCTGGCCTCTCCTCTAGCCTTTGTCCAGTTTCCCGGGCAGAAGGTATCACCTGGCCCCAACCCCATCCTGAGCTCAGGTTACAAGGTGCAGCCACCATTGTTTACATGCTGGCCGTCAAGTATCATCCCTCCGTGAAGTCACACCCTTATATCCCATCACCATCTAGTATTGGTGCAGTACTGTAGGGAAACGGTGGCATGCCCTGTGTTAGCAGAAGACAGTAAACTACTAAAACTCCCATGCAACATTACCAGGTTAATACTTCCTACTCCATCACAGGCCTACACTAACCCCCCGCCCCGCAACTCATTGTGGGGCTATAACTGTATGTAATGCAGTAGATACCTCATTTTATTCCAGAACAGAAATCTGCCTCCTAAACACATAGGCAAACCAGTATTGCTTTAGGTCCTAATTCTGCCATCCTGAAATTGAGTAGTATCTTCAAGAGTAGCCCCATTGAAATCAAAGGTATTAGTCACAGAGCAAGGTACTGCAAAGTGAGGAAGATAGAAAAAGGTCCTTGAGAAGCAACTGTGGCTAGGCAGCTTGTTCCATTTCCCCACAGCAAATGTCCAGGAGCATCTCTGCTTACACCAATGAAGTCTCCTTCTCAGAGATGCCTTATTTATTAGGTAGAGAGAACCTCAAAACAAAGGGAAACAGGCTCACATGCCCTGCCCGTTGTCTCTCTGCTGACTATGTAAGCAAAACAAATGATATATATATAACAAACAAAACAACCTACAGCATGCAGCTGTATTCCCAGGTCTGCCCAAGTAGTCCCTAAGCTTCCTGGGAAAATAAACAGATTTTTTCCAGCCCTTTCTTAATAAGCCCTTGCATCAGTGATGCAGCACAGGGTGCTTGTTACAGGTAGCCCAACTCCCAAAGGATTCAGGTGCTTTCTCTCTGTTTCCTTGAACTATGGAAGAAATGCTCCAAGAGCCTTGCTTGCCCAGTGCCAGGCTTCCCAGCATCTAGGCTGACGCTACTGCACTTTGGACTTAATTCTGTCTGTCACCCTTGTTTGATAATATGTTACTTCATGAGCGGCTCCACTCCTTAGGGCTACCTGTGTAGTAAGTGGACTATTCCTGAATCAAGAGGCTAACAGGGTCCTCTGTTAGTGAAACTGTGCTGGGAGTACCCCAAGAGAGTGAAGGCCTCTTTTGGGAGCACCAGAGGGTCTGTGCTGCTCGTCACAGCCATAGAAAAGTATCTATATAAAAAGCATTTACTTTAAACACCCTAGATATTGGTAGTTCTTCTATGTTAAAATACGTTCTGAAAAGAGAGATTATATCAAGGTCTTGGTCTTCATCTTCAAGCACTCAATTGTCTGAACTCAGGGTATCTAAAAGACCAACTAAAGCCTGAATGAAGACTGTGGTTGGGAACTCCACCGCTCTAGCACAACTGAACTTTCTAGAATAAGAGTAAAACATTGTCTGTGCAGAAGACAGACCTTTCTCAGGGCTGGCCCACGACTGCAGAATGGACTCCCCCAGGAAGTAAGGGTCATCACAAACCTCACCACCTTCTGTTCTAAGTGCAAGGTGCATTTCTTTGACTTTGTCTTGTCTAACATAGATACACATATATTATTTCAAAAACCAAATCCACATCACTGTATATGCTTCTCACCCGGGGAAGAGGAGCAGAGAACAAACATGACAGATGTTAGTCACACTGCTTAATGGAAGGTACTCAGATATGACGTTGATGAGTGTGGTATAAGAACCAATATACAATAGAATGGTCTATATAAAGAATGAAATATATGCTAAGAGGAAACAAGATTGGAAAATTTATTAATGAGATTTTTCTTGTTTAAGGACAAAGTATATCATGAGTCAAGAGTGTAAAAAGTCTATGGGTCAAGAATACCCTAGATAAATAGCTATTAGATACCTGTAAAGTTCAGATATTGCAACTCAGATTCAGCTAATAATTTTATGTGACTGTAGCTTTTCTTGTCTGAAAATGAAAGCCAACACAAAACACTAAACTCTGTAAATTGTTTAGACATATTTGGTTTTTATTTTCTGAGCTGATGTGTTAATTTCTGTCACACTGAGTTCAGTTATCTGATTCAAATTACCCCACCCTGTCCAATGATATAGCTTATTTATAGTTTAGCATTCTGCACAGATTTTACTCCCTGCAGTATAATAGTGTCAGTGTTGATAATCCACACTCTCCCCATTTTTACTTTATTTAGTAACATAAGAACATAAGAACGGCCATACTGGGTCAGACCAAAGGTCCATCAAGCCCAGTATCCTGTCTACTGACAGTGGCCAATGCCAGGTGCCCCAGAGAGAGTGAACCTAACAGGTAATAATCAAGTGATCTCTCTCCTGCCATCCATCTTCACCCTCTGACAAACAGAGGCTAGGGACACCATTTCTTACCCATCCTTACTAATAGCCATTAATGGACTTATCCTCCATGAATTTATCCAGTTCTCTTTTAAACCCTGTTATAGTCCTAGCCTTCACAACCTCCTCAGGCAAGGAGTTCCACAGGTTGACTGTGCACTGAGTGAAGAAGAATTTCCTTTTATTTGTTTTAAACCTGCTACCCATTAATTTCATTTGGTGGCCCCTAGTTCTTATATTATGGGAACAAGTAAATAACTTTTCCTTATTCACTTTCTCCACACCACTCATGATTTTATAGACTTCTATCATATCTCCCCTTAGTCTCCTCTTTTCCAAGCTGAAAAGTCCTAGCCTCTTTAATCTCTCCTCATATGGGGCCCGTTGCAACGCCCTAATCATTTTAGTTGCCCTTTTCTGAACCTTTTCTAATGCCAGTATATCTTTTTTGAGATGAGGGGACCACATCTGTACACAGTATTCAAGATGTGGGTGTACCATGGATTTATATAAACGCAATAAGATATTCTCCGTCTTATTCTCTATCCCCTTTTAAATGATTCTTAACATCCTGTTTGCTTTTTTGACTGCCGCTCCACACTGCGTGGATGTCTTCAGAGAACTATCCACGATGACTCTAAGATCTTTATCCTGATTAGTTGTAGCTAAATTAGCTCTTATCATATTGTATGTATAGTCGGGGTTATTTTTTCCAATGTGCTTTACTTTACATTTATCCACATTAAATTTCATTTGCCACTTTGTTGCCCAATCACTTAGTTTTGTGAGATCTTTTTGAAGTTCTTCACAGTCTGCTTTGGTCTTAACTATCTTGAGCAGTTTAGTATTGTCTGCAAACTTTGCCACCTCACTGTTTACCCCTTTCTCCAGATCATTTATGAATAAGTTGAATAGGATTGGTCCTAGGACTGACCCTTGGGGAACACCACTAGTTACCCCTCTCCAGTCTGAAAATTTACCATTTATTCCTACCCTTTGTTCCCTGTCTTTTAACCAGGTCTCAATCCATGAAAGGATCTTCCCTCTTATCCCATGACAATTTAATTTGTGTAAGAGCCTTTGGTGAGGGACCTTGCCAAAGGCTTTCTGGAAATCTAAGTACACTATGTCCACTGGATCCCCCTTGTCCACATGTTTGTTGACCCCTTCAAAGAACTCTAATAGATTAGTAAGACATGATCTCTCTTTACAGAAACCATGTTGACTTTTGTGCAACAATTTATGTTCTTCTATGTGTCTGAGAATTTTATTCTTTACTTTTGTTTCAACTAATTTTCCCGGTACTGATGTTAGACCTTCTGGTCTGTAATTGCCAGGATCACCTCTAGAGCCCTTTTAAAATATTGATGTTACATTAGCTATCTTCCAGTCATTGAGTACAGAAGCTGATTTAAAGGACAGGTTACAATCCGTGGTTAATAGTTCTGCAATTTCACATTTGAGTTCTTTCAGAACTCCTGGGTGAATGCCATCTGGTCCCGGTGACTTGTTACTGTTAAGTTTCTCAATTAATTCCAAAACCTCCTCTAGTGACACTTCAATCTGTGACAATTCCTCAGATTTGTCACCTACGAAAAATGGCTCAAGTTTGGGAATCTCCCTAAAATCCTCAGCTGTGAAGCCTGAAGCAAAGAATTAATTTAGTTTCTCTGCATTTACTTGTCTATAAGTGCTCCTTTTATATCTCGATCATCCAGGGGCCCCACTGGTTGTTTAGCAGGCTTCCTGCTTCTGATGGACCTAAAAAACATTTTTTTTATTACCTTTTGAGTTTTTGGCTAGCTGTTTTTCAAACTCCTTTTTGGCTTTTCTTATTACATTTTTACATTTAATTTGGCAATCTTTATGCTCCTTTCTATTTACCTCACTAGGATTTGATTTCCACTTTTTAAAAGATGCCTTTTTATCTCTCACTGCTTCTTTTACATGGTTGTCAAGCCATGGTGGCTCTTTTTTAGTTCTTTTACTGTGTTTTTTAATTTGGGGTATACATTTAAGTTGAGCCTCTATTATGGTGTCTTTGAAAAGTGTCCATGCAGCTTGCAGGGATTTCACTCTAGTCACTGTACCTTTTAATTTTTGTTTAACTAATCTCATTTTTGCATAGTTCCCCTTTCTGAAAATAAACGCCACAGTGTTGGGCTGTTGAGGTGTTCTTCCCACCACAGGAAAGTTAAATGTTATTATATTATGGTCACTATTTCCAAGCAGTCCTGTTATAGTTACCTCTTTGACCAGATCCTGCACTCCAGTCAGGACTAAATCGAGAGTTGCCTCTCCCCTTGTGGGTTCCTGTACCAGCTGCTCCAAGAAACAGTCATTTAAAGTATTGAGAAATTTTGTCTCTGTATTTCATCCTGAGGTGACATGTACCCAGTCAATATGGGGATAATTGAAATCCCCCACTATTATTGAGTTCTTTATTTTGATAGCCTCTCTAATCTCCCTTAGCATTTCATCGTCACTATCACTGTCCTGGTCAGGTGTTCGATAATAGATCCCTACTGTTATATTCTTATTAGAGCATGGAATTACTATCCATAGAGATTCTATGGAACATGTGGATTCATTTAAGATTTTATTTCATTTGATTCTACATTTTCTTTCACATATAGTGCCACTCCCCCCCACCGCACGACGTGTTCTGTCCTTCCGATATACTTTGTACCCCAGAATGATTGTGTCCCATTGATTGTTGTCACTCCACCAGGGTTCTGTGATGCCTATTATATCAAAATCCTCCTTTAACATGAGGCACTCTAGTTCACCCATCTTATTATTTAGACTTCTAGCATTTGTGTACAAGCACTTTAAAAACTTGTCACTGTTTATTTGTCTGCCCTTTTCTGATGTGTCAGATTCTTTTTTATGTGAATGTTTCTCTTCTGATCTTGCCCATTCTTTATCCTCTTCCATCCTCTCCTCCTGACTAAAACCTAGAGAATCTCTATCAATAGACTCTCCTCTAAGAGAAGTCTCTGTCTGATCCACGTGTGCCTCTGCAGCAATCGGCTTTCCCCCATCTCTTAATTTAAAAACTGCTCTGCAACCCTAAACCAAACAAAGAGTCCAATTCTAGATGCCATCGGCATGGCTGAGAACCAATGGAGAGACAAGGTTTGTGAGGTTATAGATTTTATTGGACCATCTTCTGTTGGTGAGAGAAACAAGCTTTTGAGCTACACTAGGTCTGGGAAACAAACTCAGAGTGTGAAATCTAAATACAAGATGGAGCAGATTGTTTAGCATAATGAGTTAAACATACTTCAAAGGTCCATTCAAAGTGAAGTAGCCTGTTAATACCCCTCCAGTCATGGGGAGGAAAAGAAGGTGCAGGGAAAGCAGCTGGGAGGGGAGGTTGTTAGAGTGTTATAAATTGTTGTAATAAGCTGGAAATTCAGTATCTCTATTCAGTCCACTATTTTTAGTGTCTTGGAAAGTTATGAATTAGAGTTCCCAGGCTCATCTTTTGAAAGTGTTGTGCAGGTTTCCATTGAGAATGAGGACTGATAGGTCAGATATAGAGTGATCGGTTTGTTAAAAGTGTCTACACACAGGCGATGTGTTATTTTTTTATCATTTTCCTGTGTGAGTTCTTTCAAGAGCATAGTGATTGTCTGGTTTCACTCAGTTGTTATTGGGACATTTACACCACATGTTGTGAAAGGCATGTGTAGGATCCATGGATCTTGAAAGGTGTGTTGTGAAGGATGCTAATCATTGTAGCAGTGGAGATATATCTGCAGGTTTTGCATCTGTTGTTGTGGCAGAGTTTGAGTTGTTGTGTCCTGGTCTGTGGGGAGCTTGCTTCTGATGATGAGCTTGGAGAGGTGGGGTGGATTGTTTGAAGGTCAGAAGAAAGGTTTCAGGAAATATTGTATGAATTGTAACTGTTTGATGATACCCCGTCTGGGTTCCAGCGTAGGGAGATAGGTGACAACTAGGGGCATGTGGTGAGAAGGAGTTTTATTTCTGTATTGAAGCAAGCTCTCTCGGGCTATTTAAGTGGCCTGTTCCATGATGTAATCTACTCTGGTGAAGTTTCCTTGCTTGATTAAGGCAGTTTTGAGAGTGTTAAGATGTATATCCCAGACTTTCTCCTCGGAGCATATTACATGGTATCTGAGTGCCTGGCTGTAGATACCAGATTTCTTGCTGTGTATGGAGTGGTTACTGGATCTATGAAGGTAGGTGTGGTGATTTCTTGTAAATAGTTGTCTTTTGGGGTCCATTGTTGAAGCCGATTTTGATGTCCAGGAAGTTGCTGCTGGTGTGGGAGTGTTCCAGAGACATTTTAATGGATGGGTGGTGGTGGTTGAAGTTGAGGAGGAAATCTTTGAGGGAGTTTAAGTCATCTGTCAAGAGGATGAAAATATAATCTAGGAATCTCAGGTATCTCATTGGTTTCGTAGTACATTTGTCCAGAAATTCTCCTGCAAGGTGGTCCATGAAGAGGTTGGCATACTGGGGAGCCATCCTAGTACCCATGGCTGTTCCCATGGTTTGGACAAAGTGTTTGTTGTTGAATGTAAAATTTCATGGGGGAGGATGAAATGGATGAGTTTGGCAATGTGTTTGGAGTGGGTATCTGAGGGTTGCCCATTGTCTTGCAAATATTTGAGGCAGGCAGCTATGCCATCGTTGTGAGGGAAGTTGATGTATAGGGAGGTGATATCCATGGTAGCAAGGATGATGTTCTGAGGTAGATTGTTAATGTTGCAGAGTTTGTGGAGGAAATCATTTATGTCCTGGAGGAAGCTGGTCCTTTGTGTGGTGATTGGTTTGAGGATGGTTCCTATGAGTTCTGATATTCCTTCAGTAAGAGTGCTGTGGGCAGATATGAGGGATCTGCCTGGGTTCCATTGTTTGTGTATGTTGGGAAGCATGCAGAAGGTCCCTCGGGTGGGTTTGTGGGGAATGAGTTTGTAGAGTTTCTCTTGGAGTTGTTTGGGGAAGGCTTTGAAGATATCCTTAAATTTCTTTGTAAATTTTGGTGGAAAATCAGATATCCTATTTCTGTACTATACAACCTGCTTCATGAAGATAAAAGAGTATGTATAAGCATGAAAACAGCATGGGAACATGACATTGTGGAAAGAATTTCCCAATCACAATGGAAAACCAAGGTCTCTATGGAAAGGAAGTCATGAGGCATACATGATAAGGCTCCTTGGGATGTACTACATGACATGTATACTGAAGGTCTCATAAGAGCTGAGACACACTAATACGTCTTCCCAAAAATTCATCTCTTTTGCCAAGAGGGCATAGATTTAGTTGATGAGTCACCTCTAGGACTGAGTTAATTTTACAACAGGAACTACAATAGGACTTTTAAACTGGTATTCAGGGAATACTAGCAAACTATTGAGCCTAGATAATTATAATAATTGATGATCCTTGTGACACACTGTAGACATAAAGAAAATGACCTTGTCTTCTGGGAAAAGAGATATTGGTGTTGAACATAGGTCAGAGGACTAGCACTAAAGGTTGTAAAACTTCAAAGAGGCTCTTTCATTAGGTTAAATGAATTATGTGATTATGAATATTAGAACTCTTTGAGAAGCTACATATAGCCTTAAGAACATAAATCTTTTTTTATATTATGTCTGGATGCAATTTTTTTCATGTTTTAGTCTACATCTTATGAGTCTCTCATGTTACTGGAACCTCCTACTGATTAAAGAATTAATTAGATAATAGCGGAAGCTAGCAAGGCAGCATCTGCATCTACATAGTCTATATTGATTACTTCACTAAAGACTATTTTTATAGGGATTCACATTAATGTTTAACATTCAGGTAACTTGGAAGACATCTACAATTTTGGATACTTAGTTCTCCCAAGCTTTTGAATAATGTAATATAGCCCACAGATAAAATAAAAAAAATAAAATAAAATAATAAATAAAAAAAATGGCACACGTGGAGAAATCAAGATGTATCCATGTTTGTGGACCTATTTGATACATTTAAATCTTCTGAATTACCTTGTTTTTGAACAAGGATTTTGGGGTATCAAAATACTGGCTTTATCAATAGCTAATTAGTTAAATTGGGTGGTAATACCTAAATGGACGATATGCCATGATGTATCTTGACACACATGGTACACACTTTGTAATACTATCTGCAAGAAAAATATACCAGAAAAATACTACTAAAGACAACATTCAGATTTGATCTACATGTATATAGTTAGATTTTTGGGAAATGCTGTAGTCTGGCCATTGTATGGTATTTTTTAAAGGTAAGCTGTTACATACATCAGTAAAAACAGTCTTTGCCCCAAACTCTGCCTCTAACAACAAAAATGGTTTAGGTTGAGAGCAAGGGTGTTTAACTCATTCTGTGGTATCTGCCAAATTACCATTTGAGTAAGGGGCTATGAGACCTATTTTACTGATAAAAAGCAAATTTTACAGTCTCACAAAAGGAAGCAGCTCATTTTCTGCCTTGAACCTGGTCTTATGGGTTCAGTGGCTGGGCAGAGCTGGGGATGAAGGATGGGCAGGCTGAAAATATTGCCTCTTCTCTGAGCTAGAAGGTTCAGTGGCAGCCTGGACTGGAATCGAAGGGGCTTATTCAGCTCTTGTGGAGAAGGGTAACAGTTGTTAGGGCAGAAGCTGAAACCCGATAGAGGGCTGTAGTCCTGAAACCTTATTGGCAGGTTGCTAGGTATCCTGCTTGGTCCTGAGCTCCTATATAAACCCACAGTGCAGGAACAGGATGTTGTCCATGCAGCTGGTATCCACCCACCTCTGGACTGTGTCCTGTTCCTGTTCCCCTGGGTTGACTTCCTGGTATCCTGACTCCAGTTACTAATCTGTGGTTCTGCTTTCAAGTTGGTCTCCTGCCTCTAATCTCCTGGTAAACTGACCCTGCTTGCCTCCTGATGCTCGATTATCGGTTTGCCCTCTGACCTCCCGTAGCGGACCTGGCCTGACTCCTGCTTTGACCACTGGATCAGACTGCCCATGTCCTGGTCGGGACACATATTAACTAAAATACAATAACAATGTGAATCCATGTCAAGAGACTTCAAAAAATTGAAGTATACAAATGTTTCATATGAAGCAGTGGTGCCGAAGCTCATGAGACTAACTTTCTAATGCATACAGCAGCTAAATATGGATAAGATGATTCCTTTTTATCCAGTCTGAAGCGTTTTCATGAGCAAGCATGTCTCTAAAAGAAACATACTTCTGGCTGCAGCAGATTTTAACAGCATTCTGGGGACACTGCCATGAAGCAGAGAAACTTGGCAAAAAATACTCAATCCTTTAACTATTATGTGAAATTGTTAATATGTTTAAGGGGGCTTCAAGCGTTAGAATGAAAAGATTTTCTGTAATCATGTTTATCTGGGCTCAGCATCCTCTCCTCAGTGAATAATCAAAAGAAATATATGTTAACACCAGTGTGAGACCAGGACATGGGAATTAAGTGCAATAACAGAATCTGGATCAATATGCTAGACAGCAGTATGGATTGTGAAAATTCATTGATTGGACAGTTTCCTCCCTGAACAGTTTTTCCCCCCATATTGGTACAGCATTAATTGTGCACACTTGATCATATCAGAAAGAAGGGTTAATCTCTAGAGTGATTTGCTCCTTTCACCTCCCTCAAAGTTGAATCATGTCAGAGTTAGCTGTACTGTTTGTGTCAGAAGCTTCTTTCTCAACAGGCATAAGATGACACATTTAGAAACTGCTGTCTATCCGGGGTAGGTCATGGGGGCTCAGGGAGAAGAAGAGATCTCACAATTGTAGTTGCTACCAGAAGGTATTCTTAGTCGGGATTCACATGACTAATTCCTGCAGGGCTTTCCTGTAGCAGAGACCTCACTTTTCTTCTTATAAATATAACTGTAATAAATCTCTCTGCCAATGCTACAGCATAACTGGCTCTCTATCCACTACAGTAACTGCCCATGAAACATTTCTGCTGCCACTGCACCGTAAAGGCCTAGCCGCGGGCGGGGATGCAGGGGAAGCAATTTCTGTAATACTTTAATCTAAGACCTACATTTTCAAAGAGTTCTGTTGGATTCTAACTGTGCAGCTCTATCTGACTTAACCTCAATGGAAAACGTATGGCTAAGTCCCTGCACAACCCTGAACGTATCTGGGATTCAAGTGCATCCAATGTGCATTTAATATGGATTTATTAAAACAATTAAACACATACTAGTGGTTACAATATCTTTATTACCTATTTTTCAGTTCTGTTGATATCTTAATAATATACAAATAACTCCAAATGACTATCTGTTGTCAAACAATAGCTCCTCTATTACATTTACCCTTTAGATTTAAGACAATGGGTCCAGTCATGGCTCGTGTTCTGCCTGTTTTGCATTGCTCTCGCAGTGAAAAGCAGATGGAAAGCCACCTTAACTATGTGGTATGGAATTTCCATAATCTAGGGGAATTCTCAGGTGTCATTAAGCTGCTCAGGACAGGTAAGTAGAAAGGGGGGTTGGCCAGAACTGCTGTGCTCTGAAGCTCTCCATCTGATACAACATCCCTTTGTGTACTACAAGTCAGAACAATTTAGAGAAACCCTGAGGCTGCTTTAGGTTACCGCATGGTCTATACTAACCCCTCATCAGGCCCAGGATTGAGGTGGGGTTGGGCTAGAAGTTGTATAAAGTGACCTCTGCAATCCATTCAACAGTGGACTAAGGTACAGCTAAGGACTCATTCCAGTAAATTAAATATACGTCAATTGGTTCTGGTTACTTGATAAATTGATTTTAAACCACTATGTTATGTACAGTACTTTTCAAGCCTAAATAAATGTGTTACTAAAAATCCAAGATGATGTTTAATTAGCCTGCTGTACAATAAAATGTTTTTAGCAGATCTAAATTATGTGAATATTCGTAATTACACTTAATTTGAGGTGTTACTGATATTTTTCTTTAATGCTTGATAATTATCGCAACTAATATGCCTGAACTAGTCTAGAAATGTTTAGGTTAATTTTCTGTAAATATTCATCCCCAGCCTTTCTGCTTTTCTATCTGAGGCTGAAATGAAATACAAATAGAGCTAGTCATTAGGAAAGAAAACTCCTGAGCACTAAGCCAGCAGTCTTATCAGCTCAGCACTAAGTGCTAGTGGGATTTTTAACTCTTTATGTCAGATGTTTCAGTTCTTATAGCCTTAAAAGCTCTCCCTGGCAGATAGCCAAAGCAGCTAGAGATTGCTGGGGAACTCTGAAGGGCTAAAGAGAGAATGAATGGTTGTCTCAAACTGCTCCATGGTAGGTATTCTAGCTTCAGGAGCTTTGAGGCACTACTGCAGTCCTACTGCAATTACTACTGGAGTAGTTGCCAAACCACCTATGTCTTCCTACCCTGGGGCAAATGGTGGGCATGCCATGGCCAGGCTGGCCACACTCTTGCTGCAAGAAGCAATCATTGAGCCCTCTCTCCCTCAGAGAGGCAGAGTAAGTTTGAAAAAAAAAAAAAGCTGTAGTCATGGACAATAGGCTTGTATAAGTCTCTACGTGTCTACCAGACCAAGATCCAACATCTAGCACAATATTTCTCGCTGTTGCGTGAGGGTCTTCGCCATGTGGGAGAGTTTTCTTCATTGTGGTGGTGCTGGTGGTGGCGGTGTGTCAGGGAGATTTTCAACAAAATAAGCCATTTGGGAAAATCCTTTATCTCAAAAAGAAGAGCCTGGGGACTTTTAATGTTCACAAAATGCAGACAGAAAGATACGGTTTCAAACAGCTACGATTCAGATTCAAGACATCTCAAAGCTCATTATGAAGTAATAAGGTACTGGCTTCTGGTAGGGGAGAGCTGGGTTTTTGCCAACAATAGCTCACACACTCTTGTACATTTAAACTTTTTTTTTTTTTGAGGCAAGCAAGTGGGGAAATTTCTGAATACACCCCTCTTGGAGGAGATTCCTATTTGCTTCAATCTACCCCTAATCACCAGAGTGCATCCACCACTGATTATCCAATTACTGATGCAGAACATTGGCCTGGAATCTCTTCAGAGTTTATCAATCCCATCATTAGTTGGCTCAGAGTCTGCTTTTGGTGAGAGGCAAGCATAAGTCAGATACAACCTACTTTGTTGCCATCTCCTACTGGCTGATAGACAGATGAGATCTGGAAACTGAATATGAAGTGTCCCCAGAGCTTAAATTCTCAGAGATTATTTTCTGGATCCCCCCCGCCACATGCCTCCATATTGAGGGCTCCAGGCTTCATCTGTGGGGCAGGAGGTCTCAGAGCTTCAGCCTCCATGGGTGGGGAAGGCACCGGAGCTTGGGGCTTCAGCCTCATGGCAGGTGCCGGAGCTTGGGGCTTCTGCTGGGTCTCCTGTGGGTTTGAAAATATTTACCAGAACTCTGCTCTGGTGGGCTCCGTCTGAATTTAAGCTTTGGGTGTCAGATACACTAGGGCAGCTACCATATACCGATCAGGGAAACCCATTAGATAGAGTTTTGAAAGGGGGAACTCATGAGTAGGAAAGAGATCAAAATGTCACTGTTCAAGCCCACAACACTATAGAGTTATTTCTTATAAACCAGAACAAGACCTATCTTCAAATTCACTAGAATAGTTAATCCAAATTTCAAAATGATTATAGAATGGCTGAATCTTGATCTTGAATTCACAATGCAGTATGATCTAATATCATCATACAGAGAACAAAGAATTTATGCTTCAGCAAAATGATAGTTTTTTTAGCCTCATGAGAGAGAGAGAAAGAGAGAGAGATACTCTCTCTTTCTCGCTCTCTCTACCAGATACATACTCCCACTCTAAAACCCCCCTGTGGTTACATACCCAGCAGCAATCATCTAGTTCCAAGACTCATCAATCACTTTAACAGCAGTGAAAACTAATCCCTGCACTAAGGCATTTCCAATCATCTTTCATTCGTCATAAAGACACCTTGAGTTGAAATTTCTTATTTTCCGTCTCTTACATCCCACCCCTGTAATCATAGCACTCATTATTCACAGCAAAAATTATCAAGGCTTACATTTTTGTAGTGTTCTTTGGGGTTTTATTCAGATAACTCCTATTAAAAAGTCAATGGAAGACATGCATCTAAAACCGTGGTATAATCCTTTGAAAATTAACTTCCATGTGTCTACCTTTGTAGCTGAAGAGGGGGAAGAAAATTAGGTGGCCAGGAGAACTAGTTTCGGGGAGAGGAGAGAAGTTTGCTTATTTGCAGTATTTATTTGCATGTGTGATTCACAATTTTATAAAGAAAATATTTTTAACCAGAACCTCTTCATATCCCAGGTGCTTTATAATAGGGACGAGAACATTCTGAAGCTCTCCATCCCTGCTTTTTAATATCACCTATAATTACAAACATGGTTGTGATTTTAGACAAAGAGTGCAAAGAATGAAAAATCAAAGTTCACATTAAGGATGTTGAAGTTGTCTATGGATCTGAATCCTCTGGATACATCCTGATGCTTGCTTCATCTCCAGAATGGAAATAAACATCCTGGCAACCAAGCATGTGGGGATAGAGGAGGACTTTACAATCTTTTGATCAGCATTTTTTGAAGGACTCCAAAAATATTTATCAGCAACAGTTTTCTAAAATAGTGCAAAAGAGTATCTTCTCTTCTCTTGATTTACAGACCTTTAAAAAAAACTCCAGCAAACTTATACTTTTAATCTAAAGTTATGCAAAAAATGATCCTTTTATTAGTATTGATACAACAAATGCTGTAAACAATGAGTGAACTGAGACACCAAATATTCTGTTCTCATACAACAAAACAAAGAATCTCCACCAAAAATCTAAACAACAAAAGATTTTAGATAGAGAGAGTCCTGAACTAAACACTTGCATCGGAACACACCCAGAATTTGTGTGTAGCTGGATCCAAACTTTATAGCTTTGCATCTGGTTAAACCCAACTGGACAAATCCTTGATCTTTGAGCAATTATAAAAGAAGATCTGAATGTGTTCTTTGTGATCTGGTTCATCTCTGGTTTTTAGCATATAACATTGAATTTTATATGGTATCTAAAGTCAATACTGTAAGAAGATTTTGCTGAATGTTGGAGAATAGGTGGCTCTGCTTGGTCAATTGCATGTATTCTTTTGATGTAATTAGTTTGATCTTTCATATTTCACACTTTTGTTATTCTCAAGCTAAACTTGTCAGCACTATATCCTCTGTCTCATGGCATTTTAAATCAAAGCCCTTCAACTTCTTGTACATCATGGCTGAATCATGTCACCTTAGTTCCTAGTGAGAACTGGCAATACTTGACAAATCTAATCTGTATCTTTCAACGAGAAACTAAAAGCTGCCAGAATATTGCTGGTTAGTAGTAGCTTGAAAAAGAATTAACAATTTTTAGTAAAGCTAGACTTTTATTTGATTATTGTGCAGTAATACTATTTATTTCTTAAGGAGTCATTTAATTTTTCAAAGTTATAAAAATAGAAAAACTGAAAGCAATATACTGTAAAGCACTGAGAGAGAGAGAGAGAGAGAGAGAGAGCGAGAGTGAGAGAGATCCTCTTGTGGTCAGTCCTGCAGAATTACTACTACCACCATCTTTGTAGGGGCTATATCCTTTAGTTTAGGGGTTCTCAAACTTTTTCATAGTGCGAACTATATTTTAATGAAGGTATTGATTCAGATCCTCCTCTGGATAGTTCAACATAGTTCAACTTCAGTGGAGCTATTCTGATTTCCACCAGGTAAGGATTTGGCCCATTATCTTTGGAGCATCTCCCCCACATTAGGTAGACCACTTCTTCTGTTCAGATCCTATTACATCCTTGTGGCAACGACAGCCATTTCTTACACAGATAAATAATATGTAATTATATGTAAGTTGTTTAAAATGAAATCTCTTAGCAGGAAATGAGGAGGAGGAGCCAGCATTATGTGGCAAGCCAGCTTTTAGTGGACCATAAGTAATCCACTGGCTACTGTGAAAAAGTTCCTCCTCTACCTTGGTGGGTCTTGTGCTTATTGGTGGATTTGCTCGCCTTGGAGCTTCACAGCAGCCCTCAGTTTGGCCGTTTTCATGAACCCACAGTCCAGGTCAACTCCTCCTGTGTCTGACCAGGTGTTGGGAGGTTTGGGGGGAACCTGGGCCCGCCCTTTACTCCGAGTTCCAGCCCAGGGCCCTGTGGAATGCAGCCTCCTGGAACAGCTGTGCGACAGCTACAACTCCCTGGGCTACTTCTGCTTGGCCTCCTCCCAACACCTTCTTTATTCTCACCATAGAACCTTCTCCTGGTGTTTGATAATGCTTGTACTCCTCAGTCCTCCAACAGTCCGCATTCTCACTCTCAGCTCCTAAGCGCCTCTTGCTCCCAGCTCCTCACATGCGCACCACAAACTGAAGTGAGCTCCTTTTTAAACACAGGTGCCCTGATTAGCCTGCCTTAATTGATTCTAGCAGCTTCTTGATTGGCTGCAGGTGTCTAATCAGCTTGTCCATCTTAATTGTCTCCAGAAGGTTCCTGATTGTTCTGGAACCTTCCCTGTTACCTTACCCAGGGAAAAGGGACCTACTTAACCTGGGGCTAATATATCTGCCTTCTATTACTCTTCTGTAGCCATCTGGCCCGACCCTATCACACTACACTTTTGGAACCTCTGCTTTAGCTCATGTGGTTTTGTAGCTGGAGTAGGAGGGCTTTAGTCCTAGTTCTGCAGGGAGCATTGGTGAGATTTATGTAGTATATGTGCATGTTGGGTGCAACCCATGGATTTGCAATAATGTCACTAGAATTTATTAAGGAATTTTTTTCTATTTCTGATACTTTATTGGCATGGAATACCTGACAAATAAAAAAAAACTTACCACAAAGCCATGCATTAGTAAAATATTTTCCTAAACATTTTCCTCCCCCTACTAAATAAAACCAAAAGAACTAATAATCCCATGTTTCCTGGGGTGGCCATATCATGTGAAATTCATTCCTCCATTATATCTCTAAGTAATTTTGTCCTTCCCTACTGAAAGCAAAGTAGTAATCTTTTATTTTGTAAAGGTATTTCTATAATTACCAAAGTTACTCCTACAATTTTTACCTTCCCTTTTAACTTCACAGCTGGGTCCAGCCAGTTGTTTGTGTGCATTTGCATTTCAAAAGGGTAGAATTTTTATTGCTGCATTTGTTTTTATTCTCTCATACTATGCCCTATATGCTTTTCCAAGGCTGGAAAGTGAAGTAATGTTAATACTTATTTTTGATGTATAAAACAGAACATGTCCATTACATGGTATCAAACAGTGAAAAAACCTACAAGAGATCTGATATAACCCAGTGAGATACACTCATCTCTTGCATCTCAGCTTTACAAAAGTGCTCATGCTTCTGAAGGCAGAGGAATTATTACTATTCATCAAATAACAGGATCATTTGTATTATTCTGTTTCTACAGCCAATTTATGCAATAGATCTAATTGGGAACAAAAACTACTTCATTCTCTTTCCCTCCCCACCAATAAAACTCAACATATGGTTATGCTGGAAGATGAAAATGGCAGCAGTCAAGTGCATCTTTGATCTATAGACCTTGGTAAAGCTGACGGGTGGGCTAAGCTCCCTTCTTCCAGGCTAAATGGAAGACACAATTAAATGCCCCCTTGGATAGCTGCGACAATAGAAGGCTGCCACCCACACTTAGCTGCATGGGTACACTAAGTAGATTTAAACTGTATGGGCTGAGGGGTTTCCCGGGGACTAGTTGCAAATGCAGGGGTGGGAGGATTGATTAGTTGCTGATGTGTGTGTGTGAGGCAGGAACCGAGGGGATTCAGTGGGGATTATGGCCTAGGGAGGAGCAGAGACACAGACTTTCTTTTTGGCACAGGACTCACTGGAAAGGCAGGCTTGAGACTGTGAGCAGGGAAACTGCCTGCTGTTGTTTGTTCCTACTGTGTTCAGGGAAACAGGACTTTATGTACATTCTCTATAAGTAAACAGGATAGTACCAAAGAAATACTTAGTTTGTATAATCCAGGGATTCTCAACCTTTTTCTTTCTCAGGTCCCCTGCCCCAAACATGCTATAAAAACTCCACGGCTACCTGTGCCACAATAGCTAGTTTTCTGCATATAAAAGTCAGGGCTGGTGTTAGGAGGTAAAAAGCAGGACAATTGCCTGGGGCCCCATGCCACAGGCCCGCCCCCAAAGCTACATTGCTCAGGCTTCAACTTCAGCCCCAGATGGCAGGGCTCAGTGCCCTGGGCTTCAGCTCCATGTGATGGGGCTTTGGCTTTCTGCCCTGAGCCCCAGCAAGCCTAATGCTGGCCCTGCTTGGCGGACCCCCTGAAACGTGCTCACAGACCCCCAGGGGGCTCCAGACCTCTGGTTGATAACCACTGGCATAATCAATATCTCCTAATGGAAACAACCATTATTCAAGGCCTTGAATATTGACTAACTACTTGGGACAAAAAGAGACAACAGTTTTCTCCTTAATTTCAATGGACATTTTAGCAAACTAATTTCTTTATATTTGCATTTATGTCTTGATTATCATGAACCCATGTCATATGGATGATGTCACCTTTATTAAAATAGACCACCCATCAGTGTGTAATTGTAGATGCTATGAAGTGATACGCATGCTGTGTGACAGAGTCCATTGTTATATCTTTTGTCTTCCAGCTGTGTGGGTGCTATGGTCCAAAAGCTATCACATAGTCTAACTCTACAGTGAAGACCTCTTTGTGAGACTGTCTAGCAGAATCCTATGAAATAGAGGACAAGGATTTCTGATGGAGCTGAGTGAACCCTCTTGAACCAATCCTGTTCATGTTTGCCATACTTAATAGTAATGTCATAGGTTTCATGTGGAAGATTTGAATGTTGTGGTGTCATTGCATTGCAGCATGATCATGTTTTGCGTGCAGGGTCATCTTCTACTATCACCCAAAGGTAGGTGACCAGACAGCAAGTTTGAAAAATCGGGAATTTTTTTCAAGATGAGTAGGTGGGTGGGTAGAGTTGCTAATATAAGACAGAGCCCCTAATATCAGGATGGTCCTGATAGTATTGGAACTTCTGGTCACCCTTCCCCAAGGGTAAGCTTATATCACACAAGCAGAAGTGGCTATCACTTGGGACAGCAAAACATTGCTTGTTTATATGGGTAATGGTGGTCATGGCAAGGTGGAAATATGAGATTTTGCCTCATATCTTTCCACTTCTCCGCCTCCCCCGCCCCCGCAACATCTGAAGCAACTTTAGACATCAGAAAGGATCCTGCACATAGGTGCCGAGTTTCTAATCTGCCAGGGGCTGCTCCCTCTGGCTCTGCCCAGGTCCCGCCCTGACTCCATCCCTTTCCCCAATGCCCCACGCCCACCCTGCTTCTTCTCACCCCCGCTCTGCCCCGCCCTGCCTCTTCCCTGTCCAGTTCTGCCCCCCTCCCCTGAGCGTGCTGCATCCTTGCTCATCCCCATCCCCCCAGTGCCTCCTCACACTGCAAAACAGCTGATCCGCAGCAGGCAGTAGGCATTGATCAGTGGGACCTGCCGAAGTGAAGGAGGCACTTGCGGGAGGGGGAGGCATTGATGGGGGGGCTGCCGGTAGGGGCTGAGACCCACCATTTTTTCCCATGGGTGCTCCATCCCAGGAACACCCATGTAGTCGGCAACTATTACCCTGTTGTGACGGGATCCCTGGGGTGAAGCCTGGGACTGTGGGACCACTGTGCCCCTTAACTCTCCAGCCTGAGCTGTCTCTCACAATGCTTTGCTAGTGACAGGCAGCAAGTGCCTCCAGGTGCTGTTATCACTCAGCACAACCGCATGTGGAGCCCCACACCCAGCTATATTTCATGAATGCTACCAGAGCCGCTCATGAATCACACAGAGAAAGGCACCAGCTAATTCCTCCCAGATCCCAGCCTTGTACCTCAGAATATACCATCCTGCACTGCTCAAGTTGAGCAGTGCAAATTTATTAATTGGTTCACCAATTCATTGATGGAAAGTGGATATTTTTACCAGCCTTTGTAAAACTGAGCAAACACCCTTACTAAACACTTCAGGCAAACTCACTGGTAAAGATAAACAGTTAAAGTTATTGACTACAAAAGATAGATTTTATGTGATTATAAGTGATAGGCAAAAAGTCAGAGTTAGTTACCAAGAGAAAAGAAAATGTAAGCATGCAGTCTAAACTCTCAACCCTATTAGACTGGGTAACATCTAGTTTAACCAGTTTTTCTCACCCCACTGGATATTGCAGTCCTTAATATATAGGTGTGTCCCTAAACCTGGGCCAGTCTCCTCTGTTGGAGTCTTCAGTCTTCTGAGTGTCCTTGTTGCTTGCAGCATAGGTGGGGGAAGGAGACAGGCAAAGCATGTAGCCACTGTTTTCAGTTTTATATCCTTACTCCCATGTGCTTGGAGAACACAAGTCCATGCATGTCTGGTGGGAATTGCTGAGGCCCAAGGTGAAGCAATACCACCGGTGTGTCTCTTGTGAGTGAGTCATTGAATTGTAACTCCTCTGCTGGACAATGGCTGGTGATGTCTGTTTAGCACCCACCCGGGTGTTGCTTACCTGCCTTGACATTGTCTCTGGAGAGCTAGTATCTGGATGCTTCCCAAACCCCCAGCATATTTTAGTGAAAACTATACAACACAATTCTCATAACTTCATATGCATTAATGATACACATATTTAGATGGAATAGTGGGTTTCCCATAACCTTTCCCATGATATCTTATATGGAATGCTTTATATGCAATAATACAATTATATACAGATGATTAATATGGGGGTCACAGGTTGCTCCCCTGGGTGTAGAGTGTCATACCTGCTATCTAGGACTCTGTTTCCTAGGGTCTGAACTCAATGACAGTTATTCATAATCTGTGGGGGGAGAACAGGTCCCCTAGAGCAGTGGTTTTCAAACTTTTTTTCTGGTGAACCAGTTGAAGAAAATTGTTAATGCCTGCGACCAACAGAGCTGGGGCAGAGGGGCTTGGGGTGTGGGAGGGGGCTCTGGGCTGGGGCAGGGGGTTGGGGCTCGGGTCTGGGGATGTGGTCTCTGGGGTGGGGCCGGGGATGAGGGGTTTGGGGTGCAGGAAGGGGCTCCAGGTTTGGGGAGGGGCTTAGGGCTGGGGCAGGGGATTGGGGCGCAGGGTTGGGGCACGGGCTTACTTTGGGCGACTCCCGGTCAGTAGCACAGCGGGGGTGCAGAGGTAGGATTCCTGCCTGTCCTGGCACTGCGGACTGTACTGTGTCCCACAAGCAGCCAGCAGCAGGTCCAGCTCCTAGGCGGAGGCATGTAAGTGGCTCCGCGTGGCTCTCCCTTCAGGCACCACCCTCCCCAGCTCCCATTGGCTGGAGTGCAGAGCTGGTGCTTGGGGTGGGGGTAGCGCGCGGAGCCCCATGGCCTAGGAGCCAGACCTGATGCTAGCTGCTTCTGGGGCGCAGCACAGTGTAGGGACTGGTAGGGACTAGCCTGCCTTCGCTGGGCAGCATCGCCGATGAGACATTTAATGGCTAAGACACAGTGCCTTACATTCCACAATCCAGTTCTGGGTCGCGTCCCATGGTTTGAAAACCACTGCCCTAGAGGCTAGGTGGCAGCTGATGGCCAGCTAAGTAGTGAAGCAAACAGAAAAGTGTAACTCTGTGCTCCCTTTCCTGAGTGATATCTACTAGTCTGAGGGGGCAAGATCCAAATGGTGTGATATTTACATTCTCGCTTTGGGGACTCCAAACATTTTAGCTAAGCTCCAGCACAGTCCAATTCACAAATGAAGGGAAAAGCTGTTGGAGCATACAATGGTTATGGAGTGTTTTTTCTCTTTGATTCTTATACAATCCCTTGACTTTAAGGCAGGCTTCACTCTGGTGCCCTGCACATGGGAAACCTGTTTATCTGTGTTGTTTAATTATATGTTTTCCATTTATTTTCTCTAATCCTCCAAGTGCAATTGCATTATTCTGCTTCATTACATAATGTCCAGCCATATGGAAAAGTAACAGACACACCTTTTGCAGTCTTCTCCATCAGTCGGGTCTGATTTCACAGATGTTATCTTGGAGCCTGCATAATTTCCGACATCAAGGTTTTCTTGGTGCTTTGCGCTCAGTGGTACTTGTGTGGTATGGAGTTAGGTACGCAAGGATTGCCAGCTGGCCAGAATGTCTGATAAAGAACAAAAAAAAAAAAATCATTCCATGCATCACAGCAAAGAGATCTATTCCTGGAACACCAGCTGGATTGCTGTAGTCAGCTATTAAACCAGTGCAGTAAAATGAAACCCTAATTGACTATGTAGGTTACACAGCATCTATCTCCTTGCACAGGCACTTAGTTTAGTCTGCTTAATTATAGATAGATGGTCTGTTGGTAGGATGAAGATACACACAGGTCTTAGTGGTTATTGCTATTTCTAAATACATGTGTTCCAGACAATGACCCAGGGAAAAATTTTCAATAGATACAGTCTATTGTTGTCCCTCTGCTAAATTGTAGGATAAATGTCAGGGCCTTGCAAATCAGCTTCCCATTGGAGGAGAAATTAGTGATGTATACTTTTAGCATAACTTGTTTTATTTAAACATATACATCAGAGTTGGGCGGTCACAAATGGTATTCAGGGAAACCTCTCTTCCAGGAATCTCAGCATAAGCATCAAAGCCTCACTCCCAGCTCTGTATCAAGAGCTGACTCACCCCAATCGCCCCTCCCCCAACAATACAGCATTTCTTCCAAGATAAAAACTTGTTAGCACTCTAAGCAAATAAGCTTATAAGGCAATGTGTAACAGTTTCATCTTCCAACAATATATTTCACCTGGAAGCTGAGCTCTGTAATAACTCAGACAGCACTTTTAGTTGTGATTTTAATTAGCATGGATGTGATTTATGAGTATAAACCAAAACTTTCATCTATAAACAATGCAGGAATAGAACTTAGTGGAGTGCCACATTAAGCAATCAGTAGTCTAGTGCCAAGCTGACATATCGGAGGCAATTTTTTTCATTATCTTTTTTTACTGATGACATAAGGAGCAGAAATACACCAAAGACTGAACTAGGCCCTACTGTCACACAAAGAACAAGCAAGACAAATGACTGCTATAGTTAGATGCACCCATTTCATCTTGAAAGGTAATATTGCAAGGGTTATCTCAGCAATCACTACTAACCAGTATCAGCATAAGCTCACATATATCAATGAATTGTCCCATTATCTTTCTCTTTCATTACTACACAATGAGGACTGAGGGACACTGCTATTTCAACAGTCTGAAGAAAGTGTGCCTTCAGAAAATGGAGCAATGGCAACTGGATAGAGAGAAAGAAGAGATCATCAGAGCTGTGATTTTCAGGTCTAGCTGAGCCCCGGCAGGGGTAGGACCAAAATGGTTGGTTGAGTATAATTAAATAAAAACAAAGTGTGAAGACAACAAACCATATCCCATTCCCAAGCAGAATTATATGAACTAATAAAGTTCAACTACAGATGCAAGTATATGAATCAGTCAGGAATTAGCCTGGATGGGGGTTCACTTAAATATATGGTTCAATTCTGAGGAAGCTACATGGACTGAGACAGCTTTCAGGCACTGATGCTTAAATTCTCACAAACCATATGAGTACCCATGAAATGAAAATATCTACCTGAAAATTCAGTGTAATTAGATGAAAAGCAGTGAGAAGGTAATCAAAAGTATTTAATAAATCAAAAAATATAGACTGTCCAACAACAATTGTAAATACATGGATTAGTTAGGAATTACACAGGAATAAATGGTTTCAGAGTAGCAGCCATGTTCGTCTGTATCCGCAAAAAGAAAAGGAGTACTTGTGGCACCTTAAGACTAACAAATTTATTTGAGCATAAGCTTTCGTGAGTTACAGCTCACTTCATCGGATGCATTCAGTGGAAAATACAGTGGGGAGATTTATATACACAGAGAACATGAGACAATGGGTGTTACCATACACACTGTAACGAGAGTGATCAGGTAAGGTGAGCTATTACCAGCAGGAGAGCGGGGGGAAAAATCCTTTTGTAGTGAAAATCAAGGTGGGCCATTTCCAGCAGTTGACAAGAACGTCTGAGGAACGGGGCTGGGGGGGGGGGGGGGATGTTCACTTCAAAATACAAAAATTATGCAGTCAAACTTCTGACAGATATATATATTTTCTATGAAATCCTCCAAAAAGTATAACTTCATAAGTAGTACAGGGTGGGTATTGTGTAGTTAATGCACCAGGATTCTAAAACATATATGTATGATGTATGAGACTAGATCAGTGGTTATAAGTAATTCAGACATTAAATTAAGTAGAGCTGGTCAAAAATTATTTTTTTCAATGACCAGAAATGCTGAAGTTTTTCCATTTTGTAAGGTTTAAAATGAACTGATTTTCCATTTTTCACAAAATTTTGTTACTTAGAATTTTTTTTATTGATTTTTTAAAACCAAAGTTGTTTTAAAAATAAAGGTTTCCACTTCCTAAAAATGTTTTGGTAAATGAACAGTGTAGATAACCTTTTTGATGAAAAAAATTTCAATAAATGAACACTTGCAGAAAAATCAACAGTGTTTCAAGAAAAAATTCATTTTGAAGAAAAGGTCATTTTTCAATGAATAAACTTTTTCATTCAAAAAATATCTTGAGCAGCTCTGAAGTTAAACTTCTCGATTATACAACTGGATGCAGAAAAATTAAAACTGTGCTGTACTTACATTGTAATTAATGTATCTGTATTATGAAGTATGTCCCCTAGTTCTTTGTTAACGTGCCCAAAGGTGTCAAAGTCAGGACGTTTGTACATGAACCTGATCCTGCCATGTGTTGAGCTCCAATAGAGTTGAGAATGTCCAACACCTGGCAGGACTGAGGCTTACAGAAATTGTAAAAGCTAAAGATTACCAGTCTGGTGTTGAGATTTTGCATATCTGACATTATTTTGTAGTTTTGGTGAAACTACAGTAATTAAAGGTAAGGATGGATGAATGTTGATCTAAGCTTTACCACTTGAAACCAGCAGACAATGGCAAAGATCCAAAGAAATGTGAATCATGGGGATTTACTCATTGTATTCTTGTGTGTTCCCCCCAAAGAGTGACACCTATACTAACAAGCACTCTGGAACTAGTCATCACTTACAATGAGGCTAAAATATGGAACAAGTTGCAGAGTTCACTTACCCCACTAAGCCTTCTCAGCTAGGGTGGCAGAAAGGAATTTGTGTTTTATTACAAAATTCTGATTTATTAGCTTTCTAAATGAAGCTATTCATCTGCTACAGCTGCCTACCATATATATATAAAGCATTATTTATATCTATTAACCTGGAGGCCCTGCCAGTCTTAAGAGTGTGCATTGTAGTGATGGCATTTATCCCTGAAGAAGGCTTCCATCCCACTGGAGTAGTCTGTGTTAAGCATAGGTTAACAAGGTTTCCATTCTTCCTGATGAAAATTTCTTTGGTGCTGTTTTGCTGGAGCTAACTCATTAAGAGTCCTAATGATAGGCAATTTAGGCCCTTGAGAGATATGCTTTTCAAGGGATGCTATTTTTTAAATAGCTTCAGTTGAGTTGCAGTGCTTTTCTTCCACCCCACAATGATAGCAGTCATTAAATAGGTTTTACCATTGACCTTCCACTCAAACAGCCTCAGCTTCATTGGTGTTTACAAAGAGTTGAATGAATGTTTTCAAATATCCTTGGAAATTTAGGTTTTGCAAAAAAGTAAACAGTTAAATATCTGTGGCTCATACAATTCTCTTTTTCTAGTACCCATTATTCCTATATTAGTCTTATGCTGAGTTGTAAGGTTATTATATATATGTGTGTGTGTGTGTGTGTGTGTGTGTGTGTGTGTGCGAATATATGTATGAAAATAGCACATATGCATGAAGAATCCAGTGCTTGAAACAGAAAACCTATTGTGCATTGTACTAGATTAAGTTTGGTAGCAGTTAATGCAAAATACATGCTAACTAGAGATGCTCCTGAACCAAAACTCTAACTGAACTAACATGGTATCCTGAACACAGCAGGTCATATTGCCCAATGAGAGAGGCACTTCTTTCAATGGGTCTCCGGCTGGCTCTAGCCAAGGTGGTCTTCTTATAGGTAGCAGTCTTTAAGCAGGAAAAGGGGATCTTCTGGAATCTTGATGGGACTCTCAAGTGTAATAAATCCCACACCAAATTAAAATATGCATGGAGTCTCTACTTGGGGATACAGTCTGCACACCATGAGCACAGGCTAAAGTCTCCTCAGGAAACTTTACAGGAAAACCTCTAGCTAGTAATCCACTAACACTAATGTGAGCAATGCTTACGCTCGAAAGAGCTAACACATGCATACTCCTGGAGGAATTCTGTGCCAAAAAATTAAAAATTTTGCATACAATATTTTACAATTCTGAAAAATTCTGTATATTTTATTTGTCAAAATAACAAAATATAATCACACCAGTTTCAATTAATTTTGTAATTTATTTCAAATAACTGTCAGCAAGTATGTCTAACAATACAGACAAGAAAAAAGATTCAGGAAATGTTTTTTGACAAATAGGTTCCTTACTAGGCATACTAATACAGAACTTTGAATAATAATTCATTTAAACTACAATACAGAAACCTATTCCCCGCCTCCCTGAGAAGCAGTGCAAAGGCTTGGGGAGTCAGGGGAAACAAAGAAGCTGAGGGAGAGGGAAGTAGTTGCTGGAAAGGATCCTGGGAGTGAACCTGGAAGGCTGTGGGGTGTGGGTAGGAGAAGTATGGAAAAGGTTTTTTTGGGGCGGAAGGGGAGGGATTGTTAGGGAGCTGGGGAACATGCAAATCCTGGCTGACCCCTAGCCTCTCCCATTCAGTCAGGCACATCTGCCCAATCCCTGTGTGTCCCTTCCCTACCACTCCCCATTCAAACAGGCATAGCGCCACATGTCCCTATGTGTCCCTATACCCTCACTCAGCCAGGCATAGCTGCTCCTGTCCCCATGCAACCCCGAACCTCACTCAGCCACCCCTACTCTTCCCATCCCCATGTGTCCCTGCACCACTCTCCCCTATGTCCCCTGTGGCCTTGTACCCCCCACTCCCTGGCTCAGTGTTGTCACCCCACAGCTCCTGTGCCCCAGGCTGTTCCCCTGACTAGTCCTTCTGAACCCCAGTTTGTGACCACTCCAGCAGCCCCAGGTGCCCCACTTGGTCCATCTCCCATCTGTATCCTGTGCCTACTCACCTGACCCCATGGACAGGGCACTGTGAGGAAGGCAGCCTTTCCCCCTCCTTCTCCATGGCTGGCTGCTCTGACCCGTGAGCCACCTGCCCTCTCTTCTCGCACCTCATTAGCCCTGTTGGGAAAAAGGTGTAATTGCAGCATGACCCTTCTCAGGGCTTCCCTTCACCGCCCTGTCAGAATCTGCACAGGGAAAAAAAGCGGGGACACATTAATTCTGTGCTTGTGCAGTTCCGCAGAAGTAACATGCAAGAAGTGGATAGTAACACAGAAGTCACCTTGACAAGGGGAAGAAATGGAAAGGAGGCATTCGTGTAGGATTTGTTTAGCCTTTTTTCTATAAATAGTGGGAAGCCTCCCAGGACTGGGCTCAAGGCCCGAGAGCAAGGAATGAGGTAGATAGATATTGGTAAATAAGAATATTAAACAAAGCCAGTGTATTCCTTTTATTTGTTGGAGTATGTAATGCATGGGGGGAGAGAAAGAATAAAAGAGAGGGTGGAAAGCTGACAGGAGACCAGCCCGTCGGCAGACCAGCCTGCTTGCTTGCTTAAAGCCTTGTTCTGTCTTGTATTTGAACTGCAACACTTCTCCCTTTTTAGAGGTATAGGTCCTAGGTTCATCTATAAAAAGATACCTGGTGCCTCCTCCAAGGGGAACCCCTCCTAGAGCAAGAAACACAGAGGATGTGTCCCTTGGGGAAAATATCCAACACACAATCATATGCAGAGGAGTGTCAGAGTCCACAAAAATAAAATAGGTATCACAATTCCCAGAGTAATAAAACAGTAACTGGGGTTTCTTAGGTATGGGGAACTCAGGACATGGGGATAATGGGAAAAGGGAATAGGATAATAAAAGACAAAATTAACAACACATAAACTCTACCCATTCCAACTTTTACAGCCAAAACATACCACTCTGCTTCTCTCAGCATCTGCCCAGGCAAATAGTGAGTTTAGCCTCCGTCTTTGATGAGTACTGCAGTACTGAACTCAATGGCCAGCTTAAAGCACAATATTAAAATAAACAAACAAGGATATTCTTACAAAGTATCCATACCAAGGATGGTAAGAGCATCCTTGCAGCTTTTGGAAGGAGCAGCAGGTCTAGAACCTGCATTTACAGAGTCCCTGGGTGACAACTGCCTCCATGCCACCACCTAACAGTGCTGGCAGCAGAATCACTCAGCAAGCCATGAGCCTCAGAGAGCCCACACACATGACAGGATGTGCCACCCATGGAGAGCCCGACTGACAGGACATTCCTGATTAGTCCAGACATCCTACTTAAACCTGGGGAGGCTACGGGAAGTTTGCCTGTGTAAGTAGGTGAAACCCCAGCTAGCTGGTGCTTCTGGGTATTGCTCATGATCCGTAGTTCCTGATCTTGGCTTTACCTCCTGGGTCTGATACTCAGTTTCTGATTTGGCCTTGTTTTTGACTTCTGATTCCTGACCATGGATAGACAAATGACTCTGATTCCTGATGCTCCTGGCTCTAGTCACTAGTGGTTGCTCATGACCTGGCCCCAATAGCTCTCTAGTCTGAATGTGCAGTTAGAATGGCTCTTGGTAGCCTGACTGTAACTCTCCACAACCTCCTGGGTGTCTGGTCTCTGCTGAGATGACACTGCTCCATGTCCCAGAAATCACAAAAGGATTGTGTCTTCCCTTGGTAGGTATATGGAGGGTAGAAGAGTCCTTTCTGGGTGTGATGCTTCTTTCGCTGCGTCCGCTGCACACCAACAGCAGCCAAACGCAAAGCAAAACCAAATCCTTTGTCTTGGAGTTGTGGCTTATGACTAGTCCTAGTAATGTTGCTAGCCAGTTCTATCTCCACCCTGGAGTCTAGGCAATCTGAGAGTCCCAAGCCTCTGCCACCATTACTGCTGTACTGCAGGGGTGAGTCCCCTAGAGGCTCAGTGTGGTATTTCAGGGTGACCTCCACCAAAGGGGTTACGTCAGTGTGAGGCACTGGATCTTGCAGTGGATAAGATGAACCTTCTGAGCTCCTGCTCTGATTCTCCAAAATGTCAGGGCAGTTTTTTTCCTCAGCTTTTTACTCTTTTCCCTGGAGAAATTTCCTATCTTCTGTTTTGTTCAAGAGGGCCCTAGTGATCTTTCCCAGCCTTTATTGGCTACTTTCTGAAGAGGTAAGCATTTGTGTTAATGGTAGTTGGAGCCAAAAATCAGTGCTCCAATCAGAAAGGTTTAGGGAAATTTTAATCCTGGAGTCACTGTTCCAAGTGAGACTGTATTTTACCAGTACACAAGCCCTTGGGCTCTGCAGGAAAACATGGGCACAATGGCAAGGCTTGAAACAAATGCTAACACTGTGGGGTTAACACAAGTTTGACATCATAGCATGCAATCTGCATATTGCCTCTTTGAGGGATTTGCAGCATCACAGAGGGACAATATTGCCATCATTTTCCAAGCATGTCCATTAATTTTAGGTGCCTCAGTATCTGGGTGACCAACTTGATTGCTTAAAGCTGGGAAGACAAGAGATACCTAAAATCAGTGCCCATTTTTTGAAAATTTGAGCCCGTCTGTGCAGCAAAACTTGTATCAAGAACTGCATTTAGATCCAAACCCTCACAAAACTTAGATTTGGTTGTACCCTCCCAGATTTTGAAGTGTTCATCTTCAACATTTTAGTTTCCCCTATTAAAGAGCTAGTAGTCAGTCTCAAATTTGGATTAAATCCAGCTCCTCAAAGTCAGATGCAGGTTTGGGGTTTCCTGGAATGTCTTTAGCTAATACTCTGCACTAAGTGTTGCTAAAACGTTTGTTAGGTCTCAGTCCATCTCTGTTTTAAAATCAACAAGCAAAACCCATGAAGCACTGGTGATAAAGATTCTCTCTATTTTTTTTTATAGAATAAGGAGAAAAACAAATACAAATGGTCCCAGGATTGCTATGCCCTGGAGCAATTGGTGGGGATACTACCCAGATAAACTAGATGTAGGTTGAATTTTTGAGGCTATCTTTTTTTTTTTATCCAAGAGTTGCAGCTCAAAAAACCAGTGGTGCTTGGAATAATTTAATTGCCTTAGTCTACCAGTATCGGTTAATGTTATTTCTGGATGTGCTCCCTTCAGGAAACAATTTTTCCTGCTTTATTATTATTTTATTTGCAATTGATGTCCACAGAAAAGCTATGTAAACAGTTCGTGAATGTGTCCCTCTCTATATATCAAAGTAACCTTAGGCACTACCCCAAACAGCATCAGTGGCTTATGGCTAGGGCTAGAAGAATATTTTTTACCAGTAAATATTGGTAAACTGGTGAAAAAATATTTCCATCAATAATAATAAAAATTTCCAGATAGGCAAAATAAGAAGAATGCTGCTTGAGAACTTAGAGTTTGATTTAAGGATATCTACTTTGTATATTTTGACATGTGATGTTGACAATTTGTGTTTTTAACAATTATAAAACTTTAACTTTTTGAATCTCAATGTCTACTGGCAATAAATAACTGTCTGATCCCACCCTGTAATTTTTCACCAGTGTGAAAATGTAAGTTGATCAAAAATAGAAAAAAAATCATAATTTTGTGCACTGAATATTTAAATTTCTTCATATTAAAAAAAACTTAAAAATAAACATCAATATTATCTGTCAATTTCTTAAAAATCAAATTCTTCTAAGCCTACTTATAGAAACTACAATAGGTTATTTTATAGTGTATAGAGTCTCACTGTGGGCAAATTGAAGGTGAAAGAATTTTATGACATCATTTAAACCAAATACATTATTTCACAACTTGTCTTGTGATGTAGATTAAAAGAGTCAGTGACCTTCACAAAGAATCCTTATAAACTGTTACTTTCTATTTTTGTACTAGTCCCCATGCTATTAGGCAATAAAAAAAGGAAAAACTTTGCAATGTGGTTATTGTCTCTATTAGCAATACAAGGTAATTGGCCATCAGAGATTTTTCATCAGCCTTTCCTTATATTTTAGGCAGAGCTCTCCTGAAGAGAAATATATGGTTAGAAACCAGCACGAAAATGCTGTAGGGTCCTGTTGATGGACGTTGCTAGGAAGACATATCTGGGGAAAAGCATTCAAGATTTTACATTGTCTGACCTATTTACTGTGCACTTCTGCTATTATTTGAATTAAATTGTTGCAATTATTCAGAGTAAACAAATTCATTAGTCATGTTCCGTAAATAAAATCATGCTAGGCTTATTTTCTAATCACTCATTGCGGTTTCTAGATTTGCAGTATGGAGATGAATTCATTAAATATCAGTGCCCTGTATTTATCAGGCTATACTTATCGACACATCATTTAAGCATTGTATCACACAGAAAATTAAATCAGCCACTATCACAAGCCGAGAAAGGAATTCAGAATTGGAAATATGCTAAACAGTTCAGTAGAAGTGAGGTGGCTGTGAATATCCCTTGATTAGAGATGGGTGGGAGTTAAAATACTTAATCTACTGACACTTTAATAGTAGGGCTTAAGGACACTTTATAGTGGGGTTGGGAGAGAAGCTAGGAGTCAAATGGTCTGTGCCCGGCATTGAATAATCTGTACCCTGTCCAAATGAGGAGTCATTGCGGAGAAACTAAATGAATTCTTTGCTTCAGTCTTCATGGCTGAGGATGCTAGGGAGATTCCTAAACCTGAGCTGTCTTTTGCAGGTGACAAATCTGAGGAATTGTCACAGATTGAAGTGTCACTAGAGGAGGTTTTGGAATTAATTGAGAAACTTAACAGTAACAAGTCACCAGGACCAGATGGCATTCACCCAAGAGTTCTGAAAGAACTCAAATGTGAAATTGCAGAACTATTAACTATGGTTTGTAACCTGTTCTTTAAATCAGCTACTGTACCCAGTGACTGGAAGATAGCTAATGTAATGCCAGTATTTGAAAAAGGGCTCTAGAGGTGATCCTGGCAATTACAGACCAGAAGGTCTAACGTCAGTACTGGACAAATTAGCTGAAACAAAAGTAAAGAATAAAATTGTCAGACACATAGAAGAACATAAATTGTTGCACAAAAGTCAACATGGTTTCTGTAAAGAGAGATCATGTCTTACTAATCTATTAGAGTTCTTTGAAGGGGTCAACAAACATGTGGACAAGGGGGATCCAGTGGACATAGTGTACTTAGATTTCCAGAAAGCCTTTGGCAAGGTCCCTAACCAAGGCTCTTATGCAAATTAAGTTGTCATGGGATAAGAGGGAAGATCCTTTCATGGATTGAGACCTGGTTAAAAGACAAGGAACAAAGGGTAGGAATAAATGGTAAATTTTCAGACTGGAGAGGGGTAACTAGTGGTGTTCCCCAAGGGTCAGTCCTAGGACCAATCCTATTCAACTTATTCATAAATGATCTGGAGAAAGGGGTAAACAGTGAGGTGGCAAAGCTTGCAGATGACACTAAACTGCTCAAGATAGTTAAGACCAAAGCAGACTGTGAGGAACTTCAAAAAGATCTCACAAAACTAAGTGATTGGGCAACAAAATGGCAAATGAAATTTAATGTGGATAAATGTAAAGTAAAGCACATTGGAAAAAATAACCCCGACTATACATACAATATGATGGGGAGCTAATTTAGCTACAACTAGTCAGGAGAAAGATCTTGGAGTCATCGTGGATAGTTCTCTGAAGACATCCACGCAGTGTGGAGCGGCAGTCAAAAAAGCAAACAGGATGTTAGGAATCATTAAAAAAGGGATAGAGAATAAGACGGAGAATATCTTATTGCCCTTGTATAAATCCATGGTACACCCACATCTTGAATACTGCGTACAGATATGGTCCACTCATCTCAAAAAAGATATACTGGCATTAGAAAAGGTTCAGAAAAGGGCAACTAAAATGATTAGGGGGTTGGAACGGGTCCCATATGAGGAGAGATTAAAGAGTCTAGGACTTTTCAGCTTGGAAAAGAGGAGACTAAGGGGAGATATGATAGAGGTCTATAAAATCATGAGTGGTGTGGAGAAAGTGAATAAGGAAAAGTTATTTACTTGTTCCCATAATATAAGAACTAGGGGCCACCAAATGAAATTAATGGGTAGCAGGTTTAAAACAAATAAAAGGAAGTTCTTCACTCAGTGCACAGTCAATCTGTGGAACTCCTTGCCTGAGGAGGTTATGAAGGCTAAGACTATAACAGGGTTTAAAAGAGAACTGGATAAATTCATGGAGGATAAGTCCATTAATGGCTATTAGCAAGGATGGGTAAAGAATGGTGTCCCTAGCCTCTGTTTGTCAGAGGGTGAAGATGGATGGCAGGAGAGAGATCACTTGATCATTACCTGTTAGGTTCACTCCCTCTGGGGCACCTGGCATTGGCCACCGTCAGTAGGCAGGATACTGGGCTGGATGGACCTTTGGTCTGACCCAATATAAAATATTGCTCGGGCATGTAGGAATGATATCAGGAGGGCCAAATCGCACCTGGAGCTGCAGCTAGCCAGAGATGTTAAGAGTAACAAGAAGGGTTTCTTCAGGTATGTTGGCAACAAGAAGAAAGCCAAGGAAAGTGTGGGCCCCTTACTGAATGAGGGAGGCAACCTAGTGACAGAGGATGTGGAAAAAGCTAATGTACTCAATGCTTTTTTTGCCTCTGTTTTCACTAACAAGGTCAGCTCCCAGACTGCTGCGCTGGGCATCACAAAATGGGGAAGAGATGGCCAGCCCTCTGTGGAGATAGAGGTGGTTAGGGACTATTTAGAAAAGCTGGACGTGCACAAGTCCATGGGGCCGGACGAGTTGCATCCGAGAGTGCTGAAGGAATTGGCGGCTGTGATTGCAGAGCCATTGGCCATTATCTTTGAAAACTCGTGGTGAACCGGGGAAGTCCCGGATGACTGGAAAAAGGCTAATGTAGTGCCAATCTTTAAAAAAGGGAAGAAGGAGGATCCTGGGAACTACAGGCTAGTCAGCCTCACCTCAGTCCCTGGAAAAATCATGGAGCAGGTCCTCAAAGAATCAATCCTGAAGCACTTGCATGAGAGGAAAGTGATCAGGAACAGCCAGCATGGATTCACCAAGGGAAGGTCATGCCTGACTAATCTAATCGCCTTTTATGATGAGATTACTGGTTCTGTGGATGAAGGGAAAGCAGTGGATGTATTGTTTCTTGACTTTAGCAAAGCTTTTGACACGGTCTCCCACAGTATTCTTGTCAGCAAGTTAAGGAAGTATGGGCTGGATGAATGCACTATAAGGTGGGTAGAAAGCTGGCTAGATTGTCGGGCTCAACGGGTAGTGATCAATGGCTCCATGTCTAGTTGGCAGCCGGTATCAAGTGGAGTGCCCCAAGGGTCGGTCCTGGGGCCGGTTTTGTTCAATATCTTCATAAATGATCTGGAGGATGGTGTGGATTGCACTCTCAGCAAATTTGCGGATGATACTAAACTGGGAGGAGTGGTAGATACGCTGGAGGGGAGGGATAGGATACAGAAGGACCTAGACAAATTGGAGGATTGAGCCAAAAGAAATCTGATGAGGTTCAATAAGGATAAGTGCAGGGTCCTGCACTTAGGATGGAAGAATCCAATGCACAGCTGCAGACTAGGGACCGAATGGCTAGGCAGCAGTTCTGCGGAAAAGGACCTAGGGGTGACAGTGGACGAGAAGCTGGATATGAGTCAGCAGTGTGCCCTTGTTGCCAAGAAGGCCAATGGCATTTTGGGATGTATAAGTAGGGGCATAGCGAGCAGATCGAGGGACGTGATCGTTCCCCTCTATTCGACATTGGTGAGGCCTCATCTGGAGTACTGTGTCCAGTTTTGGGCCCCACACTACAAGAAGGATGTGGATAAATTGGAGAGAGTCCAGCGAAGGGCAACAAAAATGATTAGGGGTCTGGAACACACGACTTATGAGGAGAGGCTGAGGGAGCTGGGATTGTTTAGCCTGCAGAAGAGAAGAATGAGGGGGGATTTGATAGCTGCTTTCAACTACCTGAAAGGGGGTTCCAAAGAGGATGGCTCCAGACTGTTCTCAATGGTAGCAGATGACAGAATGAGGAGTAATGGTCTCAAGTTGCAGTGGGGGAGGTTTAGATTGGATATTAGGAAAAACTTTTTCAGTAAGAGGGTGGTGAAACACTGGAATGCGTTACCTAGGGAGGTGGTAGAATCTCCTTCCTTAGAGGTTTTTAAGGTCAGGCTTGATAAAGCCCTGGCTGGGATGATTTAACTGGGAATTGGTCCTGCTTCGAGCAGGGGGTTGGACTAGATGACCTTCTGGGGTCCCTTCCAACCCTGATATTCTATTCTAATATGGACATTCTTATCTTCTTATGGGGTATCTGTTTAACTGAAAAAACAACAAGGAGTCCGGTGACACCTTAAAGACAAACAGATTTATTTGGGCATAAGCTTTTCAAAAGCTTGTGCCTGAATAAATCTGTTAGTCTTTAAAGAGCCACCGGACTCCTTGTTGTTTTTGTGGATACAGACTAACACGGCTACCCCCTGATATTTAACTGAAAGTACCTTCAACACCAAAAGAGAAGAAATTCTGTTTTCCTTAACAGAATTACTGGAGCTAATCATCTCATCTGATTCATTGATTACATGAAGCAAGAGAGGGTTGGTGGTTGTTTCTTTGTAAAAATGCTCATGTGGAGAACAATTGGTACAACTGTATACTTCAACCCTGACAGAATTCATCCCATTGTTTTATAGCTATAGCTGATAATGTTAACTTTGTTCATTAAGAGCTGTCCTGTGTGAATTGTTTTTGTAGAGTGTAAGGAACCTGTCCATCGTGGTCTTCATATCCAACTCAGCCAATTCTTAAGCTAAAGCCACTGTGGTGACCATCGCATAGTCATTTGTTTCTACTGATTTATAATTTCATAGCAACCCAGTGTTCATCATCTTTATGGTAGAAAAACCTGACTACTGAGATGATCTGCACTGATACTATAGAGCATCATGTGGAACTTGTGCACCAAAGTTCCTGTGGTCAAAGCCAGTCTTTTAGATAAAACAAATGCAGAGGGTCCCAGTGAAAACTGCTTCAGAATACAATATTTCCCTGCACGTGGGGATGGACTGGCCATTCTATGTCAGTAAGTTTACATGATCTTCCGAGAGGACATTCATACACTTTACCCTCTATAGAGTCTGTTTGTGCTGTTCTCTTCTTTCTTTACAAGTCCTCAATCCCAAAGTGCCCTTTTGGGGGACCTTCTGTTCCCAGAACTCCCATGGTTCACTGGTCAGGGTTACACTTAGAAGCAGCTTCCATGTTCTTGTGACAGTACCACTGAAAGGGACATTGCTATATTGACTGAGAGTCCACATAAAGAAGTACTTTAATTGTGATGAGCATTTAATTGATGTGTTTAGACCCAAAGAATATCTTCTGTACTCCAGAGGAATTGGGAAAAACCACTTGCCACAGCATTTTCTCACTGCCTGACTGAAAACTGCTCTGCTGATTACAGAAAAGTGATATTAAATGATCCAGAGAATGACAGTGTAGATGGGAAAGGATGCAGGAGGTTTGTGATTACTGAACCTAAGGTTCAGTTTATACAGGCTAATTTTATATTATGGAGGAAATCTTTTGTGTGGCTTGGATTTGATCCCTGTACTTTATTTTAACCACTTCACAGTTGCAATTTTTTTTATGTCGGCATAGTTAGTCAGTCTAATGGTATAGGGTGAACTAATGTATCTGAAAGTTGTAAAAGGTTCAGCCAGGTCCATGGAGTGGAAACCACCTGGAAATTCCTTGCTAGGATATCTTTGGCATGGGGAAGTGAGAAATAATGAGGAGGACAGGTCACTGTTTCAGAGTGATCTGAATCACTTGATAAACTGGGCACAAGCAAACAATATGCATTTTAATATGGCTAAATGTAAATATATAAACTAGGAACAAAGAATCTAAGCCATACTTAGAGGATGGGGCTCTATCCTGGGAAGCAGTGACTGAAAAAAAAATTGGGGGTCATGGTGAATAATCAAATGAACATGAGTTTCCAGTGTGATGCTGTGGCCAAAAGAGCTAATGTGATTCTGAGATGCATAAACAGGGGAATCTCAGGTAGGAGTAGAGAAGTTATTTTACCTTTGTATTTGGCACAAGTGTGACCTCTGCTGACAATACTAAGTCCATTTCTGCAGTTCAGCTGATAGATTGGAGGCGGTTTAGAGAAGAGCAACGAGAATGATTAAAGTATTAGAAATTTTGCCTTATAGTAATAGTCTCAAGGAGTTTAATCTATTTAGCGTAACAAAGAGAAGGTTAAGGGGTAACTTGATGACAGTCTATAAATACCTATATGGGGTACAAATATTTAATAATGGACTCTTCAATCTAGCAGAGAAAAGCATGATCGAATGGCTGGTATTTGAAACTAGACATGGGCTCCTCTGTCTAGCAGAGGAAGGCATGATCCAATGGCTGGTATTTGAAGTTAGATAAATTAAGACTGGAAATAAGATGTAAATTTTTAATGTTGAGGTTAATTAACCTTTGAAACAATTTACCAAGGGTCATGGTCTATCACTGACAATTTTTTAAAATCAAGATTAGATTTCCTCCCCAAAATATATGTTCCAGGAATTATTTTGGGGAAGTTCTATGGCCTGTGTTATACAGGAGGTCAGAGGAGAGAATCATAATGGTCCCCTCTGTCCTTAGTATCTATGAATCTATGACATCTCTGCTCTGATTTAATGACAGGTTGTTAGGACACATGCAAGAATCACTGGGTGAAATTCTCTTTTCTGTGAAAGGCAGGAGGTCAGACCAGATGATCACCATAGTCTCTTTTGGCCTTAAAAAGCTATGAATCTATAAAATATACAGGACACATGCTTGTGCAATGTGGGATTTTAAAATATGTATCATTTGGGATGATGGGTACAACTCAGTCTTTCCTTTGGCCCTTGTGAGTAATGTTACCATCCCAGAACTCATGCTGATAAAGCCTTTATACTGCACTGCAACTGAGATGGGTTTACCTCACTCTGGTGCAACCTGGAACTGGGGTACCAAATGAGCCCTCTGGCTCACCAGCCTGGGCTCCCTCTCACACTGTGCTACTGTGACAAACTGCAGAATACCCTCACACAGACTTTTACACAGGCAGGGACACACTCAGCTGCAGTTACATGAATGCTTCTCCTCAGCCATTCATGAACTAACAATAGAGCGACTCCAGTTAGTTCCCTCTGAGCTCCACGGCCTAGGACCCCAGAGCTGTACTCTCCTGCTGTGGTCAAAAGCCTGACCAGTAAAGATTATTACCCCGTCCACCCCTCCCTCAATGTAGAGAGGACAATGCATCAGCACTTATTCCTGAGCAGATTCCCCTCGCACTTCGAGCAAACTACACTATTTTAGGTAAAAATATAAAACAGATTTATTAACTACAGAAAGATAGATTTTAAGTGATTATAAGTAATGAGCACACAGATCAAAGCAGATTACCTAAGAAATTAAACAAAATTGCAATCTAAGTTTTATACACTACTTAGGATTTGAATCAAGCAAGCTCTCACCCAGTTAAATAGTACAAGCAGATTAGCTTTTGCATACACAGGCAGGAATCCTCCTTTTTAGCCTGGGACCAGCACTTCCTCAGTTCAGTCTTTGTTCCTAAGGTGTTTTCAGGTGTTCTGTTGTAGGGGAGTGAGGCCCAATGGTGATGTCACTTCCCCCTTTTATAATTTCTTCCATGTGGCAGGAACTTCTTTGTTTCAAGTCAAGCCCCCCCGCCATAATTTGTGGAAAAATACAGGCATTAAAATGGATTCCAGGATCACACGATCTAGTCACATGCCCTTGCATACTTCAGTGAGTCATGGCCAGCCATTATCTAGATGCCGACTGATGCATCCACAGGTGAGGATAAGCTTTTACCATGGTCCATTGTTTTTGTTGATGGTCCATTCTTAATGTGCTGGCTAGACTGGATATAAAGCTTTGTGGATGTTACCCAGGAGCAAGCACATTTGAAATACAGATGCATAGTCAATATTTATAACTCCAGATACAAAAATAATACATGTATACCAATAGAATAATCATATCCAGCAAATCATAACTTTTCTATTGACACCTCACATGACATATTTTGTACAAGATGCATCATTATTATGTCATAATCATAACATTATCATATCACTATGGTGAACATGGGGTGCAGAGTGTCACAGCAACATGATGAATTCCCTGTGTTTGTTTATACAAAGAGGCAGAACTATGGTATACAAAAATACAGTATTCAAAAAGAATGCACTGATTTACCTCTTCTTGGTGTAAGGTGAAAAATATGAGTGAATCACACACATTGACAATGCTTTACTTTTTAATCTGCACCTTCTGGGTGCTGTATTCTTTGCCAGAGAAAAATAACCATGGGAAAGATTATATAATCTTAAAACTACCAGAATTTGATTTGAATGCTTAACTGTTTGATTGGTCTAATTTGAAGACAATTAGGTTGCACGGGTATAACTGAGACTTGATTTAGTTCGAAATTTAAATACAGGTTTCGATACAGGAGAAGGAAAGAATCCAACTTGAATTTCAGATCCCCAGGTTGAGTAGCCAGGGTTCAGTTACCAAAAAAAAAAAAAAATCCCTTTAAATAATGCACATTCCACATGGAAATTGCTGAGACACAAACAAACATCAGTTACTACTATATGGTGTAATTTTGTCCTTTTTGGGTATAAACTGGAGCAGGCTATGAGAATATCAAGTTAATGCTGTTATTGCCCACTTTGCTGACACTGTAACTAACTCTTAAGGAGATGTTAATGGACTCCAGCTAAACGACTCAGCTGAACAGTTTCGTTTAACAGACACTGCAGAATGGTAGAGGAATGAATACTTGCTAGCAACTCTATTTTATATTCTGATTAGGTCACAGAATTATCCCCCTGCTTCTTCTGTGCTATCCTCAGGGAAAGGGCCTGGACTGTGGATGAGGCCTGGCCAGGGGCCTGACCCCCTTTTCTCTCCCCTTCTGTTCCAGAAGGTACTAACTGTCTTTCTCCCTGCAGACAGCCTCTCCTTCACTCTCCCCTGCAAGGGAGAATCACTGGACACTGAGAAGGGAGCTGGGAAGCCTCTACTGACTATGTGAATCACTGAACCTGCTTTATCAACCCTCTGTGGGAAGAGAAGCAGTGTGCTGTGACCACACCCCAGTAGATGGGGAGAGATAGGCACCTAAAGAAAGAGATCCACCAAAGCCAGCGCATTTGTGGGGAGAACCAAACTAGCTGTGCCCAGACTACAGGCAGGTGCTTGGCCACTTCTTTTACAGCTGAGATAAAGAATGAACACATGACCATTATATTGTTTGTTGATGGTAAATGTGGTGACAGCTGGTGACAGGAATTGGGAGATCAGTGAATTTAATCAATGTATTTAGCAACTATATTTAATCTTATTGTATATGGTATGGGACACATCACAAAACAGTTCCCCAACCTCCATCCCTGCCTAGTTCCCTGGCAAATTTCTCTAAACCTCCTGAGTGATGCCTAAATTACAATGTAATTATTTTGTGTGATTGTGACAAGAAAAAACTGAACATAAAATCTGTTAAATGAATTATAAAACATTAGACTTATGTCTTTTCATGTGACTCAGTATGGAAGGAAGATAGTGGATCCACACATATATTGGCAAATAAAAATGTTTTTTCTGATGTAAAGAAGGAAAATATTGAACTATTGTATAATTTCCTATGCCTGCTTATCTCCAACATTCTCTCTCTCTCTTTCTCTGCAAAGTGCCATTCCTACATTCTCTGAGGGAATCAAAGCTCAGATGGGTTGTTTAGATGTTACTCTTGTTTATAAATATTAGGCCATCCAATCAATGTACAGAAACAGTACTATGTAATTTGCCACAGGTGGCAGCTTGAATAGTGAATTATGAATAACTTAATCAGCAGTTATAATCAAATTGTCTACTGTGTTAATGTCAGATATTTTTGCTTGTGTCCTAGACATTTTTATCTTTCCAGTATATTAAGAGCATCCCCAATGGACTTGAACATCTTTCCTTCATACATATACATTGGACCCCTATCCTGTGCCATCTCTTTGTCCCCAAAATCCATAAGACATGAACATTCAGTTAGAAATTTCCTGTATAAGCTACATGCCAAGAATGACAAGGTACTTTAACTTCATTAGAAGATTAAAAAAAAGAAAGCTTGACAGTAAAAATAACCTATTTGGATGGGCTGGTCAGTATGTGTGTGTGTGGGAAGGCGGGGGAGGGGGAAGTAACATCTGGAGAGGATCAAATCTAATCTTTGAAGCTGAAGATTAGTCTACAACAGGCACTGCTCGGTGAAAATGATTCTACAAGAGCCAGTCATTGCTATTTCTAAGACATTGCATTTGTGGTGACAAATGACTCGACTGTAGGGTGGAGTATTACCCCAAAGCAAATCATCAAACCACCATGTTGTGCCATCTTCTTGTATCCAAATACCTGAGCGCTTGGTTAGAAATTCCTTATGTGAGCCACATGACAAGACTAATAACTGCTGTTTAAATTGAAAACATGAAGGAAGATTTTAACCTATCATTATTTACATGTTGATAATCCTTAAACATTGCAAAAAGGTGCACCATGATTTGTGCTCCTAGAAAGCTACCCATCTTACATACTCTCAGACACATAGCTATTCCAACCTACATCACATATCAGTCAATCAGACTGCTCATGGAGTAAGGGACTATTCAATGTAAACAAGGGGATCAGAATCTGTACCAGGAATGGCAGATACTTCACTCCTCGTGTTCAGTGTATGAAGATATATTACCTTTAGATGCTTCCAAGACAGAACAGGGAGCACTTTAATAATTGTTACTCTTTCTGGCATCTCCAAATAAATGCAGGCCCAAACTGGAAACTTGTATTCAAACCTTTCTGAACATAGCTGGTTAAAATAAAGCTGAGCCCCGATCTGAACCATACCATACCATAGTTTTATAAAATCAATGCCCCACAGATAAATATCATAGACTTTTTCCAATGATAAATATCATTGTTCTTGCTGCATATCTAGGTAGTTTATGATTCTATCTCTGAAAGGTCCATTGCAAATTCATACCATCAATTTCTGGCTGAAGTTAAAGTGATCTATGTTGCTTTTTAAAAAGAGTGACATGGATAAAACATAAAGGCTTAGCTATGCTTGGACTCTTTTTTAAAATCTTTTATGCATATTTGTTGTATTCTTTTAATTATTGTTGTAGCTGATGATCATATCTTATATGCACATTGCTGCATTAATGATGCAAGCCATTTGTTCCCGAACCAGACCATTAATACATATACTATACATATTATCCTTTAATTGGTTTCCAGGACCTGACTAATACAGCAACATTAGTATTTTTGAAAGCTTTTATTTCTTATACTTCACACAGTGAGTTGACATTCAAAGGACTAGAATTGCTGGACTCACCTTTTACTGCTAACGATTAAAGGCTTTTTAGGCTCTTACTGGTTGTCAGTATGTAGAATTCACTGCGGCAGAACATCAGAGTCATAAACTGCAGCTGAATTTTTAAAACAGCTGGATATTTTTATGATCAATACTTATTACCTCACTCACCTTATCTCTTACAAATATTTCTTTTATTGGACCAAGTTCTGTTGGTGAAGCTTTTGCGTTTACACAGAGCTCTTCTTCAGGTCTGGAAAAGTTCGTCACAGCTAAATACAAGTTGGAAAGGATTATTAAGCATAAGGAGTAAACACATGTGGAAGAGACCATTCAAGGTGAAGCGGGCAATTAACATCTCTGCACTCATAGGACAAAGGCGGGTTAGTGGATTACGGACTAGTGTAATATGGAGCCATAATCCAGTGTGTTTTCTGATTCCATTAATATTAGTGTCAAGCAAAGTTATAAAGTTAAGCTCCCAGGCTCATCTTTTTGAAAGTGGTGTGCAGGTTTCCTTTGAAGAGGACAAGTAAGAGCTCAGAAACAGAGCAATTATTTTGTGAAATATCACCCCTGGGTGAACATTTATCTGTAATGATGCCTGCTACGGTAAGAGTAAACAAATACTATACTCGAGGACACGAACTAATGAGCCCAACAGTCCCGAAGAAAGTTTTTCCTCATGTGTAGCATTACAAAAGTGACAAGTGCATTTTGGAAGTTTCCCCTCACCTCTGCCCCTTTCTTCTGTAACATCAGGCACTGACCATTCTGAGGAGCAAGACACTGAACACGACAGACTAATGATATGACACAATATTGTTTCTGTTGCTTTGCATTGCTTTTTTATATACTTTTCCACCTGGTATTTTTGCTGAATGGATTTTTCACAAGTCGCAGTATTAGTGTTTGTTCTCACTTCCTTAGTTGTGCTCTTCTGTGATGAGCTACATCAAAAGGAATGAAATGCATTGTTGTTTTGATTATGGTAACATCTAGGAACCCCAAACAAGGAGTATTTGCATTGGGCACCATACAGACATGGAACAAAGGAGACAGTCCATGCCCCACAGCGCTTACAAGTACCAAACAGGGTGCAACAGGACAGAAGGACAAAACAGAGTGTGGGCTGGAGGATGTGATTGTAATGCTTTCAGAAATACAATATAGTAAAAAGACTTACTGGCAGCTGAATAAGTAGAATAACTACAGTATTGTGGGAAGTAGACATTTTGTGGAAGTTTGACATTTATTTTAATACTGTAGGAGTGTATGTCAGGTTGTCAGCAGAAGTCATAAGCTCAACTAAAACCAAGGTTAATAGTTAATAACATGCAATGTGTGGGGGTGGGGTGGGGGGAGCTAGTCTTCTGGCTAGTAAATAAAATACACCACAGAATAAAATGTACCAATTTTTGACCTTCAGCTGGATGTGTGGGTGGAAAGGTGTGCGGGAGGCAGGGGGAGGGGGATACACTTGAAAAAAATATATCCCATGAGGCTAAGAAGCAGAATTCTGTGTATGAGTCTGTTGGTTTCTGTATCTTTTGTAAAAAGAAAAGGAGTACTTGTGGCACCTTAGAGACTAACCAATTTATTTGAGCATGAGCTTTCGTGAGCACGAAAGCTCATGCTCAAATAAATTGGTTAGTCTCTAAGGTGCCACAAGTACTCCTTTTCTTTTTGCGAATACAGACTAACACGGCTGTTACTCTGAAACCTGTATCTTTTGTGTGACTCACTGGTTGGAACCACAGCAAACAAAAGGGCCATTCCATGTGGCAGGTGTTCTGAGGGGCTAAGTTGCACTGCAGAAGCTGGAACCAGCTGTTTGCAGAGACAGTAACCTGGATGCACTTCCAGAAGTCAATGGTAGCAGTACCACTACCAGGTCTGATTGCAGACATTTAAGAAGCTTATAACTGGTGTTTTTAATCTATACACTGAAATCTGCCTCCCTGCACTCCCCTGAAATTGCAGGCACTAAGATACCATGGTAATTAGTGTGGTATAAATATCTGGAGGGATGGAGAAGCTGGGAGAACAGTGGAGCAGCTGCAAAACCAATTTAAATGGTAGGCATACTACTTTAAATACATTCATTGTATTCAGATCTCATTGTGAGCAGGACTTTTTTAAATTTGAAATTTAAATATGCAATTTAGTGCAGGGTAGTTGTTGCTGCCTGCCAACTTGGTAAGTGCTAGCTTTGTTTATTCTTTAGTAAGCTCATCCTCTCTGTTCTAAGCCAAGGCAAGTTCTCACTGGAGTAATTGATAGGGAAGAAAACACAAGAAGGGGAGGAAAAATAAGATATCTAGCAACAAGGGTCACATTTTAAATAGCCATTACATCTCTTATTATAGGGGGAGTTACACTGAAATTACTCTCTAATTACACTGCGGTTATACTTATCATATCTACAATTACGAGTGCTTTATAAAAGTGGAAGATTAACTAGTTGTTACTATCCCTTTGGTTTAATAATTAATGCATTACACTGTAGCAATTCTGACTGTATACTTTTTGATATATGCTCATATTACAAAACCTATAATGCAACACTAAGAGTTTGTGTTCTATTATAACTAAGACAATCCTACAGCTTCTAGGGAAATTAGAATAAAAGATACACTGACTGACACCAAACATATGTTTTAGAGCTGACTAAATGACACTGTTTGTACAATTACATAATGCACAGAAGGAGCCCTATTTTCAGAAGACATTTTGTAAAATATAGAACTTTGTATCCTTCAGCTTTATTCTCAGGATGAAACTGACAAACATTTGATGTTCTCCTTAGAATGATGTATATTACATAATTTATAATTCCACAGCTTGCTACATATTTACTCTCTAACTTTATCAGTAATACTGTTACATCCTTGTATTAAGAACAGTCTGGTACAAAAAAGATTATGTGGAATAAAATGATATTATGGAAACAGCTGAAAGTCATGCCTTGAAAGGTGCCAGAGTCATAATAATAATAGAATCATAGGACTGGAAGGGACCTCAAGAGGTCATCTAGTCCAGTCCCTTGTGCTGATGGCAGGACTAAGTATTATCTAGACCATCCCTGAGAAGGTATTTGTCTAACCTGCTCTTAAAAATCTCCAATTCCACAACCTCCCTAGGCAATTTATTCTAGTGCTTAACCACCTTGACAGTTAGGAAGTTTTCCTAATATCAAACCTAAACCTCCCCCGCTGCAATTTAAGTCCATTGCTTAAACCCAGAGATTAAGGAGAACAATTTTTCTCCCTCTGCCTTGTAACAACCTTTTATGTACTTGAAAACAGTTATGTCCCCTCTCAGTCTTCTCTAGACTAATCAAAGCCAACTTTTTCAATCTTCTCTCATAGGTAATTTTTTTTATCTTTAATCATTTTTATTGCTCTTCTCTGGACTTTCTCCAATTTGTGCACATCCTTCCTGAAATGTGGCGCCCAGAACTGGACACAATACTCCAGTTGAGGCCTAACCATTGCTGAGTAGAGCGGAAGAATTACTTCTTGTGTCTTGCTTACAACACTCCTGCTAATACATCTCAAAATGATGTTTCCTTTTTATAGATTCACAGATATTGAGGTCAGAAGGGACCATTATGATCATCTAGTCTGACCTCCTGCACAACGCAGGCCACAGAATTTCACCCACCACTCCTACAAAAAAAACCTCTTTCTTTCTTTCTTTCTTTCTTTCTTTCTTTCTTTCTTTCTTTCTTTCTTTCTTTCTTTCTTTCTTTTGCAAATGTGTTACACTGTTGACTCATATTTAGCTTATGATCTACCATGACCCCCTAGGTCTCTTTCCACAGTTTTCCTTCCAAGGCAATTGTTTCCCATTTCGCATGTGTGCAGCTGATTGCTCCTTCCTAAGTGGAGTACTTTGCATTTGTCCTTCTTGAATTTCATCCTATTTACTTCAGATCATTTCTCTAGTTTGTCCAGATCACTTTGAATTTTAATCCTATCCTCCAAAACACTTGCAACCCCTCCTCGCTTGCTATCATCTGCAAACTTTATAAGTGTACTCTCTATACCATTATCTAAATCATTGAAGAAGATATTGAACAGAACCAGTCCCAGAACTGATCCTTGTAGGACCCCACTTGATATGCCCTTCCAACTTGACTGTGAAACCCTGATAACTACTCTCTAGGAATGGTTTTCCAACCAGTTATGCACTCACCTTATAGTAGCTTCATCTAGATTGCATTTCCCTAGTTTGTTTATGAGATCATGCGAGACAGTATCAAAAGCCTTATGAAAGTCAAGATATACCACATCCACTGCTTCCCTCTTATCTATCAGGCTTGTTACCCTGTCAAAGAAAGCTATTAAGTGGTTTGACATGATTTGTTCTTGACAAATCCATGCTGACTGTTATTTATCACCTTATTATCTGCTAGGTATTTGCAAATTGATTGCTTAATTATTTGCTCCATTATCTTTTCGGGTACTGAAGTTAAGCTGACTGGTCTGTAATTCCCTGGGCTGTCCTTATTTCCTTAATATTTTGTTTCCTAGATTCCTTCTTCCCTTTAATTTCCTTAATAGTGTGTGTACCAGGTTGTTCCTGCAGTATTCATTCTATTGTGAAGCTTTGAAATATGGCAAGAAGTTCCTGCATCTTTGTGGCCACAATGAAGTTCAATGGAAAGCCAAACTGCATACATATGGCTGATAATGAGCAGCATCAGCTCTAAAGGTATTGTACCAGTAGGTGTGTCAATGTGCAGCTCAGAAAGCTCTCTAAGGACACTGAGATGTCAGGGAGTCCAGTCTCAACTGTCTGTTTAACAGACACCTGTGGCATTTTTCACTGTCAGAAATGTGTTCAGGCTAAACAGTTCACTAATCAATTGAGACACATCACTAGTATTTATCAGATCCCATGCAGGTTATTGCTACACACGTTATAACCTTCAGACTGCAAAGGTTTAATCTTACCGTCGGCAGCTGAAGGATTGGTTTTGCCAAAAGTAGAGTCCCTACTAAAACCAAGGACTGTCAGTCAGCTATGAAAATGTCACAGCAATGCCACATCAAACTTTTATAGAAAGAAATAGTTACTGAAAATCATTGCCGCCACTTGTGTGTTCACTGACCGACATGAAATAACTTGGCAGTCTCTACCCAATTACTAAAGAACTGGAGTGGGCCACATGACAGAAGACTAGCTCTACAGCTGCAGTTATCTCCCTTAGTGGAAGACTCAGCAGACAGCCAATGAACACACTGTAATATATCTCAAGCTTAAAAAAACCCAACGTAGATGTTAAGGGTGAGAGTATGTATCAGTAACGTAAGGGTAAAAAAATTACAGGAGCTATGGTAATTATTCCCCCAAACTCAGAAAATTCAGAGCTAAGCTTACACTTAAGAGCAACCCAAACATTAAGATACAGAAATGCAGTTAAGGCATCCAAACAAGTTTAACTCAGCCCCATAGAGACACCCATGCACTTACAATATAATTAAAATATTTGGTATTGGTGGTCAGAGATTAAATTAAATTGATTTTTCCCCCTCATGGTGTCAACTGCAACAACTATGTAAGCTTTTACCCTTATTTACACTAAATCTTACATCTATTTTAACAGGTATCTTGGATTTTTTGTTTTGAACCATTATTAAAAGTTTCATACATGAATGCTAAAGAAGAAACCCAAAGAGTATGTTGCCATGAATTGATAGTTCTGTGAGATGCCCAAAACACTTATTGAAAACAGACATTTCCCATGAAAGTGTCTTTCAACAAAAAGCCATTGTGTGTCAACACATCTGAGGGAATTTTTTGACAGGTTCTAGCCCAGGCCCACTGGAGAAGCCCCCAGTCGCTGCAGATGTGCATGATCGAGCATTAGCTGAGGCTATCACAACCACAAGTAGGCAAATTTCCCACAGACAGTATCGTAGTTCCAAATTCTGATCTTGTTCACGGTAGTGTTAAAATGTCGGAACCACGACTGCTAAAATAAATAAATCTCATCTAGGATTCTGATAACACTTTCAGTTTCCTAGTTAGGTGATGGGATCACTGCAGGCCATTTGGTAAAGACCTTTACTATGAAACTCAGATAAAAAAATACTATTTCTGTTTATGGTATGGGACCTGGCATGTCAGCTGCAATCATTTTTGAAAGACTATCTTCACAGGCATTTTGGTGAGCAGCTGTTTCAGAACAGTGTGGAGGACTTTTCTGGCTCAGCTGTTAGGCATTTTTCTTCTCCTCTTCTTCCCTCCCGCATTTTCTATACATAGATGTCAATCAAAATGCAGGCTCGTGGAAATCCTATTCAGAATTTTACATAATTTATATCAGGATGCTCACAGGAATATATAGATGTAGTGCATTGAAGTCAGTTGGGGAGGGAACCAAAAATCTCTAACACCAATGTCACAGAAATGAAAAGATTTTAAAAACTCATTGCGAGTCAGGTGTTCAGCAAAGCCAATTGTCCCAGGAGAGGTAATTGGTAATCAATGTAAAAATGGAGCATCAGAGCACAGCGTAAATGAACCCTCATTCACCATGACTTCAAGGATCACTATTATATTATAACTTACCTTTTATTGCAGGCGTTTGGGGGAAGGGGGAGAGAGTCAGCATTTTGCTCTGCAGTTTGTCTGGGACAAGGCATTTTGTGTGACAGAAATGTTGACCTATTTTATAGGAACTGCAAAATGTGTTTTGCCTCATGTAGTTGGGTAGGATGTATGACTGCATAGCATGCTGCTTCAGGAAGCAGCTAACAAGAGGAATTGAAAATAAATGAAGTGTCCATCGATACCTTCTTCTCCTTAGATCAAGGATATGCATTTCACTTGCTTAAGAGGTATAATCCACTGTCCAGTGAGGGAATGCATATGCATAACTGTCATATCTGCAAAATGGGAACTGCGTGTGTACTGATGGTAATATATATCCCTATGAGGTTTTGAGGTCCAGAATATTGGAAGTAGGACACAGGGATAGAGAGCTGCTTCTGTTGCAGAGTACTGGTTGAGAGATGAGAGGATCTAATTATGGACTGCAGCTCAGGTCAAGGCAAGAAGTGACTTTATACTACCTTCACAGATGTTAGATTCTGGAGGCAGTCAGAAACTAGAGTGGCTTCAGCATGCACTCGAGCTCATCCACCCTCCCTCATCCAACCCACTCCCCTCTCAACATGTGCAGGTCAGTGGAGGTATAGTGGTGTAACACCTGCATAAGTGAGAGTAGTGTCAGACTGTTTGCACAGTAAAAGGATCCTGTGTTCTAATTTTGGAGTTTCCACTGGAGGATTGCATGACTAATGCGCTGTATTTTATTTTACTTCTAAAAATATTCCTTCTCTTTAGTCAAGGAATGTGGAGTTGTTCTTTTGTTTATTATTCAGCTGTAATGTGTTTTCAACTTTCCCACGCCACAGAGTTGCATAAACAAACATGCATAACAGTGCCGGTATGACAACATTTGGAAAATGTAGTTCTGGCATGTATATATTTTTTTTAAAAAGGGAACTAATAATTTATATTGTTTAGGAAATAAAATGGTTTGAAAATTTTTCAGTTATATAGAAATAGATATATAAAAACTGAAAAATTTTCAAACCATTTTATTTCCTAAACAATATATACTATGTGATAGGCTTGTAAGTTTGTATCCCTCTCCTCTCTAGAGGCTGGTCCACATAGAGGATAATAGCCTCCTACCGCTGCCAGCAAATGGAGTTACTACTTTAGTTCATGTGGTACAGATCTGTTCTTTGGTGAGAAGAACCCTGTTTCAAATCTTTGTGATGATAACCCATGGTATGGAGTCATTATATAGGCATGAGGGGCCCAGCATATAGTGGAATCAGTTTAATTCTATTCCATGGTAAGGGTACAGATTTGAGGAATCTATGTAAGAGATCTGAACTTTCTGTGTACTATGGGACAAAGCACTTGGAGGGCCTCTAGTATGCCAGCATGCAAGGAATTGGGGGCCAAGGAGAGGAAAGAGAACATGAAAAGGTTGGAGCCAGTGAAAGCTTGACTACATAGATCTACTAGCCTTTGTAGATCAAGGAAGGAAGCCAACTGCAATCCAGATCTGCAGTCCATGGAGCAGCTCTGCCATGGCCACATTTTATGGAGGCATGATTAACTCCCCTTGACCTCAGGCCTCATGGAGCACCACCAATGAGAATTTCCCTTCTGCTTACTCAGGCTATGAACAGGTCCTTGGATTTGGACCCAATTCCCTATGTAGCAAACCAAGTTACAGTTTGGTCAGTTGTTTTGCATGGTGTGGTTGAATATGCCTCTGCCCGACTTGCAAATTGAAGAGTGATGCTGGAGATCCTTCTTCTCTCTCATAAAGACTCCAGAGCAGCATCTGCTGTACACATGGCATCTCCCTGTACCTACAGAACAAAGCTACTTTAAAAAAATCCCTACCTTAAATGATGCAAATAAAGCTATTTGTGTGCACCATAAACATAGCTTAACCAATCGGGGAATAGGGAAGTAATTGAAGAACTTCTTCAATGATGCATTGTCTTATGAAAAGGAATTCAACTGTTAAATAGCTAGCAAAGAAGATGGTGATGATGACTGGATACCTTGTAGAAGCAAAGGCCAAATGACAGAGGGACTCGGTGACCAGCATTAAAGCACACAGCCTTATAGTCCAGAATGTCTTATGTGCTCACAAACAGCACAGAATATTTAATGTGTTGTAAAACAGACAAACATTCATTGTCTGAGAGAGGAAACAGCAGGAATGGAGCAGCAAGCCAGAAAGCATTTTTCAAGGCTGTGCAGGTGGTAACCTGATAATAACAAATGAGCTCTGAAATAACATTTTTCATCCATCCACCTCAGAGCACTTTGTAAAATGGTTGATGGAGAGAGTCACCCTCCACTTTCTGGACAAGGGAATTGAGGCACAGAGACATGATTTTTCCCAGGGTCGCACACCAATCTGGGAGCTGGGCCTGGAGCAAAGCATTGGTTTCCCAATGGCCAGTCCAATGTCCTATCCTCTGGTCACACTGCCTCCCTTAGGAGAATAGGAAAGAGAAAGAAGTTACCTTGTAAATGGCAAATTGATATACTTAGCAAGTAAAACACAAAGATGCAAATCTTGTGGCTGGATACTGATGGAAAGGTGTTGAAATTGGTGTGCTTCCACTGTGCAGGGCAGAGTGCAGGATATGGAGAGCCTGCATTGGGGTTCAGCTTCTCCTTTTCTCTGGAGATGTACTTTGCGGGGGCTACAGGCATGATAGTATGGAGGAGTGCTTAGGGGCTGGGTGCAGGGTGGAGGGAGGCTGGGGGAAAGAGCTAATGCGGTTCCATTAGTCAAACTTACTTGCATGGGGAAAAGGGACACAGAGAGGCAGAGCTACTCCTGGGGCTCTAGAAGCAACTTGTGTAGAGGGTTCTTTCTGTTGTCTCCATCATGGAAGTCCTCTGCACAAAGCCCCAACAAATCCATTTTGCATAGAGAAGAGGATTTCAGTCAGAGTAAGCTAGGGAAATCAGAATGGGTGAGTTGGAGCAAAGGGAGGTTGGAGATTTTCATTCCTTACAATTGAACATTAGAAAGCTCATTGCTTTCTTAAGAAGATATTCCATGTTCAGAAAGTCAGGAGTTGCTTGGATTGGCATTAAAACTTTGCTTTAGGGGAGAATGAACAAGAGGAGAAACCAATACATGACAGGTCATGTGCACCTAAGGGCACCACCTCAATAGCAACAGTGTACTTGAATACAAACATGCAATGGCATGAATTCAGTAGGCTATTCAGAATGCAAATATAAACATTTAGCTGAAATTTTACTGGAGTGGGTTAAATCTGGAGTGGAAAAACGCATTTGTGAATAATTAGATCAGAAAGAGATACTGTGCTTCACCAGTACTGCTCTGCCACAGCATCACTGTCTAAAGTGGACCCTCCTTGCTGCATAGTGCTCCAGGGAAGCCAAATTAACAATGCCATTCCACTTCAAACGCTGATGGCTTGGCACAGAGGCACTGGGCTACCTGTCAGCCAGGCCTTTTCTATATACAACTTTCTTCTGCCTCAGGCTTTAGCACATCTATATTCACCCATCGTGCTGCCTGAAGCTCTGCTAATCCCAATAGGCCTATACATTCTCCTAGCCCCCCAACCCACACCCTCCCATCCCTCTCCCCCCATGTTGTGGGTCTTCCACAACTGTTCTCCAGGGCTAGTCAGGTGTACTGGAGAGCTGAGACATTGGCTCTAGATGAAACAGGTTCTCTGTGTGTCACATGTATACTCAGCTCCCCTTACCCAGGCAACCTCTACCTTGCCCCTCTTTTCCCCCTCCACAGTCTCTCCTCTCTGAGCCTCATCTCATCACCACAGACCTTCTCCTCATAGTGCTGGCTACCCACCCTGCCTGTCTTGGTCATTAAGGCCTTTGTGCTGAGCAAAGGTGGTAACTCAAGGGCAAACCTTAAAAAAAAATGTTGTCTTTTAAAACTCACCCTGGGTAGGAAACCGAGCGTTGACCACACTCAGTTAACATTCTTTTTTAACATGACTTGCTTCATGTACACTAAGTACAAAGATCTATTTAAAATCATGGAGCAGAGTGGATGCTGCAGCTGCTTTGCCTCAGTTTCTCCTGTCTTCTACAATTCCACCCCGTCTCCAGTGGTTTCCTGACTTAGTGAGAGACAAGATGGGTGAGGTAATATCTGTTACTGGACCAATTTCTGTTGGTGAGAGTGACAAGCTTTTGAATTTACACAGAGCTCTTCTTCAGGTCTGGGAAATGTCCTGTCACATTAGTCCCACCGCACTGACCACACAGGCCTTACATCAGGGCCTCTAAATAAAACGCAACTCATAATCCTAGTCTAGACATGGCCACTGAAGATAACTAGCAACGGGTAACTGAAATAGCAGGCAGACTTTTTTAGTTCAGCCAGATTTTCTTTGCAGCCATAAATAGATTTACAAGAAATCAGGGGAAATGGCTCTATTTGTGGTTAAGGATAACATTGAAAAAGTGGCCTATGTTTGAATTGTTGTGGAGATGGCTTTTGACACAGTTGTAGGGACTGTGGTTCTTTAGCTAGGGGAACCTGAGAAAAAGTTATAATTTTGGGGAAATTTCTCTCTTTTAAACATTTCCTTTGTCAAACGAGTAACTATTTGACTCCCTGCCTCTTCACAAAAGAAATGTATAGAAAATTCAGGTGGCCCATGAAGCATTAATATGAAACCTTAGTATGTTAAATTTGGAGGAGATTAAATTACATTATTAATATGCAATTCAGAGGGACTGTAGTTTGCTTTAAGTGCAAATCTGATCACAGCCTTAACTGTAGAGTAATCCACATAATAAACAACCTCCATTTTGTGATTCATAAAAGATCATGCCTGCACCTAAGGACTATAACCTAAAGCTGTTCACCATCATTTGTATTCATGGAGCTTGCAGAAGCTGAATCACTGCTTGCTTCTGTTCAGCCAGAATGTACATTAAATATCATACATACCAACTCTGAAATAAAAAGGGAGCCTTTTGTATTAAGGCAATAGAGAAAAATAGATCGGTGTATCAAAGCGAAAAAACAAAAACAAAAAACCTCCCACAATGGCTGTTGATTACATGTACAGCAAAGAAGTCATTCTGAATAATGCACTGCTTTTTATTTTTGTAGAAATTAAATTTAATCAACGGGAAATTGTTGTGTACACAGTAGACTGAGGCATCCAGTAGCATTATGAATTCCCCCTTTCCACAATTTGTATGTTCCGCAGCAGCTTGATTACCCTAGAGCTATTTAAAAGAGAAACAGAATTCAAGAGTGTTTGAAAAATCAAGAGATTACAAAACAGTGAAGAAAGCAAGCTCTCCACAGTACAACAAGTGACCATTTGAAGTTGATGCAGATTCTCTAAGATACAGAAAAATATATAAAGATGAAAGGAAGGTCTTGTGTTGTTTAGCATGGGCAGAACAGCGTTAGATTCAAACACAGTGGGGAACTAGCTCCTAAAACAATCCCTTTAAAACATTTAGAAAGGAATGGTGGGTAACAACAGCCGGAATATGATTAAACCAGGAAAACAAAAACAGGAGCTCAAGCAGGAGCAAAAGGAAGACAACGTGGAAAAAGAGAATAAAAAGAAAAAGCGGAGTTTCAGATTGACACTCACAGTTTGCTGCTGACTAGGGAAAGGGTTGGACTGTCATGTCAAATAGTGCTGTCCTCCCAGTTTCACTGTTCTGCCCTGCCACTCATCATACATACAGCAGGGCACAATTAGAGTAAGAGTTCATTTTGGAGGCTGGCCAGAAAACGACGTTTCCGTTTCACAAAAAGCTTCAACGTTTTGTTCCCCTATGGAACAAAACCGAGACTCTTTGAATGCTTCATGAAAAATGAAACACCCCCCAAGCTCCCCATAATAGCCTGCTGGCCAGGGCACTCACAAGACCTGCAGGAGACTCCGGTGCAAGGCCCTTCTCACAATTAGGGATCTCCCTTAGTGCTGGTGAGTGCTCTAACTACTAGGCTATTGGCTATTCTGGGATGAGAGAGAGAGAGAGAGAGAGAGAGACTGACTTTCTCCCTGCCCCCTTTTTCCTCTTTCCCCAGCCCCACAGCAGGGACTATGCGGGGCGGGAGTTGTAAGGCTCACTAAAGTGTTGCACTGTAACTGCTCCATGTAGACCTTTTAGCATGAACTAAAAGGTGCCTAGCTTGAGTTAACATAGTACACTACATTAACTCAAAACTAGGTACTTTTTAATTCATGCTAAGCAGGGTGTTCACAGGGCAGTTACAGCACATCACTTCATGCATGCTGAAACTCACACTCTTGTAGTCTGCACTGTGGGCAGTGTAGATACACTGCTTTCTCATTTTGACCAGAAATTTCATCTTGGACCTTCCTGACAAAATTTTCAATGTACCCTAGTAGGTTTCTGCAAAGTTGGTACGTTCCAACACCATCACCACCACCATTTTTGTCAAAAATATTCCCAACATGCTATGTGTTTCCCACTGAGCTCCTCCTCCTGTGCGGAGGGAATAAGAAAGGGACTCAGCTAACTACTCTAGCTAGCTCCCCCAATCCTAACACTTGGGGTGAGAGTGTGATCGGCTCGTACAAGAAGCAGAAGTGCAAGACTTGGGTTTAGGATGGGGCATCCCAGGATCTTTGTGGGCAAGCAGCACTTTTCTCTCCCATGCATTGGGCAGCAGGTACTAAAGGGCACCAGGAAACAAGATTCATTGAAAAGGACTGATGTCAACTCCATGTCAAGACCTTCTCTTAGCACTGAGTGCCTCAGCTTGACTTCCGCTGATACATCATCAGCTTTGCTCTGCTGCTGTGTCGTTGGAGGATTGACTGCAGCGAGATGGTGAGGCAGACACGAGTGATAACAAATACAATTTCAAAAAAGTTAATTACAAAGTTAAACAAAATAAACTTGGATAAGGTTTTACTGTTAAAGCCAAATCAATGTGGTGGGATTTTTTGGGGGGGAGGGGTGGATGGGTGGAAGGGGGAGAAGAAATCAAGTTATCTCCATGCTTGTTTGAAAGTGCCAATGGACATTCCATTTCCAGGGGAGAGAGATTTTACCATGGCTCCTATACACACACACCCTACCTCAGACCCCTTTTTCCTAGTTCTCGTGGCATAAGAGGGACAAAAACTGAGTGGAATGAGAGCCTGTGAAGTTTCCTTGGGAAGGAGAAGAAAGCAGTGTGGCTGGAGTGCACCATGATCTGGCCATTCTGATTTGGCAGACAGTGGGAGGGGTGATGTAGCCAGCATATAAATTAGAGCATCCCTGGCCTATACTAGTAGCTGGGCAGACACCCAGTTGGCCCTAGAACACAGGCAGCAAAAAGATTAAAGCTTGAAGCTACTTTTGCCCCCTTTTCCTAGCTGTGCCCTTAAGGAACAGCAAAAAGGAGAATCAGGTCCATGGTGTCTGTTTGTGTTTGTGTTTACATAGTATGCAAGTTACAGGGATCCCACTCCTGCATGTTCTTAATTACACAAGCAGCCTTTACTCACCCAAGTAGTATCCTACTGTGCATAATGAAAACTTGCTACATACTTTGAATTGAATATAGCCATGGGAATTTTTGTATCCAGTGCAAGCAATCTGATTAGACTAGAGGTCAAGAGCTGTGAGCAATCTTGTCAAATCTTGTACATTTTTTTTGCAAAATAAGCCAGGTCTGAAACTTAGCACATGATCATTTTGTAGCTGGATAGTGGGCAGGAAAAGGAAGGTGAATAAGTTACTAATCTACTTACTCATTTACAAACCTATTTTTGAAACAATTTTCTTATATTGTTGTATTATTATTTTAAAATCACAATAATGCTTTGGTTATGCTGTCTTCTTAAAAAGTAATCTGTAATAAGGAAATTGATCCCTTAGTTCATCTTCCAGGCATAATTACTTGCTCCCATCTTGGATATCAGGCCACCACTATCATGTGCTCATAGTGTAGGGCATGTGACTTCTGGATAATTAAGTGGCTATAGCATGGAAAAGTTAGAGATTTCATTTTGATAACATTTTGCTGAAAAAGTCATTTTCAATGGAGGCCAATGTACTCTAAGATTGGAAGCAAAGCATACCAGCCAAAATATTTTTTCAGCTGCTACAATAATTTAAAGGCCATGTGCATTATTTATATAATCAATATTATAAAACCTTATTTTTAAAAACAATATTGGTCCATTTTTACCTATATTATTCTAGTCATAATTGAAAGTGGTTATCTTAAAATTATAAAGAACCTATCCTACAAGAGCGGATTTGCATAGTTATTTCCAACTTGAAACTATATATGACAATCACTTACCAGTAAAGGAAAGAGAAATCTTGATTGTAAAGGATCTATTCTGTTCTTTCAAAATTAGTCAGGTGTTTGACTTAGACAGTACCTTCGAATAAGGGGGACTGGAGAAGGCAAGGGTGTAATCTGCCAGTTGTTTTAAAATTAACCATCCTTAAAGGCAGGGCCAGTGTTAGTTTCTGCCTTGGGCCCCAGCAAGTCTAAGTAGTGGGCTCCCACCCCGATGCCCTTATCTGCTCACACATTGGATTCCTGCATGAAGCCCAAGCCCAAGCCCAGCCACGCAGGGCCCCCCGTGGCAAGGGGCCCTGGACATTGCCCTGCTTGCTTCCCCCTAATGCCGACCCTGCACAAAGGCCATGTAGGTGATAGTCTAGAAATGTGCAGCAAAATGTTATCATGTGAGAAGTGTTGCTTTGGATCAATATACAGTTCTGTCCACTTAAGAGTTCTAATTCTCAGTCTCTTTTACAGAAATGAAATATTGTTTGGTGTAATGCACAATGAAGGAAGATTATTAAGTGGATAATTCTATAAGGTGAAAAGAAGCATTCTCTAGTTCTGTAGCGAGTTCTTATTTTCATTCCTTACAGTAATGAAAATCTCTCTTCCATTCTCCCTTCAGGAATAAGAAATCCTGTGCAAACATATTCTGATTGTGCCTTCAAATTTGGGTTCATGTTTGATCTGGAACAGATTGCTCTTGTCAATTGTTTTTATGTTAGTGCTATCTCAGAAAATATTTCTATAGAAACTCCAGTAATAAAGAAATACTTTTGTACACAACAGGAGAAATGCTAAATGTTCGCTTCAACAAGCATAATTGCTGAACATAAAAAATGAGAAATTTGAATAAATTATCTTACAAGCTCTTCATTCAGAACTATTCAAAGGTAGGGCCAACATTTTCAGACATGGCTGCCTAAAGTTAGGCTCCGGAATCCATATTTAAGCACTAAATAAAAGTGGCATGATTTTCTGCAATGCTCGGCAACTGCCCGTTCCACTGGCTGTCTCTGAAAAAAAAAATCAGGCTTCTTTGTTTATGCCTAAATGTGGCTTTAAGAACTACTACGAAACTTTAGGTATTTCTTGTGCCTGGTTAAGTCCTTTAATACATTCATTTTACTTAGGGGTTTCCAATTTTCAGCCCTTTTTTGCCTTGTAATTTAAAACCAACCAACCATGATGCTCTGAACTGAAGACATGTTTAAAGGACTATTTTATTGTTTGCATGATTCAGACCATCAGCTGCTAGAAACTGATGTGGAGAACAATGACCTAGTCAAAAGTACAGTGATTGGAATGACCGTAAGGGCTTTTTTTCCCATTGACTGCACAGTAAGCAAATATTTATTGTAAAGCCCTTCATTTCAAGGAGCTTTTACCAGATAAACAACGTATTAAGCTAACTCCCCTGCCCCCTCAAAAAAAAAACAAAAACAAAAAAAACCCAAAAAACACACAACCACCATAATGTAGAACTTTTTAAGGCACTTATTACTCTTGGGAATAGACCACTGTGACCTGGAAACAAACTCATTTATTTAAAAAACTGAAAAATATTTCAATTCTGAAATGCTGCTGTGGTGCCTCATGTTGCCTGTCTCATCTATAGATCAGACTCCCTGGGCCAGACTACATTTCCAAACTGACATTTCTTCCATGAAAACAGCTGTGAAAACTTGGACAGAACATTTTCAACCAAGTCTGCTTGAGCTATTCTGATCCTCAGCTGCATTTTCAGACCATTGTGGCAACAGCAGCAAGATTCATAAAGTTTAAGGCCAGAAGGGACCATTAGATAAGAACATAACGCCCACACTGGGACAGACCAATGGTCCATCAAGCCCAGTATCCTGTCTTCTGACAGTGGCCAAGGCCAGCTGCCTCAGAGGGAATGACCAGAACAGGTAATCATCACGTGAGCCATCCCCTGTCGCCCATTCCCAGCTTTTGCCCTCCTGTGTATCACAGGCCATTACATTTCACCCAATTATCCCTGGATTGAGCTCAATAACGAGCATATCTCCTAGAAAGGCATCCAGCTTTGATTTGGCATTAAGGCATCAAGGCAGCACTTGGGCCACATTAGAGCATCCCAGGAAGACTGTCCTTCACACAACAGCAGCTGGATCAGATGAGTTCTGAGCTACCTTTTCACACAAACTTATGCTCTGTGCAATTTAGCCATGTCCCACACGTGGCCCTATATTTGTATCAAAAATTCAGCAACAGAGATAGAACGATGATTCAGGTAAGTGGTTTTACCATTCAGCAGTTTAGCATTCATAAGCTGATGAATGGGATCAATTCTGCTCTTTGTTACATGGATTTAAGTATGGGAGCTATACAAAGATCAATTGCTCCCATCAGCATATTCCTAGGAACCATTAATATCATAGGTCTTTATTCAGGAAACATCCCTATTCAGGACATTACTACAGCATGAACTTATGTGCTTCCCTGAATTGAGGCTTGATAATAGGGTTGTAAATGTACTTAGTATTATGAAGAATTAGGTCAGTGGTAAAAGGTGAACGAGGCCCATGCCCTAAAGACCTTATTGTTTTAAAGTATTGTTGAACACCAAAGATCAAATTCTCTGTATGTATACATGGGCAAAAGTTAATGGAGTTGAGACTATTTACACCAATGGGGAATTTGACCCAAACAGTACAAGAGACCATTCTGTGTATGGTTTGTATGTGTGTAGGAAATTTGGCTCAGATCAACAATGGTACTTAGGCACCTAGACCTCAGACTGAGGCACTACTGTGATTCACAAAACTCCTGCTCAGTTTACAGGACCTAACCTGATAAGCACCTATGTCTCTCTGTGGATCTGAGCCTTCTTCCCTATCCTGCATTGCAGACCTCATCAACTTTTGTTTTGAAGTATAAGGACTGTGACAATCTTTTTAATTTTAATCCAATTTATTCTTATGATTTTTAAAAAATTCTTACTAAGATTAACCTATAGAATTCCATGTTAATTATGCATTGCTCTAAGCAGGTCACATTCCTGCTCTGCTCCGAACACAGTACACAGACAATGAATGTGATATAAAATTACTGTCTTCCTGGGGATCCCTTTATTGTGAACTTGAATAAAAACAAAACTATAACTGGTTGTTGAGCTCTGTGTTTTCTACAGTTGCTCCCTGTAAGACCCATCACTGCCCCTTGTTTCCTCTTACGCCTGGTCTACACTACGAGTTTATGTCAGATTTAGCAGCGTTAAATCGAATTAACCCTGCACCCGTCCACACAATGAAGCCATTTTTTTTCAACATAAAGGGCTCTTAAAACCAATTTCTGTACTCCTCCCCAACGAGGGGATTAGCACTGAAATCAACATTGCCATTTCGAATTAGGGTTAGTGTGGATGCAATTCAAAGGTATTGGCCTCCAGGATAATTGTGACCACTCTGGACAGCACTCTGAACTCTGATGCACTGGCCAGGTGTACAGGAAAAGCCCTGGGAACTTTTGAATCTCATTTCCTGTTTGGCCAGGCGAGATCATCAGCACAGGTGACCATGCAGTCCCAGAATCAAAAAAGAGCTCCAGCATGGATCTGATCGCTGTATGGGAGAGGAATCTGTGCTATCAGAACTACGTTCCAAAAGATGAAATGCCAAAACATTTCAAAAAATCTCAGAGGCCATGAGGGACAGAGGCTACAGCAGGGATGCAACACAGTGCCGTGTGAAACTTAAGGAGCTCAGACAAGCATACCAGAAAACCAAAGAATCAAACAGACACTCCGGGAAAGAGCCCCAGACATGCTGCTTCTATGCTGAGCTGCATGCAATTCTAGGGGGGCCGCCGCCACTACCCCACCCCTGTCAATAGACTCCGATGATGGGGTACTCTCCACCATGCCTGAGGATTTTGCGGACAGGGAAGATGAGGAGGAAGAGGATGACGAGTTTGAGGAGAGTACACAGCACACCGTTCTCCCCAACAGCCAGGATCTTTTTATCACCCTGACTGAAATACCCTCCCAACCCAACGAAGCCGGAGAAGGGACCTCTGGTGAGTGTACCTTTTTAAATATAATACATGTTATAAAAACACTTGTTTTTAATGATTAATTAGCCCTGAGGACTTGGAATGTATTCATGGCCAGTACAGCTACTGGAAAAGTCTGTTAATGTGTCTGGGGATGGAGTGGAAATCCTCCAGGGATATCTCCATGAAGTTCTCCTGGAGGTACTCTAAAAGCCTTTGCAGAAGGTTTCTGGGGAGAGCAGCCTTATTCCGTCCTCCCTGGTAGGACACTTTACCACGCCATGCTAGTAGCAAGTAATCTGGTATCATCGCATGACAAAGCCTGGCAGCATATGGTCCTGGTGTTTGCTGGCATTCAAGCAACATCCATTCTTTATCTCTCTGTGTTATCCTCAAGAGAGTGATATCGTTCATGGTAACCTGGTTGAAATAGGGGAATTTAATTAAGGGGACATTCAGAGGTGGCCGTTCCTACTGGGCTGTTTGCCTGTGGCTGAAAAGAAATCCTCCCCGCAGTTAGCCACGGGGTGGGGTGTGGGGCCATTGGCGCTGACCTGTTTGCATTTGCCTAGCAGGGATCTACCCTGATACCAGCCACATGGTGGGGTGAGGGGTAAAACAATCATCCCAGAGAATTGGATGGTGGCGGGGTTTAAGTTTGGTTTCTGCTGCTGCATGTGAACAGCTCTAAATGGCCAACTCAATGTGCTTTGCTTGGTATGGGAGAGGAGGGTGCTGCTGTTATGACGATTGTAGAAGCCGAAAGACTATGGCTTACCATGGCCACCTGCAAGCAGAATTCTGTTGCCCGGCACTGCGTGTGTGATCTCTAACACCAAAGCTGCAGGTACTCAATATAAGATGCAAAATGCAACCTTTAAATACTTCACTCCCTTTTTTCCTCCAGCAGCTGCAAATGTTTCAAGCCTCCCTCCTCCATCCCAAAGACTATCTCAGATAAGTCAGCGAAAAAAACCACACGCACGATGAAATGTTCTCTGAGCTCATGCAGTCGTCCGGCACTGACAGAGCTGTGTGGAGGGACACAATAGCAGAGTACAGGAAAGTGGCAGATGAATGTGAGGAGAGATGGCTGCAGGAAGATCAGAGGAGGCATGAGGCAACGCTGGGGCTACTGCGGGATCAAACGGACATGCTCCAGCGTCTGGTGAAGGTTCATGAATGGCAGCAAGATCACAGACTGCTGCTGCAGTCCCTGTTTAACCGCCCTCCCTCCTCCCCAAGTTCCATAGCCTCCTCACCCAGACCCCCAAGAATGTGGGGTGGGAGGCTCCGGGCACCCAACCACTCCACCCCAGTGGACAGCCCAAGCAACAAAAGGCTGTCATTCAAGAAGTTTTAAAGTGGCATTTTCCTTCCCTGCTACCCTCCTCCCACCCCACCCTGGTTACCTTCTGAGTTATCGCCCTATTTTTATAATCAATTAATAAAGAATACATGTTTTTTAAACTATAGTGACTTTATTTCCTTTGCAGGCAAGCTGTGATCGAAGCGGGGAGGGCGGGTGGCTTACAGGGAATTTAGAGGCAACAAAGGGGGTGGGTTTTCATCAAGGAGAAACAAACAGAAGTGTCACACAGTACCCTGGCCAGTCATGAAACTGGTTTTCAAAGCTTCTCTGATGCTCAGCGCTTCCTGCTGTGCTCTAACTGCCCTGGTGTCCGGTTGTGCATATTTAGCAGCCAGGAGATTTGCCTCAACCTCCCAGCCCGCCATAAACGTCTCCCCCTTACTCTCACTGAGATTGTGGAGCACACAGCAAGCAGCAATAACAATGGGAATATTGGTTTCACTGAGGTCTGAGCGAATCAGTAAACTGCGCCAGCGACCCTTTAAACATCCAAATGCACATTCTATCACCATTCTGCACTTGTTCAGCCTATAGTTGAACAGCTACTTACTACTATCCAGGTTGCCTGTGTATGACTTCTTGAGCCAGGGCATTAAAGGGTAGGCTGAGTCCCCAAGAATAAATTATAGGCATTTCAACATCCCCAACAGTTATTTTCTGGTCTGGGAAGTAAATCCCTTCCTGCAGCAGTTTAAACAGACCAGAGCTCCTGAAGACGCGAGCATCATGAACCTTTCCAGGCCATCCCACACTGATGTTTGTGAAACGTTCCTTGTGATCCACCAGTGCTTGCAGCATCATTGAAAAGTACTCCTTGCAGTTTATGTACTGGCTGCCCTGTGGTCCGGTCCCAAGATAGGGATATGCGTTCCGTCTATAGCCCCACCACAGTTAGGGAATCCCATTGCAGCAAAGCCATTCACTATGACATGCACATTTCCCAGAGTCACTACCTTTGATAGCAGCAGCTCAATGATTGCGTTGGCTACTTGCATCACAGCAACCCCCACAGTAGATTTGCCCACTCCAAATTGATTACCGACTGACCGGTAGCTGTCTGGCATTGCAAGCTTCCACAGGTCTATTGCCACTCGCTTATGAACTGTGAGGGCTGCTCTCATCTTGGTATCCTTGTGCTTCAGGCCAGGGGAAGCAAGTCAAAGTTCCATGAAAGTGCCCTTACACATGCGAAAGTTTCGGAGCCACTGGGAATCATCCCAAACCTGCAACATTATGCGGTCCCACCACTCTGTGCTTGTTTCCTGGGGCCCAGAATTGGCATTCCACGGTATGAGCCTGCCCCAGTAACACCATGATCTCCAAATTGCTGGGGAATGCAGTTTTAGAGAAATCTGTGTTCATGTCCTCATCACCGCGCTGCCGTCGCCTCCTCGCCTGGTTTTTCAGGTGCTGGTTCTTCATAAACTTCACGATAATGAGCGAGGTGTTTACAATGGTCATAACTGTTGCGGTGAGCTGAATGGGCTCCATGCTTGCTGTGCTATCGCGTCTGCTCGGGCAATCCAGGGAAAAGGGCGTGAAATGATAGTCTGCTGTTGCTTTCACGGAGGGAGGGAGGGTTGACTGACGACATTTACCCATAACCACCTGCGACAAATTTTTGGCCCCATTAGGCATTGGGAGCTCAGCCCAGAATTCCAAGGGGCAGCAGGACTGCGGGAACTGTGGGATAGCTACCCACAGTGCACTGCTTGCCACAGTACTGTGGATGCACACCGCCGAATTAGCGTGCTTAGTGTGGACGCATGCACTCGACTTTATACAATCTGTTCCCAAAAACAGACTTCTGTAAAATCGGAGTACTTTCGTAGTGTAGACATGGCCTTAGAGAAAGAATCGCTCCAACCCATTTTATTCTCCTTTATTGAAGCTAATATGACAGCTGTTCTGGACAGCAGTCAGAATCAAGGAAACAGATCTACCTTTCTGTGCAGGGCTTTAAAGCCTGACGTTCTGTCACAATTGTGTAAAAATAATACTTCCTTTTATTCATTTTTTAATGTATTACTTTTTAATTGACTTACTTAAGCTGTATCATTCATACATTTTATGTTGTTATACTTTTCTCCATTCTAAACTAAATAATTCTAGTATTATAAATATTTCATCATTTACCAGTTTCAGTGGGCCTGTTCTTGATCTTTCTTTTTTTGCTTCAGTGTGCCTTTTTGAGATTAGGCAAGTAAATCCAAACAAAATATCCTGTTTTTTTTATAATGATATTTTAATATTTTCCATATTATTTTCTTGTTTAATTGCAACCTATGTTCTATTAGTTTTCGACCAGTACAATGCTCCCCGCACCAACTCCTCTCCACAAAAAACAAAAAACAGACATCTTCACTGAGCTGTTCATGAAGATTTACTGTAAGAGAGTATTATTTTATTTTCTCATTATTCATCCAAGTTTCCAGATTCATAAATATATTTAACAAGACTGCTCCCCTTACTGATCCACAGTGCACCTAAGCATTAACCTCTTCCAGCTACTAAGAACTGGCTGTTTACTTCTACTCTTCATCTCATATTACTTTTTAATACAGAAGAGGAATTATCTGTCACCCTCAAAGTTCCTTAACAATCTCTTTTGTGAGAGCTTCTCATAAACCTTTCACAAGTTAAGAAACCTCTAGCCACTAGTTCTACCTTTTCCACTATTTGATTGTCTTAAAAAGAATTCTATGAACAGTCTGAGAATAAAGAAAAGGAGTACTTGTGGCACCTTAGAGGCTAACAAATTTGTTAGTTTCTAAAGTGCCACAAGTACTCCTTTTCTTTTTGCGGATACAGACTAACACGGCTGCTACTCTGAAACCAGTCTGAGAATAGTGTTCTATCTTTCATAATCCATGCTGGAGTCTCCAGGCACAACGGCATGAATTCAGGATGGAAGCTGCATCCTCAGCTCTTCATTTCCTGGCTTTTTTGAATTTAATTTAAACCTTTAAAACTATTTTAATATAGCTTTTTTTGTATGTAGGAAATTGAGAGAAAGAGGAGTGATTCAATATATAATCACAATTTATATCTTTTTTAAAAAGAGGTTTTTCCGTGACCCCAAAAGTAGGCTGATGTATTTTAAGAAATGAGCAATCATCTGCCTCATTCCTTTCCTTGACCTAGACTACATATATTTAGACATCCAGATTCAAAGAAAATGTGTGAATGGGTTTGGGGATAGAGGCTGTCAGTGGAAACATGGAAAGGAACATTACTGGAATGTATGTCTAAGGGACTTTTGTTTTAATTTTGGGCACTAGAACAATAACATCACCAGACTGAGAGCAATACGTTGTTCTCACAGGGGAAAAGAAATAGAATATGGTAATTGGCTTTGTTTAGAAACAGCTTCATACAAGTAGATGAATCAATTCTGGGCAATATGGGTCTGATCCGAAGCCCACCAAAGTCATTGGAAAGACTGCTATTGACTTCAGAGGGCTTTCGGTAAAGACAGAAGTGTCGGTAACAACCAGTCTAAACCTTGCACTCATTTCAGTAGATTAATATTAGCACCTCCCCAATAAATACCTTGCTGATGAATGACAGAAGATCTAAGAGAGCTAATATTTGTGGTAATTGCAAAAATGGTAGCTAGAAAAATATTATACACTATTAACATAATCCATTATACTATGGAAAGGATAAGACAATTAACTATCATTAACCTGCTCCACAGTTTAACTCTTTAGATAACATTTGGTATTTAGACTAGCACACAAGGGGAAAAATTGCTCAAATAAGAATGAGGCCAAATATATAAACATATTTTTTTAACAATATTTAATTTAACAATTTTTTTAACAAAACAACAACAACAAAAATTCCATCTCATTTACAAGTACTGTATGCAAATATTATATTCTCTACATGATGACTGAAATCTGGGTTGAACATAGGGATTCTCTACAATGGCTGGTTAGACACCAGGTACAGTAAGAGTTTTCCCAGTCATTTAAAATTTGCTACAACACATTCAGCAAACACATTGGATTGGATTCACAAGGGGAACTTAGGTGCTGCAGTGCTGAGCATTGCAACACCTAGCTTTTAAGTGACCTGCCTCTTGCTGGAATTCACAGGTCCCCAGGCTTCCTATACCATGCATGGGGAGAGATCGGTGCCTTAGAATGGGATCCACAGAAGCCGGCAAGCTGAACAAATTTGACTTAGGCAGCTCCAGTAGGAAATACCAAAAAGAGGACTGTGGCCTAAACCCTGCCCCTGAAAGGGAGTCAGGCACCTTCCTCCACTCAGGATTCACAGCTGAGAACCTTGTCCCGGAGTGAGGTGCCTAAGTCAGGTCAGCCCTTTATCAAGAAAAACAGAAGGGGATGGTGACAGCATGCCCCCCCCACCCCTTTAACTTTTAGCCCAGTGGTTAGAGCACTCACCCAGCATGTGGGAGACTGGAGTCCAATTCCCCCTCCTTGATATAGAGCAGGGATTTGAACTTGGGTCTCCCACCTTCCTTGCAAGTTTTCTAACTATTGGGCTTTAGAGTCACACTCTCTCTGACCCACTTGGAATATTCAATATTCTAAACTTCAAATCCCTGCTCAATACCAGGCAGAGTGGGGATTCAAACCCAGGTCTCTCATCCCAGGTGAGCGCTCTAATAATATAAAAGTTAAAAAGAGGCAGGAGTGGGGAACAACAGCCACTTTCTACTCAGGCATGCTTTGAGCATGCCTATCAGATTGGGACCCACAGGTAAGATGGGTGGGCAAATGACTACTTTGTGAGTCCCTCTGGGAGGTGCCGAATTGCTGGGCTATCAGGACTTGGTGTCTGTGCACATCATTAGCTGTCAAAATTTTAGGTGTCTTAGGGACTTTAGTGGCAGAAACGAAAGCAACCAGAGTTTTGTGAATGCCAATGGTGCCTAAATATTGGACTTTGTTGCCTAGTTACCATTTTAAACACCTAAGTCCCTCTTGTGAATCGAACCCTTTGCTTTTATCTTCCCATATAAACATCCCTCATCAGCACTTTCAATGAATAAGCTCACCAATATGAAGTGTAATAAGGGTATATTTTGTTCCAATGAAAGAAATATTTAATGTATATAAAACTAACAATTTAGTTCCCATAATGATTAAGAAAATCTCTCTGAAATAGCACACTAATCCATTCGATGCCTAGTTTGGCAACTTAGACTGATTGCTTAGGACTTCATTTGCCTTCATTAAAAATCACAAGAGATGTTACAATTGGGTACATTTTATGCATTTCATAGCTTTTGAAATACTGCTGTATGGAAATGTGAATGTTAACTATATATATTTTTTAAATGGACAGTTTGTTGTGTCCTGAGAAAGATGCGGAATTTAGTGATATTTCTCCTGAGATGGCAATGTTTTTCCAGGGAAAGAAGGCTAAAACTGGCTTCCATTTCACCTTAGAGGACACCCCTTGTGATTTGGTATGAGCAGTGAAATCAGATCTGCTTTAACTCATCAGCCAACAGCAGACCAGATTCTGGTCTCAGTTAAACGACTGTGAATCTGGAGTAACCCCACTGAAGTCATGGCCATGACAAAAATAGAGTAGCTCCAGATTTTCACCAACGTGATGAGAGCAGCATTTAGCTTTGAGTGTGCAACTTGATTTCCAAGAAAGAGTTAAGCAAGTATCTGACAACACCAGGAAGAGCAGGAATTTTCAGTTCTTAATTCTTAAAATAAAGGAAAACATGACCTTGAAAATCTGTAATCGTCTGCTAAAGACTGGCACAATCATGGTTCCAAGTGGAATTGAAGGAAAAAATGAAGCATCTAGAGTGGAGAAGTAGCTGATTTCTGGCTCAGTATAGAAACACACATTTCAAATAAAGGGCAGGTTTATATAGTACCCAATTTATCTTAGGTTATTGCAAATGGTGATGACTCTGTCTGTGATTCTTCACAGGAGCATTAACCTACTTTCCTCAATTTTATGTACAAAGCCCACAATGTTCCTGAGAGATTGTGGTTTGTTCCACTGTCTGGGTGATTATTATCACTTTCTTAATCCTTGTGCATTATCATATCACATGAAGCACACTATAAAGTTCCTGTTACATTTCATTATTTAAACTTATATAAGAATCAAGAACGCACTGAAAATTCTTATAGCTACTTCAAGTAATCTATAAACCAAAATTCAGAGAGAGTATGCCTAATGAAATAGATGCCAGGTGAGTTCACAACACTTAGCTTGAGCAGGGATCAGTACAAGCTACCAATCGAAAAGATTAAATGTTATCCAAACTCAGAAATCAAGCTGAGTTATATTGCATTTTGGAATAATGCAGATTTTTGAGATTTTCAGAAAGAGCTTCCAATAATCCTTTGAAAGCTTGGGTTAAGACACATTGGGAACTTTAAAATAACTAGATATCTAGACCATTAAAATAAAGGACAAAACCAAGTTTTTCTGCATCCCATGTGTTATAGCTGTTTTGTGGGGTTTATAAAGGAATTCAGTCACCAAGGTCCCCAATCTGGCATATTTCATTTTGAGGTCAAATAGGCTGGCATATTTCTTGGAAACTACAGTCACTGAACCAGCCTTTTGCCTTGTCTTAAGCCTTATGCAAGGTGACAGGGCTGTAAATAAGGCAAGTATGTCTATACCGAAATAAAATGATTAAATCGGCCAAACTCTGAAAAGCTGCTAATGGAGCACACACAAACACACACACACACACACACCCCTAACTTGATAGCAGGAACATTTACACATATGTAAGTACAGTAGGCCTTTGTAACAGACTGCTTAAGGAGGTTGTGGAAGCTCCTTCACTGGAGGTTTTCAAAAGGAGGCTGGATAACCCCATCTATCTTTCATGGTTTATACACAACCAATCCTGCATCTTGGTAGGGGGTTAGACTGGATCAGTGGCTCTCAACCTTTCCAGACTACTGTACCCTTTTCAGGAGTCTGCTTTGTCTTGCATATCCCCAAGTTTCACCTCACATAAAAACTACCTGCTTACAAAATCAGACATACAGCACACTATTACTGAAAAAAATTGCTTACTTTCTCATTTTTACCATACAATTACCAAATCAATTAGAATATAAATACTGTACTTACATTTCAGTGTATAGTATATAGAGCAGTATAAACATTGTCTGTATGACATTTTAGTTTGTACTGACTTTGCTAGTACTTTTCTGTAGCCTGTTGTAAAACTAGGCAAATATCTGGATGAGTTGATGTACTCCCTGGAAGACCTCTGCATATTCCCTGGGGTACGTGCACCCCTGGCTGAGAACCACTGGACTAGATGATCCTTTTGGCCCCTTCTAACCCTATGGTCCTATGATTCTAAGGCTCACTGGAGTTACACATGGAAATCCCTACCACAGGTAGGCTAATAGTTTGGAAACAAATTTGAGTACACCAGAAATAGCAGCATCACAACACCAGCCTGGAGAAATGCATTCTTAGAGTGTTGATGGCAGGGGAGAAATAGGTTCTTCTCATTCTGTCCATAATCTAGGACCACAGTGTTTTGTTTTTAGGTTTCCTTCTGCGTGTGTTGTGTAGGCGGATTATATTATATTCTCATTTCCCACTTGGGCGCTACCCTCTAGATTGTTCTTGCAAACACTAAACCACATTTTTAGCAGCTATTACTATTTAGTAGAAAGGGCTCAAACCAGGATTTTCTCTGTAACTTGAAGTCTTTAAATCATGATTTGAGGACTTCAGTTACTTGGTTAGAAGTTTACTACAGGAGTGGGTGAGCAAGTTGGATCCTGCAATGTGAAGGAAGTCCAACTAGATGATCGTGATGGTCCCTTCTGGCCTTAAAGTGTATGAGGACCAAGACATTTGGAGACATTCATGTCTGGCTTTATTTTTATTCATTACAAAGCCAGGGGACAAACTGCAGAATTTGAATTTAGATTAATGTTCTGATTCTAAGCTGCTCTGAAGGTGGGGAAGGTGGTGGGTATGGCCCAGGGGCTTTGCTTTAGCCCCCTTTCTACTGATCATTGAAATGGTTTAAATGTCATAAAGGAAATGTGCAAATAACTATCCTTGAACCATTGTCCCTCCACCCTTTGCTTTGGTTTTACTTTTAAAGTAATAAATGGATTAATTTTATTTATTTTTGAAAATTCTATGTGGAGCTCTGTACGCAAGCAAGCACATTTGTATGAAATCAGCTGTATTAAAAATGCTGCCAGGACCCCATCAGAAATGAAGCATTTATGCCTCAGCAGGTAATACTAAATTAAATATTCCAATAATTTTGTATTGTGACTATATTGAATTATGGAGAAATGCTGAAAGTGAGAAACTACCTTTAAGCCCATTAAACACATTAGAGGCTGATTGTCGCACAGCCTTTCAGGACGGTAACTAATTGCTTCCTAAGCAACTCTAGCGCTTCTGCATTTTCTCTTATTAATCTTGTCATTTTACAGATCCTTTTAATCTCTAAGTAAAACTTCTGTTCTCAATTTCAATTAACATTCTTTTATTAAACTTCCCTACTTTTTCCCTAGTTGCATCGTCAGTGCTAGGACGGCAGAAGATGCATCTTCAACATTAACCTACTACACATCATTTAATGCTCAAGGCACTTTTGTTAGATGACTTTTAGCAAGTTTTTTTGGCAAAACACCTTCTGGATAAATCATTTTTCTGTTTTCCCTCATTTCCCCCTTTTAAAATGAAATCCTGGGATAAGTTTTTCTGACCTTCTCTTTCTGAATGATGTAATATCTGTTTTTGGTAATTAAGAGACAGGAAGAGAGCACAACTTTTTTCAAAATAAGGTCATGGGAGCCTGAAAAATTGGTGAGCACTCTATGACAAGCACATTAATTCAGTGTGATTTTAATGGTTTGTCCTGGGTTTTTAATTTTGGGAACATTTAAAATTATTAAATGTCAACATTTAAATGCATTAACTTTGGTGTAGATTCTGTCACCCTCTCTCATATAGGGTCAGATTCAGCTTTTGCTTTGAGCTTTTTTGCACCCCATGAGCTGACAGAAAGGGCCAGTAGGGCATGTGAATACTCATAATACAGGAGGCCCTTACACCAGGGTAGAGATTTCTCATCCACCTTTGCAGCAGCCCTGGGTGCAGGAGGCATTTTGGAATTAAGGTGAGCTGGAGGGAGGGAAGAAGTAGGGGAGGGTGTGGCTGAGGTAGACCTGTACTCTGGAGATTTTGTACCTGTGAAAGTCCCCATAGGACCTATTGAAGCAATGGTGAAACTTAGGCCAGTCCTCCTGGTTGATTTAGACTGCACCAGGGCCAAACTGGTCCCGCAGTAGCTGAAAGGTACATGCCGATTCTCCTTTGTCCCTGTCCTGACACAAGAATGAATCTTTCCTATTGAGTAGTAACTTACCCAGCATGTATCCGGACAAAATCAATAGGGCTACTTAAGGCATAAGGTACTGCTCAGCATAAGGGTGGCAGAATCAGGCCCTTTTATATATTGAAAAAGTAATCTCAAATTAGTTCTTTGTGCTTGGAGGAAAAGTGCCACAAAAGAGATCTTGTAACATTTTACAAACATTCATTCAGTAAATCCCTCTGAAAATTAGGTCAGTTCTATTTAGGTGTCTAAATATTGTTGTCCTTTTGTGTCTGAAGCTAGAGTCTAGACAAATTGCACCAACACCTACCGATACAAGGGGTAAATATCTTCAATTCATCTTAATATGTTAAGTTTGAAACATGTAGCCAGTTTAAACAGCCAGCATTTTAAACTATTTCACTAATTCCTGACAGCCCAGATTTGAGAAATATCTGGCATTCTGCAAGACTTATGGATTCGCATAGGTTTTTCAATCAGTATCATTGACTGTATGGGAAGATGCACTATGGTCATTTAAGTTCAGATGAGGTATGACAGTTCTTTTTGGACACTGATCTGAGTAAATGAGGGATAAGAATGCAAGTTTTATGAGGTGTGCCTTTGGTGGGATTTTAATTTTTGGATGTTGACCCAGCACATGCAGCTTTGCATTAGGTATTTTATACATAAACCCAGAGTTCTGAATGGGAAAGGAAACAGATTCAGAAACATGCTCCTAATGCACACTTCCAGTATGGCTGGACATAGCTGTCACATCCTGGCATCCCATTCCTTTGAAAGGATGTTCTATAGGAAGGAAGTCCGAAAGTTTCGAATATGCAGAGTCAAATACTCTACTGAATATTTTTCCAGTTATTCACATAAGGACAACAAGAAACATCTCAATTCTTTTTCTGATGAAAACAAAATGTTGGACTCCTGATTTAAGACTAATAGGCTTTTATGAATTTTTCTGGGGACAGGGCTGACTTTAGAGTAGTGGTGGGCAACCTGTGGCCCAGAGGCCACACACGGCCAGCCAGCACACTGCTTCCCACAGCTCCCATTGGCTGGGAATGGCGAACCGCGGCTACTGGGAGCTGTGGGTGGCCATGCCTACGGACAATCAATGTAAAGACTGTCTCGCAGCCCACTAGCAGATTACCCTGATGGGCCACATGCGGCCCACGGGCTGCAGGTTGCCCACCACTGCTTTAGCAGGGCCATTGCCTGGGGCCCCGTGCCACAGGGAACCCCAGGAGGCTAAGTTACATCATATCTCTAGACCTTGCATAATGACAAGTTTCAGAGTAGCAGCCGTGTTAGTCTGTATCCGCAAAAAGAAGAGGACTTGTGGCACCTTGGAGACTAACAAATTTATTTGAGCATAAGCTTTTGTGAGCTACAGCTCACTTCATCGGATGCATTCAGTGGAAAATACAGTGGGGAGATTTATATACACAGAGAACATGAAAGAATGGGTGTTACCACTTTCCTTACAGTGTGCATGGTAACTGAGCTGTAGCTCATGAAAGCTTATGCTCAACTAAATTAGTTAGTCTAAGGTGCCACAAGTCCTCCTTTTCTTTTTGCATATCTCTAGAGTCACTGTGGGTAAATGTTATGAGTATTACAGTAATTTAATCTCTAAAAGTGGAAATAAATCGCACTAAAGCAGAAGTTTTCAAACTGTGGACCTCCATGACTGTAATGATGGTCCTGTTTGGGGATAGTAAGAGTGAAAGCCTACAAATGTTAAGAGTACATGTATTTTAAAATGACTTTCATTATTTGTCATCTGGTGATTAACATGGGACCAAGATGAAAATAAAAATAACCTGAAGAAGTTCTGCAGAACTGTTGTGCTCCTTACACTCACAAAGAGGTCTCCGCCACTTGCATGGCACCATCCCCGTCGATAGACACTGCAGAGGGGTCTATGCATGGTCTATGCTGGGGGAGGGAGTAGAGAAGACTGGGCACAATGCACATCCTGGTGGATGATGATCTAGCCTCCATTATTCACACCATCATCTATTGGCTGGACTACAGCAATGAAATATACCTGGGCACAAAGCCTTCTGTACTTAGGAAACTTCAACTAATACAGAACATCTCCTCGGCACCAGAGGCTACCACAAGCATATCACACTTTTCGTCTGCACTCTGCACTGGCTTTCCATAGAATATTAAATCAAGTTCAAAGGTCTTGATCCTTATCTTTTAGGAGCTCAATGGGCTGGGCTCAGTATCTAAAAGAACATCTAAAGCTCCAGGACGAAGACCTTGGTTGAGAACTTTGCTCCTCATAGAATCGTAGAATCATAGAATATCAGGGTTGGAAGAGACCTCAGGAGGTCATCTAGTCCAACCCCCTGCTCAAAGCAGGACCAATCCCCAATTAAATCATCCCAGCCAGAGCTTTGTCAAGCCTGACCTTAAAAACTTCTAAGGAAAGAGATACTACCACCTCCCTAGGTAACACATTCCAGTATTTCATCACCCTCCTAGTGAAAAAGTTTTTCCTAATATCCAACCTAAACTTCCCCCACTGCAACTTGAGACCATTACTCCTTGTCCTGTCATCTTCTACCACTGAGAATAGTCTAGAACCATCCTCTTTGGAACCATCTCTCAGGTAGTTGAAAGCAGTTATCAAATCCCCCCTCATTCTTCTCTTCTGCAGACTAAACAATCCCAGTTCCCTCAGCCTCTCCTCATAAGTCATGTGTTCCAGACCCCTAATCATTTTTGTTGCCCTTCGCTGGACTCTCTCCAATTTTTCCACATCCTTCTTGTAGTGTGGGGCCCAAAACTGACACAGTACTCCAGATGAGGCCTCACCAATGTTGAATAGAGGGGAACGATCACGTCCCTCGATCTGCTGACTATGCCCCTACTTATACATCCCAAAATGCCATTGGCCTTCTTGGCAACAGGGGCACACTGTTGACTCATATCCAGCTTCTCGTCCACTGTCACCCTAGGTCCTTTTCCGCAGAACTGCTGCCTAGCCATTCGGTCCCTAGTCTGTAGCGGTGCATTGGATTCTTCCATCCTAAGTGCAGGACCCTGCACTTATCCTTGCTGAACCTCATCAGATTTCTTTTGGCCCAATCCTCCAATTTGTCTAGGTCCCTCTGTATCCTATCCCTACCTGCCACCGTATCTACCACTCCTCCTAGTTTAGTATCATCCGCAAATTTGCTGAGAGTGCAATCCACACCATCCTCCAGATCATTTATGAAGATATTGAACAAAACCAACCCCAGGACCGACCCTTGGGGCACTCCACTTGATACCAGCTGCCAACTAGAAATGGAGCCATTGATCACTACCCGTTGAGCCCGACAATCTAGCCAACTTTCTACCCACCTTATAGTGCATTCATCCAGCCCATACTTCTTTAACTTGCTGACAAGAATACTGTGGGAGACCGTGTCGAAAGCTTTGCTAAAGTCAAGAAACAATACATCCACTGCTTTCCCTTCATCCACAGAACCAGTAATCTCATCATAGAAGGCGATTAGATTAGTCAGGCATGACCTTCCCTTGGTGAATCCATGCTGACTGTTCCTGATCACTTTTCTCTCATGTAAGTGCTTCAGGATAGATTCCTTGAGGACCTGCTCCATGATTTTTCCGGGGACTGAGGTGAGGCTGACTGGCCTGTAGTTCCCAGGATCCTTCTTCTTCCCTTTTTTAAAGATTGGCACTACATTAGCCTTTTTCCAGTCATCCAGGACTTCCCCCGTTCACCATGAGTTTTCAAAGATAATGGCCAATGGCTCTGCAATCACAGCCACCAATTCCTTTAGCACTCTCGGATGCAACGCATCCGGCCCCATGGACTTGTGCATGTCCAGCTTTTCTAAATAGTCCCTAACCACCTCTTTCTCCACAGAGGGCTGGCCACCTACTCCCCATGCTGTGTTGCTGTGTTCCTCTTCACAAAGGAACTCTCTAATAAGGAGAAAGCTTGTCTGTGCAGGAGACAGAACTTTCTTGGGGGCCAGCTTAAGACTGGAATGAACTCCCACAGGAACTAAGGTTACAGCTGTCTGAAACAGGATTTCTAGTTCACAAGAAATCTCAGCATTTTGAAAATTCTTACAAGCTGGAAATCCTGAAAAAAAAAAAGTAGTTTTGAGAACATTGACACATGGTATTTCCTAAATGATATTTGCTCCACAGGACCATCAGTCGCTGTGTTAAACTGGCATCCTTGCATCCTCTGATTCAGTGAAAGTTGTTGACCCTGACTTGCTTTTGTGAGACCGCCACAGTTTTGTGAAACTGTTTCATTAGACAGGTTTCAGAGTAGCAGCCGTGTTAGTCTGTATTCTCAAAAAGAAAAGGAGGACTTGTGGCACCTTAGAGACTAACCAATGTATTTGAGCATAAGCTTTCGTGAGCTACAGCTCACTTCATCGGATGCATACTGTGGAAACATTAGAAAAATTACATTACATTAGAAAAATTTCTGACCAGCTCTAACTAAGGACCATCACAACTGTAACCACCTTGCACTTCAAGTACAAGGTGTATTTCTTTGAGCTTGCTTTCTCTAATGTAAATACATAGCAACATTAAAAGAATACTACCAAACAAAGCCCTCTCCTGAGCATACTTCTCCCCCTGAAGAGAGGATGAGGGAATAATCAGATGAGAGTTGTTAGTCACATTGGTTAATGAACTAATGGAAGGTGCTGAGATATACTACAGTGAGGACTGTAGTATAAGAACCTACACAGAAGAAAACACCAGTCTTTTCTGGGTCTATGGAAAAGAAGGGGGGAAGTGATGCAGCCCCAGCCTGTGTGGTTTTTTCCCCATAGAGCTCCCATCAGAGTTCTGGAGGCCTCTGTAGTCAAGACCAGATTTCTATGGTCAGGGAACAGGAGATAGGTATGCCATGAGGGTAAGGTAGGCAAACTAGACCTGAGTAACAGGGCCTATACCCAATCGCTTGGCCTCCCACAGATTTCAATGGATCTGTCAGGTTTGGGCCAGGTCTTATGACCAGTTTTGGTGGAGTGCAACCCCATACTCACCAACTGACTGAAAGGGGGTGATTTGAATGAGGTACTTAGTTACATACTGTCCTCTCTGCTCATACTTCCATTATGAGGCAGCAGTAGTGCAACGAGAGGCCATGCAGCAGTGGGATGCTTGATGCTTAAAGCAGCATCAAGTTCCCCTGTTTCTCTGCTCATCACATTTTACTAGAGCTGCTTGAAATGTTTGATAAAAGCAATTTTAAAAAAAAAAAATTATTATTTGGACTCTCTAGGAACACCTGACCAACTCCAGTTTTTAGCTTGCATTTATATGAACACCACCGACAATCAGACCTGTGCAAAAGCTAACTTACAATGGCTGTGGACACATATGATTGTTTTTAAAATGTTCTTTCCCAAAGTTACCCCCCCAGAGCAGGGATAGTTTTAAACACTGAGCTTTATTAAACTTCGTACACGCACCCTCACCCACCTTGCAAAGGCCCCATTGCTGCTGCGTCCTTTCAGAGCACATTAACATTTTCCCCAATAACTTAAGTTATCATGGAATAGGGTTGTCAACTTTCTACTCACACAAAACCAAACACCCTTGCCTCGCCCCTACCCAGCCCCTTCTCTGAGGCCATGCCCTCACTCACTCCATCCTCCCACCCTCTGTCGCTTGCTCTCCCCACCCTCACTCTCTCGCTCATTTTCACCAGGCTGGGGCAGGGGGTTGGGTTGCAGGAGGGGGTGGGATGCAGGTGCAGGCTGTGAGATGGGGCCAGAAATGAGTTCAGGGTGCAGGAGGGGACTCCAAGTTGAGGTAGTGGGTTGGGATGCGGGAGGGGGTGCGGGCTCCGGCTGTGGGTGTGGGCTCTGGGGTGGGGCCAGGGATGATGGGTTTGGGGTGCAGGAGGGGGCTCTGGGCTAGGGGAGTGGAGTTGAGGGATTTGGAGTATGTGAGGGGGTTCCCGGCTGAGGCAGGGGGTTGGGGTATGGGCTCTGGGTTGGGGGTGTGGGTTCCAGGGTGGGACCTGGGATATGGGTTTTGGAGTGCAGGAGGGCTTTCTGGGCTGGGACTGAAGGGTTCAGAGTGTGGGAGGGAGGTCTGGGCAGGGGTGGGGGTTGGGGTCTGTGAGGGTTCCAGTTGGGGGTGCAGACTCTGGGGTGGGGCTGGGATGAGGGGTTTGGGGTGTAGGAGGGTGCTCCAGGCTAGGACTGAGGGGTTATGAGGGTGGGAGGGGGATCAGGGCTGGGGCAGGGAGTTGGGGCACAGGAGAGGGTCAGGGATGCAGGCTCCGGGCAGCATTTACTTCAGGCAGCTCCCAGAAGCAGCAGCATGTCCCCACTCCAGCTCCTACACGGAGGCATGGCCAGGCATGCCACACGCTGACCTGTCCACAAGCGCCACCCCCACAGTTCTCATTGGCCGCGGTTCCCAGCCAATGGGAGCTGCAGAGCTGGCACTTGGGGTAGAGACAGCGTGCAAAGCCCCTGGCTGCTCCTACATGTTGGAGCTGGAGCGGGGAACATGCTGCTGCTTCCAGGAGCCACGCGGAACCACGGCAGACAGGAAGCCTGCCTTAGCCCCGCTCCGCGGCTGACCGGACTTTTAACGGCTCAGTCAGTGGTGCTGACCAGAGCCTCCAGGGTCCCTTTTCGACTGAGCATTCGGCCAAAAACCAGACACCTGGCAACCCTATCATGGAACAGAAATTCATTTTCTTGGCCAGCTGTACTTATAGGTGCTACACATCACCTTTCCGCAGAAGGAGTATGATCATTATTAGTATTCTGTTTCATTACAGGTCTCATGACTCACTTGTAGAGGTTGCACGATACATATACAAGGACTCTTTCTATGAAAGTAATTACCCTTTGTGGGTGATCTATCTTGTGCTTAGCTCTGCAGCATGTTTCAATTCAGTTTTGAGTTGTGGGAGTTCATAGCTGAAGGAGAGCTTAAAAAAATAAAGTCAGTGGAACCTCTCTGTTTTTCTGCTGGTTAAGAAGAAAAAGCTTTTAAAAAATCAATGAACTGAGGCTCACTTTACAATGTTTCCTATCTAGTGTACAGTATGTGAGATAAATGTCCAAGGGTGATAACAATGCAAAAAAGAGTCCAAGGTTTAATTTGGATAAGCCCAGAAAAAATATCAGATCCTTTTCATTGGGTAAAATCCTGATACCACTGAAATCAATAGGAGTTTTGCTATTGACTACAATAGGGCCAGGATTTCATCTACTGAGAAACTTTGTGAGAACAGGCGTTCATGATATTTCTGTGTCTTCCTGATTCTAATGTAGACAGAAATCATGAGAACCACTGGCTTGAATAGTGTTTCAGTCTAGCTGGCATCCTGTTCCTATTTGAAGCAGGACATTTAGAGGTATGGGCAGGCATAGAGAAGTTCAAAACCTGAAATAAAATATTTGGTTCAGATTGGGTTTGAGTTGGAAGCAAAAGGAAGAGTTGATTTTTTCCCTCTTAATTGGTTCACTCAGTATCTAGATTACAAGTACAAGTACAGCTGTGACAAATGGGATCTTAGTAGTCTTGAACTGAGCATTAATTTACAGTCTTTGCAAAAATTCACTCAGAAATTTTCTAAGGGATTAATGGATCAGTGTCATTGATGTCTGACTTGCAAAGGGAAGTGTAGGGGATGATCCTGAGAGATTCTGAGCCTCTGTTAACTCCCACTGAAATCCATAGAATCTTTCAGGGTATATTTTTAGGTGTAGATTTTTGAAAGAGATCAACACCCACATTCTGAGCCAAGTTTTCTAGAATGCTTAACTCCCACTTAGGTACCAAAATAAAATGGTCAGATTTCTTCAAACTGCTCCGCATGATGGGTGCTGAGGTCTTACGAAAAATCAGGCCCTTAATGAATAAAAAGGGCAGTGAGTACATCAAGCTGGGGAGATGTTTGCCAGTGTTCAAATCTCACAGTGTCTGCATTCAAATTGTATGACTCACCATGACACATGCTATTCTGAAAAAGAAATCATCAGGGGTTTGTCAAGATTCAACTGGAATTTAACATTCTTTTGGGAAAGAGGTCATTAGAACCCTGAGATTTAAAATATTGTCTTGAATGACAATATGACAGCTATTATTTTTTAACAGACACCCACCGTATAATATGATAGAAAAATGCAAACTGTCTCGGAAGAATAAATGTAAACACAGCTCTACTATTCCAATTAGAGCTAAAAAGAAACAAAACAATACAAGTAATAATCTGAAATGTGAAGGTCTGGATTATTTTAGATATTGTGGAACTGATTCTTCTCTGAGTTATGGCAGTGTAAGGTCCCAGTTCAGATTAGGCAAGACACTTAGCACATCCATTGACTTCAAAGGGATTTAAGCATATGCTTACGTGCTGTCCTGAACTGGACCCTAAATCAAGAGTAACTCCACTGAATTTGAAGTTACATCAGTGTAAATAGGATCAGAATCAAGACCTTTATTTGCAGAGAGCAGTTACCTGCCCTTGCCTTGGTGAATACACCAGTACATTTTGCTGCTGACACTTGTTGGCATGGAGACTAAGAGTAAAGTAGAAGTCACATTCATAGGAATGTCTTCCTGCCTCATCAGTCATCCATTAATATGACTTAGAACATAATTGTTATACCCAAGAGTAAACTCATACTCTGTGAACATTACAATGTTATTTTAAGCCATCAAGGCTCAAGTATAATTACATTCAGTGTAGCACTCATTATACGTTGGCAGTAGTAATGGTCAAAAATAATGTTCTACTTTCTCTATTGACATTTTGAAACCTGGAGAAAAACTGTATTAATATTGGTCATAATTATTAATGTAGTAGCAACAATATACCAAATCATCTCTGACTGGAAGAGCTTACCATCTATGAAGATTAAAAAAAGCTGGAATGAATTGAAAGCAACATAAATCTCACAAATACAAATTTAACAGAGGAACACAAATTTTGCACTGAAATTCTCTTAACCAAATTGGTAAGAGTGATTTTTGATGGATTACTTCATGTCATAGATAAAGAGAATGTACTTCTTAAACTAATACTAATTTAACACACAATAAGAACCTTCTATTAAAGTGTTGATCTTGTTCCAAACACCAACAACCCACACAAACACTAAATAATTCACCTTGAATGTGTCCCCTTCTTTACATATTATGCTAGACACAGTTCTAGAAGTCTCTTGGAAAGTGGGTCATATTAAGTCATCACTTTTGTACTATTGTGTATATCTAACTCTCTCGTACAATCCAGAGAGCAAAATGATAAACCAGAGTAGACAGATTTAAAAAGCATCAAATGTTCAAAAAATTTCCATTACTATTTATGATTAAACTAGCTAGAGACATACAGGGTAACAAGAAACATTCTACAAATAAATTAGAAGCAAGAGGAAGAGCAAGGACCGGGTAGGCCCATTACTCAATGACCGGGGAAAAACAATAACAGAAAATATGGAAATGGCAAAAGTGCTAAATTACTTTTTTATTTTTGTTTTCACCAACGAAACGTTAGTAGTGATTGGACTACGTTAGTAGTGACTGGACATCTAACATCGTGAATGCCAGTGAAATGAGGTAGGATCAGAGGCTAAAATAGGGAAAGAACAGGTTAAAAACTATGTATACAAGTTAGATTTCTTCAAGTCACCAGGGCCTGATGAAATACATCCTAGAATACTCAAGGAGCTGACTGAGGAGATATCTGAGTCATTAGCAATTATCTTCAAGAAGTCATGGAAGACGGGAGAGATTCCAGAGGACTGGAAAAGGGCAGATATAGTGCCAATCTATAAAAAGGGAAATAAGGACAACCCGGGTAATTACAGACCAGTCAGCTGAACTTCAGTATCCGGAAAGATAATGGAGCAAATAATTAAGCAATCAATTTGCAAATACCTAGAAGAAAATAAGGTGATAAGTAAGAACATGGAATTGTCAAGAACAAATAATGTCAAACCAACCCAATAGCTTTCTTTGACAGGGTAATACACCTTGTGGATGGGGGAAGTGGTATATGTCATACATCTTGATTTTTGATACTGTCTGGCACGATCTTCTCATAAACAAACTAGGGCAATACAAACTAAATGGAGCTACTAGAAAGTGGGTGCATAACTGATTGGAAAACCATTGCCAGAGAGTAATTATCAGTGAATCACAGTCAAGCTGGAAGGGCATATCAAGTGGGGTCCCTCAGGGATCAGTTTTGGGTCAGGTTCTGCTCAATATCTTCCTCAATGATTTAGATGATGGCATAGAGAGTGCACTTATAAAGTTTGTGGATGATACCAAGCTGGGAGGGATTGCAGGTGCTTTGGAGGATAGGATTAACATTCAAAATTATCTGGACAAACTGGAGAAATAGTCTGAAGTAAATAGAATGAAATTCATTAAGGACAAATGAAGGAAGGAACAATCAGTTGCACACATAGAAAATGGGAAATGACTACCCAGGAAGGAATACTGCAGAAAGGGATCTGGGGGTCATAGTGGATCATAAGCTAAATATGAGTCAACAGCATAACACATTTGCAAAAAAACCCAAATATCATTCTGCGATCTATTAGCAGAAGTGTTCTAAGCAAGACACGAGAAGTAATTCTTCCACTCTACTCCGTGCTGATATGGCTTCAACTGGAGTATTGTGTCCAGTTCTGGGCACCATATTTCACAAAAGATGTGGGCAAATTGGAGAAAATCCAGAGAAGAGTATTGATTCAATGTCTAGAAAATACTACCTTTGAGGGAAGATAGACATTGATTCAATGTCTAGAAAATACTACCTTTGAGGGAAGATAGAAAAAACTGGGTATGTTTAGTTTGGAGAAGAGAAGACAGAGGGAACATGATAACAGTTTTCAAGTACATAAAAGGTTGTTACAAGGAGGACAGAGAAAATTTTTTTTCTTCTTAACTTCTGAGGCTAGGACAAGAAGTAATGGGCTTAAATTGCAGCAAGGGCAGTTTAGGTTGGACATTAGGAAAAAACTTTCTTACAGTCATGGTGGTTAAACACTGGAACAAATTGCCTAGTAAGCTGTGGAATCTCCATCATTGTCTAACCTGCTCTTAAAAGTCTCCAAACAACTGTCAGGGATAGTCTATATAATACTCAGTCCTGCCATGAGTGCAGAGATTGGACTTTGGGTATGTCTACACTACGGAATAAGGTCGAATTTATAGAAGTCGTTTTTTTAGAAATCGGTTTTATATATTCGAGTGTGTGTGTCCCCACAGAAAATGCTCTAAGTGCATTAAGTGCATTCACTCGGCGGAGTGCTTCCACAGTACCGAGGCTAGAGTCGACTTCCGGAGCGTTGCACTGTGGATAGCTATCCCACAGTTCCCGCAGTCTCCGCTGCCCATTGGAATTCTGGGTTGAGATCCCAATGCCTGATGGGGCTAAAACATTGTCGCGGATGGTTCTGGGTACATATCGTCAGGCCCCCGTTCCCTCCCGCCCTCCGTGAAAGCAAGGACAGACAATCGTTTCGCGCCTTTTTTCCTGAGTTACCTGTGCAGATGCCATACCACGGCAAGCATGGAGCCCGCTCAGGTAACCATCACCCTATGACTCCTGGGTGCTGGCAGACGCGGTACGGCTTTGCTACACAGTAGCAGCAACCCCTTGCCTTGTGGCAACAGACGATACAGTACGACTGGTAGCCGTCATCGTCATGTCCAAGGTGCTCCTGGCCACGTCGGCTGGGAGCGCCTGGACAGACATGGGCGCAGGGACTTAATTTAGAGTGACTTGACCAGGTCATTCTCTTTAGTCCTGCAGTCAGTCCTATTGAACTGTCTTATGGTGAGCAGGCAGGTGATACGGATTGCTAGCAGTCGTACTGTACCATCTTCTGCCAGGCAGGCAAGAGATGAGGATTGCTAGCAGTCGTATTGTACCATCTTCTGCCAGGCAGGCAAGAGATGAGGATGGCTAGCAGTCGTACTGTACCATCTTCTGCCGAGCAGCCATGAGATGTGGATGGCATGCAACCCTTCTGCACCGTCTGCTGCCAGCCAAAGATGTAAAAGATAGATGGAGTGGATCAAAACAAGAAATAGACCAGATTTGTTCTGTATTCATTTGCTTCCCCCCCCTCCCCCGTCTAGGGGACTCATTCTTCTAGGTCACACTGCAGTCACTCACAGAGAAGGTGCAGCGAGGTAAATCTAGCCATGTATCAATCAGAGGCCAGGCTAACCTCCTTGTTCCAATAAGAACAATAACTTAGGTGCACCATTTCTTATTGGAACCCTCCGTGAAGTCCTGCCTGAAATACTCCTTGATGTAAAGACACCCCCTTTCTTGATTTTAGCTCCCTGAAGCGAACCCTGTAAGCCGTGTCATCAGTCGCCCCTCCCTCCGTCAGAGCAACGGCAGACAATCGTTCCGCGCCTTTTTTCTGTGCGGACGCCATACCAAGGCAAGCATGGAGGCCGCTCAGCTCACTTTGGCAATTAGGAGCACATTAAACACTACACGCATTATCCAGCAGTATATGCAGCACCGGAACCTGGCAAAGCGATAGCGGGCGAGGAGGCGACGTCAGCGCGGTCGTGTGAGTGACCAGGACATGGACACAGATTTCTCTGAAAGCATGGGTCCTGCCAATACATGCATCATGGTGCTAATGGGGCAGGTTCATGCTGTGGAATGCTGATTCTGGGCTCGGGAAACAAGCACAGACTGGTGGGACCGCATAGTGTTGCAGGTCTGGGACGATTCCCAGTGGCTGCGAAACTTTCGCATGCGTAAGGGCACTTTCATGGAACTTTGTGACTTGCTTTCCCCTGCCCTGAGGCGCATGAATACCAAGATGAGAGCAGCCCTCACAGTTGAGAAGCGAGTGGCGATAGCCCTGTGGAAGCTTGCAACGCCAGACAGCAACCGGTCAGTTGGGAATCAATTTGGAGTGGGCAAATCTACTGTGGGGGCTGCTGTGATGCAAGTAGCCCACGCAATCAAAGATCTGCTGATATCAAGGGTAGTGACCCTGGGAAATGTGCAGGTCATAGTGGATGGCTTTGCTGCAATGGGATTCCCTAACTGTGGTGGGGCCATAGACGGAACCCATATCCCTATCTTGGCACCGGAGCACCAAGCCGCCAAGTACATAAACTGCAAGGGGTACTTTTCGATAGTGCTGCAAGCTCTGGTGGATCACAAGGGACGTTTCACCAACATCAATGTGGGATGGCCGGGAAAGGTACATGACGCTCACATCTTCAGGAACTCTGGTCTGTTTCAAAAGCTGCAGGAAGGGACTTTATTCCCAGACCAGAAAATAACTGTTGGGGATGTTGAAATGCCTATATGTATCCTTGGGGACCCAGCCTACCCCTTAATGTCACGGCTCATGAAGCCTACACAGGCAGCCTGGATGGTAGTCAGGAGCTGTTCAACTACAGGCTGAGCAAGTGCAGAATGGTGGTAGAATGTGCATTTGGACGTTTAAAGGCGCGCTGGCGCAGTTTACTGACTCACTTAGACCTCAGCAAAACCAATATTCCCACTGTTATTACTGCTTGCTGTGTGCTCCACAATATCTGTGAGAGTAAGGGGGAGACATTTATGGTGGGGTGGGAGGTTGAGGCAAATCGCCTGGCTGCTGGTTACGCGCAGCCAGACACCAGGGCGGTTAGAAGAGCACAGGAGGGCGCGGTACGCATCAGAGAAGCTTTGAAAATCAGTTTCATGACTGGCCAGGCTATGGTGTGAAAGTTCTGTTTGTTTCTCCTTGATGAAACCCCCTGCCCCTTGGTTCACTCTACTTCCCTGTAAGCTAACCACCCTCCCCTCCTCCCTTCGATCACCGCTTGCAGAGGCAATAAAGTCATTGTTGCTTCACATTCAAGCATTCTTTATTCATTCATCACACAAATAGGGGGATGACTACCAAGGTAGCCCAGGAGGGGTGGTGGAGGAGGGAAGGAAAATGCCACACAGCACTTTAAGCACAGCACTTTAAAAGTTTACAACTTTAAAATTTATTGAATGACAGCCTTCTTTTTTTTGGGCAATCCTCTGTGGTGGGGTGGCTGGTTGGCCGGAGGCCCCCCCACCGCTTTCTTGGGCATCTGGGTGTGGAGGCTATGGAACTTGGGGAGGAGGGCTGTTGGTTACTCAGGGGCTGCAGTGGCAGTCTGTGCTCCAGCTGCCTTTGCTGCAGCTCAACCATACACTGGAGCATACTGGTTTGGTCCTGCAGCAGCCTCAGCATTGAATCCTGCCTCCTCTCATCACGCTGCCGCCACATTTGAGCTTCAGCCCTCTCTTCAGCCTGCCACTTACTCTCTTCAGCCCGCCACCTCTCCTCCCGGTCATTTTGTGCTTTCCTGCACTCTGACATTATTTGCCTCCACGCATTCGTCTGTGCTCTGTCAGTGTGGGAGGACAGCATGAGCTCGGAGAACATTTCATCGCGAGTGCGTTTTTTTTTTTTTCTAAGCTTCACTAGCCTCTGGGAAGGAGAAGATCCTGTGATCATTGAAACACATGCAGCTGGTGGAGAAAAAAAAAGGGACAGCAGTATTTAAAAAGACACATTTTATAAAACAGTGGCTACACTCTTTCGGGGTAATCCTTGCTGTTAACATTACATACATAGCACATGTGCTTTCGTTACAAGGTCGCATTTCGCCTCCCCCCACCGCGTGGCTACCCCCTCAACCTTCCCCCCTCCCTGTGGCTAACAGCGGGGAACATTTCTGTTTAGCCACAGGCAAACAGCCTAGCAGGAATGGGCTCCTCTGAGTGTCCCCTGAAGAAAAGCACCCTATTTCAACCAGGTGACCATGAATTATATCTCACTCTCCTGAGGATAACACAGAGAGATAAAGAACGGATGTTGTTTGAATGCCAGCAAACATACACTGCAATGCTTTGTTCTACAATGATTCCCGAGTACGTGTTACTGGCCTGGAGTGGTAAAGTGTCCTACCATGGCGGACGCAATAAGGCTGCCCTCCCCAGAAACCTTTTGCAAAGGCTTTAGGAGTACATCTAGGAGAACTGTGAATGCCAGGGCAAAGTAATCCTTTCACATGCTTGCTTTTAAACCGTGTATAGTATTTTAAAAGGTACACTCACCAGAGGTCCCTTCTCCGCCTGCTGGGTCCAGGAGGCAGCCTTGGGTGGGTTCGGGGGTACTGGCTCCAGGTCCAGGGTGAGAAACAGTTCCTGGCTGTCGGGAAAACCGGTTTCTCCACTTGCTTGCTGTGAGCTATCTACAACCTCATCATCATCATCATCATCTTCTTCATCCCCAAAACCTGTGTTCCGTATTCCTCCATCTCCATTGAAGGAGTCAAACAACACGGCTGGGGTAGTGGTGGCTGAACCCCCTAAAATGGCATGCAGCTCATCATAGAAGCGGCATGTTTGGGGCTCTGACCCGGAGCGGCCGTTCGCCTCTCTGGTTTTCTGGTAGGCTTGCCTCAGCTCCTTCAGTTCACGCAGCACTGCTTCGGGTCCCTGTTATGGCCTCTGTCCTTCATGCCCTGGGAGATTTTGACAAAGGTTTTGGCATTTCGAAAACTGGAACGGAGTTCTGATAGCACGGATTCCTCTCCCCAAACAGCGATCAGATCCCGTACCTCCCGTTCGGTCCATGCTGGAGCTCTTTTGCGATTCTGGGACTCCATCATGGTCACCTGTGCTGATGAGCTCTGCATGGTCACCTGCAGCTTGCCACGCTGGCCAAACAGGAAATGAGATTCAAAAGTTCGCGGTTCTTTTCCTGTCTACCTTGCCAGTGCATCTGAGTTGAGAGTGCTGTCGAGAGCGGTCACAATGGAGCACTCTGGGATAGCTCCCGGAGGCCAATACCATTGAATTGTGTCCACAGTACCCCAAATTCGAGCCAGCAAGGTCAATTTAAGCGCTAATCCACTTGTCAGGGGTGGAGTAAGGAAATCGATTTTAAGAGCCCTTTAAGTCAAAATAAAGGGCTTCATTGTGTGGATGGGTGCAGGTTTACATCGATTTAACAATGCTAAATTTGACCTAAAGTCCTAGTGTAGACCAGGGCTAGGTGATCTCTCGAGGTCTTTTCCAGTCTTATGATTCCATGACAATAAAATCTGCATTGGGATATTTATTAATAACTAAATTTTAATGTAAAGCCAAAATAAGAATTTATACACACACACGTATTACAATTGTAATATCTATCATATAGCAGTAACACAGATTTCTGATAATAATTTAAAGGTCCAGCAAGGGACATTTGACTTCAATAGGAATGCTCAGGAAGCAGGAATTACTTCATGTGATGAGTTTACATATAACACCATAAACTCATCCCACATGGTCAAGCACTGAGAACTTGCAACTCTCATTTAAGTAATATGGTGTACATATAACTTTGCAATGGTTCCTAAATTCAGGACACAGCATGTCTGCACAAGATCATAATACTCACTTCCAGAATTAAACAACCATTACCATTCTTGTTTTAGTGGAGAAACTAAGAGAGAACACCATTGATTCCTAATTCATCTTTTATCTCTTAACTCACTAATAACTTAAGATTGCACAGTGAAATTCAGACACCAGATATGTATAACACTGACTAAAGTTACCATACCAATAGAAACAAGGACAAAAATTACCATAATTCAAGCATATAATGCCATGCAAAAATAGATCATAATAGAGCTACCAAACCTTATCAGCTCCGGTCTGTAGTTCCTCCAAAGCAGTGGTTCTCAACTGTGGTCCACCACTTGTTCAGGGAAAGCCCCTGGCACGCCGGGCCAGTTTGTTTACCTGCAGCATCCGCAGGTTTGGCTAATCACAGCTCCCACTGGCCGCGGTTCATCGCTCCTGGCCAATGGGGGCTGCGGGAACAGCACTTCCCTCGGCCCACGCCGCTTTCTGCAGCCCCCATAGGCTTGGAGCGGCAAACCACGGACAGTGGGAGCCGCGATCGGCCGAACCTGCGGATGCGGCAGGTAAACAAACCAACCCAGCACGCCAGGGACTTTCCCTGAACAAGCAGTGGACCACAGTTGAGAACCACTGCTCCAAAGCAATGATCCCAACTTCCATGAAGAGACCTAATCCTCTACAGCCTGCATTTATCTGGGAACATGATAAATTGTTACTATGATAAGCCTGAGAGTCTTCGCAAGTGTAGTAATGTAATACATGGCCAAGTTCGGCTACTTGGTCCACAGTAGAAAGGAGAATTCTCTTGCAAATCTAAGACTTCAGTGTTACAACTGCCTTGCTCTTAGGCTAATCATTTACTCCTGTACAATCTGAATGCAAAGTGGATATCAAACAATCCTCCACTTTGCACAAGTGTAAGTGACTACACAAGGTGCAAGGCTGTGGAGAATGATGTCCCTGTGTAGAAAAGTGGCAAAGGATTTATTATAAGATGTTCTATAGGTGAGATTGAAGGAAGTCAAAAGAGTTTAAGAGGTAAAGAAACCTGGGCCACAAACAATATAATTGCAGCCAAATGAGGCCATTCTCAGAGAAAAACATACACCAAACTTACAGTGGTGTCTGCTCTCAGTTGAAATCACTGGAATTTTATGCTCCAGATTTATGCGAAATATAATTGAATAGGGGACTTGGTCCAGACATAGATGTGAGTTCTGGTTATCATTAAATCCATATTTCAGAGGGGGAAAGACAACTTGCACCAGGTCATCGGCAGACCTGGGAAAAGAACCCACATCACCAGACTTCTAAGCCAAATCACTAGCCCCTGGGCCACACCAATTTACAAAGAAATTAGTTCTAGCAGCTGGGGCACTGGACTGGAAGTCAGGCTAGCTGGGTGTTATTCTCAGTTGGGCTAGTGACTTTTTCCCAGCTGCACAAAAGGTATTGAGGCTCCAGAGTCCCAGTTTTAGGCATCACTGCAATCCACAATGCACAGCTGCTGCCTTACCCTGTAGGCACCTAAACTCACTCCATGCCTAAAATTTTACTGTAAGAGCTCCCGAGGTGCCTAGGTTTCTGCCTCACTCTAGGCATCTAGACACCTATCTCCCACCTAAGCACCAGCATGCTCCATGGACGTGGGCAACATAGGCATCCTAGTGCTTATCTTCCCAACACACACCATTCCCTAGTAGGTGTGCTCTGAGCATGCCTACTGGCCTGGGTCCCATTCAAAATCTGGCTGCTGGAAGAAATGATGCTGTCTTCCTTACAACATTTAGCCCAGCGGTTAGCACACTTCCCTGGGATGTAGACGACCGTGGTTTAGTACCCTCCTCCCAGCAGCAGAGAAGAAAATATTTGCATGCGGGTCTCCCACCCCTCAGGAGAGTGCTTCAATCACTGGATATTACAGGGTGTTCTAATGGGAGGATGGGGAAGAGAGGTCTCAGTCAGTCTCCCATGCTGAAACTCCACTTGGACTAAAGAATTATTGGAGCAGGAGGCTCAGACCCTGGGTTTCCCCACATCCCAAGAGGGTGTCCTAACCACCAGACTATGGAATCATTCCTGCTCTAGCTTAGCAATTATTTAAGTCACTATTTCTAGGTGCCTAAAAAGTTATGTATTCTGATTTTGAGCTTTGCAATATCTAAGTCCCTTTGTGGAGCTGAGTCCTTGTCACTTCAGTTGTCTGTGTCTCTGTTTCTCCTCCCACAATTTGTCTGTCATGTCTGTTTAGATAATAAGGTATATCGGGCCAGGATTGTCTCCAAGTATGTTTGTACAGTACCAAGCACAACCACCACCTCATCTTAATTGTGTGTTCCATGCACTACGGTAATACAAATAACTCACGCTACCATTTATGTCACTGTTAAATTTAGACCAGAAAGTTTCCCCAACTTTATTTAGCCCATACATTTTACACAGAGCAGGCATGTAATGCTGGGAATTGGCAAATATTTTTAGTATACTGCCATGCATTATAAGTGACATCAAAAACACTATTATGTTGTGTATTGTCACATATCACATCTACAATTGTCCAAAACAAGGAAGCTCTTTTAGAGGACCTTTACATATTATGTTATTCTTATTAATATTTTTTCCTTAGACTGTTAGTATAGCTTGAGAAAGGTGAGTTATTGATCCCATTTATTTCTTACTGGCATGGTTTGTTTTTAGTTTATTTTCTAAATTGCTTTGGAAATAAAATATTATTGGCACATTTGAAAATATGAAGTACTGGGTTTTGGGAGAATTATCTTAATTCCCAGAAAGTTATTTAATAAAAATGGATTTTTTTCCTACTTCTAGTAGTAATATGAACTAACATAGTTTTGTAAGTATTGGATGTAGCAAAGTTCTTAAAATAACCAAAGCTCCTTTCAGCTAATAAAAAAACTGATTTTAAAAAATCCACATTTAGTCAGTATGGCTCTTTTTCATTTTTATACAAAGCAGCTACTATTAATAAAACAAAAACCATAAATATAATTGTTCAAATTCATCCCTGGGAGTTATACCAGGAATGAATTTGATTTAGTGTGCTTTATACCTGATTTTTAGTATGTTATAGTAAGAGAGTTACATTATTGTAAAGTGTGCTTGTCTACTAGACTGTGATTGTTCAAAAACTTACACATGTTCAAAGACTTACACATAGGCTTAACTTAATGCACATTGACTACTTCCATTGAAGTCAATGGGATTCACAGATACATAATTCTTTAATTATTTAGCTCAAGAGGAACAGTTTCAGGAGGAGAGAGTAACTGAGACCCATGTTCCCATCAGAATATTCTGTAGCTGTACTATCTAGTGTAACAATCAATAACAAACAGTAGGTGAAGATCAGAAAAGTCATTAGCTCAGTAGAAAGTCTTAAAAACCAGGTTGCCTCAGAAGAGTGAAATCAAATATTCTTGTATGTATCACTTGTCCATGCACACCTAGTAAATGTCAAAATTTTGAAGGTCTGATTCATTATTGTATTATAGCAGTTTCATGATTCCATAAGACTAAGTCAACGGATACACTGACATAAAAATCTGTGTGAGACTGGTGAATCAGTCTCTGAATTCCTAAAGGCTACAATAAGTATGAGAACTTATGGCTTGTTCCTGAGAAACACTGATTACCAACAACCCCTGCCCTGTCTTACCTTCTCATGCAGACCCTTTCAGGATTAAAGTTCTTAAAGTTTTCTAGGTGATACCATTCTGTAGGACAGACCTGTCCTCACTCTGTTTTTCTATAGCCATGTGTTTCGGGAAGGAAAAGGAATTGTATCTCAGATGATGTGGAGACTTTCAGTCTCTCTCTCTCTCTGTTTTTGGCATTCAGTTGTTCCTCTTTCTCTTTTCCAGCTATTATCACCAGGCAGAAAAATTGCTACGTGTTGATGTTTCTTTTTCCAAAGCCGATTCGAATATCATTTGCTATGTTGCAGATCCTTTACCCCTCCCCACACCCCGAGTGTCACTCACATTATCAGAGCACTGGGCCTGCTCTGGCAACCCTAACATGTGAGTAAATCCTATTCACATTAATTGTCCCATTGATTTTAACACAGGTAAGGGTTATGGGACCAGGCTAATAATTTATGCCCTTTAGAGCCCAGTAGGTAGAACTCCTGGACTTTTCTCCAGTCTTTGCTCCATGATGTATTGTGACATGGCAGGGCTTCTTCCCAGTTTACCAAGCAAAATTCACTTTTTTTCCTTAACAAGCATCCCACTCACCTTTAAGTGGAGCCAATTAAAGGGACCAAGGTTTATTTCTCCAAATGTAAGCAGATAACAGACAGAAACAGCTCCTCAGATGACTTCTTGTCCTGGCGTTTCACAGCCTCTCTCTCCAAGGGTCTCTGGTAATCTTGTTTCTTGAAGCTTCCCAGCCGCAAACAGATCCCTTCTCACAGCCATCTCCCATTCCTCCTCTGAAACACCAGCCTCAGGGCTACCTCCCTGATGCCCTAGCTCCAAGGCCCTACCACCAGAGTTAGCACTACTCTGTGGTGCCTCTTCCACACCTACTGCCTCTCCCTCTTCCTCCCCCTCTGACAGGCCTTTATAGCTGCAGGTGTAGCCCTGCCCCGGGGCTCAACTGGTTCCACTTGCTCTAATACAGGGGCATTGGGCCTGGTGTACTCACAGGGACCAGCTACCCTATGACATATATACTTTTTATTTTTACTGTACATATCTCTGCACCCACTATCAGTATATTTCCAGAATTAAATATGTTATCAAAAGACTCTTTTGATAACATATTTAATTTATTTAACATCTTGCTTGCCTAGCCAGATTTCAAAAGTAATATTGCAATTAAGCTCAGTGAGGAACATTATGGGGAGGAGAAAAAATTGCCTGGCTCAAAGAAGAGTAGGCTTGGAAATCCTCAGAAAACCTAGAAAGGCCAGAAATAAATGTCTCATTATACGTGTTCCTTTGTTATTTTTTTCCCCAGTGCCTATTATTAAGCATACACGGGTGATAGTACTCAGAATCGGTGGAAGTTGGTCTTATTAAGCAGCCACAAAACAAATTGTTATTTTACAACCTTAATTATTATTTAGATGTTATTAACTAGCATTAGTTCTATGGTAACAAGTAGTGATACACTCCAGGCAGAGATAAGGGTGTTTTTCCCTCCCCCAGGGCCAAGATGCTGTGCTGAAGAGTTTTTACTCAGAGGAAAAAGGTTAGGATTACTGAGATAAAGCAAAGTCATACATTACAGTCATGGGGGTGGGGGGTGGGGTGGAGGGGAGGGGAATCCAGGATGCTAAACTGAGTTAAAATAAATATGGTTAGAACAGAGTATACCAAAACCCCCCAGCCTAAACCAAAACAACTCTGAGTGTGTCAGGATTAATAACAGATGGAAGTAGGAACAGAGCTGACTTTCCATTTCAAATGCACAGTTCAGCATTGAAAGTGGCAAGATGCTGAGTACAATTATCCCTTATTTATCAAGATTTCTCTTCATATCCCAGCATCCCTCTCAGATTCTGGGGGTGGCACTGATGATGCTGGGAGTACAGGGTGCTGAATAATAAAGTAACTTGTTACTTCTGAAACACTGGTGCATGGTGAAATCTTTCAATAAATTGGATCAGGCTTCTCAACTCCCTGAGAAATAATTGAGGGGCGGTGATCAAATAAAAACAGCAAAAACTCCAAACCCAGGAACATTCTCCAAAAGAAAGATAATCCAAACCCTGTAAAAGTAGGGCACAGTAACCTTCCAGGTCAGGCATATAAACTAAAAACAAAACAAACAAATAACAAATGTAGTGCTTGTGAAAGATGCCAACTTTCAATAATCGTAGAAAATTATATAGCCACAGAACACGTAAATATGTGCAAAAGAGGAGTGCAAGTATGATTAACTCTACCTGGGCTGAAAGCAGGGTTTGAATCCCCAACTTTCAGTGCTAAAACACATTTCTTTTTCTTGAACTAATGACATAATTTCTATAGTTGTCAGCTGTAGTAGGTTCTTACCTTATTGTGCACCAGCCAATAGAGGCAAAGACCCACACTACTCCTAGTGTAGGTTATACAGCAGTGGTGACCTGGAGCTGGTCGCACCGGTTTGTGAGAACCGGCTGTTAAATTTTGAAGCCGGTTTAGAACCAGTTGTTAAAGGGGTGGGCAAACCCCAGCCCGTGGGCCACATCTGGCCCACAGGACTGTGCTGTCCGGCCCACCTGAGCTCCCAGCTGGGGAGGCTTCCCTGGCTGAGAATCCCTTTTTAATTTTTACTCACCCGGCCATACTCTGGGTCTTCTGTGGCACTTCGGCGGCGGATCCTTCACTTGCTCCGGGTCTTCAGCGGCACTTCGGCGGCGGGTGCGTCAGTGCTGCCGAAGACCCAGAGTGAGTGAAGGATGTGCTGCTGAAGTGCTGCCGAAGACCCGGAGAGACTGAAGGAACCAGTTCTTCAGATTTTGGCAGTTCGTCACTGGTTATACACACTCTGGGGAAGCACCTGAAGTCTCCCAAAGTACAAGTCCCATCCTAGCACACCACTTTTTATAACCATCTCTTGTCTGGGTTGCCAGTGCTAAAAGCAGAAACTTCTGCTGCATGAGTTAAAGGAATTATAGTTGGCAGATGCAGTTCTATTATATGAACTCTACATAGTTCATATAATAGAGGGGACAAAGATTCACATTTTCCTAGCACAGCTTACAAAAGTTTCCCTGTGCTGCTTGGCCAGCATGCCTCAGCCTATTCAATGGGGACCACCAATGTAGTAATATATATCTTTCATATATAATAGTTCTTTTCATCTGTAGATCTTACTATTATTCTTATTTTACACAAGGAGAAATTGAGGCACACTGTGGGCAAGTGGTTTTGCCCAAGGTGGCACAGTGAGTCAGTGGCCAAGTGTATCAATTCCTAGATCAGTGCCCTGTCCACCAAACTGTGTTCCTGTATGTGCATTTGGTTAGCACTGCACTGATGTCATCCATTAAACCCCACCCCCTCCCTAAAACTATCGTTCCAAATAATGAGAAAGTATGAAAACAAAACAAAACACATCATGCCTGACAAACTGGAAAATGGGATGCCAGCAAAGATGGTGGATTTTGTGACCTGAACTCGACACTTATGGGTAGATCCACAGAAAGGACTTAGACTTAGCGTTTTCAATCCAGATTTTCTACTGTGGAAGCAAAGATGTCTGAAAGACAAGTCATAATTCCAGAAAGTAACTTAATTAAAAGAAATAATCCTAACCTGGGGTAAAATTACTCTATTATTAAGATCTTTAAATTCCAACCAATGGTGAGAACTGGTTTAAAACAAAGTTTGCAATTGATCACATAAGCTATGAAAAAATGTTGAAAGACTCTGATGTGTCTGATGCTTTATCCCCCAACAAACCTTGGCTTTGGCATTCACGTAGCAACAGATGACCATTAACGCATGATAGCAGTTGATTCTACTGTCCATCTTTGTTAAGTAAATTTTGGTGGGCCACAATTCGTTTGTCAGATTCATAGTTAAGTGAATTGGGTCTGGACCACTGTAAACAGTGCCACATTAGTCCATGCTGGGTGAGGGGGGAAGTACACACAAAGATCCTAAAAGTACGGTCTGGGTTAAATAGCACGATAGTCTTTCATCTAATGCTAAGGTGGGAGAACTATTCTATGGAAGGCCTCATATCAGCTGAGCAGGTGGGTAAATAATGTCATATCACAACATACATGGCAAGAATGCACACTAAGATCCCAAGGTGATGAACCACGTGCATGGGGAGGTGGGATCCACAAATGACTTCGTGTGTAGGTGGGGGGTAAATAAATCTACATCATGACATATTAGGATGGGGTAAATAATCCTTCATTGTGAGATGCAGGAGTAGGGGCATCCAAAGGCCTTGAAACTGTGGACGGAGGCATTAAAACCCCAAACAAAGCCTGTCTTCACCATATATTTTGCAATCACCAGAAGATACAGGGGGGAAAAAGTGGAAGAGGAGGGGAGAGAACAGGTCACACCTGGAGGAGAGAAGTGATTGAACATGGAGAGGAGGGAAGAGGCGATGGAGGCTCCCATGGTGTTTGTGTGGGGAGTGTTGGTGGTTTCCATGTTTCCCCCCTTGAGAAGGACAGCAGCGAGTTCCCCACCCCTTGGCTCCCTGTGAGCTTGTGGGGGTTGCATTTCCCTGGGAGCTACCCCTGTGGGTTGAGGTAGTGGGGATTTCCCCCTGCTGTCCTGGCTGCAGGGAGCTCCCCATCCCTGCCCCCTCCACCCTCTTATCATCTATGTTCTCCTGGTCACTAATGTGCTGCAGGTTGCAGCCTGTGTCCTCATGGCTCAGCTCGGGCTCGGGGCAATAGGATTCCAGCTGGGAGTGGGCATTCCTGCACAGCCTGGGGCTGGAGGAGACGCAGCAGGAGCTGGTGTTCCCCATCTTCCTTCACTGCCTAGCCCCAGGTGCTTGGCCTGGCATGGGAAGATGCAGGGGGAGCCCGACACCTGCGGTGGCGAGAAGCCATGAGCAGCAGCAAAGAAAACAACAAGCAGGAGAAGAAGAGATGTCGGAGGCAGCTGCTCCTTCCAGCCACGCTTGCCAGCTGATCCCCTCACCGGTTCATCCAAGACACCTTGCCCCAAGCCCGGCCAGCCTGTCCAGCAGAGCAGAGGGCACAGCAGCTACATCATCCTGCTCTAGCATCTTGAGATTTTTCCATGGAACACCAAATTGGCCAGGGCCCCTGGCCACAGGCCCCATGGATCTGTGCGTTACTCCACCCCTGGCTAGGTGTCTGGGCATCAGGATGTGGTGGACTTGTATGCAGCTCTGGCAGATTTGTTAGCACCATGGGGACTTTACCATGGAAACAGACACCTAAGGAATTTAGGCATCTACAAGGTTACACAGCAACTGAGCAGGTGTTTAGAGGATCTAAATTTTGGATTTAGGAGACTGAAGTGGCAGCTAGGCACCTAAATCCCTTTATGGATCTAGTCCTTATTCACTAGGAATGATACCAAGACAATCTATTCATTTCAAATAGTAATCAGATGTTAACTTGTACAAGTTAGAGATGTGAGGCTCTGTATTCTGTGAGTCATGCACCCTCTCTGCATGCTATCATTTCTATTAGTGCTAATGGGAATTATGTGTGGCTACCATGAAGACAATAAACCCCGTAAATTGTTTTGGAATAAAAACAGTGGGCAACTGGTGAACTCTTACCCCCAAATCTGATATTACAGAGAGTTTTCTTTCAAGTCAAATCACATTCTGTAATGAGGTACAACACCAAATGAGAAAGGGTCAAAGAAAAACTGATTATAAAACTCAAGATTATCTTTGAAAAGAGAGGAGAGTGGAAAGATACAATAGGATGGGCTGTCAGTATCGTTGCTAGCCAGTTCAAGGCAGAAAGCCTGCTTCTTACCTTGATAAAGTGTTAGCAATAGGTCACAGTCAGCTGCTTTTCTTATCAGCACCAGGAGCTTAAATGTCAACCATTAAGTGTTACCATGGAGATCCCTCTGAGTTTCACAAATGTGGGCACATTATTTATGCCCACACTCTGTAGGATAAGTGATAATGACAGTGTGTTTTGTTATGCCCTATCATATCTGAAGCAAGCAGTGCAGCTGGTCTATGAAATCCTTATATCAGAGTACAGTGCCAGATCTCTATGATGGGAAGCACACCTGTTCATTTTGATTTCCACAAACAATGTCTGGGAGAAAAAAGGCCAGCTTTGTTACAATACATGTCATGAAGCCGACTCCAAGACAGGGGACAGTCACAGCTGCAAAGTATTAACAAATACATTCTTTCCAGGAGATGAACATCACCCGTGACCTACATAGAATGCACACTATTTGGTGGCCAGTATATTTCACCGGTGATTGGGGTATCTGGTCTTTTCCAAATTAGTTCTACATACAATCCTATTAGTTAATTCATGCAGCAGAGACTTTGTGTATTTACAAGCACTTTGGATTGGGGAAAATATTGCAATTTTTTTTTTGGTGACTACCTGTTCCGCTATTTAAATACAATTACTTCAGCCATCTTTGTGTGTTAATTTCCCACAAATTATGTCAACAAATTATGCCAATATGAATGTTAAATTGTAAGTGGTTCAAAAGTATTTGCAGGATAGTTTTTGAATTTGTACAAATGGGTATTTGTGCCAGAAGCATTTGCCTGATCTTCCAGCGAGGGAAAAGGAAAAATACAAACAATCATGTGACTTCTCAGACCAATCACAACTTGGTGTTGGAGCTCAAATGGAATATTGAATACTCACAGACAGCTGTTTGCAATCCATATTTTTTTTTAAAAATGCAAAATGTTTATCAAACAACTCCGAACAACAAAGAAATCTGAGGAAATTGCAATTGGCTCACATATATGTTGCGAAGGGAAAGAGGCTAGATTTGTTGATTAACTATACACTCAGCTCACATAATTACAACCACATGCATCAAGGTGAAAATACAGAACTTAATCTCGGAATATTAGGTCAACGCTTGTGCTGTTAAGGTCCTACTGGGAGCCGCACTTCCCTTCCTTTACTACAGACAGAAAACTGAAGCCTACACTTAAACCATGTCTACACTAGCACTCATGTCGGCAAAACTTTTGTTGCTCAGGGGTGTGAAAAAATACTCGAGCTGGTTTTATTATTATGTCAACGGGAGAGTTCTCTTCCACTAGCATAACACGGCTACACAAACACTCTTACAGTGGCATAGCAATATCGGTACAGATGTGCCACGGTAAGCTTGCAAGTATAGACATGGCCTTAGCAAAGTGTGCAATGGGTACTCCTGAAATTATGCCAATACTTCCAATATGTGAAGTCCCTGAAAAACTATCCACAAACGACATTATCCCCACCTTCAGTGTATATTCTCCTCTCCTATGCATCTGCAAGGAGCCTTCCCCCTGCCTCTTGGGCATCACACATAAGGGATGTAGGAAACAGCAGTCCCTGGTTTGGGCAGGATAGGGATTGTTGCCAGGCTATACTATCCTAAAGTATGGAACAGTTTACATGCCCTTCCTGTATACTGGGAAGCTATGGGTGGGAATATGCCTACTGAGGCCCCATTCCTCCCCAAGGTTCCACTATAGTGTGCATTTTTCCTTATTCAGGGTAGGGGCTACATCTAGACCTGACTCTTTACCTAACAGCTGGGCTGTAGCCGTGTTTTGCAATATAATTCCTGGAAGTACCACACTGTTTGATGGCATTTCTGGGAACGGTAGCACAGCACCATAAATTCTGATTTAGTGTGCAGCTTAAAGTAAATCCTTCCTGGAAGTATGGTTTAATCCACAGAAAGATGTGGCTATTTAAGTATTGAAAAATCTCACCCATATGACATCTGTTAAAGCTATTTGTTTACAGTTTTAAAAGAGACAATTCTCCAGTGAGGACAATTTATTGAATCTAACCATCATGACATTTATGTGCATTAAGAAACATATACAGCCAGATTAAATAAATAATAGATTTGGTTTATGTTTTGTTATATCTTCTCAGGGCCTCAAGCATTTTTTGGCAGTGCTTAAGCAAAGGCCAGACAGAATATTTCTTAAGATTTAGGATTATGCTGACTCAGTCCAAATTTTTTTTTTTGTTATGGTACTGAAAGGAATATGTGGTCTTAGTTCAATTCCATGCAACCTTGTTATCGGCACTGGTGATGACAAGGTTGCATGGAACTGAACTAAGACCACATATTCCTTTCAGTACCATAACAAAAATAACTTGGATTTTAAGATTAGGATTATGGAAATCCAGGTGTGGGGATGGGAAAATCTGCATTGCTGCTACCTAATCCATACCTCTTCAGTGAAAATGTAACCCGCATTTCATATATCCCTCTGTGCCTAATCCACAGAGAATGTGAATCTGCTCAAACCATAACAAACCATGTTTCAGTTGTGAAGGTCTAGAGTTCAGATACTGAGGATGACCAAGGTGATGCTCACTGCAGAAAAATTACTTCAATCCCGCAACCCTCTATGGAACCCTTACACTCAACTTCGATGCTGAGGCTCAATGGAGAGTCACATGGAGCGTTTCGACCGCTCAAAAAAACAGCTCATCATTGACCCTGCTGAGGAACCACTGGCTTTTGATTTATGTCAGAAAGACTGGTGCAGATTGAATCGCATCAGGACAAGACATGGGAGATGTGGACAAACCCTCTTTAAATGGAAAATGAGGATAACACCTGTATGCGAGTGTGGTCACCAGGCACAAATGATGGAGAACATCATATCTGAGTGTCCCCTTCCTTCTTTTGCCAGCGGCCTGAAGGACATTCACCAGCTCACTGCTGAAGCAATGTTCTGGCTATCAAACTTAGATATAAATTTGTAGCAGTTGCTAGCTACCCAAGCCATGTGAAAGAAGAAGACAACTTCAATATCAGAGACTGTTGCTTTTCACTAATAGTGAATTCACTTAAGATGATTAAATAAAAGAAATGTATATAAAAGTAGTTATCTGATCCCAAGGATTTCCATTTATGTATAAGAATTGCAGATGATGTTTACTGTGTATTTTAATCTTGAGTTTCTATCTTTATGAAACACAATCAGATTTATTAAAACTTACCTTTGTTTGCAAAGTTTGGACTCTTGCAAGGTTTGATAACCAGGCATATTTGAAACCAAACCAAATCTCAGTGTTTTGGCTGTTGGTAGAACCTTATTTAAAATAAATAATTCAGTATTAAAAAGTTCAATATTGTCATGTCTTGCTCCTCTCAAAACAAATTCTGATGAATGGGTTGGCCTCTCAGAGGCCCAGAAGCAATCAGAGAGATTTCAATGTGATGCTGGATTGTGCTCCAATGTATGATAGTCTTCAGAGTACTACAGAGCTTCCTGGAATTGATATGTCATTCTTCATTAAGATCCCGGAGTGATCCAACTTCATCTTTTAAATTGTAAATCTATACATCAGGCAGTTAAAAAAAAGTTAGAGATGAATGGCTGACACCCTTTTCAGACCCCGAATGAAAAGTAGTCCCTATAGATATAATTTATGCCTTACAAAATGGCAAACCACTGACATCTAATTTACACAGAGCAAGCATGGATGTAGTCCTTGGTATTTTCTTGCTCTTAAGGAGAAGTACCCATGCACTAGGATTTAAAAGGTTAAGATTATATATGTATACTTATATTTTTTCAATGATGGAAGCAACTCTTCTATGTTTTTGCCATGTATTCTTTGGGAATTACTCTAATTGTTGTATGTAATACTTTGTATTGGGCGTTTGGTCTTATATTGCACTTTTGTCAAGTATGGTAGGTTATATTACAATGTCAAGAGATTTAAAATGCAACCTAATCTTTAAAACTCTGTGGTGGAAGGACAGATTGTAGCTATTAATCCAGTAGACAGTTTATTTGTAGCTTCTAGCATTTAATAGAACAACTTTTACAGTATGAACACAGAAATATAGGGGTTTCCATACAGACCAAATGATTAATGCACCTACTTCAATGACTGCAGCAATGGCCAGTACCTGATCATTTAGGGAAAGGAGTCCTTCTCCACAGCCCCAACACACACACACACACACTCTTTATAATGCACCTAGACAATTGTACAATGTTAAATTTTTGAAGGAGATAAAACTCATTTCTGAAACAGTAGGCAAAAAGTTTATGCCTGGAGATATGTGGGCTCATATAGCTTGTAACTTTTAATAGCAGCTTAGGACAGCATTCCAGATTTTTAAAAATTGTGTATATATTCACAACTCTTTACCTCAATCACTTCCATGAGGTTTGTGAATTCCCACAATAACGAAACACTGGGAAAAATGCCTCTGACACTGTATATAAAAATAAGCATTTCCTTTATAGTAACAGGCAGTTCCTGTCTTGAAAAGCTTGCCATCTGAATGCAAAGCAAAAAAGAGTGATGACCAGTGCTGCTTTGTGGGCATAGAGGGGTTTATGCTCAACAAGGGAGCATGTGACTAAGCACCTCATTTGTAGCTGAAGATCGTGCTTCTCCTTGGATACACATGGTCTCCTTGGATACTCATTCTTTTCTCACACTGAACAACTTTTTGCTCTTAAGAATAAGGGAGCAGGCAGGCAGTGCGCTGGAGGCTTCCTTCAGTACAGAAGAATTCATATGGTGCTTCTGCTTGTGCCCATATGTTGCCTCTGCTCACACTTGTGCTGAAGTGCAAGAGTCTTGCACCTTACTGCACATCATGCAAGACAGGACTGAAGCCAAAGTGCCCCCTTGGTCTTGTATTTTGTAACAGATTGAAAAGGAAAGCCTGACTTCCAATATATCACAAACTGAGCCAGACAATCAGTCTCACTCTGTCCTCTATGTGCTGCTCTGGCAATGCAATAGATAGCTGGCTTAAACAGCTAGCTAGTAATCCCCCTTGTGTAGGGGAATCCATGGGTAAGCACACAATTGCCATCAATATTTCCACAATTTATTGTTAAGCGAATGGACCGAAGTCTTTGACGGAAGGTGTTGAGTTTCCAGCCCTGACTCAGAGTCCATTCCAGATGCAGGTAATCTTCTCTTACAAGTGTCTGGATCACCAGAGTATTTCCTAGGAACATTTATGTTTTGCCCAGTATAAAAGCAAATGCCACCTCTGAGTATCTAACCTTTGATTCCACCAGTGCAGTAAAAAAAACACTCCTAAAAACAAGCTGAGTGAGCTTCTTGGCAACAATCTGTTTCTTAGTGTCTGATATGGCATGTTGTGTAGATTATGCTGTCCCCCTTAGCTAATATTGAAATCGCATCACCACACCATGCAAAATGAAGGTGGATCTTGCCTCGCTTGCAGCAAGATTATTTACTTGCTTATAAATTTTGGTGATTTTTTCCCTTGTATTTTCAAGCCTTCTCTGTGCTAATTGGTGAATTATCTGTCTGCTCCACTTATTCTCCACATTTGGATGTGAGCTTGTTCACTAGTTATGTACAAGTCTATAGCACTTAGTCATGTTAGTTTGGTCTTTCTGAGCATTCTCAGTCTCTTGTCTCTTTCATGCCTACTACTAATATATCACAAATTAGTTCATCTTCTAAGATTTGGTAATTGCATGAATCAGTCATTTTGCAGTTTGGTAACATACTGGTCTATTGTTTCTCCAGATTCTTTAATTATACTTGCTGAAAGGATGCCCTTCAGACAGGACATTTTTAATGGGTTGAAAATGCTTTTCTAGGCACGCCTTGGGTTTTACATGGGACCTCTCTGTCTACTGTTGACATATTCTGATGCTGTTGGAGCATGTAGCACCCTTTGCCCGTTATAGCTAAGTCTGGCTGCTTTTATTTTGTTTCATCTGGCCCAATTGCAATTCTGCAGTTTTCACATTGAGATCTAAAGAATGTTTTTTTGCTGAACACATCCCCTTTCATGCCCATCTGCTTGGGGACAGGGGTCTGGTAGGCTGTCAGTGTTGTTTTCTCTCTTTTTGAATATTCTCAGTTTCAAATTTCACATATCTGCAGGAACAAACTCATTTCACATGCCCTGTTTAAGCAGCAAAGGTATGTCTACTCTGGAATAAAAGACTTGCGGCACGGCCATGGCTGGCCATAGTTAGATGACTCAGGCTCTCAGGGCTGAGGCTGAGGGGGTAAAAATTGATGTGTGGATGTTCAGACTCCGGCAGGACTCTCCCTTCCTGAGAGTCCCAGAGCTCGGATTCCTTCAGCCTGAGCCTGGACATCTACGCAGCAGTTTTACAGCCCCGAACCCCGAGTCCTGTGCACGTGTGCATGTGGCTGTGAGGGTGGGTGGGGGGAGGATGCTGGAATCATTAAGTTTCAAACCAAGACTGATTTTCCCCCCTGTTTCTTGATTAAATAAATAAAGAATAGAAAGAGTGCTGGGTTACTGAAAATGTCACCGGTTCTAAGAAAGAGCGGCATCTACGAAGACTCAGAAAGACAGACACTTAGACAACCTCTGTCTGGACTTTTTTTTAAACTTACATTGAACATTCCCACTCATTTTTAATTTATTTGCAAATGGTCAGTCAACCGTTCTTCCCAACCAGGAGGTTTTTTTCTGCTGTGTATGCCCAATAAAAGGAATATACAGTAGCATTGCTTCTATTTTTAGAGACTATATTAGCATGAAATCATTGATCCATCAATGTGAATTTTTTACCTCTCAGTGCAGTTTGCTCCAGCCAGTCTCTTTTCTCATTTGCTGCTGAAGAGTCATGTTTCTATTAAAAATGAAGTACCATGAGCTGTACATCCATATACTTAAGAATGTGAAAGTTGGGATCTGGTCTGAGAGCAAAGCTGGCAAAAAACAGTAAAAATGTTTTTATGGAAACTTGTGAACTGTTCACTAATTCATTCCTCTTGATTTTACACTCTCTTAAAGTTTAAGTTACACAAGATATCAGGGAGCTTCAGGGAAGCATGAAAAAGCTCAGAAATCCATTTTAGCTTGAGCATGTATACAAAATGGTGGTGGTGGAGATCCTCTGAAAAACCACATGGTCTAGTGGAGCCTGAAAAAGCAAAGAGACAGGAGGTCCTGAGTTTTACATAAATGTCCAGATGTAAAAGGCCAGTGAAGGGCAGAGATACTCGACCTAGAACTGAGCAAATAATTGATATCTCAGTGTGGTGCTCAACAAAAAGTTCTGGAAAACAGTGAGGCTCATTTTGAGCTGAAACTGATTTTTTTTTTTTTTTTGGTTTCTCGACTAAACGAACCCCCCCCTCCCAAAAAATTGATTCAGGTAGAATAAAATGTTTAAAGCATTGATTCAGAACTACATTTATAAAACAGTTTATTTCAAAAACGTCAACACAAACCATTTTGACTTAAAAAAACAACCCTCATTTTTTATTTGGCTGAAACTATTAATCAAATTTGATCTGAATTCACAAAGTGTTTTGGTTGCCCCAAAACTGCATTTTTGGCAATTTTACTATTTGCCTGAAAAATTTCACCCAGCTCTAACTAGAACTCAGACTCTTTTGGCTCCACCCTTGTGCTTCAAGGGACTCCAACTTGGGGAGTGGGAGGTAGGGGGGGACAGGACAAAAATCACATTTCTGTCTGGCCAGCAGGGACAAGTATGATAACCTAGTCTGACCGCCTACATAACACATAGTTATACAAGTTACACCCCAGATTAATATAACTGAAAGTAACCAATGGGGGCAAAGTTCCATTTTTCTACTTTATTTGGGTTTAGCTATGTAACTTCTGCGAGATGCTGTGCACCCTCAACCCAAAGTCCTTTCTGCATTGTGAATAGTCTGTGTCACTGTTCTCTCTGAAGAGGCCCAACAAGGAAAATAACAGAACACCACTGGCCATTACGTACAGCTCCCAGCTAAAACCTCTCCAGCACATCAGTGATCTACAACCTATCCTGGAAAACGATCTCTCACTCTCACAGACCTTGGGAGACAGGCCAGTCCTCACTTACAGACAGTCTCCCAACCTGAAGCAAATACTCACCAGCAACTACACACCACACCACAGAAACACTAACCCAGGAACCAACCCCTGTAGCAAACCTCGTTGCCTATTCTGTCCCCATATCTACTCTAGCGACACCATTAGAGGACGCAACAACACCAGCCACACCATCAGAGGCTCATTCACCTGCACATCTACTAATGTGATATATGCCATCGTGTGCCAGCAATGCCCCTCTGGGATGTATGTTGGCCAAACCGGACAGTCCCTACATAAAAGAATAAATGGACACAAATCGGACATCAGGAATGGTAACATACAAAAGCCAGTAGGAGAACACTTCAATCTTCCTGGACATTCTATAACAGATTTAAAAGTAGCTATACTTGAACAAAAAAACTTCAGAAACAGACTTCAAAGAGAAACAGCAGAACTAAAATTCATTTGCAAAGTTAACACTATTAATTTGAGCCTGAATAGGGACTGGCTCATTACAAAAGCAGCTTTGCCTCTCCTGGAATTGACACCTCCTCATCTATTATTGGGAGTGGACTACATCCACCCTGATCGAATTGGCCCTTTCAACACTGGTTCTCCACTTGTGAGGTAACTCCCTTCTCTTCATGTGTCAGTATAATAATGCCTGCATCTGTAATTTTCACTCCATGTATCCGATGAAGTGGGTTCTAGCCCACAAAAGCTTATGCCCAAATAAATCTGTTAGTCTTTAAGGTGCCACCGGACTCCTTGTTTTTGTGGATACAGACTAACACGGCTATCCCCGATACTTGTTCTCTCTGTAGGCTCCATTAGGTCCGATGTCTGATCCTGTAACAATCCACATGGGTAAACTCTTACATCTGTGCAGAGCACCTCTGACTTCAGCAGGAATCCATGTTGGCATATTGATGTATCCAGGTGGCTCTGATTGCAGCAGGGGCAGGGCCTTAGTCAATTTCTCCCGTGCTGAAAATACTTATAAATATCATGAGAATCCTCATTAATCTTTATTTATAAGGATATTAAGGAAAATTCTGGACATTCTATTTCAAAGGTGCTCTATCAGTAACTGGATTCTTTTTAAATTAGTCAATTAAAACAAATAAAAATTGATAATAGTGCTTTTATCCACTGCAGCCTGTAGTCATTTTGGAAGCAACTCCTCCTGAAATGCTTCTTTCAAAATTTAAAAGTGTGAACTTCTAAGCAAAAGTAACAGTTCAGTGGCTTATAAATAATCAGATTGTAAAAAATGCAGAAAAGTTGATAAAGATTTTGAATTTTCATAAAATTATTCCAAATTTAAACACAAGAAAACTTCAACAGCAAATCTGTTCACATATTTTGCCCAACTAACAGTATTGGCCAGATGTTTGGGGTAAATTTGTGAAAAGGGAGAAACAGAGCTGCTTAATATATGCCAAATATAGATGTCATTTTTTGTTTATATATATATATATAAACACTCTTCAAGCTCACAGCAGATGTCAATAAGAAAGTTAAACTCACAGCCTCAGTTGCTCCCTCATTCTTATTCAGAAAAGTGGTGGAAAGAAACATTGAACCAGAGTAGTAGACGTGACCAGGAAAGACATAGGCTACACTCGCTTTCTGCTATTTCTCTATTGACGAAGAAAGCTACAGCATGACTGAAATATCTGAGCTACAGAGAGGAAAGCATGGTGAAGGAGTAGATCTGAAAATTAAATGGAGGAAGCTTCCATTTGGGGAATAGCAGCCTAAAAGACTTGTTTGATCCCTCACACCTTTAGTGATTCAAGAACAAACCTGTCTAAGGGCATGGCTACACTTGCAGATGTAGAGCGCTTTCAGTTAAACCAGCCTTCGTAGAGTGCAGGAGGGCAAGTGCTGCAGTCTGTCCACACTGACAGCTACAAGCGCTCTGGCGTGGCCACATTAGCAGCTCTTGCAACGGCCACAGAGAGCAGTGCATTGTGGTAGCTATCCCAGCATGCAAGTGGCTGCAAAGTGCTTTTCAAATGGGGGGGTGGACTGTGACAGGAAGGGTGTTGTGTGTATGTGGGGGGAGAGAGAGTGGGTTTTTGGGGGGGCTGAGAGCAAGTTCAGCAGCAGACCTCCCCACACCCTGCCGCCATCTCTCACACACAGCATTCCACACTAATAATTGCTTTGTCTTAGAGCAGATAAGCAGCCAGCTGTCAGAAATGGAGCTTTCAAAGGGCAAATCCGCATTCCTGCAGTTATTCAAAAAACGACAAGAGTGGCCACTTGGCTTAAGGGGATTATGGGACGTTTCCGGAGGCTGATCAGAGTGCAGTAATGCAACACCTCGTTCACACTGATGCCCAGGCGTTTCAGCAAAGGCGCACCAAGTGTTAATCTTCTCGCCGAGGTGGAGTACCAGGAGTGCTCTAGCTGTGGAGTCAGAGCCCTCTACGTGCCTTGCCAGTGTGGATGGGTAGTGAGCTGGGGTGCCCAGGACTGCCTTAATGCTCTCTAACTCGCAAGTGTAGCCAAGCCCTAAAGATTGGCAGCCTACGCCTGTGTCCTCTCATTCATCTTAAGGGAGATCATAACAACAGAACAAATATAGAATAAATTATGGCCTACAACAACATTCTTCTTCCTACTCTTTGTCAGCAGGGGATAGATGTATCTATTAACTAGGCAATTATGTCATGATTTCCTTGCATTACATCACTCAGGACTAATCCCATTTTAAATCAGAGTTTTTCAAAGAATCCTCAGTCATTAGCTTTCTATTACTTCCCCCCCCCCTCCTTTCAGAATTTATTTCCATGGCTATATAAGTGAATCACTAGACGGCCAAGTAAAGTGATTGATGCAAGGAAGATTATTCCCCCCTTGATATAATGTGTAATAGGAACACCATTAAGGAGTTTCTTCCTGACGATGAACAGTTGGTTTCTGTAATTTGCTCAAGTCTTGCTGTATTTCTTTCCCGAAGGTTCTTATTCATGCCCCAAATTCTTCTTGCTTCTTTGATTTGAAGTAGTAACAGAGAAGCTTCCAAACAATGGGTTTTTTAATGTGTTGCTAATTTTCTCTCTTTGAAATTATGTTCTGCAATCTCCTTCTAGACAAAGCATTTTTCTTCTTAATTGCTCATAGCATTAGTAAATGATCAAATGTCTCCAAATAATTTATGCGAATAAGAATTTTTTTTTAAGAGTAGAATTTTTCACTGTATTTTCGAACAGGCAAAAGCAGCAGGAGGAAAGTAAAATCTGCATGGCTAAGTTAACAATAAAAAGTATAGCAAAAGTAGTACATTTGAAAGTAAATGCAGATACACACATTTTTAATTAAATGTTGAAGATGTAGGATATTAAAATGCTGAATTGGAAACATTATCCAATGGCTACATCATGCAAGGATCTGAAGAGTGTAAACACTGAAGAAACAGAATACTTGTTTAATGTGGTCAAGGTCAGATAGAACTAGTGGAAAGAAAGTGAACACAAAAATATAGGCTAAATAAGGAAAACTATCACCACTGACGTCTAAGAGCCTGTGAAAATCTGGAAGTGGATATCCCATCACTCGAAGCATTTAAAATGAGACCTGACACTGCTAGTCTGCAAAGCACATATCTGTGTTAATCCAATAACTGAAATCTCATAGTACTGTATGTGGAGATGGGCTACAGTGGAGTCCACAGGACTCACTCTGTTACTGTGGGCTAGAAGTACCTGGGAATAAAGTATTGGTATAGACTCCTCAGGGATACAATGAACCACTGGATACCCTTGTCATGCACAAACTCTGCCCAGTTTTGGGATGTACTGGCTGGCTCTGGGCACCCAGAGCAGTTAGGTAAGTGCTTTATGCAGCAGATACATCTTTCAGGTGATTTTCTGATACCAGGAGTCTGTGGTTTAAATTCCATCAACCTCTTCTGGCAGAACCCTTCGAGTATATCTGGCCCTATGTCTCATTGTCTTACTCTCCATTTAGATTATAAACTCCATGAGACAGGAACTGTGTCTTCCTTTATGTTTTGTACGGAGATGAATACACTTGAGGTGGTAAATAATCATAATAATCCAACCCAAATGAGAAAATTCTTTGAACTCTGCTTTGTCCATGGCTCAAGATGCTGTGTAGGAATAAGAACAGTACTTCCTGGTTACTCGCTCTATTTTAGGTATCTACTAATATGACTCCCCTCACTGTAGTACTCAAGCAACTCACAAACGTTAAAGTATTTATCCCCACTGTAGCGGGGCTGGCTGACTCCCGTGCATCTGCTCATGGCCACAAGTGACTACGGGGTGGCCTGCCTCTATGTTCCCCCTTCTTCAGAGCTCCTTCCAAAACAAAAAACAAAAAACTTGTAACAGTCAAAGGAAATTAAAACATATTCCCCACCTGGAGTCCAATTTATTCAGCTCTCAAGTACATGCTGACCCTTCAGGACCCAACCCCAGTTCAGTATCTCTCTCTTTAGCTGGAAGGTTTCCAGTATTTTTTCTCAGAGCTGTGTCACAGTTCAGTGTCTGTGGGAGCCAAACCAGCCACATCTCCTCAAGATTCTGTTTCCTTAGTACCCCACGCCCCTCACTGCAGCCTCCTGCTACCCTTTATAGGCAATTGCCTGATCCCACTCAGGTGGGGGCTCATCCTGCAATCACTATTGGCTTAGCCCCAGGCCCTCCAACCCATGGGGCAAGCCACCCTGTTACAATCACTATGTCCCTTGAAGTATGGAAGACAGCTAATGTTGTGCCAATATTTAAAAAGGGTAAATGGGATTATCTGAGTAATTATAAGCCTGTAGTGTGACATTGATCCTGGGAAATATAATGGAATGCTGAAATGGGACTTTATTAAGAATTAAAGGATGCTAATATAATTAATGCCAATCAACATGGGTTTATGGAAAATAGATCCTGTCAGACTAACTTGATAACTTTCTTTTGATGAGCTTACTGGTTTGGTTGATTTAATATACTTAAAAGTCTGTGAGACATTTGACTTGGTACTACACATTGTTTTGATTTCAAAACTAGAATGATAGAAAATCAACATGGCACATATTAAATGGATTAAAAGCTGGCTAACTGATAGGTCTCAAAATGTAATTATAAATGGGAAATCATTGAGTGGGTGTGTTTCTAATTGGATCTTGCAGGGTTCGGTTCTTGGCCCTATGCTATTTAACATTTATATCAATGACCTGGAAAAAAACAAGATCTCTGATAAAGTTTTCAGATAACAAAAAATTAGGGGAGAGATAAATACTGAAGAGGACAGGTTACTGCTACATAGAGATCTGGGTCACGTGATAAACATCGTGCAAGTAAACAATGTGTTTTAATATGGCTGATTGTACATGTCCATGTCTAGGAAAAAATGGAGGCCATACATAGAAGATGGGAGACTATATCCTGGGAAGCAGTGACTCCCAGGAGTGATTCAAAAGATTTGGGTATGATGGTGGAGAATCAGCAGAACATGAACTCCCAGTGCGATGCTGTGACCAAAAGGGTTAATGTGATCCTTGGAATCATAAACAGGGGAATCTCAAGTCGGAGTAGAGAATTTATTTTCCTTCTGAGTTTGGCACTGGTGTGATCACTGCTGGAATACTGCGTCCAGTTCTGGTGTTTGCAATTCAAGAAGGATGTTGATAAATTAGAGAGGATTCAGACCGGAGCCCAAGAATGATAAAAGGATTAGAAAACATGCTTTATAGTGATTGAGCGTATCGAGTCTGTCTATTTAGCTTAAGAGAGAGAAGTTTAGAGGTGACTTGAGTATAGTCTGAGTATCTACATCGATGTTATGTTGATGACAAGATCAGGGCTGGTCAAAATAGTACTGCTGTATTGCTTGTGTGGCCTTTTGATAGCCAAGTTCATCCTGAGCATCCGGGGTGGTGGTGGTTGATCCTCGTGTGTCTCCCCTGGAGGCTTAACACCTGACAGTTGTAATTAGTGCACATTTTGGCTATGAGGTCTTATTTGGCACCCAAGAGCTCTTCAGAATTTGTTGATGTTATTGTCAGCGCCAGCCCTGATGAGGAGCCTTTTAAGTGGCGCTGGCAACTGCATCAACCTTCAGATACAGTCAGTCAGTTATGTTGAGAACTGTGTCAATCTGCAGGCCTAGACACATTCCTTTCATTATAAAGTAGTGGTAGATGTCTGACAGGCTTCCCAGATTCAGAGAAGAAGTCAGGTGCCCTGAAATGCATGCTCTTGCTACCCCCATCCAAGACAGATAATAATGGCATTGAAGTCCTGACTGTAGATACTGGTGGCATTTCCATCACATCTGTCTACAAACCACCATGCACACAATTCAAGTTCACTCATCCACATAACCTCAAACATGACAAAATGCAGATGATCACTGGTGACTTTAACAATTACAGAATCAAATGTGGCTGTAGCATAAATGATGAAAATGGTGAACTAATTCAATCATGGGCAGATACACACCACTTGAGCTTTATTCACAACCCTAAGCTCCCCATTTCCCTCAACAGCAGAAAACAGGGCTACAAGCCTGATTTGGTATTTTGTCAGCAGCTACACAGCTGGTTAATGTAACAAGCTTAGTTTGGGTCCAATTCCACATCCACCCAGATCAATGCAGCCATAACACTGAACTCAATACTATTCCAGGGCTGCTTTAATTTAAAAAAAAGCAGAAATGGAAGGGCTTCACCAATGACCTTGCTGCTGCTGTAAGAAATATCAAGCCGATACCAGAAAATTATGACCAGTTTGTCAATGAAGTGCGCACTGTCTTGAAGAAGCATATTCCATGGAGCTGCAGAACAAATTATGTGCCCTGACTAACATTTGAGTTGTCAGACTGGTATGCACAATACAAGCAGAAGTTCGAAGCAAATCCATTTGTTGAGGATAACAGTGCCACCAGTGAAGAACTGTTCTCACTAACGGAGGAAAAACAGAAGTCAAGACAGAATCTCACGGAGAGTGCGGGTATGACCCACAGGAGTAAAAAAGCATGGATAAGCATCTGAAAGCTTAATAATGACCCAGGGAACACAGAGTGACACTACAATACACTGCAGACCAGGCTGCACAACAACTCTTACAAAATGGCAGGGTACTGAATAAACAACCCAAAATATGGGTTAAGAGGCAAGACTAGGAGACTTATAATTTTGGGGCACAGTGACTGAATTAACCTCTGGAATTAACACCCTCTAGAATGGCAAAGCCACTTATTTAGACATTTGTACAGAACAAATTAAACATTTTGCACGAACAATAAAGAACTGGTTAGTCAGGTTGTTGAACACATGCTCAGCCATGTACAAGTATCCAAGGTCTGGTGATGAGCACATGGTGTGACACCCCTGATGCCAGGGAAGGATGCAACGGAGCCAAAGAACTTCAGGCTGAGATCATTACTATGTCATCTCTACGTACTGTATGACAGTCTCATCCTAAATTGCCTTTCACCACTCATTGAAAAGAACCTAGTTCCAGAGCAAGCTGGATTCTGCCCAAGTAAACTGTGCACCGGTCAAGTGCTGAACATCACTTAATACATCAAAGATGGTTTTGAAAAGGGTATGGTAACAGGAGCCGTGTTTGTTGACCTATCAGCAGCATGCAACACAGTAAATCACTGAAGGATTCCCACTAAAATATACAACACGGCAAAAGATCACAACTTTGTATGATTGATACAATCTCTACTCGAGAACTGACATTTTTTGCATTGAACTATGAATGAAGCAGAGCCAATAGTGGCAACAGAAAGATGGTTTACCACAAGGAAGCATACTCTCACAAGTACTTTTCAACATCTATACCAGTGATCAGCTGATCCATCTTAGCCCAAGTAGTTTTACCTATGCCGACAACATCCTGTCTACCTTGGAGTAATGCTAGACCACACACTCTCCTTTAAAGCACATGTGGAGAAGATAAAAGGCAATGTTAGCACCTAGAACATACTCAGGAAGCTTGCACATTCAAAATGGAGAACAAACCCAGCAATACTAAGAGCCACTGCACTTGCACTTTGCTATTTGATAGCTGAACGTTCATGTCTGCTGTGGGAAAGATTGGCTCACACAAAGAAGCTGGGCCCTGTGCTGAATGATAGCTGCTGCTACATCACAGGATGTCTAAATGAACAAACGTGAACAGCTTTTATGTGCTTGCCAGAATCACTCAACAGGATATCCGGAGAGCAGTCACAAGCAAAATGGAATGATTTTGACAGGTCAGAGATACCAGACATCTGCTATGGGGCCACACCACTGCTCTTTGTTGCATGAAACCATGGAGGAGCATCCTAGCTTTTAAAAGAATTGCTTAAAAAAAACCACCAATGGCTTCAGGACTGGAAATGTGGCACACAGCTAGAAATACTCAAAGATGTTAAAATGCACATAGACATTACCAAACAACTTTCTGCAGGTGCAGAGAAGGATTGGTTGACCTGGAGGTGTTTAAATTGTTTCCAAATAAGAGCTGGCAGGTCAAAAGTCAATATGTGGAAGTGGGGTTATTCCAATGATCCAGACAGACACATGTAACTGGTGAAACACAAACCATGGAACATTTGTTGATCTGCTGAACCCTGGAGGAACCACATACCATGGAAGATCTCACCAGGGCTATAGACCAGTCCATATAATGTGCCCAACACAGGAAAAACCTATGATTGTTGTGGAAGGACACAAGAGGAAGTAGTGCTTCCATGAGGACCACTGTGGTCTTCAGTCGAGCAGAGAAAGGCATAACATCATCCAAAGGCCAGAAGCTGAAGTTAGGCACATTCAGTTAAGAAATAAGGTGTACTTTTTATCAGTGAGAGTAATTAACCATTGGAACAACTTACCAAGGGTTGTGGGGGATTCTCCATGACTGGTAATTTTTAAAAAAATTGAATTCTTTTCCAAAAGCTATGCTCTAGGAATTATTTTGGCAAAGTTCTGTGGCCTGTGGTATATGGGAGGTCAGACTAGATGATCTCAGTGGTCCCTACGGATCTTGGAATCTATGAATTATTATCTCCATTTTCAGATGGAGAATTGTGGCATTGTGAGACTAAGGATAAAAATTTTAAAAGCCTTCTATTATTAAGAGTTCAATGGGACTTAGGCTCCAGAGTCATCGAGGTGGTTTTGAAAATTTTACCCTAAGGGCTAGATTTACAAAAGAGCTTAGCTGCCTAGCTGCAACTTTCTGCACCTAAATCCCAGAATCAGCCATACTGGGATTCATAAAAACCCCATTCAGCTGTCCTCCGAGTCTTGTCATCACCTACAATTGCTCAGCGCCTAAATTTCTGCAGTAACAGTTCCCTGTGCATCTGTGTTTCTGCCTCTATGCATGCGCACTGCAGCTTCATGCCAGGCGTCTGGATGCCTAAACCCCAGAGGAATTTTGTTTTTTGCATGTGACCTTCTGTAAATTTCCCAAGGATAAGATTTGGTGACTAAATTCCCCCCCCCCCCCACTCTCTCTCCTCTTTTGATTTGACTCAGACAGGAAACTAAGCTTACAGGATTTTGGCAGTGGTTATTTAAAAATAATGGCTTTTCAAAATATGTAAGTTTAGTTATTGGTAATTGTGATTACAGAAATGCTGTGAACTATAAACTGTCATGTCATACATAAAAAGAGTCTTAATGATGAACTTAATTCTATCTGTGTTCAGAAGCTCTATAAATCACATCTATAAATAGAACTGAGTCAGTGCCACGGGGGAAGCCTTTAAATTTTCAGAAGCCTCTCTTCTCTGATTCTGTTATCAGAATAAGCCTTGAAATCATACGCAGTGTGCATTCACTGATCGGTGGCTAAGTAATGGCATTATGGTAACAAAAATACATCACTGTGATAAACCACCGATATGTGCAGATCATCTATATCGTCCTTGCAGAGTGAAAGCCATTTATTCAAATGGCATAAATGGCTCCTTTGATTAATATCATTATGTGCCCTTGAGGAGATGCTGTTTTCCAAGGAAACCTAGATGCTAAATTACACTCATGATATTGGGAAATGAAAGAAAAAAAAAAGATTGGGTTTATTTTATTTCCTGTGCACATATTATTAATTTATTTATTGTATTCCTTATTAATTATTATTATTATTCATTAATTTCAGGGCACCCTAGGGGTGAGTGATGCATTACAAAAATAAAGATCAAGCTCCTGCCCTGAAGGTCTTACAATTTAAAGGACTCAATTCTGCCTTTACACGCACCTATGTCACTTTCAGTGACTGCTCAAGAGGTTACTGAGAGCCTATTGTGGCCTGCAAAACCATTACTACAAGTGATGATGCTGGAGAAGGAAAGAATCCAGCCTACTAGGTTGATTTTTTCAGGGATGGCAGGAACTCCCCCACCATTTTTACTTGTTAACTGAGTATTTTTGAGCTGGTATCACTGAGAGCTGGTAGCCGTGGAATCATAGGGTTCCATTTTTACAGAGACTTTTCAGAGCAAAACCACAGTTAACAACTCCCACTTCCCCCACATTTATTCCTCAGCAATCAGTTAAAATCTATTTTTAAATCCACGTGTATGGAAAAGTGTGAAATCCAGACAAAAACAGTATATGCGGTTTCAGAGTAGCAGCCGTGTTAGTCTGTATTCGCAAAAAGAAAAGGAGGACTTGTGGCACCTTAGAGACTAACAAAATTTATTTGAGCATAAGCTTTCGTGAGCTACAGCTCACTTCATCGGATGCATTCAGTGGAAAATACAGTGGGGAGATTTATATACACAGAGAACATGAAACAATGGGTGTTACCATACACACTGTAAGGAGAGTGATCACTTAAGATGAGCTAATACCAGCAGGAGAGTGGGGGGGGAACCTTTTGTAGTGATAATCAAGGTGGGCCATTTCCAGCAGTTGACAAGAGTGCCTGAGGAACAGTGTGTGTGTGGGGGGGAATAAACATGGGGAAATAGTTTTACTTTGTGTAATGACCCATCCACTCCCAGTCTCTATTCAAGTATAAGTGGTGCAAAAGGAAGCCTGCATAGTTTTAAATGCATGAAAAACATGAAATAACATCTAACAAAGTTAGAGAATTATTGTGCAAACATATAGAAAATTACATATTAAATTATTTTGGGGTGGTTCGGGGAGGGAAACAAGTCCCACTCATGTTTTTTTCAAAATCAGCATTTAATGCTGAGTGAATAACTTCCCAGGATTCCTCTTTTCAGGTAGTTTCTGAATGCAGTGTTTCCCTAGCAACGTAACATCACACTCCCGTATACTGTGTTGAAATGCTGTTGACAAAAATCATCATAATCCCTGCTAACTGCGAGAAACTGATGCCCATTTTGAAAGGAAGGGGCAGAAATCTGTGCAATACACATTGTATAATACAGGGGTTCTCAACCTTTTTCATTCTAAGGAACCCCCTTCCCCCTCCTCCAACATGCTATAAAAACTCCCTGGCCCACTTGTGTCACAACAACTGTTTTTCTGCATATGAAAGCCAGAGCCCTCATTAGGGGGCAGCAAGCAGGGAAATTGCCTGGGGCCCCACACCACAAGCTAAGTTGCTCAGGCTTCAGCTTCAGCTCCGGATGGTAGGCTCAGGGCCCTGGGCTTCAGCCCCATGCGGGGAGGTGGGCGGCTTCAGCTTTCTGCCCTGGGTCCCAGCAAGTCTAATGCTGGCCCTGATTGACAGACCCCCTTGAAATCTGCCTGTGGGCCCCAGGGGGCTCCAGACCCAATGGTATAATACACACAAACTGCAGCAAAATTAGAGCAAAAAAATTAAGACAGCCCTTGATAACTAGACATGGGCTAGTTCAAGCACCACAGATCTGAACCATCATAGAATTTACCTTCGAGTTCAGAATCTGAACCCAGACTCACATATCAATTTTTGTGGAGTGCCCCCCTTGCTGTACTGAACCAAAATCAATGGCGAAAGGCACTGGTCTGAGGCTCAGCATAGTTGGGTTCAGTTCCCAATTCCGCCACAGACTTGACCTGGGCTAAATCTGTCTCAGTTCTCCATCACAAAGCGGGTATAATAACATTGCTATGCTTCACAAGGGTCTTGTGTAGCCAAGTGTGTTAGCCCTGGTCTACACTAGGACTTTAGGTCGAATTTAGCTGCATTAAATCGATGTAACCCTGCACCCATCCACACGATGAAGCCCTTTTTTTCGACTTAAAGAGCTCTTAAAATTGATTTCCTTACACCACCCCTGACAAGTGGATTAGCGCTTAAATTGGCCTTGCCGGGTTGAATTTGGGGTACTGTGGACACAATTCAACGGTATTGGCCTCCGGGAGCTATCCCAGAGTGCTCCATTGTGACCGCTCTGGCAGCGCTCTCAACTCAGATGTACTGGCCAGGTAGACAGGAAAAGAACCGCAAACTTTTGAATCTCATTTCCGGAGACTGCGGGAACTGTGGGATAGCTACCCACAGTGCAACACTCCGGAAGTCGACGCTTGCCTCGGTACTGTGGAAGCACTCCACCGAGTTAATGCACTTAATGCCCTTAGAGCATTTTCTGTGGGGACACACACACTCGAATATATAAAACCGATTTCTAAAAAAACAACTTCTGTAAATTCGACCTAATTTCGTAGTGTAGACATACCCTTAATATGTAAACTGCCTGGATTCTCCAGTGACAGGGACCATGTCAGTATACTCAAAAACCAACGTCCTTGATCCAAGCACTCTCTAACTTGACATGGCGGGGTGCAGAACTCCATACAGTCATAGGTGCTGGAACTAGGGGTGCTGCTGCACACCCTGGCTTGAAGTGGTTTCCATCATATCCAGGGTTTACAGTTTGGGTCAATGGCTCTCAGCACCCCCACTAGAAAAATTGTTCCAGCACCCCGGCATGCAATTATACAAACCTGAACCTGACTCCTCTATGTAAAAATGCACAGTACATATTAACACTTTTGGGCAGTTTGTGATAGGCCTTTACACAAGTGCATGGAGTACATTGGAGAACTCCCAGGGAACTTCACATGTTTGGATGAATGATTGCCCAAAGGAGAATATTAAAGGATTGTACAACCTAGGTTGTCCAGATGTCCCAACTTTGTACGGACAGTCCCAATATTCAGGGCTTTTTCTTATATAGGTGCCTATTAACCCCCGGCGCCTGTCCTGATTTCTCACACTTGCTATCTGGTCACCCTAGTGCAACCAAAGAAGTATCCCTATGCACCAGGTTGCTTGGAGTGAGGCACAATCCTTCCTTAGGACCAGTTTGTAGGGTCTTCTTCTCAGGTAAGAGAATTATATGCCACAATTTGACAATGCGTGTTAGAAGATCCAAGCTGCTCATGACTTTAATAGAAGATAAGCTCATTGGACAAGCTTTTCAAAAGCAAAATAGTTATGCCTCTCTTGAGCACAGGCTAGCAGCCATTCTAATGATATTTCACAGTTTACTATTCAACAGGGACTGAGGTGCTTTTGAAGTGCCATCTGGACCGGAATTGTGATTCCATGGGTGAAAGGACAAGGGTTTAAGATAAACTACTGCCATTAAATAGAAGCATTTTATTAGTGTTAACACTTGCATAAGAAAAAAATGCAGTATTGTAATATGGTTACTGTGTGGTCGAACAGTCTCAGTTATTTGAGGGGAAAGAGCCTTCTTTTTCCATTTGCCCCTCGATTCCCACTTCCCTGCAGCAGTAATTAAAGATCATAGATTGTGGATAAAAATAGTTGGACTGATTCAGGTGCAGCAAGAACTGACTTGAACCTTCTCCCCAAACACGAACCAGATCTGAGCGTCTTTTTGAAAGAAGTGTGGTTAGCTTTAAAAACAAAAACAATGACAAGGCAATCTTGGTGCGTGCCTCCGCAATTCCTGTGGTTTCCAAGGCTGTGATTAGAGGGTCAGAAATACCATAAGGCAGACTGTTCTTGTGTTTTTTCTGGCCAAGCCAAAACCAGGAAGCAGTGGACATTTTTCAGGAAAGGCTGTTTTTTTAAACATTTCCAGCTCATTACAAATTTGGATAATCTTCTCAACTTTTGGACACTACTGGTTCCCAACTTCTTAGTTTTTAAAGGAGGTGAGCTCAAACAAAAGCAGTACAGTGCAGATACCAAATACCATAAACAATTTTTTTGGAAGGGAGGTGAATTTTTTAAAATAATATTTTAAAACAGTAAATTATAACTCTTGCCTTGATTCTTTAGATCATGAGTCTGGAAAAAAAAGATCACTAGCCAAGAGAAGATCAGTTTATGATCCAAAGCATCACATGCTACAGATAGCTCTAATGAAATCCAAACTGAATGTAGCCCAGCACAATTAATCATTACAAGGTTATGAGATCTAGGACTGGGTGAATTCTTTCATAAGAAACATTCCCCCCCCCACTAAAAATGCAGATTTGGGTCAACCAAACCATTTCATAAATATGTGTTTATATGAAGGCAGAGTTTCCACCCTCTAGGTTAAATACCTAACCCTAACCCCCACCAACTGTTCTGCTTTGTGTAAATAAATATTCACTGGCCAGACAGAAAGCGAGAGATTGACTATAACCTGGAGGTAGAAGATGTGGGTTTGAGTCCCTGCTCCAGGGTGGGATTTTGACACTCCACCTCCCACAGGAGTGCTCTCAATATAAAGGGGTGCTGCCTTTCCATTTTGTGAATCTAGCCCTTTGGTTCCTGTGTTTTTAAAACAGTGTTTTATTTCTGGTTGAAAGGAATTTTTTTCCAAATGTTGGTTTGCCAAAAGTTCAGTTTTGGGTTAACCTAAATATATATATTATATATATATATTGGAACAGCCAGCAAACAAACAAAAAAGCAAACCCAAACCCATATTCACCCACCTTATTCACACAGCTCTAACTGTAACCTTTATGTATGGTAGTGGGTAATGCAGATGGATCAGAGAATTTAATTTGGGCTGTCATTTATTTACAGCTCAGAAATCATCAACAAGAAAATAACTTCAAACATGTGGACAGGCTGCAGTGAAGAAGGGGAAAATAATAGCCACTCTCTCTCACTCACCAGCCTGCCTCCATTTTGACACTCAAACCTAGAGGCATCTCACCCTGTCCAAAGACTAATAAACCTGTTTATAAAATTTCAAGGCCTGTTGCTCCAGGCAATCTCCTGTAAGAAGAAATACAGAACTTCAAGAAAGATCAAGGACTCCTTGCAAACTTACCCCACTTCGGTGTGTCAGCTGAGTTGATCCATACCTTGTAGGAAAAGGGCATTCACTCCTATGGTGCCTTCACATAAGCTCAACCCCACCAAGGGGAATTTAACACCTGCTGCCAGGACACATGACCACAGATACAGCTAGTCTTGTGCTTTGCTAACAAACCTCACCAGCAAGTCTTACCATCAGTTCTCAATCCCAAATACTTTGTCCAAACTAAATTTAGTGGTCCCCACATCTGAGGGGTAAACACTATCTACATGAAATACTCCTGGGGGAATTCTGCACCACTGTGCATGTGCAAAATTTATGGCCCCCGCATATTTCTTTGCTTCCCTGCAGAAAAATGACTATGATGGGGAAACAAAGGGAAGCCTCAAGAGCAGTCATGCGACCCTCCCCAACAGCATGTTTTTGGTGCCCAGGGCAGCTGACAGAGATAAATCACTGTTGGGCAGGAGGCGGGACTGGGGAAGATCTGGCTGGTGGCTCCTACCCTGCGCCGGGCTCAGCTGCTAGCCCAAGGTGAGCTGAGCAGGATGGGACTTCCTCTTCCCTTGCACGGCATCTGTGGCCATGTCAGACCCTCCCCCAGATTTGTCCCCCGACTGTAGGAAGCTCCGCAAACTCCTCCCACCCCCACCTGTGCTTCCTGCACCCATCCCTCCTCAGCTGCAGGGGGAGGGATCACTGTACAGGGAGCTGCTCCCCCTATCCACCCAACCCCCATGCATCCAGACCTCCTCATGCCCAGACCCTCCTGCAGAGCCTCACCCCCCTGCACCCAGAACCCCCTCTGACAAGCCCTACTCTCCCGGCACCTGGAGCACCCTGACGAGCCACCCGCACCTGGATCCCCACCCTACTGAGCCCCAACCAGCTGCACCTGGATCCCCATCCCAATGAGCCCCACTCCCCCAGCATCTGGACCCCACCCCCCACTGTACCCCATAAACCCAGACCCCCTGCTGAGCTCTTTCCCCTCCACACACACCCCACTGAGCCCCAACCACCTTCACCTGGACCCGCCTGCGGAGTCCCATTATCATTGCACTCAGAACCCCCCCAAAAAGCCCCTGTGCATCCAGATCCCCCCTGCACCTGGATCCCCTACTGAGCCACCCACACCCAGATTGCCCCACACAGAACCCTCTCAACTCACACCTGGATTCCTCCACACTAAGCCCATCCATACTTGGATCCTGCCTTTCTGAGCCTGACTGCCCACACCTTGTGCAACTGGCACAATGGGACAGGGCCCTGAGGTGTTTCTGGGGCAGGCCTGGTTCTTACGCTGTGTCAGGGTTGGGTGCAGCCTCACTGCTGAGTCAGGGTCCCGGGGGTTGGTGTGGGTGAGCTGCACAGTGATCTCCTACCTCTGTGCAGCCAGTGGCCTGTGCTCCCCAATGCCATGCTGGAGCCTCCTCCACATTTATTTGACAAATAACATTTTTAGAATTTTGCAGAATTTTAAAATATTGTGCACAGATTTTTTAAGTTTTTGATGCAGAATTTTTAATTTTTGGTACAGAATGCCTTTAGGAGTAAGGAAAGAGGCCAGGACATAGTTAAGCCCCTCTCTTCCAGCATTTAGTCCTCAGAAGGATGGTGCAAGATTCCTCATAACATAGTTAATTTTTTTCCCACAAACAAACAAGACTGACAGGGTGTTATCTTTATCCTTGGAGTGATGGGTACTAATTAAAAAAATATTAATAGTTTGTATTTCCATAGCACCTTCCATCCTAGAACATGAAAGTGTTTTATAAACATTAATGAGTTAAGCCTCACAGCACGGTGTATTATCATCTCCACTATGCTGTCTTTGCAGTGAGTATCTCCCACTGTGAATTCTTAGAACAAAGACTAACAAGAGCAGAAAATAATCCACAAAATCAGTTCTGCTAAGAGGTTTTAAGGCAATAGTTGTAGCCTTAGGTCTTCCTTGGATGCCATAACTGTGTGCTCTGCATCTTCGTGTGCTTTCACTTTTATTATGTTATTCTGACAACAATCATTATATTCACCCACAAAGCACTCCCAAAAGAACAGCAGAGAGAGTAAGAACTTGACTCTGGAGTTATGCAATTTCATTTACTATCCTTAGAAGAAAAAGTTTTGTAATCAAAGGATTAGAAATGCCATTTAAAGCAAGCTTCTGATCAGGAAGCCATCTGCGGCTCAGTAGACCCCTGGGGGATTAATGAATATATTGTAGGTAAAGTGGAAAGTGTAGCATGGAAAAACTAGAGCTGGGCAAAAAATGTTTAGACAAACAGTTTAGTTACCAAAAAATGCAGATTCAGATCAGCAAACTGTGAATTTGACAAGAATTAGCGGATTAGCTTTGGATTTTGTTTTCAGCCTTGATTCACAAGGAGATGTAGGCACCTTTCAAACAATCAAGGACCCAGCAGATCAGTGATTAGAGTACTTACCTGGGACGTGAGACATAAAGGTCAGAATCTGCACTCTGGAGCAGGGATTTGAAGCCTGGTCTTCCCTGTTCTTAGCATATGCACAACGTGCCTCAGGCAGAATGTGACTGGAACTCATCACCAAATTTGTTCCTTTGGTTGGATCATTAGCTTCCCTGGCCTCGAATGAGCACTGATGGGGAGTGCGATGTGAACGCTGACCCATGCCTGCTGTCTTCCCCCTCTTAGAGGAGTACACTAACTGCTGGATTGTTGGTATAAGGAGACCACTACCCCCACCTCCTATTGTGACTCTAGCCCTTCATTTCCTTTGCTTTGCTTTTTAAAAAAAGTTTAACATTTCCAGAAATTAAACATTTCATTTGGATTCAAACTAAATATTTCATTTGACCTGAAACAATGTTTATCAACTTTTTCAATTTGCCGAACATTCTGAAAAATTTCAGTTTTGGTTTGGGCCGAACCAATTTCTTTTTCCTGGAACTGCCAGCAAACAAAAAATATCAATTATTCATCCAACTCTAAATAGAAGTAGAACTTGATACTAAGGAAAAGCCAGGGTTTGAAAAAATTTTGTAAGCAGACAGTGTAGAGAGAAATATGGAAAACTTGTAACAAATTAAATAGGCTAAAGCATAGAATAATATCATGAAGGAAAGACTATAACCCCTTTCCTCTTCTCGGTAACACTCACATATCTTAAATAGAAATATTTTCCACACTATAAATAACAGATCCCTTATTCCTCACAGGTTATGCAACAATGGCAGGAAATAATGCTGTCACCTACAGGGGTTTATGATAAGTGCAGGTCCTGCATTGGGCCTATTTATGATGAGAGGTATAGCAATGATAAAAAGCAGTGTTGGCTGAGGAAATTCCAGGCTCCGCACTTGAATTCTTGGAGGAATTTGACTTGGTACCGCATGCAATTTAATTGAAAAACTAGAATGATATAAAAATGAACATGACACACATTAATAAAATAAAAACTGGCTAACTGATCGGTCTAAAAATGTAATTGTAAATAGAGAATTAAAGAGCAGGTGTGTTTCCAGTCGTGTCCAACAGTTTTTGGCAGTATGCTATTTAATGTTTTTATCGATGACCTGGAAGAAAACATAAAATCTGTGATAAAGTTTGTGGACAAGACGAAAAATTGGGGGTATGGTAAATAAGAGGCCCGGTCTCTGATTCACAGCAATCTGAATCACTTGGTAAACTGGGTGCAAACAAACAGTACACATTTGAATATGGCTAAACTTAACTGTATACATCTAGGAACAAAGAGTGTAGGCCATACTTACAGGCTGAGTAGGGTGACCATATTCCTCAAAGTGAAAATGGGGGATTGTGCACGGTTCACCCAAGCCCCGCCACCCTTGTGGGGCTGGTGTCACTGCTTGCTCAAGTCCCCCCCACACATATGGATCTCCACTGCGTCCACCCTTCACATGGGGCTGGCGTCATTGCTTGGTGTTGCCAAGCCCCCATCCCCCCCACTCCTCCTGCTTGGGGCTGGCCAAGCTGCATGCCCCAGCCCCCTTGCCTCACTTGGGGCTGGCTGAGCTGCTCACCCATGCCCGGCTATGTGGGGCTCATATTGCCACTTGCTGCCCCCTGAACGTTCCTCCGCACACAGCTGTGGGGGGGGGAGGGAATGCCCCACTTTTTTGGCAAAACTGGGCATTTGTCCCATTTGTTTTTTCCAGTTGATTATCAGTTGGCAAGAGCAAATGGGACAAATGCCCAGTTTTGCCAAAAAAAAGTCATGAAATCCGGGACAGGGCTTAAAAAGGAGACTGCCCTGGCTAAAATGGGACATATGGTCACCCTAAGGATGGGGAACTCTATCCTGGGAAGCAGTGACTCTGAAAAAGATTTGGGGATGAATAATCAGCTGAACATAAGCTATTGATGGAGCAGAAGGTTCAGAGAAGAGACACAAAAATGATTAAAGGATTTAAAAATCTGCCTTATAGTGGTATTCTCAAAGAGTTTTAGCTAAAAGAGAAGGTTAAGCGATGTCTTGATTAGAGTCTATACATTCCTACATGGGGAACAAATATTTAATAATGAGCTCCGCAATCTAGCAAAGAAAGGTATGATCCAATGGCTGGAAGTTGAAACTAGACAAATTCAGACTGGAAATAAGGTATACGTTTTTAATGGTGAGAGTAATAAACCATTGGAACAATTTACCAAGGATCATGGTAGATTCTCGATCACTGAATTTTTAAATCAAGATTGGATGTTCTTCTAAAAGATATGCTCTAGGAATTCATTTGCAAATTGGATACTATTAATTTAGGCTTAAATAGAGACTGGGAGTGGCTAAGTCATTATGCAAGGTAGCCTATTCCCCCTTGTTTTTTCCTACCCCCCCTCTCCCCCCAGACGTTCTGGTTAAACTTGGATTTATGCTGGAAATGGCCCACCTTGATTATCATACACATTGTAAGGAGAGTGGTCAGTCTGGATGAGCTATTGCCAGCAGGAGAGTGAGTTTGTGTGTGTGTGTGGGGGGGGGGTGAGAAAACCTGGATTTGTGCTGGAAATGGCCCACCTTGATTATCATGCACATTATAGGGAGAGTGGTCACTTTGGATAAGCTATTACCAGAGGAGAGTGAGTTTGTGTGTGTGTGTGTTTTTTTTTTTGGGGGGGGGGTGAGAAAACCTGTATTTGTGCTGGAAATGGCCCACCTTGATTATCATACACATTGTAAAGAGAGTGGTCACTTTGGATGGGCTATTACCAGCAGGAGAGTGGGGTGGGAGGAGGTATTGTTTCATGGTCTCTGTGTATATAATGTCTTCTGCAGTTTCCACAGTATGCATCCGATGAAGTGAGCTGTAGGTCACAAAAGCTTATGCTCAAATAAATTGGTTAGTCTCTAAGGTGCCACAAGTACTCCTTTTCTTTTTGCGAATACAGACTAACATGGCTGTTACTCTGAAACCAATGGTTTCTATATTATTCTATGGGCTGTGTTATACAGGAGGTCACACTAGATTATCACAATGGTCCCTTCTGGCCTTGGAATCTGAATTGAACAGAAAAGCGACGTGACCCTCAGATCATATCATGTGATTTAAAACTATTCTGTGGAAAGTTTCTGAATGAGCAATAAATATTCATGTAAAACCTCTCCTCATGATGCAACAGCAGACAAATATGGTTATGATGTAGTAATGATGGTGCATAGAATGGACTTCCATCCTGAACAGTCCCTTGCAAGTCTTCTTCCTTCCACAAGAGTCAGTATGGGAGGATTTAGGTTTCTTAAATCACTCAAAATAGCATCTTTCAACCTTATTCATGGTCAGCCTTGTGCTCTGCCTCCTTTGACCTCAGCTCTTTAAACCTTCTGTAATAGTGTATCTTCTTCTGCACGTTGGACATTACCCCACCATTGCAGTCATCTTCTCAACTGCTGCAAAACTGTAACATGCCAGGGTCATCTAAGTATCTCCTCATTTGTGACAAAATCAGCTAATGGATGTTAAGAACACGCTGTAACTTTTGACACTGAATACTGTTATTTTTCTCTCCTCAGCTGTTTTTAATGGCCAAGTTTCTGTTCCATACATAAAAGAATTGTCATCACTAACACACTGGATTCTTGTATCTTACTTGTCACACAGAGGTCCCACCGCCCAAACTCAGGCCTTTGAAGACTCTGAATGCCATAGATGCAAGACCTGTCTGATAGGTGACTTCTTTGGATATAGAACCTCCTGCTGTCAACTGACTACCCAGATAGATACAACTATTCACGCATTCAATGTCATTGCCATCATCATGCTGCATCAGCAGGTCATTTGTTTCTGTGCTATAGGAGGCATGCATAGCTTTGATTTTATCACCACTGATTTCACATCCCATATATTCTGCAGGTTTTTTTGCAACTCTTCCAGTATTTGCTGCAGTTGGTCAGTAGTCTGAGTAAGGCAATATCAGCTGCATACTTGAGATCCTCTAAAGATGAATCTTAAAATTTCATACCTCCTACGTTGGCCTCAGTCAGCTTTTTCATGAGTCTATTCAAATGAGAATTCTATTCTCATTTCCTGCACAAATGAGAACCTGGATTTATGCAGGAAATGGCCCAACTTGATTGTCATGCACATTGTGTGGAGAGTTGTCACTTTGGATGGGCTATCACCAGCAGGAGAGTGAATTTGTGTGGGGGGGTGGAGGGCGAGAAAACCTGGATTTGTGCTGGAAATGGCCCAACTTGATGATCACTTTAGATAAGCTATTACCAGCAGGACAGTGGGGTGGGAGGAGGTATTGTTTCATATTCTGTGTGTGTATATAAAGTCTGCTGCAGTTTCCACGGTATGCATCCGATGAAGTGAGCTGTAGCTCACGAAAGCTCATGCTCAAATAAATTGGTTAGTCTCTAAGGTGCCACAAGTACTCCTTTTCTTTTTGCGAATACAGACTAACACGGCTGTTACTCTGAAACCTTACATTTTTCAGCATCCTTAAGTGATGTTATAAAGCCGAGATTTTCTAACATTTTGGCACTTTTATATGGCACTTTCAATCTGTGCTCCAATGGTTATCAGTTCTGTATTCCTATGCCACCAGTGTGTAGATCTGATGAGAAGAGGAACAAAATTGATGGGCTGATGTGCAAGGGAAGATAGGTTAGAAAAACATGTTTCCCCTCCCTCATTTAAGCCTACTTTTACTTGTACATCTACTGCTTAATGCCTAAACTGTAGGGATATGACCTAAATAAAAAAACTGGCGATTAATTTTTAGACATTGCTTACACTTCACAGAGTACAGCATCTTCAGAAACAATCTGGGTACCCTGAAAAGACTTTTGGGAAAACTGGCTGTTTATTACACCACTGCCACCATTTGGAATTACAAACTGTGACTCACTTGTGCATATATTTTACTTGATTTAACCTCTCAATGTCTCATTTCCCTTTCTTAGCTAATAAGTCTTTAGTTCGTTTACTACAGAATTGGCTGCCAGCATTCTTTGGTGTAAGATCTAGAGTACCAATTGATCTGGAGTAAGTGACTGGTCTCTTGGGACTGGAAGCAATCTAAACGTGATTTGATTTTTGGTTTAAGTGACCATTTATCACTAAGTCCAGGTTGAAAAATAATAAACTATGTGGGGTTTGCCTGGTTGGGGATTCCATTATTGAAGTTTCAAGTGGCTTTAGTCAACACACTGGAAAAAACAGAGCATACAGAGAACTTCTCTCACACACAGACACAGAGCTTGACACTAAGGCCTACACTAAGCTGGCCAACATTTGGACTGAATCCAGAACTATGGCATTAGCAGAACTACTAATAGACAGTCACTCTTGTCATAATACTGGTTCATGTCAACTGAGAAATCTAGTAAATGTGTTGACATTTGCACAAATATTTTTATGATGCAAAGATATACAGGCATGAGAGGCCAACCCATAGAAAATGTTATGTCTGTTTTCATTTTTCTTGTCTGTCCATTTAGTTATGCTATCCTTTTGTAATTTTTAAATGTACATCTGAGAGGCAAAGTTCACAAGGCTTGGCTCCGAGTCACTTTATTTACTTCCAGATAAATGCTCTTCCAGCTGTTTTTAATACAGAACGCCACTGACACCTAATGGCCACATATATGAAGCACAGGTGGGCATATTACCACCCTCGTTTGAATACTGCTCCTGAATTCAAATAGATATTACCTGTGTATTTTACACAAAGTTCAGCAAATCCATTTGCACTCCATTATTCTTCTTCAGAGCTAGTATGTACCTTTCCCCCTGCTACAGTACTTGTTTCCTGCCTGCAAGTGTTCATTTTCCCAGACAGGGAATATATTTTCCTCTCATCTTTCTACATGTTTACTGTGATTTACATGGTCATTAGCTAAAACACACTTTTTACTTCAGTCTGCAACTTGAAGAATTTTTGTGGGCCTTCTTTTTGCGTCTAGGAGTTTCACAAATAAATCATTGTCTTCTGGAGAAAGCAACAAATATGCAACAGCTGGATGAAATTTAAGAACAGCTAGGAGGACACAGTCATGGAAAGACAGATTATATATCCAGCTTTACTTACTGAAATATCCAGTGCTTAACACAGACAGATGCGTCACTGAAAATGCTTCCTACGTGTCGTCTTTGCCTTTCATTTTCCAAGACATTAACTTGTAAGAAACTTTTGGTTATTTTCTTTTGGCTTCTGCTTTGCAAGATGGGTAAGATTTCAAGTTAAGAAAGGGTTTTCATAATCATTAGTGATAGGCCACAGCATTCTGATCTGAATTCATATCAGAACGTGACCAAAGCTCAGGGCTATGAGGAACCATAGATTTGGTTTGGTCCACTAGTGAGAGATATACCAGCTCTGACATTTGAGACCTGATCTCACCAATGTTTGGGGCTTTTGATTTCAGACCATCTCTGATTAGGATTGCAAATTATTTTTGTAAGTCATTTTTATTAAATGGATAGAAATAAGGAATATATATGTTTCCTAAAACTGCCATTAATTAGTAATTTTTAGTGGGTGCATATTTAGAAGGCATACATGGTAATGAATGAATCTGTATGGGGTCTATATAATCAGAGTAATCCTTCACAATACAACAAAACATTAGAAACATTACCATGACAAAGGATTAAAATGCCACTGTAAAGTAAACAGCATATGGCAAAAACATTCTATTGGGTTTTTTTTTATTGATTCACTAGGTTTTGTTGCCAATTCCCTGATCCAAGGGGATGAAAGTGCTGATCTCTCACTCTCCTGCTGGAGTGAGTTTGTGTGTGTGTTTGGGGGGGGGGGGCGGAGGGTGAGAAAACCTGGATTTGTGCTGGAAATGGCCCAACTTGATTATCATACACATTGTAAGGAGAGTGATCACTTTAGATAAGCTATTACCAGCAGGAGAGTGGGGTGGGAGGAGGTATTGTTTCATGGTCTCTGTGTATATAATGTCTTCTGCAGTTTCCACAGTATGCATCCGATGAAGTGAGCTGTAGCTCACGAAAGCTTATGCTCAAATAAATTGGTTAGTCTCTAAGGTGCCACAAGTACTCCTTTTCTTTTTGCGAATACAGACTAACACGGCTGTTACTCTGAAAAGAGAGAGTAGAGTGTCCTTTCTACTATGCCCTGAGACCAACAGACAACCTGTGCGGACACACTAGGAAGCAGACTTAAAAGAGTTTAATGGGAAGGCCATTTTTTAGGTAAAAGGAATGGGGAAATGGGCTGATTGCCCAAAGACTAAGTACCTAGCAAGATTTCGGTCCTGTGGCCTGACTATTAACTGCATGCTTTGTGATACACTAAGTACTACTGTACCTATGGAACTCCCTCCGTGGAGTTGGGGAGTAGGCTGGTCAACAGAAGGAGTGGGAACAAAAGGACTGGGAATGGCAGGGAGGAGGCGGCAAATGTTACCCGTCACCACCTACTCCTGTCAAAAAGCTATCAGAGAGACAAATGAATCTCTTCTGCAGCGGCCTCATGCCAGGGAACCCCCTTCTCCCCAGGTGTCCTTGGTAAAGAGGTTCCAGGGGAGCTGCAATGTCAAGGAATGCAAGAGATCCTCCAGATGGCACACACCCAGTGTGGAGGACTGTGGCCTCTTGTGAATTCCTGGGGAATCTATAGGCTTTGGGGACTAACTTCTACTGATAGCACAGGGTCCCGTGTGTATGTGTGTTTGTGTGTCAGGGCAAATCTGTTCTTTTTCTTTCCTCTTGAAAAATGATTCTGGGAAAACTCTGCAAGAGGCTTTTGGAGTTTTTATCTGCTGCTCCCCCAAGACCTCTCTTATGGACTTTTCCTGAGGAGGATGAAATCTTGGGTCAAAGTCTTCTATTTTAAGACTCTATAGGATAGACATTAAGTCTTGGGATGACTGTCTAGATTTATATATATATATTTTTAGCTGATATGGACATAGAAAGAGAATCCCCCTCAGTTTCTAATACTGTAGGTATCATCTGAATTCAGTGGAAGTAAGGTCTGGACAACTGCACACTAATAAGCTGAAGCATCTTGAACAATATTAGAGGAGATGACTACAAATGTTAGCTAGTCAATGCAACTAAATGTGACAACACCACTATGGCCTAATTTGCAAAGCTGTTGTGTATCCACAATTCCTACCAGAGTCACAGAAGCTGCAATTGCCTTGAAAGTTAAGCCATTAGTTTTTAACTAAATATTGATGAAAAACATTAGTACTTAAGATGTTTGTAAGGACATAGACTTAAGTACTAGATGAGCCACAGAGTTCTGATCTAAATCCAAATTCTTTCCAACTTGAAGGCTGTTCAAAGCCAAGTTTAGTTTGGCCTCATCTCTAGAAAGGGAACACCCAATTTTATTTTTAGTTTTCTCTTAACTTAAATTATCATGAAGCTTGATCTTCAGCTGATGTAAATTTATAATGCTGCATTAACTGCTGTGGAGATAGGCCACTTTATACCACAGGCCACTGTCCTGCCTTATAATCTGGACTGGTTTTCTGGGGCATTATAATAGAGTAGCCTTGTGAAATACAGTTTCCCTTCAGACAAATTAACAGTAATGTTTTGAGTATGATCCTCACTACTGGTCCAAAGAAAAATGATAAAAAAACCAACAAAAAAATAGAACATTTCTGGAGGTTTGTCAAATACTCAGTTTCCACAGAAGCCCTTTATTACGAAGTCAAGAGCATCTTGAACATTGACACTTTTGTATGTGAGTAATATGTATGGATTTGGAAGATAATAACAGCAAGTCAGCAAAACCAAAAGGAGTGTCAAAGCTGTGTCAGGTTTTCAGCTTTCAGGGCTTGACAAATAACATTACTTATTATATGGAGGAAAATGAATGAGTGACATTGTTAAGAAATTACCTTATTTCTGTGGACAGATTCCTTTTCATGGCTCTGGAGGGAGGCATGGATCTGACACCTGTTTCTTATTCCTTGTGGAATTCACCATTTCAAGCTACAGCACTAGCCCTATTGGATTCAGTTACTCCAAACATATTCAGGGAATGCAAAGATGTTTTACATGAATTTTTCAGAACCCAGATCACATTGGGAACTAAGCAATGGATGGCTGGTTCAGCAAGAGGCATAGTCAGCTCAGCAGAGCATCATATTATTTAGACAAAGTTCTGAAGCCAACCTAATACAAAATCTTAAGACTTGGGGGATAAAATTAACTCTGCATTGATTTGCAGCCATGTAACACCAAATTTGCCCCATAGTCTTAATAGAGATATAACTTACACCTATATGGCATCTACAGGATCAATTTTGCAGCTTTTTATTAACATGTTATCTTAATTTATGAATTCTAATTTGGAGCTTGAAATTTTAATTAAGTGCTTCAACTTGTTAATATACCTTATCCTGTAGCAGGGGACAGAAAACATTAGTGCAGGCAACATCCAGATATAAGAGAGGGACTGAGCCGAAGTCCTGGAACACTAACCACCTTGATCTGGATCAGCTATTAACTATTTAGTAATAGGCTGTACTAGAAAAAGCTATTTTATTACTGACATCCTCCTCCTCTGATGCTAGGGAGAGCAAGATACCTAGCTCTGTGGAGAAACAAACAGATGCCTTTTGCTCACCAAAGCGCCGAGTACGAAATCCTGACACCAGTAAAGTCAGTGTGAGTTTTACCACTGACTTCAGCAGAGCAAGGATTTTAGCCCGTGTTCTTTTCAGTAGCAGAATGTGGAGGAAGAGCCACCAGAGGGAGGGGAACCAAGAAAGAGAGCAAGAAGGGTAAAAAAAAGGAAAAAAGAAGATACAGAAAAAGAAGCAAACCTGTGCAGGAAAAAAGAGCTGCAAAAGAAAAAGGAAAGAAATAAAAAATAATTCTATTACAAGTTGATGAGGCCCACTTAACAGGGAATTGAAACCACATCTCTTGAGTCCCAGATATGCTTAAGCTGAACGTTCATCCTTCTTCCCTCATTCTGTTTAGCATAGATAACCTAAAGTAACTACTGCAATAAATGTGTTATATGGAATACTCTGACAACTTTGAAGAGACTGAAACCTGTTTTCTGACTAGAGGTGGCAAAAAATGATTGCGTGACCTCTTGGTAACTGGTTGTCAGTAAGAGGGAGACTGTTTCATAGTGGTGCCGCTGGAAAACTTGAGGATACTGCAGGGGAGATGGGCGTAACTGGTAGCAAGTACCATCAGAGCACTGTAATATATGTACTTACAATCAATCTCAATCACATCTTCAAGTCATAGCCTGCTTATTGCAGAGATCATAAAGAAATGCCTCTTCTCAAATATAGCATTACACAAAGAGCTAGATACTAGAGTCAAGCTTTTGTTACCAGCTGAAATAAATAACTAAGCAGAGGTGAAGAATGACTGCCTTTGCTGTAAAAAGGAACTGGTTAGTACACCAAACCTGATGGGCTGATCCATCATGCCAAATCTTATGTTCCTGAATAACCATGGTTCTTGCCTTTAGAGTCATGAAGAAATCTGTACATATTCATAGGAAACTTAATACTTTTTAGCTATTTGTAGCTCACCCTTGTTATTTGTATCTTACATATATGAACAGATATTGTGTCTTTGTTTTTTAACATTTCCTTTTCCCCTGACCAGCTCTATTGATTTTGAAATGCTCAGCTGCACCTTCACTTGAAAGACAAGATGAAAATAGAGGCCCATTACAGTGCAGCAAACTAGTGCAGCATTTATTCTAGTAGATAGAATACCTATGGATCAAATTACTGAGAACTTTGTACAACGTATGCCATTTTTGTTTTCAAATATGTCCTGCAGATTGCCATATTCATATGGGGGGGGAGGGGTCGGATGTGCAATGCCCACTGTTAAAATCATAGCAGCTGCCAACCTGTTATGTAAAATTTTGTCTTTTCACTATCAAACATTTATTTTAAATCTTGAATTTGCTAGTAGACACTCCATGGCTGTTAAGTATGTTGGGCATATGGTGAGAACCTACGAGGTATGCACCCAATTCCATGTATGCACCTATGTTCTAAACTCTGATAGGGTTAACCTAATGATATACTTTGATTACTGTGAAGTAGATAGCTCTTGTGTTTTTCTGTCTTTGCTACAGTGTACAGTGGATCTAAACATACTTTGCATATGGATATTGGAAAATGTATCCATTTGAGAGCTGCAAAGAAAGATTTCACAAAGAACCTGGAGAAATGGTATCAGTTATGGGTATTTAATTCAATTCTCTGGCCTCGGAAGGAAAGGAAGGCAGTGTGATTCTCAGACCTGTGCTCTCTTCTTTTTCAGAGCCTCAGTGCTCACGCGAGAACTTGTGAGATGCTTCCCCCACCGGCTATTAGCTACTGTACAGTACACTACTCTCTATGATACTGTCTTAAGTATATGGAGTAGGCTTAAATCCAAAAGGTGTTTTCAGGGAGCTAGTGCTGGGGGGAGAGCGCATATCCCTGATGCTCTGAGAGTGTTAAATGTCCTGAGAAGTGAACATAAAGTGAACAAGAGTACAAATATCAATCTCCCTCACGTGAGCTTAGGAACAGGATGCATTCCTACACCTGGGCTGTGTTCAGATATTAGCATTCAGAGTGTGAATCCTGTCCAGAAGAATAAGATACACTGTGTAGGAAAAACTGACAAGTATGTTCTTCTCCAGTTGAAATTATTTATTTTTATGCAGATCTTCCACTCCTAGAATAAACCAATGAACTTTGTCGGGTCTGGGACTAAATCTGGGTTCCAAGATGTATTAGCACTAAACTGGATGAACCTTTGAAATGGAAATTTAGGGAAGTGATTGAAGCAGATAAAAAGATCGAAACTGGCACAGCAGCTGTGGGGGCTACTTAAGTAGCTACTGTTTCCCTGGGATGGGCTTAAAGAGGGCCCAGCTAGGGCCACCCTTCTCACCCCCACAAACACACAGACTCAGAGCTGTGTAGTTGAGACTAGGACTCACATGGTGTTCTCTGTACCCCCAACAGGTAACCTTTGGGCAAGAAACTGCAGGAAAGAGCCAGTCAGAGACTGAAGTTAGCACAGCTGTTGCAGAAGCAGCTTAAGAAGGGACCAATGAACATCAATAACATTTTCTATAGTTTTGACTGGATTTCTCTGCCTTGTGCTGATTGGCTGTTTGCTCAAACCACCTCCTTTTCCCTTTTCTCTTCTCCTCAGCCTCACACCACACCTGCCCCTCATCCTTCTGTCCCTCTTCCCCCTCTCTTCTCTTGTCTTCCTATTTAGTTAATCCCTACTTAATCCCACCCCCAGTTGCGGAACTAAAATGACGTCTGCTGCCATCATAATGTTTTCTCTGCTTTCATGTTGTATCCCTCGGCTCTACTGTTTGCCTTTCAGGTCTATTTAGAATGTAGAGTATTAAGGCTGGGACAATCTAGCACTCTGTGTTTATACAGTGCCTACCACAATAGGGCCCTGCTCTTGGTTGGTCTGTAGGCACTACTGTAATAAACATAATATTAAAATAGAAAGCCTTCCTCCCCTTGCCAATGAGACTGAATTGTTCTGAACTAGTTTGCCAGCTACTGATCTGGCTAATCCTACCTGTAACTATCAATTTCAGTAAAAACACAGTACTCCCTCACTTGTTGTTTAGACAAAACGAAACCAATCACCAGAGACCGAACAGGATATTTGAAAAGAAACAGAAAATACACCATTGTCTTCAAGAATCGGAACCTGAGGATTGAAGTGGTTAACAGACAAGTGCCTCACATGTGACACTAGCAATGAAATCATACAGCCAATCACTCAGATGAAAAAAGCACTCAAGCCCTTCCCAGCCATAGAAACAATCTATATGCCATGTTTGAAATAAAAAAAAATAGAAAAATAATTATTCAGCTTTTATAGTTTTGTTAATCAGCACCCTCCGAAACAAAAACACGGTAGTACTTTGGTCTAATTTTCGTTGTTGGGTTTAGTGTGCAGGTGGGTGTAGTGTGTTAGCCTGTGATACATAGGAGGTCAGACTAGATGATGTGATGGTCCCATCTGGCCTTAAACTTTGTGACTATGAAAAAAATCAATCCATCAAAGTACCATGCACTTCTCTGACCAGTATACACCTGGCTGAGTGCATCAGGCTGGTTGCTTCTAACTGCACACAAATAGTGAGGAAAAAACAGACAATATCTGTTTACACTGATAACATTGATATTTGGTAAGTAGCCAGTAACATGCATAATTGATTACACAGCCTCGGCTCATTAATGCTGCATGGTAGATCTAAAGTGTTATGCTGGCCCAATTAAGATTGCCATGCCGAAAATGTCAGAAACTCTGCCCTAAACATTAGATTTTATTACACCTCCCAACCCACACCAAATTCTGTGCCTTCCCATAAATAAAACTGGCTTGTGGCAGTGAGTATTTGTACTATAGACTTGGTTTTGGTGATAATACAATGCAAATTTAACTCCAAGGACTGGAGCTGGTGCCACACCAATTAACTTTTTCATCCATTAAAGACTGTCAAAAGGAGAGTATTAATGTTTTAACATCAGCTAAGATGACAAGAAAATTTCTGGAATAAGACTATCCTATATAGGTTCTTATACTGTGCTCATCACGGTAGTATCTGAATGTTTTTCAGTAGCGCATTAAGCAACATTACCACACATATGATATGTTTGCTCTCTCATCCTCCCTTCAGGGGGAGAAGTGTATGCAGTGGAGAGTGATATTTCGCAAGTTTTGATTTTTATTTTTTTTATAAATAAACCTGTAACTATGTGATTATGTTAGAGAAGATAAGGTCAAAGAAATACTTTTTGCACTTGGAGCAGAAAGTGGTGAGGTTTGCATTCCCAGGGGAGGCATCCCACAGGTCTTGAAGAGCCCCTGGAGAAAGTTTTGTCCCTTGCACAGATGAGTTTTACTCATTATAGAGAGAGTTCCTTTGTGCCTGAAGAGCAGAGTTGACGACCAGGGTCTTCATCCTAGAGCTTTGGATGGTCTTTTAGGTATCCTGGGCCACGCCATGGAGTTCTTTGAAGACAAGGACTGAGACCTTGAACTTGATTTGATATTGTACAGGAAGCCAGTGTAGAGAGTGGAGGACAGGTCTGATGTGTTTATCATGTCCTGTGTTGCTGAGGAGATGCACTGCAGCGTTCTGTTCTAGTTGGAGTTTGCTGAGTGCTGAAGACTTCATACCCAGGTATATTGCATTGTTGTAATCCATCTGAGAGGCGATGAAGGCATGAATAACTGAAGCCATGTCTTTGACCACCAGAATGAGACACAGTTTCCTAACCAAGTGGAGATGGTAGAAAATGTTACTGGTAGATATGGTTAAGTGAAAGCTGAATATCAGCAAGAAATTCAGGCTAGATTACAGACTGAATTGACCTGTTGTAGGTGTCGATCCTCAATCAAAGGAGACTGTACCTGGCTATATGCTCTTCAAAATACTTTCCACTGTCCAGTTCAGCCGCAGCCAGCAGTTCTTTATAAAAGAGCTGATCTCATCCAAGCACTGCGCCATCTTAGTGGTGGTGTGGTTATATGTGGTGAAGGATAGGTAGAGCTGTGTACTTCTGCAAATTGCTGGTCTTGAGTCGATGTCACCTGACCAGTTCACCTAGTGATTTCATGTGGATGTTGAAAAGGACCAGAGAAAGAATTGATCCTTGTGGAACTCCGCAAGTGAGGTGTCTAGTGGAGGTGGTGCAGTTTACCATCACTACTCATTGGGTGCGTCTCTCCAGGAAGGACTCCTCAACCATTTTAGTACATTACCCTGGACCCCTGCCACCTTGGTCAGTGAGACAGCAGTATTTCAGCAGTATCAAATATTGCAGAGAGGTTCGAGAGGATGAGAATGGAAGTCTGTCCTCTACCCACTGACAGGAGAAGATCATCCATCAGTGCCACCGAGGTGGTTTCAGTTCCATTTCCTGACCTGAATCAAGATTGTGCTGGGTCTAGAATGAATTACCTGTTTTAACAGAATAAACAACAAAGGGTCCAATTCTAATCCTATTGGACTTAGTTGCAAAACTCCAATCAAATACAGTGAGAATAAGATTGGGCCCAGAAGTTGTCACAGAAGGCCATTGATCACATATTAAATCACTATGCTGAAGAAGGAAATTATCTTCCAATTAAGCCATGTGAACACCAGGTTTATTCCGACAGAACTCCAACAGTTTATGCACAGGACCAGCTTGTAATTTATGGTTTACACACTGCAGGTGTTAAAAGTAGATCTTGCCATGTATAAGAATATTCTTCCCCCATCATCTTCTTCCTAAATCTTATCTATGCCTTTGTAATCAAGCCAGCATTTCCCAGTCCTTCCCCAGATTCCCATCAGCAGGATTCTCAACTGAAGTCAATACTGGCTTTGCATCAGCTTTGTTTTAACAAGATTACTTATTGCTTAGTATCTAGAGTGCAACTCAATTGTTGGGCATTGTAAATTACCTCTTTATCCTTCCCAACTAATTAAATACATTTAGAGAAAAAAATTAAAAAGCATAGAAAAGAAACAATGAAACAGTAAGAGTAAAGGGAAGTTATTTGGCTATAAATGATATATTTTTGGAAAACACATGTCCTTACTTTGTGCTATTAATATCTGATATGAATGAAAGCAAATAAATTTTACAAGTCTATTTTGTCTTTCATTATTTTTGCTGTATGCTTATTTTGTGCATTTCACTCAACTTGGAAAGTGAACATACTAGTTAATTTCACTGTTGTTTCTAAGCACAGTTACCCCATTGCCAATGTTCATTGAATACAGCATTTGGGGGGAAAATAAGGGTGGGATTTCCATAAGTAATCAGCATTGACTTCTGTGAGAGCACAGTCAGGTAAGTGCTGAATGCTTTTGAAAAATGCCACCCTAAAGTTCTGTGAAAAGACTGTTTTTATCAGGGTAAGACAAAAGTTTGAGTGATATAGGCCCCGATCCTGCAAATGCTTATGCGTAACTTTGCTCATGTGCCTGGTCCCATTAAAATAGATGAGACTTCCTACGAATGTAATTATGGCCCAGAACCATTGTGTGTAAAGTAATCAGTGTAAACTGAAGAAAAGTTTTCACATCCAGATTTAATATTGCCAAAATGAATACGGCAAAATTAATTGATATTTTTAATATTGCTAAAATGAATAAGCAAAAATATGAACTCTAGATTTGATAGTTATGCTATTCTCTCCTATATGCTATTCTTTCCCTTAAATTGAGAACAGGCTTGATTCTGCTGGCTACTGTGATCAATACAGTTAGTTTCTATACCATTACAAAAATTTCCATAAATTAATACCAATAACAGGATTTACTCATCCAGGTTTCCTCAATGTGGCTACATCAGGGTATTATCTCTGCCTGGTATGATAACCTCCTTCTTTCGCTTGCTCACCTTACGGCTCCACTTCCTCTCTAGGAATCACAGTGCTTCTTCTTCATGGCTTCGTCCGCCAGCCAGGTCACTATACAGTTTTTGTCTTCTAGGGTAACAAAGTACCACCAGGCCACCTGTCCTGGTGCCATTCCAGGTAGTCTTCCAATTTAAGACTGGTCCACTTTCTCAGTGGCTAGTAGGGAAACCCAGACCACCTGCTGCTCTGGGTTCCAGCCCAGGGTCCCTACAATAAGCAGACAAGGTCTGCAACATCTCAACCTTGCTGCCATTTCCCTGAGCTTCTTCCTGCTCTGCCTTCCACAGATTTTGTTTCCTGCTACTCCTCTAGCTGACCCCCTTCCATCAGGGGCAGGATCCCAGGCTTTTGCTTCCCCCCCGATTTCCTTCTTTCCACCTCTCTGTGCCCAGAGAGTGAGTGCTTAATTTCTCTGTCTAGCCCACTTCTCCTGCAAACTTACTGGCTTTATGCCTTACCCAGCTTCTCCCCCAGCTGGGCTTCATCAGCAATTAGCAAATTATCAGTCAAGCCTGACTTTCCCTAGGTGCAGCTTATAAGGTTAATTGGCTCCTTCTGAGACATCTTAACCCCTCTAGTGCTTGTGTGGGGTAAATACCCCATCACAAGACCTCAATGCTACTAATAATTTAAGCATGGCCTTAAGACTCATTGAATTTCAATGAGATTTAATCAAGTGGTTAAAGTTAAGCGTGAGCTTAAGTGTTTTGCTGACTTGGAGCCAAAGTTAAGTACGCTTTTCTGTAATGGTGCATTAATAAATGATCAACATTGACGGAAACTTAGAGTCAGGAGATTGCAGGGGATACTGGAAGTCATTGCTTGCTGAATGGTCATGTGACTTTGGACAAATTACTTAAACTGTGAGCCTCAGTTTACTCATCTGTAAAATGGGTATAATTAGATGTAATTATATTTTGAAGGAGTTGAAATTCTTATGAAATTATTCTAAAGTTCTGCACTATCAGAAGAAAGATGTTATAAAAACAAATTATTATTAATACTGCTCTGATCTGATGAGCAGGACCCCCTGCCACTCTGTTGAATGGCCAAACCCTTGGGAGGTATTGGTTATTTGCTTTTGTTGAAGTAGATGTTGTCAGATTTTTTTCTGTTGCATAATAAGTCACAACTTTTATGTTCTTCAGTTTAATTGTTTATTTACTAGTGGGTCGAGGCACATAGAAAGTGCAATATAAGGGAGGCTTGCACTGCCATTGCTTGAGTTTCACCTGGGTCCATGTTCTACCTGGTCTATGGATTAGCAGAAAATGTCAATGTAAGGAGCTGACAGTCCAAACCTTCTGTAAATATGTATTTCACTTTTTTCTTTTAAGCAGTGAATTCCTGAATATGAAAAGAAGGAATGGGTAGAGATAATGGGAAACTCTGAGAAGAACTATAGACAAATATGAGTAAGTAAAAAAAGTGCAAAAACGAGATGACAAAAGCATTAAAATATAAATTTAGATAAAAATTGTTACATTAAATAGAAAATGAAGAAGAGCTTTGTTGTAAATTTGGGGAAAAGATAATAGCAACAACAAACATGGTGAGGAAAATGGAGAATTTCTAACATAATAGCTTTACATTAAAAGATAATTTATGATATGTGTGCTTAGTGAGATCATTTGTAATTCCTTCTACCCTCTGGGAGTTTGCAAAAATCAAAGATATATTTCAATATAACTTATTTGATCGACAAAATAAGAATATTCATTATGCCTTCTGGAGTCAAAGGTGTGATGAGTTTGGTTTCCATGATACTGGCCCATTTCTCACTTTGATGGAGCATATTTTAGAAATGATTGAAACAAATTTAAGTCAGTTTAGTGCTTCTGGAAGGTTGCAGGTTGAAAATAAGAGAGAAGACCTCTTCAGACAAATATGATATGGGCAGCAATGTGAAGCTTCTTCCACTCTGTTGTGCTGGGGACTAAACACTTTTACAGGAGGGAACAAATCTAGGCGTTAGAGAATTGGTAAGCCTCCAGGGCCACTTAATTTTAAACCTCTCTATAGATGTAACCACGAAGTTCTGCACCTGTGATGGGGTCATTACAAAGCCCTCTATATTATTAATATCAGTTAAGAAGCTTGGGCATCAATATCACAGTGGGACTCAACCAGAATGATTGATCTTGAAAGTGTTAGGGGAAAAAAAACCCAAACCTTGGGAAATGTTTAACAGGGTAAATATTAAAAGAATGAATTCTCTTGTGAACATCCCTGGTTAGTTTCTTAAAATTATTTTTCACAAAGAATAAAAATACAAAAAGGTTAATGACTTAAAGTTTGTATCTTTCACCAAATACCACACATTTCACAGGCTATCCAAAAAGATTATGCAATTACACATGTAAGCAGGGTCTGAATTAATTTTTCCCTAACAGCTAACTGGGAGGGATAGAGACTTTAGATGTGTTCATGTAAATACAGTTTCATAGAATCATAGACTATCAGGGTTGGAAGGGACCTCAGGAGGTCATCTACTTCAAACCCCTGCTCAAAGCAGGACCAATCCCCAACTAAATCATCCCAGCCAGGGCTTTGTCAAGCTTGACCTTAAAAACCTCAAAGGAAGGAGATTCCACCACCTCCCTAGGTAACCCATTCCAGTGCTTCACCACCCTCCTAGTGAAAAAGGTTTTTCCTAATATCCAACCTAAACCTCCCCCACTGCAACTTGAGACCCATACTCCTTGTTCTATCGTCTGCTATCACTGAGAACAGTCTAGATCTATCCTCTTTGGAACCCCCTTGCAGGTAGTTGAAAGCAGCTATCAAATGCCCACTCATTCTTCTCTTTTGCAGACTAAACAATCCCAGCTCCCTCAGCCTCTCCTCATAAGTCACGTGTTCCAGTCCCCTAATCATCTTTGTTGCCCTCCCCTGGACACTTTCCAATTTTTCCACATTCTTCTTGTAGTGTAGTTTGCTCTTGCTCTCCTTAGATATCCAGCAGATAGAGTGGTGTGTTGCTTGGTGATCAATTTAGGCTGGTGTTGGGTTACAAATCACTTTAGTACTGAATGCAGTGAAATGCTGTTACCAATGTTATCATTATTGTCTGAATAAAGGGGAGCAGAACTGTGCTTAACCTGTCCCAAATGAGGGGGTCACCCTCAGCTGAAAGGACCTTATTAAGCCAGGGGCTCGAATGCTAGAGCCCTGTGAAAACAAGAGGGTGCGGACAGGTGTTCCAGTCAGAAAGCGTAGACCTTCCCCAAGAGTCCTCCCCAGACTGGTTTAACCTGTTCCTCCTCCCCGCCCCGCCTCCGCCCCTGTTCAAAGAAAGAGCTAAATAGGCTTCATTAGGAGCCTCTTTGTAATTTTAAATGCTCAGTTAGAGCTGAAATCACTTGAGATGGGGTAGTATTTCAGCCCTGCCAGCAGAGAGCTGAAAACTACTAAGAAACTGATGCACAGAGGTCACAGCAGGGAGGCAGGTTGCAACAGAAGATGACTGACAGTCGACTGGCAAACTAGCAAAACGTTGGTAACCATATACAACTACCCCTGCATTCAGTACTAAGGTGATTTATACCCAACCCAAGCCAAAGTTGATTACTTTGATGCTGCTGTATCTGCTGAATATGTAAGCAGAGCAGAGCAAACTGTATTTGCATAAACATACTCAAGTCATTCCCCCTCCCAGCTAGCTGTCAGGGAAGCATTCATTCAGACCCTGTTTACAGATATAATCTCTCATAGCTGAAAAAGTAACTCTTTGTAGATTATAGGAGAAACAGAATGGCCCCCTCAAGGATAGAACTGCTTTTAGTAGGGGGTTGGACTGGATGACCTCCTGTGGTCTCTTCCAACCCTTATCTTCTATGATTCTACGATTCTATGATTTGAGAAAGCTTGAGAGGTTTGTATAATATATCTATAATATCCCAGGGAGCTGTAGACTGGTAGCTGAGTTATTTTAGCCACTAAAAATGACACGAACAGGGCCTTAATTTGTGTCTCAGTGTTCGAGGTAAATGTGGATACATAGTCGTGAAGGGAATAGGCTGTAACTTCAGTGGCATCTCTCAGTATCAAAGCTACACAGCCAATCATAGGTTTGCTAACATCACAAAGCATAGATTTTTATTTAAATATTAGCATTTTAAAAAAATCAAAATAGAATGAAAACAAAATTGAGGCTTGATAGTTTAAGCTCTCAGTAGTTAGACAAGACACAGGATAACTGTGATATCATTATGTATGCTTTGCAACATGTACAGCATTTTTCTCATTGCCTATTGTCACTGCAAACTGCTTGCTACACAGCTCACAGGTGCTTATGTAGTAACCCTGGCCCTGGCTGCATCTGCGGAGCAGCAGCACAGAATACTGTTCTGGGGAGAGAAACAGCCAGTGAGATGGCAATTTGAGATGTGGAATCTCAGAATTTTCCCAAAGGGGCAGTGGGAAGGTAGTTAGAGAAGAAGGAGGTGAAAAGACAGTGCTGAGGTAGAAAGGGGATTGGCCAGAGGAAGCTAGACAGTGAAGGGCCGTGTGCATGAAGCCTGGCCGTGAGGGGCACAGAGCATATGACCGGTGAGGTTGAGCACTGGCACACTGACAGAGGGAATGCAGTTTGGGTGCCTGGGAAATGGAAGTAGTCCTCTGGGTGAGGAGGGTTCATTCAGGGGTGGCCCTGCTGAAAAGAAGCATGGTCATCGCCATGTTAAAGTTAAGCAGCATCGCAAGCTGGAAAGTGGTGAAGGTGGGACAACAGGTTTCACCCTGTTTGCAGCCAGGGAGAGGAGGAATTGATTCCCTCTTGAGGTGACACAGGATGTTGTTGAAAATATTTCTATAATTGTAAAAACAATGAGGAGCCTTGTAGCACCTTAGAAACTAACAAATGTTACAAATGATTCATCTGATGAAGTGGGTTCTAGCCCACGAAAGCTTATGACCAAATACATTTGTTAGTCTCTAAGCCCTGGTCTACACTAGGACTTTAGGTCGAATTTAGCAGCGTTAAATCGATTTAAACCTGCACCCGTCCACACAATGAAGCCCTTTATTTCGACTTAAAGGGCTCTTAAAATCGATTTCCTTACTCCACCCCTGACAAGTGGATTAGCGCTTAAATCGACGTTGCCGGCTCGAATTTGGGGTACTGTGGACACAATTCGATGGTATTGGCCTCCGGGAGCTATCCCAGAGTGCTCCATTCTGACCGCTCTGGACAGCGCTCTCAAATCAGATGCACTGGCCAGGTAGACAGGAAAAGAACCGCGAACTTTTGAATCTCATTTCCTGTTTGGCCAGCGTGGCAAGCTGCAGGTGACCATGCAGAGCTCATCAGCACAGGTGACCATGATGGAGTCCCAGAATCGCAAAAGAGCTCCAGCATGGACCGAACGGGAGGTACGGGATCTGATCGCTGTTTGGGGAGAGGAATCCGTGCTATCAGAACTCCGTTCCAGTTTTAGAAATGCCAAAACCTTTGTCAAAATCTCCCAGGGCATGAAGGACAGAGGCCATAACAGGGACCCGAAGCAGTGCCGCGTGAAACTGAAGGAGCTGAGGCAAGCCTACCAGAAAACCAGAGAGGCGAACAGCCGCTCTGGGTCAGAGCCCCAAACATGCCGCTTCTATGATGAGCTGCATGCCATTTTAGGGGGTTCAGCCACCACTACCCCAGCCGTGTTGTTTGACTCCTTCAATGGAGATGGAGGCAATACGGAAGTAGGTTTTGGGGACGAAGAAGATGATGATGAGGAGGTTGTAGATAGCTCACAGCAAGCAAGCGGAGAAACCGGTTTTCCCGACAGCCAGGAACTGTTTCTCACCCTAGACCTGGAGCCAGTACCCCCCGAACCCACCCAAGGCTGCCTCCTGGACTCAGCAGGCGGAGAAGGGACCTCTGGTGAGTGTACCTTTTAAAATGCTATACATGGTTTAAAAGCAAGCATGTGAAAGGATTACTTTGCCCTGGCATTTGCGGTTCTGCCTTTGCAAAAGGTTTCTGGGGAGGGCAGCCTTATTTCGTCCTTCATGGTAGGACACTTTACCACTCCAGGCCAGTAACACGTACTCGGGAATCACTGTAGAACAAAGCATTGCAGTGTATGTTTGCTGGCATTCAACCAAAATCCGTTCACGCGGTGGGAGGAGGCAAAATGCGACCTTGTAAAGAAAGCACATGTGCTATGTATGTAATGTTAACAGCAAGGTTTACCCTGAAAGAGTGTAGCGACTGTTTTATAAAATGTGTCTTTTTAAATACCGCTGTCCCTTTTTTTTTCTCCACCAGCTGCATGTGTTTCAATGATCACAGGATCTTCTCCTTCCCAGAGGCTAGTGAAGCTTAGAAAGAAAAAAAACCGCACTCGCGATGAAATGTTCTCCGAGCTCATGCTGTCCTCCCACACTGACAGAGCACAGACGAATGCGTGGAGGCAAATAATGTCAGAGTGCAGGAAAGCACAAAATGACCGGGAGGAGAGGTGGAGGGCTGAAGAGAGTAAGTGGCGGGCTGAAGACAGGGCTGAAGCTCAAATGTGGCGGCAGCGTGATGAGAGGAGGCAGGATTCAATGCTGAGGCTGCTGCACGACCAAACCAGTATGCTCCAGTGTATGGTTGAGCTGCAGCAAAGGCAGCTGGAGCACAGACTGCCACTGCAGCCCCTCTGTAACCAACCGCCCTCCTCCCCAAGTTCCATAGCCTCCACACCCAGACGCCCAAGAACGCGGTGGGGGGGCCTCCGGCCAACCAGCCACTCCACCACAGAGGATTGCCCAAAAAAAAGAAGGCTGTCATTCAATAAATTTTAAAGTTGTAAACTTTTAAAGTGCTGTGTGGCATTTTCCTTCCCTCTTCCACCACCCCTCCTGGGATACCTTGGTAGTCATCCCCCTATTTGTGTGATGAATGAATAACGAATGCATGAATGTGAAGCAACAATGACTTTATTGGCTCTGCAAGCAGTGATCGAAGGGAGGAGGGGAGGGTGGTTAGCTTACAGGGAAGTAGAGTGAACCAAGGGGCGGGAAGGTTCATCAAGGAGAAACAAACAGAACTTTCACACCGTAGCCTGGCCAGTCATGAAACTGTTTTTCAAAGCTTCTCTGATGCGTACCGCGCCCTCCTGTGCTCTTCTAACCGCCCTGGTGTCTGGCTGCACGTAACCAGCAGCCAGGCGATTTGCCTCAACCTCCCACCCCGCCATAAACGTCTCCCCCTTACTCTCACAGATATTGTGGAGCACACAGCAAGCAGTAATAACAGTGGGAATATTGGTTTCGCTGAGGTCTAAGCGAGTCAGTAAACTGCGCCAGCGTGCCTTTAAACGTCCAAATGCACATTCTACCACCATTCTGCACTTGCTCAGCCTGTAGTTGAACAGCTCCTGACCACTGTCCAGGCTGCCTGTGTATGGCTTCATGAGCCATGGCATTAAGGGGTAGGCTGGGTCCCCAAGGATACATATAGGCATTTCAACATCCCCAACAGTTATTTTCTGGTCTGGGAATAAAGTCCCTTCCTGCAGCTTTTGAAACAGACCAGAGTTCCTGAAGATGCGAGCATCATGCACCTTTCCCGGCCATCCCACGTTGATGTTGGTGAAACGTCCCTTGTGATCCACCAGAGCTTGCAGCACTATCGAAAAGTACCCCTTGCGGTTTATGTACTCGGCGGCTTGGTGCTCCGGTGCCAAGATAGGGATATGGGTTCCGTCTATAGCCCCACCACAGTTAGGGAATCCCATTGCAGCAAAGCCATCCACTATGACCTGCACATTTCCCAGGGTCACTACCCTTGATATCAGCAGATCTTTGATTGCGTGGGCTACTTGCATCACAGCAGCCCCCACGGTAGATTTGCCCACTCCAAATTGATTCCCAACTGACCGGTAGCTGTCTGGCGTTGCAAGCTTCCACAGGGCTATCGCCACTCGCTTCTCAACTGTGAGGGCTGCTCTCATCTTGGTATTCATGCGCTTCAGGGCAGGGGAAAGCAAGTCACAAAGTTCCATGAAAGTGCCCTTACGCATGCGAAAGTTTCGTAGCCACTGGGAATCGTCCCAGACCTGCAACACTATGCGGTCCCACCAGTCTGTGCTTGTTTCCCGAGCCCAGAATCGGCGTTCCACAGCATGAACCTGCCCCATTAGCACCATGATGCATGCATTGTCAGGGCCCATGCTTTCAGAGAAATCTGTGTCCATGTCCTGATCACTCACGGGACCGCGCTGACGTCGCCTCCTCGCCCGGTATCGCGTTGCCATGTTCTGGTGCTGCATATACTGCTGAATAATGCGTGTGGTGGTTAATGTGCTCCTAATTGCCAAAGTGAGCTGAGCGGGCTCCATGCTTGCCGTGGTATGGCGTCCGCACAGAAAAAAGGCGCGGAACGATTGTCTGCCCTTGCTTTCACGGGGGGAGGGAGGGAACAGGGGGCTGACGATATGTACCCAGAACCACCCGCGACAATGTTTTAGCCCCATCAGGCATTGGGATCTCAACCCAGAATTCCAATGGGCAGCGGAGACTGCGGGAACTGTGGGATAGCTACCCACAGTGCAACGCTCCGGAAGTCGACGCTTGCCTCGGTACTGTGGAAGCGCTCCGCCGAGTTAATGCACTTAATGCACTTAGAGCATTTTCTGTGGGGACACACACACTCGAATTTATAAAACCGATTTCTAAAAAACCGACTTCTATAAATTCGACCTTATTCCGTAGTGTAGACATACCCTAAGATGCCACAAGGACTCCTCGTTGTTTTTGCTGATACAGACTAACATGGCTACCACTCTGAATTCTATAATTGTGATAGCAATTTACAGTTTATTATTTTCCTAAGCACAATTAATTAATTAATTAATTAATTGATCTGCCAGATTTCTGGATTTTTCCTTTATAAAAGTTAAAATTAGTAGGCATAGCCTAGCAGAGGGCTGGGTCCCTCCACTTACCTTGATCATCACTCTACATGCCATGTGAATTATTAACGAAAGAGACACTAAGTGAAGGCTGAGAATTAAGGTCCAAATGGAAATAGTAAAACTGCTACCCAACCAAAACTAACATTAGCAATCTTGTAATGTGTTATGCACTGAAAGAAAGACTAAATGGCTTCAGAGGATTTTGGAATAGGTTTCCAAGGGAGGTTGTGGAATCCTGGTCACTAGAGGTTTTTAAGAACAGGTTAGACAAACATCTGTCAGGATGATCTAGAGAAACAAGGTGGATGAGGTAATATCTTTTACTGGCCCAACTTCTGTTGGTGAGAGAGACGAGCGTTCAAGCTTACACAGAGCTCTTCTTCAGGTCTGGTCTAGGTGCATTTGGTCCTGCCTCAGTACAGGGGGATGGACTAGATGACTTCTTTAGGTTCCTTCTAGTCCCACATTTCTATTATTCTATCTTCTTCTCTTAGCCAGATAGTCCAAATCATGTTTGATATATCATTATTTATTTGAACTGCCACAGCACAATTTTACTAAGTGAAATTTAACCTGATGAAAGTCCATTGAAATCAGTGGAGGATGAACTTAGCCCAAGAACTCTGTCGAGCTGGTTGAAAGAAAAACAAAGATGGTAAATGTTGTGAACATTTTTTGAAAATTTGTATGTTTATTTCCGAAACTGAAAAAATGTTTCAAAAATTAAAAAAAAAAAAAATCAACCCGATCTAGTGTTCAGTCTCTACGTATGGGATAGCAAAGTCCATTTAAATATAGGATGAAGAGGTGAGAAGAAACATTTTTTTACTTTTGTCTCAATCAGTTTGAACCTTCAACTCTGAAAAGTGATTACGTTAAAATGACTAATTCAGTTGATTTGTTGATGTATTCAGTCTACCTGCTTATGCTGATGACAAAATAGTTTTCACTGCTTTTTTACTCCTCCTATCTTTGCAGAACCAACACAGTTCAGACAGTCTATCCCATTTTATCCATTGTAAGCGGAATTGTTTATTAAATTGCAATCCATTACAAGTGTGCAACCCCACTCAAAGCAATGGTTTACATTGGTGTGACTGTGAGTATAATTTTGCCTTCTAAATCTTTATTATCTTTTAGGCAACAGATCAAAAGAACCCAGCTTGACTCTCAGAGCCATGGTTGAGTTTGCAAAAATGGCTGTTAGAAAAACAAATATACTGCAATATGAACATTTTTGAAACAGAAATTATTGGGAGACAGTCAGTGGTGAAAGTAACTTAACTTACCAGTACGCCAGAGTCCTGAGCAGGAGGCATGGCCTCAACCAGAAGAGGAGTGGCCTCAACCAGAAGAGGCAGGGCCTTTAAATACCCTGCCTAGGGGAATATGCCAATATCCTTTGGTCAGGTCTAGAGTGGTTAGGTATCGGGCCTTGCCTAACTGATCAACTAGCTTGTCAATGCATGGTATCAGATAGGCATCGAATTGGGACACTTCATTCAACTTCCGGATGTCATTGCAAAACCTCAGGGTGCCATCAGGCTTGGGGACTAGGACGATAGGGCTGGACCACTGGCTGTGGGATTCTTCAATAACCCCAAGTTCCAGCATCTTCTTCACTTATGTCCTAATTTCGTCCCTTTTAGCTTCCGGTATTCAGTATGGTCTTATCGTCACCCTTACTCCGGGACTGGTGACAATATGATGTTGGACCAGTGTTGTACAGCCCGGCTGTGTACAGAACACATCCTGGTTCCGTTGGATCATATCAATGACCTCTGTTCGTTGTTCTGGAGTTGACTCAGAAGATATCTTCACCTGCCCTGTGGGTCATCTGTCTGGGTTGGAGCTCCTTGCATGACCAGGCACATCTCTCGGTCATGCCAGAGCTTCAGTAAGTTGATGTGGTAGATTTGCTCTGGCCTTCGGTGGTCTGGTTTTCTGACCTTATAGTCCACCTACCCAATGGCTTTCACTATCTCATATGGTCCATGCCAGCTGGCTAGGAGTTTGCTTTCTGCTCTCAGTACTATCACTGTTACCTGTTCCCCCAGCTGAAATCTCCATACTTTTGCCCGACGGTTGTAATATGTCATAGAATCATAGAATATCAGGGTTGGAAGGGACCCCTGAAGGTCATCTAGTCCAACCCCCTGCTCGAAGCAGGACCAATTCCCAGTTAAATCATCCCAGCCAGGGCTTTGTCAAGCCTGACCTTAAAAACCTCTAAGGAAGGAGATTCTACCACCTCCCTAGGTAACGCATTCCAGTGTTTCACCACCCTCGTCGTGAAAAAGTTTTTCCTAATATCCAATCTAAACCTCCCCCACTGCAACTTGAGACCATTACTCCTCGTTCTGTCATCTGCTACCATTGAGAACAGTCTAGAGCCATCCTCTTTGGAACCCCCTTTCAGGTAATTGAAAGCAGCTATCAAATCCCCCCTCATTCTTCTCTTCTGCAGGCTAAACAATCCCAGCTCCCTCAGCCTCTCCTCATAAGTCATGTGTTCCAGACCACTAATCATTTTTGTTGCCCTTCGCTGGACTCTCTCCAATTTATCCACATCCTTCTTGTAGTGTGGGGCCCAAAACTGGACACAGTACTCCAGATGAGGCCTCACCAATGTCGAATAGAGGGGAACGATCACGTCCCTCGATCTGCTCACTATGCCCCTACTTATACATCCCAAAATGCCATTGGCCTTCTTGGCAACAAGGGCACACTGCTGACTCATATCCAGCTTCTCGTCCACTGTCACCCCTAGGTCCTTTTCCGCAGAACTGCTGCCTAGCCATTCGGTCCCTAGTCTGTAGCGGTGCATTGGATTCTTCCATCCTAAGTGCAGGACCCTGCACTTATCCTTATTGAACCTCATCAGATTTCTTTTGGCCCAATCCTCCAATTTGTCTAGGTCCTTCTGTATCCTATCCCTCCCCTCCAGCGTATCTACCACTCCTCCCAGTTTAGTATCATCCGCAAATTTGCTGAGAAGGCAATCCACACCATCCTCCAGATCATTTATGAAGATATTGAACAAAACCGGCCCCAGGACCGACCCTTGGGGCATTCCACTTGATACCGGCTGCCAACTAGAAATGGAGCCATTGATCACTACCCGTTGAGCCCGACAATCTAGCCAGCTTTCTACCCACCTTATAGTGCATTCATCCAGCCCATACTTCCTTAACTTGCTGACAAGAATACTGTGGGAGACCGTGTCAAAAGCTTTGCTAAAGTCAAGAAACAATACATCCACTGCTTTCCCTTCATCCACAGAACCAGTAATCTTATCATAAAAGGCGATTAGATTAGTCAGGCATGACCTTCCCTTGGTGAATCCATGCTGGCTGTTCCTGATCACTTTCCTCTCATGCAAGTGCATCAGGATTGATTCTTTGAGGACCTGCTCCATGATTTTTCCAGGGACTGAGGTGAGGCTGACTGGCCTGTAGTTCCCAGGATCCTCCTTCTTCCCTTTTTTAAAGATTGGCACTACATTAGCCTTTTTCCAGTCATCCGGGACTTCCCCCGTTCGCCACGAGTTTTCAAAGATAATGGCCAATGGCTCTGCAATCACAGCCGCCAATTCCTTCAGCACTCTCGGATGCAACTCGTCCGGCCCCATGGACTTGTGCACGTCCAGCTTTTCTAAATAGTCCCTAACCACCTCTATCTCCAGAGAGGGCTGGCCATCTCTTCCCCATTTTGTGATGCCCAGCGCAGCAGTCTGGGAGCTGACCTTGTTAGTGAAAACAGAGGCAAAAAAAGCATTGAGTACATTAGCTTTTTCCACATCCTCTGTCACTAGGTTGCCTCCCTCATTCAGTAAGGGGCCCACACTTTCCTTGGCTGGTGTCTGCTGGGCCTCTTGTGTTTTTTCCAAATGTTCTCGTGCTATAGGGGTTACTCGAGTTATTCGTTCTCTCATCTGTGTCACGTGCTCAATGACATTCTTTCCTGGGTTGGGTTGTTCTTCCCAGTCCTCCTTGGCAATATCTAATATTCCGTGTGGGTGGCATCCGTATAGTAGTTCAAAGGGAGAGAAACAAGTGAACGCCTAGGGGACATCCCATATAGAAGACATTAGATACGGTAGAAGGGTGTCCCAGTCTTTTCCGTCCTGTGCTACCACCTTCCAGATCATACTTTTAAGAGTACGGTTAAAGCACTCGCCCAGTCCATCTGTTTGTGGATGGTAGACTGAGGTCCATATGGATGAATGCAGAGTACGGTACATAAGTCTTTCATTAATTTTGACCTGAACGGGGTTCCTTGGTCTGTCAGGATCTCCTTAGGGATGCCCACTCTGGCAAAAACCTGGAGCAGTTCTCTTGCTATTGCCTTGGATGTGGGGTTTCTTAAAGGAATGGCTTCTGGATACCGTGTGGCATAGTCAAGGATGACTAGTACATTTTGATGGCCCCGTGCCAATCTTTCCAGTGGGCCCACTGTGTCCATTGCTATCCTCTTGAAAGGGACTTCAATAATAGGTAAAATTATTAATGGGGCCCGCAAGTGAGGTCGAGGGCTATGCAACTGGCATTCAGGGCAAGAGGCACAATAGCGCTCGACCTCTGCATGTATTCCTGGCCAATAAAACCTTCTTAGGACTCTATCCAGTGTCTTGTCTACTCCTAGATGTCCCCCAAATAGATGACTATGAGCTAACTCTAGTACTGCCCTTGTGTGTTTCCGTGGGACTAAGAGTTGCTCTACTTCTTCCCTTCGTATTTGAGCTATCCTGTACAACAGATTGCGTTTGAGCACATAATATGGCCTTGGGCCTTTGGTCTTTCCTTCCATGGGTATGCCATTTACTTCCACTACCTCCTCCCTCACATTCGTATATAGTGGGTTATTGGCTTGGTCCTGCCCGAAATTCTCACGTGCGGTACCAATCTGATCTAATTCCAGGGGGCCTGTTTCTACTCCACCCCCTGGATTGCCCCTACTTGGGCTAGGAACCGCCTCTGAGTCCTCACTGGTCTGAATTATCTCCTGGCCTCCTGAATGGGTTCACCTACCAACAAGGGAGGTTTTCTGGTTATCTGCTAGAATTCTGGTCCCTAATCTTTTATCTGCCCTCCTTTCCCACCTAGACTTTCGGGGTTTTCCAGGGGGTGAGAATAACTCTGAGGTAAATTCGGCAAACATTGGGGTGAGGCTATCTGTAGGTGCCTCCGTCTCAGCCCGGAGGTTGCTACCCTCCCCTGGCTCTATTGGGGGGAGTAAGCTCTCAAACCCGGGGAAGTCCCTACCAATTAAGAAAGGGTAGGGAAGCCTGGGGACCACCCCTACAGTCACCCGGTAGTATTCCCCTGGATCTCAATCTGTCCCGGGATTGTGGGGTAGAAATTTACGTTGCCATGAACGCATGTTAACCCTGTGTTTTTGGCCCAGGTTAGTTGGTCTTGCCCACCAACTTTCCTGAGACCAGCGTGACAGCGCTCCTGGAATCTACTAATGCTATGGTTTCGATTCCATTCATTTTTACTGATCTTGTATACCCATGTGAGGTCATTGCGACCCCTACAGGCCAATTAGGCCACATTGCTTCCCGTGATCCCCCAGGTTACATTGCATAGGCACTTCTCTGTTGGGGCATTGGGCTGCTATATGCCCCAATTCCCCACACTTGTAACACTGCCCCCTTATTCCAGTTGCCGCCCTCTGCCTGGGGCTATTTGGCCGCCCCCCCCCCTTCCCAACCCCCAGGTCCCTTCTTGGCCTCAGGCCATTCCTCGGTGTCTTTCCTCCCAGTTATGGTTCTCCTGGCATTCTCAACAGTCCGGGGCCTTGGGTTTGGGACTGACTTCCTGGTTTGCCGTGTCTCACCCCCTGGGGTCTGGAACAGTTCGCAGGCTGCCAGCTGTCTTTCCACGAGGGAGACCAACTCATCATAGGTGGAGGGGGCATTCTGGCCAACCTAAGCCCGGAGGCCTGGTGGTAGCCCCCTCATATACCGGTCCAGTACCAAGAGCTCCATCATTTTCTCAGAGCTGAGGGCCTCAGGGCGCAGCCATTTCCGGGTCAGGTGGATCAGATCAAACAATTGCAATTGGGGTGTCTTGTCCTCCGTATACTGCCACTCATGGAACCTCTGGGCCTGCAACGCCTTCGTTACTCCGGATCTGGCCAGGATTTCTGCCTTCAGCTGGGGGTAATCTGCTGCAGTCTTCGCGGCCATATCATAGTAGACCTTCTGGGCCTCCCCACACAGGAATGGGGTGAGGATACCAGACCACTGATCTCAGGGCCAGGCCTTCCGCAGGACTACTTTTTCAAAAGCCAGGAGGTATGCCTCCACATCATCCTCCCGTGTCATTTTCTGTAGGCAGTGGCTGGCCCGTATGGTTCAGGTCCCATCTCAGTTGCATTTCAGTTCCATAAGGGCCTTCATCTGGTTCATCAGCTCTTGCAGCAGGGCTCGGTCCTGGGCAGCCTGACTCATCAACAGATGATTAGTCTCCTGCTGCATCCGAGTCGCCTCCTGTTGGGTGGTTGCTTGGACTCGGGTAGCATTCTGCTGGGCTGCGGTGGCTTGCATTAGGGCCTTGACCACGTCATCCATCTTAGGGATGGGACGGTTTTGGCTAACCCTGCTTTAAGTCCCCAGTGCATAGATCCCACTCTTTATACCACGTGTGGCAAATTCCTGGCACTATTTTGATGGGTCTCGCTCTTTCTCTTCTTGAGGAGGGTTCAGGGTACCATTTCTTGCCCCTGAACTGGGGTATTAACTGCCCCACTAGTGTCCTACAACTCCTCCAACCTGCTCTCTACTCCAACACCAATCCACTCTGCTTCAACTCCTTCCCTTGTCTGACTGAAGCGGGGGAGGGGGGAGAGGGGGTTATCAGGTGACTGGCTTCAGGTGCTTTAATTGGCTTCAGGTGCTTTAATTAATCTATAGCAAATTTTCTTCCCTCTACAGGGAAGAAGGCTCCCTTCTAACACTCTCCAGCTTCAAGCCCACACCCTTGTGTCCCGCCCCGATACAAAGTGGCGGGACCTCCTGCCACCTTTGGAGGGTAAGCAACCCCGGTGGGCCAGCCTGTATTCCACCTTGGTCCCGAGGCCCATCGGAGACATTAGTTGGCGGCTCCTTCACGGAGCTGTGAGCATGGGCGTGTTTTTGACACGGTTCACCCCCATCCCGGATACTTGCCCTTTTTGCAACATGAGGGAAACCCTGGTGCATGTATATTTGGAGTGTGCCAGGCTGCAGCCCCTTTTCCAGCTCCTCAAGAATATTTTATTACGCTTTTGGCTACATTTTTCCCCTCACCTTTTTATTTACACACTCCCCATCCGTGGCCCCACAAAATCGCGAGATCTCCTGGTTAACCTCCTCCTAGCCCTAGCTAAAACAGCCATTTATAAAACCAGAGAGAGGAGGTTGGCTAATGAAGTGTCCTGCGATTGTAGGGCCATTTTACGATCCTCAGTACATTCACGTATCCGGGAGGAGTTCCTCTGGGCGGCATCCACCGACTCCCTTGACGCCTTCGAGGAGCGGTGGGCGCTCTCCGAGGTTCTCTGCTCATTGATCCCATCCGGTTCCCTCCATCTGACCCTTTGATTGAGGGGAAGAGCGACAGACCCCAGCCTCAGCCGTTGCTGCTGTGGATACCATCATCACTGTCACCTAGGAGGGGTCCTATCACACGTGGGTGTACATACCCCACACCCCCAAACCGCCCGCCCCGCAGCTCTGCCCATCTTGTCGGGCACTCTCAGGAGAGGAATAATCGGTGACACTGGGCGTGGCACTAGGTAACTCGAGGGGGTGGAATACCATGAGTGTCCAGGAAGCCCCCCTGCTCTAGGCCACCAAGTAACTCAGGAGGGTGGAAGACCACGAGGGTCAAGGAAGCCAGGCTAGCTGGTGATTCTTTGTAAGTGTTACGCAAATAATTTTTTTTTCTGTTTCAAAAAAAGAAAACACTCTCCTGCTTCACGCCCACACCCTGGTGTCCCACCCCGATACAAAGTGGCGGGACCTCCTGCCACCTTTGGAGGGTGAGCAATCCCGGTGGGCCAGCCTGTATTCCACCTCAGTCCCGAGGCCCGTCGGAGACATTAGTTGGCGGCTCCTTCACGGAGATGTGAGCACGGGCGTGTTTTTGACACAGTTCACCCCCATCCCGGATACTTGCCCTTTTTGCAACGTGAGGGAAACCCTAGCGCACGTATATTTAGAGTGTGCCAGGCTGCAACCCCTTTTGCGGCTCCTCACGAATATTTTATTATGCTTTTGGCTACACTTTTCCCCTCACCTTTTTATTTACACACTCCCCATCCGTGGCCTCACAAAATCGCGAGATCTCCTGGTTAACCTCCTCCTAGTCCTAGCTAAAACAGCCATTTATAAAACCAGAGAGGGGAGGTTGGCTAATGAAGCGTCCTGCGATTGTAGGGCCGTTTTCCGATCCTCAGTACATTCACATATCCGGGCGGAGTTCCTCTGGGCAGCATCCACCAAATCCCTTGATGCCTTTGAGGAGCAGTGGGCGCTCTCCGAGGTTCTCTGCTCGTTGACCCCATCCGGTTCCCTCCGTCTGACCCTTTGATTGAGGGGAAGAGCGAGAGACCCCAGCCTCAGCCGTTGCCGCTGTGGATACCATCATCACTGTCACCTAGGAGGGGTCCTATCACACGTGGGTGTACATCCACCCCCACCCCCAAACCGCCACCCCGCAGCTGTGCCCATCTTGTCGGGCACTCTCAGGAGAGGAATAATCGATGACACTGGGCGTGGCACTAGGTAACTCGAGGGGGTGGAAGACCATTAGTGTCAAGGAAGCCCCCCAGCTCTAGGCCACCAGGTAACTCAGGAGAGTGGAAGACCATGAGTGTCGAGGAAGCCCCCCTGCTTTAGGCCACCAGGTAACTCAGGAGGGTGGAAGATCACGAGTGTCGAGAAAGCCCCCTCCTCTGGGCCCAGGCTAGCCTGAACACTTCTCCTTCCTGAAGGCTGCTGTGTTATACCTTGCGTTTGCTTTTGTTTTGTTGCATAGTTTTGCTTTATCCTTTTTGGTGATTCTTTGTAAGTGTTACACAAATAAAATTCTTTTCTGCTTCAAAAAAAAAAAAAAAAAAACACTCTCCTGCTGCCCTCTGGCCATGCTGTATCACATATATCATAACAACCTATAGGAAACTGGTCTATGAAATCTGTGGAGAGACTTAGTAATATTTCCCTTTTAGATAATACAGAGAATTTATGGGTGCAACATTTTTGAGTATTTTTATTTTTCAGTTTAAAAAAGTAGCACCACAGTTTTGTGTGACATCGTGCCTCAAAGTGTTACTTGGGGCTTCTTGTCTCCAAAGTAAATTATGTTCTGTAACCACTGTTGTAGTAAACAATGTTCTAATGGTCTTAGCTCTTGAAGTAACTGTGCTGGAAAACAAACCAAATCTGTCAATGCAACAGCATTTAAGAAGCTGTATATATAGTAGAACATTCCTAGTTGAGCACCATTTTTCTTTTTAGGAGGAAAAACAAGAATTGGGAAGAACATTTAGTCACTATGCAAGACAGTTTACTCAGTTGTTTAAGAGTATTGGGGATTACCATAACAAATTGATCTTCACCAATATCTTTAATAGACTGAGGCATATTTAAAAACTTGCCTTCCAGAAATTGAAGTGCCATAGCCGAGGGACTTTAAAGAGAACAAACATTTAAATAAACATCATTGCTTTAAAAGAGAGCTTGCAAATAAATTATCAAAATTCACACTGTGTAATTAAATTATGTCTGTAGATTATTTGCAGGTATCTTCAAATTCTCTATTTGTAGGTATTTTGACAGGTATGTAAGTAGAATTTGCAGGCCTTTTAAAAAAAATAAACCAGTCTTCTTAAAATTACACTGAAATAGAGTAGATATAAAAGTCATGGACTGGAAATGAGACATGCTTTTTACAAGGTATCACCAAGAACAGCAGAACATTTGCAAGCATTTTTGCTACTGTCAGTGTTCTGTGGGTTTATTTTTTTTTTTCATTTTGTATCAAGAGTTGTTTTTGTCTCTCTAAATAATATGCATTGTAGTGCCATCTAGTGTAAGAAGAGAAGGAAGTAAAGATGACCAGAAGAGAATGGATGGCATGAGCCTTATTTTATATTGTAGTAAAGTCAGTGATGGCAATATTCAGTCCTGTTGTATTAATTTAGATGAAATATATGGGCTAAAGGTGTTAACATAACTAGTCACTGTTCACCATTAAACAGTGTTAAACAAGGTTTGGGGTTTGGTATGCACAGACATTAGTTTGCTTAATATTATGGCAAACGCATTATTAAACATTTATTTTTTACTTTTTATTAAAGATAAAGAAAAGAAGGAAAACAATTAAAACAGTTGAAATTTAAAGTAGTCAGGCTTTTAACATTTTTAAGCTGGAGAGAGTTTTCAGAAGGAAAACTCTTGTTTGACAGTTTTTTCAGATGATAATAAAGATGGTTTTTGCAGGGAGATGTAAAGAAATTAGTTGAGATGGGCTGGAGCTGTTGTTTTTGCTGTTGTTTAAGTTTGATTTTATTTTAATTTATGTGGTGCTTGGGATTTAGCTGGAGCCAGTAGAGGTGGAAATGGTATCTGGACCCTTTGTTTTTGGCCCAGTCTGGTCAGGACATTTTTTAGGGTTAGAATGATGAAGGCCTGGGGTTTTAGGAAAGGGGGATTAGGGAGTAGCAGCCATAGTGGGGAAGCTTGCTTTAGTAGATTTTGTTTGTTTGTTTTTATTTTTTTAAGGTTTTTATTTTAAAGACTTAAAAAGAGAGTGATGGGTGGAATAGCCCAATTTTTATTATTTTGTTTGGTTAGTATTTGATACGATAATTTTGGTTTATTATTTTTTTGGTATGAGAAAGTTCATAACATGTCACAATAATCTGTAACCTTTTGCCAGCTTGGGAATTGACCATGACAAATTGGTCTTTTTTTCAATAATGAATGTTATGAACAAGGACTTTCTGGGGCACAGGGAAGGCCTGGCCAGCCCCCCTTTTCTTGGCCAGGACTCCTCTGCAGGCTGCAGGAAGAGGGGGTAGGCATCTTTAAGGTGACTGTGCTGGAGGATCTGTGTTCCATGACCAGCTCCACCAGCTTTATGGATGTTTTGTGCTGGTGGCATGAGATAAAGTTGCCCAATATTTCAGTCATAGTATTTATGTATAAATAATTTGCCGTTAGTAATCTTTTCTTTCTTTTTCTACCTCTCCTTATTCAGGGGCCAGCAGGAGGCCAAACTGGCACCTGGAGCAAGTTAGAGAAGCTACCGGGGAGCCTAGTTTACACAAATGACAATAGTCCTTTAGGGACTGCGCCATGGTTCCCTGAAATACCTTCTTCCTGCATCCAGCTGTCATATTCACACCCTTTTAGGGTTGCCAGCCCTCCAGGATGGTCCTGGAGTCTCCAGGAATTAAAGGTTAATCTTTAACTAAAGATCTGTGTCATGGGATGAAACCTCCAGGAATATGGCCAACCAAAATTGGGAACCCCACACCCTTTGCATGGGTTTCCAAGAGGGTTTGGCATAAAGCCATTGTTGTTGGGCCATGCAGGGGAATCCTTTACTGTCCCTCTACGGCAGTTTTAAATTCACTTTGTACTGCTGTGGTGGTGCAGATGACTTTAGCTAGGCCAAAGGGGAAAATAAGGATATACTTTCTTCCCCCCGCCCCATCTTTTTCTCCACATTTTCAATAAGTAGCAGTGAGAAGCAGGGGGATGGAGAAATCAGCCCTACCTTTGCACTTCAAGCCCTGGGCTCACAACATATGTTCTTCCCAATACATTATTATAGATTTGCTAAAGCTACATAATGTCATCAGTCAGCACTGAATATTTTGGTATTACTGCTTTGGTGGCAGAGAAAGAAAAAATAAAGAATTGGGGGGAAAATAACTGTTTTGGGGGGATGGGGGTGGGTAGGGAGAGAATGTGACATTTACCAGAATAACTTTTTTTACAATCTTAGATGGTCCAAACCTGAAGTCACTATTCAGGACCAGCAATGCACTCCAACCTCCAGGCAGGCACAGCGCTGAGTAAAGAGCAGTGGAAGAGCCACCCCGCCCCAGGAAGAACTAATTGCTCCCGATTTCTCAGGTGCACAGAGGGGATGATCAGCTAGCCTGTAGGATAGTGCAGCAGGTGCAGAGGCAGTGTAGTGATGAGCCAGCTTTTGACCTACACTTTTCAGTGTAATATCAGACCCTCGGGACGCATGGAGGGAGTAGTCTGTGTATCCCTAAGTGCAGAGGCTGTGATTGTGACTGACCTTAAGAACTAGGGGCCACCAAATGAAATTAATGGGTAGTAGATTTAAAACAAATAAAAGGAAGTTCTTCTTCACACAGCACACAGTCAACCTGTGGAACTCCTTGCCTGAGGAGGTTGTGAAGGCTAGGACTATAACAGGGTTTAAAAGAGAACTGGATAAATTCATGGAGATTAAGTCCATTAATGGCTATTAGCCAGGATGGGTAAGGAATGGTGTCCCAAGCCTCTGTTTGTCAGAGGATGGAGATGGAGGGTAGGAGAGAGATCACTTGATCATTACCTGTTAGGTTCACTCCCTCTGGGGCACCTGGCATTGGCCACTGTCAGTAGACAGGATACTGGGCTGGATGGACCTTTGGTCTGACCCAGTATGACCATTCTTATGTTCTTATGTTGACACTTGTGCAAAGCATGCAAGGTGGGGAAGGCTTCTCCCACTCCCAGAGTCCCCACACAAAGACCAGTTACAATCTGGCCGCAAATTACTTCAGTTTTATACAGCCCTATAGATTGTAAGTTTTAATTTATTCAAAACCCTCATTGAAGTCAAGAATTAGTAGAAACTTAGGGCAACATCATAGGCCAATTAAACCCAGTCACACAGTGTATGAGTAAGGAGGGAATAAGAATTCTCACCCCACTTTTACACAGCCATAATAAGGGAACCTAGATAGCAATCCCCGTGTTTGGAGTGCCTCCTGGCTGCTACTGAATTGATCCTTCTGAGAAGAACTCTCCAAATAATGGACGTGTCAATGGTAACTAGGAGGAGTCAACGCTTGGTCCTCTCCTCCAGCCCCACTGGCTATGACCACAGCTGGCTGATTACACATGGGGAAAGATGCTGCACCCCTTAAACAGGGAAGCAAATTATTCTTCCTATTGTACAGCTGAATTATTCTGAGAACCACAGTGCCGGCCTAAGCCACAATGCATCTCAGTGCTCTCTCTGGCATGCTTTGGAGTCTCTCCCCGTCCTTCCAACAAGTGGCACCATATAGCTCTAAGTATTTCAGGATCTGGCCAAGGCGTTGAAATCCAAGCTTCCCTGAAGTTAACGGCAAAACACCCATTGACTTCAGTGGGGCCAGAATTTCACCTATCATCTTTATTTAGGGATATTTTGAAGCTGTTAGAAAATATAAATATGCCAAATTGAAATTTGTTAATTTCCTTACTATTTTGCTAGAGTTCAATGGTAAGAGTTTTACCCCTTGATGTATTTTATACCCACTGTAAGAAAGCACCAGACGTCTTAATTCATTGCAAACTCCCATTTTGCCTACACGGCTTTCTTTATTCCATCATCCCACAGATGTTCCAGGTCCTCAGCGTGACCTTCTTGGGATGTTTGTTCAGGGTAAACTTCCATTGCAAAACAAGATTAAATTATTTTTAAATTCTTTTATTGTAACAATTTTAGTTGTCAGAATAAGAACAAATCTTAAAAATTGAGAGATGACAAGAATGAAGATTTCAGAGTAGCAGCCGTGCTAGTCTGTATCCGCAAAAAGAACAGGAGGACTTGGGGCACCTTAGAGACTAACCAATTTATTTGAGCATCAGCTTTCGTGAGCTACAGCTCACTTCATCGAGCTGTAGCTCATGAAAGCTGATGCTCAGATAAATTGGTTAGTCTCTAAGGTGCCACAAGTCCTCCTTTGCTTTTTGCGAATGAAGATGTATTTTGAGAGCACAAGGTGTTAATATTTCCAAATGCTACTCAAGCACCTGCAAATTGAAGAAAGAGATTTCTATCAAAAATTCCAGATGAGCAGTGGTGCTGTGAAGAGCTAACATTTTTTATCCTTGCTTCTGTCAGCTTAAGTGTGACAGCAAGGACGTTTTGTTTTTTAGATCCATATCAACTTGAAAGGTTTTAAAGGAGGGGAAAATAACCCAATCACACAAGATCCTTTATCTGAAATGCTATCTGGATTAAAAGATGATTCTTAGGATTTAAAGTTATAATAGAAAGGTATGATTAGTTTTATTTTTAATATGAAAAGATTTAGCTTATGGGGTTTTTAACCCTTATCTAATCCAGGGACTGGTTTAGCATTTTCATGCTCATATTGAAATTGATATATGATATTTACTGATTAAATATTGCTTATCAAGCTTCTATTGTTTATATTTACAAGAAACTTATTTTACTCTCTTATGTCTGTATTTTCACCAATGTCAAAATTGATATGGTTTTGTTTCTAGGGCTGGATAGAAAAAATTAGCTTACACTGAAGTGAAAGTTTTTTTGTAAAATGTAGAAAAATGTGACTTTTTCATCAAAAAAAATAAGAACCAAAACATTTTCAATTTTGTTCAACTAAATGTCAACATTTTCTCTGAGACTCCCCATCCCCCATTTTCCAACCAGCTTACACATTGACTCCATGCTTCTAGAGTAGAGCACACATACATTATCATAGAATCTAGGTCCTGTTCATTTCAGTCTTACTGAAGTTTCAGCCAGCTGTTTTTCATTCTTATACTTTTTTCCTTCAGAGAACTAGGGCATGTGGTGGTCTGGTGCCAACAGGGAACAAACATCTAGGTACCATATTCACAGTGATGGCTTTTGAGCCTATAGCATCACCTGGCCTCCTCTAGCGGCTGAAATAGGTCCTCGATGGAAGTTGGCTAGGCTCAGTCCTTTTGAGCCTCTGTACGTCAGTTCTCTTGGAGAGAAGTAGTAGCTGTCCAGATGTGCCTAAAACATTCGTCAAACATTTGTTTAATAATTCAGATATTTTTACAGATCATTAAGTTTGCAGATAATTCAAGAAAAGAAAAAAGGACTAAATGTGTTGAATAAATTACTTACTATACCCAGCTCTCCAGAAATCACGAAGGGGAAGCACATTATTTCAGTGTCCCTGTAGCATGCCAGGAAGGACAGACATAGTGATTCCCTTCTGGTTTCTCTGATGCTCGAGGGAGGGAATAAACTGTGACATGAGTCGTGTATGCTGCATCATGTGCCTATGTAACTGCACCAACAGGCTTATTGGGGAGGCGGAGTCAAGGCTCCCGCCATTTCCCACCCCTTCCTGCTCATCCTGTAAGAGGGAGGTACATAGTGGCTTTGTGAAGCCTACTTCCCCCTGTGTGTAGGAAGCAGTGGTAGGACCAGAGATTAAGGGGCTGCCTTAGGCCCCTTTTTAGTCACTTGTGCCGGTAAGCAGAATGGGACATGATCTGGCCCAAAATCAATTAGAGTGTTTTCAGACCTGCATTCCATGGTCAAGTTACTGATCATATGTTTTCACTGTATGTTGCCAATGCTACTTTTGTTTTTATTTCTAGTTTTCTACTATACCTTCTCTATTTTGCTATATTGATGTAGAAACTTACAACATTTACCCATGAGGATATATTTATCTCTCACACTTGTCCCTCCAATCAAAAGGGACTAGACTGCATTTTTTATATTTATTCTGGTGATATAATTGCTGGAAGGCCATGTGAATTAAACACACTGAAGTAGGGTGTCATGCAGATCTTGATTTAGCCAGTGCACTGACCTATGCTCCTGTATCAGCCATATCTGTTACCTGTATATCATTCATTCCCAAAGTTACTTTCTTTTCTTGTATTGTTTAGTGTAGAGATAGGACACTTTGAATAGATGATTAGGGACAGATTCTTATACCCTTTCTCCAGTTAATACCACCTCAGTCCACAAGCAGTCCCATTGACATCATTAAGACCATTATACTATTCAGTGTGAATGAATCATAGAAATGTAGGTGTAGAAGGGATCTTGAGAGGTCATCAAGTCCAATCCTCTGTGCTGAGGCAGGACCAAATAAACCTACTCCATCTAGGACAGGTGTTTGTCCGACCTGTTCTTAAAAACCTCCAATGATGGAGATTTCACAGCTTCCTTTGGAAGCTTGTTCCAGAGCTTAACTACCCTTATTAGTTAGAAAGTTTTCCCCAATATCTAACCTAAATCTCCCTTTTGCAGATTAAGTCCATTACATCTTGTCCTACCTTCACTGGACATGAAGAACAATTGATCACTGTCCTCTTTATAACGTTCCTGAATGTATTTGAATGCTTATCAGGTCCCCGTTCAGGCTTCTTTTCTGAAGACTAACCAGGCCCAGTGTTTTTAACCTTTCCTCATAGGTCAGGTTTTCTAAATCTTTTATTATTTTTGTTGTTTTTCTCTGGACTCTCTCCAATTTTTCCACATCTTTCTTAAAGTATGGTGCCCAGAACTGGATACAGTACTCCAGGTAGGCGTCACCCATGCCAAGTAGAGTAGAACAATTACCCACAGGTGCTGGGGCTGCTGCTGCACCCCCTGGCTTGACGTGATTTCCATCATATCCAGGATTTACAGTTTGCTTCAATGGCTTTCAGCAACCCTGCTATACAAATTGTTCCAGCATCCCTGCAATTACTTTGCAACTTACATATAACACCCCTGTTAAAACACTCCAGAATATTAGCCTTTTTCGCAACTGCATCACGTTGTTGATGCATATTCAATTTGTGAGTCATTATAACCCTCAGATCCTTTTCAGCAGTACTACCACCTAACCAATTAGCTGCCATTTTGTAGCTGTGCATTTGATTTTTCCTTCCTGAGAATGTCCCTTACTCTAGGACTTCTATAGCTTCTTCTCAGACTCTGGAGCCATTAAATACCCTTGCATCATATCCATTTCAGTGAAAACTTGCAAAATATTGCAGAATAATTCTGCTATACTTTCTGCCATCTTTCCCCTAAGTTGGATAGTTGTTTTTGGAATATATGGTAACATCCCTCTTACAGTTTGGTACCATACTGTTTTTCATGAAATTCTTGCTCCTTTTAGCAGCTGCGGGGGGGGTGGGGGGTGGGGTTCTTTTTTGTTTGTTTTTGTAATAACATATTTATAAAATTCTTCATTTTCTTCTTTGTTTCAGTAGGGTTTTTTCTTATGATTTAGTAACTTCTGCAGCTCTGCTGGTTTAGTTAAAGTTAGGTCTGGATCTCTTAAGCAGCCTGTTATTTCTTGAAGGTTCTGTTGGATTTCTAAAACTCATAAGTTTGACTTTTAGTCTGAAGCTGTTAAATATGGGTATAAAATATTTAACCTGCTAGTTAGACCCACACAGCAGGAAAAAAAAAAAAAACAGGGATGGAGATGTATACAGCTCTCAGAACTATTGTTTCAGGCTCTCTGCAGATACTAGAAGCATCAACATTTCAGTTATTTTCTATTTTTTTTCTAGAGAATCATAACAGCTAGAAATTTACTTTGTTTTAAAATGAAATCTCAGATTCTTCAGAACAATGTGGTAGCCTCAAAAAAGTGCTTGGTCCTGACCTGTTGTGTCCCACCCCAACTGAAGACCTAGGCACAAGGGAAAAGTGGATGTATATCTTTAATATGTTGAATTCCTTCTTGGGGTACAGGATTCAGCATACTTCTGTAAAACCACCTCTTGATCATTTCTTGCAATGTCGTTTTCAAAGGCAAATGTGTTATAGTTTTTCTCACCACCAAGTGTTGTTACTGTTGCTTTACTTGAGTAGCTAAAATGAATAATTAAAAAAGTGCAGCTGGCGGAATGAAAGTCTAGGCCAAGGTGTGGGGGTGTTAGAATTTGATATCAAGCTGCTGCTTAGAAGAAGGGGTGAGCTAGCTGCACAGCACACTAGTATTATAATTTTAAATAATTGGCAGGGCACTTGGAGCTTCTGTATGGATGCTTTTTGTTCTGCAACAAAGTATGGATATTTCTATTGCTGTTTCTTCAAGGACACATAAGAAGAAAGAATTGTCAAACTTCTATGGCTTCTTCTCAGACTCTGTAGCCATAAAATATACTAGAAATTATCTGGACTTCATTGCTCTGCAGCATCTCCTGTGAGGTTCAGATTTGACAAAAGACCCCATTTTTCTATTGTATTTGATTTTTAATCTCTGTTGGGTGCAATGCTGTGTTCAGAAAGCAGCCACATTGAGTCCTTATTTGATTATTCACAAGTATTACACAAGTAAAGCAACACTTATGAAGGTGTGATGCAGTTATACTGTTAAGAGACTGAAATTTATTTCCCGGGCCCAGTCACTTGACATGGATCAGGGTGACATCACATTCTTTAACAATATCTTTTGTTATTTAATATTATGATTTATATTGTGGTCACCCTTAGAGGGCAGGGCCCAGTTGTGCTAGGCAATGAACATACAAATATGGCAAAGAGAAAGTCTCTGCCCTCAACAGTTTACAAACTAATTACTGCATCTTGTTCTGTAGGTAAATTATACATCTGTTGGATCATCTGCCTTTGCAGGCTGCTCTTAAAACCGCAGCAGGGACAGAAGCCAAGAAGAAGAAGAAGCTTCTGGTTGCCTGGACAGCTGGGCAGGTAAGCAACCTCTAGTGGAGGAGACAACAATTACAAGGGGGGAAATTCCTTTGTCTCAATAGCCATGCACAGAAGTATGAAATAGTTGCCAGCCCTGAATTTGTCAGCTACTATTTCCAGTTTATGCTCCTAGAAAGCATTGCTTTGCTATCCTAAGAATGCAGTGCATTGTTAAAACTTATTCTATCCTTCATCACCCCACTTTTCTTTATTGTCATCCTCTGATGTTTGTGTCTCTTTTGTTTTGTAAGCTCTTCAGGGCAGAGAACGGTCATTTGTCTGGCTTATAAAATAGTAACATATCACATGGTTGTAAATAGATTTTCTACTATTAAGAATAGAAAATTAGTGTCTAATTTTAAAAGGTGCGTTAGTCCTCTTGACTGGTGGTTAGGCAGAGAAACTGCTGACTGGACAATAACTGTTGGGTACAGGAGTAACCACAATCAGCCTCCATGCCAGGAGGGTGGGAAGAGCAGCTGCTGCCTGGAGGAGCTGCAGCTCAGCTGAAAAGAGAGAGAACTGGCTCCCAAGGACTTGGCTCTGATGGGGAGAAGTAGGTATGAGCTCCGCGCTACCCCGATGGGATCCTGTCTACCCCTCTGTGCTTGCCACCGGCCCCTGCTTCACTCCGTAGACCGACCCCGGTAGCCCCCTTCTAGCACGGCCTTGGGCTACCCCCCAGAAATTAAGGAATAGTGATAGATGAAGGCAAAAAAACCTGACCAAACCACCCTACTCCGCGCAGTGAGAAGGGCAATAGACATGACTTTTCCATTGTTGTCACTGGAAGTTGTGCATTTTAGCCTCTGCAGATATTATAATTTTATGTAGAGTTTTTTACCATGTCCAGAAGTCTTTGATTTTAGGATGCCAAAGTAATTAAACACTACTCTTATTTATCAGATTAATTAATCACATTATTTAGTAATAAAAGTAATTAAGGTCTGGTTTTAGAAAGTGCCAGGCACTAAGTGGTCAAAATTGTTTCGGGTTATGAAGGACCAAACTAGGCTCATTTATGGGGAAAATTTTCATGCATGTTGTTTATGCCTGCATTTCTTGGAAGTGGATAGTTGGTCCACATGATTAAGTTTTCTTGTTTGTCAGAAAGGAAGTATTGGACATATAAAGGCGAAACTTACAGGGACTTCATTCACTTTGCTTGAACCCCTGAGGATGGGGGAGGTGGAGAGGATTGAGTGATGGGGAAAGCAAGGAGGGAGAACAGTGACCGGCAGGGCCTTGGGGGTCTGAAGTTTTGAGAGGGCAGGGCATGGGAGGTTCTCACGCTTCTGCTGTAGAGTCCCATGAGGGCCCACAAATATGTTTGGTGCTGGGCCTACAAAAGGTTAATCCAGCCCTGCGACTCACCACTGGATGGCAACCCTTTCTGGCGATTCTGGGGATTAGCTATGCCCAGTTCAGCAGCCCCTTCTTCCACTGTTACAGCTCTCTTTCCACCCACAGAGTCACAGTATGGCTGCTTCGTGACTCAGCCCCCTGGCCAGGTCACACAGTGATTTCCCCTTCCAGGGGATTCTTTCAGAATCCTTCTGTACCACCAGTGTCAGGCAGTCCTCATGCCCACTGCCCTGGTTATGTCTAGGGCCCTACCAAATTCACGGTCCATTTTGGTCAATTTTATGCACATAGGATTTTAAAAATCGTACATTTCATGATTTCAGCTATTTAAATCTGAAATTTCACAGTGTTGTCATCGTAGGGGTTCTGACGCAAAAAGGAGTTGTGGGTAGGGGTCGCAAAGTTATTGTGGGGGGGGTTTGTGGTACTGCTACCCTTACTTCTGAGCTACTGAGAGCAGCAGCTGCTGGCCGGGAGCCCAGCTCTGAAGGCAGAAGCCCAGCAGCAGCACAGACGTGAGGATGGCATGGTGTGGACTGTCATATGGCTATTGTACTATATATAAGTTATTATCATTAAAATGTTTATATTGAATGGTATATTTTTATGTAGATATGTATGCCGCCCTGCATCCCACCAAAATATATCTGAGCACCTCAAAGACCTTAATGCTATTTATATTCACATCATCTGTGTAACTTATGGAAATACTATTATACCCATTTTAGAGATAAGGATCTAACACAGGGTGAAATCCTGGCCCCAATGAAATCAAGAGGAATTTTGCCACTGATGTCAGTGGGGCCAGGATTTCCCCAGAGAGATTAAGTGATTTACCAAAGGTCACACAGGAAGTGTGTGGCAGAGCAGTCAGTAAACCCAGATCTCCTGAATCAGTATATTGTCCTAATCACAAAACCACCATTCCATATTTTTGCATAGGTTTTACCAAAATGGCATGATCCTGGGCTGGAAGAGTTTACAATCCATTTAGATAATATATTGTGATAAACTATTAAGGATGGGAGATATGAGGATTACAGTAAGGGTGTGAGTCACATAGGGCCTGATTCTCCTTCTGTTCCTTTGAGAATCAAAGTATCTTGGATCAGATTGTTGCAGCTGAGAATAGAATATGGCAAAAGAAAATACATAGACCATATAGGCACACAGCTCAGTAGCCAAGCTAGTGGGAAAAGAGGGTTTTAGAGATAAATTTGAAGATGGAGGAGGAAAATGTTTGGTGCATAACTCACTCCAGGTATGGGAACAGCATAAGAAAACGCCCATAACCATGACTGGGAAGGGAAAAAGGAACATTCAGGCAAGATGACCAGGCAAAACATGGATATGAGATGGGAAATAGGCAGAGACCAGAGCTGAATTGTAAGCAGAAGCAGAGTTGTGCAGCACTTTGAAAGTGAGGATGGGAAATGTGAATGAGGATGAATGCCTGTAGGTAGGCCAGTTAAAGAGCTGAGTGTTTTATATTGAACTAAAGTCAAGACAAACAAGAAAAACTTGCCCTCACATTGAAAAGAACCATTTTTTTACAGATAGTGTTCAGGACTGTGATATACGTTTCTACTTTGTCGCTTCATTAATGCAACTGCATCAAGATAATTGAGAGAACTATGCTAGATTTTTCATCAACAAGCAATAAAATGTGATAAATATGTTACAAGGAATGGCAAATGTTAGAATTAATAAGCTGAAATGTTGATGAATTACTGTTTGTATACTTGACATGTAATAATTGCTTCATTTATCATCTAAATCTGGAGAATTTAAATAGCAAGCATTTATAATTAATTTTCCCCTTCTGCAAACTGCAATTCATTCCTCAGTCAAAGGAGTCAGTATTAATTTCTTTTCTATCAGCCACAGGCCATAAGTTAATGTATTAAAAAATCAGAACATTTAAAATAACAGTCTAATTAAATTATTTCCTCTACTGCTGGAGAAAAATGTGTGATTCTTTGGGAGATAATCAGTCACCACAGTAAATACCATTTAGTTCTCTTCACAAATCTAGCTCTACCCCCTGGCAATCTTAAACTGTCAAAATGAGAAACTCACTTTACTGCACAGATGAAGGATAGTGACCTGAGTCTCATTAGCAACTTTAAATGAGAATGACAATGGAAGTTCATTAAACAATAATATTTTTCAATGTATTAAATTTTCTTTATCACGAAGAAGACTATGCTGGGCATAGTGCACAACAGGACCATTCACTTTTGGTCCATTCTTGTAGTATGATAAGCGAGAAGATGCCCTGTTCTTCAATTGATTCTGTTTAAATCTAATCAAAGATGGTAATGTCATTAGCCACTATCTTTGGTCTTGGATGAGGACTCTGATTTTGCATGGATTATAGAGACTTAACTGAGATGTAAGACAGATTTTAGTGAGATTTTACTGTTAGGATATAGGTATTCAGGCCTGTCTGTAAAGGCCTATACTTTAAGAATTTAGGTGTATTCTTATCACTTAGCTAGTTATAGAGGTATAAAAGAAGGAATCAGAATCACTGTCTGCCGGTATAAGGGCCTTCTCTTACAGTGACAGTCTGAGGCCCTGTTCTTCAGCTAAGATCTTTGGCTAAACAGCAGAGGCAGCCATAAACTGGGAAGCGAACGGTCACATCGTTACATTCCAAACTAGTCACACTGAAATAAGGTGCTATTGGGCTGTTAGGAATACAATCCTGTCCTGATGATGCCTATTAGCTCCAGAGAAAAGGAAGAGCCTAGAGGATATAAAAGGAAGTTTAGTTTGATAGTTTTCTGTTTGGTAAGAACTCACTTATCAATAGACACAGCTGGGAAACCCTTATGTCTTTATAGATGTAGTTGTGAAATCCTCACTTCTGAATTGTTTTGTCATTATAGTTCCCACTTTGCTATTGTTTATTTGCATGGCCTCTGTCTGGTTCTGTGATTGTTTCTGTCTCCTGTATAATTAATTTTGCTGGGTGTAAACTAATTAAGGTGGTGGGATATAATTGGTTAAATAATCATGTTACAATATGTTAGGATTGGTTAGTTAAATTTCAGTAAAATGATTGGTTAAGGTATAGCTAAGCAGAACTCAAGTTTTACTATATAGTGTGCAGTCAATCAGGAAGTAAGGGGGGGCATGGGAACAGGGAATGGGGGTGGGGAAATTGGAATCATGTTTTGCGAAGGGGGGGAATGGGAACAGGGACACAGGTAAGGCTCTGTGGTGTCAGAGCTGGGAAGGGGGACACTAAGGAAGGAAATTGGAATCATGCTTGTTGGAAGTTCACCCCAATAAACATCAAATTGTTTGCACCTTTGGACTTCGGGTATTGTTGCTTTCTGTTCATGCGAGAAGGACCAGGGAAGTAAGTGGGCGAAGGAATAAGCCCCCTAACAGCTCCTGATAGATTCTTCTTTGAGTATAAAGGGCTTGCTGCTGCACTGTTGAAGTCAATGAGTGTTTTGCAGGATCAAACCCCAACTAAGGAAGGGGCAAGAAGGTGTCATTATTTTACTGGTTGCATCTGAACTTAAATGCTAGAGATATCGTGCTCTAAAACTTTCATTTGAGCTAACTGAAAGAACTAGAAATTTCTACTGGCCTTGGCCAAAGGTGGGATGAGTTCTGGGGGGGCTCATTTAAGAATGGCAGAACTTCAGAATGGATCAAACCAAATGTTTCCTGATCTTTTCTGTGTAAGAGGCAGGTGGAGACTGAGTTAGGGGTCAGAGGATCCATGCTTGGTGGTCTAAAAACACCCTGACAGGTGTGATAAGCACTATTACAGTAAATAGGCTAGAATAGCAGCCATGGAAGGGCATTTTGCACTGCTGGATGTGGAAGGAAGATGAATTTTAGCGTTCCTCCCTCCGTCCCAACCACCTTGCCAAAATTCCCACTTAGTTGACCACACATAGCCAGATTGCTCAGACTAGGTTGTCAGGAGAGTGAATTTCACCCAGTGTAGCTTATTGAGAGAGCCTTTTTATTATATGGATATTTATGAATTGGTACCATTGAAAAGTAATTAAGTTGGCTTTTCAACTATTATATGCTCATTAGAATAAATACAATAATTAAATTATATCAAGTGTCAAGAAATAGAGTATCTGAATTAAATTGTCACCTCATTATAGTGTAGAAAATCAGTTTATTTTCATGAATTTGTCTCCATGTATATGCCAACAAGAAATTCCCAGAAGGATACCTTTCTGCATGTGTAGATGCCTCAATATCTTTGAGTGTCTGGTCCTAAGTCACTTTTGAAAATGGGACTTAGGTACTTTTGAAAAATTTTCCCCGGAGCTTGTTTTAACTTTGAAAGTCCTGGATTACTATTAGGTTTCAGCTTCTGTTGACTTCAAGTCACAAAGATGGACTGTCTGTTGAATCCTGAAAGCTCTTTTTTTTTCGGCTTGATGGTTCTGGATACATTATAACTCTTAATACCCTGCCACTATACAGCCTACTAAGGACCATTAACTCAGGAGTTTTCTGTGCATATATTATTAATAAGCAGAATTGTAACAGAAGGATGCAAAGTCAGAAATATTTATATATAAATCTTTTATTGGCACTGCAAAACAATTAAGCCAAATTATAAAGCCAAAACAAAGTATAATATTCCTTCTCAACACGCTTTTTTTATTTCAGCTCTAAATCTCTTTAGGGCCAAATTCTGTGGGGATTTCATGTGTGGAAGTCCGTGGAAGCCATGTTAATTAAGACAAAATAATTTATCTGAGACACACATGAAATATAGAATTTAGAAACTGAACACAAATGAAATTGCTGAATTTTTTATTAATCAATATTTGGATTTCATTATATTTTAATAGGTGGCAGAGATTTTTCTTTATTATGCATGCTGTAGATTGAATATTTAATTTGACTGGAGTAAAAAGACAGAAGGTGGAAAAATAGACAGTTATCACACAGACAACTGGAGTAGCAATTAGATGTAAAAATTGGCAAAAAAGTAAAAGTGAAAGTAATTAGAAGCACCACTTACTTTAAAATTTAAAATTCAGAACAAAAATGGATTAAGTGTTTAGCATCTTCTGTTCATATTAACCATTTGTCAAGATTTAGAAAATTGAGTTGGTAGCAATGTTAAATTCTTGTCACAAAATAGAGAGAGCAGAAAGTTTCATTCTTCTTCAGATTAGTGCAGTGTGCTATTCTGCCACAATCTCTAGTATTCTGCTGTAAAAATGGACTAGGTAGGTAATCCTAGAACAGGTTTCAGAGTAGCAGCTATGTTAGTCTGAATCCGCAAAAAGAACAGGAGTACTTGAGGCACCTAAGAGACTAACAAATTTATTACAGCATAAGCTTTCGTGGGCTACAGACCACTTCATCGGATGCATAGAATGGAACATATAGTAATATATATATATATATATATATATATATATACATACAGATAAGTGGGAAGTTACCATACAAACTGTGAGAGGCTAATTAGTTAAGATGAGCTATTATCAGCAGGAGAAAAAAAACTTTTGTAGTGATAATCAAGATGTCCCATTTAGACAGTTGACAAGAAGGTGTGAGGATACTTAACTTAAGGAAACAGATTCAATATGTGTAATGACCCAGCCACTCCCAGTCCCTATTCAAACTGGTATCCAGTTTGCATATTAATTCAAGCTCAGCAGTCACACAATCAATGAAGGATGTGTTAACATGTACATCTGAGCCTAGCATGATAGTAACGGGAAAAGTATCAATCTGAATACATGCTTGTGACAAAAGCTGTAACAAGTATTGATGTTGTATGAACATAGATCCTGATCGTGTAACTGACTGAGTGCAGGCAGACTTTTGTGCCCACGTTTCAGATTGGGGCCTATTTTTAAAATTCACTGTAACATTTTATTGCCCACTGAGTTGTAAAAAGCTTCAAAGAGGGAACAAAGTCAAGTGAATTACACTAATGGGCAAATATTTTCCCTGTATTTGTGTCAGAGAATGAAACTACTACACAAATCCACCTTTTTAATACACTTGTAATAGAGGTACACTAACTGCAATGTAATTACAATAGTTTTACTTTTTGTTACATTTAATTACCATGAATGTACCAACATTATGAATCATAGAATCGTAGGACTGAAAGGGACCTCAAGAGATCATCTAGTCCAGACCCCTGCACTCATGGCAGGACTAAGTATTATCTAGATCAGGGGTTCCCAAACTTGGTTTGTGGCTTGTTCAGAATAAGCTCTTGGCAGGCCACGAGATGCTTTGTTTACCTGAGTGTCCTCAGGTACGGCCACTCACAGCTCTCATTGGCAGCGGCTCGCTGTTCCTGGCCAATGGGAGCTGCAGGAAGCGGTGGCTTGGCAGAGGGGGAGCATGTGATCTGCCCTTTAGATTCCCCCCCACACACACTATGGGGAGGCATCAATTGTATATGGGGCGCCTTTGTGGGAGGGGGCGGAACAGGGATGGGAAGAGGTGGGGCAGGGGTGGGGCATTGGGGGAAGGGGCCTAGGACGGAACAGGGGGTCAAGCACCCCCCAGGAAATCTGGAAGTCGGCACCTATGCTCCTAGGTGTGTGCAGGGTGGTACCAGTGGCGGCAAAGGCAGCCGGGTGGGCATGTGGAAGCCCTGGCCATGCCGGAAGAGTTCGCCCAGCAGCACAGCTGGCAGCTCGCTGGGCACCAGCAGGGGCCTATTGACTGTTTTGCCCTGGGGCCTGGAATTACTGTCGGCGGGCCTGGATAGGGGTGACTTAGACCACAGTAGATCACTACCCCTGTGTTGCCCGGCATGGCATTTATATACCCCATCGCACGGTCCCATGGTTCAAGGTTTCCCAGTTGTTACCCTGTGATCTCTATTCTCTCCCCCTCCCCTGCATCTTTTCTTCACACAATTCCCTGCCTTATGTCATCCTACCCACCCCCTCAATCACTTTCCTTCACTTGATCTCTCTTTCGCCCAAACTCTTTTCCTTCCCACTTCAGATTTTCACACTCCACTTTTCTTCTACCGAGCATCTTTTCTCTCTTTTACTGTATCATTTTTCCTTGCTCTGTAAAATGGAACAATGGGTAAGATAATGATTTATTTCAGAGTAGCAGCCGTGGTAGTCTGTATTTGCAAAAAGAATTTTTTTTGCTAACTAACTAACCAATTTATTTGAGCATAAGCTTTCGTGAGCATCCGATGAAGTGAGCTGTAGCTCACGAAAGCTTATGCTCAAATAAATTGGTCAGTCTCTAAGGTGCCACAAGTCCTCCTTTTCTTATAATGATTTATGTCATTCCCGTGAAAGGGTTCATTCATAAAATCCAGCTCTGAGAAGTTACTAGATAACTGCCAGCAGGATCACCAGTCTGTTGATAACAGGTTTATTTTACTATCCATATCAGAGCTGTTTGGCTGTAGATCTGTGACCGCTGATCAGAATTAATTCTAGCTCCAAATTAGCTAACATTCAGGTTCTGGCCCTTTTGTGCAGCTGAAATTACATTACAATTCAGTAATTATCTTTCTAATCTAGTTTTGCACAACTGGTGCTAATACTTCTGCTTTCAAATAATCTAATCAGCTGTTTTATATACAAGCATTATAACAATATATATGAAAGAGCAGCGTGGTGTTAAACTACATAGTGCAGTGGCCTGAGAATCTAGCCACTTCAGTTATACAGCTTCAAATGGTACTAACTGGACAGTGGGAGATCATACACTGAAAACAGCTTATGGTATGTGTGGCGGTATACTGCTGATAAAGGAATGGTGCAAAAGTTGAGTTCTGTAACATGAAACAAAGGCAGGCTGACTTTGCTAAATCCTTTCTTAAACCCAGTTAAGTAAGAAGTTCCAGCAAGGGAGTTAGTAAGCCCTAAACTCCATTCTCCATTATACAGCAAACATCAGGCCCGTTGATAAGAGTTGCTTATCATTAGCTAATGCAGGCCCGTCAGAAATCTTCCATTTTTCTCGAGCTGCTCTTGATTTAGCTCAATGCAGTGCTTCTGACTGGCCGGCAATTATATAGGTCTGATTAAGACAAACAAAATCGGAACCACATTTTCAAATATAGCTTTTGGTTGTATGTGTACGGTTGTTGCACCCTATTGCATACATACACACACAAGCCCCCAGTAATGTGCAAATGTTGTTTTGCACACATTCTGCCATTTGCATGCCCAAGCTATTACAGGAGACAAAAAAAAATATATGCATGCAAGTGATTTAACTTGCATGCACAAAAACAGAGGCTGGGTTGAGGCTCTTTTGAACATATTAGACACAGGCATGTTACCTCACTATGGAAATCTTCCAATGTAGCTGTGTAGTGATTAATAAGGTACTTCTGCTCTCTTCTGTCAGCATAATGGGTGTTACCAGTGTCTCCTTGTCAGCAGCCCGTCCAGAACAAAGCAGCCTAAGGATCAGAAGGAACAACCATGCCTTAAAACCTCCAGGTTATACCAAGTCCTCATTGCTTAGTGCCAAGGATTGGGTCTATTAAGTCTTGCTGGTAATAAAAGCACATAATCCATTTTCAATATATGAAGGTGTGATAGTGATAATTTAACTCTTTTTATCCATGGTAAACTCTCTGTCATTGTGGAAGCCATTGATGAAAAAGCAGCTTGGCCTTGTTAAAGTAAACCTCTCACACTGCTCTCAGGATTTCAACCTTCAAAGAGCATGGATTGCATGTTAATAATATAGTTCGGGGGTTTTCTATTTTCCTTTGCTTTCTTGGTTAAGATTCTTTTATACTTCACAATCAGAACTGATAGATCAGAGGTGGGCAAACTACGGCCCATGGGCCACATCTGGCCCACGGGATCATCCTGCCCGGCCCGGGGAGGCTAGCCCCCAGCTCCTCCCCCACTGTTTCCCCTCCCGCACAGCCACGCTGCCGCACGGGCAGCGGGGCTGCAACCTCCTGCTGCTCTGAGCGGCGTGGTAAGGGGGCAGCGGCGGCTCGCATGTGCGGCAGTGGGGAGGTTGGATAGAGGGTCTCAGGGGACAGGGAGCGGTTGGATGGGGCAGAGGTATGGGGCGGTCAGGGGTTGGGCAATAGGGGGGGTTGGATAGGGCGTGGAAGTCCTAGGGGGCCTGTTGGAGGTGTGGGGGGTGGGTGGATAGGGGCTGGGAAGCAGTCAGGGGACAGGGAGCAGGGGGGGTTGGATACGGGTTGTGATCCCGGGGGGAGCGGTTTGGGGATGGGGTCCTGGGAGGGGGTGGTCAGGGGATAAGGAGCAGGGGGGGGTTGGATTGGTCAGAGGGTCTGAGGGGGGCAGTCAGGGGGCAGGAAGTGGGAGGGGGCAGATAGAGGGCAGGGGCCAGGCTGTTTGGGGGACACAGCCTTCCCTACCTGGCCCTCCATACAGTTTTGCACCCCGATGTGGCCCTCAGGCCAAAAAGTTTGCCCACCTCTGTGATAGATGCATAAAAGCTTCCTTGTTCAAAGATGTTAGTAATCAAATGCAAAAAAAAAACCAGAAAAAAAAGTCAAAATGAGATTATGTTGCATATATTTTATTGCTCATGCCTTAAAATCAACATCCTCTACAGCTATTTGTTTTTTTCTAAACTAAACAGAACTCTGTGTCCTCCAAATGTATTACTTCGGTTTGACACATCTTTCTTTATCTTCATATACAAGACATGTTACTTCAATTCTCTTTTTCACATATCTAATTCAAATATTTGTGTAGTAGTAAAAAGCCATAGTAACATGAATTCCAATGGGATTTGTGTGCCCAACTTCCTTAGGTTTCTTTGAAAATCCCGGTGACCTGAAATCCTCACTGTGATGCTGGTAGTACAGGTGCCAGCTCTTGCCAAGGCTGTAGGCATCCGCTGAGCACAGACAAATTCATAGCTGGAAACCAGACCAGCTCACCTGTATGTTAGTACTGTTCAAGATAGGGGTTCGGCTTGTAAAGATGTGTTTAGTGTTTAGACTCTATAAAATGCTTGTAAATTGCTGTGTGTATTAATCTTACTTGTAATATCTGTATCCCATGCTGTAAGGTAATATGTAAATTTTGCTTTATTACTGTAAAAATGCCAGCTCTGAACTTGTGAACCCAGGCAGGAGGAGTGGTTCACCTACCCATCGAAAAAGACTAATTAAGTGGGCCGTTAGGAAACATCATGATACAAAGACTGGGATAATGGCCCTCTCACAACCGTGAAGATGCTATGTGCAAGGGAGCACGTCCCATCAGCTTGAATTCTGGAAGGAGGCTATAAAGGTAGCTGACATGAAAATTCTTCATCTCTTTGCTGTTTGGACTGTCACAGGACTGGAGCTCGGAGACAAAAGCAGAGATCACCAGGGTCAACCTGGATTAGCCAGAAAAGACATTTAGTGCTGACAGATTATTTCAACTCTGTCACCTTTTGGAACCCTAGACTGTAATTCATTTGTGTATACATGTTGCCTGCTTCAACATGTAAATAACTCTCATTTCTTTGTCCTAGTTAATAAATCCTTAGCTAGTTTACTATAGGATTACTACAAGTGTTATCTTTGGTGTGAGATCTGAGGTACAAACTGACCTGGAGTAAATGACTGGTTTCTTGGGACTGGAAGCAACCTGAATATTTTTGTGATCTTTGGTGTATAGCAACCAGCTATCACTGACAGTCTGTGACTCCATAGTAAGACTGTTACAGTGCTTCAGAAGTTCACATTTGTTACTGGGTTGGTGAAATCTAATTGGTGTGTCTGCCCTGCTTTTTGACAGTCCGGCCGGAGGTTGGCACTCATGGTTCTGAACCACTTCAGACAGAGTGACACTCATGTCCACTGATAATATGAATTCCTTATTCTCCGCTTAATATTTAATGGCCATTCCTTGAAATACAGTCTCAGAAGTCAGCACTTAGAGGATAAGGTCACAGACACACCCATTATTTGTTACTGAAAGAGCTGTGTTTTCTCCAGACTTCTGAATTTCCATAGTTAATATTTTTAGGAATGGTGGTTTTCAGAACTGGCTCTACAAACCCAAAATATCTGCAGCCACAAGGGGTGAAGAAGAGTATTGCAAAGCCCCAAAGCTATTGTACATTAAAGATCTGTCAGAAAACTAAAGTCACAATCAGACATTAGTGTCAACAGTGAGCAATGTGTAGAGTAATTGTAATTCTTAGAGGCATGTCTCCATGACCGTGCTTGTCTGCATTAAAACGAAGAGTTAAACCAAGTCAGTCAGAAGATTCAACCAATGAATAATATTCTGTTTGTCTTGTGTCAGATCTGAATAAACCTACAATGGATATGTAGTGGCGGAAACTGGAAGACAAACAACATGAAGAAGCAGCATCACAAATAGTATTGTGGTTATCAGCTACACTAGTATAGTTTCCTGTGGCTACAGCTATTTGCTACATACTAAATATCCTACAACAGATATAGACCTAGATTTGTGAAATGTATAAACCACCATGACCTTGAAAACTTGATCTGTGGGGCCTTTTTACCAATTTTGTTGCTGGTGTAGTTGCTGAGACTGCTTTGTCTTAGCCTGAAACCACCAGTACTGGTAGGTGTATTGACAACAGTGTCAACAACATGACATCATATTGTGGCATGCAGCCTGCCATTGTGCATTTTAATGTGGGGTACAGCATAATTTGTGCCAGAACAGTGTTAATGAAAGTTACTAATATTCCAGCTGAAAATTAACATGATTCTAGATTATTATAGCAAAAATCAATTACTACAACTTGCTAAACAGTGAAGTCATAAAGAGACTCTGGTTAGTTTACTGAAAAGTTAAATGGCAGCTATCTGCTTCTCTTGCAAGATAGATGTAGAAAATACATGCTACTGAAAGTTAGTGATTCTAGTGGCACTCATGGGTGGTGCGTGAAGCTTACCCTTGGGGAGGCTAGGCCCCTGTCAGGCTAGGCCCTGGCCAGTGGGGGAGGGGCTTTGCCCTGGCTGGAGCTCCAAGCTTGGAGCCCCTCCCCCATTCCATCTCTTCCACCTGCGGCCCTGCCTATGACTCCACCCCATTTCACCACTTCCCCGAGGCCCCACCCCTGTTTCGCCCCACTTTGCCTCTACCCCAAAAGCCCCACCCCCCGCTTGCTCCTTCCACCTCCCATCCACCACTGCAGCCCTGAGACCAGAAAAGCTTTGTGACCCTACTCTGGCCCCGGGGCCATGGTGTGGGGAGAATTTTCTGAGGGCCCCAAATCCACTACTGCCCCCCACTCCCCAGCGGCATGAGGTTTGGGTAGCCTTAGCATCCCCCAGCCTCCATTATGCACAGCCCATGCTGGCACTGTAAGAAATTAAAATCCATGCTGTCCTAGTTAGTCTAAAAGTTCTAGATAATGTAAGACCAAGGAGCCCAAAATTAATAAGCAATTTTAAGGACATCATGAAAAGAAAAAAAACATTGATAAGATGCACTTGAATATATTTTGGCTTGCAATGACCTTCCATTCAGAGATAGGGAAGTTTCTTGTTTATCTTAGCCTTAGTCAGGTTGCATTAATGGCTATATTTAACTTAGTTAATTCACTACTGAAGAAAAACATGTCTAAAATGTCTTAAGAGATTTCATTATATGAAAGGGGTCTTGGAGTGTATGTAGCTACAACAGTGTGGGGGAGGTGCTAAGATTCTGTTTTATGTACAATCTCCCTTTAAAAGTAAAAAGGTGCCCAGCCTGTCTGCTATGTGATCATCATAATAGAGTGAGGAACACCCTGTGCTCTCCCCTGAACTCATATTCATGTTCAGAGAGCTTTATATTCATTCTTCCCTTCTTTGTTATGTTCCTTAAACACAAAAAAGAAATAATCCAAACTGGAAGTACTTGTTTCCTTTTTAAGTGTGATAATGCAAACTGTTCTGAAACTATAATGAAGCTTTTACTGTAATACAAATAATCATCATTTTGGACCGGAATAGTTTTTCAGAGGTTGAGCATGCCATTGTGTATACTTCACACTGAAGATTAAGAGAGGGGAATCGCGCATTTGCAGTAAACAGAGTAAGTGGGTGGGTCATTTCACCAGGCGAGGAAAGGAAATAAATTTCTTAGTCTTTATAAAGCCCTTTCCTCAGGACTTGGTTTATTAGTCCCAAAACGATCACAAAACAAAAGCAAGTCAACTGAAGGACACTGGGCAATAATTCCCATAGGCTTTCCCTGCTATACCCAGAGACTAGGGCAGAGGATGCACTCTTCTTCTTACTTCCTCTTTGACCCAACTTGCTCTTCTTTTTACACTCTACAATGAACAGCCACTTGACAGGTTAACCCAGCTGTAAACTGCAATAGCTCTACCTTGTGTCAAGATTCCTGGGGTATTAGATACTACTTTTGATAAGCTCTGTTTACTTAGTATTCTGAATGAACACAATATCATTATGACGGAGTCTTATGTGCAGTCTTATAGAGGAATGGCAGCCATATAAAGTGGACACTGTGATGCTGGCAGACCAGGTTCCAGCTCTTGCCAAGGCTTTAGGCCTCCGCTGAGCACTGACAAATTCATTGCTTGGAAACCAGTCCATTTCACCTGCGTGTTACAATGGTTAAGCTGGGTATTGAACTTATAACAGTGCAGTTAGTGTTTAGACTATATGGAATGCTTGTAAGTTGCTGCATGTATTGATTTCACTTATAATATCTTTTTCACATGCTACAAGGTAATATTTAAGTTTTTGTTTTGGCTGTAAAAAATGTTTGCTCTGGAACTGTGAAGCCAGTCAAGAGTGATCATCTCCTAACCATCAAGAAGGCCTATCAAAACTAAAAGGGCCATTGTGGGACATTACAATACAAAGTCTTTATTACTTGTCCCTTAAGCCTCTGAAGAGGCTACAGTGCAAAAGGGCTCGTCCCATGCTTGAATTCTGGAAGAAGGAAATAAAAACAGCAGACAAGAAAATTGTTCATCTCTCTTGTGCTGTTTGGACTCTCACAGGGCTGGAGCTAGGAAACAGAAGCAGAGATCCCCATGGTCAACCTGGGTTAGCCCTTAAAGACATTCAGTGCTGACAAACTACCGCAACTCTGTAACCTTTCAAAAGGCTGTAAATCATTTGTGTATATATGTCTGCCTGCTTTAAACCTTTTAAAAATGCTCTACATTTCCCCGTAGTTAACAAATATTTAGTTAATCACAGGATTGGCTACAAGCATTGTCTTTGGTGAGACATTTAAGTTGTAATTTGACCTGGAGTAAGTGATTGGTCTCTTCGCACTGGAAGGAACCTGAATATTTTGTGATCTTTGGTGTACAGCAATGAATGATCATGAAGTCCGGCTTGCTGAGAGGCATGATGGACTGGAATGCCCAAGAGGACTGCCTGGGACTCCATAGCAAGAATGTGATAGTGCTTTAGGAGTTCCCATTTGTTATTGGGTTGTGAAATCTAATTATAGAACTTACCACTAGTTTGGGGTCTCTGCCTTGTTTCTTGACAGTATGCCCTGAAGTTGGCACTCACAGTAGTGAACCACTCCAGATAACATGACAGACACCTTTGCATGATCAGGGATGTATTTGTAACCCTTCTGCCCTTCAGAGTTGTCAGCAACAGCGGCTGGGTTCACTATCTAGGGGTTCCGTTTTAATAACACAACGCAAAACCAGCTTGAGCCCCCACCCAGTGACCTGGGACAATTACATACCACCCCCCTGGGCACCTCTAAGAGGCAATACTTCCCCTCTCGCAAGCACGGAGTCTGAGTGTAGCAAAAGCCTTTTAATAAAGGAGGGAAACAATGTGATATTATATTGGGGAAACACCACAAACAGGATTCATAACACAAACCATGAGCAAATGACCCACCCCCAAGTAAGTTTGGCAGTGTCCTTTTCCCCTTAAGTTCAGCAACCCAACAGTCACCCCACCCACACTTTCTGACCTTGGTCAGTGCAGCCCCCAGAGTTCAGAAGTTCATCTGCAGAGTTTACCTCCCAGCCTGTGTGGAAGTGGAGGGAGGTATGGGGGGGGGGAGGAATCTTACATGCTGCGCTGCTTGGGTTGACGGCTGAGTGCCACCCCTCTCCATGGGGTTCTGCTGCAGTCTTCACCGCCAGCTGCACCTCTCCTCCAGCCGCCCTGCTATCCACTCCACTTGCCATCCTGCACCGCTAGCGGCCCTGCTATCCGCTCCTCTCCACTCACTGTCCTGCTGTCTGCTCCGCTCCACCAGCCGCCCTGCTATCCACTCCACTCCTCTCCGCTAGCCACTCACCAACTGGCCTTTAGGCCCCCACCTACTTAACACAGCTCTCAGTAATCTCAGCTCTTAGTAACTTCAGCTCTTTAGTGACTTCATCTCTCAGTGAGTTTAGCTGGTAGTAGGGGAGCCTCAGTCCTGGTGCACCACTAGCCCAAAGTAGGTCTAATGCTTAGACCTAGGTATCAGTGATTTCAGCTCTGCAGCATGTAACAAGATTTCTAATGGAGTCAAAATCAGGTCTGTTATTACACAGTAGAGAAAGGAGGGGTCAAAGTAGTGTTTTCGGCCCTCAGACAGTGCCTACACTACCAGGTACATATCCCTATCCCCAGCCTCTCTCAATTCACTGGGCTTTGGAACTCATGTCCCTTGCCTAGCAAGTGCTGCTTAGATGAGGATGAGTCCCTCCATCATAAAATGCCAAGTACAGTTCTACTGTCCTTGATTCACATAACCAGGATAACAACCCTTTATCACTCCTGCCCCAATAACAAAGAGACTGGAGATCCCACAGCAGCCAAAGTGACCATTTGGGCAGGCAGTCCATCGTGTTAGGCAGGGTGGGTGTGCTCATGCAAACGAGATCAGCCTCTGAAGTCTTTTTCCACAGCTTACCACCAGATGTCAGGGTAGAGCTCATTCTGACTCTGCTTACATATATATATATACGCAAACTAGCATTTTTAATTTATTTTTAGTATTTTATTAGATTTGAAAGGATTCAGTTTTTATTGGTATACTTTGGTAAACATCTGTTTCATGGTACACTCACAAACCAACGAAAAAATTATTTCCATCTATAATAAATTAAAGTTTACAGAGAGTCAAAATAAGAAAAATGCTGCTTGAGAACTTATTAGAGTTTGATTTAAGGGTATTAACTTTGTAGATTGTGACTTGTGAAACTGACAATGTGTTTTATCAGTAAACTTTTTGAATCTCAACATCTATGGCCATCAAACACTTACAGTTTGACTCTCTCCATTGTATGACCCTCCATAATTTCCTGCAACTATCAACATTTTAATCTGTAAACATAGAAAAACCTAATATTTTTGTGCAATGATGAAAATTTAAATGGATAAAATAAGCAAAAAGGTTTAAAAATCAACATTGACATTATTAGTCAAAATTATTTTTAAAAATTCAAATTCTGCCAAGACTTTTTATGACGGATGACAATCTTTTGTGCAAACACGTCAATATTTCAGACCTTGTACACCAGGTCTTCAGCAGTGCTCAGCACCCCACGACTCCCATTGGAAGCACTGTTCGGAGTCACTAGATGCTGAGGTCTTTTGAATATCCCAAGTGTGGGTGCTAAGCATGTTTGAAAATCTGCCTTGTAGTAGTGTTTGATATAGTGTCTTCTACAAAAGTGTTCTTTTGTTGGCTAACATCGATGTTATGCTGAACAGCTCGGCAAAGACACTTGATATACCTGTGTCAGAACCAGACTGTGCTTTCACTGAGCTGCCTGATCATATACAAAATTGAGACAAAGGTATTCACACTTCACAAAATACAAAGATTGAAATCCTTTTTAATGCTGCTAAGTCTACAAATGAATGAGAATGCCCTCTCTGATAAAAAGAAAGACAGTACAAGGTGACATTGTATGTTTCCAGAAATGAGGAGACATAAATGAGACACAAAAGAGATTCCTTCACAGATGAGAAGCCCTACCAAATAAATATACTAGTTTAAATGATTCATTAAGCCCCAAAGAGATAATTACCACATATACCTTTAAAATGTAGTATCATTTTTCTAAGATGAAATTCACTATAACTTCTGCTGTATGATTTACCAGTTGCTAGTTTCAGACAATGTAATTTAATGGTGTAACTTGAAAATACTCCTGAGACTAAGGAAAGGTCTGACCTAGACATGCAATCAGTGCTGAATATGTTAGGTGTAACTGGGATCACCTGCATATCATACGTGTGACACCTGTGAAATTGAAGTGCCAATTGAAGTGCCAAAGCTTATAATTATTACTTTGGAAACACTAGATTTAAATACGAGCCTCAAAGAAATCAAATGGAAGTTTTGCCACTGAAGTTAATAGGACCATGATTTCAACTCTCAAATATCTATATAGAAGAAACACACACTCTCTCTCTTCATATGGTGGACAACTCCTTTTTACTGTGAAATCTTTTCAGTAGTACTGATGCCTTATTTCCTTCCTTACCTTTCAAAGCTCCAGTTCTGCCATGTGGAACACAATTCCTCTAAATCATGGATAATAAATGGCAATGACTCCACAAGGAAGGATACACTGAAGGATGTAATTTTTCCCTCTGTTGGTAGAATACATGGTGGTATGTAATGGAGCAGGGAGGTTGTAATCCCTATTTGTATTTGTCTGATGAGATAGCACATGGAATATTCTGAGTACCTCAGTCCCTGAAATATATTCCAAAATTTGGAAGTAGTTCTGAGATGAGCAATGAAAGTGTTCAGAGGGTGGATAAATTGATTTATGAAAAAAAAAATGAATTGAGAGGCAAATGTGACTAACTTGGCTAAGCAAGACAAATATATCCCTGCAAGCATTTGAAGAGTAGGAGCACCAGATACTTGGTACATCTTTCATTCATTTCGCACCTGTGTGATTATATTGACTTCAATAGAGTTACACTATTGCTTAAGTGAAAGAAGAATCAGATCCCAAGAATAGAGATGGTAAAAGCAAGTAGTGTGATGAAAATAAGAGAATATTTATGCTGAAAAACCTCCTGACACTGAATTCTACTTTGATTGTGCAGCTAGATTCTCTGAAGAGATGATTGTAAAATTACAGGTTGTTTGAAAAGATGATCTCTGATAGTGTATTTATCAGGGCATTTTATGTGAAATTCCAGTTTTTAAAACTTTAAAGAGTTTCTCAAGATAATAAAATTTTATCAAATCCTGCCATGAATAGACAGGCAATTGAGAGAGCATTTTGTAACACAGAAACTTAATTTTGATAGGTGAAAGAGTAACATTATTATTTGTTCAGTACAAAATTTCCTTCATCCTGCTACGAGATCTCATTTGCAGAGAGTGGAATTCAAAGCCTAGGATTTTGGATAAAGTGTAAGAGTGTCTGCTTCTGAAAGGGAAGAGCCTTATATCATATTGATTGAATGAAGAAATTCTAATAATTGAGAAGTCACTAAGGGTTGGAGGTAATCTTTGCAACTGAAGATTGAATGCCACTTGCCATTATTCAATCAGGTTAAAAATTTGACTTAAATGCTCTCAAACTTTCTTCTTTACAACTTCTGTCTTCATCTTAATTGAATGGGCACTATGAATAACAAGATGTTATACTGATAATGAACTGATATGAATTTAATATCATAATATAACAGAAAGATTGCAGAATTGGCAAATCTATGTTCAAATAAGTGAACCCAGAGATGAAATATGGCCCCAAAGGCATTGAATAACCCCCCTTGCTACCTGTGACTGCAAAGGATAAAACTGATCAGCTTAGATTGTATTGCTGGTGTATACAAACACCAAGTAATTTCTATTATTCTGTGGAGAACAAAAACTAGGATATATTATGGCTGTGTGTGCATTCATTTCTGCTGAAGAAAATATGTAAGCCTATATAAGAATGATGACCCCCAGTTATCCAAAGATGTAAGCAGGTAATTCATTTCAACCACATGAGTAGTACCATGAACTTTGATTAGACTAAGCATGCTCTTAAAGTTAAGCACCTGTGAAAGACTCTGCATAATCAGTCTCTTTGTGCATCCCTGTGTTTCCTAGGAAGTTGCCATTGTGGCTCTCAGTGCTGCAAAGCTGGGTACCCTTATGACCTGTTGAAGGTACCAAATGCTGCTGTACTTGTTCATTTTCAGAATCTTATTCCATGACTAGTCTTGCTGATTCACTTAGAAAGTCCTATGATTTTTAAAAAATATATAAGAACAAAAGACTGGCCATACTGGGTCAGACCAAAGGTCTATCTAGCCCAGTATCCTGTCTTCTGACAGTGGCCAATGCCAGGTGCCCCAGAGGGAATGAACAGAAACAGCAATCATCAAGTGATTCATCCCGTTGCCCATTTCCAACTTCTGGCAAACAGAGGCTAGGGACACCATCCCTGCCCATCCTGGCTAATAGCTATTGATGGCCCTATCCTCCACGCACTTTTCTAGTTCTTTTTTGAACCTTGTTATAGTCTTGGCCTTCACAACATCCTCTGGCAAGGAGTTCCACAGGTTGACTGTGCGTTATTTGAAAAAATACTTCCTTTTGTTTGAGTTAAACCTGCTTCCTATTAATTTCATTTGGTGACCTCTAGCTCTTGTCTTATGAGAAGGAGTAAATAACACTTCCTTATTTACTTTCTTCACACCAGTCATGATTTTATAGACCTCAATCATATCCCCCCTTAGTCATCTCTTTTCCAAGCTGAAAAGTCCCCATTTTAATAATCTCTCCTCATATGGCAGCCTTTCCATACCCCTAATCATTTTTGTCGTCCTTTTCTGAACATTTTCCAATTCCTATATTATACATCATTAATATATATATATATATATATATATATATATATATATATATATATATATATATATATATTATATGATTCCCAACATTCTGTTTGCTTTTTTGACTGCCACTACACATTGAGTGGATGTTTCTAGAGAACTATCCACAATGACTCCAAGATCTCGTTCTTGAGTGGTAACAGCTAATTTAGACCCCATCATTTTATATGTATAGTTGAAATTATGTTCTCCAATAGCATTACTTTACATTTATCAAAATTGAATTTCATCTGTCATTTTGTTGCCCTGTCACCCAGTTTTGTGAGTACCCTTTGTAGCTCTTTGCAGTCTGCCTGGGACTTAATGATCTCGAGTAGTTTTGTATCATGTGCAAATTTTTCCACCTCACTTTTTACCCCCTTGTCCAGATGTAGACCTGAGGTTGAAAAGGATCCTAAAGGGAGCGGGAAAGAATTCCCCTAATTATCCTTCATGTGGGAACAAATGATACAGCTAGATTCTCGCTGGAAAGTATTAAGGGTGACTATGCTAGGCTGGGGAAGACGCTTAAGGAAATCGAGGCTCAGGTAATCTTCAGTGGGATTCTGCCTGTTCCTAGAGAAGGGCAACAAAGGTGTGACAAGATTATGACTATCATAGAACCATAGAATCATAGAATATCAGGGTTGGAAGGGACCTCAGGAGGTCATCTAGTCGAACCCCCTGCTCAAAGCAGGACCAATCTCCAATTAAATCATCCAAGCCAGAGCTTTGTCAAGCCTAACCTTAAAAATATCTAAGGAAAGAGATTCCACCACCTCCCTAGGTAACGCATTCCAGTGTTTCACCACCCTCCTAGTGAAAAAGTTTTTCCTAATATCCAACCTAAACCTCCCCCACTGCAACTTGAGACCATTAATCCTTGTTCTGTCATCAGCTACCACTGAGAACAGTCTAGATCCATCCTCTTTGGAACCCCCTTTCAGGTAGTTGAAAGCAGCTGTCATATCCCCCCTCATTCTTCTCTTCCGCAGACTAAACAATCCCAGTTCCCTCAGCCTCTCCTCATAAGTCATGTGCTCCAGCTTGCTAATCATTTTTGTTGCCCTTCGCTGGACTCCTTTCAGATTTTTCCACATCTTTCTTGTAGTGTGGGGCCCAAAACTGGACACAGAACTCCAGATGAGGCCTCACCAGTGTTGAATAGAGGGGAACGATCACGTCCCTCGATCTGCTGGCAATGCCCCTACATATATATCCCAAAATGCCATTGGCCTTCTTGGCAACAATGGCACACTGTTGACTCATATCCAGCTTCTCGTACACTGTCACCCCTAGGTCCTTTTCTGCAGAACTGCTGCCGAGCCATTCGGTCCCTAGTCTGTAGCGGTCCATGGGATTCTTCCCTCCTAAGTGCAGGACTCTGCACTTGTACTTGTTGAACCTCATCAGATTTCTTTTGGCCCAATCCTCTAATTTGTCTAGGGCCCTCTGTATCCTATCCCTGCCCTCCAGTGTATCTACCACTCCTCCCAGTTTAGTGTCATCCGCAAACTTGCTGAGGGTGCAATCCACATCATCCTCCAGATCATTTATGAAGATATTGAACAAAACCAGCCCCAGGACCGACCCTTGGGGCACTCCACTTGATACCGGCTGCCAACTAGACATGGAGCCATTGATCACTACCTGTTGAGCCCGACAATCTAGCCAACTTTCTATCCACCTTATAGTCCATTCATTCAGCCCATACTTCTTTAACTTGCTGGCAAGAATACTGTGGGAGACCGTGTCAAAAGCTTTGCTAAAGTCAAGGACCAACACGTCCACCACTTTCCCCTCATCCACAGAGCCAGTTATCTCATCATAGAAAGCAATTAGATTTGTCAGGCATGACTTGCCTTTGGTGAATCCATGCTGACTGTTCCTGATCACTTTCCTCTCCTCTAAGTGCTTCAGAATTGATTCCTTGAGGACCTGCTCGATGATTTTTTCAGGGACTGAGATGAGGCTGACTAGCCTGTAGTTCTCCAGATCCTCCTTCTTCCCTTTTTGAAGATGGGCACTACATTAGCCTTTTTCCAGATGGCTTAGGCAGTGGTGCTATAAGGAGGGCTTTGGGATGTATGGCCACTGGGAGGCGTTCCTGGACAGAGGACAGTTCTCTCGGGATGGACTTCATCTGAGTAGGGAAGGAAATAGACTTCTAGGATGGAGGCTGGCACAACTGATTAAGAGAGCTTTAAACTAGGAATTTGGGGGAGATGATTGGGAGATGTCCAGGTAATCTCCACGCCGGATTTTAGCATTGAGAGGGAAGAAAATGAAGTAAGAAAGGATACAGCTGTGGGTAGGGGAATGTATATAAGGAGGAAGGGCAGTGTGGATACCAGTCTAATAGGTTATACTGGCTGTAGAATGACCGTGCCTAATAGGGTACAGACTGTGAGCGAGGCCAAACAGCAAAAATTAAAATGTTTGTACACCAATGCGAGGAGCCTAGGTAACAAAATGGAGGAACTAGAGCTACTGGTGCAGGAAGTGAAACCAGATATTACAGGGATAACAGAAACATGGTGGAATAGTAGTCATGACTGGACTACAGGTATTGAAGGGTATGTGCTGTTTAGGAAAGACTGAAATAAAGGTAAAGGTGGTGGAGTAACATTGTATATCAATGATGAGGTAGAATGTAAAGAAATAAGAAGCGATGGAATGGATAAGACAGAGTCCGTCTGGGCAAAAATTATATTGCGGAAGAAAACTATTACAGCCCCCCCAGGATAGTGCTTGGGGTGTGCTATAGACTGCCGGGATCTAATTTGGATATGGATAGAGCCCTTTTTAATGCTTTTAATAAAGTAAATAATAATGGAATCATGGGAGACTTTAACTTCCCAGATATAGACTGGAGGACGAGTGCTAGTAATAATAATAGGGCTCAGATTTTCCTAGATGCGATAGCTGATGGATTCCTCATCAAGTAGTTGCTGAACCGACTAGAGGGGATGCCATTTTAGATTTGGTTTTGGTGAGTAGTGAGGACCTCATAGAAGAAATGGTTGTAGGGGATAATCTTGGTTCAAGTGATCATGAGTTAATTCAGTTCAAACTGAACGGAAGGATTAACAAAAATAAATCTGCAACTAGGGTTTTTGACTTCAAAAGGGTTGACTTTCAAAAATTAAGGAAATTAGTTAGGGAAGTGGATTGGACTGAAGAACTTATGGATCTAAAGGTATAGGAGGCCTGGGATTACTTTAAATCAAAGCTGCAGAAGCTATCGGAAGCCTGCATCCCAAGAAAGGGGAAAAAATTCATAGGCAGGAGTTGTAGACCAAGCTGGATGAGCAAGCATCTCAGAGAGGTGATTAATTAAAAGCAGAAAGCATACAGGGAGTGGAAGATGAGAGGGATCAGCAAGGACAGCTACCTTATTGAGTTCAGAACATGTAGGGATAAAGTGAGACAGGCTAAAAGTCAAGTAGAGTTGGACCTTGCAAAGGGAATTAAAACCAATAGTAAAAGGTTCTGTAGCCATATAAATAAGAAGAAAACAAAGAAAGAAGAAGTGGGACCGCTAAACACTGAGGATGGAGTGGAGGTCAAGGATAATCTAGGCATGGCCCAATATCTAAACAAATACTTTGCCTCAGTCTTTAATAAGGCTAAAGAGGATCTTAAGGATAATGGTAGCATGACAAATGGGAATGAGGATATGGAGGTAGATATTACCATATCTGAGGTAGAAGCGAAACTTAAACGGCTTAATGGGACTAAATTGGGGGGCCCAGATAATCTTCATCCAAGAATATTAAAGGAATTGGCACCCGAAATTGCAAGCCCATTAGCAGGGATTTTTAATGAATATGTAAACTCAGGGGTTGTACCGTATGATTGGAGAATTGCTAACATAGTTCCTATTTTTAAGAAAGGGAAAAAAAGTGATCCGGGTAACTACAGGCCTGTTAGTTTGACATCTGTAGTATGCAAGGTCTTGGAAAAAATTTTGAAGGAGAAAGTAGTTAAGGACATTGAAGTCAATGGTAAATGGGACAAAATACAACATGGTTTTACAAAAGGTAGATTGTGCCAAACCAACCTGATATCCTTCTTTGAGAAAGTAACAGATTTTTTAGACAAAAGAACGGCAGTGGATCTAATTTACCTAGATTTCAGTATGGCGTTTGATACTGTGCCACATGGGGAATTATTAGTTCAATTGGAAAAGATGGGGATCAATATGAAAATTGAAAGGTGGATAAGGAATTGGTTAAAGGGGAGACTACAACGGGTCCTACTGAAAGGTGAACTGCCAGGCTGGAGGGAGGTTACCAGTGGAGTTATTCAAGAATCAGTTTTGGGACCAATCTTATTTAATCTTTTTATTACTGACCTCGGCACAAAAAGTGGGAGTGTGCTAATAAAGTTCGTGGATGATACAAAGCTGGGAGGTATTGCCAATTTAGAGAAGGATCGGGATACCATACAGGAGGATCTGGATGACCTTGTAAACTGGAGTAATAGTAATAGGATGAAATTTAATAGTGAGAAGTGTAAGGTTATGCATTTAGGGATTAATAACAAGAATTTTAGTTATAAGCTAGGGACGCTTAGAATCAATTAGAAGTAACGGAGGAGGAGAAGGACCTTGGAGTATTGGTTGATCATAGGATGACTATGAGCTGCCAGTGTGATATGGCCGTGAAAAAAGCTAATGCGATCTTGGGATGCATCAGGAGAGGTATTTCCAGTAGAGATAAGGAGGTTTTAGTACCGTTATACAAGGCACTGGTGAGACCTCACCTGGAATACTGTGTGCAGTTCTGGTCTCCCATGTTTAAGAAGGATGAATTCAAACTGGAACAGGTACAGAGAAGGGCTACGAGGATGATCTGAGGAATGGAAAACTTGTCTTATGAAAGGAGACTCAAGGAGCTTAGCTTGTTTAGCCTAACTAAAAGAAGGTTGAGGGGAGATATGATTGCTCTCTATAAATATATCAGAGGGATAAATACCGGAGAGGGAGAGGAATTATTTAAGCTCAGTACCAATGTGGACACAAGAACAAATGGATATAAACTGGTCATTGGGAAATTTAGGCTTGAAATTAGACGAAGGTTTCTAACCATCGGAGGAGTGAAATTTTGGAATAGCCTTCCAAGGGAAGCAGTGGTGGCAAAAGGACTATCTGGTTTTAAGATTAAACTCGATAAGTTTATGGAGGAGATGGTATGATGGGATAACATGATTTTGGTAATTAATTGGTCTTTAAATATTCATGGTAAATAGGCCTAATGGCCTGTGATGGGACGTTAGATGGGGTGCGATCTGAATTAACCCAGGAAAGAATTTTCTGTAGTATCTGGCTGGTGAATCTTGCCCATATGCTCTGATGGCCATATTTGGGGTCGGGAAGGAGTTTTCCTCCAGGGCAGATTGGAAGAGGCCCTGGAGGTTTTTCGCCTTTCTCTGTAGCATGGGGCACGGGTCATTTGCTGGAGGATTCTCTGCTCCCTGAAGTCTTTAAACTATGATTTGAGGACTTCAATAGCTCAGACATAGGTGAGAGGTTTTTCGCAGGAGTGGGTGGGTGAGATTCTCTGGCCTGCGTTGTGCAGGAGGTCGGACTAGATGGTCATAATGGTCCCTTCTGACCTTAGTATCTATGAATCATTTATGAATATGTTGAATAGGACTGGTCCCAGTACAGACCCCTGGTGGACACCACTATTTATCTTGCTCCATTCTGAAAACTGACCATTTATTCCTATCCTTTGTTTCCTATCTTTTAACCAGTTACTGATCCACGAGAGGACCTTCCCTCTTACTCCATGACAGATTAGTTTGCTTAAGAGCCTTTGGTGAGGGACCTTGTCAAAGGCTTTCTGAAAATATAAGTACACTATATCCACTGGATTCCCCTTGTCCACATGCTTGTTGACCCCCTCAAAAAATTCTAGTAGATTGGTGAAGCATGATATCCCTTTATAAAAATCCATGTTGACTCTTCCCCAACAAATAATGTTTATCTATGTGTCTGATAATTCTGTTCTTCACTATAATTTCAACCAGATTCCCCAGTATTGAAGTTAGGCTTACAAGCCTGTAATTGCTGGAATCACCTCTGGAACCTTTTAAAAAAATTGGCGTCACATTAGCTCTCCTCCAGTGTCATCATATTATTCTCCTTGCAACATTAAATCGTGAAAATAAAATATGGATCACTCAGAAATAGAACTGGTTGAGAAATACTCACAAATGACATTGTCAGCATGTTTTTACTGTGAATTGCTGAATACATTATTCATTATGAAATTTCTGCTCTATTCAAACAGTTCCATAGAGAAATAATATTTGTCCAAAAATTTTCATGAATTCCCCAACAAATAAAATTTAAATGTATTATTATTTTGCGAGCTTTACTTACAAACCAGAGACATTAAAAGTGAGATTTCCACCTGCCCGCCCCCAATAATTATGATCTAATATGGGCCTAACTCAGGGGTGGGCAAACTTTTTGGCCCGAGGGCCACATTGGGGTGCGACACTGTATGGAGGGCCGGGTAGGGAAGGCTGTGCCCCACAAACAGCCTGGCCCCACCCCCTATCTGCTCCCTCCCACTTCCTACCCCCTGACTGTCCCCCTCAGAACCTCCAACCCATCCAACCTCCCCTGCTCTCCTTGTCTCCTGACCACCCCCTCCCCCGACACCCTGTTCTAAACCGCCCCCCCCCAGGGATCCCACTCCCTATCCAACCCCCCCTGTTCCCCGACCCCTGACCGCCCCAAAACCTCTGCCCCATCCAACCGCTCCCTGTCCCCTGATACCCCCTACCCAGCCCCCCAATGCTATGTGCACACGGCACTGCTGCCCCCTTACCATGCCGCTCAGAGTGGCAGGAGCTCGCAGCCCTGCTGCCCACGTGGTGGCATGACTGTGGGGGAGGCAAGACAGCAGGGGACCGGCCGGGGGCTAGCCTTCCCGGCCAGGAGCTCAACGGCCGGGCAAGATGGTCCCGCGGGCCGGATGTTGCCCCTCGGGCCGTCGTTTGCCCACCACAGCACTTTTGAAAATCCCAAACCAAGGCCTTTTATTTTTTTTAAAGATTATTTTATTGCTCTTTGAGCAGTATGTAGAACCCACTGTGAAAAACAAGAGCTGCTTGATAATTTCCTGACACAATGTTTTCCATCAGAAAATGCTAATTCATCAAAATCTAAACATTCTGCAGGACCATGATTATTTCATGAAATTTTGTTTTAAAAAAATCAAAATGAAGCATTTTGAGAAGGTCAAAATGTTCCATTTGTATCTTATTGGAATGGAACTTTTTGATTTTTTTTTGTTTCAAAACAATTTTGCTTGATAATGTATTTTATGTTATATTTATAAATATAAATATATGAAAATAAAAACAAAGCATTTTAATTTACCCCCACATTTTGTTCAGAAATTTTGTTTCATGGGAAATTAATTTTATTCTGGTTTGGAACAAAAGTTTTTTTCAAAGTGTCAGTTTCCTTTGGAGTGGAAATTCCACATTTTGACTGGCTCTAGTAAAAACTAACGTTAAGATAAAATAAAACAGTTTGTTAAATTTTTATTTAAGGATTGTTGTACTTCTATTCTAAAGGTTCACTATGTTACTTTATCAACAATACTTCTGATATACAGAAATGATTAAGCATTTGATTCTATAACTACTTCATAGTTTTCATAGTTTAGTATTGTGGATGCCACCTCCTTGCCAAGCCAAAATTATGGCCAGGCTGATTTAGAAGTCTTTGTCTTCATTATCAATCTTAGATACTTATATGGCCTTCATTGTACACATATCTGAGCACAGCACAATCTTTAATGTATTTATACTCTGAATACTCTTTGATATACTGAAGTGGTAAGGCACCGAGAGCCAAATGTTCTTGCATAAGATCACACAAGAAATCTGAGGTGGAGCAAGGAATTGAACTTAGGTGTCCTAATGCCCAGGCTAGTGTCCTAACCACAGTACTATGCGTCCTGACTGCTTTGAGCCTCCTGATGTTGTCACATCAGCAGCTACATATAGACAGTCTTGGCAACTGTGAAATCTATAATGAATTGATGTTGTCATGAAACAACAGAAATGGAAGAAACCCAATTGCTTCATTAAGACTAAAAAGAGGCTGATATATTATCAGGATGCTGTGGCAAAAGGTTAAAGAATAGAATTGCTCCAAAGCTTGGTATTTCCCAGGTAATAGCCTAGATTGCCCATCAGCATCTGTCCTGCATTCATTTATTCCTTCAAAGTTTTAATATACATATATAGGTACCATGCAGTGTTCTAAGTGTCTTTCATATAAGCTAAAAAGTTACAACAGTAACATAGACTAAGGTCCGCCCATAAATACATCTACCTCAGCCACACTCTACTGAGAGTGTGATTCCCAGCTCAAGTACACATATTTGTGCTCACACACTAAATATAGTAATGTAGCTGTGGTAGCATGAGCTAGCTGCCCCAAGTATAAACCCACCCAGATCCTGTGGATACACACCTGGGGCAGCTAGCCTGTCCTGCCATTCGCTGCTTCCCATGCTACAACACCTACTCTGCTATGTTTAGTGCACTAGCTTAATCAGAACTATCATGAGTATCCTACTCAAGCAGGGAATCATATCCCTGACTCCAAGTAAAGATTTAACCACATAAGTTCAATTAAAAACAAAATGCTCTTGTTGGAAATGATGCAATGTACTTTCTTAGAATACAGAACAGAGAGAGACAAAGCAGGCTGCTCCCTAAAAACAGAAGCACAATGTAGCCCACTATACTGTGGGCTGGATTTCTGCAGATTGACTCCAATTGCACTCTTCACCCCAGAGCTCCTTCACCTGCAAGCAGGACTGGAAAACCTGAATGTAATAGCTTGTAACAGTTCCAAGCCACCACAAGGACCCCTCACAGAGTATGTCCTGTCAGCAGGGTCCTCTCGTTTATGTTGAGGGAACTCTAGCTTGAGTGTCTCTCCTGATCTTAACTGTTGTATTCTATTCAGGAAAAGAGAAGCTTTTGGGTTATCTCTGTATATATTCTTCCCCCACACCCCACACCCCACACCCCACACCCCAACATGGCCAGAGCCATTACTTTCCCTATCTTGCTCAGTATTTTTTGTATTGATCCAGTCTGTGGTTTTGACTGAGCCAAAGCTCATGTAACCTGCAAAAATTATTCATCTTTGAAAAGGCTAATAATAATAATAATTAGATACTAGCCTACCGTGCATTTTTACAGAAAAAGATGGCATTTGCTTAACACAAGCTAGACAAAACTCTTAGAGCTTGTATGAGAATTTTCCCTGAGGAAAAACAGCAGGACTGAGCTCGTGCTGTACTAAAGTATGGTTCAGTGGCAGCACATTCACGAGTAAACAAGTGAACCAGAGACATACATTCGTATCTGTTTGGTTAGTAATTTGTGATTCCCACTTAATTAAAAATAATTTCATCTTTTTGCCACTGAAATACTGCATTTACTGCCATAGTATGTTTGTAACTATCTGATGCTGCAGCTTTTATCCCCTTTGTCACAGGGGTAGCCAGTAGTGTCCTCCCCACACTAAACAATTCCTTCCTTCTTTCACCCTTCTGAGCCTAAACAGTTCGATAATCCTTTTATGGGACCCATGCTAGTCTTCACTCTGTTGATGCAGGAACTGGAGCAGGGCTTCCTTCCCCACTCTTTGGAAGTTCCAGCAATGGGATTTCCTGAGAGGAAGCTAGCAATTGATTCCCATCCCAAGCCTTCAATGTTTCCTTTCCCCATAGCCTCTCCCTGCATTTCTCCATGGAATCCTTCCATATTCTGCTTGTCTTTAGGCCTCCTCCTAGTTCTTCTAGGCTAAGCCTTGAACAATGGACCATATGCTGGGGTTCTGACCTCTTTGAAGACCTTTTCCCCAGCTTCTCCTAGACTGGTTCTCCAGCTCTCTTAATAGAGAAGCCAATTCCATATCTTGCCTTAACCCTGATGTCTCTAGGCTCATCAAGAAGCTTTCTTTATATAGTCCCAACCCAGTAACCTGGTTCCTGGAATACACCTCCCATCAGTCCCCCAAGACAACATCCTCTATATTGCACTTATTTAAGGCCAAACCAGACACTGGCCATGCTTGGCCGGTAACCTTCCTTAAAGTCTACAGGACAGATGTGTTATATCCAAGCTTGATAATTCTGAGATGTATAATGAACCAATGTCATGAAACAATACAAATGGCAGAAATCCACTGGGATTCACATGCCCTAATATAGTAATATTTAGAGCAACTTTTTTACAATGTGCCCAAATTAGCATTTTTAGGGAAAAATTGCCTTCCCTATTATGAAGACTTTTCAGTGGAGTATTATCTTCTGTAGATTAGCTTTACACATATGTGCATTTAAGCCTATTAGAATAATAACTTTAAAGATATGAGCAAGGTAAACAATGGCCTTTGCAATTATTCTGTTAGCTTGGGTCACAGAGAGATTTAAGGATGACAAATGTAAATGTTTGAAAGTCAAGCTTTGAAAGACAGTAATTATGAATGAACTTCTGAAGCCTATACTGAACAAGTAATCTGAATGCTGTAGACAGCGTGCATTGTAGAAATGTCACCAGTATAATTAAGAACGTTGACTATCTTCTTTTGATACGAAAAGAAAAAAGATTCCATGAGGGTGAGACGAAATCTGTCTTTGTACCCCAGATTATCATACAGCATTGACTTGTAGATTTAGTATTGTCTTTCATGGAAATTATGACTGATTCCACTGAAAATTAGGGCAGTCTATTGACTTTACTGATGAGAAACATTCAAGTAAATTATCTCAGAAAAAAACAACACGGAAGTTTCAGGTAATACAACACTTTTCTTAGCAAAGACTTTAGGAGGCACTAATTAAGGCATAGGATAACGTCAAATGAATCCAAACAAAATAGACAAGAGGAAAATATACTTGTAAAATAAAGCCTAAATTCCACAGAGACAAGCAGACTTTGGTGATTAGTAGGTATTAAGTCATATATATTAATTTTTAAAGGGAGTCATATACTGTGTATTGTAAAAACCAAGTGCATCCAAGTAAATTTGATTTGAATGGTATTGCGTCACAAGTTTTCTGCTCGTCTCTATTCCCGCTTATAAAAGATTGTTTAGGACGCAGTCTGCATCTTGAACACTCCCTGCTTTCCTTCAAATTGGTCTGGTTATGGTGGGAAATGTCTTTCATAAAGGAGGATCATGTACCATTCTCTAAAGTTACTCATATTCTGGATGCAGCTGACCTCCTCTGCAAGTTTGTTCCACAGTTTAACACCTTACAATGACTGCAGTTTCTTCTGCTATTATATACTTTGGCCTGAACTTTGAGAGCTATGCTGTTCCCAAGAAATGCAGCTGTATTCTTCACTGGCAGCAGACTGAGATGCATATTACCACAATCATCCAAACCCTACAGTGGCTCTCAATCTGACTCTGTTGCCAGGTCAACACTCTGATCCTCTTGTGGCTGGCTCCTGACACGATGATGGCTTTGAAAACACCACCAACAGGCTACTGGATTATGCAGCATATTATAAAAATGAATTTGGTTGTTGTAGTGTATAGGGATACTACCCTATTCCTTGTAAACATATTGGTAGAATTTAATAAAAATCCATACACTAATTTCAGTAATTTTATCCATTTGCAGAGACCAACTTGTGTTTTAGCTCTCGTCCCAGGCACCTGTTTTCTTGGGCTGGTACAGCAACAAAAACAGCAAGCAAAATGGAAAGACTGCCACCTTGTGTATAAACTGACATTAAATGCTGTCCAATCTAGTCTTCTGGTGAAGAGTTATGTACAATTTTCTGCCTCCTATAATACGTGGAAATAATTTTCTGAAATTTTTAACTTGCAGTGTTACAAAAACTTTCATGTATTTAAAATATATATTGTTTAAAACTCTTTAGGCCTTAAACTTCAAAATTGTGGTTGTAAATGGGGTAACTGCAATGCAGGATGTAACCATCTGGCACACTCCCTTTTGACAGGACAGATACTCAGTAACTTGTGTCACTCATGTTCCCAATGCTGCTGCCCTGCATTGTCATAAAAAGCAATGGATAGGTGTCTGAGTTTTTGTTTGTTTCTTTAAACTTGTGCCTATGTTTTTGTCTGAGATTAGGACTAATCTATGTTATAAAGTAGGGTCCCTATTCAGCCAGGTGCTTGAGCATGTGCCTAATTTTAAATATGTTAATTGTCCCACTGAAGTCAAAGGGGCTATGCACTTGCTTGGAGTTAAGTTCATGCTTTAGTGCCTTGCTGAATTAGGATGCTAAGTAGCCTACAGCATTGGGTTTGTAGGATCACACTTCACTGAGATAGACAATATCTGAAAAACAGATGTGGCAAAGTTGTTTATATAGACTGTTGATGTGAAGATTGCATGAGGTTGAATGAAATTAAGTCACACCCATGGATCTACTTAGGAAAAGAAACGTCTTGTTTAACTCACAGACAGTATTTGTGTGTGTCTGTGTGTGTATCTGAGCCTAATGAACTTGTTTTATGGTGACAATTTCCCAAAAAGGAATTTTGCAAAGAGTAAACAAAAGTATATAAATCTTTTCTTTATAGTGATATGTGACTCTGCTGTCAGGGCAACTTGTGATCCAGCTCTGAGAATATTAACTACTAGACTTATCTAGCAATCCCAGACACAGTAACCTCTGGCATGAGAGCTAAAAAATCTTAGAAGGACAGGTAAATTATAGTGAAGATAGACACAGTGTTCCTGACTATCTTCTCCTTTACACCCACTTTTTTAGCAATATGACTCCACTGTTTTTTTTTCCTTTTTTGCTTTTAGCTTTAGATTTCAATAAGGCTACACTGGTACAAAGGTTTCAGAGTGGTAGCCGTGTTAGTCTGTACAAGTACTCCTCGTTCTTTTTACTGGTACAAAGCTAGTGTAACAGAGCGAAGAATCAAGCCCAGTAGACAGATGCTTATAATGGGCCAAATTCAGCCTTCGTATAAATTGGTGCCATTCCATTAGAGTCAATGCAGCTTGCTAGTTTGGGACAATTTTGGACAGGTGTTCTTTACATAAATGCATTTAAGTGTTATAATATATCAGGGTCACTGGAGTCTTGGGAGCTACCTAGTGGTTTTTGAATCAGAACAGCCTATATGAACGTAAAAGGCATTTACATTGCCTCTGAGGCCCGGACCAGCTAAGCATTTTACTGTATACATAGCAGTGAGTAGTTCAATTGAAATCAATATACTTAAGTCCTTTGTTAGACGAACATGATAGAATTTTCTTACACCAGCATTGGGTTTTTACTGCCTTCAGCTCAATTCAAAAGCCTGTGATAGGAAGGCCTCAGTGAGATGGTCAGTCAGTAAAGCATGAATGGCTCACAGGAAAACCTACTAATGTATGACTTGGCTTAAACAAAGGAATCTCAAGTAGGAGCAGACGGGTTTTGATACCCCTTTGTTGGTACTCATGCAACTACTACTAAAATAGGGCATCCAGTTCTGATATCCACAGTTGATTAATTTCAGAGCATTCAGAGAAGAGCCATGAGACTGATTCAAGGATTAAGAACAGGTTTCAGAGTAACAGCCGTGTTAGTCTGTATTCGCAAAAAGAAAAGGAGTACTTGTGGCACCTTAGAGACTAACTAATAGGCTATTACCAGCAGGACAGTGGGGTGGGAGGAGGTATTGTTTCATATTCTCTGTGTATATATAAAGTCTGCTGAAGTTTCCACGGTATGCATCTGATGAAGTGAGCTGTAGCTCACGAAAGCTCATGCTCAAATAAATTGGTTAGTCTCTAAGGTGCCACAAGTACTCCTTTTCTTTTTAAAGGATTAAGAAATATGCCTTATATGGATAAACTGAAGGAGCTCAAATTATTTAGCTTAACAAAGAGAAGGTTAAGGTGTGACTTGATTTCAGTCTATAAGTACCTACTGTGACCAAATCCACCCCTGTATTCACACTCTACACACTATTGTGATAATCTTTGTACAAAATATGCCTTTTGAGGTGTCATTTAAAAACTAATAACTCACTGGTCAATAGTATCATAGTGAAATGTGCAAAGTGATGAAAGTCCTCCTATATAATATTAAAGGCACATATTCAACTCATGTGGTTATAGGAAATGTTCAAACTCATGTAGCAGTGAAAGGTATAATGTGATCCAACAGCTGGATATTGAAACTAAACAAATGCAGACAAGAAATAAGGCATACATTTTTAACAGTGAGGGCAGTAACTCACTGGAACAATTTAGCAAGGGTTGTGAGGGATTCTCCATCACTGGCAATTTTAAAATCAAGATTGGATGTTTTTCTAAAAGCTATGTTCTAGCAATTATTTTGGGAAAATTCTGTGGCTTGTATTATATAGGAGGTTGGACTAAATTATCATAATGGACCCTTCTGGCCTTAGATAGACAAGGTGGCTGAGATAAAAATCTTTTATTGGACCAGCTTAAGTTGGTGAGAGAGACAAGCTTTTGAGCCCACACAGAGCTCTTCAGGCCTTGGAGAGGTGTTCCCAGCATCACAGCAAAATGCAAGGTGGAACAGATTGTTTAGCATAAGTAGTTAGCATATGTTATAAAGGACCATTCAAGATAGAGTGACCTGTTAACACCTCTGCAGTCATATGACAAAAGAGGGGTTAGTGGGTGACAGATTTTTGTAATGAACCATAAATCCAGTGTCTCTGTTCAGTCCCGGATTTTTAGTGTCTAGTATAATAATCTATTTAAGCTCCCAGGCTCTTTTGAAAGTGTTGTGCAGGTTTCCTTTGAGAATGAGGACTCAGAGGTCAGACAGAGAGCGATCAATTTGTGAAAAGTGTTCCCCCACAGGTGATAGGGTGTTTTTGTCTTCTGCCATTTTCCTGTGTGAGTTCATTTGAGAGTGAGGTGATTGTCTGCTTACACCCACATAGTTATTTTTTGGGGCATTTAGTGCACTGGATGAGGTACACCACATGTTGTGGAAGTCATGGTGTGGGAGGGCAAGAGCCTCGGCTTGGCTCCTCTCCATGGCCACAGACAGAAGGAGCAGGGCATCTAGCCACTCCCGAGAAGTTCCTGATGTAAGGAACATCATTTAATGGCTGTACTACTGGGTCCCACAAGAAATCAATGAATGGTCACTGTTGGTTTTATTTTTATTCAGAAGCACAGCAGCTCATTTCTCAATTGATTGGAGCCGCCACAAAGAACATAACCTATATGTATATGCAGCTAAAATAGACTGAAACTCTATCTCTTTACACGTTATTGGCTCATAAGAAGCTACAGTTCAGTATAAAACGAACACTGAGAACATTTATTTGTCATAGCATCCCTGAGAAGTGAAATTGCCCCTTAGGCTATAAATACAGAACAGCCATGAAAGCGTAGACAAGTAAGTATGGGCGTAGTTTGAAAATGAAAACTGTATAAAGAACTTAAAGTTGTCTCCATTTTATTTAAAGCCTTGAGACTCCACTTTCATGCTCTTCCTAAAATGGGGTGCTTCTTGTGCTAGTGCTGACTTCAGACCTCAAGCTCCGTACAACTTACGTGTGGGTGGGAATAATTCAATACCACTGAAACAAAAGACAAGAAACAATAAGACATGGTCTTTATTTTATAACAATGAAGGAGTCCAAATATCCGTTGGATCATTTCTAGGCCTTTTAGACTATGCTTGTATATCAAGTATGACCCAGGACATTTTTGTTTTTCCAAAAAGCCCCATGAGAAAAAAGAACAAGTCAGATGGGGATCTATAAAAATAGTCAGGGACTCTTACTATTATCATTAACGTGTTTATAATTTGATGACAGTTTGTGCCAGGTGCTATAGCAATATAGTGCAAGACAATCCCTGTCACAAAGTTTACAATCTAATCCATTTGCATATTTTAGCCATTTAATAGACAAGTTTCTGTATAGAAGACATAATTAGAGTGCTGGCTTAGCTCTCTTGTATGGCCTGTAAATCCTTCTATAAGAGCTATACTTTGGAGAGGGAGAAACCAAATGTAAGGTTTCTGTCGTAAGCTTATATTAAAAACTGTAATAAATATTTTGCTCATACAATTGCACAATACAGAATAATTTAACATGATTGGCCTTCTCTGCTTAAGAGAAGCCAAAGGCCACAGCCGCAGGGATGCTGCAGGTCATGAAGCAGCATGGGAAAACTAGCACCTAATCCGCTGGACTGTGCTTGGTGCTGCCATTTCTATCAGCTGCACACTTTTACAAGAACTAAGTTCAGTGACAAATAAGACAGTTCAGTAAACAGCAACTTTAAATAATCATTTAAACACCTCAATAAACAAAATCTTTATGATAAATTTCCACTTTAATCAATTAGCCATTAAAGTTAGAAAAAAATTGCTTAGTTCTTGTCTCACTTGAAGGCATTTATCATTTCACTCATGTTACAGGATTTATTATGCTGATATTTAACTGTAAGGAAATGAAATCTGTTCAAATCAGTTTTATTAGTGAGGATTTGTAGTCGTGAGTCATGTATTCTGATTGGCACCAACAAAGAAATGTTAAATGCTACTACAATTATATCAGAGAAGTGAGCTTTTTATCTTAAATATATTTCCTGTTTCTATGTAGACCTGTCTAATGGCACATGATAGCAAGTTAATATTTCACATCTTGAAAATACCAATAGATTTTCTTATTATAACTATTCTTGAAATCAGTTACAGTAGCTTAATCTGGCCTCATTAGTGGGTTGAATCAAAATAAATTATATTGTTAGTGACATTAGATTTACTTGATGTATATTTTTGTTAGTGATTCCTGGTTTGTTTCAACCTCTTCTCCTTAACAGGGACAAGGATATTTAAACAGCAGATGTTGCTTCTACCTGTACAATGTCTTCCTGGGTTTTTCAGACTGGGTTGAGATTTTTCCTCTCATTTGCAAGAGCTGAGATTTTGTTTATATCAGAAATTAGTTCTTTATACTTATTTCTATTGCTTTCTTTTGACTGGTGACAAAACTGGTTATTTTAGGACTTTGCAGTGGCTTTTTCAGATTTTAATTTAGTGGTCTAGGTATCTGCATTTATAAAGATATTTGGTATCTTTATATGGATGTGGGTAAGTAAATGATGGAGTCTGACTATTCCTTCCACAGTACATGTCAGAGCCATTCAATTACGTTTTACTGAAGTGTAACCCTCACCTGTGTGCCTGGGCACCTGATGTTGCTGACATTCAGGAAGATCCTGAGTAACCCAGTGATGATGATAGATAGGTGGGAATCCTCTATCCACCCCTCTGCTGCCGTCCCTTTACTTCTAAAGGACTTTAAAATTGGTGGTGCCTCCACCTGGCTGGCCCCTGTACACACTCAATGGTGTGCCTGGGGAACCTCCAGGAATAAACCTCTTCTAATAATAAATAATAATAATAATATAATCTGTGGCATGGGTGTAAATCAAAAATACCAATTACAAATATACATCCAATACACTTAAATTATAGTTAACACACCTTTACTTAAAAACTTTTAAAAAACAGGGTATAACGGACTAAGATTACATGTCATTAATAATTTAAATCCACAGGGGGCAGTTGAATAAAATCAATTAACAAATATAGTGTACAGTAATAAATGAAACGTATCTAACTGGTATTTACATGGCCACCATTTACCCCACCCCAGAGTGTACACTACTCTGGTGTTCAGAGTCTTAGATACTTGCTTGCGTGCCCGCGCTTGAAGATCTGCAGCTGGAGACAGTGCTCTGTTAGTTCTGCGTATCAGTCCAGCCCAGGTAACAAGCTGCACAACCCGCCTGGAGATTGGCGTTTGTCCCACCAAATCTCAGCAGCTCTGGGTCCTGATTTGGTGGGAAGATCCCTCTGCCTCTCCTCAGACTCAGTCTCTCTGCTGTGCCCCTTCCCTTGCAAGTATTTTCCCAAACAACAGTGGGGGTTACTCACAGTTCCTTCACTGCAGGCCCACCTCAGTCAGCTCTAGGCACAGCAACAGTCTCTGTCCTGGCTCCAGGGAAGCCACCAATAGTCTCTGAGGCTCCCTGCTCGATCAAAGCCCCTGCAGGCTCTCAGCAGCAGCTTCTGGCTTCCTAGCAGCAGCTCCTGGTATGGACAGAGCTCCACAGCAGCGATCTCACTCCTTTCCCAAAACTGGAGTTCACAGCCCGCTCCTTTGGGGCACTCCCAGGCAGATACACGGGCCGGGGTCAATTTCACCCACAATGCCAAACTCCTGGGGTACACACTGTGGGTCCAATTCAGCAGTCACTCTCACCAGTACAGACACAGTCTGACTGTTAGGGTCACCACGGTGACCATAAATTGTGGTCTTCCCAAAGATTTTTATAGCTGCCTGATAGATAGTAGCATCCTCAGTGTGCATGGGCACTTTATCCAATATAAGTGCTTGGCTGAGTGGCATCCTATCTCTTTACACCAGGACATTAACTTATCATGATCCATGATGCAGCAGAGAAAAAGTTTACTAAAACAAACAAAGTTCTTTAAAATCCAGTAGGGCTCAGGAAAATAGTCAGAACTTCAATAACATAAAGAAATAGATGAAATGATTTCTTGCAGCAGAACTGGAGGTGGTAGAGGGATCCCAGAGGTGCCTCCAAAATGTCACTTGTAACGCCAACAGACCCGAATCGTCGATGAGCTGAAATGAACTTGGGACCTCTGGAACTAAATGCATGAGCCTCTACTGCATGAGCTAAAAGCCATATAACTGTTAGCTAAGGCTGTAGAGGAGACTCCATCTCCCTCTCTCTAAGTGGTCTCCGTGCCACTAGATGGGACAGAACACCACACCCAGGAAGTGTGTGGGTTACAGACGTATATATCCAAAGCATATCAAGAAGTCTTTGAGAGGGAGTAATAACCCCCCCCCCCACTCTTCTCCCCACCATTCTTAAATTAGACACAGTCCTGCAACTTTCTGTGACAAGGAACTATTTTCACTTTCAGAACTGACTTTGGTTATATTCTGATCTCAATACTCCAGAGTAACTCCAGTGACATGAATGAAGTATTCTATATTTACACTGGTTTAACTAAGATCAGTATATGGTCCACTCTCGGTAAGTAAACTGAAATGTCTGACCTCATTGTGTTTGTTTCTCTTAGTAGGTATTTAGAAAAACAGAACACGTGGAAGACAAGAGACGCAATATTTCATGATCCTTATTTGGAAAAATGAGTGGGAGAAGAGCTACTTTTTAAGAGTAGTTTTTGTTCTAATGTAAATGGTGTGTGCTGGCAGGTGCAGCCTGGTTCTCAGAAGCTAACACATGCAATGATTCAAACTCTCCCACGGGGGCACCTTTATTCATGCCAGAATTTTACATTTACAAGTTTATGTAAAGTCACCTTTCCCCACACACTGAGAACTACTATGCCATAGATTTTCCTATTTAATGAAGCCAACACCCAAAAGGGCAAGTGACCAAATATAGTACCCTGTTGGTGGCAAACTACTGTCATAAGCCTGTGAGAACGGAGCGAGAAGATGATGTATAATACTTTGCACTTGCATATGGCAGTTTTCACTGAAAATCTCAAAGCACTTTACAAAAATATTGATAAGCATTATCCTTTCTATTTTACAGATGGGGGGAGAGGAAGCAGAGATAGGAAAAGGAGCCAACCCAACCCCCATTGAAGTCAACAGAAAAACTCCAAATAGACTATGAGAAAGGTTCCAAGTGACTTGCCCAAAGTAACAAAGCAAGTTAGCTACAGTATGAAGCATCAGAACCAGGTCTCCTGGCACACAGTGCTGTGCCTCATCAGCTATGTCATAACCACCCTGCACAGAAAGGAGTATTTTCCTTCATCTCACCCTTTCAAGGTTCTGCATTGTGCTAGTGCGTGGGGGCCGTACAGACCGGATGTAATTCCATCAACCTTAATGGCGTTGCATCAGGTTTTGATTTTTCCCTGGGTGTCAATATCCAGTAGAAGTGTACAGTATTTCAAGTTCTATTTTGTAGTTAGAATGTGAAAATTTATGCTCTATTAGTCTGCTCTTTGGTGAAGTCTGGCTGAAAATGGTATGAATACCATTCTCCTTCACCTCCACCCCACTTTTTTTCCTGATTTAAGATTAAAACTAAATTACCTTTATGAAAGACTATTTTCTACTGTTTTCCTATCACAATAACTCTTTTTAAAGTTCTCAAACTTGTTTTCACTTTGTATTTATATTTTGTTTTCTCTCCTTTCTATTCATTCATCTGCTTTGTTGCAATATTATTTATACTTTTCCTTTCACCGACAGCATAACATGAAGGGGCAACTTTGCAGCCTATACCAGCACTGTTGTATATAAAACGTTGTCACAAAACAGCCACAAAGTACTCACCTCACCATCTCTCTCCTTGATTCTAGAGTCAGCAACCTTGACCTCAGTTTGACCTTGTACTTTTTCCTACTTCTCAATTCATCCAGCTCTATACATCTACCAACTGTCACTTCCAAAACATTACCCACATAAGACTTCTTTGCCTCAATTCTTATTCATATCCCATGCCATCTCTCACCTTGGCAATTGTAATTCTCTTCTTTATAGCACTTCAAGTCAAATGACTAATCCATTCACTAGACATAGAATCAGAAACACAAACTCCTATTATCAGTCAGGGTTGGTAATATTCTTTGCACATTTCACATTTCCATACTCATCTCCAGTCTCATAAAATGGGATCCAGATTTCATCATGGAAGAAAAGTATTTGTGAATGTTATATATGCAGCACATTTTATATGTTGGACTTGCATATCTATCTATATATACCCATATATGAACAAGTATGACATTGGCACTGTGACAAGAGCATCTTACCTATCTTTGCTTCTGGCCATATGTCTGCCTCAATTTACCCACACTGATCAACTCAGTCTCCCCAGGTGGTCCTCTAGCTGCTAGCACTTTTGGACCTCTGATATGACTTAGATTTCCAGCTGAGGCCACCCTTTCCAGAATTAACAAATAAGAGTCAAACACAACAAAACAGACATACAGCAACCTTACGCTGGGTCTTCAGTCCAACTCCAGGCTCAAGTCCTGCTCCTCATTGCCTTCCTAGAAGCCTTGTAGGGGAACATAGGCCCTCCCTCTACTTTGGGTTCCAGCCCAGGGACCCTATAATAAGCAGAAAATGTCAATCTCCTTAATCCTTGCTTCACTTTCCTGGACACTTCCTACAAAAGCTTGCCTGTAGTCCTTTCCCACAGCCCTTCCTGGAGTCTCTGTGCCTAGGTTTCATCCCTGGTCCCACTGAAGGTAGCCTCTAAGCACTTTCTGCTACCCACCTACCTTTACTGTAGGTAAGCCTTTTTAGTCCCTGCAGTCAGGCACTCAGTCTCCCAACTGAACTGAAGAGGGTCCCTTTAATCTGCCTCAAAGCCCGTCACCTGGAGAGGCAGCTAATAAGGCACAAGCTACACTTGAGTCTGGCTGTCTTGTCTTTCTTTGTGCAGGGTTTGAACCCGTGACAAATGTGACATTTGTCACTCATATGCTCTTCCCCCAGACACTTAAGGCAGCGGTGGTGTGGGTCATTCACTGCCAAAAGACCAGTTACTTGAGTGACAGGACTTGAAGCCAGGAGAATGGAGCATGAGTCCAGTACAGGAACCCAAATGGGAACCGGTGAAACCAAGTTACTAACTACTAACCTGAACTTAATCTTATATCTAAAACTATGTACAAAAGCTCTAAACTAGCCTAAAACTAACACAACAGGTATTATGTACGTTAAAGAGTATAGGACTTGCAAATGCAAGGATAGTAGTTCCAACAACTGTCATGGGTGGTAGGAAGGACTGAGTGCGGGTTCAGGGTGGGGCTCTTCCCTTTATACTTGTGCTCTGTGGCCCGAGGCACTTGTATCACCCTGACAGGTACTGCTGAGGGAAAAATCTCTAACAGCTGTGTACGAGGCACACACACACACCTACAGTGGAATGGACATGTGCAATCACCTGGAAAAGAACCGGTAGTCATGCCAGGAGTCAGAGCCAGAACCAGAATCTAATAGCCACACCAAGGATCAGAACTGGAGTCAAGATCCAGGGTCAGGACAAGGAAGCCAGAGCCAGGAGCAAGTTGAGTTAGAATAATAGAATCATAGAAGATTAGGGTTGGAAGAGACCTCAGGAGGTCATCTAGTCCAATCCCCTGCTCAAAGCAGGACCAACCCCAACTAAATCATTCCAGCCAGGGCTTTGTCAAGCCGGGACTTAAAAACCTCTAAGGATGGAGATTCCACCACCACCCTACGTAACCCATTACAGTGCTTCATCACCCTCCTAGTGAAATGGTGTTTCCTAATATCCAACCTAGACCTCTCCCACTGCAACCTGAGACCATTGCTTCTTGTTCTGTCATCTGCCACCATTGAGAACAGCTGAGCTCCATCCTCTTTGGAACCCCCTTTCAGGTAGTTGAAGGCTGCTATCAGAACTCCTGTCATTCTTCTCTTCTGCAGAGTAAATAAGCCCAGTCCCCTCAGCCTCTCCTCATAAGTCATGTGCCCCAGGCCCCTGATCATTTTTGTTGCCCTCCGCTGGACTCTCTCCAATTTGTCCACATCCCTTCTATAGTGGGGGGGACCAAAACTGGATGCAGTACTTCAGGTGTGGCCCCACCAGTGCTGAATACAGTGAGCAAGAATTGAGCAGGAGCAAGGTTGGGGAACAAGGCAGGAACAGGACAAGGAGCAACAAGCACAGGGAGACTCATGGCTGCCGGTGAGAACACACCGCGAAGCCAGAGTGCTGCTGTTGCTGGGCTAAAACCCAGCCAGCTTCCCCTTCTGACCAGTCAGGTTGTGCGGGCAATACTGCTGATGCAAACCAGCTGTGCTTATGGGGTTGCCAGGAGACAACCTCTACTGCAGGCCCTGATACCTGACATCACCACCCTCCCTGTAAAAAGTGTAGAAACAAACTGTTAAAAGAGCAAACCAGTTCCCCAGTGGTATAGAATTTCTTTAACTTTGCTGCAGTTATTACTCTGGGTATCTATTAAACCCCATGCCAATAATTGCCTTATAATGATAGTGGTGGTTTTGACCAGGAAGAAAAAGCTCCAGCAAATTAAGGCAACTTTACTCCTTAGTGAGAGCATCCACCTGATGTTTAATACACTTTAACTTATATGCATTGACTTTGCAGCTTTGTTGATTCCCCATGTAGACATGATCTAAGCTGCCTAGATCCTTTTCAGAGTCATTACTGTCCAGGATACTGCCCCTCTACTCTGTAGATATGTCCTGCATTCCCTGTTCCTAGATGTATTCATTAGCATTTGGCTCTATTAAAACACATTGTGTTTGTTTGAGCCCAACTTACCAAGCCATCCCGATGACTTTCTATGATTGCCTTGTTCTCATCTTTATTTGCTACTCTGCCAATCTTTTGCCATCCACAAATTTCACTGATGAAAATATTGAGTAGTGTTGGGCCTAGTACTAATCCCTGTGGAATCCCACTAAAAATAGCCCTGTTCAGTGATGACTCCCCATTGCTGATTACCTTTTGAGATCTATTAGTTAGCCAGTTCTTCATCCATTCCAAGTGTACTTTATTGATATTGCATGCTGCTAATTCTTTAATCAGAATTGTGGTACTAAGTCAAATACCCTACAAAAGTTTAACTGTATTACATCTACACAGTGACCTTGATAGATCACACTTGTAATCTCATCAAAAAATTAAATCAGGTTGGTTGGACAAGATCTATTTCCCACAAAATCTAGAGATATAGTCATATACTTGGCATTGCACATAGAGCTCAAAGCACTTAACATAGGAGGATAAGTATCATTATCCAACTGTATTAATTGAACAATTGAAATGCAAGGAAGTTGAATGACTTACCCTAGGTCACCCAGTGAGTCACTGATAGAGTCAGATATACATCTCCAAACTCCTGATTCCAAATAGAGTGCCCCATTTACTTTGCTAATACTAGTTATTAATGTGCAAATCCTTTGTGTTTGTGTGTGTGTGTAGTTCACATGCTTGCACAGATACATAGTAGGAAGCATTATGTGGAAAAAGACTTGAGAAAAAATACAAGCCTTATCTATATAAATCTCTATATTTTTGCTTGTCAGCTACCTTACTTTCTACATTTACAAGTAGGATGCAAGTCAGGTGCATTCCTCTTGTTACAGTCCTGAGAAACTGAACTCATCCCATTGGGAATTCAGGTGAGTTAAGCAGTTTGTTAAAGTTTTTGCAGAAGCTGACAAGGGAATCCCTGAGGCAATAATGCATCAGTGCCAAAGTGTAGCACTGAGATCATTTTACATCAAAACCAGGGGTGCTTACTCCTCAGATATTTCAAAAGAAGATTCTTAATAAGTTTTAGTGGACACCTGAGAGAATCTATAAGGCACATTTGACCTGAACAACAGTTTCAGGGCATGTCACTTGAAAAAAACAACCTGATAATCTGTCTCACATAACATTCTCTTGTCTGGACTCCTAAAGTTAAAAATTTTTGGATCAGCATCTGGAAAAGAATTTCCTCTTCTCTCAGAGTAGCAGTTTTGGCCTTTCTCCTCATTTGCTTTGAAGTTGGTCTCTGCTACACTAACTGTGGCTAACGGGGTTATACTAAGAAAGTGGAAAAGTACAGTTTAGCAGAACAGTTGGTTCAGTTCCCAAAGCAGTGGGAAAAAGCAGGAAAATATTTAACAAAATCTGGAAGTTTTCTGACAAACGTATTGAAAATAATATGTAGATTGGCACCCCCTGCGTACTCTCCCTTTAATACATAAAAACCACTGACCTCTAAAATGTTGTCATATAAGCTTCTGGCTCTTTCCTGCCTGTGCTTATAAGGCTAAGCCCTAAGTCCAGTACCTTGCTTTTCTCTATGACTTTTTTGTGTGTATTTTGTTATTCTCCCCAAAACAGACAAACAAACAAACCAAACATCACCAGCACTATCACCCAGAAACGGTTCTCTCAACATAAGGCCGATCCTGGAAGAGATACCAGGAATGTTCTTTTCTGGGAGCAAACACCTCATAATAGAAAATCCAAAAATATCCTAAACTTTTCGTTCCTTTCATAAAATATTTTTACCACCCACTTATCAGCAATTATTTTATTATATAGACACAGGGCCTGGTTCCCCATTGCATTACACCTGTGTAATTCCTTTGAATTGGAGTTACAACAGTATAAGCGGGAGTAAGAGAGCGGAGAATCTGGCCTGTAAACTGAACAGCTGCCTTAGATAGCCTATGCCTTGGGCCCCATCCTTTGAGAGTCACTATGCTTCTTCTGACAGCATGACCTACAAAGGATTATGACCCTATGATGGCCTCTTGGAAACCCAGCAATGCTCACTGTGGGCAAGCCCCTCTCCATGTCTGGGCAGACAGTGCTATTTTTAAGGGCATTTATTTTACTTTTATTTATGATAGGCACCAATCCTAGGCTCTGGTGCTTGGACATTACACTATGTATATTAATATTTTAAAATATATATAAAAAATCCACATGGACCTAGAGTTAAAGAAGAAAGTTATGAGTCCTTTAAAGGTTACCGACTCATCCTCTCTCAACCCAATGCCTCAGTAAAAGCTGGGAAGAACAGGCAGGTTTGTGCAGCACATTTTGAAATCGAGAGACTAAGGCTGTATCATATCAAAGGGGGAGTAAGTTCTTAAACTGAGAGCCTTCCTATGAAAATGTCCTGCTTCCAATACCTAGACAAAAATATATAAGATCTGAAGAACCAGCAGCTCAGACTTGCCAACTGGGTCTCAATTACCAGGGTATAATAAAAAGGAAAGGGACAGGGACAGGACATATTCAGAGATGAGGCATAAAGTGGTGGATTGCTTGTTTGTTATTTTGCATATTCCTCCTCAGTTCTTTTCAAAACCAAATTTAATTTTCAAAATCCAAGATCCAGGCTAAGGGGAATCTGGATTTCTAGTTCTGTGGTCAGTCCTGCCACTGAACTGCTGTGGGACTTGGATGAGGAAGCTAACTCACTGCACCCTAGTTTGATTATCCAACAAAAAAGGGTGTACAAAAACTTTCCTAACTTGCAAGGAAATTGTGAGGTTTCATTAATGTGCGTACAGCGCTTGGAGACCATTAAATGAAAGATATTATTGAATGATAAAGCAAAGCATAACTACACATGTTTAAGATACATGTCATAAAACAATCTTTTTCTTGTGAACTACAGATAGTGAACGGATAACACAGATAACCATGTGTTAAACTTCTGAATTGGTTTCACACCAGGACTCTTATTTTAAATAGGCTTCACTTACATTTGAAATATGGAAAAAATGTTTTTTAAATGAAAAGAGTACAGGATAAAATTGACAGGTAAATGCTATTGGAACTCATTGTCTTTATTTTCACTATTTAAACCAATTTTTAAAAGTTATATTTCCTAGGAGTCAAGTTAGGTAGTGAAAGAAGACTTTCTTAGAACAACAGATCCATGAAATGAGAGGGTTTTACTTTTGCTTTGTGTAGGGTTTGCACATATTTATTAGTTGTAGGATATAAACAACAACAGATGAGGTAAGTGTTAGCTTCCTCAGAATCCAGAAAACTGCAATGAATTCTGCTAGGACAAATTTATTCCTGTTACAGAAAATATTAAACTACACCTGAAAACACTCTTCCCTTTGCTGCAGAAGCTGATACTGTCACCACAGAATACCATGGCTTCTGGTCTTAATAAAACAAGCAATATAAGGTGGGTGAGGTAATATATTTTATTGGACCAACTTCTGTTGGTGCAAGAGACAAGCTTTGAGGCTTATCTAGAGCTCTTCTTCAGGTTTGGGAAACATACGCAGAGTGTCACAGCTAAATACAAGGTGGAACAGATTGTTTAGCATAAGTAAACACATATTGTACAAGACCATTCAAGATGAAGAGTACCTTTCCCAGACCTAAGGGAGAGCTTTGTGTAAAAGCTTGTCTCTTTCCCAACAGAAGTTGGTCCAACAAAAGATATCACCTCACATACTTTGTCTCTCTAATATCCTGGAACCAACATGTCTACAACATGGCATAAAACAAGAAACAGTCATTTGAAGATATTTCCCTTATGAATTCTCTAACCCCTCCCTCCAAAACCTGAAAATCTTTATGAATTGAGGCTTGTGGGCTTTTGAGTCAATATGTCTTGGAGTTTAAGGTTTCAGCCAAAAAAGTTTCGTAAACAAATAGATTTCAACTTTGGGATTATGCTTCCATTAAGGTTTCTATTTCCTATTCATTCATCCATCATGTCACAATTATCTAATTCTGAGGAATGAAATTCATGTCTCCTGTTTTAATCTGCCATGTGATAGAAGCAGAAGAAAAAAAATACTGTATTATGTAATCCTCTGTAAAAATGCATCACTTCAGTTATACTTATTTTCTCCCTTTAGTCCCCCATTTTAAATTTTACATGTAAAAAAAAACAAGCAAACACAAAACAAAACAAAACAAAACAGTGTTAATGTAACTGGGAAAAGCCCCAGAGTAGCAGGAACCTTTTCAAAACAGTTAGTGTTTTATACTATCTATAAGGTACCTATAAGGTACTGGATGACCCAGGAGATCTCTAATGGGCATTGGCTGAGAAATTAGAAGAGGATTTCAATCTGTAGTTAACTGGTTCACATTCAGTTCAGATCAGTCATGACTGAATGTTGTTGCCATTTGATAGATGTTCCGAGGTCAATGTGGATAAGTTGATGGCTTCATTTCAGTGAATAAGTGTCTACATAACAGAAGTCACCATCACAAATGTTTCTTTTGAAGACAAATTCAGCAGGGAGACCAAGGACTATGTGGACAATAGAGACTACACTCTTACTGAGGGCGTGGTACAGGTACACTGATGAGAAAACAGCCTGTACTGCACCTTTTCTATGATACAATGCAGAAAATCATGGTTGTCAGTCCAGAACTTTTCACGAGCAATTAAGTAACAAAGTAAAACAGAAGAATATGACAGAACTGCAGCAATGAAGGGCTGACATTAAAAATGGGATAAAGGCAAAAAATAAAATAATTATTTGTTTCAACACACACAACGGGGGAATAGATGCCTACATTTTAGAGATCATATGCAGCCAGCAGAAATCAGTTGTTGTTGCATTGCCTATTACTTCTCTGAAATCAATAACAGGGAGACAGAACTACTGGATATTGTTTGCCTATACACAATGCTTAAGTCAAAAGGCAGCATTAAGCTTTGTAATAACTGTACACTCTATTGGCCTGATCCAGCTCCCCCCACTACCCCTTAAAAAAAGCAACAGAATTTCCCCCCATTGACTTCAATGAGAGTTGGGTCAGCACAACATGCTTATCAGAGTACGTCAGGGAAGGATCCAAACATACCATGACATACTTATACATTGCAGCTCTTTTAACAGTTAGCCTCCACTCAAAAACCCCCCAGCCAGCCAGACAAAAAAACATTTTAATTGAATTGTGGAAGAAGTGACAAACCACAAAATGTATGCACTTCTTAGAATAAATCTGATATTAAGCCTTTTAGAAAGCTGAAGCCAGTGCAGATCCAGACTGTGCTGATAAATCAGACTTCAATGCGTAGTCAAATGTAATTGTGAAGTGCTTATAGATACTAAGCAATACATACATGACAACACTGAACCAGTGACTGGGGAAGTTGAAAGAGTACATGAATTAGAGATGGGCCATTGGTCACTAATGAAACCCCAGGAGAGATGACAGAATGAGAATGTAATTCAGAAATACTGGACCAAAGCTAAATTTTCATAAGATTGGCATCCAGTAAAGCCACTTGATTTTATCAAAAGTGTTCTCTGTCCAGACTTCCGTATTCCAAGGAGAAGTGGGTTGAATTCATTACTCCACCACTAACCTGCAGTAATAGCCTTGGTCCTGCTTCTGTAGAGAAGAGTTGGCATCTTGGGCTTTCCCTTCTACTTAGTAGCACTGTACTGGGTTTATGCATGGAGCAAATCCTTTTAATTGGGACTTTGCTCTGTGTTCCAGGATTTAGCCAAAAGGGGTTATTTCTCATATAGCATCATTTTCTCATGTAACCATTACTAAAATTTCTTGAGAGCCATTAGGAGTGCTACTGATGCTAGTTCCTCCTCAATTTCATTGATTAGTAATGATGCAATTAATTTTAGAGAAGGGAAAGACATGATTGAATAGATTTAGGCATTCGGAGAATGTAGAAATAATTAAAAGGACAAAACACATCAAAAGGAATGAAACTAGACTGGAAAGGTAATGATTGAAGAGGAAATGGTATCAATATCCTTTTTTGTGTGCTGAGAATGTTCTCAGTGCATGCATTCTTCTCTATTCTCTTTTCTTTCTGGATGACAGCTGCTAGAAACGAGTAAATTCTTGTCACAGAAAGGATGATCAGTTAATCTAGATAGGGGAAAAGATGAAAGAATAGATGGCGAGATATTTTAGTACTCAGCTCATATCCCTCCATCATTCTTAGTAATAATTGGTCATACCAGCTAAGACACTTGCAGGGCATTGTTTGGAGAATTATAGGCTTTATTATTAACATTTTTTTTCATTTTTAGTTTTTAGTAGCATTGAAAGGTTGCTTAACTCCGCTGACAAATTAGGGAAGACTGAAATCCTCTAGCATGGAGAGCCCGATTTGTTCCACTGAAGTCAATAGGAAATTTCGCTCAACACCTTGGAAACGTCCATATTACTCAGCTCAGGAATGCATTAGTAAATCTAAAAAGCCTGTTGATAAATGGCCTCATCTTCTCTGAATCCCACTGTCCAGCATGTACGTCCAACTTGGAGAGATTCAGGTCCAGTTAAAGTAAATTTAGCCACATTCCGTGTCATGTACTTCCTTACTTTAATTATCTTGAGAATCTAATCATGCTGTGTATTTCCCCATGAACAGTTAGCTTGGTCATGTAGTTTTCCCTCAACATTTTCTATTTTCTGCTTCAGTAAAGCAGTTTCAGACTTGTCGTTATTTTCCATTGTTATCATCTGTATTACATTTTCAAGTGTTTCTAATCTAGATTTTACAGCACACAGATCCTTGGATAAGGTTTATATGTCTTCTGAGATTTTGTCCAATTTACCTGACAGGAAATCTTTAAGTACTGAGATTTCCTGAGAGTGAGCTGGTTGCTGTGCTGCTAAATCTGACCTGGGGCTCTTGTTAGGCGAGTGTGTCTCAAACCTTTAATTACCCTCTGATTTCCCAGTTATTGATTTTGGTCAGGCACAAATTAATGTTGCGGGTCAGCACTTCCAGACATTTGCCAAACTTGGCAATTTCAGGAGGACTCGAGAGTGCATGTGAGTGATCCAAGCAGTCATTTTTGTTTGTGTTCCATGTGACCCTTCAATATAAAAATACTTTAAAAATAATAGAAAGCAAACAGCAAGAGTGAAGAAAAGTTTATCTTACATCCATCCTGTAGTCTTGCCATGAAGAGAAGGCCTTAATGTACAAAAACTAATGGATACTTACCGTATAGGTGATATTTACTCTTTCATGTCTTTCAAATCAGAAATATAAATGATTTTTTTTTCATGAAAGGATCAATATTATTCAACTTGCAAATTCTAAAACATGCCTGTTGCAACCTTGAGGTGAACAGACTGGTTAAAACTGGCAGAAAGTCAACTGAGAGGAAGATGCCCCCAAAGCTACCACAAAAGATATGTATCCTTCCTACCCCTAAATACAAGATGCTACTTCAGGCAAAATTATGGATGAACACATACGATAATGGCCACAAGCTGCACATACAGATAATTTGGGCACTCAGAGTTGTGCAGGCACAAATAAAAGCTCGATGGCAGATATGACCCTAAAGGTCATCATTATGCATTAAAGGACAAAAGCATATGTACGTCTTGAGAGCCTAAAAGTTACTCAGCCTTTGGCCTGATGCCTCACAGCTTACACTGGGCTTGCATCAATGATCCATTAATACATGTCATGTCACAGATCATTACCCAAACAGCAAATGCAGACAATTTAATAGTTCGCATGCATGTCTAAAATCCATTATTAGCTTTAACATGAAGATGAAATTGAAATAAGTGAAGACAAAAGAGCATGTTCCATTGAGACACTAAAGAGGAGTCAGTGATACATGAATCAATACATTGTAATAAGAAAACACTCATGTCCTATTAGATAAACCAAGCTTGCGGGGTGGGCGGGAGGAGATGAATTATTGGTGGAGTGGTACCATCTACAGATTTCACATGTTGCCATTAAAACATAAAGTAGTCATTTTCCCTTTATCTGACAGTTACTTATTTCCAAGCATATGCTATTCTACCTTTCTAAATCATATCTTTTGGTCACATGCCACAAGCCTGGCCGCTCTATACGTGTGGAATAAATTACATATTGGAAGACAGTTCAGGCCTTAACAGCAATTTGATCATCACGAGCATCTGTAGATCTAATTATGTATAAGCAAAAATGCCTGAGTTGCATATTAAACCACAAATATCTTGTTTAGAGTTGAATTAAAGATCTGATCATAGAATCATAGAATAACAGAGTTGGAAGGGACCTCTGGAGGCCATCTAGTCCAACCGCCTGCCCAGAGCAGGACCAATCCCAACTATATCATCCCAGCCAGGGCTTTGTCAAGCCTGACCTTAAAAACTTCTAAGGAAGGGGATTCCACCACCTCCCTAGGTAATGCATTCCAGTGTTTCACCACCCTCCTGGTGAAAAAGTTTTTCCTAATATCCAACCTAAACCTCCCCCACTGCAACTTGAGACCATTACTCCTGTCATCTGCTATCACTGAGAATAGTCTAGATCCATCCTCTTTGGATCCACCTTTCAGGTAGTTAAAAGCAGCTATCAAATCCCCCCTCATTCTTCTCTTCCGTAGACTAAACAATCCCAGTTCCCTCAGCCTCTCCTCATAACTCATGTGTTCCAGTCCCCTAATCATTTTTGCTGCCCTTCACTGGACTCGCTCCAATTTTTCCACATCCTTCTTGTAGTGTAGGGCCCAAAACTGGACACAGTACTCCAGATGAGGCCTCACCAATGTTGAATAGAGGGGGACGATCAAGTCCCATGATCTGCTGGCAATGTCCCTACTTATACAGCCCAAAATGCCATTGGCCTTCTTGGCAACAAGGGCACACTGTTGACTCATATCCAGCTTCTCGTCCACTGTCACCCCTAGGTCCTTCTTTGCAGAACTGCTGCCTAGCCATTCGGTCCCTAGTCTGTAGCGGTGCATTGGATTCTTCCGTCCTAAGTGCAGGATTCTGCACTTGTCCTTGTTGAACCTCATCAGATTTCTTTTGGCCCAATCCTCCAATTTGTCTAGGTCCCTCTGTATCCTATCCCTACCCTCCAGTGTATCTACCACTCCTCCCAGTTTAGTGTCATCCACAAACTTGCTGAGGGTGCAATCCACACCATCCTCCATATCATTAATGAAGATATTGATATCTTCTGATATACAGAAAGGCATTCAAATGTACTAAAGTTGAAACTGTTGATGGCTGGTAGATATTGCACAAATTAAACCACTGCATTTCAAATGCAAAACCATTGCACTGTCCATTTTAAAATTTGCATTTCAAAAATAAAATATAAAAATAAAAACTTCTGGCAAACTGACCCCACAGACTGGCTCTGATCAATAAAACATTTTAGACACATGTTTAATTTGAAGCATGCAATCAGTTCCACGGAGTTCAAGTACATTTGTACAGTAGGCTTGCTATTTAGTGAAATCATCTGAAGAAAATCACTTTAAAATTCTCAAGAAAATAGATAATTAGGAATCTAATTTGTCAGTTTTTACTGAAAAAGATTATATTCCTGTCATTCCTTTTGTGAACTCATATCTGATAGAGCAGGTCAGCATTTTTTGACTGACATTTTTTTCTGCTAAAAATGGGGTTTCAAAGAAAAATGAGATTATGAACAGGAAAATGTCATTTTTGACAAAGCTTTTCAAAATCTTGAGGGGGAATTTCTGAACAAATAAAACAAATGAAATGAAGATTTTAATTAAAGCAAAATGAAAAATTTTCATTTTGAAAACAAAAAAAAAATTAACATTTTGTTTTCTCTCTCCTGCCCATTCACCCTTTTTCCTTTTTCATCACAGAATGCCAGAGAATGAATAATGTCTAGTTCCCCACCTTTTTCTTCCTCTCCCCTTTCCTTTTTCCACTCTAACTTTTTAAAACTTCCTCAATTTGGAAAAGGTAGAATGGCAAAGGAAAAAAAGAGAAAAGAAAAAAAAAAGAGAGAGAAAGCCCATTGGACATTATTAATTTTTTTGCAGAGTGGTAAAAAAAAAAAAGAAAAAAAGGGGGGGGATTTATACTTCAAGGTTTCAAAAGTTTGAAAAAATTGGAACATTTTTAGGTTCTCAGTTTCAATCCTTCAAAATGGAAACCATGTTGAAAATTTCATTTATTATGTAATTATTTTTCCATTTTTCTTTCAGCTCTATTATCCAACAGGAGGAGCTATGTGCAGTTTTTGTGATAAAACCCCAAATCACATGAAACTCTCCTGGTTTAGAGTTTAGCTAAAAACTGAAAGCTCAGACGAGGGTTGTCAAATGACTGGCTAAGGTTCAAGTAAAGCCAAGCATAGTTTTGAATGTGAATCATAGAATCATAGACTATCATGTTGGAAGGGACCTCTGGAGGCCATCTAGTCCAACCCCCTGCCCAGAGCAGGACCAATCCCAACTGAATCTAGCTGCTGTATGGTTTTGCAGCAGACATGGAAAATTTGTGATTTTATATGTTTTGGAAACAAAAATGTGAAACTCAGTTATTTCTTACTCAGTTCCACTTTGACATTTTTAGGCCTCAATCCTGCAAACACTTAAACATATGCTTAACTTTACAACTGTCAGCATGACATCACTGATTTTAATGGGAGCTATAGCCAGTAGTAAAGTGCTTAAGCATTCCATAACTGGGCCTTGAAGTGTTGGAACCCCAAACTCAGAACAGAGCTGAATGATCAAAAGAGAAGAAAGTGCTTGTAGGATCCCTGCAAAGCAAAATAGTCTAGCACAGTTCTACAGACTGAGATGGCAATGCATGTTTACAGCTTAAATTCCTTAGCAGGACCACTGTGAATATGGCACCTTCATAGAACCTGCTCTAATTTAGGACTCAGAAGAACTGGTCAGGTTCTCTTTTGATTTTGATACATATTTACAATCTTTAATACAACTTAATGGCTTTTTTGTCTTGGAATAAATAGAATATCTGGTTAATCATCAATAATAATTTACATCATTCCCTGCATATATAGAGTGACAAAATTTGGTGCATCTGCATGGGCTTGTAAGTGTGTAAGTGTCACTGCATATTTGTCCAGGTGTTTTATATCCTTTATAGGTAAACAAACGTGTATGCTGGGGAAAGCAGTGCTCTAACCAGGGACTAGCATTTTGGTGAGGCTCCACTGTTGTACAAATTATAGCTGTGAGGAGACAGTCACTTTTTTCTTCACTTAATATATTCTTGAATTACACCAGCCAGAAAGCCAGTGAGGCTCACTTTTCAATAGACATTGCTCCTTTAGTACCACTGATATTAATGTTCATACTAATGTAAACATTTGCAGAAAATAATTTCTGCAACAGTTCTTCTTGGAAGTTTCTCTCTCTCTGCTACATACAGATAGGGACAACTCTTTAAGCATGCTGCATATTTGTCTACTTAGCTGGGCTGAGACTCCTCAAACATGTCAGAAAGGGAACTTATTAGAAGATGAGATCTCTGGACAGTCTATTTAATGTAAATAGATTAACTAAAACAAACAGCTATGTGAATCCAGACCATACATGATCTGATACGACCTATCAGAATATTTATGTTATGAGGACATCTAACTCAAAACAGTTATATTTTAAATGTATCACAGCTGAATTACGCTTTGCAAAGATTTTTTAGAAGTTATTCTAATTGCAAATGATTTTTGGTTCCCTTAGAATGTCAAACTAACAAAGGTCATGACTGAAAACAAATGACAGGGTAACATTTAAAGCAAGTGGTTTTTAGGTACTGTGAAAAAATGAATAGGCATAACTTCTGACCCCCAATGTTTTGTACCTGAAAGCATTTCTATTTCTAGACAAATTCACAACATAGTCATAAAAGAGGGGAAGTTCATATACAGTAGATGAACAGGTGGTGTATAATTTATGAAGTATGGTATATTATAGACTTAACTGATCAATATATTTAACTTTGAGAGAATGATTTTTATGAGATTTGGGCTGTTAAATCTTTAACGATCAATAGGGGGCAATACATAGTTTAAAACTGAAGTCTTTTTAAATTCCTCAGTGCAAAATTAATAGCTGCATACTGGTAGAATTTCCACTGCAAAGTACCACTTCCATTTGCACTCAGTCTAGCATCACTTGTTCAGTTTGTTCCAATAGGATCTCTAAACAAAGAATAGTTTCTTACTCATCTGGAAATTAAGTTATTCAAAACATAAGGGATTCACAGAAGTTCAAATCTAACAGAAGATGCCAATCTAACAAATCATCCAGCCACAAACCAATTCAGCAGAGTCAACAGGTGAATACCACACACACATAGCTGAGGGAATAGAACTCAGTAACATCTGCATCGGGCTTGTATTACTGACTGAAAGAAGGGCTTCAACTCTAAACAGATAATATAGTATAACACATATATTACTATGTGTGATGGGGTGTTCGCTCCACACTAGCCTCGAAGGGCTTAATGAGGCTGAGTACAGGTCAATTAATTGGATAAGAATTAGGTGGCCTAAGTAACTCCTGGATGAGACAGAACAGAGGAGGCTTGTATAAAGCCAGGATGCTGGCACTAGGAAGGGCTGTAGCAGGGGGAGCCTGTAGCCCACCTCTAGACATTAGGGAAGGAAATCTAAGGAAGAGGGTGTAGGAAAAGGCTCAGGAAAACAGCAGTAAGGTTAAGCAGGATGGAGACTTAGCTGTTGATTAGAGGGTTCCTGAGCTGGAACCTGTCAGAGGATGGCCTGGGTTCCCTTACCAGCCACAGGGGAAGTGGCACAGTTTGGGCAGTGGATGGGAAGACTGCCAAAGACAGTATGTAGCAAGGGACTTTGATACCCTGAAAGGGGAGAACTACAGTAACCTAGCCAGAGGGCCAAGCCACAAAAAGACAGCACCCTGAGTCACACAGACAGAGAGAGAGAGAGCGAGCATGCGTGCGTGCGCAGAAGTGGGTGTCAGACCTGAAAAGAGCTAATCCCAGAGTGGCCCGGTGGAGGTGTCCTAGCAGTGAGTGGGCCCTGTGTCCCTACGTAACCTATATAGAAACCTGTTCCAATAATACTAAGAATTTGACTCCATGTCAGTTAAATCCAAGGGGTGAAATCCTGTCTCTTTGAAACCAATATGAGTTTTGTCATAGACTTCAGTGAGACCAGGACTTCACCCTAGAGCTTCAGCTGGACTGTGTTGCCATAACTCACCTGAAGTCCATACAGCTATGTTGATTTATACCATTCAAGTATTTGGCCCAAGGCTGCTCAGAAGTGGCAATTTTTTGGAATTTAGACGTTTGTTCACTGAAGAAATCATTTTACTTTCTAGGCCACTGAATATCCATCAAAAGGTCAGAATTTCCTGTCACTAGTAGCCTTGGTTGTATTTTCAAAATGACTGTAAAAGTACCTTCATGCATCGCAAGAGGCACTAGAATAATCCTTAATTCACTACACAGTGATATGCTCTTCAGACTGCAGATCAGGTGCTGCATCAACTTTTTCCTCCATTACTGTGGAATCTTTTAAAATGGCTAGAGTAATAACTTTAACAGTACTTAATTTAGTTTGGAGGACAGATTCTAAGAGGAAAAAAAATGTATGCAGTACAGTCACAGACCTTTTGCACAGACAACTTCATAGTGTGGACATCCAGCAATGACTCATCCTGACCTTTGGCTGGAACTACTGTATATCAGCTCTTAGGAAAAAAACTTGTGCTCATCACTCAGAACAAATAACCTGAGCAGAGTGGAAAAAATCCTCCTGCAAGGCTGTTACTCCAAAATTTGGACCCCAATACTGGCTTGCCTATAACCATAAATTGATCAATTTATTCTGCCCAAATGGGTAATAAGGTTGTAGCCCATCCTAAAGGAAATGCCGGGGTTACCAGGGGGTTTGTCTTTAACTTGCAGAGGACTCCCCAGAGCAGCCTAATCCTGCTAACCTGTGGGAGGACACGGATACAACCCTCCACTCAACAGACTGGACATCCAAGCAGTAATTTTTTGAAAACAAAGTATCATTTATTTAAAGGAAATAAGCAGTTACAATACATTCAAGAAAGCAAGAGGGAGAACATTATAATACACCAAATATAGTAAAACATTATTAACTCTTGTTTAGAAATTATACATTAAAGGGGTGCAATAAAGAAAAGACACAGACTCCACAGAATACATAGCATACACAAATCATATAACAGTTACAATGTGATACACAAAGACCCTGCATACATATGTATACAAGCCCTACTACAATGCTGATTCAAATACTATACTTATTACAGTGTAGCAGATGGCGCCTCTATACATACATATAGGAAAGCATTATACGCTTGTTACAATTTAACATTACCATTCTGTGAGAGATGATCAAATGGTCATAGGATGGGGTGGGGTGAATAGCACTCAGATGCAAACATCCAGCTTTATTTACAAGCACACCCAGACAGTCTTTTAAATTAGACAGGGAAAAAAAATCAGACTTACATGCCTTCACACTTCCTCTGAACTGTCTTTTGGTCCTTCTACTCTGTCTGAACACAAAAGGTCCATGATTGATCAGGCTATGTCATTTCAGTTGCTGCCTCCAACCGCTGCCTCAGAGTGCTGTCTGCCGCTTCTGTGGCTGCTGTCTTCATAGAATCATAGACTGTCAGGGTTGGAAGGGACCTCCGGAGGTCATCTCGTCCAACCCCCTGCTCAAAGCAGGACCAACACTCACCTAATTCATCCCAGCCAGGGCTTTGTCAAGCCAGGCCTTAAAAACCTCTAAGGAAGGAGATTCTGCCACCTCTGTAGGTAACCCATTCCAGTGCTTCACCACCCTCCTAATGAAAAAGTTTTTCCTAATATCCAACTAAACCTCCCCCACTGCAACTCGAGACCATTGCCCCTTGTTCTGTCATCTGCCACCACTGAGAACAGCCTAGCTCCATCCTCTTTGGAACCCCCTTTCAGGTAGTTGAAAGCAGCTATCAAATTCCCCCCTCATTACTCCCTTCTGCAGACTAAATAATCCCAGTTTCCTCAGCCTCTCCTCATAAGTCATGTGCTCCAGCCTGCTAATCATTTTTGTTGCCCTTCACTGGACTCTCTCCAATTTATCCACATCCTTCTTGTAGTGTGGGGCCCAAAACTGGACACAGTACTCCAGATGAGGCCTCACCAATGTCGAATAGAGGGGAACGATCACGTCCCTCGATCTGCTGGCAATGCCCCTATTTATACAGCCCAAAATGCCATTGGCCTTCTTGGCAACAAGGGCACACTGCTGACTCATATCCAGCTTCTCGTCCACTGTAACCCCTAGGTCCTTTTCTTCAGAACTGCTGCCTAGCCATTCGGTCCCTAGTCTGTAGCGGTGCATTGGGTTCTTCCGTCCTAAGTGCAGGACTCTGCACTTGTCCTTGTTGAACCTCATCAGATTTCATTTGGCCCAATCCCCTAATTTGTCTAGGTCCCTCTGTATCCTATCCCTGACCTCCAGCGTATCTACGTCTCCTCCCAGTTTAGTGTCATCTGCAAACTTGCTGAGGGTGCAATCCACACCATCCTCCAGATTGTTAATAAAGATTTGGTGGTGGTTGTTGCTGCTGCTGCTTCAGGTAGCTGCTTCACTTCTCCTTTGCTGGTTGATCTTCTCTGCTTGGTTTTACATACACACTAGCCTGCTGGTTGTCAGCCTTATAGACAGTCCCTAGCCTCCTCTGATTGGTTGCTTTTCTAAGCTCAGCAATTAGTATAGATCCTCCCTGCCTAATTGTACCAGCTCAGCCAATCATCTTAAATGTAGTATCATACACGCTAATCCTGTCTAGATCCTCCTTCTAGCTATTAGCATAAATCCTACTCCTAGCTCCACCCTTCAGGCATTTTGGAGAGGAAGCTGAGTCATGCCTGTTGAACTCTGTTTCAACCCTATCTCTTATCTGCTGTTGATCAATTCAATCTGTGTCCTTCATTTTGATGTTTTTTAATAGAGAATCATTGTGACCACCATTTTGGATTTTTAGCTCTCAACTATCACTATGTATTCCTTGTCTAAAGGCTTAATTCTAAAACTAACTACTGTTTCACACAAGCTAAAGCATTATGATATTGCCACCACCACTGTTATGTTAATTTGGAGAGATAATTTCTCTTATGTTTTTAAATCCCTCTAACTGCTTTCCTCTGAATATCTCTGTCCTAGGTGCTGCAAGCGTTTTTTAAAGCAACTAAAAGCAAAATTTCTTGTTTCAAGGCCATGGACCTGCTTCACCTGCTCCATGGTCCTACTATCCCTGATGGGTGCAGTGTTGGATTTACCAGTCTGGCTCATGCCCCACTCCCTTACTGTCTTTATTTAGTCCTTAAAGAACTGCTGCACTCAGTGATGCAGGAAGCAAATTTTAGAGCCCAGCCATGGGATTCACATGGGATGAGCTTATAAGTGCTCCTGACATCTTTCCTCTTCACATGTTCTACTGGTCTAGGCCACTCCAAACAGGTTTCTGGGGGAAAGGATTTGCCCCATAATGTGCAGAAGACTTACTGGTAATGTGCCACCTAGATGCTGAGAATATGCACCCTGTGTTATAAAAATGTCTTTTCTTTCTTTTCCTCTTTCAAATAAACTTACAGGAAGCTATCTAATATATATAATAGCTCTTACATATCTGAAAAGGGTGAATAAACTTGATCACCACCCTATACAATTCTGAGGTTCTTTTGGGCTTGAGTGCACTAGACATTTAGGGAATGCATTACTACAGCAGTCAGCATTTAAAAGTCCACATTTATTCCCAGTTACCATGAAGCTATATCAGATATATTGCAACTGTACTCTATTTGTAGTACAAGGAAATACAGTGGTATCGGAGATTCAGCAGTATGGGAACTGTAGGAAAGTGGACTCATTGCTGGCATGCCCCCTTGTCACCAGGAATGGCAGCTCTCTCCTCATGCCATAACAGCTCTGCAGTAGTCCCCCTTTTTGTGACTCAGTCCTCCAGCCAGATCACACTTTGAAGTCTCTCCTCTTCCAGGGTAAACAAGAAGTCCAGTTCAACTAAACTATAAACTAAAAAAAATTCTTCACCCCTACCCAGGCTCTGTCTTACCCCTTCCTCAGCTTTGCAGAGCTGTCCTGCCGCTCTTGTGCAAAATGACACCTCCAGGACTTTCTCCCTAGAGCTTTAGTTCCAGACTCAATAGTCCTTCTCCCACTTGTATCAAGATGTTTCTTTACTACCTTTTCTAGTGGTCAGTAAGAGATCCCAGGCCCTCCCTCTCCTCTGGGTTCCAGGCAAGTGACCTCGTCGCAAGCAGCTGAGGTCTGCTCCCTCACACTCTTTGCTGCTTCCCTGGGCTATTTTTTTTTACCTTGGTCTTTCTTCAGGCCCTTTCCCACAGTCTTCCCTGGGCTTACTATACATCTGCCTCTCTCTAGGCCCTTCCTTCACTCTCTAGTAAGTGGAGAGGAACTACAGAGTTCTTTCCCTCTTTCCTTGCAGTTCCCTTCTTCTTGTGTTTTGTGGTGCAGCAGCCTAACTTCCTGAGTCTATGACTGACTTCGTAGATAGATTATGACTTAAAGTCTGTCACCTTTCCCAGTATAATTAAAGAATTGTACAATAACTTTTTCAATAGGGCCCCATTTTCCTTGTATTCTGGATAGGTGTTGCAAAGAAAATTTTGTTAGTCTAAGGCTTCTGAGTTCTCCATCCAAATATCTCCTTTCACTGATAAACTCTTATGGAATTGTAAAGACTATCTATTTTTTCCTGGCCCTTATGTTTATTTATTAGAAATAGATTACTATTTAATCTACTGACCTGTTACAATTCTGAATAGAGTCACTTCGCTCTTCCACTCAGAGTAAAATTATATCAACATTTTCAACTGCTGGGCGTAAGTCATGGAATTTTTTCCCTTTCATTTCATGTACCACAGTTCTTGCCATTCCTCTCATAGCTTACTTTTGACTAAGTGTTTAAATTCCAGTTTGCTTATGGGGATCTCTAGGTCAACTTGTTCGTGATTAATGGCATTTTTTGCCTCTTTGTCTTCCAAGTCCTTGCCAGCTGTCCCTACATGTGTTGGGATCCATGCTATTACTATGGTCACATCCAGCTGTACCAATTCGGTTGTTAGCAGTCAAGACAAAGATAAAAGTAGTTAGCCTTATGGCTTTCTTGAGTCCAAATGTAGGCACTCAGAAATCAATTCCCACTCTACCCATTCCTTTCTCTTTAAAGCCATCAGTATACATTGGACAAAATAGTGTCCCCACTTATCACAAATATCTTCATTTGCTATATCTCGTATTTTCATCATTCTTCTCCTTTTGTTTATTTTATTATATCATTTCATGTCTATCTTGGAGGATGGAGGGAGGGTAGGGGTTTCCAGAGATATTTTCCTGTAGCTATAGACTTTGACCTCTTTTAACCCTCTCTTCTCATTGAGATTCTTTATCCTACTTGCATGAGGAAATTTGATATTTTTGTCTTCCACTTAACTCCCAACAATCAATATTAGTAATAATAAATCCCAACTAAACAATATTAGTTTAGTGTTATCATCTTCACTATAATCTAGTGCTTGGCCCAAAAGATTAGGTCTAGGTGCTTCATTCTAAGAGTGACAGGCATTTCTCTACCTGTTATCTGTATTACACACAGAGGCATAGTAATGAAGCCAGCACATGCTATGCAATGCTCATGCTTCAATACAGTCCTGTTTTCTCAGATTTGTTTTTGATGCTGGCCTAACGGCCTGGCAGCCATACTTGATTAGTGCTCTGTATAGCATTATCACAGTTTTTTTATCTGCTCCCCAGGAGGCTCCAAATGTACTTTTATGTAAGTTTATTTTTCCTTTGCTATAACATTTTCAGTACAGTACCTCAGGTGAGCTTGTTATCAAATATCATAGAATTTGTGCTTTCACTATGCCTATTCATGGTAATAAAAACATTATTTTATCTCTTTTTGAATCTTCCATGTTATCATAGAATCATAGAATATCAGGGTTGGAAGGGACCCCAGAAGGTCATCTAGTCCAACCCCCTGCTCGAAGCAGGACCAAATCCCAGTTAAATCATCCCAGCCAGGGCTTTGTCAAGCCTGACCTTAAAAACCTCTAAGGAAGGAGATTCTACCACCTCCCTAGGTAATGCATTCCAGTGTTTCACCACCCTCGTCGTGAAAAAGTTTTTCCTAATATCCAATCTAAACCTCCCCCACTGCAACTTGAGACCATTACTCCTCGTTCTGTCATCTGCTACCATTGAGAACAGTCTAGAGCCATCCTCTTTGGAACCCCCTTTCAGGTAGTTGAAAGCAGCTATCAAATCCCCCCTCATTCTTCTCTTCTGCAGGCTAAACAATCCCAGCTCCCTCAGCCTCTCCTCATAACTCATGTGTTCCAGACCCTAATCACTTTTGTTGCCCTTCGCTGGACTGTCTCCAATTTATCCACATCCTTCTTGAAGTGTGGGGCCCAAAACTGGACACAGTACTCCAGATGAGGCCTCACCAATGTCGAATAGAGGGGAACGATCACGTCCCTCGATCTGCTCGCTATGCCCCTACTTATACATCCCAAAATGCCATTGGCCTTCTTGGCAACAAGGGCACACTGCTGACTCATATCCAGCTTCTCGTCCACTGTCACCCCTAGGTCCTTTTCCGCAGAACTGCTGCCTAGCCATTCGGTCCCTAGTCTGTAGCTGTGCATTGGGTTCTTCCGTCCTAAGTGCAGGACCCTGCACTTATCCTTATTGAACCTCATCAGATTTCTTTTGGCCCAATCCTCCAATTTGTCTAGGTCCTTCTGTATCCTATCCCTCCCCTCCAGCGTATCTACCACTCCTCCCAGTTTAGTATCATCCGCAAATTTGCTGAGAGTGCAATCCACACCATCCTCCAGATCATTTATGAAGATATTGAACAAAACCGGCCCCAGGACCGACCCTTGGGGCACTCCACTTGATACCGGCTGCCAACTAGACATGGAACCATTGATCACTACCCGTTGAGCCCGACAATCTAGCCAGCTTTCTACCCACCTTGTAGTGCATTCATCCAGCCCATACTTCCTTAACTTGCTGACAAGAATACTGTGGGAGACCGTGTCAAAAGCTTTGCTAAAGTCAAGAAACAATACATCCACTACTTTCCCTTCATCCACAGAACCAGTAATCTCATCATAAAAGGCGATTAGATTAGTCAGGCATGACCTTCCCTTGGTGAATCCATGCTGGCTGTTCCTGATCACTTTCCTCTCATGCAAGTGCTTCAGGATTGATTCTTTGAGGACCTGCTCCATGATTTTTCTAGGGACTGAGGTGAGGCTGACTGGCCTGTAGTTCCCAGGATCCTCCTTCTTCCCTTTTTTAAAGATTGGCACTACATTAGCCTTTTTCCAGTCATCCGGGACTTCCCCGGTTCGCCACGAGTTTTCAAAGATAATGGCCAATGGCTCTGCAATCACAGCCGCCAATTCCTTCAGCACTCTCGGATGCAACTCGTCCGGCCCCATGGACTTGTGCACGTCCAGCTTTTCTAAATAGTCCCTAACCACCTCTATCTCCACAGAGGGCTGGCCATCTCTTCCCCATTTTGGGATGCCCAGCGCAGCAGTCTGGGAGCTGACCTTGTTAGTGAAAAGAGAGGCAAAAAAAGCATTGAGTACATTAGCTTTTTCCACATCCTCTGTCACTAGGTTGCCTCCCTCATTCAGTAAGGGGCCCACACTTTCCTTGGCTTTCTTCTTGTTGCCAACATACCTGAAGAAACCCTTCTTGTTACTCTTGACATCTCTGGCTAGCTGCAGCTCCAGGTGCGATTTGGCCCTCCTGATATCATTCCTACATGCCCGAGCAATATTTTTATACTCTTCCCTGGTCATATGTCCAACCTTCCACTTCTTGTATGAAGCTCTTTCCCTTAATTTTGTTAATGGAGAACTTGAAGCCCCACCTGTTTGATTTTTTTGGTGGCACTGTGCTGCTGGAGAAGCCCTTAATCAGCTCCTGACACTCCCCAGCCCCAATCAGGGAGAATGGATTGGGGCTAGGTGAACCACCCTATGTTTGCCTGGTAACTGACCACACCTGCCAGCCTCATTAGCAGGAGCTATAAGGCTGGAAGGAAGGAAGGAAGGAAGGAAATGTGGTGTGAGGTAACGTGAGGTAGAGGGGAAAACAAAACAAAACAAAACAAAACAAAACACAACACCACGAACGAACCTGCCTAAGAGCAGGAGGGTAGGCTCCGAGGGAATAGGAGCCTCTTAGTCTGTTGCTGGCCAGGCCAGTGGTAGGCCAAGCAGTTGCAAAGCCTGTATATAGTTGGAAATTGGTATTGGGAAATGGATCACAAATAAAGAACACAGGTGTTGAACCAGACTTAAGTGTCCCCGATTCACAGAAGAGAGGGACTAAGGGCCCGAATCCAGAGGGGTGCAGTGTACACCCTGTTATAGGAACTTTCAAGGTTTCTACTTTTGGTCTATACGGCACAGTCATCAGCAAATCTGATGCCCACCCTGCACACAATTCCTTTGGAAGATCATTTATCATGATGTTAAAGAGGGTTGGGGTAATGACATTCCCCCGTGGGGTTCCATTTGTAATGGAATACTTGATGGAAAAGGCTTTCTCTACCTGGATTTGTATAGCTTTTGTGCTTAGAAAATTCCTTGTCCATGTGTACATTCTTCCTGCAGTATCTAGGGTTGCCACTTTTATGCAATAGTCCTCCCCCTAACACATTGTAGGCTTTTTTCTATATACAGAAAGATTACTATAATGTGTTCTTTGGTTCTCAAGCTTTGTGCTTCTGTCTCTATCCATATGGTGTGGTCTGTCACATGCCTACTCTTCAGAATCCACTTTGTGTTCAATCTCTGAGCCTATTTCTTTCTAAGTGTGCTATTAATCTCTTTGTCACCAGTTTTTCCATAGTTTTACCTAAACATGCCATGCTGGCAATTGGTCCGTATGCCTCAGGCCTACAGCACATCTTGCATGGTTTCCTCACTGGTACAACAAACATGTTTCCAGTCCCTAGATATTTTCTCTTTCCTCCATATTCTTTTGTATAATTTTTGTATTTACCTCCAGCTTTTATCACTTAGGTGTTTGAGCATTTCAAAGCTTATTTCATCGCTGCTTGGTGCGGTGCTGTTGCTACTGATTATCATTTTTTGGAGTTCCCTCATGCAGAAGTTTTCATTTAAGATAAGATCCACATTCTCTTCATCTCATCATTATCATTAAGGGGAATGTTCTTTTCCTTTCCCTAATTTCTATCCTCTGATCTTAGTCATTACTGACTTTTTGAAACATGGCAGCCAGAGTTTTCTCTTTTTTTTCTTTTGGAACTTATTGCTCTATGGCCTTCCACTTGGTATTGAGTGATTGCAAGTCTTTATTCCATTCTGTAGCCTTTATTTAATTTGAATTGATAGTATTGTGTTAAATCATAGGGAGTCCAGCTCCTGTGTTGCCACAGTTTTAAGATCAACAGGGCGGAAATCACTCTTAGATTTGGAAACTCTAGGAACACACAAAGAATGAAGACAGTGACCATACACACACACACAGACTCACAAGTAAAAAGTTTTACTAAGCAGATGATAAAGGTTACAATCACACATGCGTATACAAAACTTGAGGGAGCCCATGCAATAGCTGCTGCTATATTCATGTTCACATACTCAAAGATGTTGTAGAGTCTGGTGGCTCTTTCAACAGCTGGTCATTAATAGAAGGGTGGTTCCTGTTGGGGTCTTCATAATGACGTCGAAAATAGGATTCTAGGTCACCACAGAACTGTATCATGTTCGTGGGGGTGGAGGGGCAGAAGGAGAGGCCCCGAGATAGAACAGCTGCGTCTGCTGGGCTGAGAGTATAGTTGGATAGGTTAACAATATTGCTATCTCGGGGCCTCTTCTTCTGCCCCTCCACCCCCACGAACATGATACAGTTCTGTGGTGACCTAGAATCCTATTTTCGACGTCTCCGTCTCAAGGAATATTTCCAAAATACCTCTGAACAACATACTAATCCACAGAGGTCTCCCTGCCAACACTACAGAAAGAGGGATTCTAGATGGACTCCTCCTGAAGGTCGAAACAGCAGACTGGACTTCTACATAGAGTGCTTCCGCCGACGTGCACGGGCTGAAATTGTGGAAAAGCAGCATCACTTGCCCCATAACCTCAGCCATGCGGAACGCAATGCCATCCACAGCCTCAGAAACAACTCTGACATCATAATCAAAAAGGCTGACAAAGGAGGTGCTGTTGTCATCATGAATAGGTCGGAATATGAACAAGAGGCTGCTCGGCAGCTCTCCAACACGAGTTTCTACAAGCCATTACCCTATGATCCCACTGAGAGTTACCAAAAGCAACTACAGCATTTGCTCAAGAAACTTCCTGAAAAAGCACAAGATCAAATCCGCACAGACACACCCCTGGAACCCCGACCTGGGATATTCTATCTACTACCCAAGATCCATAAACCTGGAAATCCTGGGTGCCCCATCATCTCAGGCATTGGCACCCTGACAGCAGGATTGTCTGGCTATGTAGACTCCCTCCTCAGGCCCTACGCTACCAGCACTCCCAGCTACCTTCGAGACACCACTGACTTCCTGAGGAAACTTCAATCCATCGGTGATCTTCCTGATAACACCATCCTGGCCACTATGGATGTAGAAGCCCTCTACACCAACATTCCACACAAAGATGGACTACAAGCCGTCAAGAACACTATCCCCGATAATGTCACGGCTAACCTGGTGGCTGAACTTTGTGACTTTGTCCTTACCCATAACTATTTCACATTTGGGGACAATGTATACCTTCAGATCAGCGGCACTGCTATGGTTACCCGCATGGCCCCACATTATGCCAACATTTTTATGGCTGATTTAGAACAACGCTTCCTCAGCTCTCATCCCCTAAAGCCCCTACTCTACTTGCGCTATATTGATGACATCTTCATCATCTGGACCCATGGAAAAGAAGCCCTTGAGGAATTCCACCATGATTTCAACAATTTCCATCCCACCACCAACCTCAGCCTGGTCCAGTCCACACAAGAGATCCACTTCCTGGACACTACAGTGCTAATAAACAATGGCCACATAAACACCACCCTATACCGGAAACCTACTGACCGCTATTCCTACCTGCATGCCTCCAGCTTTCACCCTGACCACACCACACGATCCATCGTCTACAGCCAAGCTCTGCGATACAACCGCATTTGCTCCAACCCCTCAGACAGAGACAAACACCTACAAGATCTCTGTCAAGCTTTCTTACAACTACAATACCCACCTGCAGAAGTAAAGAAACAGATTTATAGAGCCAGAAGAGTTCCCAGAAGTTACCTACTACAGGACAGACCTAACAAAGAAAATAACAGAACGCCACTAGCGGTCACCTTCAGCCCCCAACTAAAACCCCTCCAACGCATTATTAAGGATCTACAACCTATCCTAAAGGATGACCCAACACTCTCACAAGTCTTGGGAGACAGGCCAGTCCTTGCCTACAGACAGCCCCGCAACCTGAAGCAAATACTCACCAACAACCACATACCACACAACAGAACCACTAACCCAGGAACTTATCCTTGCAACAAAGCCCGTTGCCAATTGTGCCCACATATCTATTCAGGGGACACCATCACAGGGCCTAATAACATCAGCCACACTATCAGAGGCTTGTTCACCTGTACATCCACCAATGTGATATATGCCATCATGTGCCAGCAATGCCCCTCTGCCATGTACATTGGTCAAACTGGACAGTCTCTACGTAAAAGAATAAATGGACACAAATCAGACGTCAAGAATTATAACATTCATAAACCAGTCGGAGAACACTTCAATCTCTCTGGTCACGCAATCACAGACATGAAGGTCACTATCTTAAAACAAAAAAACTTCAAATCCAGACTCCAGCGAGAAACTGCTGAATTGGAATTCATTTGCAAATTGGATACTATTAATTTAGGCTTAAATAGAGACTGGGAGTGGCTAAGTCATTATGCAAGGTAGCCTGTTTCCTCTTGTTTTTTCCTAGCCCCCCCCCCCAGATGTTCTGGTTTAACTTGGATTTAAACTTGGAGAGTGGTCAGTTTAGATGAGCTATTACTAGCAGGAGAGTGAGTTTGTGTGTGTATGGGGGTGGGGGGGATGTGAGAAAACCTGGATCTATGCAGGAAATAGCCCGACTTGACTATGTAAAGAGTTGTCACTTTGGATGGGCTAGCACCAGCAGGAGAGTGAATTTGTGTGGGGGCGTGGAGGGTGAGAAAACCTGGATTTGTGCTGGAAATGGCCCACCTGTTGATCACTTTAGATAAGCTATTACCAGCAGGACAGTGGGGTGGGAGGAGGTATTGTTTCATATTCTCTGTGTGTATATATTGTTTCATATTCTCTGTGTGTACTGTGTGCTGCAGTTTCCACGGTAAACATCTGATGAAGTGAGCTGTAGCTCACGAAAGCTCATGCTCAAATAAATTGGTTAGTCTCTAAGGTGCCACAAGTACTCCTTTTCTTTTTGCGAATACAGACTAACATGGCTGTTCCTCTGAAACCTGTCACTTTTTATCTTGTGTTAGGCATGGTTAAAAGAACCTTATGCGTATATATGTGGGTTCCAACCTCCTTGTCCTTATCTGTACTTCCACATCCCATAAATGTTGGGGTGCTCCACTTTTCATAGGTTGTTTTCTTATTCTCATTATGTAAATGTTAATAACATGCTGAACATGCTTCCATGGTGACCTGCAATCTGAACAGAACTTTCTGTGATGTTATAGTCAGGTGTCTTGCAGTCTAGATGGGTACCTTTTGGTATATTTTTCCAGAGCATCACCTATTGGCACATCCTTTACAGTATTCTGGTAACTTTACTGGCATAGAGTCATTCCTCGGTCATCTACCTATGTCAAGCCTCCTTAAGTCTGAGGCCTAGTGTAGCTAATCTGAAATCTTACAGGCCTTAGCCTGTAGGTCTTGCATTACAGCTTTGCTTTACTTATATATCTAATACACACTCATCACTCCTAAATACTTGTCATCCTTATACTCTTATAATCCTATCCCACTTATCTATTCCTATACCTATAATTTACCACACATTGATTACATATGAAATAGCATATGAGTTAACCATGACAACAGGATGATACAATTAAATGATAAAATGAACAATTCATTTTCTGAAGTTGCTTGTATACCTCCATATCATTATTGTACTGGTATTGTTCACTTTCCCTCAGTATTTCATTCAGCTTTCAATTTTTTCCCTTTTTATAACACTTTGTGCAACTGCCATACTTTTTTTATATGTATATTCAGGGTGATCACAGTAGCTTGAATAAAAGAAAAGAGCTCAGATCTTCACCCACCACTCAATTCAAACAGAAACTTCCAATTATGTACCCATAGATCACCAGCTCTCACTTGCAGTGTGATGGGAAAAAGTTGACTGCTATGCCATACACTTGCATCCAGGCAATGCCATACTCACTTCCATCAAATGGTGATTCCATCAAGTCATGGCACCCAGAAAGATAATGGAGTAAATAATCAATTTGTAAGCATGTAGAAGATAATAAGGTGACAAGTAATAGTCAACATGGATTTGTCAAAAACAAATCATGTCAAGCCAACCTTACATCCTTCTTTGACAGTGTAACAAGCCTCGTGGCTGGGGGAAAGCAGTAGATACTATATATCTCAACTTTAGTAAGGCTTTTGATAACATCTCACATGAACTTCTCACAAGCAAATCAGGGAAATATATTCTAGACAGACCTATTGTAAGGTGGATGCACAACTGGTTCGAAAACTACTCAGAGTTATCAATGGTTCATAGTCAAGCTGGAAGAGCATATTGAGTGAGGTCTGCAAGGATCTGTCCTGGATCTGATTCTATTCAATATCTTCATAAAGGATTTGGATTATGGCCTAGAGAGTACACTTATTACATTTGAGGATAATACCAAATTGGGAGGGGTTGAAAGCACTTTGGAGGACAGGATTAGAATTCCAAATGATCTTGATAAACTAGAGAAATGGTATGAAATAAATAAGATGACATTCAATAAGGACAAATGCAAAGTACTACACTTAGGAAGGAATCAATAGTATAAATAGAAGATGGGAAATGACTGCCTAGGAAGGAGTACTGCAGAAAAGGATCTGGGGCTTATACTGGAACACAAACTAAATACGAGTCACCAATATAATACTGTTGGAAAAAAACAAACAAACAAAACTGAAAATCATTATGGGATGTATTAGCAGGAGTGTTGTAAGCAAGACACAAGAAGTAATTCTTCCAACCCACTCAGCACTGATAAAGGCTCAGCTGGAATACTGGGTCGAAGTCTGGGCACCACTCTTCAGGAAAGATGTGTACAAATTGGAGAAATTTCTCCAGAGGAGAACCACAAAAATGATTAAAGGTCTAGAAAACATGACCTATGAGGGAAAAATTATAAAAAACTGGTTTGTTTAATCTGGAGAGGAGAAAACTGAGGGGGGACATAAGTCTTCAAGTACATAAAAGGTTCTTATAAAGAGGAGGGTGTTAAATTGTTCTTATCCACTGAGGACAGGACAATAAATAATAGGCTTAAATTGCAGCAAGGAAAATTTAGGTTAGACATTAGGAAAAACTTCTTAACTGTAATGGTAGTTAAACCCTGGAACAAATTACCTAGGTAGATTGTGGAATCTCCATCATTGGAGGTTGTTTAACCTGTTCTTAAAAAACACCTGTCAAAGATGATCTAGATAATACTTAGTCCTGCCTCAGTGCAGGGGACTGGGGTAGATCACCTATCAAGGGCCCTTCTAGTCCTACATTTCTATGATTCTATAATCTTCATCATTTTCAGAGAATGCTTGGGCCATCCAGCCCCTTATTTTGGTGTAATTTCAACAGGCCTCACTGATTTCATTGCCTTAAAATGTCAAAGATATTCTGGATCAAGACAACTTATATCCCAGTGTGCGTCACACAGGTCCTCCACCTACTACTGTGCAACTCCTAGTCTTGCAGAAGTCCTGCTGCCCCCATCTGCTATATTTCCTGGCTTAATCACACTGGTCTTCCAAAGGACAGAATCTAACCCTTAGCCCTAATCAGAATGCCATAAATACCTTATAAAAAGACACAATGCTCCATTTTCTCTCTTGGGACCCAAGTCTACCCCATTTACTAGCATTGCCAACTTTGGTTGGACAAACTCCTGGAGATTTCATCACATGACAATCTTTAATTATAGATTAATCTTTAATTCCTGGAGACTCCAGGACAATCTGGGAGGGTTGGCAACCCTACGTATACTCATCATGCTAAACTGAAGTCAGTGGGCATTTAGCCATTGACTTCAATGGGGCCAAGACTTTACCAATGAGTACTTTACTTTGCAAGTACGCACATGGAAACCAAAGGGGCTAGTCATGGAGTGAGGCACTGTTCATTGTGAGGGATTGTGGCAGAATCTTGCCCATAATAAATAAGGCAGTAATTTCCTATGAAGAATACAACTTTTGAAAGCTGACAGTTGACTTGATACGCTATTTGTGGTATATGATCTCACTGTATTTCCTAGAGAAAATGCTTAAAACAACCTTAATACTTAAGCCATCATCTCAGAATCTGTAGTCACATTGAATGACATGTGAATGAAGGCTGATTGCTATTTGCTTAACTACATTACTATTATAAGCAACCAAAGTAAATAAATAAATGTTGGCTTTAACATTAGAAAAGCATTTTATAAATTAAACTCCTGCTGTTTTGCACATTCTCAGCTCATTACTAAGACCAAACAACATATTCATTATCTGACACTTGCGTATGAACATCAGTCACTGGAAACAGAAACAGAAGGTGTGTAGGCTGGATTATTTTTAATATAGTTTTTTCAGTTAAAGTTCATTTGTATGATAAAGTAAATTGCATTATTTTGTAGACTTGTACAGATGACAATTAGAACATTTGGGGGGTTTAGAATATCATATCATGTGTTTATATTCTAGGTAAGAAACTCAGTGAGTTTAGCTATTTAAGATGCCCTCATTCTAGCTCTGCAGTTAACAGGTTGTGAGATTATAAAATAATTGTAAGGGTTGTGAAGGAACTTGTGTGACAGATATTGCAATGTATTTGTTGGTTCATATTCTTCATTTTAAATCCTTAAAACCCAATAGAAAAGCCTAAGCAAAGTGCATTTATGTAAAGGGTTATTCAGTATTGGGAATCAGTTACCAGAACTAGGAAGAGCCATTTTTATTTAGTCCGACATCCCATATATTAAACTAAGATTCCTTCTTGAGCTATCGAAACTTTATCATGTTGAAAGGCTCTGGTTTTCAAACTTAACTGAGACCTCATGTGAGTCAAATGCTTTCTAATGTGTCTCTTTTCTGCTGAAGATTTAACAATATGAATAATAAATAAATGATTAATACTTAACACTTCTATGGCTCTCTTCATCCTCAGAGGTTTTACAAAACTAAAAATAATTCTGTGAGACAGATGTGTCATTATCATCGTTCTGCAATTACAGTGTCCCTTACATTGAAGGATTAGTACTTTTTTCTTTTGCCTGTCATCAACTAACACCAAGATAAGTCAGCTGATCCTTTCCATGATGAAAGGCACAATCTTGCTCCCAAAGAAGTAAATGGAAGAATTTCAGGGTAAGGATGATCAGATCCTTAGATTTGAAAGAGGGTATTTCTTTGGCCAGCTCTACACTAAAAAGTTACATCAATCCAGATATGTCACTTGGGGATGTGAAAAATCTACACCCCTGAACAATGTAGTTAAGCTGATATAACCCCCAGTGTAGACAGTGCTAGGTCAATGGAAGAAGTCCTACCTATTGCCTCTCAGGGAGGTGGGTTAACTACAGTGATGGTAGAACCTCTCCCAGTGTCTACACCTGAAGCGCTATTCCTACCTACATGCCTCCAGCTTTCACCCTGACCACACCACACGATCTATTGTCTACAGCCAAGCTCTGCGATACAACCGCATTTGCTCCAACCCCTCAGACAGAGACAAACACCTACAAGATCTCTATCAAGCATTCTTACAACTACAGTACCCACCTGCGGAAGTGAAGAAACAGATTGATAGAGCCAGAAGAGTTCCCAGAAGTCACCTACTACAGGACAGGCCTAACAAAGAAAATAACAGAACGCCACGAGCCGTCACCTTCAGCCCCCAACTAAAACCTCTCCAACGCATTATCAAGGATCTACAACCTACCTGAAGGATGACTCAGCACTCTCACAAATCTTGGGAGACAGGCCAGTCCTTGCCTACAGACAGCCCCTCAACCTGAAGTGAATACTCACCAGCAACCACATACCACACAACAGAACCACTAACCCAGGAACCTATCCTTGCAACAAAGCCCGTTGCCAACTGTGCCCACATATCAATTCAGGGGACACCATCACAGGGCCTAATAACATAAGCCACACTATCAGAGGCTCGTTCACCTGCACATCTACCAATGTGATATATGCCATCATGTGCCAGCAATGCCCCTCTGCCATATACATTGGTCAAACTGGACAGTCTCTACGTAAAAGAATAAATGGACACAAATCAAATGTCAAGAATTATAACATTCATAAACCCGTCGGAGAACACTTCAATCTCTCTGGTCACACGATTACAGACATGAAAGTTGCCATATTACAACAGAAAAACTTCAAATCCAGACTCCAGCGAGAGTCATTTGCAAATTGGATACAATTAACTTAGGCTTGAATAGAGACTGGGAGTGGCTAAGTCATTATGCAAGGTAACCTATTACCAGCAGGACAGTGGGGTGGGAGGAGGTATTGTTTCATATTCTCTGTGTGTATATAAAGTCTGCTGCAGTTTCCACGGTATGCATCCGATGAAGTGAGCTGTAGCTCACGAAAGCTCATGCTCAAATAAATTGGTTAGTCTCTAAGGTGCCACAAGTACTCCTTTTCTATTTCCCCTTGTTTTTTCCTACCCCCCTCCCCTCCTCCTCAGATGTTCTTGTTAAACCCTGGATTTGTGCTGGAAATGGCCCACCTTGATTATCATACCCATTGTAAGGAGAGTGATCACTTTAGATAAGCTATTACCAACAGAAGAGTGGGGTGGGGGGAGAGAAAACCTTTTGTAGTGATAATCACCCATTTTTTTCATGGTTTGTGTGTATAAAGACGTCTTCTCTATTTTCCACAGTATGCATCCGATGAAGTGAGCTGTAGCTCACGAAAGCTTATGCGCAAATAAATTGGTTAGTCTCTAAGGTGCCACAAGTACTCCTTTTCTTTTTGCAAATACAGACTAACACGGCTGTTACTCTGAAATATAGCAGAGCAGCTGCAGCAGTGTAGCAGTTTAAGCGTAGACATCACCTTTCTGTTTTAACTCACCAGATTGCTTGCTTGTGTTTTAGTGGACGTTACACTGGGACAAAGAACCAAGAGAGAAATACTAAACAGGGGGAAAATTGAGGATAAGTCTCAGGCTATTGTCTTTTCCCAGAAACTGGAAGCTAACATGTTTCCAGTAATATAAGTCTTGAGAATCCTATGATAAATTTGCATTTTAAGCAGCATTCAAACTGGGGAACTAAAAGTCTGGGTACGCTCCCTCTCTCATCGAGTCCTCAGTCATCACAGCTGTTCTCCCCCATACTTTACCCAACTTACTTCTTCCCCCGCCCCCCGCCGCCTTTTGTAGCAAGGAAGTACAATAAAATGTGTAAATAACATTTTTATATCCCTGTACCTATCTACACATCTAAATTCAGGATCAGAGGCTCAGATCTTCAGTTGGACCAGAGGTCTGTTTGGAAGGTGCCATTTTGCACCAGGGAGTCAGGAGGGGAGTGGTTTACAGCCACTGAACAAATTGATTTCTAGGTTTACTGGCCAAACTGAAAATAATGTGGTTAAGTTTGAACTGAAACAGATTTTTCTCAATTTCTTGGCAAAATGAAAAATGGGGTTGGGAGGGGGGATTGTTCAGGTCACAACAAAACATTTTGAATATTGATTCAAAGTAGTTCTTTGAAATGAAATGTCAAATCAAAAATGATGTTTTCAAAATAAAAAGCTGAATGTTGTCATTTTGATTAAACACTTTCAAAATGCTTGGTTTGTGGGGGTTGGGGGAGTTGGAAATTTGTGTTTTCAGATTTTTTTGAGTGAAACTGTTTGCCAAATACAAACTGAATTTGTGAATAGTTTTAGGGCTTATCCCAAAATGCATATTTTTGATGAACATGCTGTTTGCTGAAGATTTTTGTTCAGCTCTAACAGCCAGCTGTACACAGATTTCTCCTTGTTGGCTATTTACACCAGTTTGCCAGCCTCTTAGTGCCACAGGAGCACACAAAGTTATGTCTACACTGCAATCAACCCCCCCATAGCTGGCCTGTGTCAGCTGATTTGGGCTTGTAGGGCTCAGGCTATGAGGCTATAAAACTTCAGTGTAGACATTTGGGCTCAGGCTCTGGGACCCTTCCCCTACACGGGGCCCCAGTACTTGGGCTCCAGCCTGAGCCCAGCCATTTCCATTGTGGTTTTATAGTCCTGCAGCCTGATCCATGCAAGCACAAGTCAGCTGGCAGAGGCCAGCTGTGGGTGTTGAATTGCAGTAGAGACTTATCCAAAGGGGCCAGAGTGGTGGCCATGATCTGGACCTGAATGGGAAAAGTGAATCTCGTCAGAATGGAATAAGTGTGATAGTACCCAAAATGTATGGACTTAGTTTAGATTGAAGTTGTTTGAGTGTCTGAGAATGGTATGCAGTTTGTCCTCAGGGTTTAGTACCTGGGAAGGTACAGGGATACAGTGAGTGGCATAGAATTTCCCTTGGGTATGTGGTACTTCTCTGCCCATTAGCTCCAAAGATGAGAAGATCTGGGTCATTTTAGAATGGCATTTTATCAGTGGATTGCCACTCAGTATTACTAAAGAAATGATTTAAATGTAGTGTAAATATATGCTGCACATTCTGCCTATCTACCTCTCCTCCCACAAAATAATAGTTACATGATATGTCTTCTGGGGCAACAATGAGGATGCCAGATATATTCCATGTCATGGAGTTTATTTTCCATACCGCTGCAGTGGACGCACCCTTCACTATGTGGTAAACAAATGTTTCTCCCCTGTAACACTGTTTCTGTGACTGTGCATGTGTGTGTAGGAGGTATGCATACACACATGCACACACACACACACACACTCAACATATCAATTAACAGAATTTAGTAAAACAAAATCTAAGGGCTGAATACTACTATTTATTGCTCTTGAACTGATTTGGAGCCCACATTAGCTTCACAGATTTGTGCACTTTATCTTAAAATAAAGTGTAGTGATTTTGAATTGCATTTCCCCCACTTCTGTACACCAGGACTGAGGAAGACATAATATTCTTAGTTCATATTGGTTCAGTAATATATTGGAGACACAAAGTGCCATGAAGAGCTGACTTATTAAACTGCAATGTGCATGTAACACCTGAAACCTATGAGGAAATTACATTGTCAGAGTGTTTTCAAGGTATCAAACCCACTTAACTGTATACAAGGCTTGATTTTCTGACTGAACTTCTGCCATTCCCTTTGACTTCAGTTCAAGTTATGGGTGCTCAGCTCTTTTGAAAATTAGGCCTATGCCATTTTACTCAGCTGAAACCCACATCTAGTCTCAAGATTAGAACTGTCTGAAACTATCTTTCTCACATACAAAATTGCCTTGGGGGGGGGGGGGGGGAGAGGGTAGGAGAAAGCAGAGGAGCAGGTTTTTTTTTTAAATGAAACTGCAAAATGTTAAAAAAAAAGTCAAAACTGACAAAACTCTGATTCTTTGATAGGACAGGAATGTTTTGTTCACTGCTCTGCTGACGATATATTTAAAGTTAACTAGCTCAAGACCTAACTAGCTGAAAATGGTCAAATCCGCACTTTCAGCAGCTTGTGCTTATAAAGAACTGATCCTAGGCACCTGCAGATACTCCAACTTCCTGGGGGCCCTGGCTCTCAGGGGCTTCAGCAGAAGTAGGACTTAAAATGGGGACCATAAAACCTCAAGCCATACCAAGTTAGAGGTGATACAAGCACTTCTACTTTAGTCAAAGTAGGTTGGTACTCACCCTCCCATAGCTATACTGACAGTGAAGTCCTAAAAGCAGTAAAAAGTAATAGAAACTTATTTTTTGAAAGAAAAAGGCCAGACTCAGTTATCCCTATTCATGTTAGGTAGCATTTTGTTCCATAAATATTTCCAGTGACTTCAGTGAGGGCTATTTATGGAGTAAGGTGCTATTCAACAAAACATGTATAAGGTTATCAGAAGTTGGCCCAGAGTAAGCAGCTGTGTACCAGGGAGCTGATCAGCTGACTGATAGTGTCATATTTATAGAGACTCTTCTTCTGACCAAAAATCACACTTTAAATGGGCAATCTCAAGGCTACATTAAAATTAGACCTAACAGCTGTGTTTGGGTTGCAGGCTGGTGTGTGCACAAAGCTACATTTCTCTCCTCACCCTCTCTCCTTGTATGCAAGCAAGATATTGAAATATATAAGTACCGTTCTTCACAAGTACCATAGACAGTAAGCTTTTTGTAACCTTCACACCTTGCATGGTTACCAGAACAGAACAAAGAGAGCACTAGGTAATCAAAGGCTTCTGATCAAAATAAACAAAATAAGCATAGGCCCTGCCTGCATGATATTTGGGACATGCGGGAGAGAGATGGAGTTTTATCAGCAATGCAGTCCTCACCTTGGAGAGCTGATAGATTTATTAGGATCAAAATGGAAGTAAGTGTAAGCTGCTAGAAGGGGTCAACCGGGTGTAACAGCACTGAAGGCCTTTACCATGCAAGATGTTTAGTCCAGGGCTTTGGTCTCAGATTTAAAGATTCACATGTTATAATAAACAAAAAAAGATTTAATAGAAACCCAGCTCTTTAACAACCCTTTTTCCCTTTCTATAATTCCTCCTCAGCAGCTTCTCACCTTCAAACCTGAGGGAGGCTGTCATCTTTAGAGCTACTTGCTTTAACCCCAGGCACTTCACTAACCTTCAGGAGTCCACCTTGCCTAATTGCCCCACACTTCATCTTTAGCATAGCTGCAAGGAAGTTAATTCTCTGTCTATCTTAGGTACTTACATGGTCGATATTATTGTAGCATCTGAGCACCTCACAGTCTGGAATGTATTTATCCTCACAACACCCCTGTGAGGTAGGGAAGTGCTATCATCCCCATTTAACAGATGGGGCAATGAGGCACAGAGAGGCTGAGTGATTTGCCCAAGGTCACGCAGGAAGCCTGTGGTGGATCAAGGACTTGAACCCAGGGCACTCAAGTTCTTCCTTTCCCTGCCAGTACCTCAGAAGCAATTTTTAGAAATATATGTTTCTATATATTTTAGAAATATATGTTCATTAGGTGCCTGTCAATCTTGGCTTTGTCCCTATAATAAGCTTTAATTTTCTCAGGCAGTTTATTAAATGAGAGAGAGAGAAAAATTAGTGTGTGTCAGTGGGAGAGAGAGATTTTGCTAATTACAATGTTGCAAAACATTCTTAGGAATACTGTAACTGAAAAGTATCTGGAGACAGAGGGACAACAGATTTGTGAAAGTACTATCATAGGCATATCTGTAAATATGAGGGCAATCTTGAAAAACATCCATATTGTAAAGGAAAGTTTTCTGACTTTCAGAATTAACACATTTCTTTCCCTGTGTGGGGGAAGGGGGAGAAGCCTTTATTAGGCTGATCCACTGATGGGACTATAGCTCAGTCAATGCAACAGCAGTGTGGCAGCAGTAATAAAGATTAGAAATATTAAATGCTTCAGATACTTGTTATTCTGTAGGAGGTATGTGAAGGGGTACACCTGGACTTTGTGGATCCCTACATGAGGACCCTGGGCCCCACTATACCCCACACAGGAAGTATTGAAGTGATGGAAAGGAGCAGAGAAGGTGGATCCTCCGGGTCTGTCTAAAGAGGCCTTACAGAAGCAGCCAATCAGAGCCCAGTAGGCTTAGATAAAAGGAGCTGCAGGGCCTTAACACATCAGTTCCTGGCTGGGACCAGAGGGGCGGGGCAAGGCAAGGCAAGGCAAGGCAGGGCAGGGCAGGGCAGGGCAGGGCAGGGCAGGGCAGGGCAGGGCAGGGAGCTCTTCTCTGGCCAAAGTAGCTTAAGGGATTGGCAGAGTTTGGGTCTGGCTGCATTTACTTAAGAAGGGTTTGCAGGGGGCAGAGGGAGAGAGGACATAAGAGCTTTAACCCTGATAGAAGGGAGGAGCTAAAAGGGGCCAGGTAGGAAGAGGACCAGGGAAGCAGCAGCAATAAACTGAAATTGAGCAATGCGTAGCTGCTGTTTATATGGTCCTTGGGTTGGAACCCAAAGTAGTGGGTGGGCTTGGGTTCCCCCACTGGCCACAGTGACATAAACCCCAAGACGGGGACAGGGCTTATTTGCAAGCCTGAACAAAAGGCTGAATTTAAAGGGCCCAAAGCTGGGACTGAAGACCCTAGTGAGGGCAACTGGGACTGTTCATTTATTGGTCTCTTTATTACCACAGAAGGGATTCATTTGGACTTTGTGACTTGGCTGGAGGGCCAAGCAGTGAAGACCATCCAGGTCAGCCGACAGCCTCCAGGAAGCACCAAGGATGAGAAAAGAACTGCAATACCACATCCAGCCATTAGGAGTGCCCCATTGCAACGTGATAAAATCTTATTCCCACTGGTAGAAAGCACACTCTATCTCCTGCTAGGTGGTAGGAAAGGTGACAATATTTCTATGAATTAGGTGCCTGAAGGTTTGCCAAGAACACTTGGGGTAAAATCTGAAGCCAATGGCAAAACTCCTATTGACTTCAGTGGGGCTAGGATTTCATGCTTGGTCAGCTAACAGGAATTTTGGAGAATGTCTATAATCCACATGCAGTCATCATGGGGAGGTAGAAGAAAAAGGTTAAAAGAAATAACAGCAAAAAGAAAAGCATATAATGAAAAATCTGTAAAAACTGGTTATAAAACATTGGAAAACCCTATTCATGCTCAAATCACCTCCTTGAATATTTCATCTTTATAGATATTTTGTGCTACACATCTGGAAAGAGCCTTTCCTCATTAAAACTCCTTCATAAAACTTTCCCCAGTTTTATGTCCTGGAATTAAAGACTTCATATTCGCCTTGAGTAGACTAGCTATGTTGCATACAATGGTCCTGATTCTCTGTTGCCTGGCATGAAGTATGATCATTTAGGGAGGGATTTTCAAATGCACTCAGCATTAGCTGCACGCTGCTCCCACTGAAATCTGCATAATTTTGACCAACCACTTTTGGAAGTATTCACTCCACTGTGTGTGCCACACAAAGTGGGTACAGCACAGCACCACTGGTGCAGGTGACTGGATAATTTGGATTGGGTATCATTTCACACTCATTTTGAGCAGGTTTAAACGACCACACAAGATACAAAGCCGTGATAATCAGGATTCTAGGGCTGGATTCCTCATTGCTCATCAGCCCCTTTGTGCCAACTCAAAGTGACTGCCAAGCAGCTCCAAAGCTATCAGGAAAATATCGCTTGTGTAGTGCTTCTTTACTCAGTGTGCCCTAGACAGCTCGTTAGCCCTACCCATCACAGGAGCCCTCAGCATATGGAGTGTACTGGTGGCAAGTGTACTCTGTCAGGGGCAAATGCCCCAGCTATTTCCTGACCGTTCCAATGCTGACTGTTCTTCCATGTTGATAGCAATAAAAACACATGGTAACCATATGGTGGTCGGGGAATCAAATCAACAGCAGCAACACTGTGCTCGTACCACAGAATCCTAACCAGTGAACACACACAGTCATCTGAGGGGGTGCTGAGTGCCTCTGAGTTGGGGGCCCTGATTCATCCACTGCACCAGAGCCGAGCCCAGTGCAAGGGACTGGGGACAGGAGTTAGGTTTCCAATATTGTGTTGTATAACACTGCTGGGAAAAAATTTGGCCCTCAGCACAGGCTGGGTCAGTTCTCAGCTCTATCTAAAATTGAGCCCCAGCTGCCATGGCCATTATGTGAATTACTCTGCAACACATAATACAGAGTTTCTCTTCTGATACAATGAATTTAAATCCTCCATATTTTCTCAGTAGCCATAGCCAAAATTATTTTCAGATGCAACGCTATACATCTGGGCAGGAGGGAACTGACTCCATTGAATACAGGAACAAAAAACTTACTGCAAAATAAGGTTTTTTTATCTAGGAAAAATAATCTTACCCCACAAATGTAGTATACACAATTCCTAAAATAGAATGTAATGCAAACTTTCCACAAACACACATGCACAGGTTGAAATCAAACTAGTGAAATCTGTAAACATTTTTAAAGTAGGAAAATATGGAATTGTAAACAAATAATCACTAATCTGCATTAAAATGCAGTCAAAATTTCTCATGGATAAGTATTTTGTTTTCATTCTGTTGTAATGCAATTAAATCAATATGGAACAAAAAACAGATTTCAGTGAATGAAGCAGCTAAAATCCTTACTGTTTCTGTGTTTCATTTCCTTAGACTTTTCTATGATACAGGAATATTTTGACAGAAATTGTAACTAAGAATACCGAGCTGTGCCTTGCTTTGAAATATAAGGTTCTTGCATCACAATTCACAGCTGTTCCACATTCATATTTTGTTTATTTCAGACTCAAATTCACCTCTAGCTTATACAAATCTGGTTTTATCAACAATGTAAATAGTTGACAGGTTGCCTCCTGATTATGTGATTATAGGAAAATTTACACTTTATACATGCTAATGAAAATAATATTTATAATTTTAAAATTGACCTGCAAGTGATTAAAAATGGTGTTGTTCTTCTATAAAGAAAACTTGGAAGGTTTTTATGTTTTTAAAGTATTTTTCTGCTTGTTTTTTTTACATTAAGAAGTCAGGTCATGTCTACCCTGGAAAGCTCTGTGAAGTTGGGAGACCTGTTGAAATTATGACATCACAAGAGACCGAAAACAGAGCAATGAAGAGGGAAAGGGACATGGAATTTGGTTGTATAACTCACTCTATTTTTTTGTTATCACCTTTTAAATTCTAATGACTAATGAGCTCTTTGGTAAAAGGATATCTTTGTTACAGAGGCAACTCCTCTAATGTGGGGGAGTTCATAATAAACATCCCATAAAGAAAGAAAGAAACTGGGAAGACCAGCTTTCAGATTCCTAATATTTTCCATGCTATATATATTTATATAAAAAAATCCTTTCCAGACCACCTTTACTTTTTCTCCTTTACTGTTCTTTTGTTGTAGCCCTTATTTTGGGTCACTAGCACATCTTTAAAGAGCAAATTTTAGTTTTAGTCAAAGAGCAAGTGGATGATTATATGCTATATCAGTTGAATTTGCTTGGATCTTCCATATATATTTTAATTAGGACTATCAAGCAATTAAAAAAAATAATCACAGTTAATCACATGATTAATCGCGCTGTTAAGCATTAATAGAATATCATTTATTTCAATATTTTTGGACGTTTTCTACATTTTCAAATATATTGATTTTAATTACAACACAGAATACAAATCTAATTAATGCATTATTATTTTAACGAGCATCATCAGCATCATCAGCATGGAAGCATGTCCTCTGGAATGGTGGCCGAAGTATGAAGGGGCATAGGAATATTTAGCATATCTGGCACTTAAATACCTTGCAATGCCAGCTACAAAAGCGCTATGCAAACGCTTGTTCTCACTTTCAGGTGACATTGCAAATAAGAAGCAAACAGCATTATCTCCCATAAATGTAAACAAACTTGTTTGTCTTAGGGCTGGTCTACACTACATCATTAGATTGACATTCCCCGCATTAGGACAAATTTATAATGTGTGTGTCTACACTACCGAGCCCTTCCCGCTGACCTAAAGGCCTTTTAAAATCAATGTCCGTACTCCACCTCAACGAGAGGAGTAGCACTAGATTCAATCATCCCAGGTTGAATTAGGGGTAGTGTAGACACAGCACAGTGTATTTCAATTTGTTTGGCCTCTGGGAGGTGTCCCAGAGTGCTCCAATGTGTCCGCTCTGGACAGCACTTTCAATTCCACTGCACTTCAGTCAAGTAAACAGGAAAAGCCCTGGGAAGTTTTCAATTTCATTTGCTGTTTGATCAGCGTGGAGAGCTCACCACCACAGCTGACCATGGCTGTCTCTGTTCAATGTTTGTTAGCATAATAAAATGCATGAATTGAGGACAAGAGACTCTTTATTCACTGTGCTCACTGTGGTTGGTGGAGGTCTAGTTGACAGAGCAGTACATGCGAAAAAGGGAGCAGGTTGGTAAGGAACAACACACAGAACTGTCACATCAGTGTTGCATCATTCATGAAACAGGTTTTCAAAGCCTCTCGGAGATGCAGTGTACCTTGAAGTGCTCTTCTTATTGCCCTGGTGTCTGGCTGCTCATAATTAGCAGCCAGGCAATCTGCCTCAACCCCCACACCCCGCCAGAAACTTTTCCCCCTTACTTTCACAGATCTTATGTAGAACACAGCAAGCAGCAACAACAATAGGAATATTGCTTTTGCTGAGGTCTAACCTAGTGAGTAAACTGCGCCAGCGCCCCTTTAGACATCCAAAGGCACATTCTACCACCATTCTGCACTTGCTCAGCCTCTGGTTTAACTGCTCCTTACTGCTCTGCAGGCTACCTGTGTACAGCTTCATGAGCCATGGGAGCAAGGGGTAGGCTGGGTGTCCAAGGGTAACTATTGGCAGTTCAACATCACCAAAGGTAATTTTCTGGTCTGGGAAGTAAGTTCCTTCTTGTGGCTTTCTGAAGAGACTGGAGTTCCTAAAGATGCGCTCGTCATGTACCTTTCCCGACCATCCCACGTTGATGTCAGTGAAACGGCCCCTGTGATCCACTAGTGCTTGCAACACCATTGAAAAGTAGCCCTTCCGGTCTATGTTATCTTTAGCAAGGTGATCTGGTGCCAAGATAGGGATGTATGTTCCATCTATCGCCCCACCACAGTTAGGGAACCCCATCACGGCAAAGCCATCCACTATATCCTCCACGTTTCCTAGAGTCACTACCCTTCTTAGCAAAAGTGAATTGATTTTCCTGGCTAATTGGATCACAGCAGCCCCCACGGTAGATTTACCCACTCCAAACTGATTCCCGACTGACCGGTAACAATCTGGAATCGCAAGCTTCCACAGGGCTATCACTGTTCACTTCTCAACTGTCAGAGCAGGTCTCACTTTGGTATTTCTGCGATTCAGGGCTGGGGAAAGAAATTAGCAAAGTTCCATGAAAGTGTCATTACAGATTCAAAAGTTATGCAGCCACTGTTCCTCATCCCATACCTGCATCACGATGTGATCCCACCAGTTAGTGCTTGTTTTCCTGGCCCAGAAGTGGTGTTCCACTGTGTCAACAAGTCCGGCTGCCACTGCCAGTATGTGCAAATTTCTCCGTTCCATGGCTTCCAGCACAGCTATTTGCATGGCATCACATTCTTCTGCGCAGCTGGTCCTGGCTAGGCTCTGCAAATATTGCAGGACGATGTGTGAGGTGTTTGTGGGTGGGGTCCATGCTTGCTGTGCTATGGCGTTTGCAAGAGTAACCCAGACTTAGGCACGAAAATGATTGTTTGACATTGCTTTGAGGGATGGAGGGAGGGAGGAGACAAGTGCATCATGGGAGGCTGATGATATGTACCCAAAACACCTCACAAAAATGTTTTTGTCCCATCAGGCTTTGGGAGACTAACCCAGAATTCCAATAGGCAGCAGGAACTGTGGGATAGCTGACCACAGTGCATCGCTCCGTAAGTCATGCTACTCATGGTAGTGGGGATGCACTCCATCGACGGAATGTGCATAGTGGGGACATACACCACCGATTTTGTAAAATCAGAGGCTACAGGTCAACTTTAATAAATTCAACCTAATTTCGTAGTGTAGACAAGCCCTTAGTGGTTGGCCAAACAAAAGGTAGGACTGAGTGGACTTGTAGGCTCCAAAGTTTTACATTGTTTTGTTTTTGAGTGTAGTTATGTAACAAAAAAATCTACATTTGTAAGTTAAACTTTCACAATAAAAAGATCGCACTTTAGTATTTGTATGAGGTGAATTGAAAAATACAATTTCTTTTATCATTTTTACAGTGCAAATATTTGTAATAAAAATAATAATATAAAGTGAGCACTGTACACTTTGTATTCTGTGTTGTAATTGAAGTAAATATATTTGAAAATATAGAAAAACATCCAAAAATATTTAATACATTTCAATTGACATTCTATTGTTTAACAGTGCAATTAAATCTGTGATTAATTTTTTTAATCACAAATAACTTTTTTAGTTAATCACATGAGTTAACTGAGGTTAATTGACAGTCCTAATTTTAATAATTGATATGGGGTGGAGAGGTGCATGCCTGTAGATGTATTTCCTGAGACTAAAAGAAGAACTTTCTCACAGAAATGCTTTTATATCAGAAGCCTTCAGTCCTACCTTTTGAATGCAGACCCAACCCAGTCATGTATTTCTCACATCAACTTGCTCCTATTGACCTTTGAACTAGGATCTGCACTTCATGTCATAGTGTAAGGCCTAGTTATTTAGTTTAATGTTTTACTCTTTTTATTAATTTGTTTGTTTATTTGATCAGGTGGTTTGTAGTAATTTCAGAATCAGTTGGTTCATGACCATATTGTTTATCATGAGCTTTCAAAACAAGGGCAGATGTGTTTTAATCTCAGCTATGGAATTTAATTGGAGCCAGTACCTGCAAACAGTTCTCACACAAATACCCCATGTGTATGAGTAACCTCACTGACTTCAGTGGGACTGCTCTTGTCAGGAGTTGTGTTTGTACAGCACCTTGAAGGTACAAGGTGCCATATGAGTAGAAGTAATAGGTAAAAGTAGAGATCTCCAAAGAGGTCTTGAAGGTGCAAGGTGCCATACGAGTAGAAGTAATAGGTAAAAGTAGAGATCTCCAAAGAGAATAATATAAAGTGAGCACTATACACTTTGTATTCTGTGTTGTAATTGAAGTAAATATATTTGAAAATATAGAAAAACATCCAAAAATATTTAATACATTTCAATTGACATTCTATTGTTTAACAGTGCAATTAAATCTGTGATCTCCTTCAGACTGTTAGGGTCTGACCAAGAAGCCAATGGATATCAATGGAAATGCTGGGTTTAATTCTTTCTGCTGAGCCTTCCTGGATGCTGAAGAGGTGCAAAAAATTCATTATAAACTCTTAAGGGCGGGAACTGTCTTTGTTCTGTATTTATACAGCACCCAACACAATGGGGTCTGGGTTCATGACTGGAGCACCAAGGCGCTATGATGATAAAAAAAAATTACATGTTCAGCTGAGAATTCCCCTCTTTTGTTGGCGCTTTGTGTTTTTCCCCCTTTACTAAGTTTCCGATCCTTCAAACGTTTAAGTGGATGTTAAGCTAGACACACGAGTAGCCTCACTGAAGGAAATGGCATTACTTACTGTGGATAAACAAAGGTCTAAATGGTTGCAGGACCAGGGCCTAAATACGCTGTTCATAAATTTATGTGCATATGAGAATGATTACACCCTGGAAGGAATATTTTCATTGAATTTCTAATATATGGTCCTGGCATTTTTTTTCAACTCCAGAACAACAGCCAGCTTTATAAACACAGCGTTAAAAGAATTGAAAATCATGTGCTGAAGTGGCACTTTGGTTTACTGCTATGTACAGGGTTACCCTGTAAATGTAAAAGAGCATACTCCTTGTACACAAACTACTGCTGCAAAATATAATATGCCAAAGTGCTTAGCTGCATTTATTAATCATATAATAAATCTTCACCAAGCAAAAAGAGTTGCCATTAAATATTTTACAAATGGGAATCCGACTGCTAAAATGTATTATTGCGCAATGTATTGACCTAATAAATGGTATTAAAAATAAATGAAGCTTAAACTGCACAGAGCACTGAGTTTTCAAATAAATTCCTCAAAAGCTTCCATCTTTCCTTCAGAACAGCTGAACTTTTACTGTACTCAGATCTCCTGGATTTGTTTAGTATGCACTGCTCTGTACTGCACAGGTGTGAGTATATACTATTATATTTAATTGTCTGGTGTGAGCTCAGTATAACCATATCAAAATGATTTATAAAAGACCACAGTGCTCATTTCTGAAAATTTATTTTTCGAACGTTTTTGGGGAAAAAGCTTGTATCCAGGTCATTACTGTGATAGAATACTCCAAATGTTCTAACTGTCCAGCTGGGACTCATGGAATTATTGTCCTTTCAGAGAAAAAATGCCCACATATAAGTCATGGACAGAGAATTGATTTCCTCATAATATTAAAGCAAGTCTTTTCCTGGTGGAATTATTATGTTAGTAAACAAATCCACATCTGTCCCATTTATTGCCATGTACTTCATGCAACAGCTGTGCTTCGTAACATTAATCAAAATGTGGTTGTGAAAGGTACAAGACAACTGTTGGCTGTGGTTATTTTTGTGTGTGCATATTACATTCAAAAACCCTGCTTTAAAAGGTGATATATTCAAGTACTCTAAAGTTAGGAAATGTCAGAATTAAAGTTGCCCAGGAAACTTTAATCCTGCCCCTTGTGTGTTTTTCCACAAGATCCCTGCCTCATTCACTGGAGAGTGCCTTCCCTCCAGTGGTCGAGGTGGTGCAGGATCCTTTTTGGCTCATCACTGCTCAAACACATCCAAATAGAAGAACATTGGCAGAAATGCTTTATTCCAGGAGGCTTCTGTCATACCTCTCAAATGCAGACCCAACCACAGGAATACATGCCTTTGTCACATCAAGACTTGGTTATTGCAAAGCTCTCTTGGACTTACCTTGAAGATGACATGGAAATGACAATTGGTTGCACACTCACTGCTTGGTGGGGCAGAAAGATATGAAAACCTTATTCCAATATTTTGCATGCTAACACTGGTTGTCTGTCGAAACCCAGACTCAGCTATCTGAGAGACTGCCTCTTGCTCCATACATACCAGTGGTAGCTACTTCTGATGGGGACTGTAAGGCTTGGTCTACAGCACACAGTTAGGTCAACATCAGTTGCCTTGTGTCGACCTAGTAGTGCATGTGTTTTCATTTAAATTTGTCACCCACGATGTAAAAGTACCCCGTTCTGCCGACAAAGTAACACCACCTCCCTCAGAAGCATTGAGCCATGATCAATGTACCGAGCTCGAAGCAATGTGAGTGTAAACACTGCATCACTTTGGTTGATCCTAACAGTCCTCCAGCAGCTGTTTCACAATGAAAAAAACACTGACCGCTCTGGTCTCAGTTGTGAACTCCACTGCCCAGGGGTTACGTATACCAGAAGGGCCCCCACCCCTTTAAAACCGTGTGAATTTTTGAAATGCCTTTTCCTGATTGTCGAGCTAGGGGAACACACCTAGCAGCTCTCCAGTGTTGGGCACAACTGCCCAGCTGATCATGCCAGCTACATGTTCCATATGCACTCCGGCTGGGAGTAGACTGGAGATGTTGTATCTCCTGGTTGTGTGGGGAGAAGAGGCTGTGCAAGCATAGCTATGGACCAGCTGTAGAAACGTCAACAGCTATGAGCAGATAGCATGGGGGATGCAGGAGAAGGGATATGACAGGGACCAGCAGCAGTGCCATGTGAAAGCTAAGGAGGTGTGGCAGACATACCAGAAGCCCAGGGAGGCCAACAGTCGATCTGCTGCCACAGATCTGCTGCTTGTACAAAGAGCTGTGTGCCATAGTTTGGGAACACACCACCCCCACCTCACAGATCACCAGGGATACATCTGAGGATCCCAAGCCATGGGCCCCTGGCCTGAACAGCAAGGAGGAGGAGGAGAAAGAAGAGAAGGATGGGGTCCAGTCATACCACTAGTCATGACCAGTTTGAGACTCCTCCGCAGTCCAGTCAGTCCCAGCAGTTGAGCACAGACAAGCCTGATGCAAGGGAAGGATCCTCAGCTAAGTGTGCAAATGTATTTCCCATTACAGTGATGGCACCCCCAACTTAACAGGACGCAGCTATCAACTTTGCATTAAAAATTTACTCCTACTAGAAGAGATAGTGGCAGAGCTGGATTAACTTTTTGTGGGCCTAGCAGCAAACATATTTGTGGGCTTCCATGAAGGCAATGGAGCATGGTGCAGGGAGGTCAGTCCCTGGAGCAAGGGGCCAGCCAGAGGCAATAGGGCATGGCATGGCAGGGGCAGCCCAGCTCCGCCCACTGCGAGGGCACTATTTACAAAACGGCAGTTGCCAGACGCACAGTTGCCTGCCCAGCCCTGTGCTGCCAGCATCCCCTTGGGGATGGGCCCATTCCATGCCACACAGCCCCCCCCCACCCAACACCCCCAGACTCCCTTTGGTCAGAGCCTCCCCCCAGACCCACTATGCCCAGCACCCTGCACAACACCACCCCTGCCCACAGCCCCATCACAACTGCCCAGCACCCCCTACAGAACCCCCAGTTCCTAGTGCCCCAACACACACACAGATCCTCCCCACCCCTTCACAGCCCAGCACCCCCACCCCCGCACAGACTCCCCCGAGACCCACTCCCCCAAGCCCTGCCTCCCGGCTGCACTCACCGGCCCTGCTGGGAGGTGACCGTGTCTACCGGGCTGAGCCAGCAGAGCAGCCAAGGCTGTTCCCAGGGCCAGGAATCACTCTGGCCACTCAGGAGTGGCGCAATCAGCCAGGTGAGTGCCTGCCCTGGCCAGACTCCCACAAGACGCACTTGCCTGGAGGGGCCCAGCCAAGCCCCCCACACTGTCCCCCCGCCACACACACCCTTGGATGAGACTGACCAGGCTTCTGCACCAGTCCCAGGCGGCTCAGCTCCGGGGAGACAGGTGGGTCCCCACAGGTGGTGGGAAGCAGAGACTGCCTGGAGCCGGAGGTGCACTGGAGTCTGGCCAGGGGGCTGAGAGGAGCCATTGTAAACCCAGCGCTGGAGAGTGGTACAACAAAGAGAGGTAACATTGTGATCTGCTTTGCATTCCTCTAGGTATGGGGCCCCATACAGAGCAGTTTGTTTACGTGTCAGTGAAGTGGCCCAGATGATGCACCAGTGCTTGCATAACCATACAAAATATCCCTTTCTGCTGATGTACTCTGTGACAAGGTGGTCTGGTGCCAAAATAGGGATACGTGTGCATTCTATTGCTTCACCACAGTTCAGGAACCCAATTTCTGCGAATCCATCCAGTATGTCCTGCACATTGCCGAAGGTCATAGTCCTGCATAGCAGGTGGCAATTAATTGCTCTACACACTTGCATGACACAGTGGATTTTCCAACTCCAAAATGATTTCCCACTGACTGGTAGCAATCTGACGTTGCAAGTTTCCACAGTGTGATTGCCTCATACTTCTCCACTGTCAAAGCAGCTCTTATTCTGGCATCTGTAAGTTGGAAGTCTGGGTTAAGCTTGGTACAGAGATCCAAGAATGTGGCCTTGTGCATCTGAAAGTTCTGCAGCTACTGCTCATCATCCCAAACCAGCATTATGATGCAATCCCACCAGATAGGGCTCGTTTCTCCGGCCCAGAAGCTGCACTACACTCTCTGTAGCTGCTCCATGAACAGCACCAACAACCTTGAATTGGTTCACTCTATGCACCACAGCAATCTGTTCTCCAAGAAATTGTCATGTTCCCTGCTGATTCGGTTATTCTTGTGGCTAGAGGATTGTGCGTCCTGTGCTTGCAATGCTTATGACAATAGGGCAGAGCTTCTGTCAGATACGGTGGATACTGAGGAGGTCCATTCAGCTTTGTGGGATTTTTTTAAAAAGGTGCAAAAATTATGGGATACAGATGACATTGTGAGATGGAGACAGTTGAACACTGGGAAGTTGACCCCTTGCACCCAGTCATAGAATCATAGAATCATAGAATATCAGGGTTGGAAGGGACCCCAGAAGGTCATCTAGTCCAACCCCCTGCTCGAAGCAGGACCAATTCCCAGTTAAATCATCCCAGCCACGGCTTTGTCTACCACCTCCCTAGGTAACGCATTCCAGTGTTTCACCACCCTCTTAGTGAAAAAGTTTTTCCTAATATCCAATCTAAACCTCCCCCACTGCAACTTGAGACCATTACTCCTCGTTCTGTCATCTGCTACCATTGAGAACAGTCTAGAGCCATCCTCTTTGGAACCCCCTTTCAGGTAGTTGAAAGCAGCTATCAAATCCCCCCTCATTCTTCTCTTCTGCAGGCTAAACAATCCCAGCTCCCTCAGCCTCTCCTCATAAGTCATGTGTTCCAGACCCCTAATCATTTTTGTTGCCCTTCGCTGGACTCTCTCCAATTTATCCACATCCTTCTTGTAGTGTGGGGCTCAAAACTGGACACAGTACTCCAGATGAGGCCTCACCAATGTCGAATAGAGGGGAACGATCACGTCCCTCGATCTGCTCGCTATGCCCCTACTTATACATCCCAAAATGCCATTGGCCTTCTTGGCAACAAGGGCACACTGCTGACTCATATCCAGCTTCTCGTCCACTGTCACCCCTAGGTCCTTTTCCGCAGAACTGCTGCCTAGCCATTCGGTCCCTAGTCTGTAGCTGTGCATTGGGTTCTTCCGTCCTAAGTGCAGGACCCTGCACTTATCCTTATTGAACCTCATCAGATTTCTTTTGGCCCAATCCTCCAATTTGTCTAGGTCCTTCTGTATCCTATCCCTCCCCTCCAGCGTATCTACCACTCCTCCCAGTTTAGTATCATCCGCAAATTTGCTGAGAGTGCAATCCACACCATCCTCCAGATCATTTATGAAGATATTGAACAAAACCGGCCCCAGGACCGACCCTTGGGGCACTCCACTTGATACCGGCTGCCAACTAGACATGGAGCCATTGATCACTACCCGTTGAGCCCGACAATCTAGCCAGCTTTCTACCCACCTTATAGTGCATTCATCCAGCCCATACTTCCTTAACTTGCTGACAAGAATACTGTGGGAGACCGTGTCAAAAGCTTTGCTAAAGTCAAGAAACAATACATCCACTGCTTTCCCTTCATCCACAGAACCAGTAATCTCATTATAAAAGGCGATTAGATTAGTCAGGCATGACCTTCCCTTGGTGAATCCATGCTGGCTGTTCCTGATCACTTTCCTCTCATGCAAGTGCTTCAGGATTGATTCTTTGAGGACCTGCTCCATGATTTTTCTAGGGACTGAGGTGAGGCTGACTGGCCTGTAGTTCCCAGGATCCTCCTTCTTCCCTTTTTTAAAGACTGGCACTACATTAGCCTTTTTCCAGTCATCCGGGACTTCCCCGGTTCGCCACGAGTTTTCAAAGATAATGGCCAATGGCTCTGCAATCACAGCCGCCAATTCCTTCAGCACTCTTGGATGCAACTCGTCCGGCCCCATGGACTTGTGCACATCCAGCTTTTCTAAATAGTCCTTAACCACCTCTATCTCCACAGAGGGCTGGCCATCTCTTCCCCATTTTGTGATGCCCAGCGCAGCAGTCTGGGAGCTGACCTTGTTCGTGAAAACAGAGGCAAAAAAAGCATTGAGCACATTAGCTTTTTCCACATCCTCTGTCACTAGGTTGCCTCCCTCATTCAGTAAGGGGCCCACACTTTCCTTGGCTTTCTTCTTGTTGCCAACATACCTGAAGAAACCCTTCTTGTTACTCTTAACATCTCTGGCTAGCTGCAGCTCCAGGTGCGATTTGGCCCTCCTGATATCATTCCTACATGCCCGAGCAATATTTTTAAACTCTTCCCTGGTCATATGTCCAACCTTCCACTTCTTGTAAGCCTCTTTTTTATGTTTAAGATCCGCTAGGATTTCACCATTAAGCCAAGCTGGTCGCCTGCCATATTTACTATTCTTTCGACTCATTGGGATGGTTTGTCCCTGTAACCTCAACAGGGATTCCTTGAAATACAGCCAGCTCTCCTGGACTCCTGTCCCCTTCATGTTAGTCCCCCAGGGGATCCTGGCCATCCGTTCCCTGAGGGAGTCGAAGTCTGCTTTCCTGAAGTCCAGGGTCCGTATCCTGCTGCTTACCTTTCTTCCCTGCGTCAGGATCCTGAACTCAACCAACTCATGGTCACTGCCTCCCAGATTCCCATCCACTTTTGCTTCCCCCACTAATTCTACCCGGTTTGTGAGCAGCAGGTCAAGAAAAGCGCCCCCCCTAGTTGGCTCCTCTAGCACTTGCGCCAGGAAATTGTCCCCTACGCTTTCCAAAAACTTCCTGGATTGTCTATGCACCGCTGTATTGCTCTCCCAGCAGATATCAGGAAAATTAAAGTCACCCATGAGAATCAGGGCATGCAATCTAGTAGCTTCCGTGAGCTGCCGGAAGAAAGCCTCATCCACCTCATCCCCCTAGTCCGGTGGTCTATAGCAGACTCCCACCACTACATCACTCTTGTTGCATACACTTCTAAACTTAATCCAGAGACACTCAGGTTTTTCTGCAGTTTCGTACCGGAGCTCTGAGCAGTCATACTGCTCCCTTACATACAGTGCTACTCCCCCACCTTTTCTGCCCTGCCTGTCCTTCCTGAACAGTTTATAACCATCCATGACAGTACTCCAGTCATGTGAGTTATCCCACCAAGTCTCTGTTATTCCGATCACGTCATAGTTCCTTGACATCACCAGGACCTCCAGTTCTCCCTGCTCGTTTCCAAGGCTTTGTGCATTTGTATATAAGCACTTGAGATAACCTGTTGATCGCCCCTCATTCCCAGTATGAGGCAGGAGCCCTCCCCTCACAGACATTCCTGCCTGTGCTTCCTCCCGGTATCCCGCTTTCCCACTTACCTCAGGGCTTTGGTCTCCTTCCCCCGGTGAACCTAGTTTAAAGCCCTCCTCACTAGGTTAGCCAGCCTGCTGGCAAAGATGCTCTTCCCTCTCTTCGTGAGATGGAGCCCGTCTCTGCCCAGCACTCCTCCTTCATGGAACACCATCACATGGTCAAAGAATCCAAAGCCTTCTCTCCGACACCACCTGCGTAGCCATTCGTTGACTTCCACGATTCGACGGTCCCTACCTAGGCCTTTTCCTTCCACGGGGAGGATGGACGAGAACACCACTTGCGCCTCCAACTCCTTTATCCTTCTTCCTAGAGCCACATAGTCCGCAGTGATCCGCTCAAGGTCATTCTTGGCAGTATCATTGGTGCCCACGTGGAGAAGCAGGAAGGGGTAGCGATCCGAGGGCTTGATGAGTCTCGGCAGTCTCTCCGTCACATCGCGAATCTTAGCCCCTGGCAAGCAACAGACTTCTCGGTTTTCCCGGTCAGGGCGGCAGATAGATGACTCAGTCCCCCGGAGGAGAGAGTTCCCGACCACCACCACCCGCCTTCTCCTCTTGGGAGTGGTGGTCGTGGAACCCCCAACCTCAGGACAGCGCATCTCATGCCTTCCAACCAGCGGAGTCTCCTTCTGCTTTCTCGCCCCAGACATATCATCTGGTCCACTCTCCGCAACGGTACCTGTGGAGAGAACATGAAAGCGTTTAGTTACCTGTGTCTGTGTTACTGGAACCCGGACATTCCGCTTACCTCTTCTGGAGGTCACATGTTGCCAAGCTTCTTCACTGGCCTCTTGGCTTCTCTGTGCAACCTGCTGTATATCTTTAGAGCTTTGTGCCCCTAGAAGCCTATCCTGAGTTTTGTCCAGAAAATCCTCAGTTTCTCGTATGCAATGCTGGGTTGTTATCTGTTGCTCCAGACCTTCAATCTTCTCTTCCAATATGGAGACCAGCTTGCACTTTGTACAGACAAAGTCGCTTCTGTCCTGTGGAAGAAAGACAAACATGGCACATCCAGTGCAGGTCACAACAGCTGAACCCCCCCCTTCCATATCACCTTCCTACTATGAGCTTCCTCAGAGCAGTTTGCAAGACGTAAGCCTCACTGGGCTCACTCCAGGCGAACTCCCAGGCAAACTCCTGCTGTGAGCTGCTCTGCTGTCCCCTGCTGCTCAGCTGGTTCGCGAAGCTCTGGCTATTTTTAAACAGCCAGGCTTCCCTGAGGCAAACAAACAGACACCCTACTGCCCGCCCCCTGCAGGCTAGCAGCCAATCAGACACTCACTCAGGCTCTCACACTGCCCTCCCAGCACACACACGCTCGGATACTTCCTCAGCAAGCTAACAAACACACACTCGGATACTTACCAGTCCCAGGCAAACTCCTGCTGTGAGCTGCTCTGCTGTCCCCTGCTGCTCAGCTGGTTCGCCACTACTCAGCTGGTTCGCGAAGCTCTGGCTATTTTTAAACAGCCAGGCTTCCCTGAGGCAAACAAACAGACCCTGTGCAAGTTGTTTTGGTCCCACCATTCATTGCCAAAACTTCCCAAAAGACAGTACGCTGGATGGTGACAGATTGTGGCCTGGGATACCTATCTGTGGTGCACCGTACTGTGCATTGACCCAAGCACTCCTGGTGAGTACGTGCAGCGCCAACGCAAAGAGCCGACTATGCATGTGCACAAGCAGTATGCTAACTAATGGTGGCTTTATGCCGACGTCGGCTTTATGTCGGCTTTATGCCGACGTAATTTGCATCAACCAAAGTTTGTAGTGTAGACACGGCCTAAGGCTGACAGAGCCCAGGTTTGAACTTAGAGCATTCCCATTGCACTCCTCTTTACTTAACAATTAAATACGTAATAATAGGCTGGAACTCGAGACTTGACATCCTTCTCTTGCAGCAAGAATAATAACATTACTTAGCACTTGTATACAACTTTTCGTCCATAGACCTCAAAGCACATTTCAGAAATGGGAAAACTGATGCATAGATAGGTTAGGTGACAACATGCCCTGATTAAGCATGCTAAGGAATAAACTCTCTAGATTTGATTCCTTTCAACTAAACCTTTTCAGTATGTCTACCCTGGAGCTGGAGCTGTAATATCCAGTTCAGAGAGACATATGCATGCTGGTTTTCATTGAGCCAGTGCACTAATAATAGCAGTGTAGCAGGATCATCGTTAGCTGCCATAAGGTTAGCTGCCATATGCACAATCCTGTTAGACACCCTAGGTATATGGTTGGGTGACTAGTCTATCCTGCCACCTGCATCATTGTGGCTCCACTGTTATTTTCAGTGTGCAAGTTTGGTACAACCATGAGAAAAGAGCCTTCAGGCTGCTGTTAGTTGATTGGTGAGATGATTCTTTGCGTGAGGAAGTATTTCAAACTTCATGCAGCACACTGTCACAATGTATTCGCTCATTAGAAATGACCTTGCTTCATCAAAGTCACCAACTTTTCTTTTAAGAGCCTGAACAGTCTGTTAGCTTAGCTTGCTGGTGGTGATCAAAAGGGAAACAAAGAAACAAGGTGACTAAATCCATTAGAGAAACAATCCTTTGAGAATGATAGCCTTTTAAAAATTAATAGCATTTCAGTCAAAGAATCACTGGGGCTTTTAAAGGCTAAGAGCAAGGTATCTTTTAACTAAGGATTAGAGGGGATCTTGAAAGTTTAGCCTGAAGTTATCTATCAGAGTACAACCACTGAATATTTACATACTCAGTGGTACAACGTATTAGAGCATAAATGTTGCTTTTAGTTTTGATGTGTAGTCCAAAATACACTCTATCCTGAGATGGGTGCTGCATTGATCAGGTTTGAAGAACTGGCAAATGGAAAAGAAAACCATTAACTTTATCTCACTGTAGATTTGTAGAGGCTTTTGGTGTATTACACCTTAGAGAGCAATAGAGAAATTTTTTCATTATTTTTAATTATAATCATCATAAAATACTATCTTAAATTAAAAGGCCACATCCTGCCATTGATTTTGCACATTACTGCCACTGAAATCATTAGGATTTCTAAGTTATCATTAGGATTTCAGTAGGGGTTCAATGCATATGGTTCAAAGACATGACTTGGGAAACACTTAAAAGGAGAGTGAGTTTGTGTGTGTGGTTTTTGGAGGGGGGTGAGGGAGTGAGAGAACCTGGATTTGTGCAGGAAATGGCCCACCTTGATTATCATACACATTGTGAAGAGAGTGGTCACTTTGGATGGGCTATTACCAGCAGGAGAGTGAGTTTGTGGGCGGGGGGGGGGGGGGGGCGCGGAGGGTGAGAAAACCTGGATTTGTGCTGGAAATGGCCCAACTTGATGATCACTTTAGATAAGCTATTATCAGCAGGACAGTGGGGTGGGAGAAGGTATTGTTTCATGGTCTCTGTGTGTATATAATGTCTTCTGCAGTTTCCACGGTATGCATCCGATGAAGTGAGCTGTAGCTCACGAAAGCTCATGCTCAAATAAATTTGTTAGTCTCTAAGGTGCCACAAGTACTCCTTTTCTTTTTGCGAATACAGACTAACACGGCTGTTACTCTGAAACTTAAAAGCAAATGTATCTCTTTTACTTTCAATGATTCTCTAGCAACTCATATTATTGCTGAACAGCTAATAGACAAGAGAGTTATGCAAGTAATTTGAAGCTGTTTAGGAAAATGACTATTCCCAGTGAAGACCATGATGGGGAATGTAGACATTTGCCCTTACAATAACAAACACTGAAATATTTGTGTGTGTGTGTATTTAGGACCAGGGTCTCAGCTGTACCTTGTTAGTACTGGGGGCAGCTGGGAAGAGGGGGTCCAAAAGCACCATTCAATATTAGACAGCAGTGTAGTGCCAGCCCAATCCCCAGAATAATTTACAGCAGCCTCAGGGTTGCCCCTAAATTGTATCAAATGCCAACAGCCTCCAAGGGCCATTTCTCAGGCTGGGGTTTGCTAAAATCCATGGGCACTCCAGTCACTCACGCCTGCCCCCAGATATGCCCCAAAACAGTCTTAATGGGGCTGAGTATCTAGTTCTTAACAACTTGGGTGCACAATTGTCTGATTTACATACAAACTGGTGACAACTCTGCACACAAATTTAGGCACACAATTGAATGTATATTTCTGAGGAACTAAAAACTTAAAAAGAAAATTGTCTTGTATTATCTGAGCACTTGGTCTCATTTAAAGGCTTTTCTCAGGAGTCCAGGGCAATGGTTGTTCAAGACCCTCAGTTCAACATAAGCATGGAAGGGAATCGGGAGAAAAACAAGAGTTTATTGCATATAACCTCAGGCGCTAGAGGTGGTCCACGTGGTGATGGATTCATTTATCTTTGTCCACTCACTTAGGAATCTTACTGACTTCAAACCTTGAGAGATTACATCAGCAAATCACATAGCTCTATGCTTCTATTCTATTTTATTAATCAGAGCATTATTTCTTCAACAAGCGGCAGCACGGAAGCTGTGATAAGAGGAGACATTCTGCTTTGGCCTGTCCCATGACACAGTGGCATAGACAAGAAGGCACAGAGAATAATAATAATACTAATGCCTACAAATACAAACATTTGAACAAACTATTTGGTTACGGAGGCACCTGTCTCAGAAACTGTGCCCTCGTATAAGGATATCTCGTGAACTATACCATTTGATAGAAGTGTAGGTAATGTGGAATAACTGGGACTCAAATATTCCAATCTGAGTTAAAATAAATACAAATGGTCTGAATATGGAAACAAAATGGATAGAGGGTCTGCAATATCAGAGATTGCTGAAGAAATGTACAAACAACAAATCACCAGATGCTAAAAGTAGGAGAAAATCATGTTGTTTTAAAACTATACTTAGGGAGGCACAAAAGGATCAGAATGCTTGCAGGTCACTAATAACTAGAAAAGTTCCTGCTTACCCTTACAGTTAAGTATGACTGAAGACAGTGGGGAAAAGGTGTTGACAGGAAGATACTGAGACAAGGAAATTACCAAGAAGAGGGGAAATTGAGATATTAAATTATAATTCTGTTTATTAGATTAGATAATGAAGTACTGATATCTGTATTTGTGTTAAACTTCAGTCAAGTACTATGGCTGAAGATTAATATTGAATTAGGTACATGAGTCTATGGTCTGGGCATTGCTGGAAATGGTACAGTTGTGCCTGATCTCTGGCCTTCGGAGTGACACAGAGAATCAGTGATAGACTGAAAATTATTAGCCCAATCAATTGTGGGGAAAAAGAAAAACAAGGTTACTGAAATGGGCTGTTATATATATATATATATATATATATATATATATATATATATATATATATATATATATAAATAAATTTTCAGTATTATTAATAGTGGATCATATACAAAGGCAAATGTCATAGTATCATTCCTTAACTGAATTTTCATAATTAATTAACCAGGAAGAAAGAGCTATGAATAAAAACCTGAATGATTCTCTATTTTAAATGTTAACATTTACAAGGTACATTTTAGTATGACAGCAGAAAAATCCATAAAAATAAAATTTCAGGTTTTGCTTCTCCTTAATTGTCATCATTTTTCATTCAAGCATGTTCTGTTTTATTTGAGGTTGAAGGACACACTGTACAAACAACAACCTCTCAAGGGTGTATCAAAATATTTCAACTTAATTCAAGGGAAGCCCCACAATGGTTTCATACACTATGTCTTTATCCTTAGTGGCAGAAGGCAGTATAAAATAGGCTTGGTTTTTTTTTAAATGAACATGATGTGCATGGAGATATTCAATAAGAATATTATGAATATATAGATATAATACTGATATATTCATAATGAACATTTCATGGTATTATAGGACTTTGATCATTCTGAAATCCTCATTTCTAAATGTACTGCTAATAAGTCTTAAAATGTACTTGGTGTTAAAATTTCACGTTGATTTGGGTCCAGGTTAATTTACTTTTATCATGTAACAGGCTGGATCTTAAATTTAAGACTAACAAAGCAGAATTATTACAAATGTGGCACTAGTTTCTCTCATCCAATGCCCACATTCAAACCCCACAGTGGTAACAAATGGTGACAAAATACTGCAATAGATGGTCTTGAGACCATTTTGGTTTCTTTTTAAATTCACATTGGGCATAATGGGGGCTAAAGTGTAGACCTTGTGACGGTCCTCTCAACAGAAGTGAATTTCACTGTTATGGTGCCTACACACACGCACACACACACACATATTAGACTCTCATTGGCATATTAGTATATTTTGAAACATTCTGCTTGATTTTAAGATTCATTTATTGGGTTTTTTAAGTGAATTAGGAAACACTGTTATATTATTCCTCAATAAACTTCAAATTTGGTGTGAGACCTTCTGCGTATTGTGGGCCTGGGCCAGTGGTGCCAGAACAATTTTTATACTGAGGGTGTTGAAGGCGTACACCATGTATATGGGTTATTACCACTTCAAGCCTGGGGCTGCAGGAGCACCCCCAGCACTCCTCATTCCAGCACTTATGGCCCAAGCCTATGAGCTACTGAGTGCATGTTCACTGATGCCAGTTACTCTCAACTTTCATTGACTTCAGTAGGAACTAAGGACACGCCGTACTTTTCATCAGGAGCTGAGTACTTCACATAATTGGGAGAACTGGTCCGAAAATAGTGAAGAAAATTAGAAGAAATTTTGCACTGGACAGGGATTCAGTAGACTTGGGTTCTATTTCTCCCTCTTTCCCTGAGCCACTGCATGATCTTGAACTAGTCATTTCACCTCTCTCTCCCTTTGTCTGACTTTTCTATTTAGACCGTCTCTTAATATGTCTTTGTGCAGTGCCTAGCACAATGGAGACCACTCCTTGTTTGGATTCTCTAAGAGTATTATTGTTATTTTTAACAACAACTACTACAGTCTGTTCTACTTGATCCCAGGCAAAATTATAGAAAGGCTGATACAAGATACAATCAGTAAAGAATTAAAGGATGGTAGCATAATTAATACCAGTCAAACGTGGTTTTATGGAAAAGAGGTCTTGTCCAACAAGCCTGATCTAATCTTTTGATGAGATTACAAGTCTGGTTGAGAAAGATGACTATGTTGATATAAGAGACTTAAGCTTCTGTTGGACATTTGACTTAGTGCCATATAACATTTTTATTTAAAAAATTACTTTCCATGGACTCACAGTAGCACATATTAAATGAATTAAAAACTGGGTAACTCATAGATGTAAAATAATTATAAAGGGAGAATCATCATCCACAGGGCCGTTCCTCGTATGGTCCCCCAGGAATCTGTTGTTGGCCCTATGCTATTCAATGATTTATTTATCAATGATCTGAAAGAAAATCATCGCTGATAAATCTTGCAGAAGACACAAATATTGGTAGAGTGGTAAACAATCATAAGAACAGGTCAGTTATACAGAGAAATCTGAATCATTTCATAATATGGGCTCACTTAAGCAGCACACATTTTAATATAGCCATATGCTACATTGCACATTTAGGAACAAAGAAAGTAGGTCTTGGAGAGCATATCCTGGAAAGCAGTGACTCTGTATAAGCCTTTGGGGTCTGGGGGTTACCAACTGAACATAAACTGCCAGTGTGATCCTGTGAGGGCTAATGCAATTCTTGAAGGTCCAAGCAAAGGACATTGAGCAGGAGTAGGGAGTTGGTATTTCCTCTGTTTACATCATTAGTGAGACCATTGCTAGAATACGGTGTCCAATTCTGATGACCACACTCCAAAAAATGGTGAAAGCTATATGAATGTTCTCAGGTTTGGAAAACATGCTGACAGCAAAACACATAGGCAGCTCAGTCTATTTAATTTATTGAAGAGAAAATTAAGAGGGGACAGATTCACAACGGGGACTTAAGAACCTAACCATCACTTTAGGTACCTAAGTCCAACATTTAGGACCACTGGCATTCATGAAACCACCATTTAGTGCAGGGGTGGGCAACCTGAAGCCTGCGGGCTGCACACAGCCCATCAGGGTAATCCGCTGGTGGGCCCCCAGACAGTCGGTTTACATTTGCATGGCAGCCTGCAGTCCCCAGTGGCCGCAATTCACCATTCCCGGCCAATGGGAGCTGCAGAAAGTGGCAGCCAGCACGTCCCTGTGGCCTACACCGCTTCCCAAAGCTCCCATTGGCCACGAATGGTGAACCATGGCCACTGGGAGCTGCGGGTGGCCGTGCAAATGTACACAAACTGTCTGGAGGACTGCCAGCGGATTACCCTGACGGGCCGCGTGTGACCCCCGGGCCGCAGGTTGCCCACCACTGGTTTAGCTACTGCCTAATTCTATATGTGGTGAATTTCCATTAGCAAAGTCCCCTAGGCACCTACATTTCTGCAGGTGGGTGCGCACAAAGCTTCCTGAGACCTGACAGCACAAAGAAGCTCAGCACCTATTTCACTCCTAAACCCCAATAGGATTAATAAACTAGTATTCCCCACCTATTTCAGCTGCAGGATCCAGTCCAGCATGCATGATCTTAGACCACTATCAGACTGGGCCTCATACAAAACACAGCCAGAGGAGGTGGTGGAGGTAACCCCCTTAAAACTAATAACTCAGTGGTTAGAGCACTCAGTGAGAATGTGGGATGCAGCAGTTTAAATCTCTCCTCTGTCTGTTTCAGAGCAAGGCCTTGAACCCAGGTTTCCCACCTGAATGCTCACACTATTGGGCTAAAGGAGTGCATTTTGGGGTTGTGTTCTCAGTCTTTCCTGTTAAAGCTGTTCCACTTTGTATTAAGTGCTTAAATAGTTATTGGGCTAGAGAGAGAGAGAGTGAAATTGACTTGATTGCCCAGTGATAAGGGCTCTATAGACTATGCTCGAGATCAGCCAGATGATATGGGCTTGATGCAGGAATTACTGGGCGAGATTCTATGGCCTGTGTTATGCAGGAGATCAGAGTACATGATGATAATGGTTCTTTTTGGTTTTAAAATCTATGAATCTATGAGCCTCTCCAAGGCAAGGGGCAAGCAGGAGGGAAATTTAGACTCAGAAGAGTGTCTCTTAGTCACAGTGTCTCCTGGGACAAATCCTGGGGGAGTGCAGTTTATGCAGCATCCCTTTCTTAAGGCTGTGACTAAGGTCACAATCTAGCCCTAAGAGACAAAATAACAAGTAAGCTCAAAATACCATTTTTAGTCACTTTTCCGAGCAGAATGGCTCGTTAAGAGATTCAGTCTAAATAGATATTTTTGGAATGCAATTTTGTATAAATGTATTTGTAAATAACACCCCCCCCCAACACACACACACCTGGGATAGACACATTTTATAAATTAAAACAAATAAGATATTCTGCCACTCTTATTGTTTCATAAATGTTCCCATTGATTTCAAACGGACTGCTTGCAGGATCAGATACAGATTAACATGAGTGGCAGAATCAGGCCCTAAATAATGAAGGACCAGACTGTGCCCTTGTCTTCCTTGACCGAGAAGGGCAATAATGTGGATCTTGGGTCACGATCTGGTTTGGAGGATAGCCCCTGCTCTCACCTATGCCCTACCTATGAGCAAGTGGCAGAGAGGGGTGTGGAGTGAGTGGAGTCTTGACTCCACCCCCGACATAAAGGACAGAGTAGAGTCCCAGGCACTTGCATTCATTCAAAGGCTGAAGTATTCTCCCTTGCCCTGAAGCAAGATAGGGGCAACAGGGAAGGAACTTTGACTCTGAGATCCCCTTCCCCGGGCTGCTCCTGGGGTGCAGCAGTTATCATAGCATCATAGAAAGGTAGGATTGGAAGGGACCTCAAGAGGTCATCTAGTCCAGTCCCCTGCACCTAGGTAGGACTAAGTATTATCCAGACCATCCCTGACAGGTGTTTGTCTAATCTGTTTTTAAAAATCCCCAGTGATGGAGATTCCACAACTTCCCGAGTCAATTTATTCCAGTGCTTAACTACCCTTCACTTAGGAAGTTTTTCTTAAAGTCTAACATAAATCTCCCTTGCTGCAATTTAAACCCATTATCTCTTGCTCTATTTTCTATGGTGTGATGCTAGTAAATGAAATGCCAGCTCTTGCCACAGTCATGGGCATTAGCTAAGAACTGACAAACTCATAGTTGGAAACCAAACCAGCTCACCTGTATGTTAGTTTTGATCAAAATAGATAGTAGTCTAATAAAAATATATTTAGATTCTATGAAATGCTTGTAAGGTGTTGCATGCATTAATCTCCCTTGTAATGTCTGTATTCCATGCTATAAGGAAATATGTAAGTTTTGTTGTATAACTTTGAAAAGATTTTCTCTGAACTTGTGGCCCCAGGCATGGGACTCATCTCCCCCGCCCATTCAGGAGGTCTATCAAGATTAAACGGGCTATAAGGAACATGACAATGCAAAGAATTGGTGAATGGCCTTATCACACCTTGGAAATGCTATATGACAGGGTGTTTGTCTCATGGACTGGAAGGCTAAAAGTAAAAGATAAAACAGGGTCACAAGAAATTTTTTCATCTCTTTGCTGTTTGAACTCTAATTCTAAATTAACAGAGAACAGAGACACTAAATTAAGGCTGAGATCCTCAGGGGTTAACCCTGGGTCTGCCATGAAAGACATTTTGAATTGACAGATTACTACATCTCTGTCATCTTTAGGAACCATAGATGGTAACTCATTTGTGTGTATATGTTTGTTTGCTTTATCCTGTAAATAACTCTCATTTCTTTTTCCTAGTTAATAAACCCTCAGTTAGTTTATTACAGAATTGGCTACAAGCATTATCTTTGGTGCGAGTTCTGAGATACAAATTGGTCTGAGGTACATGACTGGAAATAACCTGAATACTTTGTGATCTTTGGTACTAAGTCCAGCTCCCCTGGGTACCAAGATAGACTGGGGAGTCTAAGAGGACTGTCTGTGACTCCATGGTAAGACTGTTACAGTGATGCAGGAGTTCACATTTGCTACTGGGTTGGTGAAATTTAATTATAGAACACACCACCAGTTTGGGGTGTCTGCCCTGCTTTGACAGTCTTCCTTGAGGTAGGCACTCATGCTCATGAGCCACTCCAGACAGCGTGACAAGTGGTTTAGGAGAACAATTTACCTATGTTCTCTTTAGAATAACTTTTTATATTCTTGAAGACTGTTATCATGTCCTCCCTCAGTCTTGTCTTCTGCCCAAAAGCTAAGCTTAGAAAGTATCACATTTATTAGACATAGGGTTAGCTTTTGGCATCTAGCCACAGGCCTGAGTTGGGAGTATACAGAGCCACACAACTTCCAAAGGAACTCCAGGAGGTATTTTGCCTCCACCAGTCTTGCATATGCAAGTGGAGTGCTATGTCCCTGCTTTTGGCCACCTTTGAAGAACATGAATTGCTGTGATACCAGTAGTATAGGAACTATGATTGTGGTTGGTCCATGGGTGGAATGTGCAAAGTAGAGGCATGGCTTCTGATGCTATCCTTCCTGCCACATTTACTAGGGCAGGGACAGTCTGACCTATAGCTTGCATAATTTCTTGTCATAAATTCATGATGCCTTCCATTTTGTCCAGTCAAGATTCTGCATTATGAAATTTAACTTCAGTTGTGCACCCCATAATTTGAATTGCAAAAAGAATTGATTTCATAGACCTGTCCTTCCAAGTGACTTCATTTTCCATTGTAACTGCTTTGAACTTCCCTTGGGGAATGATAAACTCCAAATAGACACTACTTTCTACCCAGAACTCAGATTGTAAATTAAGGACCAACATCTATTGCTTTTTTGTTTACTTTTTTTTTTTTTTGCCTTTGGCACCATTGGTGCTAGTAGGAAATCACAATCAAGAACAGAAGAGAGACAATATCCCAGATAAGTGAGGCCTCTTACAAAACTCACAAATATTTCCCAAATAAATTTTCATCTTGCTCTGTCCTGCAGTGTATTTTTAAACAGTTCTATCCTTTTTGGTGGCCTGGGATTTTCTCTTCCTAACTCTTCAAAACACAAAACTGCCTAGTTTACCATTGATTTTAAATTATTGGACCTCTTGCTGTTGTGTTTTTAATGTACCATAAATGCCACATGAATATGCTGACATCCCAGTAAAGGAAATATTTGGTTAATGAGATTCAGGACAGATGGACTCCAAACAACTATTGGAGGTAAAAGGGGTAAAGGAAAAGGGAAAAAAAAGGTCTGACTCATTATCAGTTCCTTATGAACAATTATAAGCAGCTTGCCACTTTTGAAAAGGCGATTAAATAGATAGTTGTGTTATTACATTAAATAAATATTTTTTATCTGAGAAAGATCTTTTGACAACTATAGAGAAAACTATGGCACACATTTGGTTTGGAGATGATACTGACTATATGTATTATATTTTCTATTTTGCTTTCTCTCTGTTTTTTATTATATGGGAAATATGGTTGTAAATGGGCTGTTTTAAGAACTTCTATGTGTGTTTTGTTTATTTGACCTTCATAATCTTCTGTTTGCAACATCATTGAAGCTAATGGGAATTATGCTTGAGTATAGACTGCAGGAACAAGGCCTTTTAATATAATAAATCAAATCAGTGAATTCTGGTACCCCATATTTAAACAGCAAATACTGTTAAAGTAAACAATATCATCTTTATTTGCCCAACTGGGCATGGTTTTTAATGTCAGTATTACTAGATAGTAAGAGGTAATTATTTAAGAGGCATTCAGGTTTATTTAAAATTGATGAAAAGTGACTCATAAAATCAGATTAATTCTGTGCAATGTAACATTCTATTAGTCACTTGCAGATCTCACTTCACATAACCAGTATGTGGCGCTGTCTCCTGTCAAAAAACAGCCCTGACTTTCACAAAGCTGGTCTTCAGGGGAGCTAGTGTTTACATTGCCAGCTGTAAATGTCACAGCACAACACTGAAGAAGGACTAATTGTGTTTTCATAGTAGCATGAGGTCAATGCTTTATGCGTTTAAAGATTATTTTTGCTTGAGTTTTTAACGTTTTTAATGCTGAGAGATTACTTTTTTTTAGTTTATTGGGGGGTGAGGACCAAAACCAAAAACCAAGTAAACAAAAACAGATCAATATATTTTAGATTGTGGAAAAGAAAAAGACATGTACTGCATCAAAGTAACACAATTCACAAGAAAAAGGATTTTTAAAAGCAGAAATTTAAGAGTGGTTAGCGGTAGTCAGCAGAAAAAATCACCCAAAAGGAAAATCGTGTTTGCTTTAACAAATTACTAATTTTATTCCATGGATGTCTATAAGTTGTGTGTGTTTAATAAACTAAAACAATCTCTTGTTTACTTCAGAAGTTTGCAAAAAACATGTTACTTTGTGCATCCTACTTGTTTCCAAATCTCATGTTCCATGAAGAAACTTAGTAAACTTTCTCCCTATAACATACAGACACGCACATTCATATATTTACATTTATATGTGTATGTAATTTTTTTCTAACAGTCAGGTATATATTTAGTCCTTACAGGTTTTTGACTGCCAACCTTGTTTACCAAGTATTTGAATTATAGTCCCTGGGTTTCTTTAGTTTCTTAATCTCCTTGTAAGGGAAACATGTCCTGTGCGAATTTGGTTTTAGTGGCATTGAACAGCCATTCTTTTGTGTGCTAACCAACTCAGCCTCACTTAAAAGGAATTCAGAGACTACCCTGATGATCTCTGTAACTGTGACCTTTCCAACACAAGCAACTGAATAAACTGTATTCACAAACTTTTTTAATGATTAAGGGCTCTGTGCCTTTTGCTACCAATCTTCAAAAAAACAACAAAACAGCAGGATTCATGGACTTTAATGTAGTTATTTTAGTTTTAATATGCAGCATTGATTGGTTAGTAGTACAATAGCACTAACACTGGGAATAAATCTGTCTGTCTTCCATACCTGTCATATCTGAGCACCAAATACCACTATTAAAGATGGCTGCAGATTTTTTCAGACCGCCATACTTATTTAATAAAATTGTGGCAAAAGTTGAAAGCATTTGGTATGCTTGTAAACATAATTAATCAGTCAAGGGTAATGGGTTTTGTCAGTTGTCTGTTCCCTTCTAGACTGGGGTGTCACTGAGGAATTGCAGAATTGTTAGTCAAGCCTAAAACAGACTAAATGGGTCAGAAACAGACATTTTCTGAATTGGATAGGCAGAACCAGGCCACCTCTGACTAGTAAGGCTGTAGCTCCAGCCTTTAGCAGCCTTGCTAGGTCTACACCATAATTTCCATAATGAGGGTGATTTTTTTACTACTATTGGGGTGCCAGACAGGCCAGATTCCATTGTGCATGTTGACTCAGTGGATTCCACCAACTGTTATTAGTAGATCCCAGGATGTTGTCCTCCAGTGATAGGAAGTCTACTAGAAGTGGGGCACAGTTTACAAGCCACCACCAGCCTTCACTCAGCTGAGGGGATCAGGGCTGGCCATCACAGCTCACAAAGTGTGTGGAGTCTTCTGGAGAGGTAGTTGGGACAGCTCCAGAGCTTACTTGGTGCATCTCCAAAGTAGCCTCCATTTCTGGACTTCTTTCTAGGGTATATTGACACTGCCATGGCTGTCCTGGGTGAGCTGCGTTGGGCTTGCAAGCCTTGAGCTGCTGGGCTAACAGTTGCATTGTAGACATTTGGGCTCAGGCTGGAGCTCAGGCTCTGAAACCCGGTGAGGCAGGGTGGGTGGCAGGTTACATCTATATGGGGATAAAAAACCTGTGGCTGGCCCGGGTCAGCTGACTCAGTCTCGGGCTGTTGGCCTGAAAAATTGCTGTGTAGAGGTTTGGGCTCCAGCTGGACCCTGAGATCTGGGACTCTGTGGGGTGGAGGGTCCCAGAGCCTGGGCCTCTACCTGAGCCCGAAAGCCTTCATTTCAATTTTTAACCCCACAGCCAAAGCCCCGGGAGACTGAATCAATTGACCCTGGCACTGAGACTTGGTGCCACAGGTTTTTTATTGCTGCGTAGACGTACCCCAGTGGCACCCTGCACCGATTTGCTTTTAAACGTGCCTCCCTTGCCGAACCCCTTTCGGTAGGCTGTGATAGCACTGCCATCAGACCAGTTCCCCTCTGCCACCGCAGCTCCCTCAGGCACAGGAGGAAATTTGTAACTGCTGTTCCCTAGCCACTCACAGGGTGACGTCTATCGAGTTACCCCAGATTTCTGCCAGTGACCCGAGGGCAGAATTTGATCCAGAAGTACTTCAGGCCACAAAAAAAAAATTAAAAGTGAAGACTCTCCTCCACCCCTATTATAGCTACATATTGCAAGTGGCTGACTGAAACTAGTGTCTGATGTTACCAAATTCCTGTGGATTGTAACACCTAGTCCAAGCTCTGTTTTCTTCTATTCAATTTCTTATATCATGCTCAGCACCAAATTGAATAGAATTATAACATTAGATATGAATGTCCTTACTTCAGGCTTAACAATGTCCTTGGTTCATAGGCTTAACAACAGTCTTTAGGGTTTGATTCTCCCTTGATATACTTGTGTATTGCCTGCTGTGGACAATGGAAGTTGCCTGCATGTGTTCAGGGGAAAAAAAATCTCCTTGGGCTTCTTGCTTACATTATGCTGGTGTCAATCTAGGGGTGAGGAGAGCGGTGTTACACTGGTGTAAAACTAGTATAAGTGAGATTATTCACAGCCCTTGTTATATATTAATTTCATTGAAGGAGATTTTTCCAATTTGTGTATTTAGCTGCATTTTAAAATATATTCAGCAAAAGAGACTCCAACAGCCTCTAGACCATTGACATAATAATTTATAAATTATTTCGACAGCAGAGATATTGACACCTCCTGTAATGGCCCCAAATCTCAGTTCTGACAAGTGATACAAGCTTGGGATCACCTAGTTTGGGAGATTTAATCCACAGACTACTGTTAGAAAAGAACATTTACTCCTTCTATTCATATGGTTTATTGCAGCAATAGGAGTTTACATACAGTGTTTTAAAATTAATGCATAATGTAATGTATGTGTTTTGTACTGCGTACATGCACTGTAAATATGCAAACTAAAAAGAAAACAGAGAGAGAATAGTTCTTGTATGTGTATTTTAGCTATTTTGTTTAAAACAGGGCAAGATGTTAATCATTTTAATTTTGTAGTTATTACCTAAAGGCACTGGACTAATGATTTATAAAAATTAATTTTTAAATAACACACTAGGATGAAATTTTATGGGATGAAATTTTATGCAAGCTCCAGCCTGGAACAAATGGTTAGTACTGACTTGGGATTTTAATATGGGAAAACTCCCTGTCTTCAGTAAACCCCAAGCTGCAATTTCACTACACTTTTTTAGACCTTAACAAAGAGACTTAGAGGAATTGTCCATTAGTTGAATTTCTCAGCTTTATTTACATTTATGAATGAATATATCTGAGTTCATAAGTCAAAATAAGGCATATGAACACAGCAATACTATTAACAGAACAAAGTAAATATGAGTTTTGACTGTGAAAAATCAACAGACCCCAGGGTGTGCATGTCTCTGTGTATACTGGGTGTGTCTATTTAGGTCTATATGCCTTAGTCGGTCTGTGGATGCCTGTGTTTGTGTTTGCCTGGGTGCATTAGGCATGTTTGTATCCGAGGATAAGTAGGTGTACTTGTTTAAGGGCCAGATCCGGCAGGTTGCTGCGTGTCTTCAATTCCCTGTGATGTCCGTGGGAGCTAACAGGGCTCAGCACTTCGCACCGCAAGCCGTGTGTGTGTGTGTTTAGGAATGCCCGAGTCTGCATGTGTGCTAGGGGTGTCTGTGTTTGGGGTGTCTATTTAGGAACAGCTGAGGGTCCGTGTAGGCTGGGCTGAGTGCTAGTCATGTAAGGGGGTGGGGGAGTTACTGTGCAGGGTCTGTGTGCCGGTGTGTTGCAGCAGCCCAGGGTGTACACAGCATGTGTCCAGGGGACCTCGGAGAAGTTCACCAGCTCCCTCGCATTCTCTGTCCCCTGCCTGCGGTCAGGCAGCCGGGCTCTGCTGTCACTCCCATTTCTTGCAGCCAATGGCACAGCCTCCTGTCACCCTCACCCCACCCCCTCCTGGGAGTAAGGGGAGGGGTGTGTGCTGGGGAGGGGAGGAAGGGGGGTGAAGAGAGTTGAATGATTGAACTTTCTTGTTTAGTTTCTGCAGCGCTGAGGTCCCCCCCCGCCCCCAGTCCAGTCTAGCACCAGATCGGTGCAGGGGGGCTTATTCGGGCGTCCCTTGCTCTCTGCGGCACCCCTTCCTCTCCTCAGCACCCACCCACCGCACAGCGATGGTGCTAAAGGATCCCGCCGGGTCTCTGACCCTTTTCCTTTGGATTACGGCTTCCTGGGGCTGCCTGGCTGCAGCTGCCGGGGTTGCTGCTGCTCGCAAGCAGGACGAGTCTTTCTCCACTGTCAGTGTCTACAGAGCCAGATGCACCTCCAGGTGCCTGAGCCTGCAGATCACTCGCATATCTGCCTTCTTCAAGCATTTCCAGGTACGGTCGCAGCGCAATAGGGAAAGAGAGACCCCGCACCCGCCCCTCGCCCCTCGCCACGCGCTCTCCACGCGTGCAAGCCCTCGGCCCGGTGACGCCGCTGGGCAGTGTTGCCCAGGTCTGGGGGAGTGCACGTTCAGGGTGGGGTGGGGGGTGCTGTGAGGTGGGGGGTGGGGTGCTAGTGGGTGTACATGGGACGGCTTGGTCTTCATCGCTTCTTTGCAAACTTCCCGGGCGGGAGTTCCCAAAAGGGGCTGCTTATGTCGCAGGGTGTACATCTTCCCCCCCCCCCCCGGCCCCTGCGATCGCCCCAGAGCTTAGGCAGGTGGAAACCCTTAACGCCAACACAAGGAACACCCGGGGCGACCAGAACGAGAATGAGTGGTATTTCGGACCCGTCCTCACGCTGTGCAAACCAGACTTTTATCCCGGCACCGGGTCTTACCGGGGCAGATCGCTGTGCTTGCTGCGTGTTTAGCTAAATGCTCCCATTGACTGTTAATTGCATTTCTTAAATGTCCTAGCGCGGCTAGAACTGGGGTTGTTTGTGCAGGGATTTGTTGGCAGGGTTTTTCACTGAAGCGGGCAGTTTGTGCCGGGGAAGGTGACTTATGCAGGCAAGGCAGCTCTCTTCCCCCTCACAGGTGCCCAGTTTGGTTAGTCTCTAAGGTGCCACAAGGACTCCTTTTCTTTTTGCGAATCCAGACTAACACGGCTGTTACTCTGAAACCTGTCTCTGATAGTTACTTTGATAGTTACAGAGGACCTGCAGCCCAGAGCCTCCGAGGGCTCCTGATTTCATGCCCGGGCGGCAGGCGATGTCCTGGCATGGTTGGCTAAGCGCGCACGTCTCTGGTTTTTAGGAGATTTAAGAGCGGTGTGAAAACTAAGTAGGACAAGACACTGGTGCTTTGTGTGTGTGTGTGGAGGGGGGTTTAAATGCTGAAGAAAGTCTGAGGGGCAAATGATCTGAGTTTTGGTTGCTCTGATGTTAAGAAGCAAGTGTTTATTACAGTTCATCATTGGAGTTGGATTTCTCTTACGTTCTGCTTGAAAATTCGGGATGTTTTCTTAAGGGCGATGGTCAAGAGTTTGTAGCCTCTGTTCCGATCTGCCAGAATAAAAGCGGATGGGGAGTTGGTGGTTATAATAGAACTACAAACTAGGCGACAAGCTATGCGGGACAAATGTCTATGTGGTGGCGGAGATGATGATGATGATGATGGGGGTGGGGCAGAAATGGGACAAGACATTGGGAAATAGGTCGAGGTGCATGAGCTCGAGACCTGTCTGGAGTAAAATGAACCACACCTAAATTGGTGGGTCAAAAAGCATATTTAGGACATCGCGGACGAGATCTTTTTAGGAAATCGTGTCTCCAACTCGGTATGTCCACACCTTCCCTCTAGACTATCTCTTCCGACCCCCCCCCCCCCCACACCTGTTCGGTGGTGATGTAAAGACTGAACTGCATCGGCCAGAAGGAAATGGTGAAAACACTTTAAATTGCACATAACAACAGCCCTCTCTCCCCTTAATAAACTGGCCTCCCACCTATTTGGACAGAGGGAGCCATTAGCACTGTAGAGATATGTCCCAAAACACGGGTGGGGAAAAGGTGAGAGGGAAGTGATTGTGTTTCTCTCCTCTCTGTGCTTTTAGAGTGCATTGAAACAAACACAAACTGCGAGGGAAATAGTTACCTAAAGCCGCTTTGTTCATCCAAAGCAAAGGAGTTCACCTGAAATGTTGGGCTTTTTAAAAACCGGATCACCGGTACATATTTTAAATTCAATGGGAAAATAAAACCCAAATGTTTTGATGTCTCGACTGCAACAAGAGCTTTCTCGTATCTGTAGCTGAATTTAAGAATAAAAAGCCTGGGAATGCAAAAGAGCCCCTCTTAAACGGGGGCAGGGGGGAGGGGAGTGGAGAGCTTGGGGTACGCTACTGACTGTCCATATCAGACAGAAAGGGCAAGGGGAAAGTATTTGAACCTGCACATTCGCGTGTGGGGCAAAGAGCACGTGCAGTCCCAAGGTTTTACCTGAAGGTGTCCTGGATTTTGAAACTGCAAAGTGCTTGCTATGAAAATGTCTTCGTCTCAGAAAATGTCTCGAAAGCAGGAAAAACATGTAAAACAGTTCTTTATCTTGGAATGGGCTTGCACTGTCAGCCGGTTGTAACTTATTTGTTGTAGAGTTTCAGTGGCTAAGGCGCCAGTTTAGATCAAGCCAATTCCTAGTGAAAGGCTTTTTTTGTTTTTTTCTTGGCGTGATTTCTTTTCCGAAGTAAAACTGCTGACAGAATGCACATTGCCAAACAATACTGATTACATTTTAATTAGCTAGGGTGAAATAAACTGCAAATTACTCAGTTAGGGCTTAATAATGGGCCGCTTTTTTTTTTTTTTTTTTTGTAATCAATTGCAAATCTCAGAGTTTTAACCCTGGGTTGTAAAGGACTGTAATGTTTAGAAGAAAACGATCTCGCTTATAAAAGTTAAGCTTCCCATTGTCTTTTAATGAAAAAAGGAAGGACTGTTTCATAGGGTGCATTCACTGTTTGATATGCATAATAGACCACAAGGTCATACCTAGGCGACATTATTCAATGATGAGAACTACCCTCAACTACCATCTCTAAAGTAGCAGTTGCTGAAGTTATTTCACTGCAGAGGATGCCACATTATCTCATTATCGGACTCAGCCTTTGAAGTGACCCAAACATTAACTCAGCCCAACAGCAAGAGTAAGGTTCTAGATTGTCTCACTAAAGACCACATGAAGAACAGGTAGTGCCAATGCTTAATTTGTGATGAAAGAGGTGCTGGGCCTCAAGCAATTGTTTTACTTTCATAACTGCTGCAGCAAGGCAGAAGGGCCAGGGCTATGAACTGCTGGGCCAGAGGCCTGGGACAAATTAAGTACTGTGCAGTGCCTGTCTTGAGAAGACTCTCTGCTTTTCCTCATCCCCTCAGTTGCAGTCACGCAGTAGCTGGGGGTCAGCCAGATAGCTCTGGAGCACGGGGGTGAGCGGTGCTGCTTCTGGATGACACATGATTCCTGGGGGCTGCCTTGTGTTGTAGAGGTGGAGGGTTCTAAAAACACATCATTTAGGGTCTGATAGCAGAAATATCAAGTCATCTGAACAATGAAGAAATCAGTGAAGGGTAAGGATTATTTCTATAATTCCAGGCTCTTATTTTCCCCATTGTCCTGCCCAGAGCTAGTCGATATTTTTTGACTATATTTTTCGTGAAGAAAATGGAATTGTTATCACTGTTTTCATCATTCTTTAAATCACCTCAGGTTCTGATGGGCAGTTGAAATGCTCTGTTTTCTTTAACTTCACTGCCTCACTTCTCTATGGAAATAATATTTAACTACCTCTGAGCGGTGTCTGACATCTCAGATACCCCGATGAAGCACCTTCACTAGGAAGAAAGTGTGTTCTAACCATGTTTTAGCTAATGTGTGGTAAAACCCTTGGTAAGAAAAGGCAATTTGTAGTTTTCAAACACATTAGCAAGTTCTATCATGTGTCCCCCATACTTATGATGTGTATGAGCACCTCACAATCTTCAGTGAGCAAATTAGGGAAATCAAGCAAACTAGGGAAATATGGTTTTGACAAAAGTACTATAAGGTGGGTGCAAAACTGGTTGGAAGGCTGTACTTAAAGAGTAGTTATCAATGGTTCACCGTCAAACTGTGAGACTGTATTTAGTAGGATCCCACAGGGGGTCAATCCTGGATGTGGTACTAGTCAATATTTTCATTAATGACTTGGATAATGGAACGGAGAGTATGCATATACAATTTTCAGATGACACCAAACTGGGAGGGGTTGCAAGCACTGTGGAGGACAGGATTAGAATTCAAAACAACTTTGACAAATTGGAGAATCGGTCAGATCAACACAATATTCAATAAAAAGAAGTGCAAAGTACGTCAGTTAGGAAGGAAAAAAATGTACAACTACAAAATGCAGAATAATTGGCTAAAAGTAGAGCTGCTGTAAAAGATGCGGGAGTTATAATGGATCTCAGAGTGAATATGAGTCAACAGTGTGATACTGTTGTGAAAAAGGCTAATGTCATTCTGGAGTTTATTAACAGGATGCATTATCTAAGACATGGGATTTTTGTCTCAATCTACTCAGCACTGGTAGGGCCTCAGCTAGAGTACTATGTCCAGTTTTGGGCACCGCACTTTAAGAAGGATGTGGACAATTTGGAGAGAGTCCAGAGGAGAGCAACAAAACAGATAAAAGGTTTAGAAAACTTGACCTATGCAGAAAAGTTTAAAACTTGTTTAGTCTTGAGAAAAAAAGACTGAGGGCGGACCTGATAATAGTCTTCATAAATTACTCCTGGAGGAATTCTGCACCAAAAAAATAAAAATTCTGCACACAATATTTTAAAATTCTGCATTTTTTTGTCAAAATAATGCAATATAATCCAGCTAGTTTCAATTATTTTGGTAATTTCTTTAAACTACAATACAATGGATGGAGAATGGAAGTGGGAAGCATTGGAGGAAATCACCAACCCCCCTCTGTCTAATAGTAATATAGCTAGTATTGACCCTTACTTCTAATTATTAGTCAACAAATATATGCAGCCATATGCTCATTGTTACAACATAGGCAACTGAAGAGCAAGTGAGGGCTGGGGACTCAAACTCACAATTTATACTGGCTACTGACCATCTCCAAAAAGGTCAGTCGCAAACAGTTCATGGAGCACATTTTGATAGGTATTTTTTCAGTCCAAATATGTAGACCAGTTCTAAACACTAAAGCACCATAAGCATTTATAAGGCCATACTGCACTTTACAATAAGGCTCCTTTACACCACTCTGGAAATGTAAAGGAGCCTTAAAATTTTTACACCTGTTTTATACTCTTTTTTGTCAGCATCTACCATTGGCGAGTATACACATTTTCCCTGCCTAGTGGGCTGGCTTTTGTGGATTGCATTCTTTAGGTGACTCTCTCCCCCCATTCATTGTATAGGGAACCTAGGGCTCTAACTCAGTCTTTGTGAATCACGTTGTTCCTGTGATTTTCTGGGTGCCTAAAAGTTAGGTGTTGCAATGTTCAGCATTCCAATGCCTAAATCCTTGTGTGGATCCGAGCCTGTGATTATTATAAATAGCTTCTTGGCTGATATGATCTACCAGAGCTAAGGAGTTGACTTGGTAAAGAGTTAGTTTTACACAAACCACTGCAGGTTTCAGAGTAACAGCCGTGTTAGTCTGTATTCGCAAAAGGAAAAGGAGTACTTGTGGCACCTTAGAGACTAACCAATTTTTTTGAGCATGAGCTTTCGTGAGTTTCTCCAGATGTCTTGCTCTGTTCTCTTCTACCAAAACTTGAAAGAATCCTGTTCTTCTAAAGGCTAAGAAACTGGGATCCTTGTACTTAGGCGGTGTACTGAAAATTAAAGGCACGTAGCAGAGAAGACGGTTCCACACATGTATGTACTTCTTATATGTCCACATGCTTCTGCAAGCCACATAAATATGTTAGGCCAGATTCCTGGCTTACTTGCTTCTGCAGTTTACCTTAAATATAATAGCTGAGAAGATTTGTATTTTCAAGGAGGAGGATGTATAATCTTGTATAGTTCTAATCAGGAATAATTAAGTCACTTAGTCTAAACATTTGTTATATTCAGTAAACAATAATTATATTGTGGTGAGAGAATGTTCTCATCATTTCAAATGTACCATTCTCCTATCAACAATGTCTTGCTCTGTTCTCTTCTACCAAAACTTGAAAGAATCCTGTTCTTCTAAGGGCTAAGAAACTGGGATCCTTGTACTTAGGCGGTGTACTGAAAATTAAAGGCACGTAGCAGAGAAGACGGTTCCACACATGTATGTACTTCTTATATGTCTACATGCTTCTGCAAGCCACATAAATATGTTAGGCCAGATTCCTGGCTTACTTGCTTCTGCAGTTTACCTTAAATATAATAGCTGAGAAGATTTGTATTTTCAAGGAGGAGGATGTATAATCTTGTAAAGTTCTAATCAGGAATAATTAAGTCACTTAGTCTAAACATTTGTTATATTCAGTAAACAATAATTACATTGTGGTGAGAGAATGTTCTCATCATTTCAAATGTACCATTCTCCTATCAACAAATGAATTTAGGAGAGCTAGAGTTTTGGCAGACCAAATAAGGCACATTAAAAAAAAAAGTCTCCCATTTTGCATGCTCAGTCACTTGTGGGTACAAATAATTATGTGTGCAAGTGATATGATTTAGATATCTTGCTACCAGATTGCACGCGCTAATCAGGTAGCTAGTTATCTAAATGCCACCACCTCTGCCTAAAAATGATCACCACCCCAAAATTGATAGCTCTTGACACATTTCAACTTTAATTGATTGTAGGTGCAAAAGTTGTAGGGCCAGGTTGAGGCCCCTTAACAAATTTGGCCCACAGTGCTCTGTTGCAGAGGTAAGGGAGAGCAAATGTTAACTGCCAGTATAATGTAACAATTGTTACTGCACTTCTCAGGGTATTTCCAGTTTCCGCTCCATGCTTCATATGGTGTGGTGACCAAAACTTAGCATAGTATTGTGCATGAGAATACATTCATTTATATAGGTCAGTGGTTCTCCAACTTATTTGATCGGGACCCCCTTCTTTGTGTCTGTAATAGTTTACACACACACACACCACCACCACCACCACCCAGCTCTGAAGGCAGAGTAGAGAGCAGCGGCTGCTGCCTGGGCACCCAGCTCTGAAGGCAGAGTGCTGGCTCGGTGTCCGGCTCTGAAGGCAGCACTGCACCAGCAGCAGCGCAGAAGTAAGGGTGGCAGTGTGAAAAATGATATTTGTCATCACTTTTCACAGCAGACTTATAGCCTCATTGCCACCCTTACTTCTGCGCTGCTGCTGCTACCCCAGGGCTGACAGCCAGAGCCCTGCCACCTGCAGGTGAGGGATTGTGGGGAGGGAAGGAGAGCCTGAACCTGGGCTGCCTCCCAGTGAAGGACTGGGGGGGCAGGGAAGGAGAGGCCTGGCAGCGGGGCTTCGGCTTTTTTGCCCCAGTGCGACGGGACTCCGGGTGTCCCCTTTATTCCTGCCTCCTGGGTGTGCGTGCCCCTTCTGCATGAGCCCCAGCCACCTGGGGCTGACAACCAGAGCTCTTAAAAAAAATCCACACAATTTGCGCCTCCCTTGACACATTCCCGTGCCTCCCTTAGGAGGCCTGCTCCATAGTTTAAGAACCACTGATATAGATAATAGCATTATGATGTTTTTTGTTCATTCTTTAACTGCTTCTTAATATGGTCTTACATCTTGTATTCTTTTCTGACTAGTTTGTGACATCTAGATCTTTTACTTGAATGATTACAGTTAACTTCAAACTCAATGATCTCTCTGAAAAGCTCAAATTGTTGCTGTAAATATGCACTCACACTTGTCCACATTCAATTTAATCTGCACAGACTGTCTACTCATCTAGCTTTGTTAGGTCTTCCTTAGCTTTCTCAGTCTTCTTTAGACTACCAAGTAAATGTGTGTTAACTGCCAGTTTAGCCATTTTAATATTTAAATCCCCTTCAAGATAATTAATTATGTTAAATAATGCTGATCCTAGCAGGTATCTTTGGGGCACCCCAGTGGTAACTTTCTTCCATGTATACAACCTTACCATTTATCCAGACTGTTTGTCTCCTGTTTCTTCACCAGTTTCTAATTCCAGATAGAATGTTACCTCTCACCCCATGACTACCTAGTTTCCCCCTTTCTAGAGGAACTTTCTCAAAGGCTTTTTGAAAATCCAAATCCTCTTTTCACTAGATTGTTTGTATCATATAGAATTCAGTGTTGGTTTGGCTATCTAGTCTTATATCTGGTCTAATCCCCTTGTTGAGATCCATGATCATAGACTCAGGAGTCGTACAGATATGCTAATATGATCCTTTTGGAGGACAGAATCTGAGTGGATCAACTGTTTAGATTGGAGGCTGATGGTAGCACATCAAAAGCACAAATCATTTAAAATGTTGGAAAACCAAATTATGGATCTGAGACAGAATTAAAGCTTTAAGGCAGAATCTAGCTCTGTGATATGGGTCAATGGAATTCAATGGGAGGTTTGCCCACTTTCCACAGGGCTGAATCTGCTCCTTATAATCCTGCAATTTTGACTGATCAAATTTGGGACCTTTAAGTTTGGATAGTGTCCCTTTAAATTTGAAGTACTTTTGTCTGATCATGTCTTAAGTGTAACTTAACTATGCAGAAAGATAAGGAAATAGTGGATTTATTGAGGAATAAAAGTTGGCAAGGTACTTCCATCCTGCTACATTTTGCTTGTGGCTGCCTAAACATTCTTAAAATAATACTTTTACTGTCATGCCCTTCAAAAACCATTTTCATTTTATTTTAGAGAGTCTGATCTACAGACATGATGCAAAAATACATTGTCAATAGGAGTATTGTTGACATTAGCAGAGCTTGCATCAGGCCCAGTATTGATGTTATTTTTAAATCTGGAAATGTAATTCAGAGAAAGAAATATTCAACTTTTAAAAAGTAAACAGATACATTTTTTTCTTGCAGTCTGTAGCAGCGTGCTAAAGGTTAAGGAGGGCTTAATCTATGAAGTGCTTATTTTAAATTTAACTTATTAAATCATCATTCACTATCTGGATAAGGACTATTTCTGTGATTAACTTGTGTTCTGAAATGCATTTAAAATGTATTTGGTTTAATAAGCTTCCTATGAAGAAAAAGTCAATAAGCATCTATGATTGCTTAAAAACCAGAATGGTTTTCCTGTATGTTGAACATTTGTAATTTTGCAGAGGGCAAATTTCCTAGGAGTGAATGTCAACTTTGTGGGCCTGTGAAAGGAGATTATTATTTACAAGCTGGTCTTCCTCTCTTGTGACATAAAAATCATGTTAATTTTTTGCTTCCACTGTTATCTGGAATTAGTAGAGATCCAACTCTGTAAACAGACAGGATAATCTTTTAGAATTCATATTTTTAAAGGCAAAATGATGACTAATGGGTGTAGCCTAGGAGACAGGGTATAATGAAAGAGAGGAAACATTGTTTATATTGACTTAATTATTCAATACTTAGCAATGAATAAGTTAGTGGGTTCTCTGAACAGGTGTAAATCTTCTGGCAAAACAGAACTCAGAATAGGAGATAATACTGTGGAGCTGCATTCTGCGATGTGATCATGAAATAGTAGAGTTCATGATTCTAAGAAATGGTAGAAGGGAAAACAGCACAATAAAGATAACGGATTACAAGAAGGCAGACTGTAGCAAACTCAGGGAATTGGTAGGTAAGATCCCATGGGAAGCAATCTAAGGGGACAAACAGTTCAAGAGAGTTGGCAGTTTTTGAAAGGGCACAAGAGTAAACTATCCCAAGGAGTAGGAAAGACAGGAAGTATGCCAAGAGACCATCCTGGCTTAACCAGGAGATCTTCAATGATCTGAAACTCAAAAAAGAGTCCTACAAAAAGTAGAAACTAGGTCAAATTACAAAGAATGAATAGAAACAAATAATCCAAGTATGTAGGGGCAAAATTAAAAAGGCAAAAGCACAAAAATGAGATTAAACTAGGTAGAGACATGAAGGTTAACAAGAAAACATTCTACAAATACATTAGCAGCAAGAGAAAGACCAAGGACATTGTAGGCCCATTACTCAATGGGGCGGGAGGAAACAATAACAGAAAATATGGAAATGGCAGAAGTGCTAAATGACTTTTTTATTTTTGTTTTAATCAAAAAGGTTAGTAGCAATTGGACATCTAACATAGTGAATAACAGTGAAAATGAGGTAGGATCAGTGGGAAATAGGGAAAGAAGAAGTTAAAAATTACTTAGACAAGTCAAATGTCTTCAAGTCACCAATACTGGATGATATATGTCCATACTCAAGGAGCTGACTGAGGAGATATCTGAGCCATTAGCGATTATCATAGAAAAGTCATGGAAGAGAGATTCCAGAGGACTAGAAAAGGGCAAATATAGTTCCAATCTATAAAAAGGGAAATAAGGACAACCCAGGGAATTACAGACCAGTCAGCTTAACTTCAGTACCTGGAAAGGGAATGGAGCAAATAATTAAGCAATCAATTTGCAAATAACTAGAAGATAACAGGGTGATAAGTAACATTCAGCATGGATTTGTCAAGAACAAATCATGTCAAACCAACCTAATAGCTTTTTTTGACAGGGCAACAAACCTGGTAGATATGGGGGGCGGGGAAGCGGTAGATATGGTATATCTTGATTTTAATAAGGCTTTTGATACTGTCTTGCATGACCTTCTCATAAACAAACTATGAGTCTATGATTTTATGTTTCCCACTGCTGGGCCTTATGGTCCTAGTACAAAGCCTTCTGTAGTCAATGGAAAGATTACCACTGATTTCAGTTGGGTCAGATCAGACAGAACCACTGATTCTTGTTTTGTCAAGCAAGAAGAAGAGCACTGTGAACCTTCTGTCCCTGTTCCAGTCTTTTAATGCCCCAGAGATCAGAGGACAAGGAAAGAGGTCTAGAAATTTGAATGTTACATTTCAGGTATCTGAGACTTGAAAGTATCATCCCTTTCTTCCCCAATTAAAAAAAACAAAAAAACAGAAAAAAAACCACAGTATTTTTTTTGGCAATGATTAATATATTGACCACCACTTCCTCCCCCCAAATATCTCTAGATATGGGGCAAAATCCTGGCCCTATTGACTTCAGTAGAAACCCCCCCATTGACTTCATTGGGCCCATGGAATGTTTGGATTGCAGTAGCAGTATAAGATGTGTTTGCAGCTTATGAAAGCATTGTAATAGAGAAAATTATTCATAAGTCTTCCAGGAAAAGAGGTAGTTGTGGGGGTACCAGATATGGTACTACCTTAATATGCTAAAATCTATTGAGAGTATTATTAACCATATTGTTGTACAGTACAAACAGTTACAGGTGTGACATCCTCTGGCCCTTGTAATGTAGTGAAGTGATGTCACACCACCAACTTAGGAAAGTCTACTTGAAAGCAAAGACCTCATCCTTTCACATGCTTTCCACCAGTGCTTCTTTAGGCAGCTGATGTTACAATCCAGCTGCCAAGTTTTCAGGTGGATCCAATAATAGTATAGCATGGATGAAGGAACAGATGTCTGAATTTCTGTGATGAGACTTCTGCTGCTCACATTCACAAGTGAAACAAAGAGTGAGCTTGGTAGCGAGAACAGGATGGCAATAGCATCTTACCTCTAGCTAGTGCAACAACTGACTCCTCTCTCCTTGCTTATTTTTTTCTCAATATACAGATCTCTGTCTCTATTTCTTTTTTCCTGGATCCCTACCCCTCAGTTTTATTACAGAACAACCCCCAAAATAACATCTTTTCACTTTAAGGCTGTGCTTTCACAAGTAATTACACTTGAGACACACTGCTGTGATATGGCATTGCCACTGCCTTCCTGAGACAGAGCCCTGTAATTCACACTAATCTGTTATTATTTTTGTTATTGTTTATTTGTAGTACTGGGGCTCCTAAGATCAAGACCTCATTGTTCTAGAACCTATACAGTCACTTATTGAAAAGTCCCTGCCCCAAGATCTTGTAATTTAGATTACAATAGACCACACCACGGGAATGAAACAAGCAAGATAGGGATGGGAAGAAAGCTGGGGAGGGGGAGGATGAGGTAACAGTAAAAACAGTACCTAGCACAATGAGCTTCAGTCATGGCTTTTTTAGAATTTAAGATCCGATGTACAGCTTGATTCATCCCTGCAAAAAAAAGTTATACTGGTGTAAAACTGGAGTAACACGGTAGTGAATCACACCATAATCTGTTTTTCCCCATTTTTCTTAGTCACAAAGTGTATATATAATATGTTTACTTTTGATCCATACATAGCAGCTCTGTCAAGAGAACTGCACATAGGAACCTTGAGCTGTCCCATTTTCTTTTCAATTTAGTGATTTATTTCTATGCCGCTATGAGCTAATAGATCATGAACTAACCAGCAGTCCTTTGATCACTGTAGATCTGCAGCTGGTGAAAGAAGCGTGTGGGGTTGGGTAAATTGACAGAAACAGGTTGAAGAACTCTTTTGATAAAGAGATTGTATCCCTCTGTCTCTTTACACAGTGCTGAATATCAGCTACAGGACACATTTTACAGAGTAGTTAAGGAAAGGGAATGTTTTTGTTGCATCCTAGTGGCAGGTGGCAGCCTGCCGTTGGATCTTCATAATTCATATTTTTTTGAATTTTAAAACCGCAGGAAACACAACAGGCTATTTGCAAGTCAGCTGTGTAAACACATCTTCCATCCAATAACCAATGAATTCTTAATGAGCAAGGAGCATGTGAATGGTATTGGATGATATATACCTACCATATTAGCTTATCATATCATAAAGTTTCATTTAATCACCACACACACACACTCAAATCTTTAGTACTGAAAAGCCCTGGAAAAATTTTCTTACTGGTGATCAAACCCTGGCCAGTTATTTATAATTAGAAAATAGTTTAACTGTTTTCCATCATTTTGGAAATCTTACTGCTCTCTAGTTTCTTCTAGGCAAAAAGGCAGCAACCTGGTCCAGACCTGCAAGCTAAAACAATAAACTTCAGCCATTTGCTAAACCACAAAAGGAGGAAGTATTTGTAGTTCGTGAAATTCATGCCAGCTGTCTTCGTTCAAGGGATGAAAACCATTACTTTTAGATAAATTAACGTGTACCTATGTAAAAACTCTAACAAACTGTAGACTGCTGGGTACTGACAGCCAGTTACTCTTTTACAGTTTCTGGTCTTTCAGTTTTTCTTCTGATTTTTATTTATTCATTTTCAGTTTATAAAATGCCCCCCATCTTTAAGATTCTGATAGTGGGATTTTCAGAAGAGTTTAATGTTGGCCAACTCTGTTGGTCCTGCTTTGAGCAGGGGGTTGGACTAGATGACCTCCTGAGGTATCTTCCAACCCTAATCTTCTATGATTCTATGAACTCTGGTCCTTTTGAAGTCAATGGAAAAACTTTAATTGATTTTAATTGGAGTAGACTTAGACCAGTGGTCACCAACCCGTTGATCGTGATCGACTGGTCGATCCTGGAGCCTCTGCCAGTCGATCGTGATCTCCAGGCCGTTAAAAGTCTGGCGGCACAGTGTGGCTCAGGGAGGCTGCCTGCCTGCCGTGGCCTCACACAGCTCCTGGAGGTGTCTGGCTACTGGCACATCTCTGCAGCCCCTGTGGGGGAGGCGGCTCTGCGTGCTGCCCCTGCCCCCACCACTGTCCCCACAGCTCCCATTGGCCAGGAACTGGGGGCGGCACTTGCAGGCACAAGCAGCGCATGGAGAGCCACTGGCCCCCTCCCCTGCAGGGCCCCCAGAGATGTGCCGCCAGCCAGATGCTTCTGGGAGTGGTATGGGGCCATGGCAGACAGGCAGCCTGCCTGAGCCCCACTGTACTTCCGGCTGGGCACTGCCTGTGGTAAGTGCCTCCTGAACAGAGCCTGCATCTTGCACCCCCTCCCACACCCCAACTCCCTGCCCCAGCCCGGAGCCCCCTCCTCCACCCAAACTCCCTCCCAGAGCTTGCACCCCTCACTCCTGCACCCCAACCCCCTGCCCCAGGCTCAGCCTGGAGCCCCCTCCCACACTCCGAACCCCTCGGCCCAAGCCCAGAGCCTGCACCCCCTCCTGCATCTGAACCCCCTGCCCCAGCCCGGTGAAAGTGAGTGGGGGTGAGGGGAGAGCAAGCGACGGAGGGAGAGGGGAATGGAGTGAGTGGTGCGTGGCTTCAGGGAAGGGGAGTGGGCCTTGGGGAAGGGGCAGGGTAGATCCTGGGTTGACCTTAAATTCAAAAAGTGATCTTGTGCGTAAAAAGGTTGGAGACCACTGACTTAGACCAATGATGACTGCTTTTGAAAAATACATTATGAGTGTTATATTAATTTCAAGGGTCAAAAGAGTTAAAGGTGTTATAAAACCAACATAAAACAGTGAGGAGTCTGGGTTTTTACTATGGAGACCTTGATTTACTTGGTTTCTTGGAAAACACCAGAAAGCACCCATTCTAAAATTGAAAGTTTATTGGTCAAATACAAAAAGAGCAAGAAAGAAAACAAGCATGTATACTGAAACTGAAATTGAGTGACTATGTAAACCAAACTTAGTCAGACCCTATCAAATTCTCTCTCCTTTTGGCATTAAAATATCAGTCTCTTATTTTGATTAATAACCTTTCTTTGATGAAACACATTAATTTTATTCTCAGTCCTGATGTGTGAAGGACATTCATATATCTTGTTTTTAACAAACACACAGCCACAAGGTGGAAGAGAGATAGCATCGAAAAGATGCGTGAAACATGGCTTTGTTGATGTTTTTGGAACACTGTGTTGCTGATTAATTACGACTGGATGCTTTGGCTGGCAAGTCAACCATGATATCTGCTGCTTGGACCCTGGTTCACATTCTGGTCATGGATGTCATCTCATTGGATCCTATCTCCACAGGCAAGGCAGGCTTGGATGAATAGAGTATAGTTGATTTCAGGATTCAGTGAAAAGCCAGGAGACTGAGAGATCGCATAGGAGGAAAGAACCGTTGGGGGCAGAAAGCAACCCAACAAGGGAAGGGAAAACCAGTACAGGATCTTCTGTCACCTTTGTGGTGTGGACAGTTAGATATCCCCACTGATGGACTGAGGACTGGATGTCATGATAATGTGATGACTTTCAGCACTTGCAGGTGAAAACAAAGTTCCTTAAACAAGAGAAAGGCCAGGCAGCCTTCCTCTTGGGAAGAAAGCCCCTTAGCCAGGTCTGTTCTTTCTGACTTGAGATGCAGGAAGCTGAGATTAGTCGAGATGAGATGCAATGCTGGCAGGTTCGGGGATGAGCTGGCGGGGAGATGATTTTTTTTTCTTTTCCCCAAAGTCTCTTTTTAAGAACCCTGAAAAGGAGTAAAAGTGGGTGGCATATTGTATCCTTATTATTTTGCCTACCAATTAAATACATTTCAGTAAGGCCAACTTGGCATAGGTAACTTTGCTTCCACATCTTCTTGATTACTAAGTATGAGCTCATTACAGTCCTTGAGACTTATATAAATATGACATTTTTGTTTGGACTAATCTAGCTATTCTGTCTGGTTTTCTTGCACCAGTTCATAACATTCATTTATTACAAACAACTTCACCTGTTTTCCATGAACATAAGAACATAAGAACGGCCATACTAGGTCAGACCAAGGGTCCATCTAGCCCAGTATCTTGTTTTCTGACAGTGGCCAATGCCAGGTGCCCCAGAGGGAATGACCAGAACAGGTAATCATCAAGTGATGATAGCCGTCACCTATTCCCAGCTTCTAGCAAACAGAGGCTAGGGACACCATCCCTGCCCATCCTGGCTAATAGCCATTGATGGACCTACTCTCCATGAACGTATCTAGTTCTTTTTTAAACCCTGTTATAGTCTTGGCCTTCACAATATCCTCTGGCAAGGAGTTCCACATGTTGACTGTGTGTTGTGTGAAGAAATACTACCTTTTGTTTGTTTTAAACCTGCTGCCTATTAATTTCATTTGGTGACCCCTAGGTCTTGTGTTATGAGAAGGAGTAAATAGTACTTCCTTATTTACTTTCTCTACACCAGTCATGATTTTAATATCATATCCCCCCTTTGTTGTCTCTTTTCCAAGGTGAAAAGTCCCAGTCCTATTAATCTCTCCTCATACAGAAGCCGTTCCATACCCCTAATCATTTTTTTGCCCTTTTCTGAACCTTTTCCAATTCCAGTATATCTTTTTAGATGGGGTGACCACATCTGCACACAGTATTCAAGATGTGGGCGTACCATGGATTTAGAGCCTATATGATATTTTCTGTCTTATTATCTATCCCTTTCTTAATGATTCCCAACATTCTGTTCACTTTTTTGACTACTGCTTCATATTGAGTGGATGTTTTCAGCGAACTATTCACAATGACTCCAAGATCTCTTTCTTGAGTGGTAACAGTTAATTTAGACTCCATCATTTTTTATGTATAGTTGGGATTATGTTTTCCAATGTGCATACTTTGCATTTATTAACATTAAATTTCATCTGCCATTTTGTTGCCCAGTCACCCAGTTTTGAGAGATCCTTTTGTAGCTCTTCGCAGTCTGCCTGGGACTTAACTATCTTGAGTAGTTTTGTATCATCTGCAAATTTTGCCATCTCACTGTTTACCCCTTTTTCCAGATCATTTATGAATATGTCGAATAGTACTGGTCTCAGTACAGACCCTTGGGGGACACCACTATTTATCTTGCTCCATTCTGAAAACTGACCATTTATTCCTAACTTTTGTTTCCTATCTTTTAACCAGTTACCATTTCATGAGAGGACCTTCCCTCTTATCCCATGACAGCTTACTTTGCTTAAGAGCCTTTGGTGAGGGACCTTGTTAAAGGCATTCTGAAAATCTAAATACACTATATCCACTGGATCCCCCTTGTCCAAGTGCTTGTTTACCCCCTCAAAGAATTCTAGTAGATAAGTGGGGCATGATTTCCCTTTACAAAAACCATGTTGACTCTTCCCCAACAAATTATGTTCATCTATATGTCTGACAGTATTGTTCTTTACTATAGTTTCAACCAGTTTGCCCAGAACTGAAGTCAGGCTTACCAGCCTGTAATTGCTGGGAACACCTCTGGAGCCCTTTTTAAAAATTGGCATCACATTAGCTATCTTCCAGTCATTTGGTACAGGTGCTGATTTAAATGATAGGTTACAGACTACAGTTAGTAGTTCTGAAATTTCACATTTGAGTTCCTTTAGAACTCTTGGGTGAATACCATCTGGTCCTGGTGACTTATTACTGTTTAATTTATCAATTTCTTCCAAAACCTCCTCTAACAACACCTCAGTCTGGGACAGTTCATCAGATTGGTCACCTAAAAAGAATGGCTCAGGTTTGGGAATCTCCCTCACATCCTCAACCGTGAAGACTGATGCAAAGAATTAATTTAGTTTCTCCACAATGGCCTTATCATCCTTGATTGCTCCTTTAGCATCTCAATCATCCAGTGGCCCCACTGGTTGTTTAGCAGGCTTCCTGCTTCTGATGTACATGGTTAATTCTCAGGCAGGCAAAAAGTCACAGGCTATTGTGACATCTAATTAACTTTTGCATCATTTCACAGTTGATCTTAGAGTACACTTTGTAGGCCCAAGTGTACATATAAATACAACAAGAAACAATATATTGATTAATGACGTGTAAAATGAATTCCTTCAATGCCATCTTAATGCATCATCCTCACATCATCCTCCACAGTTCAAGGCCAGAATAAATAGATGAACATAAGACATGTCATGAAGATAAAATCAAAGATGGTTTTGTTGGGCCAACAGAGAGAGTGAATTTCATAGTCAAGGCAGGGCCATTCTCTGAAAATAGCACCAAAATTTGAATCAAGGGACAGGGCGTTAGAAGAAATAATTCCAGATGGTCTTATCTCCCACAAGTTAGGTAGACTGGGGGAATAGTTGCCTCTAAGATAGCCAGGAGCCACCATTCAGGACTTTTAAATCAAGATCAACACTTTAAATTTAATGCACAAGTGAAATAGGAACTGGTTTATGATTATTACTATAACATGTGCATCCAGATGCCTTCAGATTCAGAAACATTCCAAAATTGTAAACCTCATCAACAAATGCAAATCCCTGAGGGTGGATGTCAACCCTTCATGCCCTTAAGATGCTTGCCCATACCTCTGGCATACATCTTGTCAGGATGAAGCCTCAGCCAAATCATTCTCATCCAAGCCTCTCTCAGTGCCAGACGTGAAGAAAGCAAACAGACCACACTGTCTAGGTCCAGTGAAACGGATAGATAGATTTAAAAGTCATCGACATAGTGATAGTGCTGCAACCCAACACACCTCATTATCTGTCTTACCAGCCTCATACATGTGGGAAGATTGACAAAATGGGAGAAAATGGGGAATAACACATGACTGATGTTAGTCATATTGCTTAATGGGCTACTGGAAGATATTCAGATACTACAGTGATGAGCATGGTATAAGAATCTGAATAGAATAGAATGGGATGAGGGTTCTTGGGCAGATAAGAAGTTGCCTAACAGCAATACCTGGGACCTTCCAAAGATGGAGCCATTGTAGCATTATATAATGCTACAGGGTTGGATGATTTAAGGAAAAAGTACTGGTCTGTGGTATCAAGTGCTGCTGATAGCAAGAGCTGCAGTATGTTGGAAAAAGGGAATTTGAGTTGATTTGAATTTTCTGCATTTGAACACAAGTTATATTGTGTGTGTGTGTGTGTGTATTGGGAAGTTTGAAAGAATATATAATACATTTGCAGACTTGAGAGTTGGTTCAAAGAATTCTATATCCAACTCTGCATTTTTCAGAAGCCATTAAAATGCTGTGGATCATGCAAAGGTCTAAACTGAAAGGTGGCTTTGAGATCTAAAACATTACAAAGCTTCCAACATTTGGAGCACAAAAGAGCTTGTTTATTTTTCCCTTCCTTTACCTGATGCCAAAAACATTTGAAACATGACTTGTCAGTAAATGATTCCTTTATATACCAGTTACACCACTGATGACCGGGGATGTGTCAGTGTCAAATATTTCAGTCTTGTCCTGAAGGGATAGATATTTTCTTTTTATAGTACATCCTCATTTACCAGTTGCTAGACTGTCCTCTGAGCCACTGGTAAATTCTGATTTCTAGAAAGCTTTATCAGAATATGATAGAGAGAAATACTAACTTAATTCTTCCTCTGATTTCTGCCACTGAAAATCATTATTATAGAGGGATTTGGGAGCTCCCCTGTACTTCAGGCTTGCATAATAGTTACCATTCTGTTCCATTGTTTTAATAGCTCATAGCTTTCTGAAACTTTCACATTTCAGGTTGATTTTTTTTTTCCAGAATTGCCCTCTGGTTTTATTTCCAGGAGAGATGATTTTTTTTCCTGTATGGTTTCAGCAAAATGTTTCAGCTGTATTGGCATGAGAAGAGCAGGAAAAAGAGAAAAGAAACACCTTTCTAATGATCAGAAAATGACATGACCTTTTAAAAACAGCTAAGGCAATAAAATGGCGGGGTAGGGAGAAAGAGTTTAACAATTGAAATTTGTCCTGGAGAAAGCCCTCAGTGAGGAAAAGTGTCTTTCAGTGTTCTGGTGAAAACTGGTTTGGAATTGACTAAGCCTTTGAGCCTTTGTAAATAGCACTTCATGCACAATGCAGTTCTGGGTTTACTCTTAGAACTTTTCCAAATATTCAGAGTGAAGATGGGCTATGCTGCAGATTCATACCCAATTCTTTGGTTCCTGAATTACCACAAATTGGTTAGGATTCATTTCCAAACATTTCTGGGAAACTGGTAGACCTGGTTGATGGGATGCTTCTCATCCTCATCCTGTGTGAATGAAGCAGGGTTCCTGTGGAAAAGAAAGCCTGTGATCATATAATTAAAGCAGGCATTGTAATACATATGCAAAAGAGAGCCATATTAAAGTTACATGGGCTACTTTAATACTGGCATTTCCCAACTTTTGAGAGCTTTGTTTTGCAACTTTAATAATATTCTCTTAGCATAGTGTTTGTTTAGGGAAGATTATATGTGTATGTATGTAGTTCCCTAAATTCATTTCTATATTTAACACAATATAACATCAGACTCTTTTCACAGCAACCTGAGAGACAAGTGAAGCACCCTGTAGTACTGAGTAATTTTCTGTATATGCTAGTTAAACAGAGTCCATGAAAGTCATTTATATGGCCACCATGTAGTACATTGTATTTAGCATGCTAATTGATGAAGTATAATGGAATAGACCAAAGGTGAAAACTTGCTGAGGTTTACAGAGGCTTGGAATTAAATTACAACACTAACAGCTAGGCTGCGCCAGCAGGCTCAGTCCTGGAATCAGTAACATGAGCAACCCAAACACATGGTAATAGAACCTTTCTGCTATACAACACTATCATGTGCTCTTACATGCTCTATATTTTACAGATAAACTGTTTTAGAAATGTTTCAAAATATTTGATCACCACTGTTTCTTGTATCCTTAGCTCCGCAGGGGCACAAGGTACTGGAACCTTAAACCTGTCATTGATCCAGGAATGAATGCTGCCCAAGCAGAGCCTCAGGCCATTGTAATTTTCAGAGGAAAATGTCAGAGCCTGGAGGAATGATGGGAAATTTCTCTTGCATGTTGATATATGTATGGCAGATGTTAGACGTTACTCAGCTGTTTGGAGTGTTGGAAGTAGCTCTGGGAGAAATGGATTAGTGGGCAAAGTGCAGGCTAGTGCAGTACATGATAAATACATATTATTCCAAGTATCTTTGCAATGTATCACGAGATCCATAATTAATGATATTATGTATATTATATATTGAAGCTGTACAATCAAAGAATATATTATCATGTTTTCCTTTACAAAATCAAATTAATTTGCAATATAGGTTGCACACAAATGTTGCCCAGACCTGGAACACTGCTGAACTTTTAAACATATCTAGTTTGTGGCTCAGTCAGACTTTAATGTGATTCCTAATACAGTCCAAATATGACTGCTATATTTTGTGAAATGTATGTAGTTGTTTTTACTTCTGGTACAAAAAATATTTCCAGGAGGTTACATCCTGGTAGATTCTAGATGAACGTTACTTTGCTAGTTTATTTGTTCAGCTCCAGTAAACTCTATTGTGCACCTTGACGGAAAAGCTAAAGTGGAAGCATTATGTATCCTGAGGAAACATAGTTTACAGACAAGTGCACAGTAAGACAAATCTTGGTTGTCTTATTCATGCAAGTAGATCCATTGACTTCAGTGGGACTATGCACCTGAGTAAAGCAAGCAGGATTTGTCCCAATGCATATTAAATGCTTTTGAATATGAGATTCCATATTCTACCTTCAAGTTATCATTATTTGCTCCTGGTTCTTTGTCCCATACTCCTTGTTGAACTTTATTTTAAATTTAAAATTTTCTTTCATAATGTGACTGAAATTGCTGCTGAATAAAGTAAAACTTCATTGGTAGGGGATGACTTCTAGAAAGTGTCATGGAGTAGTTTGTAAAACCACAAGAAGGCAGTCATAACTCACAAGTGCTGCGGAAATGAAAAAGATTGTTTGTGCTCATTTGTTTATACAGCTTTGTTTATCTAGTAGTTTTTGTGTCCATTTTTAGTAGACACTGTGGTAGAAAGAAGAAATGTAATCTCCATTAAAGGCCTAAATTAAACCATAACAATGTGTGGTATATAATTTTAAGACTACAGATCTCCTGTTCATTCTTCTGTTAATGTGGTTTAGATTTTGACAGCTGCCTCTCCAGGAGATTATTAGCTATGATGGCCAGTCAAGAAACACTGAAGTCTCTGGAGTTTCTGTAGCACTAGATCTTGACTTTATTTTTTTTTAAAATCACTCAGAAAATATTTATCAATTTTATTTTGCTGGATCATATCTTTTTGATGCATTATGGGTTGTAGCTTTACAGATTTCACTATAAACTTAAATAAACACAGTCTGTTAGGTAAAGTAAGAATAATCTTTGAAATCATTCACAGGAATTACATAGGATCAGTAAAATGTCATGGAGAGGCTATTTTACTGTCATTTTCTTTCCTACCTGTCTATAAAAGTGAAACATAGATACCAGTGTTGCACTGAAGTCCACAGAGTTGCATTGGTGTAAAACCAATGTAAATGATAGGGAAATTAGGCTCATACTTTCTGCACATAACAACACTGTTCGTAATTTGACATTGATTAATAATTTGGGATGTAGTTTTTCCTAAAATAGTATTGGTGGCTAATCTAGATAATTAAATTCCATATATATTGTTAGGCTCTATGTTATCCATGGCAATTGAATTTTGGTTTGTGTTTACAGGGATGCAATTAAGTCTTCAAAACAGATCATTAGACATGTCAAAGCTTCATAACTTCTGACAAGCAATGATCCTTATAGCTTCAGTCTACTGGGTTAGCTGAAAATCCAGGTTTACTTTTCTGCAGCCTAGGTAATTGTGACATAGCTATGGGTTTTGTTCAGAAATATGTATTTCATTTTGCTATGAAGGGCTACATGGTATACAGAGTTCTCCTACTCAAAGCAATAGCTGCACTCCAAATATGTATTCCAAAATACGGACTACCATTTTGGATTTCTTCCCAGGGAATCTCAGCCCCAAGTTGCCTGCAATAGACAAACAACTAATCCCCCCTTTTTATTTACTTAAAGGATTCTAGAAGAAATGCCAGGTAAAGGAGGCCGTGATGATTTTATTTTACAAACCTCATTCCTGTTTGCCTAAATATCAGTCACAATCATTCCTATTTCCTTTCACAAATAATACCTAAAACTAATGCTCATTATTATTTGCCCTCTCACACTACAACTTACCAGGTCACTGAACCTTGATAATTACATTTGTTATTTCTTTTGCTTATTAGACCAAATTTCAATAGGCCAAATACAGAGCCTTTACTCCATAGTTAATCAGTTGTTATTTGAGGCAAAACTCACAGTAAAAGAACAACCTATGTAGAAAAGAGAAAAGTCTGTGGGTATCAATCTGTGGAGTTTCCTAGCAGTTCTTCTGGGTTCTCCGTCCTCCCCATGGCAGACGGCAGGGGACCAGCCCCCAAAACCATCAGATCCCTGGGATCTGAGTGTATCTTAGATGGCTCTGTATTCTGGCAGACCACCGTATGCAAGTCTTGTGCCTCTGTGCTGGCTCTTCTAAATGCTGCCCTGAGAATTACCCTCAAGAGGGACAAGCAAGTAGAAGCTAACACAGCCTATATCACTGGGTTCAGTTAGGAGAGAAGCCCAGGTTGTTCACCCACTCCCTCCTTGCCATCTCCAAATGTGCAGTGCTGGATCCTACCCCATCCCTTTCTCTCCAGTCAAGAAGTTCTTGCAGGATTGGCGTCTGTAGGGGAGGCATACCACAGAGGCAAAACTGTCTTCCTCTGCAGTGACAGACCCCCTTCCATGCACATACGTATGTGGAAGGGAACGTGGAGCCCTAAGCAGGACTCCAGGATCTGGCCTTGTGGGTTTCGGTCTATTACATGACTTATTTAATTCAAAGGCAGCTCTTGTCATCATTTATTTCATCCATGGCATTGTATCAATTTAAAAGATGAAGTGATTTTCACTTCCAAAGAGGAAAGTGTTATGGATCATCAACAACATGCAGCTCCTCATTGATTTTCAGCCTAGTAGTAAGTACAATCATGTTTTACTGTATTTTGCCCCACTTAACTTAAAAACCTACTCGATTGCCGCCACATGACTGGCCCAAGAACATTTTGTGAAAATGGGAGTTTGATACGGATCAGTAGTTAGCAGATCTGTTAGGCTATGTCTACACAGCAATAAAACACTCATGGCTGGTCCTTGTCAACTGACTTGGGCTTGTGAGCCTGCAAAATTATGGTGTAGATGTTCAGGCTTGGGCTGGAGCCCGAACTGGGACCCTGTGAGGGAGGAGGGTCCCAAAGCCCAGCCTTTGTCTCAGCTCGAACATCCACACTGCAATTTTTCAGCCTCATAGCTCGAGTCCAGTGAGCCTGAGTCAGCTGACACAGGCCAGCCCAGGGTGTTTAATTGCTTTGAAGACATTCTCTTAGTGTCAAGAGAGAGTTTCTTGAACACAGATCTTGCAGAAGCTTCTTTAATCTGGCATTCTGTGACTCCCCACAGAGAAACACTGAGAACCTCAACAAAAGGCAGGTCCGCTAGTTGCTCACTGGTCATCAGTGTCCAGGAAGGATATGTGTCCTTAGTGGAGAAACTAGACACTGTACAGACAAGAACATGCCCTTACACTGGGTGGGAGGAGGATAAAGAGCTCTTCTGGGCTTGTGTTGCACTAACAAGGCACACCTGCAAGGGTAGAAGAGAGGGTAAACAACAGACAGTGGGACCTGGAGGGGCCTAGGGAGCCCTGCCCTTCCCCACAAATGGTGGAGAATGTGGGCAAACTATGTCTGTTACAAAGGGTTTTTTTTAAAAAAGCCTTAGAGAGGATAGAGTCCAGCTGCTCTGCTCAAGATGGAATCAGAGTGGTGGTATAAGTGGGTGGCAGAAATACCAAGAGATATTAACTGACCAAGGGACTAACTTCAGCTCCCAACTGATGAAGGAATTATGCTTCCTTCTGAAGGTCAGGTCGCTGAAAACTATGGTAGACCAACCACAGATTGATGGTCTAGTAGAGTGGTTTAATAACACCCTGAAGGGAAAGTTAAAACGCTTTGTCAATGACAACCCTAAGCAGTGGGACTGGCTACTTCCAGCAGTCCTTTTTGCCATTGGGGAGATCCCACAAACCTCTCCAGGGCTCTTCCTATTCAAGTTGCTGTATGTTTGCCAACCACGAGGCATCTTGGACTTGCTATGAGGAGGGTGGGAAGAGCAAGATGTGGGGGCCTTACGTATGACCCAATATATCTGAGTTTAGAGAGAAAATTAGAAACATAGGGATGTTCACCAGGGAGAATCTGAGGAATGCAGCAACCCTAAGAAGATCTACTGGGATGGGAAGTTCAAGGAAGTGTTCAGGGAACTGAAAACATGACTATGGCGTGCACCCATGCTCTTCAACCCTGATTTTTCCTGGGAATTCATACTACATACAGATGCTTTGAACATCGGTCTCGGCACTGTCCTCTCACAGGACTTTGGAGGAGAAGAACATCCAATCCTATACCTAAGTAGGAAGCTATTCCCTAGAGAAAAGTCATACTTCGTTATTGAAAAGGAGGCATTAATGATCAAATGGGCGGTAGATGCCTTCAGGTATTACCTGTTGTGTAGCTACTTCTCCCTAGTTGCTGATCTGAATCCACCCTTACGCTGGATTCAAACCATGAGGGACAAGAACCCTCTTTTAATGAGATGGTATCTTGCATTACATTCCTATAATTTCTGAGTAGAACAACAGACCACACTAACACTGATTTCTTGTCACAAGAGATCGGGGATGGAGTCAACCCCCCTGCCTCTGTGAATGGCCATCCCATCTTGAGGGAAGAGGTATGTGAAGGGACACACCCTCACACTGGGTTAGAGGAGGCTAATGAGCTATCCTGAGCCTGTGATGTGCTAACAAGGTGCATCTGCAAGGCTTGTTGAACCTGGAGGAGGAGAAGCCTAAAAAGGGAAACTTACCCCAGGCCTGTATTAAACACGGATAGCTAACTCCTTCCCTATGCAATTTGAATCCCAGCTTCTGCAAATTACAGGAAGTTAAATGGATGCAGAGAATGTTATTTCCTGTTCAAATGGATTCATTTCCATATTCCTGAAAATGGATTGCCTGTCATTTCTGGTTAGGTAAAAAGGAATCCCCAAGACCCTGTAAGAAATTATCATTACTTGATCTGTGCTGTGCATATAGATATACATGCAAACACCAAAAATATGGTTAATTAGTAACTGGGAGAGTGTGGTATCAGGAGAGAGAGAGAGAGAGAGAGAGATTTAGGAGAAAGTGCTGTTTCACAGCCTATAATGTTCAGGCTGCAGAGACTGCTGACAGGTTAATGAAAAATGTTGGGAATAAGATGCCTGTATGAGCTGCATTTGTAGTGTTGTTAACTCATGTCATCCCCTTACTGTGTTCCTTAGCAGCAGCTATAGGTCTGTCTACTCAGTAGCTCTGTTTCATGCAGGTGACAGGCTGTCATATGAAGGACTTATTTCTACACTTCATTTGTGGGGTTTTCATTTTTGACAGAAGAAGCTTTTGAAGAATAGGCGTTTCAATCAAAAGTGAATCAAAGGTTGCAGAAAGGAACAGACTTTCAAAAACGATAATAGGGACAAAGGGATTGTCATAACAGATCACACAAGTGGTTCATTTAGCCCAGCCTCTTATCTCTAGCAGTGTCAGGTATCAGATACTTCAAAAGAAGGTTCAAGAAACCTCATAATGGAAAATTATGGAATAAGATGACAATGAGGGAAGTTATTTTTGTCATGGCTTGCATCCATAGCTGACAGTTTCCAGTTGCTTTGGAGGGGCATTGTGATAATACTTGTTAAAAGTACTTCCCTGTTCCAGGCCATGGATATAAACAAGGTTCTTGAACTTTTCAGCGCTTTGCACGCTTACAAATCTTCTGATCCGGCAGGGTGCTGAGAACTTTCTGTACACTGCTGGATTCCCTTTGTGTCCATTTAAACTATGGAGTGGAAGGCACAGAACACCTGTGCTTTTCATCTTGAAGGATCATGCCCAGTGACGTTACTGGCTGGGCAACTCGATAGTGCAGTGTGCATGCACACCTGTCAGAAACAATGCATCTAAATATCTTTATCTCATAAGCTTGAATTATATACTTGTAATGTTTCCAGGGCAAATGGCTTTGTCATCTTTCACTTTCTAATCACTTGCATTTGCGGTTCATTTGTTGTAAAATTCAGAAGAAAATTTTCAAAGGCAATCTGGCTTTAAATTTACACATCAAGTACAATGGTCAGATCATGGTCCCATTACAATCAATGGTAAAACTCCCACAGAATTAAGTGGGACCTGGATTTGACTCTATAGAAATACAGATAATGCAAGGGAACTTAGCAGGTAAAATGTCCAATTCAGGAATTCAAATACTTTGAAACATAAAGTTCTATCCAGATGGGTTTGCATTTAAAAAAATCACTTCTTGAATGTAAATGATATTTGTATTAGTCATTTGCAAAAGGAGAGGAATCAGGGTTCAGAATTCTAGTTTCCATATTGTTCAAATAAAGCACTGAAAATTTTCTCTTTCACCTTATAAAGTATAGCATTCAGTACATGTTAGTTTGTATGCAGCTGACTCTGCTAAGTGATGGTTTTATGTGGCTCTGAACTTAGAATTGTTTTTTAATTGAGCACATACTAGTATACAGTAGGAAAAAGCAAATGTTTGTAGATGTAAAACATTAAAAAGAAGGAAAGGCATCCATCTGGATATTTGTTGAGGGATTGTTCCAAGTACCAGATATAATTAAAAAGCAAGAATGTTTTTTTTGTTTCAGTAGAAGGGGCTGCCTCACTAGGATGTAAAACAATAAGTTGCTACTAATCTGTTATTGCAATCATTGCTATTTCTGTTACTTTTTTACATGAAGAAGTAAGAAAATGAAAGTAGCATGTAAAATATTGCTTTAATATTGCCCCTGGCTAGATTTGTAAAGGGAACCATTACATTCTAGACTGACATTGAGGATAACACTAAAGCATTCCCACTCGTGTGTGTTCTTTATAGAGATCCTAAAGTTTTATTTCAACTATTTATGTCTTTTTAAGGGGTTGTGCATGACTTCTCTTTTCATATTTAATTATTCTTGTGTCTATAAACATTGTAGCTAGTAAAATTCTAAAATAATCACAGCTAAGTATGAGATTGTATGTATGAAGGAGTGGCTTTATAGTAGATAATTGGGAAGATGGAAAGGCAAATACACATAAAATATTGAAATCAAATTATATGAGTCAAGAGCCTGTTAAGACTGCTATTAAAATGAGCTTTGGATAAGTGGGGTACTGGTTGCTCATCTTTATATATATCATCTTCTCAGTTATTCCAGCAAATAGCTGTGATGCTAAAAACATCTACTCTGCCATATAAAAATAAACAAAACTAAAATTCATTACTGGAACTAAGTGGGATTTCCTGACCTACAGGTGCAGGTACTCTCTTCTACCATATTCATCTCCAACAAGCATGTACATAATTTTAATTGCATTAATTGAGCTTGTAAAGTAGAAGTGTAATTCTTGTTAATTCAGTGTTTTTAACGTCTGTCCCTGTACTTCAGAATGGGCCTGATCCAAAGCCCCTAGAAATCAATGGACACACTTAAACTGACTTCAGTGGGCTTTGGATCAGGTCCAGTATACATAGGAAAGGAGTACTTGTGGCACCTTAGAGACTAACAAATTTATTTGAGCATAAGCTTTCGTGAGCTACGGCTCACTTCATCAGATGCATTCAGTGGAAAATACAGTGGGGAGATTTATATACATAGAGAACATGAAACAATGGGTGTCACCGTACACACTGTAACCAGAGTGATCACTTAAGGTGAGCTATTACCAGCAAGAGAGCGGGGGGAGGGGGGAACCTTTTGTAGTGATAATCAAGGTGGGCCATTTCCAGCAGTTGACAAGAACGTCTGAGGAACAGGTGGGGGCGGGAATAAACATGGGGAAATAGTTTTACTTTGTGTAATGACCCTTCCACTCCCAGTCTCTATTCAAGCCTAAGTTAATTGTATCCAGTTTGCAAATGAATTCCAATTCAGCAGTCTCTCGTTGGAGTCTGTTTTTGAAGTTTTTTTGTTGAAGTATTGCCACTTTTAGGTCTGTAATCGAGTGACCAGAGAGACTGAAGTGTTCTCCAACTGGTTTTTGAATGTTATAGTTCTTGACGTCTGATTTGTGTCCATTTATTCTTTTACGTAGAGACTGTCCAATTTGGCCAATGTACATGGCAGAGGGACATTGCTGGCACATGATGGCATATACCACATTGGTAGATGTCAAATAAATTGGTTAGTCTCTAAGGTGCCACAAGTCGTCCTTTTCTTTTTGCGAATACAGACTAACATGGCTCCTACTCTGAAACCTGTTAGTATACATAGGGTGACCAGATGTCCCGATTTTATAGGGACAGTCCCGATATTTGGGGCTTTTTCTTATATAGAGACCTATTACCCCCCCACCCCCATCCCAATTTTTCACATTTGCTATGTGGTCACCAGAAGTATGCAGGTCCAAATTCAGAAAGGGCATGTACTGCATCCTACCACCTTCAGCTCTCTATTATGATCACAGAAAGTTGGAAATCAATGCTTGTAATTCAAGTCCTAGCCCAGCAAAGCGCTTAAGCATGTGCTTAACTTTAAACATGCAAGTTGTTCTGTTGATGTCTGGGACTATTCATGTGTTTAAAGTTAACCACGTGTTTTAAGTGCTTTTGCTGTATCAAGGCCTTTGTGTCTGCTTTAAGGGAAAAAATGGACAAAATAATTTTCTTTCCTCTGCTTTTATCCACAGACCCCACTATACAGAGTAAGTGAAAATAATAGATGAGATTTTGGAAATTTGGGTAAACTTGCACCCCAGGGGGAGGAAGGACAATAGTGGTTTTAATCCACCTTTGCATTTTATCAATCCTGAGCAACTTTGGAGGCTGTAGAGACCCCTGTCATAACTTAGATTGCCCTACAAGCTTGTCAAAATTACATCAGCCTCCCCAAGCTGCCCTGTGAACTGGAGCATTGCCTAGAATCTCCACAGTGCTGCCTGCCTGATATGCTCTGACACATTCCTTCTGTTCTCAGTTCTGTTCCTCAGCATGCCTCTACGATCAGTGCTGGGTGAAGGGGTCTTCAGAAGGCAGCCTTATGGTTGGGTTCCTCTGTGCCTATGCTGGGGGAACTTTCTCCCAGTTGTAACCAGGACTTTTAAGGGATCTTTATGCCATACTAGGCCTTTTACCCAATGTAAAGGGGCCAAGGCAGGGATGAGGACCTCACCCAATAACAACTAAACAATTGTCGGGATTGTTACTCATACTGGGCTTATATTGTAACATCAGTTTCCAAACAGAATTAGAAGAGAAGTTCAGTCTAAAAACTGATGGCATAATCTGGGCAATTTTTAATGACATATTTAATATTAATATATCATTTTTTTTCTTTTACAGAACAATGGTTCCCTTGTTTGGTGCCAGAATCACAAACAGTGTTCAAAGGTAAGTGCTTCTTTAACTACCCGGGAGCTTACACTTTGGTTTTTGGAAATGAAACTTGTCTTTGACTTTAAGAAACTTGTCTTCCGAAGGAGCTGATAAAGATTTCTTCTAAAAAACACTCGTTATGGTAAAACATAGTCCTGTGATCTTTATAGGAAGATAAAGCACCCAGAGAGCCATATCCTCTGCTGGTGGAAATGGGAATAAGCCTATAGCAGCAGTCAGTCGAATTATCCCAGTGTACACCGACTGAAAATCTTACCCATAATTTCTGTTTGACACAATGTTTTAGAGAAGCGAGTGAAGCAGCCAATCTTGTTAAAGTGTACATTCAATAACTCTCAGATACTCCAACATTAGACATTTCATTTAGTTGGATGCTTAATATACAGCATAGGACTGAATTTCTTGGACAAAATTATTTCACAAATTCCAGTGTTACCCTTTCTCAAGCTGACTCTTTGACCCCAGAAGCTTAGGGGGTAAGTGAGCTGATAACCAACTGATTTTGCTGGACAAGAATTTTGCTAGATTGCCTGGAGAGAAGCAACAATGCTTCAGCAGCATTAGAGGGTTAAAGTGGAACTACAGGGTCTAGTCACTGACTGCTCTTTTCATAAACTCACAATGTTAGATGCATCCAGTTCCTGCATTAGTAATTCACCTGAAAACTGTGAAGAATGGGCAATGAGGAACGGTGGAAAAAAGGCCACAGACCCTAAATCTCCATGATGATGTAGGCCTACAATAATTTAGGCATTGTATCATGTAGTGATCTATATTCACTGTTTATTATTTTAGATCATGTAGGAGCTAATCCAGCTCCCTTTGAAGACAGTGACATTTTTCTAATTGATGACACTGGAGGATCAGTCCCTTATTGAGTATGCTATTGCATGAAAATCAAAATACACCACAGAATGATTATCAGTCTTATCAATGATAAAAAAGCTATATTTGTAAGTTACATTGCCTGCACATGAACAGTAGCATGTTGGTATCAGAAGAAAGAGTGAAAAATATTCCTACTAGCTCTTCTCAGTTTCAATACTCAGCCATCCTGAATTCTCAGGGAAACAGGTTCTACTTGTTACACTGTTACAGAGAAACCTCACCACCCATAAAAGAGGTTCATTCAGAGTATGTGATACATCATAATTAAATCACCTCCTTAAGAATATGCAGGGACTTTCACATCCTTTCAATGATCTTGATGTAGCTTTCCCTTTTTATTATTGAGGCTGATACTGTACCTCCGCTAATCTCTGAAAGAAACTCACTGAATGGCTTTTGTCTGCATGAAAAAAGAAGGAAACAAATAAAAATGTGGTCCAACTTCTAAAGCAGGGCAGAGGTTAAATGAACATCCATTTGAGTCAGTGCCAAGTGCATAGCAGCCGTACAACATATGTCTTATCTAGCATGAATTTGAGGGCAACCTTTAGATTGAATTACTGTCTTGAAAGGATGAAAGACCGAATGTTCCAAGTTAAGATTTTTTTTTTAAACTGAAAACATGGCTATTATTCACATCTTGGATTGCTGAATGCTTAGAGTGCTCATAATAGCTTGTCTTATCATTCCCTAATAGGTAGGAGGGTAACATAAATATTTTGCATAACAATAATAGGTTTGCCATTTATAAGGAAAATAAATAAATATGTATTAGACTGTATTCTTTGTGGTTCTGAGTCCATGGGAAATGTGATTTCCCAGAAGGTTTTTACAGCAGGATTTACCCCATCATATTTTGCAATTTATAATTAAATAGGTGGGTTACATAAAAGCTGAGATTTCAAAGCAGTGCAGGGGATTTTGCCAGACATCTTCTATCCATATTTCCTCCACTGCTCTGGTCATCTCAACCAAAGGGTGTAAAGTGAAGACAATTTTTTAACATTTCAGAACACATTTTTAAAAGGGCACCACCCAACTTTCACAGTGCACCTTTAGTTTTGTTCGCACAGTCCTTACGGGCACAGTTTTGTGGGGCAAATAACTATAGGCACAAGCGATGGCAATAGATGTTACCTTTTACCTCATAAGCATGTGCGTTCAGATAGTTGAACATTAAAATGACATCATTGGCCACCACAACTATTTGCAACTAATATATGACAGAGAAATTTGTCAAGAAATCATGTCAGTAGCACATGGCATCTCTCTGAGAGACTGTGTGGTTAATTCATTGATTTATTTTTACATTCCATTATTTAAATTAGTGAAGTTTTTTTTCATCAAATCTGTAGACAATTTTAGAGAAAAAGGAAATTGGGTGTAAAAACAAGAGATTTGAAAGGCCTTGGCATGATCAGACATGTCCATTGTGTTTTGTACCTGTGCATTCCTTACCGCCTAGATGTTTTACATCAAATATTTAACTTACAATTTCCTAACTATTTAAAATCTATTACGTAGGATGCAAAAAATAAGAGATAGAAGAGAACAGTTAAATATTCCACTTTGTCTCCCCATCAGGATTGTTCCCTTATCTTATATTTTTCTAGAATTTTCTCCATTGTAGGGACAGATCATTCTCTCTTGTGGTAAAATGTACATGTGGGAGCTTTGGGGAAGAAAATGCCCCTCCCCAAATCATTCTATCAAGTGGGGAACTTAAGTTTTCTCATTGAAAAGGCCATGGATCCCTGTTTTGGCCTCTGGTTGGCCTAGGATTGGCCTCCATTCCTCTTCTGAATTCCTCCTAGTAGTAGTGTGGCACAGCTGAAAATTGAGTCCATAAACATTCTACATCATTTTGTGTATATATAGTATCTAAACAAAAATTCAGCTTATTGCCATTCTAAGGAAATATTGTGTACACCTTTAATGCTGCTGTTTTTCTTTTTAAGGAAGCTCTTTATAAGGTCAACATAGTAATTAAAATACAATGGAAATTCATGTCGTTTATCTCATAACTCTGAAGTTACAGAATGATATTATACCAATAACCGCTAATACCAATGTGTGGGACAGTCTTGGTGGCTTGAAAACAGGAAATGTAAATTGAATATATCGAAGAACCATTCTTTTTTTCAAAGAGATGCAAAGGTAATGAACAGAAGTGATTACAGTTCTCACAGGACCAACTATGGACCAGTTATCCCAGTCTCAAATGACCATTTATTTTTTGTTATTTTAATGGAACAGGTCACAAAAGCATGACTATGAATGGCAAGATATGTAGCACTGGTTTTGTATGTATGATTTCATCTAATACGATATCTCCAGTGACCTATTTCACAAGATAAAACTGAAGAGCACTATTTGAAGACTCTCTCCCACTTGGATATTAATAGATGGGCAATTTAAAAACTGTTAGCACAGCACAGTATGGGGAGGAGGTGAACAGCCCTCAGTGGTGAAAGAACACATTAAGGACTATTTAGAAAAGATGGACATGCACAAGTCCATGGGTCCAGATCTAATGCATCCAATGGTGCTGAGGGAGTTGGCTGATGTGATTGCAGAGCCATTGGCCATTATCTTGGAAAACTCATGGCAATTGGGGGAGGTCCAGGATGATTGGAAAAAGGCAAATATAGTGCCTATATTTAAAAAAGGGAAGAAAGAGAACCCGGGGAACTACAGACCGGTCAGCCTCACTTCAGTCCTCAGCAAAATCATGGAGCAGGTCTTCAAGGAGTCCATGTTGACGCACTTGGAGGAGAGGAAAGTGATGAAGAACAGTCAGCACGGATTCACCAAGGGCAAGTCGTGCCTGATCAACCTGATTGCCTTCTATGATGAGATAACTGGCTCTGTGGATATGGGGAAAGTGGTGGATGTGATATATCTTGACTTTAGCAAAGCTTTTGATACGATCTCCCACAGTATTCTTGCTAGCAAGTTAAAGAAGTGTGGATGGGATGAATGTACTATAAGGTGGATAGAAAGCTGGCTAGATTGTTGGGCTAAATGGGTAGTGATCAATGGCTCGATATCTAGCTGGCAGCCGGTATCAAGCAGAGTGCCCCAGGGGTTGGTCTTGGGGCTGGTTTTGTTCAACATCTTTATTAATGATCTGGATGATGGGATTAATTGCACACTCAGCAAGTTTTCAGATGACACTAAGCTGGGGGGAGAGGTAGATACGCTGAGGGTAGGGATAGGGTCCAGAGTCACATAGACAAATTGGAGGATTTGGCCAAAAGAAATCTGATGAGGTTCAACAGAGGCAAGTGCAGAGTCCTGAACTTAGGAAGGAAGAATCCCATGCACCGCTACAAGCTGGGGACTAACCGGCTAAGCAGCAGTTCTGCAGAAAAGGACCTGGGGATTACAGTGGATGAGAAGCTGGATATGAGTTAACAGTGTGCCCTTGTTGCCAAGAAGTCCAATGGCATATTGGGCTGTATTAGTAGAAGCACTGCCAGCAGATTGAGGGAAGTGATTATTCCCCTCTATTCGGCATTGGTGAGGCCTCATCTGGAATACTATGTCCAGTTTTGTCCCCCTGCTACAGAAGGGATATGGACAAATTGGAGCGAGACCAGTGGAGGGCAACGAAAATGATTAGGGGGCTGGGGCACATGACTAATGAGGAGAGGCTGAGGGAACTGGGGTTATTTAGTCTGCAGAAGAGAAGAGTGAGGGGGGATTTGATAGCAGCCTTCAACTACCTGAAGGGGGATTCCAAAGAGGATGGAGCTAGGCTGTTCTCAGTGGTGGAAGATGACAGAACCACAAGCAATGATCTCAAGTTGCAGTGCGGGAGGTCTAGGTTGGATATTAGGAAATACTATGTCACTAGAAGGGTGGTGAAGCCCTGGAATGGGTTACCTAGGGAGGTGGTGGGATCTCCATCCTTAGAGGTTTTTAAGGCCCGACTCGCTAAATCCCTGGCTGGGATGATTTAGTTTGTGTTGGTCCTGCTTTGAGCAGGGGATTGGACTAGATGACCTCCTGCGGTCTCTTCAAACCCTAATATTCTATGATTCTATGATAGTTTGAAGTCCATTTCTGCAGTCACAAATAGGATTGTGTCTCAGTCCCCATTTATGGAGAAGATAGAAGCATTTGCCATGTAATATGTGGATATAGTTCAAAGTGGACCATATTTTCCATGGAAAGTCTTTGGTTGGTTCCTTGATGGGGTGTTTATTTGGGACACTGGCAACCTTCTACCTTGCTCACCATTAATCTCTGGGGGGAAAAACGCTGAGTGTTTGAGCTCTTGCACTAAAACCAAAAAAGGTTCTCTGGATTGAGCTGGAATCTTGATATGTTATTTAGGTCTTTGCGTATTGGAAGATCCTTGTTCCCTAAAATATAATAGAACTCCGGAAGAATTATCATGTCACAGTGAACTTGGGTTGGGAAGACATGGTTGTAACACTGATTTTATTGTGCCCATAATAATCTGCGTGAAGGTGTTAAATTGAGATTTGACAAGTGATGTGTGTGAGCTATGTGCCTGAATGGATGATTCTGCACAAGAGTGGACAAGGGCCAGTGAAGAGGTAGTAGAGCATTTGCATCAGCTCCCCAGGCTGTCCTTGTCGACTTCTGTATGAGATTTACACACATCTTTATTTTGTCTTGAATATTTTTCAGGTGCTAGTGGTATGTGAGGTTTTCATCTAATGTCAATCCAGGATATGTCAGGGTGTGATTGTGTCTTATCTGCTGGTGACAGAAATTCCTGTGTAGTTTTGGCCTTTTTCAGCTGTTTAGATGAGATGATGACATGACACTTTTAGTGAGGTTTGGTTTTAGCTCCCAATATAAGAAATATTCTTCCATGATTTTAAGATCCTCAGTTGGGATTTTCTCTGTGGTAGGTAAATACCATGCCAGTGTGGTCAAAGCATCATCAACTGCATAGGCAAATTTCCATAATGATTTTGGGGAAGGCGGCTGGTGAAAATATGAAACAAAATCATGCTAAGACTGATCCCTATGGTAGGTCATCATTAATAGCATATGGCCTGCTGACCGGGTCATCAAGGACAACATGAAACCTATGATTGGTCAGAATGTATCAGAATAATGTTATTCTTGCATTGCATAGGATAATTTTGCTGGCTTTCAAGAGGAGGCCATTGCTCCATACAGCAGATAAGTGTAAGAAAACTGCCCCTGACTTGAGTTTTCCTTGGAATCCCACTTCAATTCCTTGGAATCCCACTTGTTAAGGCTAATACTTGGTCAGAAACCCACTTGTTCATTTGGTAACATTTTGACAAGCAGCCTAATTCTTGCTAGTAATATTTTCTCCATGAGCTTATATAATGTGCAGAGGAGTAATACAGGCCAGTACAATGAGGGATTGGCAATGTCAGTGACCATAGCCTTATGCCAGATCCTCAGGACAAGCTCTAAGGAATGGATATCAGAGAATCGTGCTGCGAGCCATTCCTGTCCCTTGGCTCTGAGGTTTTTCAGAAACTCCACGAAGACACCTTCAGGCACTGCAGCTTTCCTGGCTTTCGTGAGTGAGGGCCTTATTTACCTCCTCAACAATGTAGGGCAGTGATTGAGGGGACGAGGCAGGCAGTGCGGTCTCTGCGCACTTTGCTCTTAATAGACTTGTCCCCTGGTGGGCTTGAATTCATAAGGAGCATTCAGGGTTTTGATGTTTCACTGGGTTTGCAGCCTGAAGCTGAGGCAGCAAGAGCCAAGCTTTGTGGTTGGAGTGAGTAAAGTCCAGAGCTCGATCCATCTTTGATGGTACGCTGTATTCAGTGACTCGAATAGGCGTGTTGCAGTGTTTGGGTCACCAGACGTTTGGTATTCCTTTAATAGCCTTTCTGTTTCTGGTTTCCAGTATGGGGATTATCCTTTTTAATACCCATGACACATACTTTTCTTGCAGGTCTTCAGACAAACTGGGTAATATGATCAAAACGTTGTTGGGATTGCGTGTATGGTGGCCTCACTGGTCACAGTTAATCCTAGCTAGGATTGCTGGGAGTTCAGGGCCAATCAATGTAGATGATCACCAGTTAATGCTGTCTGGGGGGGAAGTTGCTAAGAATAGTTCTGGAGGCATTCTGAGGGGTTCCAAACTAGTCTTTGGTGAGGAAACAGAGCTGTGTGCCCGAAACCAATCTCTGTTCCAACAGGCCGAATGAAAAGTGCCTCTGTCCTTTGCATTGGAAAGAAGGTGTGTGTCTTTGTCTGATGGACATTCTGCAGTATCATTACTATTATAGCCCGTGTTGTGTGGTGGCTATAGAAATGATCACTCATTTAGTTGGGTGACAGAGTAGCAGCCGTGTTAGTCTGTATTCGCAAAAAGAAAAGGAGTACTTGTGGCACCTTAGACAAACCAATTTCTTTGAGCATAAGCTTTCGTGAGCTACAGCTCACTTCATCGGATGCATACTGTGGAAATACGGATGTATTCAGTGGAAAATACAGTATTTTCCACTGAATGCATCTGATGAAGTGAGCTGTAGCTCACGAAAGCTTATGCTCAAAGAAATTGGTTAGTCTCTAAGGTGCCACAAGTACTCCTTTTCTTTTAGCTGAGTGATAGGCTGTTGGTAATGGGGGAGAAAGCCAGTCTGTATTTGATGGTTTATACACCTTAACCACCATTATCTTGCCAATTCCTATTGAGATGGGTTTCAGAGTAACAGCCGTGTTAGTCTGTATTCGCAAAAAGAAAAGGAGTACTTGTGGCACCTTAGAGACTAACCAATTTATTTGAGCATAAACTTTCGTGAGCTACAGCTCACTTCATCGGATGCATACTGTGTAAAGTGTAGAAAATCTTTTTATACACACAAAGCATGAAAAAATACCTCCCCCCACCCCACTCTCGTGCTGGTAATAGCTTATCTAAAGTGATCACTCTCCTTACAATGTGTATGATAATTAAGTTGGGCCATTTCCAGCACAAATCCAGGTTTTCTCACCTCCCCCCTCGCCCCTCCCCCCCAAACCCACTCTCCTGCTGGTAATAGCTTATCTAAAGTGACCACTCTCCTTACAATGTGTATGATAATCAAGGTGGGCCATTTCCAGCACAAATCCAGGGTTTAACCAGAATGACTGGGGGAGTGGGGGGTAGGAAAAAACAAGGGGAAATAGGTTACCTTGCATAATGACTCCTCCTGAAGGTCGAAACAGCAGACTGGACTTCTACATAGAGTGCTTCCGCTGACGTGCACGGGCTGAAATTGTGGAAAAGCAGCATCACTTGCCCCATAACCTCAGCCGTGCGGAACACAATGCCATCCACAGCCTCAGAAACAACTCTGACATCATAATCAAAAAGGCTGACAAAGGAGGTGCTGTTGTCATCATGAATAGGTCGGATTATGAACAAGAGGCTGCTCGGCAGCTCTCCAACACCACTTTCTACAAGCCATTACCCTCTGATCCCACTGAGAGTTACCAAAAGAAACTACAGCATTTGCTCAAGAAACTCCCTGAAAAACCACAAGATCAAATCCACACAGACACACCCCTGGAACCCCGACCTGGGATATTCTATCTACTACCCAAGATCCATAAACCTGGAAATCCTGGGCGCCCCATCATCTCAGGCATTGGCACCCTGACAGCAGGATTGTCTGGCTATGTAGACTCCCTCCTCAGGCCCTACGCTACCAGCACTCCCAGCTACCTTCGAGACACCACTGACTTCCTGAGGAAACTACAATCCATCGGTGATCTTCCTGATAACACCATCCTGGCCACTATGGATGTAGAAACCCTCTACACCAGCATTCCACACAAAGATGGACTACAAGCCGTCAAGAACACTATCCCCGATAATGTCACGGCTAACCTGGTGGCTGAACTTTGTGACTTTGTCCTTACCCATAACTATTTTACATTTGGGGACAATGTATACCTTCAGATCAGCGGCACTGCTATGGGTACCCGCATGGCCCCACAGTATGCTAACATTTTTATGGCTGACTTAGAACAATGCTTCCTCAGCTCTTGTCCCCTAACGCCCCTACTCTACTTGCGCTATATTGATGACATCTTCATCATCTGGACCCATGGAAAAGAAGCCCTTGAGGAATTCAACCATGATTTCAACAATTTCCATCCCACCATCAACCTCAGCCTGGTCCAGTCCACACAAGAGATCCACTTCCTGGACACTACAGTGCTAATAAACGATGGTCACATAAACACCACCCTATACCAGAAACCTACTGACCGCTATTCCTACCTACATGCCTCCAGCTTTCATCCTGACCACACCACACGATCCATCATCTACAGCCAAGCTCTGCGATACAACCGCATTTGCTCCAACCCCTCAGACAGAGACAAACACCTACAAGATCTCTATCAAGCATTCTTACAACTACAATACCCACCTGCGGAAGTGAAGAAACAGATTGATAGAGCCAGAAGAGTTCCCAGAAGTCACCTACTACAGGACAGGCCTAACAAAGAAAATAACAGAACGCCACTAGCGGTCACCTTCAGCCCCCAACTAAAACCCCTCCAACGCATTATTAAGGATCTACAACCTATCCTGAAGGATGACCCAACACTCTCACAAATCTTGGGAGACAGGCCAGTCCTTGCCTACAGACAGCCCCCCAACCTGAAGCAAATACTCACCAGCAACCACATACCACACAACAGAACCACTAACCCAGGAACCTATCCTTGCAACAAAGCCCGTTGCCAACTGTGCCCACATATCAATTCAGGGGACACCATAACAGGGCCTAATAACATCAGCCACACTATCAGAGGCTCGTTCACCTGCACATCTACCAATGTGATATATGCCATCATGTGCCAGCAATGCCCCTCTGCCATGTACATTGGTCAAACTGGACAGTCTCTACGTAAAAGAATAAATGGACACAGATCAGATGTCAAGAATTATAACATTCATAAACCAGTCGGAGAACACTTCAATCTCTCTGGTCACGTGATTACAGACATGAAAGTTGCGATATTACAACAAAAAAACTTCAAATCCAGACTCCAGCAAGAAACTGTTGAATTGGAATTCATTTGCAAATTGGATACAATGAACTTAGGCTTGAATAGAGACTGGGAGTGGCTAAGTCATTATGCAAGGTAACCTATTTCCCCTTGTTTTTTCCTACCCCCCTCCCCTCCTCCTCAGATGTTCTTGTTAAACCCTGGATTTGTGCTGGAAATGGCCCACCTTGATTATCATACCCATTGTAAGGGGAGTGATCACTTTAGATAAGCTATTACCAGCAGGAGAGTGGGGTGGGAGGAGGTATTTTTTCATGCTTTGTGTGTATAAAAAGATCTTCTACACTTTCCACAGTATACATCCGATGAAGTGAGCTGGAGCTCACGAAAGCTTATGCTCAAATAAATTGGTTAGTCTCTAAGGTGCCACAAGTACTCCTTTTCTTATTGAGATGGTTCTGAGGTTGCTCCTGGCATCTACCAGGATGACCTGCTTGATGTATGTGGCAAGGCTGTGTTTTAGGTGATGGAGGGAGGCAATGAGATTGTAGCCAGCAATATGGCAGTGTGATTCTTGGGCATCATCTTTGATATGGGCTTCTTGCAGGGTAATATCAATCATGTCTTGAATGTCACAAGCTAGGTCGTAGCTTTTAGATCAGGACATAACTTTGATGTTCAGTTGGCAAATGCATGGAGTGGGGGCCTACGTTTCCATTGCTGTTCAATCCAGGACTTTACTGAATGATGTTTGGATGTTGATTTGATGGCGTTAGCTGTGCCTTAGCATGTAACAGGACAGATCATGAGAAGGCTATCATCACCTGCCACCCTCATTCAGTGCCCAGATTAGAGTTCATATAGGCAGAATTAAGACTAGCACTTCTGACTTTTGAATGCTTAACTTTTCAGTCTAAATAAATGTTCTATTAACTTCCTTATTTTGTGTGTAATAAATACATGTATACTGGGCATAGACATTACTGGGGCAGGGACTGTCACTTGATACATATTTATACAGCAGGGTCCTGACATAGTTAGCCTCTAGTAACTATCACAAAATTTTAAATATGCATTTTAGGACAGGAAATAAAGGATAATATAATATTCAAATGAAATTGAAGGGGAGATTTAGATTGGCAAAATGCAATTATGCATGTTGGATATGGCCAAAGCAAGACATATAAGTTTTGAATTACAATTAGTTTATGTAGCTGCACTGTAGCTTAAAATAAAGAATACGTGATTCTACAAGTTTCAACTCATGCCCAACACTAAGGTTTATTCATCTTTGAGTGTGGTTATAACCCTTATTAGCATTCTAAGAATTATAATCTACATTCTACATACAAAAAATAATTCATTTTTTATCTATTCTTATGATGGCAGTGGCAAAAAAAAATCTTCCTGTTTAAAAACCCATGAATTGCAATGTACAGATGACTAGACAGAAAGAATACCTAACACTGTCAGGTCAGACATTTGTACTATTTAGTATTGGAGCAGTGGTACATCTGATCTCAGCGATTTCAGCCTTTCCAGTTCTGCCTCCCTGCATTCTGCCTGTCACAATTATAGATTGCTGGGGTTAGGGGGATGGGGGATGTTTACAGTTTTAGCTCCTAGCAGTGCCTCTTTTCTCCCCCATTTTAGTACATTTTGAGACTTTCTGCCATATTTCATATATTTATTAACTGCATATTTAATGTCTGCTGTTTACTCATTTTTGTTGTTGGTGGTGGTACCTGATGTTTGTATAGTTTTGTCTACTATGGTTTAGACATTGCTGGCTAAAGAAAACAACAGGGCACTGTGTTAAAGGTTATTATATCTTTCTTAAAAAGTTTAGCAATCTTATATTTTCCCCCTCTTAGCATGACCCTCAAAGCATCAAGGGGAAGACTGGCTTAAAGGCAACACCTTCTAGCTATCAGTGTTCTGTGAGTTGCTTTTCATATTTCTAAAATTAGACTTCAGGGACAAAAGTCCCATGCTCAGGATCTGTTACTTGAAGTGTTGATCTCAGTTGTGGATTCTGCAGTCCTTTTGTCAGCAGAATTCCCACTGACATCCCCAGTAGAAGTCTGCAACACAGAGAGAAGGATGTTGCCCCGTTACAGTAATCACTGTATGCATGTTTTTCTTAGGTTATTCTTCTCCATCTTCACTTGTAATTCCCCAGTGTTTTTGACAGTGGAAAATAACATGCTTGATTTATTCTTTGAATAGCTGCTCTCATCTGGTAATTTCATTATACACATCCTCAAGAGGAAATACAGGTTTCTTAACGGGTGTGGGAGGAAAAGAGAAAATATTCTCCTCCATTTCATGACTGAAATCTTTTATGATACATGTTAACCCGTTGCCTGGAAGTGAGGCGTAATTTTTCTTGCAAATGCCACCTCTATCTATTGCACACAAATTAAGTACCCAATTCTGCCATGTTTATTTATGTTGATTAGTACCTTACTCCATCTGTACTCCCACTGAACACAAAGGGCCAGATTCTTATACCTTACTTTTGTTGCCTAGTACCTTCCTGAACAAATAGTCCTGTTGAAGTAAATTGAACTATTTGTGTCATTCAGTGTGAGTCATGGTTGTCAGAATCTGACCAAATGAGGCTAGTTGTGAAGGAAGAACTAGTCAACATGAATAAGGGTGACAGTGTCAGGCCTGAAGTGGCTTTATTTGCACACAGGACAAGATTCTGCTTTAATTTTGCTTGGAATACCTGCACTGATTCCCCATCTGCTATCACATCAAATTTAAACTTAGAAGCTCTACGTAACTCTACCTTTCCCTCCTTATTCTCCTTTCAGGTTCCTCACATTGTTCCCTGTCCCCTTTGCTCTGCCAGTGCTCCCAGTTCATTTGTCTGTTGCTCACCCAATCACATCCCTGCCTTCTACTTATAAATGCTCCTTATGAACAGTATGGCCTCCTTGTACTCATCCACATAAACCCCTATATAAACCCTGTTAACAGGCCACTTCTGCTGTGCTGCTTACAACAAATCAAATTGAATTGTATATACATCGTATATAATTTGCCTTTTACTGTTCCCTTTCCCATAACCTCTGTCTACATGTCTGTTCTTAGATTGTGAGGTCCTCAAAGCAGAGACCAACTTTCTCATGTGTTTGGAAAGTGCTGAACATTTAATGGTGGATGTTCCCATACATTAAAACAAACAAACAAACAAACAAACCCTAAAAATAAATGACACCAATGCAAATCAAGAGTGACTCGCGGAAATGGTGAAGTGTTGCAGATCTATACTGGTTTAATGGAAAGCAGAATTTATCCCTGATGAGCATCTTATACAACAGGGAAAACCATTTCAAAAGGATTCTTTAAGTACAGGTCATTTTTGTTACAGATCCTTCAGCAAGTTTCAGAATTCGTGAGCAGTTGAAGTTCAAAAGACCAGCAGGCTTAATTTAGTACTGTGTGTGCAGTGGCATTTACAAGGAGTGGAAATAAATGGGAATCATCATAATGCACTGTGAATCTCAATCTGACTTTCTTGTTCACTGCAGCCAAGGCTCAGACAGTAGCCCTTGATTGACTGATCCAACTGTGAAGCTGAAAGGCCATTTTGAGTTTTCAGAATAGAGAGGATGTGTGAAAGACAAGATAAATAAGTTTACAAATGCAGCAGCAAAATAAACATTCTGTCTCAAAAGAGAAGGCTGATTTCTCTTTAGGATAACACACACTTCTGAATTCTCTCTGTGAGCACTTTTTCCAGGCTTCCAACAGAGTTCTTGCCAGAGATAATGCAGGTGGAAAGATGAGTTAATGGTTTAAACAGTTAGAGATTTGATGCACTCTTCCATCTGTCAAAGCCCACTGACATGAAATCTCACTGTTTTAATTTGTGCCTCCAGCATCCAATTCAGCCTGAAATGATGTCAGTGATTTGCCCTGCCCACAGTACTGTCATTCTTATGGTAAGCGTTCTGTGCACTCATGCTGGGAGACTTTTATCAGACATATTAGTGTGCATTTGAAGGATCATTAGCCTGCAGTAGCGGGAACATTCCAGGGTTCTTAGCCTGGAAACTCATCTCTCTGCTGGAAAGTATGCTGAGCCACTGTTATGTGCACTATAAACTTACAACACAGATGTGTTGTTTTGTAAGATTTAAGAGAAATAGTGTGTATTCATGGGGTAAATCTATCATGATTTAAGTACCACCCATAAGAAGTTGAGATAATGTGCATTTGATATTAGGCTTTTAAAAGGTGTGTGTGTGCGGGGGGGGGGGGAAGGAGGAGGAATTAGGAGGAAAGTGTGAACATGTCTGCTTTTGCTTTCCTAAACAAGGAGTTTTCTTTCATCTTGTGAAAGATTAAGAAAAGCCGTTCAGTATAGTCAGAGTTGATGGCATTTGAGTGGACTATGATATGGAAAATATATGAAGTAATCCTGACCACATGAAAAAATCTGGAGGTAGATGCATTATATAGTGATTACGTCCTGACAGATGTAATGGGTTTATCCACAATAATATAGATAGGGCTGGTAGAGCATTAATGGTTTGAAGATTAGAGCTAAATTGGTTAAAAGAAATAGGTTGACTGAAGTTTCTGGGGTGGTTTTGATTTGGAAATAACCGAAAGTGCTTTGTAATGAAATGGTTTTGTTTTTTAGCTTTTGTTTCCATGCAGACATTAGTATATAATGGTGCAGTGATGCCAGCCATCAAGACAGCAATAGAGCAAAGAAGTCACTGCTTCAGTGAACTCTTGAAAAGAAGGCTTAAATGTGGGAGATATTTACAGTTGATCACTCTATTAGATTTGTAAATGTCAATATTTCTGGTATCAGAAAGCAAAGACTGGCAAGAATGATTGGATTAGGAACATGGAAACTGCCATATTGGATCAGACCAGTGGTCCTTCTAATCTAGTATCCTGTTTCTAACAGGGGCCAGGTCTAGACTCTTCAGAGGCAAATATGGGAAACCCTGCAGTTTGGGAAAAATCTGTCACCAGGAAAAATTTCTTCCTAAACCCCATTAGGCAGAGCTTGGTTTAAGCCTGAGGCATGCAGGCTTATATCCCTTCCCAACTCCTGGTTTCAAATTTTTAAAAAATCCTTAATACTATAACTCGGTGTGTTCCTTTTATGATTATAAATGCCTAAATTAAAATACTACTCAATTTCAAGCACAGAATAAACTTTGGAGAGACAGGTATTTTCCCTTGGGAATAACACTAAATTGTCTTATTAAATAATTTGTATCTACTGTGTGGCAATTGATTATAGTCGAGTCAGTTACATATACTGCCTCTTGCACTTATTTAACATTTTTCTTCCTGTAAATGGCTAATGCCTATGGAGAAAAAGAAAAACCCTTTTTATGGGTAAGTAAGAATCACATTGAGGGCTTGCCCCCTCCCCAGATTTCCTGATTCAGACTTCTGCAGAGTTTCTCATGGGCCTGGATCAGCCTGTTTAGAGAAATGGCTTGGATCCCCATCAGATCTGCTCTCTTCCTCGACATTTGTATCAGTTCCACTTGCTAATGAAGAGGAGTGAGTTTGATTACTGTGTTGTTCTAATTTTGGACAGTTGAATTGTTGAACTTGGCCTGCCAAAGATGAATTAGACCTCTTTCCCAAGGAAAGGACACAGTATTGTAACTAGCAGCGGAATTATTCCACTGTATGGCTTCAAGTAGAATGAGGAACTTTCCTTAGGAAACATTTGAATCTTGCCTTATATATCCAACTTTATCTGCATGTCCCTGATCAGTGGAAAAAAATGTGTGCACTAAAGTAAAAAAAAAAAAAGCCCCTCCCGCTCCCCCCCCCAAAGATACTTATTAAGTCTGGCATTCTGAAACACTAAATGCTTCTTTAACTTAGCTTTGTCTGCTTCAGTGAACATTGTGTTCAGAATCCAGGATATTCACACTGCAGACCCTGAGCAAGCCCTTTCTTTAGAGCTATTTGGGCACAAAAATAATCCCTTCCTAGAACCTTTTGAAAAAACAACTGAACTATGCAGACTAATCAACTGTAAATCTTTGCCATCTAGAAAGCAGTTGATTAAGTAGCATCTAACAGTAGCCCAATCATCAGTGAAGCAGAGTTGATCAGATGCTTTCAAGACAGACAGTGCCTCTGAGACCTAAGGCAAATTAGCAATAAGTCTGCTTCAAAGTAAGTAACAAATTTATCACTTTAAATCTTTAGACAATCTTCCCATGTCTCTGATTATCTAGGTCTCTCTAACTTAGTATGTAGTACTCATTTTTCAAAAAAATTTCGCTCCATAATTGGAAAAAATGAAAAAAGTGAGCTGTCCTTTGGACTTTACTTTTCCAACAATATTTTTAGTTCAGCAAACTCAGTTAACACTGATGTGAATATTAATAACTCCATTGAAGTCAGTAAAACTATCCTACAGTTACATCTTTGCAATTCAGATCAGAGTCTTGCATTTATCTTATTAAACTTAGGTGTATGTTTTAAACTAAATAATCACTTGATCCAAAACAGGATAGAGTATTCTGGTTGAAGTGCCTGATCCTGCTTTCCTCTTTTAGAAAAGTACTGCAGGATTAGGTTGCACATATCCACCTTTAAGCAGGGGTGAAAGTAAGTCGAGCGTCTTACCAATACGCTGGGACCTAGGGCAGAAGGGGCGGGGCTGAGGGGTCAGAGACATCCTCAGCCCACCCTGTAAGGTAAGTGCCCCCCTCTTTGTTCTCCTCCCCCCCCCCACCGGGGTAGCAGCAGCAGCCCAGGGCTCCGGGGGCTATTTAAAAGGCCCAGGGCTCCCCTGCTTCTACTGCCCTGGTCCTTTAAATAGCTCCCGGAGCCCTGGAGTAGAGGCAGTGGGGCTCCGGGGGCTATTTAAAGGACCGGGGCGGTAAAAGCAGGGGAGCCCCGGGCCCTTTAAACAGCTGCCAGAGCCCCGCAGCCGCTACCCCAGGGCTCCAGCAGCAGGGCTCTAGAGGCAATTTAAGGGGCCTGGGGCTCCCAGCCCAGAAGCTGGGCTGCCCCAGTACGGTGCACCGGCTCTTGCTGGTACGCCATACCAGGGCATAACGGCTTACTTTCACCTCTGCCATTAAGTGACAAAGTTGAAATATAACTGAATTGACCTTGTTTGTAATAGTTTAGTAAAGCATGTTGAAGACATTGTATAGGGACAGAACCTGAAATACATACCTGCCTGTATCTCAGCTTTGGCTTTCATGCATGTTTTTCCTGAATAAAAGCCCATTGACTTCAAGGTAGGATTGTGTTTTTTAGTGAACTTCAGGTGGTTCACCACAGAAGTGCTCTTATACCACAGTAATAGGTGAGGTATAAAAACCTGGAGAGATTAAATATTATTATTGTGCAAAGACGAAGCACAGTGTCTTTAGGACTTCTCAGGCACACAGAGGACTGGGGCCACAGCTTATGAGAGTGAAGTTGGGCTCCTCACTCCAGCTAACCAGCACAGCTGGCTGATGTAGGGTTTGGGGGACAGTTGCCCAATAGCCTCTCTCTCCTTTTTCAGGTGCCTAGTTCAACTAACCCTACTCTGTCTTTGTGCTCAACTGAGTGTGGAAGTTGTGATTCTGCTCAATTCTGGGGGCAAAGAACAGGGACACTCCTTGTCCCTCCCCCTACACACCTGCACAGATGTGAAGCAAAGTCCATCTCTAAGTAAGAAACGCAGGATTTTGTCCATAATGACTATTACCACATTAATTTAGTAAGGCATTAAAAAGTTAACTGCATTTGCACACACATAAGTAATTTAAGTAGATCACTGAGCACCACCAAAAAAAGAGATGATTCTGAGAGATGCACCATCAAAGGCACATATCACACCACTGATTCTAAGCAGATCTGCTCATTGGGCTTCATGGAAGAGTTCTGCTTAAAATCAGCAGCATGATATAGACCAAGGTTATTAGATCTGAAAGCTGATCTTCCTTAACAGTTCTCCCTTACTAAGATTTTCACCATATGCATTACGAACAGGCATTTTTTGTTCTTAATCTGATCATAAGATTTTACCTATCGCAGCAGCCTGAAGAGCTTAAACCTATAGAGGCAGGAAAAAGGTAGTCACTGGATAATCTCCCTGCAGTGTATAAGTAACCAAAAATGGATCATAAAGACATAGATATGGAGCTAAAACAATAACAAGAGAACATTTTAGGTCTGTTTGTCCACTGTCTTCCGCATTGCATAGCCATTTAAACTTGTGCAAAATGGATGTGAAATGCTATCCCTGAATTCCAAATGAGAGTTCTGATTTGCTATTGCACTGTGCCCACTTTGCACAGAGTAAATTATCACACAAGGTGCAATTCAGTGGAGAATCTGACCCATTGACATTTATTGGATTTTTATCTATGTATTTATTTAATGTTTAGACTAAATACATTGCTTTTTGGACATTCTCAACTTATGGAATCTTCAGTTCTAGGAGGGGCTGGCAAGATCCACCTAAAAGAAAACAAGTGACAACTGCCTGATATCTATATATCAATACTGCTACACCACTGGTGCCTCTGATCATAAATGAGATTGGCCACTTAACTGTCATGTGACTTAATCATATGCTTAGGGCTGAACATATTGCCACACTTGGGGCTGGGAAGAAAAGAGATGACTAAGGGGGGATATGATAGAGGTCTATGAAATCATGACTGCTGTGGAGAAAGTAAATAAGGAAGTGTTATTTACTCCTTCTCATAACACAAGAACTAGGGGTCACCAAATGAAATTAATAGGCAGCAGGTTTAAAACAAACAAAAGGAAGTATTTTTTCACACAGTCAACCTATGGAACTCCTTGCTAGAGGATGTTGTGAACCCAAGAGTATAACTTCCTACAACTGCAAGGTGTGGATAGTAGTGGACATAGGTACTTCCCATCTTCTGCTCTGCTTGTTGTTTCTGCATTCAAGTGTCTGGCTCAAGCTACCATACAGTAGTTTGTTTACTATGTCTTATACAATAAATCAGGAAATTAAATGGCTACCACCAATAGAAGACAAAGGCTTGGTCTACACTTAAAAGTGATGTGGCATAATGGTGTCAGTCAGGAATGTGAAAAAAACCACACACCTGACCAACAGATCTATCCCAACAAAACCCCCAGTGTAGATGCAGCTATATCAATGGAAGAGAGAGCTTTTGTTCTATGTAGCTAATGTTGTTCGGGGAGAGAGTGTCCTTACTCTAACAAAAAACTCCTTCTGTTGGTGTAGGCTGCATCTACACTAGGGGGGCTATGCCAGCATAGGTTCTATAGTGTAGATATAACCCCAGAAATAACAACTGAAATTAAAAAACAAACTGGGGACAGATTACACCCTTTAAAAGTAAGAGGAGTTTATCCAGAACTAGGATTGCAGGATCAGTCCCTAAAAGAAGTTCAGAAAGGCAGGCACTGCATGACTGAGAATTCCACAAATCTGAAGGTTGTTTAAAGCTTTCCATTGTCTCTTCGATGTTTTGACTATAAACTGCTGAAGGAGGGAACTGAATTTTCTTTCTATCTTACGTATCTGCAAACACATTATTAGAGCCTAACTAATAATCAATAATAACTGTGATAATAATTAGATAATGGCTGCCACTTGTACCAGTGTTGGTATGTTCACTGCATGCAACTTATTTGTCTACTTGCAAATGACTGAAGCAAGGCCCTACTGACACGTATGTATGTGCTGCTGCACACTTACCAATGTCAGGACTGCTAGAACTGTCTCCATAGAGCCTGAGAAAACACCATGGAGTATAAAACATATCCTTGTGTCATTATTTCTAAAAAACAAAACTAGTTCACTCCGTCACTATTCATATAAAAACTAACCATACTTGCTTCTGGGTGGCAAGAGCACTGAGGGAAGGTTTGGGTAGACCCAGCAGGAAGGGCTCAGCCTGGTTACGGTTGTTAATTTTTGTTTGGTTCTGGACCATTCTTCTGACTGATATCTGTATGTCTCATTATTCACTCACTGGGTGGCAGGTAAGAGTCTTTTTTTTTTTTAGATTTTAGACAGGGTCAGAAGTTGCAGCTGGAAAAGATGCATTGACACAAAGAGAACTGACAAATAACTCTTTATGTCAATGAAAACAACACCCAGTCCATCATAGTTACCTCAGAAAATCATAGATTCACCAAATATTTTTTTAAAGAACAGCTGGTCCCATAGGAAAAACCTTCAATAACATTGTTTTTGGTAACTATTGGCTGGAGAAGTCATCTGACTTATATGTTTGCTAGTGTTAATGGCAGTTTGAAAGTATTAGGTAGAAAAGATTTAATCCCTTATGTGGTTAAAATAAGTAGGTCATCATCATCTTCAGGGAAAGACTCTGATATATTTACTCATTATTTCTTGGGTCCAGCATTACACAGGTTGCTATATAATAGATTTGAAAGTGGTTAAAGTAAATACAGTACTTTGAAGAAATCCATGAAGCATTTTCCTTTTGGACAACTGTTGATAATAAAACACATTTCCAACAACTATTCATGTGTATTAATGTTTTGGCATCGTAAAGGACATCACTCAAGTAGACTCACTGGTTCAGATATTCAGCTCTCCTTAGTCCCCTTTGTGCTGCATCTGTGGCAAAAAGGAACTCAAAGCTGCCTTGAGACAGTGTCTGAGGATTGTCTTAGCACAGAAAAACCCTGAAGTAACATAGGGCTGGCTCATGGACCCTCTCAAGAATAGATCATATTCCAGGGTCAGTTTCTGATTTTTCAGTGGCGAGAGTGGGTGGTGTTGAAGTATGGTGTACAATCATGACTGGCAGAACAGCTCCTTGGAAACTATTGTCTGCTGATGCAAGTAAGAGCAGTTTCAGGCTGCTCTAATTTGCATCTGAGCTAGCTTGTGTCCCAGCAGCCTTCCGGTTTAGAGTGGAGGGAGTGGCAGGAAGCCTGGAGATATGGCCCATTGAGTTAGAATTGTCAGACCAGGTCCACATCACAATATAGTGTATCAGAATTTAGAAATCATTCTTCATATATTAAAGTCTTCTCGATTTGTCTTTCCATTTTTAAAGTAATTTAAAACCTGATCCTGAAAACCTTACTCAAGTGAGTGGTCCTTATTCATGTGAGAAGAGGCTAGTTGCATGCAGTGAGCTTTTGGGATTGGGCCTGTATTGTTGGTGAAAGCTCCCATATTAACAGGTTGGGAACTGATATTGGCTGTTATGTCCTACTCTGGCCACAACTGAAAGATGTGGGAACTGAGGATGTTTGGAACTTTAATTTACCAAAGAGGTACACAGTGTGGATCTGCTATACAAGCTTCCCCATACTGGTCCACTGATGTCCTTCAGCTAATCAGGAGGGACAACTTCTAGGGGTGAACAGACAGTGCAGTCTGTAATTCCCTTTAAATCAGTGGTGGGCAACTTGTGGCCTGTGGGTCGCATGCAGCCTATCAGGGTAATCCACTGGCGAGCCGTGAGACAGTTTGTTTACATTGACCATCCGCAGGCATGGCCGCCCACAGCTCCCAGTGGCCACAGTTCTCCATTCCTGGCCAAAGGGAGTTGTGGGAAGCGGCGGTCAGCCCGGGAATGGTGAACCCTGGCCACTGAGAGCTGCAGGCTGCTGTACCTCCAGACGGTGAGTGTAAACAAACTGTCTTGCAGCCAACCAGTGGATTACCCTGATGGGTGCATGTGGCCCGCAGGCCGCAGGTTGCCCACCACTGCTTTAAAACCTTGGCTGCCTCACCGAGTTTGCCAAATGACTGCCAGCTGGGAGGTGGGTTTTGTTTAGTAAAAAAGGTATATTGTTTATATTTTATGACTGTATAAGTACGTGTGCTTTTGTCAAGATATGGAGGAGCAAATCAAAAAGTAGCATAGATTGCTGATCCATTGTGGAATGTAGCTGATTTTAGAACACAAATTACAGTTTCACTAGTGAAAAGAAAAGGAGTACTTGTGGCACCTTAGAGACTAACCAATTTATTTGAGCATGAGCTTTCGTGAGCTACAGCTCACTTCATCGGATGTTTCCACAGTATGCATCCAATGAAGTGAGCTGTAGCTCACGAAAGCTTATGCTCAAATAAATTGGTTAGTCTCTAAGGTGCCACAAGTACTCCTTTTCTTTTTGCAAATACAGACTAACACGGCTGTTACTCTGAAAAAAGCTTCACTAGTGAAACTATTTTGCATTTTGAGTTGGTGCATTAAAGACTATATATGTGCTGTTTACCACAGAAAATGAAGATATTCACAGCAGAACTAAGAACATGCAAAAGGGCTTATTTGTCAATTAATTGTAATACAAGAGTTTTTCTGATCATGAGTCACCATGGTGATCATCAGAATAGATCAGTACAATTTAAACTCCTGACGAGTCCTTTTACGAGTACTTCATTTTTATTAAGAAGCTTTGTTGGGCTGGGTTACAAAATGGCCTGTTATGTGTGCTTCCTATTTTCTCCCAAGTCAATCTAAAATTCCTTTACAAAATTCTTACTTATATTAATGTAGTTTTATGAAATTGCAAATTTATTCAAAAGCTTTTAAATATGTTTTATCCTACCATTATAGAAAGCTTGTGAAGTTTTCTTTATTGCTCACATTTGGTGCCTGATGTTAGGTTATCAAACAACATTGAGCTGTTTAACACCTTAGGCAGAGACAATGAAGGAACTTGTGACACTTGCTCAACAAGAAGCTCAGTGTGTTTGGGAAATCTGTCATTTAGAAGACAAGTCTGTTAAGGCGTCAAAACCATTGTGACCTATTTTGCCCCTTTTTATATCGCACTGTTTCAGTTTTGCAAGTGACTTCACATTTGGCACGTTAATCTGACTTGAAAGTAAACATCACACAACCAGGAAAGTAAATAAATGTGTCTGCTTGTAGCGTTTATCATCCACAACAATTTATTCTTTTTATTTATTTTAAAAGTCTTTGCAATTGCATATTCCTGTATTATAGCTCAAGAAAACAGACCACATTTTCCATAAATGGCCTCTAAATATTAAACCTAGTCTAACAGTTGTCTTACACATATTCATTTAATGTAAAATTGAGGCTGGTGGTCTTTCTAAGGGTTTGTCTACACTGGCACTTTACAGCGCTGCAACTTTCTTGCTCAGCGGTGTGAAAAAACACCGCCCTGAGTGCTGCAAGTTTCAGTGCTGTAACGTGTCAGTATAGACAGTGCACCAGCACTGGGAGCTACACCCCTCCTGGAGGTGGGTTTTTTAGAGCACTGGGAGACAGGTTGCCAGTGAAGATGTGCCCTAAGTAGTGAATGCTCACATAAGAGCCTAATACCATTGATATTTGGCATTCTGTGTACCTGCAGGTTTCAGAGGAACAGCCGTGTTAGTCTGTATTCGCAAAAAGAAAAGGAGTACTTGTGGCACCTTAGAGACTAACCAATTTATTTGAGCATGAGCTTTCGTGAGCTACAGCTCACTTCATCAGATGTATACCGTGGAAACTGCAGCAGACTTTATATACACACAGAGAATATGAAACAATACCTCCTCCCACCCCACTGTCCTGCTGGTGATAGCTTACCTGCAGTAACTTGAGCTCTACCGTAGTGCTGTACCAAATTCACTTTGCACACTCCGCATTATATTTTATCCAGCATTTGGATAATGTAACACTCTGACCTTGTCTGATTGGGAATCTCATTTACTGTGAATGTTGCAAGAACAGTAAACAGAGCCTGGGAGAGCTGTCAAGCCGCCAAGTTGCATTGTTCTGTATCTTTTCAGGGCAATGCCACATAATTTTATCTCTCTTGACATCTTTTTCTCTTGTATTAAGAAATTCTTAACTAAATTCTCTTTTGTTTTATAGTATATCATCTAAAAATGCCACATACTATAAAGAGAACAGGTCAAAAGGGCTATATAGAAGAGAACTCAGCAAGTTGGAATAAGTTAGGAAGGAGAGAAAGGCAACTCTAGGATATTATCTGAGATAGATAAAATTGTCATTTAAACAGTGTCGCACATGCAAACATTGAAAGAGTGTATTAGTATTATAATTTATAAATAATTGTGTATGAATCTACTAGGTAGATGTATTGTTGAAATATGTTGACTGGTGTAGGACATGTTTGCTTATGGTCCTGGTACCCACTTGCAAGCGTCAGTTAATGCAACTAATTAGTGACTGTGGTAAACCACTGAAATGGCTAAGACTGGGATTTTCAAAGAAGCCGAAGGAAGCTGGATGCTCAGCTCCTGTTGGATTTATGCACCCCCTTTGAAAGGTGTAGCTTAAATCAATAGAAAATAATTGAATTTGCTTTGAATTGTTATTTCATTGTCTGATGATAAACCTTGCTTTATTATAGAGTTTCATGCATTGAGTGGATAAAAGACTGAGGTACAAAAAACACGTCTTGATACTGTAGCTGGGTTATGACCTAATGGCTAATACGTGGTTTTGTTTTAATAAGTTTTTAAAATATTAAAGATAAATAGAATTATTGACAGGAAAAATCTTACTGCATTAAAGGAGAATGACAAATAGAAAAGATAAAGGACTATAGCAAAAAGAACAGGAGGACTTGTGGCACCTTAGAGACTAACACATTTATTTGAGCAAAAGCTTTCGTGAGCTACAGCTCACTAGCTCCTGTCAATTGGCTGAAGCATAAGAAGACTCAGGAAGCTCACTAGCTGCAGCTCACGAAAGCTTATGCTCAAATAAATGTGTTAGTCTCCAAGGTGCCACAAGTCCTCCTTTTCTTTTTGCGGATACAGACTAACATGGCTGATACTCTGCAACCGGACTATAGCAAAGTGGCAGTCAAAATAGAAACGGTGGTTGTCTATAGTATAGCATTACCAGTATTCAGGTTTAAGGGCTGTCTTTAATTTATTTATACCAAAGTTAATCATCTTCTAGTTGATCAGTTAAATACTGAGAACATCTCTTTATGAGTCTTCTTATGCTTTAGCCAATTGACAGGAGATAAGCTTCCCTACCCATCCCTCCCAGCACTTTCAAAGTGCAGTGGAGCTTGTTATAAATGAATGACTCATACATAGGGTGGAACAAATGCACCATTGGTAGCCTACAGAGATAATAACACTGACCTCCGGTCATTTTACAAGAGAACTCTCTCACGTAGGTCAACTTCCCACTGCTTTAAACCCAGCCTAAATAGACTATTCATGGGGAACTAGACTGACAGATTAGAGATTTATATGCACAAATATGGGCATTAGCAGCAAGGTTTCTTCACTTTAGGACACAAGAAGCAGTTCAAATGGTCTGACCACTAAGAACAGGACATTTTTCTGTTATAAAACTGGCTTGGTAAACTCCGATCAGCTTGACTGAAATCTGTAGGATAGTCCTTTGGATCCAGTTCAGTAGGGCCTACTCAGACAAAACTCCCATTGGTTTAATAAGAGAGGTTCAGGAGTAAGGAAGGTCACCGTTTGCAATCTTATATCTGAGGTTACAATTTGTTGGAAAAAAAAATTCAGATTCTGAATAAATACATATGTAAATACACCTACATCTCTCTCTCGGTCTCATACACACACACACAGAGCAAGAGGAGGATGAGTGAATTTGCAGAAGAAAATTAGCATGTGCCAAAGCTACTCTGTTATCAAGTTTAGTACCATCAGAAACTAAGCTTAACTCCAGAAGTTGAATGTGAGTATAAACAACAGCTTAATTGTTCTAGCCCAAATATAACATCAAAGGGTGTCAAATAATTTCATTTCCCAGACACATTAGTATTCAGAAACTGCAGTTTAGCACAAGAAGTGGTCGACACAGAGAATGCCAAAGAGAAATTTAATTTGTGTCTCATTGCAAAAACAAATGCATTCTTCTGTCTGACTTTAACAAAGGACCACGTTGCAAAGAATGGTTTTGAAGGAAATGACAAATTATTGCAAAGAGGAATTCGTTCTAAGAATGAAGGGTTCTCACAAAAGGGAGGAAAAAAACCCAAAAACAGAGAGAGAGAGAGAGAGAAAGAGGGAAGATCAGTCCCTAAAACTTATTTAAGGAAAAACATATGCTTTATTAACTCCCCTCCACCCCTCCAAAAAAGTGGGAAATTCAACATGATCTCTACTCCCTTCAGGGCCCTCTTAATGCAGGACTCTGCAGCCTGTAGTCAGATCTGTCAAAAGAGGTTGTTTCCTAAAATATATTATAAACTTGGATGGATTTATATGGTTAATAATGTTCAGCCAGAGGCTGAGGGGTGGTAAGTTAGAAAGTGTTGAAATTACCAGTTCATTGTACAGAAAGTGTTGAAATATCTTATTATTATTTTAATGCTTTCTACATCCTGAACCTGATCTTTTAACTCATCTCTTAGTCATTTATCAGATAGAATATAATCTCATGTATATTTAAAAATAAACTAAAAAGGGTATGAGTGAAATGCATAATACAGAAAATAAAAAAAAACAAAGGTCAAACCTTTCAAGTGCTCCTCCTAATCTTTTAACCATTTCCTCTATACTGAAAGGTGATTTCAGCCTGGCAAATTGCCCTACTTTCTGCGGCAAGGTAGAGAGTCTGCTTTTAGAGGAACAGCCGTGTTAGTCTGTATTCGCAAAAAGAAAAGGAGTACTTGTGGCACCTTAGAGACTAACCAATTTATTTGAGCATGAGCTTTCGTGAGCTACAGCTTCACTTCAGTCTGCTTTGTCACTGTTACCCTCATCCTCTGTTTGCATTTTACACTAATCTCTTGCATCTTTGTTTTAAATTATACTGTAAATTTTTCAGGTCAGGGGCTGTCTCTTATGTGTGCTTATACACCTAGTAAAATGGGACCCTGATGTGGCCAAGTCCACTGGATGTTTTGGTAATATAAATAAATGCATAATAATAACAATTTTCCACACACACATACACAAAAATAATCAACCAGGCATACTCAAAGGAATCCTTAGCCCTGCCAAACATGGCTTAAAGATTAGACATCTCTTTTTGCTGTGCATTATATTGATTGGGTGATATGCTTTTATCAGCAAAAATGAATTAAGGTACATATCTTAATATTGAGTGCTGAAAGGGTAAGGAAATGTGAAACATGAGCAAAAATCTGTCAGCTATTGTCTTCTTTATCTGACACAAGATTTTCTGTTTCCTTTGAAATGCAAATGTTTTTAAGAAAAATAAAAAAAAAACAACAGGGAAGAGGAACTTAATTTAGATTAGGGGGGGTTGGAATAGATAAAATGGGGTTTTGAGGAAGAAGATTGTGTTAATTTTAATAACTCTGCACAGGTTATTTCTGGAACTACAAGGAAATATCAGTTTTGTTTTGTTTTTTTAAAGTAGTCTTCATCCGTCAAGAGTTTTGCAGATAGGATTGATGAGTCAAGTGGCCTCTGTAGCAGTGACTGACAAGGGAGTTTTGATCAATCATCAGGGAAATGCTTGTGCATTTCCTGAAATTTATTAATTTTAAAAATAACATTGGGCCTCTTTCTGTCATGACATGATCCTATTGACTTCAGTGGAGTTCCACCGGGGGTTAATTTGGGAGACTCTCTCCATTCGGCTAGGCCAGTTTGCTTGTTTTTTCTTAGTTGCATTAGCCCCAGTACTGGAAAGATCAGGGAACCAATGCTGATGTAGAGAATCAGATTAGACCTATCACAGTTCACTTCTCTGCACTGGAGACTGCCATTTAACCTTTATCCTCTAACTGGAAGTGGAAGCCTGTCTTCACAAGGACTGCTTGTAGGCAGAGCATAGCTTTGTAGGCAGAGGTCAGTTAGCTGGGCTTTACTGCAGATCACACTCATTTAATCATTGACTAGAGTTCAATTCAACTTGAGGAAAACCTACTCATGAAACTTTTCTAGCTAATTACCACTAGTCGACCAAAAATATGTATCTATAGTCTTCTTAGTCCATTTTGAAGGAGTGGCTTAATAATACAGACATATATGGTTTAAAGTAGTCCTGTGTATCTGGAGGAAAAGACAGATAAGAAGCTCATGATTACGATCCTTGTAAGAAATGAATGAAATACTTGATTATAGATACATCTTGAAAGATTTATTTCTATTTTATGTATCATAATTATGGAGGATATGGCAGCTAATAAAAATCTGTATGCAGCAAGGATGAAATTCACTGTTGGCCAGAGAGACAGCACAATATCTATACATAATTTAAGTCCAACTTAAGCAGCGTTTTAGATACATATGTGGATTTAAGTGCCATATAGTTCCTTGTGCTATCTCACCATACAGGGGTGACTTTCACCCTGAGGGAATAATAATGATCTTATATAGGATTAGGAGATCTGGGTTCTATTTCTTGCTCTGCCATTGATTGTTAGTGCAAGCCGCTTATCCTCCCTGTTCTTTAGTTTCCCCATCTGTAAAATGGGAATCATACTGACCTCATAGGGTTGGTTCCTTAAAGTTTGTAAAACACATTGAGATCCCTGGTTGTGCTATAGAATTGCAAAGTATTTGTGTTCAGTGAGACAGGCATTGCATTCCTGGGGGCATCCTTGGGTCAGTGAGTTTCTAAGCGCTGATGCTTGGAACGAAAAGGTTATACTTGTCAGTAGCTGTCCACTTGGAAAAGAGAGCTGTAGATGTGATTTAAAGAGACAAATGTAATCTAGGTGCAATCACTGTCATTGTAGGATAAACTATCCAGTGGATATAGACAAAGCCTGCTGTCCAGTATCACTGCTAAGTGTCCCTGTCAATGCAAGACTGCCTCTTAGGGTCCTGTGCACATTGGGGAAAGGAGAGAGGGATGAAATGAGTGTGCACAAATGTCATGGGTAGGATCATAATAGTAACAAAATTCAGTCCTGGTTAAAGGGCTGCTCAGCTATGAAGTTGCAGTCCTGATTTTAATGGGTTGATTGCTTTATTGTGGTCAGGATGAAAAAAGCTTGTAGTTATTTCTTGGACTGACCATATCCCTTTAAAATTTCCAGTTTGATGATAGTGCAAATTATATAGTGGACTAAACAGCAGAGGTTTGACGGCACACATGAGCTGTATGTGAGGTGGGGCAGGGGAATTATGGTTTAAGAAAATATATTATGTATCAGGGCAGATGGTAAGGCAATAGAAGACTATCTGGAAAAATATGGTTTATATTCTTGATTTGTACCACAAACAATTGGAAAAACTTGCTATATAGATCTGGGTTCCTCTAACATTACATATAATGGGCCTAATTCACCATTCTGTTATTCCAGTTTTACACTTATGAATTACCATTGAAATCTGCATTTTTCATTCAAAATCATATCGCATTTTAGTGGAATTATGCCATTATAAACTAGAGTAATGCAATAGTGAATCTGGCTCATGTAGCGGGGTGGACACCCGCTCGGGCCCAGAGGGGTTTAAGATAGCCCTGGGAGAGGGCTGGGGCAGGGGAAGATGTGGGCTGATTGGCAGAGCAGCCGCAGCTGGGGGCCACACCCCAAACAGACCCATGGGGCCTTATCAAAGCCAGGGAAGCCAGGAACAGATAAGCACTCTCTCTCTAGCTCTGAGAGGGAGGGACCTGGCTGCAGAGACCAGAATAGAGGACCTAGTTTGGAGTAGGACTGAGGAAAGGCCAAGGGAGCCTGGGAGCTCCGGCCTAGGAAGGCCCCAGGCTGCGGGCCTGGTAAGGTCTATTAGGTATGGGGGTTGCAGGGGCAGCCACGGATAGACAGAGGCAGCAGGTCCAAACCCAACCTTGCCTGTGATGAGTGGCTCATACTGTAGTCTGCCCCAGGGTGCGGGGGCTAGCTGGTGACTGGCAGGAGCCTCTGACTGAGGTGAGGTAGGGATAGTGGGTAGGGCGTTCTCTTGGGAGGGGGAGATCCAGAACTGTGGGGTACTGCCAGGGGGAAGCACCCAGCGAAAGGGGCACTGGGGTCCTGGGAGGGACACGGGAGCCAGCAGCAAGGCAAGACACTGGCCTGAAGGAGGCGCTCTGGAGGCTGGATGCTAATTCCTGATGACCAGCAGCAGGCAGTGCCGGCTGAGTCTGGGCCCCGTGACAGCCCACTATATGCAGTGTTGGAGGAACCACAATTCTATATAGCAAGTTATCCTAACACAAACACATACATATTTATATGTAATGTCAATTATATTTCTTTCTACTATATGGAAAAAAGGATGATGTCCTAGTTGAAATATCATAAAAGGTTTTATATAAAGTAATAGCTGATATAACGATGATTAATTGTGGAATAATTAGTTCTTCACAATATATTGTATCTGTTCACTTGGCTAAAATTAGGCCCTGGATTAAATGAGCATGGAGACAGATCTTGTTTCTTTCCTTTCGGAGATAAATTATGCTGGTATAGAATACAGGTGTGAAATAAGTTTGTCATATTTAGCTCTTGCAGCACTTTAGTTAGGTAAAGATAAAGGGCTTGATTCTCCTCTCACACCAAGAAATCTATCCACTGGAGTAAATACAGTTAAAACAATGTCAAACAAAGTTATTAGATCAGAAGCAGTTTGCCCAATTACTAATAATTGCCATTGTGGTATTTTAAATTTAATTACTAGTTCATACTGATCTTCTATAGACATTCCTTGTGGTGATCATATCAAACACCTACAGTGACTGACAGTAAAAAGTGAGCTCTTGCCGACAGATACCACATGGCAGTATCTGGGACGCCACCTTTATCTCCTAAACCTCTGTGTGGTAACTGATAGCAGATGTTGACTTTCTAATGGTGGGCATTACCTTCAGAAAATTTCTGCAGTCAACTGTATAGTATTTGCTATTTTGGGACGTAGAATGTACAAAAGATACAAGAACTGGTTCATAGTTATGCAAATACTTTACTCTTATTATATTGGATGACACCTGTAAATATTATATCGTATTACGTTGGTCTTCCATAGCAATATGTCGCTCATGTACCTGTTAAATGACATGCAAGAGACAAATAAACCACAGTATGAGTGTCATCCAGCAAGTTGGAATAAACTTGATTTCATGTTGTGACTGAAAACAATGATTGCACTTTGGGGTTTTGTTCTTAACTCATCATGACTTTGTTTATAAATCTGTCTGAAATTAATACTGCTCTGGCTGGGTGTTCCATCAGCTGCCAGCTTAATTCTAATACTTCTTATGACAGTTGCAATGAGGAAACAATTATCATCAAAAGCCATCTGTAGAGGCCATTGTGCTTTTGTAATTAGCATATAAAGGAAATATATGAAACATGAAATACATGAAATAGTGTGTAATGTTGGCTACCAACTCATTGACTGATGGATTTACTTATCAGTAGATGCTATGTCTGATGAAATCATGACAGTTGATAAAACACATTGTGTGGATCAGAAAATTAGTAATATAATTCATTTAAATATTGAATTGCACTGAAATATAGATTTTAAATGAGCCTTTAATTTTCAAATCAAACTTTATTTCTTATACAAGCATAATGAGTTTATATGATTAAAACAGATAATAGACATGAAAAAAACAATTAACTGATCTGGAAGCGTAACAAATCTGATTTACTTCTAAAGTTTCTTTAAAAAGATTGTTTTTAAAAATACATTACTTCTGTAGAATAACATTCAATACCTATAAATATTCTAAAAATTCTTGTTGTTGTTTCCCACTTCTATGACATTTTTTCTCATCACACAAGATGGGCGAACAACCTCAACATCTGTGGCCTAGAGGACAAAATACAGTAAGTAAGGGAAAAAAAATTAAATAAGAATAGCAATAAAACTGTTCAGTTCATTAGTGCACAAAGTAAATTACAGCTGTAAAATAAGTACTTCAATAGGAATATATCCAAAGATCCAAATGTGTTAGGATATTTCATATGTTTGCTGTTGGCTTTTCAAAATCCTACAGATTCATAAAACAGCCTACCATTACCTGATTTGCAACTGATTGAAGTCTTCCTATTAATCAGAAAATATTTTACATGGAAAATTAACTAATTTCAAAACAGAATCTCCCACCAGTCTCCTATACCCACACAGTTCTGCCCTGTGTTGCAATTGGTATGTAAGATTGCGGGAGATGGCAGCAGACAGTAAAAGTTATCCTCTGTTTTGGAAGGCAGGGCCTAAACTACAGGGTACAGAACAAAGCATGGCTAGCTGTTGCTTACAGCATGCTCTTGTTGCTGTTATGTAACATTTAAATAAAAAATAATTTTAGTTAAATGAAAGCTCTTTGTGCTGTAATAATATGTGACCCAAGGATCTCTTGATACCAACTGGCAGAGGACACAGGGGCACATAAGGGTTTCAGGATCCCCTGGGTCTGGTATCTACATACTAGTCCACCAAAGAATGACATGTGAGATCTCTACTGAAAGCCTATCACATTGGTTGTCATGATCATTGCAAAATGTGTCTGGAAAATGTGAAGAGTTATGTGTATATATACTAAAAATATGTTCTCTAGGTCTACGAATTAAGACAGGTCACCAAAAGGTGATCCACATACTACTATCAGGCACGGAGGAAAAGACGCTTATCTATGGCTGGTCATGTGCAAATTGGGTATTGTATGGTTCACAATGGACACCCATTTATAGCCTGATCAAAATGCTAATCAATAGATCCTGGGGGTTGCAGGAGGAAACACAAACAGCAGGGGGATCCTCTTTAGGAATACAACTTTTTGGAACTATATCTGGGTGTGGATGAACACTCAATTATCCTTCAACCAATGAGGACAAGCTGCCAGCGGGCTTGATTTTATGAAATTAGGAATCTCAGCCAACCTGGCTGAAAATGCTGGGAAAAGGATTTGTGGTAAGATACTTTGCAAGAGATAGAGGAATGCCTTGTGAGTTCAGTTTAGGCACTAGAAAGCATGTTACAATTTTGTTTTATATGTATCTGTTTCCAATATTCTTCCTTTCTATTACTTGAATCTCTGTTCTGAGATAAAAAGAAAAGGAGTACTTGTGGCACCTTAGAGACTAACCAATATATTTGAGCATGAGCTTTCGTGAGCTACAGCTCACTTCATCGGATGCATACCGTGGAAACTGCAGCAGACTTTATATACACACAGAGATCATAAAACAATACCTCCTCCCACCCCACTGTCCTGCTGGTAATAGCTTATCTAAAGTGATCATCAGGTTGGGCCATTTCCAGCACAAATCCAGGTTTTCTCACCCTCCACCCCCCCACACACAAACTCACTCTCCAGTTTGTGTGTGTGGGGGGGTGGAGGGTGAGAAAACCTGGATTTGTGCTGGAAATGGCCCAACTTGATGATCACTTTAGATAAGCTATTACCAGCAGGACAGTGGGGTGGGAGGAGGTATTGTTTTATGATCTCTGTGTGTATATAAAGTCTGCTGCAGTTTCCACGGTATGCATCCGATGAAGTGAGCTGTAGCTCACGAAAGCTCATGCTCAAATAAATTGGTTAGTCTCTAAGGTGCCACAAGTACTCCTTTTCTTTTTGCGAATACAGACTAACACGGCTGTTACTCTGAAACCTGTTCTGAGATAATAAACTTATTCTTGATCTATCTAAAGTGCTGTGTGTTAAGTAGAGTGGTGATCCTGAGTTGAATTGTACAAGCTGGTATGTACTCTTGCTTTAGGATTAGAAAATCTGAAAGTTTTGGAAGTGTTCAGTGGAACTACAGACTACTTCAGAGGCATTCTTGAAGGACTTAGGGGTTGGTGAGTGTGTATCGTTAGCCTGTACAGAGAGAGTGAGGCCTGCGAAGGCCACAAGGGAGTGCTTGTGTTGCCAGAGGCTGGTGGATTCAGGGAAGTGATCCACAGCAGGCACAGACAGACTCCCTCACTCTAAGGGCAGGTGGTAGCGAGGTGCCTCACAACCCTGAGTACTCTTAGAAGCATCATATAACATACTGTATGGAGTAGAAAGGAAAGGAGTACTTGTGGCACCTTAGAGACTAACAAATTTATTTGAGCATAAGCTTTCGTGAGCTACAGGTCACTTATGCTCAAATAAATTTGTTAGTCTCTAAGGTGCCACAAGTACTCCTTTTCTTTTTATGGATTCAGACTAACACGGCTGCTACTCTGAAACCTGTATGGAATAGCTGGCCTTGTGTATGCTAGATAACTGAACCATTAGTAGTAGAAACAATGGGATAGCAGTATTCTAAGTATTAGGAGTGCAGTGAGTCCAGAATAGCCAGGCAGTTTCAGGTGCAGGTTGGTTATAACTTTACCCCACATCCACACTAATTTTCTTTCTGTCTGTACATCATTGTAAATCTTGCCTCAAAGTATTTTCCCCACATCCACGGTGCATATTGAGATGTGCTAACAAGAGGTGTTACTTGTGCCTCGGAAGTTGGGGGAAAGAAGACAGAGTAGCTGTGTGGTGGGGGGATGGGGGTGGAATAGAAGATCAATGAGATGTGGACATTTGTAACTTAATACGAAGACTTTTTGCCCCTTTTATGAACACAAACGGCAGAATGTATTAGATTCAGGAAAAACCCTTCCAGTCCGAAAGGCCAGGTACATTTCACAATGAAAAGGTTCATCCCTGCTGCATAGGTTCCCTTGTCCCCCCACTTTCAAGTGTCAGTTTCTGTTGAAAGAATGAAGGTCCTCGTCCTGCTCTTGTTGAAGTCAATTAGGGTTTTGGTATTGACTTAAGATGACCAACTTTTCTAAGTGGAAGAATCATGGCATCTGTCATGGTGCGCACACAGAGGATGGTTTGGGGAGGTTGTGGAATCTCAATCATTGGAAGTTTTTTAAGAACAGTGGACAAGAAACTTGTCAGGGATTGTCTAGACGATACTTAGTCCTGCCTTAGTGCAGGCAACTGGACTAGATGACCTGTCAAGGTCCCTTCCAGTCCTACACTTTTCTGATTCTGTGATTGTTAGGGAGGTTTGCTCAGTGGAGGCTTGAGGGGAAGAGATTGTCCACTAGGGCTGGTCAAACACTTTTTTTGATGAAAATTGGAGTTTTCAACACAATATTTTTCACAAACAGTGTCTCCTTTCCATGGAAAATTTTAACTATTTATTCGTTGTGCTGTCTTGTTGCACATAAGGGTTCATGGGAGCTGTGGGGGTTTAAAAAAGCTGAGACAAAACACTGATGGGGGACAATGGAAAGGGCCCTGAAAATGGAGACACTCCTGGTTTTCAAGGACATATGGCAACCCTACATCCTACCTAGCTGAGTGGTAGCAGAATCAGACCCTAAATTAGAAGCCCAGATTAGAGTCTGGTTGTGATCTTAGTTATACCCTTGAAAATCAGAAATAACTTAATTGAATCAGTGGAATTACAAGGCTGTAAATGACAGGTTTCAGAGTAGCAGCCATGTTAGTCTGTATTCGCAAAAAGAAAAGGAGTGCTTGTGGCACCTTAGAGACTAACCAATTTATTTGAGCATAAGTGAGCTGTAGCTCACGAAAGCTTATGCTCAAATAAATTGGTTAGTCTCTTAGGTGCCGCAAGTACTCCTTTTCTTAAAGCTGTAAATGATATTCTGGAGAAGTAAAGGAATGGGTCAGTTTAGGGGCTTGTCTACATGAACATTTAGTTTGTGGTAAATTGGATGTAAATTTACACTGTGCTTGCCTGCTGAACTAACGATCCATGTGGCTCTTTCTGACATGTATTAGCAGTTTGATGATGAACTCTTATCTAGTCCTCTTTGAAAAGTTCACTTATTTCTTTTCCATATATCCCCTCCTTCTCTCCCCTCCCATCTCCCCTGTTTCCAGTCCTATCCTCCTATCTTCTTTCCCTATTCCTTTCTCTATCTTGAACTGAAAAGCAGGTGTTGGGGGGGCGGAGGGCGGGGGAGAGTGGATTTTCCTTTTTACTGGAAGTTTCTTTGAAGTTTCTTCAAAACTTTCTTATAGAAAAGTAGAGTAAGTGCAGGCAAACCAACAATGAAACACTTATTTTACCCCTCATCAAAACATGTACAGAAAATTCTTACATCCTAAAAATACCAGAATAGTAAAAATAACTAAATTACTTTGATATATAACAAAGGGGGGGGAGTATCATTTTAGTGAACCTTTGCTCTTTTTAAATGACAAACTATTATATATTTAACTAGTTATAAACTAATAGTTTGGTATTTGCTAAGGAATGCCCATAAAACATAATTTTAAGGAATGCAGTCAAGTGTAGTAATTCAGTGTTATCTAACAATGAAATATAGAATGTAAATGAGTAAATCAGCTTGAAACTTGTAGCATCAATTACTGAAGTAAGAATATTACAATAGCTGTACCTATGGTTAGCTGTAAAGACAGACATCAAGTCTTCAGTGGTGACTGGTATTTTTCAAATCTGCATACGAAATTTTTGCAAGATCTTTCCCCTTTGTTAAACCATAAGGACATTACATCATTTGGAGCCAAAGTAAGGATTTATGGTCAACTTAGGTTAAGATTTCCTCATATATTAGCAATAAACCTATTCTGAACTGAATTGCTAATAAAAATTCCCACTTCTATCAAATCACACAGCCTTCTTATTTTACACTGGAACATAACAGGAATAAAGAAAATGTGAACTAATAAGTTGTGTTCAACAGGTCTTGGAATTTTTAAGTGCCAAACATGTTTTGCATGCTCAGAATCTATTGACCGAAAGTCTTTTTTGAATTACAAATTATTTGTAACTTGAAAGCCTGTTAGAGAAATACAGGCTGTGAATGCTAATTTGCTTTGGCTTGACCAATCAAGAAATGTAGATGGAGCAACTCGCATTTTCTTTGAACAACTCTGATTAACATATATATATAATCACCTATATATTAGACTATTGAAGTTATAAAACTTAATAGTCCCATTTAATAATTAAATACAATATTCTTGAAGCTGAAACAATGGCGAACAAAATGGCACAATGCTATCTTTGTATAGGAGCTAAATTAAATCATTTTTGTATTAGAAGAGATTTAGGAGAGAGGAGTTTTGCTATTTATCCTTTAATTCAAATAACTTAGCTGTGAATTCATAGCAGCATTAAGTAACTGTTAGGGTATGCTCATACATTCACCACAATGCAGTTACTGGTTTATCAAAAAATGTTAAAACAGGCACAAATTATTGAAGTAAAATTTCTGACATTTTCTAAATGTAAACTGCAGATGCCTCTTTGTTTTGGCACTACATTGTAAACATGCCCAGAATTGGAAACAGTAGTCTGTCATTTTTCATTACTTACATTGGAATAATCTCTTACTAACACAGCTACCCCTCTGATACTTAACCAGAAGTGTAACTTTTATCTTAAAATTGCCGTAAAAGAAGGCAGCTCACATTTAATTCTTGGATAAACGCGAAACGTACTGAGGGTGAAATTCAGAAAACTAGCAATAAATGGGTTTTGCATGTGAGAGAAATTCAGGGATTGGGGGGCAGGCCCCCATCCCAGACCTGCAGAAGCACTTCATCGCTTGTATACCTTCCTGTGGGATCTTGCACCAGCTGCCCACAGCTTTGTACTATTGCTCAGGTATACAAAAAGTTGGCACTGAACTATCCTCTGCCAGGCATAGTGTGTATGCCTGTTCTGTAGCAACTTTCCCTCTCCATTGTGGACCCACAGCGGTTCTGCTGTATTGGGAGCCTTCCATCACATGCTGTGGACTGCTGGCTGTGTGCATATTTCATCCTTACGTATTTCAAGCAATTAAAACTAGAGCTGGTCAAAATTGTTCAGATTATGAAAGTTTTTGCTTAAAGAACATTTTTTTTTTGCAAAATATTTGCAAAGAATTCATCCCCTTTTCCAACTAGTTATGGAACTGGTAAAACAAAACTGAATTTCATTTTTTATTGAAAAAAGAAAACGTTTGTGAATAATGTCCCAATTTCTCAACCATCTGTAGTTACTACAGTGCACTTGAGCACTGGTTATCTTTCAAGATTGGATTAAAGCAATTATGGCCCAATTTGAAGCCCACTGAAGTAAGTGCAAGGATCCCATTGACTCAAGCAGGCTTTGGTTTGAGACTTAAGAGAAAACTATTGACTAGAGTTTTAATTTTTAACTCTTCTTTCTTATAATAGAAACTTGAGAATACAATTCCTCCCCCACCCGCAAACATTTTGTCATTGCTCTCAATTTGGCCAGTATTATATCTTGCTATATATTTAGTTTTGTTGGCGTCAGTATATGTCCCTTTGTTTACTTGTCTGGCTGAAGTTAGTAATAATAGCAGCTTCAGGAACAACAGGAGGGATTCCATCTCCTCTCTCTCTTTTTTTCCCCCCCTGGCTCCGGCATGCTGTGAGGGAGAGGGAGAAAGCCTCTTAGCTGGCCAGGGGAGAATTCCTCTGATACAGACACTGGGTAGAGCTGCTATTGCAGCTTCACACAAGGCCCTTTGAAACCTCCAGAGTTAGTCGGGTTGTATGGTGGCAGGGTGGGGGCAGGAGGGATATGTGGAAGACAGTGAGGCCATAGTGTGCAGTGCTGTGGAGATTGTTGGCAGTGCTGCCAGCCATGGGGACAGGCTACCATATCTTAGCAGGGGCTACTCCCCTGTCTCCCCACCCACTACTCTCCAGAGGAGGCTGAGGGGATGGCAATCAGAGGCAGGGAGTGGGCTCAGCCTTGATTCTGCTTAAAATGTGCCTGCCAGTGCAGCGGGAGAAGTAAGGTCATAATAGGTTACCACAATGGCATCTTCTGGCTTGAAAGTGTGTGACTGACAAATCAGTATGCAGTGTAGTTGTAGCCAGGTTGGCCCCAGGATATTAGAGAGACAAGGTGGGTGAGGTCATACCTTTTATTGGATGATCTTCTTGAACTCCAAGGAGTTGGTCCAATAATAGCTATTACCTCATCCTCCTTTGTCTCTCTGACAAATCAGTAGCAGATTACTTCCCACCGAATCAAAGGAGGAATTAGGGACTGAACAGAGATTGTCAGAGTCGTAGTCTGGTCTCTGCTCCAAGGGCAGCACAGCTACCTGCAATCCCTGGTGCAGAACTTGTGGTAACCCCACAACTGAACTCTCAGATCGCTCCTCATTTACATTCTGGGCTCCTCTAACTGAGACCTCCAGCAGAAATAGGGAAGAGGTTTGACATATCTGATATTGTAAAGTAAAGGAATCTTTTTTAGTGAGTGGGGGAAGCTACCAGGCCTTTAAATACAAAAGCAAAAAAAACCCAAACCCAAAACACTAACCACCTTTTCCCCCACTTTTGTTTTTCTCTGACAGTCTAAAGACAGTTGTTGGTTTTTTTTCTGTCTTGTGGGAGAGTGAATAACCATATGGTGGAGGCTGGATGTAAAGAAGTCAAAATTCAATTCTTGTGTGAAACAACCAAGAGGATACACTTTGTGGCTCACCTGAGAGCTATTTCACGTTAAAAAGAGTCCTGGGTTCTGCTTCTCTTCTCACTTAACTGACTTTTACACTAGGGTTAACTTCACTGACTTCATTGGAATTACTCCTGATTTACAGTGATGTAAGTGGAGAGGAGAATCAGACCTCAAATTTTAATCAAGATAAATGAAATGCCACTTTATTTGATATTTTAGAGTGTCATTCTTCAAATGTGTTAACCTCTTTCAGTCATGTGATTCATGCTTCAATTTCATTGCCTGAATTGTAGAGACCCTGGTTCTCTGGTGCCCTGCCTCTCGTGTATTAATGTCTATCAGGGAACAAAAAGAAAAGGAGTACTTGTGGCACCTTAGAGACTAACCAATTTATTTGAGCATGAGCTTTCGTGAGCTACAACAGCGAGTCCAAAGTGGTTGTAAAACACAATCTTTCTAATTTGGCAGCATTTTACATCCACTTGTAAATGACTATACTAGGTACATGGCAAGTCCTGTGCTGGGCTTGAATTGGCATGTGGCTTTGAAGTAGTTAATTAAATCAATGTTGTTTTTAAAGCTGTCTTTCTTTTGCCTTAAAGCAATTCTGATGCTAAGATCATGTCTTTTACAAAAATTAACAACGGATTTTCCAAAGAGGAAAACAAAACAAATGCCCCAAATTCCTGACATACACATGACAAATTGTATATTTAGTTGCTTTTTGGGGGGTGAGTGGGGAAGGTTTCAGCTATTACTGTTAGTAAACTTTATGGTAAACGTTTGCTTGTTTTTTTTTTTTTCCTCTGTGATGCTACATGGAGGTTTTTGGACTACTTGAAATTTTGTCCTGTTTAAGCAGTGGAAAATCACAGAATGCACCAAAACAACCCATGAAACAAATAAAAGCAAAGAACTCAAAGAGTTCCTTGTCACAACATTTTGTAAGACTATTTACTGGTTTGGAAAATGGTAGGGGCAGTGAATGAACTGTTCTGTATTACAGATTAAGGGCAAAATATTTTCTTTATTGTTCTTGGTTCAGATTTCTGCCTTAGAGGGCTGGTGACTTTTCTTCAGGAAAGCAGTTATCTGCTATTAGCTAGAACTTGTCCCTTCTTTTCTTAAATACTTTAATTTTAATGGGTTTCAGAGTAGCAGCCGTGTTAATCTGTATTCGCAAAAAGAAAAGGAGTACTTGATGCATCCGATGAAGCGAGCTGTAGCTCACGAAAACTTATGCTCAAATAAATTGGTTAGTCTCTAAGGTGCCACAAGTACTCCTTTTCTTTTTGCGAATACAGACTAACACGGCTGCTACTCTGAAACCTGTCATTAGGCAAGGCACTGCATTTAGCCGTATGGAGTGGAAATCTATCAACTTCATGAAAAAAAAAAAAAGGAATGCATCCGATGAAGTTGATAGATTTTCACTCCATACGGCTAAATGCAGTGCCTTGCATAATGACAGGATTCAGAGTAGCAGCCATGTTAGTCTGTATTTGCAAAAAGAAAAGGAGGACTTGTGGCACCTTAGAGACTAACCAATTTATTTGAGCATAAGCTTTTCGTTAGCTACAGCTCACTTCATCGGATGCATTCCTTTTTTTTTTTTTCCCATGAAGTGAGCTGTAGCTCACAAAAGCTTATGCTCAAATAAATTGGTTAGTCTCTAGGCCCTGGTCTACACTAGGACTTTAGGTCGAATTTAGCAGCATTAAATCGATGTAAACCTGCACCTACCCACACGATGAAGCCCTTTATTTCGACTTAAAGGGCTCTTAAAATAGATTTCCTTACTCCACCCCTGACAAGTGGATTAGCGCTTAAATCGGCCTTGCCGGCTCGAATTTGGGGTACTGTGGACACAATTCGATGGTATTGGCCTCCGGGAGCTATCCCAGAGTGCTCCATTGTGACCGCTGTGGACAGCACTCTCAACTCAGATGCACTGGCCAGGTAGGCAGGAAAAGAACCGCGAACTTTTGAATCTCATTTCCTGTTTGGCCAGTGTGGCAAGCTGCAGGTGACCATGCAGAGCTCATCAGCAGAGGTGACCATGATGGAGTCCCAGAATCGCAAAAGAGCTCCAGCGTGGACCGAACAGGAGGTACGGGATCTGATCGCTGTTTGGGGAGAGGAATCCGTGCTATCAGAACTCCGTTCCAGTTTTCGAAATGCCAAAACCTTTGTCAAAATTTCCCAGAGTATGAAAGACAGAGGCCATAACAGGGACCCGAAACAGTGCCGCATGAAACTGAAGTAGCTGAGGCAAGCCTACCAGAAAACCAGAGAGGCGAACGGCCGCTCCGGTTCAGAGCCCCAAACATGCCGCTTCTATGATGAGCTGCATGCCATTTTAGGGGGTTCAGCCACCATTACCCCAGCCGTGTTGTTTGACTCCTTCAATGGAGATGGAGGCAATACGGAAGCAGGTTTTGGGGACGAAGAAGATGATGATGATGATGAGGTTGTAGATAGCTCACAGCAAGCAACCGGAGAAACCGGTTTTCCCGACAGCCAGGAACTGTTTCTCACCCTGGACCTGGAGCCAGTACCCCCCGAACCCACCCAAGGCTGCCTCCTGGACCCAGCAGGCGGAGAAGGGACCTCTGGTGAGTGTACCTTTTAAAATACTATACATGGTTTAAAAGCAAGCATGTGAAAGGATTACTTTGCCCTGGCATTCGCGGTTCTCCTGGATGTACTCCCAAAGCCTTTGCAAAAGGTTTCTGGGGAGGGCAGCCTTATTGCGTCCTTCATGGTAGGACACTTTACCACTCCAGGCCAGTAACACGTACTCGGGAATCATTGTACAACAAAGCATTGCAGTGTATGTTTGCTGGGGTTCAAACAACATCCGTTCTTTATCTCTCTGTGTTATCCTCAGGAGAGTGAGATATAATTCATGGTCACCTGGTTGAAATAGAGTGCTTTTCTTCAGGGGACACTCAGAGGAGCCCATTCCTGCTGGGCTGTTTGCCTGTGGCTAAACAGAAATGTTCCCCGCTGTTAGCCACAGGGAGGGGGGAAGGTTGAGGGGGTAGCCACGCGGTGGGGGGAGGCAAAATGCGACCTTGTAATGAAAGCACATGTGCTATGTATGTAACGTTAACAGCAAGGTTTACCCTGAAAGAGTGTAGCCACTGTTTTATAAAATATGTCTTTTTAAATACCGCTGTCCCTTTTTTTTTCTCCACCAGCTTCATGTGTTTCAATGATCACAGGATCTTCTCCTTCCCAGAGGCTAGTGAAGCTTATAAAGAAAAAAAACCGCACTCGCGGTGAAATGTTCTCTGAGCTCATGCTGTCCTCCCACACTGACAGAGCACAGACGAATGCGTGGAGGCAAATAACATCAGAGTGCAGGAAAGCACAAAATGACTGGGAGGAGAGGTGGCGGGCTGAAGAGAGTAAGTGGCGGGCTGAAGAGAGTAAGTGGCGGGCTGAAGACAAATAGGGCTGAAGCTCAAATGTGGCGGCAGCGTGATGAGAGGAGGCAGGATTCAATGCTGAGGCTGCTGGAGGACCAAACCAGTATGCTCCAGTGTATGGTTGAGCTGCAGCAAAGGCAGCTGGAGCACAGACTGCCACTACAGCCCCTGTGTAACCAACCACCCTCCTCCCCAAGTCCCTCCTCCCCAAGTCCCCATAGCCTCCACACCCAGACGCCCAAGAACGTGGTGGGGGGGCCTCCGGCCAACCAGCCACTCCACCACAGAGGATTGCCCAAAAAAAAGAAGGCTGTCATTCAATAAATTGTAAAGTTGTAAACTTTTAAAGTGCTGTGTGGCATTTTCCTTCCCTCCTCCACCACCCCTCCTGGGCTACCTTGGTAGTCATCCCCCTATTTGTGTGATGAATGAATAAAGAATGCATGAATCTGAAGCAACAATGACTTTATTGCCTCTGCAAGCGGTGATTGAAGGGAGGAACGGAGGGTGGTTAGCTTACAGGGAAGTAGAGTGAACCAAGGGGCGGGGGGTTTCATCAAGGAGAAACAAACAGAACTTTCACACCGTAGCCTGGCCAGACATGAAACTGGTTTTCAAAGCTTCTCTGATGCGTACTGCGCCCTCCTGTGCTCTTCTAACCGCCCTGGTGTCTGGCTGAGCGTAACCAGAAGCCAGGCGATTTGCCTCAACCTCCCACCCCGCCATAAACGTCTCCCCCTTATTCTCACAGATATTGTGGAGCACACAGCAAGCAGTAATAACAGTGGGAATATTGGTTTTGCTGAGGTCTAAGCGAGTCAGTAAACTGCGCCAGCGCGCCTTTAAACGTCCAAATGCACATTCTACCACCATTCTGCACTTGCTCAGCCTGTAGTTGAACAGCTCCTGACTACTGTCCAGGCTGCCTGTGTACGGCTTCATGAGCCATGGCATTAAGGGGTAGGCTGGGTCCCCAAGGATACATATAGGCATTTCAACATCCCCAACAGTTATTTTCTGGTCTGGGAATAAAGTCTCTTCCTACAGCTTTTGAAACAGACCAGAGTTTCTGAAGATGCGAGCGTCATGTAGTTTTCCCGGCCATCCCACGTTGATGTTTGTGAAATGTCCCTTGTGATCCACCAGAGCTTGCAGCACTATTGAAAAGTACCGCTTGCGGTTTATGTACTCGGCGGCTTGGTGCTCCGGTGCCAAAATAGGGATATGGGTTCCGTCTATGGCCCCACCACAGTTAGGGAATCCCATTGCAGCAAAGCCATCCACTATGACCTGCACATTTCCCAGGGTCACTACCCTTGATATCAGCAGATCTTTGATTGCGTTGGCTACTTGCATCACACCAGCCCCAACAGTAGATTTGCCCACTCCAAATTGATTCCCAACTGACCGGTTGCTGTCTGGCGTTGCAAGCTTCCACAGGGCTATCGCCACTCGCTTCTCAAATGTGAGGGCTGCTCTCATCTTGGTATTCATGCACCTCAGGGCAGGGGAAAGCAAGTCACAAAGTTCCATGAAAGTGCCCTTACGCATGCGAAAGTTTTGCAGCCACTGGGAATCGTCCCAGACCTGCAACACTATGCGGTCCCACCAGTCTGTGCTTGTTTCCCGAGCCCAGAATCGGCATTCCACAGCATGAACCTGCCCCATTAGCACCATGATGCATGCATTGGCAGGGCCCATGCTTTCAGAGAAATCTGTGTCCATGTCCTGATCACTCACGTGACCGTGCTGATGTCGCCTCCTCGCCTGGTATCGCTTTGCCAGGTTCTGGTGCTGCATATACTGCTGGATAATGCGTGTGGTGTTTAATGTGCTCCTAATTGCGAAAGTGAGCTGAGCGGCCTCCATGCTTGCCTTGGTATGGCGTCCGCACAGAAAAAAGGCGCGGAACGATTGTCTGCCATTGCTCTGACGGAGGGAGGGGCGACTGATGACACGGCTTACAGGGTTCGCTTCAGGGAGCTAAAATCAAGAAAGGGGGTGTCTTTACATCAAGGAGTATTTCAGGCAGGACTTCACGGAGGGTTCCAATAAGAAATGGTGCACCTAAGTTATTGTTCTTATTGGAACAAGGAGGTTAGCCTGGCCTCTGGTTGATACATGGCTAGATTTACCTCGCTGCACCTTCTCTGTGAGTGACTGCAGTGTGACCTAGAGGAATGAGTCCCCTAGACAGGGGAGGAGGCAAATGAGTACAAAACAAATCTGGTCTATTTCTTCTTTTGATCCACTCCATCTATCTTTTACATCTTTGGCTGGCAGCAGACAGTGCAGAAGGACTGCATGCCATCCACATCTCATGGCTGCTCGGCAGAAGATGGTACAGTACGACTGCTAGCCATCCTCATCTCTTGCCTGCCCGGCAGAAGATGGTACAGTACGACTGCTAGCAATCCGTATCGCCTGCCTGCTTACCATAAGACGGTTCAATAGGACTGACTGCAGGACTAAAGAGAATGACCTGGTCGAAAGTCACTCCAAATTTAGTCCCTGAGCCCATGTCTGCCCAGGTGCTCCCAGCCGACGTGGCCAGGAGGACCTTGGACACGACGAGCACGGCTACCAGTCGTACTGCACTGTCTGCTGCCAGAAGGCAATGGGTTGCTGCTACGGTGTAGCAATGCCGTACCGCGTCTGCCAGCACCCAGGAGACATAGGGTGACGGTTACCTGAGCGGGCTCCATGCTTGCCGTGGTATGGCGTCTGCACAGGTAACTCAGGAAAAAAGGCGCGAAACGATTGTCTGCCCTTGCTTTCACGGAGGGAGGGAGGGAACGGGGGCCTGACGATATGTACCCAGAACCACCCGCGACAATGTTTTAGCCCCATCAGGCATTGGGATCTCAACCCAGAATTCCAATGGGCAGTGGAGACTGCGGGAACTGTGGGATAGCTATCCACAGTGCAATGCTCCGGAAGTCGACTCTAGCCTCGGTACTGTGGAAGCACTCCGCCAAGTTAATGCACTTAATGCACTTAGAGCATTTTCTGTGGGGACACACACACTCGAATATATAAAACCTATTTCTAAAAAAATGACTTCTATAAATTCGACCTTATTCCGTAATGTAGACCCTAAGGTGCCACAAGTACTCCTTTTCTTTTTGCTTAATTTTAATGATGCTGTGCCACGGTTTTGTCATGTTGGTGTCAACTTCAAGTAGTAAGAAAAATATAAAATTAGGCAAGGTTTATTCCAGAAATTGTTTTACCGCCTCTCGGGAAGGTGGAGTACCTGTGCCAATGGGAGAAGCTCTCCCATCGGTGTGGTAGCATCTTCACTAAGTGCTACAGCGGCACTGTAAATGTAGACAAGCCCAAAGCTAACTGTAATGGCCAAAATTTAAATGTATACTAACTAGGTTCATTTTTGAAATGCACATATCAAGGGCAAATTCCATTCAGACACAGGGGAAGAAGAGCTCAATTGTATTAAGTTGGAGACAAATTATTCATTCTTATGAACCCAGTTAGCTTAGCCTAAATAAATATTGGGACAATGGGATGCTGCTGCTGTTGCTGCCTTTTTTAATAATGTGAGTAGGAGTACCATTTATGTAAATAGCTTGGCAAAAATGTTGGTCTAGCACTTGTGCCAAAGACAGAAATTTTTGTGAAGGCACCACCGGCCCTGCCCTCCTTGCATTTGTGGCTCCCATTGACTTCAATGAAAGTTGGATATTCTCATCCAAGGGCAGAATTTGGCCCAATATTTCCAAGTCACTGATGTCAAAAACAAAAAACATGTGATTACTTTGTATGTATAAGCACATTTTAGCATAACTGGATAATGCATGAAGATTGTAAGTCAATTCCATCAGCAAGGGTCTCAGGAAACAGCAGAATGCAAAGGGAATGTAGTGGATTTCTTCATAATTATGTCTTAAGATATTTTTTTATGGTTGATGAAATACCAAAGACTCCTCTTCCTGTTCTTAATAATCAACATTGTTTGCAATGATAGAAAAATCAAGATGTTTCTCATAATCAGCTTAATAAAACTGACATTTACAACAAAAATTACATGTCTGTTTTACATTGTGTCATTCTGCAAACATCTTTATTAGATTAACAGTTCTGCCTATGGGCAATGAAAGGTTTGCATGGTGTGGGGACACCTGAGGAGGTCTCCAAAAGAATTATCTATGAATATTTATATAGCACCAGTGGTATCTTCAGAAAGACCGTGCGTATTCATTTTTTCATTAGTCTCTTACCCAGTGAACTGTTGTGGCAAGTCCAAAGTAAGAGGAAAATTTCTTTTAAGGAAGCAAAAATATATTCATTCAGTGGATTTATGTGACTGATGGATTTGTTGGAACACATTTTAAAATTTAGGAGCAATTGAAAGTCACCATAGATTGCTCCTCTTCCCCCCCCTTCTCTTTTTCCCCCTACACAGCATTGTTTTCTTCCTCCTTGTAACACATTGTCTTGTGCTCTTTCCCTCCTTTCTTATCCCCCATGTATTCCTGCCACCTCCATGTGGCCTCTTAAAGCCTAGTCCTGCTCATGTTGAGGTCAGCGGCAAAACTGATGTCAGTGGGAGCAAGATCAGGTCCTCAGAGCGCAACTTGTTTAATGCCAAGGCCCTCAGTGGCAATTTGCCAGGAGCCTGAGGTCTGTGGCTAGTTTGTATATATTTATGTAGGATTTTAATGATAGATAAATGCACAGTTATTTTTTCTTTATATAGTGCTGTAAGTCTGCACTGTGCCTCATGATACCCACAGCAACACAGAACATACTTTGTGGGCTGTGGGTTTAGTTAATAGGTTAACTTCCTACTTAGTCTTGAGTAAAAACTGAGCAAACATGAATTCTGAGATGTGTTGGGCACCTGCAGCTTCTGTTTCTGTCGATGCTAGTGTTACCTGGGGTTTTCAGAAGCCACAGCAGGGGCAGCGTAACTATTTCACTCCAGGTTGTGTCAGGAATTAACAGGAACACAGAAATTCTGTCTGATCAAGGATTAAATGCACAAAAGCATGCTCTTGTCTAACACTGCAGTTTGTTAGATTTAAGCACACACAGACAAAAGCAATAGGTGTAGAACATCCCAGATATTTACCTAACATCTGGAATGGTATTGAGCAGGGGTTCTCAGACTTTTGTACTGGTGACCCCTTTCACACAGCAAACCTCTGAGTGCAACCCCGCCCCCCATACATTAAAAACACTCTTTTTATATATTTAACACCATTATAAATGCTGGAGGCAAAGTGGGATTTGGGGTAGAGGCTGACAGCTCGTGAACCCCCCACCCCACCCCATGCAGTGATGAGCTGCCAAAATCTGAAGAACCAGTTCCTTCACTCGCTCCGGGTCTTCTCGGCGGTGGGCCCTTCACTCACTCTGGGTCTTCAGAGGCACTGAAGGACCCGCCTCCGAAGAGCCGGAGCGCCACCAGGTGAGTGAAAATTAAAAAGGGATTCTCAGCCAGAGGAGCCTCCCCAGCCGGGAACTCAGGCGGGCCTGACAGGACAGTCCTGCGGGCAGGATGTGGCGTGCGGGCCGGAGTTTGCCCACCCCTTTAACAACCGGTTCTAAACCGGCTTCAAAATTTAACAACCGGTTCGCGCGAACCTGTGCAAACCGGCTCCAGCTCACCACTGCCCCCATGTAATAACTTCATGACCCCCTGAGGGGTCCCAATCCCCAGTTTGAGAACCCCTGGTATAGAGTAAGTAACAGCAGGTTTGCAGTGGCCAGTTGCTCATCTGCCGGAGAGAAAGAGTATCAGGAAAAATGTCTCAAGATGCCTCTTCAGAGGACAGCTCCAAAGTACACTCTGTTATCTAATCTTTTATAACTAACTTCTACAAAACACATAGGTCATAATGACCTCTACTGGATCATCACTTTTCCTACTTTCAATAAACTGAGTATCAGAGGCATCTAGATTCAAGGTTTTCTGACCACCAAGTTTTCAGTCTCAGTTGTTTACTTGTGTGTCCCCTCTTCTCGTTCTGATTAGCAGAAACTATAGCTAGTTTTGACCTTGCTTCTGAAAACCTGTCTTCAAATTAACCCTTGCCTATGTGGTGTTCTATTTCATTAATTCAGGGTGGCTGAATACACATAATATGGTTGTAATTAACTTGATCACATTCTGGGGTATACACACCCCTCACATCCAGGGCAACAGCATTTGCAGGTGCTTAGTATCTCTGAGGATTTAGCCTTGAGTTAGAACTTCTGGATGTGGCCCTTTGGCTATGCTTCATTAACTAGTAAAAAGAAAAGGAGTACTTGTGGCACCTTAGAGACTAACCAATTTATTTGAGCATAAGCTTTCGTGAGCTACAGCTCACGAAATTTTCCACTGAATGCATCCGATGAAGTGAGCTGTAGCTCACGAAAGCTTAAGCTCAAATAAATTGGTTAGTCTCTAAGGTGCCACAAGTACTCCTCTTCTTTTTGCGGATATAGACTAACATGGCTGCTACTCCGAAACCTTTCATTAACTAGTGTTTCCTTGCACACATTTACATATAAAGGAAAGTTACCAGTCTCATCTGTCAGTCTATGGAGTGCTGGGCAAAAAAGCCTTCCAAGGAACTGCATTTTCTGACAATTGTCCCCTCAGGGTTTTAAAACCAATGCACCGCCTCACTTTTACCATATTTGATTCCTTTTGAGGGCTCACTAGGGAGTCCCATTAAGATGAGTGGCAGAAAGCGAGATGAAGCATTACATTTCCCAAACTCCCACTTCACCCTTTTGCTGTGCCTCAGCAGCACCGTTACCACAGCATATTCAATTATACCCTATTTCATCACGCTGCCATATACACATTGTGCCAGTTCATATAACGATGAATATAAAAATGTTACTCTGTCTTTCTCTTTATGGGATGTGCTTTATGACTGGAGGGATCAATTAATTTTAATAATATTAGAAATCAGTGGACAAGTCAAAGTACTCGACTCCCGGGCTAATCTCACTGGGTAAAGTACAACGATTCTTCATATTCTACCATAACCCTCTGGTTTTTTTTTAGATGTAATATCTTCCAATTCAGTGAAATGTGTAAGAATGCTTTTTGATTGGCCAATTAACATTGTAAAAGAATACATTAAGGCACCAATATGGGCAGCAAGGCTGAGCTGCTACTTGTGCGAAGCATTCTAAACATATTTTCTAAAACAGCAAATAAAGATTATAAAAAAAATAGGACTTGTGGCACCTTAGGGACTACCAAATTTATTTGAGCATAAGCTTTCATGAGCTACAGCTCACTTCATTGGAGCTCAGGAAAGCTTATGCTCAAATAAATTTGTTAGTCTCTAAGGTGCCACAAGTACTCCTTTTCTTTTTGCGGATACAGACTAACACGGCTGCTACTCTGGAGAAAAAAATAGTAATTTATCTTTTACTTAGCTACATTTCTTCACTCCTTACTTTTGCTGGAAGTGATATGGAAGGCTAATCAAAAAATTTCCATGGGGGGGGGGGGAGAAAGAAACAAAGCCTGGGTTTTTGATCAAACAATTTTTTTGCAAAAAAAATCAACTTTCCATGGAAAATGTCAAGTTTTCATTGAAACAATGAAAGCCCGAAAATGTTTTGGCTAGAAACCCTAAACTTCTGGGTTTTGGCTGAAAACTGAAATTTTTGGTTTTCTATTTTTGTAGAAAAATGACATTTGTTTTTTGTCTTCACTGAAATTTTCCTCAGGAAGAAAAGAAACTCCTGACTAATATGGGTGAGCAAGTCGTGCCCCTTACCTCTATTCTTTTATTTATTGTGATGTAGAATAAATAAAAGAGCCCATTATCCAGGCCCTGTGCACCCATTCAGTTATTTAAAATTAGAAACATCTTGCTCCTCTTACCAAGCCGCAGCACATATTCAAAATACATTTGGCCACTAAATCTACAGACCCTCTTTTGAAGGCCAGGGGAATCAAACAGGCCCTGCATGTTCCATGGAAGTAATCAAATCTGGACTCTTTCAGAGCAGGAAGGCAATCCAGGGGCCTTACGCAGTCTGCCAGTTACTCCATCTCTTATATTTATGGGGATCTAGTACCCATGCCTTTGCTGATCACAACTGTGGCATAATATCATGGGGGAAATAGGGGAAATTCATTACTTATATTAAATACCATTGTCTAATGACTAGGTGACATGGTCTTTGACTAGCTCGTCATTAATTTATTGATAGAAGTCACATGTACAGTATTCACACTGGTCTGTGCACTGTTAGAGATATATTACTATGTATAATAGTAATTATGTATTATAGGAAGTTCTATGGCCTGTGTTATAGAGAAGGTGATCACAATGTTACCTGCTGGCCTTGGAATCGATAAATCTACTATAGGCCACTGAATGGTGTCTGCACATGTGCAGCTGTGAATATCTGTCCTCTAGCCTGTTCAGTCTTTTTCTCTTCAGAGAACACTGTCTCACCTGGACATCAGGAAAGATCAAGCTGTTTTTCTGGAGCAAACCCTAAGGCCATTCAAATGGCCTATAAAGTCATGTGCAGTGCACCTGCAGTCTGTACACATGAGCATTCTGGGAGGCAGAACTGACTCCTGAAGTTCCCTGTAGGGATGGGCAGCTCCGTGCTACCCTCCATGCAGGAGTGTGCCTATGAGACAGGGCCTAACTCTAGAATAATAGATTCATTCAGATAAAATTAAGGTTTACACCGTTGTAATCATGAGCTTATCATTTTCTTATGTGTTTTCAGGAGTTCCTAACTCTGCCATGAAATATTATGCTGATTTACTTGGCCTACGAGATCTCAGCCCAGGAGCAAATGTATTCATTTATTTTCATTATTGAAATAAAATGGTACGGGTGTGGGTTTGAGAGTCTGTGTGGTGGGCCATTAGTCCATATTGTTGTCTACTTGCTATTTTGAAACCAAACATTGCTCTTGTCTTTTGGTGTGGAGAATCCTACACACAGTGAAATTGCAATGGATTCTGTTTCTGATGGAGTCTCTTTAGAGTCTGGGTAGGAGGACATCACCCCCTGGTGTGCCATGGAACTGTTTTATCAAGTGTCTCCCTCCATGGCAGCAAAGAGAGGATACTGTGGTGGGGAAGGCAGACAAATAGCCAATGAATCTAATGCTGTAGATTTGGGGGGAGGGATAGCTCAGTGGTTTGAGCATTGGCCTGCTAAACCCAGGGTTGTGAGTTCAATCCTTGAGGGGGCCATTTAGGGATCTGGGGCAAAAATTGGGGATTGGTCCTGCTTTGAGCAGGAGGTTGGACTAGATGACCTCCTGAGGTTCCTTCCAACCCTGATATGATTCTATGATTCTGTACAGGTCCACAGGCCCAAAGCTCCCAATATGAGGGGGAGGGGCATGAGATGACCCAGCTGCAATTACATCCTATAATGTAGTATACAAGTGGCTGTGCAACTGCAAGAAGCTGCCAGTTTGTAAGAAGGACTACTATCCATCCGTGTATGTATTCATTCACCACCACCACCACAGCCCTAACTTGTGCAAAGCCTTGTTACTGGCTTTGTGAGAGATTGGACCAATATGTGGTTTTTAGAAACCATACCTTTAGACTTGATGTCCCCACACCCCCTCAGAAAAGATTAGTATGAATGTACATGCTTGCTGGTATGTAGCATGTGTTGCAAGATGATAAACAAAAGGAAAAAAAGAAAGCTATTTTGTGTCCCTTAACCTCTTAATTTTCTGGTAATACAGAGGCCTCCTGCCTTCCAAATGGCAAGTAACAAATATCATAGAGACAATCTTAAAATATTATTCAATGCCCTTTATTTATAGACCTGTTATTTAACTAAATCTATTATTTATCATTTGGTATTTAAAACATTTAGTGTGCATGCGGAGAATAGGATACGGGTTAAGATGGACCCAGGTCTCAAAGGCCTATAAGCCTTTGGCACACAAACATCTGTTGGACTCAATGGGAATTCTACATACAGGGATGCTTTGCAGGATCAGGACTCAAATGAGAAACATCATTAGTGCTGATGGACTATAACTGTGAGAGATTTAATTAAGTGTAGAACATTTAGTGGGTAGTTTTCTTTAGGACAGTGTAGTATATTTTCCTCCCCCTTTGCTACAATTGCATGAAGAAGCTCAGATGCCTGCTGCCAGAATGATGGTCAGGTTAAGTACCACAAACAAGCCTCACAAAGAAAGGCTTTTCAGATCCCCCACTGAAACAACCACTGCATTTTATTATGGCGTGAAATTAGAAGTGAAAAGCCCTATGGCTCTTGCTATTTAGTAATGCGGAATATGTCGTTTCTGATGGCAATGGTAGAGCTGGGAGGGAAGTGGAAAGCCAGAGAAGAGAAACAAAGTAGCAGTTTAGACAAAGAAGGCCTTCTCCCCCAACCCCATCTCTGATTGTTTGGTGGTCTATAAAACCATAGCACTGAGGTGGATACGAGGCAAAAGAGCATTTTGTTGTGGCTCCAGCATTCAGACATGTATGTGTGAATTTGAAAAAGGATGTATAAGGAGAATCATCTATTATCTGAAGAGTTCACTAGTTTAGCTCATTTATAAAAGAACAACAAAAAACTTGACTTCTCTTTGAGAGAGCAGGACTAATCTGACAGACACTTTTTTGAGTACCGTAGCAAGATGGTGCTTACAACAAGGCTGTGCCTGGTTATCTGAAGCTGTCTTGTAACAGATTGGATGGAGAAAGTGCCAGCTTGTGGAATTTTTTCTTCCTTGCCTTCTTTTGAGATTAAAAGAACAATGTTTTGGAGATGAAAATTACATGTAGATATAAGTGTCAAAATATTTAAGATTGATTTTGATTTTAAGTGGTCTTTGAATACGAAGGCAAATAGTAAACCAATACAAACTGAGAAAACAGCAGATGAAAAAGACAGTGTCTTAGAGTGTAAGACTGATCAGATTAGGCTCGGTGTCTTTTATGTTTGTCCAGAACCTACATGTTGGCACTACTGGGAGCTAATAATAATTACTATAAATTTTAAACTGTGTAAAACCACACCTGAAACCTTATGTTATACAGATTCATACAGTTAGAGTAGCAGCTGTGTTACTCTGTACCCGCAAAAAGTCTAAGGTGCCACAAGTACTCCTTTTCTAACAAATATATTTGAGCATAAACTTTCGTGAGCTACAGCTCACTTCATTGGATGCATGCAATGTAAAATATGGTGGGGAGATTTTATCTACACAGAGAACATGAAACAATGGGTGTTACCTGATCACTCTCTCGTTAGTGTGTATGGTAAGATGAGCTATTACCAACGGGGGGGGGGGGGGAACCTTTTGTAGTGATGATCAAGGTGGGCCATTTCCAGCAGTTCACAAGAAAGTGTGAGGAACAGTGGGGGGATGTGTGTGGGGGAAACAAACATGGGGAAATAGTTTTACTTTGTGTAGTGACACATCCACTCCCAGTCTTTATTCAAGCCTAATGTAATGGTGTCCACTTTGCAAATTAATTCCAATTCAGCAGTCTCTCGTTGGAGTCTGTTTTTTGAAGTTTTTTTGCTGAAGAATTGCCACTTTTAGGTCTGAAAGTTTAACATTCAAAAACCAGTCGGAGAACACTTCAGTCTCCCTGGTCACTCAATTACAGACCTAAAAGTGGCAATTCTTCAACAAAAAAACTTCAAAAACAGACTCCAACGAGAGACTGCTGAATTGGAATTACTTTGCAGACTGGAAACCATTACATAATGGTGTGTGTGTGTGTGTGTGTGTATATTTTATGTATATATATAAATAAAATAATCTGTGTATATAAAATCTCCCCACTGTATTTTCCACTGCATGCATCCGATAAAGTGAGCTGTAGCTCATGAAAGCTTATCTCAAATTTGTTAGTCTCTAAGGTGCTATAAGTACTCCTTTTCTTTATACAGTTAACAGTAAAGGTTATTTTTATTATAGTAGTTCCTAGAGGTCCCATTGTTCTAAAGACTGGACAAACTTCTAATTAGAGACCGTCCCTGACTGGAGGAGTTTACAGTATAAATAGACATGGTAGGCAAAGGTTGGACTAGAACAGAGGAAAATTACCTATACACTAACGGAAAGATGGTCCCTGCCCTGCAGATCTCACAATCTGAGACACCACACGTGTACAGAAAATAGATGAGAGAACTACAAGGAAAAAAATGAAACAATACTTGTCAGCATGAGAAAAAAACAGAGTACACTGGCCGCCTACCCACTGTCAAGTTCTTTGCAAGCATGACAGCAAAGCAGAGCTTTAAGGAGGGGTTTGAAAAATGACAATGAGGTGGCTTTGCGGATATGTACTGGAGCTCCTTCCATACCTTAAGAGTGACATGAGAGAGCACAAAAGTGCTTGTTTGAAAACTTAACTTAAATGGACAATGAAGGCCAACATCATTGACTTGAAGGAGTCATTCATACCATGTAGAGATTATAGATACAGCAGGAATAATCTGTGAATCTTTTTAGAAGGAAAGAACTCACTTGTGCTTGATGCAGTGGAAAAAAATATTTTTACAGCAGTATTTTCAGTGGATATGAGTGGGGCAAGATTGCACAAGATATGAGATGATGAGAGCCTGGCCAAGAGTTTTAGCTGTGTAAATGGATAGGGAAAACCATATGTCATTATGCTGAAAGATTTAGACTCTGTCTGGATGTGAGGATCTAGATAAAAAGGCAGATAAAAAGGCATCATTATTAAAGATAATGCCCATATTATGGGTCTTGGTGATAGGGGAGGGGTTGTCCACAGTAACTGAGAAAGTACGAAGGCTGGTGAATTAGGAGGGGAAGATTAAGAGGTTTGGCCATGTTGAGATCTTCAAGATATTGTTTGGTTTTAAATCTCTTACAAAAATCAGTGAAGCTTGATTCATCTTGCACAAGTAAATCCTAATTAAAGTAGGATCTTGTAATGGCAGTGATCACAGTAGCATCTGAGATCCTACTGAGGCTATCAAGATTATACTAGTGTGTTTTTAATTTAATCGCTTCTTTTTTCTTTCCTTCTCTTTTTACTCCATTTCTTTGCTCTCGGTTTTTTTTGCCATCACTTTTTTTCCTCCAATTCCTCCTTCTCTCTCCTTTGTTTCTAATGCAACTGTGGAAAAGCTAAATCAAAGAAGTGAGATTTATCTGTCATCCTGAAGACAGTGAGTTTTGTGGTCATTCTGATTTCTTCCAATAGTGGATTCCAGAGATTTGGCCCTATTGCGGAGAAAGCTCTACTTCCCAGTCTGACAAGTTGCATACTTGAGGATGACTGACTTCTTCATATTTCATAAGGAATATAGCTGTTGGGGGAAAGTCATCATGAGGTGCACTCTGAGGTATCTTGGACCAATTCAGTGGCGATTCTTGAGGACTGACACTGAGAACTTGAATTTGAACCTCTGTTATGTGTGAAGCCAGTGGAGCACCAGGATATGCTCTCAGTAGCTAGTGTCGCTGGGGAAGAAGATTGCTGTATTCGTGACTAACAGAAGTTATTTTGAAGTTGGAGTGCTCATATCTAGGTTTAGTAACTTGCAGTACTTCAGCCTGGAGGTCACAAAGACATAGAGCACTGTGGCTAGGTCCATGTTTGAGTTGGGACTATATCTGTTGGCTAATCATACATGGACAAAAGTGTTTGTAGCATATGTCACTATCTTTGTGTCCAGCAGGAAGATACTGAGGCTGCAGACTGGTTAGACCATCTGGGGACAGACCCCTTCAATGGAGGGAAAGGTGATGGTGGTTGCTAGGACTTCAAGTTGTTTCCCCTCTACTCATCCGCATCACCTACCTCTTGCCCAAATTGAACATCAACCAGCCTCTTTTCATCCAAGTGCTTATTTCACCCAATCAGGAGGATAGTTGGTAGAGAGTGCTATTTGTGTCCGAGGTAAACAAAAGGTAGAACTAGGTATAATCTCTGTATTGCAGGTGTTTGAGACCATGGCATCATAGCTTGATAGTGGTATTTATACTCAAGCTCTTTAAAATCTTTCAGAAACTTCAGAACTATAACATGTCATGTAACAAAATCACCAAACTTACAAGTTTTATTATTTCAGAATTATAAAACAAGCAAAAAACACCACAACCTTAAAATCTTCCTCAAGACAATTTGGCTTGGTATATAGTACACTTACCGTTCAAGACTCTTTTTGCAGCAGCTACACCTATAAACTGTTAAGTATTTCTGAGGATCAACTTGCCAATTTTAAGATGCTATAAAGAACAAGACTGAAATAAATCTATACCACAAACACACTGTGTGTGTATCCCCCAGAATGGTAGATCAACAGAACTGTATGCAAGGGCAGCTCAAACTATCACTTATCTTTTGAACTGGAAGAAGTTATAAGAGTATTAGCTTCAGTTCACTCATTTGTCAACAAGCCTACCACACTATCCACAAATTGATTGATTGGTATTTTTCAGGTCTGCATTAGTATTTTTGGAGCCAATTTTATGCTGACATAGCTGAGCATGATTTGATTTGGCAACAAAGACTGGAAACATGGAAACACTCCTCAAATTTATTCTACTGTCCTTTCAGAGATGTAGTGCTACTGGGAAAGTTTGACATAAGAGACAACTAACCTACACAGATGTCGAGATGTCAGTGTTAAGTTAGCCCTGGTCTACACTAGGAGTTGAGGTTGAATTTAGCAGCATTAAATCGATTTAACCCTGCACCCGTCCACACGATGAAGCCCTTTTTTTCTACTTAAAGGGCTCGTAAAATCGATTTCCTTACGCCACCCCCGACAAGGGGATTAGTACTTAAATCGGCCTTGCCGGGTCGAATTTGAGGTACTGTGGACGCAATTAGGCGATATTGGCTTCCGGGAGCTATACAGCTCTATTGTGACCGCTCTGGACAGCACTCTCAACTCAGATGCACTGGCCAGGTAGACAGGAAAAGGCCCGTAAACTTTTGAATTTCAGTTTCCTGTTTGCATGGTCACCTGCAGCTTGCCACGCTGGCCAGAGCTCATCAGCAGAGGTGACCATGATGGAGTCCCAGAATCGCAAAAGAGCTCCAGCATGTACCGAATGGGAGGTACGGGATCTGATCGCTGTATGGGGAGAGGAATCTGTGTTATGAGAACTCCGTTCAGTTTTCAAAATGCCAAAACATTTGTCAAAATCTCTCAGGGCATGAAGGACAGAGACCATAACAGGGACCCAAAGCAGTGCCACGTGAAACTTAAGGAGCTGAGGCAAGCCTACCAGAAAACCAGAGAGGCAAACGGCCACTCTGGGTCAGAGCCCCAAACATGCTGCTTCTATGATGAGCTGCATGCCATTTTAGGGGGTTCAGCCACCATTACCCCAGCTATGTTGTTTGACTCTTTCAATGGAGATGGAGGAAACACAGAAGCAGGTTTTGGGGACGAGGAAGATGATGATGATGAAGTTGTAGATTTCTCCGCTTGCTTGCTGTGAGCTACCGGTTTTCCCGACAGCCAGGAATTGTTTCCCACCCTGGACCTGGAGCCAGTACCTCCGGAACCCACCCAAGGCTGCCTCCTGGACCCGCCAGGCGGAGAAGGGACCTCTGGTGAGTGTACCTTTTAAAATACTATATACATGGTTTAAAAGCAAGCATGTTTAATGATTAATTTGCCCTGGCATTTGCGGCTCTGCTGGATGTACTACCAAAGCCTTTGCAAAAGGTTTCTGGGGAGGGCAGCCTTATTCCGTCCACCATGGTAGGACACTTTACCACACCAGGCCAGTAGCACGTACTCAGGAATCATTGTAGAACAAAGCATTGCAGTGTATGTTTGCTGGCATTCAAACAACATCCATTCTTTATCTCCCTGTGTTATCCCCAGGAGAGTGATATCATTCATGGTCACCTGGTTGAAATAGGGTGCTTTTCTTAAGGGGACATTCAGAGGTGCCCGTTCCTGCTGGGCTGTTTGCCTGGGCTGAACAGAAATGTTCCCCGCTGTTAGCCAGGGGGAGGGGTGAGGGGCTAGCCACGTGGTGGGGGGAGGCAAAATGCGACCTTGGAATGAAAGCACATGTGCTGTGTATGTAATGTTAACAGCAAGAATTTACAATGAAAGAGTGTACCCATTGTTCTATAAAATGTGTCTTTTTAAATACCACTGTCTCTTTTTTTTCTCCACCAGCTGCATGTGTTTCAAGGATCACAAGATCTTCTCCTTCCCAGAGGCTAGTCAAGATTAGAAGGCGAAAAAAACGCAGTCGTGATGAAATGTTCTCTGAGCTCACGCTGTCCTCCCACACTGACAGAGCACAGACGAATGCGTGGAGGCAGACAATGTCAGAGTGCAGGAAAGCACAAAATGACCGGGAGGAGAGGTGTCAGGCTGAAGAGAGTAAGTGGCGGGCTGAAGAGAGGGCTGAAGCTGAAAGGTGGTGGCAGCGTGATGAGAGGAGGCAGGATTCAATGCTGAGGCTGCTGGAGGAGCAAACTAATGCACTCCAGCATATGGCTGAGCTGCAGGAAAGGCAGCAGGAGCACAGACCGCCGCTACAGCTCCTGTGTAACCAACCGCTCTCCTCCCCAAGTTCCATAGCCTCCACACCCAGACGCCCAAGAAAGCAGTGGGGGGCCTCCGGCCACCCAGCAACTCCACCCCCAGAGGATTGCCCAAGCAACAAAAGGCTGGCATTCAATAAGTTTTAAAGTTTTAAACTTTTAAAGTGCTGTGTGTTCTTGTCCTTCTCTCCTCCACCTCTCCCGGTGCTTCTCTCCTTCACCACCCCTCCCAGGCTACCTTGGCAGTTATCCCCCTTTTTGTGTGATGGATTAATAAAGAATGCATGAATGTGAAGCAACAATGACTTTATTGCCTCTGCAAGTGGTGATCGAAGGGAGGAGGGGAGGGTGCTTAGCTTACAGGGAAGTAGAGTGAACCAAGGGGCAGGGGGTTTCATCAAGGAGAAACAAACAGAACTTTCACACCATAGCCTGGCCAGTCATGAAACTGGTCTTCAAAGCTTCTCTGATGCACACTGTACCCTCCTGTGCTCTTCTAACCGCCCTGGTGTCGGGCTGCATGTAACTAGCGGCCAGGCGATTTGCCTCAACCTCCCACCCCGCCATAAACGTCTCCCCCTTACTCTCACAGATATTGTGGAGCACACAGCAAGCAGTAATAACAGTGGGAATATTGGTTTCACTGAGGTCAAACCGAGTCAGTAAACTGCACCAGTGCACTTTTAAACGTCCAAATGCACATTCTACCACCATTCTGCACTTGCTCAGCCTGTAGTTGAACAGCTCCTGACTACTGTCCAGGCTGCCTGTGTACGGCTTCATGAGCCATGGCATTAAGGGGTAGGCTGGGTCCCCAAGGATAACTATAGGCATTTCAACATCCCCAACGGTTATTTTCTGGTCTGGGAATAAAGTCCCTTCCTGCAGCTTTTTGAAACAGACCAGAGTTCCTGAAGATGCGAGCGTCATGTACCTTTCCCGGCCATCCCACGTTGATGTTGGTGAAACGTCCCTTGTGATCCACCAGAGCTTGCAGCACTATTGAAAAGTACCACTTGCGGTTTATGTACTCGGTGGCTTGGTGCTCCGGTGCCAAGATAGGGATATGGGTTCCGTCTATGGCCCCACCACAGTTAGGGAATCCCATTGCAGCAAAGCCATCCACTATGACCTGCACATTTCCCAGGGTCACTACCCTTGTTATCAGCAGATCTTTGATTGCGTTGGCTACTTGCATCACATCAGCCCCCACAGTAGATTTGCCCACTCCAAATTGATTCCCAACTGACCGGTAGTTGTCTGGATTTGCAAGCTTCCATAGGGCTATTGCCACTCGCTTCTCAACTGTGAGGGCTGCTCTCATCTTGGTATTCATGCACTTCAGGGCAAGGGAAAGCAAGTCACAAAGTTCCATGAAAGTGCCCTTACGCATGCGAAAGTTTCGCAGCCACTGAGAATCGTCCCAGACCTGCAACACTATGCGGTCCCACCAGTCTTTGCTTGTTTCCCGAGCCCAGAATCGATGTTCCATGGCATGAACCTGCCCCATTAGCACCATGATGCCTGCATTTCCAGGGCCCATGCTTTGAGAGGAGTCTGTGCCCATGTCCTCATCACTCTCGTCACCACGCTGACGTCGCCTACTCGCCCGGTATCGTTTTGCCAGGTTCTGGTGCTGCATATACTGCTGGATAATGCGTGTGGTGTTTAATGTGCTTCTAATTGCCAAAGTGATCTGAGAGGGCTCCATGCTTGCTGTGGTATGGCGTCTGCACAGGTAACTCAGGAAAAAAGGTGTGAAACGATTGTCTGCCGTTGCTTTCACAGAGGGAAGGAGGGCCTGATGACATGTACCCAAAACAACTTGCGACAATGTTTTTTGCCCCATCAGGCATTGGGATCTCAACCCAGAATTCCAATGGGTAGCGGAGACTGCGGAAACTGTGGAATAGCTACCCACAGTGCAACACTCCGGAAGTCGACACTAGCCTCGGTACTGTGGAAGCACTCCACCGAATTAATGCACTTAGAGCATTTTGTGTGGGGGGGACACACAATCGACTATTTAAAAACGATTTCTAAAAAACTGACTTCTATAAATTCGACCTAATTTTGTAGTGTAGACATACCCTTATTGTCACTCCAAACAGATATGGTATTAAGCAGTTGTGGCTGCTGTAATATGATGATGTGGTTCCTTCTCGTTCTCCCACTGAAATAGTAATCTTTCTAAATATTTTCTGTTCAAAGAATTCCTTCGTTGACAACCATATTGATGACACTCATCATCAGTAAATCAAAACATGTGCCTGTGCAGACTTTCTGCTCCATGTAATCTTTTGTTTAATTTTGGGTGCAGTGTGGGATATGGTTGGCTCTTTACCACAAAGTCTGTGTACTTCACAGCAAGCTTGACCTAAATGTTGCATCATGGCTCTTGGGCTTTGCATCTCTCCAGTAAAGCAGGCAGACATGCTGTGGCAACTTCAGATACATTTTTAAAATGTCGGGTTTTAGGGGATTAATATAATCCGAACAGTCAACTTCCCAAACCTTTGAAGCAGAGACCCCCCCATCGCTCCTTTAGTTAAACAAAACCAATCCAAAGCCTCCCTCTGAAAAACTACCTTGTGTTCTTAAAAACCTGTGCATCTTCTGTGATTCATTTTATGACACTCTGCCCCCCCCGACCCCCTCCATTTTATATTCTAGTGTAGATCTTCAGGTCATTGTACGTTCTCTCCTTTTTTTACATGCTTTGAGCAGTGAAATAGTTGAAAATGTTGGCATTTTAACTATCATCATTGGCATCCAAGTTAGCACTCATTCAAATGAATGGGGCAGTTCAGACCTCAGAGCTAATGGTTAAGACTCCATTGGAAACTTGGACTTCTTTGCATTAGATATATTCAGTAGTTAGTTTTTGAGAAAAAAAATCACTAGCAAAACACTTAAAGAAAGAAAGCAAAGAATCTGGACACAAGTTCAGTGGTATGCCCATGTGCTTCAGCTAATTTCTTCCTCAGGGAAGATTAATGAACTCTTAAGGAAACAGTACAGTACAGTATTCCTCTTTTTAAGTTGGTATTATATTCAAATTATGTTATGTTGCTAGTATAATTTAAATTTTCAATATGTTGCAGAACTTTTTATTGAAAATTTTTATAACTGTTATAGAAAGTGTTAGCAAAGCTGGAGGCTTTCATGATTTGGTGTGAGACACTTGGGAGTTTTGATTTCTGGGTGTAGAAAGCAGATTGCATTTGTGGAATGATCAAACTGGATGTTAACTAGTGAAATAGATACTACCATATTCAAATAAAATGTGCATTATCAGAGTTAGCACCACACTGAGATGAATGGGGAAGTTCACGCCTCTCAAAACTACTGTTTCAGATTCTCACAAGATAAAGGAAGACATTACTTCATTGGTTTATGCTCAGTTCACATTTGGGAGATTGTTTTTGAAATCTTTTTTCAGAGGAAGACTTGTTTTTTGTGTGCAGAAATTGTAGCAAGAAGGGATCATCAATCAAATTGTTCATGTGCAGAATTGGAGTGCATGCGAATCCTGGCTTATAACCAACTGAGAATCGGTTGAGCAAACAGCCACTGTTGCATATGGAGTCAAAGTAAATCTTCAAGAGTTCTCATAGGGAGGTCTTTACAACCTTTCTTTTAGGGGTATAGCAAATGCTGCCAGGAAGTATGCTTTTCATTACACCTGCTTTTGCCTACACAGACTTAATGCCTTCAGCAGCCGCTGCTTGGTTGTATACCCACCCTCATCTCATAATGCTGCACTGTCATAAGAGTCATAACTTAATCCTCAGTTATCTAAAGCCTCACTACATGACTATTAAATTTTGGCTGAGAAGTGGGGTGAGGCTGTTGTGCCTAGTAGAACTTAGAGATTAGCAAAATGAAAATTAGCTAGATTCCACTTAGCATTAATATTTCAAGTTTCATATTAATCCTGTTAAAGAAAAGCACACTTTATTAGATCTAAATAAACCAGATGGGAATGATCTTAGAGGAGAGTACTATTATTGGGTCGCTAATCTTTTTCTCAAAGATTAAATATTGCCAAATCAATAAAAACAAAATATACACCGTCTCTGACCCAAAGAGCTTACAGTCTAAATAAGATAGATGTAAAATAGACAGTTCATTGGGAAGGGAAAAGGGAATTACTAAGATTTAAAACAAATAATATTATTGTTAACTCACTGCTTATGGGCAGCACAGATCTGAGTCTGTATTTGTCGGTACAGTCTGCTTGTTCACTCAGTCCCTTTTGAACTGGTAGGGTACTAAATAGGATTCTGGCATGCTTAAACAAAGATCCTGCTGTCTCACAAGAAAGGTGCATAGGTTTGTTGTTGTTGCCCCTTTTAAATCCAAGCAGCTAGTCAAAGACTGGGGCCCTTGGGATGTTCGAGTTGGGAGCAGAAATTGATGATGGGGTCTGATATTTTCTTTGATGCAATCTTGGTGGTACAAAGTCCTACTTCTCCCACTGTAGCAGGAACAAGAAACGGGATAGCTTCTTTGAATCTAGCCCTAAGCCTCATTAGCCAGCACCAGACACCAAAGTTTTCTCTAGGTTTCTCCTAGGGTCAGATCAACACAGGTCCACAAAGGGAATTAGGCTTTGCAATGAGAGGGGTGTGTCTTTAAGCCCCACCCCTCTCATGGAGATAGGTGCCTATTTCTGCTAGCAATCCATAAACAGGAGCCCCTCTTCTTGTAATTTCTTGTGAGAATTAAGTAAGGTGTCTGCTTCACTCACTAGAGGCTTCATAAAATCTGAGGCCAGGAAGGAACCATGGTGCTCATCTAGTCTGACCTCCTACATAACACAACCCATAGAACATCTCCAAAATAATTGCTAGAGCATCTATTTCAGGCAGCAGCACCCACATTCTAACTCTTAGCCCTGGGGTTAGAACATTCACCTGGGCTGTAGGAGCACCAGGTTCAAGTCCCCTGCTCTACCTGATGGGAAGAAAGGATTTGAACAGGGGTCTCTCACTGCTCAGGCAAGTGCTGTAACCACCGAGCTGGGGGTCTCGCTCTATTGTGCTTGTTGGAGCTGTTCCACTGTGTACACTTGGAGCCACTGGAGCAGAGAGAAAATGACTCCATGAGCCCAGTACTTAGCACACCCACCTGGGAGGTCCAGTCTCACTGCTCCAATTACTATTTAATTTATACACAGTGGAATAACTTGGACCACTATCACCGCCTCTTCCAGCCAGACTTTGAATGGTATTTGATCCAGTAAGGGTCCTCTGAGTTCACTCACTGGACCAGGCCCCACATGTGAGTTAGGCAGAGGACTTCCTATCTTCCCCTGGTTCATGGACCACACTGGGGCTTAGGCAGGAGACGGGAGCCAGGACACCTAGAGGAAGGCAGCAGTGCACATGTCCAGAGGCAGAAATATAGGTGCCTAGGGAACTTTTACCCTGAAAATTTAGGTACTAAGTGAGTTGAATGCACTACAGCATTCAGCAGGAGTTTTCTGGATTGAAGTGGAGGTTAAAACTTGTACTTGGGTGCCTAAGGATTGGGGCCACTGTGCTTAGAGGCTCATGCTTTGCTTTAGTTTCTTTCTCTTCCTCTTAGTGTCTGCCAGTTTCATATGTGGCCCACCCTCCAGCTGGACTTTTTTCACACCCTTAGAAGCCCATTCACCTGACCAGAACAATTCCCAGTGGAACCTTCCACCCATATGTGCTAGTTTCTGGACAAACTTCATCACGCCTTGCTTTAGGCGTGGCCCCTTAAAGTATTCCTTATAGCAATCTTAAAAGCAGGGCACAGTCACACAAGTTTGAATGAGGTTTTAACTCAGGGATCGGCAACCTTTGGCACCTGGCCTGCTAGCGTAAGCCCCCTGGTGGGCCGGGCCGGTTTGTTTACCTGCCGTGTTCACAGGTTCGGCTGATCGCAGCTCCCACTGGCCACGGTTCGCCACTCCAGGCCAATGGGGGCTGCAGAAGCAGCAGCCAGCACATGCGTTGGCCCACGCCACTTCCAGCAGCCCCCATTGGCCTGGGACGGTGAACCACAGCCAGTGGCAGCTGCGATCAGCCGAACCTGCGGACACGTGAGGTAAACAAACCGGCCCGGCCTACCAGGGGGCTTACCTTAGCTGGCTGCATGCCAAAGTCTGCCAACTCTGTTTTAACTCAACCCATAACAAGGTCTGACCCAGCTCAAAACAGTATTGTACAGTCACTCAGCAAAGTTCTTTCAAACTTTACTGTGGTACTAATCAGTAAACAGAGGGACTTCCAAGGCTCAGAAGGACAATGTGAGTGAAAAGGTAATATTTTCAAGCCATTTCAGCTTTTGGGCTGGTCAGCTTTTTTTAATTACAGAGTTGTTCCCATTTGACTCTAAAGAACTTAGATTTCCCTGTCATGTTTAATTATAATTAGGGTGACCATTTTTCCTAAAGTAAAAATGGGATGGCCCGGGGCTTGCCGGAGCTGTCCCCTTTCCCCCGCCACCTGTGATAGAGGCTGACCATCTCCCAGAGCTCCTTCCCGTCCACAGCTGGGACTGACCTTTCCCTGCCCCCAAGTTCTGCACTGCCCACGGCTGGGCTTGGGGCTGGGGATGACCTCCCGAGCTCCGCGTTGCCTGGGGCTAGAGCTGACCCCCGCCCCAAGTCCTGCTGCCCAAGCACCTCGCGTCACCACCCTCCCCAACAGTCCTCCGTGCCCCTCTAGCGGGGCACATCTGACTTTTTTGGCAAACCAGGCACTTGTTCATTTGCTCTTGCTAACTGCCCACTTTTGTCAAAGTCAGGATGTACAGGACAGTGCTTAAAAAGGGGACTGTCCCGGCCAAAATGAGACATGTGGTCACCCTAATAATAATCCTGTGCAGCTTCTCAGACTCAAGCTCTAGGGAACATAGTGCTCACCTACTACTCTCCTCCCTTTCTCCAAACTGTTCTGTGAGGGTAGAGAAAGGCGCAATGTCAGCTGACCTCAAAAGATGAAAGGGGGGGGGGGAAAGAATCTGGAACACATAACATCGCTCTCTCCCAAAACAAAAGGAGACAACAAGTACCTGGGCAGTAGCACCTGTGTTGCCCATAGGATCCTATAGCAGTGTGTTGCATTGGTTTAAAAAGTAGAGAAAGAAACACCCACCACCTAACCTAGTAAGCGGGGAGACAGATGTGAGGAAACTGGAAAGGAGCACTTCTTACTCCCTGTAATAAGGTGATACAGCCTGTCTTAGGGGGAGAAGCATTCCTTCCTGTCCCCTCCCTCCACCCCCCTGAAAATTCCAAACAAGATGGAGTAGGGATGTGGGGGGAAACACTGCAGGGGAGCAGGAGAGGATGCTTAGTGTGACCTTGGCTTCCCACTCTTTGCAGCAGAGCTGATATCAGCTCCCTATTTCTGGACTTGAAAGAGAGAGGAGATATGAGAACTTTGCCAGCACCCTGGGTCTTTCTCTTTTCAGGCCTACTCTTTTGATTGGGGGAGATTTTTAAGAAACATCTAAAATGAAGAAAAATCCATCAAAACTGGTTTTCAAAAACAATTTTTTTTGAGTAAAGAGAAAGTTTTGTGGAAAGTGTCGTCTTTTGTCAAACTTTTGTTTTGTTTTGGAAAACCAAAAACCTGAAAACTTTTGGCCACTACTTACAAATGTAGAATCTTTTGTTTTGTTTGAGTGCAGTTATGTAACAAAAATTTAAAACTTTAGAGCCTACAAGTCCTCTCAGTCCTACTACTTGGTCAGCCAATCGCTAAGACAAACAAGCTTATTTACATTTACAAGAGATAATGCTGTCCACTTCTTATTCAGTGTTACCTGAAAGTGAGAACAGGCGTTCACATGGCACTGTTGTAGCCGGCATTACAAGGTATTTATGTGCCAGATATGCTAAACATTTGTATGCCCCTTCATGCTTCAACCACCATTCCAGAGGACATGCTGATGATGGGTTCTGCTTGACAACGATCAAAAGCAGTGTGGATTGATGCACATTCATTTTCATCATTTGAGTCAGATGCCATCAGTAGAAGGCTGATTTTATTTTTTGGTGGTTCAGGTTCTGTAGTTTCTTAATTGGAGTGTTGCTCTTTTAAGACTTCCAAAAGCATGCTCCTCACCTTATCCCTTTCAGATTTTGAACATTACTTCAGATTCTTAAACCTTGGGTCAAGTGCTATAGCTATCTTTAGAAATCTGATATTGGAACCTTCTTTGTGTTTTGTCAGATCTGCTGTAAAAGTGTTCTCAATTCAAACAACATATGCTGTGTCGTTATCCAAGAGTGTCATAACACAACATATATGGCAGAATGTGGGTAAAACCACGGAGCAGAAGACATACAATTCTCCCCGCAGGAGTTAAGTCACAAATGTAACTAATGCATTCTTTTTTTAAATGAGCATCATCAGCTTGGAAGCATGACCTCTAGAATGGTGGTCAAAATATGAAGGGGCATATGAATGTTTAGCTTATCTGGCACGTAAATACCTTGCAACGCTGGCTACAAAAGTGCCACATGAATGCCTGCTCTCACTTTCAGGTGACATTGTATTTAAGAAGTGGGTAGTATTATCTCCCATAATGTAAACAAACTTATTTGTCTTAGTGATTGGCTGAATAAGAAGTAGGACTGAGTGGACTTGTAGACATTAACGTTTTACATTGTTTTGTTTTAGTGCAGTTATGTAACAAAAAGAGCTACCTGTATAAGTTGCACTTTCACGATAAAGAGATTGCACTACGGTACGTGTATGAGGTGAACTAAAATGCTATTTCTTTTTTACAGTGCAAATATTTGCAATAAAAATATAAAGTGAGCACAGTACACTTTGTATTCTGTGTTATAATTGAAATCAATATATTGAAAATGTAGAAAAACACCCAAAATATTTATAATACATCTCAATTGGTATTCTTATTGTTTAACAATTTAATTAGAACTGCAATTAATCATGATTTTTTTAAAGTTAATTTTTTTTCGAGTAATTGCGTGAGTTAACTGACAGCCTTAGCTTTCAGGTTTTCCTCATTTGCTTTCATCTACATTTTCAATGTACCTTCCCTTTCTCCATTTATTAATCAGCTCTAGATTTTTTTTAAGCTGATTTGATTTAAGCCACTGTTGCCTGGGTCAAGGACTGATGACTGACTAATGACTGACCCAGGCCCCTTGAACTGGAGTTTTGCACAAGGCGGTGTCCATCACTGCTAATGTACCCCTTTAACCTTTCTTTTTCACAGTTTAAATAAATACTTCTGTCTCTCCCTGGGGTCTTCTGGGGCTTCAGAAATTAAAGCTTGAAAAGGGCCTGAAACAGAGTACTATTCCTGTTATGTCTTGTGGCCAGAATCCAATACTGTTATACACACTAAATAGCACCTTACTCCATGAGCAATCCTATTAAATTCCTTGCACCTTTTTCGTGAAGGAGGGCACAATTCAATATTAGTAAGGGGGGCAGAAGCTGGTCCTGACTATTTGAACAAAAACCAGGACTTGTTATCTATCATATAGAGGGACAGTGTATTTTCATGTGCTGTTCCCCTTCTCCCTCCCCTCACCCCCCGAGTGGTTAACCCCTGGAATGTGAGGAATAGCATTATTAACAGTCTTCATTTTGTAAAAAATGTGATGTTTGAATATTGATTGCATCGGCAGGATTTTTCTTCTCACCATGATGTATATCAGGATTTCTGTTTCTAAGCATAAAGTTACAGTGAGTGACTATAGAAGAGGCTGAATTTCTAAGACATAACCTCTTGGAATAAAATGGATTCCAGCTTCAGCAGCACCATCCTTACACACAAGGCAGTGCATCATTAGAGAACAAAGATAATAAATATGGTGGGGGATCATTTCAGTCAGGATCCAACTAATGACCCTAAAGTATTTTTAAAGTTCCAAAACAATCTATTCATGCATCTCCTCTACAAACGTAGTGACCATTCAAAATCTGAGACCTGGCTTTCATTCAAAACCAGCCCTTCAATTAGCAAGTACTTTCAGGCAGTATCAGCTGGGTTCCCAGATAGCATGATAGTGTCACAGAATGACCCTAACTGTAACTAATTTAATTAAGACTCAAACACAAAACTGCCCTCTTTACCAAATGGTAGTGCTCACTGACCTACAGTAGTGAGAACACAAACAATATAGACTGGGAACACTTCTATGTCATTTAACCCTGTTGTTTCCAGGGGAAATGTTACCCGTTTTATGTCTGCCTTGAGAAGCTCTTTAATGTGGACACAGGAAGAACTTGAGGGCAGCCATGTGGAGCTGATGCTTTGTACCTAATAGCAGGCTTTATATCTGTCATCATGAACAGATGTATTCAGTATTTTAAAGATACTTAATCATTAAATGTATTAAGTATTAAAGATATTTAATAATCCCTCTCAATTAGAGTGGCAGCAGTTTGGTTTGGGAGCTAAAATTTCAGATTATTTTGTAGGGAGATAATCACTGATGCTACTGGCTCATCAGCCTAAGGGGGTGGGGTGGGAGGGAGAAGAAAATCAGAGAGCAAGCATGTTTCAGTTTAGGATGGATCACACAAAATGCTCACTGGTCTCCCAGGCAGTGTATTGATATAAGTTGGCCTGACAGCTGCTGCTTCCACAGTTTAGTATTCCTCACTGGGTCTTGTGAGATCTTGGAATTAAGGAGGTGAACAGTTCATTAGTACATCTCCATCTCTAGTGTTTTATTTGTTGCATGTTCAGAAACAATGTGTGCCTGAGTTTTCCATTTCATTATACTAGTTTAACACAGTGGATTATTACACCAGTGTACACCAGCTAAGGATCTGGTCTCTTGCATTAATATTGGACAAAAACCAAAGTAAGGAGAACATGAAAAAATAACACAAAGATCTTTTAAACAATGTGGGAATACTGTGCCATTGTCTGTAACCTCAATTTGATGAGCAAACATTTTTTCCTTGTAACGTATACAGCTCAAGCCAGGTGTTCGTGTGGGATGGTGTTAACAGTTAAAGGAGGGATGATACTCGTATTGAAGGCTGGTAGAAAGGGATGATTGTTGCTTCTTCTTAGTTCATGGCTATAGCCAGATAATATATTAATCCATTTCTTGATAGGTATAAGTCTTAGAATTTAAACCTGTGAGTGACATTTTTGGATCCACCCAGACCAGTATGAGATTCCGTCACCAGCTGCCCTGTAACTTTGGGGTCCTTTGTGCTATACAGTCATGGTTGAATTCCCTAACACCAGTAGCCAGCCCAAGGTTTCACCCTGGCTGCCACCAGCCCAGTTACTCTTTGGAGGGTGACATCAGCAGCCCTTCTAGCTCTGGGTCTCCCCAAATCTGTCCTTCCCGAGGTCTTAACTACCAGAACTTCAATTGTTCCCCTCTAGCTTGTCACCCCCAGGGTGTGAAACCAGCCCCCCAAGTACGACTGTCACTTTGGTGTACACACTCCAGTTTGCACACCAGAGACCTGCTTGGGATAAAACTAAACAAAAATTTTATTAAATAGAAAAAAAACAGATTCACAGATGAAACAATAAGGGGAAAGCAAACACATCCAAATTACACAGAAAATAAATATAAACGCACAACCTCAGGCTTCACACTTTTATAATAGAGAAAATTCTGTTTCTAATAAGAGTACCTATGGCATTAAAACAGTGTACCCAGAATATAGAAAGGATCCAGTGTTCACGGACAGCCTGCCACCTGGAAACTGGCCCCCCAAGTTCTATATGTTCTTCAATTCAAACCCCTTTTATTTTGAAAGGGTTTGCAGTTTTTTTTTCTTCAGTCACTATAGTTATTCCAAGTGGGAAAAAGCTCCCTCCTTTCTTTGGATATGTCTACACTTCAACGAAAGTCCAGTGTTTGAACTCAGGCTCAAGCCTAACCCCCTTCTACACACAAACGGTGGTAACACAAGGCTCTAGCCCAGGGTGCCAGGACTATATGAAGGTAGAGGGTCTGAGCCAGCGTTAAGCTGGGAGCCAGAGTTCAAACTGCTTTGCAGTGTAGACATGGCTCCACTGGATTAATTCTCCAGGAGTGTACCAAAAGTATTTCACAATCCCATGGGCTGACTTTCTTTGTTCTCTGGTCAGTCAAGTTTGTTGGATAGTCAAGTTTTCCCACACTGCACCATGAACAATGGGTTACAGTGGCCACATTTTGGCAGCGGACTAGTAAGTCTGGGGTAGGGATGGTTGGACTCAGGTTCACATAATGCAGTGTAGCTGCTGGAACCCCAGGTTGGGACCCAGAATTCAACAGTTCCTAACCTGGGGATACAAATGCATGTACACACTCAAGCCCTAGGTTAACAAACCCAGAGTCTGCTAACTCAAGTTCTCCTAACCCTGGGCTTACATTGCACTGCAGAAGTACCCTTAGTTTTCGACGACTGCAGTTTTCTTTTCCATTTCAAACTGTTCCCGTTTGCTTTGATAATTCTGCATTGTTTCCCCCCCAGGCTGGACAATGGCTAGGTGCTTGAATCCAGTCTTGTCTGGCTGAGGAGATAGCCTCTCCCTCCCTGATTGTTTCACCACCCTCTTGTGAAGCCATGCTGAAGATGCACCACAGTTAGAATTCCAGTTTTCCGTGTATATACATTCATGTCTGTGTACCATAACCTGTATACATATCTCATAATAACTATTAAGTTCAGTGCATGAAAAGCTGTCATAAATGATCTTACTCGATGTTCCTTACAGTAAAATAACAGTGTGCAATTAGTTTAACTGCTTATTTTGGGGGAGTTAAACCTTCGATTCTTTCCTTGAGGTGTCTGGACCCTGGCTGTCACACCGAATTTCCTAAGTTTCAGAGTAACAGCCGTGTTAGTCTGTATTCGCAAAAAGAAAAGGAGTACTTGTGGCACCTTAGAGACTAACCAATTTATTTGAGCATAAGCTTTTGTGAAGTGAGCTGTAGCTCACGAAAGCTCATGCTCAAATAAATTGGTTAGTCTCTAAGGTGCCACAAGTACTCCTTTTCTTTTTAATAAAAGGATAGCAAAACAAAACTGAAGAAAGCAGCAGTAATTTATACAACTCAACCGGTGCCAGCCAGTGCTTAACATTATTTCTGATTATACGTAGTCATCATTGACATAGTTTATACCTACATTGGTTTTGAATGATACAAGATACTGAGATCATTTCAGTTATCATTTAAAGCAGGTACTGTGTTGAAACATGGCAATTGTTTAACAGTGCACAGCAACACTGTAAAATAGACTAGAACAGGAAAGGAAAGGCCAAATTAAACTACAGCAGATTTTAACATAGGCATAGTGCAGTTACCCAAAATGGAATTTGGCAAGGCCAGCAGGTTAACACCTTTCCTCTTATGAAGAATACTAGTGGGCCTCTAATGACCACAGGGGGTTCGGGCCTCAGTTTTTTCTCTTATCCAAAACATAGCCCTCTCCAGCAGCACAATGTGCCCAACATCATGCTAGAATTGGTTCAGTAGTAACTCGGAGGGAACAGTGCCATCTACTGACTGAATCATCAGAACCACTTCCTGCAGCAGCTTGGTATGTGTTGGTGGTCTGTCCTCCAAGTACTGCACTTAGCTGAGAGCTGGTGGTATTGTTACAGGTGACTTTTTTCTCCTTTATAAGTAAAATAGTTAAAATCAGCAGAAAACTGTTTCCTGGCATAAATTTTGCCTTATCCTGGAAGAATTTTCAGAATCGTTTTACAGACACACATTTACAATAATCTGGAAAACCAGGAAGTGTTTATCTGCTGGATAGAATACTTTCCCCATGAGTGTTGTAGGCCTTTCTTTGAAACTCTTTTTATTGGCCAGGAGAATTGTATGTTCTCCTCCCCAGCATGAACTCTGGTCTGAAGTCCACTGAAATCAACGGAAAGACTCCAAATGACGTCAGTGCACTTTGGATCGGGCCCTTGGTGACTTTCAGCAAAATCTTTGAAATGTGTCATCCGGACTTTTAATTTCAAGGCACACATACTTTGTTCAGATATTTTCTGAAGAGTTGGACATAAAAAGCAAATATTGCCTACCACTGCTAGTGGCAATGGGTTGACTTTATTTAAATATTCAACGTGACATATTTCATATCTTAACAGTATCTTCCTGCCTAGGCATTATTAATTGAGGGCTTGATCTTACAAGACTTTCATTTGCCAAATTCCTGTTTTTAGGGGCGAATCCTCAGCTGAGTGCCTAGCCTGATTGGATGGGCTAGTCATGGAGAAGATGTGTGTGGGAGGAGAAATTTTCGTGCTTTCATTTATATTCATAATTTAAGCCCCACTTTAGGCACTTCAGCACATGGGGATCAGGATCACTCTGTTGCAGAACATACACAGATAAACAGCCTATTTTTGTAGTGTTCTGCAGAGCACTGCTGTTGCCACAGGGAGGAGAAAAGGGGGACCCCTATTTAAATATAATAAATAAAATGCAGTTCAGAAGCGTATTTGTAATTTAAACTGAAATAGAATGCCTTAATAGAAACTGGTTTCAGAGTAGCAGCCGTGTTAGTCTGTATTTGCAAAAAGAAAAGGAGGACTTGTGGCACCTTAGAGACTAACCAATTTATTTGAGCATGAGCTTTCGTGAGCTACAGCTCGCTTCATCGGATGCAATGAAGTGAGCTGTAGCTCACGAAAGCTCATGCGCAAATAAATTGGTTAGTCTCTAAGGTGCCACAAGTCCTCCTTTTCTTTTTAATAGAAACTAACACAGGTTGGCCACTATGAGACATATCGATTCCTGTCATGAGAAAATTCACAGGAGAGAGATAAACAGAGAGAAATAGCTGTACTGTTCTCCTCCCTGAGATTTGCCCCTGAACATTGCCATTAAAGGGGTAAGGTTTGCCCTCCCTACAAACAGCACATGAGATCTCAGGGATGGTCTCTCTGGTTAATGACCTGGACTGAAATACAAGAGAGCTGGGTTCAAATCCTAGCTTTGCCATGGACTTCCCATGTGACTTTGGTGCTTCAGTTTCTCACTTGTAAAATGGCAATATCAACACTTACTTACCTCTTGGTGTTGTTATGAGGCTAAATACACATTCATTAATGTGAGTGAGACACTCCTTTGCTATGGTGATGGGGGCTACATAACTGCCTATACAAAGAGTGTCCTAAATCCTGGGTTATCAGCAGTAGGCCAGGCCCATCTGCACTTTGTCTCTCTGCTCCTGACGACTCCTTCCCCAGTACCCAAGCAATACAACTCAGTTGAAGCTGGAGAGCCATGGCTTCTTGTGCCATCAGCTACTCCCCTCATAGGCTGATCCCCATGTTGGAGAGGACCTGAGTCAGGCCTCCCAATCTACTCCTTGCCACTGTCCCATCTCCCCTGGCTAAGTGGAGGAGCAGTGCCTTCCTTTCACGTGGGAGGAGTGAGAGGCATATGTGGAAGATCCCTTTCGTATGTAGATAGGGGATCCAGTCAGGTCTGGTGTTGTTTACTAATAAAAGCTTTATGTGGCTCTGCAGTAACCAAGCAAGAATTAGGAAAAGGTATAGGGTCATTGAAGTCAATGGCAGAACTCCTATAGAGTCAGGATTTCACCCATAGTGTCTTCCCTCATATACCATAGTAAATCAAAACTAACTCGATCAAAGCCAGTTGAGGGTTGTAAAATTGGTGCGAGAGCAGAATCAGGCTCAGATGTATGGCACTTATAGCACAGAAGCAAGAAAACTCTGGAGTTCATTAAACTGACAGAGTTTAGTGAAAGCTTTAAAAAGTAGCAGTCTAATTATGCTAAAGTGTATCTTGTGGTTATTAAACTGCCAGAAGCTGGGATTAAAACTCCAAAATAGGAAATGGGGGATAGCTATATTTCATTATTGTAGCCCCTGTGACTAATACTTTTATGATTTTCTTTTTCCCTACCGAATTCACAGCTCTCTTTCACTAGTAGGGAAAAAAGACAAATCTTGTTTCAGTGCATTTAGTTTTTTACCATGGCACAAACGTACAGTTATGCTTAGATATAGGTTATATGTTTATGTTCATTTCTAAACTGTGTAGATGCACATGGTCCTATGAAAGCCACTCTATTCAGTCCCTGGGAAACATCTGGCACTGGGACAGGATACTGGGGCTAATGGATCATTGGTCTGACCCACTGTGGCCATTCTCATGTTCTTATGATAAATTCTTGATTCTAAAACAAAATGCAATATGTGTTTAAGGAATACATGTGATTTTAATGCTAAACTGTACACAAGGGCCTTATTCTCCAGTGTAGATAAGCAGCTTTCCCCTGTGGCCAGGGACAAAATATGGAATTTAATTTCAGCTCTATTAGTATTTTCCAAGATCTTCTGCCTTAATAATAATAATAATAATTAATAATAAAACCCACCCCCAAAATAAGGAAGTCTAGATTTTAGGAAGTGGCAAATCTTTTCCCTTCTCCATGGCAATAGAGGGCCCCAGACAGCCTGGCACTAGTTTTGCTCTGGTGTGCGTGTGGGTCAGGTTTGGGGATTCTGTGCTGTGGATCTGTGCATCCTGCATGCCATGGTACTAAGCTCACTGTATATACCTGTATAGTGGAGTTTGAAGGTGAAGAAGCAGTGGTTTGGGATTGATGAATCTGCTACTACATAACCTTTAGGCTTTGTCTCTCACAAATGCATAAGAACAGAGGTGAAACCTCTGCTACCGCAACTCCATGGTCTCAGGAGGCAGGATTCCTTCTCCTCCCAGCCTGGCAGAGCCCATATGCCAGCCTACTTGCTATGTTTAGCACAGAAGACATGGGTTAGTTTTCAAGAGCACGTCAGACAATAACTGTTGTCTCTAGGCTCCATGGAGCAATCTGGTGGCATGATGTTAACTGTTATATATCCAGATTCAACACAGCAATTAAGGGGATGGCACATACACAGCCAAGGATACTGCCTAGTACAATGAGAAATATTGGAAACATTTCCTATAATCTAACAGTGGTTCAAAATGACCTTGATCTGAGACTATGACACAGTCTTATCCTCAGAAGTGGTTTAAAGAAACGTATTAACTTCCTATGGGTCAAACAATCAATAAAGGCGTAAGGTCTGCTATGAATGTTACTTTTTCCTCTTACTGACTAGTCCCTTTTCTCTTTTTCATGATTTCCCTCAGTGCCTGGAGCCCTGCAAAGAATCTTGGGACTTGAAGAAAAACCATTGCCAAAGTTTCTGTGAGGTAGGTCAGCCCTGAGGCATTCTTTCTCACTTTGTTCTGGCTGTCTCTTTCATTCGTACTACTATGGAGGTTTGCACTTTAAGGTGACAGCTAACACACACAATCTACATATGCACATTCTCCTGTATTTTGGGAGGATGAGTGTAACAATTTAGTATTAAATCTGAGTAAAAACACTATTTTCACAATTTGTTACTGAATTTTTTGTACCAACCATTTTCCTCAAGTTGAAACTTGAGTCTCCCATCTAGAACAAGCTTAGTTAACTTTACAAATATGAGAAGTTCTGTTAAATCCCTCTAGCTAGTTGCTATTACTGCTACACTCCCTTCTATCCCTTCAGGCCACATGTGTGTTTGAAACACATAGGAAAAAGTGTGTTTGAAACACACATGAGCTAATATATAAGCTAGAAGTCTTTCGCAAAAAGAAAAGGAGTACTTGTGGCACCTTAGAGACTAACCAATTTATTTGAGCATGAGCTTTTGTGAGCTAGCTCATGCTCAAATAAATTGGTTAGTCTCTAAGGTGCCACAAGTACTCCTTTTCTTTTTGCGAATACAGACTAACACGGCTGTTCCTCTGAAACCTAGAAGTCTTTACAATTCTAGGGTTGATGAAGCAAGACTGAAGATTTATCTGCACATGAAAATTATTCTGGAATAAGGTAGAGTGAGAACGGAATACACATAAACTATTCCTGATTAACTCCATGTGTGGACACTTTTATTCTAGAATAAGAAAGCCTTTTTTCTGGTTTGTTAATCCCCTTCCAAAGTGGATTAAGTGAAACTGGAGAAAGTTGGTCTTATTCCAGAACCAGAATGTCTGAATCAGGAAGAGTTCTTTGGGAATTGCTATTCTGGAATAACTCTGTATGTAGACAAACCCTCAGGTCAAGTCTACGATACAAAGTTTTGCTTGAATAGCCATGTTGGTTCAACGGAATGAAAAAATCCACACCTCCAAATAACATAGCTATGCTGTCAAGAGTCCTTTTACCAGTATAGTGCATATTGTTTGGGGAACTGGTTTAGCTATACTGGCTTGCACCTTAGGCAAATATAAGGTGTGTATCCACGAGGGGGCTCTGCCACTATAACTATACCCATATAGCTGAATCAGCAAAGTCTTTCTTTCTAGCATAGACTAGTTAAACCAGTGCAAACTGTTGTATAGATAATCGTACTTGGTTTGAGAGTAGTTCATATCAATTTATTTATTAGTTTCTTACAGATTTAAACTAAACTGAATTTAACCCAAAATAAGAATGTTTACACAGGGCTTTGCACTGATTTAACTAAATCCGTTTGAAAACATCCTTCCATTAAATTAATAAAAATATGTGCATAGATAAGACTTTTGGTTTTGTCTCATGGGGAAGTGTTTTTGGTTTAATCTAATGTGTTAATTTAACTGATAAAGTTATACCGCTTTAACCTTCTTCTCCTTGTCTTCCCACTCTTATTCTGGAATAAGAATGCCTTTTTTGGGCTTAGTTTATGTCCCTTGGGAAGGGGTTTAAACTGAATTCAAAAAGGCATTTTTATACCAGAATAAGTTTGTCTGTATGGGCACAGGTTATCCCTGTGTAACTATGCATATATAATATTAGCATAACTGGTAAAACTTCCCTGTGTAAACAAGTCCTTAGATTTCCATAAACTAAGGCTTTGTCTACTCTACCCTACTACTTTTGTCGGTGAAACTTTTGTTGGTCAGGGGTGTCAAAAACCACACCTCTGAGTCCTGACCAACATAAGTTTCACCACCAAAAGTGCTGGTATGGACAGTGCTGTGTTGGTGAGCAATGCTTTCCTGATGATATAGCTACCATTACTCATTGGGGGTTTAATTATGCTGGCAGGAGAGCTCTCTCCCAGCTACATAGAGCAGCTACACGGGAGACCTTAGAGTGGGGCAGCTGCAACGGTACATCTGTGCCATTATAAGGTCTGTAATGTAGACATAGCTTTAAATGGTTTAAACTCATGCAGCTTTCTCATGTAGACAAAACCTAAAGTAGTATAAAGTGGGTATAACTTACATCTCATACATCCCTCTTCACTGTGGCTTTATATCTCCAAATCTGAATTCACACATTTTCGTTTAAAAGAAAAACATTAGTAGAACACTGCTCTATTGTATTTAAAATGTGCTAGCATCTCTTTTTGATTAGTGATTTTATGATTGAAGCTAAATTTAGAACCTCAAAGGCCAGTAATGAAGAGCAGCACATTTAGCAGCTAGCAGAAAAATGAGCTGTGAAACAGAGTGCGGAAGAGAAGCCTTGAAGACATATTATGCCTCCCAGGGGCTATAAAGTTTTTTAATTAACTAGCTGCAAATTTGTGATGTTTTAGGATTAAAATTAGCCTCTCCCTCCTTCTCTCTCACACACACACTCACTGTCACCCGCAACCTCACTGCAGAAGATGCCATTTTGATTGAATTAACCCAGGCCATTCTCATTTGCGGTGGAAATCTGTCAATTTCTCTTTATTCAGGATAACATTTGGAAGCAAAAATTTAGTTTCAAAGTTTGCAAAGTCTCTACTGGGAAATAAGGGCCTGATTCAACATTTCTTACTTATGTGAGGAATCCACTGAGACAGTGGGACTAGCTGTGTGAGGAAGAGTTACTCACAAGAGTTGGGGTTTGTAGAATAGGGCTCCAAAATCATTCTCTGAGAAAATTCATAATACTTTTAGAAGCAACTTTAAATGAACTCTGTAAGCCCATTATTGGAACAAAGATGGCACATGCCTTTTAAAATTTTGTAGCTTTCCGTAGAACTGGAACCTAATTTTTCACATAAGTAGAATTAACAGATCATTGAAAAATATCTCTCCTTTAAAAAAAAATGACATTAACATAAAGATGTTGGTAAGTCCCCTCACGTCAATGTGATTCAACAACCAAATGAAAATATTACTACTAAATTTTGTCTGTGTAATTTGGGGTGGCACTATGCAGCGGGGGTGCTGGAATTATTTTTATAGTAGGGGTGCTGATGATGGGAACCATGTATTTGGTATTTGTTATTACTACTTCAAGGCGGAGAGGTGTGGTAGCATTCCCAGCATCCCTTGTTCCTGCACCACTGCTATGCAGTATACTATGGGTAAAGTGCCATGAAATACAAAGGGAAAAATACAGAATGGTTCCAAAAAGGACTGGTTTGTGAATGGTTTCAATCTGTCATGAAGCAACTTCATAGTCAGCTAATATGAAGAAAATGGGAAAAGCTGGCATATAAAAACAATTTAATTCCATAAAAGACAGTGGTCTTGTTTGAGGGATTTCACCATTCTGTACTCTGCAAGCTTTGTTTAAAAGCTACATGGATATGTAAACCCTCAGGGATAGTCTTGCAATAGCTGAGCATTTGACTTTTCTTTCCAAAGAAATCTCTGGAAATCTTTCAGCATTATTTTTTTTCCACTGAAGACGTGTACAATTGTTTCATGTTCCCTTTAGCCTCTTTTCCCCAAGAAGAACTATGAATGCCTAACTAGCTGTGAATTCCTCAAATACATCCTGTCAGTGAAGCAAGGAGACTGCCCAGCACCTGAGAAGGCCAGCGGTTTTGCGGCTGCCTGTGTTGAAAGCTGTGAGGCTGACAGTGAATGTTCTGGGGTGAAGAAGTGCTGCTCCAATGGATGTGGACATACATGTCAAGTACCAAAAAATCTGTACAAAGGTAGAGATCATTAGGAGGCACTGTTAGTGTGCTAAGTGTTTTAGCCTGTAATAAAGCTGCCTGAAAAACAAGACCTTTAAGTTTATAGGGAAGTAAGTGTGTGTGTGAGAGGTGATGGTGAGGATATAATTGTAACTGTAAATTGTTCTATCACTGGAGGTTTTTAAGAACAGGTTAGACAAACACCTGTCAGGAATGGTCTAGTTCTCAACCAGGTGTACAAGTCGTCTAGATATTTGCGTTGTTTTACAACAGGCTACATAAAAAGCACTGGCGAAGTCAGGACAAACTAAAATTTCATACAGACAATGACTTGTTTATAATTGCTCTATATGCTAGACACTGAAATGTAAGTACAGTATTTATATTCCAGTTGATTTATTTTATAATTCTATGGTAACAATGAGAAAGAGAGCCATTTTTCAGTAATAGTGTGCTGTGACATTTTTTTTTGTATTTTTATGTCTGATTTTATAAGCAAGTAGTTTTTAAGTGAGGTGAAACTTGGGGTACGCAAGACAAATCAGACTCCTGAAAGGGGTTCAGTAGCCTGGAAAGATTGAGAGTCACTGGGCTAGTTATTAGGTAGTCCTGCCTTGAGTGGAGGGGACTGGACTAGATGATCTACTGAGGTCCCTTCCGCTCCTACGCTTCAATAATTCCCTCGTGGAATCCCTAACAAGGTGTCAGTGAATCACAGAGAGGAGGCCACAGTGAATCTGAATCATAAGCAGAACAAATTGGCCCGTCTGTGTAGAGTGTCACTTAATTTTACACAGATGAGAAGAACAATTTCAACAATGAAAGTATTTAAAGATAAACAGTTTAAATCACTTAAATCAGAGATAATCTTTGTTAATAAGAATCAAGTGGGTAGCACTACCAAGTACATAGTGAGAGATAATCCAATTGGAGAGCAAATGAGTGCTATATTCTGAATCAATGGCATTGATATCTTGCAGATAAAGCAGTTAGAAAATACTAAAAAATACATATAGGCAGTATTTCAATGCTTGAAGAGGCTGAGGAAAGAAGTTCTATTAAAATGTTTTTACTTGCTTTGATTGGAGTATTGAAATTCGGAGAAGAAAGTTTTCCTCATCATGCAACAATAAGGTATTATAACTTATGGAATGATTGGCTCTAAGAGTGATTCCAGAGTTTGATTTGTTAACAATAACTTTTGTTCACTTAAATATTCTTAAAGTGTGAATCTAACACTGAAAAGTGACTGTATAAAAGGCACTTTCTCACTCCACAGACTTGGTTTGTGTGTATATTAAAAGTAAATTCTCCTTACTTTAGTGAGAAAATAAGATTCTAGCAGTGTATACTTCTACCGCCTCCTGTCAAGGACTTTATCAACAGAACTGGACCAAATCAAGTCCACACTACCCAAGTCTCTCTAGCTTGACTTTCTAAACCCAGACAGCGTTAGCAGTTAGAAAATCTTTTGATTTACTTAACATAAATAAAACAAATTTGATCTGAAAGTTACCGAAGCACAGTAAACCTGGAACCCACAAAGGCACTGTATGTAAAGTGTTTTGGGATGACCTCCAATAAGAGCTTAATCCAAAGCTCATTGAAGTCAATGGAAAGACTTCCACTGGTTTCAATGGTCTGTGAATCAGGTCTTATATAATTATAAGACTTTAATACATTATTATAACATCACATATTAATGTGCAAAAGATTATTAAAAATGAATGATTTCATTAACTCATTCGTATTCTTTTTGATGCAAATGACCCAAAATTGGTGCTAAAGTAATACAGTATCTGTATTGCATGGGAGCAGAAGTTTACAGGATCAAACCTCAAATGTGACGTTATATAGTAAGTTTCATTGAGGACATTCAAATGTATTTCATAATTGGTGCGTGTGTGGAGCGCGGGGGGGGTGAAATTAAAGAGCTGTATGTAGGGAAGCATACATAGGATATGATATGGTGAATGAATGCAAAAGGAGAAGTCTGGTCTAATTATATACTTGTAGCACTAACATTCTGCTCCAACATCTTATCAGTTATCTTCAGTAGGTATTTGCTTGGAAGCACACAGATGTGTTACACAGGAAGGGCAGAACCAATGCTCTTCTGCTTTCTCAGCTGACGAATTCAGATCATTAGCCCTTGAAATTGTCTTCCTACAACAAAGAACAAGATGGAGCTGGGCAGTCTTGCTTTTCATTTTCTCCAAGGGCAAATGACCTCCCTGCCACTAGGAAGAGCAAAATTGGCAAGCATGACTAAGATCTAGTGAACAAATCCAATACTCATGCTAATCTTTTTGACAGCACTCATAGCCAGAAAATGAACTCAGATTGAAACTAAAATAGTCGATGGGCTTGTCTTCATTATAGGTTATGTCAGTATAACTTATGTTGCTCAGGGGTGTGAATAAACCACCCTCCCTGAGCAACGTAAGTTACATCGACCTAAGCACCAGAGTGGATGGTGCTGTGTCGGCAGGAGAGCTTCTGCTGACATAGCTACCACCTCTCATGGAGGTGGATTTATTATGCCAATGGGAGAGGACACTCTATGCCAATGGGAGAGCTTTCTCCAGTCGTGCCACAACGGCATAGCTGCATCCGTGCAACTGTGCTGCTGTAGCACTTCTAGTGTAGACTAGCTCTCTGCAAGTTTCTATAATTTCACCGTTGATCAAGTTTTGGAGATTGGTAATACACAGAAATACATAGAAAAATCTAATGACAACTTTTAATTAATGTAATATGCTGACAGTTCAGGGCAACTGCAGCTGTATTTCCCCTCCATGGTCCAGCAAGGGCACCCACTTTTAGGCTTCTAGATCCCAGCTGTTACCTGTCTTAGGCAGAGACTCACGTCTCTCTCCCTCCTGACCAGGGTATTTCCAAGCCGTATATTTTACTGCCCACACTATGTTATTCCAAGCAAGCAAGACTGCCTGCATGGGCCAGCATCTGTACTTTGCTTAGTCTTCTAAGGCTTCTGAGCAGCATAATGGCCAGCAGTTGTAAGTTACCACACTGCCCTCTCTAAGCAAGAACATTTGTTCTTAAGATGAAAGCATTAGAGAGAACATTAAAAACAATAGAAGAACCCTCACTCATGCTAAAAAACTTAAAAGGGATCACCCCAACTTTGGCTCTGGTAGGTGCCAGTCCTTCCAACACTTCCCTGAAGATTGACCCTCCCCCACTTTGGACAGAAGGTCTTGTCCATTTGCTGGATTAGAAAGAAGGCACTGAGTTAGTTTAAACTCAGACTGTTTATCCAAAGGTCCATTTTTTTGTCTGTTGGTCTCTGGAGAATCCAGTCTGAACTGGTATATGGAAGCATCTCCAGGTGTTGGAGGTGAGTTAATTTGCTTAATCACCCCCCCATTATTCTTAGTTCCTGCAGGGCTGTGGTCATTCTCCCACATGAAATTACATACAATCCCTGGCCTACAATGATACATAAACTTAATATCCATATATTTTGAACCCCTCCTCCCCAGCCCCCAGGTATTGGGTTACTCTTACATTTGAGTTAAAAGTATGCTTTCTTATGTCTGATGTTTATATATTTACTTTTTATGGCACGGATACATACGTATTAGTTGAAAAACACCTTTGGTAACACATTTTCTGGACTCTGGTATTCCACATATAAAACAAGACATGGGCTGAATTCCTCACTGGAACACTGTATTTCGGAAGACTAATTTGTTCAAGAATGGTTAAAGGGACTGAGCATTTACATAATAAAAAGCACATTGAGTAGTGATTGCATTCACACATCTGGATATGAAACTGATGATGCTGATTCCACAAAAGGATTTTAAAATGCACTTGTGCTATGCGTTAGTTGTTTGTGCTGCTAAGATCCATCTGCACACAATTACATACACCAGAGAGGTTGAGTTACTTCCAATCAAGTGAATCCAACTGATCCTAATGCAAAGCAGGTGGAAGATTTTTTAACATGCAAATAGTAGGATTATTGTACATCATAATTAAAGAGGGATTTGAAAATGTAGACATATGAACTGACATAGTTCATGATGCTCATTACATTAGATTATGACTTCTGGCTGTTGAATGATATCCAGGATTTAAACCTATGTGGTAACAGGATTTGAATGCTGAATTTTCCTCATGATGCTTTTAGGTTTCTTCAACACTACAATATTTGTCTTTATTTACTGTAGCAGATTATGTAATTGGGAAAGGTCTGTTTATAAAGCTCTGCAAAAGGCAGTTTGTTGATCTAAGGAAGTGAAGGAGTTGGAACAATTAAACCTCAGATATTCCTCATTTAAATCTTTGGTAAATAGAGACAAGTGGATCAAAATTCTGATAATTTATGTTTACACACTGGCAGTTTTGGATTTGCTAAGAAAACACAGATGCTCCCATTATACAGTAATATCAGTTATGGATATGAAGAGAAAAAAACATCCGAGACCTGATTTATATATGCTCTTTGAACCAAATTCTTCCCCCATTGATGGCAGTGGCAAAACTCTGACTACAATGGGACTAATGTTTGGCTGTTTTTACACCCCTCATTTGATACATTTCTAATGTAAAAGTATTGAACTCTTAATATTAAAACTATTTGTAATTTCTTGGAGTCATCTGTGTATGGATAGTTAGGGTAGAAGCATATTTAAATTACAATGTATGGCACCAATCCACACACTGAACCCTGGCACCTGTGCAGAGCCTTATTAAAGTCACAACATAATTAAAATACATAGGACAAAATTGATAGGAGGGTTTAAATGTCAACGCAGCAGTTTTATTTGTCATGATCTGAGGTAAGTGTGCTAGGTACTGAAATAGATGAGTTCCAAAAGAGTATCCATAGAAATGCAACTAACAACTTGATTTGCTGATTGAATCAAAAGAGACCAGCTCTAGAAAGTAATTCCTTCCCCCAGTCTGTTATAAATGTTGCAAAGAGGTGTTGTAGTCATGATGACAAAACTGCAGAGAGAACATAATACTCCATAATAATGAGTGATTGCTGTAAACTTTTAAAAGGCAATTTCAGTAGATTGTAGTGTAGTGGTTGATAAAGGAAATAATGAAGTAGGGTGAGATTTTTCAAATGCACTCGGCATTAACTTTACTAACTTCAATATCAGTTTTACCATTGAGTTTAGTGGGAACGGAGTTAAGCTAACTCTGAACACTTTGGAAAATTCCACTCTTCATGCATGTTAAATCCCTTAACTTTTTTTCAGTCTGTCCAGCCATTTCCCTCTTAATTGTCCCACAACACCCCCTACATTTGCTTCCACATACACACCCTATTTTGTAAACGTCTTAACATTCTGTCTGTACGCTCCTATTTCAGGTGTTCCATTGAAACCCAGGAAAGAATTAAAATTCACAGAACTTCAGTCTGGACAACTGGAGGTTAAGTGGTCTTCAAAATTCAATATTTCAATTGAGCCTGTGATTTATGTGGTGCAGAGGAGATGGAATTATGGAATCCATCCCAGTGAGGATGATGCCACCAGCTGGCAAATGGTGGCACAGGTCAGTCATTTGTATAATAATCCCTAGCTCTTGTATAGCAATTTTATGAGTAGACCTCAAAGTGCTTTTACAAAAGAGATCAATACCATTAGTCCCATTTTACTGGTGGGGAGATGGCGGCACAGAGAGTTTAAGTGACTTGCCCACGGTCACCTAGCATACTTGAGGGAAACTGGGAATAGAAGCCAGGTTTCCTGAGTCCCATTGTAATTCTCTATGCACCGTAAGTCATGGTTTTCTGTCAATTTTTTTCATGGGAGAGTAACTTCATTTTCCTCAGCCATATTACTTGTAGTATTAATATAATAATACCAAATGCTACAGTTTTAGCACTTTATACTAGTGAAAGGTGACAAGATAGTGAAAAAGCTGTTAGTATGAGTATACCAGCAAAGATGTAAAAACTTCTCCTAAAAAACACTTTTCAATCTATATTTTCAAAAATGATGAGTAATTTTGGGTTGCTCAATATTTAAGTGTTCATCTTGAGATGCCCAACAGGCTCCTAATTTTCAGGGGGTCTATGGTCAGCATTGTCTAGAAATCCAATTCTTTTAAGATGTGTCAAGTTTGGCATTTAAAAACAAAGGTATCCAATCTCATGAGTCACTTTTGAAAATTCAGGCTTAGGTACCAAATTTTGCCACTGAATGCATATGACAGACCCAGCCTGTTCTGAAATCAGCAGGGCCCATACATAACATACAATGATAGAGTTTGGGTCTAATCAAAACAGTAGAAAATTAGTTGGTATAAAAGCCAATTGTCTTTAAAAATAAAATAAAAAACAAAGTGGAAGAAAGAATAAAATACATTTGTTGGTCTGCTTATTTTAAATTGTAGTTTCTCTGGCATTTACCCTACCAGTTCAGCAAACTCTATGCTGTCATGCTCTTATTTCTTATAGCAATCCATACTGTATATGTAAAATTCATATACAAGTGCTTTTTAATGAGAAGCAGCCAACAGAGAAGAAATTTTCACTTAGTTCCTTCCCAGTTTCAGTCAGTTTCTTAACATGGTGACAGCCCTCCTGTATGGCAGAACTCCAGCAGTTTATCTTAACCGCTGCAGCCACATCCTTGCTGACAAGGAAAGCCAAACGTGGATGTTAAAAAGAGCTGTGAAATGTCCTTGCAGCAGGTAGCAAGGAGGGGAGAAAAAATAAAGTCCACAAAGTAGAGCCAGGAGTTTAAGTTCTGTAATGACCTGAGTTCATTCTCCATTGAGGTTACATACAAATAAGCGACGTTAAAAGAACATTGGGCCTGTAAAGTCAAGCACCAAAAAATTAGTAAGTGCCAGAATGAACACTGCCTGTGCACATGCCACGATCACAGAGCCTTGCCCCGTATCCCAGGAGACGTCTAGGGCAGAGAACAGAACCCAGATTGTCTCAATCCCAGTATAGTACCTTAACAAAGCAACTTCCTTTCTCTTCTTACAGCTCTCAGCTTCATTTACTGTTATCTTGTAAAATGAATGACAGAGGGGTCCGGTAGAACAAACAGTGTGTGAACTTGTCACTAAAGACTGTATCATATTGCGTATGAACGAGGGGATGGAATTAAGGTTGACTGGGCAACATTAATTCTGGCATTTCCTAATTTTTGAGTGCTTGACTTTATACCATTAATGCTCTTTTAATGTAGTTTGTGATATGTAATGTCCTAGGTATGTGTGTGTATGTGGCTTCTCTTAACAGTCTCAAAAGACAGAAATTCCATGATGTGGAAACGTATAGATCCTAGCGCTTCCACATACACACAAAGTAGAATTTTACTACTTGAACTAGAAGAGTAACTGATAGAGGATCACAGCCTATCATCACTATGTGGACCACACTGTACGTAGCTTGTGCAACTGTTTGCCAGGTCACAGTGGAATATTGAGAGTCAGAATGCCTGGCTCTGGAGGTGAACATGGGCTAGTAGTTATAGAGAGCATAGCCAAGTACGCAAATTTGACCCGTTTGTTCTGAAAGGCAATGTGGCTGAGTAGATGAGAGTTTGGTTTGTCATATTAGAGATAGGGTTGGATTCCTAATCCTACCTGAAGTGATTATATGCAGCCCTAGTCTCACTCTAGCTATAAAATGAAGGAATTATATTTGTCTGCCTCCTAAATTTGGGGTGTGAGGCCTTGATCAATAATTTGGGTGACGAAGTGAACAGAGTTAAAAGAAAAGGAGTACTTGTGGCACTTTAGAGACTAACCAATTTATTTGAGCATGAGCTTTCGTGAGCTACAGTTCACTTCATCGGATGTAGCTCACGAAAGCTCGTGCTCAAATAAATTGGTTAGTCTCTAAGGTGCCACAAGTCCTCCTTTTCTTTTTGCAAATACAGACTAACATGGCTGCTACTCTGAAACCTGAACAGAGTTATTTACACGAGTCAGTGGAAAAGCTCAGAATTCATGGTTTTTCCTGGCTCCCAGCCCAGCACGTCTTCCTCTAGTCGAAAGTTGTGGGTGCTGCTGCTTGTTGAGGTATCCTTTTTGGAGCTCAGGCTTGATGGGGTGAGGAAGATATGCTCAATGCACATGGAAGGTCACTGAGGCCATAGCCAAGGATCTGGACCTGTGTGTGCTTGTGGCAGTAAAATGTATTGGATAACTGCTTCCACATTATTACAAACAGTTTTACAATATTTCTTCTGGCTAATTAAAAATCTCTTTTCATGTTTATTACTAGCGGAGCAAGGGTAATGGAGGGTCTATCAGTTTTGAGCTATGTTTCTCTAGGTTTTGGGTTCCCCAACATTTGCTCTAGCCTGTTGTAGAAAGACTCAGCATGACAGTCAATTTGTATATATTGTATCTTGTTCCCTTGTGTGTATTCTTAGTTTAATTGTGCAAAAGATAATTTTGTAAATGTAGGTTGTCTGCTTTTGCATATGGTTTTGTGTGATACTAATTTTTTTAAAACTGCTCTTCAAAAAAAAAAAAGACATTTTGCAAACCATTAGCATACAATGTGCGTAACAAACAAACAAAAAACCAAAGCTGAATTACATTATTTAACATATGCAAATTGGTCATTGCACTAATGTAGGAGCTTTATTTTCTTTAATATTTTTAATATCTTTTCCCTAGTACCATTCTAAAACTGCCACAGTATAATAGGACATATTTTTTGGAAAAATATATTTCAGATGTGTAGAAGATTGACACAATGCACCAAAGTGATGCTCAGGGATCAATTACCATATAAAATAATTATACATAAATGTGTTAAAGTACCTTATACTACTCATTTTCACAACTTAACCACCTGCACTTAGGTATTGCAGAATAATACCATCTGAGTAGCAAACATGCTTTATAGGATAGACTCAAGGAGATCAGTCTAGTTAGTTTCACAAAGAGAATGTTAAGGGGTGACAGGTCCAATATAATATAATAGCGTTAGGATCATTGTTGTTTGTTGGTCTCTCATATACACTGGCAGTGTTGCAGGTGTGTAATGAAGTTCAGCCAAACAGTATTTAATATTGTACAGCACACTATTTTATTTACCTAATATATAGGACATCTGGTAAAATGATGCTGAATATTATGATCTGGGCTCCAAACACAGTTAACATGATTTTTTTTTTTTTTAAATGCAACTTACTATAAAATATCCCATAAGCATTTAACATTTTGTTAAAGTTTGTTGAAATGGTGAATGGTTGCTGAGTGGTTCAGTGGTTTAGTGCTCCAACATCACACCTCTCAAGCTCCAGTTACATGCACTGTATATGCACCTAATAGGAGTTTTGCCACTGAAACCAATGGGAAGAGGAGTAGGTCTGCGATCAAGTCACAAATTAAAATGAGGTTGGCAGTCTCAGCCTAGACACAGTTTCTCTCTTTCTCATAATTAATACTAATTGTGCCATCACTGTGTAGTCTTTGTTTCCAACATTCCTAGGTTGGAATAGCAGGACTGTTACTGATAAGAGCCAGGAAGTCTTGGCTGAGAAACTGAGAAATTTTGTGTTATGTCTGCCTGTACTATGACTGTCTTATTATGACCACTCAATTCACCAGAACGTTTAAAAAATAAACGGTATTTATTACGGTATTAATACTCAACAGTATTGCCACTAATGTATTACCTCTAGAGACACTGGTCCAATCTCTGATCCCAGTTACACCAGTGTAAATCTTGAATAACCCACTGATTTCCATTGATTGTAATCCTCATTTCTTTCCTACTGTTGCTGCCATTCCCTGTGCCACTATTTAGATTCTAAGCTTTTTGGGTCAGTAACTGTCTTTCTGTCTCCTGTGAAATAATGGCACACCTTTGAGCTCTATAAAATTAAGATAACATTAAAGGCTGGTTCAACTATGTTCAAGCCCTCAAGGTGCTCATTTGATTGAATAATTCAGTCCCTCTCTACATAATAAAGAAGCAGATCATGGAGGGACGAAGATGCAGAGGAAGACTATGAAGGGAAAGGTCTGTAGCCCCCTCATAGGCTGCAGTAGTTAATAAGGGAGTCCTAGATTTGTGCAGATGGAGGAAAAAGCTGGCAGCAGCAGCAGCTGGCTGGGCCTGGAGTGTACCACAGCCACAATAGCTTAAAACAGAGACTGGAGAGGCAAACAATAAGGCAAGAGAGGAGAGAAGACAGCCCGCTCCACATCCACAACATCAAATATCTCAATTTCTCTGACCGTAGCCTCTTACCAGGTCTGGTTACAGGTGGACACCTTAAGTGCAGGCACCACCTGAAAACTTAAGTGATCAGTGATCTAAAAATAATTTTGCTGGATAGACAGAGCATCTCTCAAAAGTTCAGACTGGCTCACTAGGCCTGGGACATTCACAGGTATCAGGAGTATCTATATGAGGCAGTGTGCAGCACAACTCGTTCATTTATTCCTTATATAGTATTGACATGAGGAATAAATATGTAATAATGGTCCCTTCATTTGAACAGAAAAAGGTATAATACCATCTAATGGCTGCAATTTGAAGCTAGACAAATTCAGACTGGAAATAAAGCATTCATTTTAAACAGTGAGTGTAGTTAACCACTAGGACAATTTACCAAGAGTCGTGGTGGATTCTCTATCACTGACAATTTTTAAATCAAGACTGAAAGTTTTTCTAAAAGATCTGCTCTAGGACACAGGTTTTCAAACTGTGGGGCATGTGGCAATCCCAGGCAGGACTGGGACAAGCCCTGCACGGTGGGACGGGAGCACCATCTGCACCCCCTGACTTACTCAGCGGGCCACCCAGCCTGTGGGTGTCAACATCTGCTGTGGCCGCACCTATTTCTGCTCTGGCAGCGTCCACACGCAGCTCTGGCTCCATCCCCAGAGACCGTCACACGCACCTTCTTACACTCTGAAAACCCGAGTTGGGAAGGGAAGGTATTGTGTCTATTTTTGTCTGGGTTGGGGGGGGGGGGGAGCGGCGGCGGAGAGGGATGCAACTAAAAATTTTAACTCAAAGTGGGGAGGGGGAGCTCGCCTCAAAAAGTTTGAAAACCGCTACTCTAGTAGTTATTTTGGAGGAAGTTATTTGGCCTGTGTTACACAGGAGCCCAGACCAGATGATCACAATGTTCCCCTCTGGCCTCGGACTCTATGAAGCTTGAGGAGACATGGAGCAAACACACACAGACTTTACCTCCTCTGGGGCACTTGGTATCCCAGGTTTCACAGCAACTCAGCAATGGATCTGATACTGGGAAGATAGATTAATGGGAAATAGATCTTGTCAAACTAATTTTATACCCCTTTTTTTAAATTAGATTACGAGTTTGATTGACAAAGGCAACAGTGTTGATGTAAGATTTCTACAAGGTATTTTATTTGACACCGCACGTTTTGATTAAGAAACTAGAATGATACAAATTCAAAACAGCATGCATTAAGTGGATTAAAAACTGGCCAAATGATAGGTCTCAAAATGTGAATGTAAACAAGGAATCATCATTGAATGGGTGTGTTTCTAGGTGAATCTCATAGGGATCACTTCTTGGCCCTACACTCTTTAACATTTTTATCAATGACCTGGAAAAAAAACCCATAACAGAGTTTGCAGATAACACAAAGACTGGGGGAGCCGAGTGGTAAATAATGAAGAGGAGAGGTCACTGACACAGAGCAATACATACTGTTTGGTAAGTTGGGTACAAGCAAACAATATGTGTTTCAGTACGGTCCAATGGAAACTTATAGATCTAGGCATAGAGAATGCAGGCCATACTTACATGGTGGGGTACTCAATCCAGGGAAAGGGTGACTCTGAAAGAGACTTGGGAGTCATGGTTTGTGATCAGCTGAACATGAGCTTCCCATGCTATACTGTGGCCAAAAGGACTAATGCAATCCTTGGATGAATAAATAGGGGAATCTTTAGTAGGAATAGAGAGGTTATTTTACCCATGTATTTGGCACTGGTGTGACCGCTGCTGGAATACTGTGTCCACTTCTGGTCTCTTCACTCTAACAGACAAAGATATAACAAGATCCAATGACTGGACGTTGAAGCTAGACTTGAAATAAGGTGCAAGCTTTTTAAGAGTAAAGGTATATTTTAAGGGTAATTAATCATTTGAACAACTTATCAAGGGTTGTGGTGAGTACTCCATCACTGGAAATTTTTAAATCAAGATTGGATGTTTTTCTAAAGGATATGGTCTATTTAAACAAGAATTAATCCAAGGAATTTCTATGGTTTGTGTTATGCAGGAGGTCAGACTAGATAATTGCAGTGGTCCCTTCTGACTTTATGTGATTCTGTGAAGATCCTCTTTAAAAATGGGTCCAGGATGCAGCCATATCCAGGATGGTTACAGTGGAGCCTCACTTTCAGGAACCAGGTGGATGGCCACATTTCCACACAGAGAGAAGGCTCTGCCTCCTATGCATTCCTAAGGATCTGTAGTGTTTTTGGATAGGCCTTAAAGTGTATTCTGCTGGAAACAAATCCTTGCTCTGTCTCTGCAAGGAGATCCTTATAGAGATTTCCTCCCCCTGAATTGATTTTCACAGTAATTATAATTGGAAAACGTTTCCATCCAGTTCTCCTGAATGTATACAGGTGTAGGGGAGACCAGAATCTTGCCCACTTAAGTCACAAGTGAAAGTAAGCTTTGTCACTTAAGCTGATTTTTTGAGGGATATTTTAAAAAAATAATAATAAAAATCCACACTGTTTTGTACAGTTTAGCATGGTCAGAAGCCTTTGCTAAGAATTGTAGATGTGTTGCAGTTCACGACTAAGGTGGGCTGCCAGAGTAATGTCCAGTAGTTGGAATCTGCCGGCACTTATGATTTCACAATTTTATGTGTACTTAAAACAATTTCTCCAGTGTCCCCAACCTCAAAAACCCTACTGAATAAGCTAGTGTATGTCAGAAGATGTGAGACAGTAAGATTAACATTTCAGAATAAAAGGAGTCAGTGTCTTATGACATTTTTCCCACCAGACTACAGAGGAAAGAGTACAACTGTCTGACATAAGACCCAGCAGGTGGTACCAGTTCCGAGTGGCTGCCGTGAATGTGCATGGGACAAGAGGCTTCACAGCACCCAGTAAGCACTTCCGCTCCTCTAAAGGTTAGTATTCATTTCCTCCATCTCACCCTCATCTTGGCTACACATGGAATGCAACCCAATCTTCTTAATGTTTTTGTTGTAGATTTTCAATGGGTGGGTTGTCTGCATTTAGTCATTAGCTGAAGGAATGGCCCAGGTTTGACTGAAGTTATTACATAGATTAAAGGTTAATGATGCCATTATTCTTTTATCTGCAAGGGGGTCTCAGAATTAATGAACATCCTTTTGGGTTCTTTCAACACTGCTAGTAAGAGAACTGAAGTTCTCCTGACCACATGATACTGAAAGTCAAATATGAAAGAACTGAGATCTAACATATGCTGTTGCAAGTAGTCTCAATATTTGTTATTTTCATAGGGAATATATTCCTGCCATTTGCTGGACAGACGGTATCACATAATTTTGTTGGTTGTGTTCAAGCAATTATAGCACCAGTAATTTGACTTAGTTCTGCTTCTCTGTGCATGCCTTTCCACCTGCTAGCAGGGATCACAAGGTCTCTGGCACCATCAAAAACATAAATCAAGCAAACTTTTTACTCTGAAGAGGAAGAAGTGCTAGAAATTTCATGAACTCAACTAGAGACTTTGTGGTTTCTATTTGCTTTTATATAGAAGGCACTCACGTGGTGATGCATGGCAGTATAAATCCCTAAGATAGACAGACTTTTTGTTCATTTTGGAAATAGGTGACACAAATCTTTAGTGATGTTTGATGCAGCACACTTCAAGAACCATATACTTTTCTATTTCTGTATGTCCTCTGAGCGTCAACATTCTGAAGGCATCAGAACTCCAATGAAGAAGGTGGGGCAAATATTCAGCATGTTACATGGAGACATAATCAAGCAATTATGGTCACAGTAATTGGCTATTACTCAATGTCTCAGTGTGTACTTTTTTATTACTTGCCACTTTGACACTCATTGTATACCACACAGGTAAACTGCTCAGTCCAGATCCTTCCTAGCCACAGCTCAGCAGCTTTCAGCAGACAACAGAAATGGCATCCCTTTCCCCCGTGAGCTAAAAGAGTAAATGTAGAGCTAACATGTTAAATGCATGAAGAGTTCCTGAACAGGTTTAGTTTCAGGGTTCACCTCTCTTCTGCATATGGTGGGCTAAACCTGATTAGAGAAATGAAGGGAAGAGGTGTGAGAACATTGAGGAATGGGGACAGGGAAAAGGAAGATGTCTCATCTGTGATGGTAACTTTGGTAGGAATAATGGAAATACAGACATGCTCTGAGGAATAGGAGAAAAAGCCTCCAGGAGGAGGAGAAATGGAATTTAAAAATTGGAATGAAAGATAGATGGAAGAATGAGGGTCAATTGAGAAAACGAGAGAGAGGATGTCATGCTTCCATTTACCCCCATTGACTAGTGTGGCTCTTGGCGATGTCCCCCAAGCTGGAATTTGGCCCCTGGTCCAAAGTCAATAAGTATCAGCTTATCCCAACACAACCTACTACAAACTCTCAATTGTTATACTATTTTCTGAAGATGAATTAAGTTTAATTATGCATGCATCCGATGAAGAGAGCTGTAGCTCACGAAAACTTATGCTCAAATAAATTTGTTTGTCTCTAAGGTGCCACAAGTCCTCCTTAACTTTAATTGTAATTTTACAAAACACATTAGGAAGTTTAATAAAATGCTATGAAAAGGGGCATGTTAATTAATGTTCTTTTCTGACTCCCTTTAGAGTAAATGGGGCTTTTGCATGTGTAACTTATGCAGTGTTTTACCAATGGACTCTGGAGTGTTCTATATAACGTAAAGGTAGTTGTATAAAAGAAATAGCTGATATGGGCCATTGCTAATGGAGCTTTTAATTTTTGGACTCTGGTCTGGAATAAGTATAGCTTAATAAAGCCCAGCAGCGACCAACATGGTCACAGTTAACAAGGGCATGTACTATTGCTGGCAATTTTGGTAAATAAATCAGAGTGAAAGGGTATGAGGACTGAATGAATACGTTATTACTGCCTGTCAGGGTTGAGGCATATTGATAGTTTTCAAAGCCACTGCCCATCCTCACCATTCTGTGAATAAATAAGTGTTCATTTTCTAGTTCTGACACCTTTTGAGTTCACCCATAAGAAAGTTTAAATTAAAAAAATAACGAGAAGACGACTTTTTCTGTTTTTCTTTTAGCACAAACTGCTATGTGTACTATAAGAGGAGATATGCTGTTGTGTTGGATACCTTGGATTTATAGATGTGCACAGAGTCTATTGTAATGAGGGCTATGTATACCTAGACAGATGGATAAACAGACAATAGTCAAAAGTTCTCAATTAATTTAACTACTGGAGAAGTGATGTTGTTCATTATAACTATCCGAAGGTCTTGATGCTTTGGAGGTGTCCCTTGTGTGATTGAACATCCACTAACATGAGACTAAGGCCAAGGTATACACTAGAAACTTTTGCCAGTATTACAGTGTTGTTTGGGGTGTGTGTGTGTGTGTGTGTGTGTGTGTTTGCTTTTGGTTTTTTTGCAACATTTCTATACCAGCAAATTTTCTTCATGCAGATGTAGTTATACGGGCATGAAAGTGCTGGTCTAGCTTAATTTACTTGCTGAACTGGTATAAATTATACTGGCATGGGCACTTTTTTGCTGGTATAACTGCATCTACATTAGGATTTTTCTGTGTGGCTATAGTTGTACCAACAAATCTTTTTCAGTGTAGACTACGTCTAAAAGTCATGCCATCTCATCAAGGTGCAGATGTCTGTCAGGAGCAAACTACTAGTGGCCAGAACAGCAGTAACTTGTTCTGTGTTCTGAAGTAAATGTTTTTTTTTTCCCCCTGGGGTAGCAAATGTAACATGTTGACTTTTCTCTGGCTACATTCATGCTGCTTTACACCACACCTCAATTATTTGTTTGGATTTTGTTAGTCTGAGACAAATATTCTGTCTGGATGCAATTTGAAACTGTAATTGTGTAGAGATGTAACATATTAACCATGAAGTTTTGGCTTTTGCATGGCATTTTCAGGCAGGACTTGTAGTAAGTTCTATCATGTTTCTTCACTCCATAGTGTGCTACCCCCAGGAACATATGGCTCTAAATACCCACATGGAAAATGACCACATTTTAGATATTTGGAGCCTCCTATTTTCTGCAGCCTACCCTTCTGCCCCTCCCCGGCGCTTGCATGTATAACCAACCATCCTGGTTGGTTTGTTGGCAGAAAAAGCCCTAAGAATTCTATGACAAGGACAGCGAAAGCCTGGACTACTTTTTACATTCTGTTGCAGAAGAAACTAAAATAATTTGCATCTTTATAGCAGCAAAAAGTATAATCAACCTTGTTCAAAAGGTTACTGTAACCCTCACAAGTAACTGTTTTCAAGGCTAAACTGCAGCCCTCAACAAAGAAATGTGAATTGTCATGCAAGCAGTAGAGAATAGTTAGCTGATCAACTCCATAGTCAAATTTACCTCTCTTCAGGAATTTATATAATTTTTCAGGGCTGCTGGCACTTTTTGTGGCTGTGACAACATCTGTGCCACATTCACAAGTCCAGTAAGATGAAACATGTCTAAACTGTATATGTGTGTGTGTATGGGGGTGGGGGGGATGTGAGAAAACCTGGATCTATGCAGGAAATAGCCCGACTTGACTATGTAAAGAGTTGTCACTTTGGATGGGCTAGCACCAGCAGGAGAGTGAATTTGTGTGGGGGGGTGGAGGGTGAGAAAACCTGGATTTGTGCTGGAAATGGCCCACCTGTTGATCACTTTAGATAAGCTATTACCAGCAGGACAGTGGGGTGGGAGGAGGTATTGTTTCATATTCTCTGTGTGTATATAAAGTCTGCTGCAGTTTCCACGGTAAACATCTGATGAAGTGAGCTGTAGCTCACTAAAGCTCATGCTCAAATAAATTGGTTAGTCTCTAAGGTGCCACAAGTACTCCTTTTCTTTTTGCGAATACAGACTAACACGGCTGTTCCTCTGAAACCAAGCTTTATTCAGTTTACAAGCTTCATGTTCTGTCAGATGTGTCTCCTGGAGCATAACAAAGGCAACATTCTCTTTTTTTAAGCATTGAGTATTTTTTTCCCCTCTTTGAACGGGGTTATTAAAATCCTTTAAATTCCAGGAGACACATTTAATTATCAGAGCCATCATTGTTTAAAATATACTGGGTAAAATATAAGGTCACTTTGTGAATAAATGAAATAGCAACATTTCCTGAGTGCCATATAGTTCTTGCATAGCTGGGCAGCAAAAGTTATATAATCTAGGGGTAGGTTGTCACTTCCCAGTACCTATTCTACAAGAGTAGGAATGAAATTCCTAGCATGGGACAGTAACAGGGTGGTGGCAGAGAAATTAAATAAGTAAAATAACATGGAAAAGATAGTGGAGAGAGAAATACACATTAGTACTATACAATCAAAAAAGAAGAATCTGTGTAAACAGCCCAAAAACACACACTTAACACCCAGAGGGGGCTGCTGGATCAGGTGAAACTTGGAGATCTTCACAGCCCCTGGGGCCCCAAACATTAATATAGTAATCCCTTATTACCAATAGAATCTTGATACATTAGTCCATAAAGAAGCACCATCTAATAAAACAATGATTTTATATATATAAACTAATGAAATGATAAATTTTACATTGAAGTTCCTTTCCCATGAGTTAAGGCAATAGGTAGTAAATTGATAATAACCCTTTAACTCTTCAACTCCAGAGAGAAAGAAAAAACAAGAACTAACATCAATATCAACCACTGTCCATCAACATTTTTAGAGCAGCCATATAAGATCTCAGAGAGCAAAACATAAATTCTGTATAATCAGATCATTCCGTAGATGTCTCCTCTTGCAAGAAAAGAGCTTGCATTTTTCTGCCTCCTGAGGGGAACTGAATGATACTGTCTTCTCACCACTGTTAATATGGAGTGTTTTCATGTAATTAACAAAATACTTCAAGTCCATCTTCCTGGCCAATGGTTTTTTTTGGTTAAAAGCTGACATCATTGCAACCACATCACAGGCATAATCATGAAAGAGCAGTATTTTAATTGCTGGTTCTCCCTATAACAGCTTCTTTTTTCTCTGGATTTCTGCAAGATAAGTCCCTTAGTGGTAAACTTCATGAACTTCACAATCAATGCTCCAGACTGACTTCCTGGAGCTGGCTTGGGGGCAAGGGTCTGGTGTGCCCCTTGTATATCAAACCAAAACTCTACTGGCAGATACAACAATTTAGTAGTTTAGGGACAAATATGGAGGGTTTACTTGTCTATTCCCCCAGGGACACCTACAATCCTGATGTTACATCATTGTGAGTGGCTTTCTAGATCCAATAGCTTGGTCTTAATGGTCCTGATACCATAACAGTTCTTCATAATCTGTAATTTGTTCTCTCTGAAATCATCTTTCCCTTCAGAAATTCTGTGTTCTGCTTCACTCATCCTTCTGGTTACAGCTGTAGTGCACTCTCAATTTCAGTCATGGTGGCCTGTAGGGTGGAAAATTTAGATTTAATTTCAACAGTATCCATGGTCACCTGTTGCAGTATAGTTATCACCTGTGTTCCATCGGGCTCAGGCACCATCTTGTTTGTAGAAGGAAGGCAGGCGGATCTTTTCTTTCTTTCTTTCTTTCTTTCTTTCTTTCTTTCTTTCTTTCTTTCTTTCTTTCTTTCTTTGGTGCTTTTGGATTTGGAGAAGATAATGTGGTGCTAGAGGGCACCTTGGGGGTCACAATAGTTGGGTGCAATATTTCTTAGGGGCTTTAGGGGACCATGTTTGGGGATTCCCCGGGGGACACTTCAGAGTTCAAGCAAACTGCATCCACCTGAGTCGCATCCACCCTGGTGTTCTCCATCTTCTTGTTCTTAAAAAACCAAACCAAACAACAACAAACTGCTTATTTCATGAAGCATTCCAATGATAATGACCCTAGACCAGGAGTTCCCAAACTTGGCTTGCAGATTGTTCAGGGTAAGCTCCGGTGGGCTGCGAGACACTTTGTTTACCTGAGTGTCTGCAGGTAGGCCGCTTCCAGTGGCCGCGGTTCACCGTTCCCGGCCAATGGGAGCTGTGAGCGGTCATACCTGCTCATGCTCAGGTAAGCAAAGTGTCTCACAGCCCGCCAGGGGCTTACCCTAATCAAGTTGCGAACCAAGTTTGGGAACCCCTGCTCTAGACCATTCTGAGTCTATTTGGTTTGATTTTTTTTAACACAGTGTAGTCCCTGCTGCCTTTATATTGTAAGGATTTGAGGACAGAAACTTGGTAGTTTGGCACGAGCTCACTTATTTGTTTATAACACTATATAAATAAATACTTCTTATTACACTCAGATAATCAGTGACCTCATTGGAGAGAACAACAATCATAAAATATTCAGAATGTTACAAAGGAGCAGCTGTTTTTTGTGTGCTTGTTTTTTTTTTTTTCAGATAAAGGGTTCAAGTGTGGCCAATATGCATGGCGTTGCATTGGGAGTGGAGTCAAGCTGCACTGCCCCAGGGGGAACTCCTTAAGGGACTGTGCCACAGAAAGAAAAAAAAATCCCTCCCTGAGGTACTTGTCCGCGTGAGAGAATGCCCAGCTCTTTGGGACAAGGACTGTCATTTTGTACAGCACTTAGCACTGTGGGGTCCCGGTCCATGACTGGGGTGCTGCAATACAAATAATAACAATCAGAATGATGCTCCCCAAGAGAGCTGATTTAGAGATCTTGAATTTTTGACTTACTTTTTTTGCAATCTTTTGCTCATTTGAGCGGCTAATATTTTCCAAAACAAAAGATTTTCACAAATAAACAAAATCATAAACAAAAAAACAATATTTTTTTCCCCTCACACGTTGACTGGTTCTATTCCCCAATCTGTGCCAATGGGCTCTGGAATGGGAAGGAGGAGGGCTCCTTGGGAGGCAGCAATCCCTGTGCTCCATTACTGTGTCTGTCTGGGTGCAGAAGATTGCAGAAAGCTACTTGTGCCCAACCCCAACTCGTGTGGATGTTCAGTTACCTGCCTGAAAGGTGCTTGATGCCAATGATATGACTTGTTAGTATGACACAGTATGAAATTCACTTATTCAGAAGTAACAAAAGTGCATTTGGGTTACATGACAATGTTTAATGTTGATCCCTCCAGTTAACTGCAGACCCTGTTCTTGAGAGACTAAACCTCCATTATATACAAAGCTGGATTAGGTCTCTCAAGAACAGGGTCTGCAGTTAACTGGAGGGATCAACATTAAACATTGTCATGTAATGCATTTATTTTTCAAGCCTATTCCTAGATTAATGTGCCATTTTCCTAAGCAAAAAGAGGCTATATAAGTCATCAAACACACACAAACAGCCAAAACACTCTCCCTCTGCTAGAGGCTTTTGTCTTCAGCATGAAGGCAGTTACTAGCATACACAGTATAAATTACCAAAAAAAAGGAAGCAGACAACATTGTTTTCACAGCACATTAGTACCATACTGGATGTGATTTCATGCATACATTACTGAGTGTTAGTAAAACCAGAACAGACACCCACTCCCAGCAATAAAACTCCTTCTGTTGCTCCTATGAGACCAATGATTTTTTTATACTGTTGCACAGCTGGTTTATGTGTGCCATTTCCAATGGGCAAAACGGATCCCTCGGCATATGCCTTGGAACTGTTTAATAGCTAGAAACTTGTCTGTGATGCAGCTTCAACAGTTTTGTAAAGACTTATAAGGTAAAATGTTTAAAAGACAGTGTTTGGTGATCCATTTTATATAATATGTGAAGTGAAAAAAGATCCTAAATTAGAACCAAACTTGCTCTGATTATTACAAGTCAGAAGGAGAATTCCAAGTTCTAGTGTCCTTTTTACATTATGGCAGACAGTAGAATTCATTTATTCGTTATGCTCATTACACATTAAGCAGTTTCCAAGTTTTGACCAAGAAATGGTTGCATTTTGGTAATGGATTAAATGATCCCGCTGCATGGTTTGTATGTATTGGTTTGTTAAGGTTGCAAAGTGCTTTTGGATGTAAGGTGGTTTTCAATATAGTAAAGATAATTAATATAGCAATATATTAATTTTTTTTTAAATTGTCGAGGATATGGGGGAGGAGGTAGTTAAACAGCAAGAATTCCTCTTTTGGGGGATATGGGGACAAAGTTTTGCATGTGATGGCAGAGTAACCAGCAACACAGGAATTTAACTTCTTTGGGGATACACAGGCCAGATATGGTGCAGACAAATGCAGTATTTGCCCAATGTGCTGTGACGGTGACCTCAACCTTGACCTAATGAAGCTATCATTTCTTGAGGTGAGAAGTGATTTACTTGTCATGTTGCTTAGCCCAGAATTATTTCCAGATCGAGGACAGGTCTGTGTGCCAAATTGAAGTATATATGATGATTTTTTTTTACTTGAACTACAGTACTAACCACAAAGGAAAGCGTTGCAAACACTGATATCAATTTTTCTGCAACCAAAAGATATGATTGTACCCTCAGGTAAGCACATGGCTCTGCAACAACAACAGTAACAAAAATAAGCATTTGAGAAACTCCAGAACTGGAATTATAAAATAGTGTCATCTTCGAAAAAGGTATCAAGACAAAGTGCACCTAACTAATTTATATTTTAAGGTGATCAGTAAAAGGGGTTAATGAACTGTAACTATAAGGTAACATGTAGGGTGACCATATGTCCCATTTTGGCCGGGACATTCCCTTTTTTAAGCCCTGTCCTGGCCATCCCAACTTTTTTGGCAAAACTGGGCGTTTGTCCCACTTGCTCTTGCCAACTGATGATCAGTTGGCAAGAGCAAACTGGACAAACCCACAGTTTTGGCAAAAAAGTGGGGTGTGACCCCTAGCAGGGCGCAGAGGAACCTTCAGGAGAGAGAGGGGGCAAGCAGCAATGCCAGCCCTGTGTGAGAGGGAGGGCTCGGGAGAGCGGCTGGGCTGGGCCAGGCCAGCCCCGCACAGGCAGATAACGGGGCGGGGTGGGAGGGGGGTCGGGTCAGTCCAGCACGTGGGGAGGAGAGAGGGGCTTTTTTACCCTTTGGGTAAAATATGATAACAGGTTATCACCGTAGTCACATTAATCAGTATTTTGTTTCTGTAGAACTCTATAAGCTTTTTGCATTATTTTGATACAAAATTTCTTTGCCACTAGCATTTGCCTTGATGTACAAACCATGATATGACTTGTCAGTGTCCGGTAGAAACAACTTTTTCATTCAATAATGCAATAGTAAAAGCAAGAATATGAAAAAAAGTGTTATCAGATAATTGGGGAACACATTATTAGGGAAGAACACTCTGGTTGGTTAATTACAATGTTCTGTATTTGATATTTAAGAAATTTCACATGACACTTTCTTTGTGTCCACAGTACACTATGTCTGGCTTATCCTCTATTGGTTCTCACTTGTGACTTTTGTCTGAAATAAAAATCTTTTAAATCACAGAAAAACGGGAGATTCCAAAATATTTAGACTTTTATGGAGGTAGTTTTGTCAGTTGTCGTGGCGATGAGTGTCATAGAAATGTCTATAAATAAAATTAGGTACCAGTATTTGCATGTAAAGACATTAGAGAAAGTAATGATACGTTAGCTTTAGATAAAATGGAACAGATCCTCTGCTGGTGTAAATTGTCATAGTTCCATTAATTTCAGTGGACTCCATTGACTTAAATGGAGGTATGACAATTTATACCAGCTGGAGTTCTGTACCTACATCACAATCTCAGGAAATATTCCCCACCTCCAGGCAATATTTTATTGCTACTGTCCAAACAAACAGTATTCATATTGCCTTCCGCCTGCTAATCTGTCTTCACAGGATTTATTCTAATAGTCCAAATTTTTAAGTAACTTCAAACAGTGCTAGATTTTTTAAAAAATCACCAGTCTAGAGAATTTTTACCTCTTTCTCCCTCAAATGTGAAATTTCTCCAACCAAAAGTCCAAGGTCCAGGATGATAAAAATTAAAAATGTCACCTCCGTTTATTTTTTTTTAGGACCACAAATAGGTACACAAAAGAGAATACTCTGAAAATATGTGGTGTTGTCACTACTGCTGGCATGTGACTCAGAAGGGTGACATATAAATCCCTTAGAAAAGAAGAATTTTTTCAAGGAACGTAGGATCAGATCCTCAAAGGAATTTAGGCACCTAAATGGAGTTAGGATCTAGGACTTAGCGTTCTGAATGAGTTTTTCATGGAACTCTGAAGAATGGTGTTAACATTCCATTTCAGCAAAAGAACAGCTCTGGTAGCATCAATTCCCATTCAACTCTTCACTTCTTACCAAATGCTTTTCATCACAGTGCATGTTTGTCCAGCTGGAGTGTTGGTTTCGGTAAAGCCAGAGCAAATGTTACTTGGTATAGCAATGTCTTCCACCAGGGTTTTGTAGTTATAAAAAATACTCTGGGTGAAATCCCGACCCTGTGATTCAATGGGAGTTTTGCCTTTGGCTTCAGTGGGCCTGGATTTCACCCCATATGTTTTCACTGATGAAATGAAAAAAAATAGGGACATTTCAGGTTTCCTGAAAGTTCCCAGGAGGTGGTATATGAAAAAACAACATAGTCACTTTACAGGATTGACCAGATTCAGTTTGGGGTACCGGGCATTTTTCTATACATAAAAATATCCATTACCAGCAGTCCTGCCAGGCTAAAAGCAGAAGCTTTATCCAATTGGGAAGGGGAGAGTCCCAGCTTCCCAAAGGGACACACAGCACTTGTTTCTAGCCCTTAATAAGCCCGAGATGACAGATTTTAAAGTTGTCAGAGTTATACATCTAGAGAAGCTATTTCAGTTCATTTTTAGAATTTTTTTATGAGCTCCCTGAGCCCTCTACAATTGCACTATAAAAACGAAGCCACCAGTCTTTATAGGTAAAGGGATGAAAAAATAGCCTCAATAACTTTTTTGTATCCTTCCACCTGCAAAGATATACTGTTTAAAATACTCTTAAAATAATTCTTCTGTAACATATACATAATGGTGTCATGTGGTTTACTTGACACTCACATGAGATGACCTGTATAATTCACCTATGGCTTTGCCATCATGGGCAATATGATGATGATGATGTTGATTTATTGGTATTATCATAGTGCCTTGGAGGGCATCCAGCATTCATGCTGATAAAACATTTGTTTCTCACACCACCATACAATCTACAAAATATGTAGTTACAAATAAATAGCGAAAACTTTAAGTCAATCAAATATTTGTCCTTAGTAACAAATTCAGAATTTGGCCCATAGCACTCAAATCATGAAACGTATATTTGTGAACCATATATTTTAATTGATTTCAATAAATTTCCTTGTGATATGACAGTTGTCATGTACAGATTGTTTTAACATATGTAGAAAGTAGACAATAAACTATATTAGAGCACAGTCCCCGACATTAGTTTAAGATTAACTACTGAAATACATCACTCATAGTTGTTCTTCCAATATACATAGCTAGATTAATTATGTACTTAAGACTGAGGCAGTGGATTCTTCACAGTTAAGGAAGTGACTATAAGGGCAACACTTCACCTGAGGGAAAAAAGGAAACTGGTTTCCAAGAGAGCTGAAAGATTTTGAGCAAGCTGAAGAAATGAGGAATCCTCATTACTGGGGAAAGTCAGCTTGAATTGCCCAAGTCCAATAACTCAAGTATGCTTGGTAATTTTTATAACCAAAAATGTGGTTGAGTGAAATATGTGAGGAACAGGAGCAGCCATTATTATTTGAAATTCCTTTTTAGTGACATTAATAAGCCATTCATTATTTCACATCTGCTAGTCTTTAAATAGGAAATGCTGTCCTTATTAATTGTGATCATGTCAGTTTGCATCCCCTAAGTGATGGAATTTTTCAGTAAAACCATTTATCCTGGGGATTATCTGATGAACTTTCTGTGCCTGGAAAGTTCATTTAACAGCTCATTTACCATTATAAAAACACTCAGGTGAATCATGCAGTAAATGAATGTCTGGTGTCCCTTTTACACACCTCCAGCTTTATTTCTGCTAATAAGGGATGGTTCATTAGACCTACAGTTCACGTGCAAAATGAGTCTTTTCAAACATATTACTTTGTTTGTTATAAGCTAATAATATACCTTGACGTTTGGCAAACTGTGTTATTCTAGCTGATATGCTTTTAAATTTGTGTAAATCTTTCTTGTTTCACTGCTTTACTCTGGATCAAGAACTTCTCTTTTTACAGTTCCATAGTGTTTTGATGCTGATGATGTTGGGCTAGAACAAGCATAAAAAACGAAGGAAAAATTGTCTTGTTTTACTAGAGTTTGCCATTTAAAATATTGGCCAAATTCACTCCTTGTATAAGTCGATTATCTTCATTATGATGTCGTTTCCCTTAATTCAGTCCCCTTGTGCCCATGCATTATGATACAGTCTTTAATTCCATGGTCACACACTTTTTTTTCCACAGGATCTCTGCCTCATTCAGTGCACAGGATGGACCTGCTCTGGAGATGAATTGGGGTGTGTAGTAAAGGAAGTTGTTTTGTGTAGGACCCCAGCTAGGGTGATCAGATGTCCCGTTTTTAATGGGACAGTCCCATATTTAAGCCCTCCTGCAGGTAGCCTACTTTTTCTTAAAAATGGGCAAATTGTCCCATATTTTCAGTTCCCTCCTCCCCCCATCAGTACTGGCGGGTCCTGTTGCTAGCCTGATCCCTGCTCACCAGCCGCCCGCCCACCAGCGGTGTGTGTGGGGGTGCAGTGGCTGACAAGGGGGTGGATATGCAAGGCTTGTGGTGTGGCGAAGACGTAGTACGCAGGGCCGGCCACTCCCCCGGCTGGTCCGTCAGTGCAGCCCCCACTGTGTGCCGGCTCTTGGCCTGCAGGGCCCTGCCCCCGTCCCATTTCCAGCTGGCCCAGTGCCCCGGGAAAGCCCAAGACCCTCTGCCCGGGGCGCTGGCCAGGAGGAGCTGAGCCCTGCATGTGCCAAAGCCACGCACAGCGCTGGCACGGGTGAGCCTCTCCACCCTCAGCTAAGCTCTGGAGTGGTGGGGGGAAGCGATTTCCAGCCTGTTCCCGCCCTGAACCTGCAGGCTCCACAACAACCCCTGGGGCAGGGACTTAGCACCCTCTTCACCCATTTTTCCCCCCACCACACACACACTGGGTCCTGACCTCAGGGAGCACGGGGCTGCTCCATCCCCTAGGTACCTTCATCTGCTGAGCCACTTCTGACTGGGTTTACTGAAGCCCCTGCAGTCAAGTTCCCTGGGCCCTGGTGCACAATGCATCCTTAGGGCATTAACCCCTTTCTGCCCACACTGTAGCCGGGGGACAGGAGGCGGCTGGATTATGTCAGTGGCCAGCAGCAGCCTGGAGGTGTTAGCTGCCTTTTGACACTGCGGGCAGGAAGGGACAAGCTGCTTCCAGCCAAGGGGATGTGGAGAGAAGAGATGAACTCTGGAAAGACATGGGCCAGGTCATTCGTTCTCCCCCTCCCCCCTCTTGCAGCTGGAAACCGCTTCTATCCCTTCCCTCCCGCACGGTGCCGAAAGGCTGCTGCTGGCCACATTCTTATCATAGAACCCTGCGTGCCTCCCCGCCACACACACACGTGTTGTCTTAGGAAGATGCGGTGCCAGGTACCCAGAGAGCCAGGTCCGTCCCAGGGGCCCAGCCAGGCATGTAGGGAAGAGAGCACTGGTCAGGAAGAGTTGCATCGGTCAGTCACCCCCCTGTGTGAGAGAGGGTTTTGGGAGAGTGTGTGTGTATGACCCCTCCCTGTGTGAACCCTAAAGCCTTAAGGAAGGTAAATAAAAAGAATCCAACTATGCAGTGTTTCTTTTTAACAGGTGCTCTGTCAACTCGATGTTAATTTGAATGCTTGTACTGCATAGTTCTGATTGCCGTTGAAGTTGTTTGAATACGAGTAAGTTACCTCGTGTCCTGTATTCAGTATAGGGAAATATGGTTGCCCTAACCCTTGCAGAAGTTGGGAAGTGTGTAGTGAATGAGATGGGATTGCAGGAAGAAAAAGGAGGGCCTTCTGGTTAAGGGAGCTGATTGCTGCCCTGGTGAATTGGATTTTATCCCACCTTGTGGCTCAGAGTTCCTATGTGATGCTGGACAAATCACTTCAACCAAACTTTTCACAGGTGGTCACTAATTGTGTGTTCCTCATTTTCTGGCTGCCTGACTTGAGACTCTGGGGTCTGGTTTACAGAAGTGCTGAGCATTCACAGCTGCAACTGAAGTCAATGGGAGTTGTGCTTTGAAGTTATAAGGTACTATGTGATGCTAAGTACTGTGAAAAATAGTTCATAGGTATCTCAAATAGGGCGTCCAAAATTAATGGATACTTTTGACTTTAATCTCTCTGTGCCTCAGAGAATAAAGGGAGATAATACCAAGGGTTTTATGAGTCTAGAACCATCCTGTACACTGACTGAGGCAGGAGTCCTGTGGAAACAACAGTATATGATCATGTAATTAAAAAGCTATCTTGTAATGCATACACACAAGGGAGCCAAATTAAGGTTGCACAGATAGGAAATGTCAGAATTAAGGTTATCTTTTGAATTCAAATCATATGACTTCACTATTCTTGTTGCCTGGGTGCCAATAGGAGTGTCACTGGATGTACAGGAGAGACCGGTTCCCTCCTATCATTTTCAGTGCTAGGCCTTACACTGCCCCTGAGCAGCTAGGGCACACCTTATAGGGAATGTACTTCTGAGCCACTGCCACCCTAAGCACAAACATGATCACTTGCTCTTTGGGAGTTCAAAGAAATAATTTCAAAGAAAAGATTACCAGAATTGTTTAACCAGGGTTAAACAATGTATTTTCCCCTAGTCTCAATCTTGGAAACATCTGGACCATTTGGGCTGAAATTTCGCAAAACTATTCAGGCTGAGGCAGACACTTCACATGGAAAATTTCAGCCCAAACACTTAGTTTGGGAAAGTTATAAGATCCTACTTTTTAATTGCTTATAATGGGAAGTGTCAGGCAAGCTTAATAATAAGCTGTGCTATCAGCCCAACCTGTAGTATAGGGTCCTCCTAATCAGGACCTCCTCCTAATTCTCTTCCAGGATCTGTCACTGACTTCCTGGCCTAGGCCATAGTTTGCCACTCTCTCCGTGCCATACTATCCTAGTTGCAGACAGCAGAACTGCCAATGCTGGACGCCTCCTCTGCATGAAATTGTGGGTGGTTTTGGTAGGACATGCTTTGAGCTTTTGAATTCAGCTTTTGAATTCACTCTCCTGCGTGGTGAGGAATAGTCCATATATTGACCTTGAGGTAAATCTTGAGGCATGCCCTCTTTACTCAGGATGTTTTTGGAGAGAAAGGAATGTGACAATATTGGAAGGATTGTTATAGTTATTTCTGTGGTTATTTTCGGGTTTTGGGGAGGCTGTTTTTTGGCTGTATTTTTAAAATTGTCTTTTTGTTTTAAATTATTTAAATTATTTGTATTACAAATCCAAATCTATAAAATGGCTAGAATAGCACTTCCCTACCTCAAAGTATTGTGAGACTTAATTTATATTCATAAAGCTCTTTGAGATCCTTGAATGAAGATGCTATTGCTGCCTAGATTTTAAGGTGATAGGCACATTAGAATCGTGTTGGCTATATAAATCATTGAGATGGTTCTTGGTTCCACAAATACAGAGGCAGTTGCAGGATCCACATTACTTACCAGAAATTAAAATAGTAGGCCTTGTAAGATGCAAGGATTTGTTCATTGGTCTTATTTATTTGAAATAGAATGCATAGATTATAATGATGAGCATATAGAGTATTATTAGCTTTCTGGGTTTGGACTCCCTCTGGCTGGCAGGAAAGGAAGAGAGATGTATCTTTGTTGTTTTTACTCTAAGGAAATGCTCAAATACTATGGTGCTGGGCACTGATATGAGAACCTGGAAGGATGGACAGATAGGGGCATACATAGATCTTATCTCCTGAGAATTCCCTTAGGATACTGAAGAGAAAAATTCAGTATTCTACTCTTCATTCCTGGAAGGAAGTTAATTTTTCTCTTGGACCATCTATAAAACATTTTTGTCTTATACAGTTCCTTACATGTGTTTTTCATCTCAGCCAGAAGTAAAATCTGTAATATATTTTTTTTATTGAACATCATAATAAATGTTCAACAAGACTTGCAGAATAATGGCACAACTAAACCTAATCCCAGAATGTACATTTGAAAAGAGTTTGGATTCCAAGTGGTATAATTTACAAAAGTTGATGAAACATATTCAGTTGTTTTTTAAGAATGAAGCAAACTGTGATGATAGCTGGTGTTATGAGTTCAGCAGTTAAATCTGTAGAATAGTTACTGAGAAAGGTCATCTTTACTTAATCCATATTACTTCATATTCTTGGGGGGGGTGTTTTTGTTTTTGTTTACTCCAGACCCATCTGCTCCACCAGCCCCAGCTAATCTCAGAATTGCCAACTCCACTACAAATAGTGATGGAAGTGTAACTGTGAGGATTGTTTGGGATCTCCCGGAAGAACCTGATATCCCAGTGCATCACTACAAAGTCTTCTGGAGCTGGACAGTCAGCAGCAAGTCTGTCATCCCAGCTAAGAAGAAAAGAAGAAAGACTACTGATGGGGTAAGGAGCAAACTGGAAAATGAGGCACAAATGCTCCTACTCAGTCATGGCATATGAAAACATATTTCTGGTTTAAAAAACAAAATTGTGCTGTACCAAATAAATGTGAAGTCACATAAATAAATAGGATGGAAAGGTGTATTCCTTTTTAATTTACAAGAAGATCACTCTGATAGTTTTATAGCCAGTTTTCTTTAGAAATAAGCATTGCTATTGTTCTGTAGAAGTCAAAGGGAGGAGCAAGTGTTGATTGACAGCAGAATTGAACCATATATACAGATGGAAATATTTTAAGTGTCTAAATCCAGATAAACTGGAATCTATTGTAGATGTACAATTAATATATAACACTAATTATTTCTCTAACATAAGGCTTATTTTACTGGAAGCCTCTGAATGATGGAATGCTCATTCAATAAAATGTCATCTATAGCATAGTTTTCATTATATCAAGGGAACTCTGGAAGTGATGTTTGCTCATATCAGAGAAATTTATGATGGGTTAGTTACCATGTAGGTCTAAGATAATAACAAAATCCTTCTTAAATAATTCTACTGTACCAATATGCTGAAATATTTCCATAGGAAAAGATTAATGTCAGCTTCTGAATTGATATGTAACGCATTGGTTTAACGAAAAACTAGCTGCCGTAATCCCCTTAGGCACATTGCATTTTCTTTTTATAAATAGCTTTATAGGTAATAGAAATAGAAACCACTAAAGGCCATGGGACAGACTCTTGTCTTAGTTACATTAAGAGCAACATACTAGCAATATATTACATTCCTGATTCTTCACTACATCTGAGAACGTAGTGCAGGGTGTTGGGCCACAAGGAGGTGATTTCAGCTCTCTGATCCTCAGCCACCTGGCCCTAGTGGAAGTGAAAGCAGCAGGGGGCCTACTCTAATTTCCGCTATGACAGAGGATCACGCATAATGGAGCTCTTTTCCCTGGAATCACTCCCTGGAACACCATTGACACATGCCCCATTCCCCTCACACTGCAGATTGGGGGGCACCAGAGTTCCACCAGCAGAGAGTTCCCCTATGCAAGGGCAGTTCACTAGCTATTTCCAGCCATGTTTTACATGACATAAAGTGGACTTAGTGGACCAGAGACTCTGGTTTTATGTGGTGTTCTTCAATTAAAAATTCACTTTCAAAGCCCCATGTTAAAAACACATTGAAAATGAGGGTAGCATTCCAGGGTATCTCTGCTTTCTTATAACCACTGTGTATTCCACTGGGTGACACAGGAGTAGAGCTGGCATATAAAAGGCAGGTAGTGAAGTCTGAAGTTCCCAGGTAAAGTACTATAGGTCAGAGATCTTCAACCAAAGAGGCCCCAATCCCAGGGATCCCTACCCAGGTATGTAGTAAGGCTGTCCTTTAAATCACAAAAGGAAGGAAATTCGAAATAGAAATGGATCCTTAGTTTGAATTAAAACCACTTTAGATGTATGAGTAGAAAGTGTATTACATCAAGATGTTTTAAAAACAGATAATAAATAAAACCTTGCTCTTATATCCAAAAGAACTTTACAAAGGATTAAGTATCATTATCTCAGTTTTCCATCATACAAGATGACACGTTTTTATGTTAGTAGGTCCAAGTTCTGGCCTTAGGCTTCAATGAGAGCTGTGAACATGTCTTATGACAACCAAGCACATACATCCAAAAGCAGAGATTAGCCCCTAGAATAACTTTACTTTTACTGGTTTCAGAGGAACAGCCGTGTTAGTCTGTATTCGCAAAAAGAAAAGGAGTACTTGTGGCACCTTAGAGACTAACCAATTTATTTGAGCATGAGCTTTCGTGAGCTACAGCTCACTTCATCAGATGCATACCGTGGAAACTGCAGCAGACTTTATATATACACAGAGAATATGAAACAATACCTCCTCCCACCCCACTGTCCTGCTGGTAATAGCTTATCTAAAGTGATCATCAGGTGGGCCATTTCCAGCACAAGAAATGGCCCACCTGATGATCACTTTAGATAAGCTATTACCAGCAGGACAGTGGGGTGGGAGGAGGTATTGTTTCATATTCTCTGTGTATATATAAAGTCTGCTGCAGTTTCCACGGTATGCATCTGATGAAGTGAGCTGTAGCTCACGAAAGCTCATGCTCAAATAAATTGGTTAGTCTCTAAGGTGCTACAAGTACTCCTTTTCTTTTTACTTTTACTCTGAGGAGAAGTATCTCATTGTGCTTTGTTCTTTTACAGCATACTGTGAAAGCTATAAAATGATAGTAGTAAAGGGGGAAATTCCCTGATGGAACTCCACTGAAGTCAGTTCCAATCAATGATCCATTAAATATTAGAACAACTTTTCCAAAAACCAAAATTGCACATTTCTAGACATGGAGAGATGTATTCCCCTGATTTGATAAGATCACTCAAACTTTTTAACCAATTTTGCTTTTAGAAGTAACCCAGTCCATGCTTTTATGACTAAATCTATATGAAGTCAGTGGAATTGCCAGCAGAGAATTTGGCCTACAATATTTTACAATGAACAATGCCACTACATGAACTGGGGAAATCAAGAGGCTTAATCAATTTTATAAATCGCTCTCAGAACAAACCAAGTAATGATTGTTAATTTGCAATATTTTTAGATGTACTAACATACTATTTGGTGTTAAATATGACACTGCATGGTTGACACGCCACTCCTAGTTGACACAAGAAAGCTAGACAAGTAACAAGGAATTCAGAGGAGTCCTTGTGGCACCTTGTGGGTGGGTCACTACAAAAACTAATTTTCCCCTGCTGATACTCACACCTTCTTGTCATCTGTTTGAAATGGGCCACCTTGATTACATTGAACTCATTAGCACTACAAAAGTTATTTTTCCTCCCTTCTTGTCAACTGTTGAGAATTGGCTCGTTAACACTGACCACCCACTTGCTAAGGCAACTCCCATCTTTTCATATGCTGTGTATTTATACCTCTCTACTGTATTTTCCACTTCATGCATCTGATGAAGTGGGTTTTAGCCCACGAAAGCTTATGCCCAAATAAATTTGTTAGTCTCTAAGGTGCCACAAGGACTCCTCATTATTTTTGCTGATACAGATTAACACGGCTACCACTCTGAAACCTGTTACTCTGAAAGGAATTCAGAGTAAAAAAGCAGAGTCAAATTTGTGCTTGACGAAATATACAATGGTGCATTTTTAGGAATAAATCTATAAATAAATGCAAAGAATTCAGAAAGGCTATGTCTCTTGTTTGCAGTCTTATGGGATTTGTTTTACTTTGTGGATTGTTAACTAGAGAATGAAAATCCAGTTCATGAGCCTCTCCATGCGGTGACATTGGAGAACTGAGTTGTTGTGGGTTGTTTGTTTGTTTCTTTTCTTTCTCTAACAAAGATGAAAAGCACTCTTGTTGGTATTTTAGCAACAACAGAAGCAAATAGAAAAATATTGTTCAATATACTGCACAGTATGTTCTATCTGTCCTCAGACTAGCTGTCTCTAGACAAAGCTTCCTGTTGCTTAGCTAATTGAGTCTGTCCAGGAGCTGGGAAACACAAAGTTTAGATTTCACTGGCCAAAATCTTTTTGGCATCAGAAAAACTGGTTATACATATAAAAAGAAATTTAGTCTTGGCTTAAAACAGCAGATGCCTATATTTACTAAAGACAGGCAAGTTCTGTAGACATCACTAAGTTTAGCATTTTAAAAACTACACACAGAACAGAGTCCAAATGAAAGAGAGTATGAAATAAAAATCAAAGAAGAAAGCAAGTTGAGTTCTGGTGAAATTTATAAATTCTCATTCCAAGAAGAATTTTGTGTGCCTAAGACAACAGACCTGCTTTTAATTTAATAAGAGCCAGCAATCCCATAACTATTCTGCGTGTATATTCTCTTTCACTATAGTCCCAAAATTATGTGGTCCTGGAGGGACTGCAACCCAACAGCAACTACATGGTGGAACTGCAGGCAGTAACATACTGGGGACAAGTACGACTAAAAAGCGCCAAGGTGTCTCTCTATTTCAGCTCAACTCAAACAACTATTAATAGTAAGTAACTGCATCCAAAGTCCTCTTACGCTCTGTTTTAACTGATGATTTCTCAGATTTCAAAAAATAAATAAATCACCCATTATAGGTGGCTGTATTATAGCATGCCTCTGTGGTCTTGGTCAAGTCACTTAAGTTTTCTGTCTTCGTTTCCTCATCTGTAAATTGGGGATAATAAGTTTTATCTACCTTGCCTGTTTTGAAAATTACTTAAAAAAATAAACGTGTTAAGCATGTGCATATTTGCAAGATCAGGGTCATAGTGTTATATTCGTGCTAAAATTCCCCGAAATACACATTAAACTTCCCAATAAACAGAGCAGAAGCAAATCCCAGACCACTGGCTTAACTGTACAATTTTCCCTTGCAAAAGTTTTTAAAATGTTGGCAACTTCAAGTAGCCCATAAATTCAGATCTTAGCGCAAATTTATATATCCTGTGGATTCGGACAAAGAATTGATTCTCCTACTAGGATCTTAAAATATAAAACAGTGTCCTGGTTGGCAAGAAGTTAATCCCAAACTTGTATCACATGCACAGCACTTACCTTCAAGATGAAGTCTTGAGGTATTAAGTTCTTTCTAAAACTAAACTCACGTGCTAAACAATACAGTGGAAAAATTCTTCAAATCCCAAGGGGCCTATACTGTGACACTCAATCTTAGTTAAATACTCTTTGAATAATAATTTGTCTAAGGTCAAGGTCAAGATTGATCTGCCCTTCCAACTGCCGATGTGTCATCTGATTAACCAAATACAACCACTGATGCTTATGACAGTAATAGTTTTCAGGATTAGACCACAAACAGTTTCCAAAGTTTGCCATTTTACCCATCTTTGCTTTCCCCATCTTTTCATTCCTTTTGCATTAGTTTCCCTTTTATGTTATAAGCAAAATGAAAATTAATTGCAACAGTTTTTCTAACTCTTATATCATTCTGTATTCCAGTACTGAATATTCTGATTGCTAATGTAGGTGGACCGCTCTGCAAGCATGTTCAGTCCATTTTGGATGCAAATAAGATATATTCTATGTATACTGAGATATAAAGGTTGACAACTACGCAAGAACTCCCATTATAAGCAATGGTGCTTTCCTTTTCCTGAAACAGGAGGGAGAGACAGAACTGAGTTTCCTTCCCCTTCTGCCTGCAACACACACACATTATTTTTATATGAAATGAGTCAGTTACATTTGGATATACCCCAAAAGATTGTTTTGCTATCTTTCTTCAAGCCCTCAGGCTAAATCTGGTTATACAAGTGTCATTGCTGTGAGTACCAGTAAGTTGTGCTTGGTGTGTGTATGTGGGTGGGTACGGGGAAGGGTTGAAAAATTGTTCAGCAGGCCCCAGAACTGCCAGCCCCAAGCTTTCAAAAAGTATATGCCAGACTCTAAAGATTATCTTAAAAAATCATGAGATTAATAGTAATTATTTGGGGGTGGGGGGATTGTTTTTTTTCCATTCCGGTTTTTGAGCTGTTAGAGTTCATGTTTTTAAGCTTTTCTCCGCAACCATGAGGGTTAGAAACTTACACCCAGATCCTCAAAGGCATTTGGGTGCCTAACTCCCATTGAAATCACGGCCTTTGAGGATCTGGGCCTTACTTTTTTAAAAAATGAAAGCAGAGATTCTCACACAATATTATGATTCTAAGGCTTTTTAAAGAAAATCAACAAATATTGTGAGACTTGCCATAAAATCATGAGAACAGGCAACACTGAAACATATGAAAATGCTTAGGCTAACTCTGGATGAAGTTAGCAAAGCACAGCAAATTAAGGGCTTAGTCTTTCTCCCATTGAATTCAGTAGAACTTTTACTATTTATTTTCATGGGAACAGAATCAGCCCAGAATTTGTTAGCAAAATCTCTTTACCTGTTATTCAGATTGTAGTAACAGATCACAAAACTGGGTAGTTCAAATGTAAGCAGAATATTGCTTGTCTTATAGCAAAGGCATGAATGCAGAACTGCAAAAGCCAAATGCTCTGAGTTATTGTGCTATCTGTCCCCTGAAGCAAGGCTCATAGTGGCAATATTTGATATGAGCAAGATTCTAAGAAAATATGGGACTGGCAATGTGTAATTGAAACACATTTCACAATTCATTATCATCATAGTGAAATTCTGGTTAAAAATGCTTTTAAAATTAACCCCAACTATGTAAAACTTAGCAGATCTGTTGCAGATAATAAGTAGATTTTGATAATAAAACTAATCAAGTGAGCTTGAATTAAAGTAAAAACTTCATAGAACAGTGTTAACCATGTAAACTATAGACACAATGATACATGATCAAGTAGTTAGAATATTGAACTGAGATCAGGGACTTAAAGTCCTGTCCTCGGATACTTGCTCACCGAGTGACTTTGCACAAGAAACTTCTTTCCCCATCTATAAAATGGGGATAATAACATCTACTTGTCTACTTCAGAGGCATCTTGTTAGTCAGTTATGTTTCATAAGAACTTTGAGGTTCTTTGATGAAAGTTGGTATATCAATGCTATGAATTAGTATTTAATGTTGTTAGATAGTTTTCAGCACAGTCACTGGGCAGATTGTGATCTCTCTTCCATTGGTGTAAATCTGGAGTATCTCCTTTTTGTTTAGTGGATCCTCTTCTGGATTCAGACTGATTTCACTAACGTCAGAATCTGGCTCACTGTTTTGGGCACTGTTGCCACATCACCAGTGCCCAAAAATGCTTCTAGAGTTTGTGTTGCACTGAGCCTGTTGTTTGTTAGTATTCTACTCTAAATTCACTGAGAAGAGGTAAATGAAGATTGGATGAAATGTCAAGATTGGATGCTTTTTTCTAAAATATATTCTCTAGGAATTATTTTGGAGAAGTTCTATGGTCTGTGTTATACAGCAGGTAAGACTAGATGATCACAATGGTCCTTTCTAGCCTTGGAATCGATGAAACTAAGAAAGCAGAGCTGAATTTCAGCGGGAATTTGGCGCTTCATTCCCTTAAATTCAGCCTGTGCCCATTATAGGGTATATCACTAGTGCCTGATTCTAAAGGAGATATCATTAATTTACAGAGTATTTTTGCTAAATAAATATTATAATTGCTCATTGCCAGAGAGACACTTTTCAAGGATATTTAGAGAGATAGGGTGGCTGAGATAATATCTTTTACTGGTCCAACTTTTGTTGGTGAAAGAGACAAGCTTTTGAGCTACACAGCACTGTAGCTCTAAAACTTGTCTCTTTCACTGACAGAAGTTGGTCCAGTAGATATTACCTCACTCACCTTGGCTTTCTAACATCACGGGACCAACGCTGCAAATAACTTTTCAAGGATGACAAGCCAAATTTTACCTATTTATGACACATTAGAGCATGCCTCTGTAATGGAGCGCATCACTCAACACCACAGCACCTCCTGTTGGCCATCCTGGCAATTAGCTCTGGTTTGCCAGTGCGCTTTCATCTAGTGGCATCTTGCTGCTGTCGTTTCTGTTGTCAGGACCTATGTCACCCTCAGGACTGCGGTGTCCTCTTCTGGACACAGCCGTCCAGCTGTGCCCCACTCAGTTCCCCCCCCCCCATCTTCCAGGAGGGCCGGCAGTTCTCTGACCAGCCACTTGCCTCAGTGGCAGGCTGCAGTCCAGGGTCTATCCACCTGTGTCAGTGGCAACTGGGGCCAAAGGTGGGGGGCGGGCGGCAGTCACGCTCTGCAACACCTCCAACCCCCACCATCTTTTTCCCTGGGCCATTTTCCCCACTGCTCTAGCACCTTCTCCACCCTTGTATCAGGGCCTCAGTCTGGCAGGGGTTGGCCAGGAGCTCACTTATGCTCCCCTGACCTGTCCAGCACTGCTCTGACCATGGTGCTGTCCTCCCTCTTCAAACTCCAGGGAGTGACTCAAGCTGGTCTGTTCAGCAGCCCTTCTTATATGGCCCAGCCTGGCCCTGATTGGCTGTCTCTCTAAACCTTCTCCCGATTGGCTGTCTCTACAAGCCTTTGCCTAATTGGCTGCCTCCTGTATAGCCTCCCAGGCCTGCTATAACCCCTCTTCTGGCAGTATGGGGCAGATACCCCACCACAGCCTCATAATCTTGAAAATCTTTTTGGTTCCACCAACTACAGAAAACAAAGGACTTGATCCAAAGCCCAGTAAGGTAATTGAAGTTAATGGAAAGATTATCATTGACTTCAGTGGGCTTTGGATCAGACCCTAAGGGGTTTTTCCGTGCTCAGGAACATATTATTTTATCATTCCACTCTGCTTGTCTGCTTCATTCTTGTGAAACATACAACATGAACACCTCTTTCTGAAGTGATAGATATGTAGGGATAGTCTTATTCAAGCCCCTGATTGTTCCCAAGAATGGATAGACGAAAAGGAAGAACTAGTTGTAAATAAGGCAGAACCTTCAAATTTACATTTTATCCAATTATTTTCGTTCATAAATCAAACCTGAGTCTCCTCTCCTTTCTTTGCAATATATTGTTGATTCCTCAGCAGCTTTTTGGTTGTTTGCATCTTTACTTTCCATTTAAGTACTGCATCCGATGAAGTGAGCTGTAGCTCACGAAAGCTCATGCTCAAATAAATTGGTTAGTCTCTAAGGTGCCACAAGTACTCCTTTTCTTTTTGCGAATACAGACTAACACGGCTGTTCCTCTGAAACCTGTAATTAATTAAATACATCATGTTTCATAATCAGATGTAAATATTGTCCCCTAAATTCGAATTTGCAACTTTCAGGTAGTGAAAGTGTTGATTCAAAGCTTGGATACAATACTACTGTTTTTAAACTGCAGATGCCTGGGGTATTTTTAAATTCTGTTCCTAAATACTGACGTATGTTAGTAAGATGTTTCAATATAAAAAGGCATATTTATTTTAACGTAGCACCTACACCCTGTAGGTTATATTCTATACTGTACTTGTGTATTGTATACTGTGTTTGTGTGTATTTAACTACTGTTTGAAAATATAGCACCCAAAATGTTATACAAAACTACAACTACATATAATGCCCATTAGAATCTCAAAGTATCAAATATCAACATTTCTTGCTCCTAGGATTATAGAATTGTAGGACTGGAAAGGACCTTTAGTGGTCATCTAGGCCAATCCTCTGCACTCGTGGCAGGACTAAGTAGTAAATACTTTTATTAAATTAAATTAAATCTAAGTATAAATACAGTAGAACTTTGAAGGAAGGGAATATAGAACTATGGAACATTCTTACATTAAAATAGATTTAAAATACTCTTAAAACTGAAAGAATATTAAAGAACTAATTTGCTTCTTTATCCTTGATGTTTTGTTTATTTTTTGCATTTATTTCACTCAGTTTGGGCAATGAAACAAGAATGGTTAGTTTCTGTCAGTTTCATTTTCTGACTCTCAAACACTATTAGCACAATGCTTCAATGTTTAGGTTGCACTGTATTAAACCAAGATATTTCCTGATGGTGTTGTATGTTGCAGAAGAACAGACCTCTCCAATTGGGAAAACCCGGAAAGGACTAGCTGATCCTCTTCCACCCTTTCAAAGAAGAAGACCGGCTCGTCGTCTTGAAATTGGAGCTCCTTTCTATCAAGACAATCACCTTCAGATCAAAGTCTACTGGAAGAAGACAGAAGGTTTGTTGAAAGTTCTGTCTTTAAGCAGGGACTACAATGAACCCATCTATGTCAAAGGTGGAGAAGCTCTAACACTGATATATTTACAGTGAACCCCATCAAGCAGTTCTGCCCTCAAAATATCCTATTTGCTTGGCAAGCCCAAATACAGAGAAACCACTGCTGATCATTCTTCCTGGATGGTGAAAGGATACACAGAGAGAATGCACATCTCCAGAGCAGTGCTATGTGGTGGTATATAAGGAAGGGCTTTAGGGCACAGGTTTCAGGGATGCAATGTATTGTGAGAAGAAAAGTGATGAGGAGGAGGAGGGAGGTGGGCCTTAGTCCCCCCTCGACATGAGTCCTGGCCCCTCTCCATGGCCCCATCCCTGTTCCTCCTCTTGCCCCATGGCCAAGCCGGAAGCTGGATCTGGGCAGTGGTAAGAGCTGCCCAGAGAACTCAGGCTGCTGTGGGAAGCACTGGACCCTCCACCTGCTCTGTGTGGCATGCCCCAGAGGGTGGGAACACAAGCCAGGGACACCCCAGCCCCCCACCCAGGGCAGGTGGAGGGTCCAGGACTCCCCAGGTGGCTCTTACCACTGCCCGGCTCTGACTTCCGGCCTGGCCAGGGGGCAGGGTCTTGGGGGGGAGAAGAGGAGCAGGGGGAAGGGCCACCAAGATGGGTGGGGCCTTGTGCCCTCCCTCCCTCCAATTCTACCGAGGTTCTGGCACTCCTGCTTGTACTCCACATCCTGAGGGTGCGGAGAGGATTCCACACCCCCTTAAAGTGCCCTTTGTAAGATTTTCTGCCGGGGGGTAGAATTTGGCCTTATGCAAAACTCCCATTGAAGTAGATAGTGGTTTGGTTGAGTGAGGCCAAAAGGCCTCAGTCTGCATGTGGCATTCCCATTGAAGCCAGTGGGACCTCTCTGTAGGACTGGGCCTAATATCAGGATTATAAGAAAGTAAAACCAGAAAATGAATGTAAATGGAGAGAGAATAGGGCTTCCTGGCTGTCCTGCATATGCCCATTTGCTGGCCTGCCTCCACCTAAGTTTGGGACTGTGCTGATTGTCAACAGAGGTCATGCACCAGGATTCAACATAATATCTGCCAGCATATGCACGGGAGTAAATGTGGGTGAGCAATACATTCTGATAGCAGGAAAAATCTTTACTGGCTTCATGTGTTTTATGATCCCCTGCTTCTCAGTAAATATAGCGCCTAACAACTTCTTTTATGTTTTCATCTTTCCTAAAAGACAAATGCCATAAAATGTAAGTGTCTAATTAGGTTTGGAAGCCAAAAAGGGCTTAGCTTTCACTGCCTTCCAGAATCAAGTAGGGATTGTTACACAGTGTATCAGTTTAGTACAGGGGTAGGCAAACCTTTTGGTCCGAGGGTCACCTCTGGGTACAGAAATTGTATGGCGAGCCATGAATGCTCACAAAATTGGAGGTTGGGGTGTGGGAGGGGGTGAGTGCTCCGGCTGATGGTGAGGGCTCTGGGGTGGGCCCAGAAATGAGGAGTTCAGGGCGGGAGGGGGCTCTGGGCTGGGGCAGCGGGTTGGAGCACAGGAGGGGGCTCTGGACTTGGGCAGGGGGTTGGGGCGCAGGCTCCGGATGGCACTTACCTCAAGCAGTTCCCAGAAGCAGCAGCATGTCCCCCCTCCGGCTCCTACATGGAGGTGCGGCCAGGTGGCTCTGCGTGCTGCCCAGTCCACAGGAGTCTGGAGGCAGAACTTGGGGCGGGGGCAACGTGTGGAGCCCCCTGGCTGCCCCTACATGTAGGAGCCAGAGGTGGGATATGACGCTGCTTCCAGGAGCTGTTCGGAGTCACAGTATGCACCGGGGGGGGCAGCCCCCGACCCTGCTCCCCGGCTGGAGCACCAGAGTGGGGCAAGCCCTTAACCCTGCTCCCCAGCAGGAGCTCGAGGGCCGTAGTTTGCCCACCTCTGGTTTAGTACGATGATCAATATCCCCACGTTCAGTTACTTGAATATATGCTAACAATGATAGTGGTTTTGCCTTGTAGCTATCTATAAATGTGCATCTCAAATTAATGTCCACATAAAAATAAATACCAGGTCTGAAGTCACATCCTACCAAAGGAATGATCCCTTTTCCTCTTGACTTTTGCAAGTGATTTTTAGGAACCCTGAAGATTCTTCAATTCATCATTGAAATTACCCTTATCTTAGCTCCTCACATCCAGGCGCTTTCAAATCTTGGTGCTTATTTCTGCACGACATTTAAAAGATCTGGCTGTTCCACTCTATGCCCACAATTAAACTGTTCATCATCTCCTGACTTGATCATGTCAACCTACTCTTCTTTGGCTGTACAATATCCACCTTGCCCCCCATTCAGATTAATTCAAAATGCGATGGTTAAAATCATCTTCCTGACCTGTGAGTGTGATCATGGCTCCCTCTTGTTCACCACAGCAGATTCTAGCATCTTGTCTGTCAGGGATGCCTATGAATTTATATCTTAGTTTTTAAAATAAATAAATAATGGCTTTAAATGACCTATTTCACCCACAGCAAGATTATGTAACTGTATATGCTTATCACTGTTACTGTTGTCCTCGCTCTGATGATTATAATCACTCATTGTTTTTAAAATTAAACTGAAAGTTCTTTGGGGGCAGGGATTCGATCTTGTTTTGCAGTTGCACAGGTCCCACTATGATAGTGCCTTACTCCTGAATGGCCTCTGCTACTTTAATACAAATAACAATGAAAAGAGTTGTAGAAATCATGCTCATGTCTATCCCTAAAAGACATGAAATGGAACACACGGTGGAATGAAACGTTAAAGTAAGTATAGATCAGAAGTTTTCTACTCCCCCTCAAAACTCTGTATTGTTTTTGGGTGCATGGTTTTTTTTTAAATATTCTAAATCTAACATTTTAATGTATTCAAGGAGCATAACAAATTCAGTAAAAATAGAGGTCTCATGACTTTAACAAGAATTTTGATCTTAGTACTGATGTCTTGGCCAGATAACAAATAAGAGAAGAAATTTACCGCTGCAGGTGCAAGTGGCTGTGGTATTCTTCACTTATTATCATGAAGTTGTGAAGTGTTGCAGTGACCTATATTAAACAGCTCTCATGCTCCAAATCAGAGATGATTGTGTTTAATGTGTTTTATGTTTGTGATGATTGTGTTTTAATGATGGATGAAGTGCCTACTATATAGGGTGCTTTGTGGATCCTTTGAATTGAAAGACAGTTAAACTGAAGTAAAATATTGGTATAAAGACTATTTTTATCTGTAAGAAACCCTTTTATTTTAAATAAATAATTACATTAAATCGTCTCTCAATAAAACTTAAAACAATGAAATGTTGTTCATGCAGTATATTAATAATCGTTAAGAAATTGTTTTTGTATACGTGGTTACAATGAGCTAGACCATTCTGCGGGGCAGGTTACTGATGTGTAGATGCGGGGCAACCACAGCTTTGGACTTGTGAAGTTTCCTTGGATTTCTGTCTGGAAACCAGGTTTATTCTTCAACCATGGATCGATCTATCTAAGAATTGCTACTGCTGCCCATGACTGTAGTATCTGAATATTTTCTATGTGAAATAGCTTAGCAACAGTAGAGTCCCTAGTGGTTTTTATAGTGTCTCTGGCTCTTCTCCTTTCTTAGGATTGTTTTTTTTTTGTTGATTTGTTTGTTTCAGGTCTTTTTGTTTTGTTTTTGAATTTTGGATTTGTTGTTGTTGTTGTTGTTCCCACGGGGGGAAGTGCTAGATGGGAGTGCCGGTGTTGAGAAAATTGTTTTTATGAATGGCAGGGGTTTTCAACACTAGTCCTGTGGTTTTCTGGAGGCACAGGCTGTCGACGCAGAGACCCTCTAACTTTCTGGTGATGTTGTTGCAGCTGTCCCTGCAGCCCCAAACTAGCCCACCATAACCCCACACAGAAAACCTATATCCCTCTGTGGCACTTTCAAAAGAGTCTTTGTGGGCCAAGGGAAGAGAGGAAAGATGCAATGAAGACTAGACAGCCTCCTTCCATAACTTGACTTCTGTTCTGTCCATTCCAGGAAGTGTAGGGGATAATATATTATTTTACAACACATTTATTGATGGCTTTACTACACCCTCCAGTACATATTTCTATTTATGATTTCAGAGCATCTAATTATATATATATATATATATGTGTGTGTGTGTATATATATATATATATATATATATATATATATATATATATATATGCATGCCAGTGAATGCCAGAGATTGGAAGGCCAGATTGACTTCTCTGGACTCGATCTTCTCCTCTTTATGGGCCTCATTCTGAATGTTCCATTAATATCACTGAACTTGGGGCATGCAAGCAATGTAGGATCTGTCCTTCTGTGTTAAAATAGATCACTTTTTGCAATAATATTCAGGCTGAATGCCGTTTTATGATGGCAATTATACACGCACTTCAGGATGTGTGTTAATGGGAATAACTCCCATGGAATCAAAAAAGAGGAACTTTATTCTCTATAGATCAGTGGTTTTCAAACTTTTTGTATTTGTGACCCCTTTCACACAGCAAGCCTCTGAGTGGGACCCTACCCTTATACATTAAAAATGGTGTGTGTCGGGGGGGGTAATTTAATTTAATGGGGGCAGGGAGTTGACAGCTCCCAACCCCCATGTAACCACCTTGTGACCCCCTGAAGGGTCATGAGCCCCAGTTGGAGAACCCCTGCTATAGATGTACTTCATAAGTCTCATCGCTTACTGCAGTAATTCTCATCAGTGAGAATAACATACTGTAATTTAGTGCAATGATTTCCTTCCAATGCAAAATGTCGCAGTACTGTGTCCTAAACCCATTGCTGCAACACAATTGATGTTTTAGTGACTCTTATTTAGGGATAATACAGCTATTTTTACTTAGGCAAACTCCCATTCTATCAGTATTCTGCCTGAGTCATGACTATAGCATTTGCCCCATATTAAACATCATTTTATTGAGTTCATCAGTGTTTCCACTTAGTGTTTAATTTTTTACCTCTTACTTTTGCTTGAAAGTATAGATGTTTAAAAAATATTTGTACTTGGCTTCAGATTTGATTCTTTGCTTTAATACTTACCAGAAATGCAAAGCAAAGCATGTCTTAAGAGGGATTGAAGCAGGGAGGGGCAAAAAATCTCTCCTGCACTGTCTGATAAATCAACTGAACAGGAATAATCAATTAAATTACAGGGAAGAATAAAACACAGGGCAAGGAAAAGCAGATAGAAAGCTGCCACAAAAGATTTTATAACTAGATCACTGGAAAACAAAACTAGCTCTTTCTTAGTGCAGGAAGATAAATGAAGTGTCTGTTTGCTTAGACGGTTTGTTTGTAACAGGTCATTTTCATCCTGTAGGGTTAAAAATAATGTGAATGCTTCCCAGAATGATCTCTACCAGGCATTGGGTCCAGTCCTGCAACCCTTCTATATGCAAGCAGTTCCATTAAATTAATGGGACTATGCAAAGTGAGTAAGGATTGCCGGATCTGACCCACTGGACAATACATTTGTTAGTGTGGAGAAATCAGCAGTGTTGCCCATGCATCGAGGAATTATTTCAGTTAGTAATAATTAATACAGGAGGGAGATCAGTGTTTGAGTACATGGCTATTTACTAATTTATCATGATACTTTATTATACTTCCTCAAACAATTACACAGTTTCACTTTAAAGTATCACATTGGTCCAGATACTTCCCTCCAACAGGAAAATATCCCTGTGAAATAACAGCAAAGTTTAGGGCAGCACATTTCCCTCACATCATCCCCATGAGAGCATGGGGACAGTGATCCTATGGAATAAGTGTGTGTGTGTCTGTGTGAGGAACCTCCAGCACCACTAAATGGGGGGGAAGGGGAGGTTGCCCCAACTACAGGGATCACTGAGACCAGCTGTGTAGAAATTTCCCGTCCACATTGAATAATTTGTTTCCCAGTTGGCTTACATGGTGCTTTTGGCTTCCTCATCACTGCTGAGCAATCCTACCTTTTCCAGAAGGAGCTAATGTGATGATGGGGAAATCAATGCTCATTTACCAGCATTAATCTCAGTGGGAAATTGCTAGGGCATTTAAACAACCTGGGCCAGAGGGGTATTCGGCATTGAGCAGCTTCTGCCTAGCTCTGGGTGCATTGGTGTTGCATAGTTCCAGAACAAGTGCAGAGCCCCTCCTGTATGTTACTGGTGTTGAGGGACTTCTTTGAGTGTGGGTATATGAGGCATATGCGGCACTCGCACAGCGACCCTCTCCTCGCTGGCCTTTTGCTGCCCTCCATTCGGAGGAAGGAAAGGGGAGCATTCAGCCAACTCTGGTTATATTGGTTATACTTTTATAAGCTAAACAACACTTAAAGTATTTATTTCCTATATGCTTAAATTCTGGGTGCCTATCCCTAAACTTTAAGTGCTGGCAAAACTTAAGATCCACCTGGTGAAAGCCATGAAACAATAACATATAAGAGAATTAATAGTAAAACATATAGTATATAAGTTGGATGTGTAATTGATGGATGAGATGAACAATAATGGTGAAATTCATGCTTCCCAGGTGGGAAACACTGAATGCAATACACCCACCAAACAGACAGTCCCCAGGACTGCAGCAAAATCTCTTCATGGCCACAGTGGGCTGGAATAGTGTCTTCAGATTTCGATACCCCCTACATGGAAACAGTGCCCCTTGCCCATGATTCAATCCCAAACCTCCCGTCCATACCTACATAGCACACCTCTCATCCCTGCCTGCATATCCAGCATGGATATAGATGCTCTGTGCATGTCTGTTTCAACTGTGGCTTCCTTGTATAATGACTCTTCTCCAGTCCTCCATGAGACTGAACCTCACCCCAAACTATAAGTAGTTGTGAAAGACCATAGGCGTCAATCCTTCAACCCTTTGCCCATATTTAACTTCACTCCTGAGCACCAACTTTTCCTTTTCCCTGGGGGTGCTCCACCCCCCTTCCACCCCGAGGCCCCGTCCCCATTCTACCCATTCCCTAAAGCCCCGCCTTCATGCTGCCTCTTCCTGCCCCTGTTCTGCCCATTTCTCCAAGACCCCACCCTCACTCCGCCTCTTCACGACCCCACTCTGCCCCCTCCCGGAGGCCTTCCTCCACCCTCCCTCAAGCCCCTCCCTAAGCTGCCAAACAGCTGTTTGGCAACAGCACTGCCTCCTATCAGCTGATAAGCAGGGGTGGCAAACAGCAGTGGCTGGTGGGTGCTGAGCACCCACTATTTCTTTTCCATGGGTGCTCCAGCCTTGGAAAACCCATGGAGTTGGCACCTATGCTCCCGAGTGTAGTAGTCCTGTTGATTTCTTTTACATATTTCCAAGGATCTCTATTGCTACCAACTTCAAGAATATAATTTGTTTTGAGTAGAAGTTTGAACAGCACAATTTCTTTCAAGTTTACATTAAAAGATCAAATAGAAAACAGAGGGCAAATTAAAAACAAAACAAAACATGCCATGAGTGTAGTCCAGGGTGTGCTTACCATACTGTGGAATTTTATAAGATTGCTGACAAGACATGCAATGTAACATTAGCTGGGAAATTTCCAGAGAAGACTCATTTTAACAAGGAATTAAAAAAAAAAAAAACCTATGTATTGGCTAACCATTGAACAAACTGTTTGCCCAAATTAGTTAGTTTTTTCTACTGTTCAAGAAAGATGGGTATGTTTCCAAAAACATCATCTTTCTTTTGCCGCAGTAACATCTGTTTATACAGTTTACATTTTTCACTTTTTCAGATTCGTTCTTGTCTAGTTAACCATGATCAGGTCTCTCTATAAAGTGAATTCTTCTAATCACTGTTAAGCCACATATGAAGATATTAACATTTCACTCATTTGGAGACTTGGCCTATCAGTAGCAGTTAACTAACCACCTTGACTAAAGGGCAGATTTTCAAAGGTGTTTAGGCACTTAAAAATACAGATAGTTCCCTAGTGGGATTTTCAAAAGCACCTAAGCAATGAGAGTTATGTGCCTAGTGAGATTTTCAAAAGTATCCATCTGTATCTTTAGGCACCTAAATACCTTTGAAAATTTGGCCCTGAGTAGTTAGCCTGAATCTTAGCTTCATATGGTACCAGACATGGAAAAGTGTGGCATTATAGTTTCTACAATCGGCAAAATTTCCCTTTAAAAATGTGGGGTGCCTGTGGACATTGCTGGCAAACAGAACTCTCAGTAAAATATATTGTTTTGTGTACTCTACCGGGCTCACACCAAATTCCTGAATACAAATACTGTTAATCATCAGTGCAGTATGTGTCCAGATGTGGATACACACATTGTAGCTTGGGCCCATCTTTAAATTACACACTTTCCATTAATGTCATTCTTTGAAGGGAATTACCATTTTATTATCCAAATGATATGTGTGTGAGAGAGAGTGTTTTAAATGGCAGAGAGTTCAGAACCAAATTCTTAACAATTTAAACACAAACACTAATATTCCATATTAGAGCAGGAAACTATAGATTACCTTTTGAAAGAACTGTTTATTTGAATGAAGTTTAAATGCCAGCCAAGGGTTCTTTTGGTGTTTATTTTAATTGTGCTGTATGAATAAGTGATCATTAAAGGTGGAGTGTTTTTTTCAGAGCTGTCATGAGAACCATAACTACGTAACAATAAAATCCACTGCTTGGCATTTTGGAATCTTTTCTTCTTATGCCATTGGATGGGTAAAGGAACAAACAGATAAACTGTCATGTAAATGCAATTGCAGGAGAAAACATACCTAGGACTACATAGGAGGTGAAAAAAGAGGAGAGGAGCAGCAAAATTTTTGCAGGAATGTAAAGGACTTTTATGGGGATCTCCCCCCCTCCCCCCCCACACACACTCTAAACCATTAGGACAGTATAGGACACACCTAAAGGAAAAGAGTTTTTGTTACTTGAATATTAAGATTAGGATCTCATCCTGAGATATGTTCCACAGGGGGATGTCCTGAATATTACCAGAAATGCCATTGAGAATTCAGCCAGTGAATAGATTCATTTTTCCCTCTGAGTTTCAGTTCCCTAGCTGTGGAATAGAGTTTATAATGTTTGCAAAATACACCATTTCACAGGAGACATAAAAAGGCCTGTTTGCTTGCAGTCTCTAAAAAACCCACAGCACTTTTGGCAAGAAGAGTGTTGTAAACTTTAGTAGGACAGTAGTCAAATTCCAGATTAGATACCAGTAATCACATTCTGCCTGTCTTCAGTTTCTTCACTCTCTTTCTTAAGCCATTTTATAGCATTTCTATGTTCTGTCAAGTAGTTGCGACTGTGTGGGTCACCATAGATTTAGCTGCTATTAGCAGTGGAGAGAAAAGTAGATAAGAGGAACAACATAAATGAATAAATAAATACATAAAATCACATGTATTTACTTGAACTTTATCCATGTTCATGCCTCTTCTTTACATTTGCTTTCCAGGCGCATTACAGCAGTTGAGTTTTACTTATACAAATGCTCATGAAAAGTAAATTTTAAGCTTGCATGTTTCAGTATTCACCCAGGGCTGAAGCATGGCCCAGCTACCATGGTGTCACAAAGGTAAAAGATGTCTCCTTTCGCCTATGCACCAGCTACTGATATCATGGGTAGTGATGTGGGTGTGGAAGCAGGTTCCACGGTGCCACTATGCCTCCTCCCTGTGCAGGAGGGGTTGGGCAGTGAGAAGAACCTTGGCTCTATTCCCTCCAGCCCACTCAGCAATGTAGCTGCCTTGGCTTACCAAGGGTTGTATACTGCGAGGGAATGGACCTGGCACAGTTTTCTCCCTCCCTCAAGTGGCAGAAAGTCAAGAAGAGAGTCTATGACTTGGAGATTCAGAATCACCCTCCTAGGCTGCTCCAAGGGCAGCATAACACTGTGTTGCTCTTGATGCTGGGCAGATCATCATGTTACCATCAGCCCTGTGAAAATAGTACATTCTATATAGGATGGTGGAATACTGCTCATCACAGCATATGTATGCAGCTCCCCAAATCTCTTGCTATAGCACTTGCCACAGAGACAGTTAAATAAGCCAGAGAAGTCTTTAGACAAGCCCCTTTCAACTAAGACTTCACCAGCTTGGTGTGAATGTAATTTTGTGATGTGCAGTTAAATTTAAAAACTTTAGCCAGTCAATAAATCTTGCAGTCATCTAATTTGTGTAGAAATAATGCCTTGGCATAGGTCTGCATGATCCAGAAAGGAAATTGTTTAACTTCCCTCATCCTGTTTATCTTCTACCTCTTTCTAAGAGATTCAAAGCCCTAGAGACATGTTCAAGCCCTTCTCCTGTTAATAAGATGCATACTCCTCCATGACGTGATCCTGCCAGAGGCCAAGCATTTTGGCCATGATCCACTTAAGCACATGCTTAACTATTGAAGTCAACAGGACTGCTCACATACTTAAGTGCTTTATTGAATCAGGGCCAAAGTGCTCAGAATCTTGTAGGATAAAACCCCTAATAAGGGAACAAAAACCAAACCACATCACTTATGTGGCTAATCACAACCAATCAACACCTTTCAAATAATATGGAATACTTGAAGCAAACTATTTGTCATCTATCTATAGAGTAAGGTACACACACAACAAATGACTTGAGTAATTTTGAATACGGAATAAATTAAAGGAAATTACAGTCTGCCTCTTTCCAAAAGTAGACTGAATTTATTTTTACATTATTCAATGTAAATAATTTGCTCAGCTCTGATAAATATCCCTTTAGCAACACAGTCTGTATATTTAGCTAGTTACATTTGTCTAATTTGTTGGGGTCCTTTGTGATGAAAGACACAACATATAAATACACAGTATTATCATATACTAAAACACTAATTTGGCTTAAATTTGTTACTTGTACTTGAAACATTCCAAATTAGATTTTTTCATGCTACCCCAATAAAAACTGCTTTATTTCTAGTTTCATAGTCTTCATTTGATCTTTCTTTTTTTTAAACTACATGTAGGCACATTTCTTTCCACTGTGAATTATCACCCAAACCACATTGTTCCAAATTCTCTGGCAAACACAAAGATCAGTTCAGTGTTAGTGTACAAGGGGGATCTGTAGCTGAAGCTTGAGTTTTCATTGGATTTAAATCCTAGACTATGCTATTCTTGTTGAAATCTGCTTTGAACTATATAATGGGCCAAATTCTCCCTGTGCACCAAACTTCAATTGCCAAATTTGAACAAATTTTATGTAAATCTTTTGTACAGATTTACATTAAATGTGTGCAAACTTGGCAATTTAAGTTTGGTATGCAGGGACAATTGGAATTCAAAGGAAAGTCTGCAGAAAACTACAACTGGCTTTGGTGAAACTCTGAAAACTTAAGGTGAAAGTTTTGGAGGTGCTAGCCATACAAGCCGTAGCCTGTCACTAAGTTCATTGTGTTCAAGCAAGCCTTGTCTGATGGACTCTTTCAAATAAGTTTTCACAGTCCATTTGCTCATAAACAAATATCCTCACATGGAGAGCAACAGTATCCTGGTTGGCACTCATTAGTACTCTTGCACCAACATGTGTCAACAAACATGCACAGAACTAAATAATAATAATACTAAGCCCCACCTCATATATAATGCTTTTCAGCCACACAGCTCCAAGTTCCTTACCTAGGAGGTCATTATCATTAACCCCATTTTACAGATGGGTAAACTAGAGGGCACATAGATGAACTGACATGCCCAAGATCTCCCAGCAGTCCAGTGTCACCACTGGTAGTAGAACACAGCATTTCCAAGTCCCAGTCCAGTGCTGTATCCACGAGGTCACATGAGCTCAAATACAAGGAGATAAATACCCTTTTAACTCTATAGGCCATCTCTCAGCACAATAGTGAGGCCACTTGGTGGGGTGGGACTGTCATACTGCTACTGCCCAAGCTATACCCCAATACCTATTCTAGCTATGCAAAAGACTTCAGTTTCCTAGATTGTTGACCTGACACCCTTCAGCAGCAAAACATACACTGTACCATAGGGAAAAAAGCATTTGAGGCAAAGAAAGAAGTTGTCTGTAGTAACATGATAGAAAAAATAAACCACATTTGATAAATTATTCACATAGCCAGTGTCAGGAGGAAAACACATCAGAACAGAAACATGGAATATGTTGGCAGAGAAAATGAGTAGAGGTTACTTATTTTGTTAAGGTTTTTTACTATTTTACTAAGGTTTTACTATTTTAGTATGTTTTTTTTTTTTACTATTATTTTGTTTATTTTACAATAAACTTTAGAATCATTTTAACCAAAAATCCCAGCTGAGGAGTAGTAACAATATCAACTAAAATTGCTTTTGGTATTCAAAGTAAAACTAAGAGCTTCAAACACTGTTTTGAGATTACAAGATTTAGCAGATATAGGATATATGCCTACAGGTCTGGAGTTACCCATATCTAGCCTTATTTAAATAAGGTTTTAATGGTTTAGGCAAAGCATTCCAACCTGGGTGCCTAAAGTTGGGATTCTAAATCCATATTTATGCTCCTGAATAAAAATGACCTGAGTCTGAAAGTTGCTGAGCTCCTGGAGCTCTCCAGGACTTCAGTAGGAGTTAAGGGTACTTGGTAAAGATGTTTGAAAAATGCCAATTATTTGGCATTGGGAATTTAAATAAAAAAATCTTCTTTTCATTTTTGTCACAATTTCCCATTGATTACTCAGTTTTTTTAATGAAAAAACCCCTGACATTTTTGGATTTAAAAATGTTAAAAAATTGTTTTCTGTTTGTTTTATGTAAAAAACCCCCAGAAAGTTATGTCTTTGGTTGGTTGGTTTGTTTTTTGCCTTTTTGCAAAAATCTAAATGACTTTTCATCTAAAACTTTTCAGTGGCACCTCTGAAAATCAACTCACTTCTATTCAGGCATCTAGGTATGGATATAGGGCACCTATTTAGGAAAGCTTTTAAGCACATGCTTAAATCCATCCCAATTCAAGGTAGCAAGGCAGCAGTCTTTTTGTTAGTCTCTTTAATTTCAGAAGTTATAGTTACAAGGAATAGCAAGGCTTTCTGCTAAAACTAGCTATGATAATGAAATAATCCTACTGCATATTGGATATTCTTACTAATTTTAACTTCACAAACAACTTTTCATATGTGACTTCCAGGCATGCCTATAGATTATAGTGAATTAACTTCAACTGTCTATAATCATGAGCCTTGGTGACTCTGCCATTAGACTAAAAAGCAGCTTGAATTGGTTGCCCATTGCATTATCAGCTAGAATTACTACTTCCATGTTTATAGCTGATAGATGAACAAAAAAATCCAAAGAAAAGTACAGTAGTGATCTCAGTAGGGACCAATCCACATTGCTGATGGGAAAAGCTACAGTAGGTTTTTCTTTTGCATTGTTTAAATCTCACAGATTTATACTACCCATAGATAAAAACCCTAGAGTCATACAATTTACACTCACAGTTAGCACCCTAATAAAGAAAAAGGAAATGTATTTTCAGAGGTTTAGAAAAGTTTCTCACTAGAAACTTTGGCTTTCATATCTCAGCTATGCTAGATCTATTTGTTTTCAAATATATTAGGATGTAGTTATTTTTAAAGGTGATGTTGTTACAAAACGTGTATCCTGCATAAACAAAGCATGATTTTTTTTTATATCTATTACTCTGCCAAAGCAAAAACATCCCTCCAACCATTGAAAAAGTGCATTGCTAACCTAGAGACTGTTTTTCCCTCCCACATTTCAGTTTTCTATCCGAAATCATGGATGTGCTATAGAGTTGTGGTTTGTGTTGGTGGGTTTGGGGGTTATTATTTTCTATTTCCTTTCAATCTTCTTGCTAGCCAAAATGCCTGAACTCTTTTTTTGCTCAAACTCTCTAAAAATGTCCAGAAACAAGACCTGGAAAGTTTTATCCCCAAACGAACAAGTTTAGGAAAATCAGCTCAATGAAAAAGGCCCTTTAGAATGGAAATACAGTGAGTAACCTTAACTGTATCTATTACTATTCATGCATTCCAGCCATGACTGGTTATATATATGTTGAGATAAGTTTTTGAAGTAATTATAACTGTTTATAAAACTAAAAAAAAAATAAAGGAATATGGTTTTGGTGTGGCAGTTATGTCTAGGTGATCAGGTTGTTACTGGAATATGAAATGTGAATGATAAAAAAACAACAGAAAACATGAGTAGTAATTAGAGATATTACAGACTTTCTTCACACCAGCCCAGCAACAATCTCATTTGAATCCAGCAGCAGGAAGCCTCTTGGAAAGTTGTGTTTTGAGTTCACTTCTTAGCTTCCCCACCCATGTAGAGAGACAAAGAGGTTGCCACTGCCTGAATGGATAGGCAGGAAGGAAGGAAGGAATGAGGTGTGAGCAGGGTACATGTATGCCCAGGTGGAAAGATCAGATAACAGGTGGGGAGCTGGACAGAGTCCCACAGTTCCCATAGAATTTCCTATCTGGCCAAAACCTGGAAAGATATTTAAATATTGTGTTGAAAGCCTAATTTCATGAGATTTCCAGTCTGAGGATTAGCTAAACTCGAGACTGGTCAGTTAGGATACTTAACCAAAGCAAACTTTTGAAACCTCAAGGTTCATAGAATCAGAGAAATGTAGGACTGACAGGGACTTTGAGAGGTCACCAAGTCCAGCTCCATCTTTCACTGGTTGTTCATATGGAGGTGTTCAATGGTCTATTTGAAATATTAGTGGTCTTCTCTGGTTCTTGGTGGACAGGTGACCAGTCCTCCCTCAATCTGTGACAAAGCCTACAGCAATACTTTTATCTAATGACTAGAGAGTGTATTGAATTTAAAGTTTGAATGGCTCTATAAGTGGTCTGCCTTGTGTAAGTATACTTTAAAAGAGTAAATTTTTGATGATCAGAAAGTAGATCAATAAGAAGATTCACTATACAGTCATTCAGCAGAGACTTCAGATGGTTAATAGAATAGCACTGAGTTTTCAGGTCTCTAGATGCCAGATGATGGACTGCATGTCCTATGTGTTTGTCTCAGGAGAGGGAGCAAACAGAGAATAGGAAATAATTGAATAACTCAGAACAGATGAAATCAGATGAGACCTACTTGCCGATGCATTGTGAGTGTGTATCTCCCTCTGACAGGTACGTCTAATGGCAAAGCCACAATGGTCAGATTCAAGTGAGAACACCTACCTTTTAAAAAAATATGCAAGAAAATAATTAGAACACAGTTGATTATTTCTTCATTCATTTCTTATTGAAAACTTTTTGGGCTTCGAGAGCAGTCATGAAAATAATTAGCATATATGTTGTTATGAAGACAACAGCTACAAAAATCCATTTTGAGCAAACTTCCAATCAGTCTTTCTTACCAAACTCCATTTGTGCTAGCTTCAGAGATCACTTATTTTGTCTTTAATTTGTAATTCCTCTCTTCTGCTTCCAAATTGCTCATAGCAGTCTATTGCCAGATCAACCCTAACACCATCAAAGGTATTTCTTTTCCCTTCCAGAAAACCATAATCATGCACTTGACATGAGTAACTCTGGCATAACAAGTTAATTACTATAATAGACATTTAATGTTTATATCCACTATACATAGAAATATGAATACTCCAGGAAAACAACAAGATGCATTTGTACCACCATGTTGCGTTTTCTTTCTCAGTTCTTCATTTTTCTTTGTTTTGCCCCAGTCTGCTTTATCATACAGTCTGCATTGAGAGGATTGGTTATAAATTTTATGCCTGCCACTACAATTCTGTATGGAGCTCTCAAAGAATTTTTACTAGAAATCACTCTGATAATTAGGGAATTTCTGTTGTAAAGTCTGCACCATTGAAGTCACGGAAGTTTTGCCACTGGTTTCAGTGAGAGCAAGATCAAGCCTTTAGTATTGTTCCTAAGAGCTGTGATTAGATTTTCAGTTGGCTACATGTGGAGGTGGTTTCATGATACATTCTGAAAGTATAAGGTTCAGGGAAATTTTCACACATGTCCAAACTCAGCTTTACCGAATGGTGCCATGCAGCAGCGTTGCAATGTTATGACAATGTAAACAGTTACAGATGGTTGGCACTGAGTCATTCCCATCATTCCCAAGATATTTGGCAGCATATACCATGGGGATTTTTTCTCCCTCTCATCAACACTTAAATTTCTGCTAAATCCCCCCCCCCCTTTTTTTTTTAGTTCATCCTTACTGTGCTCACACATGGATTAAGTTATTGACATGTTTAATATTCTCTTCTTTTTGTTCATGGGCACTTTAAGTGCTTTTGAGCAGCAAGGAACTGACACTTCCAAAGTTCTTAAAATCCCTTCGTTTTATATCCAGAAAAGCCAGGAAAGCTGCAGATGGCTAAAGCATAACTGTAATGTATATTTTCCTTTTTGTATTGCTGTTTTGTTCATTTAGACACTAGTATGAGTCGATATCACGTCCAGTGGTTCCCAGAATCCTGTGTGCACAATGAAACTAAAGGGCCTGAAAAAGCAACTGGCCTGACCTATGTAAGTTGAAATTCAGTCCCTTGCTTAACTTGAAGTGGTTTTCAGTCATTGGGTATGGTGGGAAAGGAAGAGGGAAGTGATATGTAATAGCATGCAGAATGTTTTATACCTGTCATTGGTACAGTAGGAGTGGGGTTTTTTTACTTCACTGCAGAGTAGTGATATATTTGGCTTTGTTGATTTAACCAACATGAAAGGTAATCTAAATGAATGTACTGCATTCAAATGCTTTACGTGGGTATCTGAAGTGTTCATATTACACTACAAGGCAAACCTGTTTGTACAATGCATATATGCTTATACAGTATCTAGGTCAACAGGGACCTGATCCATGATTAGCACCCCGGGAACCACTACTATACAATTACTGAATATTAATCTAAATAAGCAGCTAGGCTTGTTTTCAGACATAGAGAGGATCCATATGCAAGGCTCCCCCTGAGAAGAGTAAGAGATGAAGAAAAGAGCCTCACATTATAGATGCTAGACATTAACGCTGGAAGATGTAAAGATATCACAGTGATTCTCCATCATTAGCAATTTTAAAATGAAGATTGGATTTTTTTTAAAATATATGCTTTAGTTCAAACAGGAATTAAATTAGGGGAAGTCTTATGGCCTGTATTATGCAGTAAGTCACACTAGATGATCACAGTGGTCCCGTCTGGCCTTACAGTCGATGAGTGGTGCAGTATAAGAACCTGAATAGAAGAGAGAAAGATTCTAAATTACTATAGTTCTGTATAATTAAATATTATATCCCAATTATATTTTAGCAATGGCATTTCTTCCTACTGAATGTATTATCCAATCTGGTACCACTCTACTCAAGTAATATGTTATACAAATATTACATTACTGAAATGTCAAGTCAGTGAATAATGAAGGAAACTCAATATAAGAAAACGTGATCAGCCTTTCTTTTTTACCCTGTGCTATAATAAGAAGTCAACTCACTGAAGTTAATGGCAAGTAAAGTGAGACTAAATCAAAGGGAATAGTTGTAATTTACTGCTGTCAGAGAGTCAAATACTGTACATGGATTTAAAAAGAGGATAGATAATTTTGTAATCAGTAACAACATTTGGAGCTATGCATGCTAAGGTAAGGGAAAGCTAATATAATTAAATAAGTTTATTGCCACTAGAGGTCAGGAAAGATTTTTTTTTCTCCATGAATAGCATTGTACAACTGGCCAGGTGCATTATGGTTTTTTGGTTTTCCTGTAAATTATTTTACAGTGATTAGTCTAGTCTGATTTGGCAAACCCTGTGTTTATTTGTAAGTTCCAATCAATACATTGAGATATTGAATATTATTCTAAAATAGTTAAGAAACTACCTTCAATAAACACATGGTTGCAAAGGGCCTGATGCTGAAAACCATACTTCCTTTGGGTCTGATCCTGCTTCCGGTGATGTCAATGGCAAAACTCCCATAGACTTTACTAGATGTACAATCTGGCTCTTGAATAATCTTAAGTAGGAAATACAGGAGTCAGGTTTGCAGGATCAGCTTCTAATACTGTAATATTCTACTTCCGATATATCCTGAGCAATCTGATGTGATAAATAAGGGGCCTAGTCCTACAGTACTTACTCATGCCAATAGTTACCTCAGCATCAAAGTGGAGATTTGTTTACAAGTGCTGTTCTAAAAGGACTGCACTGGAATGTTTGAGTAATCCATTATTCATGCACTTTTCATGTATGCAGTGCTCCTGTAGCCGTGCTGGTCCCAGGATATTAGAGAGACAAGGTGGGTGAGGAAATATCTTTTATTGGCCCAACTTCTGTTGATGAGAGAGACAAGTGTTCGAGCTTACACAGAGCTCTTCTTCAGGTCTGGGAAAGGAACTCACAGTGTCACAGCTAAATACAAGGTTTGAACAGATTGTTTAGCATAAGTAGCTAACGCATATTTTAAGGGATCATTCAAGGTGAAGTGGCCTGTTAAAATATGTTGAAATATGTGTTAACTACTTATGCTAAACAATCTGTTCAAAGCTTGTATTTAGCTATGACACTTTGAGATAGTTTCCCAGACCTGAAGAAGAGCTTTGTGTAAGCGCATAAGCTTGTCTCTCTCACCAACAGAAGTTGGTCCAATAAATGATATTACCTCACCACCTTGTCTCTCTAATGCACTTTCCATGTCAGTTATGAGAAAATTTACTTAGCTTAGCTCTAACACTCTTCAGCTGTTTTCAAACACAGAGTACAAAAATTTTAGAAACACCTAAGTACTGTAAAAAGAAAAGGAGTACTTGTGGCACCTTAGAGACTAACCAATTTATTTGAGCATGAGCTTTCGTGAGCTACAGCTCACTTCATCGGATGCATACCGTGGAAACTGCAGCAGACTTTATATATACACAGAGAATATGAAACAATACCTCCTCCCACCCCACTGTCCTGCTGGTAATAGCTTATCTAAAGTGATCATCAGGTGGGCCATTTCCAGCACAAATCCAGGTTTTCTCACCCTCCACCCCCCCACACAAATTCACTCTCCTGCTGGTGCTAGCCCATCCAAAGTGACAACTCTTTACATAATCAAGTCGGGCTATTTCCTGCACAAATCCAGGTTTTCTCACATCCCCCCCACCCCCATACACACACAAACTCACTCTCCTGCTGGTAATAGCTCATCCAAACTGACCACTCTCCAAGTTTAAATCCAAGTTAAACCAGAACATCTGGGGGGGGGATGACTTCAAATCCAGACTCCAGGGAGAAACTGCTGAATTGGAATTCATTTGCAAATTGGATACTATTAATTTAGGCTTAAATAGAGACTGGGAGTGGCTAAGTCATTATGCAAGGTAGCCTGTTTCCTCTTGTTTTTTCCTACCCCCCCCCCCAGATGTTCTGGTTTAACTTGGATTTAAACTTGGAGAGTGGTCAGTTTGGATGAGCTATTACCAGCAGGAGAGTGAGTTTGTGTGTGTATGGGGGTGGGGGGGATGTGAGAAAACCTGGATTTGTGCAGGAAATAGCCCGACTTGATTATGTAAAGAGTTGTCACTTTGGATGGGCTAGCACCAGCAGGAGAGTGAATTTGTGTGGGGGGGTGGAGGGTGAGAAAACCTGGATTTGTGCTGGAAATGGCCCACCTGATGATCACTTTAGATAAGCTATTACCAGCAGGACAGTGGGGTGGGAGGAGGTATTGTTTCATATTCTCTGTGTATATATAAAGTCTGCTGCAGTTTCCACGGTATGCATCCGATGAAGTGAGCTGTAGCTCACAAAAGCTCATGCTCAAATAAATTGGTTAGTCTCTAAGGTGCCACAAGTACTCCTTTTCTTTTTGCGAATACAGACTAACACGGCTGTTACTCTGAAATAAGTACTGTAAAGAACTGAAAATCAATGAGACTTGGAGATCCTAAGTCACTTAGGTGACTTTTGGAAATTTTACCAGAGGCTAGAATTTCTCTTATTAAACTTGCTTTGAACAAAACATGTAGGCGGGGATTTTCAAAAGTATCAGGGCTCTTGTTTAGTTGTTACCTTAAAGATATCATTCTACATATAACGGTGTTTTATTGCTCAGTTGTGGATCCTTCTCTGCTTAGAGGAATAACGTGCTATATCAAAGGGTGGAAATAGGATGTCCTCAAGGAAAGACGTATAAGGCCTTCTTGGGATTTGTATGCACATTAAAAGGAGTTCTTAAATGTAGACTAAACCTGTCTTTCATCTCAGCTTAAATAATCTTCCTTACATTTATTTAATTGGATTAGCATTTTTCATCCTCACACTGCCATTCCCCACTGCCATCGTGTCAAGGGAGTGTTCCTTGTGTTAGAAGTTAGCTACTTTGATGCAGCATGACTAAGGTATTGTATAGGATTGAAGAAAGTATCCAACCACCATAATAATGTTTTCTGATTATAATTTAATAATAATATAGGCAATATTTGCTTTGTTCTCTGAATAAAAACCACATTTGCATGTGCTAATCATGTAGAGAAACATACACTTGACTAGGAAAAAAAACATTTAATCTTATGCCAACATTATGGTTTTAAGAAAAGGTTTATTCGCAGCATATACTGTTTTTCTTGGTCTAGGAAAACTACATAATTCTTCAGGACCTGTCATTTTCATGTAAATATAAAGTGACCATTCAGCCAGCAAGATCTAAAGGTCGTTTGAAGGCTGAAAGTATTTTCTTTACCACCCCACCTTGCTCTGCTCTTAAAGGAAAAAACCACAAGCACATTAGTTGTCCTGCTGAAGGAGGTAAGTCACGGTCTGAAGCACTTGCAGAGTAGATTTCAAGTGCACTTCTAGGCACTCAAAAACAAGTTTTGTAAAGCAATTCTCAAATGTGTTTTGAAAGACTCAGAATAAGTAGGGGAGACTTATTTTTGTGTCTCTGGATGTCCAGGTAATTACCAGGATATCCTGGTAAGTAATGTTTTTCAACATTAAAGAGTCATTGAATTCTTTTAGTAGGAAATTTGTCTAACAAACACTTTCAAAAATTTTCCTTGTTACAAATGCAATCAAATTAAATACACAGGGGTGTAGTTTTACCAACATGACAAGGTTATCATAGTATTGGTTGATCACTTAGATAAGAATTTCAGGGGATTATTCAAGTATATATTGTAGCAGTATTATGATTTACATTGCTATTCTTTTTTTAAGGACTTGTTTGTGCTGGAAAGTTTTATCAGTTATACAGATAGAATTATACAAATGTTAGTTATACCTTTATAATCCACCTTGTGAATACTCTTATTCCAGTGTAAGAGTGGCTGTTTTTGGTTTAACTTAACCCCTTTCCCAAATAAGCTATATAAAAATAAAATAAAATTAAAATTAACAAAGCACTTTTATACTGGTATAAATGTCCACACAGAGAGTTATACTGGAATAACTGTATCAGTTTAAATTCAAACCCTAGGTTGTATCCAAAACTATTTTCCTGTGCTGACAAGGCCTAAGGCTGTATGTTTTAATTGCCAGTGCTTTGCACCTTATGTAGTTATTTACACCTTTCCAAAGTGAGTGTAAAATGCTCCCATTTTGAATTGGCATATTGTATACTACTTTGCATTCACTTTGCACAGGTAAGTGACCAGACAAAATACAAGTCAGTTAATAATCAAGCCATGGGACTATACTATACTTTTTACCAGATGCAATAATGAGAAGTTACCTTAAAACTCTCCTAAATTAGAGTTTATGCTGTTCCCTCTTCAGAAGTATCTTTACCTTTAAGAAAAGAGGTTGCAACAAGTTGGCAGAGTCCTGAGTAAACTAGATAAAGAAATGCAATAGACACATCAAGAAGCAGATTGTGACCCTGGGATCTCAAGCTATATTAACAATATTACCAGCAGGACAGTAGGGTGGGAGGAGGTATTGTTTTATGATCTCTGTGTGTATATAAAGTCTGCTGCAGTTTCCATGGTATGCATCCGATGAAGTGAGCTGTAGCTCACGAAAGCTCATGCTCAAATAAATTGGTTAGTCTCTAAGGTGCCACAAGTACTCCTTTTCTTTTTGCGAATACAAACTAACACGGCTGTTACTCTGAAATATTTCAGCTGTTCCTCAAAATTTAACTCATCCTCTTGCCTCAAATTTTTGCAGCATCAGTTCTCCCTAAAGTGCTGGCCAAACCCGAGAATCTATCTGCCTCTTTCATTGTTCAGGAAGTAAATATTACTGGTCACTTTTCATGGAAGATATTAAAGGCAAATCTTCATCAGCCCATGACAGGGTTTCAAGTCACCTGGGCAGAGGTTACTACAGAGAGCAGACAAAACAGCTTACCCAACAGCATCATTTCCCAATCACAGATACTGCCAGCAGTAAGTTTGTTTTCTTTTCATTGCTGGGGGCATTGCATGTTTGTGTGCATGGCTAATTTTGTATTTTTAGTCATGATTTAGCTGCCAGGCACCATTGCTTTCTCTGGTTCCGCATATGTGTCTGAGCAGGAAATGGGTTCACTTTTCCCCCTTGTTTGGGATACATGTCCAGTACAACTGCTCATCTTGATGACACATCAAACATTGTAATGTGTGTGATTGTCAAATTAGCAACCAAATTTGAGATATGCCTTAATGAAGGCAAAGATCGTCTAGGCAGCAGAAGATATTTTTCTTTTGATGATCAGGCTGCTCTGTTCACAGGATAGTAAGGATTTGTTAATTCTTTGTTCTCCAGGATGAGAAAATTAGTGGAGTTACCCTGAATGCAAGATAATTTCTCTCTCCTTTGTATTAACCTTCTCTCTGCTCCATCTGGATATATGCTTCATGGAAAATAAAGCTCATCTCCCTTTTCTGCAAATGTGTACCAAGGTATAAAGGGACACATCCTCACACTAACAGAGAGGGGACTAACAAGTTTCTCAGGGCCTGTTCAACACTAACAAGATGCAGCTGTGAGACTTGTTCTGCTGGAGTGGGCGGGGAAAGGGAGGGAGGAGCTTAAAAGGGAAAAGCTGCCTCAGGAAGGGCTGGGGGAAGAGGAAAAGGCTGCCCAGCTGAGAGGGAGATATCAACAAGCCTCATTGCTCCTGAAGCTATGCAACCCAGCCTCAGAGCAGCATGTCCCATGGAGGGGCTGGAGGTAGACCCTGTTTAGACTAAGCTGAAAGGGCTGACTCTGGAAGACTGACTGAGATCAAGGTCACCCTCCCTTCTCTTTAATTTCCCACAGACTCCCCTCTCCCAGAAGGGAAGAAAGAAGGGAGGGAACTTTTCTTTAGTTTGTTTGCTCCAAGAAGCCCCTTGGACATCTCTCAGGAGGTGAGAGAAAGGCATTGCAAGGACCTGAAGCAGGGTCTGGCGGGGACTTGAGGGGATTCCTGCCCCCCTTATAGGAACAGTTAAATAATGGCAATTCAAAATAGAACTAGATCTCTCCTCATATAAAGTGGGAGAAGACTTAACTTGCACTATTCCCCCTTTTCTTTGCAAGGGCTCCTTTGCTGGCTTCAGTTCCTCCCATGGCAGCAGCAGCAGGAGGGAGGATATTCAAGAGGCGTTGCCAACTCCACCAGAGGCAGAGATTGCTTCTAAGCAACTAGGGCCTCATCCAAAGCCCAAGAAAGACAGTGGTCTTTACATTGACTTCAGTGAGCTAGATCAGGACAAGTATCTGAGTACACTTTAAATGCTCTGTCTGTTGCCTGCCAGAAGAAATTTCTGTGCCAGTTCCTGGAATGCTAGGTGTAGCTATCAGGTGGAGCTTACTTTGTGTTTGTGCAGTGTTTGGTTCCACAGATCTTAGTTTAATGCCACTAGTCCAATCCTAGGACTAGTCCGATGGATGGCTGTCTGGTGATTCAGCAGCCAAACTAACTTGGGAAGAAGTTGAATTGAAGGTCTGATTCTCCATTGTATTTCCTTGAGTCATTTACAAGTGTGCATTCTCATTTTACACCTAATCTGCACTTATTTGTCTGGCTGTAAATGATCGTACAAGCTGCAAAGCAATAAAAAGTCTGGCCCAGGGTTAATTAATATTCCATCTCTCACCACTTCAAAAATGGGATTAAAAATTAGGGGCCAGATCATTAGTCTGGGTAGCTGAGTGGATCTATACTAATTTTCACCAGCTGAGGCTCTTGCCCTTGACTCAAAAAGGGCATGAGTTTACAAATCAATGGCAACCAAAGTCAGACATTGGCTTCTATAAAATATTTTATGAGATGTACAATGTACTTGTTCACTGAAAAAAAACCCATAAAACCTAGAAATAAACTCCATTCATGGCACTGACACTTTAATTTCAGGAAACCGACTAGAAAATTGAAGTTGGAAGTATCTGGAAGTGGAATCACAAAATGTACAAGTGAAATCTTAACTGTAGGGAAAGCTGTATTTTAAGGGAAAGGGGGGGAATATCCTATAGGTGAACTCAACAGATATGTTTACACTAGAAACATTACAGCTTCAGGGCTGCAGCTGTGCCACGGTAGCACTGACTCTTACTACAGTGACAAAGGGTTCTTCCGTTGACCTAGCTGAGTCTACACTAGGGTCACGGTTGGCTTAACTACCTCTCTCATTGGTATGAATGTAGCTAGGTTGACCTAAGATCTAAGTGTAGACCAGACCAGAGAACTGGCTTTATTTCCAATTCTTGCTCTGCCAAGTATTTTTTGATACCAACTCTTTAGGTATATGATAACCAAACCAAAAGAGTAGTGAACTAAATAATAAATGTACAAAATCTTTAATATAAAACCTTAAGAAAACAAGCTGTGGGAATTGCAACACGGTTTTTAAAAAAGTATGTATGTGAGGAGAAAAAAAGTATCCACTTAATGTACAATTTCCGGATGGAGCAATTGTCTATTATTTCTGGTAGACATAAGAATTTATTCCATTCATACATTTTTAGGATCATTATGTGCTGACTGTCCCCAACCTGAGGCCATCAACGCTTTACCGATTAGAAGTGCAAGTGCTGACAACAGGCGGGGAGGGGCCAGCTACAATAAAATCTTTCCGAACACCTGATCTGCTGCCATCTTCATCCCACAGTAAGTGTTGTGACCTGACATAAAAGTATTTGGACTAGTGTATATGCAGAGAAAGGCACTTAAAACATTGTCTACCGCAACAATTAAAACAAAGTCCTGGGGTTCTACTGCTCTAACCCTTTATACAGTGAGTAGTCTTAAACTGTTCTGTTTTTAGAGATATTATGGATTCCAGGGATATTCCCTATAACTAAAATGGAGAATCCTGCTGGAACATTTAATGGCTCTGAAACCAGAATGAACTTCTTAATTGCATCCACTGTATATTTACTGCACAGTTTTTGTTGTATTTCCCCCATATATAAATACGTATAAAAGGAAAGTGAACCCAATAATTTTAGAATATTTAGCGCGTAAATAATGCTAGTGTTTCTCATAATCACTTTCTTCCCTCTAATGTAACACTGCAAATTTGCACAAGGTTTACTACAAACAATGGCTTAAAAAAAATTCAGAGCCACAAACTGCTAACCGAGGGACATTGGTAAATACTCTGTTATGATATCTAATGCTCAGTTACACAAATATTGGTTCAGGTTAAAAACAAACAATCTGCCTATTTGGTATTATAGGCTAAAATGGTAGCTCAGATTATCAGTCTCCAAAACCTGTTAAATCCAGGTTCTTTCTTTCTTTCTTTCTTTCTTTCTTTCTTTCTTTCTTTCTTTCGGGGGGAGGAGGGAAACTGCAAAAAGGTAGTTTAAGTGATCTGGTGATATTACCTCAGGGTCATGTCGAGGCCATTGCAAAGTATTGTAGCGAAGAAACTACACGTGTGCACAGCCAGTGCATTGCTTTGTGAGAAATCTGTGGATAAGAAATCTGGGATACAGAGGTGCTGTAGAGAGAAATGCAAGTAGTAAATCACTGGCTGAATTTAGGAATGAAGGGTTCTACAGCAATCAAAGGTTTAGAATACAGAGTATCTGACTTCTTGGTTATCTTGAAATCCAGACTAGATTAGAAGTGATCCAAAGCCTGTACCGTGTCCTGACTTTCTGATGACCTATATGCAACACTTAAGAGGTGCACAATTAGTTCTTATCAATGTTTCCAGTCAACGCCCTGAGTTGTAGAGTATTTGCCACTGATTTCAACTGAAGTTTACATAGTAATATATGAACTGTGGTTATTTTCTTCTCCCCCACAAAGACTATGCCCCCAAGCCATTGCACATTATTTCAGTTAATATTGTAAATTGATTGCACAATATAAACAAAAAAGGCAAATTATATTACTCATTAGACAATAAATGCTACCTACATTTATTTTTGCCCACATTTTAATGCAGTTAGATTTTAAGAAGCTGCTTACAACAAAATACTATTTTCTGAGCATTTAGAATAAGGCAGTTTAATTTTATGGGAACCCAAGAAATATCAAAGAAATTCGTCCTGATCCGACAAAATAATTGACCTGCTTGGATCCTTCCACCCTTGCAGAATTCCACTGAAGTCATATGAACAGTGCGTGGGCGTGTGTCAGCACAGGCAGAGTGTTTTGCAGGTTCAGGGCCTTGTATGCAATTACTCCACTGAAAGGATGGATGGTCCAGTGGCAAACTGGGCTGTAAGAAACTCCGCTTCTAGTCTTGCTCTGCTGCAGACATTCTGTGTAAGTCACCTGGTCTTTCAGTTCTCTGCCTGTAAAAGGGGGCTAACAGCACGGCCCTGCCTTATAGAGGGGTTGTGGGGATAAAAGCGTCAAAGATTGGGAGGTTCTCAAATAGTACGGTGATGAAGGCCTAATTATTTTATCGTCTATACAGCAAAGGTGAATTCCCTTTCTTCTTTACTTAGGGCCTCATCTGAAACAGCACCATCCACATCACTACAAGCCACCCCCAGAAAAATACTAGACTGCTTCACATAATTAAACAAATCACTGAGAGAAAAACTGAGCTCTCACAAGAAGACCAGAAAAATTCACATCTGTAGGAACAATAAATCGTTTTTTTCCAGTGGAAGTTATCATCCTGTATGATTTGTAACTACTTCTACATAGTTTAAGCATGAAGAATAGTATTTGTACCAATGCCAGGATGAAATGTACAGCAACTATCCTGACAGTACCACCCCTATTCTGCTAAGTGAAGATTGCATCCAATTCAACACATCTGAGAAAAATCAAATGTATGTTTGTTGTAATAACATTTTATTTCCTAGGTTTAAAGTAGATTGAAAGGGTGCAGTGAATAGCAGAGGGTTTTGTTTTGCTAATCTTTATAACAATATCTGAGACATTGTTCTTTTATATATACATAGCTTTGAAAGCCAGAGGCCAGATCTTCAGCTGGGGTAAATTAGCATCTGTCACTTGAACTCAGTGGAGCTGAGCCAATTTATGTCAGCTAAACCTATACAGTAAATGCAGTTTGCCATTAAAGGAGATCTCCATTTACCTAAAATAAGTGCACAACCAAATAAGTAGCAATAATAGATGCACACAGTTCAGTCTGCAATGGAAACTACTATTAACTTAGCAACAAAAAAAGTAGATCATACTAGCTGATGTATTTCTTTAGTAATATATCTATATTTTGTGTGGAAATGGTACCATGAAGTTCTCTCCTTAACAAAATGTGTTAACAAGGGAGATTTTCAAAGGCACAAATGGCAGTTGGTGCCTGACTTCCATTGATGTTCTGCAGTAGCTGGACACATGCCTTTGAAAATCTCCCCCATTTTTATTTTTAATATTTTGAAGGGAACCCTGTATTTTCCCTGTTAGAGAACTAAATAGTGAATGTTCACATTTTAGACATGAACATTTCAAGGCACATGTTATGTTACTTTGGGGTTTCTTTGGCTTTTTGATCTGCATATCTATTTTCCCCGAGGATCTTTTGAACAGCAGAATGGATGTGCCGGCTACATGGTACTCCGCTCATAGAATTAAGTGACAATACATTGATGTCTGGAAGTCATTGGCTTGTAATTTATTTGAATGCATTTTTCAAATTCAAGCATGAAGGTTACCCTGTTTTTTAACCATAAGGGAATGCAGATGACCTTATTGTGCAATGTAAACAGAGTAATTTGCCACACAGAGAGACAGTCTTTAATAGTAAAGAGAAACTGCTTGGATTTATAATCAGAATGATGGGAAATTTCTCTCTACAAATAATCCTGATGACGCAACCTCTTGTCCAAAAAATTGCTGTCTGTGCATTCTCATGTGCAAATTCTATTACCCATCTTTAAATGAGGATAATACATCTCAAGCTTTCTGTAACTTGAAATTCACAAATACCTTCATGGAATCCCCCAACTACAAGCACCACAAAAATGAACCCAAATCTGACTAAAGATAAAGTTTCTGTACTTGACTTCTTCCTGAGATACCCCAAGAAGGGGAAATACTCTTTGTCACAACAACAATAAATATTCTGAAGAACACCAAATAAAAAGATAAACATATCTGTGCTTGAAACTGAAAGAGCATGGTTATGCTCAGTATAGCATAGCACAGAAGAAATTCAAATACAGATCATCTATATAGAAAAGGTTTAACCAGGCTGACGATACCAAGAGTCAAGAGCCCCATTGCAATTTCTGACTATTTTTTTCCTTCAGTTTTTCCAGCATTCGAATATTTTTTTTAAAAAAAAAGACAACTCAGATTACTGCATTAATTCTACCATTTTCTTTCTATTTTTCCTGGTACCTTTTTGATTTATGCACCCATGGAGCAAATAACTTCACAAAGCTGTCTTTAGGGTACAAGTCTTGGGCCTTGGATAGTTACTTTACGAGGTATTAAGAGCTGTTCATACTTTGGAACTACAAAAAAACGAAAAAAAGAAACCCACCCCACATACCACAACTTCTCTTCCCTATCACATAATGTGAGCAAGCTTTGAAGGGAACTGGAACTGACAGTAGACAGAAGGTCAACTATTTTCACCCAGCTGAAATCTGACATGCATCTAGGTACACAGGTCTTCAGACATAAATTACTAAGTCTATGCAATTTGAATAGGACCAATGCCTGGCACCACTTATATATTTAAATTACATAGGACATAAGTAAGGCTAGGAAAGTGCTATGGGAGTTAGATTGTGGCACCTAATTCCCCTAGGTTTCTCTGAAACATTCAGCCTAAACTTTTTGGCCAGACTCTCTTCTCAGTAATGCTGGAATAAATCTAGAATAAATTGACTGATGTTAACGAAGTTATGCTGAATTCACATTGATGCAACTGAGTGCAGAATTTGTGTCTCTGTCTTTTTTAAGCCAACGTCTATGACAAACCTTGGATTCAAGAAGATAGAAATTGGCAAATTAACAGCTCTTGATTATTATATGAAAGGTCTTGATTATTGAGTGGAATGCCATATTTCTCAAAATGGTTTGAGCTGCTTGCTAGATTTGTTATTTTTTCTTAATTGGATGTTTCAGGAGGAGACTAAAGTTCATTCAAATATTTATAAAATAGTCTGGAGGTTTTTATATATTTATATAAAGATAAATTATTTATTATAGGATCAATCAGCCGAACTCAGGCAAAACTGTCATTGAAGAACTGCTATTGAATTTTGCCTGAGTAAGGCCAGTAGGATTTGACTCTTTATATCTTGGAGATAAAGGTGAAGGGCATGGGAGTGGAATGAACAGATTATTTAAACAGATTAAGACTTTAATCTTGCTCTTTAATAATCAGTTCCTCAACTCAACATTCAGCTATAGAAATTTCATGGGAATAAATGATCCTGAAATTATAAGAGTCAACCAAACCATCAACAAATGGGACATTAGATTATATCTTCTTTGTTCTTAAATATCAGCCATTTTCATATAATTATTTGAATTTAACATCATATATTTGAAGACTTTTATGCCTAGATCCAGTTGGAGTTAGGCACCTCAGTACCTTGAGGATGTGGGTCTTAGTGTCTAATTCATAAATCCTCATTTACTGAATTGCACAGGGTATATTACAGTTCACCTATTTGACTAGCCTAAATCATGCTAACATTGCATTCAGCAATGGAGTTTGAAATCACTACTTGAGATTTTTAGTTAAAGATTTTTTTCTCAGTTTTTCTCAGTTTCTCAGTAATAAAGATCAAATATGGATAGTGGGATATTTCTAGGTACGCTGCACTTTTACACCCATATATTACTAACTTACTTAGCATACTATTCTGATTGATTTATCAGTTAAATCCTGGATGTCATATATTTTGTTTGCTAATGGAAAATTATAGGATTATTCCATTTTTGCTCTAACATTTTTTTATGCATTTGAAACTAGTTTTTACATTGAATACTGTTTAAGAATGAGAATTTTTTTTCTTATGGCAGTTAATTTTTGATAGAGCAGATCAAGAACTAGAAAATATTTCTGTCTTAAAACTTAAAAGGAGAAAGGTAGAACCATACTAATAGGGTGCCAGGTGGTGTTCACTGGGAATATGGCGGAAGGAGACAAGAACTTCTTACAAATAAAAGGGCTGCATTGCAAGATACTAAACACCCTCAACTTTCATAGCATTCATCTGGAGTTGAGGGCACAATGCAGCAACTCATGGGTGGCACTAGTACCTTGCAAGATCACGCACAAAATCAAAGAAGCAACTGGTCTGGTCTTGCGCCATTAATGCAAATGGAAATTTTACTATTGCCTTCAGTGGAAGCAGGATTGAGGCTGACATACTCCATGGGCCTAATCTGAATTCCTTTCCTACCCAAGACTCTCACTGAAATAAATCAGAGTTCTGGATATAGAGGTCCTGCTTCAGGAAAGCATTGCTATTTAGGACAGAACTTAAGCACATGTTTAACTGCATTGATGTTAATAGAACATAAGCACATGTTTAAATTAAACATGTGCTTAATTTCTGTCTTGAATAGGAATGGATTTAAGCACTCCCTTAAGTGCTGTCCTAAATCAGCGCCTTAAAGAACAAAGGATAAGGTCCAGACTGTTTTAAATCCCTTGTACAACACTCTTAGAAAATTTATTTTTGCCCTATGTATCTGTAAAGGTAGCTGTGATAGTGACATATTTATTAATTCCTTTTCTTTCCCTGTATGCCAAGTATATTCTGACATTTTTATCAGTACCTGTGAACATCAATTAGTATAAATACTGTTATGCAAACTTGTGCATTGTAACCTGGAATCTGATGCTAATAAGCTGTTGCATGTAGTTTAAATAAATAACTAAAAACTTTATTTAAAAATGTAAATGAATACCTGCAGATGTGGATGGTGGTTATATATGGTTTTGCATGCCCAAACTCATTGTTCAGTTATAGGCATGAAGTGTAATGACTGTCTTAGCTCTACTGAATATATTAGTAAGGTACAATTTACAAAGTAATTAACAGAGGTCTATATGTGAAATAATTTTTCCTTTTTACTTAATGATATTGTAATGCAGAGATGACAGAACTACTTATCTGTTGCCCAAATTGGCTGTAGAAATTATGTTCCTATAACTGTCATTTAAAGTCAATATTTATTTATGTATGTAATACAGAAAGGTTGATTTTTGTGTATGTGTGTGTCTGTCATGTTATTTAGAGCAAAAATGCTTCTTGTAAAAACATTTTGTAAAAAACAAATGTAATTGTAAATAGAGTATGATATTCTGTTACTCGGTATTTTCATGTTTAGAATTTGTACATACTGTTTAAGTAATAAACTATCCTGCTATGTGGAAATGTAGCTTTATTATCTCCTGCAGACAGAGCTTATGCTTTTGCTTCTATTAATTCCTAGTCTTATCCTCTTCTTCCATAAGTCGGCTTCAAACTGCATATCTTTTCTGTGTCCATGTGTCTCATATCAGGTTCTGGAGAATGTTCATGAGAGAGCATCCTATTTTAATTAAGTATTTCAGAGCTTGACAGTCATCACCTCACAAGGCTTTCATCACATTTGGAATCATTTTTTATAGTGTCAAAGCAGAAACCGTTAACACCAACTTCTGCAGTATCGTGGTTTTTTACTTTTGGAAGTGGTCTCAAAAATCTCACACTACATTGGGATTTCACATGAGGGCTTTATATTCTGAAACAGTTACTTTCTGGCTACAATCCTTCAGTAGAAAAATTCAACAGTGTTGCTGTTTAATATAAGAGAACACAGTGACACAATTCATTCACCTTTGCTTTTTACAAGTGGATAGAGGGGGAAGAAATGAAAATGTTACCCATTATAAACCAATGGCTTGACCCTGCGAACTTTCCATATATGAAACTTCCAGTGAAATCAATTGGAACTCCATGAATGATGGGCTTCTGAATTTGATCCCATTTTCCCATTGTTAAAATTATATTATTTTAATTAAAGCAAACATCTAGCTTGCTTCAATATCAGGGTTAGACCATTAAAAGTGAAGGAGTCTCTCCTTCATCTGCAATACTATCGATCAGGGATCTACAACCTTTGGCACGTGGCCCATCAGAGAAATCCGCTGATGGGCCGGGACAGTTTGTTTACCTGCAGCGTCCGCAGGTCCAGCCAATCGCAGCTCCTACTGGCTGTGGTTCGCCATTCCAGGCCAGTGGGGCTGCGGGAAGCAGTGTGGGCCAAGGGATGTGCTGGCCATCACTTCCCTCAGTCCCCATTGGCTTAGAATGGTGAACTGCGGCCAGTGGGATCTGCAATTGGCCAAACCTGCGGACGCTGCAGGTAAACAAACCGTCCCGGCTCACCAGCGGATCTCCCTGATGAGCTGCGTGCCAAAGGTTGCCGATCCCTGCACTAATACATGTTCTGCTCCACATTCACTTAGGAGAGATGATGCTATTGTTTCCAACTAAGGGTATATCAATGATACTTGTCAGTAAAGGTGCTTGGATAGTATGGTAATGGGGGTTGGGGAGGGAAATAAATACTTACATAGAGGAGAAAGCAATGAGCTGTCATCATTTATCAGGTTTTTCTGCAGCTATTATACACAGACTACATAAAGGATAACAAATTAGAATCCATTCAAATCCCAGAAAGCTCCTCTCTCAGTAAAGATAAAAGCTTAATTGCAGCTGATCTTCAAAGTATTTTCATTGCATTGCACTACCTCATGAAGAAAAGAAATTTTTACTTCTCTTTTCTTCTTTTCACAAGTGTTGTATTATCATCACCTAGATAAATGCCAGCCTCCCTGAGGAAGGCCTTAAGCCAAAATACTGGCCTTTATCCACTCACCAACAATGCAATACCAGTAAAAGAAATACACTATGAAGTGCAGTCAAAGCGTAAAATGCCAGTTGACTTGATGGAAGTGTGGTTCAGTGTCTCATAATAGGATGACCCCTATTTGCACTATTTGCAATGGCCTCCCTTGTTTGAAGATTTGAATATTGGCCATGCTAACAGCCTACAATAAAATAAATAATAAAAGATTTGGAGGTGCAGACTGAAACTTGATGCAACTATTTGATTGAGAGTGCAACATGCTTCCAGCTCTGAACAATTTCTGATTACATGCTTTAAGAATTTTTCACCTATGATGACTCCTTCACGAACGGAGACCATTACATGGACAATTCTAGCTTTTTCAGCAGCCAAGTTTTTGATTAACGGATGCCTCAATGGTATATTCCTGTTGAATCATTCTCTTCTCAGTTCTTCAAATCCTATGCTTTCTCCCAAGACATTTTCTCCACCTCAAATTCAGGTCAACTTTTGGGAACAATATTGAGATATTCCAACTCCACCTAAGGGAATAATTTGTAATGAATCATATATTTGGTGGATTAAACTCTATTTTTCTATTCGCAAGTTGTCTAGGAAAAGAGTCTGATTTTTCTCAAAATTTATTGATTCAAAATTATTTGTCAGATAATTTCTACAAACGATTCTTGTTTTGTTGATGGCCATGACAAAATAGTTCATTGCAAGTAGCCAATATTCTAACTGAATCATTGAGAAATTTTGTTTAGACATATAGGGTCAAGTTGTTGGCTAATATACATGGTCAAACCGCACTGAAGTCAATAGAGCTGTGCCCCTTTACAAGAGTAGAAAACATGGTTTAGAGATCACACAGTATGTTTGTTTCCTTATGGGGGTGGGGTATGTGATGGGTGCCTACCCCACACAAGGCCTGAGTGGGTAAAAAGGACCAGTTAACCCTGTGACAGGCTACACCTGGAAAAGAGTCAGGGTTGATAAGCTTTAAGTGATAATGAAGCCCAGCTGGGCAGGGGCAGTCTGAGCTGCTGTAAAATCAGAAAGTCATGTGTAAGAAGGGGGCTGCAGTACAGAAGGCCTGAAGCCACACTCTGGGCTGAGGGAGGGAAAGGAGGAAACCAGGGGGAAATAGAAGCCCTGGGATCCAGGGAAGGGTGTACCCAGATGTGGGTAGAGAAGGCACCTGATAGAGGTGAAGTAAGAAGTAGTCTGGGGGGACAGCAGCATGGTTTGGGACAGTATGCAGACCTTGGCTGCTGGATGTAGGATCCCCGGGCTGGAAGCTGGAGTCGTGGGTGCGCCCAGGTATCCCCTGCCAGCCCCTGGGGCTGTGGCACAGGAGTAGGCAGTGGATAGGAAGACTGCCTAACACAGTCATCCAGCTGTGATACCCTGGAATGGGAGACCTCTGGTGAGCGGGCTGGAGGGCCAAACCCTGAAGAGGGAGCACCCTGAGGGTATGTCTACACTACGAAATTAGGTCGAATTTATAGAAGTCGGTTTATTAGAAATCGGATTTATATATTGGAGTGTGTGTGTCCCCACAGAAAATGCTCTAAGTGCATTAAGTGCATTAACTCGGCGGAGTGCTTCCACAGTACCGAGGCAAGCGTCAACTTCCGGAGTGTTGCACTGTGGGTAGCTATCCCACAGTTCCCACAGTCTCCGGAAATGAGATTCAAAAGTTTGCGGTTCTTTTCCTGTCTACCTGGCCAGTACATCTGAGCTGAGAGTGCTGTCCAGAGCGGTCACAATGGAGCACTCTGGGATAGCTCCCGGAGGCCAATACCGTCAAATTGTGTCCACAGTACCCCAAATTCGACCCGGCAAGGCCGATTTAAGCGCTAATCCACTTGTCAGGGGTGGAGTAAGGAAATCGATTTTAAGAGCCCTTTACGTCGAAAAAAAGGGCTTCATCGTGTGGACGGGTGCAGGTTTACATCAATTTAACGCTGCTAAATTCGACCTAAAGTCCTAGTATAGACCAGGGCTGAGTGATGAAGAGGGAGCTACCTGACTCCAGAGAGAGCGAGAGAGCAAGGCCATGGGATGAGAAACCAAAGGAGGGGTATCGGACTGGTTCTTAGCTAATCCCCGATGAGCCACAAGGAGATACCCCAACAGTGAGTACTGAAGCTTGTGATAGAGGGTCAGGTTTCCAATGTGAATACTCACTGATAAGTCTCTGCCCACAAACATTCAAAGTCAGGTTTAAAATCTCTTTTCAAACATATTCTGTAACATTTGCTTTCAATTTAAACATCACAGAATCTCTGTGAATATGTCTGCAAGTATTACATAACTTCTTAGCTAGAAAACTCAGAAGATGAGCACAGAAAGACAGGGAAAGTGAGCAAAAACAATAGCAGCAGAATTCCTCTATTTGCAATAACATTTCTGGGAAACTGCAGTATTCACTTAGCACTATGGCCCACACTTCTAGTCTACGTTGTGCATCGGCTTTCTTTCTTTTAGAGTTTGCATTGGAAGCTTGCTGTGGGAAGCTAATGTTAATTCTTGTGAAGCCCCTTTTATAGTGTCCTTACAGCACAATGTTCACTGAACCTTAGAGAACCATGTGCAGTTTTCCTTCCTGGAGCAGAATTCTTGTGTAGGTTTCTTGTATTTGGCTTACTGCATAGTATTTGGCTAACTGACATAACCTACTTTATTGAAGGGCCTAATCCACCACTGAGTTACTGCAGTTTTACAAAAAAAGAAAAGGAGTACTTGTGGCACCTTAGAGACTAACCGATTTATTTGAGCATAAGCTTTTGTGAGCTACAGCTCAGTTCATCGGATGCATTCAGTGAAAAATACAGTGGGGAGATTTATATACATAGAGAACATGAAACAACGGGTGTTACCATACACACTGTAACCAGAGTAATCACTTAAGGTGAGCTATTACCAGCAGGACTTTTTGTAGTGATGATCAAGGTGGGGCATTTCCAGCAGTTGACAAGAACGTCTGAGTAACAGTGGGGCGTGGGGGGAATAAATATGGGGAAATAGTTTTACTTTGTGTAATGACCCATCCACTCCCAGTCTTTATTCAAGCCTAAGTTAATTGTATCCAGTTTGCAAATTAATTCCAATTCAGCAGTCTCTCCTTGGAGTCTGTTTTTGAAGTTCTTTTGTTGAAGAATTGCAACTTTTAGGTCTGTAATCGAGTGACCAAAGAGATTGAAATGTTCTCCCACTGGTTTTTGAATGTTATAGTTCTTGACATCTGATTTGTGTCCATTTATTCTTTTACATAGAGACTGTCCAGTTTGACTGATGTACATGGCAGAGGGGCACTACTGGCACAGTGGTGGCAAATATCACATTGGTAGATGTGCAGGTGAACGAGCCTCTGATAGTGTGGCTGATGTGATTAGGCCCTATGATAGTGTCTCCTGAATAGATATGTGGACACAGTTGGCAATGGGCTTTGTTGCAAGTCTAGGTTCCTGGGTTAGTGGTTCTGTTGTGTGGTGTGTGGTTGCTGGTGAGTATTTGCTTCAAGTTGGGGGGCTGTCTGTAAGCAAGGACTCGCCTGTCTCCCAAGATCTGTGAGAGTGATGGGTTGTCCTTCAGGATAGGTTGTAGATCCTTGATGATGCGTTGGAGAGGTTTTAGTTGGGGGCTGAAGGTGACGGCTAGTGGCGTTCTGTTATTTTCTTTCTTGGGCCTGTCCTGCAGTAGGTGACTTCTGGGTACTCTTCTGGCTCTGTCAATCTGTTTCTTCACTTCAGCAGGTGGGTATTGTAGTTGTAAGAATGCTTGATAGAGATCCTGTAGGTGTTTGTCTCTGTCTGAGGGGTTGGAGCAAATGCGGTTGTATCGTAGAGCTTGGCTGTAGATGATGGATCGTGTGGTGTGGTCAGGATGAAAGCTGGAGGCATGTAGGTAGGCATAGCGGTCAGTAGGTTTCCAGTATAGGGTGGTGTTTATGTGACCATCGCTTATCAGCACCGTAGTGTCCAGGAAGTGGCTCTCTTGTGTGGACTGGTCCAGGCTGAGGTTGATGGTGGGACGGAAATTGTTGAAATCATGGTGGAATTCCTCAAGGGCTTCTTTTGCATGGGTCCAGATGATGAAGATGTCATCAATGTAGCGCAAGTAGAATAGGGGCATTAGGGGACGAGAGCTGAGGAAGAGTTGTTCTAAGTCAGCCATAAAAATGTTGGCATACTGTGGGGCCATGCGGGTACCCATGGCAGTGCCGCTGATTTGAAGGTATACATTGTCCCCAAATGTGAAATAGTTATGGGTGAGGACAAAGTCACAAAGCTCAGCCACCACGTTTGCCATGACATTATTGGGGATACTGTTCCTGACGGCTTGTAGTCCATCTTTGTGTAGAATGTTGGTGTAGAGGGCTTCTACATCCATAGTGGCCAGGATGGTGTTTTCAGGAAGATCATCGATGGATTGTAGTTTCCTCAGGAAGTCAGTGGTGTCTCGAAGATAGCTGGGAGTGCTGGTAGCGTAGGGCCTGAAGAGGGAGTCTACAAAGCCAACTCCTGGAATTGGCCCACCTTGATTATCACTACAAAAAGTTTTTTCCTCCCCCCACTCTCCTGCTGGTAATAGCTCACCTTAAGTGATCACTCTCGTTACAGTGTGTATGGTAACACCCATTGTTTCATGTTCTCTATGTATATAAATCTCCCCACTGTATTTTCCACTGAATGCATCTGATGAAGTGAGCTGTAGCTCACAAAAGCTTATGCTCAAATAAATTTGTTAGTCTCTAAGGGACCACAAGTACTCCTTTTCTTTTTACGGATACAGACTAACACGGCTGCTACTCTGAAACCTGCAGTTTTACAGTGGTGAACCAGCCCCATAATCCTTTAAACTCCACTGTCTTTTTGGATTCTCATTTTGTGAAGTTTGTGCTAACATGCCACAATTGTTTTAGCTGAACTTCCCATTAGTGTTTTCTGTTGTGGATCAGCATGACCATTCTGTTGTTGCTGGGTTTGAAATGTAAGGACTTGCCTAAGATAAATTGATAGGACAGCTGTAATGTGCTCCAATTTAATTCTTTTATATTTCTCCTCTCTGCACTGTATGTTACTTCAGCTTTAGACTTGCAGTATATTTCCAATAAAGAAAATAAAACCATTGAAATAATAAATCCTCATTCATCGAATGTATTTAATAAGTGATTTAAAGAAACTGTCCTCTTAGCACAGCCATTTTATTTTTACTTGTAAATTTCATATAGCGTACTAGCACTTACAGAATATAGTCTTATTTTGTTATCCTGGCTAATGTATTTGCTATCCATTTTAATGGTAGGCATGCAAGCTACAGTAAATAGTTGAAAATACATTGAAGCATATTGAACTGGGAGGTGTCAACAATGCCTGTAGATTGGCAAACATGGCAAGTACCATAAATTATGCTCAGGTTAGTTTAATACATGACCTCGACTGCAGAGCAAACTGTTTCCTGTTCATCTGCAGAACAGGAGACAGGGATGAATAACAGAGGCAGCTAGATGGACAGATATGCAGAAGGAGCAATATAAGCTCTCATGCCTGGACAATATCAAAAAGCACAAGGCTGACATTTCTTAAATCATCTTTATATGTTTGGTTTCCCACTAACTACTAATGCATACTCAGTCCTTTCGTGCCTATTCCGGAGGTGTCACGCTGATCATTTGCATGTTTGTTCCATACATTGAATCCATAACAAGAAAGGAGACTTTTGTTTGATGGATTTCTGATAAGTTATCCAAACTCACCTTGGGAATCAGACAACAGCAATTGTAGCAGTGTAATTCTAAAAGTGTAGACACTTTATTAACTTCACCTTGGGACATTTTTACGTCCTGCAATTCAAGCTCTGACTGCAGAAAAATAGCAAATTTCAGTTCTAAAAACCACTAGCATTTTTTTCCAGCCTTTTTCTTTTGAAGCCTTTATTAGATTAAGTCTGTATATTTGTAGTAATAACTGTCAATATTCATTAAGGAAGTTTGTTTTCATATCTTAGCTCAATTCTAAAGCAGTAACATAATTTTTTGCTCAAAACCTTGAACCAGTTAATTGTGAAACAATTGAACAAAAGTAACTGAAAAGTCAAATGGTTAATTTAGAAGTGCAAGTATGGGTTTCAATGTAACCAAACATCCATGCTCACACTACCAACAGAATTGCATAAGGAAAATAGTATAGCACACCATGAATAATTGTGTTGTCATTAGGGACAAACCAGACAACAAAGCAACTGCCTTTGAAGCAAAAGTATTATGGACTCTTTTATTCCTAGTGTTAACTAGAACTTCAATAAATTTACCAGAGACTGGGCTGAAATTATGGTTCCAATGTCTTCAAGAGTGAAATTCAGGCTGTACTGATCTCACAGAAAATAAAACTTGCAGACTTTACCCATATTTTTCTCTGGGCTTGCAATGCACAGTAAGCCTAGACTAAAACAGCATGGCGAGCTATGCAGCCAAGTTTCTAAAGGAACCCAACCTCGTACGGTAGGCTTGTGAGATGGGGCATCAGTCGGAAGCAGGTTTGCTGTTCCATTTTGCTTACAATAAATATTATTAACATTTCTGAAGGATACTTTAAAATCTCTCCCCACTGATCACCACTCACTAAAGGGCTATAAAATTGTTCAATAATTGTGGTGAGCACATCCACATAGGTACTGGTATGGCCAATGGTTATCTAATCAATGCCAGGAAAGGAAAGTGAACTACCCTCTCCCATACAATCCCAAACACATTGGACTTAACTGTGCAGTACTATAAGTAGGGATTTATTTTTCTAGGCACCAGCTGATGATCGTCCAACCAAGACTGCATTGAGTCACTTAGGACTTTCTGGAAAAATATTAGGGCAGCAAAAAAATGCTGCATGAGTGACCAACGAGCAAAGGAAATTAAAAGGAGGTTTAGCTATTGATGACAAGCAGTCACAAAAATACTCTTACAAGTTGGCTAGTCCAGATCAGATGCAGCCTAAGGAATTAGCCAATACTTTACCACTGATAATTATTTTTGAAAAAACATGGAAAATTTAAAAGTAATGAAAATAAAAATAAACAATCTACTTAGCGTAGCCACTATCCCCAGTGAACTAATGAAACAAATATTGACGGGGGAAAAAGTTCTAAATGTCAGGTTGGTAATGTAACTGAACAATATGCAGCTACAATCTCCAAAGAACAGGCCTTGCCAGGTGTAAGTGTTTGTTTTTTTTTTGACAGAATTAGAAATAAAAAATTGATAAAGGAAAGTAATAGGTGGCAAATAGCAGGATTTTACCCATCATTTGACACAGTATCTCATAAAATATTACACTCAAAATTAGGCCAAATTGGGTTAGATATGGGCATAGATATTTGGACTGGAAAATGGTGTATACACCATAGAGTTGTGACAAATGGCAGAGTAATGAATTAGCAGAAAGTAGTTAGGTTTGTACTGCAAGTATCTGTGTTAGGCCCAGCATTGTTTAGCATTAACATTAATGATCTAGAGGAGGGATTAAACAGAACAGTGATAAGATTCAAAGATTACATGAAATTGGGAGGAAACTGCCAGTCAGATACTCACAAATACTGTGTCAGATACACTCACCTTCCCTTTGTAACTAGTACAGGCTTTGAACTGAACCAGGCAACTGATCTTTCCTCCGGTCTACAAACTGATCTACTTTGGGACGATGGATCATCTTTAGTAAAGTCTCCTTACAAATCCATCACCGCTAGCCTTGAATCAATTTTAAACTTAAAAGCAGTTTTGCAATCTTGAGATTAGCACCCCAACTTGTCCATGGATGCTGTTTTTTGGAAACAGATCCCAGTAAACAGCCATCACTCATTCTTGGGTGGGTTATCTCACCAATTTCTCTGCTTTGACAGAATCTCAGTGTCCTTTTATTTTTACTTTACATTCCTGTAAATGCTTCCACTAGCTCAACCGACCAAGTTTCCTGTGTTCTCCTTTGCTTATGCCAACCGTATTTCTACCCTGGGAAGTAATATCCCCTAAGAAGGATCTTTAAGGTGATTCTTTGTGGCCCATAGGAATTCTTTCTTTGCTCATTTTTGAGCCACTTCCCTCCTACTCTCTTTCTGGATGATCTGCATTTTTAGTAGGTCAGACAGTCACGCATCTATACCAATAGTTTCAGAGTTAGCTCAGCCATTAATTATATATATATATATAAAGATTCCTTGTATAAGATCCCAACTACTAAACAATGTTTAATGTTCCTTACTTACTGATACCAAAGCCACATTGCACTTCTTTGATTATGGCTCTTATAAATGCTTCTACTCTTTCTCTGGCTTTTTGTATTCTCTGGTCAAAGCATACTTGTTTGTGTATTACATACCTGTTTAGAATGGAACACTAATAAGGTTTTTAAAGACTGATACCATAGTTCCTCTTATTTTCTTCCTCAGCAAAGGTGCTTGATCTATAAATATTATCTTCACTCCCCATTGAATAACTTAATGAGGTGATTTGTTCTTCATCATTCTGTGTTCTTCATCATTTTTTGTTTCTTCAGTTCCTGATGAAATGCTCCTTCCCCTCCGATGATTCTGGGAATTTAATAAATTCATGTCTCATGGAAGGTTGAACATCAGCTTATTTTTCACCTCTTATTTATGCCAGTTGAAAATTATTCAATTTCTGACACCATGTCATGTGAAAAATGGTAAAGAATCACAAAGAGTCTTTATCTTCGAACACTGAGCACACACTTTTAGATAATGGAAGACAATATTAGCCCTTCAACTACACTTTCTGAGACTTTCTGTCTCATTGTAGAGCTTCTCCTTAGAATCTTCCCATCCCCTACTGCCTGCCTGCCAGCGACAGATCCAAAGAAACCGTGTATATATTCTTGCAATCTTTGTACAGTAAATCAGACAAAAGATTGAATCAATAATATAAGACGTATTGTTTGAAATGTGTTGTAACAGGACTCTGTCCTTTGGATCACTTTCTGCATTTAGTGTATATTGACTCAACCCAATGTGCAAATGCACTGTTTACAAAAATATAGTTTCAGGAAATGTTTCAAGAATGTATGTAGAGCTTTAGTTAAGCAAAACCTTATTACCAAAGATATGTATTCTTTTTTAATAACCACTTTACCCAAGGGTGGCCAAAATTGTTGGGTTTTTTTATGTTCCATCAGTGTTTTAGCTGTGGTTAGCCAAGTGATCCCTGGTATTCCTAACCACAAGCATTCACAATCATGGTTCAGACTGCCCCAACTCTGAAAATCCTAGGACTGGCTAAAACATATCAAGAGATTAAAAAAACATATATACATGCTGGGTGCTTTATATTTGCTTTCTGGTTTATGAGCCTTTGTAAGATTCACATTTTGAAGTTTCTCTACAACCATGAGCACTAGAAAGTTACTTTAGAAAAAGAAAGCAAGCTGCGATTCTCAGGCAGTCAACTGATTTCAAGAGCTGGGACTGCAGAAAAAACTGCTAAATATCACAATACTTGTGACAAAATTGAGACAGTTGGCAACACTTGATCCCTACTATGTAACTTATGAGTTAGGTGTGCTGGGTGGGTGGGAAGAGGGATAGTGCAATGTCACTGAGCAATGCTGCCAGGCACGTCAGCTCAGGGAAGCAATGTACTTTGTAGTGCTCCTTATTGTTTGTCCAAAAAGGGCAATATCTTCTCCCAGCTAGTTGCTGTTGCTGCTGCTGTTGCCAGAATGTATGTGAAGATACCAGGAGGATGGCCATTCTCCCAGCCAAATAACAGGGCCCAGGGAAAGCCATACAATTCTAGGACTACGAGGGATCCTAGAAATCCCTTTGCCATGGAAAAATGTGGGAAAACATGGAATTTGCATTTTTACATAGTATTTTTAGTTTTTACATTTTGTGAAAAAATAAAAATATATACAGTAGGACCCTATTTATCTGAGTCTCCAGATTTATCCATTATCCAGAGCTCTATACAAACCAAACCGGGGCTCAGGCTGTCACCCCTGGGCAGTGGGGCTTCAGCTGAAGCCTGAACCTCAACACCTGGGGCTGACGGTGGGAGATCTGCTGCCAGGACAGACAGCCTGAGCCCCACCACCCAGGGCTGAGACTGTCAGCCCCAGTTCAGTTAATACAGAGAGCTGAATAATGGAGACTCACTTAAAGTGGGTTCTATTGTACATCAGTAAGACATTGTGTTCAATTGGTGCCTATATATATTGCAGCTAGGGAAACTAAAGATCTGGATTTAATTTTAATTGCGGGAAAACAAAGGATTTTTATGGTTTTCTATAGGATAATTATGTTTTTTTATCACGGAACACTAGAATCCCTGATTACACAAATCTGTTCCTAGCACCCAAGGAAATAATAAAACTGAGATTTTCAGATGCCTAAGAGACTTGGATACCCAATTCCCACTAATTTTAAGACTTTGTCTGAGACACTGTATGATTTAAAAAATCAATATTTTTGCCTTTCTTTCTCTCAGAACTTAGAGTGGGATTTTCAAGTCATTTGGGACCTGCTCCAAACTCCATTAGGTTCTTCTGGAAAAAGTGTTCAGAAACATGAAAAATATAGGGGGAAAATGAAATGAAGAAAATGATAGCTATATTTGATGATTTTTTTTATATAAAATGTTGGCAGGAGTTTCTAGAAGGTTCTCTTCTGGCACAAGAGATAAGTTCTTCAATTTTTGTAGAATAAGCATCTCATTCTCTCCCTCTCCTACCCTTTAAGCTAAAGCACTGCACATTAAATTTTAACAGTTCCTTTTGTGTTTTCTTTAAGCAGCTTTAAAATTTTGCTGAAATGATTAAACAGCATGGCTTGCTTTTCTTGCCTTAAATGAGTTTGCATTATCTGAGAGCTTCAAGAATGGCATTATATAGGTGTAACCAAGAGGAAAATTTGGCCTATTGGTGGCCTGCCTGGGATAATTTTTTTGGACCCTGCCAAATTCCCAAATTTACTTTTACCCACCCAAAAGGCCATATAGTAGGAGACTTAGTGAGGCACCACAAGCTCTCCCCTGAGTATTACTATAGATATTTTAGTACCAAATCACCCTCTGTCACCTCGCTGCTCATACAGATTACGATGATTCTCGGAAGAAGAAGTAGGAGGGAAGGAAGGAAACTCTAGCATTTTTGCTAGAAACACAGACAGGTAAAGGGCATCAGTGACACTCTGTATCTCAAAGTAGCACCCTGGAAACCCATATTCACCTCTGTCAGATAATTATGATATGATTTGCACAAAGTATGCCTTGTGAGGTTATTGTTTTAAAAGTCTTAATCTGTTGAAGAGTAATATCCTGTTGGACTGTATATGCTATCCCTACATGTGAGGTTAAGTATTGCTGAAATATGTTGTGAGGTTGGGAACACCCACAACCAGCCTTTCAGTTACAACAAAGGAATAGCTATCACCAGCCAGATGGGCATTAATGGCTCATCAATACCCCATCTACTATCCCAGATATTTCTTGGAAAAGGCACATGAGCGATGGGGTGGACTAACCCATATCACAGCAAAGATCTTTCCAGCAAGCTGAAAGAAAGTATAAATGAGAGACAGGAACATCATCACTTGGACTCTCCCCTCTCCCACCCATCTCAACACCTGGAAGAATGTCTGCAAGAAAAAGACTTTGAATTGGGGAATTTTGGTCCCAGGCTGGAAAGTGGTCCAGTCTGTGTATTGAGGAACTATAACCTGCTTGTACCATCTGGTCAGGTGAGACATTACTTGATTCAAATCTTGCTTAGTCTGTTTAAATTAGAATAGGCTATATTTTTCTTTTTGATCCTTAGCTATGCCTGCTATTTATAATCCTTTAAAACCTATCTTTTTGTAGTCAATCTGTTTTATATTTTACCTAAATTTTTTTGTTAAAGAGCTAAAGGAATCTCAGTTCAGGTTACAAAGGCTGGTGCCTGTCCAATTTCCTATGAAAAAGTGGTGAGTAATGAGTTTACACAGGCATGGCTTCTGACCAGTACAAGACAGTACAGTTCTTGGGTGGAAGGCTGGGGAACTAGGGGGAATTGGCTGAGGCCTCCCTATTGATGGTTCATGGGTGGCTGGGAGATCATTCATTTAACTCAGTTGGATGTGTCCCTGCATGTGGATGTCTGTGTAAGTGCAGTGCCTGTCAGAGGTTTGTAGCTTGAGATCAGCATCACAGTGTGAGAGGTCACCCAGGTTGGTGGGTTTGGAGGTCTCAGCAGTCCCATAGTCCAGGTTACACCCTGGGGACCCCATCATACTATCATCCTGCTTCTATTGAAGCCCTACCAAGGACAGGACAAGAAGTAATTGTCAGCAAGGGAGATTTAGGTTAGATACTAGAAAAAGCTTTCTAACTATAAGGATAGTTAAGATCTGAAACAGGCTATCTACGGAGGCTGTGGAATTCCTGTCATTGGAGGCTTTTAGGTGTTTGTCTAAACTGTTCCTCTTTGGGCTGGTGTAAGTACTTAATCCTGCTCCCTCATGGAGGGATGGACAAGATGACTTCTCAAGGTCCCTTCCAGCCCTACATGTATACAAATCTAAATCAGTGTGAGTTTTACATTGACTTTAATGTGGCCAGTATCAGACCATAATGGCACAGACACATCTACAAACAGAGTACCATTAACATAGTAGCATAGCTATTGACACTAAAACAAAATGTAGCCTAAGTATATTTAGAAACTGACACAAGATTATACAGAAAATTGCCCTACTTTAAAGAAAGAAAAGAACAAATATGGTCTTATCTTAAACATTTCAGCACTATTATGAGTTACTTTTAATAGTGTCAAATTTAAGACATAATAGCTGATATCATTTGGTAAATACATCTGTCTTTCCACACAACCAGGAAAAATATAAATCTGACACAGAACTTCAAGTAACAATCGTGAAAAATGATATTGCTTTATATAAAGTACTGTATTTTAGTACTAGAGTGCTACACTGTCATTACAGGAACACTTCTAATTGCTTTGAGAATGAGCAATTTTTAGCGACAGGGCCATTATTTCACTCAAAAAGGGCTCAGATGTTGTATTATTTGGGGAAGTAGTCCTGTTGTCTTTAATGGGATTATACTTGTGAGATGGATTGTTTGCATAAAAAAGAGTGGCAGGATTGAGTCCAGTGTCTAAAATGAAAATCTTAAATCTGTCAAATCTTTTTTTTTAACTTTCTTCTGCATTACAAGTAACTACATGTCACAAATTCCCCACTTTGTGATGGAAGGGGTCTATTTGGCAATTTGTCAGGGGCCCAAAAGTCCTGCAAGCCCTTATTCACAGGCATGGGCCTTACATACATGAGTATTCCCATGAACTACTCTGCACTAGTATCACTGAAATGATTATTTATACGAGTAAAGGATTGGATCCTTTAGGCCAGATACTGCTCCCCTTACACACACTGATTATTTCCTTACTGCATGACTAGTTCCCCTGGCTACATTCTCAGTTCTTGCTCTTCTCCACTTGTGAAGATAGAAGAAAATCTGCCCCTTATGTTTTTAAGTTTAGAGGACCCATTGTAATAGAGGACATCTATCCCCTGCCTAAAATATTGCTTCTAATGCTATTTCTGTTGCACAGGAGTGGAAAACTCAGTTATGACTTTTTATCTCTGTATTACTGTATTAAATCTGCACGCATTGCTGCCCTCTTTTCCAGTCTCAAGATGTCTTTTTGGAAATATTTTTCCCCTGGTCAAAAGTGGAATTAATGTACTTTATTATTTCTCTAGGAACAATATACTTGGATTCTGTAAAAATGAAATTTCATGTTCATTGCACAATAGGAGACTTACTGCTAAGGAAGACTGCTTCATTAATTCAAGAGTAGCATAGGAAGGATATGGATTCCTGAGACATGGATTGCCACACTGAGAACTTTGTGATCAGTGCAAGAACATCTTATGATTCACTGGTTAGCTATGGAAAAAAAATGTCATTTATATTAATGTGAAATAGGACAGTCACCCAATAAGAACCCTAGTCTACTGCCCTTACTGACATTTAGTTGTACCTTACTCTATAACTAGTCCCATCACAGCTGTTGATGGAATATTCTCTGCTGTTTCAGCACACTCGTGGATGATGTGTGCAACTGGTACAATGCAAATATCTATTTCTGTCTTCAAAACACCTGTGCAGAAGGTCATACATTACCATTTTCTCTTAAAAGGCATGTCTTAAATGGTGTCCTAGTAACACAAGCACAGGGTTAGAAAAATATGTTATACCAAGGCAGTGATGCACTTTCCTAATAGAGAAATGTGATATGGGAAGAGTAAATATTTGCTAAATAGACAAAGAGCTAAAGAGAGACATGGATGTCAAATACTGAAGGATATCCATGTATGTTTCTGGGGAACACTGTAACATTGTTCATCTAGTCGAAATGAAATATTATCACTTGTGTGAGTAAGGCCAATTTCAGCTTGGGTTTTCTGTCATCACTCAATATTTCTCCTTGCATGATTGATATTTATACACACACCGAATTGACAAATATCCTGTAAAGTGTTGATATCTTGAGCAAAATTATGTGAAATATTATGACAACATTTTCATTTTACACTAACAGTAACTTTCTATTTTGGTCATTCCATTTTTGGTCATTGACATTTATTTGCTCCGTTCTAAGGAATGAATGTATTTCCCTTCCCTATTTCCCAGAAGGGTGCAGATGCACCAGATGTAGAGAATAGTGAAAAAGGAATGTAGTGGAGCTTCATAGGCACTGCCATGAGCAAATAATGCATTAGCACATGGGTCTTTTTTCATCCCTATGCCAGAAAATCAACACGTTCCTTTTTGTGCACTGCATTGTATCTTAGACCTTCTCTCGGTGAGGAAGAGTAATCATCAGGTTAAGGTACTGGACTCAGATTCAGAAGATCTGGACTGGATTCCAGACTTCCACAGACTTGCTCAGTTACCTTGGGCAAATCGCTATACTCTGTCCCTCAGTTCCCCATTGGTGAAATGTTGATCAGAATCCTTCTTTTGTGTGTTTAGATTGTAAAGTCTTTAGGCCAGTGACTGGCTCATTCTTTGTCTATATACACAATGCCTAGCACAATGAGGCTACTAGAGTGCAAAGACCACTGCCTATCATACTGACCAATATCGTTTGCTTGTGTTCCCCCATCAGTTGGTATCCATCTGCTGTCTCTTGTCTTACAACCCCTTTGAAGTTAGGACCATCTTTTGATTCTGTTTGTAAAGCACCTAGCATAACAGGGTCCTGGTCCATGATTAGGGCTCCTAGGCACCAGGGTTATACAAATAATTCATTTTGTTTTCAGCCTGGAGGTGCTTCTGTAATGTAAACAATCATTTTAGATGTTCAATACCATACCAAGTCACACTACTGAGCGTACTTTAAGTATAATTGTAAACACTGGGGAAGATCTTCAGCTGTCAATCAGTATAGTTCTTAATGGATCTGTGATTTACATCAGCTGAGGATCTGTCCTATTATTTTCAAAAATAAGTCTCACTTCAGAGAAATTTTAAATTGTCCCCCAAGACAATCTCTCAAGATAGGGATATTATCATAAGGAATGAGTTTACTAATTTCATCTTTGATGCCACTGACCCAAAGAAAGTTGCATTATACTTTTTCACACTGTGACCTCAGCTTTCAGAATTTCACCTTCAGAGCTTTTGCCCTATGGAATGAAAGAGAGTTAAGTGTCATGAAAGACACTGTCCTTAAATAGCTTAGGATTTCTCTTTTTCTTGCCTTTCCTATCTTGAACAAGAATATGAACTCTTTCAACATTAGAACTCAGTAGGGAAACGTGCCCCCCTTCTGCAGTTTTGTATTAATAGGTAAATTTTCACTGCTCTTCTGTTGTACAAACACAGCCCTCATGTTGGTACACATCACTGAAATGATCCAAGATAATATTTTAATAGTTTCTGAATGATAAAGCTTGAATATAGGGTGTGATTAACAGAAGGGATATTGCCCAATGTAAAATTGAGTTTGTGTTTCTTAAGTATTGGAAGGAGTGGGAGAATGATTGTACAAACATGTCTATGTCCCAAGTGAGCTTGAGAGGCCAGTCTACATGAGAAAGTGACACAAATGCAAATATTAGGTAACATATTCAGGCTTGAAAGTTCAAACCTCAGTTCAGATCCAAACTTAGTGGCGTGGTCCCATCTGTATTAAGAGTTTTAATAAACAGTTTGGCCTCATTTTTTCACTTTTTTCAAACTCTAGTGTCCTGCCTGTATTTGGCTTCCATCTCTGTCATTTATAGAAAGCAAGTACTTAATCATTTCTATTTACATCTGCCTATTTTACCTCCTCATAATATTTATGCCATAGAATAGTGGCATTTGTAGCAATCTGGCTGTACTATATCCATAGAAGGAATGGGGTGAAGAAGCTCTGAAATCTGTCATGCAGATGACCAGCTTGATGAGGATTAATTCATTAGCGATTCCATTTATTGAAATGGAATCAAACCAGTCCATGCAATCATGATGTGACAGGTTGTTCTGCTTCCTTAAGGGTAGTGGTTCCTAGTGGTCAGTCCAACCCTCTCATGTGGCATGGGCTCTTTAAGGTTTTGAAAAGTCCAATATACATACAGGGACCTAGGAGATACTGATGGAGAGGAAGAAGCTTGAGAATAAGTGGTGCTTGGGAGGAAATGTCACTGTGTCTCTAAAGGTCTGTGGACAGGAGCCTTGCAGAGTGGACAGGCAAGTCTCCCTTCTCTTCCAACCAACTGGGAGAAGGGACCACCATATGTGCTGTCTCCTCCCTCCCAGCAGGATGGACACCAACAGTGGAAGTTTGAGGGCTAATTGAGGAAAAACAGGCCAGCTGAAGGAGAAGCAGACTAACATTTTATAGCTGGCTAAATTACACCCGGGAGAGCTGGGGACTCTGACCTAAAGAAAGATTAATAACTCCTTGACTTACCCAGCTACAGCAGGAGGGCTGGGGATCCTCTTTAAGGAAAGGTGGAGACTGAAAGGTAACCTAGAGGGCAGGGTTTGGAGAAGCCCTGAAGGCCAGAGAAACTTTTATTCAGACTTGTTACCCAAGGGATTGAACTCAGAGTGACCAGCCAGAGGACTTGGACACATGAATCTTTGGATAGTCAATAACTCTGGAGAGGAGGAAACTGAGGCAGAGAGTGACTGCAGTGCTACACTCAGCCATCAGGGGGCACTATAGGGAAGTAACAGGACACTTGGACTGTACTTTTGAACTTTCATGTGAATAAGAGCTTCATCTGTTGCAGCTCATGAGTCCGATTCTGTGTTAAGAACAATTGATGTTGATGATGGGGCCTCCCATTGAGTTCAACAGATGAACTACAGTCACTTATTATGAGTCCTTAGATGGGACCAAAGACCACTTTTGGACCTGCAGCCCCGTCCACAAGTGCCACAAGTGAGGACAACTGTAGATGAATGTGTGCTGCTTTTAGCTGTATGCCTCAATGTCTCTCCTTGATTGCTGCAACTCACAAACTCTCAAAGCCTTTCAGTCCAAGGTGACAAAGTTGCCACCATTGGATCTAGTCCTGCGCCAAGAGCTCCAAGATATTGCGGCCGAGACTGGAGAGTGTCTTTGTAACACTTCCTTGGTCTGTCCCTAAAATGAGTTCCAGTCTGCAATTCTCTGTAGACAACAGACTTTGCTAGTCTACATTCAGACCAAATGACCACATGATCTCAGAGGCACTCTCACTATAAAATATTCAGTGCTTGGGATATTGCAACACTGCAGGACCGTGGTGTTTGGAAACAGATTTTGCCATTTCATTCCTGTTATCTGCTGGAAACTTTGTAAGGTGGAATTGTCCAAGTGTTTCTGTGGCATTGCTAACTAGTCCACATACCACAGCCATGGAGGAGTGTGGTGATGACAGCACAGAAATCATCAATTTTTGCTTGCAGTCTGATACCATGTTCATTCCAGAGATGACTGAAGTTTTCTGAAGGCACTGCTGGCAGCACTAAATGCATTTGTAATGTCATGATCTATCATTGTGTCTCCTGAAATACACTATCTTTACTATAAAGACCTATTAAAGTCTAACAACTTTAAGTACCAGCCCAGTAGCTCGATCTATTTGTACATGACCAGAAGGGATGTAAGAGGAGATTGACCAGTGAGTGCTCTAGAACATAGGATAGATGGGGTGGTTTAAAAAAAAAACCTGAATGCAAACATTCCTCTTTACACATAGAGGAAATAATGAATAAAATAAAGACCTAACTTATTTTAATTCTGTGTTCTGTTTCCAGTCAATCCTCATCACCCCTGACTGAAATTAAAGCCCTGCTCCTTGAACTAAGCCCCAGTAAAGAGGCTTTGAGTATTAGAAACAAGCAGAGATTCAAAACCTACCTCCTAACCATGGCCAGGGTGTGCAGCAGCTCCAAAGTCTATCCACAGTCACATTGTTCCATCCCTTGGACTAGAATATTCACTAGATGCCAGCATGGCCTTGATGTAGGGCTTCATAGCTGTCAAGGCACTATCAGCAGGGCCATAACATTGCCCGTACTCCAGCTCAAACGTAAATTTTTATGCTGGGCTTTACAAGCCCAATTCTATGTTGTGGAGTCTTGCCTGTATACTTCCTCTAAAGCAGGCCTTCCCTACATTTTTGGGGGGAAGATGGAGGAGGAGAGATTTGAGGGCTTTTTTATGGCCCTGGTGCTGCTTTGTGAATTATTAATAAATGTTTTTATATGTCTAGCAGCAATAGTATGCAAGGTGCTGTACAAGATGCAGATGTCAGTACAGCCCCTGCTCCAAGGAATTTGCAATCTAGAAGACCCAGAGGAAAGAATCGTTTCAGATCATTTAACTTTTTTTTTCTTAATCTGTTATTTTAAAACCACCAACCACACATTTGTGGGCCTTATGGAAAGACATAGTTCTTTAGGGGAGATTTACATGAGGAGCAGGTAGTTTGGGAGGTTCCTTCAGACACAGTGGGCTGTGTATGAGCTGGAAAAATGAGAGTAGGAGAAGGAAAGAAACAGACATGTGGAGGCTGCCATTACTGACTCAGCAAAGGGGTGAAAAGCTCCAAGTTATACAGCAGAGTGATTCCAGGGCCCAACATTTAAGACAAAAGGGGTAAACTTCATGCCACGAGCTAGAGGAAGCTTCTTAAGTAATTCACAGAGGGAAGTGGTATTGTCTGCCTAGACAAGGAAGTCCATTTTGGATGATCTGGAAGGGAGACAAAAAGATGAGGTAGGTTCAGTATCTTTGTTTAATTCTTCCCCCATAATACAAAAGTAATCAGATTTGGAAATAGATGTCAGGGAGCAAATAAAACAGAACCTCTTTCCTCTTTGCTAGGACCTTGAGGAAAAATGACTCAACGCTGGAAAAAGTCAACTTTTATCTTGCACAGCAAAATAACAAAGGCTTGCCTGGTGAATAGGTTTCTTTTACTTTGATCATCAAGAAACTGAATATCTACTTGTTCAATATGTCAATAATATGAAAGAAAATGTTTGCCTTCCACTTGACACAAAGTTTAAAAAAAATACCACAAAAACCTTGTCTGATGCCATTATCCCTTTGGTGGGAAAATAATGTTCTTGGTGTTCTTGATGCTATTATGAAAAGAACACCAGGTATGTTGTTACTGCCCCATGCTTTTTAGAATCAACAAAAAATGGTGAAAGATAGGAGCAGATAAGCACCAGACACAGTGATGGGAGGAGCCTGCCAGAAGTTATGAGTAAAGAGGATATGGGTTGGGGAGATGGTGGGTTAGTAAGGAGAAGGGAATGGGAAAGAACTGAAAGATGGAGAATTTAATCCCCACTTCAGATAAACTCTTCTCTTAGAAAGGTGACTAGGAAAACAAATTAACCAATTATCAGTGTCCTTCAAAAAGTAACCAGATATGTGCACATGCTTAAACAAAGTGCATGATTTTACTGCTGGAATCATTGTCCACACCCCCTATTCCCTGATCTCTTCTGCTAGGCCTACAAGGCTTCTTACAGTTTCCTGTCTAGTCCCTCACGTTAGAGCAGCTGCTATCTTCCCTGAAAGCAGCCTGGGTTCAGGTTCATTGCAAAACCATGGGAGGCGGGGGCCAGCTCTGCTACAGGCTTCCTCACTGCCACATGCCAAGACTACAGGGAATTACTGCCAATGTGACATAGGGCAGCTTGGCTTCAATTCTATAATGGACACTGGTGGCCATTTTGAATATGGGAAATTCACAAGTTTGATGCAATCATGAGAAACTGGGGGGAGGGCTCAACTATTGTGAGACTTTCAGTGGAGTCCCTTAAGATTTGCTTCTTCCTTTTCTTTTAAAAATGATTCCAGAGTCACAACATATGTTTATATAATTGTACTGATTTGTTTTTCTCCCATCTGCTAGCCAGTTAACAATAAGGGTCACATTCAGTAAGTCTAGAGTCCCTCTTAAAGAATAACAAAATTGGCTCAAGCCCATGCCAAGTGTGGCATAGTTCAGGTGATTTCCAAGTGTGCTTGGTGGATCTGTGGGCATGTAACATATGTAAATGAGACTCTCTTTAGACATTCTTTTCCATTTCCACCAACAACAGGAGCAGAGAGCTTCTTCCATTCTGAAGTTTCTGACTATAGGCTTATCTATAAATTATTTCCCACCATCCCTCTATCTCCCATCACTAGTTCCTTTTATTAAAAAAAAATAGAGAATTCTCCCCCGCCCCCCGAATCATAGCCTCCCTCTATCTAATGTGATTTTCATACGCCTGGGAGGGCAACAGAGGCTCTGGGTGTCTCTGTTGCTGTTAAGGAGGCAGAAATGGGTCACTGCGGGTGTATAGGGCACAAAAGGACAACTTATTAAACGTGTTCTCCATTGTCTCCATGTTCTCCATTGTCACTACAATCCAGGATTCTGAATGTGCCAGTAGGGCCTGCCCAGAAATAACTCCCATCAATTCCCCCTTCCCCATAACTCTCCTATCCAAGAGTTAATCCCACAACCACTCAAAAGAGCCCAGAGAGTCTAGAATTGCTGATATCATCAGCATTCCTGATGCACCATCACCCAGTGCTGCTGGAGGCATGGGTTCTCTTGCATAAATTGCCTGGAAGTCTGAACTATTTTGTAACGAGCAAGCAGCAAGAATGGGGCCAAAGAATTCATAGAATCATAGACTTTAAGGTTAGAAGGGACCATTATGAGCATCTAGTATGACCTCCTGCACAATGCAGGCCACAGAATCTCACCCACCCACTCCTGTAACAAACCCCTAACCTATGTCTGAGCTACTGAAGTCTTCAAATTGTGTTTTAAAGACTTCAGGGTGCAGCGAATCCTCCAGCAAGTGACCAGTGCCCCACACTGCAGAGGAAGGCAAAAAAAACCCAGGGCCTCTGCCAATCTTCTCTGGAGGAAAATTCCTTCCCGACCCCAAATATGGTGATCAGCTAAACGCTGAGCATGTGGGCAAGACTCACCAGCCAGACACCCAGGAAAGAATTCTCTGTAGTAACTCAGATTCCACCCCATCTAACATCTCATCACAGGCCATTGGGCATATTTACCGCTAATAGTCAAAGATCAATTAATTGCCAAAATTGGGTCATACCATCTCCTCCATAAACTTATCAAGCTTAGTCTTGAAACCAGATATGTCTTTTGCCCCGACTACTCCCCTTAGAAGGCTGTTCCAGAACTTCACTCCTCTGATGGTTAGCAACCTTCATCTAATTTCAAGTCTAAACTTCCTGGTGGCCAGTTTATATCCATTTGTTCTTGTGTCCACATTGGTACTGAGCTTAAATAATTCCTCTCCCTCCCTGGTATTTATCCCTCTGAAATATTTGTAGAGAGCAATCATAACTCAGTTCTTTACTTTTGTGGTCCGGGATCACTTTGTGATTGAATTAAAGAGATCTTAACTATCGGACAGCTGAAATATTAGTGGTATCTACAATGTACAGTAAGCCTAAAATGATGCGTCCTTTGCAGTTAGTGAAAACATGAGCTGAACAAGCCTGGAGATATACAAATTTGCTTCAGGCTTTGAATGTACAACTCAAAGCCTGGCCAATCCACCTCTACAGTCCTTAATGGGAAATAATGAGGTCTTTGATGTAAGTGCTTTGAACTGCTCCTGTTTAAATTAAGCTCCCAGACAAAGCTCTCTATGCCTGCATACTCAATTTCTTTAGCATATGAAAAATATAACTTGTCTTCTAAACTTGCCAGTTGGTTATCTTAAAAATATGTGAAACTGAATAAAAAAATTGCCATGTTCTTCATGAACAGTGAGATGCTTGGCTCCATGGGAAAAAATTAACTGTAGGTGTGGTGAGTTAGCATTGTGTAGTCAGAGCAGAACCAAGTAAACACGATTAAATTCTTGCAGCATATTCAAGGAATATATAAAAGAGATGCAGGTGGATGACTGCCTTAATTTTGGGAGTTTAGTATGCACAATAGTGTGGGGAATATTGGAAATGAGGGACAAAATTTTCAAAATTGGGTCCACAAAGACAGGTTGATAAACCCAGAAGACTGTGGATATCATCCTTGGGCACTGTGTAGTCACCCTTCATACTACTGTATTCTCTACAGTAAATTTTCAAGGGGATGCATTTAGAGCAAATCACAATATTCATTCTATTGTATAATGTGTGGTGAAATGTTATGGCATCATTAGTTAAGCATGTCTACATGTTATTACTATACTTTATAACCTGCTTTACGGGATCCTACTAAAGGATGTACAGTAACATCTGATCCTCAATCGATTAATCTATTAATCATATAATTAAGCATTTATATATATTAACACTACTATTTGGGGTAAAATACATAACTGAGGACATACCATCTATGGTCATTAAAAGATGCTATTAAACCTGGGGTCTTGGCTAAATTCCAACACAGGTTAATATCTTTCATCCTGTAATTCTTTGCTTCTGTTTTTAAAATCTATTGATTAAGATCCTCTGATGCACAAAAATTCTGCTCAGTGCAGCTGAGGAAGGGGCAAAAAAGTGGATTAATTAATCTTTATGCTCCTCTCCCGGGACCAGTTAGTCACTATGGATAACTTAGAGCAGCCTCAACACTGTTAAATGATACCAGCTTATATTGGCACCAATGGGCTGTTATGTGAGTGGGGTTTTTTAGAGCAAACCGTACTCCAACCATAACCAGTTGCACCCCCACAGTACCTCCGTGACATGCCCTCTACACTGGGAAGGGCAGCACAGAACAGGCTATGTGAACTCTATGCCTGCTGGGAGAATCCTCAGCTGATTTATTAAGGCCACCTTCTGGCTCTTTTGCACATCAAAATGAATCAAATGGGCTAACGCAGAGGTTAGGATCTGACTCACTGTCTAATTCGCAGGTGCAGAACAGCTCTAACACAAAGGTGGTTGCATTTCAGTTTTGGGGGAACTGACCTAACGTCAAGATTTTTGTTGTTGATTTTAAGCCTAAAATTAAGCTCCTAGATAAGGGGCTTAAGTCCAAAATTATCTGTATGCATACCTTTAAAAAAATACATAGGGCCAAATAGGAGTTTTGACAGAGTAAGGACAGAATGAAAACTGATGAGCAAATTGTGGAGAGTATGAGAACACATTCCATGGAAACCAGGGTGGCGGTGTGCCACTTCTGCAGCATTTCACATGCACTCCCACCCTTCCAGCAGAAAACTCCTTACTGGGATCCAAATACACGTCTGAGGAGGAGGACGGATCTGTCCATAATTTACAAACTGTCCCTTTGTGATGTGCAACCCCCTTTTAGAGCAGGGGGATCTGGGGAAACCCCCTTTGAGAAAGACTACAAGAGAAAAGATGTTGTAGAGCTGCGAGAAGGCTTCCATGGACTTTGAGTTAAGGCTGAAACAATGGGCCTCTACATAGATTACGCTGCTGTCCAGCCAATCTTCTGAGATATACAGGAAGAAATCACAGCCAGCGTTTCACCCTATCTGTGATCTGGGGGGCATGTCATAAATATAAAGGGAAGGATAAACACCTTTAAAAGCCCTCCTGGCCAGAGGAAAAACCCTTTCACCTGTAAAGGGTTAAGAAGCTAGGATAACTTCGCTGGCACCTGACTAAAATGACCAATGAGGAGACAAGATACTTTCAAAGCTGGAGGGGGGGAGAAACAAAGGTTCTCTCTGTCTGGGTGATGCTTTTGCCAGGAACAGAACAGGAATGGAGTCTTAGAACTTAGTAAGTAATCGAGCTAGATATGCGTTAGATTCTGTTTTGTTTAAATGGCTGAGAAAATAAGCTGTGCTGAATGGCATGTATATTCCTGTTTTTGTGTCTTTTTGTAACTTAAGGTTTTGCCTGGAGGGATTCTCTATGTTTTGAATCTGATTGCCCTGTAAGGTATTTACCATCCTGATTTTACAGAGGTGATTCTTTTACTTTTTCTTCAATTAAAATTCTTCTTTTAAGAACCTGATTGCTTTTTCATTGTTCTTAAGATCCAAGGGTTTGGGTCTGTGTTCACCTATGCAAATTGGTGAGGATTTTTATCAAGCCTTCCCCAGGAAAGGGGATGTAGGGTTTGGGGAGGATTTTTGGGGGGAAAGACGTTTCCAAGTGGGCTCTTTCCCTGTTATATATTTGTTTTGGTGGTGGCAGTAATAAAGTCCAAGGGCAAAAGGTAAAATAGTTTGTACCTTGGGGAAGTTGTAACCTAAGCTGGTAAAAATAAGCTTAGGGGGTTTTCATGCAGGTCCCCGTATCTGTACCCTAGAGTTCAGAGTGGGGAAGGAACGGGTAGGGTGACTCTTCTGCTTGTTCTGTGGTGGAAGAGGGAAGTCTTCAGTTCCTGAGGCAAAGAGGCCTGGGACATAGTACAAAGGAATCCACACATAGAGTTTCCTGTTCCCATATGTTGTTCCCCATGAAGGGTTGATGGGACCCTGAGCAAAAACTTCTATATTTTCCTCAGTCTCCATAGAGAACTCTGGGATTCTTTAGGCTGAAATTACCTAAATGCAATTTTTAAACTTCATTATTGAATATTAGATATTCATTTATTTTTGTTTTTAATCTTTCCTAATTTGTCCACTTGAGAGGAGCCAATTACTATCACAAAAAGATTAATCGCCAATTTAGATGGTAATAAAATAAAAATCCATAGAGACCTAAGCTACACTATAGGCAACACCTGGATTCAAAATACATTAGCATGCAAATGCTTTATAATATGAGTATGGAACTGTTGGAAGCTCATGTTAGAAAATCCATTTCCATGTATAGAATTTTTACTTATTAGATATCAGTAACATTCTTGGCACAATGCTGCTGCTATGTTCCACCCCACAGTTGTTTGTGTTTCAGTGGCAGATGAGCGAGCTCTTGCTTTTCACTCAAAAGCCTGATCAGAGGTGGTAGTGGCCAGCTATGTCAGATGCAGGAGACATCGTGTCACTTCAGGCTGTCTTAACAAGGCAAAAGAGACCCCAAAATACCTGTTAATTCCCCTCTGTGTGTCTGGTGACAATGCGTTTGTATTGACTAGCACTTTAATGTGTACAGCTAGAAGGTGTTAGCTAATACTTTCTATACATTTAATACAGACATGGCATGTAGACTTTAATATGTGTTAAGCCAGTCTGTTCAATTTATCAGGTGTGCACCTTTCCCTTCCCCCCACCCTCTCTTTTTGTGCCCTTTTGTCTCCACCCAAGGCCAGGATTTCACTCAAACCCCATACTGTGCTTCAGGATATTTCTGAATGATGTTATATAAATGCAAGATAATATTAATAATAATAATGGGCAATCCATTCATACCTGCAGATTGTGCTAAATTGAAACGGAAATAAAAAGTGACTTAATCCCCATTTACAAATGGAAGCCAAGATCTAGAAGCTAACTTGTGATTTTTGGCTGCATTAATCTGATATTCCTAAAAGGGGCCTAATCTACAGAAAGCGCTGAGCACGCTTGAAGTTGTGTGCCCAAGAAATGAAAATTCAAAATGTAAACACAAAATTACTAGTTGCTTTTTTAAAATCTTGGCCCATTTGTTCTCATTGTACAATAGTATACAATATTTTCTGTCATGCTCTTCATGCTTTCTGACGGGAGGTCATGCAAGTTGCAGTGGGAGTAAAGTTTCCCCACATAAATTAAACAGATTAGTTTGTAACTTCCAGTTAGGAGTAATTATCTCTGTTTACTTATCATCTAGGTTTGAAGTAATTGACAGAACATTTCATAAAATTGTAGCCCCCTTCCTGTTCACTGGCCAGTATGAAGTTGTTCAAGATAGGGGAAGCCTGTCTTGTGACTTTTTACACAACTTTGGGAAACTGGGCCTGAGACTCCTTTATGTGCTCTGTGGTGTGTGTCAGGGTGTGTTCACTTTAGATCACAGCTACTCAAACAAACCACCAGGAATAAGGCCTTATTCTGTAAAGAACATAGAACAGGATTACAGTCCAGTCGCCTCCTCTCTGTTTGCCTGCCTTGTGCTCCCAGATCAATCAGTGCTGAGACCTCCTGCTGGAGAGTAGAGGGTACATTGTAGAACACAACCCCCCTTACAAACATGTTCTAACTCCCACAATAACTAAACCACCAAACAAATAAGCCCATGCTCTCGTTTTGTGTCATTTAAACTCCTCTCAGGGTGTTCAAGCCCTTTGTGGTCCTACCTGTAAAGAACATAGAACAGGATTACAGTCCAGCAGCCTCCTCTTTGCTTGCCAGCTACACGCTCCCAGCTCAGTCAGTGCGGAGACCTCCTGCTTGAAGGGGTAGGGTACATCCCGGCAGGTACTGGGAAGTTCTCCTAACATACCAGTTTGTAGTCCACAACTTGTAGTTCCCAGGGCTGCTGTGAAAGCACACTAGACTTTGAGCTACAAAATGTTTTAGTACATTTTTGTGTCTCACATTAGAAAGCATTTGCTGAATATTTGTATTTTGCATATGTTTGGAAAATATTAAAGTTGATTGGTGTGTCATATGTCATTTACCACTAATAAAAAGGATATATTAGAGGTGTAACTATGAGCTATATTCCTGTTCAAACACCAGGTTGTTCTGATGACATCATGGTAACCATGACAGCAGAGTATGTGTGGTGTGTGATGTCACTGGAATTACCAAATGTCTATGCAGCTTCATTCACAATGAAGAATCCATAGCAGAATCTAACCCTGAGTAGTACCATACCCCACATGTATGTAGTAAGGTACTCTATATGAATAAACATGGCAGAAACAGACTTATTGTTAATGCTTTGTTCAATATCCAACTGAATATCTTTGTGCAGGTACAAAATATCACTGATTAAGTGGGTACTAAATAGTGGATCCAGAGGAGCTAATGTAGTTAGCAGGAACCAAAGTGGAATGAATAATTTGCAGAAAATAGTTAATTTGTTTAATTTAGCCTCTTTTTTTCTGCTGGTGGAATATCCACAATGAAATTACAATTTCCTCATACCTATTTGAATTTAGACACTGCATCAGTTTGAATTGTTTATTCCATGGATTGATTGCAAATATTTATATATCAAGCTATGTTGTTTAGTTGTGATTGGTCAGGTAAATCACATGACATTGTTTCTGACTGAATGAGCATGAAAGCATTTCTGATGTGAACATAAAATTTCTGCTTTCTGTGACCATTTATCCCAGGAAATTGGATTATTGAAATAGCCATAGAAAGCATGTATAACAGGAAGGTAAACATTGTCAGTTATTTTTAAAAAATAAATTCATATTTGAGGAATACTTTCTGCATTTATTCATATAGCTCAAATAGAGCCATACTGAGAGCTAATAGAAAAAAGTCAAGAAATCATGGCCCCAATGAAGTCAATGGGAGTTTTGCCAGGATTTCACCTCATATCTTTAATTTGAAATGGACATATAAATTCACACATATAAATGTTGTACAACATCTTCTACTAGAAGCATAAGAGTATCCAAATTGAGCCTTTGTTTATATCAGAAATAGAACCGCAAACAAGCAATGGGTCATTAAAAGTCTTTTTGTGGCTGTAAATTGATAATATCTTTGCTCTCTATTTCCAGTTTGTCTCTGGTTCACAGAGATAGGAGAAATACCATGTGATTTGTTCTATATCACCTGTGTTCCTGACTGGCTGAGATTATTGTATCTACCAAATTTATCAATTTATTTTAGGCTTTTACGTAGCACATCTCAACCTGATATCTATCTGCTAGTATCCAGTATAATTAGGACAGTGAAGCTGGTTTGGAAAAATCCATTTTCATCTAGCTTCCAAGTAAAAGACTATAATTCATTTGAATTTATTAATTCAGATGTAAAAATCTAGGAAGTCAAATGAAGCCATTTGCCCCTAGTTCTAACACTGGTGTCTGTCTGACTTTGCTGAGCATTGGCTGAATGTATTTATTGACTTCTGTAATTCTTTTGTAAACTATTGTTTACTTCATATTTGGCCTGATATGAGCATTCTCTGAATTTTAGAAGGGAAAATTATGTTTAATTGATTCTCTTCTGGCATCTGACTGAAACCTTGGAATCAGGACTACACAGTGCTCACTCCTGTAATTCCTACAGGAAATGGGCAAACTTCTCATTTAATATTTGAAAAGGTCAGGATTTGGGTAGATCAGTAGGATGAGAAAGGGGAAGCATAGTCCTGTGCATAGTGAGATTCAGCCTATAAGGTTGTCTAGCTTTACAAACTGAAATTTATTCTCTGTAACGCCCAAAAGAAGCAAATATCCATGAAGCGGTGGTACAACAGAACTGATACTTTTTAGAACATCACATTTTTAACTGTTATTGCCACCCTGTCTCATCGGGAGTCTAGCTACCTGCAAAATCAACAGGCAGCATCGTACAATCTCTGGGTGTACCATCTCTGTCTTTGGACTGGAACCAACCATAAACCTTACTCATTGAACATGTGTATAAAATCTCACCTTTAGTGTAAAGCATCAGTCTCTCACTGACTGATGCTTTACCCTAAAGATGAGATTTTATAAAAGCATTTCCCTATGATGCCCTTTTAAATAAAAAGGGATTTTCAGTACCTTGTTGGAATTTGTTGTATTTTCCAAAAGTAAAGAAGTTAGAGATGTAAGGTGCTGAAATCTGATGCCACTGAAGTCAATAGCACGCTCTTGTTAATTTCAGTGATGCAGGATCAGGTTCTACAGAAGGGAAATAACAAACTTCCTTAAGGTAGTAATTAATAAGAATGTGCTCCTAGATTTTAATGTGCCATTTCAAGCATGAAGATTATGTTGTCAACACAGCTAATATTGAAAACAAGAAGGAGTGATAGACGATAAAGGGAGGGACTGTGTCTTTGAAGATTCACCACTAATAACTGCATGTGCACCACTTCCATTTTAAATTAACAATGAGAAACAAGAGTAGTCTGTCTGGACAGTTCTATGGCCCCCCACTCTCAGAGTATCAGAGCACCTCCCAATGATTTAAACATTGAAGAACAATCTCTTTCTTCCTTGCCCGCCTGTAGGAGAAATATTTTAATTTATTTGATTACCTATTTCAGTTTACACTGAGTGCAAAATTACCTCCCCATAGCACTAGGCATCCTTGGCAATATATAAAGCTACAGTTATAATTCCATCATTTCCACCTACACCTGAGCTGATCCTCCAGAGACAACAATGGCCAGGCAAAGAAATTATGATTGAAAAAGTCTTTTGTGGAGCAGGCGTTGTTGTATAAAGATGTGGTGTGTGGTTGCAGAGGTCAAAGGGGTCATCATCTAGATTGGAAGGTGGGGTCCTGGAACGAAGGGAGCAGGCGTTGTTGTATAAAGATGTGTTGTATAAAGATGACAAGAGGTTACCATTGTGGAAGAAGTGGCAATCTCTTAAGTAGTTAGGACCAAATGCATGGAGGACTTTGAGTATCAGAACAGTGACCTTAAACTGGAGTCTGCCCTCCAGCATCAGGTGCAGCCATTGTTTTGCCTTATCTCTTCATGGTAGGATAAAGCTTCTCCAAAACTTCACAGTGGTGCCAACTATCTTCCAAGTGGCCATGCTCTCTTCAGTTGTTTTTTTTTTTCCTTGATGGAGGGGAACTACTTTTTCTGGCTCTAGTGTTCTTCCCCATCCCAAAGATTCCCAAACAAACAGGTTTACTCAGTTCCCTTCCTGAGTTTCACTTTTTCAGCCATGTGACTCTTCTCACAGTTACTCCAATATGCTGTTGCTGCTGCTGCCACTTCTGCCACCACTGCAGGTCCTTCCAGGCCCCCTCAGTGGAGAGATGTACAAACAACCAGTGCTCTCCTCCATATATCTTCTCCTTGTGAAGGAAGGGAACTTATTTATGTGCTGTTTCCACCTTCCCAGCAGAACTTGCTTTCAGCAACTGACTAGATACTACAATATGCATACTGCCTTGGTCATGAGCTAGAACAGAAACAGGACTGCTGACTCTGGGGTTTGTTCTGAAAGGGCTAGCATACGCTTTGTTACAGGGACCCAGAGTAGAGCACCAAGGTGATGTGTTCATGGCAACTAGTGTTGCTAAGCAGATGGGCTGCTGAATTTTGTCCTTGTTGGAACTTTTTCAGTGTATGTGACTTCATGTAGAACAACATTGGAGATCATAGAATCATAGAATATCAGGGTTGGAAGGGACCTCTGGAGGTCATCTAGTCCAACCCCCTGCTCAAAGCAGGACCGATCCCCAACTAAATCATCCCAGTCAGGGCTTTCTCAAGCCTGACCTTAAAAATATCTAAGGAAGGAGATTCCACCACCTCCCTAGGGAACGCATTCCAGTGTTTCACCACCCTCCTAGTGAAAAAGTTTTTCCTAATATCCAACCTAAACCTCCCCCACTGCAACTTGAGACCATTACTACTTGTTCTGTCATCAGCTACCACTGAGAACAGTCTAGATCCATCCTCTTTGTAACCCCCTTTCAGGTAGTTGAAAGTAGCTATCAAATCCCCCCTCATTCTTCTCTTCCACAGACTAAACAATCCCAGTTCCCTCAGCCTCTCCTCATAAGTCATGTGTTCCAGTCCCCTAATCATTTTTGTTGCCCTCCGCTGGACTCTTTCCAATTTTTCCACATCCTTCTTGTAGTGTGGGGCCCAAAACTGGACACAGTACTCCAGATGAGGCCTCACCAATGTCGAATAGAGGGGAACGATCACGTCCCTCAATCTGCTGGCAATGCCCCTACATGTACATCCCAAAATGCCATTGGCCTTCTTGGCAACAATGGCACACTGTTGACTCATATCCAGCTTCTCGTCCACTGTCACCCCTAGGTCCTTTTCTGCCAAACTGCTGCCTAGCCATTCGGTCCCTAGTCTGTAGCAGTGCATGGGATTCTTCCGTCCTAAGACAATATGATATAGTGTGTACTGTGGTGGCCAAATTGTGTCCACTAATAACAGTTGTGTCCACCAATCTTCTGCCCAGTCCCAGGTGGAACTGGATGTTTTATTTTTCACGGTGCTTTGAGCATACAATAGCATGAGGCTGCAGATGAATCTAAACATACCCCAAGGCCACAGACCTTGATTTAACAAGGCCAGATGACCTCCATATTGAAGGATGAGTTGTAAAGGAGCCAAGTTCTTCAAAATATTTCCCTCTTCCTACAATAGTGTCTGTTTTTATGAAACACCCTATCATACTAAATAAAATATTATTCAGAACCTTACTCATTTAAAATGATGAATAAACACAATACATTCATGTTTTCATAGCCATAAATAAAGTTTTGATAAATGACAGAAGGATATGAGGATTAACAATATAAAACCAGATCAGACTCCAGATTTTATCATTCCTGTAGCAATAATACATATAAATACATTTCTTGGAATGTTTAATTATCAGTCAACAAAATTCAAGACATTTCATATTTTCACACAAGCTTCTGTTTTTCTCATCATGCAGACTGCTTATCTCCCATTGACTTTATTAGGCTCTAGAGCAGGTCCTATTGCGGTTTCCTGTCAATAATAAGATAACAGTCTCCATCTCTGCTTATTCTAAGACCTCAGTGGTAGTTTTGTCTGATTAATGACAGTATTTCTGGCCCTAAATATGACTTGTGTCTTATCAACTAAAACCTATATGGTCAAAAGCATTTTTTTAAAGTATCATAATTTAGCATCTAACTGGTAAATGGACCATAGCAATCTACTATAAATTGTATGGATAACTACTTTCTTTAATGTCTGAATAGTAACATACATAATAAATCAACTTGGAGAGAGCTATTACTGTAATTATCTAATAATGGTCACATGGTTTGGGGTTAATTAACAGAGGGTTTGACCTTTCTGTCCTATCAATTTTGCAGAGTCAGTTTGACCTAGGTCAGAAATTCTCCCAGGTCTCTTCTGCTCATCAGTGAATTTAAACCTACCCATTAGGTTTAATCAAATTCCACCAGTTATGTACATAAAATGAAAACAAAATCCCATGTTCATACCAGATATTTTTATAAACGTTCTTTTACTTTTCACTTACAGAATAATGTAGACATTATGTCGATTAAAGAATAAAAACAATTCAAATGCTTTGTTATTTTGTATGCTATGCAATAACAATCCAAGGACTAATTCTCCAGAGTTACATTAGTGCAAATTATTGTATCATATGCAGTTGTTAGTATGTGACCGAGGAGCAAATTTGGACAAACATATATGTCTTACAACCACTGAAGAGTATCATTGATAGTACATACTGATATGCACTCCCTCCAACTGTATACATGTGGGTCCAGTATGACACTCCCTCCAAATATACATGTGGGTCCATTATGACACTCCCTCCAAATATACATGTGGGTCCATTATGACAGCACACCTCTTCTTATTGATTGATTGATGTATCTGGTTCTGTTAGGTGAATACAAAAGCTGAAATATTAATTGAGCAGTACAAGATCGTATCACTTAAGATAAATGAGTTATCTATCACTGAAGAAGGCATTTGTCTCCTAATATTTTGTATATCTATATATGTATCTGAAATGACATCCCAAATATTATATTCAAACAACATCAAATTTAAAAGTCAAGCTCTCAGAAGTCATTGAACTCAGAATTAAGGTTTTCCGTGTACACTTAATTCAGCCCCCTGTGTGTATGCATAATGATACAGTCTTTTATTACATGATCACAAGAGAAAGTCTCCCTGCTCTCAGTTCCAGTGCCCAGAGCCGTCACAGTGGCCTTTGGCAAATGCAAGGAGCAATTGCAGGGAAAGTCTTCCTCAGTCCCTGAAGCTCTGGACTGGAGTATGCTCAATGGAGATGGCACATGCGGAATCTGGACACATGTAAGAGCTCTGAGGGGCTGGAGCATGTTTTGAGCAGATGGATTCTTCAGAGAATTTATTTGCCAAACTCTAATAAGTTTCTACTGAGAATGTGCACCTTGAGATTGACTGTTGTTCCTGGCACGTGTGTGACTGATTGTTTCCAGAGTGAACAACACATGAGGCAGCATCATTATACCCTGCTAGATGCAGGCCACACTCCAAACAGTGGGTTTGTTTTTATAAATTAGCTAAATGGTTTCCAGAGAATTATGTGCTAAACTAAAAAGTGTTTGGGACACATTTCTTTTAAAAAAAAATGATGAAAGGAATTCAGAGTAGTTCCAAATGGGTCATTTTTGCTTTGTTTTACAAGTCAGGCACCCTGGTCAACTGGAAAATATCTATACAACATCGAGACTGTGACACATTCTAATTTACTATTTAATTTTTACTTTGATTCTTAGCAATATATTTTTTTAACAGAAAGTTTCCATACCAATGCACAGTTAATACCAAGTCAAACAAGCTGCAACTGATATAAAGAACTTTGTAATCCACCTATCAAAACCAAATTCTGTGGAACTGACTGATTATTATTATTCGCTATTTGCATTAAAAAACCCTGGGGTCATCTAATGGACACTGGGCAAAATTGTTATATTATGTCAGCTACAGACCAAAGCATTTTGCAATAAAATGACTGTTCACAGACTAACATACATTTTCAAAAAGGGCAAAATCCTGAAAGGTGCTGAGTGCTTTCAGTTTCCAATGATGTCAATATGAGTTGACAGTCCTCGGTAGCACACAGGAGACATTCAGTTACTCAAAAATTAAAGAAGGAAAGTAAAATAATTTTCATTCTACCAGTCTGTGAAAATGTGGCTGCAAAAGCTTCATTGTTTAAGAATAAGAGATATATCAAATAAAAAATCGATGTCCCCTATTCTGCTCTTACCCTGGTTGCTTACTGGTCTAACTCTACTGCCTTCAGTTGTTTTACCCCTTCTTTATACCAGTGTTGATAAGGTCCAAATCAAACTCAGTAAGGAGCCTGACATTTTTACTTGTTGTTTTTCAACTATAATAAAAACAGCTGTTTGAATCCCGGATTAGCCCCCACTTATGTTGTTTTGGCCATCGCAGCAGTGCTGGAATTGCTAAAAGCACAAGTTTCTACAGCTTGAGTTAAAGAGCCAGGCTCTCATGCTAAGAGCTGGAACAGATCCATATCCTCTGTGGATCAGACACAGAAGGGGATCTGTAACACACACTGACAAGCAGGTTACAACAGCATTATTACCAAATGAATGGGCATAGATGGAATGATGTCCAAAGAACAAACTAGATCATTATGTCATAGCTAATTACTCCCTTTACAGCAATAGGGGAGACTGGATGTGCATAGTTATCACACCCTGTCTGTAACTGCCTTCATATAAGAGAGAATGAGTTTGTTTGGCAGGTATTGATTAATCACTAGGTAGAATGGATACCAACCTTGCAAGGTACTGAGCATTCTGGCCCCAGTCTGGCAAAGCTAGGGTGACCAGACAGCAAATGTGAAAAATCGGGACAGGGGATGGGGGGTAATAGGAGCCTATATAAGAAAAAGACCCAAAAATTGGGACTGTCCCTATAAAATGGGGACATCTGGTCACCCTAGGCAAAGCACTTAATGCATGTACTTAACTTTAGGGATGTGAGTTGTCCCCTTGAAGTCAGCTGAATTGGATGTAAGCCGCTGGTGGGACCTATGGATGGGCTAATGCTCACTTTTCTCTGTAGCTTTTCTCTATTGTACCAGTGACGAGAGTGCACAATCCATTGGCCAGGGGAAAAGGGCTCCCCTAACCCACGCACTGCTGCTCCCCTCACTTGTCCAGATATTCCACCTGCTCTCCACGTGGGCTGGGATCCAGTCCAGGAGAACCAACACCCCCCAACTTTCAAGAGGGCCTAATTTGGCAGTTTCCCACTACCGAGCTGCTTAGGACATATATAATTAGTACAGCAAGCAGTGTCCTAGGGATACCCATTCACATCATTGTGAATTATGCTTTTGTGGAATATATTCAATCTTTGTTGAATTTAGCAACCCAAAGCTTAAGAAAAAAAAATTCGGTAATCAATTACTTTGATTTCTCATAACATATACACATCCGTATCCTACCCTCCATGGAGCTCCCCTATTCCTCCCCCATTCCGTCCAAATCAATATTCCAGCAGGTGAAGATAGGGAAAAATAAGTGAAACATACTACCAAAAGCAATCATGGCCAGCATCAAGAAAGATAGTTCCTCTGCATACATTAATTAGGAGGTTAAAATAAACGGGAATGGAGGGGAGCACAGCTCTCCCTGCCCTTTGCTATAACCAGAGGGCGAATTCCCTCCTTTGGGAAAGCAGGGTGCTTTCTAGCTCTCTCTCCTCCTTGGCTGGTGTGGTGAGAGATCCCAATCCTGCTTCAATCTGCTTCATCCATTGTGTTAATCTGATCTGTTGCTTATGTAGTCTAGCCATGTACTCCAGATTTGTCCATTCTGTCCTGTGTATCCTGGAAATCACTTTTCCATAAGATGCCGTCTGAGTTAACGAAACTTCCCACGCAGAGGACTGTTTATCTTTCTGATGCTGTAATATCCTGTCAGTTAAGATCAAGGCTAATTATTGTTTGTAATGACTACAATGGGCCTTTATATGAATGAGTAGTTTAAACTGAAGGGTGATTTCTTATATGGTGTGACTTATTTTGTTTCCAAACAGAAAAGTCAAAAAAGAACACATGTAATGTATTTTTTCCCTTCCATTTCTCAATGTGGCAGGACTAAGTATCAAATTATTCAATTCTTCATTCCCAGGCTTGTCTTGTCATCCTTCCAACCCCTCTCCTCTCAGTAATATAGGTATTATATTAACAATAAAAATAATTATTATTGGAAATCTACAGGGGAAAAATTGCCAACAGTGTTTTACAAAGCATCATTCTCCCTCTCTAAAAATCAGGATAAAGTAGAGAAGCTTTTGCCAACATTTTCAAAACTGGCAGGTGACTTTGAGGGCTTCCATTTTGTGAGTGCCCAAAGAGACACATCTTGTGTCAAGATGGGCACCCAAAAATAAAGCTTCTCAAACCACAGACCACTTTTGAAAATGTTACCCAAACTAAGAACCCAGTTTGGGAAAGCATCCCTATTTAAGACATCCCTACTGAAGTCAATGGAACTTAAGCACAGGTTTAAAGATGAGCCCTAAATAGAGATGAGATAGAGCATATACTTATGGGCTTTTCTAAATCAGGGCCCAAATGACTTTGCTCAGTCATATTACTTCCTGGGAGAGGAGAGGCAGACTTTTCTGAGGCTACTATTGTGGAATAGCCAGACATACTGGAGAAGAGCGCCAATAAAAATATTATTTACTCAATGTCTCTTGCCTAGGATCTGAGGGCCAATGTACTTCCACTGAATTCAATTCACACCAACTGAGGATCTTGCTTTGACTGTTCAGAGCTTACTTATGAAAAGAAATATTTAATATTAGTATTTCTTTGTCGAGGAAAGTTCACTTGCAATATAAAATCCATTTGTTGGTGTGTGGTGTTGTTTCTAGGGCCACATGAAATATTGGCAACAAAATAGGAAATCTGTGCAAGATTTCAGGTGTGATTATCTAGCAGGGTACTCAGATGAGCCTCCTCACTGTAGTATCTGAGCACTTCACAGCCATTAACAGATTTTATCCCCATAAAACCCTTTTTGGGAAGGAAATATTATCCCCATGTTACAGGTGGGGAACTGAGGCACAGGGTAGATTTGCCCAAGGTCACAGAGATGAACCAGCAATTGAACTAACGTCTTCTGTATCTCAGTCCAGTGTTCTATCCATTAAACCTCGACCGCACTACAAACACAAAACTACAGCTATGGCTATACTTGGAGCTGGGGATGTGACTCCCAGCTTGTGTGGATATACTCATGCTAGCTCTCATTGAGCTATTGCACTCAAAATAATAATCTGTAATGCCGACAGACCCTAGTCGTTGGCAGGCAGGATCGAACCTGGGACCTCTGTGTACGAGCGTCTACTGCATGAGCTAAAAGCCACATGCCATTTAGCTAATGCTGTAGTAGACTCATCAATATCTAGGTGAGCTAGGTGCCAGTAGAGAGGGACAGAACCCCACACCAAGCAGGTATGGGTTACATACGACTCCTAGCTGAGGAAGCGAGTCCCAAACTTCAGATACTTCCCAGCTGATATCCCAACAGACCCTGCTTGTCATCAGGTGGGATCGAACCTGGGGCCTCTGGAGCTAAATGCATGAGCCTCTACTGTATGAGCTAAAAGCCACACAGCATTTAGCTAAGGCTGTAATAGATTCATCAGTCTCTAGCTAGGCTAGGTGCTAGGCTAGGGGGACAGAGCACCACACCAAGCAGGCATGGGTTACAGATAGGCATGGTAGCATGGGCTGTGACAAATGGTGGCATGGCATAGTTGCCCTGAGCACCAACCCATCAGAACCCCATAAGTACGTACTTTGAGGAAGGGGGGTGAGGGCTAGCCCATACCTCCACTCACTGCTGTCTGTGCTACCATTTTAGCACACTAGCTTGATGAGAGCTAATGTGAATATGGCTACTTGAACTGGGAGTCACACCCCTAGCTCCAAGTGTAGACATCGCATCAGACTTAGTGCTTTGAAAGGCTTGCAAGACGACTAAAATTTTCAGATAAATCTGAGCTAATGAGTGAAATCATCCAAAATTCAGTTTCGCATGAAACCAGGAGAAATTCAGCTGTTACTGAGTTTTGGCTTTATTCAAACCCCAAACTGAAAGCAAAGCATGAGGGCAGGAGGGAGAGGAACCTATCTGAATCAAAGCAATGGCTTGCAAAACACCTGCAATATGAAACTGCCAAATTTCTCACCTTGGTATTTTCAGACTAGTTTTCTTCCAGATTGAGAGATCCAGTCAATTACCAAGATCATAAAAAGATCTAATTATTTGCCAAGGTCACATAGTCATGTAGCAACTCAGCTGAGATTTGAACAGGTATTTCCAGCAGTTTGCTATATCCCCTACATCAGTGGTTCTCAACCTGCCAGCTACTTGAGGCCTAATCAGTACACAGCTGCAACCCATGTGACCTCATCAGGGCCTACTGGGTGACCTTGGGCAAGTCATTTCACCTTTCCATGCCTTAGTTTCCTCACTTATAAAATGGGATAATGATATTGACCTCCTTCGTAAAATGTTTATAAAAGGTGTTATATAAGACATACATTTTCTTATTTTTATTTATGATATGCTTCTATTTCTTTGTATATTGCCTAACCTAATGTATTGCTGGTGCTTATTGGGATCTTTGTGGCCTTTGGGTGCTACCAAAAAAAATATAATAATTCCTAGGGAAAAGACATAGGACTGGAAGAACGTCCATGCTGGGTCACATCAATGGTCCATCTAGCCCAATATCTTATCTTCCAACAGTGGCCTGAGCCAGATGCTTCAGAGGGAATGAACAGAAGAGGGCAACTTTCTATTTTTCCGTGCTAGAAAAATTCAGACTGGAAATAAGGAGCGAAACTTTAAAAGACAATTTATCAAGGGTTGTGGTGGATTCTCCATCACAGACAATTTTAAAACCAAGATTGGATGTTTTTCTAAAGGATACATGGTAGGAATTATTTTGGAGAAGTTCTTTGGCCTATTATACAGGAGGTCAGGGCTAAATGATCACAATGGTCCCTTCTGGCCTTGGAATCTATGAATCTATACATTTTATAAAGAACCTCTTCCCCCCACCAAAAGAACAATTAAAAGGACAATTCTCTTTATGAACCTTACAATGCAAAAAAGTCTTGGATTATTGCAATAAAAACTGAGTTGGAAGGCAACATGAGTAGTGGTTATGTCTTTAAAGAAAATAAAATCTAATAGATTTTTTAAAGAAAATTAGCTTGTAGTAAAGTGAGTGATCAAGACATTTAAGAAGGTTTGCTATCAGATGGTATCATGATGCAATCAGAAAGGCAGGGCACCTCCCACACCAAAGCATTCTTGCTGGAATATTTGACAATATTTGACCATGATCATTTGACTGTTTGCAATGTTGCTGTAACCATGTTGTTCCCAGGATATGAAAAAGGCAAGCGAGGTGAAATAGTATATTTTACTGGACCAACTTCTGTTGTGGAATGGATAAGATTCTGAGCTTCATGGAGCTCTTCCTTAGGTCTGCAGAAGGTAACCAGAGTCTCCAACCTAAATACTAGGTTGGGCAGATTGTTAAGCATAAGGGATTCACAGATGTTGTAGAAGACCACTTGAAATGAAGTGGGCAATTAAGGGTTAGCAGGCAGTAGGGTGTGATACAAATTGTTGTAATGAGACATAATCCAGTGTCTCTGTTAAATCCATTTTTAGTGTCCAGCAGAGTTATGCGTCTACTTTCCCAGGCTCGTCTTTTGAAGGAGTTGTGCAGGTTTCCTTTGGTGATGAGGACTGAGCGGTCATATATGGTGTGATCACTTTGTGAAAAGTGTTCACCCACATCTGATATTGTGTTTTTGTCTTTTATCATTTTCCTGTATGAATTCATTCAAAAGCATAGTGATTGTCTGGTTTCACCCACATAGTTGTTGCAGGAGCATTTAGTGCACTGGATGAGGTATACCACATGTTGCGATAGGCATATGTAGGACCCATGGATGATAGAGTATTTTTTCTTTTATCATTTTTCTGTGTGATTTCATTCAAGAGAGCAGTTATTATCAGGTTTCACCCTCATAGTTCTTGTTGGTCATTTAATGCACTGAATGAGGTACATCACATGTTGTGATAGGCATGTGTAGGATCCATTGATCTCAAAAGGTGTGGGGGATGTTGATCATTCTAACAATGGAGATATGTCTGCATGTTTAGCATCTGTCATTATGGAAGGATATGGCGCCATTTTGAGTTGGTGTGTCTTGGTTTGTGGGAACTTGCTTCTGATGATGAGCTTGGTGGGTTGTCTGGAGGCCAGAAGAGGGGGTTCAGGAAACATTTATTTCAGTATGTGGTTCCCATCAAGTATGGGTTATAGCTGTTTGATGATACCCTGAATGGGTGCCAGTGTGTGGTTGTAGGTGACAACTAGGGGTGTGTGGTCAGTGGGCTTTTTTTATTTTGTATTGAAGCTGTTTCTTCTAGGGCATTTGAATGATCTATTCCATGATGTGATCTATTTCTCTGGTGGACTGTGCTTGTTTAAGGTGTGTAGCCCGGACTTTCACTTTGGAGCAAATTCTGTGGTATCTGAGTGCCTGGCTGTAGACAACAGATTTCTTAGTACATCTGAGGTGGTTGCTGGATCTGTAGAGATAAGTATAGTGATTGGTGGTTTCTTGTATATAGTCATCTATAGGGTTACATTGTTGAAACTGATCGTGGTGTCCAGGAAGTTGATGCTGGTATTTGAATGTTCTAAAGAGAGTTTGATGCACAGGTGGTGGTTGTTAAAGTTGTGTTTGAAATCTATGAGGGAGTTTAAATTTTCTGTTCAGAGGATGAAAATAGCATTGATGTATTTCAGGTATATCATTGGTTTCGTGGGTAATTTTTCCTGAGGTTCTTCCTCAAGGTGACCCATGAAGAGTTGGTGTATTGGGGAACCATCCTAATATCCTTGTTCCTATGGTATGGACAAAGTGTTTGTTGTTGAAAGTAAAGTTGTTCTGGGTGAGGGTGAAACAGATGAGTTTGGCAATGTGTTTGGGGTGGATTAAAAAAGTAGCTGAGCAGGGGACCGGGCCCAGGGTCTCCTACCTCCCAAATGGGTGTCCTACCTGGTGGACGACAGAGTCCCTCTCTCTCTCTCTCTCTTTCTCCCCTCAGTGATTATTTAAGAGTTTATCCACAGTGGAACAGTCATTGGGCCTGAGAGAAAGAGAGAATTTCAATGAGACTTAAGCTCTTAAGTCATGTCTGAAAATGAGACTTAGGCATTTTTGAAAATTTTACCCAAATTTCATTGATTTATTTCTAACATGGATGCCTTACTTTCTATGTCTTTAAAATAGCACATTTCTGTGAGATCAAAATACTCCAGTAGAATTCTTGTTCCACTAGCAATAATTCATACCAAGCAACAAAGTACTCAGATTCAACAAAGTCAACATCTTCTTTGTACTGGGGAGTCTTAAATCCTGATGTACTCAGAGCATTATCAGTCTTTCTGCAGTGGAGCAGAGGCTCTGTCCATGCAGTAGGAAGAAACAAAGAAAAAGCTGAGACAAGGTGGAAAGGATAAGCTCAGCAATAATCAAATAAGTGGTAACAGCTAATTAGCTTGATTAGGATGTTGCAGATAACTAGGTAAGATTTATATTTGACAAAGTCACTGCAGAAAATTGTTATTGAAGTTCTATAACAGAAGAATCACCAGTGTGATTACAGCAAGTAAACCATATTGGGTCTAATCCTGGAAAGTGATGAATATCTGCAAATTGTATTGACTTCAGTGAGATTTACAGGTGATACAGAGATACTGGGGTGTGAGAGGGCCCCTAGTTTTTCACACCTTACTCCCTTGTCAGAGTACCTTGCTGGACACACAGGAGGGATTAAACTGATTTAAAAAATTGAAATAATATATTGCTTCCCCAGATCAAAGGGGGAGCAGGGGGCAAACATGATTATCTGAGTCACAATTGATTCTCCTATCTGTGTCTGAGACATCACAGCTATGCCCCCCTCTTACTCAGGGCAGATTGTAAGGTTACAGTCTAGCCCTTAGTGAGAATGCCAATATAAACGAGTGCCAATATAAATGAGGAAGTTTGCTGAAAACTAAAATGATTTCATTCAAAGATCTCAATGCACTTCACAAAGGTGGGTGAGCATTACTGTCCTCATTTTGTAGATGGGGAAAGTGAGGAACAGAGATGTTCTGTGTTTTATCCAAGGTCATACAGAGCATTAATGACAGAGCTAGTGTCTCTTAACTTGCAGTCTAGTGTTCTATCCACCAGAATATGCTGTGCCTTAATTATGTTTGTATTAATGACTCTTTGCAGCACTGCAGAATTTTACAACACTGTCCTATTGTCATTGTATTAATCACTGTTAACCAAGTTAAAACATTCTAAAAATGATGTGGCAGTCTCCATTTAACAGACAAGAATATCAACTGACTTTCCAGGCTTAAGGATTTATTTCCCATTCAGTGGATGATCCTAATGGTCATCGACCCACAACTGAAAGGGAGAATGTTTATGCTTTGTTTGTTACTGTTCATAGTCCGCAGACAGCTAGATTGGTGTCACTAACATGCTATATCAGCATTAATGTTTCCTCATACTGATTCTGTGGAAGGTTAACGTTTTAGTACTACAACTCATATAATAAAGAACACTTTTATTCTAGGCTCCCCTTTAGAATCTTTGCAGATGTAATGTAATAACAGGGCTGTGAGGCCAGTTCATTAAATTACCAACTTTGCTTTTTGCAGATGTTTCAAGCAGGTGCTCTGTATGTGGCCAAGAGTCTGCTTTCTTCTTTTGCATGCTGCACTGTGGGTCAGAGGTTATGCCTCAATGGCAAGGTCTCAAATGCATAGCAAGTCTCAGCGGTCTTTGTTAGAAAAGAAAAAGAATGCAATCTCCTTGAAATTTATGTACTGCAAAAGATAACCATTGCACCTGCAGACTGTTGTTCTTATTAAAAACACATGATAGCTGTTGACAGAAATATAAAATGCTGCTCTGTAGTTCCTGTTGAGAATATGCAGGAACCCCAAAATGATCTGTAATATATCAGACATATACTACTGATTCATGGTCCAACACTGCATAGTTATGGTATACATGGACTTATACTACACCAGGAGGTTCCATATGCATTTTAAACTTGACATTGGGCAGAGTTACATTCACAGTCAAATAAGCATCTCACTTTATGTGTTGTATGCCAGCAGGGATTCCAAATGACCCAGCCTAGTTCATAATTGGAAAAGATTGGTCTAGTCTTTCCCGACCACCTGTGTGTTAGCTTTTCAACTTCTCTATTGGAAACAGCGAAAATAGATTCTTCAAAACACAGGGAATCCTATAAAAGAGACCACCCTTATTAGAGAACGTCATGTTTAAAGAGACCACCTGAAATTTATTGAGTTCAAATCTGCTCCACCTTTACCAGAAGACCACCTCCAGCAAGCACCCAGTTTTTGTAAATTCCTTCAACAGTCACTTAAAACAACAAGATTCCATGTAAATATTACTCTTAATCATTAAGTAGGCCAAGAAGAAAAATGTGTTTGTATGGTATTAGCCAATGTTGACATATAGTCAGAGGTGAAAGTGGGCCGGTATGGCGAACCGGTAAGAAGGGGCCGCCGGTACCAGCCCATACACAGCTGACCTTAAAGGACTTCCGTGGCAGACCTTAAATGTCACTGTCCCTTTTGCCACTGATGGGGGGCAGCGGGGGAAGGGGCAGCTGCCCTGGGGATTTAAAAGAGCCTGGGGCTCCCGGTCGCCACCACCGCTACCGTGGCAGCAACAAGAGCCAGGCCCTTTAAATCGCCACTTGAGCTCTCAGTAGCATAGGCTGAGCAGCGTGTAAGGGCTGACTGGGACAGGCTGACCCCCAGCCCCGCCCCTTTCCCCCAAGGTATCGCCTCTTCCGGGGGCCTGGAGCCAGTCCCCCTTACCGGTACGTAATTTATCTTATTTTCACCCCTGCATATAGTGGCTGTGGTGCTCTATACAGAGTCCCTTTCAACAAAGTTTCTTGAGGCTGTGACACCAGTAAATGTTGTAAATGCAAGAGAAGCAACAGAAATAGTGGAATGGCTACAATTAAGGGAAAAGCACAGAGCTACAATCTCTCTCACTGTCCCATTGAAGGATCTGATCTGGTACAACTCCTCAATATGTTATCACTATACTGCTATGTAGAAGGAGAGTGGCCATTCAGCCCCTGTATTAATATGCCGTGGATAATGCTATCAGTGAAAACCTGATGTAGTATTGACAGGTTTCAGAGTAGCAGCCGTGTTAGTCTGTATTCGCAAAAAGAAAAGGAGTACTTGTGGCACCTTAGAGACTAACCAATTTATTTGAACATAAGCTTTCGTGAGCTACAGCTCCGATGAAGTGAGCACTTACACGAGCACATCCTGAAGCACTTAAAGGAGAGGAAAGTGATCAGGAACAGTCAGCATGGATTCACCAAGGGAAGGTCATGCCTGACTATCTAATCGCCTTCTATGATGAGATTACTGGTTCTGTGGATGAAGGGAAAGCAGTGGATGTATTGTTTCTTGACTTTAGCAAAGCTTTTGACACGGTCTCCCACAGTATTCTTGTCAGCAATTTAAAGAAGTATGGGCTGGATGAATGCACTATAAGGTGGGTAGAAAGTTGGCTAGATTGTCGGGCTCAGCGGGTAGTGATCAATGGCTCCATGTCTAGATGGCAGCCAGTATCAAGTGGAGTGCCCCAAGAGTCGGTCCTGGGGCCGATTTTGTTCAATATCTTCATAAATGATCTGGAGGATGGTGTGGATTGCACTCTCAGCAAGTTTGCGGATGATACTAAACTAGAAGGAGTGGTAGATATGGTGGCAGATAGGGATAGGATACAGAGGGACCTAGACAAGTTGGAGGATTGGGCCAAAAGAAATCTGATGAGGTTCAACAAGGATAAGTGCACTTAGGACGGAAGAATCCAATGCACCGCTACAGACTAGGGACCGAATGGCTAGGCAGCAGTTCTGCGGAAAAGGACCTAGGGGTGACAGTGGACGAGAAGCTGGATATGAGTCAGCAGTGTGCCCTTGTTGCCAAGAAGGCCAATGGCATTTTGGGCTGTATAAGTAGGGGCATAGCCAGCAGATCGAGGGACGTGATCGTTCCCCTCTATTCGACATTGGTGAGGCCTCATCTGGAGTACTGTGTCCAGTTTTGGGCCCCACACTACAAGAAGGATGTGGAAAAATTGGAGAGAGTCCAGCGAAGGGCAACAAAAATGATTAGGGGTCTGGAACACATGACTTATGAGGAGAGGCTGAGGGAACTGGGATTGTTTAGTCTACGGAAGAGAAGAATGAGGGGGGATTTGATAGCTGCTTTTACCTACCTGAAAGGTATATCCAAAGAGGATAGATCTAGACTATTCTCAGTGGTAGAAGATGACAGGACAAGAAGTAATGGTCTCAAGTTGCAGTGAGGGAGGTTTAGGTTGGATATTAGGAAAAAATTTTTCACTAGGAGGGTGGTGAAACACTGGAATGCGTTACCTAGGGAGGTGGTAGAATCTCCTTCCTTAGAAGTTTTTAAGGTCAGCCTTGACAAAGCCCTGGCTGGGATGATTTAATTGGGGATTAGTCCTGCTTTGAGCAGGGGGTTGGACTAGATGACCTCCTGAGGTCCCTTCCAACCCTGATATTCTATGATTCTATACTCAAATAAATTTGTTAGTCTCTAAGGTGCCACAAGTACTCCTTTTCTTGACGTAGTATTGTAGACCACATCATTATTTACAGGGAACTTATTTTATCAATATCACATATAGCTATAGATTGTATACAGAAGCTATGATATATACAATATAGCTGCATTAGAAAGTCTTTCAAAATGTGTATGTAACTGTAATAAGTATATATATATAAGACCACAACATCCACAATTTACCCAAGTTATTTTTTAGAAAGAAGAAACATGATGCTGAACATGTACTTTCAGCAGTGGAGATATTTGTTGAAATTGTGACCCTCTTAAAGTCTATAGGAATTTTTCCATTAATTTCAAGGGGGCCAGGATTTTCATTCATTTTCTTTCTTGTTTTCCTTATTTTTCATGAACAATTGCGCCCTCAAATTTACAGCCAGCACTGATTGTCATGTGACAATGTTAGTATAAACAATCTATTTTCACCTGGAGATTAAAGAACAGGACAGATATTACACTCCCATATCAGGCTGCTGCTTTAAAATGAAGCACATTACTGAATTTTTTGCAAGAATCAAACAAATAGACACAACTTACAAAATCACACAGCTGGAGAGTTTTTCAGGAGCACTAAATTCTGCAACAACCAAACACTGATCATCAGAGCTATGTATCATTGACCTACCTTTCAGGAGAACAAAATGTTTTAAAGAGACAGGGTACTGAAAAATTTAGCCATGGTATTCCATCCAGTTTTTTGTAAAACAAGCACCACTTTACACACACACACACAACTATATTTACACCTATATATATTTTATAACTTTTGCATACTATACATGTTGATCCACAATTTATAACTGGAAATTTACAAAGTAATTGTCAACTTTTTAGTACTTTTATTAATCTCCATGTAAGGTTCTTTTTCAGATTCATATTCAGACACTAATCATTATTACGCATCATTTACATTTATCTACTACTTATAGGGAAAATCCTATGAGATAGGAAACATTAATAAATTCTCAATGTTTAATTAATTCAGATCCTAAAACCAGATCCTAAAGTCTTTATTCATGTTTTATTCTGAGGAACACTTGTAGAATTCTGGACCCCATGATTTGGATCATAGACTATAAAGCAAAAATGAAATTAAGTCACATTACACCATAAAATAACAATCATTCTAATATTTATGAATTATCAGCATGGAAATAAGTCATTCATCTTTAGAATAACTCTGCTTATTTTATTATTGCACATAAAAAAACTTACATAAAAAGCACCTTAAGGTTGCAAAGTCAGGCACTCATAAATTGGGAATGCCAGAATTCAGGTTGTCCACGCTGTCCCATTTTACTATCTTCAAATTTAAATTTGAGACTTCAAGGTCAGATTAAATAGTCACAATGGTCCCTTGAGACTTTAAAAGCTATGAATTTGTATCTGACCTCTTAACATAGTGCCTTGTGCCAAAAGGCTAATTTCCGTACAGTACCTGTCTCATTTCATGGTCTGATAAATGGCAACTGTTTAATAAAGTACATAAGAAGCACTTTTTCAAAAGTAGGATGAAGCCTTTGAAATGGCAGTACCCTAGTGAGAACACTGTTAACATGGCTGCCAAAACCAGGGAGTTTAAACTGGAATTTGTGCCACTAGCACATCAAAATGCTAAAACAAATGTAACAAAGGGAATGGCTGTTAACTGGAGGAGAAGCAGATATGAAGTCTTCCTTTCAGGTTTTGTAATGGAACTGTCATTGCTAGGATTTCTGCCCCTACCTACCTCATACTAGTAGTTGAACCCAAATCAGCATTAAATACTCACAAGTGTACTAATCAGCCTCATTACCTAAGGCTTAAATACATGAGGCCAGATTTTCAGGAGCTCAGATTATTCCGTAGGGGCTACATTTTCAAGAGCATAGTTCCTAGGCACCAATATAAGTGGCCAGATTTTTAAAAGTGCTCAGCACATTGGGTGATGAGATCTTGTGACAAACTGGCTATAAGTGTCACCCTGGGAGCTGTTAGGTGCTGAGCACTTCTGAATATCTGCCCCTTCCCTTGTTTTGGTGCCTCAATGGAACCTGGCCACTGGCACTTTTGAAAATCTGGTCCCAATTGTGTGGCTCTGAGCTCTTTTGAAAGCCTAACATTCTGCTCTGTTTGTGCTCCTTAAACAACACAAAGGAACAGAAATCCTCTGCTGTGGATATCCCTGGCATGGAAGCTGAATGTAGTGGAGAATCTATTCCATAGTCAAAAATCTGGAAATAGGGATGATGTTTTTAGCAATGGGTAAGGAAGCGGGATAGAATATGATCATGGCTCTTCTAACATTAGATTTTCCTGACATAGCTTAAACACACATACATATACAATTGGTTTGCATGTGTGTGGCATTAACTTTTGCTTAAAGGGTTATATTAAAAATGGGGAATAATTATACCAAATATTAAGAGGTAAAGCTATATCAATCAAGTACTATACAATCCAAAATTTTAAAATTAGACATGTGAACTCCAATTTTTAACTTGAATGCTTAAGTAAGTTTGCCCAACTCTGCTTTTATTAATAATTATTATTAGTAGTATTACAATAGCACTGAAGGGCTCCAATCATGGATCAAGGTCCTGCTTTGATCACTGTATAAGCACAATACAAAAAGATGAGCCCTAAAGAGTTTGAGTGAGCATCAAAGATGCCAAGTATCAATGTTGAGTGTTTATATCCTGATTAAAGCACCCATATTATGGATGAAGCATCCTGGCATTGTCACCCCGGTTTGGAAACTGGGGCTATGTCTACACTATGGACCTTACAGCGGCACATCTGTACTGCTGCAGCTGCACCTCTGTAACGTCTCCTGTGTAGTCACTCTTTGATGGCAGGAAAAAGCTCTCCTGCTGGCATAATTAAATCACCCCCTATGAGCAGCGTTAGCTATGTCAGCAGGATAGTCTCTCCTGCCGACATAGCACTTTCCACAACAGCACTTTTGCCAGTGAAACTTATGTTGGTCAGGAGTGTGTTTTTTTCAAGCTCCTGACCGACAAAAGTTTTACCAGCAAAAGTGGTAGTGTAGACAAAGTCATAATAACAACTCCTGCATCATCAGTACATCAGCACACGAGTGCAAAACATTTATTTTCTAATGGCTTTATTTGTATCTTCTTCACTTTCCTTTTTTTGGCATATGACTTATTCAGTTCCTAGTCTAAAACATCAAACCATTTTTATTTGCTTGTGCACTACATTGTGTTAAGCACTTGTGTGATCACAGACAAGGTCAGCTCCCAGACTGCTGCACTGGGCAGCACAGTATGGAGAGGAGGTGAACAGCCCTCAGTGGTGAAAGAACAGGTTAAGGACTATTCAGAAAAGCTGGGCATGCACAAGTCCATGGGGCCGGGTCTAATCCATCCGAGAGTTCTGTGGGAGTTGGTTCATGTGATTGCAGAACCATTGGCCATTATCTTTGAAAACTTGTGGCAATTGGTGGAGGTCCCGGAAAATTGGAAAAAGGCAAATATAGTGCCCATCTTTAGAAAAGGGAAGAAGGAGAATCTGGGGAACTACAGACTGGTCAGCCTCAGCTCAGTCCCTGGAAAAATCATGGCACAGGTCCTCAAATAATCCATTTTGAAAAACTTGGAGGAGAGAAAGGTGATCAGGAACAGTCAACATGGATTCACCAAGGGCAAGTCATTCCTGACCAACCTGATTGCCTTCTATGATGAGATAACTAGCTCTGTGGATATGAGGAATGCAGTTGACATGATATATCTTGACTTTAGCAAAGCTTTTCATATGGTCTCCCACATTATTCTTGCCAGCAAATTAAAAAAGCATGGGTTGGATGAATGGACTATGAGGTGGATAGAAAGCTGGCTGGATGATCGGGCTCAAGAGCTCAATGTCCAGTTGGAAGTCAGTATCAAGCAGAGTGCCCAAGGGGTCAGTCCTGGGGCTGGTTTTGTTCATTATCTTTATTAATGATCTGGATGATAGGATGGATTGCACCCTCAGCATGTTCGCAGATGACAATAAGCTTGGGGGAGAGGTAGATAAGCTGGAGGGTAGGGATAGGGTCCAGAGTGATGTAGACAAAAGAAATCTGATGGAGTTCAACACGAACAAGTGCAGAGTCCTGCACCTAGGACGGAAGAATCCTGTACACAGCTACAGGACCTGGGGATTACAGTGGACGAGAAGCTGGATATGAGTCAACAGTGTGCCCTTGTTGCCAAGAAGGCTAACAGCATATTAGGCTGGATTAGTAGGAGCATTGCCAGCAGATCGAGGAAAGTGATTATTCCCCTCTATTTGGCACTTGTGAGGCCACATCTGGAGTATTGTGTCCAGTTTTGGTCCCCCCACTACAGAAAGGATATAGACAAATTGGAGAGAGTCCGGAGGAGGGCAACAAAAATGATTAGGGGGCTGGGGCACATGACTTATGAGAAGAGGTTGAGGGAACTGGGCTTATTTAGTCTTCAGAAGAGAAGAATGACAGGAGATCTGATAGCAGCCTTCAACTACCTGAAGGGGGGTTCCAAAGAGGATGGAGCTAGGTTGTTCTCAGTGGTGTCAGATGACAGAACAAGAAGCAATGGTCTCAAGTTGCAGTGGGGAAGATCAAGGTTGGATATTAGGAAACACTATTTCACTAGGAGGGTGGTGAAGCACTGGAATGGGTTACCTAGGGAGGTGGTGGAATCTCCATCCATAGAGGTTTTTAAGCCCCAGCTTGACAAAGCCCTGGCGGGGATGATTTAGTTGGGGTTGGTCCTTCTTTGAGCAGGGGTTAGACTAGGTGACCTCTTCAGGTCTCTTCCAACCCTAATGTTCTATGATTGTATGGTCAATGCTACCATTCCTATAGTGGAAATAATAGTTATTGAAAAAAAAACCCAGTAATAAGTTAAACACCTCATATGCACTCTTTCTTACAGGACATCTTTCCATTTTGCCTATGTTGTGTGTTTTGTTCAGTTATTCATCTATTCTGAGTTGCATTTTAGGACACATTGGCTTCTGGAAGTGCTTGTGCAAATCTGTCATCACCTCCACTATAAATCTGGATTTTTAGGGATTTTTTATAGCTCAGCTGTTTTAATTTGCATTGGGATAAACAGCACAAGAAGTGTCATGAAACTTTCTGTTTTTCTAATTTCCTCATATATCTATATAATTTTTTTCAGTACATTACATTAACCCCATGCTGTTTCTCCTTTTGGAGGAAAGTGTAGTTGTGCAGTTCAACAATAAAAAAGGATCTGGTGCTATTGCATTCATATTTAGTCACACATTTTGCAGGTGGCTTTGTTGTAATCTTGTGCAGTCACTAAACACGATGGGGGTTTTCCCTATGGAAGACATTTTGGTTACAGTAGGTTTTGTTCTGTTAAACAAGTATAAAGGAAAAAAAAGAAATGAAAAGGTTTTAGATAAAAACAATCTTCAGAGAGCAGGAAAATTAATCATTAGTATCTTTTTGAAAATGAAACTTAAATGACTTCTACAGAGTGACCTAGTGATTTGGGGCCTAAACTATCACTCAGGAAATGTGGGTTCAGTTCTTACTTCTGCTCTTGGTTTGCTGGGTGACCCTGGGCAAGACATTTCCCTTCCCTGTGCCTCAGTTTCCCCATCTGTAAAATAGGGATAATGATACTGACCTCTTTCGTAAAGTGTGTTGAGATCTACAGATGAAAACAGCTAGCTACCATCATGACAGAATGTCTAAAGTGACAGAGAGAAGCATGGAAGTCTCAGTCCTGCCATATGGTCTGAACAGATGCACATCAACGTCAATATGGCTCTCCCCACGCCGAACTTATTGCAGGATTGCAATGCAAGTGTAGAAAGAGAATTGAATTTAAATTTTGTGTTTAACCAAACACAATGGGGCAGGGGAGGGCAGTAAGGAAAGCAAATCATTGTCTGGTATTTGTCTTCACGTTTTAATAACAATGGTTTAAAAAAAACCTGATTATTCACTGTTGATAGTAAAATAATGAAGGTGTAATTTGGGACCTGCTCCAACTTCCATTGCAGCCAGCACAATTCTGCTCAGGCTATTTGAGGGGAGGGGATGCCTCCCCACTGAGTCAAGGCCCACTGAGTCGAGGCCACCTATTTTTCCCTTTTGTTTCTCTCAAATGTCTCTCATTGGATTGACTGATCATTCAGGCCTGTCTTTCACAGCCTGTCTACAGCACTTCTCAGTTAACCAAAGCAAGTCATCTGGTGCTCTCCACATGGACCTCCCTGTCCTTGTGTGCCTGGAGCTGAGGGACACAACACAGGCTGGCTACAGCACAGACCTCTGGACTGTCATATTGTTACTCTTACGTTACACAACAGTCCCATCGAGCTAATCAAGTACAATATGGTTGCTCCCAGTGGGATTCAGGGCAGAATGTGTCCCATTAAGTGCTAAAATAACGTTCTAAAAGATGCTCAAGTGATAAAGATGAATATTTATATTTTTAAAGAAACACTCCAGTTTTTGTAAAAGTTGCATGGAAGTAGGCACCGAATTTGTAAGAAAAATAAAGGAGATCAATATCATAATCATAGAGCTGACTTGGAAAGCCTATCACAAAATGTGAAATGTAAAGTATAATAATTTGCCAGGCCAGCCTTGTTTGTGACATATAAACACAAGCCATCTGTTACTGACATGAATATTTTATCTCAGATCACAACACTATTTCAGACATGACCAATTCCCCAGCAGGAGTCACTGGAGAAAGTGACCTACAGGCCATGATTAATTTCAACAACGTGGGGAGCCATGATAAAAAAAAAATCCTCAAACCTAAGAACCCAGCATATTATGAATAAATATGTGTGTAATACCTGTTGAAATGCATGATTTAAAAGCACTGACACAAGGGAGTGCCAGCCAACTAGGAATTGCAGTGTAAGAGGTCTTTCTGAAAGCTTTCAGCAAATATTATTGTGTTACTGCCTTGGGGCCTTGGTGAAAACTAATTTCCTTTAATAAGATGAAGGCACTAAGAAGATAAATGGGATATAACTAAATCTTAAGATGGAAATCTCTCATATTTGTTTCATAACTCAAAATGGGTGTGATGGGGTCTCATTGCAAAGAGCTTTCAGTTACAGGTCAAAAGTGCAAAATGCCACCATAGAAAAAAGAAGAGCACCGAGAAATCACTAAACTGATTCCCTGACATTGACCGGGCCTTGGGCATTGGTGCACTTCTGTCCTTTCTGTTTGCTTCCTGTGGCACACAATAGGTTAATCTCCTGAAGGCTGTAAGATTTTAGTCCAGTCCAGGTTACTGGGTTCAGTACAGGGACAACTGGGTGAATTAGTGGCCTGTGGGGTGGGTTAGTAGCCTGTGATATACAGGAGATCAGAGTAGATGGTCTGATGGTCCCTCCTGGCCTGAAACTCTATAACTCTAAATTACATATACAAATATTACTTGCATTGCTGTTACTACTCAGGAGCAATAATAAAAGATCTCCTCTCTCTCTCTCTCTCTCTCTCTCTCTCTCATTCACAGATGCTGACAAGGAAAAAACTACAGCTAAGATGGCAGCTTGGAGGCCCTTTGATACCCAGCCATGGGACTGAGGTCAGAGGCTGTAAAATGACTAAATAAATTAGCCAAAGAATCATGGGCTCCTTGATGTCAGGCCTCACAGCTCTCTCTGTGAAAACAGCACATGGAACTTGTTGCAGGAGGCCGGGAGGAAAGAAAGGAAGAGCCCATCAGGAGGCTCTAGGCAGTAGCCAGGCCGGCTCCAGGCACCAGCGTTCCAAGCAGGTGCTTCGGACGGTAGTTAGAAAGGGATGGCAATTTGGCGGCAGCCCCTCTGTTCCGCTGGCCGTGGCGGCAATTCGGCAGCAGCTTTTCCCTTTTGCTGTCCATGACGGCAGTTTTTTTCACTGCTTGGGGCTACAAAAACTGTAGAGCCGGCCCTGGCAGTGGCCTTAGAGGAGCGGCAGCTGGCTGGAACTATCCAGGTCTTGCTAGAGAGAAGGGGATCTGAAGTCTGCATGCAGAGACAGAAAAAGAGGCTCACTAAACTCTGTGAGAAAGAGAGAGCGCGAGAGAGAGGGAAAAAGCCAGCCTAGCTGCAGAAAGACTGGGAGAAGCATAGACAGATTCATCCGGGCACACAGAAATCTCCTTCAAAAGAGGAGGAGACCCTGCTTACTAAGCCATTTCCCAGTCAGGGAGCCAGAGCATGCTGCAGGATACACCTTCAAACTGGCCCTGGTCACCAACAGCCAGCGTATACCCTGGGTGAAAGAAAGGAACTTAAAGCAATGGAGACCATCAAAGGAGATATACCCCTCCTGGACTGAAAAGAACAAACTGTGAATTGTCAGGGGACTGCCCCTTCTAGAACAATTAGATAGTATAAAAATGATATTCAGCAGCTATAATTTTACTATTCTAGCCCCTCCGCCCTACAAATAAAACCATGTTGTTTATGCCCCTGCTATGTGATCATCGTTCTTTGTATTCTTAACTTTGTATTTCTATAGAATACAGTCATGCTAAAGGACCTGATCCAGCAAAGTACTTAAATATGTGCTTAACTTTCATCCCATTAATAGTTCCATTGAAGTCAATGGGAAAATGAAGTGCTTTGCTGGATCAAGGCCAAAGTTAGCTTATATAAATAGATTATTCTTGATTTGAGATATGAATGTTCGTATTCTCAAGCTGCAATGATGAAAACGGAAATAACTCATTCACTAGAAGGAAACCAACCAGCTGTGGACAGAGCAGATACACAGAAATCACAACAGCACTCACTTTCCACAGCATACCACAAAAGGGAGGATAATTTGAGAATTGTCAATTCTCCTTAAACCCAACAAAAACAAAAGGTTATTCCTCAATTCTTGGAATAATGGGACCAGTATAGATTTAAAAGCCACCTTAATCCTCCTTGGCAGCATAGGACATTTCTTAAGCCATGGGTGGGAAAGAAAATGATGAGATCTGTACAGCTATATGTAACCTATTTATTTAATCTACATTTCTGAAGATACATTTCCCTGTTTTTAATTTATTGTGCACCACTTTGTAGTTGTGAAGATTTTCTTTTAGTGGATTGGCGTTAGAGGGGTCAACAAGCATGTGGTCAAGGGGGATCCAGTGGATATTGTGCACTTATATTTTCAGAAAGCCTTTGACAAGCTACCACACCAAAGGCTCTTAAGCACAGTAAGCTGTCATGAGATAAGAATGAGGGTCCTCTCATGGATCAGTGACTGGTTAAAAGATAGGAAACAAAGGGTAGAACTAAATGGTCAGTTTTCAGAATGGAGAGAGGTAAATAGCAGTCCCCCAGGGGTCCGTACCAATGCTGTTCAACATATTCATAAATGATCTGGAAAAAAGGGTAAACAGTGAGGTGGCAAAATTTGCAGATAGTACAAAACTACTCAAGATAGTTAAGTCCAAAGCAGACTGCGAAGAGTTACAAAGGGATCTCACAAAACTTGGGTGACTAGAGAACAAAATGGCAGATGAAATGCAATGTGGATAAATGCAAAGTAATGCACATTGGAAAACGTAATCCCAAATATACATTTAAAATGATGGAGTCTAAATTAGCTGTTACCATTCAAGGGAGAGATCTTGGAGTCATTGTGGATAGTTCTCTGAAAACATCCACTCAATGTGCAGCGGCAGTCAAAAAAGCAAACAGAACGTTGGGAATCATTAAGAAAGGGATTTATAATAAGACAGAAAATATCATATTGCCTTTATAAAAATCCATGGTATGCCCACATCTTGAATACTGCATGCAGATGTGGTTGGCCCACCTCAGAAAAGATATATTGGAATTGGAAAAGGGTAACAAAAATGATTAATGGTATGGAGCAGCTTCCATATGAGGAGAGATTAATAAGACTGAGACTTTTAAGGTTGGAGAAAAGACAATTAAGGGGGGTTATGATTGAGGTCTATAAAATCATGTCTGGTGTGGAGAAAATAATTAAGGAAGTGTTATTTGCTCCTTCTCATAACACAAGAACTGGGGGTCACCAAATGAAATTAATAGGCAGCAGGTTTACATCAAACAAAAGGAAGTATTTCTTCACACAATCAATCTGTGGAACTCTTTGCCAGAGGATGTTGTGAAGGCCAAGACTATAACAGGGTTTAAAAAAGAACTAGACAAATTCATGGAGGATAGTTCCATCAATGGCTATTAGCCAGGATGGGCAGGAATGGTGTCAGTGGCCTCTGTTTATCAGAAGCTGGGAATGGGGGACAGCGCATGGATCACGTGATGATTACCTGTTCTGTTCATTCCCTCTGGGGCAGCTGGCATTCGCCACTGTTGGAAGACAGGATACTGGGCTAGATGAACCTTTGGTCTGACCCGGTATGACTGTTCTTATGTTCTTATGCCTTCTGTTGCAATTTTCCTTTTGTCTTCCTATCACTCCTCCTAACTCTACTACTCTGTTCCCTGTAAAAAGTATCATTTTCACTGGTGCCACAAATGGTTGGGCTTTATATTAACATTATCATTTGATTATAGGGGCACATTGTAAGGATATAACATTCACAAGCAGGTTTTAGCCCACGAGCGATTTTTGTTTTTGTTTTTGTCTTGTTTTGTTTGTTCCCAAAGCCAGAGCATAATCCATCTGGTCATTTATTATTAAACATTATAAATAGGCTTTGAAGGATTAGATTTCTTTCCCCCAGTAAATGTTGGTAAAAGTTGATTTAACCATACGCACACATACCAATGAAAAAAATATTTCCATCTATAATCATCAAAATTTACAAATAGGCAAAATAGGAAAAACGCTGTTTGAGAACTTATTAGAGTTTGTTTTAAGGTAATTTACTTTGTATTTTTTGACACGTGATATTGATAATTTATTAACAAAATTATCAGAAAGATAGATCAACATGATTTGTTGGGGAAGAATCAATACTATTTTTATAAAGGGAAATCATGGCTCACAATTCTATTTTGAAAGGGTCAACAAACATGTGGAAAAGTGTGATGCAGTTGATATATTGTACATGGACTTTCAGGAAGCCTTTGACAAGGTCTTTCATCAAAGGCTCTTAAGCAAACTAAGGGTATGTCTACACTACAAAATTAGGTTGAATTTATAAAAGTCATTTTTTTAGAAATCGTTTTTATATATTTGAGTGTGTGTGTCCCCACAGAAAATGCTCTAAGTGCATTAAGTGCATTAACTCAGCGGAGTGCTTCCACCGTACCGAGGCTAGAGTCGACTTCCGGAGCGTTGCACTGTGAATAGCTATCCCACAATTCCCGCAGGCTCCGCTGCCCATTGGAATTCTGGGTTGAGATCCCAATGCCTGATGGGGCTAAAACATTGTCGCGGGTGGTTCTGGGTACATATCGTCAGGCCCCCGTTCCCTCCCTCCCTCCATGAAAGCAAGGGCAGACAATCGTTTCGTGCCTTTTTTCCTGAGTTACCTGTGCAGACGCCATACCACGGCAAGCATGGAGCCCTCTTAGCTCACTGTCACCCTATGACTCCTGGGTGCTGGCAGATGCAGTACTGCATTGCTACACAGCAGCAGCAACCCCTTGCCTTGTGGCAGCAGATGCTGCAATAGGACTGGTAGCCATCATCGTCATGTCCGAGGTGCTCCTGGTCGCCTGTGTGAGGTCGATCAGGAGCGCCTGGGCAGACATGGGCTCAGGGACTAAATTTGGAGTGACTTTATCAAGTCATTCTCTTTAGTCCTGCAGTCAGTACAATTGAACCATCTTATGGTGAGCAGGCAGGTGATACGGATTGCTAGCAGTCCTATTGTACCATCTTCTGCCGAGCAGCCATGAGATGTGGATGGCATGCAGTCCTTCTGCACCATCTGCTGCCAGCCAAAGATATAAAAGATAGATGGAGTGTATCAAAACAAGAAATAGACCAGATTTGTTTTGTACTCATTTGCAAACCCCCTCCCCCGCCCCCCGTCTAGGGGACTCATTCCTCTAGGTCACACTGCAGTCACTCACAGAGAAGATGCAGCGAGGTAAATCTAGCCATGTATCAATCAGAGGCCAGACTAACCTTCTTGTTCCAATAAGAACAATAACTTAGGTGCACCATTTCTTATTGGAACCCTCCGTGAAGTCCTGCCTGAAATACTCCTTGATGTAAAGCCACCCCCTTTGTTGATTTTAGCTCCCTGTAAGACAACCCTGTAAGCCGTGTCATCAGTCGCCCCTCCCTGCGTCAGAGCAACGGCAAACAATCGTGCATCTGAGTTGAGAGTGCTGTCCAGAGCGGTCACAATGGAGCACTCTGGGATAGCTCCCGGAGGCCAATACCGTCAAATTGTGTCCACAGTACCCCAAATTCGACCCGGCAAGGCCGATTTAAGCGCTAATCCACTTGTCGGGGTGGAGTAAGGAAATTGATTTTAAGAGCCCGTTAAGTCGAAATAAAGGGCTTCATCGTGTGGACAGGTGCAGGTTTACATCGATTTAACGCTGCTAAATTCGACCTAAAGTCCTAGTGTAGACCAGGGCTAAGCAGCCCTAGGATAGAGGGAAGGTCCTTTCATGGATTGGTAACTGGTTAAAACATAGGAAACAAAGGGTAGAAATAAATGGTTAGTTTTTCAGAATGGAGAGAAATAAAAAGTGGTGTCCCCTTGGGAACTGTACAGGGACTAGTGCTGTTCAGCGTATTCATAAATGATCCAGAAAAAAGGTAAACAGTGAGGTGGCAAAATGATCAGATGATACAAATTTACTCAAGGTAGTTAAATCCAAAGCAGACTGTGAAAAGTTACAAAGGGATCTTACAACACTAGGTGAGTGGGCAACAAAATGGCAGATGAAATGCAATGTTGATAAATGCAAAGTAATGCACATTGTAAAATATAATCTCAACTATATATACAAAATCATGGTGTCTAAAATAGCTGTTACCACTCAAGAAAGAGATCTTGGAGTCATTCTGGATAGTTCTCTGAAAACATCTGCTCAATATGCAGCGGCAGTCAAAAAAATGAACAGAATGTTAGGAACCATTAGGAAGGAATGGATAAGACAGAAAATATCAGAATGTCACTATATAAACCTGTGGTATGCCCACATTTTGAATACTGCATGCGTTCTGGTCACCTTATCTAAAAAAGGATTTATTAGAACTGGAAAAGGTACAGAGAAGGCAGCTGTGCAAGTAGGCCTGTACGCTAGGGTATGCAGTGCCAGCAAGCTATTTATAGCCAGTACTGCGTACGGGAAAGACACAGCAGCAGCCCCGCAGGAGGAGAGGGCTGGGGGCTGAGGCTGGGAGTTCTGCTCCTTTCCCGGCTGGGAGGGGCAGCGGGGAAAGGAGCAGAATGCTAGTAGTTCCTCCGGCAGCTGTACCACCCCCAGCCTCGCGCCCTCAGCCCTATCCTCTGGTGGTACACAGAGGGAGGATGGAGACACAGCTCCATGGAAGGGAAGGGGGCAGGGCTGGGGGTTCTGCTCCTTTCCCCGCTGCGGTTCCCAGGAGAGCCCTGTCCCAAAGTCTCCGGCGCAGCAGGAGGAGGACAGAGCCCCCACCCCCCAGGTAACATGGGATGAATGTGGGGAAGGGACAGGGAGAGAGTGGGGGCCCTGGGCTGGGGGTGGGGTGATGAGTCACATGAAGAGTCACGTGGGGAGGTCACATGCTCCCCTTAGCTGGTGCCCATCCTGTACTGGTCAGAAATGGATTTTACTTGCGTCACTGAGAGAAGGACAACAGAAATGGTATGGAACAGTTCCATATGAAGAGAGATTAAAAAGGCTGGGACTTTTTAGCTTGAAAGAGAGAAAAGTACAGAGAAGGAAGTGTTATTTACCCCTTCACATAAAACATGAACCAGGGGTCACCCAATGAAATTAATAGGCAGCAGATTTAAAACAAACAAAAGGAAGTATTTCTTCACACAACACACAGTCAACCTGTGAAACTCATTGCTGGGGGATGGTGTGAAGGCCAAGACTATAACAGGGTTCAAAACAGAATCATATAAGTTCATGGAGGATTGGTCCGTCAATTCACCTAGATGGTCTTGGATGCAAACTCATGCTCTGGGTGTCCCTAGCCTCTGACTGCCAGAAGCTGGGAGTGAACAACAGGGGTGGATCACTCGGTTATTGTTCTGTGCATTCCCTCTGAAGCACCTGGCATCGGCAACTGTTGGAAGACAGGACACTGGTCCAAATAATTTCCTGCAACTGTGAAAATGTAAACCAATAAAAATAGAAAAATACACACACACACATATATAATATATATTTGTAGAAATTATAAATAAATAAAAATAGAATTCTGTGAAGCTTGATTATAAATCATGTTTATTATGGTAGCACCTCCAAACCATTTGAGAATGGGGACCCATTGTGTGAGGCAGTATACAGTAATAGACAGTTGTAGATAGTCCTCTTACCCAAAGGGTTTACAATCTAAATAGACAACACAGAAATAGTATAGCACACAAAAAAAGGTAATATAAAGCTAAGAGAACAATATGATTGTAGTAAACATCATGTTAGTTACATGAGTTTTTGGGTGAATGGATGTGGAGCACGGTTTAGGTAGGAAGGGAAAAGCTAAATGGAAAGAGGATGAAGGGAGAGGGGACACCAAAAGGAAGGGGGAGGAGGATAAAGCAGAGGAGATGAGAAAGGTAAGACGGGCAATTATGGAGCGGGACTGAGGTGAAGAAGCGGTAAGGACGGGCAGGAAGGAATTAAAGCAAGTGACCTGCCAGAAACTCCAGTCAACACAGACTGTCCATTGTATTGTCCAAAGAAGTCCACTGGTCACTGCTTTAGCTGCTTCTGTAACTGCTCCTGCCACCTGGAGTTTCTGGCATTTTTGAGTTACAGGAGGAAAACAAAGTTTCTGTTCGTTGTTTTTTTGGGTCTGTTTTGTGTGAATCATAAAAAACATCTTTATTTTAAAAGGGAAATTGCCAAGGTCAATATTCCATAATATGAATTATTGCCTTAAGGGGGCCTTAACTTTTATCTATTATAGGAAAGCACAGATTTTGTCATCAGTATTTAATGTTTGGTATGCAGAGATAGTTCATTTGCAGATCTGTAGATTAAGGTCTTTAGTTGTGCCTTGGCACAATACCCAGTACAGTTTATTTTGTCTGTGATCCATTGGAGTAAAGGCTCCCTAAATGCAAATTGAGAAGATGGTTCATAATTTTTGTATGGTTTGCAAATGACCCATATACTTTGACTGATCACAGTGGCTCCAAAGGAGCATTAATAATCTTAATACAAAACTGTAACAATTTTTTTGCTTTAATTTTGTCAACATCCATGAAAAAGATAATGAATCATAAGATTCTACTAAAACAAAAGCCTCACTTCAAGCCACAAAAGTCCAAAATTCACAATAAAGATTCAGTATTTTACTCCATCTCCATTTCACTCTATTTGCTTAGCTGTTGCAGAATCTTAGAACCGTGAATTTTGGTACCATGTATATGTATTTTGCCAAGTTCAACTTGTGTGTTTGTCTGGGCTCATTATTATTATTTTGTATGGGTGTGACATACAAGCAGTCCAGACTAATAAGGAGCTATCTTACCCATACCCTGTAATCTGGGGTGCCCTTTACAATGCCTTATTGATGTAGCTTTCAACCTGGACTGCCTACAAACAGTCTCCAGCATGTAAATGACTCTGAAATTGTTCTGTGTGTGTTGCAGCCAGCCAGCCACATGTTGGCTCTTACCAGCCTTAAAGGCTACCATGGGGTGATCCCAACACACTCCGAGTCCCAGATTTCCCCTCAGAAATGTGTGTCATGGTACTGCCCAGCCCTATCCTGGACAGTATGAATATATTAAGTCTGTTATTCTTGTAAGGCAGTGGTTCCAAAACTTGTTCCGCCACTTGTGCAGGGAAAGCCCCTGACGGGCCGGGCCAGTTTGTTTACCTGCTGCCTCTGCAGGTTCGGCTGATCACGGCTCCCAGTGGCCGCGGTTCACTGCCCCAGGCCAATGGGAGCTGCTGGAAGCAGCATCCAGTACATCCCTTGGCCCATGCCGCTTCCACCAGCTCCCATTGGCCTGGAGCAACGAACTGCGGCCACTGGGAGCCGCAATCGGCCGAACCCACGGATGTGGCAGGTAAAGAAATTGGCCCGGCCCACCAGGGGCTTTCTCTGCACAAGTGGCGGAACAAGTTTGTGAACCACTGCTGTAAGGGAATAATATGCACACAACTTGTTACCACAAATGAAGTTATCCAGACACTTCTACTTGAACACATTGGATTAGATAATACAATAAAACAAGTTTATTAACTGCAAAGAGATAGCTTTAAGTGAGTATAAGTAATGAGGCATAAAAATCAGAAATGGTTACAAGAAAAATAAAGATAAACATTTACTAGTATTTACTTCAGAAACTATCTTAGTTGCAAATTAAACTTTCCCACCACATACTTTCTGCAGTCTTATTGACCAAACTCTTTAGGTCAGGACCCCTCCCCCAGAGTCCAGATGCTGCTTCTTTTGTCTCTTTAGGTGCAGTGAATGTGATGGGCAGGAAGAGAGATAGAGGGGTGCCTTGGGGTGTTTTCCTTTCTTTATATAGTTTCAGTCCCCCTTTTGAAAAAACAGTTCCAGCTGAGAACCAGGACACAAAGAGTCTATATGGAAGGATATTCCCCGCTGTTTTTTCTCCACCTATTTGAACTTCCTTTGTTTTCCCTTCCTGCTTGATGACCCTGTTTACTGCTTAAGTGAAAATTAAAGCAAGCACACATTTCCTTCCTTTGTTTCCAAGGACAGACTTGACTGGAGCCTGGGCAGGGCCGTGGGGTTTGGAACATGTGTTAGTAACATCATATTGGGGAATCTTATAACCCTACATACAATGTTGCCGCACATATTTTATCAGGACAATACTGACCAGCAAATTATGAGTTTTCAAATGATACAAAGATTATTACAATAGTGTGTAGGGTGTGAATATAGGGGTGTATTCCATCTCAGTGGGTAAATAAAACATTACCACCACCATGGTAAGGAAGTCCAAGTAGATTTTGTGCCTGGACTAAACTTTCATGATGATTTTGTATGGTCAATATCTATTTTGAAAAGCACCTAAGTTATTTAGGAGGCTCTGTCCAATCAAAATCCAATGGATACTAAATGATTTAGGTACTTTTGAAAGCTGTACACAGTAGGTATAATAACTAAGCATAATGACCAATTCCAGACAGAATTAAAACAATTTAAATAAATATTTATTGTCTTTTGTACAGATATTGGCCCAGATCTTGGATTGTGCAGTGATCACTTTGTGCTGTCTAAAGCTAGTGTAGCCAGCCACGGGAGACTCACCCCAATATTTTCCAGCAATATAGAGCTAGTGTAGCATATCTTATGCAACCCACAGTCACAGCTACTATGTAGGGTATGTCTGGTTATCCCTATGCTCTTTTGATTGCCTGCTTCTGAATCAACTCCCTAAGTCTGAGGGCAGTCATAGCAAGTTAGGACAGCCCTGAAGCTGCTCTAGCCTACTTTGGAGGATTGTGTTGGCACACAACTAGGCCAGGATTGGGGAAATATAAAGGTGGTTTAAAGCAACCTTTGCATCCTCCTTCTTCTGTGTACTCCCCAGCTGCAGCTGAAGATCTGTACCATTAAATTTAATTATTGCATGATGCCGTTTCCAATGTCTATTCTCACACCTTGACCAGATGGGTTTCACATGTTAGTCTCATGTATCCCCACTTAGTAGCCGATTATTTATCCAATTTAAAAGAATCTTGTGTCAGAGTACCCATCCTGCATCATTGTACATATGAAGATGTTGATGCTCTGGTTCAGGATACTGATCATGCATGGGTATGATTGAAAGAACTAATCTTACAAAACAAGTGGAGAATTCATCCACCAGATCCATGATGCAGATATGTGTTTCAGTGCAGAAACGATGACTTATATGTAAGAACCCATAGGTCTAAAACTGGGGACTGCAAGTTTGGAGACAAGCAACACTTCCTTGTTGCCACCCAGGGCTTGGGCAAAGTTGCCAACAAGGCAACTAAGGGGCTAAGCTCTGCAGCAAGTCCCACCCTAAGGGGTATGAGTGATTGTTCTCTGTGATTCCCTGATTGGCCGGAGCTCCCCATATAAACCAGAAAGACATTTCTGGGAGCTGTCTGAGCAGCACAGACTTCTGGTGTGTTTTGTCCTAGACCCCGCCTTGCTGCTCCACACTACAACTCACCTGGATTCCAGATTTTTGGCTCTCTAACTTGTCTCGGCTCCTGACTCCAATGTTGTTTTACTGTCTTTGGATTAGTACCAGTGCTGACCCCAGCCTGGCCTGACCCTGATTCTTGCCTCTCACTCTCAATTTGTCAATGGATTCTGACTTGCAGTTTTGACCTGGCCCCAGATTCATCTTTGATTCTTTGGCCCTGTAATGGTCTTCGCTTGAGGTATGGTTGCGGATCATGGCCTAGTGGTTACATCCACAATCCCTGATTGCAAAGGGGGTTGTGGGGTGGGGAGCCCAGCCCTCTCACTTCACTGGGCTCTCACCCAGGACCCTTTGGGCTACCAGTGGTGTGGCAACCAAGAATGCTTAAGGCTGTCCTCTTCCTCTCGTCCTTCCCCCAGATTAGCTTAGTCCAAGGTTTTCCCCTGTTAGGGAAGTCCAAACCAAAATAAGTAAGATGGAGTTACCAATGTCTAGGGTCCACAGGAAAGGGAGAGGGGGATAATTCCCTCTCTGGTTGTCTCTGGAGTGGGTCCTCCCTTCCTTTTCTTGCCCAGTGTGGGTTTTGTACGCCACATCACAGGCCCCAATACTGAGCAGCTCATCTTGTTCCCCCAGGCCATCCATGACCTAGTCCTGATGTGATATCAGAGGAACTGTGTAAGTTCTTTAGCTGGATGCATCCATGTTCAAATGAGGGTTTTGAACCAGACCTCAGTATGACATACAATTGACATAATGGATCAGATCCCTTGATGGAGGCAGGCACTTTGTGCTGCAGTATTGGTAGGTTCTGGCTGTAGAACTGGTGTATCTACCTCTGAGATAAAGTCTCCTGCTTGAAGAGCAGTGGTGCACAGTTGGCATAGAAACTGTTTGTCACCCCCTATCACTACTGACAGCATAGGAGGCATGGCTAGAGAAGAGGTGTGTGTGGCTAATATGCTCCTATTTTGTGCTGAATCTCTGCTGCTGTTTCAGACCCTGGGGCGCCATTAGGGAAAGCAGCCCTCGGTTTCCCTATGCCTAGGAGACAACCCTGTACAAAACAGTCCCAAGATAAGGGGAGTTAGAAACATGACCTTTTTCCTCACTTGGCATCTTGTGCTGCTCAGGTGTGGCTGATGATTTGCTCCTATATTTTTAAATCTATCTTTTTAATGACTATACTCCTCTCTATACTCCTTGTTCTTTGTTATATTTTATTTTTTTCATGCTTCAGACCATTAAAAATCTGATAGTGACAGTTGCTCCAGCTTTAGTCTTTGCACAGCTTTCCAAATATCCCAGATCAGATATTGTTTCCCTGTATATATGTAATGTATATAACACATCATCCTATTACGATACCCTAGTCATGCTTTAGACCAGATGTGAATACTGGAAAGGAATCTTGGGAGAGATTTCAATAACTACTTATAATCATTTATCAAAATGTTTATTGTATATGTTGGACCCAAAGTGCTGCCAGTCACAAGAAGTTGGTAGCTGGCCAGTCAACCAAAAATTCTATGTTTTCCCTCAGAAATCAAGTACATTGATCATATTTTCATTTGGAGGGAGATTTCCTGTAGTAAATTTTTAGTCAGAGAAATCTTCACACAGAGAACTAGTAAAGGTATATTGGATTTTTCAATCTACATTTATTTGGGGGAGTGGTAATAGTGTATGGGGCATTTAACCTCTGGATCTCAGGTTCAAATCCACACTAGGGCAATATATCACTGAAAGTCATTACATTCTGGTAGCTAGTCAATAGCCTACAAGAAATTAATTGGTGGTAAGGCTCTATTTCCTTGTGAGCTGGCTTTTACTTCATAAAAATACAGAGACAATTCATACCATTTAGTGCCCTTATAGGTAGTCTCTGGAGAAAAGAGGAATGGAGAAAGAACTACTCTCACTCTTCAAGAGCAACCCACTCAAAACAGATCTGATTATTGGAAGGAATGGTACAAAGCTTTTTAGGTTCCAGAGCTCTCAACCCAATATCCATTATGGCAAGCTCGAAATTCACTTTAACTATCTCTACAATTAATCAGGAGCCTTAATTTGGAGCTTGGGAAAAGAGAGTTCACTTAATTGTAGCCTGTTACTGTATATAATGATTTTGTTTTAAAATATACAAGTAGGTTATTCAAAATGAAAATATAAACACAGGACTTGGGAAGTTAATTCCCTGATTCTAAAGCTTAGACACAGCTTAGAGATGAACAAAACTGATTTTCATATGTAGTTTCAGTTTTTTGTTTAAATACCAGAATCTGTATATTGATAATTTACTGCTTGTTTACTTTACGTCCAATGAAATGTAACATCAATCCTGCATGCTGTCATACATAAGATGCTGCAAATGACTCTGAGTTTGCATAGACTACAAAATCTTAAAATACTAAAAGACATATTTGCTTAATACTTTTATTCAGGTCAGGTTCAAGAAGAGTTCAAAATAAGCTGAACTTTGGAAATGTATGTAAACTTTCAAACCACCAGGAAACATTGGTGGTTGCTAGTTATTACTAGCAACATATTTCTTTTCTCAACAGAGCATAAATTATAAAAATAAATGTGCAATAATATCATCAGTGTCTTGGGTTGAAGTGTGTTCCAATTTAGCTTCAGAAGTATGAGCTAATAGGGATTTTTTCCCTTTTTATATTAAACTTAGATTCATTATGATGATGCTGAGAAGCTTAAGGAAATATAAAATCCATGACAGGGACTGTAACTTTAGCTTATGAGGTTATAAATCTGTTAAGGAGTTCTGATGACAACTGGATATCTTTCTCAGAACTGGTTTTGAAAGTTATGCTATAACTAAAACAGAAGTTATAGGCCCAATATAGAAATTACAGGGTGGATTCTTTGGTCAGTGTAAATAGGAAGTCACATTAGATCATCATAATGGTCCTTTCTGGCCTTAAATTCTGTGAAGCTATTAATGAATTCTGACAGTAAAACTTGATAGCTTGCATATATACTTGAGCCTATATATGGAAATGTAGGCCCACATTTCAATTTTGTCCATAATATATGTACATAACTATTAGATTCAGAGTTGAATTTGCAGGATCCCAAGCTGGAATGGAGGAAATTATGCCTTTAATTGTATTCCCCTCCAGTCCTATCAATCTAATCTTTCTGTCTCTAATCTATTTTCTCTCTATATATGGTTTCCTTGATGTAGTATCTAAATCTTGCTTCTGGAAGAGAAGCTTGTATGTTGCTAAGTCGATGCAGGGCATCAAGCACTTCCCTGTGTTGTTCTTCAGGCCAGGCTCACCCAGATCTACCACACACAAAAGTGGAAATGAGATCAAATTACAAAGGATGAATATATATATATATATATATAAAACAACTCAAGCATGTAGGGACAAAATTAGAAAGGTCAAAGCACAACATGAGATTAAACTAGCTAGAGATATAAAAAGTAACAAGAAAATATTCTACAAATACATTAGAAACAAGAGGAAGACCAAGGACAGGGTAGGCCTGTTCCTCAATGGGGGCAGTGGCGGGTGTGTGTGTGTGCGGGGGGTAAAGACAATAACGGAAAATGCGAAAATGGCAGAAGTGCTGAATTACTTTTTTGTTTCAGTTTTCCCCCAAAAGGTTAGTAGTGATCAGATGGCTAACACAGTGAACACCAGTAAATATGAAAAAACAACAACAACGAGGAGTGTTTGTGGCACCTTAGAGGCTAACAAGGACTCCTTGTTGTTTTTGCTGATACAGACAAACATGGCTACCCCTCTGAAACCAGTAAAAATGAAGTAGGATCTGAGGCTAAAATAGGGAAAGAACAAGTTAAAAATTACTTAGACAAGCTAGATGTCTTCAAGTTGGCAGAACCTGATGAAATACATCCTAGACTATTCAAGTTGTTGACTGAGGATATATCTGAGCCATTAGCGATTATCTTCAAAAACTCATGGAAGTTGGGAAAGATTCCAGAAGACTGGAAGAGGACAAATATAGTGCCCATCTATAAAAAAGAGAATAACGAGAACCCAGGGAATTACAGACCAGTCAGCTTAACTTCATTATCCAGAAAGATAATGGAGCAAATAATCAAGCAAGCAATTTGTAAAAATCTAGAAGATAATAAGGTGATGAGTAACAGTCAACATGGATTTGTCAACAACAAATCATGTCAAACTAACCTAATAGCTTTCTTTAACAGGATAGCAAGCCTTGTGGATAGGGTGGGGGAAGTGATACAATTAACTTAGTCTTGAATAGAGACTCGGAGTGGTTGAGTCACTACACAAAGTAAAACTATTTCCCCTTAAAAGTAAAACACTATCCCCGATAATGTCACAGCTAACCTGGTGGCTGAACTTTGTGACTTTGTCCTTACCCATAACTATTTTACGTTTGGGGACAATGTATACCTTCAGATCAGCGGCACTGCTATGGGTACCCGCATGGCCCCACAGTATGCCAACATTTTTATGGCTGATTTAGAACAACGCTTCCTCAACTCTTGTCCCCTAACGCCCCTACTCTACTTGTGCTATATTGATGACATCTTCATCATCTGGACCCATGCAAAAGAAGCCCTTGAGGAATTCCACCATGATTTCAACAATTTCCATCCCACCATCAACCTCAGCCTGGTCCAGTCCACACAAGAGATCCACTTCCTGGACACTACGGTATTATTTACACTAATAAACAATGGTCACATAAACACCACCCTATAGCAGAAACCTACTGACAGCTATTCCTACCTACATGCCTCCAGCTTTCATCCTGACCACACCACACGATCCATCATCTACAGCCAAGCTCTGCGATACAACCGCATTTGCTCCAACCCCTCAGACAGAGACAAACACCTACAAGATCTCTATCAAGTATTCTTACAACTACAGTACCCACCTGCGGAAGCGAAGAAACAGATTGATAGAGCCAGAAGAGTTCCCAGAAGTCACCTACTACAGGACAGACCTAACAAAGAAAATAACAGAACGCCACTAGCCGTCACCTTCAACCCCCAACTAAAACCCCTCCAACGCATTATTAAGGATCTACAACCTATCCTGAAGAACGACCCAACACTCTCACAAATCTTGGGAGACAGGCCAGTCCTTGCCTACAGACAGCCCCCCAACCTGAAGCAAATACTCACCAACAACCACATACCACACAACAGAACCACTAACCCAGGAACCTATCCTTGCAACAAAGCCTGTTGCCAACTGTGCCCACATATCTATTCAGGGGACACCATCACAGGGCCTAATAACATCAGCCACACTATCAGAGGCTCGTTCACCTGCACATCCACCAATGTGATATATGCCATCATGTGCCAGCAATGCCCCTCTGCCATGTACATTGGTCAAACTGGACAGTCTCTGCGTAAAAGAATAAATGGACACAAATCAGATGTCAAGAATTATAACATTCATAAACCAGTCGGAGAACACTTCAATCTCTCTGGTCACGTGATTACAGACATGAAGGTCGCTATCTTACAACAAAAAAACTTCAAATCCAGACTCCAGCAAGAAACTGCTGAATTGGAATTCATTTGCAAATTGGATACTATTAAGTTAGGCTTAAATAGAGACTGAGAGTGGCTAAGTCATTATGCAAGGTAGCCTATTTCCCCTTGTTTTTTCCTACCCCCCCCAGATGTTCTGGTTAAACTTGGATTTATGCTGGAAATGGCCCACCTTGATTATCGTGCACATTGTCGGGAGAGTGGTCACTTTGGATGGGCTGTTACCAGCAGGAGAGTGAGTTTGTGTGTGCGGGGGGAGGGGGTGAGAAGACCTGGATTTGTGCTGGAAATGGCCCACCTTGATTATCGTGCACATTGTAGGGAGAATGGTCACTTTGGATAAGCTATTACCAGCAGGAGAGTGAGTTTGTGTGTGTGTGTTTTTTGGGGGGGGGGGGGTGAGAAAACCTGGATTTGTGCTGGAAATGGCCCACCTTGATTATCATACACATTGTAAAGAGAGTGGTCACTTTGGATGGGCTATTAGCAGCAGGAGAGTGAGTTTGTATGTGGGGGTCGGATGGTGAGAAAACCTGGATTTGTGCTGGAAATGGCCCAACTTGATTATCATACACATTGTAAGGAGAGTGATCACTTTAGATAAGCTATTACCAGCAGGAGAGTGGGGTGGGAGGAGGTATTTTTTCATGGTCTCTGTGTATATAATGTCTTCTGCAGTTTCCACAGTATGCATCCGATGAAGTAAGCTGTAGCTCACGAAAGCTTATGCTCAAATAAATTGGTTAGTCTCTAAGGTGCCACAAGTACTCCTTTTCTTATTTCCCCTTGTTTATTCCCTCCCCCCCCCACTGTTCCTCAGACGTTCTTGTTAACTGCTGGAAATGGCCCACCTTGATTATCACTACAAAGGGTTTTCTTCCCCCTCCCACTCTCCTGCTGGTAATAGCTCATCTTAAGTGATCACTCTCCTTACAGTGTTCATGATAAACACCCATTTTTTCATGTTCTGTGTGTATATAAATCTCCTCACTGTATTTTCCACTGAATGCATCCGATGAAGTGAGCTGTAGCTCACGAAAGCTTATGCTCAAATACATTGGTTAGTCTCTAAGGTGCCACAAGTACTCCTTTTCTTTTTGCGAATACAGACTAACACGGCTGTTCCTCTGAAACCATTCCCAGAGAGTAGTTATCAGTAGTTCACAGTCAAGCTAGGAGGGCATATTGAGTAGAGTCTTGCAGGGATTGGTCTGGGTCCAGCTCTGTTCAATATCTTCATCAATGATTTAGATAATGGCATAAAGAGTACACTTATAAAGTTTGCAGATGTACCAAGCCTGGAGGGGTTGCAAGGATTAAAATTCAAAATGATCTGGACAAACTGAAGAAATGGTCTGAAGTAAATGGGATGAAATTCAAGAAGGAAAAATGTGACGTACTCCACTTAAGAAGGAACAATCAGTTGCACGCATACAAAATGGGAAATGACTGCCTAGGAAGGAGTAGTGAAGAAAGAGATCTGAGGGTTATAGTGGATCACAAGCTAAATATGAGACAACAGTGCAATACTGTTGCAAAAAAAGGGAACATCATTTTGGGAAATATCAGCAGGAGTGTTTAAACAAGACTCAAGAATTAATTCTTCCACTCTAGTCTGCACTGATATGGCCTCAACTGGAGGCCAATTCTGTTTGCCACATTTCAAGAAAGATGTGGAAATACAGGAGAAAGTCTAGAGAAAAGCAACAAAAATAATTAAAGGTCTAGGAAACATGATCTGTGAGATTGGAAAAAAGATTGGAAAAATTGGGTTTGTTTAGTCTTGGTTTAGAAGACTGAGGGGGACATGATAACAGTTTTCAAATATATAAAAGGAGGAGGGTGAAAAATTGTTTTCCTTAATCTCTGAGGATAGGACAAGAAGCAATGGCCTTAAATTGCAGCAAGGGAGGTTTAGGTTGGACATTAGGAAAAACTTCCTAACTGTCAGGATAGTTAAACACTGGAAAAAATTGCCCAGGGAGGATTTCTGTCATTGGTAGTTTTTAAGAACAGGTTAGACAAACACCTGTCAGGAATGGTCTAGTTATTACTTAGTCCTGCTTTGAGTGAAGGGGACTGGATGAGATGACTTATTAACCAGAAGTATGGGCTGGATGAATGCACTATAAGGTGGGTAGAAAGTTGGATAGATTGTCGGGCTCAACGGGTAGTGATCAATGGCTCCATGTCTAGATGGCAGCCGGTATCAAGTGGAGTGCCCCCAGGGTCGGTCCTGGGGCCAGTTTTGTTCAATATCTTCATAAATAATCTTGAGGATGGTGTGGATTGCACTCTCAGCAAATTTGCGGATGATACTAAACTGGGAGGAGTGGTAGATACGCTGGAGGGCAGGGATAGGATACAGAGGGAACTAGACAAATTGGAGGATTGGGCCAAAAGAAATCTGATGAGGTTCAACAAGGAAAAGTGCAGGGTCCTGCACTTAGGACGGAAGAATCCAATGCACCGCTACAGACTAGGGACCGAATGGCTAGCAGCAGTTCTGCGGAAAAGGACCTAGGGGTGACAGTGGACGAGAAGCTGGATATGAGTCAACAGTGTGCCCTTGTTGCCAAGAAGGCCAATGGCGTTTTGGGCTGTGTAAGTAGGGGCATAGCCAGCAGATCGAGGGACGTGATCGTTCCCCTCTATTCGACATTGGTGAGGCCTCATCTGGAGTACTGTGTCCAGTTTTGAGCCCCATACTACAAGAAGGATGTGGAAAAATTGGAGAGAGTCCAGCGAAGGGCAACAAAAATGATTAGGGGTCTGGAACACATGACTTATGAGGAGAGGCTGAGGGAACTGGGATTGTTTAGTCTACGGAAGAGAAGAATGAGGGGGGATTTGATAGCTGCTTTTAACTACCTGAAAGGTGGATCCAAAGAGCATGGATCTAGACTATTCTCAGTGGTAGAAGATGACAGGACAAGAAGTAATGGTCTCAAGTTGCAGTGAGGGAGGTTTAGGTTGGATATTAGGAAAAATTTTTTCACTAAGAGGGTGGTGAAACACTGGAATGCGTTACCTAGGGAGGTGTTAGAATCTCCTTCCTTAGAAGTTTTTAAGGTCAGGCTTGACAAAGCCCTGGCTGGGATGATTTAATTGGGGATTGGTCCTGCTTTGAGCAGGGGGTTGGACTAGATGACCTCCTGAGGTCCCTTCCAACCCTGATATTCTATGATTCTATGATTCTGTGATTCTATGACCCATTCCAGTCCTACACCTCTATGATTCTATGCAGAGACTCCCTGATGACTCTCACTCACTCTTGTCTTCCATGCTGCCATGAAGTCGGAGGACTGGATTCTCAGTTTTCACAAAGTGAAGTAGCTCCATCAAAGGCAATGCCCCAACACTGATTTGGACCAGTTGAAGATCAAGCCTGATTGTTTTCTCTCTACTAGTTCCTGCTTTGTACCCGATTGTGGTAAGATGTTTGGCTGTGTGTGTGTGTTCTCCCTGTGTGCTGTCCCAGCTCTGCAAAAACAGTTGGCACAGCAGACCTTGAACGAACTGCCCAATGACCACAAGATCCATTAAGGTATGAAGGCAGCCAGCCAGGTTTATTGTCTATGAAGCACAGTAATAGCAACTTACAGACTTTACGAGGATACTGAGCCCTGGTCTACACTACGAGTTTAGGTCGAATTTAGCAGCGTTAGATCGATTTAACCCTTTGTTTGTTCACATGACGAAGCCATTGTTTTTTCCTTAAAGGGTTCTTAAAATTGATTTCTGTACTCCTCCCCTGACTTGGGGATTAGCGCTGAAATCGATCTTGCCTGGTCAAATTTCGGGTTGTGTGGGGTAGTGTGGTTGCAATTCGATGGTATAGGCCTTCGGGAGCTATCCCAGAGTACTCCATGGTGATTGCTCTGGACAGCGCTCTCAACTCAGATGCACTGGCCAGGTAGACAGGAAAAGGCCCGTGAACTTTTGAATCTCATTTCCTGTTTGGCCAACGTGGCAAGCTGCAGGTGAGTGCAGATCTCATCAGCAGAGGTGACAATGATGGAGTCCCAGAATCGCAAAAGAGCTCTAGCATGGACCGAACGGGAGGTACGGGATCTGATCGCTGTATGGGGAGACGAATCCGTGCTATCAGAACTCCGTTCCAAAAGACCAAATGCCCAAACATTTGAGAAAATCTCCAAGGGCATGAAGGACAGAGGCTATAACAGGGACGCGCAGCAGTGCCGCGTGAAACTTAAGGAGCTCAGGCAAGCCTACCAAAAAACAAGAGAGGCAAACAGTCGCTTGGGGTCAGAGCCTCAGACATGCCGCTTCTATGATGAGCTGCATGCCATTCTAGGGGGTGCAGCCACCACTACCCTACCCCTGTGCTTTGACTACGTCAATGGATTATCACGCAACAGGGATGCGCATTTTGGGGATGAGGGAGATGAGGAGGAGAAGGAGGTTGAAGATAGTGCATGAAGCCATACACAGGCAGTCTGGACTATAGTCAGGAGCTGTTCAACTATAGGCTGAGCACGTGCAGAATGGTGGTAGAATGTGCATTTGGATGTTCAAAGGCGCGCTGGTGCAGTTTACTGACTCGGTTAGACCTCAGCGAAAACAATATTCCCATTGCTATTACTGCTTGCTCTGCACTCCAGAATATCTGTGAGTAAGGGGGAGACATTTATGGTGGGGTGGGAAGTTGAGGCAAATCAGCTGGCTGCTGATTACGCGCAGCCAGACACCAGGGCAGTTAGAAGAGTACAGGAGGATGCGGTGTGCATCAGAGAAGCTCTGAAAACCAGTTTCATGACTGGCCAGGCTACGGTGTGAAAGTTCTGTTTGTTTCTCCTTGATGAAAACTCACCCCCTTGGTTCACTCTACTTCCCTGTAAGCCAACTGCCCTCCTCTCCCCCCTTCGATCACCGCTTGCAGAGGCAATAAAACCATTGTTGTTTCAAATGGTAGTCTGGGTCGCCAAGGGTAACTATAGGCATTTCAACATCCACAACGGTTATTTTCTAGTCTGGGAAGAAAGTCCCTTGCTGCAGCTGTTGAAACAGACCAGAGTTCCTGAAGATGTGAGTGTCATGTACCTTTCCTGGACATCCCACGTTGATGTTGGTGAAATGTCCCTTGTGATCCACCAGTGCTTTCAGAACCACTGAAATGTACCTCTTTCGGTTTATGATCTCGCTGCCTTGGTGGTCCAGTGCCAAGATAGGGATATGGGTTCCGTCTATGGCCCCTCCACAGTTAGGGAATCCCATTGCAGCAAAGCAATCCACTATGACCTGCACATTTCCCAGACTCACTACCCTTGATAGCAGCAGCTCAGTGATTGCGTTGGCTACTTGGATCACAGCAGCCCCCACAGTAGATTTGCCCACTCCAAATTGATTCCTGACTGACTGGTAGCTGTCTGGTCTTGTTAGCTTCCACAGGGCTATAGCCACTCACTTGTGAACTGTGAGGGCTGCTCTCATCTTGGTATTCTGGCGCTTCAGGGCAGGGGAAAACAAGTCACAAAGTTCCATGAAAGTGCCCTTATGCATGTGAAAGTTTCTCAGCCACTGGAAATCATCCCGGACCTGCAATACTATGCGGTCACACCAGTCTGTGCTTGTTTTCTGGGCCCAGAATCAGCGTTCCATGTCATTTACCACCATGATGTCCAAATTGCCAGGGCCCATACTTTGAGAAAAGTCTGTGCCCCGTCCTCATCCCTCTCGTTACTGCGCTGCCGTTGCCTCCTCACCTGCTTTTGCAGGTTCTGGTGCAGCATATACTGCTGGATAACACGTGTGGTGTTTACAATGCTCATAACAGCCGTGGTGATCTGAGCGGGCTCCATGCTTGCTGTGGTATGGCATCTGCAGGACAACAGGAGAGCAGAGTGGCAGTGGAAGCGGTGGGTGGATGATAATGCTGACAACAATATGGTGCCCGCACGGAAAAAGGTGAAAAACTATTGTTGGCCATTGCTTTCATGGAGGGAGGGAGAGGGGAGCAAGGAGTAGGCTGGCAGCAGATGGTGTAGTACGACCGCTAGCCGTCGTCATTTCCAGGCAGACTGAATCTCCATGAGACGAAACTTAAGAAGAGAATGACCTGGAGTCACTCCCATTTATGTCCAGGCGCCCCTGACAGACCTCACCGAGGTCGACCAAGAGCACCCAGAAGATGACAAGGATGGCTACCAGTCGTACTGCACTGTCTGCTGCCACAAGGCAATGAGCTGCTGCTGTGTAGCAATGCAGTCCCCGCATCTGCCGGCACCCAGGAGACGTACGGTGACAGTGAGCTGAGCGTGCAAAATGATTGTCATGGAGGGAGGGAGGAGGAGGGGGGGCTGACAACATGTACCCAGAACCACCCGCGACAATGTTTTTGCATTTGGATCGCAACCCGGAATTCCAAAGGGTGGCAGAGACTGCGGGAACTGTGGGATAGCTACCCACAGTGCAATGCTCTGGAAGTCAACGCTAGCCTCGGTACTGTGGACGCACTTCACTGACTTAACGGTCTTAATGGTCTTAAGTGGGGACACACGCAATCGACTGTATAAAATCGATTTCTAAAAAATCGACTTCTATAAATTCGACCTAATTTTGTAGTGTAGGCATACCCTAAAACATGTATGTCCATGATAATGGGCATAAGACATGTATGCCATGCAGTTCAGTCAGTGGTGGGACTTTCCACTGGCCCCTAGGCCGGCCAAAGTTACACCCTTTGAGATACATTTTTGTACCCTAATATAAACAAGTTACATACCATCATCCTGACCTTATTTTTTAGGACGGGTCAGTGTATTTTTGTTATCTTTGGGGAATATGCTAGTATCCGGGTGTTCTGGTACCACCCTTCTGGAATGTGTTTGCGTGTATATTTTTGTACCTAGCACTACTTAGGAATATGTGTTTTTGCAATATTAGCCTTGTTTCTGACAGATTCTGTGAACAGGGCCTGCCTGTTACTCACAGCTTAGCTTTACTTTATAGCAGCAAAGCTTTAACCCATACTTTAGCCCAGGCCTCAGGCCTCATACCAGCCTTTTAATACAAGGCCTTATGTCTTCGACCCTCTTTCTACTAGACTCATCAAAGAGGATTTACTTTCTAAGTGGATTGGCTACCTGGATAAAGATATTTTGTCGAAGTGACAAACTTCTCTTCTAACCGGGGGTTTTCATAACTCATAAATCTTCCTGATGTCTTTCACATGACTTGTTAGAATGGGATTTCCTTTCTTCTGGCATGGGTTGTCATGTGTTTTTAATATTCTAATTAATGTAATAGTAATAATAACGTACAATGACCACACTTAAAATGTTCATTCTGGTTCTAGAGATATTGCTGATTCTAGTGGTATTCCCCATTTTAACTATAGATAATGTAATTTAAACCAGTAATACCTTTAAACTGGAGTAAGTTTTTTAATTGTATACATTTATCTATCTAGCAATAGAAAAATCAATATTAAGATTCCTAATGTTCAAACTCATAGTGATATTAGTGTAGTGCAGCTAAAGTGTACTTTTATCATTACTGGGAGTTTCTGATGAGCTTTTCGGTCTTATTGTACACAAAGGTCACTAAAACAAATCAATTCCTCCCCCTCCCCCTAACATTTTTTACGCTCAAAGTGTGTTCATTTGACCTTCATTAACTTATTTTTCCTAATAGGACCCTTGATCCACAACAAAATCCCTTCAATCAATATATAATATATGGATTAGTATCCCAAATCTATGCCTGAGGCTGATGTAACTGACACTAAAAAAGAAGAAAACATAATGATAGAAGTGGTTGAGAAAGAGCCTTTATAATTCTACCATATGGTCAATTAGCTCACTAATCTGTGCTTTGAGCTTTGAAAGGCTTCAGTTAGGTGTGAGAGATCCAGACTCCAGATAAAAGCAGGCTTTGTTTGTATTTTTGTAATATGTCTAGAATTTCACTGGACTTTAAAGGAACATACATAATTTGTTTTAGCTAATGCAAACTAACGGCTCGTCCACCCAGTCTAACTTCTTTGAAATGTATAGTTTCAAACAACCCTAAATAGGTGTTGCTTTATACTCAATGTACAAAGAACACATATAACTCTGAATGACCCTTCAGAGATACGGTGTGCAGATTATATATCCTATATGCCAGCAACTTTTGATTAGTACAACATATTTATAATTACAGGTCCAATATGGTATCTCTGCAGACAAGTTTTTATGTATTTTGGCTACATTTTAAAAGAGGAATATTCGAGGCTCAGGATCACCCCAGAAATCAGGTAGTTTTGTGGTTGATCAGAGCCGTCTGGCTGAATTGTGATAGACCAGCCCAACTAATGTATAAAGGAGTTGTAGCATTGTAGAGATTATTCTAGTCCTGAGGATTCTTTCCCTCTCCTCAGGTCTGCATTCTCCTGCATTCAGTTGGTTTGTTTAGTCATTGCACAGGGAGCAGGATTTGGCAATCACATCTTGCTTTAAGAGTACTAAGCTGAAGGAAGATCTAGGCTTCTGGTCAGAACTATTGAAATTCTGGGGCTGTGTTTTCTCTCACACCTGTTTTACATCAGTGTAACTGCATTAAGTTCAATAGAGTTACTCCTGACTTCCACTGGCATAAATAAAAGAGGAATGAACTTCTTAAGTCTAGCATGTGGCCAGAGCGTCTGTTAAAAAATAGAAATAAATGGTTAAAGTTGCATTAACCAAAGGATAAATACATACAAACAGAGTATGTATTATTTGTCTAATATGATGCATTGATTAGACCTGATTTGGAGTGGTGTGCGCAATGCTCACCACTCTACCATAGAAAAGATGTTGAACTGAATTCACCAATTTGCTAAGTAAACTTTGCTTTCATGGTGCAAAGAGAATTTAAACTAGTCAGAGATTACCCCTGTGTAGGGGGTGTATGTGTTGGAATCATCACTGGTGTAGAGCTGGTGAAAGCTTTGCCTCTTATGCAAAGATCTGTGCTTGGTGGCTTGCTGGTGGGGGGAGAGGCCTTGCAGAGGGTGGGATGAGGTGGGGAGGACAAGGGGCAAGTCAGTGAAGGACAGAAGTGGGCAGAAGATGTGGCAGAGTAAGGTTGCCCCCTTACAGCTTTATCTTCTGCTAAGACTGGTGCCATATTAGGCTTGTTGGCCCCCCACTCCCCATTATGCTTAAATTCTACTTAGATGCCCTGGAAAACTGAGCCCATTTCTGGTTTAGAGATGTTGGAAGATCAAGATGACACTAATCTCAGGGCCACATCCTGCCCTTGGCTACACAGTCCCATCTCCCTTTTGATATCCATAAGTGTCCATCTAAGGTTAGAATCTGGCACAACATCAGTGAGGCTCAGCCCTCTGTGGTTCAGGAGCCAAATTAGTGATCAACATCACCCAAAAGAGCCATGGTAGTGTGAATTCATTGTTTCATTTACTATATATATAATTCTTACAGCAATGTGACTGACCCAGTAGTATTATTTTATCAACTACAGTTGGTTAATAACACAGTAAAAGCATCAAGACTGGTTAACAATTAAACCACACAGTATTTTAATATTATATGCTGAAAAGAGCTACAGAAGATATATTAAAAAGCCACTTGTGGCTCTCGACCCTCAGTCTCAGTATCACTGTGCTACAGTTTAAGGGATCGGTGTTTAATTAATCTCCATTACAGTATAAATGACATTAGAAAACTTGACAATGATGGAGGAGTTTGATAAAGTTCATCACAAATTTACTCCAGTAATGGCTTCACATATAAAGAGGTGCTTTTTATATTTCTTCATCATCTTTCCTGGATGCCCCAGAGGAAATCATATAGATTATCTATGGAAATGATTCCAAAGGGTAAAATCACTTGGGTTCACAATGATTTCACGTTGGCCTATGTCTGGGGAATACAGTATTTTTTAAAAAGCTTTGGACTACCTCAAATTCACCAGGCCAGTTCATCCCATCTTCAGTAGAGTTTGGGCCTTGCCCTCCTCCTAATGCAATCAATGCCAAAATTCCTGTAGACTTCAATGAGAGCAGAAACCTTTAAAAAATTAGATCAAGTATACACATGCTGCAGGACTTTTACTAAATGAATGTGTGTGAAGCTGAAATTAGCATATATCTGTCATAAAATCAGAACTGTGGTTTTCTTTGCATTGCATATTATGAGGCAGAATTCTGGCTCCTGACACGGTTCAGTCAAATAATTTGCAATTTCAGCAGTAAAAATATGCAGTAAAGTCTAGACCTGTTCTTTTTTCTTTTTCCCTGCCACGCAATACATTGAGAAATACAGAGCTGGCATGTTCATCAAAGCTATTTACCAAGGAACCACTTTGACAGATCATACTGTAAAAAAAAAATTAACTTGTGAAAACAAAGTCTTGGTTCAGTTATAAAGTAAATGAGCTGAAAACTTGTAGTTTTACAGTGGATATGAGCTATTCCATTCAAATCAGAAAGCAGCGTACAGCTTTGTCAAACTCGTTTCAACACTTCAGCAGTGGGATGATTTCGAATTTCATTGGCAATGAACAAACCCCAAGTCTGAACAATGTATCAGGAACATTTTAGGCTCATATGGATCTTTCTGTAAAATATTAAGGAGTTGGAGGAACACCAGTTCCCTGCAGGACAACAAAAGCTGTGCCAATAAACTTGCTTTGGAACAAAAAGAACTTTGTTTGCCTTCCCTTGTATAATAATTAATGATCTCACCCTTACTGTACATATGGAGGATTGAAATGATAGGGATCAGGTTAATTTTAAGTGGATTAATGAATGGCTGGGAAGACCTGATGGGCTGAGACTTTTAAAATAATACTATTTAGTTATTTAACTTCAATATTTGTCTTTCAGATTTGTGTGCATAATGATGTCCCTCACAAATAGCTCACATCATATTTGGCTGTATTGGGCATTTCTAGAGAATTAATGCCCAGTAACACTAGAATTTGAACATTCATTGCCAGACTTCCTCCTTATAGAGTGAATTAATACATGGTGCTGTTGTGGGACTCAGGAGAATGGTAATGTGAGAATCACAAAAGGGACTGATCCAAACCCTATTGAAGTCAGTGGAAAAACCTAAGTCACCAGTTTGAAGCTGGATCTATTTGGGAAAGACTGAAAGCAGTTGTCATCTGATGGGGTAATAATTTATGAGTTGGTGATCTCAGGCTAGTTCCTGGTAGCTGTGTCCCTATATGTTGGGGTAAAGCCGTATTGATGGGGTAGTGTGGAGCATACTGCTTCCGCTACTGCTCATTGTTTACCTGTTGAATTATTAGACTTCAGTCATGAGGGCTGCCAGTCTTGCATCTTGCACAAACAGCAGTGAATCTTAAGAGTACTAAATGTGTATAAATGATTCTGTCACTTAAACTTGGTAGCATAAAGATTTTTTAGAAAGTAGAGTAATAAAGCTTGGAAGCCAGGATGTATGTATCCAAACTTGCTACTTCATTCTGTCCTTCACCTTCTATCATTGTGTTTATAATTACATGAGAAGATGTCCCTGACAATCAAAACACAACTCCAGCAACTTTCTGAATGGCCTAACAATTCTCTAACTGGTAAAATACAGGATACACTTCCACGCCTCTGGAGTTCTGAGTTCAGGCTCCAGCTGAAGTAACAAGTGAAAATATTTATAGTTTCATCCTATTGCTCTTTTGTTCTCATCAACACAATTGTGTACGATTGACAGGCAAATTGATGGTCACACAAGCTTTAAACTTAGTGGGACATGTTAAGAAAACAAGAAACGTCTGTATGTGGCCAATATTCTTCCTGCCTGCCCTAGGAGATAGGTTGGTTGGTAAATATTGTATTTAAAAATAAAGTTTAAAATAGGAGATAATATATTTAAGAGCTATTTCAGTATGAGATTTGTTATCAGGGGAATGTTGTTTTTAATATAAATTATATCTTGTTCACAAAGGCTCTTAGAAATCTTCAGCATCTTTCAGTATGTATTAGTTTTAATTTTTAATATTAATATTCTGTACTTCTAGAATACCTTCCATCTGAAGATATGGAAGAGTGTTATAAGCTTAATTCTTCACTGTGTCCTTGTAGATTAGGTAAATTATCTTCATTTGATAAATGAAACTGGGACATGGAGAAATTAAAGACAAAGGGCCTGATTTTCACAAGTGCTGAGAAACCACAGATCCCATTGACTTCAATGGGTGTTGTGGCTGATTAGCACCTCTAAAGATCAGGTGACTTATTTATGTGCCTACCATTCCATCACTGCTGCAAGCCTGAACCAAGAGCTTTGCCATTACTGTATGTAATTGGTTCCATTTAATGAATTCTAGCTCTCATCTATATCCTTTTCCTTTTATGAATAAACCTTTAGATTTTAGATTCTAAAAAAAAAGTTTAAAAATGAGTTTGAAAATTTTAGGCTGAGTGACTTCCCAATGACACAGAGCAAATCAACAGGAAATGATTGAATGGGTCCTCTCCCAGTCGTTTCTTGAAACCACTAGAGTAGACTATGCTTTGTTTAATTTAATAGAAATATTTATTTAATGTTTCTCACTCCTTAAAAAGGATTAGATGAAACTCTAGGGAGAAAACAGCATTGTGCTGCAAAACAGGGTGTTGCAGAACCCCATCCTCATTTGTTGAAGAAATTGGAATGTACAAGGAAGCAGGAGATTTCAGGAAGAAAAGGAGGGTCTAAAGGCAGTTGAATGCTGGATTCTACCTACCTCTCCCACAAGGTTTCTGTGCAATGCTGGGCAAGATACTTAAAATTTTCCAGAGCAGGTCACTAACTGTAACTTCCTCATTATCTGGGTGCCCTAATTGAGACTCTGGGGTCTGGTCTGCAGAAGTGCTGAGCTCTCAGAGCTACAACTGAGGTCAATGGGAACTGTGCTTTAAACATAAAAGCGCTGTAAAATGCTAAGTAATAGATGTCTCAAATTGGGCAACTAAATTAGTGGACACTTTTGACCTCAATTTATATGGCTTGGTTCCTTGCCTGTAAAATGGAAATAATGCTACCTCCCTCACCTCAACAGGAGTGTTGTTAAAATAAATGTATTAATGAATGAAGCACTCATGTACAATAGTGATGACACCAAAGAAAGGCCCAGGAGCATATTAATAATTCTGTCTTCAGAGCAGGTTTTGAAATATGTGATATAAATAAGGCCCAGGGCCACATATTGAACAATGAAGAGAAAACAAAATATTGAATAGTTGCTCCTTCCACCCTGAGCACTGAATGAGGCAAAAGTCCCCTGGAAAAAATAGTAAGTGATCATGTAATAAAACAATGCATATTCACAAGGGTGCTGAATTAAGGTTTCACAAACAACACTGATTATATCATTTTCTAACTTTTGAATGTTCTACTTTGCAACCTTACTGTGCCTTTAATGTAGTTTTCTGTGTTTGTAATAAACATATATACATTGCATTTACAGAACCAAATAAATGTTCATTATGAGTTTTGGGCAAAGATTTGGGCAAAGATTTTGGGGTTTCAAATTATCCATACCTGTTAACAGTGGCTTAACAATGAATTTCAGAATTTATAATAACTTAAAGTTTTATGGCCTTGTTTCATTTAAACATAATTTAAATACAGAATTTAAGTTCTTACCTTTCGATGTACAATTGTAGTTTTGTGACTGTGGAATATTGGTTACAGTAGATAAGGACTTTGTAAGCCAAGAAACCTGAAAAATTGAGATAGGAATTGAATTAACTGTCCAAAAATAGTCTATTGATAGATATAGTAGGGTTATTTTATAACAGATACAGTCTCTAGAACTTCAGAATTCTCTAGCAGAAACATTTTCAACACTGTGGGATCTATTTTGACTGACACTTCATATATGGAAATCCAGTTAATATATCATTTAAATGGAAAAAAATGTTGCTAACCCTGATTTTTTCCCATACAAGTTATGTAAAAGTGGCTGTTAGAACCAAGATTTTTAACTTTATATTGCAAAGTTATAAAATGTGATAAGTAGAGCTATGCAAATCATTTATAGGGGATCATTTATTAAACATATTTCACTCCTGTTTAAATTTGGTAATTATTCACAAGCAGACTTTGATTTCTAAGTATTTGTTCATTATTCAAAATGGTTTTAACAAGTATTTTATCATAGAATCATAGAATATCAGGGTTGGAAGGGACCTCAGGAGGTCATCTAGTCCAACCGCCTGCTCAAAGCAGGACCAAACCCCAACTAAATCATCCCAGCCAGGGCTTTGTCAAGCCTGACCTTAAAAATATCTAAGGAAGGAGATTCCACCACCTCCCTAGGGAACGCATTCCAGTGTTTCACCACCCTCCTAGTGAAAAAATTTTTCCTAATATTCAACCTAAACCTCCCCCACTGCAACTTGAGACCATTACTCCTTGTTCTGTCATCAGCTACCACTGAGAACAGCCTAGATCCAGTCTAGATTTTATATGACAGTAGTTCAGGCTATACATGATCTACTTCCTCTGTGATACCTTGTTTGTTATTCATAATGTGTGATTGGAGTATGATAGTGTATATATAAGTTCAACTCCCTCATTGGATGCCTGGAATTTTTCTGAAGCAGAGGAGGGAAATCAAGCACACCACAAGATGGCCACACAAACAGTTCCAGCATGAATCTTCGTGCAGACTCATCAGTATTCATGAGAATTTTGCATTCCACTAATATTCTTCTAAACAAAAGAAAGCAAACAACTTAATTCACATCTATCATCACAGAAAATGAATAAAAAGGGTCACAGATACTGCTGAAGCAAATTCATGTTGTTTATTTGAACAGTGTTTGTGAATGCTTTTTAGAAGCATTCATCCAAGTGTAATGATGGTTATGTGTGAAAGTCCTGAACTTTCAAAGATCAAAGGACAGCAAGGATTTATTGCAAATGAGCAAACGGCATCAATTCAGTGAACACCAAAATAGCATAGTTTGTAAACCTGGGTGCATGAGTTATATTTGCTCCGAGCAGGTTATCAATTTGCACAGCAGATATTAAATGGCTAATAAGCCAAAGTTTCACTGAGCTTGGTAGATGAAGTAATCTTTATAAAAGATGACCAGTCCTTGGAAAAATTCCTTTTATATAACATACAGCCTGGTTGCCTTGTCTTTATACACTTGTTTTTGTTTAGTGAGTATATTTACTATGGGTCCGGCACGGGAAATTCCATTTTCTGGGCATGATTCTCCACTGCATTGAACCTTGTCTCGTCATTTACGCCTGTTCAAAGTGGGAATAAAATACTGCACCTCTCAGTATTTCATACTCTCTGGGTTAGATCCACAAAGGGCGTTAGGTATCTAACTACCACTTTAGCTGCCTATATGTTTTAAAAGCTCAAAACCCATGCTCAGCTGCCACATAACCCTGTAGGTGCATGAAGTCCAAAGACAGTGGTTTAGTACTGGTTCTCAACCAGGGGTATGTGTACCCCTGGAGGTACACAGAGGTCTTCCAAAGGGGTACATCAACTCATCTAGATATTTACCTAGTTTTACAACAGGCTACATAGAAAGCACTAGCAAAGTCAGTACAAACTAAAATTTCATACAGACAATACGACACTATATACTATACACTGTAATGTAAGTACAATATTTATATTCCAATACATTTATTTTATAATTACATGGTAACAATGAGAAAGTAAGTAATGTTTCAGTAATAGTGTGCTGTGACACTTTTGTATTTTTATGTCTATTTTGTAAGCAAGTAGTTTTTAAGTGAGGTGAAACTTGTGGTACGCAAGACAAATCAGACTCCTGAAAGGGTACAGTAGTCTGGAAATGTTGAGAGCCACTGTCCTAAGGCACCTAAATTTCCACCAGTAAAGTTGCTATGAACCTAAATTTATGCCACTGGGCTGTGAAAAGCAGCCTTAGTCTACATACTGCTGAGATGCTCGGCACCTAATTCATGCTTGAGCCCTAGCAGGATCCTCAAACTAGGGGTTTCCCCCACTTGACTTGCCTGTGGAGTTTTATTCGCTAGTTTTTTTCAGAGCACACCCAAACTGCACAAAGTATTGTGGATAGCCCAATGGTTAGAGAACATGCTGGCCATGTGGGTATGCTGGGTTCAACTCCTTTCCGTATCTGATTGAATTGAACCCAAGGGTGCTGGAACAATTTGTATAGTGGGGGGTGCTGAGAGCCATGGAACCAAACTGTAAACCCTGTGTATAATGGAAACCACTTCAAGCCAGGAGGTGTGGCAGCACCTATGATTGAACTCCAGTCTCCTGCCTCCTCAGTAAGTGCCTAACCACTGGTGAGAATCTCTCCTGTTGGAGCTGTTCCACTTTATATGAAATACTTAAATAGTCATTAGGTCAAAGAAACCATGAGAAGGACTCCACAGCTTGGTGGCTAAGGCTCCCACCTGAGAGGTAGGACACCTGGGTTTGCGTTTCTGCTCTGAATCTAGCAGATTGGGGATTTGAAGCCTGGTCTCCCACTTCCAAGGTATGTGTTTTAACCACTGGGATATGGGTATAAGGACATCACCACCACTGTGTTTTGCAAGAAATGATTGACCTGGCTAAGGCACTTCACTCCAGGAGAGGATTCCCGGTTGAGAATTCCAAGCAGAGATAGGCACCTCACTCTGATCCAGAGTTGGGCATCTAATTTCCTTGGAGGGGCAAGGGGCAGGCCCTATCCATGTCCTTAGTATTTCCTGCTAGCTAGCTTAGGTGACTCACCATCAGTATGATGGCTTATGTTAAATCTAAGTTCCCTTTGTGGATCTAAGCCTCTTTGCATAGGCATAAATGATGATACCAGGTGCAGGGCAGTAGAAAACAATGTCTTATTTACTAATTTGAATTTCCTGATGTCCTTCCTATAGGAACATTCTAGGGCATATGCAATGTGTGCTCTTAAACCTATTCCAGAGTCCTGTCTGTTTTCCACTTGGAAAAACTTTTAAAAGGCAAGTGTGATAATGAAGCTGTTGGCTTTAACAGCCTTTTGCACAGACAGTCTCATGTTCTGGAATGCAGGAACTCATTCTTTCAACTTAAAAACAAAGATACAAAGATTTTTCTGCATTCCTTCCCCACTCTGAAGTCTAGGGTACAGGTGTGGGGACCTGCATGAAATACCCCCTAAGCTTATTCTTACCAGGTTAGGTTAAAAAATTCCTCAAGGTACAAACTTTGCCTTGTCCTTGAACCCTGTGCTGTCACCACCAAGCATGTTAAACAAAGAACAGGGAAAGAGCCCACTTGGAGACGTCTTCCCTCCAAAATATCCCCCCAAGCCCTACACCCGCTTTCCTGGGGAAGGCTTGATAAAAATCCTCACCGATTTCCATAGGTGAACACAGACCCAAACCCTTGGATCTTAAGAACAATGAAAAAGCAATCAAGATCTTAAAAGAAGAATTTTAATTAAAGAAAAAGTAAAATAATCACCTCTGTAAAATCAGGATGGTAAATACCTTACAGGGTAATCAGATTCAAAACATAGAGAATCCCTCTAGGCAAAACCTTAAGTTACAAAAAGACACAAAAACAGGAATATACATTCCATTCAGCACAACTTATTTTATCAGCCATTTAAACAAAAGGAAATCTAACACATTTCTAGCTAGATTGCTTACTAACTTTTTACAAGAGTTCTGAAGAGGATTCCTGATCTGTTCCCAGCAAAAGCATCACCCAGACAGACAGAGCCTTTGTTCCTCCCCGCTCCAGCTTTGAAAGTAACTTGTCTCCTCATTAGTCATTTTGGTCAGGTGCCAGCGAGGTTATCTTAGCTTCTTAACCCTTTAAAGGTGAAAGGGTTTTGACTCTGTCCAGGAGGGATTTTATAGTTCTGTATACAGAAAGTTGGTTATCCTTCCTTTTATATTTATGACAGGCCTGATTGTCACTGGCTCTTAAGTGTGTGTGCTATGCTGTGGTTTGATGTGAAAAGCCTTTGCAGCACTCTTGTTCGCACTGTAAAAGGATCAATCACAGCTCCTGGACTCTGTATGCCCATGTGGGTACAAATCGTACCTCCTCGTAAGGGAGGAGGCGAGGTCATTGCCACTTCCAGCCCTACACAGTTCCACAGAGTGAGCCAGATGCACTGTGGGGAGCTCATACTTGCCCCTGCACATAGAGAAGTTAAGGAAGGATTGTACCTTTTACATCAACCCCAGGCATGTTCTTCCAGACCACACTATGGTACAATATTCAGTAGCTGCTGTCGCAGGCTGACAATATCCTGTAATATCCTGAACAAACCTTCTGGAATTAAGATAAACTTTATTGAATAAAGTTAAACCAATGGGATACAATAAAATAAAATTGTGTATGTGTTATTGTGGCATTGTATGTACCTTTTCTGGTAGGGAGGAGGGATGCAAATGAACACTCTCTATTATCAGCCTTTGAAGCCCTGTGGAGACATATGCATATACTAGTTCAAACTGGATTCTCCAGAGACCAACAGACAAAGGAAAAGGCTTTTGGATAAGAAGCCTGAGTTTAGGATGACTTAGGCCTTCTTTCTGATCCAGCAAATGGACAGGACCCTGGGTCCCTGGAAGGCCCCAATCCATAGGGGAGAATTGAAAGGAGCTGGCCTACTGAGGCCTCCTAAGACTGTGTGTTTGTTCTGAACTAAAGGAAGGAAGCCCCTGGCGTGAGGTGTTGAAAGGCTGCTCTTGCCAGAGTTCAGAAGAACTCTTGTAAGCTTTTTAGCAGGCATGTAGGTTCTTTCATTGTTTAATATGTTTTCTTGGTAGTGCTTTTTCCTTAAGAATAAAACAGACTCACTGAAAAAACTCTGTGTGGTAACTTTTACCTGTACCAATCACTCTGTTATCAGTCTCTGGAGAGAAAGCAAGCAGGCCTGTTTAAGCAGACTGTCATTGTTGGGAACTACACAGTGAAGGCAAGGAACTGTACAGCCTGGGAATACCTCAATCAAAAGGGAGAGAGATGCAGGTCCCCACCCAAGAGAGACAACCTATGGGGAGATGGAAGCCTGAGCACGGGTTCCCTGGCTGAACCACTAAGGGGAAATACAGGTGCAGTTGCTCTTCACTGTGACTGATACATGCAGTCATGGTCTTTTATCCAGAAATTTAAGTAATGTAATTCTGCTTGCCCATTTTAAAAATCTGACCTTCATGCAAACGTGGATAGTATAAAAATGGCTTAAATCCTCACACTGTGAAGAGTGACAATTTAGCTTTATATCTCTGGAGCAGAAATTTACAAAATATTTTTGCTCTTTTCAAGTTTCAATATGTGATGACTTTTTGTGTGTGTGTGGGAGGGATAGAAGGGAACAATTTTCACAGTGAGTCATTGTAAAACTGAAAACCTGGGAAATGTTAATTAGAATAATTCCTTTTTAGAAATATTATAAAGCAACAGGAAGACTAAAATCATGACTTCACTTTCTCACAGCTTATTTGATAATACACAGTTATATTTCTGATGAACATTTATTTTAATACTGTGGTTTAAGACTTAAGCTCTTCACTTCTCTTTGTATTGTCTTAGTGCATCCCATTGTGTATTAGTGCTTATGCATGTACATCACTGGAATTAGGAATGGATGATTTCAGCACCTTTGGAAAACGAATGAAGATTAGTATAAGTAGTTCCATGAGGCCTGAAAATTAGTGAAATCTTGAAGAGAAAAAGATAAATCAAGGTTAAACTTTGCCACCACAGAAGAATATGCAATGTAGCCAGATTCTCTATCAAGTGTTGTAGAACCTTTTGGGACAAAATTCTTCTTCATTACATTTCTGTGATTTGTTCTAGATCTGCTGACACAAGCTATTAAAAACCTTGTTTATATTTTAGAGATTTTTTTAAAAGTGTTTTCAGATTTAGTGGTTGTAGAATGTTCTTTATTACATGCTGAGGTGGCGGGCTGCTGAGCTAATATAGTGTTACACTGATTAAATTGATTAAAAGATTCATTTTTGACAGGCAGACTGCGGTGGCTGAGATTGCCTTATTACACATGTAGGTAACTCAGCTCATGTCTTGCCCTATCTAATAATCACTACTCTGCCTCCCTGTTTAGGAATCATCTCAGCAGCGGGTGCATTTTCAAACAGCATACTAGCTTTAGATCTGAATTCGAGAGTCACAGTGCATTGGTATTACACAAACTTTATTCAAGATAATGACTTATCCAGAGAAATGCTCTAAATATTTTTTCTCACGTTATGTTGTAGACAAAAGACAGCCACCCTTTAGGGTTCTTCTTAGTATAGCTGTGGATTGAGAAGACAGGCAGTAATTGGTCACACCATGCAAGAACTCAACATTTTACTCATAATAAGGGAAGCAGCGTGAAACATGTTTATAAACGTAAAAATCTGGGGTCAGACTAGGACACAGAACCTGACTAGAAATTGATGGTGTAACAGTTTCCTAAAGAAGAGCATTAGTCCCGATGAATCAGTGCTACATTGTGTTTTACAAGAGTTGGGGAAATCATGAGAGGTTTTTAATAACACTGTGGGATGCACATTCTTACTACACTAAAAGGAAACGTAATTAAAAACCCAACGGCCAAATTCTAGGGGTTTTGTGCCACTGTACAAGGCACAAAGTGTTCACAACTTGTCAAGAAAAGTGGCAGAGATCAGTCCATGGTGCTGGAACAATTTTTATAGTGGGTGTGCTGAGAGCCATTGAACAAAACTATAAACCTTGTATATTATGGAAACCACGTTAAGTCAGGGGCTGCTGCAGCACCCCGCATTCCCCTAGTTCCAGGATTTAGGCATCAGTGCAAGACTGCACCATTAGGCAGTCCCCACCCAGATGTTGGTAGCTGGTGAGAGACACAGAATGACAGTTCTTATGCACTCACATCTCTGAACTCTCAGGAGCAAGACCAGGGAGAAAAATAGATTTTTTTTAGCCCACAGCCC